>NC_065583.1:34751310-37580060 GCF_024542745.1 Macaca thibetana thibetana
TGGCCCTAGTGTCTTTTGAAAGACACTGGTAATTTGAAAGACAGTGGTAATTTCTCCCCTTGACACTGACCTTAGAATACTGGAGAGTTAAGCCAACTTAATTATCCAATAAGTTTGTATTAACCTTCTTAAGAAAAAGTGGTGCATATGCCACAAAACAAAAGTTAAGAAGAACCATTGTGTGTGTGCGGATGTGATCATGGGATTCAGGACACCAAGTCTCATGCTTGTCTGTCACCAAATTACCAGGTAATCTGGGCAAGTCGCATCTTTTCTCTAGGCTTTCCTCATCAATAAAACGATGGGCTAGACCTAATGCTCTCTAAGCCCACTTTTTAGCTTCAACTTTGCCAGATGTATGATTAGCACTGCCTGGAGTTAGACAACTGCTAAGTTTGAGGGTAGAATCCTCAAAACTGCGCTAACTTCTGACACCAATTACAAATTCAGAGGGTTTCTACAACTATTCTCGTTTTGATAATTCACTAGAAGAGTTCACAGAACTCACTGAAAGTGATTATACTCACGGTTATGACTTATAGGGAAACGATACAGATTAAAATCAACCAAAGAAAGAAATGCATAGGGCAGAGCCTGGGAGAGGCTCTTACAAAGTTTCAATTGTCTTCAGGGGGCATTACCCTCTTGCCATTGACCTCATGCATTACCTCCCTGCCATTATCCTCCTGCCATGTGACAATATGCATAAAGTATTGTCAACCAAAGAAACTTACCTGAGCCTTGTATTTAGAGTTTTTATTGGAGCTTGATTAGGTAGACATGATGGACTCATTGATTATATATATGATTGAACTTAGTGTTCAGGTCCCCTGATAACCATGTGACCCAAAGCTTCCACCCTAAGTCACATGGTCATTCTGGTATTGCCACCCCCACCCTAAGTTCCACTGGAGTCAGTCCTTACCCTAAACAAAGACATTGCTGTCATATATGATACAGATTACCTCCAAGAAGCCTAGGGCAAAACCTAGGCCTCTCTTTGGGCAAGAGTAAATCCTTTACTACATAAGCATTCTAGGTTTGTTGTTCATTAATTTTCCTTCATGATTCATCCTTATTATTAAACAAACATATATACACTCTTTTATTCTTTCAAAAGATATATTAGCATAACTAGTAGTGCCAGGCACTGTTCCAGGTACTGCATATAAAGCAGGGAACAAAATAGTTCCTGTCTCCCTGGAAATTATGTTCTACTGGTATAATAACCAAAACCAAATAAATATATACAGTCTAGTTGCAATATGGGGATAGAGAGTGATGGACAGAGATGGAGGTGCTAATTTATTTTATACAGAGTAGTCGAGAAAGGTATCCCAGTGAAGTTGATACTGGAACAGACACCTGAAGAAGTAAAGCACTGAGCTATGCTTGTGTCTGAAAGAGAGGGAACATAAGATGCAAAGGTCTTGGAATGGGAATGTTCTCCTGTCTTCCTGTCCTGTCTTCCTTCCATGTCTATAGCGAGTGGTGGTGGTGGGAGGGGAGGTGAAATTTGGTGGTACGGCAGGTGATAAGTGAAAAAAAAAAAAAAAAAAAGACAGAGCTATAGCTGGAGCTAAATCTTTCCAGCATTTTAAGAAAGTTTTAGTCTGCATGTGTAGGAAGCCAATAAAAGGCTTTGAGCAGAAGTGACATGAAGTGATTTGCATTTAAAAGGACCATTCTGCCTGCTGCTTGGAAACTACTCTGTAGGGGTTGGGGGTGAAGGAGGATCAGAGACTGGTTCGAATCTATTGAAATAATCTTGGTGAGATAGGATGATAGTTGGAGCATGGTAGCAGCAGTGGAGATGGTGAGAAGTGGTTGATTCTGGACATATTTCAAAGTTAGAGCAGGCAGGATTGAAAAGATGGGAATGAGAGACTGGAACAGGAGGGTGGGACAGGGTATTGTGGGGCAGAATTAGGGATTGAGATGCCCTGTAGATGCCCCGTGAAATATCAGCTTGGCTGCTGGTGATATTGTTCTGGAGGTCTGGGGAGAGGTTTATGCTTAAAGTTCAGATTTAGGGTTTTGTTGTTATGTAAGTGGTAAGCTGTGGGACTGTGGACTTTGAACTTTGAACTCTAGGGTAGTTACACGTTTAGAGGTCACAGCAGTGAGGAGCTACCAAATGAGCCTGAGGAGTGTACACTGAGGCAGTAGGAGAATAAAGAGAGAGCAGTGCCCAGGAATCAGTGAAGAAACTGTATTAGGAAGGAGAGAGTGCTCAATTGCATACAAAACGAACTGTTTGCATGTATGAGTTAAAGACAATGGAATATCTAATTCAATAAGTCCTCAGATATTAATCCACTGATCATGTGACCACAACATTCTACTCTCCAGTACAATCTAAAAGACTACTAATGGTTCTCTACTAGATGCCTACCAACTATACCTTTAAATTTCTCCACCTTCATTGGTTATAATAGTGTCCAGATGCCCAGATATGAAAGTTCCCTTTTTGGCAGTGACATCTGGCTATTTGGCTTCTTCTCTTAGCTGGAATTGAAGACACAGGTGTTGAACTAAATAGTTGACCTATTAGGATGGTAACTATTACAGTGATGGAAGAATATATTACATCTTTCTTGTCTGAGTTTGTTATGTGGTATCATCTTACTATTAGAATCCTGGTCTTTTTGTATTTTATTTATTCAGCTTACTAGTTTTAGGGGAAAATGCAGATTGGATTCAAAAATTACTATTCTGTATAATATATATACAGGTATGTCTATATATATTTTCATCTTCAGTTTGTATAACTTTAAATAGCTCTGAGGCTCATCAGATTAATGTTATTTAGTTCAGTTTTAGCATTACATTCAAGGTCCTAGTAGATAAAAATTTATTTTTTAAAGAACACATTAAAATTCTTTTTGCAAATGGAATAAAAATTTTGAAATAGTTCCATTGTACCTCTGCTGTCCAATATGGTAACTGTGGTTACCAACCCCTAGAAATGTAGCTAGTTTTGAGAGGTCTTTTAGTGTAAAACACCAGATTTCAAAGATATGGCATAAGAAAAGAATTTAGATATGTCATTAGTAATTCTATATTGATAATATATTGAAAATATATTTTGACAGATTAAATAACATAATTTTATCTTCAAAAAATTCAAATATAAATATATTAAAATGAATTTCATCAGTTTGTTCCTCACTTTTTAATGTGGAAACTAGAAAATTTACAATTACAAATGTGGTTTGCATTATATTTCTATTGCACAGAGCTGTTCTATACATTCTGGTCACATATATGTTTTTATATGTGACCAGAATTGTTTCATGTGTCTCTTGACTTCCTGGTGTGAAGAAAATGGTTTAATCTTTTCTATACAAGTTTCATCCTAAAAAGTATTTCATGGAATTAAAAAATACTTATTATTTTTTTTTTTTTTACTAAGTTTAAAATGATAATCTAAAAAATCTAAAATGATGCCGGAGTCGGTGGCTCACGCCTGTAATCCCAGCACTTTGGGAGGCCAAGGCAGGCAGATCACGAGGTCAGGAGATCCAGACCATCCTGTCTAACACGGTGAAACCTCGTCTCTACTAAAAGTAAAAAAAAAAATTAGCTGGGCCTGGTGGCAGTCGCCTGTAGTCCCAGCTAGTTGGGAGGCTGAGGCAGGAGAATGGCGTGAACCCGGGAGGTGGAGCTTGCAGTGAGCCGAGATCGCGCCACTGCACTCCACCCCGGGCAATAGAGCGAGACTCCATCTCCAAAAAAAAAAAAAACTAAAATGATGCATGTTCTAAAAATGTTTTTAACAAAAATATGAACACAAAAGAAAACTACACATAACCATTGCTAATATTTTGATACATTCCTTTTAGCATATGCACATTTTTTAACCAAAAAATTGTAGCAGTTGGCTTATTTTGGTTTATCATTTTTTAAACATCATGAACATCTATCTTTGTCACTACTTTTAAGCATTTCTACACTACCATACCTTAAGGATATAGCATACTCCATACTCCCTATAAGTAACAGTGGTTTTTGATAGTGATAATTTTTAATCTTTAATAACAGCTTTATCGATATCTAACTCACATGCCATAAGATTCAAACTTTTAAACTATACAATTCAGTGATTTTCAATTATATTCAGAGTTGTGTAGCTATTGCCCCAATTTTATTTTATTTTATTTTTATTTTTATTTATTTGTTTGTTTGTTTGTTTATTTGAGACAGAGTCTCTTTCTGTTGCCCAGGCTGGAGTGCAGTGGCGCAATCTGGGCTCACTGCAAGCTCCGCCTCTTGGGCTCACGCCATTCTCCTGCCTCAGCCTCCTGAGTACCTGGGACTACAGGCGCCCGCCACCACGCCCCGCTGATGCTTTTGTAGTTTTAGCAGAGATGGGGTTTCACCGTGTTAGCCAGGGTTGTCTCAATCTCCTGACCTCGTGATCCGCCCGCCTCGGCCTCCCAAAGTGTTGGGATTACAGGCGTGAGCCACCTCTCCTGGCCGCCCCTACCTAATTTTAGAACATTTTCAACACCCCCAAAAGAAATCCTGAACCCTTTAGCAGTCATTCACATCCTTTCTTTTTTACCCTCAGTCCCTGGCGACCACTAATCAATCTACTTTCTCTATCTAAGCAGTTGTCTATTCTGAATGTTTCACAGAAATGGAATCATACAATATGTGATCTTCTGTGTCTGGTGTCTTTCACTTAGCATAATGTTTTCAAGTTTCAT
This sequence comes from Macaca thibetana thibetana, assembly GCF_024542745.1. Lineage (NCBI taxonomy): Eukaryota > Metazoa > Chordata > Mammalia > Primates > Cercopithecidae > Macaca > Macaca thibetana. The sequence goes on from NC_065583.1 coordinate 34,756,023, forward strand.
CTGTGTTGGGGCATGTTTCCATAGTTCGTTCCTTTTTATAGCTGACTAATATTCTATTGTATGGACATATAAGTTTTTGTTTATCCATTTATCAGTTGATGGACATTTTGGGTTGTTTCCACTTTTTGGCTATTATAAATAATACTACTACATGAACATTTGTGTTCAAGTTTTGGTGTGAACACATGCTTTCAATCCTCTTCAATATATGCGTAGATGTGAAATTGCTGGGTCATATGGTAACTGTGCTTATTATTTTGAAGAACTGGCAAACTATTTGTGGCTGCACTGTTATACAATCCCACAAGCAATGTAAGATTTGAGGGTTCTGATTTTTGCCACATCCTCACCAACACAATTGTGGTGATTTTCAACTGAGAGAATATTCATCCCTAACAGAGACAAGTAAGAGTCTAGTGGTGAGTGCTTTGGAAAGAGACCTCCAGGTGATTCTGTTGTGACCTAAACTCCCTGCAATAGACACACATGCACACACACGTACACACACACACTCACAATAGCTCAAATCGCAGTGGTTAAGAGCATGGGCTGTAGAGACAGATCATGGGGCAGAGCCAGGCTCTCAATTGTCTGACTTCGGGTATATTATTTACCTCTATTAGCCTCAGTGAAATGGAGATGATACTTACTGTATAGAGGCTGTTGTTAGAATAAAATGAGACAGTGCAAGTAAAGCCCTTACCACAGTGCCTAGTACATAAGAAATGCTCAATGTTAGCTATTATTATTATATGAATGAATCAATAATTTTCGATTATATGAACTCATTATAATTTGCCTAACAAATTATTTTGTTGGGCATTTGAGTTGTTTCCAGTTTTTCATGATTGTAAGCAATGTTCTTTAGAAATAATTTTATGGCTAAATTTTTGCCCCCATCCATGGCTATTTTCTTAGAATAAATTCTGTAAAGTGTTATTTCTTGGTATATTTTTTAAAGGTTTGAAAGACATTTCCCAATACTTATTCTTGTTTAAATCATACTACAATTTTACTTTGAGCAGTGTAATCAGGTACTAAGTATGTCCCTGGAGTGTTGCTAAACTGGTTTTGGAAATCCTCACCCTATACCTAACAAATACACTGTAAACTAAAACTTTCTTGCACAGGACAGACTAAATTTAACTCTAAAACCAATGATTGATAAGAGGTACAAGAAGATATTTTATCTCATGCTCTCAGATCTAGACTCTTGAGTTTTGTAACACTTTCCCCATTACATCAATATCCTCACTAGACAAGTAAAACAGCTGTCAATGAAATAATGCACAGTGGATATTTTTGCTTAGTATTGAGGCAAATCAAGGACAAGAGTAGGGTCACAATAGAACCTGAATAGTCAAAAGGAATGATTCCTTGAGAGTGGGCGTGGCCAAACAGTCCTACATTGTTAGGTCTAGGACCCTTATAAAAGCAATCACTCACAAGTCTACCATGGTAATTTCATAACCAGCCTGGAAAGGATCAGGCAAAGGCATCAAATTTCCTCTGATGGATATGGGAAACCTTCAGGGATAGGTAGGATTTCAAGAGTTATTTAACATTATGGCAGAAGTTTGGTTGAATGGTGGAATGCTCTGGAACTGACACAACTTGGGAGATTTATTATACAGAAATTGAAGAGGACTTTGCACGGATAACAGAGATAAGGGGAAAGATATATCAGCAAGTAATGTGTTTCTACTGCTAGACTGGTAAATGTTTAACAACTGGCTCTCAAAAAAAACCCTGAATTTACATAGCGTTTTAAAAAAAATTTTCCATTATGTAACTATGGCAGATTTCTGATGTTAAACTACCAACATGATGTCTCTCAAAGCAGAACTAGAAAGAGATGTGCGTGATCAGCAAAATCAGCTCTCAATAGCCAGTACCTACCAGCTTCAGTGTACCACTGTGTATTTTCATAAGTTTTTGTACTTGAATTTCAGTTGCAGAAACATTTACATGGTAAAATCCATTAAGAGTCCAGAGTCTAGAATAAATACGACACTTTGAGGACAAGAGGTTTTGTTTTCTTTTCTCAGGTTAAATGCCACATTAAAGGATCACTTATGTGGTATTACATGTTGTAGCATGCACAAACAGGAATTGCAAACTTGTTAGAAATTCAAGAGGTCATTCTCTGGACAGTCAGCACGTAAACCACCTTAGAGAGTTGTGCAATTGGTGCTTAGTGATCATAGAGAGAAAGTCCATATGATTCCACAACAGAGAAATGTGACTAGGTCTGCACATACATAATGTCAAAGTCAAGAGAAGATAATCCCGATTCCTTTCATTTGCATAAGACTTCATGGTTTATAAAGGACTTTTTGCAAGATGATAAAATTTCATGTATCCAGTTTCTAGTTGTTCATTAAGACAGATTGATAGGCTGTAAAACTGAGGTTTCTAGGTCATTTCTGTTTACATGAACAATTGACTTGGAGTGCATCTCTCCAATTCTCTGCAAATGGGAGATCTCATGAAGTACTGCAGGAGGAAGAAGGGTCATTTTAGTGAAGCCTGGCTCTGAGCCAAACCTGGAGTAAGCACTTTGGTTACCTCTGAAGCTACCCAACAACCCTGTGAAGTAGCAACTATTGTTTTCCTCCATTTTGCAAATATAGAGGTTCAGAGATGTTAAATTACTCACCAAAGGTCATGAAATTTATAAATGCCTGAGCTGGGACACAAACCAGGACTGTCTGACATCTAAAGCCTCTATTAAGAATCTCCAGACTGACTTAGGTCAAAGGTTTTAATAAAATTGTAGATATTTAATGTGCTAATTGGACAGAATGACCTAAAAGGTTCCCGTGTAGGAAGCATTAGCCTAAGGAAGGATAAGTGGGTATGTTGAGTGTTGGGGGAGGGGACCATGACAAGGGTGGTTAAAAAAAATGTGTCCACATGCTGTCATATTGAGCTGGGTAACTTAAGAAGGCTGTGTAATTGTAATTGGCCTTTTCTATGTAAAGCATAAGCCTGAAATATGTCAGTCTTTCAGAGTTCCCTCTGCTGCTTCCTTTGAAGACTATGGCTCCTTTTACATGAACTGTAAATTAGACACTAAGTTCCATGACATCAGAGACCGACTACATCTTATACACTGATGTTGCTGAATCTCTGATCCTATCCCAGTGTCTGACATAGTTAAGTACTTGCACATTTGCTGAGCATTGGTGGTGGTGATGATGACGAAAGTAAATACTCAAAGTAATAGCAATGTATTTTTTCCACATATTATCTCATTTAATCCTTGTAATAACTCTATGAAATAAATACTATTCATTTTCCTAATTTAAAGATAAGAAAACTACAGTTTAGGGAGATCTTGTAACTTGCTTGAAAACACACAAATAAGTGACAGAGAATGATATTGGAGCTTTGGCACTTAACATTGCACTATAGTCTGTTGATATAGAATGCATTTGCTGTATTTCTAAGAAAGCTCATGTTATTAAAATTAGATGATAGAATTTAAGTTCTAAGAAGAAAGAAACTCTGTTTTATATAAATCTATATCCTTGGCACCTAGAACAATTCTTTTTTTTTTCTTTTTTTTCTCGAGAAGGAGTCTTGCTCTGTCTCCCAGGCTGGAGTGCAGTGGTGCAATGTCGGCTCACTGCAACCTCTGCCTCCCAGGTTCAAGCAATTCTCCTGCCTCAGCCTCCCAAATAGCTGGGACTACAGGTACATGACACCATGCCGGCTATATTTTTGTATTTTTAGTATAGACAGGGTTTCACCGTGTTAGCCAGGATGGCCTCGATCTCCTGACCTCATAATCCACCCGACTCGGCCTCCCAAAGTGCTGAGATTACAGGTGTGAGCCTCCGCCCCTGGCCAGAATAATTCTTTACATAAGTGCTTGGTAAATTTTGATCGTGTATATGCATACAGGAATAAATCAAAACAATTATTTCAATAGGAATACAGCTTATGAGCTAGAAAATTTCCAGCTCACAACAGATAATTTTAATATGGGGGTTAGAGGTATGAAACCTAAATATTTAAGTAGGATATTCAGCAATTTATTCATTTGTTTAAGAAATGTTTGTCTCCAACAAAAATAATTAAGCATCTACTAAGTGCCGGTTAGTCAACAGAAAAGATCTAGTGAGGTCAGGCATGGTGGCTCACGCCAATAATCTCAGCACTTTGGAAGGCTGAATCAGGTGGATCACTGAGGTCAGGAGTTTGAGACCAGCCTGGCCAACATGGTGAAACCCCAGCTCTACTGAAAGTACAAAAATTAGCTGGGCCTGGTGGTGCATGCCTGTAGTCCCAGCTACTCGGGAGTCTGAGGCACAAGACTCGCTTGAACCCGGGAGGCAGAGGTTGCAGTGAGCCGAGATCGTATCACTGCACTCCAGCCTGGGCGACAGAGCGAGACTCTGTCTCAAAAAAACAAAATAAAATAAGAAAACAAAAGTAAAAGATCTAGTGAAAATAGCCACCAATAATAAGTAAACAAATATTATAAAATGCTGTGGGTCATGAAAAAGGCCAAAAAAAAATGTGAACACAGAAAACACCAGAGGTCGGGACTATGGTGTGGTCAGGGAAGGCCTCAGTGAAGCAAGGACAGTTGAGAGGCTGAATGCCAAGATGTGAGGAAGTGGCATAGAACATAGCATGCGGAAGTGCTCACCACTATTGGAAAGAACTTGACATTTTAGAGGAATAGAGAAGTGGCCAGTGCGTCTTTTGAAGACTGATCTCTGCAGCCTACTCCCATCTCCCCTACTCTCCCCCACACCCCCCATCTCCACAGTGGTGCACAGGGCTCTTTTCACTCCCTTACCTCCTTCACCACATGTCATTGTGTTAAAGCACAGAGCCAACAGCTTTTCCCCCCTTGGTTTTGGGTGGATGAGCTAGTTCTCTCATATTAGAAAAGAGTAGTTGGCCAAACGGAAACCTTGAAATCTACTTAAACAATGGAGACCTATCCAATTTGCCTTCTCAGAACTTGTGTCTTAGGAAAAATGCCTGGACTGTTGAATAAATGCAGGAGAAATTTTGCAGGATATGTGAAAAAAAATGAATAAATCCAGAGGCTTGATCTGTGGAAGGGACATTTTCCCCATTGGTTACAGTGGAAAATTTCTCAAGCACAGCCTGGCCAATGAGCCTGGGCCTACCTGATTCATTGCACAGCTCTGTCCCAATCTAGCCCATGATTCAGAAAGACAAGGGGGAAATTTTCCCAAATACTATTCCAAGGCCTCCTGAAACAATTTAAGATTGTTCCAACTGAAGGCACAATGTCTTCTCATCATTTTGATTCACTAAGAGATGAACGTAGCTTTTCCTCACTCTGCTCCTACTCCAAATAGTGCCAATATCCAAGAGAAGCTGCAATGTGTAACTACAAAAGGACTGGATGTTGGAACCTTGGTGATAGATACAGCTCATCCCATGGAAGAACAAGCCAGGACAACTGGCACTAAAGTGGATTAAATCAACTTGTACCCGTCTTCACCTGTTACTAAAATTTTAAATGTGGATTTTGAACAAACAAGTGCATAAGCCTTAACCACCAGATGAAAATAAAATGGAATCTATTGAAAGTTGAACTGAACTCCCCCCGCCCCCTCCCCCAAAACACACACACACACACACACACACACACACACACACACACACACACACTATGTCAAGGAACATTTCTGCTCTTTTCTCCTACGGATATGCAGTCACTTTCTGGAGATGAGGACAAAGTAATTTTCTATCTACCAGAAGTATCCATACTGCATGGAAATCTAATGACAATTCCCAACCTCAGTTAAGGACTTGTTTTTCCATTTTTTTGAACTTCAAATACTTTCTAAATTGTGTTAGCTGAAGCATTGTATGTATATAATTAACTCATAGGTCCCTCTGGGCCCATCTAGCTAAACTTGTAGAGCTTAACTGAGCAAGACATTTGCTGATGTCTCTCCCTACAGTGATACCCATTGAAATGAATACCTTCTACAAGATGAAACCTAGGAAATGTCCTTTCCAAATTGGCTTTCTAGTGATTGGGGTTGATGTCTTTTCCAAATTAGCTTTCTAATGATTTGAGTTGCTTCATTAAGTGTTTTTGGTTGTTTCATAACAATAATGTTCTCCTTTTCTTGCAAAAGTAGAGTTTGAAATTTGGGAAAACGTGGGTGGGGAGGGAATTCTATAATTTCTTCCTAGTTGAAGTAGCAAGACAGGTCTCTTTTCTGTATTATTTGGATTCCCGAAATTCCCCCAGGGTAGCAGTGGCTCTCTGTGGGCACAGGGCTCTTATGCTTATGTTCCTGTGCTTCAGTGTACCTTCCACACTGAGAGCAAATAGAAGGTGTTCCTGCACAAGCAAAACCTAATGGAGGGGCTGCAATAGTTTGTCCAAAACGAAGTGCAAAGGGCAAGGGAGAGTGGACTTTTTCAGACTGACCCTGTTTACTAGTCTCGTGCTTTCCTTCACCTGTGTAGACACAGATGCTTTATTGAACACCAGCCTCCTATAGTTAGAAGATATTTTGACTCTTAGGAATGGGGGAAGCAATTACGAAGTTCTGGCCCCTGGTCTCCCTCCTATTCCTAGTGGAGGGCTTAAGATAGGCTCTGAGCGGCGCTTTCCACTCTCTCCTCTCTTTCTGAAGCTTCCAGCTCCAAACCTCGCCCTTTAAATTCACCAAGGGACCACATGCATCATATAAGGGTGAGGAAAAGGGACCTGGATGTAGACTTCCTGACTATCCAAAGGAACCTACTTCTCTTTTCTGTCCTCAAGTGCAAGTGTTCGGAGAAGGGCAGTGAGCTAGGGGCTCTGGGTGCTAGCCTAAATGCAGCCCTTAGCTGAGTGGCGCGAGAGGGGAGGAGGTTGGAAGAGCACGTCTATGCATTCCACCTGAACCTGCAAGCTAGTCGCTTGCTGCCCAGGTGCCGATTCGCGGCTGCATGCGCCCCACTGCAGTAAAGAGCAACCGCAGCCTCTGCCTCGGCCACCACCACTGCTGGGAAAGAGTCCTGGGGCTGCTGACGCGGTTGGGAGGAGCCTCGCCTTTAATGCACCAGCCGCCTCCAGCCTCCTGCAGCAGCAGCAGCAGCAGCAGCAGCAGCAGCAGCAGCAGCAGCTGCGAGTGCGCGCGTGTGGGTGTGAGGGTGAGTGCGCTGGCGCCGGCCGCAGCGCCCTGCCCAGCTCCCCGCCAGCTTCCCTACCCCCGCCTGCCGGAGCCGCCCTCCCGTGGGACCAGCACCCTCATTCCGGCCAGGCAAGCCTGAATCCTGTCCCTGCCATCTCGCCACTGCAGCTCGGGTCCAGAAAGGCACCATTTTGTCGCGGCTGCCCGCTCTCCCAGGGGGAGGAGGGATCTTTTTTTGCATTTTGGAGCGGCTGCCAACGAGGGGAACCTGTTGGGCATCTCCCCAGACCCGCTTGTGAGCGCCTCCGGGGCGGGCGGGCGGGACCAGACCCCTCGGGGCACGGCGCATCTTGGCACCCGGAGGCAGCGGAGGCAGGCGCAGCATCCTCGCTGGGAATTGGAGCTGGAGTGAGCGCACCGCGCGGGAGGAGCCGCCGCAGCCTCGCAGAACCCGAGTGGAGGAGGTGACAGCTCCATTGCCGGGTTTTTATTTTTTTTCTCTCCGCCTCCCCGTCTCCTCCTCAGGCTCGGACCATGGTGCAGTCCCACTGGCTCCCCTGCCCCCCTCTCCTGTGAGACTGGCTGCGGGGAGGGATCATGGATACTTGTCTGCCGGCTTCTGGTTCCCACGCAAGTAAGCCTGCTGTCAATGGAGGAGGACATTGATACCCGCAAAATCAACAACAGTTTCCTGCGCGACCACAGCTATGCGACCGAAGGTAACGCCAGCCCCGCCGCATTCCGCCGTTGGGGCCGGGCGCAAGTTGCGGATCACTGTGCTTCGTGGGCAGCTGGGCGCGTAGTGGCGGAGACTCCTCCGGGCCCTGGGGCTGGGGCGGGGGCTCGGCTGGCCCCGGCAGCCGCCAGTGCACCCCGCATCCATCCGGGCTCCGCTAGGCGAGCCCGGCGTTCAGCAGCAGGTGGACCCGGCGCCCACGGGAGTTAAAATGGCCCTCAGGGATTAGGCTTTTCAGGGTGGGGCTCTCGCCCAGAAAGATGACCCCAGGAAGGCAGATGATCCCTTGCCCGAGATGTTTGCAGGGGTTTTGGGGGGAGATAAGAAGGGAGGGGCCCAGTAGGACCTTGGTACCCCCTCCCTGAGCGAAACGATGTTATGTCTCTCAGTGGCTGCAGGGAGGGCATGGTTTCATTTCCTGCCCATTCATCTCCCCGGCCGGCCAGGTTACCTGCTCAGACAATCAAAACCCCAAAGGCCCTTTGCAAACGGCCGAACGTCTTTCCTTTTGGAAGTGCATTAGCAAAAATAAAAAGGTGGCTGGGGAAATAGTGCTCTAGCGGCCAGCGAATGAGGCTGACACGTGGGGCGAGCAACGCGATCGGTGGGGCCTTTAAAAATCACCATTATGAATTCTGCAGCAGTAGTTTCTGCTGAATCAACAGCCAGCAGAAAGCAAGAGGGTTCAGCAAGCTGAGCTTTGCCAAGAGGTGAAATTGTCGTCTCTCCCTCTCTCCCAGCTTGTTCTGACATAAGCCCTAGTGCTGTGCGGGCAGGGAGGGCAAGTCAGCAGGTGGAATCTCATTCTTCCTTTTGTGTGTGAATAGAGAGTAGAGGCATTTTTCCCCCCAATGCCAAAACTTTTGCATTTTTGCTTTCATTTTCTACCTGTAGGCCTTTTATCCTTAGCCACTCCTACAAAGTGTTGCATTATCACATTGTAATATCCATGCGAGAAAATGTATGTGGAAGTTCTTTAGGACAATGTTGCAAGTTGTATTCATTTAAAATTATTATTCTTGGATGCTAACATTTCTGTAATATTTAATCAAATCAAAAGACTACTAGAGAAATGTGATGGGGGAGTAAAATAGTTCAAACTCTGAAAGAAATAAAAAGACACACACACATCTGGGGGTAAAGGTGGCATCTTCTATAAACATCCCTGGAAGTTCTAGATAGAAGGAATGCCCAGTGCTATTGAAAGTATATTCTCAACTTGCCATCATTTTTGGAGAGCATCAAGCCCAGTATGCCCATGGTGCTAGACAGATAAAGCAGAGTTGTAAGCTCTGGCCTCCAGGAGCTTAGAGATGGCTTTTAAGATGTGCAGTCCATCTCTCCCCTATCCAGAGCACCATACTTACCGATTCTTTTTCTGTGCATGATGGCAACCTGATTGCAAGACGTTCTCCCTCAATCTTAGTGCTTTGTCACTGACTCAGTGACTTGATAGCATATGACTAACTCTGTAGCTAAGCATGTCATCCAAGAGAGAAGCTGGCCTTGGATCTGTTGGCTTTGGGGGGTAAATTTCTTTCTGTTTGTAACCACAAAGAAAGAAAGCTGCCTTCGTGTTTTCTTGTATATTACATTATGCAGGCAAGAGAAACTTAGCAAGCTGAGAAAATGACCAGAGTGGAGCTATGTGTATAGGAGTGTCAACTGTGAAGTGAAGAAATCAGTTTAAAATGGCATTCTTTTATTGTTTTCAGGGTCCTGGATATTACCTTTGTTCTTATTTTTATTCCATTTTTGAAAACTCTGATTCTGGATAGAATATCTAGGTTCATGTAGTCAACAATTAGATATGAGTTTATAGCAATGAGCTTTCTGGTATGTGAGAATCAACCTCTCAGATTTCTTTCTCTTTCTCAAACATATACACATACTAAACACACTTAAAACTAACAAACCTTTATTTCACAGAAGCTTCCAGGTTTTAAAATCTGATCTTAGAGAAGGTATGGAAAGAAAAGGAAAAGAGAACTTAAACGATGTAAATACCAGAAGTTAGATAGAGCAAGAAGTTCCCTATGGTTTTGACCTATTCGTTTCAGGGAAGATTCATGCAATTTTATTGCCAGAGGGGGAAGAGTCCCGGTTCTTCCAATGAATACCTTAAGAAGTGTTAGTATACCTCGAAAGAGCACCAGATCAAAAGACTCTGTTAAAATTATCCTCACTGGGGACTTGCCCCACAAGTTTTCTTCCCCCTTATTAACTTATACCCACTTACTGGGTAGGGAATTAGCTTCTAGCTCCTTCTATAGATCTTGCTTTTCTGTTTCCTTTAATATTTCTACATTTTCCTCCTATCTGCTCAGTTATGTCAGATTGTTCTTTTTTTCCTCCAAAATATCTCCTTCACATGTATTTCTGAATTTTTCTTCCGTTTGCTCAGATCATTCCACATTGCAGTGTTCTATTTAAAGCTGAAAGGTTTTTGCTGTGTAGTTAGTGTGAAGGACTCTAAACTCAATTTGCATTGTAAGTGGTGGCTGCAGGCAAGTTCATCCAGCTAAGAGCAATGCAAATGCTAAAGGACACTTTCACCCAAGCTCCCCTCTCTCAGTCTCTTTCTCTCTCTCTGTCTCTCTCAGAAGAATGCATGATGTGCATTTAATAAATAAATTTCCTAGGACTTTTTTTAAAAATTCTGAGCATGAAAGTTACTGCCCTCCCCTACCTTTCCCTATCTTTCCTCCTCTTTTAAAGTTAACATCTTTGAGCATCTTCTATGTTCCAAGCACTGTGCTGAGCTCTTCATGTATAGCATTTCAATGTATCTAAACTCTGTTAAATGGATGTTATCATTTCCATTTTCAAAGAAGGTAACTGATGCAACTGAGGACTGGAGATGTTACCAATTTGCCAAAAGTCACACATTGAATGGAAAACCTTGTCTTCAAACTCAAGCCAGTGTCTGAAGGCTAGGTTCTCCCACTAGGAAATTCTGCACTGCTTCATTTTTGTTTAGCTTCCAATCAGGTCTTATTATGGGAAAGATTGCAATGATTTTATCTTGGTGTGTAAGCTGTGTTGCCATCAGGCATAAAATCCTTTGCAGGGAGAATATGAAGTGTGTGTATGGGGTTATATAGAGGAAGGGCCTTGGGTGGGGTTGAAATTTCCCACAAAAATAAAGTCAACACAATGATTTGATTATTTATTTATTTATTTTTAAGATATGGAAATCCAGGATTCCTAACCAGGGATTCATCTCTCAAATCTCTCTATATATGGGTTTCCTGCTATATTTTTAGGCTTCAGTTAGAGCCAAGTAAAACCCTGTCTCCATTATAGCAGCCTGTGAGTTTTCTAGATTAATCTTCTACTTTCAAATGGGGCCACAGATAGAATGAATATTCTACATAGATGGGGTATTTTAAAATAACTGCCCTGTTCTTGGTTTCCTTAGCTGGAAAGTGGGAATAACAATAGAACCTATGCCAAAGAAAAATTATTTGATGCAGAGAAAGCACTCAAGCACTTGGGATATGCCTAGTACAAAGCCTACCCTTAATTCATTATAGTTGTTATTATTACTTAATATACTTGCTGGTTATATTCTGGCAACAAGTGGGTTCCATCTTCCCTCAGAAGCCTTTTTAAAAAAACTGTCTTGTTTATACATATTAAAGGAAGAACAAGTTTACTATTACAAGTGGCTCCTTTCAATTATTGATTCATTCTGCCTTTAATTCTTTCAACAAATATTGCAGAGGTGATACAGGATGTTCCAATACAGACAAGGTCTCTGTCTTCATGGATCTTTCAATCTAGCAGAGGAGACAGTATTAGACAAATAATTTTGCAAATAAATGTATAGTTACCAATTGTGACAAGTGATATTTAGGAAAGGCAGAAGATGCTTGGGGTCATAAGGTGGAAAGGTGAATCTAATTTAGATCAGGAGTTCAAGGACAGCCTCTCAGGCAGCTGAAGCTGTGAACCAAAGGATGAATCTGCAATTAACAAGACCTGAAAACATTTTAGGTAGAAGAGACAATAGGTACAATAGCCCAGAGCGATACAATAGCCTAACTGATCCAAGGAATGGAAAGATGACCATGGCTAGGAGCAGAGAAAAGAGTGATAAAAATGAGACTGGAGTCTGCAGTTCATTTTGGAATGTACCAAAAGCAAGAAAGATTAATGCTAAGATACAGGGATGGGTAAATGGATAGACATATGATAAATCAAGTATAAAATGTTAATCACTGGCAGGCTGTGGTGGTGCATGCCTGTAATCCCAGCTACTGAGGAGGCTGAGGCAGGAAAATCATTTGAACCCAGGAGGCAGAGGTTGCAGTGAGCCGAGATCACGCCACTACACTCCAGTCTGGGTGACAGAACGAGACTCTGTCTCAAAAAAAAAAAAAAAAAAAAAAAAAAAAAAAAAAAAAAGTTAATGACTAAATCAAGGTGGTAGGTCTATGGATAATCACTGTAATTTTTTTCCACTTTGCAGTCCGTTTGAATTTTCATAATAAAATGTTGGGGAAACAAAGACTGGAGAAGTATTCAGGGACCAGATCACATCAAGCCTTGTTGACCACAAGGAGTTTGGACTCTATCCAAAGATGAATGGAAAGTCATTAAGGGAGAAGGAAACATGATCAGATTTGTTCTTCTAGAAGCTTAGTCTGGCTGCTATGTAGGAGTTAGAGAGCCAGGCATGTAATGAAAAAGAATGAAAGGTGGGAGATAATTAGGAGGTCATGGTGTGCTCCAGGATGGTGGCAGCAGTAGAGATGGAGAGAATTAGATGGATTTAAGATACATAATAGAGAAAGAATGCATTGCACTTACTTGATATGATTGGGTGCAGATGGAGAAGGTTATGTCAAGGATGACTCCCAGAATTTTGCCATGAAAACGGATGCGTAATGGGGCTCATCACTGAAAGCGGAAACAGACTTTGAAAACTGATTAGTTTGAGAAGACAGTGAGACATCTAGTTTCACAGTGAGACTTGCAAGTAGGCAATTGTATTTCTGGGTCTGAAGCTCAAAAGAAAGACCTGGACTAGATAATAAATTTTAGATTAAACATCACCAGCATATTAAAGGTACTTAAAACTGTATGAATAGATGAGATGCCTCAGATAAGAGCATTTCAGGGCAAAACTTGAACCAATGAGTGAGAAAGTACAAGGAAGCGGATCTTGGCTTGGTATGAAGAAATTGTAGCAAAAAAGTACCTCACAATAGAATAGGGCCTTGGTAAGCATAACTAACTACACACTGATATTATTCAAGTAATACTATAATATATGGCCATTTCTCAGCAATGTGGTAGGATAAGAAGAGTCCAGTCTTGGATGAGTTCAGTTTAGAGCGTCTCCAAACCTAAGATCTGAGTGATTTGGGAAATACATTAGGTTTTTAGGGCCACAGAGAATAAAAGTGAGGAAGTAAAGGTTCCTCCTCCATCCTCCATTCCACACAAATTCAAGAAAAAGGGAAGGTATGATGAATAAAGCTGGGAAAGTACATGAGAATGGCTTTTGATGTGAAGATGCTGGGAAGGCATTGAAAAAATAAAAGGGGGTAGTGTCATATGATGGAGAGCTGCCTCATAGTTCCTTAAGTTGCTTTGGTATTTGTATGCAAATGCCAGATCAGAATGCTATTTCCAATGCATATGGATGAATGTTTGAGCTCTCCACTGTTCTCAGAGAAACCTGAAATGCGAGGTGAGAAGTAGCTGCCTTACACTACTGTAAATGACCTTTCTGGGGATGGGAAATGTTCTGCTACTAAACATAATAACCAGAATGCATTGAAAATCACTAGAAAGTATTCATTATTAGCATCCAGGTCCCCAGGGGCAATCCCAAGCCATTTATGAGTGCTGGTCAGAAATGTACCAATGATCCTGGGGTGAATAATATTAGGCCAGTCCTGTCAAAATATTGATAATGCCCAATGAAAATAGCACAGCTGTAGACTGACATTCCTAGACTTTGGCATTTGCATTTAAGAAGAAATAAGCGTCCAATTTAGACACTTAGCTGAGGGAAAGAAACTAAGGTATCATGAGTACAGTCTATCCCAGGCATTTTCCTAGGTATTTCTTATGTTTACTCATTTAATCTCTTTCAACAACCCAGAGAGAATGGTTGCATTAACCCCATTTTTAAAATAAGAAATTTCGAGGTACAGAGAACCAAAGGAACTTGCATAACAAACACACATGTATTACAAACATACTCACTTGTAAGTGGCATAACCAGATTAGAGCCCATGACTCTGTGGATTCTAGGCACATGTTCTTTGCCCACCCATGCTGCTCAGGATCTTTTGGGGAAATGCAAGTTTTGCTCCACCCTCCACATATATCCCGTTGGTGCCTACTCAGTGCTGCTGGATTTACTTGATCCATCTTCTTCTCCTAGCACAGCAGTGCACATCTCTGGGCCTTTTCCATTATCCCACTGGGAGGGAGCTGAATTATCCGACCCAGTAACAGAATCCTTAGCTGACTTACTCCTGTAGATTTCTTCTGTTCTATAATAAGAAAAGAAAAAAAGTGTTTCTGGAATTGAGCAATGAAGATGTGAGAACTAGCTGGAAGTTTTTTGAATAGCCTTCTCCATGTCACTCATCCCTGATGTAGAACAGTAAGCATGCAGCTCCCGGGCTGAGCTGAGATGATCCCACTGGGCCATCTAGGCACCCACTCTCCCCAGCTCATGACAACTCATATAGTTGCCTGGGCCACAGCAAGAGGAGTATGACAGAGGCAGCTGTGGGATGGCAGATGTCCTTTTGCACACAAATATGTGGATGTCTGAGGCCTCACTTTGGCCAGAGTGGCTCTCCAGCTGGTTCTCCTCATCTTCCATTAATAAGAAGATGATTTTGCTTTCACCCAACTTGTCATCTTTACCACCAAATTTCCTTCTTTTGCCTCTCCAATAGAAGTCTAGAATCAGGCTGAACGTCAGCTCCAATACAACTATATCACAGAAAACACAGATTATTTTTATAAGTTCACTAGGGACTTTGTCAGAAATAACCCAGGAACCTTTGAGTTCTTCTCCAAGTTCACTGTGGAAAGAGTTAATAGTGGGAAATATTAATATTTAATGTTCATAGTTTTCTTTGGAGAAAGGGTCATCCTGGGTAGTGGGAAGGGGTGTGTGCATGTATAGGGGGAAGTCAGACTTTCACTTCTGTGCTTTAGAGTTAAAAGACTTGATTGCTTACAACAAATGTTAAATGAAGGAGGGGTCTGTGTGTAAGGGGAAAAAAAGATGTGTGGAGTTTAGGAATCTAGTGGGGCCTCTATGAACAGGATTTAACCTGAGAAGGATGGGGTCTGTTGGACAGAGTGTGCTGAAGAGTACCTTACCTGCAGGAGGATGTGTTTCAGGTGTATTGGCCTTTGTGCTTGGTGTATTAGTCAGCTCAGACTGCATTTAAAAGAACGTCACATACTGAGTTGCCTAAACAAAAGAAATTTTGTTTTCTCACATTTCTGGAGTTGGGAATTCCAAGATCAAGGTGCCAGCAGGGTTGGTTTCTGGTAAGTTCTGTCCTCCCATGTATAGCAAACTTCTTGCTGGGTCCTCATGTGGCCTTTCTCCTGTGTGCAAGTATGAAAACAGAGCAATCCCTGGCATTTTTTTTTTTTTCTTGTAAGGGCACTAGCCCCATAAGACCTTATCCTTATGACCTCAT
Organism: Macaca thibetana thibetana; assembly: GCF_024542745.1. Classification (NCBI taxonomy): domain Eukaryota; kingdom Metazoa; phylum Chordata; class Mammalia; order Primates; family Cercopithecidae; genus Macaca; species Macaca thibetana. The sequence continues at coordinate 34,771,580 of NC_065583.1, forward strand.
TTAATCTTAATTATCTCCTTAAAGGACCTATCTCCAAATACAGTCACACTAGGAGGTAGGGCTTCAACATTTAGATTAGGGTGAAGGGGGGGTACAATTTGATCCATAATATTGGGGAACTGAAAACCTCCTCCATCAAGCATTGCTTATCACACTGGTATGGATCCTTGTTAAGTAATGAACCTGAAGTGGTCACAGAATGACAGGCCGCCTCCTCCACTTAATGTAGACGCATCAACTTGGTGTCCTTCTACAGACACACAAGGGTGTAGAGGCTGGCAAAGCTGTAAATGTCTCTAATACAGAATATTGCAGCAAGATGCTGCTGAGAGTTCCCAGGTGGTCTAAAAGATAGAACTTGGGTCCCTAAGTACAAAATACCACCAGGAAGGACCTTACCACAGTGGGAGAGCCACACAGGAAACTCAGTGAGACTAACATTGTTCATGTAGCTTTGTAGAAGTCAGGTTAGGGCTAGAGACACTCAAGTTGGGAGGTCTGTTGGTTCATTCCAACTGCATTATTGCAATTCACATTTCCCTCTGCCTTTATGTTTTTATTTATAACTCAAATAATACTACATTCTTTCTTACTTAAAAGGATTCAAGCATGATAAGTAGATAAAGCATGAGTCACCCTCCATCCCATGCCCATCCCACTTTCCTATCCAAAGGTTGCCATTATCAGTAGTTGGTAGACTTTCTCAGAGCCATCTTTCTATTCATGCATTTAAATATACAGGTAGAGATATATAGTTGGGGAGGATGTTTGCATAAATGAGTACACACTGCCTGTTTTATCTGCAATTTGTTTGTTCTTCTACTAGTAATATTTCTTCAAGATTTTTCCGTATCAGAACACCTACATCTGTCTCATGCCTTTTAATGGTTGCACAGTGCTCTATAGTATGACAGTACCACAGTTTATTTAGTAGTTCCCTGTGGATAGAAAATTGTTTCCAGCTTTTATATTACATAAGATGCTGCAGTGATTATGTGTATATGTGTTTTTGTTTAAATGTTCTCCTTCCTGATTTTATTATCTTTAAAGCTGAGATGACAGTTCCCATTTCTTAGCAAAACGGCAAGAAAAAATTAGAAATCTCTGGTATTCGATTTGTTTTCTGTGTAACTGTGGATCAGTAATGTAAACTAAAGAACCTGAATTTGCTAATGCAGAGAATGAGAATACCTGACCTACCTATTTATATGTGCCCAGTACTGTGTCTCCCAAAACCATTGTGGATTTGAATGTTAATAATTAATAATGACTGCTGGTAGTTATGGAGGGTTTTCTGTGTGCCAGTACAGGTTTTGAGCCTTAAAATATTTTTCTCATGTAGTCCAATTTAATTGTATAGGCTGATACTGTTCTTATCCCCCTTTAAATGAAAAGTTAAAGCAAAATAATATTATTACTAGTCCATTGTGACACAAGGGTGAGTAAAACAGAAGTCACATCCAGGTCTGTCTGATTCCAAACCCTGTATTCTTAAACTTGGCAAAAATTCATCACAATGTAGTAAATGAACACCTGTTTAAAAGAACAGTTATGATGTTGATAGAGAAAAGATGATTCATTTTTCTAAAAAATATTCTTCTGAATCAATCAATACAAGAGTCCAATTTCTACCAAGGATTTGAAAATGAACTGGGGGAAAATGGAAAGGCAAAATACACTATCGTAAACAGTAATGTGGAATGCACGTCAGAAGACCTGGGTAGGATTCCAGTCCTGCTACCATAATTTGTCACTTTTACTCTCTGGGCTTCAGTTTCCTAATCTACTATAATGAGGTTGAAGATGGGGGAGGGAAGGCATGCTCTCTACAGTAGGCTTTTCTGACTCTAAGTTTCTATGAGGCATCATTTCTGTATTTGTGATCATCTAGGTCTCTTTGGTATGTTCTATGTTCAACTCAGGGGTGAGACTGGGAAAACACAGCCATAGGCTTTAAATGACCCCAGAAATTCCAGGGACAAATCATCCTTCTGGCAAGAAGGCTCTGGTGCAGCCAAGAGGCAGAGCCAGAAAGAGAAACTTCTCTTTGCCAAAAGCTGCTGCAGATGGAGGAGCCAGTCTGTCTGGGCAGCCATGACTTTGAGAGGAGCCATTTGGCAAAGTTGTTGGCAGGAGCTGCCTTGCAGCATGAATGCTGGAGACAGTCCTGGGCTGGAGTGAATCAGGGACGCAGCAAAGGTGGCTGGTGGAACAAATAACCATCTGGTGAGCAGGGTGCTGCTCATCTTGCCACACTGATGGGGAAGAGCAAGTGCCAATCAATGAGGTTAAGCTCTCAATGACATGATCTGACAGGCACAATAGAATTTCTCTCCTGCTATTTTATACTCCATGGAGCGGGTTATAAACTCCAAGGGAACGTAACTTTTTCAGAAACCAGGAAGGCCCCAATTTCTTCCACTATTATAAAATAGGAAAGAAAATTTAACAATTCAAACAAAAATTATTTATTGCCAAGTGCTATGTAGGATGTGCTGGGGCATATGGTAAAGTATGACTATTGTCTTGTTCTCAAACATCTCTCCATCTATTTGGGCAGGTGACACTCAGTTCTTCTCAAAACATAATTAACCACAGAAGCCAGGGTGTGTGAAACTGTGTCCTGTTTATCTCTCTATTATTATGAGGCAGCCAAGGTGGTGGAATCAGAGCCCACCTGGCTCTAGACACACCTCTGGCTATGCTAGTTCTGTGGCCTTGGGCAGATCACTTCATTTTGCTGAATGTTTTCTTGCCTACAAAAATATGGCAGGGGATGAGGCAACATGTTATTATTTATATGTGATAAATAAATAAATACAAAAGAATCCCTCTCTGGGACCAATAGTTGACAGTAAACTTGAAAAGTTAAGGCAAGGAGTCACAAAAAATAACATGCCATTTAAATTTATTAATTTCAATGAAAGGCCAGATGAAGAATCAAGGCCTTACCTTTGAGTATGGATTGGTGATTGGGGGTTGTAATATTTTTCTTGCATGAACCATACCCCAAATGACAAAGACCATGTCCAATTTTGATTTCCTTAAGGTTGAACAAGACCATAGATATCACAGAAGCAATCTTACTACAGAATCCTTCTAGATTCTTATGATTGTTCCCCAATTTTTGTATCTCCTACTTTTAATTTGATGATTCTTTGTCAAGTCTTTTGAAATTCTTCGACTGACTTTTCATATGAAACAACCATCCTTTTTTTTACACTATTCCTCTCATCACCTTCCATGATATTTAATTAAATAACAAGTATAACTGGCATCAGGAGACTTGGAAACAAACACAAATGACTCTCAGTAAATATGCAACTCAACCTGAAGGAGCAGAAGTGTGCCTATGTACCAGAGATTAGCCTACTGAATTAGCTGTGAGTACTTATAAAGGATGTTGTAGGCCTGTTTTACAGAAAGAATGGAAGGCACTTTTTCTTCTTGGAGAGTCAGCTACTTGGAGGTCTGTTAAAAGGACTTCTGCTGTAATTATGATGATGAGGAAGAGCCACTATATACTGAGTGCTTGCAATGTAGCAGGAATCAGGTTAAATATTCCGGATGTACTCTATGTTATATACTACGTATTATGTATCTATGGTATACTACATATGATGTATATATTATATAGATGCCTGTGTGTGCATATATATGTGTGTGTGTGTATATATATGTATCTGTGTGTGTGTGTGTGTATATATATATATATAAAATTTCAACTTCACAACAACTGTCAAAAGTATGTACAATTAGAGCTGAAGTAGGTGAGACTTTAGATCTTATTCACCATTGTTTATCCATCTCCTAGTATAGTATCTGGTTCACTCATTACACACTTATGGAGTGAAAGAGAAAATAGATTTCTACTTTACTGATGATAAAACTGAGGCTTAGAGAATTTGTGTCATTTTTCCCAGTATCAATCAGCAGATCCAGGACTTGAATGCAGGTATGTCTGATATAAAAATATATGTTCTTAAGAGCAAACTGAGGTACAATACAGTAATTTTTCTGTACAAAGTTTTTGGACATATACTTTGGATCTCATATTGCCTACGAATATCCTAATAGAATGAAACTTTGGTATTATCTCCATTTTATAAAAATGTGTCGATATTCTAGAACAGAGATCAGTAAACTTTTCCTGTAGAGGGTCAGATAATAAATATTTTAGGCTTTGCTGAGCATACAGCCTTTGTCCCAGCTACTCAATTCTTCCATTGTAGTATGTGGGCATGGTTGTATTCTAGTGAAACTCTATTTACAAAATCAAGGAGTAGCCTGTAGACCATCATTTGCTGACCCCCATTCTAGAAAAGTACTGGGAACCTAGTAGAGGTCCAAACAATGTTAATCTTGCAAGTGAGTCGCTGCAGTAAGTGCTAGAGGGAAGCTCACCTCACCAGAAGTGGTTAAGTGGGAAGGTGGGGCCTTGGTGGGATGCTGGCAGGTAGAGAGGGGTGGCAATGGCTTTCCTCATTGGAGGCAGAGTCTTGTGTGATGCTAGGAGGCAAAAGTATGCAAGGAAGATGGCATGTTGTTTTAACAAGTGAGCTGGAGATTAGAGATGTAACAGAATGTTTGACAGCTCATTAGAGTCCTCACACATAGTCATATCCCTTCTAATCAGTGTCTGTCCAATAGTTCACTCAGCAGTTATTTTTAAAATATTAATTATATATTAGGCACTATGCTAAAAAACCTAGGTATAAAATTTTAAAAAATTAAATGTAGACCCTGCTCTCACAGACCTTGCATTCTATTGGGAATAGATACATTAAAAAAACACATGTGAATATGAATATGAAACCTGTTAAAGGAGAAGGAAGAGATCCTCTAAGAGAATAAAGTACATGTTCATTGATGAAAATTTTGACTGTACAGAAAAGTCTAAAAGAGAAAATCAAATTTCCTTCTAGCTATGCCAGAGACAATCATTATAAACATTTTTGATGTGCTATATTTCCTTCCAGGCTCACTCAGTGTGTGTGTGTGTGTGTGTGTGTGTGTGTGTGTGTAAGAGATGAATGGAGAATGCTAGAATTATATGCAAAACAGCATCCTATATAGGGTTTATTTGTTTGCTTTTGCCCCAAATGCAAACTGTTAGCATTTTCTATAATATTCTATAGTTGAACCACAATTTTGCCAGTCACCTAATAATGAAAGTTTAGGTTGTTTTCAGTATTTGCTATAATAATTCTGAAATATGTAAATAATATATCTGATTATGTTATAGAGTCAAAATCATGTCTTTGGTTATGTTGTAGAACAAGTTTCTAAAAGTAGCTTACTGGGTTAAATGGTATAAACAATTATGTTTCTAGATGATAGGAATAAATTACCTTCTAAAATGGCTATCCCAAGGAATACCTTTGTAATTACTGTAGGTGTTTTCTACATTTGTTCTATGCATATTTTGCTCCACCTCACATTGTCACAAATTTTCAAGGTGCTTAAGTTTATCCTAGGGAACTTACGTGGGGTGAAGATCAGAAAAAAATTCATAAAGATACAGCCATTGAATTTTAATTTGATCCCATTGCCCTTCTACCCCCCAAAGCTCCAGGTACTTGGACCCTTTCTGAGAGGAGTGGCAGGCTCAGTTCTCAGCCTCTGCCATTAAGCACATGGGTGAGTAGTTTGTTCCCTGGGATTCAGTTGCCCACCTATGTTAAATAAAATTACTTTCATGGTTCCAGGGCATCATTTGTAGATGAGTATATGGAACCTGGTGACCCAGAAATGTTAATTTTCTTCAAACTGGTGAGTAGGTAACTTCAAAGAATGATTGCCCCAGTATGACAACCAGGATGGTTGTTTAATGAGCTAGTCTCTCATGGGGTACAAATTTGACATTTCTGAAAACTGTGCTAACTTTTTTTTTTTTTTTTGGTTAATACTATGTGTAGTTGAACGCAATTTGAACCCAGGCAAATCTGAAAAAAATTAGACTTTAGCTATCATTGACTTGTGACTTCCAGACATCTCTAGTCTTCTCCCAAAACTGGCACTATTGTTTAATCTAAATGAAAAGTGCAGATCTTATAAATTACCACTGTAGTTAACATTCTATAGTTGAACCATAATTTTACCAGCCACCTAATGATGGAAGTTTAGATTATTTCCAATATTGCTGTAATAATTGTGAAATAGATAAATAATACCATAACTCTAAGTCATGTCTTTGGTTATTTTTTAGAACAAGTTTCTAAAGGCAGGATTACTGGATTAAATGGTATGAATGATTATGTTTCTAGATGATAGGAATAAATGCCCTTCTGAAATCTCTGTCCCAAGGAATACCTTTGTAATTGCTATGATCCTTTTCCCTTTTGTTCTATCCATGTTTTCAGTGAGTGACTTTTAGTCCACTGTCAAAGTATATTGGCTGTCTGCATTTCAGCAGTCTTTGGGGATTACAGTTGGGAGTCAGTTTGAAATCTCAATTCAGTTGGCCTGAGTATTTATTTAGAACATTGTTCCTCTCTGAAGTGTCTTGGGGTATTGAAAAAAAAAATTAAGCTCTTTGAGGCATTTTTTAATTTAAAAAAGTTTATACAATATTTTAAAAATTATACACAGGGTAGCACATAAAATTTACAAGGATGGACGGATGGATGGATGGATGGATGGGCAGTTTAATGGATAAATATTTGTGGTGGTTAGTAGGTGACCCAGTTGCCTTCTCAGAGGACTAAAAGTGTTAAAGCATCTTCTAGAAACTCCAAGTTTCAGTGGAGATTTGGGGGTGCAATATTAAAATCTACTTTTCATCCTCTTCTTCTTCGGTCTTGGAGCCAAATGTAGGTGGGATTAATTAGAGTAGCACAGATCCGTAGGGACATGATTCCTGGAATTCATTAATGGTGCTAGTTTAAAAGGAGAAGATATGACAAGCAGAGAAGAGCTTCCCTAGAACCCTGAACTATCAGAAGAGATTAGGACAGTTTAGTGCTTCCAGCTGACATCTCCTGCAATGACTAACTTCTAATCCCTTTTCCCATTCTGTAGGATTAGCCTGGGTGAAACTGACATACTATGTTTTAGAAGTCAGGACCCTCTGGTCACTTAATACGATACAGAGGGAAGTTTTGGGTGCAGCTCCATTTGTGAACAAGATATATTTTTCTATAGGTTGCTAAGCACCCACCCGGACCTGAAAATCTCTGTGCACTGTGGAAAAAAGGAAAAAAAAAAAGCAAAAGCAGTCTGATTATCGTATTGTACTTCGGCTGCCAACATGCTTACTCAGTCCTTAAGCTTCCTCAGCACAATTTGAGATGGAAATTTTCCGATCAGAATTTTTCCTATAAGTCTTAGAAACTTGGATTTGAGCCCACTATGCAAGCCAGGGTTTTTTTTTTTTTTAATTTTTTTTTTTTAATTTTTCCAATTACTTGACAAGCAGGTCGCCTTTGAGTCACTCACATGAATGGCCTTGATGCAGACGTTGGCAAATGCTGAAAAGGCAAAAAAAATAAAAATAAAAATAAAAAATTTCCTTTCTTTGACCCTTTAAGAAGATTAGTCTGTTCAGTTTTCTCCTGTGCTTATAAACTTTCATGTTTCCTGCCTGTCCTCCTCGCATCTTCTAAGTCTCTCCTAACTGATCTTCAAAGCATTAAGACTGGCTTGTGCTGGGCCCTGACTACTCCAGGTCATTTCTGCTTCCCTGCCTCTCTGTGTGCTGTTTCCCCTTCCCTGGTACTTACAAGGCCTGCCTCCAGTCCACATTTTCCTGTGAAGTTTTTCCTGAATTCTTCAAGTTCTTTGATCGCCACAGCAATCCTATGAGCATATAGATATTTTCCCCATTTCACGAATGTGGCAACTGAGGTCCAAGTTCAGATACCTAGACCTAAAGACATAGATCCTGCACATCATCTCCCCAACAAGACATACACTCCAGGAAGACAGTGACCACATCTTTCCCTCTAGTTTACCGAACAAAGGACAGTGCGGTTCTTGGCACACAGGTGCTTAGTAAATGGTTTTTTAATTTGATTTCAGTTTGAGAGTAGATTAATAGCATTTCTCTAGTTAGGACAGCAGCCAGTTACATATTCCTTTCTTGGGAGTTTAGACTTGCAGATCTCTCTGAACCACGTAAAGCCAGGTCCTCCTACCCCAGCTAAAGTTTAAAGATGCAGGAGAGGCTGGGCGCGGTGGCTCAAGCCTGTAATCCCAGCACTTTGGGAGACCGAGACGGGCGGATCACGAGGTCAGGAGATCGAGACCATCCTGGCTAACACAGTGAAACCCCGTCTCTACTAAAAAATACAAAAAAACTAGCCGGGCGAGGTGGCGGGTGCCTGTAGTCCCAGCTACTCGGGAGGCTGAGGCAGGAGAATGGCGTGAACCTGGGAGGCGGAGCTTGCAGTGAGCTGAGATCCGGCCACTGTACTCCAGCCTGGGCGACAGAGCGAGACTCCGCCTCAAAAAAAAAAAAAAAAAAAAAGATGCAGGAGAGATGTCAAAAGATGTGATCTTGGATTTCTGCAATCACTTAGAAACTGTACTGGCTAATTAAGATCATAATTGATTATTTGTTCTTTCATTCACTTATGTGTTTACGTGTGTGTTCTTTCATTATTTAACCATTCAGCAGGTATTTACTGAGCAAATGAAGCTTCATTCATATTACATGAGTTATTACATGAAAATATCAATAAGAAAAATTATGTGAAAGTTTATTAATATTGGCTATAAGGGGGATGAAAGCAGCAAGCCAAAAGAAAGAAAAAACGCTGTATTTTAAAGAAAGTGAAAGGTAGCTTCATCTACGATAAAAAGGGTGTGTAAAGTATGATTTATGTTATATAAAATTTTATTTGCATAGATAAAGAATTCCATGGAAAAATGGCTACAAAAATGTATTGATAGCTCAGGCCGATGAAATTTTAAGTAACTTCTACTGTTTTTATATTTTCTATAATGTATGACAGTTTTAAATAAATATATACATTGTTTATGTAATAAAAACAATAAGGCTGCCATTGTTGTGAGAAGCAATTCATGGAGTGTCTACTAATGTGACTAGTCTCTGGGATTCAATGTAGTGAATATTCACCTGAGTTCTTCCTTTTACTTTGAAGACACATTAATAATTCTTCAAATAAAAATCAGTTTGATGGCCGGGTGCAGTGGCTCACGCCTGTAATCCCGGCACTTTGGGAGGCCAAGGTGGGTGAATCACGAGGTCAGGAGAACGAGACCATCCTGGCTAACACGGTGAAACCCCGTCTCTACTAAAAATACAAAAAATTAGCCAGGCGTGGTGGCGGGCGCCTGTAGTCCCAGCTACTCGGGAGGCTGAGGCAAGAGAATGGCGTGAACCCGGGAGGTGGAGGTAGCAGTGAGCCGAGATCGCGCCACTGCCCTCCAGCCCCGGGAGACAGAGACTCTGTCTCAAAAAAAAAAAAAAAAAAAAAAAAAAAAATCAGTTTGAATGCTGGAAGAGGAGTGATAAGTGAACACTGACTGTCAGATTCTATAGTAAGAATCCTTTTTAAGGTCTCTCACCTGAAGATCTAGGTGAAAGGGCTTTGGCAATGAGCCTGACCCTCAGGTTTATAGCCCCTTTGGTCCTTACCTCTTGGCTGCAACAAGAAAGGTAAGACGATATCTCTTACTTCAGTCAATCATTTTATAAGGGGGACTAAGCAATGGTCTGGATGAGTCAGTGAAAATCAATTGCAATGATGGAAAACCCATCTAAGAAAAAATGTCCTAGAGCCAGTGAGTCAGAGCCAGCCCCTCTGCACATGAAAGATTTCAGTCTGTGTTTATTGACACAGAGGGTGGTTTTAATTACCCTGAAGGAATTTCTGGCATGTTTTGCCAAAGCCAGTTTTAAAATGTTTAATCAGTGGATTAGTGACTATCGGACCTACTGGAGAGGTCTGCGCATGGGGCAGCTGGGCAAGTGTAGTGTATTGCAATGAGGCTGTTAGTGACAGAGTATAGGTACATTTTGTCAGAGAAACATGGGAGAATACTACCATCCACTCATGAGACGATCTTGGCTTTAGAAAGTGTGGTGTGTTTTCTGTGTCAAAGGCTTGATTTCCTTCCTTGGTTTCATGAGCTAAGCAACCTCATGACCTCTGTTTTTGGTATACTGAAAAGGGAACATGGTTAAGATGGTCTAGAGCCAGAGTTTGAGTGATTAATCAAGCAATCAGTTCAAGCCACAACTAGCAACTTGAAAGAGTGAATATGTTTTTCTAAATTTCATAGGCCCAGGGAGAATGTATACTTCAAATAGCATGATTGCTTTGGTTTTACCTATTTGTGTGGACCTATAAAACATTTCAAGATGAGAGCTGTAAAAGGAAAAGCAGAATGGTGGTGTCACATCACAAAGCAATTTTAATCTGCTAGATACCTTGAAAGGAAACCATAGCCCAAGATAAAGGTAAAATCACCAGAAAAAAAATTGTTTTCCTGATTTTTGTGTCTTTGCTCTTATATCTTTTGGTTGAATCTCTCCAATAAGATGTAAAAATACTTACTAGTGCTAAATACCATATTTTCTTCATCTCTCCAAGGTAAACTTCAGATAGAATTTCTCTTTTTTCCTTACACAAAACTGTCTTTCATACTACCTCCTTTCCCTGATGTTTTAATCTACAGATAGGCCATGTTCTACTCTCTAATGTAGACAAGCAAGAGACTTGGCACCTTGAAATTTGAATAGAAACCCAAAGGCATCTTTGCTACATTGAGCCCATGTTGTTGAGCTGCTATTTATGTACTGTTCATTTACATGGTAGTTTAGTGATATTCCTCGTTGCTTTCACAGAAAGGTTTCTCAGGCTATTTCATACCTACATGAACTTATCTGGGGGTTTGCCAAGTTTACTGGCTCTTGACTCCTTCTTTTTATAAGATTTTTGTTTTGGGTTTAGAAGTACATGTGCAGGATTGTTAGATCTCTAAGTTGCATGTCACAGGGGTTTGCAACATGCAGATTATTTGGTTACCCAGGTCATATTTTACTCTCTTAACCATCAAAACAACTGATCAAATAGTTCACTTGTCTTTGGCACTGCTGATAGTTTTCAACTCTAAAGAATTCCCCCTTCCTCTGGCTTTTAAATTAGTTCATCAGTAAACCAACTTCACCAAACAGGTTGATACATTAGCAGCTAAATATTAGGCAAGGAAGGAGTTATATAAAGTGGTAATGCCATCTTGTACTTGTGGAGGGGTTTGTATTTCTGCAAAGTATTTTCACAGCTCTTGTTTACTCTGCACAACAAACATAAAGAGTAAATTGCCTTTCTTCTCATTTTCTCAGTTAGAAAACTGAGATCCAGTGGAGTTAATCAACTTGCCTATGATCACATGCCAGTTTATGGTGGACAGAAGACTGAGGTTTAGAGACTGATTCATAAAACCAAGCTCTTTCTGTGATATCAGAATATGAGATAAATCAATAAACTCCTAACTAGATGAAATCTTACAGTCTTGGAAAAAAGTGCATCTGCTTGCTGACTCTCTGTAAGGCATTGACCACTAACATTTTTAGCACAAGTTTCTTTGGGTGGAACAACTTGGTGTGCCTTACACCTTTGATTTTGGGGCTTAGGCAGGGTTGTGTCTCATTCCTAAAGTTACTCATTGTTACTCTTGCCAAGTGGAAGAGTCTCTGGAACCACATTCCTGGACAGTGGTGCAAGCCTTAAAGCGCTAGGGTTTTGGTGATAATAAAGAAAAAGCCAATGGATTTAGTTCTATGTCATGGCTGTATATTGCGCCCAAATATCTAACTCACAGATATCTACCATTTGGAATCAGCAAGAAAATAGGTAAGAAAAACAATGGATTGATCATCACCAACACGATTCTGATCCCCAGAAACTAACATAAGGACAGAAAAGCAACATTTACTGAGTATTATGTGTATTTTTTGCCTCATTTCCATTTTATTATGTAAGCAGTGAAATCTTTGATAAAAAGATGGGCTCATTACTTAAATCCTCTTACTGCAGTTAACCCTATGTAAACTTAAGACAATAGTAGTAACTACCTTCCATGGTTGTTGTGAGGATTAAGTGATATAATACTTGTATATGGCTAGTTCAGTCCCTGACACAGATTAAGCATTCAATGAGTAGTTGGTTGTTTTTAGTAGTTTTAGATGACTTAAGTGGTCATAAGCATTATTTGCAATGGACTATGTGTACTTTTACGCTCCCAACCCTAGAGTTTAGAATAATGTGAAAAAAAGTAGTCAAGAAAACAGACTCTGGAGATGACTGGGTTTGTATCCTGGCCCCATCACTTACTAGTTCTTGGGCAAGTTATTTAACCTCGCTAAGCTCAGGTGCCTCATCTGTGAAATGAAGATAACAGTGCTTAACCTCATAAGGCTATTGTAAGTATTAAAAGTAACAGTGCCTGTAATGTGCTCAGGACAGTCCCAGAAACATAGTAGGTAGTAATTGCTAAATGATATTAGGCTGTATTTTCATTAATATTAGTACACTTATGTATATGCCTTAAGATATTACTGTTGAAAGACAGTTGTTCACAAAACAGAGGACAAATAAGTTAATACACTAACCTTAATCTTTGATCCAGTATCAGTACTGGCTGGTGGTGATTTGATCTCCTTTAAATAACAAACATAATCTGTTAGGTTGGATTCTTGTGTCAATCTAAACAAACTGCTGCCTTTTTCTGAATATGAAATAAAGCATTGAGGAAAATAAAATTCATTATCTGCTCCATGCACCATCAGGATATTTAAGGATAATAACTTTAAGATACTAAAAAATTAACAATAATGGATTAATTATGAACCTTTTTTTCTATATTAGTGGTGTGTTGAAGCTTTCCATTAAGGCCTTTTTTTTTAATCTTACATGTTTATTTTGAATATTTCTTCTTATATTACCTTGTTCATAGCTTCTCATAGGGTATAACCTCTTAACTTCTGAACTCTTTCAGAGAAAGGGGGCTATTTCTAATGAGTGAGGTGACTTGCTTCTGCTCCTGAATAGTTCCTATTGCATAAAAGTTGTTCTGCACCAGAGCATCCTCTCTTTCACCCACTGCTCCTAGCCCTGCACCATAAAACCTTACCCCAAACACTGAGTATCCTGTCCACAGGACCCCGCTTTGGCTATATGAAGCCAGCCCTCCTAATCACTACAGCCTCTTCAAAACTCCCTAGATGCCATACAGCAGCTGTTTTCAAACTTTAACGTGCATTATTAGAACCACCTGACGTGTTTGTTAAAGACAAACTTCCAGGCTCCACCCCGTCAAGCTTAGAATAGGTCTGTAGGCCTGTGAGTTTGATTTTTTCAGTTTCCAGGTAATCCTACTGTTGCTGATGATGATCACGAGCAACACTTTGAGACCCACGGCTCTACGTCTGTCTTCTCAAGTGAGAAGACAGTTCATTTCAGGTCGATGGGGCTGAGGCAAGGGAGCTTTTACAGTGTTGATTGTGTTACCTTGTTAGCCTGGATTTTGACGGGCCAGGAGCAAACTCTCCCAAAGAGATGGTAGGGGGTATGTAGAGAGTGTGTAAATGCACCTGTATGTTACCAAAAGTTGAAGCATCGCTACCTCCTGGAGTCTGGATCTGAACCCCATGTTTGTCACAGGAGCCAAGGGAGAACCCAAGACAGAGAATAGTGGCACAATAATGAAGCATGAATTATCCAGATGAAAACACCTATGGAAATAAAGGTATTCGTATTATTATTTATACCTACTCTTCTTGATAAAGTAGCAGTATAGAAGTGTTAAATAGTTCCAATTGCTTAAAAGTTGTTCCGTGGGACACAAATAAGTTAATTTACATTTTTAAAATAATTATTGTACATAGGAAGCATAATTTGATTTATTGTTTTAAGAACAAGAGCATATTTTGACCAAATGTACATGGGGATGATACATTATCATTGGTTATAAAATTACCAGGAGAGAAAGTGTTGGCTAAACAAGAATAGAGCCTGCTTTATTGATATTAGGTTTGTCGAATAAACTAGAGAACAAGGTAAATGTATTAACTGCTCAAACAAAGAAAAAGAGCTTTTGGGGTCAAGAGGCAAAGAAAGACAATATGGGCATCTTACTTTGAATATAACGAAAAATAAAAGTATCACTGAACGGGTAATTTCCCATGAGAAAATAGATCTAGAAATCACTGTGTAGGAAAAAACAACTTCTCACCTGTATCAAATATTCTAAAGTCCTTTCATTATTAACTCCTAAGTAGTTACACTTGATTTGGATGAAGCAGCATGGAGGCTTCTGCTAGGCTTTTTTATTCATTTCTCAATACAGTGTGTGGTGAGGCTTTAGCTTTACAGCCTCCACATTTGGCTATGTTTTGTGGTAATGGAAAATAAAATTTAATCCAAAAGAACTGTAGTTTGATTTAAGAAAAAGAATCATCAGAGATTCTCTTTAGAGGTGGAGTTTGTAACAGAGTTTGTATGAACCCTGAGACAGATCAAAGAGTACAACATTCAGAAGAGAAGAGCTCCCTTTAATAAAAGGAACGAAGGGGGAAAAAGGCTCTAGATAAATATTTTATCATAGAGCTAATGAAATGTAAAAGGTGGTCACAGATCAAAAAGGGAAGAAAACAAAAAGCAGGTATGTGTGTATGTGTATGTATATTGTGTATGTGTATGCATATGTGTATGCATATATGTTTGTGAATATTCTCCACCAGACTATGGATAAAGATGTGTGAGGCATTTGTGTCCTAAGGGAACTATGCAATGTTAGCATTATACATTTATATAGACTCCATGCAGGTGACGTTTCTTAATGTTTTTATATAAAATAATAAAAGAGCAGGGTTTGTTTTTAAATAATGTTGGTGATGTGAGGTAGAGTTCAGCTCTTCCCTTGCTATTGAAAAATTACCTTTTGCTGTCTGGTCCAATTGAATTATATCTGTTGTAATTTCAATGTTCGATTTTTTTTTTCATTCCTACCAACTAAGTAACACTTTCAGTGCATTTTAATATAATACTGATTGGGGTTTGAGTTTTTTTTGGTTTGCCCTTGATGATGTTGCTTTAATGAGATGAAACTGAATAGCTTTGAGTAGATTTCCCTGGAGCTTCCAACTTTTATGCCCCTTATTCCTCCTCCAAGATGGAGGGAGAAAAAAGTATTTTGTTATTTGGTCAAATTTTATGACTTGTGTTATTATCAGACTCAAAAT
This sequence comes from Macaca thibetana thibetana, assembly GCF_024542745.1. NCBI lineage: Eukaryota > Metazoa > Chordata > Mammalia > Primates > Cercopithecidae > Macaca > Macaca thibetana. The sequence continues at coordinate 34,786,791 of NC_065583.1, forward strand.
TTCTAAAAACATAAAAACTGTGAGAGACAGTTCAGATTCCAAATTTCAGGAGTTTCTTGTGAAGAATAGCCAGGATAAATATCTGCTTTTCACTGTGCCTCATCAAGTCCAAATGTTTCTAAAAAATCCCTTCAAAGTACAAAGACAGTGCCCTTCTCCAAATTTTGAGGGTTGGTGACTATATAAGCATTATGCACAGCTTAGTGATAAGTATGAGGTACAAGGTGAGTGTGTGTGTATACACACGTCTGTGTTTTAATAGAATGTTAAGAGTCACTTCAAGGTGTCATTTTCACAGGTTTAGTTACTTTCTTCAGAAATTGAATCTATTAGAATTTGAGACAGCCTTGGTGAAAAGAGGTTGGTCAATATATACAAATATACGGTTAGATAAAAGGTATAAATTCTAATGTTTGATAGAGTACATGACTGTAGTTAGCAACAATGTATTGCATATTTCAAAGAAGCTAGAAGAGAGAATTTGAAATGTTCCCAACACAAAGAAATAATAAATTCTCAAGGTGATCGATAACCCAAGTACTGTTACTTGATCATTATACATTCTGTGCATGTAATAAAATATCACATGTACCCCATAAATATGTAACATATTATGTATTTTTAAAATTGCCTTGAATTTTGACATGAGATTATGATCATTTAAGAGCAGTATAAGACATGAAGCCATGTAGGGCTCTCTCTGATTTTCTAAAATCCGTTCCAGTGCAAAATAATAATTTAATGTGTGTCAGCAGATTGGTAATAAAGAGTCTGGCATCCATCCTTTTACTTATTAAGTATTTATTGTGCACTTACTATGTGTCTGATGCTGTACTCGGCGCTGGGGATGCAAAAGTTTAATATATAGACCTGGTCTCTACCGTTAAAGAACTTGTGGTTTAGTAGGGGACACATGCAGGACAACAGGCAATTATAATGCAGAATGAGAGGTTCTCTGATGAAGGAAGTACAAGGGACTGTGAAATGACATAAGAAGGGCTCATGAGGAAGCAGATGGCTAAACTGAGACCTGAAGGCTGAGGAGGAGGGAAGAAGAATGAAAAGTATTCCAAGCAGGGAGAATGGTAGTCAAGACGACGGTTAGTCCCACCTCAGTTATTTAGTAATTGGGTGACTTTAGGAAAAAGTCTATCTTAGATATTTTATTTTCCTTATCATTCTGTGGGAGATGGAGATGGTGGCCATAGTGGATACTGCCGCTGGTGGAAAAAAAATGATAGCAGTTAATATGTATTGAGCACTATTATGTGCCATGTAGTGTACTAAGCCTTTTCCATGCATTAGTTACCTAATTAGGGTTTTGAAATCACCTTTTGAGGTAGGCACCATTATTATCTGTTTCACAGATAAGCAAAGAGAAACTCAGAAAGGTTAAGAAACTTGCTCAAAGTCACCTTATTAGCAGTAGAAAAGCCAGGATTTGAAAACAGACAAGTTTAACTTAGAACCTGTGTTTTGCACTATTACTATACTATTCATAATCTAGCTTTCATAAGCTGATAAAAGATGAGCAGGATAATGGATTGAAAGGACTTTTTAAACTACATGGAACTCTATACTATCATTCTGCATTTTAAACTGGGGCATGAATCATGTGGTTGGTAGCTAGTCCGGAATAAAAAGTAAAAATGATTGCAGCAATATATGGGCTGCCATTTCTTGATTTGTTAGCAATGCCTCTAATTCTATGACCTCAACACATTAGTAGTCAAAAGTGGCATTTCCTAGGGGACATTTTTTGAAGCAACAGAACATTAGATAAGATGGACCATGGGTTTGCTCCTAAATGGCAACTGCTATGTTAGAAAGTTCTCAAACATTCCTAAGATCTTTAATCTCTGTTAATCACTCCATGCCCCTCTGTGACTGCTCAGCACAAAATGAAATGGAGGCTTGGCAATTATCCAATTCCTTTGAAGACTCTTGCCTCTTAATGCAGATAATCCAAAGCTCCAATTGCACTTTAAAAAATTCTAGATTACCAGGTTCACTCAGGTATACATACTCTCTACTCTGCCTCCACTTTTTTTGCCAAATAGACCTTTTTCCTGTCACTTCTATGTTTCTGATAATTCCCAGTGTGCTCCCTGCATTTATCTCAACTCTAATCAGCCATCGTATTGTGAACTTAGGACAGTCTGTACAATTGTCCTGTAAGCAGGTCCATGTTGCTGGCCAACACATTAGCAGTCATTGGGAATTGTTGAGAATGTTTGGAGAGAGGTGGTCACACAATCTTTTGGCACAAAGAGCATGTCTCCACTACAAAGGCAAAGACTGGTTCTACAGTAGGTGGAACCACAATGAATCAAAATAATGAATTCTTCTGCATCATAGTTCAATTCCAGAGGCTAATTGTTAATTTAAGTCCTGCTCATGGCCTGATAACAGGGCTTTCCTTTTGGAAACTTGACTGAGCTAGTGTGAAAGGCAAGACTGTTATTCAGATATACTAGTGAAATGCAAACAGTTTCACATATTAATGGTCACTAATGACCTGTAGTCAGGCTATGATTTGTTAGGTTAAAAACAAAGGCACAATTAGTTTATTTGTTCAGGAGTGTAAACAGAGGGCTTTGTCAATCTGTAGATTGTTCTTCTCCATTGGAGACAGTAGGCTGGAGCATTCCACTTAAGCTGTGGCATTTGAGGACTGCATTTTCCTATCTTGAGATTCTCCCAGCTTCCTGTCCCCTCATAAGCCTGCAGCCTTAATCAAAAGGGAATGAAGAGGATGCTGTTATTGGTCCCCTTTCTCTGTGGCTTTGCTTTTTGATAAGTGAACCACTTTAATTTTAATTTTTTTCTTTCAGTTCCACTCTGGTCTCATGCTTCAAATAGCTAATTTTCTCAAAGCATCACCATTTCTTCAGCAAACATGTAACACATAATTGAGGTCAAATTATGCTCCAAACGCTCTCCTAGACCTCAAGACTTTTAATGATTATCCAGAGAGTACTGACCCCATCTGCAAAATTTACAACTTCTCCATAGGTGTCGTAAGATTTCCTGTATCACTAACTACTACTTGTAAGCTTATCACTAAAAAAAAAAATGAAGAATCTCTTGAAATGTAACAGCTGCTCTGTTGAGATATGCATCTTAGAGAGCAAGGCACTTTGATCTTTTGGGGTGCATCAAAGCTGACAATAGAGATTTTGAGGGATTATAGTGACTCCTTAGAAAGGGTATACCTTGTGTTTTGCCTACACTTATTTAATTTGAGAAAGTGAGTATATTTCAATTCTTAAAGGAAACCATGGCATTAAAACAGAAAATTATTTAATCCTTCATCAAGTAAAAAGAAAAGACTGTGATCCACCTCGTACCACAAAGCAATAATGATGCAGGTTATCCCAGTGAGGCATTTGGATCACTTAAAATCATGATGAAGCAATGATTATGCCTATTATCTATTTTAATAAATGTAAATTGCTGTGGAGAAACAAACCATTTTATGCCACTTGAATCCTTTTCAAGGAAGCCTGAATCCTTTTTGCATGACTTAGATGTATTACTGTCATTTTCCCTTCACTAGATTGAATAAAAGCACTTAAATCAGAACTTTGTTAGTGTACCCTCTTGTACTGTTTGCCCTAATAAATTGTTGTGATTTTAGTCTTTGAAATCCATATTTTGTAACATTTGCAAATTTATCTGTAGTCCCTTCCAGAATTGAGATTATGGGGTAAATTCAATAGTAAGTCAACATGTACATTATATGTGCCAAGCACTAGGGGGACAGCAGTGGAACACGGAACTCATGTGGAACATGATCTCTTTCCTTGTTAGCACTAATAGCAATAAACTGTCATTTTATTTACTCATTTGTATGTTGGTTATCCTCTCTTCTTGAAGGTGAGCACCTGTCTCTTGGCTAGTGTGTATCCCAGGTTCTAACACAGTGCTTGGAATCTGGTAAATATGCTCAGTATATATTTGTTGAATGTTGAATGAAATCCAGGCCCAATGGTGGGAGCTTGAAAGCCAATAGTAGCATTTGGGATATTGTGAAATAAAGCAAAATTACTTGATAAACAGATCTCTAGGGACAGAATTAGGAGATAATCGGCACCATTGTGAACCTTTATTGCATGAGATTGTTTCTTCATGTCCTCTTATGTCCACTTGTATGTAATACTGAGTAATATTTCGATATGATAAAAAGGACCTCCTGTTTATTTGGAAACTACCAAAGCCTGGCAGTGATATTTATTATACTCATCCTTGGGGTGACCAATCAAATTTATTATGTGAAATGACATATTCTTCTGAATCCAAAGATAATTTTAATATTCTGGAAAGTCTTTACAGTGGTATGGATAGATTGTGTGGTCATGTTTCAGTCATTTACCTGATAGATGTTTATCGGGCACTTATTGTGTGCCAGGTATGGGGTTAGGTACCAGGAATATGGAGTGACAAGGCCCTCTGGGGAAATATATTGATAAAGAATAATAAACATAAATGTACAATTGCATCTGTGACAAGCACTCTTAAGGAAGAGTTAGTGGTACTCTGAGAATGTGTAGTAAGAGGATTATTGGACCCAGACAGAGAAGGCTTCCCTGGTGAAAGAATAATTGCTAAATCCTAAAGTCATCATAGGAGTTAGCTATGTTGAAGAGGGGATGGGAAGATGACCCAGGCAGGGAGAACTGCATGTACAAGGGCTTTATGGTAGTAGCAGTAGAGACTGTGTGTGTTCAAAGAAGTGAAAGGTGGCCAGTGTGGATTAAGTTCCCACAGGGTGGACATTAGGCAGAAGTCACATCTTGCGGAGTCTTGCAAAAATATATGAGCCGTTTTTACTTTTTATCTTAAGAGTAATAGGAAACCATTAAAATGTTTAAATGTGGGGAAGATTGGGAAAAGTGACCAAGTTTGCTTTTCAAAAATACTATTCTGGCTGCAGTACAAAGAATAGATTGGAAAGGGTCTAGAATAGATTTAAAGAGACACGTGCCTTATTCACATGAAACTGACACAAAATGTACATAATATATGCCCATGTGAAGCAGTCCCTGCATAAAGCATGTACCCTGGAAAAAGATTCAAGATGAGCTCCTCCGTGGTATAATACAGACCTCTTCAAATTCCTCTATGTCATGCACATACCTTACCCAGACATAAATTAGCATCATTAATGCAGAGTGTCACGTTAGAGCCCAGTTATACTTCCAGCTGATGCATCACTTTAGCACCTTTCTCTTTGTGCTTTACCCTCCACTTTCAAAGGCTGTTCTCAGGTCTTATTTTCCTTCCTAGAAGTGTGAGATTGGTTTTTCTGCTGTGCTATTGGAGTGATCCTCCACTTAGAGTCTAATCTGCCACGGCTTTGTGCCTGTTTGTCAGGAACTTCGAGGATGTATTAAGACATTATACAGGGTAGAAGCTCTGTTTTGACAATGATTATGCCTGTTATCTATTTTAATAAATGTAAATTGCTGTGGAGAAACAAACCATTTTATGCCACTTGAATCCTTTTCAGGGAAGCCTGAATCCTTTTTTGCATGACTTAGATGTATTACTGTCATTTTCCCTTCACTGGATTGGATAAAAGCACTTAAATCAGACCTTTGTTAGTGCACCCTCTTGTAGTGTTTGCCCTAATAAATTGTTGTGATTTTAGTCTTTGAAATCCATATTTTGTAACATTTGCAAATTTATCTGTAGTCCCTTCCAGAATTGAGATTATGGGGTAAATTCAACAGTAAGTCAACATGTACATTATATGTGCCAAGCACTATACTTGGGATACAGCAATGACTAAAGCACTAATTCTGCCTTTAAGAAGCTTACAGTCGTTTCTCACTAGTGGAGTGGGAATTGACACATAAGCAAGAGGAGGATGTTAGAATGCTACATGTGGTAATGAATTAAAGTTAGAGACATCAACAAGAACCCCTGCTTAACTTTATATATACACAAGTGACTACATACAGAAATATTTATGTAGACATACATAGGGTTGTATGCACACATATATTTCTTTCTGTGTCAGCTGAGAGGGCCTAAAAGAGATGGCATCCCAGTAGCAACTAGCACCCAGATCTTGATTTCTAAAACCATTATTTAATAAAAGGAACCAGGAATTCTTGGAGAAATGTCTGATGCTACTACTAGCAAAGGAAATATATGAGTCTGGAGCCTCTTATAGAACCAGAAAATAAAGAAGCACTTAAAAAAAAAAAAAAAGGAAAAAAGCCTGCATTGATGGAGCTATGTCAAAAGGACACAGAAATCAACTGGAAGAGCTCCTAATGGCCAAAGTGGAACAATCTGAACAATAAAATATAGCATTGAATTCTATCCCAAAGTATAAAATCAATATCCATGAATTCATACTGGTATAAGTAAATGATTGAATAAATAGGAGAGAAGAAAATCTCCCATGCAGAACTCCAAATAAATTGTTCCGATAGCATACCTTTGAGGAAGACAGCAAGTTGGCATAGCTCCCTATGCCTTAAGGATGGGGCTGTACATCATGACTTCTTTCTAAGAGTACAGAGTACAGTTTGGAGGAGAGGGGAGTAACTTTACAATGGAGAAACCTGACAAACATTTCTTCAGCCAGGTGATCAAGACCAACATGAACATAATGCATGTTGATAGTAGATACCCTTGATTGATGTCATAGGATGGAAATGGCACTTTATCTCTGTGTTCTTCAATAATGAGAAAAACGTCAAACAAATTCCACTGGAGGGGCATCCTACAGTATACCTCACTACTATTCCTCAAAACTGTCAAGATCATCAAAGGTAAGGTAAGTCTGAGAAATTGCCACAGCCTCAAGGAGCCTGAGGAGCCATGACAACTAAGTGTAATGTACCATCCTGGGTAGGATCCTAGAATAGAAAAAGGACATTAGAAAACTAAGGAAGTCTGAATGAACTATGGACTTTGGTTAATGATAACATATCAATATTGCTTCATTAATTATACAAAGGTACCACACTAACATAAGATGTTCACAATAGGAGAAACTGCAAGAGGTATAGAAGAGCTCTCTGTACTATCTGTTGCATTTTTCTGTCAATCTAAATCTATTTTAAAAAATAAAATCTATTAAGATTTTAAAAAAAACAAACCCTAAAGAATAAGAAAATACAGTCTAGTGGGGGGAGCCAGTAAGTTGGTAGACAATTATAACACGGGTAAAATGACAGGAGTATGGACAGCTATTGGGAAAAACATGATGTGGCATCTAACTTGTCTTTTAAATCCTGATTTGACAACTTTGGGAAAATTCCTTAAACTTGCTGAGCTTTCATTTCCTCATCTCTAAAATGGTGATAACACCTGCACAAGTCAACATAGGCTGCCAAGCCAAGCCACAGGAGCTCGTATCCCCTGCTATGGGGCTGGGTGATTTACTAAATCCATCTGGGCTTTAGTTCCCCATCAGTGAATGGGATAATAAGAGAATAATATAATAGGAAAATAATAAGTACCTACCTTAAGGAGTTTTCTTGAAGCCTGAGAAAATATATTTGAAGTGCTTGGAACAAGTCTTGGCACACAGTACTTAAATGCTGCTGCTGCTGCTGTCTGCTCACAGGTTTGTGGTGAGGATTCAGTGGGAGAATCGTGGAGACTACTTAGTGCATGACTAGGTTTGGGCATGTGGCTTGTGTTCTACATCCACCACCTACAGAGCACAAGCCCCGTGGTAGGTTCCCGGAGGCCAGGAGATGCTTTCCCTTGCAAGGCAGACACCTATGTACCAGACATTCCTGCTACTTCTAACCTTAAGCTGAGAATAGAGTGTAAGTTGACCAGATAAAAGGAGAGTAATAGATATGGGTTCTGTAAAAGGAAAAAAATACAAAAACCAAAAGAAGCATGGCACCTTTACAGAACAGTGGAGTTCAGAATGACTGGAGTGAGGAGCCTAAGAGGAGGAGGAAGTAGGCAAGAGGAGGAAGTAAGTCTGTATTATGTCAGGAATTAAAGGCTGAATTGAAGATTTGAACTTTATTCTGGGGTTAGTGGACAACTACAGGCAGGTCAAGCAAGAAGGCAACATGTAAGACTTTTACACTGTCTATTGTTGGAAAACAATGGGATAGAGGTGGAAGACCAGTTAGGAAGCTACTTCAGTTGTACAGATCAGTTGAGAGATTACGGTGGCCTAAATGATGGTTAATAGATGGAATTAGAATTAAAGGATTTGAACAGTAGGGTAAATAATGATTCTAAAATTGTATGAAGATATTTTCCCACCCAATAGTCTGATGTATTATAGTTGATGATACTTGGACAATGTTCTAAGATCTACGTGAGATAAGAATACTGTAGAATAACATAAGAATTTAAGGCAGTGGCTTTGAGACTTCTAATTATTTTTCACCCTCAATATATACCATTATAGGCAAGTTTAAGAAAAATTAATAAGCATTAAAATCAGATTAACTCTGAAATGATGAGGGAATAGAGGAGTATTCTAGACTAGCATCACTCCAATAGAAATCTAACACAAGCCACATATGTAATTTTAATTTTTTAGTAGCTACTTTTAAAAAAAATAAAGAATACAGATAAAATTAATTTTTTTTGAGACAGAGTCTCTCTCTGTCACCCAGGCTCAAGTGCAGTGCCATGATCTCGGCTCACTGCAACCTCCACCTCCCTGGTTCCAGCGATTCTCCTGCCTCAGCCTCCTGGGTAGCTGGGATTACAGGCATGTGCCACCATGCCTAGCTAATTTTCGTATTTTTAGTAGAGATGGGGTTTCACCATCCTTGGTCAGGCTGGTCTCAAACTCCTGACTTCATGACCCATCTGTCTTAGTCTCCCAGAGTGCTGGGATTATAGGCGTGAGCCACCATGCCCAACTTTTTTTTTTTTTTTTTTTTTTTTTTTTTAATGGAGTCTCACTCTGCCGCCCAGGCTGGAGTGTGGTGGCGCGATCTTGGCTCCCTGCAACCTCCGCCTCCCAGGTTTAAGTGACTCTCCTGCCTCAGTCTCCTGAGTAGCTAGGATTACAGGTACATGCCACCATGCCCAGCTAATTTTTGTATTTCTTGTAGAGATGGGTTTTGCCTTGTTGCCCAGGCTGGTTACAAACTCTTGGGTTCAAGCAATCCACCCACCTCTGCCTCCCAAAGTGCTGGGATTACAGTCGCAAGTCACTGCACTTGGCCAGATAAAATTAATTTTAATGTTTTAATCCAATGTATCAAACATATTATTTTAATATCTAATCAAAATGACAATTATGAGATGTTATATTCTTTTTCTCATATTGTCTTCAGAACTCAGTGTATATTTTACACTTATGGCACATTGAATTCAGACTGGTGTCATTTCAAGTGAGCAATAATGGCCCGTGGTTAGTGGCTACTGTGTTGCACAGTGCAGGTCTGGAGTTCCCAAAGTTAGTCAAAAGTAGTTTAGATTTATACTTGCTGGAGGAATTCTTTTTTAAAACAAGGTAATCAACATTCCTATTCCAGTATATGCACATGGGAAACAGAATTTAGTGTACATACTCAAATTGCCTATTTTACTCCATGTATACTTTTCGAGCACTCACTGTATGGTCATGGAGCATCAACTATGTTAGCACGAGTGATGGTTCACACATTGGAGCTCCAATCATGAGCTGACCACACACGGTGTCTGTCCTTCAGCTTACACCTTTATGGAGGAGACCCGAATAAAACAGAAAATGAAATAGTCATAAATTTGCCAGGCGCGGTGGCTCATGCCTGTAATTCCAGCACTTTAGGAGGCCGAGGCAGGTGGATCACGAGGTCAGGAGATTGAGACCATCTTAGCTAACACGGTGAAATGCTGTCTCTACTAAAAATACAAAAAATTAACGGGGCGTGGTGGCGGGTGCCTGTAGTCCCAGCTACTCAGGAGGCTGAGGCAGGAGAATGGCATGAACCCGGGAAGTGGAACTTGCAGTGAGCCAAGATTGTGCCACTGCACTCCAGCCTGGGCAACAGAGTGAGACTCCGTTTCCAAAAAAAAAAAAAAAAAAGAAAGAAACAAAAAGAAAAAAGAAATAGTCATAAATTATGCTATGATGAAAACAAAAGAGGGGTTGAGATGCTGGATAACAATGATGAGATGGCTTTAGATGATTTCAGTTCAGATGACATAAGCTGGGAGATAAAGGATGAAAATGAGTCAGCCATACAAGAATTGGTGGGAAAGCTGATCAAGTAGAAGAAATAGCATGTCCAAGAGCCCTGAGACTTGTGTATGCAAAGAATCAAAAAGTGAGCGTGGCTGAAGGCTGGCAAGGGAAGGAGAGAGGGGTGTGAGATAAAGAAATGGACAAAAGCCGGATCTCATGGACTTTGTAAGCTGTGGAATGGAGTTGGAATGTTATTCCAAGGGCTGTGAAATCTACAGAGCTTTCAGGGAAGGGGCTTCTTGATTAAGAAGACTGCCTTAACCTCAGGTCACTGTGTAAGCTAAAGGTAAAAATGCAATAAGCAAAAGTTGGAAGAAAGTTCTGCAATCTCACAAGGTTATTGAGAGAAAGATAGAATAAGGTAGTAAAAGTTCTGGAATGACAACATACTGATTTATAGATGCAAAGTGCTGGGAAGAAAAGAAAGAAAGGGGGTTGTTAAACCCAGCTGGTTTTGTTGAGCTGCTCCTTGTAAAGGAATTGCATACTTTCAGTGTTCAGGGTGCTTTCTGAATGGAATCTTAAATTTGTTTTCAAAAAACTAAGTTGCACAGAATGGAGCTGGGCATGCAGGTCTTCTGCCCTCTCTGTGGTTTCTGGTTTTCCAGATAAATGGTTGGCTGTTCCTGACATGAATGCTCACAGGTGCATGATGACGTCTTGCTGAGGGTCCTGCCAACAGTTTGTGTATGTGGAGAAAGAGCAAGAATCCTAGGAAGCTAGGAGAGAAGACAGCCTTTTATTTGTCTGGCATTTTGGATGTTTCAGTATATTTTTGAAATCATTATCTCAGGGTCATGATAACTCTGTAAGATAAAAGAAGCAAGTAGAACCATTCCCAAGTTATAGAAGAATAAACAGAGGGTTTGAGAAGTGAAGGGTTAGTTTGTGGCCAAAATAGACCTTGAGATGATATCATCTAATTTGTACTTTTTTCTCTTGTGCGAGAGAACACCTGTGACTATTCTAATCCTACACCAATCTGTTACAAACCCCTCTTTTAGCAATGTATAAAATAAGGTCTAAGCTCATTGGGAATAAGTTTCCTTTGGGGCTATTTGAAACCTTATCTACTCTATCACTACAGGGTAAAGAGAGGGTGGAGTTGTTGTATATTATACATTATTGGTAAAGCAATTTGATTGTAAGCTTCAAAGTAACTGGGTTTATGTACTTCAGCTTGTATAGTGTTCAATAGGCATACAATGAATCTCACAACGTGTCATTAGATATTGAAGAAAAAATGATGTAATCAAGACCCAAATTGATCATTATTCACTGATCCTGGAACCTGGATAATTTTAAAGTTTTTTTGAGATGGAGTTTCATTCTTGTTGCCCAGGCTGGAGTGCAATGGCACTGTCTCAGCTCACCACAGCCTCTGCCTCCCAGGTTCAAGAGATTCTCCTGCCTCAGCCTCCTGAGGAGCTGGGATTACAGGCATGTGCCATCACACCTGGCTAATTTTGTATTTTTAGTAGAGAGGGGGTTTCTCCATATTGGTCAGGCTAGTCTCAAACTCCCGACCTCAGGTGACCCACCCGCCTTGGCCTCCCAAAGTGCTGGGATTATAGGCTTAAGCCACCACGCTCGGCCAATTTTAAAATATTAGAACAGAAAAAAAAATCTTCATTTAAAAATTATTTTAATATAATTTACTGAGACTGTCTCTGAGACAAACCTTCTAACAGTATTTAGTTGTTATTACCAGATCACAAGGCCGTTATCCTTAGCAAACTAATGCAGGAACAGAAAACCAAATACAGCATGTTATCACTTATAAGTGAGAGCTAAATGATGAGAACACATGTACGCATAGAGAGGAACAACACACACCGTGGCCTACCAGAGGAGGAGAGGTAAAATTAGAGAGAGGACCAGGAAAAATAATGAGTGGATACCAAGCTTAATACCTGGGTTATGAAATAATCTGTATAACAAACCTCCATGGCACACGTTTTTCTATGTAAAAAACTTGCATATCCTGCACATGTACCCCGAACTTGAAAAAAAAAAAGCATAGAGATATTTTTTTCAAGTGTGTCTTATTTTTTTTCCTTTTTCTTGAATTATGGTTAGAGTATGGTTATTTGGAAATGAAATAAATGGCAAGTTGACCCTGGCAGATTTAGAATATAGGCTCTTATACTTTGGGGGATGTGTGGGGGTGGGAAGGAATCATGGAACCCCTTGAAAATTTGATTAAAGCTCTGGCTTCTCTCCACCGGGGAGAATTTGAAGAAAGCTGTAAATGTACAACAGGCATATAATTTTAGATTATGAATTCCCATGAAGTTGATTCCTCAGTGGCTGATCAAGCACTTCAGATTGAAGAAGGTGAAGGTTGGAGTGAACAAATGTGCACAATTTAACTGAAGATAAATATGCAGTACTTTAAGGGGAGGGTGTTGTATTCCATGCCAAGAATGGAATGTGCTTGTTTTGGCTTCACAATGATGTGGCTAGGGAATATAGACGAATCCCTGTCTCAGAGGACTCACCTCTGAAGTTTGCCCAGTCCAAGTACAATTTAAAATTTTAAAGGCTTTCTGATACCAAATCTCTCTCTTTTTTAAAATTTTTTCATTATACTTTAAATTCTGGGATACATGTGCAGAACATGCAGGTTTGTTACATAGGTATACATGTGCCATGGTGGTTTGCTGCACCCATCAACCCATCATCTATATTAGGTATTTCTCCTAATGCTATCTCTCCCCTAGCTCCCCACCTCACAACAGGCCCTGGTGTGTGATGTTCCCCTGCTGTGTTCATGTGTTCTCATTGTTCAACTCCTACTTATGAGTGAGAACATGCGGTGTTTGGTTTTCTGTTCTTGTGTTAGTTTGCTGAGAATGATGGTTTCCAGCTTCATCTATGTCCCTGCAAAGGACATGAACTCATCCTTTCTAACGGCTGCATAGTATTCCATGGTGTATATGTGCCACATTTTCTTTATCTCCCATTTCTGGGTAGTAAGAGGGGAAGCATCCACTGTCTGGGTTGTGATTATGTCCTGCCCATAAGGAAGTTTGGGAGGTTGGAATGAGGAATTTTCACAACCAGAAAGTGCAAATAGTGCATTTTCTCCCTCACTTCCTTTATTTCTCTTTTATTTCTTTTGTGTGTATGTGAGACAGTGGAAGTTAGTTGGACTGAACAGCTTCTTTAAAATCTCTACAAAGATATAAAAACCTGTTACCTTTTACCCAAGAGTAGTTAATGCTGCCTTTTGGATGAAATGGGACCCAAGTAAAATTTGTACTAGTGAATAATGAAGTAGTTCATGCAGAACTACATGCATTCAGAAAGAGAAGGCATTATTATAGCTGGCTTCTGCTTTGAGTTTTGGTGCATCTGATTTTTGTGCACAGGAATAATAGAAGACATTGAATAATCCTCCATAAGCTTCAAGTGTCTCAGCTCAAATTTCACTTTTTTCCCCAAAAAGCCTCCTTGACTTTGTCACCTCTCCTGAATCCCTACATTAGAGACTCTAGTTCAAAATTTAATGGTTGTAATACAGCATATTGGCCACTAACGTTCAATACATGTTTGTCTTGTTTCATCTCTTTGTTTAGCCTCCCTAAAGTTAGATGTTATATCTCCCTTACTGCAGAGTAATCTCCATCAGATTAAGGACATGTTTGTTTCTTTTATTACTCTAATACCATCACAATGTCTCACACATTACAGAAAATGAATAGATTGTTTTTGAATGAGCAGTTCTGATACTTCAGCATCATTTATAGCTTTGATTTCTGTGCTACATATACTATACTTGCTGGCTGATAATTAAAATGAAAAGTAGTTTATTTTTGTTTTGTATAAAAACAAATTGGAGTCAAAAGAGAACTATTTGAATGGGGCAGTATCTGAGTCTGATTTTTTGAAGTCTGCCTGTCACAGCTGATGGACCTCCAAACCCCTTTGGGTATTTTAGGAGTGTCTAGATTTATGGAACTGTCTGTTGATTTTATTTTTAGTTATGTACTAGAGCTATGCTTTTAAATCACAATTTGACTCAAAGGAGAGATTAATTTGGTTATTCGGAAGACAAGGAAAAGAAACTAAGATTTATTAAGCAACTACTGTATGCTAGGCACTGGACTTTATAATTTTAGATATGTTATTTCATTTAATTATAAGAGCCCCACATATAGTATTATATTTTCTTTTTGATGTTTAAAAAAAAAAAGATTCCAAGGGGTAACTTACTTGGACTTTAAGTTCTGTAAGAACAAAGTGCCTGGCACAGAGAAGTCACTTAATTAAACGTTTGTTATGTATATTCAAGGGTACTCAATCAGGCAGCAATTGATAAGCCTGCATTTGAACCCAAAGCTGTTGGTACTTAAAGCCCATCCTCTTTTCACTGCCACTGTTCCTCTAAATAGAAATTCTCATAGGAAAAAACAGAATCAACATAATTAACTTTTCATTTTAGCTCTTTGCTCTTTTAGCTCAGGCTACACAAGACTCAAATTTTCAACATTTGACCTCAAACATCATTTTCGTCTGTTTGTACTATTTGCCCAGAGATGATGCTAAAGATACACTTGACTTCCTGGCAACAACTCAGAACAACTGTGTTAGAACATGCTCTTCCCCATACCCTAAGGAAGTAAAAATAAATGTTTGGAAAGAAGGATGAATAAAATTATAGAAATAGTGGCACTATTTGTATTATATTCTCTGCCCCTTTAGGACGGCAGGGGAGTCGCGGCTGTCCAAACACAGCCAAGAAGTCAGCAGGTTAGAACTTCATCATGTTTTTATCATTCCAGTTTTCAGACTTGTTTGTAATGTAAAGCTGACTCTCCAAGTTGCTGATGATTTTTTGGGATGGTCAGCAGGTTTAGCAAGTCCATTTCTTAAGTAAAAATGAGATAATATTAAATTAATATTAAATTTTATAGGGCCAAGCCCTGTTTCTTACACTTACCTCCCAGATGACACAAAGACATGATATTTAATTTTTTTAGAAATTGCATATACATTTTATTTCTTTTATTTATTTTTTTTTTTTTTTTGAGATGGGGTTTTGCTCATCAACCAGACTGGAGTGCAATGGCGCAATCTCAGCTCACTGCAACCTCCGTCTCCCAGGCTCAAGCAATTCTCCCGCCCCAGGCTCCCGAGTAGCTGGGATTGCAGGCACACGCCACCATGCCCGGCTAATTTTGTATTTTTAGTGAAGACGGGGTTTCACCATGTTGCCCAGGCTGGTCTCGAACTCCTGATCTCAGGTGATTTGCCTGCTTCAGCCTCCCAAAGTGCTGGGATTACAGGTGTGAGTCACTGCACCCAGCTGCATATACATTTTAGGACTCAGTTTGAGTCCATATTTATTTGACTTGAGTATTGCATAAGTAATGTTTGCCTTCCTGCCACCCCCACGAGATCAAATAGACTAAGTAGGCACATGATATCTGAATGAAGAAGAGTATTTAGGAAGGCACAATTAGAACAAGCTTCTAACTGGAAGTTATAGGAAGGAAGGTTGGAAATCAGTATGTGGATGAATTTTCTAGTGTTCAGCCTATGAAAGAGTGGCAGGGACTGTCTTGGGAGATGATTTTCGCACAGAGAGGATGGACATTCACTTTTCAGAAATGTTAAAGAGTCTGTAGTGAGGAAGATTGGGCTAAACTTCTAATGCTGCTTCTGACTTCCCAAAATACCCTTTGCCTTGGGAAGGTAGTCATTTGTTTTTGTTTCTTATTTCAAGAAAACCTTGTCAGGAGAAACGGAAGAGAGGCCCAAGGTATAATATATGAGGAACTATTTAAGATTTGAGGGACAAATTAGTACTTATTAATCATAAATGTGTTAGTATATCACCTTCTTAACTCTCTTTGTAGCTCACCCTTCTGTCTAGTCTATACTCATTCTTGTTTTTGTATGCTCTCCTTCCCATTATGTAACTCTGTCCCATTCCTCTCTCCCTTCCTTCTCCCTTCATTCCTTCTTTCTTTCTTTCTTTTTCTTTTTTTTTCTTTTGAGATGGAGGCTCACTCTGTTGCTCAGGCAGGAGTGCAGTGGCACAATCTTGGCTTAGTGCAATCTCCACCTCCCAGGTTCAAGCGATTCTCCTGCCTCAGCCTCCCAAGTACCTGGGATTACAGGCACCCACCACCATGCCCAATTAATTTTGTATTTTTAGTAGAGACAGGGTTCCACCATATTGGCCAGGCTGGTCTTGAACTCCTGACCTCAAGTGATCCACCCGCCTTGGCCTCCCAAAGTGCTGGCATTACAGGCATGAGCCTGGCCTCCCTCCTTCCCTCCAACTCTGTAACCTTGGGAAATCCCCTAACCACACTGTACTTTACATTTCTCTCTTATAAAATGGTGATGTTAGTAGCTCCTTGAAAGTTTATCACAATATAAGTATTAGAGACTATATGCAAATACCAACACAGGGTCTGCCAAGCTGTAGGTAACTATTTTTTAAATTCTTCTTTCATTTATTCATTCAACATATAAAGATTTCTTTAACACCATAAGACAGGGGCATATGGGGCTCACTGTTAGGAGTATGAACACAGAGCCTACTTACCAGGGGCTCATAAAATAGTATTAGAAGAAAGACATTGCCGTGTAGGTCATGATGCTAGGGAACAAACATGCCCCAGAACTCAGCTCAGATCCCCAGGTCCCTCCTAAATCAGTTTCTCTGATACCAATCTTCTCTACCTTCATCAATTTTAGAGGCAATTGTTCTCATTTTGAACTTCTTAGAACTGTGCTATTTGATAAGATAGCCATCAGAAGATATGTGAGTCTTGTGCATGTGAAATGTTGCTATTTCATTTGAGATGTGTTGCAAGTGTAAAAGACACACCAGATTTAGAAGACTTAGTACAAAAAATATATAAAATATCTCATCAATGATGTTTTAATATTGATTACATGTGGAAATGATATTTTGGATACATTGAGTTTGAGAAAATGTATTATTAAAATTAATTTTACCTTAATTTTCTTTTACTTTTTAATGTGCTGCTAGAACATTTTAAACCACATACGTGTCTCACATTTTATTTCTATTGAACAGTGCTGTCTTAGTACTTCCCTGTGCCACCTTATAACCACATCTTTCTTCTCCCATCCCTATGCAACTTTCTAACATACTATACAGATGCTCTTCAGCTTACCACAGGTTTGTATCCTAATAAACCCATCATTAAGTTGAAAATATCTTAAGTCAAAAAATGCATTTAATACACGTAATCTACTGAAAATCATAACTAAGCCTAGCCTACTTTAAATGGGCTCAGAACAACTTACATTAGACTACAACTCATCTACTACAAAATCATCTCATGCAAAGCCTACTTTTAAAGTTCGAATAGCTCATGTAATTTATTGAATACTGTGCTGAAAGTGAAAACAATGATTGTATGGATACTCGAAGTACATTTTCTACTGAATGTGTATCACTTTTGCATCATTGTAAAGTTGAAAAATCCTAAATCAAATCACCCTAAGTCAGAACTGTCTGTAGTTGTCATGTGGATTATTTTTGCTTCTAAATTTTAAACTCTTCCAGGATACTATTCCTCATTATTATTGATGCTGCTAGTTGTTGCCATAACACCTTAAACCAAGTCTTCAATACATATTTGTTGAATGAACAGATGAATAGATGGACAGGAGCTGTTTTCTGAGGTATTAGGAACTTCAGAGGAACATAATCTTCCAATGATTTTGATGCAGAAGGCAAGTTCCATGGCTGCAAATTGTCAAAAAGTCAACTTCTTTCATCAAGATAGTATGCCCATTACATTAAAAGGATCTAGCCAGAAAGCTAATCAATATATCCTAAAACTACATCTGTGACTGTAGCTATCTCTCTGAACTTTGGCAATGACTTGTTTCTACAAAGAACAGGTCTCAGAGTCCCACAAATGTTTGCATTTTGAAAATGACAGAGACCAGGTTATCGTTCATTAGGCAAAGCCACAGAACCTCAAAGTCTCTGCCTCCCTGAAAGCTGAGTCCAGACACAGGAGGAGCAGCAGTTGCTAAAGTATTCATCCTGAAAAAGCAGGCAAACAGCACTCTTCTAGGAGCTGAGCCGGGCCAGCTCAACTTTACAAAATACAAGTGGAGTCCAGTTCGTTGCAATGTGGGACAGTGCCATCTCTCAATCTGACTCAGCACCTTAAACAAAAGAGGTAAGAAAATAAATGTAATTCTTGCCATGCATCCCAATATTGAAGAGCCTTGAGAAGAGTGTGGGGAGCCACAGCCAAAGTGTCCACTGTAAGTGGTTTCCCAGGAGTTTATACTCCAAGTAGATGGGGGGTATGTGTGTGGTCAGGATGAGAAGTGAGGTAGAATTTTTTTTCAAACATTGGAAAATGTAACCAGTGACATATCAACTACAGTAAGTTTGTTGGCAGCTGAATGAGGAGGGGATAGTAGGCAGAATTACTCTGAAGACCTTATAGGGAATTTTCTGTTACAATTGAGCAAATGATAAGATAAAGTAATAGTTATTGAATATTTATTATGTGTCAGGTATATTGTATGAATTATTACATATATATATGTATCACCAACAACCCGATGCGGTTGGTGGTGTTATCATCTCCTTCTTGCAAATAATGGAACTCAGGCTTCAGAAAGTTTCATAATTGGTCCCACAGCTTAAACTGGTGGAACTGGGATGCCAACCCAGATCATTAGGCTCTCATTAGCATAATGTCCAAGATGTCGTTGATGCAGAATTAGTAGCATCTGTTTTCTTTACAATAAAGTAGTTTCTAGTTAACGACATTGAGAGGAGGGAACATCGTCAGCCTTATTTACAAATGATGAATCCTTTACTAATGTCTGTACTGTGCAGCATAAGCTGGAGAGGAAGCATGGGATAGTAGGAGATGGTTGGGCTGGCTCTGGAACCTGGGTCTGGATGGCCCAGGTCCTGTGACTACCTTTCTGAGCTTCTGTTTCTTTATCAGTAGACCGAGAGCTGGAATACACTGAGTTCTAAGGTTTTATACAGTGTTCTAATTCTCTGAGACTTGGAAACTTGAGGAAAAGGAGGGGTGTGAAGCAGTGATCTTTCCGCTCCAAGTTCAGTATGGACAGGTGGCAAACCAAAGATGTACATGTTTGCTAGAATTCAACACGCTTTGTGAGGGGGGGGCCCAGGCCAACTGACCTGCTGAAGGGGGGTCTGTGCTTCCTTATAAAGTGGTAGATTGAGAAATCAAAACATTCACTGAAATTTCTGATTTAACTTGGCCATATTTCATAATTTCAGTATGTTTCTTGATGTATTTTTGAGGAAATATTTTAATATTTCCCTCAAAATATAAGTGAAAAAATAATATAATACATTGTTTATTATTAAATTGAATTATTAAGTCATCAAAATTTTTCTGCTAGAGTGTAACTACAAGTGAGAAAATAGATCCTTATAAATCTTTGAGCTTATCTTTCATTATGATTTCTGAAATCCACTTTTAAAACACAATCCATGCACCTGTTTGTTCATCACAGAACTATTCACAATAGCAAAGACCCAGAATCAACCTAGGTGTCCATCAGTGGTGGACTGGACTAAAAGAATGTGATACATTTACACTCTGGAATATAATACAGTCATAAAAAGAATGAAATCATGTCTTTTGCGGCAATGTGGATGCAGCTAGAGGCCATTATCCTAAGTCAACTAATGCAGGAATAGAAAACCAAATACTGCATGTTCTTATATATAAGTGGAGCTAAATATTGAATACACATGGACACAAAAGAGGGGAAAAATAGACACTGAGGACTGCTTGAAAGGAAAGGATGGAAAGAGGGCATGGATTGGAAAGCTACATAGTGGGTACTATCCTCACTACTTGGGTGACGGGATCGTATATCAAGTCTCAGCAACACACAATTTACTCATGTAACAAACCTGCATGTGTACTCCCAGAACCTAAAATTAAAGAGGAAAACAACAACAAAACACAATCCAAAGACTCTGAACTTTTGGAAAAATAATAAACATGTATAACTTTTCATATGGGAAATGCAGTCATTATCATTCAGAGCACCAATTAGCGTTGTGATCCTTGATAACCTGAATAACAAAGATGCTAGATGAGGTGAGACAAGTGAAATATTTATAACTAAACAAAAAAGTCATTTTATATAATTCAACTCACCAAGAAAGGCAGTGTTTAAGACTTTTGATTCTTGTTTCAGACAGGACAATTCTAAATTCCAGTTCTGCCACTAACTAGTTGTAACCTTAGTCAAGTCACCCGTTCTATCAGACTGTCATTGTTCTCCTCTACATAAAACATGAGTAATAATAATGGTACTTACCTCTCTGGACTTACTATGAGAATGAAATGGATTATGTATGTAAAGCACCTAGGACCTTGTCTAGTACAGTGTATGCCCTTAATACATGTTACTATTTCTATTGTTAGAAGATAAGTAATTTATCATGGATAACAAGTATCCTTCTTAGCATTCAAGGTATCATAAAATTATATTTTTCCAAAGAATCATTAGACAACCCATAGTTTAATGTAATTGGATAAGTAGTAAGAGCGTTTGCCCAGGACATTTTAGAACCACGTTAGCTAACCCCTAGGATGAGCATGGAAGTGGCAGTCACTTCTTAATCATAAAGAGATAACCTGATTCACATGATGAGTTATCTTTAATTTCCCTGCAGTGTTATGTGAAAACAAATACAGCTCTGCACATTGAATATTATTTGATTTTGGGGGATGCCAGCTATTGATTGTTAGGGGACGAGGGGATCAATATTAATAAATGTCAGCTGTGCAGCTGGGGGTGGGGGAGGAGGATGGGACGGGGAAGGGCAGGGGGAGAGAGACAGAAAAAGAAGAGACACGGCCCACCTGATGCTCTAAGGACCATCTCATTACTACTCATTCACCAGAGCTTAATATGAAAATGCCTCGGAGAATGGAGAAACGGTTTCAACATGTCATTCCCACAGTAGGTGAGGTGTCAAGATTTCATAACCACCAAATGCCCTGAAGTTAGACACTGCCTTGTCACATTGAAAGCAAAGTCAAGGTGAAAAATGCCGAGTTTTCATTGCCAGTGTTGAAACAGGCTGGGGGAATTTAGTATGATGGTACAGACAGGTTTTGTTTCAAGGCAGCCTAAGAACTTGGTTTGCTTAGATCCTTGCATGTACTCTTGCTGTGACTAGTGAAAGACTTAAAGATGACAATGAAATTATTAGTAAACCTTCCATGAGAGGGAAAGTTGCACAGCAAAATCTCTCTTCTACTTGGGGATGTAGATAAAAATTCCCTTTGTAGAAAGTGTTCACTTAGAGCCTCACACATTGCACAAATATATAAGATGATCTGTTTGATGATGGACTTGATATATTGGTATTAAAGGCATTTTGAAGTGATGAGCTAATGTGGAAATTTCAGAAATGATAATGTTAGAAACTAAGTAGAAAATGAAAGCAGCCTGTGCAGTTTCAGCTGGAAGTATGTGGAAATATTTTAAGTTGGTGGCTCTCTGATATTAACTAAAGCATGAAAATGAGAATGAAATACCTTCCCTATCTAGTTTGCAAAGGGCTTGTAATATTAATACATACAGTCATGTATCAGTTAATGATAGGGATATGTTCTGAGAAGTGTGCCATTAGGCAATTTCATCCTTGTGTGAACACCAGTGTACTTACACAAACCTAGGGTGGTATAGCCTACTGCACACCTAGGCTATATGGTATAGGCTATTGCTCCTGGACTATGAACCTGTAAAGAATATTACTCTTCTGAATAGTGTAGACAATCATAGCACAATGGTAAGTATTTGTGTATCTAAACATAGAAAAAGCATAGTAAAAATATGATATAAAAGATTTAAAATGGCCGGGCACAGTGGCTCATGCCTGTAATCCCAGCAGTTTGGGAGGCCAAGACAGGTGGATCTCCTGAGGTCAGGAGTTCGAGACCAGCCTGGCCAATATGAAACTCCATCTCCACTAAAAATGCAAAAATCTAGCTGGGTGTGGTGGCAGGCACCTGTAATCCCACCTATTTGGGAGACTGAGGCAGGAGAATCACTTGAACCCGGGAGGCGGAGGTTGTGGTGAGCTGACATCACGCCATTGCACTCCCAGGCAATAAGAGTGAAACTCTGTCTCAAAAAAAAAAAAAAAAAAAAAAAAAAGAGTAAAAATACCACACTTACTTGTATAGGGCACTTACCATGAATGGAGCTTTCAGGACTGAAAGTTGCTCTGGGTGAGTCAGTGACTAGTGAGTGAATGTGAAGGCCAAGGACATTATTGTACACTGCTATAAACACTATAAACCTAGGCTACACTAAATTTATTTTTTAAAGTCTTTCTTCAATAGTAAATTAAGCTTAGCTGACTGTAACTTTTTTACTTTATAAACTTAATTTTTTTAACTTTTTGACTGTTTTGTAATAACATTTAGCTTAAAACACACACAACTATGCAAAATTTTTATCTTTCTGTATATCCTTGTTCTATAAGCTTTTTCCCATTAATTTTTTACTTTTTAAACTTGTTTGTTAAACCTTAAGAAACAAAAACCACATGTTACCTTAGGCCTACACAGGGTCAGGATTATCAGTGTCACTGTCTTCCACCTCCACACGTTGTCCCACTGGAAGGCCTTCAAGGGCAATAACATGCATGGAACTGTCATCTCCTAAGATAACAATGCCTTCCTCTGGAATACCTCCTAAAAGACCAGCCTGAGGCTTTAAAAAAAAAAAAAAAAAAAAAAGACGAAGTCTCACTCTATTACCCAAGCTGGAGTGTCACCCAAGCTGGCGCAATCTCTGCTCACTGCAGCCTCTGCGTCCCAGATTCAAGGATTCTCCTGCCTCAGTCTCCCGAGTAGCTGGGATTACAGGCACGTGCCACCATGCCTGGCTAACCTGATGCTTTTTAACATTTTTTATTTTAAGTTCCGGGGTACATGTGCAGGATGTGCAGGTTTGTTACATAGGTAAATGTGTGCCATAGAGGTTCGCTGTACCTATCAACCCAGAGGCTTTTTTTTTTTTTTTTTTTTGAAATGGAGTCTCATTCTATCCCCCAGGCTGGAGTGTAGTGCCGCAATCTCGGCTCACTGCAACCTCAGCCTTCCGGGTTCAAGTGATTCTCCTGCGTCAGCCTCCCGAGTAGCTGGGACTACAGGCACCCACCACCACACCCGGCTAATTTTTGTATTTTTAGTAGAGACAGGGTTTCGCCATGTTGCCCAAGCTGGTCTCAAACTTCTTACCTCGGGTAATCTACCTGCCTCAGCCTCCCAAAGTGCTGGGATTACAGGCGTGAGCCACTGTGCCTGGCAACCCAGAGGCTTTTTAATAAAAGTTAACTTTTTTTTATAAGCAGAAGGAGTACACTCTAAAATAATGATAAAAAGCATAGTATATATAACCAGTAACATAGTCATTTATTATCACGATCGAGTATCACATACTGTACATAACGGTATGTGCTCTACTTTTATACAACTGACAGCAGAGTAGGTTTGTTTACAGCGCCATCACCACAAACGCCTGAGTAATGTGCTGCACTCTGGCATTATGATGTCTGCAACATCACTAGGCAATAGGAATATTTTTAGCCCTGTTAAAATCTTATGGGACCACCATCACACATTGGTTCATCATGAACTGAAACGTCGTTATGCAATACACGATTGTACCACAATTGTTTTGTGAAATGATAGTATGGTAGGAAGTCACCTAATGAACTTAGAGACCAATAAATATTAAAGCTGACATACAAGTCGGATGCAATGGCTCACACCTGTAATCCTAGCACTTTGGGAGGCCGAGGTGGGTGGATCACTTGAGATCAGGAGTTCAAGACCAGCCTGGCCAACATGGTGAAATATCATCTCTACTAAAAATACAAAAATTAGCCAGGAATTGTTTGAACCCAGGAGTCGGGGGTTTCAGTGAGCCAAGATCGTGCCACTACACTCCAGCCTGGGTGACAGAGTGAGACTCCATCTCAAAAAAAAAAAAAAAAGCCAATACACAGAAGATACTATTGGTTAAAAATACTATGTGATACATGCAGGTCGCTAACCAAGATGGAGGAAGAGTGAGGTAATATTTGTTAAGTTTCGGATACTGTTGGTTGGGCTTTATATACATGATCACATGTAAGTGTCATATTAACCTCATTGAGTGGATATGACTACGATTGAAGTCCTAATAGCTAATTTTTTATAGGCTTTAGCTTGTGGCAGATACTGTGTTAAATGTGTGGCTTAAATTATTTAGTTTACTTATTACATTCCTATGGCACACCTATGATTAGCCCTATTTTACAAATGAGTAAACTGAAGGAGATTCATCATGGTTTCTCAGCCAGAAGTCAAACTCAGATCTCTCTAATATTAGAAGCACTTTACATATAGCAGTAATAAAGTAAAATGTAAATAAATAACAAAAATAAGAATAAAAAAGAAACATCTATTGAACATTGACTGTATACTAGCCGTTGTACTACATGTTTTGCATAGAATGTCTTACATAATCCTCACAATCCTATGATGTAGATACTCTCACGCTACCTATTTTATCTCTGAGAAAATACAGGCTTACCAAGTTAAAAAAAACTTGCCCAGGTTTACACAACTAGTAAGAGGCAAACATGAAACACAATGAGTGTGACTCTAGAACCTAAACTACTTGCCAATTTGCCTGCAATGAAAATAGATTACCAAAATTTTAGGCCTGTTTTTGACTTAAAAAGAAAAAAAGTCCTTCCTACAAAGTAGGGATAGTTACATGAAAAAATGGAAGTCTGTAGGGATAGACTTCAGATTCTTTGGATAGTTTGAGACATCCTGGTTTTCTTACCCACCTGTATGAAACTGTAACCCTGTGCCTCTTTTACATAAGTCAGTTTTGCTTTGCAGGATTCTTTATATGGTGTCTCTATGAAATGGCCACAGCAAGTACTTAACATACCATTCCCTGTTTGCCAGAAACTTCCTTAAAGCATGAGAGCAGAGGGTTCCCCATTCCAGCCCCACCTTATCTGTACCTCTTGCCTTTAGCTGTGCTTGACTTCACAAGAACAATGTGATTTTACTCATGTTGCAAATGAAACAAAATGTGCTGAACACTTACCCATTTTTTAATATGATTTTTCATTGCACACAAGCATGCCCATTAATATTTCTATGCTTAAGCATATAACCCACATTTCTTTGGCAACTTACAGTTGTACTCCCACCAAAATATAACTTAGCCATTCAATTTACCAATGAGTCACAGATTTAAAAATAGGTTTTTTTCTTATTTACTTAGCAGGATATTATATTTAAAAAAAAAAAGAGTTGGTGTTCTTTGGCCCATAAGAATCATTCATTAATGTAATGGCATTAAATATGGTGGCCATGTCACCCCTGTCTTGCAGTATAATTTTCTTTTACTAGAATGAAGATGAACTAAAGCTATAATCACTCTAAATCACATTAAGCAGGTTTTTTAAAAAAATCTTTTCTTTCCATAAAAAGGTCTGTATTATTCAGCTCACTTGCCCGTTCTTCTCTATGTTAAGGAAAATATTCCTGATTCAAAAGACTGTCCTTTGTCAAAGTTTATTTTTCCTTGAATAATAGCCAAATTGTATTATTCCTGATTTTCTGTGTGATTACTTGGCATCATTTTACTAAATCATGGTTGTTAACTCATCTGGATGTCTTTGATTTTATAACCTGTGTAAAGAGTTATTTGAACATCAGAAACAGTGATAAATCACATGTGATTTAGGACCAGACCTGAGAATTCCAAAGAGGGGGAAATTCTTCAGAGAGTCTGGCTTACAATAAAACAGGATTGCCGTGTTTTTAGTGTTGTCTGTTTTGTGTTGAGGGGAAAAAGATCATCCTTTTTGTCCATACAGTCACTCTCTGGTGTCTCCATCTGGCTGTCTCTACAGCCTTGGGCCTCTTAGCTCTGAGTAAGTGTGTACCAGCAGCTATTAATAGCTGAATTCTACAACATTCTGCTGTCACAGATGGAATCTGAGCTTCTGAACACTAAGACCATAAAAACTCATTACAAAGAAAGCAGTACATTCTTTGGCACTTAATGCAATTAAGCTATCTATAAATAAGGAACATTCTGAAAGCAATGCACCAGCCCTTATTCTAGTTTGTAGATCTCACCCACTGATTTGGTCATTGATACAGAAGTTTCTCTTTTATGATGTTAAATGGATCTGAGTATTAATCTAAGAACTGCATCTGAAACAGTAAGAGAATGTCTTTTTTTTTTCTTTAAAGTAAAAGTAATATTTTAGGGTATAATAGAAAATTCCATTACAACAAAGAAAAGGGAAAATAAAACCTTGAACTAGAGAATGTGCATTATGGATGGTAGAATTCATGGAGATAATGCATGATCATGCAGGAGGGGGTTGCTCCTAACTTCCTTGAGCTGCAACTATTACAGCAGCCAGGACACCACCATGAAAGAAAGCATATATGATACTCTCTCACACACGCTCGCTCTCTCTCTCTCTCTCTCTCTCTCTCTCTCTGTGTCTCTCTCTCTCTCTCCCCAACTAGGCCATGGAGACTCCCAATTCTTTTTCCCCTGAGCAAGGCAGAGATTGCTGTCTTTCTCAAGGAACTGTCTTAATATTACTAAAGTGTAGGAAGACGACGGAAAAAGGGCTTAAAGTCTATTTCTGGGCCCTCTTTCTCCATTATCCCCTTTCCTTCCCAGTATTTACCAAGAGAATTAAAGGATTTATTAAATCAGATTAACTACTTGTGTCATCTGTTCTACCCTCAGTAATATCAGAGCAGCAAAGCCAGGAAAGTGAAACCCAACGCTGTGCATGGAGTCAATACTTATTGTATAAATGAATTGGAGAAATTTCCTTTATTTTCTCATTTTGTTAGAATGTGGATTCTATGAGGGCAATACTATATTGGTTTTGTTCACTTCTCTATCCCTAACATCTACCACAGTAAACATTCCTGAAAAACACATAAATAAATGGAGTTAAGACAGCTTGCAAGCTCTTGAAAGGGTTCATGCAAATTTCTTCTCAGCTCTGTGCTGAAGCACAATGCCTCAGCCTTTACATAAGACATTTCTAAAATAATTAACTCATGTGCTCTGGGTGCTCTTTCCCTTTTATTCATATTTTAGTTTACCTTACTCTATGCCTTGATCTATGGTCTGTGCTACATTTTTTTGTTATAGCTGAGAACAGAATTTCCAAACAAAATCTCCCAATAGTACTTTGAAAGTGATTCTCATCTGAAATATAAATTCACCTAGGAGCATAGTTGATCTCCTTGAACTAGAGATTTGAAAATTTCTCCTAATAGCCACGGAGTGAGGGTTGGGAGTAGGGGGTTTACAAGCTGGTGCAGTAATCCCTGACAATTCAGCTAGCTCATATTTTTATTACTGTAGTTATTCCAATCATGCACATAAGCCCCTATGATATGCTTGGTCCCAAGGATACAGTAGTGAGTATGACAGAAAAAGTAGCTATACCCTTGTGGACTTAAAATGGGGGAAAAGAATGGGGAGGAAGCAGAAACTTAAGCAGTTTCAATAAAATGTAAGTGCTAACTTTAGTTCAAATATTTATTAAGCACCTGTGATGAGCCAGTGTTCCAGTAAGGTTGAAGACATAAGGTATAGATTTGAAAAGCCAATTAAAAATCTGTTAGATAGCAATGTAAAAAAAAAAACCAGATATTCCAGGGCAATAGGTGATTTGTTGACAGATGTATGGTGTAGGCAGAAGTGATATGTACGCAGAGAAAGATTAAATTACTGTAAGTTGGAGCCATCTGTGAGTGTTCTCGGAGGAAGGGGAATATCAACTGGATCTTTAAGAATGGGAAGGATTTAAATAGATGAGATGTAATGGCACTAAATGCAATTTTTAAATGGTGTAATTATTAAAGTTGCTGAGGTTTGAAAAACACTTCCACCAGAATACATTTTAATTGAATTTCTTTATGCTGCACAAAAAGTAAGTTTTAGTTGGTTCATGGATACTGACTCGGTAAATTGGTAAGTGGTAAGTCAGTGTTCTTGTGATTCCAGGGGCTTGTCCAACCTCTGGTTTGTTGCATCATGGAAACTGGAAATTATCTTGGGTTAGATTCACAAAGCAAATTTTCTTTTATCCCCTTCCTCCTGAAAAACCTTATTTTCAGGGTGGTCTCTAAAATGCTAGACTTGGGCTCTCAAAAGTTCTACTTCAGAATAAGGGATCCAAGAAGTTTTGGCCAGCTCCTAAATTAACCTATACATAAAAGACTCATTTAGATTTAGAGGACTGTGGACATGATGGTTGAGAATAAGCTTTGAATTCAGAATAATTCGATGTCAAGTTTTGTCGCTGCCACCCTTTATTATGTTAGGCAGGTTATTTAATTATTCCTAGATCATTTACTTTAAAGAGAATGTGTTCAGATTAAACCATGACTGGGGCATTTTTAAAAAAGGAATGCCAAGTACTGAGGAGGTGGCAATGACGATGAGCTTAGAGATGACTGAGACTTTGGGTATTAATCTTTGAATTATTTATGGGATATAAATTTTACAGCTTCTACATTTCTCTACTTTCTTTCAAGTGAAATTCTATTCTCCTTATGTCTATAACTCCTAAGATTCTCCTGGCATGAGATGGGTCCTTAATTCCCGTAGGCCTGTTCTGAATTGGAGGAGACAACAAAAACTTCAATTATTAATGCTATTCATGCTCTTTCAAGAATATCTTACTACATGTGATACCAACAACAAAAATGTGGCATGATAAATGCTTGCTTTAATAGCATGTCATAGCACACTGTCTTAGCATGTCACAGTTTGCAAAATACCTTAAAATATACCACTGCATTTAACGCTTCCAAAAAGTTAGTGACTTTCAATCACCTCTTTTTACAGTTAAAGAAACTGAGGCAGAAAAAGTAACTTGACTCAACCAGGTTATCAGCTAATAGGTAGAGGAGCCTAAATTTGAATTCAGTTACTTCAATCTGTCCATAAGTATTTTTTTTTTTTTTTTTTTTTTTTTTTTTTTTTGAGACGGAGTCTCACGCTGTTGCCCAGGCTGGAGTGCAGTGGCGCGATCTCGGCTCACTGCAAGCTCTGCCTCCCGGGTTCCCGCCATTCTCCTGCCTCAGCCTCCTGAGTAGCTGGGACTACAGGCGCCCGCCACCGCGCCCGGCTAATTTTTTGTATTTTTTTTTTTTTTTAGTAGAGACGGGGTTTCACTGTGGTCTCGATCTCCTGACCTTGTGATCCGCCCGCCTCGGCCTCCCAAAGTGCTGGGATTATAGGCTTGAGCCACCGCGCCCGGCCCATAAGTATTTCTTTAACCCTTAAACTTATAGTCTGTTTGGAAAGAAAAAACACTTATGATACAAATAGAAATGTAAGCAAGTGCAATGATACAAATAGAAATGCAAGCAAGTGCAAATTGATGTACCTCAATGTGGTTATTAACATCTGAAGGGTAAAAGAGTAAAAGGAGATACTTTATTGAGGTAGCCTAAACAAATCAAAGCTTGTTAGGAAAGCAGAATATTAGGAGATACTATGTGTTTTCTTTTTCCAAATAAACATGGAAGTGTGGGTCACTGCACTGTGAAATAACACATCGTTTCTGAATGTGTGTCTCCTGCTGAACCAAAGAGGAGAAACAGCTGCTTTCCCAGCACCATGGACAGCTCAGCAACCCTCTGAAGGGTTGTTCCATACACAGCATGAACAAAGTCTTGTCTGTGTGATAACATCAGGTCTGTGAAACCCAGCGGAACTGACCTGACCTTGTAATGTGAGGAACGTAAATTTAAAATATCAGCGGAGTTGCATTAAATGCTTATTCAGGAGGTTTCATTAATGTCAATAAGTATGAAACATTTAAAATTATTGATTTTTGACTGGGTGCAGTGACTCATGCCTCTAATCCCAGAACTTTGGGAGGCTGAGGCAGGTGGATCACTTGAGGCCAGGAGTTCAAGCCCAGCCTGGCCAACATGGTGAAAACCCATCTCTTCTAAAAATATTTTTAAAATTAGCCAGGTGTTGTGGGCACCTGTAATCCCAGCTACTCAGGAGACTGAGGTGGAAGAATCGCTTGAACCCAGGAGACAGAGGTTGCAGTGAGCCGAGATCACACCACTGCACTCCAGTCCCAACTCAAAACAAAAACAAAAACAAACAAAAAACCCAACTTATTGATTCTTACATTTTTCTTAATTTAGGACTAGGAGAGGCTCAATTAATTATTGTGAAGTGTTTTCATACAGTTTTCTTTCTATCTCTGTTAAAGCCCATTTCAAAAATTACCACTCTACCACAGTTGTGTGTCATGAGTCTACTTTTTCTTAGTGCACACTCCCTTCCTCTTACCCAACGCTTTCCCCCAAAACTCAACTATTCTGTGTATGGCCAACCCTCTTCTGTGATGATAAGAACCAAATGAAAAGCCATAGATGCTAATTCTGTAGCTATTGAGGGTGCCCTAGAGAGTCAAAGAACTAACTCACAAATTAATTGAAAATCATATAACATGGCTGCTATACCAGCAGTATCTGCCCTTATTGGCCTGAAAACTAGAGATGGTCATGAGGAACACAAATTGAGGCAACCTCACTATGAATGTGAACATCTTCCCCATGATTCTTTCCATGTCATGAATCTCCATCTGATTTTTAAGGCTGGGTTGGGAGGATAAGACTGACTCTATGTTCTAGGCTTTTGGAATAGAAATAGCCTCATGTTCAATAAGCTTTCTGCTTTTCAGTAAATTATGCTGCTATCAGATTTGACAGAATTACATATATACATTTCAAATCCTACTTTGTGTAGCTTCCTGTGGCATCTGATAGAGGGGAATTTGTGGCTTCGCTGCTTATAAATGAAGAGGACAGTGGAAACTTGTTGGGAGAGCACTTGAGTTTGTACCTGCATTCACTTTGCATGCACGTCTACCACCAGGGATCCAGGAGGGAAATGCAGTGCTACCCCTAAGCGTTCAGATGATACTTGCTGACTTGTAAGCAAGGACCATTACAGCATAGGTTTGGTTGAGCCAACTTTTCTTTTTCAAATTAACTTGAAATGAGGCAAAAAGGAACTTCTGTTTTGCTAGGTTTTGTAAAAATCACTGTTAACACACAGGTGGGCTACTGGGGGCTGTTATTTTTTTAAGTTATTAGAAGGAAAATTCAGAAAGTTAGAAGAACTATTTCATACTTTTGCTTGAAAAGAACAACATATGTTTGTCATGGATGATTGAATCCATTTCCAAGATTTTAAACTTTAAAGTGGACGAGGTACTATGACATTAGGAATGAGGTTACCAGATAATTTTGAAGTTAATTCTCGAAATTAGACTACTTGGAAAATCTGTTCTTCCCCTCTCAGTGCACATTCTGCTCATTATGCGGTGTGCCGTCTAAGTAAACTGTGGCCACAGAGCAAGTCCACCATAGGCGGTGATATGCAGGCTGTCAGATAAAATCTCCAGATTGAAACCAGAACAGGGGGCTGAACTCTAAATTGGAGAAGAAGCATGTGTAACCTCTTGGTTCACATGGAGGGAGTGTCTCCAGACAGTCCTTTTTGCCAAAAAACTCAGCTTTCCTTAAATATGAATAAAAACAAAAGTCTTTTGTTCTCAAGGATGTAAGAATGATGTTTACAATTTGCTCACTTCTTCCTACAAGTTCTAAATTTGGGAACTGCATTGCTTTTAGTTTTAAGGAGGTTATATAAATCTAGATGACAAAGGCATGGAAAGACTCATCTTGGTGCTTTAGTGGTGATAAGAGAAGCTTATTTCTTCATTTAGCAAATGTTTACTGAATATCTACTATGTATCACTGTTTCATGTATTGGTCATAGAGAAGTGAGCAAGATCAAGATTTCTCTCTTTTCTAGTAATATGCTATGGGAGGAAGAACCCACAAAGCAAATGAGAATTTTATATGTTGATAAATGGTATGGAGCGATTAGGACAAGTTAAATACATAGAGTGGGTGGTAAACAAATAGATGGAGAAGTATTCTTGACGGGACAACCTAAATAACAAAAAAATACCAAAAATGAAGAAAATTTAGGGAATGAGTACTTCCTGGAGAGAAAATAGTAAATGCAAAGGTCCTGAGGCAGTAATGAATGTGGAGAACATGAGAAACAGAAGACCAGTGCAACCTGAGTATAATGACTGAAAGAGACACAGTGATATGAGAATTAGGCAGGATCCAGACCATATGGAGGCTTGGAGGCCATGAAAACACGGCTGATTTTATTTGGAGAGCAAGGAGAAATCACTGGAGGGCTTAGAAACAAGAGAATTATATAATCTGAGTTATACTTTCCAGAAGATCGCTCTTTCAAATGTTCATCCTCATTTGCAAGGCTCTGCTCTAAATTGGGGAGCCAGTCCTTGTTCTGGCATCTTACCAATTTGTTATTTTACCAACTTTCTTTTCTTGTAAAATAAGCATATTTAGGAAAAGTACACAGCATAGTACAAATGATTGGATAGCTATATCATTTTTAGATGGACTCATTTTTGAAATGTGAGACAATGTTTTACATGGAAATAACACTCAAAGGCTGAGTTCTAGTCTTACTTGGGCTATGGATTCAGTGTGGATTCAGCACAGTTACTTATGTTCTCAATGTGTATTTTGCCATTGGTAAAATGTGAATATGAATATAAGTGGCTCCTTTGCTTACTTTACATAAATGGGAATTTACAATGTGGCATCATACTTGAATATGCTTTTTATGACACTGAACCAGCTGAAAGCTAAATCCATTCATGTAATTAAGCTTTTTTTTTTTTTTTTTGGCAGAGTACTAGGCACATAAGGTCTAAATAGTTTTAATAATAGTTGCCATTTTATTGAGTCTTAACTGGGTGTTAGAATTTTTTCACTTATTTCTGATTTCAACTATATTAAATAAGTGATATTATCTTTTTTTGAAGTGAGAAAACGGGGGCTTAGGGAGTTTACTTTCCCAAGCTAGTAAGAGATGACTGAGGTTTCACCCTGACTCTGTTTGCCCCCAAAGCCTGTGCTGTTAAGTTCTGCTGCTTTTTAGGACTCCAGGGCTAAGCCTAGAGGCAGGGGTAGCAAACCTTCTTAGTACATTGTGATATACATTCACAAAGTGCTGTGACAGCCAGAGAAGGGAGAGCCATGCTTCGCTGGTTTCATGGGAGGGTGGGCTTATGCTTTGAGCTTGATCTACAAGGGTAAATCATAGCTTAAAGGGGACATTAATAGGTGGTATGACAGTGAAGAAAGGACGTCTCAGAAGATAAAAATAGCCTAAACAGACATCTAGAAATGGGAGAGAAGAGTATGGAATTGAGGGATGGCAGGTAAGTTGATGTATTTGAGGATTTGTGCTATAGTACATGTACATGTGTGTAAGCACATGTTGTCTGTGGGGATATATATATATATATGTTTTGGTGTTGGAGATTGTATATTTGTGTGTGTTTCTCTGTGGATATTTTTTTAGTATGTGAGAAGGTTGTGTTGTGTGTGATGTGTGGTGAGTGACCTGGTGAGAAGCCAGGGTGTGGTTGAATGTGCCACTGTCAAGGAGGTGGAATGATGGAAGGAGGGAGGCCTATTAGAAGGCAATGCACTAATCTTGGTGAGATGGTGTGGAACAGGACTAGCGCAGTACAGAGGGCATGGAGTGGAAAAGGAGATTTATGAGAGGGATATTTTGAGATAGAATTAGTAGGGCTTCTATCTAGGTCAATGGTGCAGCTGAGAGGTGTTCAGAATGAATCCTGGGTCTCTAGGTTGGCAATCTGATGGATGGAGTCCTAGGAACTTAAATGAAGAAAGTAGCAGCAGAGGAAGATTTGGAGAGAGGAGGAGGCGAAGGTCAATTTAGGACTCAGTAAGTTTGAGCAGCCTGACGTCCACATGGAGATGTCAGTGTTGCAGGTGGATTTGGAAATATGGTCTAGAGCTCAGTAGAGGTATAGCCTAGAGGAAGAGTAATGGGAAGAAAACATCCCCAAACAACATAGCGTTTTTTATATATAATATTGCAGTGGTGTGCTTTTGTGATTACATTGTTCATTTATATTGCATTTTAAAATTCCACTGAACACAGGAGGTTTTCTGAAGGAGTGTTTTCTGCCCCTAGGAAACTACTGGCCAATTCTCAATTATCCACAAATGAGAATCCATGCCAATTGCTTTTATTCTTTAACTGGCTGCTCCATTCTACCTAGCATGGTTTTTGTTTTGTTTTGTGTTTAAAATTTTTTAATGTTTAATTGACACATAATTATTGTACCTATATGGGTACAATGTGATGTTTCGATACATGTATACAATGTATAATAATCAAATTAGAGTAATTAACATATTTATCACCTCAGACATTTATCATTTCTTTGTGGTAAGAACACTCAAAATTCCCGCTTCTAGATGTTTTGAAATTACAATATATTATTGTTAACTATAGTCACCCTTCTATGCAACAGAACACCAGAACTTATTCCTCCCATCTAACTGTAGCTTTGTACCCATTGACCAACCTCTCCCAATCCCCTATTTCTGGTAACCACAATTCTACTGTCTACTTCTCTGAGATCAACATTTTTAGATTCCACATATGAGTGAGATTATGTGCCTATTTGTCTTTCCGTACCTGGCTTTGGCTTACCATAATGTTTTCTGGGCTCATCCATGTTGCTGCAAATGACAGAATTTCATTTTTTATGGCTGAATAGTATTCCATTGTATTATACGTACATACCACATTTTCTTTCTCCATTTATCTGTTGATAAACCCTTAGGTCAGTTCTTACCTTGCCTATTGTGAACAGAGCTGCAGTAAACATGGGAGTGCAGATGTCTCTTTGACGTACTGATTTCTTTTCCTTGGGATATACACCCAGTGGTGGCATTGCTGGACCATGTGGTAGTTCTATTTTTAATTTTTGACAAACCTGCCTAGTATGTTTTTAAGGGTATCTCTGTAATTTCTTTTAAAAAATCAAATTCATTTTAATATACATTCATACAAAAAAAACATAGTTAGAAAGCTAAATCTTATGGAGGAAACAATAAGTATTCCAAAGCTAGCTGGAGCTAGTTTTTAAATAGCACATTTTCTGGAATTACCTTTTTCACCTCCCTGTCTTTTTTGTTAGGAAGGTCAAGAGTTGACACTTTGCAATCTCCACATTCAAAGAGAGGTGCCATGTTGTATTCCATTTCAGTGATTCTGTCCTGTGATTGTGTCTCTCTCTGCATACCCCCATGCCACCCCAGTGTTCTATTTACTCCAGATTGATTTCTTGAGAATGTGCTCATCCTTAGGGTTTGTAGTATTAGAGAATCTTATCATGACAAAAGGAGAACTCTCCACATAGCCCCCTGATAAACTGTTAATGAAGAAAAACATCTTTATCTCACAACACAGAAGATGCAGGAGAGCAGCAGCCTGGTGGTGAAAGTGATGAATCAGCTCAGATTTACAGATTCTTGGCCCCAAAATAGTTCATTTTCAAAATATATTATTCAGAGCAAGGCCTGAGCAAGAGAAAGAATTAGAGCTGATTTTCAGCTGGAGATTTTGTGCTGGAGAAGAAAGCCTGCACTGATTTGTAGGCATAACTGACCTTGGTAGGAGTGTTCGATTTTCAAATGCAGAGAAGGCCATCTGTTGGTTCTTGAGGGTAGGGGAAAGAGGCAGGATGATCTCCTTTACAGCATGCTGTACTTTATCCTTGGTCAGAAACTTTTGCAGGCCTTGCGCCAATTCTTCAGACACTATCTTTATATCGGGGAGTCAAAACTTGGAGATTAAAGTATTGGCTCAAGGTCACCCAAGGAATTCATGGAAGAAGATGGACTAAAACTCACATCTCCTCATGTCCAGGCCAGCATCCTTTCTATTAACCTGTTAATGTCAAATCCCTACCGTTACTTGCTCTATTATCTTAGCCAAGTTACTTAGTCTCTCTGAGTCTCAGTTTTCTTATCTGTAAAATGGAAATAATGAAACTATTTCATGGGTCACTGAGAAAATTACATAACTAAGATGCAGGGGAATAGAACCTGCACATGGTAAAGTGCTCAAAATATGTGAGTTCCCTTGGAACAATGGGGTGAATATTGGTGATGTTCCTTCAAGATGTTTTCAAGAAGAGCTCAGTGACTTATAAATCTTGGGGCAGGGATGGGGACATCTCATTATATGGAATGAGAGTGAGGAGAAAATGCCCATCAACCACCAAGTAGAGGGAGCAGAGATTGAGTTGGAGGCATTATAAAAATCCTTGTGATTTTTTTTTTCACTGATTTTTTTTTTTTTTTTTAGCATAGATGAATGTCTCTGTAGTTTATTTCATTAATTATTCAACAAATATCATTTGGCTGTCTGATGTGCCAGACACAGTACTAAGAGCTACAGACACAGCATCTATCAAAACAGCTTTCCATGCCCTCGTGGAGTTTAAAATTTAGTGGTGAAGATCAAATACTTTGATCAAATAGTCACAAAAGGAGCATATAAACTCCAAGTAGGATGGCTCCTCTGTGATGGAGCCATCATAGGCCGTGCTGGGATAACCTGATCTAATCTGACAAGATCAGGGAAGGCTGCCCTGAAGAAGTGATCTTAAAGGTAAGGTTTGGGCATAGGGCAGCCCTGCCAGGCAGACAAAACAGCATAGGTAAGGCCACGAGGTGGAAAGGGATCCATGACTTTGGAGAAAAGGAAGCGGGGTGGAGCAGTGTGAGCAAATGGGAGGATGGTGTTTTATGGGAGCCAGAGTCATGAACTGATTTGATAATTTTAAATTGGCATCAAAAAATTATTGTTATGAAATGGGTGGCAGAAACATTTGACTGTTGGTCAAAGAAATGAAACTGAGCCTAGATGAGAGATGTAAAGTAGAGCATACCACTAAGTTGTGAATAGTGATTGCCTTGGGAAAATGAGCTTGGAAATGGGGGAGACTTTCATTTTACATGTTTCCATACATTTTTGAAAAATATTTTACAACAAGCCTATGTTACTTTAGTCATTAAAAACACTAGAGACTTTTATGCAACAAAAGAAGCCTTTTCAAATCCTGTTCCAGGATCTACATTAAAAGGGAAAAGGCTCACAATAAAAAAAAAAAAAAAAAATCATGTGAGATGATGGAAATACCAATTTGCTTGATTTACCATTTCACAGTGCACATATATATTAAAAAATCACACTGTACACTATAAATATATGCAATTTTTATTTGCATATACATAAATTTATCATCAAAGTTTCTTAAAATGGTGGTGGTGGGATGGAGGTAGCATCTCTGTCGTAAGTGGTGAGCACCTAGGCCAGATGTCCAAATCTGTGGGGAAGAGAAAAATGTCTTAGGCTTTCTGGTTAATGACATTGGGAATGTTTACCTTGGGAAAGAGGAGATTTGCATAAGTACCTGAAATGTCATTCTGGCTGAATTTTAGGATGACTCACAGCTGGAAGGAGAAGGCAGAAAAGAAAGATCTTGACACTGTAGGTGATGGGCCAAATGTAATAACATGGATTGTGTGGGGATCAATGCCAGTATCTTTCCTGAGGTCTTACAAAGCCACCTGCATGCATACAGGGAGGGGAGTAGCCCTTGAGAGCAATGCTCATCACAACAAGCCTCCAGGGTCTTGGTTAACTCCAAGAGGAAGTCAAAAAGTCGTGCAGCTGCCAAGAAGAGGTGTACGTTGTTTGGCAGCATTGATAGAAATCTGTCTAGTTTAATTCTTAACCACTGGTATTCATCAAAATCACCTGACAGGCTTTTTAAAAATATGCTCAGGCCCCACCCAAACTGACTGTATTCAAATCTCGGGGAGAAGGGATAAGGAATTAGAACATGGATTTTGGAATCAGCTCCCCCATATGGGTCTCTGATTTTAAAAACTGACATAAGACTCTTCAGTGTTAAAGGAGCTACAATCTTAAATTTTTAATTTCTGAAATCATATTTAATAAAATAACCTGTGTTTTTATTTGATTATAGAAGTAATTTTTGGACCATGCAGTCTTCATTCTGAGTTTTCTACTCAAATTAGTTTTAAATAAAATTGAAATCATGTTGAATGCATCATTTTGTAATGTGATATCTTTTTTTAATATTCTGATATGGACATTTTTCTATGCTCTTTAGCATAATTTTTAATAGGTGCATAAACTCTATTATAGAAGATGACCAAAATTTACTAAATTTTTATTGTCATATGTTTAGATCTTTTCCAAAATGTTGCAGTATTGTTGTTTTTGGAGATAGTCTCACTCCGTTGTTCAGAGTGGAGTGCAGTAGTGCAACTGTGGCTCATTGCCGCCTCAGCCTCCTGGGCTCAAGTCATCCTCCCACCTCAGCCTCCCTGGTAGCTAAAATTACAGACTTGTGCTGCCATGTCCAGCCAATTTTTAAATTTTTTTGTAGAGCTGGAGTCTCGCTTTGTTGCCCCGGCTGGTCTCAAACTCCTGGTCTCAAGTGATCCTCCTGCCTCAGCCTCCAAAAGTGCTAGAATTACAGGCATGAGCCCACTATTATTAATAATACTGTATGTGTGTGCCACTACACTTTGGAGGGGAATATTGATATAGTGGAGTGGTCAGGATGGTGGAGGTTTCATAATCTTGGTATTAGGAATAGCTGAAAGAACTTTTATCTGGAGCAGATTTAGTGAGGTTGGAGGAGTGGTGAATATCTTCAAATATTTGCAGGGAAATCAAACAGAAAAGAAGTCAATTTATTTTGCCACCCTCAAAGGGCACCACTAGGAGCAATTGGGAAAATTTTCAAAAAAGCAGCTTTCAGCTCAAAGTAATGGATTTTTAAATAATGAAGAGTTTTGATGATCTTGCTATCCCTATCCTTAGGGATGTTCTAAGCATGAGTTAGCATTTGTAAAGAATATAATTGAGACTATTCAGATTCCTAAAGTGTGTGTGTAGAAAGGTGGGGGTAGGTTAAAATGGAGTCACAAACCAGGAGCCTGCAGGCTGCAACCCAACAGTAAAAGGATTTGTCCAGCTAATCAACTCTTCTAAACAATTCGAATTCAAATGCCTTTAGGCAGAACATTCACTCCTCAATTAGCTACAAGCCACGCTGCTCCTCCTATGTATTTCACTTGCGTTCACTCCTGAAGGCATTTAGTTTACCACCCCTAGTAGGTACTCTAAATCCTTTGATTATGTGAATCATTTATTCATTCAGATGCTTAGTGAGCACCTACTGTGTGTCAAGTATTGTGCAGCCTGCTAAGATAAAAATTAACCTAACAGATGGCCTCTCTGCTCTCAATAAGCATACAGTGAAAGTGTGTGCAGGAGTGTTGAATGAACATACATTGGAAGAGGAAATACAGCTTCTGTAATTAACTCCAAAAGGTCTTAAGACCAGTGATGATGTTAACAGCAGAGAGTGTTTTGGCTCGTTAAGAGGAGGAACTTTCATAATCCAGTTCACAAGGAAGAGAATGGACCTTGCTGGAAGCACTGGGTTTCCCCCAGCAGACTAGTGTAGGCAGCGCCAACATGCATATCCATCAGGGGTTCTATGGAGGAGATTCCAGCTCTGCA
The DNA here is from genome assembly GCF_024542745.1 of Macaca thibetana thibetana. NCBI lineage: Eukaryota > Metazoa > Chordata > Mammalia > Primates > Cercopithecidae > Macaca > Macaca thibetana. Next base: position 34,826,608 of record NC_065583.1, read on the forward strand.
GAAGTAGGATAGATGGCTTCTGTGTCTCCTTCTACTGTAAGTGTTAGCAGTGGAATGCATCTGAGTCATGTGGCACCAAAGTATGTTACCAGAGGCAAATCTGTACAGGTCTGCAGCAACCTCAATTCTTGCCTCCTCAGAAGAAAGAATTCAACTGAGGGGCATAAGACAGAAGGAGAGACCAAGGCAGGGATGAAAGGAAGTAAAGTGCACTTGGAAGAGGGCCAAGCAGACAACTTGAGAGATCAAGTGCGCAGTTTGGCTTTTGACTTGGGGTTTTCCGTGTTGTCATACCTCTGGGGTCTTGCGTTACTTCTTTCCTGATTCTTCCCTTGGGGTGGGCTGTCTGCATGAGCAGTGGCCTGCCAGCACTTGGGGGGGACCACATGCACAGTGTGTTTACTAAAGTTGGGTACATGCTCACTTGAGATGGTTTTCCCCTTACCAGTCCAGTGTTCCTAGAGGGAGGTCATCTGCCATTTTGCCTTAGTGCGCATGCTTGAGCTCACTCACGCAACTCCTGAGATCTTATCAGGAAGCTGCTGATCACCAGTTTCAGATGTTTCTGTCTATTGGGAGACTTTCCCATCTATTGGGTGCCTTTCCCTGGCACTGACTGTAACCAATTATTATTTTAGAGAGTTAACAACTGCCTGACCATCACCTGATGGTCTCCTGACATTCCTGGTGTGTGTTGCAGGGGAGCCCTCTCCTACTCTGTTCATTTTTGACTAGTTACCTACTGTAACATAAGGACTTGTCATCTTTGGATTTCATGTAGAAGAGCTACTAGGGAAGACAGCAGCATTTGAAGAAGTTGACAAATTAGAAAACTAACATTGTCTCCCCCAAAAAGAGAAAAAAAAAGACCGTAGGATATGGAGGGCTTTTGTTTGTTTGTTTGTTTTTAGCATTTTTTTTCCTTCAGTATTTATTGAGGGAGGGAGTGTTTTACTCCCATTCTGATGTTCATAATCTATTATAAAGCATTTACTGAGTGCATATTTTGTATGCACAGTTTCAGTCCCTGTTCTATGTGTCCCAAGTCATGGCTTTAACTGCCACAATAATGATAACTGCCTTATAGATATTCTTCAAGTGAGAGGGTTTAGCAATTTTACTTCCCTTTTTTTCTGCCTTCTCCTGAGTGTGGTGTTGTCTCCTCTCTGTTCTTACCACTTCCTGTCCTGGTCTAAACTGTTGCCACCTTGCCAGGACTCCTCCTGCTTGCTCTCTCCATTTCTGTCCCATGTGTTCCTGGATTCTCCTCCTCTTGCTGCCCGTCAACCCTTTCTTTCTTTCACCAGTTTTCCTTCCTGCTGCTTAAGCAAGTCTCCTCATCTTTTGATTATTCAGCTATTTGGGAGGCAAACTCGTTCAGACGGCAGGTGTTCTAATAACTGAAATAGCAGCGGAGCAGAGCAGTGGAAAATAGAAGGTTTCAACTTTGAATTAGGAGATGGAGCTCTTAAAAAGGAGGTGTTTTATTGATGCTAAGAAATTTTTAAAATTATCTTCCCATGTGGCCTGCTTCAGCTCACTGAGGACTCGGGCAGCTGCCAGTGCCCACTTGGATTTGTCTCCATGGAACCAAGCGATTCATACCTCTAAGCGTTGCTTTCACTTGACTTCTACAAATAAGAGCCTGTTGGTTTTGGAGGGGCATACTATTTGGTACAAAGTTTATAGGAAACTGTGCTTGAAGAAGCTGCTCCTCAGGTTGGGCATAAGGTAATATTCATTCTTAGTGACATTTTCAAAAACATGCGTCCAAATAATGTAACTCCAAAATTGTTGGTGTAGAAGTTGAATTGGTATGTAAGGTGCGTGTGTTTGTGTGTCAAGAGAGTGTTTTTTAAATGATTATTAAAAGACTAAGATTTATTAGGTGCTTCCTATGCGCTAGGCACTGCTTCATACTCTACATATAGCATATATACACACACACTATATATAGCTTCATTCATAGTGTATATATATATGTAGATATATATACACATACACATATGTGTGTATATTAAAAGGCTAAGGTTTATTAGGTGCTTCCTATGCTCTAGGTGCTGCTTCATACTCTACATATAGCATATATACATATATACACACACATTATATATATAGCTTCATTCATAGTATATATATGTAGATATATATACACACACACACACAGATAGACTAATAAAGATAGGAGCAATATGGCCAGGTGCCATGGCTCATGCCTGTAATCCCAGCACTTTGGGAAGCCAAGGTAGACGGATCACCAGGTCAAGAGATTAAGACAATCCTGGCCAACATGGTGAAACCTCGTCTCTGCTAAAAATACAAAAATTAGGCATGGTGGCGCATGCCTGTAATCCCAGCTACTTGGGAGGCTGAGGCAGGAGAATTGCTTGAACCTGGGAGGTGGAGCTTGCACTGAGATTGCACCACTGCACTCCAGCCTGGGCGACAGGGCGAGACTCCATCTCAAAACAAAAAAAAAAGATAAGAGCCATAGAGACTGGAAGTCAGTGAATGAGAAAACAGTCATGAGGTAGTGAAGGTGAAGGAAAGAGCATACACGAACTTTGCTCATAGACAAGCGTTCAAATCCTGGCTGGATGATTCACCAGCTGTGTGACTTTGGGCGAATTACTTGCTCTGAGTTTCCCCATCTGATGTTTGGCTGTGTCCCCACCCAAATCTCATCTTGAATTATAGCTCCCATAATTCCCTCCAGTTGTGAGAGGGTCCCAGCGGGATATAACTGAATCATGAGGATGGTTTTCCCCATATTGTTCTCATGCTAGTGAGTAAATCTCACACAATCTGATGGTTTTATAATGGGAAACCGCTTTCACTTGGCTCTCATTGTCTTCTCTTGCCCCTACCATATGAGTTGTGCCTTTCACGTTCCACCGTGATTGTAAGGCATCCCCAGTCACGTGGAACTGTGAGTCCATTAAACCTCTTTGTTTTGTAAATTGCCCAATCTCAGGTATATCTTTATCGGCAGTATGAAAACGAACTAATACACCATCTGTAAAGGGAGATGTTAGTAACAATACCTGACTTTAACAAGGCTAATTATCAGGCTTGCAAATTATGAATGCAAAACCAGTTCTGGCACACAGTACCACTACCCACCAGTTTCTCAAGCCTGAAACTTGAGAGTCATCCTTGATTCCTGATTTTTCCTTACTCTACCCCCACACAACAGATTGGCTAGCAAGTCCTTTTTGTACTCCCCCAAAACATCTCACAGATTTCTTCACTTATCTCTATCCACAGTACTATGATGTGAGTCTAAGTCACTGCTATTTCCCACCTGCACTACAGAGCCCCTACCCCGTCTCCCTGCTTCCACTCTCTGCTCCATGTAACCTCCAATCCGTTCTTCACACTTTAGCTAGAGTGATCTTCTAAAAACATGAAGCACTTGTCAGCCTGCTGCCTCAAACCCTTCAATCATTTCCCATTGTTCTTAGTAGCAAACTCCTTACCAAGGCTCACCTTGCAAGATCTGGTCTCTGTGTGCCCACAGCCTCGTGGCCCACTCCTTGCTTACCAAGCTCTGACTGCAGGCTAGCTGCTCCATCCTTCCAGTTTTAACTGATAGGTCATTTCCTCAGAGAGGGTCTTCTCTGACCACTGCTTCTAAATAAGGCCTCCTTTGTTCATTGCTACCATAGCACCTTATTTTTTTCATTCCCAGCCATTATTACAATTAATATACATTTAATTGGGTGCCTACTAGATTAAATACTTACCTTCCTCACTGGTTTGGCTGCTCTTTGAGACCCAGAACTATTCTAGTAGAGGCTTGATGAATTTCTAAATTAGCAGAGAAATTAAAGTTGGGTCTTCAATAAATGATAACTATTGTTTATTAATACCTGTCAGAGAGACGGCTGTGAAGTGTCTGCTTGTGAGCATTTGGCAAGAATTTCTGTCTCCATTATTTGCCTTAATTTCCAAAGCAGAAAGGCTGACAGCCACATAGAAGGCTTTACCCTGGCGGAGAAAGGGAAGGTCATTCTGTGTCAGTGGATCTACTACAGAAAGCTACCCCCAAAGCCCCTGACATTGGATCCATACAATACACCATTTCTAGGCAAGTCCTTGGTATGTCTTTTTGTTGCTGTTGGAAACTCGAGGACCCAAGGACATTCATCACTGGAGAAGTGGGTGCTCACACACACACACACACACACACACACACACACACACACCAGTGTTAGCAGCTGGCATTTCTGCCTCGAGGATTTTACATTTACAAGATAATAATAAAAATGGTATTAGAAACCTGCAGATGGTCTGTCTTATAGAGATAAATGTTGATTGCAAACTCCAACATGAAAGTGGGATTGACTAGAAGTGTTACCAGGTAATTTAAGGTCCCACAGTGGATGTCCCTGCACATACCTTGGCAAGTCAATTCTGTTTTATTTCAGAGAGGAAATAAAACTTGCCCAGTTGGACTTTCTTTCCCCTGACAGAAATGAAGAGTTGTCACAGTGAATCATAAGAGCCAAGGCTGGCAAGGCTGGCAACACACGCCAGAGCCCCAGCTTCTGGGATGCTGTCTTTGAACTTGAAGTCAGGGTCAAGCTTTAGGACTCCCAGTTTGTTGGCTATTCAGGATTGGTCAGTTCTTCCTCTCCAGACAGCCTCTTACGTCTTAGTGAATGGGGCTCTGAGGTATCTTTTCTAAGTGTGTGCATTTAACAGTAGAGCTTTCAATACTGAGAAGCCGTGAGACAGAACAAGGCCAGTGATAGAGTGATAGTTTTCAGCAACTGGATTCTCTAAAACAACACTAGGCAATAGAACTTGCTCTGATGATGGAAATGTTCTATATCTGTGCTATTCAACATGGTAGCCACTAGGCACATATGACTGTTGAGCCCTTGAAATGTCATCTAGTGCATATAAGAAACTGAGTTTTTAATTTAAATTTGAATCACTATATGTGGCTACTGATTAACCTATTGGATAGCACCAACCTAAAATATTGTATGACTGGGTTTGCAATAGCAAGAATGATGTGAGGACACAAAGGTGGAGTGAGAATATTTAAGAGAAGATAGCTGGGTGCAGTAGCTCACACCTGCAATCCCAGCACTTTGGGAGGCCAAGGCAGGCGGATCACCTGAGGTCAGGAGTTCAAGACCAGCCGGGGCAACATGGTGAAACCCCATATCTACTAAAAATACAAAAAATTAGCTGGGTGTGGTGGTGGGCACCTGTAATCTCAGCTACTTGGGAGGCTAAGGTGGGAGAATTGCTTGAACCCCGGAGGCGGAGTTTGTAGTGAGCTGAGATTGTGCCATTGCACTCCAGCCTGGGCGACAAGAGCAAAACTCCATCTCAAAAAAAGAAAAAAGAAAAGAAAAGAAAAAAGAGAAGAGAATAGAAGAGAGAAGAAAAGAGAAGAGAAAAGAAAGAGAAAAGGAAAGGAAAAGAAAGTACCCCAGGAGATTTAACCAAGAAGTTGGAGAGGGCATATCCCTGGTAGTTAAGCACGTACTCTGGTGTGAGTCAGATCTATATTCAAATCCCAGCTCTGTCACGTTCCAGCTTGGAATTTGGGCAAATTACATCTCCAAGATCCACATTTCTCATCTGTGAAATGAAGATAACAATAGAACCTACTCCAAGGGCTGTTTTAAGTATGAAATGAGGTCTGTATGAAAGTACTTAATACTGTGTCTGGCATAAGTTATTATCTTAGCAACTTTGACATTATCTTTTAATATGAAATATGATCATCTTGTATATCAAAACCCACGTCTGGATATCAGTGTTGGTGAGCTTTGTGATCAGAGAGGAAAAGATATGGAAGAACGAAGACAAACTTTTCCTCTGCAAGAACTGACTGGTCTCATGTGACTATGCTGAAGTGCACCTATAAGCAAAAAAATACTACCATGCCTCCTTAGCCATGAATAGCAAGTTATGCCACTGTCTCATGAAATAGATGTTCTGTGACAGTGCACTACACTGGAACACTTACAGTATAATTATAGAATGAAAAATCTGGAAGAGATCTTGAAGACCAGTGATTCTGAAGCTTTCATGTACAAACAAATCACCTGAGAAGCTTGAAAAAATGCAGGTTCTGCTTCAGTTGGTCTGGGTGGACGTCAAGATTCTGCATTTCTGCCAGGCCCCCAGGTCTCCCACATGCTCCTAGTCTAGGGTCCATACTTAGAGTAACAAGGTTGCAGAGCACCTAGGTCATAAGACCAATACCCTCTTTTTCAGATGGGGAAATGGAGACCCACAGGGGTAGACCTAAGGTAATGAATGGGACAATGAGAAGTAGAGCCAAAGCTAAAACTAAGGTCCCCTATTGCCTGCTCCCCTGTCAGGGGCACTTTTGTACTTCCCCAGGTGGCGGCAGTCTCTTGCATCACGTGACACTCAGCAGTTGGCAAAACGACATTCTGTCATGTCCTTTTTCCATTTGTCAGCCAAGGATAACAAAAGGCAGAGATTACTCCACTTGTTCATACTATCCTGGTTGGTGACTGCTAGTTAAACTGGAGCAAAAATTCAAATATGCTGACTCTTCTCCCAGAGTACCTTCCATTATATCACAGCACCTCTGTTGCTTCATTTTTAATGTTGGGAAAGCTCCAGGCTGGATATGATGATGGCCAACAACATAAGCCTTTATAAGGACTTCGGGGTCAATCTGCATAGGAGACCACACAGCAAAAAACATGAAGGAATAGAAAGAGTCAGGTACCTCTTTTTTTTCTTTTTTCTATATTACAAGAAAGATTCTAGAGCCATTTTACAAGCTGAGCAATACCTTAAAGGTTATACACAATCTGTTTCCTGGAGGTATGTTTTATTCTAGGGAGCCTAAAATTAATGACAGCTCTTAGTAGGAAAGGTGGAAATGAAGTATCAAACTGTCAGGGAAAAGAAAATGTTTCCTTGGTAGGGCTGAGCTGCACAGTTTCTTAAAACAACTTGGTGGGAGAGATTGAAACTTAGCCCAAGTCGTAGCCTCATCACTGACTCTAGGTGACCTTGGATAGAGGCGTGTTTCTGCTTGTGCACATGTATGTATGTGCGCATCACACACACTGTCTCTCTAGCTTCTCCATTTGTTCAGTGGCACACTCAGTTCATTTTGTCATCCACCAAATCTCACAAATGTATTTTCAGGATGAGTAAAATGTTACCTGCAAGCCTCCCAGAAAATTCCGAAAGAGTTGGCCTTTTTCTTGATGTTACTTCTTTATCGGCTTTAGTCGCCAAGGTAGGGATTTGACACTTTTCTAGGTCTTTTCCATCATATGACTTGGATTCTAGGAAATAAATGATAAGAACTAGGAAGTCAGACTCACTGATAAGAACTAGGAAGTCAGACTCACTGAGCTGCCAACGATTAAGGGAATTTGGGGCCTCTGCTTGTCAGGTGTAGATCACAAGTGGAGCAACATATTTAGAGCTCCCAGTTGGCAAACACAGCCTTCCCCTTAAGCCACATCCCCTCTGCACAGTCTCAACTTGTTGGGATGCCTGGTTAGCCAGTAAGGTATCACTTATGTAAAATACCACTTTTAAACCACTCCATTTTTTTTCCTAAGGTGCAATTTGTACTACAGGCTCATCTGCTTTACCATATTCCATTGCTATCTATGAATTTCTTCATAAGAACAATGCAAACACAGAACTCATTGAATAAAGAGGGCTTTGGCTGGAGTGAAAATTAAAGTATGTTAGACAATGTCACTCCATCTTCTGCTCAAATATCTTGGATAAATGAGGAATGATCTATCTGCTTTCAGTTTTCAAAACCATTGATTTTTGTTGCAATTAGGCAACAAAGAGCTAGACCAGGCAGGATCCTTTCTCTACTTTTGAAAACAGCATTCAAGGATCCCAGCTGTTTTATTGACTTTCTCTAATTCCAAGAGTTGGGGGGAGGGGCGAATGTTCCTTGAGTCAGCATGCCATCATTGCTGGGTAAAGAAAAGAATGCTTCTGCAGTCTAGGGAAAGGTTTGCAGATGACCTCATGTGCAAATGGCTCAGGGTCCCCAAATGGTTTCTGGGTCCTCAACTTTCTATGTAATAAGAGCCATGGATATTTCTGAGCACAGTTTGACCTGCATTCTATTGATCTGAGCATTCGGCTAATCACTCTCTGCAATTAAATCCTTCTCCTTGCAATAAAGTTAATCTCTTCCCAGCACATAAAATCTGACCTCACAGCTTGAGGAGGAGAATTGCTGTTGTTTATGCTGCCATCTTGGGACCCAACAGCTTTATTTGGAAAAGCAACTCTTGGAGTTTGAGAAGTTATATTCCCCTCAAAGATTAGAATGCTTTTCTTCACTTCTGGATGTGAAGCCCCACCTAGGCTGGCTTGTTTCTGCCTAGCCTCGTTTCTTCTCGAGGACTCATCATGGAGTGTGAAGCATTAAACATGCTTTTCCTCAGGTGACCTATTCCTTTTTGATTTCAAGGCCATTGGCACATATTTTGCAATTATTCTGTTTATCAGTTTTTGTTCCAGTTTGAAGACATTCATATCTAATATATAATAATATCAGAAAATCCACAGTCTCCATCCTACCTTCCGTTTAAGCTTTCTAAGGGACTCCTCATTGCTTCTAAACAGATTCTGATTTTGTCTTTCTAAACAACATCAGAAGAGTCAGTAATTCATTTGGCAAATATTTGTTGAGTAGCAAGTCACAACCCTGGCTCTCAAGGTGTTTATGTTGTTATTGATAATATAGTCAATTTAAAAGGCAATGGATCAGAGCAGGTGTAGAGGGGATGGAGGGGAGAGGGCAGGCAACAGAACTATGAACTTTGTACACAGATGGCCTTGGGTTCCAGTCCCGGGTCTGCCAGATGCTAGTAGTGATACCTGGAGCAAGTCATGGGTCTTCTCTAAGCATTGGATTCCTCTCATCTTTAAAAACAGAGATGAAAGTGCCTACTTCATTGGGTTATTGTGAGGATTAAATAATATATATTAAAATGCCTGTAGCAATGCCCAGTGCATAGGAAGTAGGGCTCGATAAATGTTAGCTATAATTATAATAATTTTTTTTTTTTGAGACAGAGTCTCACTCTGTCACCCAGGCTGGAGTGCAGTGGTGCAATCTCGGCTCACTGCAACCTCCGCCTCCCAGGTTCAAGTGATTCTCCTGCCTCAGCCTCCCAAGTAGCTGGAACTATAGGAGTCAGCCACCATGGCCGGCTAATTTTTTTTTTATTTCTAGTAGAGACGGGGTTTCACCATGTTAGCCAGGATGGTCTCGATCTCCTGACCTTGTGATCTGCCTGCCTCGGCCTCCCAAAATACTGGGATTACAGGCATGAGCCACTGCCGCCGACCGGTTAATTATATAATTATCACCTGATTTCCTCACAATAACTGCATGAAGCAGGCACTGTTATTTCCCCCTACTTTGCAGATGGAAAAACCAAGGCCTAGAGAGGCAAAATAATTTGCCAAAAACCACATAGTTTGTAAATGGCAGGCTTAAACACAGGGATGCCTAACTTGGGCTCGTATTCCTTACCATTACCCCAGGTGACTGGCTTAAGTTTCCTTTCATTTTTAGGAGCTGCACATGTCACAGGGCTTTGAAAATTTAATTTGCTAGGTCTGCTAATGATGACTTAAAGCCACATGACTTAGCTAGAATATAATATTTTCAAATATTCATTCTATTGTGTTTTTTCTCCCGATACCAAGTATTTCTCTTAACATAAATAAATTTTATTAAATGCCTAATTAAAACTGGTTAGATTCTCACTTATAACAGTTCTCAGTTCTGAATTTAAATTTAATGATATGTTAAAATATTAATGACCTTTATCTTTAAAAGTGTCTAAATTGTACTAAAGTTAACAAATGTGGCTGATAATCCCCAGCACTGTCTTAGAACATTCCCCGACATGAGGCATTTGCTAGGGCTTACGTAGTTCTAATGTCGGGTTTCAGACAGCACTGAGAAATACACGATGCAGGGAAATTTTACATTATAATTGCCTGGGGATTTGATCTCCTAATACTTAAAAAGTGTTCTAATTTCAGCGAAATAATAGTAGTTGTAAAGCATTTAGATGTGGATGGCGTTAGGCATGTGCTCTATGGAATAAATATGTTTTGGAGAGAGAAGTAGCATTTGGAGCATATGAAGGGAACAATTCATAAGCTGAATTTCACTCCTCCTCTCCCTGTGTATCCTGCTTTCTCTGACGTGAACATTCCTTATGGCTCTGGTTCCAGCTCCTTGAACATTTTATTAATGTTGATAGTGAGGACGGGAGTAAAATTTATCTGAAGCTTAGTTCTAATAGCCAGGTTGGACTCCTTCCAATACCCCAGAAGTCCTGTGGGTTCAAAATACTTGCATAACTAACTAGTGCTGGCTTCTGAGCCTTGGGGCACAAGTTAAAGGCTTGATCTCCTTTTTTTATAAACATGTCCTTTGTGGAAAGACCTTGCTATATCCTTATCCCACCCCCACCATGATTTGGAGTGTCCAAGCTGAGGGAAAACTGTTTACCAACCTGCTGACAAAACCCTACTTGTAGGAAATCCCATGTCTTATCTGGCTAAATAACTTGGACCATATGTTCAGGTCCCAGAGCTTGGGATTTTTCAGAACAAGCTGAAATGTGCCTATTTGCATCACCTGGGGATATTGAAATTCCAAGCACAAGTTCATTTTCACATAACTCATTATGCTCCCTTGGATTTGGTGCTTAATGTGAACTTTGACAACAGATGGAATGAGATGATGTTTCAGGAGCACTTACTAATTCTTTTGTGTTCACAAATACACACAAATAGTGATAATATGCACTCAAAATTCCAAAGCCAGGCAGTGCCCTCAGGTATTCATTTGCCACCCCCCTGTTGAGTTCTTGGATAGAATTTAATTATCCAACAAATTTGGAGATAGCTATGCCAGATGTTGGGTACTGACCCAGACATTTCCAATGGAAGGATCCGATGCATTCTAGAGAGAGCAGGGAAAGCAAATTTGGGAAATAAGACTCTGGATGTGAGAAAAGAGGGGGTGAAACTGGGACTAGAGCTTGAAATTTGTGGTGACTTCCTCAGAGTCAGATGTTACTCCTTAAGCTCCAAGAACCACTGGGTATTTGTGAGGGTCATTCAGGAAGGTCTGAGAATATCACCTCCACCTCATTTAGTCATAAAGAATCTCATCATTTGGACCCAGCCGAGGACACAGCTTTTGTCTGTTCACAATAAAAACAGAATTACCCCGTTGATTTGAATGACAGACACATGCAGCTGCTCCTCCCTTTCATTCCAGCATGGTTAAGTGGGGCCACTTGGAGCACTAGTTCATCTTCGAATTTGGGCTTAGCTCTGGAGAAGTTGTTATATTGCAGTTATAATTTGTTATTAATAAAATGTATTAATAGGATTATGATAATAGCCAGTGTTAAGTGTGGATTCTGCACCAGGCACTGTGCTGAGCACTTGTACATCCCTTTCACTCTCATAGCACCCTTATTAAGTAGGTAATTGTAATATTCCCATTTTATGGGTGAGTGAATAAAGCTCAGTCTTTTAACATAAATGCCTAAGGTCCTACAGCCAATAAGAGGCAGAGGCAGACGGCCTGACCCCACAGCCTGTATCCTCCCATCACCCTCAGCATGAACTGGATTTACTGATGGTGATTTCCCCATTCAAGGGCATCTGCTGTGCTCCAGTCTCCACTCAAAAGGTTATAGAGAGGCCCTATTTTTTTTCTAGTTTTATTGTATATTTGACAGTTAAAATTGTGTATATTTAAAATACACAACTTGATTTGATGTATGTGTTATAAAATATTAGCCACAGTAAAATTAACATATATGTCACCTCACATAGTTACCTTTTTTTCTGTGTATATATGGCAAGAACACTTAATATCTGCCCTCTCAGCAAATTTCAAGTCTACAATACAATAACGGTAACTATAGTCACATTGCTGTACATCAGATCTTCAGAACTTATTCATTTTGTCTAACTGAAGCTTTGTACCCCTTAACCAACATATTCTCATTCCCCACCCCCTCAACCCCTGGTAACCACTATCCTACTCTGTTTTTATGTTTAACTATTTTAGATTCCACATATAAGTGGGATCATGCAATATTTGTCATTCTGCATCTGACTTATTTCACTTTGCATAATGTCCTCCAGGTTCATCCATGTTGTTGCAAATGGCAGGATTTCCTTCCTTTTAAAGACTGAATGATATCCCAGTGAATACACACATATATACATACGTGTGTACACACGTATGGGATACATGTATATATACACACATGTATATATATGTGTGTATACACTAGGATATCATGTGTGTCTATATGTACATGTATGTATATATGCGTGTATTTATATATATACATGTGTGTATATATATGTGTGTGTGTATGTACACATATACCATATTTTCTTCATTCATCTGTTGACAGACATTTAGGTTGCTTCCATATCTGGCTATTGGGAATGGTGTTGCAATGAACATGAGAATGTGGATCTCTCTTGGAGATCCTAATTTCACTTCCTTAGAGAGGCCCCCTATCTTGAACCCTGAGTCATTCCTACCACATCCAAGCAGTTAATTAGACTGAAGGGCAGGAGTACAGAAAGGTAGCCAATCGATAGATGGGCTTATGACTTTTTATGTGAACTAGTCCCCCCCAGCCCCCCAAAAAAGCATTAGCTGAGTCTATCAGATTTCTTCTCTTGGGAGTTGAGACTAGAAGAAAATACCATCAGGGTATTTAGCTCTGAGAACTTAAGATGAAATGAGACTATGAGATCAAGTCTGAGCTGTGAAGTAATGAGGCAGCAGTGACTATTAGAAAGCAGAGAAAATTCATTTGGTAGAGAGGGCATTAGAGAGTGCCCACCAAGAAGAAGGGTCTTGAGGAAGAAAAGAAATAGCCAGCAGCCTGGGATGCCCCTAACCTTGATGCTATTCTGGTACCAGTACACAGGCATCCTTATAATACACAGTTGTGAGGATGAAGTGAGATAATTTATATAAATTACCCAGTAGAATGCTTGATCCATAGATAGGTACTCAGTACAAGTCAGTAACATTATGTTTATTATTATTCAAAATTTTACTATAATTCATCTTCCATTTGGAAATTACAGAATATCCTCTCATTTCCAGTTTATCAAGATGCACGGAGCTAGAGCTATAAAAAGCCATATTCTTCCTTTCATCATTGAATTGGCTTCCTTAATTGTTATAATAATTCAAATTTCAGCTTATGATTATCTTCTTAGGTTTTTTTTCGGATCGATTCCACACCCACTAATGAACTATCGTGTTGAGCAATGGGAGAGCTATTCCCATAATCTGTTTCCCTCCAATCCCCCTTCTGATGCTAATGAGAAGTACCATGGAGACATCAGCCATTAGTATACATAGGCTGGTATAAATCATGGACTATGGATCATTGAGCATCTTTGTTGTAAAACAAATGGCCTGTGGTCAGTTAATCATACAAAGAAACATCTCCAGGGCCTCCTGGCTTTATTCATAACCCCTAAATTCATTTGCAGTTTTATAAACAGAACATCTGTTAAAATATGCAGAAATTACAATCATAGTCATTAGCAGAGAGCTATATAGCTTTGGCAGATTTTTCCTAAGCTTTTGATGGTGATCTCCTCTATCTGTGATTTGTGCTTCATTCCCAGTCTTGCTGAATCTCTTTTGTTCACCTCTGTTCTTTTGGGTTGCAACACTTTTAACCCAAGGCTCATGAGTGGACATGTGTTGTCTCAGGCTGGATTGGCACCATGCCATTGTGCAGCATGGCAGAGTGACTGTAGCCTGTCGATACCTCCTTACAAAACTGTATATTTTGGGTGTGCAATATGCATATCTTCCAGCAGCCAGAAGCTGAGAAACCCTAATTGGTTTCACACCTCTTTTACTGACCTTGGACTCTTACAGTACTGGCATTTAACCAAAAGTAAATAGAGCTCCCCACTACCACCAGCAGCAGCCCAAATCTTTCATATTCATTCTGTCTTTCTGTTAAAAACTGTACTGTGTTAACAATTTAAATTAGGCTAGTGCAAATAACATCTAAGTCAAAGACAAGGAGAAATATGTTGATTGCTAGAAAACAAGATTTGCTCTGAGAACCTAGATTGGCCTCCTCATTGTTTAGTGAAGAAATCATTACTCCATGTAAGAACTGGGGAGTAAGTAAACTTTCTTTGGCCATTGCTTTGCTCTGGCTGCCCTGGAATGGGAATCAGAGGACATTTTCTACAGAAATAAAAAAGTCACCTCAGAGTACTCAGTCTATCTGTCACCTATTTTTATATACATGTTTTATAAATTCCCAGAGTCACTCTGGTTGAGCCTGACTAGATCCTTTTAAACTGGCTCACAAGGAAAAAGAAGACAGAAGTGAAGTGACTAAGATAGCAAGCTCTGAGGTCAGACAGACATGGACCTGATTCCCAGATCTACTATTTGTTAGCTGTATACCCTGGAGAAAGTTAATTCCTGAAGCTACAATTCCCTTCTATAATATTAGTGCCTACCTCATCAACTTATTGATAGGATTCAAAGAGATAATCCAAGCAAAGCACCTCGCTATGCCTGGAGCATTGTTAAGTGCTGAGTCAATATTAGTTGCTACTGTTGATAATTTTGTTTGTTCTCAGTATTAAAGCACAGTTAGATTATGTTAAGTGTTGATTTTTATCATCAGTAAAACATTTTTTTATAAAGTACTTATATGATTTAAATGATAGCATTCATTTGTCTAAGAATAATCTAAGCTCCTGCTCTAGGCTCAGTATGCTGGTGAGTGTTGTATGGTGTGTGAAGATTTATCTTCTGAATACGCCTATCAATGGGTACCAATCATCTTAGAATGTATTACAGAGAAGATCCAAACCAAATACTGTGGAAGCTGTGGCTTAGATAAATAAATTACCAGCTGGGGAAGGCTTCATCAGGGGAAGGTTGGGGAAGTCAGGGTTACAGCAGGCTTGACAGATCTCCAGTGATATGTGAAGGGAGAGAAAAGGGTAAGTCTCCTTAGAAGATGAAAAACAAAATGAGGCAACCAAGTGAAAAAAAATGGGATAAAGTAGACAAGGAAAGGGCCAATTTGCCTTCTGGGGGAATGAAAAAGAATTAGAGGGTAAAAGCCAATTAGAGGCTCAAAACCAGACTCACCAAGTCCCTGAAGATACTAGGGATAAAAATGGAAAGCTCCTGAGAAGGAGACTAAAAATAAGACAAATGCCTGTCTCGGATGGAGTAGTTACGGGAAGGGAGACTCTGAAAGGAGATTGACGGCTTGTCTGTCTATTTCTCAGCCTGTACCTGAGACAAGCTCCAGTTTTCTGCCATATTCATGGCACTTACTGGCACTTGTGGCTGCACAGCTCCCTGCCAACCTCTGAACTCCAGGAGCTAAGCCAGCCGTCTTTAGGCAGCCGCTTTCTTGCTTTCAAAAGGAAAATTGCAGTTGTGCGTTGGAGTCCTGAGCCCCAATTAACATGTCAGGCTCTGAAACAAACAAATACAGATAACAAAGAGGGAGATAATGTTTTAAAATTAGGTCTCAGGAGTTCCCCATTAATTTGGAGCTCACCAGACAGTTACTGCATGTTCAATAAATACCATTTGATGACAATAATGTGCTTAGCTGCTGGTAGTCGGAGATGCCTGGTTGATAGGTCTCTTTAAGCGTGAGGTTACAAATATACCTTGTTATATCGTACTCAGCACAGATCCAGTGTCTTTCAGCTTTACAGCTTTTGTGAGTATTAATCCCTCCAGAGGCCAGAAAGATGGGTGTTATCATCCTCCTGCTAAAAATAAAAGAAAGCAGGCAAGTTGGTTTGAAAAATCCAGATGGTGAGTTCAGGATACATGGACTCACTGTATAATGTTCAATACACACAAAACCACTGCATAATCAAATACACTATGTAAATACCCAGAGGTTGTTTAGTGGGATAGCTTGTGGAAATGAAAAAATTAGCAATAGTGGCATGGATTTTTTAAAAAGCAATTATTTGCTTTATGTGATGACAAGAATCCACAGATGGTGCATCCTTAAGTTCTTGAGTGTCTTGAAAGCTAAAGCAGGATTGTAGTCACACTACAAATAATAGCTGAAAGGGGGTATGTGAGAGCCCTTTATTCTGCTGATTACAGTGGAACAGGGCTTGTTATTGTATGGATCATGGTGGAGCACTGTCATGCTGTGAGGACACAGTGGGAACGTTGAGAGCTAACAAACGGTCAACTCCCCAAACTTTTGGAAGAGTTTAGTTGATTTGCTACTTCCACCTTAAAAGGTGGAGAACTTATGGGATGGGGTCACAGGCTGGTGAAATCAAACTGATTCTTCCCATTGCCAATGGTGGTATATTAAGTCACTCTCACTACTATAAAATTCAGAGTGTACTTTAATTAGTAGCAGTAATCACAAGGTGATGGTACTCACTAGGAATCAATGGCCTAACTAAGAAAAAAACGTGTGCTTCCTGGCCAGACTTAGAAGCTACAAAACAAATAAAGATTTTTGGCAGTGGTAACTGGGAACAGAGGCTTCCTAAATTTGGCTTGATTAGTTTCCTTTTCTACCCTAGGTTTGTAAATAGGACTTCCCAAATTGTACATTTGTTCATTCAGCAAATCCTTATTAATCATCAATTATGAGCCAGGTCCTCTGCTAGGTATTTGTATTGGAGAAATAGTATATTCTGTTGCTTATCTTTAGCTCAAAGATCTTGTCTTATTTGCCTTTCCTTTCCCCAGGGCCCTTGGCACAGTATATGGCACATTGTAGGCACTCTGTGAGTGTAAATTAAAAGAAGAAGAATGTTTTGCCATTTGTAGCTACTAGAGCAGTCAGATGCCAAGGAAGTGGTGTTCTATCTCATAATAACTTAAACTTATCACTTGGTAAAAATTGCATTGCACATAGTCAGGCCAGGTGGGTGGTTTTAAGTTCTGCTCACTCTATCCTTTGTGATGACTTCTGTTTGTGATGACTCGAGGAACAGATATTTATACACTTGGACATATGGGAGCACACACGGACCCATCATTAAGATACCCTTTGTTTTTTTTTCATTGCCCAATTGGATAAGAAGAAGACGCCACAGCATTTAAAAATCCTCCTCAAATGTCAGATCATTGCAATGGCGTTTTTATATGGGTGTTATCTGTTGGTGTACCATTGTTTGAGTCAGCAGCAACACACTGAATGCCTACAGTGGAAGAGGTGAAACAGAGATGCTTATTAGGCAGTAACTAGGCAGCTGAGTTCAATAGTGGAATGCAAAGTGACAAAAAGTGGGGATAGTCTATTTGCAGGCATGTTTATACCCAGTTGAGCATAGATTAAAAATGTGCATAGATAAAAATGATAGTCACTAATGATAACAAAGAATTTATCATGTGCCAGATACTGTGCTGGTCATTTTATGTGTGTTATTCCATCTAATCTTCCATTTTTTAGTCATGTAAATTGACTTTTTCAGCTTTGAGACAAAACAGTTTGTATTTAAGTTGCACAACCTGATGTTTTGATATACTATACCTAGTAAAATGAGTCCACAATCAAGCTAATTAACATATCTATCACCTCACATGGTTATGTTTTGTGTTTTTTTCTTGTTTTGTGCATATGTGATGAGAATAACATCTACTCTTAGCAAATTTCAAGTATATAACACATTGCTAACTATAGTCACCATACTGTATATTAGGTCTCTGGAATTTATTAGGCCAACAGCTCCTGAATACCTCACTCCTCAACCACTGGTAGCCACCCTTCTACTCTGTTTCTATTCAACTTTTTTAGATTTCCCATATAAGTGAGATCATGCAGTGTTTGTCTTTCTGTGTGTGGTTCATTTCATTTAGCATAATGTATTAGGTTCTTCCATGTGGTCGCAAATGGGAAGATTTCCTTTTTTAAGGCTGAATAATATTTCATTTTGCATGCATACTACATTTTCTTTATTAATCTGTTGATAGACACTTAAGTTGTTTCTATATCTTGGCTATTGTGAATAATGCTGCAATTAATATGGAAGTTTACATATCTCTTCAAGATAGTGATCTTATTTCCTTTGGATATATACCCAGAAGTGGGAGCCTATCTAATCTCCTTAACAGTCCTTATGAGGTGGGTACTTTCACCAACACTATTTTAGAGATAAAGAAACTGATAACCTGCTTATGACCATGCAACTAAGAACCCATTTTCTTAATCACTACACTAAATTGCTGTGTAAACATTTAACATAATGTGATTAAGAAATTATTTCTTCTTTGCCCCCATATTTTCATTTTGCTCAAAAAAGTAGGGTGTAGGAGGAAGAAACCACTATTTGTTGTCTTGGTTTTCCTGTTTTAGAAATTAGTGCAGTCCCATTTGATTGCCTCCCAGTGGAACCAATAAATTGGATGAGTCAGTGGTTCTGGAAAAAATTCTTAAAATAAAACTGCACCATATTAATATGATTAGTCATATCACTAAAATAGAGACAATTCATAAGGACTGTTTTCAAAACCCTAAGTAAAAACATAAACCAATAGGATGTGCAAACAGTTGGTAATGGCATTTGGTATTGAAGGAAATCATTTGTGCAGTTACCTTTGATTCAAACCAAATTGGAAGCAAATATCAGCTCTTTTTTTCATGTTTTTCTGGGCTTACTCAACTGTACAATTATTGGAGTTATATGCGCATTTCTGAGAAGCTCTGTACTTGTCTATTTAGTCAGAACTAAAAAGGAAATGGGCATTCATAGCAACCCATTTTATTTATAGCTCTGCTTTGGCAGTTTATTGTACATATAGTCACTTGTTAGCATAAGTTAAAAGCTATTACACTTTGATTACAACGATCGTTAGGTAAAGTTATCTGAATAAGCTTGGGTCTCCACTGACAAATGAAAGATGTAAATTTCTCACACACTTTCAATGAGTGATTAGTGCAGACCTACCATTTGCTCTGCAAAGTTCAAGATTATTTTGTTTACTAACATGACTAAATAAAAGAAGATCAATTTCAATTCAAGTAGGAAATTGATTATGGTTGACAAAAGAAGACTGAAGACCTTCATAAAGAGTATCAAACTATTTTTCCAAGCTAAGCTATAGTCATTAGCCATTTGCAGATATCTTTCTTCGGTCACAATCCTATTTGTGAAGTTAAGATAAAGGCCAGTTTTATTGGTCTTTGGGGATGGAGAGTTATTGGACAGAGTCAAACTAAGTCTATTTTCTATTGTAGCATTTCTCAAAAAGTGTTCAGAATTTCCTGAGACATGTGTCAAAATGAAATTTCTGAGCTCTACTCAGTATCTACTGAATCAATGTCTAGGCATGATCACCTAGAAAGCTGCATCTAGTGAATGTGACTAAGTGTGGGGACCACTGAGCAAACTGGTCTCCCTGTGTTTAGACACCTCAGCCCTTACCTTTGTCTCAGCATTGTAGTTGCAACTCACTATAACCCTAGAGACAGGGAACTGAATTCTTTTAGCTCTGTTGCCCACTCTTAGGTCCTTTATACTCTCCTTATTTCTAACCCTAAACATGTATCAGCTGATTTATAAATTCCACTTGGGAATAGGCAGCAATATTGGGTGATAGGAACACAGTCTCTAGAGTCAGACTGCCTGGGTTTCAGTCCCAGCTCAGCTATTTATATCTTTATACGCAGTTGAGCATATATGCTCTTGGCCAAGCTGTTGTGTGATCTTAACATCCATAAGCTTCAATTTCCTTAATTGTAAAATTAGGATAACAATAACAACTGACTTAACACAGTTATAGGGATTAAATAAGTGACTTAAATGAATTAGTACTTGGATCCACTCTTATTTACAATTACTCCCTTTATTATTTCATCTACTCTTGTGACTTGAAATAGTATCTATATGTCAACAACTCCAAAATTCATGTTTTTAGTCCAGTCCTGAATTCCAGATTTACTTATGCTACTGCTGCTTCAAAATTTCTATTTGGATGTCTAATAAAATATCACAGACTTAATATTTCCAACTGAACTCCTATTCATCTCCTGAATAAACCTTTTTCACCTACAACTGTCCCTCCCTCAGTTGATAACAACTTCATCCTTCTAGTTCTTCAGGCCAAAAACTTTGCAGTCATTCTTTATTCACACTCCACATGTAATGCATCAGAAAATCATATTGGCTCTATTTTTAAAATCTACCCTGAATCTAATCTTTTTAGATCACTTCCACTGCTACCATGCTGATGCAAACAAGTATCTAACATACATTGTTGTAGCAGTTCCCTGCTTCCACTTTTACCACTGACCCCCAAGTCTCTTCTCCACACAGTAGTCATATTGATTCCTATAAAAAATTAGGTCAGATCATGTCACTCTTCTGTTCAAAATCTTTCAATGACTCCCCACCTCACCCAGTGTAAAAAAAGGGCCCTTATGATGGCCTGCAAGACCCTACATCATCTGTCCTTTGGTTTATTCTCTAACCTCACTTCCTACTGCTTTCTGCCTGTCCTATAGTCTTCTTGCTGCTGCTTGAACTCCTCAGCCCAGAAGGCCTTAGGACTGGCAGTTTCTTCTACCTAGGCTGCTCTTCTTCCAGACATCTGCATAGCCAATTTCCTTGCTTCTTCAAATCTTTAAGTGTTGTCTTTTCAATGAAGCCTTTCTCGAGTACCTATTTGAAATTGCAGTCCCCTTGCACCTTTAGCCTTTCTGATCTGCCTTAACCTATTCTACTGCTTCCCCATAGTCACCTTCTAACATACTACATACTTTACTTATTTATTGTTTGTTACATATCTCCCTCCACCAGAATCTGTGTTTCAAAAGGACACTTGTTTGTTTTGTTCATTGTTATACTCCCAACATCCTAGAATAGTACTTGGCATATAGTAAGTGGTGGTCAACTACATGTTGAATGGATGAATGCATGAACAATGTGGCATTGACTTAGAAGATAGTTTATAATTTCCCACAGGTTTTGGGCTGGGCTCTTGAACTATTAAACATTTTGTCACTGTATTAGCCAGGAATTTTTTGGTTAAACAGGCTAAAAAATTCTACTAAAAATTTGCTTAATCAAAAATTAGGCACACACACCTTAAAAGTTCTAAAGAGCACTAGTCTTGGGTAAGGCTTGATCTAGAGCCTAGCTATGTCACCCAGGTTCAATAGTCTCTGTCCTCTGATTTCTATGTAGACCCAGCAGCTGTTCTAGCCTCTCTGTGGTGGAAAATTGTCTGCCATAGTGCAGGGCTCCACATCTCCTTAAATCCTTAGGAAACATCTCCTAACATCTCATTAGCTGTGTTTGGATTCTGTTCTTATTCCTAAATCTATTCCCTATGTTCAGTAAGATGGAATACCTGATGAATTAGGCCAATTAAGACCTCACTGTCATGTGGAGGGAGGAATCAGCACCTCTCAAATTTTACTTGAGGATAAGAAAAGGGAAAGTCAGGGGATTATTGGCAAAAGAAGAAAAGAATGGGTTGCTGGGAGACAGCCAGTGGTCTGGTATAATAAATAGTAGTGAGTGTACGCTTATTAAATTAAATATGGTAGCATAAGGTTTGGGGATTCAAGCCAAAATAACATATGGAAGAACTGATGGATTTCTTCATTCATTCAAGAAGTGGAATAGCATCTGCAAAAGCACAGAGGTATGAAAATGTTTGACATGTTTGGAGAGCTTTGAGGAGTGAGTGTGAAGAGAGTAAAAGTAATATGTTGGAATCTTCTCAATGTAGCAGTGAAAATCTGGACCCAACTCTCATTGGTCCAAGTTGGATTTTTTTTTTTAATGCCTGAACCAATCACTGTTGCCAGGGGCAGGGAATATGCCAATTAGCTCAGGCCTTTAAGCTGTACAGACACACACGCACACGTGTACACACCACACACACAGACAGACAGCAGATTGGACTGAAAAATAAAAAATAATATTTTCTTAATAGAAAAAGGGGAAATTGACACTGAGGAGGTATAAGAAGCTGAAAAAGATTGGCAAAATATCTCAGAATAGACCAATGGACTAAGATATAACAGCATGATAGTTATATGACATTGCACGTGGTACTAAGGTAAGATATGGTGTGATAGTCATAAAATTCCCTGCCACTTTTCAAAAAGACCCGCACCATTCTACTCCTTACTTTTTGTGTTATATATATATGTCCTTCCAAAGGACACAAGTAGAGAAACAGTTCCTAAAAGACAGGTGACTGGGCATAGTTGAGTCCTTCCTTTGCAGGTAGCCTCTCTTTGCCTTTTCTTCTTTTTC
Organism: Macaca thibetana thibetana; assembly: GCF_024542745.1. Classification (NCBI taxonomy): domain Eukaryota; kingdom Metazoa; phylum Chordata; class Mammalia; order Primates; family Cercopithecidae; genus Macaca; species Macaca thibetana. The sequence continues at coordinate 34,848,937 of NC_065583.1, forward strand.
ATCTTCCTTTGGGGTGTTTTGAATGGAGGAAAAGAAAGCCTAAACCTTGACGAATTTGCAGCATTGGTTGTGACTTTTGTCCTTTCTGCTCCACTCGTGTATCTACTCTACTAGAGTTCAGAATTAAAATGTGAAGGTCTGACTCTTCCTCAAGAGTTCATTTTATTCTGCCCCCAAAACACTATCCCACTTGCTTCCTCCTCTCTTCAATGCTAAATGAATGTGGACAATCATAATACAATGCTTCACTCTTCTTGCCATTGTAGGATTTTCAGAGAAGAAAATGTAGGTGTCTGAGGCAAGAAAAAGAAAGTGTGAGGTTTATCACAGGCGGATTTATCCTTGGGAGGGATATTAGGCAGTGCTGCCTTATGGCTCAGTGCAGGTGTGCTTATAGGTGAAGACAGACATTGGGGTATCTTTCTGTACTTGTTCCAAGGCCCCATCATATGCTCATCCCCCTTTGTGCACTGATCTCTGTTGCCTTGCTGGCATAATTAAGCACTCCCAATGCTACTGCCCCAGTTTCTAGTCTGTGGGTAGAAAGAGCTGCCCTCACCAGTGCCAGCCCCCCAGCATGTTCCCTCATTAAATCATGCATATGCTAATGAAGTGTGAAAATCAGCCAAATAACAACTCTTTCTAATCACTTAAGGTCCCAAGAGCAAAGGGCTTTTTTTTTTCTCCTGTTCTCTTAATTTTGGGGTGGTTGTTATGATTTTCAAGCCAATCGGAAGCACAATTCTCTGGTGTTTCTCCTCTCCCAGTTCCCTTCCACAGAAATGAGGGTAATTGGCATTTTCACTTCTACCTCAAGTGAGAAGAGTCTTCAGGAAAACCAGTGACCCACTGTGCCCTTTTCATTTGCATCTGGGGCTGGATAATCCCTAGTTTTACATTCATACACAGAGCAGTCCCGAAGGGCAATTAACTAGACTACATTATTTCCTGCCCCCTGGAGGGCTAGTGTTTGAGAACATTTCCCCCAGAGATGGGGCATGTCAAGGCCCTTGTGTTGTGATTACATTTTACCTCTGCATTTCAGTCAACTTCCCTGAGACTTTGCCTCTCTACCCATTATCCTTGCAGACCTAGTAATATTCTCTGTCTCCCTGATCTGGCCCCTGCCTGCCTGACCATCTGCTACATCCGGCCATTTGCACATATCTCTTTTCTCTTCTTGGAAAGCTTCATCCACAGACATTCTTATGTCTGGCCTCTTTTTATCCTTCACATTTAGGCTCAGTTGTCACTCCTCAGAGAGGCCAGCCCTGACCACCTATTTAATGTTAAATCCAATCCATTATCATTATCTTATACCACCTCCTCTTTATTCCCTTCAAAGCCCCCATCACTGATACAGTCCTATTTCTTAGATGTATTGCCTGTCTCTCCTTGAGGGCAGGGACCATGCCCGTGACTGTGTCGTTTACCACAACATCACCAGGCACATAGTAAATGTTCAGTAAATGTCTTTGTGTAAATCAACAGTGTTTTCTGAGTACCTTTGAGTGATTTTCATGTTGCAGTATAAGGTTTTATTTATTTGGCTGTTTCACCTGAGACTGTTTGCTCTAAAGATTTTGTTGTATTTTTGTATTTGTATTTGCTTTTCTATGTTAAGCATGTGTGATAGCTATATTATTAATACTGACCATGTTACTCAATTCTATAATCATTGATGATAGTGAACATGTTACTGAAAGTTTTATGGAGAGACTGAAGGGGTTATGTCACATACCCAACATCTTTTTTCTTTTCCAAGTCTTACTCATTTGCCCCCCAAGTTTTGGTTATTTTCTCTTTCCTTTTCACCCACATATTCACTCAGAAATCCTCCTTCCTACTCTTTTATCAAGACACAATCAGCTGTTGCCCTCAGATTCCACCTTACAGAGCAAAACAAAAACCTCACAGTGATCTCAACAGTGGCCACCTTTTGTTCCTGGAGCACGCTCCTTAGGGACCTGAGTTCATTCCAACATATTTGAATGAATAAATCACTGCATAGATGTTATCTTGGTCCCAACTGATCTGAGCCTTTCTTTCATTTTATTCATTTATTCAACAAATATTTACCAATGTTTGTGCCAGGTGCTGGGGTACAACAGTGAGCAAGATTGATTTACTGATGCTAAGGCCTCTGGAAGAAACTAAGAGGGATGAATTTAGAGGCCTATGTGAGTCAAAACCCCAAAGCAGAGAGTTTTGTTTCTGTTGTTGCAGGGTGTTTAATTATAACCCAAAGAATTATATTTACAGAGTACCCTTCACCATATATATATATACACACACAGACACACACACACACACACGTGTGTGTGTGTGTGGTTGTTGTTGAGATAGAGCCTTGCTCTGTCGCCTAGGCTGGAATGCAATGATGTACCATCTCGGCTCACTGCAACATCTGCTTCCTGGGTTCAAGTGATTCTCCTGCCTCAGCCTCCCAAGTAGCTGGGATTACAGGCGTGCGCCACCACGCCCAGCTAATATTTGTATTTTTAGTAGCAATGGGGTTTTGTCATGTTGGCCAGGCTGGTCTTGAACTCCTGGCCTCAGGTGATCTGCCCACCTCGACCTCCCAAAAGTACTGGGAGGCATGAGCCACCGTGCCCAGCCTCACCGTAGATTTTTAAAGTAATTTTCCAAATTGCTTAATGTTAAGATTGTAGGTTGCTCTGTCCAACCTAAACCTCCCTACTTTGGAAGTTACTGTCCCCCCACTTTTTCTTCTTTAAAGCAGGGTGTGCTAAAGAAAAAAAAGTGGTTATTGAGTGTGGAATTTACCATTATCTCCAAAATTTGGGCAGAGAAGATTGAAGCTGAGCTATATTTTTTGGAGTCTAACAGGGAATTTTTTTTCTTCCTCCTCCAAGACAAAATATAGCTAGACTCAGAAGACACTATGTAGCCGAACCACATGAGAAAAGTAGAGGCAACTTGCACAAACACTCACACAATAGCCTGGAGGAGATAGAGAGAGGGATTCTCATTTCCAGCTGGAAAATCAGGCTTCCACTAAGCCTGCTCAGTTTTGACTTTGCCTCTGAAAGCAGACACAAGAAAGATATTTGTCACTTAACTCCTTAACTATAAGTAGAGAGAGAGAGAAATTTAAAAGCCAAAGATGCAGTGTTTCATTGAAGCAGCATGTTATTATCACACCTATTAAGATTTGAGCCTAAAGAAAGAAAGAATAGGCCAGACATGGTGGCTCATGCCTGTAATCCCAGCATTTTGGGAGTCTGAGGTGGGTGGATCACCTCAGGTCAGGAGTTCGAGACTAGCCTGACCAACATGGTGAAACCCCATCTTCACTAAAAATACAAAACTTAGCCAGGCATAGTGGTGTGCACCTGTAGTCCCAGATACTCAGGAGGCCGAGGCAAGAATGTGGGAAGCAAAGGTTGCAATGAGCTGAGATCACCCCATTGCACTTCAGCCTGGGTGACACAGTGAGACTCCATCTCAAGAAGAAAGAGAAGAGAAGACAAGAGAGAAGGGAGAGGGGAGAGGTGAGAGGGGAGGAGAAAAAAGAGGAGAGGAGAAGAGAAAAGAGAGGAGACGAGAGAAGAGCTCTGGTGGCCTAAGATATGAACTCTCCCTACAGACGGCTTTTGTTCAGCCAGTTAAAATATTTTAAATGAGTTGCCAATATTTGAAAAACATATAATTTTTAAATGTTAAAAAAATCTATATATCTATCTTCCCTCGACAAATCTGATCCTGTGGCCACAGTGTATACATACAGCCTTCATGGCCACAGTTAGCTGGGGTTGGCCAATAGTGATCGCCCTGTAGATCCTGTAGGAGTATTCCAGGCTGCCATATTTCCCTTCCAGCCTGCTCCCCTCATGGAGATTATCTGCCTGGCATCTGAATTTGCAACCCTCAATAAAGGCCATGGCAAGGAAAATAAAAGGCAGTTGTAAGCACTATTTTTGTGTGTGTTTGATTTTTGACAAATCTAAAGTTAAAATCCCACATCTTCTACTAAAGATCCACATGGCCATAAGAAAATCTATGCTTCAGTTTTTTATCTGTAAAATAGGGATTTATTATGAAAAATGAACAAGATAAACCCTAAAGCATTATGCATTTGACTGGAATTATTATAAGCATAGGTAACAAGAGTTGTTGTTAGCTTTATTATAAAGAAAAGCTTCCTGAGATGATTGAATTAAAGAAAATTTTAGAGGCCTCACCTTTTTATTGCTTTCAGGAGACTTTGTCTTTCTCTAAAGATTGATCTGTAATAAAAAGGAACTTGCTAGATCACATCATAACCAAATGTGTCTTCATTTTTTTCCCTACCAGTTTGGGAGGTTGTGGGGAGAGCCAGAGAGAATCAAACCAATATCATCTCTTTCCAAATGATACCAAGAAGGATTAATATGGCCAAAGGACTAAAAAAGCTATAAATTAAGAGCTCAGAGAAAGCAGAGGGCAATGTAAATGTCTTAAATTGTCTGGAAGTAACCTGGCCCCCATGAACAGCACTTCAGTGATAGTTGGTGGTTGTCAGGAGGCCCAGGTGGGTACAGCCAGGGGTTTCAGGAAGTGGCAGCATCTGTCTTCCTTATCAGGATGTGGGATAATCAGGAAGGTGCCAACTTCATAATTGGCACCTGGCTGACTGTCTCCAGGAGCACTTCACTTGGCAGCCTGGGTGAACCACGATAATGCATTTAAAGTAGTGTTTCCTGATGTGTGTATCACAGAAAAGTGGGGTGGGGGACAGGGTCTAGAGTTATCCTAAAGCTCAGAAATGACCCTTGAAATGAGTCCTTCTCAATAGTATCCTACATATCTTGAGTGATTCTTTTTTTCCTTTGGTTTATTATAGTTGTACTGATATATAGTAATTGTTCATATTTATGGGGTACATGTGATATTTTGATACATGCATACAATGTGTAATCATGATATCAGGGTAACTTGGGATATCCATTACCTCAAAGATTTATTATTCCTTCATGTTGAGAAGATTCCAAATCTTCTCTTTTAGCTATTTTTAAATATACAATAAATTATTGATAACTATACTCACCCTACCATGCTGTTGAACACTAGAACTTATTTCTTCTATCTGACTATATTTTTGTACCCATTAATCCACCTCTCTTTATTCTCCCCTCCCCTATGCCCTTCCCAACCTCTGGTACCTGCCACTTTACTATCTACCTCCATGAGATCAACATTTTTAGCTCCCACATATCAGTAAGAACATGCATATATCGCTGTTTCTTGATATATACATTTAATATATTTCTATTAACTCCTCACTGTGAAAAATAAGGATTTACTTCCATAACTTATCCGACTTTTTAAAAATTACTCCATTCGGATTTTTACTAGTTATTATTTTAGTTCTGTTGCTTGCCTTTGTAGCTTTAAATGTCACTGTGAAACTTCTATTTCTTGTTTCACCAACTTAAGCTATTAAGTTGTTTTTGTTTTTTGTTTCTTTGTTTTTGAGACAGGGTCTCACTCTGTTGCCCAGGCTGGAGTGCAGTGGTACATTCAAAGCTCACTGCAGCCTCCACCTCCTGGGCTCAAGTGATCCTCTTACCTCAGCCTCCCAAGTACCAGGGACTACAGGTGTGCACCACCATGCCCAGCTAATTTTTGTATTTTTTGTAGAGACAGGGTTTCACTATGTTGCCCAAGCTGATCTTGAACTCCTGGGCTCAAGCAATCTGCCCTCCTCGGCCTCCTAGAGTGCTCAGGTTACAGGCATGAGACACCGTGTCAGGTCAACTATTTTATCTTGACTTCTCACTGTGTTAGAGGGGAATGTTAGCTCCCATCTCCTTCCTCCTTTTCTATACTCTTCTCCTTTTATTATTGTCAGGTTTGATTGTGTTTATATTCTGTTTTGTAACCACTATTAAGGTTGAGGGTTTATTCAATGAGTTATCTCTTAAAGTTCAAAAGCAGTAAATAATAGTTAAACAATTTACTTTTTATTTATTGCTAAGTAAAATAGAGTGCTATGATTGCACTTTATTCTCCATGGGTGTGATGCACTCTTGGGTGATTCTTATTTTCTATTTGCTTTTTTTTTTTTAAATGGAGTCTTGCTCTGTCGCCCAGGCTGGTGTGCAGTGGCCGGATCTCAGCTCACTGCAAGCTCGGCCTCCCAGGTTTACGCCATTCTCCTGCCTCAGCCTCCCGAGTAGCTGGGACTACAGGCGCCCGCCACCTCGCCCGGCTAGCTTTTTGTATTTTTTAGTAGAGACGGGGTTTCACCGGGTTAGCCAGGATGGTCTCGATCTCCTGACCTTGTGATCCGCCCGTCTCGGCCTCCCACAGTGCTGGGATTACAGGCTTGAGCCACCGCGCCCGGCCTCTGTTTGCTTTTTTTGTTTGCAATCATACAGTCCAAAAGTTGATTCTTCATCTCTTTTATTCCTTTGTAAATTTGTATCTAACTTATGTATGTCTAATCCTACAATTTCATGATTCTGACAAGTCAAGCATGTCTGATTCTGAACTCACCAGGAAACTGATATTCTGTAAAGTTAACATCATAGAACCTTCTTTTCTGATATGGAAATATTTATTTAACTAGAAAAATGAACAATGTTTTAAAATCAACAGGGCAGTCATTCTTCTGAAGAGCTGAGATCCAGACAAAAAGAAATTGTATTGGTATGTTTGCGAACTTGAACTAGCACTTTTAATAGTACATTTAAGACCAACCTATAGAGTGTATATATTAATATTATATACATTATAGATTGTATATATTTAGAATTCCAGTGCTAATTGATATTCATTCTGATTTACTATTATGAGAAGGTGTGATACTTACTAAAGGTGTGAATAGAATAAATAAGATTGTAGTGGGGTAAAAATATCTAATCATCCCAAGGAATATTATGTTGAATAAATTTTCCCATCAGTGTTATAAGAGCCAATATATTTCTTAATCAAAATAAATCCAGAAGAATTTTCATTCACAGCAATTTTTTAGGTGATATGGAAACATCCTTGACTTTAAAATAATAACTACATTTATTTTTTAAATATGTCAGAATCCAATCCAGTCATTTAGAGGACTGAGGCTGTCCTCTTCTCGCACTTTTAGTTGTGACTAAATTTTTGTTTTGTTTTGTTTCTATAGCTGTTTACCAAGAAAACCTTTGCACATCATGCATGCTATTTACAGAAAAAAACTAGAAGTTGGAGACAATTTTGGGGAAAAATAGGCCGAAACATTCAATGTTATTATTTACAATTAAAGAAGGAAAGGGTAAAATGTTAACCAGCTGAGGTTCTTTTTATTGCATAAGATTTTGGGGTACTCCGATCAATCCTTCACCATTTCGGTGCTGCTGCTTCCTTTGTGTGCCAAGTTTTATAGGTCTGGGAATTACCTGCTAAGCTAATATAGACAGGTACACACAGAAAGATATATGCATGCTCCTATCTTCCTTGATACTCTAATGTGATAAGTTAATAATGTCATTCTCCGAGGCAGAAGCACAGCCTTCTTGCTCCTCCTATCCTCCTCATCAGACAGTAGCAAAATTTCTGCAGTGCTCTGGGGTGGAATTGATATTTAGTGATTCAAGTCCTTGTTCCTCAGAGGCTTCATTTCCAGTTCGTGGGAAATTCTCATAACATCTGTCGGAGACTTGCAAATGCGTCGTCTGCAATCTTGTATCTGTTGACTATTGCAAAGATAAGCATCCACCTCCAAGAAGTTCCTTTTGGGTGCTTTCTGTTAGAGGAATGTCAAAAAAATTTACAGCCTCTGATATTAATTGTTTTTTTAAATAGCATGATGTTTGCCTGATTATAAAAGTTGTATGGACTTTGGAAAATGGGGAAGATGCAAAAAGCATAAGTAGAAAAAGTGTAAATTACTTATGCTATTTTATCAACTGAAGAGAAAATGACAGGTCCAGAACAAGGGATGCTTAAAGCACCCAAAGGTATGTTATATGAAGATTTTTGTGGAAATTCTTATCTCTTTATTCAGTGCATATATCTTTTCAATGAAATCAGGGCTTATGCTATACCACACTATAACTTATGCAGAATTTGTAATGTTTGCAGCATCTGAAAATCTTCATTTTATTCCAGCTGATTATGCAGTGTAACCTGGGCCGTAAATTAAACCTGGGGATGAGACTATGACCATGCATGCTTCTGTATTAGGAATAGATCACACGTATGTCATCAAATACTCTTATGTCATGTGACTTTCAGTAGTTTATAAAGCCCATCACATTAACCTTAATTCATTTAACCTATCCTCTATTCTCAGATATTGTATGGTTTTTAGTTTTTTCAATGTTCTTAAAAACTCTTCCTATACCTACTTATCTTTTCATATTTTGGGGAAATTCACTAAAAGCAGAATTTGAGTCAGTGTATGTGATAGCAAGTTAAAAGATTTTTTTCCATATCCAATCTACGACAATCTTGTATCTACATTTCTAGGCACATTCCCCCTTCTTTCTCTCTCTCCTTTTCTACCTTCCTTCCTTCCCCCTCTGTTTCTCTCTGTCTCTCCTCTCTTCTTTCTTTTTCCTTCTTTCTTCTCCTGTTTCCTCTCCCTTCTTCTCTCTCTCACCCTTCAATTAAGTTCAGGCATTTTTATATATTGAAATAACCAAGAAAAGTTCAGACACCAAGGTAGTCACCATACATGAAGCATAGCTTGAAAAACTATGGATCAACTCTTAAAAAAAAAAAAAAAAAAAAAAAAAACAAAAACATAAACATGGGCAAGGATAAAAACAACTATTGAGTACTGATGTATTAGGTTTGAAGAATATTATATCCTTTGCTATGTATGATGTGACTTGTGCAAGAATTAAAAATCAAGAGAGAGCAAACAGGAAAATTTGCTAGTAACTGGAGGAATCAGGTAGTCATCAGTCAGGCTGAAGTGAATTTCTGTGGGCCATCTCTTTGGACTTTATAACTTTATAAATTGGTGGGTACACTCCAGGAACAGCTGCTTTAGGGGAAACTTAGATCCTGAGTTTCCTGGATGAATATAGAAACTGGCATATTCTAAATGTAAAGAGGATTCAGAATGGTGTCTTTATTTTTATTTGAAACAACATGTTAAGATCCTCAATAGCCATAGGAGAGTTCTGGTTCAATTATGACAATGGATAATGTATTAGTTTGTTCTTGCATTGCTATAAAGAAGTATCTGAAACTGGGTAATTTATAAAGAAAAGAGGTTTAACTGGCTCACAGTTCTGCAGGCTGTACAGGAAGTGCGATGCTAGTATCTTCTCAGCTCCTGGGGAGGCCTCAGGAAACTTGCAATCATGGTGGAGGGCAAAGGGGGAGCCACTATTCAAATCGATGGAGCATGGGTCGGGGAGGTGCCACACACTTTCAAACAACCAGATCTCCAAAGAGCTTACTATCCCAACAACAGTACCAAGGGGAATGGTGTTAAACCATTCAACAGAAACTGCCCCCATGATCCTATCACCTCTCACCAGGCCCCACTTCCAACTTTAGGGATTGCAATTCAACATGAGATTTGGTGGTGACACAGATCCAAATCATATCAGTTGGTGATGAATCTGGATGGATCCAAAATGTATTTCATTCCTAGCATCTTTCTTCCTTTATTTGACTTTCAGTTGGATTTAATCTGGTTGTAATATCCTGAAATATTCTGTTTTCATAAAGTATCACATTGGGACAACTGTGACTCTGTGAAATGTTGTGGTAGGCTACAGGAAAATTCATTTTTTCCCACTGGTATTGATTAAGCAATACATACTTCTTGTCTAAAATTTTGTCTTTTTTTTTTTTTCTTAGCTCAGATCTCTTACGTTCTGTTTTCATGAAAAATGCCTTGCCTGGGTATTATATGAAGCTAGGAATTTAGATGAGATTTGAAATGCTTGCTTGAGCATCACAGTTTTTCAAATATCCAGATTTCTGTGTTAACGTAAACTAAATATCCAGGTGGTTGAGTGACTACACAAATTTGGATCGTTGGCATCAGATAGGCGAATGGAATATTCAAGTTGCCTTCTTCAAGGATACAGTTCAATAGACATACTTTCACATCTGTTTGTCATTAGTTGAGAATTATGAGAGAGGCAGGATAATGTAGTGGCTAAGAGCAAAGATTTAGACTTAGACCTGGGTTGATATACTCACACTACTGTTATGATGTGATTTGGGGCAGGTTTACTTAGTCTGTCTGTTTTAGTTTCTTCACTTATAACATGAGAATAATAATACATATATATATATATATATATATATCTCATAGTGGCATTGTGTATGTAAGTGAAATAATTATATATGAAGAAGTTTACATAGTCCAGAGCAAATAATAAATGCTCTGTCAATAGTGTTAACTGTATTAACTGATCTCATCATTGTCTGGAATGTGGATGAGAATTGGAATAAAGTGATTTGCTTTGGCACTGAAAACTATATCTTCACAAAGCATAGATACTCCTCTCCTTCCGTGCAATTCTAACATGTGATGCCTTAGCCATTTTAGAAAGAGGTGATTTATATACAAATGAGTGACTGAGTGATCGAAAGAAATGAATACCAACAATGCACTTCTATGTTCTGGTATTTGAAGTAGATCTTGAAGAACAGGCAGAGAGAGTTGTCATGGACTAGCAATTGAGGAAGAATATCTAACCAGAGGGGTCACCAACAGCAAACAGCACAGGATTCCTAGTGATTGGTTTTCTTTTTATGTTATATATTCAACAGGCATTTCAGACTGTATTCTGGCCAGGCACTAGAACAAAGCCCATCTAATTTGGATATAGCATAGGATGGAAAGGGGAATATGCCAAACATAATTGTAGAAAATGTAATACTTAGAGTTTGGGCTTGATTCTGGCAAGTTGAGGGAGTCACTTTTGCTGTTGGACAGTCAGCCTTTAAAGCCTGAATCAGTATTCACTGCTGTATTCTCTGTATTCTTCGTACCACAGGGCCTGGATGGAGGCCTTCAGCAAACATTGGTTCTCAGTTTTAGGAAGATAGCAACTATCATTTTTAATCTACTTTATTATTACCTTACTGACCATATAAACATTGCCCATTTTAAAAAATAATTTAATGTATAAAATATCCCACAGTCAATTCATTGACTCATGCATTCAACAGTTATTTATTAAACATGTACTACTTCTCTGATTTTGAGGCACTAATCCCAGAGACAATTGAGGCTTTTTGTTTGTTTGTTTCTACCACAGCTCTACAAAGTGTTGGCCACATAATAGCTCAAAAGTAAATTGTAGTCACATACAAAGAAACAAGTGTTTTACTGTAGTAGAGAAAAATCTAACCCCATGTTACATCATCGTTTTGCAATTTTGTGTTTCTAAAAATACTTAGTTTGAGGTACTCTATGGAATACAAAAAAGCTACCTAATTTAGTGTCCAGAATCTCCAAATCTAACATAAACCAAAATTTGTCCCCTATATGTAACTCCAAAGCAGACTTCACCTTCATCCCCAGCTTCATCATATGTGTATTATTAATCTAGGAATTTACACTATGTATGCCAGGCATTGGACTGAACAGAAGGGAGGGAGGCACACACCGACCTTATGCAGAGTCTATTTCAAATGTTTTCAGCATCTGAAAACCTTCATTTTGGACTAGCTAATTATACAATGCAACCTGAGCCATAAATTAAACCTGGGGATGAGACTATGACCAAGCATGCATCTATAATGTTTATGAGCTATAAGGTCATTGCAGAGAACAGCAAGGAACATAGTTGTAATAGACTGTTGGCCTCTAAGGAAATTATTAATTAAATTTTATCTTCTCCCCAGCATGCTTCAGTGGCACCACTATGAGTCTTTAGACCTGGGGAAACTACACCTCGGTAATAACTGGCCTTATCACCGGGCCGGCAGTCATTTAATATGCTTCTTTGTCTGACACCAATCATGAACTGCAGTGTGGATGTCAAGGCTTCTGCAAATGCCAATCACACGCCTCACTGTACATCAGGCCCAGGGTTCAGATCTCATGATAGGAAATCCAAGAATCAGCCACCAGCAGAGTAATCCATTTTCTGGAAACAAGATGTGGACAGTCTTGTTTCCAGCACCCAGCCCCTTCAGTCTCCCATGTTATCTCTGAAAGAGTTAAAATCACTCTCGAAAGACCAAAGTGAAGAGACTCAAGTGTCACTGTGTTTACACCATCTAGATGGAGTGCTATTTTTGAGTCTTTGGCTTAAGGTGCAGACTTGACTAGGAAAATCAGAGCTGAAATGTCATTTCCAGCTACTTTCTTTGAGAGATTTCCCAGATGGATTGGCTCAGCCCACGAATCAAATGGCATTTTTGTTGTTGTTGTTGTTTCTAACTGCTTGCTGTGTCAATCAGCTGTGTTCATCCTGCCCCACACTGGATCCCCCACATTAAATGTTTTCTGATCAGCTGGCAGCTGTTCTGAAGACACACAAAGCAGATTGGAGTCCGGTTCTGTTTTTCCATAGATGGGCAGCCCTGCCCCACTAATGGGGATTTAAGGATCTTCATTTTAGGCAAGACAGCAGGTAGAGAATATAAAGCACAGATGTGTTTGATTAGATTCTGAGTTTTCCAAATTGTTACTTAAATGTGCCTTCTGTGGCCCAGTTATGTATTCTGATGACTGTGCCATTTACCTCTGCTTTACAAGTTTGAGTCACTGACCCATCTCCTCTCTTCACAATCCCCTTTGTTATCAAAAACTCTTGATACAGGAAATCTAGGAGGACTGAAAATTCAACTCAAGAGACTTTGACTGAATGCCTGAAACATGGTGCTATGGCACCATCAGTGAGACCAAGAATGAATAAGACACAGTCCCTAGGAGGAAAAAATCAAGAAGTGACAACACTGGCAATAGCCATGACAATTTTTACCCAAATTGCCTCTGAGTAGGCTGTATATTTGAGGTTGACAGCATGTGTGAAAATTACATTCACATCTTTATTATGGTCTTCCTACTCATGTCATATCCCTGGGTGTTCTCCTTGGAAACACTTCTGTGAAGACAATTAGGGTTAGGAGAACTTTATTTTCCATATTACAATTTCATAGAGGAATCTGTTCCACTCTGAATTTTTAAAATCCATTTTAAGGTGATATGCTTTATGAAACCTGATAAGCTCTATGGAAATTTCAGGCAGGAGATTTATAGGAAAGAATATTTTCAGTAGAGACATCACCAGACTAGAACGGTAAATTTTTATCAGGAATGCAAGAACCCAAATTGCCATTTTCCATTGCCTCTGGAAAAAGGAAAATTGTTTAACCTTGGGAAGTTTCTAGTTGTACACAATTCTCATAGAAGTTTAAACTCTTAAAAAGTGAAGGCCTTTGAGACCCTCATCTTGTCTAACATCCTGCCACGTGTATAAATTCCTTCTACAATTTCCCTGCTGGGCTACCATACAATTTTTTATTAGTATATTCAGTGCTGGGAATTTTACTCCCTTGTAACAGTGCATTCACTTTTTTAAACATTTATAGACATGGATTAATATGTTTAGGTAGAACTGATACAAACAATCTAACCAATTGCATTTTGCCTGTCCTAGCTATCTGGCCAAAAATATGTTTAAGTTCCAGTTTATAAGGGCCACTTTTCCTTTTCTCAATTGTGCATAGAAAAAGCAGGCATCTTTGTCTCGTTCCTAATGTGAGGATGTTCCCTTCTACGGTGCTATTACAAATGCCAACAATTATGTTTATAATGGACTTCTTAATTTACCTTTTTATTGTGGTAAAATATACATAACATAAAATTTACCATTTTAACCACTTTCAACTGCATATTTAGTGGCATTAATTACATTCACAGTGTTGTGCAATTATCACCATTATTTCCGAAAATATTCATTACCCCAAACAGAAACTGCACCCATTACATGATAATTTCTCATTTCTCCCTTTCCCTAGTCTCTGGTAACCTCTACTATATATTCTATCTCTATGAGTTTGCCTGTTCTAGATATTTCATTCAAGTAGAATCATACATGTCCTTTTGTGTGTAACTTTATTCACTTAGAATATTTTTGAGGTTCGTCCATGTTTACCATGTATTAGAACTTCATTCTTTTTTATGCGTGGATAATATTTCATTTACATATGCACCACATTTTATTTATTCGTTCTTCTGTTGATGAAGACTTAGGTGTTTCTACCTTTTGATTATTGTGAATAATGCTGCATGAACATTGGTATATAAGTATCTATTTGAGTCACTGTTTTCAATTATTTGGGATGTATGCCTAGGAGTGGAATTGCTGGGCCATATCCTAACTCTGTGTTTAACTTTTTGAGGAAGGAAGCTGCACTATTTTACATTCCTTCCAGCAATGTGTGGGGATTCCAATTTTTCCACATCCTTGACAATACTTATTTTCCTTTTTAAAAATTATAGCCATCCTAGTAGATGTGAAACAGTGTCTTACTGTGGTATTTTTTGCATTTTCCTAATAATTAATAATGTTGAGCATCTTTTCATGTATATATTGGTCATTTGTATATCTCTTATAGAGAAACATCTATTCAAGTCCTTCGCCCATTTTTTATTTGGGTTGTTTGTCTTTTTGCTGTTGAGTTATAAGAGTTATTTTTATACTCTGGATATTAAACACTTACCAAATATATGATTTGCAAAATTTTTTTTCCTATTCTGTGGGTTGTATTTTCACTCTCTTGATAGTGTCTTTTGATATACAAAGTTTTCATTTCGGTGAAGTCCAATTTTATCTATTTTTATTATTGTTACCTGTGCTTTTGGTGTCATATTAAATCTATTGCCAAATCTGACATCATACACATTTGCCACTACATTTTCTTGTAACAGTTTTGTAGTTCAAGCTCTTAAATTGAAGTGTGTAGTTTATTTTGAGTTAATTTCTTGTTTATATTTGGGTAGGGCCCAATTTCGTTCTTTTGAATATGAATGTCCAGTTTTTTCCTAGCACCATTTGTTGAGGAGACTGTTCTTTCCTCAATGAGTGGTCTTGACACCCTTGTAGAACATCATTTGACCATAGAGATGATGGTTTATTTCTGGGCTCTCAATTCTATATCGTTATATAAAACCATTGTTATTCCAGTACCACATCATTTTGATTAATAATACAGCTTTGTAGTAAGTACGTTTTGAAATTAGGAAATGTGAGTTCTCCAACTTTGTTCTTTTTCAAGATGTATTGACTATTCTTATATTCTTGGTCCTCTGAAATTCCGTATGAATTTTAGAATCAGTTTTCACATTTCTTCAAGAAACACCATTAGGATTTTGATAGGGATTGCATTGAATCTGTGTGTTGCTTTGAATAGACATACCACATTGGGGCAGCATTATCATCTTAACAGTATTAAGTCTTCCCATCCATGAACACTGAATGTGTTTCCATTTATTTTTGTCTTTCATTTCTTTAAGCAATGTTTTGTAGTTTTCAATGTACAAGTCTTGCACCTCCTTAGTTAAATTTATTCCTAAGAATTTTATTCTTTCTTATGCTATTGTAAACAGAGTTTTTATAAACTTCCTTCTCAGAGTGTTCATTGCCAGTACGTAAAAATACAACTTTTTTGTTGTTTATTTGTATTCTGCAACTTTGCTGAATTCATTTTATTAGCTATGACAGATTTGTGTGTGTGTGTGTTCTTAAGGTTTTTAAATGTAAAATCATATCATCTGTAGGCAAAGATAGTTTTACTTCTTCCTTTCCAATTTAGATGCTTTTTTTAAAATTTTTCCTGCCTAATTGCACTGACTGGGTCTTTCATTATTATGTTGAATATAAGTGATAAAAGCAGGCATCTTTGTCTTGTTCCTAATGTGAGGATGTTCCCTTCTACTTCTAATGTATTGAGGATTTTATCATGAAAGGATATTTGTTAGATCTTGTCAAATGCTTTTTCTTTATCAATTGAGACAATCACATAGTTTTTTTTTCCTTTATTCTATTAATGTGGTATATTACACTCATTGATTTTCATACATTTCATCACCTTTGCAATCCTGGGATAAATTTCACTTGCTCAGGGTGTATAATCCTTTCAATATGCTGTTGAACTTGGTTTCCTAGTATTTTGCTGATAATTTTTACATCAGTATTCATAAAGTATGTTGGTTTGTAGTTTTCTTTGCTTATGTTGTCTTTGTCTGACTTTAGTATCAAAGTAATGCTGGCCCTATAAAGTAATTAAGAAAGTGTTTTGTTTTTGTTTTTGTTTGGAAGAGTTTGAGAAGGATCAGTATTAATTCTTCTTTAAATATTTAGTAGAATTCATCTGTGACGACATCTAGTCTTGGGCTTTTCTCTGGAAGAATTCTGATTACTGATTTCATTTCCTTGCTTGATACAGGTCTTCTTGGATTTTCTATTTCTCCTTAAGTCAGTTTTGGTGATGTCTGTGTTTCTAGGAATTTGTCCAATTCATCTAGGTTACCCAATTTGTTGGCATACAGTTATTCATAATATTCTCTCTCTCTCTCTCTCTCTCTCTCTCTCTCTCTCTCTTTTGAAACAGAGTCTCGCTCTCTCACCCAGGCTAGAGTGCAGTGGCATGATCTCAGCTCACTGTGGCCTCCATCTCCCGGGCTCAAGCAATTATCCTGCCTCAGCCTCCCAAGTAGCTGGGACTACTGGCATGCACCACCACGCCCAGCTAATTTTTGTACTTTTAGTAGAGATGGGGTTTTGTTGGCCAGGCTGGTCTCAAACTCCGGACCTCAGGTGATTTGCCCACCTTAGCCTCCCAAAGTGCTGGGATTATAGGCGTGAGCCACCATACCCAGCTTTATAATATTCTCTTACATCCATTTTTTTTTTCTGTAAACTCAGTAGTAATGTTAGTATACAATCCCCCAGTTTTTTTGTCTCTCTCATCATTAGGGAGGTTTTCCTTGATTTTTACTAACATCTGGATCCAAGAACCTTTCTGACATTTGGTCCTGGTTCTCAGACTTTATTATTTTTTGGTCAGTTTAAGATAAAAACACGTTGCTGATAGTGATAATAATGACAGCAATAATAACTCCCATTTACTAAATGCTTTCCACATGCCAGGTATTATATGTGAAATAGATTCCTATATCATCTCACTCAACTCTCAACCCCATGAGATAGGTATTATCATCTTATCCTATCAATTTTCAGAAAACTGAAACACAAAGTAGTTAAGTCATTCATCAAGTTAGAGTGTCCAGGAAAATCAAAGAAAGATTTAATTTTGCTTAGGATTAGTCCAAGGCTTATAAGTCCACAGAATTCACCAAGCCTACAAAATATACAGTTTTCTCTCTTGTTTTGCTTATGGATACTAAGATACCTTATTTCCTTCTGTGGCTGACATTACCTATTATGATGGGTTACAGTTGGAATGTTTACAGGTGGAAGAAAAAAGGATGAGGTATTTGAGAGAAGAGGTGGTCTGTGAAGGTAGGCTGTCAATAAGTGCTAAGAAAAACAGATTAATTGTATAAATAATTCAAATTAAACAAAAAACTCACGGCAATTAAAATTGGCCTCTATGGTAAAAATATTTCAGGAAAAGATGGATCAATGGGGAGACTATTTTATCTGAAATAGCTGTTGAGTTATGCCTTAATTTAAAAGTACAGAAAAAAAAAAAGAGACAATTCTCAAACACTGCTGCTCAGGAAAGCAAGCTGAAAGGGAAGGTGGCAAAAGAAGGAATGAACTTTGATTACCTTCAGGCTCTGTATCATCCAATCCACTCACCCTATAATCTGTCAGACAATGTTTATTTTTGTAGATAGGCCATAATTCATTATTTTGTGCATGTGCTAATACAATGGAGAATGAATTCTGTTTCAACCAAATACTAAAAGTGGAGTTGTAGAATTGTGAGGCCATTTCCACTGCTTTAATTCAAATCTAGATCATAATAAACCACAGTCTGAAAGAAGAGCATGAAGCCTGGCTCTGCTTTGTGCAAGCCTTTTGAAAAGATGAAATGAAAAAGTTAAAGGAGAAAAGACACCAGCTCCTCAGAATTATATCAGACATATTAATCATGGAAGGTCCAAACGGAATTCCTGGAACGCAAACGGCTATGCAATATGGCCATTTCCCATAATTTCCAAGTCGCTCTCCATCAGCTGGATAATACTGTTTAATCCCTTACGCTGTTTTAAAATTCCATCAGAGGGAAGTAATGTGTTTCTGTTCTGGAGGTTTACTATGGTAAATGCATTACTGGATTAACTTTATCTTCACTATTACAGGGGTCTTTTAGGTGCTAACACAATTTTAAAATAAAATAAAACAAAAACTCTTCTATTTGAAAATGCATTTTCCGCATCAGAACTCATTTGTGATGTTTATTGTGTGCTATTTGATATCTGAAAAGCTTAAATCTTGTCCTTTACAGGCAGAGGAGCCTTAGTAACAAAAGAGTAAGACAATCAAAACCCTTAAATGATACGGGATTAGTCTAGTGTTATGCCCAAGTGAGATCTCTATCCGTATTCCTTTGTGTATTTTAATTTTCTGATTATGAGCAATGTTGGTTGTTCTTAAATGTTTGTGGCCACAGAAACATTTGATCAAAAGAAACCTCACGGGCATAAATAAATAAAGCAGATGAAGACACACTAGTTGAGGAAAGTGGAGACATGGTTCATCCTTCAATGGTGGTGGCCCTTGAGGAGTTCCATGGCTAGGCCCCTGAAGAGCAGTTTTTTGGCTGCATTAGTGGAATGCATTCCACTAGAAAGGATTTAAATTCACAAATGCATTCCTATAAACATGCAAACAACACAGAAGAATGTAGACAAAAAAGTTGTTATCTCCTCTTTGACCCCACTCTGCTCTCTAGAGATTACCACCATGAACAATTTGGTGGGTATCATTCTGGATCTTCTCTCTGTATTTAGAAAGAAGTATATATGTGTTATTAACTAATATATAGTTTTAGGATTTTAAAATATACATTCTATGTGCTGTAAGTTTTATATAGGCAGGGATATTTGTCTGTGTGGTTCACTACTTTATCCCCACTCCCTAAACAGTACCCAACATATAAATCATCAATAAATGTTTGTTGTGTTAGGGGATAAATAAATTATCCTGCAGCTTGCTTTTGTGATCAGCAATAGGTCTTGGAGATCTTTCCATGATAGCCCATATAGAAACTTTTTAAAAGTTGCATGTATTTTTTAGTATGGATATTCCAGAATTTGCTTTACCATTTTTCTATAGATGTAATTCAGGTTGTTTCCAATTTTCTGCTAGTATAAGCAATGCTGCAGTGAACACCCATGAAAATGACTCTCTGTGTACATGTGCAAGTGCTTCAGTAAGATGACTTTTTTGAAGTAATATTTGTGCCTCTGAAGTTACACACATTGTGACCTCCTGTAGATTTGTGGATTCCTTTCTATTCTCCTGCAAGTGAAAAGAGCTTGGAATAGTTTTTATGGGCCAAGATATTGGGTATCTCATCTCCACCCACATTTCATTGGCTAGAAATTAGTCACATGCCCTCTTTTAACTGCAGTGGGGGACTGGGAAACATGGATTAACTATATATCCAAGAAAAATAGAAAAATCGTTTGGAGAGTTTCTCACATGTCTGTCATAGCAAGAGAATGTAGCAAATGTTCTACCTAATCATGTGCCCAGCTAAAACTTTCTTATTGTTCAAGAAGGGAAGGACTGATATTGGAAGACAGCTCATCATCTGCCACTACTCTATTGACACTTGAGTTTGTAACACTTATGGAAGGCATCTCTGGGGCAATATCATCTATTTAAATCACATGTATCCTTCTCAAGAGTCATATTTTACTGAATTTTAGCCCAATCTGAGTATGCCTCAGGTCAACAGGCTCACTTGTAGCTGATCTAAAAATGACTGACAGCACAAGATGCATCTTTTTTAAAAAATTAGTAGCACCTGTTCATAAGGGATTTATTGTGTTCAGTGATCACAAGCTGAGACTTTATCATCTGTCTCCAGATTGTCAAGTCACTTAACATGGCCTTTGAAATTTCTGTGCTGGTGCTGAGTGATGAACAAGCATCAAAGAGGTATTTCACTGCTCATTCAGTCTTCTTGGCCACTGATGAGAGCCAGACCATGGGATTAGGCCTGCTTCTAGAATTCTGGCACTGGCAGCTTTGGGTCTAAGATATAAAGATATATCCTCCTCCTCCTTCTTCCATCTGATTTTATCTCATAATCAGCCAGCCAAAGTGAAACCTTGTTATAATTTCTATTTATTTGTATCATTCTTTATGCAGCAGGAAAGCTGTCTGTGGCTTTTCAAAATGCTAAGAAGAAAGCCTGGTGGAGCATGGACGGCCCATCATGCATAAGTAAATTCTGATTTTGATTAAAAAAGAAAGCCACTGTCCATATGGAACTTTGTTTTCTTTTGAGAAAGTAAATAGGTTGTTCACTGTAGACTAAATTTGGTGTAGAGTTGCAAATCCCCTCTGCAACTGTTTCAGCCTCATTGAGCTATTTTTTGGCCCCCAAAGGCACTCAGCACTTCCCTGAATCCTGCTTTACTGACAACTCTTCCTGATAACAGCTCCTATGCATTCTCAAGTCCCAACTCAGATGACACCTCCTGCGTGATGATACCTCCCAACCCACATAGTAGATTTACTTGCTCCCTCAACTCTGACTTGTTGCCCTTAACATTTTTCTCTTAGTAGCATAGTGCATTGCAGAACATTTGGACATAAAGAGAAGCATAAGAGTAGAAGCCTTAAATTACCTGTTGTCATACCACCTAATAATTTCTGTTAACATTGTTAATACGTTTTCCCAATATATTTATTTTTATATAGAATTAAATATATTAGTTTCTTACTTAGTAGTATATTGTGAACAATTTCATATCATTAAGGATTCTTTTTAATTGCAATAATATTTTAGTGTTCTGGCCTATGTCTAGGACAATTTTTGAATTCTTCATTTTTTTTTTTCTTTTAAGATGGAATCTCACTCTGTCACCCAGGCTGGAGTGCAGTGGTGCAATCTTGGCTTACTGCAACCTCTGCCTCCCAGGTTCAAATGATTCTCCTGCCTCAGCCTCTCCCGAGTATCTAGGATTACAGGTGTGCACTACCACGTCTGGCTAATTTTTGTATTTTTAGTAGAGACAGCGTTTCACCATGTTGGCTGGTCTCGAACACCTGACCTCAAGTGATCTGCCCACCTCGGCCTCCCAAAGTGCTAGGATTATAGGCATGAGCCACTACACCTGGCCGAATTCTCCATTCTTTTACATTTAGGTTATTTCTGATTTTTTTTTTGCTAGTATAAATAATGCTGACAAACATCCTTTTGATAAATCTGTGTATGCGTCCCTGGGTTTTTTTTTAGAATTAATTTTTAGAACTAGAATAACTAGTCAAAGACAAGTATGTGTGTATTTTTAATGCTTTTGATAGGTTTTTCTAGGCCTTATAATAACACTTATCAGAATAAAATAATTGTGTATTTACCTGTTTTTAAATCTCACTTGTCTATAATTTCTTTCAGAACAAAGACTTGCTCATGTTTGTATTTATAGCATTTGGGATAGTGCCTAGCATATTACATATGTCAATAAATATTGAATAAATGAATGGAGAGAAATATTGGTAAGGTGGTTCACAGCAATTGAAGTTTAGTCATAAGCTAATATAGATCCTATGTAAAGCAGTATTTTCCAAGGTATGTTCCATGTCATTCCTTCATTCAGCAAATATTAATTAGCCTCAGATATTGTCTTGTACCTCAACAATGATTGCTGATCCTTACAGTGCTTGCAAATCTAGTGAGAAAAGCCAAATGCATTAAATAAAAAGAAGAAACGATTATAGTTTATGATAAACATGTAGGAAATAAACAGTATACTGCCATAGAACTGCACAAACTTTAGCATGTATCAGAATCACCTGCAGGGCTTACTAATACACATGGATTTGCCACACCCCAGAATTTCTGATTCAGCAGGTCTGGGGTGGGGCCTGAGAACTTGCATTCCTAACAAATTCCCAGATGTTCCTGATGCTGTTGGTTTTGGGACCACATTTTGAAAACTGTGATAGGGAGTAACATCAAGAAGGGCAAGGGAGAAGGTTGTGCTTTATTTAGGTGGTTACAAAAGCTTTCCCTGGTCTGTAATCCCAGCACTTTGGGAGGTTGTGGCAGGCAGATTGCTTGAGGCCCAGAGTTCAAGACCAGCCTGGCCAACATGGCAAAACCCTGCCTCTACTAAAAATCCAAAAATTAGCCAGGCGTGGTGGCGCGTACCTGTTTTCCCACCTACTTGGTAGTCTGAGGCAGGAGAATCACTTGAACCTGAGAGGCAGAGGTTAAAGTGAGCAATCCAGTCTCAGTGAGAGGCAGAGTGAGACTCTGTCTCAAAAGAAAAAAAAAAACAGTAACAAATCTTTGCCTGAAGATAAGATAGTAAGATAGCTAAGCTGACACCTGAAGGATGAGGAGCCGTAAAAAGTCTCAGAAACACTAGGCAGACACAACAACAAATCTCCAGGAACAGGAAAGAGCTGGGAGGAGGCCAGTGAGACTTGCAGATAATGAGGAAGAAAATAATAAAAGTCAAAGCTGGAGATGTAGGTCCAACATCCGATGGTATGGGACCTTATTGATCATGGGAAGGAGTTTGGATTTTACCTTAATGCAGTGGAAAGCCAGTTTATATTCTAAAGCGATCACTCTGTGTTGAGAGGAAAAAGGATGGAAAATAAGCAGGAGCTGGATGGAGAGACCAGATTTGGAGGCCATGACAGTGGACAGTGAGAGATGAGGTTGGTCTGAGCTGGGGAGTGAGAGTGGAGATGGTGAGAAGAGGAGGGAATAAAACTGTTAACTGTTTCACCCCCAGGAAGTTCTTGAGAAGCATTGGCTACAACAAAATTACAACCAGTTCTTAGGACTTGCATGGTGGCTCACACCTGTAATCCCAGCACTTTGGGAGGCCAGGGCAGATGGATTGTTTGAGTTCAGGAGTTCAAGACCAGCCTGGGCAACATAGCAAAACCCCATCTCTACAAAAAATAAAAAAATTAGCTGGGCATGGTGGCACGCCCCTGTAGTCCCAGCTACTTGGGAGGCTGGGGTGGGAGGATTGTTTGAGCCTGGAAGGTAGAGACTGTAGTGAGCTGTGAGTGTGCCACTGCACTCCAACCTGGGTGACAGAGTGAGACCCTGTTTCAAAAAATGTCAAGAAAACCAATTGTTAACCGCTAGAGTTTTCAGAGCCTTTAAAATGACAGTGCTCACTGTGAATCTCTGAGAAGCTCTTTTTCCCCAGAGGACCACAGGTAATTGTTTCAAAAAATATATGGCTCTGGAAAAAGCTATAGAGACAGTCAAAAGATTAGCAGTTGCCAGGGTTTGGGGAGAGGGAGGAATGAATAGGTAAAGCACAGATCATTTTTAGGGCAGTGGAACTACTATATATGATACTGTAGTGGTAGATACATGTCATTCTACATTTGCCCAAATCCTGGAATGTGCAATGCCAAGAGTGAACCCTAATGTAAACCATGGACTCTGGGTGATAATAATGTGTCAATAGAGGTTCATCGATTGCAACAAATGAACCACTCTGGTGGAGGTTGTTGATAATGGGGAGGTTGTGCATGTGTGGAAGCAGGGAGTGTATGGGAAATCTCTATAGCTTGTACTCAATTTTTCTGTGAACTTAAAACTGCTCTAAAAAAAGTCTACTAAAAATACATATATGTATGTATGTATGTATGTATTGGAGTCATAATTTAAACATCAGCCATTTCAAAGCTTCTGGCTTTGTGTTGGCTTCAGCAGCATGGGAACTTGTTAGAAACACTTCCTACTGAAAGATTCACTCTGTACCAAGGAAGAACCAGCTGCAGAGCCAGACAGTCTTAGGAACATGGTACCAGGAGCATTTCTGACCGTGGACTGCTAACCCCAGGCAAAGTATGAATTAAATGAAATTTGCTTACAGATTAATGACTGATGTGTCTGTGAATTCTTTGGACTCCCCAAACAGGAGACAAGGGGTGGGCCTCAGGGTTCAAATTTTGAAGGACATGAGCCACTTTTACACACTCAAATATTCCTGTTTTGTGATTTTCTTCTTGACCTAAACATTTAGTGAAGTCTGGACATATGCAAGGAGAAACTAATGCTACCTAAGATAATCTGTGCTGGTACTGTCTCTGCTGAGCACTTTTTTTTTTTTTTTTTTTTTTTTTTTTTGAGACACTTCTATGCCCAGGCTGGAGTGCAATGGTGTGGTCTTGGCTCACTGCAATCTCTGCCTTCCAGGTTCAAGTAATTCTCCTGCCTCAGCCTCCCAAGTAGCTGGGACTACAGACATGCGCCACCTCACCCGGCTAATTTTTGTATTTTTAGTAGAGATGGGGTTTCACCATATTGGCCAGGCTGGTATTGAACTCCTGACCCCAAGTGATTCTCCCACCTCAGCCTCCCAAAATGCTGGGATTACAGACATAAGCCACCATGCCCGGCCTTCTGCCAAGCTTTTTTACGGTGCCATAGGGCCCAGGGAGGTGTGGTAGCATTCACTGTTCCAGAAGCTAAGACAAGAACTTGCTATCTGTGTGACTTTGAGAACTTAACCTCTCTGAGCCTGTTTTCTCATTTGAAAGTATAAATAATCGAAATCACCTCATGAAGTACTTACAAGAATTAGTGAAATTACTCAGGGAAAGTCCTGAGCACAACATTAGCTATAATAATAGCTGCTATGTTATCAGAAGGAATTATGTGTTTTTTACCTCCGTCTTGGTCAGACGTTAACTTGGTTCTTTTCACCTGCGTGGAGCCTTTTCCCACTCCCCACTCGCTCCTTGCTTAGGGATTTAGTTCTTCCTCCTGTTTATTTGGGGTGGAATATTGTAGGGAGTGATATCTCTGGAAAATGGTAATTCATCTCGAATGCTAATTTAGAGACATTTTCTCTTTTTTTTCCCAGACATCTTTTTTAAACCTAAAAATACTGGAATTCATTTTTGTGGGAAGAATGGAATTTGATTCTTTATCATCAGCAAAATACATCAAAGACTACTAAGTATGTGGTACAGTAACTTTTCCTGAGCAGTTCAAGTTAGCAAAGACATCTTTATGCATTTAAGCTAGGAGCACATTACAGAAAGTATAAGGAGGGCTTTTCAAGAGATGCCATTGGCTCTTTTTTCCTCAACTATTAATGATTTAAGGATACTTATTTTCCTTTAAAAGAACATGTTTAGGTATCACCATCTTAATTCTTTAATCACCAAATGATAATAAATGGAGATTCTAAAAAGGTCGGTCCAAAACAACCAGTTTAAACACTTTCCCAAAGTGACTCTCTTCTGGGCTTGAAAGTTACCAGCATGAGAAATCTTGATCCAATGGAAGGCATACGTGTGTCAGGGTGACTTAATTAAAGTCTCTCTGATGGCTGTTTGAGAGAACTAATGGGTTTCTTTGTCTAAATTCAAAATCTCCTATGATATTAAGCTTACCCCAATCACTTCCTGTGGTGCAAAATATGCATTAACTGTCTTCTCTACAAATCTGATGAGAAAACCAAGTTCTAAATATAATGTGTGCCGTGTTGGAGGAATCTGTATAGAAGTATTTGAGCCAGTGTAGTAGATGTTAAGAAAGAAAGCATGGTCTTAATTATTTCATGCTGGGCACAGTTTATTTATAATTTAGCATGTCAATTTAGATGTTATCAATAATAAGTCAGATGCTAACATAAACGGTTTTGGCCACTTCTCGTAGTATATGGTTGATGTTTTTCCTTCCATGTTCTGGGTACTGTTCTTCCAATGCAGGCTTAACTTCGAGGCTCAGAGGAATAAGGAGAAAGAGATAGATTTTCCTTATTTCTCATATGTTGTTTAAAACCCTTATGAAACTTTCTTACCAGAATGGTAGTGACTCTGAAAATTACCCTAGTACAAGGTGTGAAAACACACACTGCCTAGACGTGGATTTCCTGTGCTCAGTCTAGCTAAGGGATCTGAAAGCATTCAGATATCATATGAAAACGATATCTTATAATTTATGAATGTGAAATACAGTTATTATTTACAGCTGTGTTTCCAAGCAACCTTTTACATTTTGATGTTAAATTTTCTGCAGCATATAAGAAATCTTCATTGATTTGGAACTTAAAAAAAGATACATTTGTCATAAAATAATATGTATGACACACTTTTAACAAAATCTACGTATTCTTCTGAAACCTCTATTTACAACTATGTGTTTTCTACCAAGAGTTTAATTATTGGCCTTATTAACTCTTTTTATACCTGAGAATAATTAAATTCTTAATCGTACTGCAATGACATACAATTCAAGTAGCTTAATATTTTAGTAATAACTAGGAAGATCCGCTAGGATGGTTTAGATAAGGCAGAGTATGTCTGTGTGTGTGTGTGTGTGTGTGTGTGTGTGTGTGTGTGTGTGTGTGTCTTTCTCTCTCTCTCTCTCTCTCTCTCTCTAGAGGGATAGAGATGATCCATAAAGAAACATCTCTTGGCTAGCAAGATCACCTCTTGAGATTAGAAGGACTTAAATTATCTTAACTGTAGCAGACACCAAAAGGGCTGGGACCTGTGACATTCTCACTGAGGTTGCCTATGACTGAATGGAGAGGTATAATGGAGAGTAATGAACTCACTCTTGCAGGTACAGCAGAAGTAGACAAGTATGTGATCAGGGGATAAGGACTCTAGGGAAACAAGGAGCATGAGAGCTGAGAGATGCCTGCTTAAAACATTTTATCCGTTAGGGGAATGATTCAGGGTCCAGAAGTTATGTTTGATTGTATAATTACTGACTTGAGTCATCCAGAAGAGGCTATAGACTTGTGTATTTGCTTGAGTTGGAAAGAAATGAAGAAGTAGCACCCTAAATACTCTTATTATGAAATAATAATTTTCATTCCACCCTAAAGCCAAAGTGATGTATCCAAATGTAAATCTGTTCCTACTTAAAAACCTTCAGTGGCTCCTGGCTTCTCAGGGAAATTCCTTCAAAAGTGGGCCCACAGGGCTTTTGTCATCTGGTGCCTGCCCACCCCCACTCCAGACTCAGGTCCCTACAGCCCACACCTGGAGTGCCCCTTCCACTTTCCTTCATGGGGCCGGCTCCATGAAGTCCTTCAGACTCAAACCAGCTTCCATCTTCTCTGTGCTGAGCTGGTTTCCTCTCTCTGTGTGTTCTGCCACCTGTCCATTTATCTTTTCTGTGAAGTCTCTTTTAATAATTATATTAAAATTGTTGCCAGGATCAGTGGCTCACACCTGTAATCCCAGCACTTTGGGAGTCCAAGGCAAGAAGATAATTTGAGACCAGAAGTTCACGACTAGCCTGTGCAACATAATGAGACCCCACCTCTACAAAAAATAAAATATAAAAATTAGCCAGGCATGGACATGCCTGCAGTCCCACCTACTTGGGAGGCTGAGACAGGAGGATCACTTGAGCCCATAAAGTCAAAGTTGCAGTGAGCCATGATAGCACCAGTGCATTCCAGCCTGAGAGACAGAGCAAGACCTTTTGGAAAGAAGGGTCCTTGTCTTACTCATTTTGGGGCCCCAGTCCTTAACACAGCAGGTGGCACATGACAGGTGCTTGGCAAGCATTCTTTTAACCAAACTGTGGGAAACCTAAATTGCTGTAGCTTTTATTTGTGTGGCTAATAAACTATTTTCACTGCATTTGGTCTTGCTTATCTCCTTATGAGCAGTAGAAAAGCAGTTGTAATAAGCTAACATTTATTGAGCACCAGCCAAGAGTCAGTTCATGTGTTGGGTATGTTACATGCATTAATGCTCGCTGAATTGCCAAAACAGTCATACCACTCTTGGGTAAGATTATTATCATCATCATCCTTTCCAAACAGGAAGCCAGAGGCTCAGAGAGGTTGAGAAACATACCGGAAGATCCCCAACCAGCCTCTGAACCAACTGCATTATTTCTGTCCTGTACACTAGGAAACTGCCCCTCAGTGGGTTCCCGTTTATCAAATAGCACATTTCCCTGTCTGTGCCCTGGAGCTATTTCCATTTCCTTCTTCATGTTTGCTTACTAGACCCTGAGCAGGTCATGGAGCCAAAGCACTTTGGATGTCAGTGACAAGGGTGTGATTCCAGAGTTGAAGGCTGATGTTTTAAGTGTACGTTCAGTTCAGGTTGTTATTGATTTCTCTCCTCTCCACTTTGTTATGGCCAAGTGCTCCAGGCAGAAATCTAGCAAAACAGGCTCACAGAGCTGCTCTTGGAGCCAGGCAGGTCACAGGTCACTCCACTGATGTGCGGGGCACATTAGCCAAATGACAGAGGCTCAATTAGAAAACTCTAAGTGACTATAGTCAGATGTTGGTGATATTCCACACATGTTCCTTATTACCTACTAGCCTGAAGCAGGGCAGACCTGGACTTGGTCTGGTTTGCTTCCAGGACAATGATGCTAGTCACCCAGGCCTTCTGTGAATCCACAGCCTCTTGACCACAACAATTACACTGCATTATAATTACTTGTCTGGGTGCCTCTCTTCACTCCTGTGAATTTCTTAAACATGATGGTTGGGTGCTGTGCATCCATATTTATTTATTCAAGTCACAATTATTAAGCACATGCTGTGCTTCAAGTTCTGTGCCTGACTCTGGATATATGGAGATGAATAGAATGGATTAGACCAGAATTCTGTTTCCAAAGAGTACGTAGATATGTAAGAAATAACTACTAAAAACTGTTGTGAGAATGCTTAGATATTTTTCACCTCTGTTACCCAAAATCTTAGCACAGCACCTTGAATAGTAAGAGTAGTGGACAGAACTGAGTGCTGACTGTATGCCTGGCACTGTGTTATGTGCTTTATATTCACTATCTCTTTTAATCCTCATAACTGCCTCTGTGCAGCTTTCGATACTATTTTCATCCCCATTTAATAGATGGGGAAACTGATGCCTTCAGAGAATGTTGAATTGAGTGAATTCAAGCGTAGTCTTCCCATTGAGCCCATGTTGTTCATAATTGCTTATTGTCGCTTCCTAAAATCTATGAAAGATTATTCTATATTCTGCAGTAAGCTGTTCTTCTGTTTTAGCCAATATCAGTAACTTTTTTCCTTAATGTTTTGTTCATTAAAGGAATTCTACCAGTCCCAAGAGCATGTTGTATGAAATCATATCATTCCATTATGTTTGGGTGGCCATTTGGAGTCAGAGCTGTTTAAGAAATATTGTCAGGCTAAGATGCTAAGATGTCTTCAGGCTGGAAGGTTTAGGTCCCCAGACAGATTGGAAATGTAGTGCTTGTCAGCTCCTTCTCCAGCCCTTCTCTGCCATCATTCCCGCATACACTCTGTAGAGAGCTCAGTGCAGTTTGCTATCTGACAAACATCCTAGATTAGCGAGTCCCATCTTTTTTTATCCCTCGTCAAGCCAGGAAAACACTACTAAATTAACTGTCACACATTAAACATGTTACACACCAGGCACCATGCTAGGTGTTTTACAAACATCTTCTCATACTGTAATTATTATTTTCCATCTTATTGATCAGAAAACTGAGGTTAAAAAAGAAATGAGACATGGCCAAAATTTGAGCGCAGGCAATCTGACTACAAAATCCAGACAGTTACAACCCTTAAATATTTTCTTCATACCCCTGGTAAACTTCAACAGCAATTTTTCAACCATGTGAGTCAAGGGTGGGTGAGAGTGAAGTCTGAGAAAGCACCTTGCCCCTGAGCCAGGTATTTCCAATGCATCCCTCACCCACAAAATCACAGCAGAGTATGCAGACCGTACTAATAATTCCAGGTACACCTTTACTTCTAAGGTCTCTTCTGACTTGCAGCTCCTCAGTCTCTTCCTCCTTTAAATCTAGAACATATTTGCTTTAAATTGTTTATTTTGATAATTCATCACATACTGTCTTATCACCTCACATCTTCCACCTGGGTGTATCTAGCCTGTCTTTTCCAGCAAGGCTATGAGTTGCCGGAGAGCAGAGAGTTCATTTCATCCCATAATAGCACATGGTGGCCACAAAGACACTTCATAAATGCCGCTCGTTTGCTTAAATAGAGGCGGTATAGTTTGCTGAACTCTGGAAGCAGACAAGCTTAATTTTCGACTTACTAGCCATGCAGTGAAAATTATAAAAATTCCATATACTTCAGTTCCTTCATCTGCAAAATAGAGATTAAAACAATACCTTATAGGGTTGCCGGGAGTATAAGAGGGTACATATAAAGCACTTGGCATAGTTCCTAACATATAACATGCACTTAATAAATAGTAATTATTGATGTGATTACACAGCTGAATTTATTCAGTGTTTACTATGTGTTACATGCTGTACTAAATGCTTTGTATGCAAGTATCATTTAATTTTTACATAATATAAAAAGCACATTTAGCTTCAAACACACCTTTCTTGTTACCCAAGAGTTATTTAAGATTGTCAGATGCTCTGTCTTTGGAGTTGTGTCATAGGATGGGAAGGCACAAATATGATATTGTATTACACTATTGGCACATCATGTAACTGTAAGACTTATCACAATAACTACTAACAACAACTAAAGCACTGGAGTTGACAAATGTTTTGCTCTTTTATATAAATTAATGTAGATTCAAAATAATTATGATGCCATCACTTCCTGTCCTTATACCCTTCATCACAAATGAAAAAAAAAAACGAAGGGAAGAAATGAATTTGCCAATCAGAGCCACCTATATGGACACTTCATTAATATATGTTACTATAAAAAATAGGGTGTGTGAGTCACTGTCCCAGGCACTATGTGTAGCGTTAAATCTTGTAGGTCCTGAAAACACCTGTAAGGCAAACACAGCAGAAGCTGTTTTATTCAATGTGATCCGCGCCAGTGTTAACCATGAGTTATTCGGTGTACCAGTTTGTATGCTTTACAAAGAAATTAGAGCAGATTGGGGTGAGAAAACCTCACCCTACAATATTTCGTTAAAAAAAAAAATTTGGTACTAAATTGTAAGCTAAGGGATTTTTGGCCATATTCTTGAAAGTGTGCTTTATGCCTAAAACAGGAATCCTGTCCAGCTAAACAAACATATATTGAACATTGTCTACATGCCAGACTATGGGATGATTTGGGAAAAACTAAAATAATCAATTTGTGCATGTCCCCAGTGAGTAGGTCCTTGGTGAGAAAAATAAATGCATATCCTTATTGAACTGAAGTCTAGGGAGGAAGATAAGCAAGAATACAAACTGTAAAAATTGTAATGAGTTAGATGAAGATACCTGCAGAAGATGTTGAGAGTACAACAGGAAGGGATGCACCTAATTCAACTTGGAAGGTGGAGGCAAGGAGAACTTTCTAGAGGTGATACCTGAGCAGAGTCTTGGAGGATAAGTAAGAGTTTCTTAAGCCCACAGGGGAGGTGGGGGTGAAGGTGGGGGACAGAACAATCAGAATTCTATTGCTGATTGGCTGACTCTAAATATGTCAGTAATGTGCCTTTAAACTCAGTTTTAGTTTTCTGCGATGGATAATTCCTTTTTCCCGGAGTGTTATGAGGTTGGCTTAATTAATGTTTGTAAAGCTTTCAGTAATCTTCAGATAAAAGGTGAGGTAGAGGGGAAGTATATTACTTATTATCATAGCTTTACCAGCATCTGATCACATAAGGAAAATTCCCTGAAAGGTCATTTCTAAGAAGCAATATTATTAGTCTGGTGGTTCTTAAGCCTTATGTAACTTCCTGGAACAATGCAATAGCAAGGGAAAAGAAAATGACATCAACATGGAGATAATAATGAATTTAAATCATAAGCCTTATTTCCTTACTGCAGCTGCTGAGTATGAGACAAGCTTGAAGCTTCTAAACTTAACTCAGCCACTGCCTGGAAGCATCTAATTAAAAGTTTTCAAATAAAATAAATAAGTTTTTGGAGATAAAAGAGCAGATGGCTTAAGAAGAGAACTGAAAGACTGCATTAGGAAAGCATTAGGTTTTAATTCCATTTGGAAAAGAAAATTCCAGGTAAGAGAGGGCAGGGATAGGAAGTAGAAAAACCTAGGGGTCTGTAGAGACAGGATTAAGGCCTGTGCTATCATAAATGTAGCTGTGAAATTTTAGTTTGTGGGATAACTAAATTTTTCTGTGGCTCAGGATTATTCCTATGACTTACAGAAGATATTCTCTGTCTTCTGCAAACCAGTGTCCCTCCATTCCCCCAGAGAGGTTTCTGTTCATTCTTCCTTTCTTTCATTTGACACATAGGTATTAAGCTCCTAGTAGGTACTGGTACTTCTTTAGATGCTAAGGATTCAGGATAAGGAAAAATCAGACAAAGTTTGCGGCCCCTCATGGAGCCAACTTAATGGGGGAATTCATTCATTAGTGAACTGGCTATATTTCATATTTCATATATTAGTGAATTGCTATATTTCTTAGCAATTCACTAATATAGCAAGTGAAAATATTTAAATATTTTTAAATGTCATGTAAACATTTGCTGTTATTTCATCATGATAGTGCCGTATTTGTATTTTATTAATTTGATAAAATACTTGGACAGATGTCATAATTAATCCTCAGAACAAGCCTTTGAGGTAAAATGTTGGTAACTTTTAGCGAAGAGGAAATTGAAATTCAAAGAATGAGGGTTCTTGCCCCAAATCGCAAAGCTGTTTCATGGTAGAGCCGAAACTGAAACCTAGCTCCTCTGGTGCTAGTTCACCTGTTGCTTTTGCTGCTACAGATTGAGGCTTTGGGCAGTCATTGAAATTTTGGTTATCTATCATTTGTAAATCTCTAAGCCAAGGAGAATGCTTGTATGAGTAACTCCAGAGAAAGCAGACATCACTGATGTTAATGTTGAGAGGAAAGGGTGGCCTGTCAGGAAGAATATCACATAAACAGAATCATGATGTGAGCAAAATCAGCTGAGGAATAGCGTTGCAATGCCAAGCTCTATATCTGGACAGGTCTGAGTAGCTGAGAGATTTCATGTCCTTCCTTGGTTGTTTTCCTTTGGACATCTCCTTATGTCTACTCAGCTTCATTTCAGGCGACCAAGTCATCAGAGTGCATGGAAGAGTTCCGCTTGGCCTCAAAGCTTTATGGAAAATGTAAGTTTAAACCCTGTAGGTTTTCTTGGCCTTCAAAAGCCAAGGTGATGTCAGGGCAAAGGGTTCCACTTGGGTGCAGATCAAGTCACTGGTTATTTCTGGAACTTTCTTGCAGTTTGGTTCCACAGGATAGTCTAAGTACCAGTGTGATTTGCGAAACAAGCCATATTCTTGTATTCCTTCCTTCTTCCATATCACACACATGTACAGATTTCAGAGATCCATACATAAAATTTCGGTCACTCCGGGGAAGACCCCTATGTCCTCTGTGCAAGATACATAGCAATTAGTGAGGCCATCTATGTTTTCCAGACACCCCTGCATGTCCAAAACAATGTCCTCTTCAAAGTCACCTCAAATGGGGCTTTCATTTCTCGCCTTCCACCCATTTTCCTTTAAACTCCAAAGCAGTTGTAGTTCTCTGCTGGTATGTGTCTCTTTCTTCTATTTTTGTGTTCCTACTCTGGTCCCTCCATTCCATAATCCTCAACCTACACGGCAGCCGGTACTATCTTTAAATATGTGTATGCGATAGATATTTATATGTGATACAATTATATATATGTTAAGTTTGTACTAAATGTCATAAATTTATATAAAACCATGTTCCCCCTCTGCTTCTAAACCTTCTGTGGCTTCCCTTTGTACACAGCACAAAACTGTCATGCTCCACCATGGCCTGGGCAACCTGCCTACCTCCCTCTCCACTCAGCCTCCAATTCCATTGCCTGTCAGTTCCTCACACTTGCCATGCTCTCTCCTCTGTCAGGCCCTCACTCCTGATCTTCCCCTGACTAGGACTGTTCTTCCCCACGTATTTTGAAAGGCTGGCCTTTCACATCCTAAAAGAAAAGAAAACCCCATCTCACTCAGAGCTTCATTCTCTAGCTCCACTCTCTATTGTCTACCCTCCTTAATCTTGATTTTGTCTGCCTCCTCCACCAGCATGTAAGTATTGCAAGGAGACGAACCACATTTGACATATCCTTGGAGCTTGAGCCTACCTGGCAGAGAGCTGTGCAGTAATTGAATAAATGGTGGATGTGTCTTGTTACCCATCCAGGCTAAAATGCACCTCACTGCACATACTAACAACAGTCACTGCACGTTGACTATGCATCAGGCATTCTTTTAAGTACACGACATGAATTCACTCACTTAATTCTCATGGAAACCATGTGATGCTGGTACTATTATTATCAACCCCATTTTTCAGACGAGAAAACTGACAAGTTAAATGCTTTTAAATATCTAACAGACAAATAATTTGCTCAAGACTTTGCAGCTAGAAAATGACAGAGCTAGGATTCAAATCCAGGCATCCCAGAGGCTACCTTTTAACTTTCCTGTCTTCCTGCAGAGAAGATTCACATATACTTTTCAGTTAATCGAAAGAAAATTGGAATACACACTGCAGCATGGGGAAAATAATAAACCTCACATATGCTGTAGTGTATTCTTTCCCAGGCTGGGGAAGCTAGCATGCAGTATCATTATTTCTTTAGTATGTCCATATGAAAGGAAACCAGAGTAATCTCTGCAGATGCTGGGATTGAAAGAATCATTGTCCACTCATCAGAAAGGATAATTAAGAGCCCCTCTGCCCATTAAATGAGGCAATGAATGGTAACCCACTTTGTAGGGTATAAAATCCCCTATAAATGTTATTCTTATTCCCAAGCTCTATGGAACAGCAGCTTATGTTATGAAACTACTGGTTCAGAATCTTTCACAAGTACTAAATCTACTCAGTAGTCAAGAGAAGGAAATGCCTCTGGTTTGTTCCTTCCTATCATCCTGAAAAATAAACAACAATCCATTCTTCTCCTGCGTTTCCAAAATCCAGGGTCAGATATGCAAATATAAGTATGCAGGCTGCTTTTAAATGATACATGAAAGGGATTTTTGAAATGAATGTGCTGTGATTGAATTTCTGGTCAGTCACCCAGAAGGCATTTTGCAGCTAAGCTCTGGACCCAATTCCACTGAAAATGCATAAGCTTTGGTGCCTGCAGCCAGTCTAGCCACAGACGAGGATGAGGGTCCTTGCCTCGGAACTGCTATTAAATGATGCAGACCCCCAGGCTCGAAGTTGAAAAACAAATTAGCACAAGCCTAAAAGAAATCCAATACAAAGTTACTTTTAAAATACCTTTTGCATAACCTTACCTGACAACAAAACCTCTTTGATTTTTAAACCATTTGATAAAACCACAGTGCATTAATATGTAACTTGGCTTTTTCAGTAGAGCTTATCTTGGTCATTTTCAAAAGAATTTTGATGGTCTTTGGGAATACAAATATTGCCAATTGGTGTTGTCCAAAGAAAAGTCTCTTTGACCTGCTTTAATAATAGATAAGAAACATGAGTAAAAATGATCATTTATTATATATGACTTATGCTAAGGTGATTTTTAAGAGTAACTGACAGTTGGCTTTCTTAAGTAGGTTGGAGAGCTCCACCGATAACCTTGTTTATTATTAAATGAGTTTGCTAAGCAACCCTTTTACTTGGAGATGATCAAAGGTAAGCCTCAGCTTTATCTTACTTGCCATGAAATTCCAAAGTAGTGGAATTTTACATTTTATTTCTTCCCTTTTAGTGCTTTTTAAAATTATGTCAGTCAGTTATGCATGTATGAATGCTTGTATAACAAAAATAGAGACAGAACAGGTGAAGCTAATCTTATCCCCACCCTCCATTGCTCTCCTCTCCACTTCTCAGAGGTAACCCCTTCATCACTATGGCACATCTCCTGCTAGACCTTTCTCTAAACATTTGTCTCTGGGTGTGTATTGTTAACTTATTTAAAAATTTATGTTTATATAAATGATATATTAGTTATCAATTGCTGCCACGAACAGTGTCTTGAAATAACAAATATTTACTATCTCTCACACTTTCTGAGAGTGAGCAATCCAAGGGCACTAAGCTCTGAGAGGTTCTAGTTCATGGTCTCTCATGAAGTTGTAGTCAGGGTCTAAGCCAGGACTACAGTCATTTGGAAGTTTGACTGGGACTGGAGGATGTGCTTCCATCATGGCTCACCAACACAGCTGTTGCTGGAGTCTTCTGTCCATCACTGGCTATCGACAGGAGGCTGCCACATGGGCTTCTCCACGGGGTTCCTGGAGTGTTCTTAAAACACAGTAGTTGGCATCCTCTAGAGTGAGTGATGGGAGAGTAAAAGAATGAAAGAGAGAGATCAAGAAGGAAGCCACAATACCTTTTTATTGCCTAGTCTTGGAAGTGGCACCTTGTCATTTATGCCATATTCTATCCACTAGAAATGAGTTACTAAGTCTGGCCCAAACTCAAGTGGAGGCGAATTAAGCTGCATCTCATAAGGGAAAGAGTATCAAAGAACTTCTGTATGTATTTTAAAACCACTACATATGGCATAGTGCACATATGCTTCTGCAAATTTGCTTTTTTCACTTAACAATCTTAGTTTTCCACGACAATACATGGGGGTCAACTTCATTCTCTTTAGTTGCTGCATACTATTCCACTACCTATTTAATCATTCTCTTCCTGATAGGTACACCTTGAGATCACTCTCAGACTTTCACTTCTGCAGAAGACATAACAGTGGGGGTACTTGCCTACTCCTCAGCACCTGTGCCAGGATTTCTCTAGTAAAAATGCATTGATGCGGAATTGCTGAGTTGAAGGGTCTGCTTGTCATAACAATTATGGCTAAATTGCCCTCCAGAATGGCTGTTCTAATTTCCAATCATCCTTCACCTGACACCTGGGGGGGGTTGTGGCAGAACTTTGGTGGGCAAAATATCTTGGGGACTTTCAGATTATTTTTGGCCCTTTTCAAGCCTGGGTTTCTGATGAGAAATTATCCTGTCTGACACCCACTTTGCTCATAATTGCAACCTCTTTCATACAATTCTGCTTGATTTAAGCAAAAATCCAGAAGCTCATCCCTCGGGAGACAGGAAAGCTTAACTGCTGTTTACAAAGGACTTGGAGGTTTTCAGGTACAAAGTGCCCCTGGAGATTCAGGTTGATTAGTGTTAATTCAAAACCACTTCCTCTATTATGGTAGCAGCTGAGAAGTCACATGCACAAATGAAGCATGTGGATTTCGATGCAAAGGAAAATGCCATTTCAGTAGCAGCTATTCCCAGACTCTGACTGAGCCTTCCTATGGCAAGTATTATTGATGCATAAAATCATCGAATCCTCTGGGTCCTCCCACTTCTTACTTATTTTTAGTTTAAAACCGAGCATCAGACCGACTTCCTTACATTCAAGCTGCCAAGTGTCCTTGGCTGGCAAGAATCTCCCTCCTTGTAATATCAATAATTAATGTCAGCTACCAATGCTGAGACAGCTGAACCACACAAAAGGAACTGGCCTGGTTCATTTCTACTTATTTACTGTGTCCGTCTTTGGTCAAAATGTTTGGTCAGATTCAAAATGGTGTGTCATCAAGGCAACCAGTACTTATTTATTCAATACACATTTATTGAGGTCCTACTCTGTGTAAGGTTCTATGCTGTCTATTCTCTGTGTGGGAGAGTAGTCACATGATTATACCCTCACAAATTTGAAGTCTGATGATAATTATTACCAGGCATTTTGCACTTCTTGTATACCAGACACTGTGCTAAGTATTCATGAACAATAACTTTTCCTTCTCATAGCAGCCCTGTTAAGTAGGTAGCATTCCCTTTTTACCCACATGTGTCGTGATAAATGCAAAACCCTAGTTCTGTCATGGAGCAGCTGCTTGTCTTATCCAGGTTCTGAACCCAGCTGAGCACCAGTGCGTGAGAAGGCTGTACTAGTTCTGCTTTTGCCAAAATGTGTTTCTTCCCACAAGAAGCTCCATGAAAAATTTGAATTCATAGCCACAGCATCTATGATTCTCAGAGGTCCCTGAGGCCCACAGTGGCTTCTTCTGTGGATCTCAGCTCAGAGAAGCTTCACCTGTGCTCCCCGAAGTGATTGGATCCCCAGATTACACACTTTCATACCTCCACGTATCTTTCCTTCAGAGTTATTACCACAGTGAAAGTCTGTTTGTGAGATTATTTACTATGGCTCTGCCAGGCTGCTGGAAGCTCCATGAGGCTGCAGACGATGCTTTTTTTCTGCTCACTTTTGTTTTCCTAGAGTCTGGCACAGTGCCTGCCACAGATAATCAATACTATTTAATCCATTAACTAATTGCTCTGAAAAGAACTACAAACACACACCCCCCCCCCAAAAAAAAACCTGGAGACTTAACTTATCTCACACATTGCAAACCTCATTCAACAAACTTTTACTGATCTTATTCAAGATCCAGGCACTGAATTAGGTTCTAAAGATATTGCAATAAACTAAGCAGACATGGCCCTTATTCTCTTAGGGCTTGAATTTCAGTAGGGAATCCAGATGATAAATGAGTCAAATAAAATGAATAAGATAATTTCAGATATGTGTTAAGTCCTGAGAAATAAAATTAAAATGAGCAGTGCTGATAGGATGAGGGGTGGTCAGGGAAGATGTCTCCAAAGAGAAGACATTGGATTGAGACCTGAATCATGATCAGGAGCCAACATTGTGATGTTACAGGCACCGATTTTTTCATCTCAATAAATGCATCACTTACTCAGAGCAAAACTCCTGGAGTCGTTCTTGACTCCTTCCTCTCATACTCCAAGGCAAGTGCAAGGCAACCCTGTATCTTTACCTTGACAGTATCTCAAGCTGATCAGCCGTTCCCCACCCTCACTGCTACCACACTAGTCCAAGCTGCTGCCATCTCTCACTTGGACTTTTCTAATAAACTTGTAACAGGTTTCTATCCACCATCTGTTCTCTGTAAGTCAACTCATGTCTCCGTGGCTCCTCCCTACGCTGAGGGTAAAAGCCACAGTGCTAACCAAGGCCTGCAGTTTCACATGATCTGGCCTCCTCTCTACCCCCATTTCCTGCTGCTCCTCTGCCCTACCACACTCCCCTTCTTGCTACCCACAAATAGGCCAAATGTGCTCCTGCATCAGGCTCTTTGCACTTGTCGTTTCCTCTTTCTGGAAAAGCCCATGTGCTTTTGTGTTGTGCTCCATACTTCATTCAAATTCTGCTTATATGTTCACCAGAAGACCTGCCCCCACCCTCTAGGGGCAATCACCATTATTCCCTATGACTTAACACTGTTTAATATTTCTTCATAGAACTCATCACACAAGGCAGGATATTATCTATGTGCGTCTTTCTCTCCTATTAGAATGTAAACCCCATGAGGGTAAGAACTGAGTCGACTTTGTTTGCTGTTGTATTCCCAATACCTAGAATACCTATTTCTATTCAATCAATAGTTCTTGAATAAAGAGAAGAACAAATGAAAGAATGACAAAACGCAAAGGCCTTGAGTCATAGTATGCTGGAAAGACAGAAAGAAGACAGGAATAGGGAGAGAAGAGGAGGCTAAAGATGCAGGCAGGGGCCAGACTACACAGGGCCTTGTGAGTAATTAGAAGGAGTTCTGATTTTCTTCCAAGAGCATCAGAAAACTGTTCACCTCTGGGAAGCTTTTGCTTTGTAATTCCCAACAGGTGACATAACACTTGGAGAAACACTGAACTTTATGACCTCTTCCCCACTATGTTCTGTGATGCCCAGAAGTAAAGCTCCGTACTGTTCTTTAATCCTATCAATGTTTGCTCTGGAGGCAATGGATTAAATAGCACATGTTGAATAATCAACTGAATTAACCTTCCCAAGACTACCTCATGCCACGATTTGGATTCTCTGGAAAGTATCTCTTACTCTTTCCTAATGTGCTTACACCTTGGTTCCAAATGTCTCTCCTTGGAGTTGCTGTGTAAATCCACTTCCTTGGGGAGCCATCCCTGACCTCCCAGGGCAGAGTTCAGGATCCTCCTGCATGCTCTTCAGCTCCCACTGTTGAGAGCAGGCAGTGCTGCTTTGTGGTGTCTCTCTGCTGCGCCAGCTGGAGTGTATGTTCCCTGAGGGTGGGGACCTCCTTTATTGTCTCTAATTCTGAGACCACAGAGAGGCTGCTGGATCCAGTGTACCAACGTGTGTTTTTGAACTGTTTTATTTTATGTTAATTCAAACTAGGTGCCAACATTTTAGGTTTTTTAAAAAATAGATTTTTGGCTTATGTTGAAAATATATAAGCCATAGCAATGCTGTGCCCATGTTCTTAACAATGAGAAGACTTGAGTAGCAACTGCTCCATTCATAGGGGACCTGGCTTTCCTCCAGCAAGCCACAATCCCCACTGCTCCTTATTATGTTTCTAATGCTGAGGTCAAGGGTTCTTTGTCATTTAACATCTGACTAAGTTATTGTTTTCTTACAGTAGAAATATTCTGTATCCAGTCTACTATCACAAGAAGGCTGCATGTTCTTAAACCTGGTACATGGGGCCTCTTTTGAGCAACTGAATTTGTGACCCTCATTTCTCCTAAAATAAACAAGTGTTTATAAAGGCATAGGACTTGACTACCCAACGAGGCAAAGATGTTAATTCTTCCCGAATTGATATATAGGTTTAATGTGATCGCTATTAAAATCCCACCAAGATTTTTATAAATACAGATCTGACTACTCTAAAATGTGTATGGAAAGCCAAAGGAACCAAAATAGCTAAAAATCGTTTTTGAAAGAATAATAAAGTGGGAAGAATCAGTCTCCTTGATTTTAAGATTTATTATATGGCGATAGTATGAAAGACTGTAATACTAACAGAGAGATAGAGGCATAGATCAATGAACAGCGTAAAGAATCCCAAAACAAACCAACACAAATATGTTCAACTCACTCAGTTTTTTGGGTTTTTTTTTTTTTTTTTTTTTTTTTTTTTTTTTTTTTTTTTTTTACAAACTTGCAAAAGCAATTCAATAGAAGAAAGATAGCCTTTCAATAAATGGCACTGGTGCAATTTAACTCCCATAGGCACAAAATTAATCTCAACCTAATCTCAATGAACTCAAAATGGATCACAGACTTAGATGTAAAATGTGAAGCTTTGTTCTTAGAAAAAAAAAGGAAATTGGCCAGGTGCGGTGGCTCATGCCTGTAATGCCAGCACTTTGGGAGGCCAAGGCGGGCAGATTACGAGGTCAGGAGATGAAGACCGTCCTGGCTAACACGGTGAAATCCCGTCCCTACTAAAAATACAAAAAGTTAGCTGGGCTTGGTGGCAGGCTCCTGTAGTCCCAGCTACTTGGGAGATTGAGGCAGGAGAATGGCGTGAACCCTGAGGCAGAGCTTGCAGTGAACCAAGATTGTGCCACTGCACTCCACCTGGGTGACAGAGCGAGACTCCGTCTCAAAAAAAAAAAGAAAGAAAAAAAAAAAAAAAAAGCTTCAGGATCTAGGCTGG
Organism: Macaca thibetana thibetana; assembly: GCF_024542745.1. Lineage (NCBI taxonomy): Eukaryota > Metazoa > Chordata > Mammalia > Primates > Cercopithecidae > Macaca > Macaca thibetana. Next base: position 34,890,424 of record NC_065583.1, read on the forward strand.
CAAAGAGTTCTTATGCTAAATGCACTGTCCATAAATTGAATCTCATAACAGTTAAACCATTTGCTCAGCAAAAGGTTCTGTTTAGAGAATTAAATGACAAGCTACAGGCTGGGAGAAAATACTTGAAAACCACATGTCAGACAAAGACTAGTTCCCGAAATATATAAAGAACTCTCAAAACAGCATTAAAAGAAATAATGCAATTAGAAAATGGGCAAAAGAAATGAGACATTTCACCAAAGATGATAGACAGATGACCAATAAGCACAGCAAATGATGTTTAACACTATCAGTCATTAAGGAAATACAAATTAAAGCACAATGAGATATCACTACATATCTATCACAGTGGCTAAAAATGAAATGGTAACAGTACAAGTGCTGGAATGCAGAGAAAGTCCATCATTCGTATATTTTTGGTAGGAATGTAAAAGGTACCTTCTGAATATTCTGGGGAAAAAGTTCTGGAAAACAACTTGGCAATTTCTTAAAAACCTAAAACATGAAACTATAATACCATATGACCCAAGAATTGCACCTCTGGGTATTTGTCTTGAAACAATAAAAAAAGTATGTGTACGCAAAAACCTGTATACAAACCTGTACACAATGTTTATAGCAGCATTATTCATAATTACCAAAAAACTGGAAACAACCCAGATGTCCTTAGCTGGGTAAATAGCACATGAAACTGTGGCACGTCCATACCATGGAATACCATTCAGCAATTGGAATGAACTATTGATTGATACAATCCACAATCTGAATGAATCTCTAGAAAATATTGAGTGGAAAAAAAGCCAATTCCAAAAGCTTATGTACTATTGGGTGTACCTCTTCTTAACCCCAGGTAACCACTAATCTATTCTCCGTTTTTATGATTTCATCATTTCAAGAATGTTGTAGAAATGGAGAACAGATTAATGGTTGCCAGGGTTGAGGGAAAGGGTGGGGACTGGAGGGAAATTGGTGTGGCTATGAAAGGGCAACAGGAGAGATTTTTATAGTGATGGAAATTGTCTGTATCTCTACTATATCAACGTCAGATCCTGGCTGTGATATAGTCCTATAGTTTTGCAAAATGTTACCATTGTGGTGGGGGGCAGCTGGGTGAATGTTACATAGTAACTCTCTATTATTTCTTACAATTGCATGTGTATCTCAAAATTAAAAGCTTAATTTTTCTTTAAAAAAAAATGTACACGCCTTGGAAACCAACCAGCCTTGGTTTTAAATTCCTGCTGTGCCACTTACTAGCTAGATGACCCTGGGCAGCCTCTTGGGGCCTCAGTTTCCTCATCTGTTAAATGGGGATCATAAAAGACCCATGCTCACAGTGCTCTGGAGATTAAATGAGGTAGTGCAGTTACAATGCTTAAGAGCTCGCCTGTGTTTGGCGAAGAGCTCAGTAGATGGGAGCTGCTTTTGTTGCTGTCACTGTATCACGTAGAGAATCCAGAGGCAGGTTCAGCCCTGGAACATCTCAGGTTAAACCATGCTTTGTGTAGAGCAGAGATTCCCCAAGTACCTCAGTTCATATCACCCTTAGTATCCTCCTAACTTTTTTCATGTTGTTCTTGGGCCAAAAAAAAAAATTCACAACAGTTCTGTTTACTAAGTAGTTAGGTTCAGACTACTTAATAAGTATGTTTGCACTAACAATTTAGTAACTGTTTGAAAACATAGTAACGTAAATTGAAGAAATAATTTTATTTCATTCTTTTTTTTTTTTTTGAGATGGAGTCTCACTCTGTCGCCCAGGCTGGAGTGCAGTGGCCGGATCTCAGCTCACTGCAAGCTCCGCCTCCCGGGTTCACGCCATTCTCCTGCCTCAGCCTCCCGAGTAGCTGGGACTACGGGCGCCCGCCACCTCGCCCGGCTAGTTTTTTTTTTTTTTTTTGTATTTTTTAGTAGAGACGGGGTTTCACCGTGTTAGCCAGGATGGTCTCGATCTCCTGACCTCGTGATCCGCCCGTCTCGGCCTCCCAAAGTGCTAGGATTACAGGCGTGAGCCACCGTGCCCGGCTTATTTCATTCTTAACTACAATTGCTTACAATGAATTATGTGTCCCTGTCTGTACCGCTTCCCAAACCTTGGAATCAGATTGAATACTGTCACCTTCATTGTCTCCTCCATATTGATTTTGATGCAGTGCTTGTTTTTAATTATATTAACTACCAAAAATCCAGCTTTGCAAAAATACTTTGTAATTAAGGGGAATATACCATGCACTAATGTTGAAGTGGTAAGTTCCCTCATGCTATCCATTCTCACACTGTCTGACAGAGATTTAATATCACTATTGTTCACTCAAAATTTAAAATATCCTGCAGCATCCCTGTGAGTCTGTCATGATGCCCTGGAGTGCTTTGGTACATAAATTGGGAATTACAGGTTGAACAGTTCATTTTGGCCTCTTCCAGAGCAAAGCAAAGTAGACTCAGGCCCAAAGCTGCTCTACTGGGACCTTTCCAGTTGGAATGATCCATCTGCTGCTATCCACACCTATGTGTCCAGGATGGTCTCACAGCTAAACTGCCTACCATTGGGAGACACGAGCCATTTTTTCTGACTCAGCAATGGCAGAGATGATTAGGAATGGGATACCTTTTTTTTTTTTCCTGGTATTCTAAAGATATTAAGCAATTTGGGAAGCTCCTCTTAAAATTGAATTCCGCATTAAGCACCTAGAAGGTGACAAGCACTGTTGTAGGTACTGGAGGCACAGAAATAAATTGAGCCTAGTCCCTAGCCCTTGAATAATTCTTCCTCCACAGATGATATGCAGCATGATGTTATAGAAAAGCCCTGGAGCCAAGAGACCCGAACAAAAATTTGAACTTACCATATGAACTTGTTAGGTTGGCCTTCCTGAGCCTCAGTTTTGGTAACTGCATAATGGGAGTTTAAGTATCCCTACAGCACCTTTATCTCATAGCATTTAATGAGATAAATGCATGTAAACTCAGAATGTTATGATTAGCAAACAGCCACCATTTAGATGCGCTGCTTTTTAAAATCACTGATTATCAGTTCAAGCTGCTTTGCCCAAGAGTGAAAAGAAATCCAAACAACAAAATATATTTCTCATGCTTCTTAGAAGAATTGGGGATAGCAGGGGTAGGGCAAGGAAGAAAATTCCAAAAGATGTTATGACTGCAGTGAGAAATTGAGGAGCAGAGTTGTCCTAGAAGCCCTGTTCTCCTTTTGCAGGCTAGAGAATAAATACTTTGAGAGCTAAATTGACCTGCTCATCCTCCTGTTCCTTTCTCCTCTGGAATATGTCACTTGAAAGAGAACAACTTTCTGGCCTCTGATTTTGGCTATCACCCAGTGGCTGCTTTGTCTAATGATTGCTACATATGACTTTTTTTTTTAAACTCCCAGTCCAAAAGCTGTTTCAAAGTCAAAGTTAATACAGATGTTGTGTCATCCCAGGCATCAGTGATAGGTGTTGTTTAGTCAAGGTGGATCTGACTGGGATCTCTCTCCAAGAAAGTGAGATAATATGAGAGACCATAAAGCAGCTGTTAATTTCCCTCTCAAAGTGAGGGGGATTATGCACAGTGGTGGAAAACCGTTCTCTGCGTCCCCAACCTAATTGTCTTGATTAACACGCTGCATGGCCATCACAGGTGTAGCACATAATAGCACTATAAGGTTTTCATAGCCAGGCCAATTAAAATCTGTCATTGAGCCAAGAACTAACAGTGTGTGCATCATAATGCCAAAAGTCAAAATGAGTTCTCTAAATAATAATTGCTTGCATTTCTAGGACAATTTATCTTTTTTTTTTCTTTGAGATGAAGTCTCGCTCTGTCACCCAGGCTGGAGTGCAGTGGCACAATCTCAGCTCACTGCAGCCTCCATCTCCTGGGTTCAAGCAATTCTCCTGCCTCAGCCTCCCAAGTAGCTGGGACTATAGGCGTGCACCGCCATGCCTGGCTAATTTTTGTCTTTTTAGTAGAGACGGGATATCACCATGTTGGCCAGGTTGCTCTTGATCTCCTGACCTCGTGATCCACCCACTTCGGCCTCCCAAAGTGCTGAGATTACAGGCGTGAGTCACCACACCTGACCGAAAATTTATCGTTTTAAAGCATACTTTCTTTACCTCATTTTCTCCTCATACCAGAAGGCAAGCAGTTTAGGTGGGGAAACTGAAGTTCAAAGAGATTCCGTGACTTACCAATCTAGAGCACCCTAATAATTGTGCCAGGCTGCTCATAGTAAGTTCTTAAAGAATTTTCTCTTATCCCTATGACAATAACTAGCATTGATCTTTCACTTAACAGCTGACAAAATGCTGTTATATTTATTTTCTTTTTAGATCTCCTATAACAACCCTGCAAATCAGATCTTTTTTAGATCCCATTTTTATGGACAAAAAAGCTCAAAATCTTGGAATATTGATTGAAATCCTGTGTCATTTTAGAGTGAGACCTTGTTCAAGGGCACAGGGTTACCAAGTGGTAGAACTAGGATAAGAACTCAGGCCTGCTGGCTGACCCAGTGTTCTTCACATCATTCCATGCTTACAGTCTCTCTCTCTGCACATTTTAGAGTTGGGGGGAAACGAGTCAGGACGATTGACACTGAGCTGCAAAGACACAGGTTTCTTCTATTGCCACAGTGCCCAGCTTTGAGCAACTAAAGGGTTTTGGTCAATTGCGTATTTTCCTATTGAACTGGGAATGGACAATTTATATTCTAAACTGAATATAAATTTGACCCTTGGTCTCTTAACTGCCTGATCTCTATGGTGTGTTTGATAAAGGTATTTTTGTTGTTTTACAGGCCACCCCCAGAGACCCTGAGCGATACATTTAAAAGTTCTGGGTGGCTGTGAATGACCATGAAAGTAGGAGATAAATATCTTAGCTGGCTAGGCAGACTAAGAAGTAGATAGCCTGCTTAAAGGAAAAGCAAGCTCTAAGCTATTCTCAATCAGATCCACAAACAATTTCTTGCAGTAAAATGTGTTGTTCTTTGTTTCTCAGATGAGGAATGAGGAGGAACCCCTCTTAGGCTCTTCTGATGATTTTTTAGGTTAAGGCTGAGCCCCTGAGTACAAATGATTGCCTGGCTTATATCCCAGTGCTGATGGAGCACACAGGATGGCTCCCTGGTGACACATGTGAGGGTAGGAGTGGAATTTCACATTTCTCACTGCTGGAACGGCAGTGTTTTCCACCCATTGTTCATTCTGAAAGCTCTCTTCAGTCCTAGCCTGTGTGTTGTCACTGGAGGAGGAAAGAGAATGAATTCTGTGTTCCCCACGGTGCACTGAAGCCTAAGGGCCAAGCTCCTTTCATCTAAAAAGCCAAAAATGATGATTTCCTCAAGAGCAAATGGCTCTCATTGCGTCTTTGGCTGCAGAGACATATCTGTATCTGCTCTGTCACTCCATCCTGAAATCTGGGGTGTGGCTGAAGTAGCCATGTAAGAGCATTCACAAATAACCTCTTTTATTTAAAAGGTGGGGGTGGGGGGTGGTGTGGGAGGAAAATGTAGGAACAGCCTTATGTTCTATATTTTATTTCAGATTTTTAAATATTATGAAAAGGAAGAAGGAGAAAGCATCTATGCATGTAAATATATATTTGTAAGTTACTATGTATACTAGATATAGTTAAATAATTTTTTGCCACTTTATAATTTCCAGGCATGGTATGAATAAATCTACACTTGGCTTAACTTAATGCAGTTGAATTGATTTCTGCCTGCTAATCTGTGATTCTCTCTCAGTGGGAAATAATCAATAAGGTCAGTTGGGCCCACTTTTGCACGTCATTGGTTCTAGTTTTAATCTTGGTAATCCTGGCTGTAAACCACTCACTATGGAGGCGGATTGATTGGCAGCAATATTTGCTCAATGATTCTGTGGCCATATTTGAGGCACATTTTAGCTTATGACTTGGTGTAACTGTTTCTGCATTAGCGTTTAGTGCCTGTTTTCTTTCTTATACTACAAAGGGCCTATTGAAAGGAAGCTTGGGGAAAATCAACTTAACAGGGAGGGAAATGAAATAAGTTTTAAAAGGAAATAATAATAATAAAATTAAAGCACTATAGAGTCTTAGTGCTTGAGGAATTTGAATTGGATTAGACATGGGGATGGAGAAGGTCATAACATTTAGTCCAGAAGCAAAAATTGCCATCAAAGTCACTAAGCTACATTTAATCCCAATTCCTTCTCATTAGGTGAGTAGGAGCTACCTCACCTTTTCCTTCTTTTGTAAAGAATATCTTTTATGTATCACAAGTGAGGGGAGTGCTGAACATGATGCCTTCCTTTAGCCTCACATGATAGTTTTATAAATTTCTAGTGAAGTCACACATGAAGGGAATTTATAAATCCAGCATCACTGCCCAAGTCCTTTCAGTCCAGCATATGTTGAAAAACCCTATTTGAATGGTGAAAAGAGAAGGAAAATAATTCTTCTTCCACCCACCTAGCCATTCCATCCATCAATAATTCATGACAATCTTCAGACCAAAAGACTGTCGTTAAAGAGAGTAAAATGATATAAGCAAAGTGCTTAGCATAGGACCTGGTTTGTGTATTACTATATTAGTTTGCTAGGGCTGCCATAGCAAAGTACCACAAAGTGGGTGGCTTAAATAACAGAACTGTATTGTCTCACGGTTCTGGAGGCTGAAAGTTCAAGATCAAGGTGTTGGCAGGTTGCTCCCTTCTAAGGCTATCACAGAAAAACTGTTCCAGGCCCCTCTCCTAGCCTCCTTTGGTCTTCAGGCAATTTTTGGCAGTCCTTGGCTCGCAGATGCCTCATCCCACCTCTGCCTTCGCCTTCATCACCTTCAAGTGCTGTTCTCCCTCTGTGCATACCCATCTCTGTGTTTCAGTTTCCCCTTCTTATAAGGACACTAGTCATATTGAATTAGGACCTACCCTAATGACCTCATTGCAACTACTTCTGCAATGACTCTTATTTCCAAATAAGTTCACATGCTGAGATATTGGGGGTTAAAACTTCAACATACAAATTTTGGGAGGACACAATGCAACCCATAATAATTATTATCATTTACTATTGTATCTTCATTATTTGTTAGCTTTTCATAATTTCCTTTTTACTATAAATCTCTACCCTGCAGAGAATTAAAAATTTGCAAAAATAGGAAAAAGTAGGGAAGTGAAGAAATCAGAATATCAATGCACAGTGTGAATATCTTCAAGTAATGATGAACTGTTGGGCATAGCCACCATATTCAGGCATTAATGTTTCAGGTAAGAGGATCCAGAACAACTGGCCAGCCCAATCCAGTGAGGCAGCAGAGCTAGTCATTAGTTACACCCCAGCCATCCAGAGTGTTGGCAGTCTCTCCAATGGTAAGATTTTGGTATCCTTTCATACAGTGAGCAGGCAGGCAGCGGCCTGCCCAACCTCACCAGATGGTGTGGAGTCCCCCGCGTCACTGGCGTCATACGCATTTTAGATTTATTAAAAAACCCACAAAAAAAGAAATACCCTTTGGAGCAATATAGTCTCAAATCCAACAATTTCCTGCAGTATCACAGCAAAGTTCCCCCCCGGGCAGCTGTTGAGATGGTTAGCCAGTAATTCTTCAAAACATTTTTTTTCTGACACATAGACAACATTTTCCTTTGTAAGAACGTGAAGGTTTGATTCCTCCAGAGCCCATTACATAGACAGATTGGCCCCTGAGATAATTACAAGAAGATAGTCTAATGGGTTCGATTAAGGAAATCCCATTACCTCCATGAAGAATCACCAGTGAGGTACAGACCCAGATGAGTCTTCCTACACACACAAATATAATTTCTTACCTAAAAGCATAGAAACACCATTCAGTTCACCTGTTTATATTTGGAAACTAGGCTAATATCGATCTGTTAAAACCAAAAATATTCTGTTGAACCAGAATATTTTTATTCTACTCTGCTTCAAAAATAATTTAGGATGACATTCAAGGATCTATCAAATATGACATGATAGACTATGTTAAAAGTTGGGTGGCCTAAAATTGTGTACTCTCAGTATCAGAATCCGGCCTCCCAGCACAGGCAGGAGTGACAGCTCTCACAAACCTAACAGGTGGTGAGCCAGTCCTTCTTGAGATGGCATGATTCTCAGAGCTCTGAGTTCTGTCCCCACCTCCTGAGAGGCAGTCGCCCCTCGCATTATACCCCTAGCTATTGATTCCCATTTGCCCTGTAGAGGGGTGAGAGAGTGGAAAAATCCTTGGGTGTCCAAGAAGTATGACACCTACAAGGACACCATGAGTGTTTCACCCTCCATTCCTAGAAAGGCAGGATTTGTATGAATATGCAGCACTGTCAGCTCATAATTTATACCTTCCCCTGACACCAACATGTCCAACTTCAGATTATAAGTATATTTTTTAATGTATAAGAAAATGTTTTAGAAGGTGGAAAAAATCATTTTCATTAGGTTAAGACGCTGTATTAAGCTCATCTCTGTCCTGTACTCTGTTAGTGTCCAAGGCACATATGTACATGGAGAAAGGGGGGTTGCCTGCTAGATGAGAATCTTCCTTACTGCATGTGCTCTGTCCTTATCAACTAGGTTTTTTCAAAATCTCTCTGATAAGCATAGGAATTACCTGGGGAATTTTTCAAATTGCAGATGCCTAGATCCCCATTCCTAAAGAATCTGATTCAGTAGAACTGGGGTGGGACCCAGGAATCTGCATTTTTTTTTGAGATGGAGTCTTGCTCTGTCGCTTGGCTGGAGTGCAGTGGCGCGATCTCAGCTCACTGCCACCTCCGCCTTCTGGGTTCAAGCGATTCTCCTGCCTCAGCCTCCTGAGTAGCTGGGATGGAATCTGCATTTTTAATGTGTTCCTTTGGTGACTGTGAGCTTCGTGGCCTATGAGACATAATTTGAGCAGCACTCTGCCCTCCTGTGATCTCCTTTCTTTTAGAACACTAATTTTTGCATTATTATCCTACCATCATTTTTTCAAAGTGAAATTTCTTCATGTTCATCTGTGAAAAAATATGCTCATTGTGAAAAAATAATCAGACAGTGTGAGTAAAAATCATCAGTTTTTTCAGCATTGAGATGGAATTGCCCTAAATGTTTTATGTTTTAATGGCATCTGTCAAGAACTTTGTGTGTGTGTGTGTGTGTGTGTGTGTGTGTGTGTCTCATTTAAAAATATTAATTTGGCAGACCCAAATTTATGGAAAAGAAAGAGGGCGGTAGCTTCCACAAGACCTTTTTCTTCCAGAGATAACAACTTTTTCTTTGAGTTCTGTGACTCCAAGAGTTCTTCATTTACAACAGCCTCTTCCCACGGTGGTTTCAAAGCTCCTTATTTACACCTCTACCTGGAGCACTCTTCTTTAAAGTCTGGGTAGCTACCAGGTGCTCTTAATAACTTAGGAGACATAAGGGAAATTGCCATCTCCAAGATTCTTTTTTCTTGCAAACATTATCTTGTCACCACAGAGCTGTTCTCTTTTATCACTTGTACACCTCCTTCACTTGGAAAAAGTTAGGTCACATCAACATTTCACCTATTCATTTTTCTACCTTTGGTGAGAACCATCATTTAGCATTTCACCTCTGAGAAGTCTTCTCTAGCTAGAGAGGGCTCCCAACATTTCCCAAGGATCCCCATTTATTCAGTGCTTTGTAATCATTGTGAGGTCTTAGGTTCCTTTGAGAATCTGATGAAAATGATAATCTCTCATTCCTAAAATGAATGCATGTATTTGCACCCACATTTTTCCAAGTATTTTCAAGAGGTCCAAGGAATCTAGGTTAAGGATACTCCCTGATAATATGTCCTCAGCAGACTGAATTCCCTCAGGTCTAGAAAGGATTCCCACAGACATTATTCATTAAAATAAGTATTGAGCATCAATTATGTAGCAGACACTGCATTGGGGTACTGGGGATACAAAGAGAAACATAGGAACCCTTGTTTTAAGGATCTCAGGATAGAAATGGAAGTAGATGGATAAATAGTGATCATGGAATGTGAGAAGTACCTGAAACACAGCAGGGCTACAGTAAAATGTTCTTAAATTATAATTGTGACTTCTTTCCTTAAAATCTTTGATGCATCCTCTTCCTATCATGCACAAAGACCTTCCTCATGAACCTCAAGCTTACTTCTCTAGTATATTCTGAACATGTGTCCTTCCTTTGCCCAGTCCTGGCACTCCATGCTTCCATCTCATTGAAATCTCTGTTGGTCCCCAAATGTACCATGCTTTATGAGTCTTTATATGAGTTGTCCCCCATCCCTGGCATTCTTTCCTCCCCATCCTTTTCCCTTTTGCCAGGCCAACTCTCATTTGTCCTTTAACACTAGGTCTGGAATGCTTTCTCCAGTATGCTTCCCCTGATTTCTCTAAATTCTATTTAGATGCACTTCTTGCCAAATACGGTGGCTCACACTTGTAATCCCAACACTTTGGGAGGCTAAGGCAAGAGGATTGTTTGAACCCAGGTGTTCAAGACCAGCTTGGGCAACATAGTTGAGACCCTGTCTTTACATAAATAAAAACTATTTGGGTACAGTGGTGCCTGGGCTCAAATGATCCTCCCACCTCAGCATCCCAAGTAGCTGAGACTACAGGTGTGAGCCACCACACCTGGCCTCCAACAACTATTTGTTAAACCAAATACACTGAAAGAAGATGGTGACACCCATAAATATAACACCTGACTGAAGAGTTTCCCATTTATAAATGATTTCACTGGGATAAAAGGCTTATATACTAAATAAGCATTTTGTAATCACTGTATATTACTTAGGGATTATGACACACTGACAAGAAATAATGTGGCAAAAAAAAGTGGAACGGATCAAAAAGTACAAGCTTTAAAATCAGGCATACCTGATTCAAATTCCACCTCTTTTGCAGGCTTGACAAGTAACCTTCCGTTGATTTCATAGATATTTGTTGAATCATGCTCTGTGCAAGGCAATGTGCTAAGTGTTAAAGAGGTAAAAGTAAATATTCTCTACAATCTTGGAGCTTCCAATCACTTTCTTCAGGCTCTTTATCTGTAATTTGGGGCCAACAATGTTTTCTTGGAAAGCTACTGGCAAGATGAAGCATAATATGTATCAAAATGCCCACTCTAGGTCTTTGCATGAAGTAGACACTCAATAAATGCTACCGGAAGGCACAGCTCCTATAATTTAATCAGGACAGGTCAATGAACATTCACAGTGCAGCCAAAGCTCTCTGCCAATATGAAGTCCACAGTAGCTATTGAGCCCTTGAAATGTGGCTAGTCCAAGTTGAGATGTGATGTAAGTATAAAATACACACCAGGATTTGAAGACTTACCATGAAAAAAAAGACAGTAAAATAACTCAGTAATATTTTATATTCATTACATGTTAAAAGGATAATATTTCAATAAATTGAGTTAAATAAAACGCTGTATATGATTAATTTTACCTGTTTTATGTTTTAAATGTTATCATTGGAAAATTAAAAATTATATATGGCTCACATTATTTCTATTCAACAGTCCTGGGTTAGAGAGGAAATGTACGTTATAGGTTCTAAAAAGAACAAACTGGAGATGCCAAAGGTGATCCAGAAATGTATACCACTAGGTAATGACTGAGCAGGGATGAAAACACAAAGCTGCATGAAAGCAAAGCTACTTTCATGCCCTCATGGTGGTATTAACAGTAATTACCAGATTACACCAGAGTCAGAACATTCTCATTCACTTTAGTTCAAATACCAATTGTGGAATGTACCCATGTACACACCTAGGAAAGGGGGTGGTACTGGGGGCTGGGAGGAAGCTGGCAGAGATGTCCTCAAGCCTTACGATGGCTGCTATGATTCACTTCTTCATTTGGAAGCATGTTAAAGCAGATGGGCTTTAGACATGTGAGGTTTGGATGTCAGCATCATTCCTTCCTATGTGATCTTGGGCAAGTTAGTTATCTCTCCAGGCCTCAGTTTACTCATAATAATAACTAGATCAGAAGATTTCTGTGATGACTGAAGAAGCAAATGCATGTAAAACATGTGGCAGGGCATAACACCCAGTTGTTAGTTATTGTCACTCTATTAGTCTGTTCTCATACTGCTAATAAAGACATACCCAAGACTGGGTAACTTATAAGGAAAGAGGTTTAATTGACTCACAGTTCAGCATGGCTGGGGAGGCCTCAGGAAACTTAAAATCATGCCAAAAGGGGAAACAAACACATCCTTCTTCACATGGAGGCAGGAAGGAGAATAATGAGTGCACAGTGAAGGGAAAAGCTGCTTATGAAACCATCAGATCTCATGAGAACTAACTCACTATCACAAGAACAGGATGGGGGAAACTGCCCCCATGATTCAATTATCTCCACCTGGTCCCTCCCATAACACGTGGGGATTATGGGAACTACAATTCAAGATGAGATTTGGGTGGGGGCACAGCCAAAGTATATCAGTCACCATCACAGCCTGTTTTATGTAATCATAAATAATAATGCCCACCACATATTTGGTATTCAATAAATGCTTGTTGAATGAATGAAATAGATCATCATCATCAAATGAAGCAATGGATGACTCTTTATTCCTGAAATTTCAGTGTCATCAGGTAGGATCCTGCTGCTATACCTCTAAATGTTGGTGTGTGTCTTGTAAGAACAGTCACAGCTACTGAGAACTGCTGACTAAGTTGTCTCTTGTTTTGACAAGTGTCCCTCAGCGTTGACTCTACCCTCAGGCCACTCCATAGCCATTCCAGCAATGTCCATGGTTTTATATTTCCCTTATGCTTTCCACTTTTCCATTATACCCGAGTGTGAGACTCTTTTTTCCCCCATCCAATTTAATCGTATAAAACCTGCTCTGATTTAGAATCTCCTTTGCAGCTAATCGAACCTTGCAGCATTCTATTAGCTCTTCCTGTTTGCTCTCAGCCCAAGCTGAGGCATCTGGGATTATTATGTAATAACCTGGGCTCATATCTGGTCAGTATATACCATCCCTTTTCATTCTGCAAATCCCCTCAGGGTTCTCTCTCTGTTTGCAAGGGGTGGGAGAAGAGAGTGGAAGGATTGTAGTGGGGGGTTTTGGTGGGAGGGGACTGTTTGCTAAGAGTTATTATCCCACACTTATCAGTATTAAACTGGATTTGACAACTCATAGCCTGGGATTTAAATGATCTAAATCCTTCTTCATTTGGCAGCCTGGTTTTACCCATTATTTATTGTGCTACCCAATTTATTATCATCGGCACACTCGGAGGCTTGGCCTGTGGTGTCTTCACAGCCAAGTGATTTATACAAATAATAAAAAAGATCGGGGTTCCTACCAATGAAATTCAAAGCAATTCCACCTCTCCTTTTCCTCTCATCTAGCTCAGTTCATCTCTTACACATTAACCCTTGGCCTTCTTACTTCTTCTCCTAGAGAAATTCATCCTCAGCTTCCTTCTGATCCCTGGAAGGAATGCTATTGGCAGGGAGAGGGGAAGGTAATGAAAGTGGCGATTTAGCTTGGTGCAAAAGTAATTGTAGCTTTTGCCATTAAAAGTAATTGCAAAAACTGCGATTACTTTTGCACCAGTCTAATAGAATTCCAAAACATAAATATCATCAGGTCTTTATATGGAAAGTACCATGCAAATCCTCTCTATACATTATAGGATTTGGTTGCCACACCAGCACCTTGAGGTAGACATTGATTTTATCCCATTTGACAGCAGAGGGTCTCAGTTTGAAATATGCTGCATCTCAATCTCACGAGGACAGGCAGAGTGGGAGAGAGAAGCATGGCCAGGGGGTGGGGTGTCTGGAACATGGCCAGGATGAGGGGTAATACTGGTACCAAAACTGTAATGTAACATGAGCTTTGAAATCAAGCAGACCTGGAAGTGAATTCCAGTTCTTTAACCTATTGAGTTGTAGGACCATAAGTAAGCAGTCTGTGCCTCAGTTTCCTCACCTGCAAAGTGGGAATAATAAAGTAGATAGGTAATTGTGAGAACTGAATGAGATCTTGTATATAGGGCATTTAACACAGTTTCTCCATCTGTTAAAAATGGCTAATGGCCAGGCTCATACCTGTAATCCCAGCACATTGGGAGGCCAAGGCAGGAGGAATTCTTGAGCCCAGGAGTTCAAGACCAGCCTAGCCAATGTAGGGAGGCCCCATCTCTACAGGAAAATAAAAACATTAGCCAGGTATGGTGGCATGCATCTGTAGTCCCAGCTACTTGGGAGGCTAAGGTGGGAGGATCTGCTTGAGCCAGGGAGGTTAAGGCTGCAGTGAGCTGTGATCATGCCACTGTGCTCTGGCCTGAGCAACAGAGTGAGACCTTGTCTCAAAAAAAAAAAAAAAAAAAAAAAAAAAACCTAACTCATTTTATCTTCACAACAACCCTATGAGGTAATATATGTAAATCACTTAAAACAATTCCTGGAAATGCTCAATAAATGTTAGCTGTTATTACTACCACTACTATTACTACCACCACTGCTACTACTACTGCTGTTATTATTGTTTACTATTACTACCACCACCACTACTACTACTGCTGCTATTAATGTCATGAATCAAATTCAATACAAAATCAGTACTTTCCAGCTTGTATATTGCAAAGACCTTGAGTAGGGTCCTGGTAAGCTGAATTCACCCATGATAGTAATTACAGCCTATGCTACCATATAAATGACGTGTGTGTATGTGTCTCTGTGTGTGTGTGTGTCTGTGTGTGGTTTTGTTTTCCTTGCCCCAGATCTACTTATGGCCTTCTCAAACTGGTTGCTAATTCTAGACTTTGAGGGAAGTTTTGTATAAAGCTCTGGCCCAAGCTTAGAACAACTTTAACATGGGAATTCAGTGTCCTGTCATCTTCTCTCTCTGGTCTCAAGCTTTAGCAAATCTACTTGTATTAGTTCACATGCTTCTTACTGAAAGCCAGATGTTTATGGGTAGCCTTCTATTCACTTACTTAGAATATTTACAATTAGAAAGTTTATTCATTTATTTAAAATATGGGCCAAGGGTAGCTCTGTTGGAGTATCTGCTATGTTGAAACTGGAAGAAGCCCCTCACCCCCAATTAATTTTATATCTTGCAAAACTATTTATGTTGGCATTGCCCCAACTAACCTTTAGCAATCCCATACTGCCATTGCTTTTTGACCACCCAGCCCTGTACTTTGGAAATACTGGAAGTTTTATCCCATGTTCCCACATAACTTGCACTGAGTGGGTTACTGCATATTTAGGGTAGAATGAGTAACCAGATTGTGGGAACAGCACCTCCCACTGATTTACATTTGTAAAGGAAGTGGTGCTGAGAGTTCATGGTAACCTAGAAGTCCAAATTTGGCCCGTATTCTCTCTTATATCCTGTAGCTAGAGCCAAGAGTAATGTTGAGTATGTAAAAATAATTTTCACAGTGAGTGTGTATCAGTAATTTATAGCATATAGATAGCATTGTTTCCAACACAACTTTGCTGAAGCAGCAATAGCAGAAGATGGGCTTTAGAATTGGTCTCCTTCACTAACTGTGTGGTCTTGAACAAGTTGTATAACATCTGTAAACCTGGAGTGCCCCAGCTACAGAGTCTATATGGATGTAGAATCAATCTCATAGTGCTGTTTGAGGGGTAAATGAAAGAATGCTTTTAGAGTTTGTAACTGAGCACCTGACACAAAGTACTCAAATACTTGTTCCTTATTAGTATTTCCTCTTCTATTGATTTGCATATTCCTAGGCTTTTTACATACAGTAAAATTTTATTGATGTTGTATTTGTTGCCTAATATAGTCTGATGGCCACAGTGCTATTAATGCTGTTATTGTTTGTGGTAAAAATATGTTTTACCATGAGCATGGTTTCAACGGGAATTCACTTCCAGGTTTGTTTTACAAAACCTTTATATTTCCTCTTATACCTCTGCAAGATTGCCCTTTGTTCCTGATTTCAAGGCCATAGTCACTGTGGAAATTCCAAATCATGCCTCCTTTCTATTTTTGTCCATCCTCCCTTTCCATCAGCTGTCACTTGGTTTTCACTTGCTCTGTGGAAAAACCGTAGTTTCTGTGTATTAGCAGCTGGAAGCCTGAGGCTTCAGACTAAATATTATCATTTTTCAGTGCTGTAGCACTTGTATTAAAGAGGTCCTTGCAAACATTTTTATGAATGTATGTGTATTACAAATACTGTTTTCTCTTGTGGTCAAAAGAAGTTATTGAAATTCTGATTCTCATACTCAGCCCTATGCGGAGTGACTTACCTTTGACCTTTCACCATAAGTGAGAAGCAGAATAAATGAGTGATGATTTCAACTGCCTCCTCCTTTCTTGGGGTAATGAATGAGTCAGCATCAAGGACTCTGCCAGGAGGCCTGAGCCATAAATATCCCTGCAATCCATCAAAAATCTCTTCAGAAGGTTGTTTTTAAACCATAAACGGAGAAGGAGTTCCTGGACCTTATCTTAATCATCAAGTTAGTGGGAGATATTTATGCTTCTAACTTTCGGGTCAAAAAGAAAGGCTATAGCCAACAATATAGATAGAGAAATTAATATGACCTCATGATGGGATGGCAAACTTCTCATAGAGGAAAGACACACAAAAAAAATTCAATGAACGTACCTATTTTGTCCAAATTCTTGTCAGTTGTGTCATGTTGTTTTCCTAAAACTTATTGAGGATTTATCAGATGCCAGGCAGTGTGCTAACTCCTTTATTTGCATTATCTCATTTCATCTGCACACCTCCTTCATGAAAAGCGGAAAGATTTTCTTCACTGTTGTACAGAGGAGGAAATTGAGAATGAGGGTGACTGACTCTCCCAAGGTTTTGAAGCTAATAGATGGCAGAAATGTGCTTTGACTCTCAGATCCATCTGACTTCAAAGCCCAAGCTCTTAATTACTCAGTTAAACTCTACAGGAAGCCATGGAAAATGAAGAGGGAGAGGAGAAACATATACAGAAATGCAAGTTGGCCTTCTCTCTGCCACATAAAGTACTCATAGTACAGTATAGTTAAGGTCTCTTGAAAAATAATTTTAATTTTTCATTAGCACTATAAGCAGAAAGCCAATGGATACTATAAGACCCTGAAAAAGTCCAGGCATCAGAGTCCTGAGGCTGCAGCAAGCATCAGGTACCCAGCAGTACCACAGATTTTGCAGCCATTTTAAGTGCCTAACTGGCAATAATTGTATATACCTGAAAACATCCCATTTTTGTCTCCATTCATTCTAACTTACTTGGAGTACAGTCTCCTGTCAGGCATGTCTTTGTGACACATGCAATATTTTATTTATGAGAAGAATATCAAAATATGATTGTTGGATTAGCTGATAGAGCATAGATTGGAAAAGGAGTCAGCTGGTGTGTTGTATGTAGCTTCAGCAGGAAGATACATCTAATCTGTGCTTTTCTTTCCAAACTCACACCTTGTACATGGCTGAATCTTCCTCTCTAACCCTTTCTACTGTGAGCCTCAAAGGCCTCATCAGTTTCTTCTTGGAATGCAGAGAATATCTTTTGGCTACATTTCCTGGTCAGACTCCTCATGCCCATTCAGGCTTCCCTGACCACCTGTCTTTTTAATGACATAAGTATAATCTCCCTGTATTAGTCCATTTTTATGCTGATGATAAAGACATACTCAAGACTGGGAAGAAAAAGGTTTAATTGGACTTATAGTTCCACATGTCCAGGGAGGCCTCAGAATCATGTTGGGAGGTGAAAGGCACTTCTTACATGGTGGCAGCAAGAGAAAATGAGGAAGAAGCAAAAGTGAAAACCTCTGAAAAACCCATCAGCTCTCATGAGACTTATTCACTATCATGAGAATAGCACGGAAAGACTAGCCCTCATGATTCAATTACCTCCCCCTGGGTCCCTCCCACAACATGTGGGAATTCTGGGAGATACAGTTCAAGTTGAGATTTGGTGGGGACACAGCCAAACCATATCATTCTGCCCATGAACCCTCCAAATTTCATGTCTTCACATTTCAAAACCAATCATGCCTCCCCAATAGTCCCCCAAAGTCTTAATTCATTTCAGCATTAACCCAAAAGTCCACAGTCCAAAGTCTCATCTGAGACAATGTAAGTCCCTTCTGCCTATGAGCCTTTAAAATCAAAAGCAAGCTAGTTATTTCCTAGATACAATGGGGGTACAGGTATTGGGTAAATACAGCCATTCAAAATGTAAGAAACTGGCCAAAACAAAGGAGTAACAGGGCCTATGCAAGTCTGAAATCCAGAGGGGCAGTCAAATGTTAAGGCTCCAAAATGATCTTCTTTGACTCCAGGTCTCACATCCAGGTTACACTGATGTAAGAGTCTTAGGCAGCTCCGCCCCTGTGGCTTTGCAGGATATAGCCTCCCTCCTGGCTACTTTCATGGGCTGGCATTGAATGCCTGCAGCTTTTCCAGGCACACAGTGCAAGCTGTCAGTGGATCTACCATTCTGTGGTCTAGAGGACGGTGGCCCTCTTCTCACAGCTTCACTAGGCAGTACCCCAGTAGGGACTCTGTGTGGGGGCTCCAACCCCACATTTCCCTCCCACACTGCCCTAGCAGAGGTTTTCCATGAGGGCTCTGCCCCTGCAGCAAACTTTTGCCTGGGCATGCAGGCATTTGCATACATCTTCTGAAATCTAGGTGGAGATTCCCAAACCTCAGATCTTCACTTATGTGTACCCACAGGCTCAATACCACATGGAAGCTGCCAAGGTTTGAGGCTTCCACCCTCTGAAACCACAGCCTGAGCTGTATATTGGCCCCTTTCAGCCACAGCTGGAGCAGCTGGGATACAAGGGCACCAAGTCCCTAAACTGCACATAGCATGAGGACCTGGGCCCAGTCCTTTAAACCACTTTTTCTTCCTGGGCCTCTGGGCCCGTGATGGGAGGGGCTGCCATGAAGGTCTCTAACATGGCCTAGAGACATTTTCCCCATGGTCTTGGGGATTAACATTAGGCTCCTGCTACTTATGCAAATTTCTGCAGCCAGCTTGAATTTTTCCCCCAGAAAATGGGTTTTTGCATAGTCAGGCTGCAGATTTTCTGAACTTTTATGTTCTGTTTCCCTCTTAAAACTAAATGCCTTTAACAGTACTGACATCACCTCTTGAATGCTTTGCTGCTTAGACATTTCTTTTGCCAGATACCCTAAATTATCTCTCTCAAGTTCAAAGTTTCACAAATCTCTAGGTCAGAGGCAAAATGCCACCAGTCTCTTTGCTAAAACTTAACAAGAGTTACCTTTGCTCCAGTTCCCAACAGGTTCCTCATTTCCATCTGAGACCACCTCAGCCTGGATTTTATTGTCCATATCACTGTCAGCATTTTGGGCACAGCCATTCAACAAGTCTCTAGGAAGTTCTAAACTTTTCCATTTTCCTGTTTTCTTCTGAGCCCTTCAAACTGTTCCAATCTCTGTCTGTTACCCAGTTCCAAAGTTGCTTCCACATTTTTGGGTATCTCATCAGCAACACCCCACTCCTGGTACCAGTTTACTGTATTAGTCTGTTTTCATGCTGCTGATAAGGACACACCCGAGACTGGAAAGAAAAAGAGGTTTCATTGGACTTATATAGTTCCACATGGCTGGGGAGGCCTCAGAATCATGGTAGTAGGCAAAGGCACTTCTTACATGGTAGTGGCAAAAGAAAATGAGGAAGAAGCAAAAGTGGAAACCCCTGATAAATGCATCAGATCTCATGAGACTTATTCACTATCACAAGAATAGTATGGGAAAGACTGGTCCCCATGATTCAATTAACCCCCCGCCCCGGGTCCCTCATACAACATGTGGGAATTCTAGGACATACAATTCAAGTTGAGATTTCAGTGGGGACACAGCCAAACCATATCACTTCCCAACTGTTGGAGTATTACTTTGCTCCACATGAAGACAGGAGAGCAAAGTATTAACCTACAGGATGTGGAGTACAGCAGACCCATTGAGATCTGTTAACTCTGTGACTCTGAGCGTGCAAAGAACATAATCTCTGAGCCCATTCTCTCTTCTGGGAGAAAAAATAAACACACCTATTCAATGTTTTTGCTGCTTAATAAGCGATAATCCCTCTTATTACTAAACATGGGGGAAAGGTCTTATTTAAAAATATTCTGTTTATAGGAGTCACACAGTGGAATGGATAATACTGAGAAGAAAATATTTTCCCCCTTCATGATTCTGAGCTCTCATAGGTAACATTTGCTACATTGGTATCTCTCCATTCTCTGTCCTTGCTTTCCTTTGGTTGGGGAATCATTGCATCTAAAAAAAAAAAAAAAAAAAAAAAGAGTAAGTGTTTCCCTGGCAATCATATTCAGAGAAAATAAAACAGTTTTTTTAAAGTGAGTTACTTTGTGGTATTTAAAATTATACATGCTTATTACAGAAAACTGAGAAATAGAATTATCTCAAAAGAGCAAAAGTAAAATTTTAAACTCCATCCAAGCACACAAATACTGCATGATCTCACTTATATGTGAATCTAAAAAAAGTCAAACTCATAGAAGTATAAAGTAAAATGGTGGTTACCAGGGGTTGGTTGTCAGAGTTGGGGGTTGAGATAGGTGAATGGGGAGCAACTGGGTATGGGAAGATGTTATTCAAAGCATATAACATTTCAATTAGACAAGAAGAATAAGTTTTAGAGAACTGCACAACTTGGTGACTATAGTTAGTAATAATGTATTATATATTTCAAAATTGCTGAAAGAGTAGATTTTGGGTATTTTATTTTTTATAATTTTTAAAAACTTTTTATTTTTGGACTTAGGGGTACAAGTGCAGTTGTGTTCCATGGATATATTGCCTAGTGGTGAAGTCCGGGCTGTTAGTGCACTCATCTAAATAGAGTACATTGTACCTGATAGGTAATAGTCCATCCCTCATCCCATTTTACCTTCCTACCTTCTAGAGTCTCCAGTGTTTATCATTTCACTTAAAAGAGTAGATTTTAAAATATTCTCACCACAAAAAGTGATAAATATGAGGTACTAGTTATGCCAATTAGTTTTATTTAATCTATCTGCAATGTAAATATATATTGAAATATCACATTGTACCCCATAAATATGTACAATTATTATTCATCAATTAAAAATAAAATTTTTAAATAAAAAAAACCTCTCATAATCCTACCCTTTAAGACTTCATCCACATCCTTCCTGTCCTTTTTTTTTTTTTTCAAATAAATGTTTAACATAGCTGTAGGAATCCACACTCTGGAATGAATGGAAATATCTATGAGCTAATACAATGAGACCTTGTTCTTGTCACTGTTTTCTATGGAATCAAATTCAGCATACAGCTGAGCAATTTTGAATTTCCTGAAGGGTAGTTTAGAAAATGAAGTTCCAAAAGAACCCCTTTGTAGAGGGCGTCAAAACACTAGAGTGTGTCTGTTCTATAGGATGAAACCTAGCATTCAGCAATCCTTCAGTTGTCCCTTCTTATGGGAACGCCTCCTGGAACCACGAGAAATCTCATCATGGTGTGTATCCTAGTTACAGAGCCATTCAAATCTAACATTTACATAGCCACAGAACTGGGTTTCCTCTTGAAATCTAGAACTGTATATGGCCCTCTATGCATCCTGATGATTCCCCAGAAGCATTTATAAACATAACCAACTTTTGATAATTTATACAGCAAAAGAGACTATAGGAAATCCTTTGTAAAGTAGATTTCTCAGATCAGATCCCACGAGCCTGAGATTCAGAATGGTTTTGTTGTTAAGATATTGACTCAAGGACTAGACTGTGTGGGTTTGAATCTTAGCTCCACTACTAACTGGTTTTAGAGTGTTAGGCAAGTTACCTAGCCTTTCAAAGTCTCAATTTCTTTGTATGTCAAATGAAAATAATAGGAATAAACAGATTTGCTATGAGGATCAAGTGAGTTCATGCATACATGGTGCTTAGAAGAATGCCTAATGGGTTGTTCAACAAATATTAATTGTCACTATTGTTAATAATCAGGGTATGTGTGCATGTTTATACTTGGCCATACTCCCCTTCTGCACTATCCCAAAAGAGACTATAAACTCACTAGGGCCAAAAAGTCCTGTGTTCCACTCTTCATCCTCAGCAGCACCTAGGATAGTCATATCTAGTTTGTCATAGATGCTGAATACTCCCTAGTTGGCTTAAATTGGCCAAAATCCTGGTTTTCTTCCTGCTTGTTTGGCACCTAGTAAGTGCTTGGCTCCAGGCTCTGGGGGTGGGAATGCAGTGGTGGAAAAGGAGGCCTCACAGGATGGTGCCTGCTTTTTGTTCCTCCTCCTCTGGCATGATGGATTCTTCCCTTTAACCCTTTAATGCCTTGAAGACAAGTAATGATCAAGGCTCCAGGTAGGACTAGCAAAACCAATAGCTGCTGCTAAGATTTCAGTATTTATAATGTACATGAGATTCCATCTCTATCCAACACACCAGCCCGCTGATGCTTTACAAGAAAGTCCTCAGTGCCTTAGAGTTAGCTTTCATAGTTTTCTTATAATTTTCAGCTTCCCATGTGCCATGCTAGGCACAAGGGTACAACAGTGAACAGGACAGACATGGGCCCTGCCCTTCTAGAGTCTAGTGAGGAAGATGGGCATAATGGATAGTAAGTACATGTGATAAGTTCTGTCAGGAAATGCACGTTGCTATGGGAATCTTAGGAAGGTCATGTAACTATTTTAACAAGTCAAAGAAGGCCAGTTATTTAGCTTTAGTAGGAAACAAAGCTCTCCTTAATAAAATATAAAGTAAGTGCCATATTGTGGGTTTGAAGATTTCTTTGTTCTATATGATCTATATTTTCTGTGCTGAGAAGAGGATAGTACACTAAAAATCAGCATGTCTTGTAACTCAGTGTTTTATGGTCAACTTATAACACCTTCAACATATAGAAGAATTAAGATCATTATCTCCTAAGGCAGGCTTTCCAACATTTAGATGCATGCATGCATATCCTAGCTTCCAGATACTTGCATCCATTTCCCTATGGCTGGTTATTTTTTTCTAAAATGGGTTTTTTTTCCTGCCTTCTGATAGCGTAGTGGCAGAAATACATAGTTTCTTCATGCTGTGTTTTTACTTTCCATTTTCGCAATAAAACTACATCACTGCAGAGGAAATCTAATCTAATCTGCAATATATTTAGCATGAAAGCAATAAGAAGCATTAATTCACTCCAGAAAGAGCAAAATACAGTCGGGTACTCAAAGGAAGAATCACCATGGAAACTGTTTTCTTGAAATTCTGTGCTCTCCAGGCTCCAGGCATGACTAAGTGAAGAAAGGAAGGCAAAGGGAAGAGAAGAAATATTTTACCCTTTCTGTTGTCACTAAAAATGTTGCTGAAGAATTTCTATGAATTATTGATTACATGAATAGAAGTATATATGAATTAGAATTATGAAACTGTTGTCTTTTAAATGAGTGTGTAAAAGCACACTGAGAACTTGTTCCTCAGTGTTCTCCCTTCCTGACTGTCAAACCCCTATTGAGCAGTGTTCTCCCTTTCCTAACTGTCAATAATCCTATTAAGGTCAAAAGTTTGAAGAGAAGCACTAGGAATTGTGATGATTAAAGAATTATGTGAGCTAGAACTAAGGTACAAGGCGTTTGCATGTAACTCCCAGATAGACTTGCGTTTGTATACCATTTTGAGATGATTATGGTTTCAGAATTTTTTCAAAGATATTAAATATGTCAAGATCAGCGCAGCTCCTGCCTTTGGGACCGTGTTAATGGGATGTGATGGAATTTCCCTAAGGAACTTCTTGTAGATTAGATTCACTCTGTGTTTGTGTGCACATGTATATATCTAACAATGAGCCCACTCTTCTTGCTTTCTACATTTTTACCTCCTAATTTATAGATTTTTCTCACTGCAACTATACATTGTATTATAATAGCTCTGACGAGAATAGCTACCATGTGTTCAGTTTTCCCTGTGAGTCGATCACTATGCTGAATTCTTTGCATTATAACATCAAGAGCATAAGCTTTTATTTGGGTGCTATTGCGTATTATTTAGCAAAGCAACAATAAAAGCTCACTAATAAAATAAATGTTTATATTCTCATGTAACCCTCAAAAAAACTCTATGAGAGTCCCCATTTTACAAATGAAGAAATTGAGTTTTGGGGATGGCCATCGAATACACTGGATCGCAGAGCCAGTGAGTTGCAAAACCTGGAATTGAAATCATGTGGGAATCCTCAGTCCATGGGCTTAACAACACCACTATGTTTTCATTATCAAGGACATAGACAACCTGCCTTTTTAATCTCTGTACAGGCTTATAACTGCCCGGGATCTGGACACGTAAGTAGGACCTTGGTATCTTCACAACAGATATAAATTGAGAATCTACCATTGTACCAGGCACTGTCCTAAATATAAAAATTGAAAATAAGATAACATCCCTGCTTTCAAGGAACTTACAGTCCTCAGGAAATGTTGGCACGAATGAATGAAACAGACAAAATAGTCAAAGGTTCAAAGAAAAAAGGGATTAATGAGATTTGTGGATCTGTTGAGTTTGTGTGGATGAATTTGTCCTGGCCCTCCAAGACGGGGAGGAGCTTCTGGAAGGTGGGAGGAAGAGAAATGAACATTTAGGGAAAGAAAACATGATTTTAAACACAGAGATGGGAATGAGTGAGAGGGGTTTCAGGACCTGTTAGAAGATCAAGGCATGTGTTTTTTTTGTTTTGTTTTGTTTTGTTTTAAATTTATTTATTATTATTATACTTTAAGTTTTAGGGTACATGTGCATAACGTGCAGGTTTGTTACATATGTATACTTGTGCCATGTTGGTGTGCTGCACCCATCAACTCGTCAGCACCCATCAACTCGTCATTTACATCAGGTATAACTCCCAATGCAATCCTTCCCCCCTCCCCCCTCCCCATGATAGGCCCCGGTGTGTGATGTTCCCCTTCCCGAGTCCAAGTGATCTCATTGTTCAGTTCCCACCTATGAGTGAGAACATGCGGTGTTTGGTTTTCTGTTCTTGTGATAGTTTGCTAAGAATGATGGTTTCCAGCTGCATCCATGTCCCTACAAAGGACACAAACTCATCCTTTTTGATGGCTGCATAGTATTCCATGGTGTATATGTGCCACATTTTCTTAATCCAATCTGTCACTGATGGACATTTGGGTTGATTCCAAGTCTTTGCTATTGTGAATAGTGCCGCAATAAACATACGTGTGCATGTGTCTTTATAGCAGCATAATTTATAATCCTTTGGGTATATACCCAGTAATGGGATGGCTGGGTCATATGGTACATCTAGTTCTAGATCCTTGAGGAATCACCATACTGTTTTCCATAATGGTTGAACTAGTTTACAATCCCACCAACAGTGTAAAAGTGTTCCTATTTCTCCACATCCTCTCCAGCACCTGTTGTTTCCTGACTTTTTAATGATCGCCATTCTAACTGGTGTGAGATGGTATCTCATTGTGGTTTTGATTTGCATTTCTCTGATGGCCAGTGATGATGAGCATTTTTTCATGTGTCTGTTGGCTGTATGAATGTCTTCTTTTGAGAAATGTCTGTTCATATCCTTTGCCCACTTTTTGATGGGGTTGTTTGTTTTTTCTTGTAAATTTGTTTGAGTTCTTTGTAGGTTCTGGATATTAGCTCTTTGTCAGAAAAGTGAGTTTGAACAAGTACATTGACCATTGGTCCAATCAGTAAAGAACCATGAAAACTGGGGCAAGGAGGTTGGATTTTATCCTATCAACGCAAGTGACCTTTCAAAGGATTCGTGTGTTTATTCTGAGATGTTAACTACTTACAGTAAGGAGCATTATTCTTTTGTATTCAGCTTTTATACATGTATACAACCATGTCACCCATACCCACATAAAGGTATAGGATACTTTTAGGACTCCGTAAGATTTTCTTTTGCCCACTCTTACTTAATTCTCTCTTGCCCAGAGATTATCAGTATTCCAACTTTTATGTGAGTATTCAAAGGGAAGTGATTTTTTTTTAATGACACTATGAAAGTTTAAAGGAAAGATGAATGACTGATGGGATGTAGCACAAAGTGTGGAGGTGAGAGGTTTCAAACAGGGAGACCAACAAGAGGATGTTATGAGGTTCACTCCCATTCATCCAGTCAATTAAATATTTATTGAACACTTATGTACCATACTCATACACTGGGAATACAGTGGTAACCAACATATGCTCTCTCAATGAGAAGACCAACAAATAAACAGTTATCTTATGGTGTAGTAAATGCTATAGTAGGAGGAAATATACATTGTTCTTAAAATGGGCATCTAACCCAGAATAGGAAAGTCGAGGAAGAGATGACAAATCTGAGGATCGAGGATGAATAGAGATTAGCCAGACGAAAGGGGAGACTGAGATGAGGATGGTCCCAGGCAGAGAAGCACAAAGAGGAGCAAGGACCTGTTCATGTTTAGTTAGTGGCAGCAGACAAGAAAGAAGTCAAAGAAAATATGTTTTTTAATCAAAAGAAATGGCCAAACTTAGTAATTATATTCTATCACAAGAACCATGTCAAACTGGGTTTCTTCAACACTGGTACTGTATATAATTGTGTTTCACACTATGTATCAGGCACTAACCTGATTGTGCAACATTGCAAAAAATTTCAGATGTTCAGCGTTGTGGGCTTTTTTATTATTGTTTATACTGTGGGCAACCCACCTGCTTGTCAGTCATTTCTCTTTGAACTTGAGCCAGAAAAACCAGTCAGGCAGTAAGATTTCTAACATCTTTCACCTACTTCTGTTAGATGAAGCTGTTTTCTCATTCTTTGTAGCATATTTTTTAGCTTCCCCTTTTCTGGACTGGGCTGAACTGTGCTGTGCAAAGCAGCCAGGCTACCCCCTCTTCTGACTTTTAGTTTGTTTCCTGGGGCAGCTTTGAGAAGCTATTGAGTTTCCAACACTCATTTTTTCTCTCATTCATCAGCAGATAACTCAGTAAGCAGAAAGTGGCCTTTGTAGCCCCGCAGACCTGAGTTAAGTAAGCCCTAGCCTAAGTCTTACTGACTCTCTTTGTGACTTCAACAAGTTACTTAATGTTTCTAGGCTTTGGTTTTCTTGTCTGGCAATAATAGCACCCACTGCATATGGTGTAAATGTCATTAAAATCTAATGTTGTAAAAGCCCTAAGATAGTACCTAACATATAGCAGGTCTTCAGTAAATAGTATCTAGAGGTAGTAAAGTCGAGTGGTTTATAGCAAAAAGCTCTCAAGTGAGACTGTCCATGTTAGAAGGCTGGTTCTGCCAAAGGCTAACTGGGTTAACATAAGCTTCCAGTGGCTCAGTTTCCTCATCTGTAAAATGGGGGTGGTAATAATGACATCCACCTTATGGTTTTATTGTGAGGGTTAAATGAGTTAATGCATGTAAAGTTCTTCACACAGAGCCTGCTGTGTGAGTATGCATATCTCTACATCCTATATTAGTAGTGTTCCTGTTAACCTTAATAATTATTGTTATTTTTACATATTACTTGGCCCCATCTATGAGAATGGGAGAGCAGTACCTACCTATCCTACAAGGTTGTTGCAAGAGCTACTAAACAGGTATGCATGGCTCAGTGCCAGGCACACAGTGGGCTCCTGATAAATGTTTGTTGAGTGAACGAGAGCAAAGTGCTTCTCTCTAAATGATTTCTGTAAATGTTTCGCCTTAATGATCACTGGGAGCTTCCGCACAGGAGGAAGTGCCAAAGAAGTTCACAGGGCGGCAGCCAGGCTTGGGCCTGGTGGAATCCGATGATGTTGAACAAAATAGATTCAGATCAGTCTATTTCGTGCCATTGAAACTGTGCCAACGAGCAGCAAAATGTGATTTCATGTTGGGAGAGTGCCAGCATCCTGGTTTGCAAATCAAAGAGAATCCTACCTATTTCTAGCACCTTCTCTCTTTCTCCCCTCAAGATTCTTCTGTGTGGGTTTTCTTACCTTTGAAAGAGCCTCTGGATGTTTCACAAAATCAGGCCCCAGATGTTTGAAAGACTTTTGCAGACAAGGTAATCAATCCATTTGGTGGACAGATGCTGTCTGAAAATTTTCCTGCTACAGCACTGCAAGTTTCTAAATTCATTAGAAACATAAATTAATTAAATCTAATCAACAGTGGGTGATGCAGAAGATTAAATAGTGAAAAACAAATACATTTCCAACTGGGTCAGATTAGAGGCAGAGAAAAACAGCTCCAGTTTGGAGGAAAATGTCAAGTTAACCCTTCATGTGATATTCTTGGAAAACTTTGCCAGGCCTGAGTCCCCAGGTGAGGCTGTGGTTCTTTCCAAATTAAGACTGCCCTGGTGGGTTGACTTTTCAAGAAATAATAAATAAATTATCTATTTCTAAAACATTCTGGAGTGGTCTTATTCTCTTATGTATTCACCGTAGTGAAAATCTCTATCATTCCTTTATCATGAAAGGTCTCTAGAGATAAGATTTGCAAGGGGCTATGCACTATGTATAAAGCAATATTTTTCAGTAGCATTCTATAGTCAGATAAATTTGGAAAGAGAGTGAAGTCTTCTTTACTCCACACTAGAATAAGTTACCTGAGTTCAGGATTGTCTGAACTGAATCTGTCAATATTCAGATTTAATATTGACTGTCAATACTGAATCTCCAGCACCAAAACGAACAGTGCCTGGCAAGTCCTTAATAAAATCTTAATGAATATCTATAAGTCCTTAGTAAATATCTGTTAATGTATGAATTGTGGGTGAACTTCTTTCTGACAGGACGACTCAATATTTACCCAGATAAATCCCCAAGATGAGGGACAATGTATGAGCTATTTCCCAACAGTGTTCAACATTTTCCCCCCAGTAAACAGCATCTTAAGGAACTAATGGTCCATAAGATATATTTTAGGTAACTAAGCTTTAAAGCATTGTTGTATAGTACCCCTATCCTTTGTCCCATATCCTCTACCTTCAGTCTAAATGAAACTGGAGAAGATTCAGGGTGAGTGAATAGTGAATTCATGCAGTCAACTTCTGGATAAGAGGCTGTCCTCCAAGAATGTGCTCAGCTTACTGGTTAGGCCAGCCCTTAGCTGTGATTTGACTGTTTTTTCATTCCACATGTGCACTTGCAGTGCTGATAAATGACCTAAGGCTGTGGGGATAAAGGTGTTGCTGCCTTGCATGGCAGCCCTGTAGAGAAGTACCAGTTTGCAGAGGATACCACTCAATAGTAAAGACCAGCAGCTGCCTACAGATGCAAAGTAGCATAAAAGATGAAAGCAGAGAGGTAGAGGGAAACCTCAGGAGGGTAAATGGGAGATGGCATTTGACACTAAGGCTGGGGGTACACTAGGAAATGTTAGGAGGTGAGTAACTTCAAGACCTATGCCCCTCTAAAGGGAGCAGCTGCTTCCCCACTCAAGCTAGTAATGGCCATATGGGAATGCCAGCTCCATGTTGCCAATCTTTATTTTCCTAAAGAAACTGAAAAATCTCAATTGTTTAAAATGAAACTTTATACTTTTTAGATGGTAGAAACTTGTTCAAAATATTGGAAACCTTTGTGTGGGCTAATATTGCAATGTTAATAAACTAGTCCAAATAAAATAAATCTGCTTGTCAGATATGACTTATCCACTGCAACTGGTATCCTCTGGGCTATTTGGTCCTATGACGTGGAGCTGTGGAGACTTGCTCTGCCTTATCTGGGATCCAGATGAGTGATCCACTGGGAACAATAACAACAAATTATATATATTGAGTAGCTACAATGTGCCAGGCATCATGCTAAGCTCCTCCCCATCCTTATCTCATTTAATCCTCATAATTTCCCTCCAAAATGGCACCAATATTATTCTTATTTTACAGATAAAGAAACTGAGATTCAGAGAACTAAGTAACTTGCCCAAAGGCACATCACTTGTAAATGACAGAGATGAATGGTATATTTCTGACACCTGAAGTTAACCATTCATTATGTTACTTCTAGGTAAAATACTATCCTAACATTTAGTGCTTCTGCGTGTCAGGTACCATTCTAAGTGCTTTGCATAAATTTATGCACATAATCCTCAACATAATATCATCTCCATTTTGCAGATTAAATAAGTAGGGGGCAGAGAGAGAGGTTAAATAATAAACCCAAGATTTGCCAGCTAGTAAATGTGGAAGCTATAATTTAACCCGGGGTTACAAGACTGCTATTGATCAACTCTTAGAATTACTTCCCAAGACAAAGTCCTAGGTCAGGCACATAGAAGGTGCTCAGTAAATAGTTTTCAACAGACACCAAATCTCATTTTCGTCTTGGGATTCTGTGCTGCAGGTGTGGTTGTTGCCTCTGAGTAGCTGCTGTTTCAGCCATTATTTCATGTGACTCACTGGCAGCTGTCACTCAAGCAGCCTTCACTGTGTCACTTTGCTAATTCCAGGCATGCAGAGCAAAGACCGACAAGCCCTAGAAGCTGGCTCAGCCTCTAATGAACTGTCTAATCCAGAAATCCCTTCTCAGGGATCGGGCAATCCAATTCAAACTGCGTATGTGACTGAAATAGTTCACTGGGTCAGACTTCTTGGCATATCAAGATCTTCCCACCCAGTCTCTGGTGTTCAGTTGCCTTTCTTCCTGCAAACTGAAAGGGTGGAGACTGGTTAGACAAGGGCTAGAATTTAAGTAGCAGAAGGGTGTGTGCACATTTTATAATGCTTGTGTTATCGTGTATATGATTAGCTCAGCCTAGACCTTATTAACTAGAATGAAGCAAATGTGGACTTTATTGGTTTTCAAATTTTCACGATCCCATAGTTCAGCTACACTCAATTCAACTGAAAACTGAATGTATGTGTGTGCGTAAGAACAACATTAAAGGATATAATCCAAATGATCAGGCTACAAATATTAATTAATAAATATTCTAGAAAACCATACTTTTTTTTTCTTTTAGACGGGGTCTCACTCTGTCACCCAGGCTGGAGTGCAGTGGTGTGATTACAGCTCACTACAGCCTCAACCTGCTGGGCTCAATCTATCTTCCTACCTCAGCCTCCTGAGTCGCTGAGACTACAGGCGTGTGCCACCATGCCAGGGTAATCTTTGTGTTTTTTGCAGAGAGAGGATTAGAAAACCATACTTTTACTGAACATTGCTTGCATGTCTACTGTGTGTCAAACATTGGGCTAGGGGCCAAGAATACCATTGGTTAAAAAAAAAAAAAAAATCAGCTGTGATTCCTGTGAATTATGAATTCTTGTGAATTATGTAGTCTTACAAGGGAGACAGACATTAACAATAAACACTCAAAACACATACATAATATACATAATGATGAATTCTGGTAGACGCATTAAAGGAAAAGGATCGAGTACTATAAAGAACAATGTGAAGACTTTAAAATAGGCTGTCAGAAAAGTCCACTCTCAAGAAGTGCTGCTGTTCAAGCTGACATTTTTTTAAATGAAGAGATGTTGGCTAAGGAAAAGGGAGGATGGGGAGTAGTTTAGGCACAGCATGTCTCCCCAAAGTAAGGGGGAAAGCAGGAAATTTATGAGATCCTGAAAGCAAAAGTGGGGCTAGAAAATGGTAAGGAAGGAGGTCGGGGGATAGTTTGAGAGGGAGGAAAGGACTCGTTTGCAAAGTTTTCTTAGTGATAACTTACCAAAGGTTGTATTACCCCAAAGCTTCCCCAAAATGGTGTCTAGTACATTTTACTGTTGATTCAAGTTCAATTGAAGAAGCAGGAGGTATATTTGAGGTTGTGGCCAGTGTTGAGTCTATATCTTCAGTGCTTAATGGTTTGATTCCTTCTGTTACCTGATAAAATATTGACATGTCATTTTTTTATTCCCCAAGAACTTTGCAGAAAACAATGCATCACAATCAGTGCTAGAAACCTGCTACGGTGTGTGTTGGAGAGAAAGGAATTTTGCCAATGCATTTAATAGTTACAGACTTTTTCAAGCTTGAAGCTTTTTCATATTCTCCAAAGGCAATAACTTAGGTTGTTGGACTCAGTACTTGAAATGTTACCCAAAAATAGAGTCCTTGGAGGTATGGAAATGTGATCTGATTTTTACTCCTTTCCTATCTGCTATTCCTAGAGAAAGCATTTCTGAAAATGGCCTTGGTACTGGATTTCTCAAATACTGGTTTTGTTTCAGAGGTGTCCCAGGCTATAAGCCTATAGCAATGAACCATTAAAAATAATAATAAGTTGTAGGCAAAAATGGAACATGTGTGACTTTAAGCTAAGCAGAGAGCTGTCATGTGCATTACACAATCCCACAGTCAGTTGTCCCCATGAGAATCCTAAATCTTCAGTTGTGAACCATTTATGTCATGTTTGCTATGCACAGAATACGATCCTAGGTACTGAAAAAGATGCTATCTACTAAGGAAATAAATATTATTCTGTTTTCAGGGAACTTATAATCTAGTTAAACAGATAACACATGCACAAAGTATATTCGAGCCATCTATTAACATTTATAGCATAATCCAATAGAAATGAGTCATGCCTGATAAGAAGATGCCAGCTAAGTTAGTGAAGTTTTAAATGTAAACTATCTTTACTTGGTTTCTAGAAAAGACTAATTTTCAACTGCATGTTAGAAGGGAAGGGAAACAGGATAAGTTCTAAGAGGATAAATTCCAGATTGAAGAATTGTTTAAGCAAAGGTCTGAATGCAGGGTAGTACTGAGTGATGGTCTCAGATCCCACTAGGGATCCAGAGGTTCAGAAGTACTGTGAAAATAAGATGCAGAATTTCACAAATATAAGTACATGCATGTTTATGGGGAAAGGATTTAGAGCTTTTATTAGATCCTCAAAGAGGTCCGAGATCTCCTAAAAAAGGTTAAGAGCTAAATTGTATTACTAGAGAAAGGTTCAGATTTTACATTCTTTTATTCATCAAACATCAATTGTGCTTAGTAGAGTCAAAATTGAGTAAAATAGGAATTCTGTCCTTAATGAAATACATTTCAGTTAGGAAAATAGAACAAGTACACATGTAAATGACAATGTCATGGATCACACGTAAAAGTACAAAGAGTTACAGTTGTTGTGAGGAAGAAGGAATTTTTTTTCCAATCAATGAAGCTTAGAAAAGCTTCATGGAATAGTTGACATTTGAGCTGGACTTGAAGGATTTGTGTATTTACTTTTTTATTCAGTCAGTAAACAAGTGTTTTTTGCAAACCTACTAGATGCCAATCCCTATGCTAGGTCCTCCCACTATAATAATGCAGAAGATCTTGCCCACGAGGGACACGCTGTCTCAAAGAATGAGATGTCAGCAGGCACAATTAATGACAATAATATATTAGATAAATGAAATGGCGTGAACAGTTGGTCAGCAAAGATTGTATTTGCTTTGAGAGTCTGAGGAGTTAAACTTTGATGAAGTGCGTGACAAGGATGGAAAAGTGAAGGTTGAGCCCAGAAGATACACTGGCGTTTTAAGAAGTAAAACCTGTAACTGTGAGTGAAAGATGAAAAAAGAATTTATATAGAAAAAAGAAGAGATATTAGATGAAGAGAATAGGAACAAGAAATAATAGAAGGTGGAGGGAAAAGAAGCAGCACATAAAACGCAGTTTCTGAATGCAAAGCAAGTTTGGAACTATAGTTGGGTTTAAATCCCAGCTCCATGACTGGTCTTCCAAACATGGGCAAGTTATTTATCCTGTCTGAGTCACTATTTTCCCATCTGAAAAATGGAGAAGATACTAAAACTCATGGAGTTTGAGTGACAATTAAATGATATAACGTAAAACACAAAGCACAGATCATAACCAAAGTCGTTATCCAACATATAACGATGGATCTATAGATTTAGAAAGAGAGTGTATGTATATAGAGGCTCGAATGCTATGCCTGGCTTGCAGTAGACCAACTCAATAAATGGTAGTTTCAAAGAAAAACTATGCTTTTCTAAACTGTGCAGTGCTGGTGTTTCTCTTACACTGAAATGTCTTGAGGCCAAGTCAATAGCTAGTTAATTTCAGTGAGTCTTCTTTATGACAGTTGCAATTCTCTTCCTGTAGTCATACTGCAGTAAAGGAATGTGCAGCTAAAAGAGTTTTCTATTAAAGACTGACGTCCTGGAAGGGAGATCTACAAATCACTTGGAAAGTTCCTGGCACCATCACCTGGGTCTGACCATTTACAACGTGTCTGTAAATCTTGCACAGGGAAAGGATGAGAGTGTAGCATTTTTTCCCCCACTCTGACAGACTTGTTTCTATAAGATGTTAAGGATACTGGTGAAAGTTAAGGAAGGCCAAAAGGAGGTCAGCCTACCCATGTGGAAGTGATCTTGTAGTAGATTTCTCATCATTTTAAAGTGTATATGAGTTAGCAGCCCTCTGCCTGGTACGCAGATAGTAGGTAGCTAAAAGAACAGAGTCCTTTCTGCTCTCAGCTTCAAAAGGAGAAGGTAAGAGAGGGAGAGATAAGTGGAAAGCAGAAAAGAGAGAAGAGGTGTGAGGTCAAGGGAGAGAGAGAGAAGGTAAGGAGGAAAAAACAAAAAAAAATCAAGTAGTCTTTTATTCATAACAATCACATGGATCTCTGAAATGCTGATATATGAGATAAATTCTTGCAATACTAAATGTTTTAAGAATCCTGTTAAACCTTATATGGAGAGAAGATTTCAATAGCATTTTTCTTACTATTCAGATTTTGGCTGTGGGTAGGATTTGAACCTGTACAGATTTTATTTCAAATGTTGGTGGTGACCAGTCCTCATTCCTGGCCTGTTCATCCATACATTTATTTTTTTATTCATTCAGCAATTCCACCTTCTTTCTTCTTCATTGTTATTTTTTTCCTGGCTTTTGGAACTTTCCCATCAGCATATAAACATGCGGTTATTTCTATGATATTGTAAAAGTACTCTCTTGATCCCACTTTCCTTACCATCTTTCACCTCATTTCTTTGCAACTCTTTGCAGCAAAACTCCTTGAAGGAGTTGTACATAGTCACCATCTTCAATTCCTCTCCTCTCATTCTCTCTGAAACCTACTCCAATTAAGTTTTATGGCCACCATCCCATAGAAACTATACTTTACTCAAAGTTAAAAGTGAGCTCCACAGTACTAAACTCAAAGTTTTACTCTAAACTTTTAGCTTGCCTATGAGCAGTATTTGACATGGTTGGTCACTTGTCTGAACTTAACTTGGTTTCCAGGACATTACATGTCTTTGATTTTCCTATTATCTCACTGGTCATTCCCTTTGTTTTCTTCCTGGGATTTTCTTCTTCTCCCCCCAGCTTTTTCAGTGCTGGGGTGCCCTACTGTTCGGCTCTTGGTCCTTCATTTATTTTAATGTACTCATTCCCCAAGACCTCGTCTGGTCTTGTTGCTTTAAACACTATCTGAATGCTAATAACTCCCAAATTTATATCACCAGCTCAATCCCCTCTCCTGAACTCCAATTTCTTATTTCCAGTTATCTCCTCAACATCTGTACTTACAAACCTCTAGCATTTTACATGCATAAAACTGAACATCTGGTCCCCAAAAAGCCTGATTTACTCACAAAATTCTCAGTGATGGCAACTCTAACATGCCAGTTGCTGAGGGCAAAAACGTTGGGATCATCCTTGATTCTATTTTTTCAAACCCTATAATCAATCCATCAGCAAATCCTCACAGGTCAACTTGCAATATCATCCAGAAAATGACCAGTTCTCTTCAACTCCACAGCCTACACCATGATTTATCTCCCCTTGATTATCTCAATACACTCCCCAATTCTACCTCAGCCTCTACGGTCTATTCTCAACACTGTAGCCAAATTGAGTCTTGTAAAAGCACATCACTTATCTATTTAGTATCCTTCCAACAGTTATCCCTTTCACTCTTTCATTGTGGTAAAATGTACATAACATAAACTTTACCATTTTAACTGTTTTTCAGTATACAGTTTGGTGGCATCAAATACATTCACATTGTTGTGCTCATTTGACTTTTAGTAACAGAGTCCTTGCTGTGTTGTACAAGACTCTATATCATCTGAACCTCTCATGTCTCCTACCTATTTACCCCTTGTTTGTTCTGCTCTAGCCACACTGATCCCTTAACACATGTTCATTACCCTCTTAAGGTCTTTCCACTGTCAGTTTCATCTCTTTGGAACACTCTTCCTATGGATACCTGCATCGTGAACTCTTCCACTCCTTCAATTCTCCGCCATGAAGTCTGTCACAACCACCCTATTGAAATTGCAGCCTCCCTTCAAATACCAGTCCTGTTCATCTTACTCAACTCTATTTGTTTTCCATAGTACACAACATAAAATGTAATTTAGTATGTTCATTGATGATTGTATTTTCTCCACAACTAGAATGTAAGATCCATGAGGACAAATCTCTTATCATCTTTTAATTGATATTTCTTTAATATCTGGAACAGTACTTGACACATAATTGGTATGTTCAATGTACATTTGTTGAGTGAATAAATGGGTCAATGAATGAATTGATTAACCCTAAATCTTGAGACTTTGTTTGGAGATTCTAGCAGGGGAACGCAGCTACTCGTATACCCTTGACCAAAGACCAGTCCTCCTCTACTGGGGATGGTTGTGCTGTTCAACCCATCATGCAGCTCTGGAAGGGAGGCACACGGAGTGGTGAGGGAGGAAGGAGACACCTGCCTAGCCATCCAGATCATCCAAATCAACCCTGGCAATCAATGGGGTGACAGATGTTGCAACCAGATCGCCCTCATGTCCTATTAACATTAAGTATTTCCTGACTTTTCTAGTTTTAATATTATTCATTGTTATCTAAACTGCTACATGACCATGAAGTCAAATATAATAGATTTTCCAAATATCCAATTTTCAGTGGATAGATAAAAGCAGTAAGTATTTACTATACTGCCTTTATCCTGAAGAATATTTATTAAAGATTGGGTCCTGCTGCTGATGAAAATCAATGCTAGGTTATTCATTCTGCATTTTACTCTTTACCTACTGTGTGCACAGTATTGCATTCAGTGCTTTAAAATATGCATATTATCCAAAAGAGAGTATACTTTATAATATTCTTCCGAATACCACAACTCCTAGCCAGAAACTAGAAGGAGGGAGGGAGAGAGAAAAAAATACTAAATGATTCATGGTATTATAATTGGCACACTTGTTTCTAATACTTTCCATTTTATTTGCTAAGACCATTGAGAAACCATCATAACATAATAATACCTTGTGAACTATTAGCAACATATTTATTTTGTTTCACATCAGGACCTCATGTTTTAGAAGGAAGAAAATCAAATCCTTGCCTATCATATTCTTCATTCATTTCTATAGGCCCATCTACAGTTTAACAAAAAAAATGCATTGTATTTAGTGTTCAATTTGTCCTTTAGAGAAATAAAAGAGATTTATTGCATGCAAGGATATGGCTGAGATGTGTTTCCTTGAGTTCTGGTAAGGACTTCCTGCTTCCCTCTAGGAAAAAAAAAATCTTTCACTTAAAAATCTCTATGATCACAATCTTTGAACAACCTTCCTCCAACATTGTAATTGTATCCCAATATCCCATTACCTCCCAGTCCTCTAAACTGAGAGTTTCACAAAGGCAAGTACCAGTTGTGTTTATTTATTACTATATCCCTGGTACCCAGCCCAGTGACATGCACATAATAGGTGTTCATTAAATTGAATCCTTTCATCTCAGATGTATTTGCTCATCCACTCTGGCTTTCTTATTACCACCTCCATGCCCTCTCCCAAGTAGCACCCTATCTGGATATCCTCTTTCCCCCAACCCATCTGCTTTCTCTTCCTGTTATTCATAGGACTCTGAATCCCTGCCAATGCTGCAGAGGCTTTTTAGGACAAGATCTATTCTTTATTGAGCAATGTATCTCATTCTAAAATCATCAAACACTCACTATTTCAAATGAAAACTTTTTCTTCCTTCACATCTTAAGTAAATGTTTACATCTATCCAGCATACATATTTTGATTATTGGTACTTTGTTTAGGGTTATCCATTCTCTATATGTTTGTCCACTTTGGTACTGGCTCTCTTCAGCTCTCATTCAGTGATCCACTAGAGAAAAAAGATTGATTGCTTGATGACTTGTGAATATAGAAAAAAAAAAAAAAAGATTGAGAAGCATCTGCTATATACTAAGAGACTCAGCTAGGCACTGAGGGTTTAGTGGTGAACAAGTTCCTTGTAAAGTTTATGATGAAGAGGCTGAAACAGGCATTTAAATGATTCTAATATCATTGTGATAAATGCTAACGATTAGTGGTGATAACTTACAAAGGCAAAGTATGGGGAGCAATGAGGCTGCATAATAAAGGGAGCTGTCTTGGGCTTAAAAGAAGTCACACAGGGCTTCCTAAGGAAGTGATACCTGAGCCAGTCCCCAAATATGGGGAATTTTAGCTTCCACAAAGTCAATACCATGTCTTACTGACTTCAAAGCATCTGGCAAGCAAAATTTCTGACCAAACATGTGCCAGATGCCATAATATATGTGTTTGGGTAGCGGGTAACACAGGGCCTGCCCAAGAACTCCCATTTCCCCACAGATGTGAGAGCTTTCTCATTGTGGACCTGGAGTCCTGCCGACTTTGGGGTCAGTCATAGATGTCCCATGTTGTGCGGATAATAGAACCGAATGATTGACAGAGTTTGTATTGCCTGAGCAGTTAATTACTCCTCTGCTTTTTGAAAGATTGGGTGACAGATGGTAAACACCTTGACAGCAGATTCCACTGTAAACCACACAGGCGTGTAGGCAAGTCTGGACTGCTATCGATTTCCCACTGGATTTTTCTGTACTCAGAGACGTATAATTTTTAAGACTCATTTGCCCTTTAGGCAAGTTTTGTTTCAACTATGGGAAAATTTTATCTTCTAGGCTTCTATGTTGCAAGAACTTGTTTTGAATAAAAGGCAATCTTTATCAACCCACATGTCCTTGGGTTGATTCAAACCTGTTTGGTGTTGGAGATTTGGTCAGCCTGGGGAAGCTGTGTGCATTTTAATGGGAACAGCATGGCATTCATTACTCACCTGCTTCCTACCATCTGGATTTTCACAGCTCAGCAAGCATGGTGGGCTTCCTGCATATTAGCAGGGAAAGCTTGGCTCCTAAAAAGGGTGTGGCTAGGTCCCTGTGAAGTCATAATTTTACAATGAACACCATGAATAAATTGGGGTTGGCATTCTATCCCAGTAAGCTGCTTTCATATTTGAATGGTTGAAAAATAATACACCAGCAGGGGAAGGAGGAAAAACACAAATCGTCTTAATACTGGGAATCAAGTAAGTGGGAAGGAAAATTGGTTGTGTGGTGGAGTGAAATGGAAATGTGCATGTGAGAGTTTGTGCAGAGATATTGTAAGGCAAGGGAGTTTCCAACTCAACATGCATTAATAACCTGGCCCTGTGCAAAGTGCTATAAGGAAAACAAAAGATGGAAAGACAGGTATAGTAGCATGAATTTAGTTGAATATAACAGAAAACTTACTAACAGTAGCTTAAACCAACAATTTCAGACATAGGCGGTCTTAAGGTAGGTTTTAGTTGTTCAACAGTGTCATCAAAGATATTGTCGCATTCTCCCATCTGTCATACTCAGCTTCTTAGTCTTTTAAAGTCCATGGGCTTATTACCTCATGGTCAGATGATGGCTGCCACAGCCCCACATATTATGAACACATTTAATTACAAACAAAGGCAAGAAGCAAGGAAGAGTATGGTCAGAAGGCCTCCCCTCACTTACTTACTTTTATTCCAGGAAGAAAACTCTTTCCCAGAATCTCTGTCCCCTCCTGTTTCCCCAGTAGACTTTCCTATATGCCTCAGTGGCCAGATCTGGGTCACACAATTACCCCTAGCCACAAGGGAGGCTAAAAAGCAAGTATGTGGGTTTCCCAACCTCTACAGTGGAACAGTAGGAGGCAGGCAAGGAAGAAAGACACTGAACAGGAGTAGCCAAGCAAGAGTATCTGCCATGACACATCACCTGCCATTAATGGGCTTGATCTACAGGGTCAGACTGACATTTAAGCAGTGCCTATTTTTTAATACTGCACTTATGGTTAAGTAGGAAACAGCCATTGTGATAAGAGCTTGGGACTTGGAGCTATTGGACCCTTCTATCTGTATTATTTCATATAAGAGGTATACCAGCACCAGGTTGAAGATAAAACCAGTATGCACAGAATTAGTTAAGTGAAAGGAAAAGGATTCAGTATCCAAATACCAGACACTGGTTGGATGACAGAGGAAACAATTCTGGATCAAACAGAAAGTATGTATTATGCACAGTAGGTCAAGGATAGCAAGCATATGGTACGTGTAATCAGAACTATGTATTCACTACTTCTGTCTTTAGGACCAAACTAAATGAGTGTGAGAAGCAATGTCAAGTTAAGAAAGTAATGCTACTGAATCAGGAACTCAAACATAGTTCCATTTAAAGACAAGGGCATAGGTGAAAAGGTAGAATACTTAATGGATAACCTAGTTTGGGTGCAGGTTGGCAAAAGTGTATTGATGGATTTTTTTTAACTCCATACCACTCAAACAGAATCCCAAATAGTAATAACATCTAGAAAGAAAGATTTAAAAAAATCTTTGCCTCTGTGTACTAAGAAAATAATTATTGGTGCCAAATCAAGTTGAGTCATATCAATAGAGATCAGTAGTGTTAAACCTGTGTATCTACACAGCATTTTTAACTCTTAGAAGCTCTTATATCTATCAGTTCATTTTATTCCCATAATTTTACTTCCTTTGGAAGAATTGTCCACTAAAAAGAACAGTATGAAGGAACTTTCTGGAGTAAATGGAATCGTTCTATATCATGATAGTGGTTATGGATATATATCTCTATGCATTTGTCAAAACCTGTAGAACCGGATGCCACATAAAGTGAATTTTACACACACACACACATAGATACACACACACACACACACATATATACATAGATATACAGATATATAGATTTTTTTTTTTTTTTTGAGACCAAGTCTGGCTCTGTCGCCCAGGTGTGAGTGCAGTGGCATGATCTTGGCTCACTGCAACCTCCGCCTCCCAGGCTCAAGCGATCCTCCCACCTCAGCCTCCCGAGTAGCTGGGACCACAGACACACACCACCATGCCAAGCTATTTTTTTTTTTTTTTTTGGTAGAAATGGGGTTTCACCATGCTACCCAGCCTGGTCTCAAACTCCTAAGCTCAAGCAATCCACCTACCTCAGCCTCCCAAAGTGCTGAGATTACAGGCATGAGCCACTGTGCCCAGCCTATACATAAATTTTAAATTTTTAAAAAGTTTTAAAGCTGCTAAGTGCTAAAATCTTTCATTCAGTTTGAAAACCAATTAAAATTGTTTACAAGTTTTAAATTGTTCAAGTATTTATGGTTATGGCAAAAAATAGAAAATACTGAAGATTTAGAAAAAGACCATAAGTAAATAAATTATGTACGTCCTACACCAAAACAGTACTATTTTGGATTCTCCTTGATAAACTTTTGTCTATAGAGAGAGTGTGTGTGTGTATGTATAGTCATTAACAATTACTTGTAGGAGAGTCCGGTTGTAAAGGAAACTTAGTTTTATATGTTAAGTGCCACCTTGTCATTAACAGAAGTTTCTGTAAGTGTACATATTGCTTTACCTGTTAGACAAGATATATTCTACCAAGAAGCATCTTCTCCACTTCTTCTGGAATCTCCGCCTAGTTCAGCCCACCTGCCTCCACTCCTGCCTCCACCATGTCCATCAGGGTGCAGAAGTCCTACAAGGTGTCTACCTCTGGCACCCGGTCCTTCTGCAGCTGCTCCTAAACAAGTGGGCCTGGTGTCCGCATCATCTCCTTGAGCTTCTCCCGCGTGGGCAGCAGCAGCTTCCAGGGTGGCCTATGGTGGGGCCAGTGGCATGGGAGGCATCACTGCCGTCCCGGTCAACCAGAGCCTGTTGAGCCCCCTTAACCTGGAGGTGAACCTCAGCATCCAGGCTGTGAGCACCCAGGAGAAGGAGCAGATCAAGACTCTCAACAGTAAGTTTGCCTCCTTTGTCAACAAGGTACGGTTCCTGGAGCAGCAGAACAAGATGCTGAAGACCAAGTGGAGCCTCCTGCAGCAGCAGCAGAAGGCTGGGAGCAACATGGACAACATGTTGGAGAGCTATATCAACAGCCTTAGGCAGCAGCTGGAGACTCTGAGCCAGGAGAAGCTGAAGCTGGAGGCGGAGCTTGGCAACATGCAGGGGCTGGTGGAGGACTTCAAGAAGTATGAGGATGAGATCAATGAGCGTACAGAGATGGAGAATGAATTTGTCCTCATCAAGAAGGATGTGGATGAAGCTTACGTTAACGAGGTAGAGCTGGAGTCTTGCCTGGAAGGGCTGACGAGATCAACTTCCTCAGGCAGCTGTATGAAGAGGAGATCCAGGAGCTGCAGTCCCAGATCTCGGACACGTCTGTGGTACTGTGCACCGACAACAGCTGTTCACCGGACACGGACAGCATCATCACTGAGGTCAAGGTACAGTACCAGGAGATGGCCAACAACAGCCGCGCTGAAGCCGAGAGCATATATCAGATCAAGTATGAGGAGCTGCAGACGCTGGCTGGGATGGACCTGCGTCTTACAAAGGCTGAGATCTCTGAGATGAACCGGAACATCAGCCAGCTCCAGGCTGAGATTGAGGGCCTCAAAGGCCAGAGGACTTCCCTGGAGGTCGCCATCGCAGATGCCGAGCAGCACAGGGAGCTGGCCGTTAAGGATGCTAACGCCAAGCTGTCCGAGTTGGAGGCCGCCCTTCAGCGGGCCAAGCAGGACAGTAGCTGCGTGCGTACTAGGAGCTGATGAACCTCAAGCTGGCCGTGGACATCGAGATCGCCACCTACAGGAAGCTGCTGGAAGATGCACAACATGAGTATCCGTACGAAGACCACCAGCGGCTATGCAGGTAGTGTGAGCTCCGCCTATGGGGGCCTCGCAGGCTCTGGCCTCAGCTACGGCCTGGGCTCCAGCTCTGACTCTGGCGCAGCCTCCAGCTCCTTCAGCCGCACTAGCTCCACCAGGTCTGTGGTTGTGAAGAAGATTGAGACCCGCGATGGGAAGCTGGCGTCCTCTGACTTCCTGCCCAAGTGAACAGCTGCGGCAGCCCCTCCCACCTGCCGCTCCTGCCGCTGCCCCAGAGCCCAGGAGGGAGGCCGCTGTGCAAGGAAGCACAGGGAACAGCAGATTCACCTGAGGAGGCCGCTGTACAAGGAAGCACAGGGAACAGGAGACTCACCTGAGGCTCAGCCCTAGCCCTCAGCCTACCCGCGGGGGAGTTCACTGCCTGGAGACCCCCGCCCCTTGTCCATGCCTCCAGCTACAAAACAATTCAATTGTTTTTTGTTTTGTTTTTTCTGTCCAAAATTAAAACCTCAGCTAGCTCTGCCAAAAAAAAAAAAAAAAAAAAAGAAAAGATATATTCTGAAATGAAAACACTTTGACAAAATTGCAATCATTTGACATAAACTGTTTTATTGACTGATTATTTTATAAATTTTATGACATATTAACATCTTTCAACAAGGTCATCTTGGCATAATCCCAGTAGGAGTATTTGGGTTTGGCCATAACCAGACTTCTTTCCTGTCCCCTCCCCAACCCCCTATTTGTGGAAAATATACTCAAATGCACTATTTCCGTTACCAAAACTTACCAAAATAAACCTTATCAGAGAAAATGGATGCTGACTTTGGACCGTGAACCAGGACCCAAGAAGCAGACTACAGTTTTATATGGAGGGGAGGAACAACTGTAATTCCCATCAGGACGCCTGAGAATCCCGTTTGTTTAATGATCCACAAAGTAGTCATTGCCGGTCTAGCTAGAAGCCTCTGTGCTGGTATGACAAATGATACACATCCTACCTCCCCCACCACCCACCCAGATTCATTACCCATTAATCTTGGCACCCCAGCCTAGAAGTGACCCCGCAAAACCTTCTCAACACAAACCTGGTAACTATGATCATTTCACCATCGTCATTCACTATGAATTATATTTTCCGTTCTTGTCTTAGCTGAAGGAGAAAACTACCAAAACCCCATCCAATCATCAGAAATAAAGCCAAGTATTGAGTGGGCAGAACTAGTCAGCTGATGCAAGTAGGGTAAATGACTTTATGATATTATCTACCAAATGTTTCTTAGATGAAAGATAAAACATTTAATGGGCTCCGAAAGCTAAATTGCATTACCCTTTCATTTCCATCTCTATGATTGATGTTGAGAGGTCAATGCTAGTGACCTGGTCAGTAAGATATTCCATCTGTAGACTTTGAGTTTAGATCCTAAGTCTAAACTGAGTCTCCATTTTCTCAAAACAGTCTGTGAGCTGTATATCACCTAATAATATCACCCTGCTATGTGAGCTGTATATTACCTAATAATCCAGGTGCCTGCCTCAACTCAATTCTCTGGCATTGCATAGACTTCAGCCTAGCATGATACTGCAAGAGACTAGGGATGAACTAGGAGATTCCTCTGTTTCTGTAAGCCTCACAATCATTAGCCTCACATGAGTATCACTGTTAAATCAATATCTATTATTCAGGTAAATAATACTTTATGTATGAAATTACCAGTCTAGAACTTTTGTAGGATGCTGAGATTGATTTAAAAAAAAAAAAAAGCCTTAATAGTGCCTATTGAGCTAGAAATGGGGTTACCAGGCCACCATCTTGTGGAAATTAAATCAGCACAAATAGATGTGGAGCCGGGCAAATTTCACACTACCCAGGGTTTCCTTTAAAAGTTGTCTTAACTACATTTGACCTTTCTAGCTGTTTC
This sequence comes from Macaca thibetana thibetana, assembly GCF_024542745.1. Classification (NCBI taxonomy): domain Eukaryota; kingdom Metazoa; phylum Chordata; class Mammalia; order Primates; family Cercopithecidae; genus Macaca; species Macaca thibetana. The sequence goes on from NC_065583.1 coordinate 34,935,241, forward strand.
TGGCTTTTGTTTTTAGTCAATGTGTACTTTATCCACATCTATATAGAACAGAGGAAAAATGCTCATATAGTTTCTTGATCAACAGCATGATTAGGCTGAACATTTAATGAAATGTGGAATTGTCATATAAACTTTAAAGGTGAAAGCCGTGTTGAGCTCGATGAATTGATTTCTGTTGATCATGATTTCAAATGACGTTATTATCTCTAAACTTGCTACCTTACTATTACTACATCCTATTTCCATATCTCAAAATTATTGTGTCTTGAGCAGTATATTTTCCAGTTTAAAATGCCTTACCAAAGAGCATGCTGCAAACAGAAGAGTATTTGTATCAGAAGTTTCCGTATCTTGAAATTGGAATGTAGAGTGATTCATGAGTTTTGCATCAATTATTAAACAGTCATAGATGAAGATATGCAGAGATAGATGGGGCAGTAAAGTATTCCAGTTATACCTACTGGCTTAACAATGACAAATGAGTCAGGAAACATGAAAGTTCAAAACAAGTATTAACCTGAGCTGCCATGGCATATTCTCTGAAGGGAAGTAGACAATAGCATGATATAAACAGGTTCATGTACAGAGCAGCTGGCTAGTAGAATTAAAATAAAGGTAAGGTCTCTGCAAGAGGACTAAGGAATTTCAGAATCCTGCCATGCAAATCACCCTTTCTCTTACAAGGTTCTTGAGGGAGACATAGCATTGAAGAATAATAACACTTGGAAAACAAAGGAAATATTTTTATTACCTGGGACAATGCCTAATATTCCACAATGCAGAATTCTAATAATACTGGCTTAAATCATGTGACTTTGACTTGCACTTGAATCCCACCTTGTTTTGACTTGCATGGACCTTAAAGTGAGACTAGAGACATTTTCAGAGTCTAGGAAGGAGGAAAATGTATGTGTCATCCCCTGGGAAAGCAAGTGTTGTTGTCCTTGGAGTGGCATCTTCTTGGCAACTGAGCCAAGAGCTCACATTGGAAAAAGCTACTTAATTCTTTTCTGATACCCAACTTGTCCAAAAGGAAAGGCCCATCTTTAGTTCTCATTGTAAGGCCCTTGCAGCCCACCCAGAACTCTAGTGTTCTGCATTAGTCACTGTCCAGTGAAAGGGCGTAGACTGCATGTAAGCAGAACCTTAGAACATAGCTCTAAGACAAGAGCTGAGCATTGTAAACCTCAGGCCTGGTTCCCACCACCCTCTCATTATTTCCTGCTACTCTTTCTTTCTGAGAAATGTGAGTATTTGAGCAGTTCAAGAGCCTTGAACTGGACCAGCCTTTGTACCTGACCAAAGACCAAGGTGAAAAGCAATAGCCATGCCTGCTTTAGGCTCTACCCAAATTGGGAAGCCCCATGAATAACCCTTTGACTTTTCACTCATTGAAAAGTCAGAAGCAGTGGTTAGTGTTAGAAGCATAACTTAGCACTGGTGCTTTCAAGCAGGGCAATCTGAGGCAACTGCAGATGTCAAGTAGATGCCTTCTCTCCTCTAAACATGGGAGTGGTTTGCTAAGATGGGCAAACTATAACAAAGGAAAGTGGTCAAATAACTCACTTGAGGTGTCTGACTTTCTCACTGGCTGGACTTTCTTTCTTCTCAATTCATGGGCATTGGTTACATAAATGGACCTTCTAAACTTACATCTGGAACTTAGTAACCATATTGCTTATTTTGTGTTTCCTTAAGGGTAGCATTCACTGGAGGAGCCTTCTTGAGAAAATGAACTAGATTTCCAGTTAAGAGCATCAGTATTGGAATGAGATAGCCTATTCCAAATGAAGACTCTGTACACTAGAAGTCATAAACTGATAACCCACAAATCATATGCAGCCCACAGATATGATTATTTTTTCATTCTCATGGCATTGAAAAAAATACTTGCCAATGTATAAACTTTAAGAGATTTTTGCATAAAAGTCTTCATTTCCAGCTTCCTATATATACTTAAAAAATCAAAACATCAGGCAATACATGGCAATACAGGCAATCATGGCCCCAATCAGCTTAAGCTAAATAGCCACTTGTCCCTTTAAAGGAGACATACGTAGTCTTTCTAGTTCACTTGTGTTACTTTGTGGCCCTGTAGGGCTTTGAATTTGCTATCTATGAGGTCAATCATCTAAGAAGTCAAAACAAGAAATCAAGAATTGTTCTTTTAAATGTGTCTAGCTTGAAAGTGACCAAGGTTTATACCTTATTTTTGTTAACTTCTGCACAATGAATAACCATAAGGAGCCTTTTCATACATGGAAAAGAACAGTTATATGTGAAGTGGAGAATTTTACACTACTTACCTGAACAAATCAGGCATACAAAGAAAATCCTGAAATGATGATATAAGAGTAAGATTTGAGATCAGAATTACTCAGGGGTAATTGCCTTAGTTTTCCACCTCACTGTTTCCCCTTTGCTTTCCTTACATAGACATTACCTTCAGAATGTTCCTGTCAAAGGCCATAGTCATAATTCCCCCTCCTCTTTTTTTTTTTTTTTTTTTTTTTTTTGTATAACTCATTTGCACTCTTGGTAGCAATTGTTGGAGCCCTGCAGGGGAATAATTGTGGGGGAATTAACCTCTGACATTTTTCTAAAAATAGCCCTAATAAATCCAATCATAGGTAATTTACCTGTCCATGTTCCTCCAGGGGTAACCAGCATGGAAGAAAGACTTGGCAGGCTGGCATTCCGTCAGCAATTATCTGTGATCTGAGTTCCTGGTGCCTGTGCATTTTCTCTGATTAGAAATACAGAGTACAAATTGCCCTCACTTCTCTGCCCCTGTGACCTTGTTTTCTCAGCACCCTTCTCCTGGGGTTGAAATAAGGCATGCTCTTCCAAAGGATGCATTGGGCTCATAAAAAAAGAAGGGGCACGGGCCAAGCTGGAGCATTCGTCAGTTCCTTCCTTGAATTATTGACTGGCAGAGTTTTCCCAATTATTTCTTTGTGCTCTGTTCCTCCATTTTCCATGACTGAGCTTCAAGCGTCCTAACCCTGCTTCATCAGAGCCCCCAGGACTGATTTGAATAGCCACAACTGAAGCCTGTGTGCGGGAGATTCTTGGTGTAAAGGCCATGGGTGCATGAAGGGTGTGTGGTTGGTAGAAATCATCAAAGAAAATCACCATTTCCTTCAGCCATCATGAAGTTAATTTTCTCTTACTTAAAAAAGGGTCTAAATGTGCTTTTCCCTTTTATTCTCTCCAGATGTTCCAGGAGACCACAGGTCAGTGTGGGCATCTAGGAAATTTACTTCCCAAGTGCCACTTCTGGTGGCATTTAAAAACCCAGAACATAATATCCTTGTAAATTCCACTGCAGAGACAAAGCCCTAAGCCCTTAAATGCACAGAAAAGTATGTCTATTATCTATCCTTTCAAAGTAAGTGTGCAGTTACTTAAATTGCCTTTGTCTTCTTCTTTGCAGCTGACATTATCTCTACGGTAGAATTCAACCACACGGGAGAATTACTAGCGACAGGGGACAAGGGGGGTCGGGTTGTAATATTTCAACGAGAGCAGGAGGTAAGTGGTGGTGAATGCAAAATGCCCATTTTCTTCTCTTTTTAAAGGAGGCCTCCTACTGTTCTTTAATCCTTATGTGTCGCCCTTAACCTTGCTGCTTTGCTCGAAAACTAAAAACTGCCAAAAAGTCATTAACATCAAGAGTTCTACATTCAGACTCATAAAAGCCCTGTAAAAGAGAGCCTTTTCTGGGCATGGCCTTATCTTTCTAAGTCTGGATGTTATACCTTCAAAACAACTTCACTGCTAGCCTGACCTGCAACATTCCATGGGTGCTTGTTGAGCATAACTCCTCCATTTTCAGTGGGATCTGTCATAGAGCCATTGAAATTCAGTCTCCCTTGATTTCAGGTGCTGCCAGAATATGTAGGAGGAAAAAAAAAAAACATGGTTTATTTGCCAACAGATGTGAAGAGGACAACTTGGGACAGGAGAGAAGAAAATGATAGCTCGCCTCACCAAAGGGATTAAAGGCCACAAACTGGCATCTGAGTAAAGCATATGACACACATCACAGTATCACTGTAGGTGACACAGAGGCTCCTGAAGCTCAGTGCTACATATACGACCATTTCTGAGCAGGAGTTCTAACTTCCAGTGACTCTCATAAACCCATTTCTTCCTGAGACATGGGTTCCACTAGGAATTGTTTCTCTTTTTCATATAAATTGAGTTTTTTGGTGTCTGCTTCTGTTTGTCAGAATGGAATTATGGCCCAATTTGATTTCCTTGGCCTCCCCTGGCATGGTCTTGGAGCTTCCAGCAGGCCAGTCTGTGTTCTAGTAACTCTCCCATCTGCCACTGCCTGCCTCTGAGATTCACTGGGCACTCAGGAAGCGTGAGGGAGGCCCAGTGTGAGAGGAAGGTTTCACAAGAGACTTCCCTAGCAATTTAAAGCCTGCTTTGTGCCTCAAAGCCATTTGCGTTACACCTCCCCTCAAAAAAGGAAAGCCTCATTTAGAGGTGATATATTTGGTAATTGCACATTATTTGCAATTAATTTCTATAAGGGCATCGTAATCCCTCGGGGTTCCGTATAAATTCAAGTGTTCAGCATTAAATCAGGCAACCAGCCTATTCCATTGGCCCTGGAAACACGAAAATGTGGTTGGCAAGTAGAAACTAATAGCTCTTCGTGACCTGGAATTTTTCCTGCTTTTCCAGAGCTGCCTAGTGCTAATTGGTCTGGCACATACTACACACACTTGACAGTCTGATTTGGATGGTAGCAAATCAACACTCTTATAAATGTATTGTTAAGGTGGACTGGCTCTCTCTGCAAATGAGCAGGATAGTACCAAGTATGTCAGCATTTAAAGTCTTTTGAACACTGATTTTCAAACCTCCTTTTCCAGCTTTTTCTTTAAAAAAAAAAAAAAAAACCCAATTAGGTTCGCAGTGATGATAAAGAGGAACCGGAGGAGCTATTTAGCATAAATTACCCAAGGCAGCATGTTGCCAGTAATATTCTGCTCTACATTTTCTCTTAGCTATTTATAGGTTTCACCTATTTTAATTTAGTGAAATATTTGGGAAGCCTGATTCATTAGTGGAATGATGGGGGACACATTTTCTAAAGCAGGGTAGTTTTGTTCAATAAAAAAATAAATGTCAATGAGGATAAAGAACCTGCAATTAAGCATTAAGCTTTGTGGCCAGTCTTGGGATTAAAATGAGCACTAAATCTGAGAAACAAACCCATGTGACGTCATCTAGGGCAGACCTGCTTTTGACTTCAGTGGGTGAACTCCAGGAGTGAATTCTTAGGAGGCACACAACCAGAGAGTCCGCACAAATACATTTCACACCCACGGTTCAGCACTCTCGCTGGTCAGTAAGTTGAGATTTGGGTTTGGATATTTTCTATCCACCTAGAAATACACAGCTGGAAATTAACCCTTTTATTAAGAGTCAAACTTCTATAACAAACGTTTAATAAGACTCATATTTGAATTTTTGAGTTTTTCAAAGCCTGCATCTCGAAGCTCTTGGTAATAAGGACCTAAAATACCTGAAATAAAACTTCCCTTTCCGCTTTCCTCTTCTTCTCCTTCTTTCTTTCACATCCTGTTTTTTCTCTTCTCTTCCTTTTTTTTCTTTTTCTTCCCGTTTCTGCAGACCCTTGCCCTTGTGTTTAATTCTCTCATGTATGTAGTCCCTGCTGTTTGCTCATTGCATAATCAGTGCTAGAGGAAAGCCAAGAGGTAAAATCTCATCATTCCTTAATGATGCAGGTAGCATCCCTGAGCTCCTGTCTGCTTTGTCACTCATGTTGGAAAGAAAAACAGAAAAAAGTAGCAGGGGCATATCTGATGCCCAAATCTGCTCCTTATGAGCTGTGAGACCTAGGGGAAGTCATTTAATATCTGAGCCTCTTTTGTCCATTTCCTTGCCCCACCTACCTCAGAGATTTCATGAGAATCAGATGAGATCTTACAAGGCCAATGAAAGTCACAGATGCTACAACTTTGTAGTCTCTTTAAGGGCTCGATGTAAGTATTTACGAATGCCACTGTGGGATGGCTCACTCTGATGGGTGGGTGCACCATCTGTTAGGATGCAAAAAGAAAATATTAGAACTTCTATTTATATTGATTTTAAAATTTTGTTCTATTTTAATATATTTCTATGTATGCATTTATATATACTATATGATAGTACAGAAGTTCATGTGTATAATTATTTTTTTTTTCAGAGGTGCTAGTGGCCCTGCCCTCATCCCACCCCCAATGACTGCTAGAAAAAAGAGAGGGTTGGCGAGTTTTACAGTTGGCTACTATGATTTAATCGTTTGTGTATTTTTTTCCTTTCCTACAGAGTAAAAATCAGGTTCATCGTAGGGGTGAATACAATGTTTACAGCACATTCCAGAGCCATGAACCCGAGTTCGATTACCTGAAGAGTTTAGAAATAGAAGAAAAAATCAATAAAATAAGATGGCTCCCCCAGCAGAATGCAGCTTACTTTCTTCTGTCTACTAATGGTAGGTGGAAGTGATTTTTCCTGTTTGGTATTTTCAGTGATACAGTCGGCCAAACTATATATTTCAATCTCTCTTAACCTCAATTTTCCTTTGAACCGTGTGGGCTGTTGAAAAACTTAGAAATAACATTTGCAAGATGCTTAGCACAGTGCCTGGCACACCCAGATTAGGCCCTCACTGAATAGTAACTATTGTTTTTTAAAATATTAAATTTATGACCCAATTATGTGAGACCCATTATCTGCAGTTTGCAACTATTGCAGATGATTTGCAGGTGTTTTTGGAATGTGACTTCCTGTCTTAAGATTCACTGAATGTTATTCTGGGAATACATTTCAGGAAACTCAACATGTTGTCTCTGTGAGGTTGGCATATTGAATAGAAGTTATTAATCCCTGAATATATTTTAGGGTCTGCAAAGCAGATGGCTGTGTGTCTCTCTGACAAAAATTAAGTTCTAAGATAGGAGCACAAGGCAAGAAGAGATAGGGACTTTATAAAAAAAAAAAAAAATCAAGAAAGGGTTTCTTTCCCTATCTCCCTCCATACTTAACACCATTTGTTGGATGAAGAGGAGTTGACATAAATAGGTCAGAGAGAGAGGATGTTGGGTATTGAATAGAGAGACAAATTACATAATCACTGGGTAAGTCTTCATACAGTGGAATTACCTAACCTCCAGGTTCTTAAATCCTTGCTAAAAGAAACCACCTAAGCTCAAAACAACTTGGCATAAAGTCACATGTTAAAGGGTGCTAACTGAATAGCATAACAATTAAAAGGATTCATATTTAAAAATTAAACACCCTCTCCCAAGAACATGAGTTGGAGAATGATTCATTTTAACTCACATGTGAATCTATGAGGAATATACATTTTAATTTAAATCGAGAAGCAAGAAGCAAGGGATTTAAAAAGAAAGGGAAATGTTCATATTTCAAGTGAAAAAATAAAATGTCAATAATGTGATCAAACATACATGAATATTTTTAAAGACTGGAAGGAAATACGACATAAGGTTCATCATGATTAATTTTTGTGCAGTATGGGTAACTTGCCAATTTGTTCCTTTTGTCATTTTAATTTGTAAAGTTTTTACAATGAGTCTCATATTAATGTCATGGAAAAAAGGGGGAAGTTATTTAATGCATTTGAACGCCAAATCTCTCAAATATAAAGCCAGCATAGAAGTCTAAAAAATTACAATTCGGATGCAACTGGTTTAGGGTTATCCAAGCATATCTCATCTCCTCATGACCAGATCTCTACTCATCTGTTTTTCCAGACTCCAGGTAGTTTGATTCTTTCTCATAACTGTATTTATTGTTCTGTTTACGTTTTGCAATCCTGATTTCTTGGAAGCCAAACCACATAAATTTGTTTCAATTTCTTTCCTTTTACTTTTGCTATTTAAGTTTCACTAACAGGCTTTGCAGATTCAACACTACTCTGAATAGAAGAGACTTATGATGATTTTGACTTACTTCAGGCAGAGGAAAAATGTCTGATTGTCTTCTATAGCTAACTTACTTTATATGATCAAATTTAGCCTATTGATTATTGCATTTAAAACTCAAGGACTTGGCCAGGCGCGGTGGCTCATGCCTGTAATCCCAGCACTTTGGGAGGCCGAGGTGGGCGGATCACGAGATCAGGAGATCGAGGCCATCCTGGCTAACACGGTGAAACCCCATCCCTACTAAAAATAAAAAAAAAAAAAAAAAAAAATTAGCCTGGTGTGGTGGCGGGCACCTGTAGTACCAGCTACTCGGGAAGCTGAGGCAGGAGAATGGCGTGAATCCAGGAGGCAGGGCTTGAAGTCAGCCAAGATCACTCCACTGCCCTCCAGCCTGGGCGACAGAGCAAGACTCCATCTCAAAAAAAAAAAAAAACCTCAAGGACTTATTAACTACTTTGTTGGGGGGGATGGGAAAAAAATCAGTGAAATGCAATGAAGATTAATTATATAGCATAATATTCTGTTAATTGAGTTTTTAAATAGTTTTTTGATTAACAAGGATATTAGGATATTATCTTCCCATTTGGGATACTGTTTCATATGCCAACAGCATCTCAAAATGATTCTTCTAGGAAAAATTCCCATGTTCTTATGTAATTTTCTTTTTTATACTAATATTGAGGTTGAGAATCCCCCTTAGGCCAAATAGGTTAACATGCAAAAATTAATGGAAGACAATTGGAATTACTGTATAAAAGAGAAAATGAAGATAGATGATAAGATTGTGTTTAAAAGCTGCCACAAGTGATGATAAACTACCCAGAGAACCCGCAAGAAGAAAGAAAAAGTCATTACTCATATTAACAGTCACATGTTCCTTAGACTTTTTTATTCACAAAGCTTCAAGACACTGAGTCAAGAAAAATAGTGTGATAATAAAGTCAAGAATGACTCCAGGCAACCCAACCATGGGGAATTGCATTGAATTCACCTTCAATTATCTCTAAGAAAATATACTGCTTATCTTATTATAGTTAGGAACAATTTTACTTTCTGCTAGAATATATTTTCAACCTTACAATTTCAATAAAAAATAAAACCAATTCAATTGTGAATCTAGACCCTCAAATTATTTACCACATAAAAACACATTGTTTTATCTCATTTTCTACTTTAATACCTATAATGAGAGGGGGGATACACTGAATTTGTTTTTCTCACTATGACACTAGTACATGTTCATTGTAAAAAAAAAAAAAATACAGAAAACAAAAATAATAAAAGTGTTCCCATCCAGAGAGAACAACTGTTAAGTCTTTTAAAGAAAAAAGCAAAAAGACATGAATAAATCTGTTTGTTTCTTAACAGAAATATGATATATTCTGCAAACTCTTTTGTAACCAGGTTTTTATTAATATAACACTTAATAACAGGAATATCTTCCCAATTGTTAGTCTAAAATACCATAATGACCACATAGTATTTCCTTACATGATTCTTTTGTAGTTTACTAGTAAGCCTCCTACTATTAGTCCTTTAGCTGTTAACAAATTCTCACTATTATAAATCATATATACTATGTTATAGTATACATAATACATTCTATCCCTATAAGTATATTTGCAGGGATAGATGTTGGTATAGATAAATATGATTAGGCAAATGCATACTATAAACTAAGTATGTCATATTATGTTTACTAAAAACAGTTACATAATTGTATACATAAATATAAAAAAACACAAAATTTGTGTAATAGATATCTCTAGTGGAATTAAGGGAGTTTTTTTTTTACCTTTATTATTATTTTATTTTATTTTTCCCCCACCCCTCCTCCAATATGATTATTTGAATAACCATTCCATGTACCACTTGTATAACAAAAAGAAGGAAATAAAATGAGAAAATACAAAATCTGTATGGCAATATTATAGATTTGGATTCTACCCCCAAAGTACATAGAAAAAGTACTATAAGGATTTATGAAAAATGTTAATGATGATCATCCCTGACTGAGAAGTTGTTGGTGATTTTTATTCTTTACGTTATACGCATGATTTCTCTGTTTCTCTGTATAGCAATTTATCATTCATGATAAGAAAAATATACAATGTTAACTTTGCAAAGGGGATAGGATACATTCCAAATCCACGCAACAAAAAAAATTTGCTATTAAAATTGTGGGGATGTTCTAAGCCATAGCTGATCAAGAGCTAGTCACGTGACTGTATAAATATGGCCCATGTTCATTTTCTCACCCTAAAAAGCAGTTCGGTATGCAGCAGGATCTCCTTTTGCTCCAGCACAAGCCAGGGTGACTGCACAATTCAGAGCGCACAAATCATACACTTAGCAGCCTTGCCAGTGTGTCAGACATGAGCAGCCCAAGTGATGCCCAGATACAAGAAAATGGGGCACTTATTTGCTGCTGAAAGCCCACTTCACAATGTGGTGCATTAAGACCTCCAAGAACAAGGCATTTGTTTCTGGCAGCTTCAAGGCGAATGGTACTGTGATCCACATCTCCTACTTAGAAGATCTGTCCTCCCAAAGGCATGAGAATTGGGAGGTGGTGGTGAAAAGTCAGGTGAGGAGAAGTGGAGGAATGAAGCAAGGGGCAAAAGAGGAAGGAATTCCCAGAGGGATGGCTTTTCTTCCCCGACAGTGTTACAGAGAAGAAATAGGATGTGCTGACATCGTCGAGGGATGAAGCTAAAGCTGTCAGAGCCACATGTTATTATGGCAGAATAGTTGCCCAATTTGCTAATTCTAATAAAAGCTGTCATTTGTGGACCATTATTAGAAGCCTAATACTGTGTTAAACACTCTCCATGCTGTGATTTATTTAATCCTCATCAGAGCCCCATCAGGAAGATACTGTTTCCCCAGTTTACAAATAAAGAAACTGAGGCACCATCTTTCTTTGTAAGATTGAACTCTGAGGGATATACTCATACTAATTTTTTTTTTTTTTTTTTTTTTTTTTTTTTTTTTTTTGCTTATCTGAAATTCAAACTTAACTGGGTGTTCTGTACTTTTTTACTTGCTAAATCTGGCAATCCTATTTGTTGCTTAAGAAATACTAGTTATGGTTGGGTGTGGTGGCTCATGCCTGTAATCCTAGCACTTTGGGAGGCAAAGGTGGGCAGATTGCTTGAGCCTGGGAGTTTGAGATCAGCCTAGGCAACACGACAAAATGACGTCTCTATAAAAAATACAAAAATTCGCTGGGCGTGTTGACATGCGACTGTGGTCCTAGCTACCCTGGAGGCTGAGATGAGAGAATCACCTGAGCCCAGGAAGTCGACACTGCAGTGAGCCATGATCACACCACTGCACTCCAGCCTAGGCGACAGAGACCCTATCTCAATTAAAAATAAAAGAAGAAGAGAGGAAGGGAAGAAAAGGGAGAGGAAGGGAGGGAGGAAGGGAAGGAAGAAGGGAAGGAAGGAATGAAAGAAGGAAGGAAGGAAGGAAAGAAAGAAGGAAGGAAAAAAGGGAGGAAGGGAAGGAAGGAAGGAGGGAGAGAAGGGAGGAAGGGAGGAAGGGTTATGTACCCACTGCCTGGGAATCCCCGTCCTTGGTCATGTGACTGGCATCAGAATGGGGATTGGGCCCAAGGTTGTCTAATTCCAAACCCTACCTTGTGCAGGACAGAGGAAGATACAAATAAGGCAACCAAGTTTCTGCCTTCAAAAAGATATGTTATAACAAGTATAAAAAAATGTACACTGGATCTGATAAGGAAAGCCCACTAAGGCATGTGGCCGGCAGACATGATTTGTTTGCCTGATCTTGTCTCCTTAAATAATTGAATTAGGCCAGGCGCGGTGGCTCACGCCTGTAATCCCAGCACTTTGGGAGGCCAAGGCGGGTGGATCACGATGTCAGGAGATCAAGACCATCCTGACTAACATGGTGAAGCCCCGTTTCTACTGAAAATACAAAACAATTAGCCGGGCATGGTGGCGGGCAACTGTAGTCCCAGCTACTTGGGAGGCTAAGGCAGGAGAATGTCATGAACCCGGGAGGCGGAGCTTGCAGTGAGCTGAGATTGCACCACTGCACTCCAGCCTAAGTGAAAATGAGAGACTCCGTCTAAAAAAAAATAAATAAATTAATTAATTAAAAGCCTGCATGTAGGGCATGCCATTCCAGCTCCACAGATCCTTTAGCCCTTTTTACTCATTTCCTTGGCCTGCATGACACGCATAGGGAAGGGAGTTCTCATGGAAGTTCTGTAGGGATAGGAGTTCTCTGTTTCAATGCTATGGAGAATGACAGGTGTCATCAAGTTGTGTAAAGTGCTGGGGCAGTACAAAGCTGAGAAAGGTAGTTTCCAGCTGGAGACTCCATAGAGGCAGCAAAAGGAAAGGAGCATTTCAATGTATCTCCTTACCATTTTATTTTCCTGAATATTGATAGAAATATGCCCTATGTAGGTAGATAAGATTTGTTCATTTGCCCTACTAATGTTTGTTGAGCAGCTACTATGTGCCAGGCACTGTTCTGGGTGCTGGTGGTACAGTGATGAACAATGGAGATAGAATCCCTACCTTCAACAATTTTACACTCTAGTGAGACAAGACAGATAGTTATTTGATAAATAATCAACAGATTGTCAGGTAGTAAAAAGTATTATGAAGAAAAATAAAGCAGCAGAGAGGAGATAGAGACTGGTTCTGAGGACAGCATTTTTAGGTAGGTTTTACATAAGCCTCTCTAAGGTTGGGATGCAAATGCAAGAGAAAAGTAAAGAAGCGAATTACATGAAAAAGAGGGTAAAGGGCTTTCCTGGCAGAAGACACAGCAAGTGCAAAGGCCCCAAGGCTTAGTGAGCTGAGCGTGTACCTGGAGCTGTAGGGAAGCCACGTGGCAGGAGCCCAGTGAGTGAGCAGAGAGAGGGTGGACAGGGAGGTCAGAAAGGTGGAGAAAGTGGAGAGGGCAGGTCATGAAGGGCCTTTTAGGACATGGTAAGGACGATGTGTCAGTGAGGTGAGATGCTAAAATAGAGATAATAGCACCTACTTCCAGAGTTATGACTGTTAAACAACTTTTTCATGTAAAATTCTTAGTTACATCGTAAGCTCTGTGTATGTCGCTACTCTTGTTATTCAATGTTCAATAAATGCTTTTATGGAATGAGCTAAATTAAGGTATACACTATAGATTTAAGAGCCCATTGTCAGGGAAATCCATTTGTCCCAGCATAATGTATGTTTTTGTTTTGAAATATGAGCTCTGCCTTCAAATGACAAGGGATTTATGCACAGCAACCCTTTACATGAGCCAGCTTCTGTAGCAATTCTCTCCAACCTTACCTCTTCCTCTCCCCACTGCCCCCAGGAAAACTCCCTTATGAGCTTGCTTTTCACTATAATTCTGACTTAATCTGGTTGCCCACTGCAGATAAAACTGTGAAGCTGTGGAAAGTCAGCGAGCGTGATAAGAGGCCAGAAGGCTACAATCTGAAAGATGAGGAGGGTCGGCTCCGAGATCCTGCCACCATCACAACCCTGAGGGTGAGTGCACACGGTTGCCGTGGCCACCACGGTCAGGGGCAGGTCTCCTAAGGTTGGCCACATGCTGGTTGTTACTGTGGGTTGCAACTATAATGGGCCAGTGAGGGAACGTAGGCAGAGACTCAGCCTACCCCAGTCTCTCTGGTGGCAGATGGAGAAGCAGGAAAGGTGCCAAGCCTTCTAATGACTACAAATCCATGCTTTTCCTTTTGTCCCAGAAGACTTGCCCACATGGCCACTGCCAGACGTTACTATAATCTTAGCCTCTGTTGTTCACATTATCTAAAATGTCTTGAGCACCTTCTGTACTCAAGGTACAGGGATGAGAACCCAGATGGCGAGTTGCAGTCTTGCGATTCAGAACACAAACTTAATAATCTAACAGACCTGGCTTCAAATTCTGCCACTTACCAAAATTTCTCAATAGTCACTTAACCTTTTTGAGCTTTCACCATGCAAGTTAATTTTAGTTTCTCCATCTGCAAAATGGTGAGCACAGTACCTACTGCTCGTGGACTTATGAGGAAGAAATGCAAGAAGGATGGAAAACCCTTCCTCTATGGCTGGTCCTCAATATATGATCTCTACTCTTAGTCTGAGAGGCTTCCTTCCTGTTCTTCAGAAATACATAGTCTGATAAAGAGGAGTTGTAAGACTAATATACAAATGATTATGGCACTAAGTATAGTAAGATAAATTCATTGAGAGAGTGTTGGAGAGTTGTAGTTTGATCAAAGGAGGAAGAAATTATCTGTGGTTGTTGGAGACCAGAAAAGTTCAAATAGGAAAGTGGCATTAAAAACAGATTTCTCAAAGGGAATTTTTAAGGGAAGGGTCTCTAGATGTAAGGTAAAGTGGGTTAGGACTGGATGATGAGCTCAGTTATGAACACGTTCAATGTGAGCAGTAAAGCAGGCACATGTTAGGATAGCCCTAGCCCCAATGGACTTGTAAAACTGTGTAAAATATGTGATTTCAGACACCAGCAACTCTGCTAAAGACCAAAAGCAAGAAGGGAGACAGTGAAGCAGATGTGAGGAAAAGAGGTTCTTGTCCTATGTTTGAAAGTCAAAATGAGATGGTCATTGTATGCTTGATTAGCTCACTTGTTTTTTTGTTTAATAATTCATTTATTCATACATCTGCTTATTCAGCAGTTACTTTTTGAATATAGACTCTCTGCTGACCACCGTGCTAGGCTATTAGGTGTTTACCCTGTACTAATGGGTACATGGTCTTCAGTTGAGCTGCTTCTGAGCTCACAAGCATTGGTGACTCTCTTTCCTCTCATCAGCCTATGCCTTCAACTCTGAAGAACCTCCATTCAAGTCCACTTTATCAGACTGGGTGGACTTGGCATAAACCCAACCTTGATGCTCTGAATGTGCAGGGGTTTTGGAGGCTGGAAAGTAGAGTAGTGAAGAGTATTATTGTTGAGTCAGTCCAGTCTGGGTTAGAATTCTGGCTCCATTACTTTCCAATAGTGACCTTGGGCATATTACAGTCATGTATCATTTAATGATGGGAATATATTCTGAGAAATGCATTGTTGGGTGACTTCATTGTTGTGAAAACATCACAGAGTATGCTTATGCAAACCTAGATGGTATAGCTTACTACAGACCTAGACTACATTTTATAGCCTGTTGCTCCTCAGCTACAAACCTGTACACATGTTCCTGTGTTGAATACTGCAAGCAATTATAACACAATGGTATTTGTGTATATAAACATATCTAAACATGGAAAAGGCACAATACAAATACGGTATTATAATCTTATGGAACCAATGTTATTGACCAAAACATCATGTGGCACGTGGCTATATTTGAACACCTTGTGCCTCCAAAGTCTCATCTGTATAACAGGGATGATGATAGTCACTGCTTCCTGGAATTGTTGTGAGGATTCAATAAGTTATTTTGTGTAAGAAAGAGCTTAACCTGTGTAGTGCTGGCTCACAAAAAGCACTCAATAATGTTAGTTTCCCGCTGTTATTTTAGTATTAATAACATCATCATCACTATGGCTATTACTACCCCCTACTGATAGTGGGCTTATTAATATGAGACAATTCAGTTGTTTTTCTTTTTATACTTTTTATACTGCTGTATTTATTCTACAAACTACTCACCAATATTTACTAAGTGGCAAACACCGTACTGGCAATATAGCAGGAATAAGACTGTCTTTTGCCCCTTGAGACATGGTAATCTTATGGGGAAAACAACTGGATTAAGTGCCACTTAGAGCTTATACCAAGAACTTAACGCCCAGACTTTACCTTGCCCTTATTTGCTATGTGGATGGAATTTCTCAGATGCCATCTGTAAACCCCACTGTGGAATCCTACTGTCCATGGCATCCTATGGGATTTCATATATCTGTGCTTAACCCTGGGAGAATTCCATCCCTATGATAAAAAGCAGAGAAGGCCTATTCAGTTTCCACGAGAGCAGAGATCCTCCCCATGCCAAGCCAGTGATGCCAATGAAGTGGACTTCAGATGAAACAGAGAAGGAGGCCCTGAGGTGTGGCTGGGAGTTGGAAAATTCCAGCTCTGGTTCTCGCTTTCTTACTAACCAGCTGTGTAAACTAACTGATGAATCATCCTTCTTCCCTCTAAGCTTAGTTTCTAAGCTGCCAAGCAGAGGACCGGGAAATGCAGATTCCCGAGACCCATTCCAGAGAGGAGGTCCAAAGGAATCTGCATTTTCAACACTTGCCCCTGGTGGCTGAGACAAGGGGGGTCTGCTGTCACTGGACTCCAGCATCCCTAAGACACATTCGAGCTATCATTTTTATGAACCTTTGTTATTTTTCAATTATTTGAGAATTGAAAATTCTCAAATAATCTGGAGAGACATGTTATATTTGCTATATGATTATAAATATCAGTATCTGTATTTACCTCCTCTCCTTTCCTAGGTTCTCAAATATCCTGCATTTCAGTGTAAACATCCACACTACAGCACTCTTTAAACACTGAAAAGTCCAGCTTCCTTTTATTTTTGATCCCAGTGGTAGAAGAAAAAAAAAGCAGGCAACCCTGAAGACTAGATTCAGAACAATGACTCCAAACAGAGAATGAGCTGACGTGATATTAATCAGACTATAATTTACCTCTTGAAATATGCATTGCCAGCAATTGTGTCTTTTTTTCCCTTCCCTGTACTATGATTACTACTTGCTCACTTTCATAGTTTCCAGTTCTATGTGGGTATTGAGAGTGAGAACATTTAATAATGCCCGACAGCTAATTAATCCTCACTGTGTAATGTGCCTGTTCTGTTTCAGTGCTGAGAGACTCAGCTTTTCAAAGCAAGAATGTGACTGTATCTTTCATGTAAGACAGCCTTTCAAAATCAATCTCGTTACCAAAAGAGCCTATGAGAAGCATGTCTATGAAAACTATATCCCCTGCTCAATATCATAACATAAAGCAATAATCATGGTGATAATTTAATAATAACACCTTACAGTTGTAAAGTACCATTTATATTGCAAAGCATTTTCTTACCTAGTCCCTTGATTCATCTTCAGAATAGCCAGTGAGGAGGGCAGGATAGGTATTTAGCAGGTGAAAATGCTGGTCTGCAGCATTTATTGATCATTTGTCATATCCCATGCACCATGCTGCACTCTATATCTGCATTAGCTATCTCAAAGGGTGTTAAAAAGCTCATTTAACAGATGAGGCTCCAAACAGTTAAGTAGCATACCCAAGATCATGCAGGGCTGAGAACCAAGCCTTAATCTACTTTGGTCTGGGATCTGAGCCCTTCAGTCCGATGCAGCCTCAGAGAGGGAAAATGACTTACCCAGTATCCCTCAACTGGTTATTCCAGGACTGGGACTAAAAATCAAGAGTTAGGGCTCTTAGACATATACAATTGGGCATTTGAAATGTTTGTCTTAATAATTAGTGCCATTATTATTCCAGGTCAGGGGATCAATCGATTGATATCTATCTATCTATCTATCTCTCTCTCCCTCCCTCCCTCCCTCCCTTCCTCTCCTTCTCTTCCTCTCCCTCCCTCCCACCATGACTCCCCCCTACCACTGTCCCCTCCCCCCACCACACACACACATACACACACTTACACATTGGCTTTCCAGATCTCTGACCTCAGCAGTGGAGAAACAAAGGGCTTGAGGTCTCTATGCAGTTTTACTTCACAAGACCCTCCATGCCATTCTTCCCCAATCTCCCACTGCCCAGGAGTAACAGACCCTCAGAGCTCTTTCTAGGTAATGGGAACTCACCATTAAAGTGACTTAATCAGCCTGAAATGGAAGTTGGGTGGTGAGAAATCACACTTAGCATACTTCTCCCTGTAGGATGAGACTGCAGGTATTATTTTTCTCATTATTATCAGCTGCCAGTGCCCTGGAAACCTAGGCCAGGTTGAAATAGTCATTTTTACCTATTATAAATATAGAGTCTAGAAGTTATGAGCTCCCAAGCTGTGACTTGTCATAACCTTCCCAAAATGAAGGTGATGTGATGAATTCAATTTTTCTAATGAATTTTATTCAAACATGACTTACGTCAAATAAAAATAATTATAGCCACCATCTGTTGAGTGCTTCCTATGTGCCAGGTGCTAGATTTTATATCCTTAATATCACATAGTCCTCATTATACCTCTCTTGGGTAGGTTCTATTATTCTCTCCAGATCATCTGAAGCCATAGCCTACTCTGCGTTTCAGTATCTGCTCAAGTACTACCTAACAGGCCCTCCTAGGGTATCCCTATGGAAAAGAGCACGTACACATTTTCCATTCATTCTCTCTGCCCTTTTTTGCTTAGCTCTTGTCACTGTCTAGCATTTTCTTCGCTGTCTGCCTCCTCTCCACCCCCAGTAAAATGTAAGCTCCATGAAAGCAGGGACTCTGTTTTGTTCTCTCCTGCAGCTCCGGCACCTGGAACAATCCATGGCACATGGTAGGCATTCAGTAAATATCTGTCAAGTGAACAGATTACACAGAAATGGAAACCAAGTTTTAGAGTAGCCAAGAAGTTTGCCCAAAATCTCATGGCTAGAAAATGGAAGAGCTGGAATTCAAACCTCGTCCACATGACTCCATATCTGATGTTTTTCATTCTTATTCTCTACAGTTCTGCTTTTTAAGAAAATATTAATTGCTGAACATGGGGCAGGAATGTTTTATTATTGATTGATGTCTCTCAGAGCTTTTTATCAAAGCTTTCTTAACATATGAGCTTGATTTTGGTGGAACGGTAGGCGGGGGTTGAGGGCTGCAGAGGCTCTTCTGCCACAGGGTGGGTACACAAGGGAAGCCCTGATTTTTAGAGGAAAGGTCAAATGACATCATGTTTTACACAATAACTGCTTCTGTCTTCCTCTCGGCACAGGACACACACAGTCTCATGACTCTCCAGAACTAAACTTTTTCCACTTAAAATGACCCTGATGTTAGCAAATCCCATTGGTGGTGATTTGGACACAACCATAGGCACCGTCTAAGACACTTGGCCAACTGGCATTCAGTTTTACCAGCTCTGACTCCTGAATGAGGACTTCTTGAGGACCATTGCTAAAAGGTCATGAGATTAGGCAGGTTGACTGAAAAGACCAGCTAGTTTTCCCAAAGAGAGATCCTCTGAGTGAAACAGCTTAATTAACTACTTGATTTGTTTCCTAGAGAACTGATTAAACAGACTATTGGTTTAGGTTTACTAATAATAGCAACTATGCATGTTCAACCCTTCTTAGTGACAGGCTTGGGGCGCAGCTGTTTGATATCCATTCTTTATCATCATTCTGTGACTTAGGCATCCTGCCCATTTTAGAGATGTATAAACAGAGGCTCAGAGAGGTAAGTACTGGCTTAAGGCCTTGCAGATAGTAAACAGCAAAGCCAAGAATGCAGTCCAGGTCTGTCTGACCCCAGAGCTCCTGTTCCTCACTATTATTAGGACTATTTAATGGCATGGCCCTTGATTTAAACAACAGTGAGGATGACAACATCTGATGTGCAGGACTTTTCCATGTATTTTGTATCTCAGTTAGTGCCTATGAGGCTACACACTGTACTAAGCATGCACCAGAAAGTGTGGTTCTTACAAAGATGAATGAAACACACTCTCTGTCCTTAAGGGGCATGCAGGAGACAAGTTACGAGTGGCTGAAACATAAAATGAATTCAATCAGTGGTTCTTAAATGATCATGTGCCTCATGGTCACCGGGGACTCTGCCTAGAATATAATTTCTGACCTCATCACTAGGGATGCTGGTTTAGAAAGTTTGAGTTGGACTCAAAAAAATGACATCTTTGACAGGGCCCCTCCCAGAAAATGCCCAGGTGATTCTGGTGCAGGTGGTCTCTGGACCACACTTTGAGAAATCATGGAGAAGGATAACTGTCCTGAGAAAAGCCAGATGATAACCATGGCAGTTCAGAAGAAGCACAAAGGTAGGAGACAGAGGATTAGGAAGGAGTTTCCATGATGCATCTGGAAGGTAGATGGGCTTTCACGCTGGACATCTCATTTGAGGCTCCCAAGGATCCTTTGAGGCATGCAGGATGTGCATTGCCATTTCTTTCTTTCTAGTAGTGTGGATGTGATTATCCCATTTATAAAAGAGGGTAACTGGCTCTGAGGGGCCAGGTATCTCATCAGGGTCACACAGCTAGAAAGAGGCAGAACTAGGAATGAAGCATGTTCTGTCTGTCCACAGCCTTTAGGCTTTCTTGCTCCTTCAGAGGTACCTATGTCATGATACTCATTCTGTGAGAAGGGGGAACCCCAGGCCAGATTTAGTGCAAATTATTGGTTGAGTCAGGATCAGCCTTTACTGCCCTAGGTTTTAATTTTCGGTATATGCTTTGATAACTGAGGCCTCTTAGGACATAGATACAGCCTTCCTCTACCATTTTTAATTTTTTTAGACTTCATTTTGTGATTTATTGCTGCTCTGGGAGCTTCATATCCAATCCTTTTATGGTTTCATCTTTTATTTCCTTACATTTGTTGCAAATAACAATGGCGTGTTTAGCTACTGCAGTGAAAAATCAATCAAGCCTATTCCATATTCACAGGCTTGCAATGGCACCAACAGCCCCTGGATTAGATTAACTTTGTGAATGTGTCATTCTGGTGTGGGTAATTTCTCAACCTTCGCTCCATCCTCCCCCTCCTGCCTAGGCGGGTGGATATTAAGATCTCTCATTGATTGACTGCCCCGAAAGTGAAGACTGGCATGTGATGTGTGTAACTCAGTGGGACGCACATACTCTGTGTTTATGAAAATAAATAATAATTTCTGTTATCATTATTGATTGCCATCATTATCTGATTGTATCTGTCTGTGTCATGGGGTTTCAGTTATGGGATCAGAAAGCCCTCTAGGAGAATTCAGCCACTAACCTCACTGACAAGCCTTTGTGTTTTGACATGTTTCGCCTTTGGGGGATGAGGGTTGGGGATGTTTCTCTTCTGCTCATTGGCTAATATTTTTGGCTAATGTTCAGAGACATGATGGTAATTGAGTTCCATGTTAGCCAAAGGAACAGCTTCAGTTGGAATTAAAAGAGAAGCTAACATTTATGCTAATGTTCCAAGAACACTTTGCATGCATTGGCTAATTTACTCTTCAAGATTAACCTGTAACATAGTCACTGATATTATCCTTATTGTAGAGATGTGTTAGCTGAAGCCAGAGAAGTTAAAGAACTTGCCTTAGGTTAGACGGCTAGTAAGTGGTAATGCTTCGACTTGAGTGCATGTCTTTATGACTCTAAATGCTGCTGTCCTGCCTCTTATATTAAAATAGAATGCTTAGTATATGCATCTGAATATTCAGTGTAAGCCAAAACACATATGAGTAAGCAGGGGCTGGAAAACAACTTTGCAAGGAGATTGTAAAAGTTACTGGTGCCTTGGGCATAGGTGGGCTTTCTATTTTATTTTGGGAGAAGGCGGGGTAGGAAGGGTACATGAAACTAGGTCATGGCTTACCAAAGCTGGATGATCATCAGACTCTGGGAACATCTAAGTCATCCCCAACCAACTGACTCAGAATCTCCAGGAGTAGGGCCAAGGCACCCACCTGTATCACTCGGCCATATTCCTGACCATCCTGAAGATCAGCTGGATTTGAGACCCTTTGGCATAACGATCTCTCTACTCAAAAGTAGAGATTCTCAGATTTGATTTTTAAAATTCCTTCCTTTTTCCTCTTGTCTCCTCCTACCTCAAGGTTCTATATAGATTAGACTGAGGACAACATTATTATCAAAACGTGACTGCCTTTACACTAAGCAAGTGATTTGATTTAGAATGAGCATCCATGATGACTCTGTGATTGATTGTGAGCTGTTAGTGCCTTTTATAACTCAACTTCTTTCCCCTTCTTACTCCTGGTCAAGTCATGGGGGCAGCCCACTTAGTTGCCAGTGTGCTATAAGAGTAACACTATTGCAAACATTTATTAAGTATGTATTTTGTGCCAGGCCTTCTGCTAGGCAGGTACCATCTCACTATGCCCAGACGGCCATCTGTGGAGTGGGTACTATTGTTATCCCCAATTTGCAGATGAGGACATTTGATCTAGAGAGCTATAGCAATATGCTCATGCCTATAGCTACTCAGTGGCACAGCCATGTTTTTAAACCAGGTGAAAGCTGACTCCAAAGTAATAACTATACTTTCTTACAGAGGTTGGGCTGATAAAGTCACTTGTTGAAGTATCTAGCATAATATCTTGTACCTATGCTTAGTTTATGTTAATCCCTTTCTCCTCTTTTTTCCCATCGTGTCTTTTACCTAGAGACTAGGAGTTTCAGGAAAGCATGATGAGTATATTGAAAAGTTCAAAGTAGTATTACATCTAGAGACAAGCAATTCATTATGCTTTGAATCTGCCTTTGTACTGACTCTCCTAAGCTGCCTTGCATTCAGAGTGTATTCACTGACAATAAAATATTTTCTTTCTTCCCAAAGGTACCTTTGTTATGCTGCACTTACCGTGTAGTAATTAGATCCAACATAGATGTAAATATAAGCAGAACCCTATACCTGGCTTAGGATCGAGTTCTCTTTGTCTTTTGCTCCCAAACCCTTTGGAAGGTGTCCATGGCTTCTTGAATGTGATAGGAACCAATAAAGGACACCTCCCATATGTACACTCAATGGCAGCGGCAAGCTGAGAAGTCCACTCATGTCAGAAAAAGAAAAGAATCACATTACAGAAGCAAATCTGGATGTTTCCATGGCCTCTGGTGCCATTTACCTTGAGATTCCCTGGCCATAAAGCCTGGTAGTGTTCCAGGCTCTGACACATTGTCTTCCCCTAAACTTGGTTGTTAAATGGTCTGAATTTCAGAGATGTGGGAAGGTTGACAGGGCAGAGTTCTGGCCTTTTTAGGGCTTTGCAAGTAAGGATCTTGTCACTATTCCAACCTGATTCACACTGACCCAGATAGGATTTTCTCAAATGAGAAGTTATTAGAGTGATTCTCCCACCTTTTCATTTAAAGGGCTCTCTGTATACTTTTCAAAGGAAGTGAAAAATCAAGGTAATTGGATGATTGAAGGAGAGAATACTTTTATTTTCTGAATTTTTCAGATGAAATTATCTGAATTATGAGCATAATGGGAAAGATATTCGCCCCACACCAGGTCCCATTTCTGAAGTCTGAGCTCACTGTTGCTGGGGCAATGGGTGTGTCTCTGGTACCCGAAACTACACGTGCATGTGTGGGCGTGTGCAGGCATGGACATGGCACACAGTACCCAAGCAGGGCATTGCTCAAGAAGCCTAAAAATGTTAACAAAGTAAAGAGCTGACTTTTATTTATTTTTCAACTAGACTTTACTAATAGGATATCAAAAATACATGCCTAGATCCCTTTTTACTACTAGGTTATGCAAAGAACTAATTTGAAATCAGTAGAGGACTTCTAGGGCCTCTCCTCATTATGCATTAGGATTTTTGTAGAAAATAATTAGTGCAAATGGATTTGGAATCCAGCTCAATAGAGGACATGATCACTTTGATCCTAGTATGTTGCAAGCCGGGCTTTGACTGATGCATTGATGTAAGCATTTTAAATACCAGTCCTTACCAGAGAAAAATATTTTAAATATTTCCCTAGGGGTAGTGTGCATAGCAAGATACTATCTTGTCTTTGATGCATAAAAACAAGATCTTGGTTGCAGAAAACTACTTACAAGGGTGGTTTCATGTTAGAGGAGATTGTTTTCAACAGAAAAATATATTTTATTCTCTGGTTTCCTTAGAATGGTTTAGCAACGAGGAAAGGAATTTTCTACCTGAAAGGTGTTAGGTTTGTGTTTGTTTGGATGGAGAAAGGTAGGTCACGCTCTTGTAGTTTGTTGCTGTGATCAGATGAGTTTATTTTCTTTACCAGAAAACTGTTAAAAGCAGTGGTACACACATGCATACGCATACTCTGTCTCACAAATGTCTCTGGCTCAAGTAATATGGGAAACTCTAGCTAAACACATTTAAGCAAATTTATTTACTTCAGGGTTTCTGGGAACTTTTAATATGATAATATGCAGTATCAAATCCAAGAAAGATATGTGGCACGAAGCGTTTTCCCCCAAACTTATTTGACCCTGATGAACTCTTTTCTCTATTCAGAGGATTACTGTTCTCTAGAACATTCTACTCCAAATGCAGTCCTTGGCCCGTGCCAGTACACAATGAGCTAAGGAGCTTGCACCAGAATATGAGTCATGTGTGCCACTAAGCCACTACATAGTTCAGCTGACACTTTACTTTTCCATAGTAAGACTTTCTCAATGGATGAAGCAATGCACTGATTTTGGCTTGAGCTCCTATACCTTGTTATGGACCAGTAATAAACAGTTCATCAGTCTGTTATTTTGAGTAGCACAGCAGTAGACCTCACTTTGGGAAATGCTGGCTGAAGGAATTGGATCAGTGAACAGGAGTTACCCTCTGGCAAGATTTTCATTCTGCCCTTACTGCCTTCCAGTCACGGAATCACCTGATGGTATAAGATTCTTACTAGCACTTCCCTCTTGACATTCAAGTTCATTAATATCAACTGAAAACATACTAGTGCCTGATATTGTATCAGGAACTTTGCTCGTTTGCTAGTGTAATTGCTAACCCCATGAGCTATGATCACCGTTTCACAATGAGGAAACTCCAGCATGTGGAGGAGGCAGTCCGTCCTCTAGCAAGTGGCAGAAGCACAGTTCACTGCTGCCTCTCTAACTGCAGATGCCTCATTCTTCACCACCATGTTACCTGGCCTCCCAACAGCAATGGCTTTTAACCATCTGAGCCATGGAGGCTTTATCCTACTTTAGAGAGTTCTTGAAGCAGAAAAGAACCATCAGCCAATCTAAAACCAATCACTGTTCACAAATGTTTCCTTCTGTCTAACCTAACATTAATCTTACCTGCTACTTATTTAAAAAGGATTCCATACATATAGTCATGATGGACATGTGTGGTCTCTGCCCTCAAGGGATTTGTAATCCAGTGGCTAGGAATCTTTGGTTTGAAAATAGTCATAACGGGCCAGGAGTGGTGGTGCACGCCTGTAATCCCAGCCCTTTGGGAGGCTTAGGTGGGTGGATCACTTGAGTACAGGAGTTCAAGACTAGCCTGGGCAATATGGTGAAACCCTATCTCTATAAAAAATACAATAATTAGCCAGGTATGGTGGTGCATGCCTGTAGTCCCCACTACTTGGGAGGCTACGGTGGTTAGAATTGCTTGAGCCTGGTGTAGTGAGCCGAGATCAGGACACCGAACTCCAGCCTAAGTGACAGAGTGAGACCCTGTCTCAGAAAGAGGAAGGAAGGAAAGGAGGGAGAGAGACAGGAAATTTTTTTTTAAAGTATAAGATTATAGCATGATACCATTAATGTAAAAAATAAAGCAATCCTGTACCGCAAAAAAAAAAAAAAAAAAAAAAAAAATAGTGACGACATCAACTTCATTTGCCCTGCCTAACATTACAGTCAATCCCATTGTGTATTTAGAAACTGCCTGAGTTCTTTCTCAACATTTTATTCTCTACTCTGTGATCTCACATCGTCTCATTATTTTCAGGGAGTGAGAGTTCTGCAACATTCAATTAAATAAGGACACTGACTATTTAATGCGAAAACATCCAGACACAAGGTGAAAACTCTGTCCAATTATCTTCCCAGTTCAATATCAAATATACAGATGTTTAGAAACTTCTGAAAGCTTGAATTTTTAAATCATAGGCTCTCCAGATTCAAAGAGCATCTAAGAAAAGCATCCTATGAGGGAAACATAAGATTGTCAAAGCAGACAACAGGGCAGGAGTTCAGGAGTTATAAAGTTAGAGATTAAGATAGAAGTGACAAAACAAAGCCACACTTGGTTATCATTATTCCTTCCCATAGTAAAATCCTCTGTGCAGATGGACTCAGAGGTGACCACCACACCAGTCCCAACTAGATATGCCCTTGCACTACTTGGCGGTCAAACCAATTAAGAACATAAGCACCACGTTGGTTTCTTGCTATGCATTTTAAAAAATTAATTCCACAAGCACTTATTAAGTCCCTACTGTAAGCCAGGTAGTATGATTAGCCCTGGAGTTATAGAAGTGAACATGAAAGATATGGTTCCTGCCTTCATGGAGCTAGCCGTGTCTTTGGGTTGGAAAAACATGCATAAAATGCTGCTAATGTAAAGCTGACTATGTAATGGGGCCTCTAGAGGAAAGGTGCATGGTGTACAGGAGAGCAGATTATAAGAAGAATTTGATCTTTTCAGGGAGAGCAGAGAATAATTTCCTGAGCAATTAATATTTAAACCACAGCAGGAGGAAGGTAAGAAGAGGAGCAGGAAGAATGTTCCAGGCAGAGGAGGTGGCATGCACAAAGGCCATCAGGTAGGAAGTCACACAGGAAAACACAGTGTGGAAGGAGTTGCCCAGGTGGCTGAATGCTGAGTGCAGGGGATGTGTGGTACCAGTAAGATGCAGGTGGTGAGGCAGCTTATGGCCAGATCATGCTGGGCACCACAGGTCTTGTTAAGGAACTCGCTTTTTTCTCCATGAGCAATGCAAGCCCTCACTTCTCAGTACAGGTCATTTTTTGGAACAGCCCTACTTTGCCCAGATAGTTACATGTTTTGTACCAAAGACAGGATGTTCGCCAAGGTGGAAAAGCCACCTAGATAGTTCCTGGAAGAAGAGTTTAAATTTAGGAAGCAAATGACATTTTGTAAGTTTGGCCATGTTGCCCTCTAGCCCCCGGCTGCCATTGTTTTGATACATGTCAGGGCATGGCCTCCACCGGATTTCTCCAATATTAAGGCGTCCTCCCTCCAAGGTGAATCTGCCCATGAGTGATTGAATTGTTTGGAGGGTCATAGAACCTGACAGCTCCCTATTACACAAAGGAAAAGATAAGCTTCCGATTAGTCCTGGGGCAGGAGGAAGCCAAGATAGAGTGCACCTGTCAGAACTGCTTACGACATATAAATCATTACCTCAATTTTCCGTGCAAGCAGTGGGCCAGAGAGAGAGAGAGAAAAGTGACTGAGGTTGGTTAACAGTGCAGAACCATAAAAAAGAGCTCCTGCTTTCCTCCGAAGCAGGATTTCCTCTGCTGTCCCTGCAAAGAAAACTGAGCCCCATGCCCAGAGGAACGACAGAGACAAATGCCCACTGGCTCCAGCAAGGGGCAATTTGTTTCTATGGCATTTGCTAACAGCGTTTACTGCTAATCTAACATTAACAGCCACTAAGGCTTTCCCAGACTTTAACAGGGAGCATGCTTAGTATTGTACTTGCTATATGTTTGATCCTAGATTTCTCTACTTTGTAATTGTCATAACAATCATGGTTGTTATTGTTGCCATTTTCCTTTCATTCACTGGGCAAAAATCTCTGAGACAGACCAATTGCAACTAACCTGCTATCCCACAGTCCAGGATACCAGGGTATTTATAGTGAAGTGGCGGGAACATAAAAACAAAATAAGATTAAATGAAAGATAGCAAGTCCAAAGATGCTCAATAAAGATTCAAAAGCTTAAGTTGATTGGGCAGTACCCAGATTTTCATCACAATTTATGTTGTTTAAAATACCAAGTATCAGCTGGGCGCAGTGGCTCACACCTGTAATCACAGCACTTTGGGAGGCTGAGGCGGTTGGATCACAAGGTCAGGAGATTGAGACCATCCTGGCCAACATAGTGAAATCCTGTCTCTACTAAAAATACAAAAATTAGCTGGGTGTGATGGCGTATGCCTGTAATCCCAGCTACTTGGAGACTGAGGCGCGAGACTTCCTTGAACCCAGGAGGCAGAGGTTGCAGTGAGCTGAGATCATGCCACTGCACTCCAGCCTGGCAACAGAGCAAGACTCTGTCTCTAATAATAATAATAATAATATTACCAATTATCTAGCAGAATGTGAGAACCTGAAATATCCTAGTTGGAGAAGCGCCAACACTGAGTAACTACTAACTTGTACAGCAAAACTCAAGAAATACTAAGTCTTGTGCTTCTTCTGGGCTACACTAGACAGAGTAGATAACACTCTGGGGGAGACTGGTTCATTCTTCAGAATAGATGTAAGCTCAGTTCCCAGAACTTTTGAGAGAGAGTTTGGTGAGTGGCACCTACATTGAAAGGGAGCCACGTGTTTGTCCAGCCCAGATATTCCTGCTGCCAATGATAGAAGAGACCTTTTATTCCACATTGGTATATTTTAAAGGGAAGCATATTCTCAAAATTACAACACAACCCAAGATGTATGAGCTGTCAATTACATTCCTTAGGATCAGAAGGGAAACATACAAACAGACCCTAAAAGTGCATCAAGACAGTACACAAAGGGATGTAGAAGCTGAGGGAATGAGTCACATGGATACCTTAAAATAAAACAAAATAATTATTTGTTTGTTCAAAATTGTGAGCAAAACGTTTTTACTGCCAGGAGAAATGTTGGGCAGACTTATTTCTGCTTATTGTCTAATAGGGGCAGAAATCCCATAGTTGGAATCATTATGGGAGAGAGTCTAGGGCTTTAGAGTGACAACTCCAGGTTCAAATCCTAGCTCTGTCTTTGTATGACTCTGAATCTTTTACTTAAGCTCTCAACATATCAGTTTTATCATCAAAAAGGAGGGATCATATTATTTAAAGTATCTCATAGGACTTGTTATCAGAAAAAAATATTAGCACAGTATCTGGCTTTTAGCACTAACCATTCAATAATAGGTAGCTAGCTCCAAGATGGAAATCAGGAATGCTCAGAACAGAGAGATAACTGGGAGACTCCAGTTGCTACTTTTGGACAGAAGAATACATTTACAAAAGAACACATAAGAGGGAAGAGACTTCTAACTTGGTTGTATGGTCAGAGTTTATTTGCCTAAGACATACTGATCTCAACATGTAAGACTTCTTAGTGATTATTTCCATCCCTTACTGGAAGGAAGTTCCCCAGAGAATGGGAAACTCTGCAAGTGCGGATCAGATGGTGATGAAAAATAAATCGTCATTTGAGATTCTGGGGATAAAAGGAGGTAAGTGAGTTCACCCTCTAATGCCTGTTTTTGAAAAATCAGTAAACTTTCAAGTTCTCGCTGAGCTAAGAAAGGTTATATGCTCAAGAGTCATTCCTTTCTAGGGAAGAAGCTGCAGTTATGTGAGTGGACTCTGGGCTGATGGCAGCTACGGTTGTCTGGAAAGCTGTTAAAGTCAAGAGTCTAGTTTCGAATCTTCCTTTAGATTCTCTGCTTCAATCATTAGTCACCAAAAATGCAGGATTCTCAGCCTAGGCCATGGATTTCCCCTCAGGTTAAGGGATCCACTATCAAATATTAGATTTTCTGTCTTTATTTTCTAGTAGCAATAAAAAAAAATCTTCTAAATAGGTTACTTTTCCTTAAATAAAAACGACCCCCCAAAAAGTTCTGTTGATATTTTCTCCTCTGTCTTGACCAGGGAAAAAGGGAAAAAAATATCTTTTCTTCCAGCACAAGTTCATTATTAACCCATTTAACATTTGCAAATTCAGATACAACATAGACATTAGTTCTGACTTTCCAGAAATCTCCCTCTTAATTGGACTGCTTTCCTATAAAAATCATCCTGCCAGCATCTGTGGTAAGATAGATTCTGGAAAAACAATGTGCCATGCCAAATTACCAGGTAGAATTAGATTGCGCTATATTTCTGTTTGATAACAACACTGTGCCTTTGCATAATTCTTGCTGATTATCAGAAGGAAAAAACCATAACTCAGACAGATGAGCTTTATTGGCATTGGTCCCTTCTAGGAAAGAAAGAAAAATGTATGAACAGAAGCATTTGCAAGTGCCATATATGTTGAGAGAATGAAATTCCAAACAGTCTGTAAACTTAGCTTCCCTGCAACCTTAAAAAATAAAAATGCCTCCCTATATTTGGTGTCATAACTCAAGATTTGGGTTTATCCCATTTTCTATATTTCAAGACAAAAAAATTTACATGCCTATAAATATATCTAGAATAGAATGTCATTTTAAACTAGAGAGTTCTCGTGAAGGAAAAAATAAATCGTTGGAGAGAGTTGTGAGTCAGAGTCTTTATAGAACTTGGAAATTAACAAGAAAGTGTTAAATGAATACTCAAATAGAACAGCTGCATGTACTACTTATAGAGGGAGGGAGGTTGGTCTGCCATCTTTATTTGTTTGCATGCTGAACCAAACTATGGTGTCCGTTTTCCCTAGCTGTCTTTATCCATCTCAGTTTCTGCAAGCAGTTTTCCCTGTTGGGATAGATAATGTAACTTTAATCTGGAACATGCGAACAAAGTCTGCTTATCCTTTTTGTGTCTTTCAAGCATTCCCCCCACCCCCGTGTCTCCAGCAGTATCCTCGAGAGCTTTTCTTTTGCCTCTAAGTCCAGATTCTACCCCTTTCTCTAGGAGAATCCACAAAAACCTTTTGAGCCCCTTCCCTGAGCAAATTCAGGACTTCTCTGACTACTCAAGACTCAGGAATATTTAGTCTCTGTTTCCTGTACCCCAAACAGCTTCAGATGTCCGTCAGTACCCAGGGGCAGTTGTGTGGTTTGATCCTTGTTCAACATCAAAAACCAATGCTTTGCCTTTTGAGGACTGGAAAACAAGAATGTTGCTTCATAATCTTCCCCAGGGAAATTTACATCTCCTCTTGCCTCCTTGGATGTCTCCCATTGTGAAAGCGGCAGCAAATAATTTTGCTTCCCTATGTCTTTCTTTTTGGCACATTCTTACTTGTCGATCAATAAATTACCCCCTGCCAAGCTCCAGCAGCCTGGCTTCCGTCTTCACCACTTACATTTTCCTTTTGTGTTTAAAAAAGAGCTCATTATTTTTCTCTTAACCTCTAGTGAAATATTCCTTTTATTCTCTCCCTTTGTTTTGCTTATCGTTTAACTTAATGCTTAGTCCAACAGTCCCCATCTGTACCTGCCTCCGAGTCCTCCGCATTTTCCTCTTTAATAACCAGAAGTTAATGAGACCACCCTTGGAGTCACATGCTCCTTTTCTGATCACACCAGGATAAGGAAATGGGATTTAAATAGCAGTAGCAGGTAATACAATAGAAGAAAAGCCAGTCAGGTAAAACAGAGGATGTAGTTTCGTGCTCTCTGGGATGGATAATGTCTGCTTTTATAGCAGTGCCTCAGTTTTCTCATCTGAGAAGTGAAGTCAGCCGTCACTTATAGTATCTGCTTCATGCAGTACTTGTGAGGATTAGATGAGATAAATTACATAATGTGTTTGATGAAGTGGCACACAGGAAGCCCACAGTAAGTATTAGACACTACTGTGTTATGATTATAGGAAGCAAACATAAAAGACAATCCTGCCCTTTACTAGGTTTGAAAGCTGCAGTTATACATGGGTGAGAGACAGAGGCATTCAATGTCCAGCCAGGAATCCCAGCTCTATTTGTTTATGCAAATAACTCATCAAACCCACCATTTAGCAGTTCTTAACTGAGAGAAGGTATGTGAAATAACATTGAACAACCTGAGGAAAGAGACATGTTTTTCTATTCTCAAGACCCAATATTTTGCCTGACACAGTACATTTTCTATAAATATTTAAAATCAACGTACATGAATCACCTAACATACCACCTTTGTGTACATCATTGTGATTCCCAAAGTCTGGGATATGTGTTTCTGTTGATATAAGACACAACTCTATGTAATATTGAATCACATAATTGAGGAAGTTACTCCTTTCTGTCCTGCTTTATAAATTATTATGATTACATCAAGCCCAAAGTCTCACTTTGATGTTAATATTTTTTAACCTCTCATACCACTTACAAATCTTGATTTTTTTAAACTGAGAACTGACCTTACACTCTGTCTTTTCAGGTGACTATATCTGGCTAGAATTTAAAAACAATTTTTATTGTATTTATTTTTATAATTTTCTTCTTTTATGACAATTCATAGAAAACTGGTTTTCCATGTATTACAGTAATGTAAAGTTCCCTATGAAAGTAAAGTTAGTTAACTAAAAGCAAATCACTTTAAAGAAAATACTAAGT
This sequence comes from Macaca thibetana thibetana, assembly GCF_024542745.1. Classification (NCBI taxonomy): domain Eukaryota; kingdom Metazoa; phylum Chordata; class Mammalia; order Primates; family Cercopithecidae; genus Macaca; species Macaca thibetana. The sequence continues at coordinate 34,967,302 of NC_065583.1, forward strand.
GGGCCCCGGGCACAGTGGCTTATGCCTATAATCCCAGTACTTTAGGAGACTGAGGCAGGCGGATCACTTGAAGTCAGGAGTTCGAGACCAGCCTGGCTGACATGATGAAACCCCGTCTCTACTAAAAATATAAAAATTAGCTAGGCCTGGTGGCACATGCATATAGTGCCAGCTACTCAGAAGGCTAAAACAAGAGAATTGTTTGAACCCGGAAGGCGGAGGTTGCAGTGAGCTGACATTGCGCCACTGCACTGCAACCTGGGTCACAGAGCAAGATTCTGTCTCAAGTAAATAAATAAATAAATAAATTACTAAATAAATAATAGTACAGGTAAAACAGATAAGACAAGAAAATCTGAAGGGTTTTTAGGACTGAGTTTTAGAAAGCACTATTCTAATTTTCCCTCAATTATTTGGAGAGCTTTTATAAAAAAAATCAGTATACCTAAACCTTACCTCAGACCAACTGAGTTCATCTCAAAGTCTGTATTTTCTACTTCTCTTTAAGAACTCTCAGGTGATTCCTATTTTTTAAAAAAACTGGTTTAGGAATCTCTGAATGAGAAAAATCAGATTTTGTTTTTAAATTCTTTTAAATTCACTCAACAAACATTTGTTGAGTATCTATTCTGCATAATGTCCTGTGTCCTGGATGCCAAGGATATGATGGAAAATAATACAGATACTGTGTTTATAGATACTGTGTTCACTGAGTTTTTGCCTGCTTATGAGCTTTGCTTCTATGCTAAATTACAACCTGAAAGATACAAAAGTGTCATAATTTTGTGAACATTTTTTGGTTATGATTCTGACATTGAGTTTACTGCAGAGAGAAGCCTGCAGCCAGCCTTATTTTCCCTCTAATACAAGAGGAATTCATTTTTAAAGATCTAGATAATCCATAAATCTTCTTATACTCAAAATATAATAACATCACCAGAAAAAAAATGCCATGGTATTGAGCATTCTCTGTAAGGTTCAGATGGTATTTGAATCCTAGTTCTGCTGATCCTGAGGACCTCATGACTTACTATGTCATTTAACCTCACTGAGCCTCAGCTCTTTAAAGTCTGTAAAATATTTATAGTATCAATCATGCAGGACTTTGTGAAGCTTAAAGGAGGTAACGTATGTAAAGCATACAGGGGACAGTAAGCGCTTTTTAAAAGGTCATTAAAGTGGCAGTTTTACAGAGGTTAGGTTCCAAAGTCATCCCATAAAGCAAGTACCAGGTTTGGTAAAAATACTCTTGAAAAATCCCATAAATCACCCATAAGATTTGTTTGTATTTATAAACTCTATATAGAATAATATATACATATAAATATATAGGATATAAAGAATAATGTAGAATATAAGCTATGCAAACAATATGAAGGGCCATTTGTAAAAAATACACTTCCTTAAACCTTAGTAACTTATTCAACATCCCACGATGCTCAGAGATGAGATCCACCCATCACCGTCGGTCTGAAGAAAAAGCAGATTAACTCGCCTCCCCCATCTCATACTCACTGGGACCTCTGACCCATTATTTAAATTTGTTTCCTTCCTTTGTTCATTTTATTCTAAGCATATATAGTTGAATTCACATATTAAATGCATATGTGATGCAATTCAGTACATAATTATATTCCTAGATTAGAGGCAAAATAAATACTCAATAGAATATAAAATAGGAAGTCAGGTACCATAATTTGATGTTCAACTACAGTGATTTTAAATGAACTGCACATTTGTTCTCTTTCCCCTCTCTATGATTAGTTTTCCCTTCTTTTTAGGTTTTCCTTTCCTTTCTGTTAGCCTCAGAGCTTGATGGTTTTTAAAGGAGGTCCTCTGCTTTGGCTATTGGAGAAAATAATTTATATTCCTTCCTTCAGGAAGAAAATGAATTAATGGAGTCTACAGTCCTCAAAGGCAATAACCTCCATCCATTCCACCCATGCCCTGCTTCCTTCCATTCTATGGCAATGCAGTTCACAACATTTGGGGGCAAAGAGGTCAGAAAGCAGTACAGAAATGGATGGCAACCTTGAAAACTTGAAGGGAATAGATAGGATTCAGAGTTCTAAAAGGATAGAGCATAGTGCTGGGACATGTGGAGAGAAAACTCAACCATTCATTTGTAGAAAGTGGAAACACAGCCAAAGTAAAGTTGCAGAAAAAGATCTCAGGGTTTTAGTGAATAACATAAAAGTGTTACTTAAAAGTAGACCAGGTGTAAGTCACCCCAAACAGTGCGTTGTTCCAGAGGAAGTAATTACCTAATTTTCTTCAGTTCAGGATAGATTCTTACTCTAATATGGTTTGAGGATCTAGTTTTTAAAAAGAATGTGATTGCCATGAAAAGGCCTCATAGCACTTCTAAGATTGGTAGGAAAGTTGGGGGAAATTATAAGGGAGCATTACATAAATGGGTTCATTGCCTAAAGAAGATTGAAAGGCAATTATAACATTCTAAACCAAGTAAAATTTCTAGCTAGGGAATAGTGACCACTTGTGCTTTGCCTTCCTTGTACAAGACACTGTTAGAAATCTAGATTAAAACACTAGGAGCTCAAGTTACAAAATGATTCCAGGAAGGTTGTCAAAATAGTGACAGGTTGGAGAAGGAAGCTAGAGAATTAATCATTTTCTTTAGGACTCTTAAAAGTATACAATTATTCTTCATCATAGTGGGTACACACAAGAAAGGAGGAATGAAAAGAGCTCTGTTAACTGCAGCAGTCGGGTTCTGGGATGATTTAGGGATATGGATGGGTGGATAGAAGTGAAGTGAACAAAGGAATATCCTAGGAAAAGGTGTGGATGTGATTATGAATATGGGATGTCCAAGGGACAATGATGAGACCCAATTAGAGGGCTCTGACGCTTTCTTCTTCCCACTTTGTTTCTCTGCCTGCTTGTTTCCTTCTCTCCTTTCTGATAGCACTGAGCAATTGGGCTGAAAGTGTTATAAAATCTGGGCTGGAGTGACTCATTGGAGGCCATATTCAGACTGGTAAACAGATGAAGTCATTGGTAAAAAGAGGAGAAAGGGCCAGACATGCAGAGAGAAGGCGTTTAAGAGACCAGGTGGCCCCTAGGCGAGACAGACAAAGAGAGAAACAGAAAAACAAAGCATATTTTTCGAGGTTCCTAACAGCTTGCCAAGTCCCTGTTCTATTTCATATGCTCCATTTCTGTCTCGATGATCTGTAATATTTTTCTATCCTTCAATAATCCTTTTGGGTTTTTTTAAGTAAGTTTAGGAAGGTTTCTGTTCTTAAAATCTAAAGAGCCCAGACTAGACTACTACTTCACCTCTCTGCTTTCTTCTCTTTTTCCATTTTTATTTCTGAAAGCTTGGCATCTTTTTACTCTATAGAGTCTTATTTCTGCTTCTTTTCTCAGATACTCTCTTCTCTTGCTCATCCCATCCTGTTTACTGTTTATCTCCTTTGTGTGTGTGTGTGTGTGTGTGTGTGTGTGTGTGCCTATTCCTGCTCTCTCTCTTTGGAACCAGCAAACCTTCCTCTCTGGAGTGATTTCTTCTTCATCCACTTCATATAACAATTTATTTTCTAGAATCATTACATTCAAATTCAGCTCAGCCATTGGGGAAGAGAAGATTTAAGGTCTCTCCCACCCTCAAGCCTGAATTCAGAACATTGCCATTGTCTTCTCCACCTCCCTAACTCATTTGTTCATCTTCTGATCAATAGCCTTTATTAGACAGAAAAATCCAATTATTCAGAACCTACTGTTCAGTAGATTCCTACCACCATCTCCCACATTCACACACATACCATTTCCTACTTCCGTATTTTAAGAGAAAGTGACAGATCTAGGAGGAGAGGTTAGGAAATCACACTCAAGTTCAAAACAGTCAATAGTATAGAATAGACTCAACTTGGTATATTACTTCATTTGAAAAAAGACCTGGGAATTTTACTTGATGATATGATATGGACGATTACAAAGGGAAGTCTGTTTTAACGTACAGAAACAGAAAGCACATGTCTTCTTTGGAATAATAAATGCCTGTGTTCTGAACTGGTAGATTGTGTTCAGTGGGGCAAAGCATCTGTGGAGGCCAAGTGACCCTAACCATTATTGAAGTGTGAAGATTGGAGGCTGAGTCTTGGTATAATCTATCAAACTGGAGAGGAGATGGGTTGAGAGCTGTCCTCAAGTATCTGAAGTGCCATTGTGCAGAGAAAGGGAGTGGGCTGACTCCCTGTCCACTCTGGGAACAGGTGGACAGTTCAGGAAAACAGATATAAGCTCACAGGAATGAGGAAGTTGTGCTCATTAGAGATTCTTAAGTTTTCCCAAGAAGAGTCCAGTGCAGACTGAAGAATCTTAAGAATCCTGCCCTGACAAAACATTAAACATGACGTCTTCCCTTCCTTTTCTTACAAAAGCAATGCATGTTTATAGAATCCAGTCAAATAATACTATACTTACGGTTCCATATCTCAGGGTAACTAAGGTTGCTAGTTTGGTGTGTGTCTTTCCATACCTTTCTCTGTATCTATGAATACGTATTTTAATATTAATGAATGAATAGATATGACTTTGTTTTGTTTACAAAAGTGAGATCACACTAGACACATTACTCAGTAATATAAACATCCCTCCAGGCCAATTTACCTTCCTTGAAAGAGCTGCAGATATTCTAAAGCATAGGTAAGTTGTGACATTAAATCATTCCTCCGTTAATAGATATTCACATTGTTTCTAGATTTTGCTATAACTAACAGTGCTACAATACATGTTCTTAGACATACAGCCATACCTTGTTTTATTGCATTTCGCTTTATTGTGCTTCACAGACAGTATGGTTTTTTTTATAAGTTAAAGGTTTGTAGCAACCCTGCAACAAGCAAATCTATTAGCACCATTTTTCTAGCAGCGTGTGCTCATTTCATGTCTCTGTGCCACATTTTCATAATTCTGGTAATATTTCAAATGTTTTCATTATTATTCTTGTTGTAGAGATCTGTGATCATTAATCTCTGATGTTAATGTTGGAATTCTTATGGAGTGTTTTGGGTCTCTCATTTTAAATCAAAAACTAGAAATGATTAAGCTTAGTGAGAAAGACATGTCAAAAGCCAAGATAGGCCCACCACTAGGCCTCTTGTGCCAAAGAGTTAACCAAGTTGTGAATGCAAGGGCAAAGTTCTTGGAGGAAATTAAAAATGCTACTCCAGTGAGCACACAAATGATAAGAATGCAAAATAACCTTCTTGCTGACATGGAGAAGGTTTGAGTGGGGTGGATAGAAGATCAAACCAGCCACAACATTTCCTTAAGCCAAAGCCTAACCTAGAGTAAGTCCCTCTCTTTTGCTCTATGAAGGCTGAGAGAGGGGAGGAAGCTGCAGAGTAAAAAATTTGGAAGCTAGCAGTGGTTGGTTCATGAGGTATAAGAAGCCATCTCCATAAAATAAAAGTACAAGGTGAAGCAGCAGGTGCTGATGTAGAAGCTGCAGAAAGCTATCCAGAAGATCTAGTTAAGATCATGGGTGGTGGTGGCTACCCTAAACAACATAGCTTCAGTGTAGACAAGAGAGCCTTATGTTGGAAGAAGATCCCATCTAGGACTTTCAAGTCAATGGCTGTCTTCAAAGCTTCAAAGGACAAGCTGACCCTTTCAGTAGGGGCTAATGCAGCTGGTGACTTTAAGTTGAAGCTAATGCTCATTTACCATTCTGAAAGTCCTAGGGCCCTTAAGAATTACACTAAATCTATTCTGCTTGTGCTCAAAATGGAACAGCAAAGCCTGAATGAAAGCACATCTGTTTACAGCATGGTTTACTTAAATATTTTAAGCCCACTGTTGAGACCTACTGCCTAGAAAACCAGATTTATTTCAAAATATTACTGGTCATTGACAATGCACCTAGTCACCCAAGAGCTCTGATGGAAAAGTGCAAGGAGATTAATGTTTTCAGGCCTACTAATGACATCCATCCTGCAGCCCATAGATTAAGGAGTCATTTTTGACTTTCAAGTCTTATTATTTGAGAAATACATTTTGAAAGACTATCGCTACCAAAAATAGTTCCTCTGATGGATCTGAACAAAGTAAATTGAACATCTTCTGGGATGCACTCACCATTCTAGGTGCCATTAAGAACATTCATGATTTAAGGAAGGAGGTCAAAATATCAACATTAATAGGAGTTTGGAAACATTTGATTCCAACTCTCATAGATGACTTTGAGGGGCTCAAGACTTCAGTGGAGGAAGTCACCGCAGTTGTGGTGGAAATAGAAAAAAAAAATAGAAAAAACTAGAATTAAAAATGGAGCCTGAAGATGGGTCTTAATTGCTGCAGCCTCATGGTAAAACTTTAACAGATGAGGAGTTGCTTCTTATGGATAAGCAAAGAAAGTGGTTTATTGAGGTGGAATCTACTGTGGTGAAGATGCTGTGAACCTTGTTGAAATAACAAAGGATTTAGAATATCACGTCAATATTAATAAAGCAGTGTTAATAAAGTTAATAAAGCAGCGACAGTGCTTGAACGGATTGTCTCTAATTTTGAAAGAAGTTCTGTGGATAAAGTGCTGTGAAACACCATCATATGCTATAGAGAAATCTTTCATGAAAGGAAGAGTCAATCGATATGGCAAACTTAATTGTTGTTTTTTCAAAATTGCAAAAACCAGCTGGGCACAGTGGCTCACGCCTGTAATCCCAGCACTTTGGGAGGCCAAGGCGGGTGGATCACAAGTTCAGGAGTTCAAGACCAGCCTGGACAAAATGGTGAAACCCCGTCTCTCTACTAAAAATACAAAAATTAGCCAGGTGTGGTGGCAAGTGCCTGTAATCCCAGCTACTTGGGAGGCTGAGGCAGAAAATTGCTTAAACCCGGGGGCAGAGGTTGCAGTGAGTCAAGATTGTGCCACTGCACTCCAACCTGGACAACAGAGCAAGATTCTATCTCAAAAAAAAAAATTAAAAATAAAAGTAAAATAAATTGCAACAGCCACCTCAACCTTCAGCAACTACCACCCTGATCAATCAGCATCCATCAACATTGAGTCAAGACCATCTACCTGCAAAAAGATTATGACTCACAGAAGGCTCAGATGATCATTAATATTATTTAGCAAAAAGTAATTTTTACTTTAGATATGTACCTTGTTTTTTTAGACATAATGCTGTTGTACACTTAACAGACTACAGTATAGTGTAAGCATAACTTTATATATACCGGGAAAACAAAAATTTGTCTAACTTTATTGCAATATTCACTGTATTGTGTTGTTCTGGAACTGAACTTGCAGTATTTCTGGGACATGCCTGTATATTGTTATATAGGGATGTTTTTATAGGATAGTTTTCATTAAAGTAGGGTTTACTAAGTCAAAAGATGTGTAGATTATTTTAACAGCTACTTCAAGATTCCCTTCTGAAAATCTTGTTGCAGTTTATGCTTCCATGAGTAAATGTTCATTGTTTATTCCATCTCCAGGATAGGATGTTATATTTTTCTTTTTATACATCCAACTGAGAGGCAGCATAGTGTAGTGGTTTAGAGTTAGGACTCCCTTGGCTGGAAATACTGAGTACCTGTCTCAGCTCCAGCAAGTACTAGCTGTGTGCTTTTAGCTAGGACACATTACTGCTTTGTGGCTCAGATACGCTGATCTGTAAAAAGAGGATGATATGAATACCTACCTCATAAAATTGTTATGAGTGTAAATGAATTAATAGTTTTAAGACTTATAACAGTGACTGGCATATAGTAAATTCTTTATGAGCAAAGTTTAAAAATTAAAAGATTCATCAGATTAATCTTCTATAAGATTAAAGATTTTAAAAATTTTAATTTGTATCTCTTTACTAATGAGTTGGACATGTTTCTATTTATGTCTTGGTCATTTTCTTTTCCCTTTTTCTGAATTTTTCATTCATATTTTTGCCCGTATTTTTATTGAGCTGTCTTTTTACTAATTTTCATGAACTCTTTGTATATTATAAATAGTAACCCTTTTCCTGTCATTTTTATCTTCCATAAGTGATTTCCTTTTAATGATTATAAACATAATCAGAATGTTTTAAATTAACATAAAAAACCTTCAATCAGTATAGAACTATAAAAACCATTTTAAACCCATGGTCTTAGTCTATTTTGTGTTTGTATAACAGAATACCACAGACTGGGTAATTTATAAGGAAAAGAAATTTATTTCTCACAGTATCAGAGGCTGGAAAGTTCAATATCAGGGCGCCAACTTCTTGTGAGAGTCTTCATGCTGCATAACCCCATGGCAGAAGCAGAAGGGCAAAAGAGCACGCCAGTGGGGGGCAGACATCAGTTTTTAACAAGAGGTCTTATTTGATTCTGATACTCGGCCAAGATTGGGAATCAGATAGTGCAACCCTGAAACGTCAATCTTAAGTCAATTTGTTTCTAAATCAAAGTGTTGCTAGTAATTACTACTGCCATCTGTTGGTGGGAGGCAGAACTGACATGCTATGGATATCTACGAAAGGCCATGTTTTTTAAATTCTTAGAAATGCATCTTTGTGTTTATCCAGACCTTTTTAATGTAAATGACTTCTCAGGTAACTTCCAGCTGTAAGATTCTTGAAGTTAATATCAAATTTGTATTTATCTTCTTAGTTCTATAGATTCCACAGTAATGAATGACAGAATGCAGTGTGATACTTCTGAGGCTTGGTCAATCTTCGGTGATCAAAGATTCAGTGATAAGTATCCTAATGATAGGAAAAAGTAATACTTCATCAATACCAGTTAAAAAACAGCAAAAGCAATTTTTGTGATTAATCCTAACCAAACTAACCAAAAATTAAACCACTGCCTCTCCCAACCCCACTCTCCCCAGCTATAAATGTTAAATGAAATTTTCCTCTACCAGGGTATTTTAAAATGTCTCTTTTTATCTTGTGGCATTACACAATGTAAAACATCAAAGGAGATAACAGGAAAGGCAGTGAACAGGGAAACACACTTTAAGAAATAGTGATATTGGCATAAAAAGTAAGTGTCTGAGGAAAAAAAATAAGATAAAACTGGCAGAATTACAGGTTTCTGCAGGAGTTGGTAATTAGATAGTGAGTTTATCTTCTGAGAAAAAGGTATCTTTCCTCTCCTTTTCATAGTCAGGCCAAAAGAAGTCAAAGACACAAAGAGCATGAACATTTTTTGCCATGCAAACCATTTTTGATGCATTGAATTGAAAATATACACATTAATTTCCCAGGCAGCTTTTATGCATTATATATTATTCTTATAGCTGGCCATAGGGGATAAGTCTTTCAAATATATATTTTATATGTCTTTGAAATATAGATATTAAACACAGATATTTGCATATATTTATGTATATATGTATATAATATATCTATGTATATGAAGTACTTTTTAATCCAAAATACCTTCATGAACTGAAACTTATTGCTGGCCTATTGTGGAAGTTAGTACTTGGTTTCTTCTATCCACTCTAGATTTGGACTGTGTTCCAGGAGAGTGTCCTTAAGACTTGGGTTTTTCAACCTTGGAACTGTTGACATTTTATGCTAGATAATTTTTTGTTTCAGGGAGAGCTGCCCTGTTCATCAAAATGAGTTTAGCAACATCCCTAGCTCCTGCACACAGATGCCAGTAACATCCGCTCTATTGTGGCAACCAAAAATATCTCCAGACTGCCCAATAGCAAAATAGCTCCTAATTGAGAAACACTGATTTAGAGGATTGAATGCTTATGGCCCTGCTTTTGTGGGGTGAATTGTCATTTCTTTACAAACAACTTATCTGATTCCTCAATCTAAATTAGAGCCCCTATTTCTTTCTCTCATGAAACAATATACATCTCTTTGTAGCATCAGTGACAGTTTATAACAATGCATTTACTTAGAGACATTAGTGTCTTTCTTCCGTGTTAGACTTGAAATTCTACCCCTTAATCTGTTTTGTTCACTCTGTACACATACTACCTAGTACAGTGATTGGCACTTAATAAATGTTTGTCAAGTGAAAGAATATAATTCTAAGATCTTTAATGACTTGAAACACAAAGCCTGACTTGGTTCAAAGAGGTTTTTCTTCTCAGGCTTATTTCAATCTATATGACAAAGCCAGTAAAAGAAGAAATTAGGGACATATTGAGGCTGTTGAAGGGTGTGAGCAGGGAAATCTCAAAATTATATTATTTGGATAGGATTCCCAGGGGGTTTTGGCGGGGTGCTGGTGAGTGGCAGTTTCATTCTGGAAACAACAGCTCTGATATGTCACTGTAAGCCAGAGCCAGCCTATCACTCCTGCTTTCTGAACTCCATCCACCATTGATCCATGGAAGAAACGGGTTTTTTGACCAAAGCGAGGTTTAACGCTCCACTAATTCTTTGAGGGAAAATGCCCCGGAACCAGGAGAAAGATATCTATAGAAAATAAACATCAGTATAGATAGCACAAGAGGCCTTTAAATGCTTCTCTTCACATTTTTAAAAAATGGAATTAAGATGCATATTTTTTAAAATGAAAAATGACTGGCATTCTTCCTACTGAAAATGAAAAGTAATTTAATTTGTTAGTGGTTTATTTTATTTGACAGTCGTCGTACATACTCGATTTGGTTTGTTACACCGCATTACCCTTCAATAATGGGTACACACAATGCCAGACTCTGCCCCCCAGGTTGCTTTGATAATTGGATGAGCGTCCATATTGTTCAAGATTTTCATGACAATGAGGATGGAGCTATTTGCAAAACTCCTAACCAAGAGAGCTTTCAGCTTTTTAAGTTCTCAATAAAGTTAATTGCTATCCAATGACCAATCATTCCCCTAGCTACTTTTCCTAAGCAACCTTACGTTGTATAATCATGACTGAACTCCCTCGGTGGATGGAAGAGATGCTAAAACCTCATAGTCAATATAGAAAAGTCAGAAAATCTTCCCCAGGCAATCTTTCAGAATGAACCATTTTTTTCTACAATTGGAAGTTAATGGTAAGAATGCTAATAATAGCTACCATAGGGGCTGGAGCCAGACAGCCGACATCCAGGGACAATTCTACCACTTGGCAACCATATGACTGTGGGCAAACTTCATGACCTGTGTTGCTTCAGGAGTTACATCCATAAAATGACAATGATCTTAGTACCTACTCCATAAGGCCATTGTGAAGATTCAATAACATGATGTGCATAAGTGCTTAGGACAATCCTGGCACAAATCATGTCTCCATGAATGTTTCTTCGTTAGACAGTATGTGTCAATCCTTGTGCGAAGTTCTCTTAACAGTGCTACTGAAGGTGTTACATATCCCCAACATTAAGGAAGGGAATACTGATATCAAGAAAGACTAAGCAACAAGCCCAAGGCCACATGGTTAGTAATTAGCACAGCCAGGATCCAAGCCCAAGTCCACATAACTCCAAAAATCCTCTTATACCATTCAAATTGTGTGCTTGTGTACCTCTAGAATTTTGAATAACTATGTACTTTCCTGAGCATTTTAAAGTAGGCAACTAAGCATTTCCATTGTAATGTTAAATAATTGCAGAAAATGTGATTTCAGAGTATTTTAACCGTTAGCAGTTTAAAACTTTTATATCACCTTTTTATTGCAGCCAGTGGGATTTAAATACCTCATTACTGAATACTCACCAAAACCCACTAAAAGAATATGTGAACAAATGTTTTTAAGTCAGAAGCTTTATATTATTATTTTTTCTTCTTCAAACATCTATTTTTACTGCATTTCCCCTAAATCATGTTAAAAGCTTTTTTGATCATTTCCATAACAAATATAGATGTAAATAGATTTTTTCTTTTATGAATATGTGACTGTAAGACTTTAAAATTATCTTCTGGGTTTAGTTGCTGCTTTGACTATTAATAGAACATAATACATCAAAACAACATAAACATATAATTCTGACAAATGATGACTAAATATAAAAAGTAAAATTTTATTAGAAATGCATATCGTAATGAGCTGGGGATTGGGGGCGTCTATGGGACCTTGATTAAAAGTATCATGCAGATGACCCTCTCAGAAATGTTTATGAATTGCATAGTACACCTTGATAAGATTCAGGATAATTTAAGGTACATCTTCTATATCTTTCTTTTGCAAAAGGAAGAAGGAGAACCTAGGCTGTGGGTACTCCTGAGAAGATCTGATTTTGGGAAGGAGAACATGGAAGTTAGGAATGAAGAAATGAATTTCCTTAAAACTTTTTCACATAGTTCTTAGGAAGTCATCCACCACTACTGTTCCTGAGGGAACAGTATTCTCACTGAGGACAGCTGCTCTGTACCACCAAGCTGTATTCTTTGGAATTAGGATATTTACAGGAGGACCCAATGATCTCCCATTTTTATGACAACTCACTCCCTCTTCCTTGAAAATGAAGTCTGGGTGCCCCTTAGCTATTGGCTTTATCCCAAACCTATGGCAGTTGTTACTAAAAAGTCACGAAGGCTGTTTCTTGAAGGAAGCCCAGTGAAAAGGCAAGGTGATAAGTTTGAAGTGAGGCTGGAATCTGGAATTTCCAAGCCCCTCTGAGAGATTTACCATCTAGTGCCTCAAGATGGGATAACATATTCACCCTCAGGTTCTCCACTGGACCTCAAACCTGTGGTCCCAGAGCACCAGGGTCAGGGTTTCCTTATACCTAGGATGAGGTGGACACCCAGGACTTCTGTTGTCATCTTTGTCTTTTCTAGATCAAACAGCCTTCCCAAAAGGGATGGTTTGAGTAACAAGAGGGAGGGGGTTACATATTGCCTACCTCCCCTAAGCTTCTCACGGATACTCTGTGTGGCAACTTCTCAGCATGTAGTAGATGCTCAATAAATGTTTGTCAATGGCTTTATCTGGGGCCAGTGTGTGGTTATAACCTTCCTATGTGCAGTTCCTAATTGATGAGACAGAACCCACCAAACCCCATGACCTTGATATATACAGTCAGTCTAAATGTAGAGTAATCTCAATTATTTGGGGAGGGGAATGGGGAGTATCTATTGAACACTAACAAGAGATATGGAGCAAGTGTGGATTTAAATTGATACCAATTTTTTCAAAAGACCCTATAATGTTGATTATGTTGTATATATCACAATGAGCTGGGGACAGGGACGTCTACGGGGCCTTGATTAAAAGTGTCATGCAACTGTCCCTCTCAGAAGTGTTTATGAATTGCATAGTACACCTTAGTAAGATTCAGGACAAGTTAAGGAACATTTTCTACATCTTTCTTTTGCAAAAGGAAGGAGAACCTACGCTGTGGGTACTCCTGAGAAGATCTGATTTTAGGAAGGAGAACGTGGATGCTCCTTCCATAACAAAATTGATTATGCTTATACGTACCAAGCAATGGTATTCAAAGGTTTGTCTGTTGAGGTCAATGAGATTTGACCTAGAGTTACTGAACAGCTACAATCCATCCACATCTTACAGACAGACATCTCTCTTTTCTTCCTTCTCCATGACGTCATCTTTCCTGTTCTTTATCTCCTGAATGGCCATCTCTTCTCTCTTCTCCGAGTCTTGCCTTGAATCTGTCAATTGACTGGGCTGCTGGAGGTTGCCATGGTAAACACAGCTGTTGTTTTTTCTCTGTGAAAAACTCCTCTCATGAAGGCGCATTGAGGGGAGTCCTCCGATGGCCTCCCCTTGCTGTGCCTTTTCACAGATGTTTTTTAAACTGGAGGCTTCGGGGGCTTCCTGTTTTCTAGGGCTCTACTCTGCTTTAATTGCATGTCTCTGAAGCAAGGCACCGTGACCCGCCAACCCCCACTTAGGTGTCATGGAAGATTGTGAAGAATGACTGGTGTGGTCACCAAATAAGCCAAATGACAGCAACATTCATTTTGTTAGTAAATGGGTTCTGGGAAGTGAAAGATGATCTGGTATTTCCCAAGAGAAGAGGCAGGAAAGATAATAAGAACCTGGGGGAGGAAGACAGAGCAGATGGGCAGAGACAGAAGGAATGGTGAGGGAGGATAGAGTCCCGTATCAGGCAGCTACTCACAGGTAGCCACTCACGCCTCCCTGAGCTTTCCTCACCCTCACAGCAAAGACGCTGGTCCGGCCCTGACTACTGATCCAACATCTTCTCCAACTGCCATGCTTCCTTACTCACTCCTCTCCAGCCATAAAAGCTCTTTGCTGACAGGTACAATGGCGCGTGCCTGTAGTCAGCTACTCAGGAGGCTGAGGCAGGAGGATCACTTGAGCCCAGGAGTCCTCGGCTGTAGTACCCTATGCTGATAGGGTGTTCACACTGAGTTCACATTAATATGGTGACCTCCCGGGAGTGAGGGATCACCAGGCTGCCTAAGGAGGGGTTAACCTGCCCAGGTCAGAAGCAGAACAAGTGAAAACTCCCATATTGATCAGTAGTGGGATCATGCCTGTGAATCACCACTGCACTCCAGCCTGGGCAACATAGCAAGACCCCATTTCTTAAAAAAGAAAAAAAAGAGAAAAAAAGCTCTTTGCTATTGTTCCTCCTGTACTCTAAGCACACTCCAACCTCAGTGCCTTTGCATTTCCTGTTCCCCCCGGCTGGAGTGCTCTTCCCCACAGAGCTGCATGACTCCCTCTCTTACTTCATTCAGGTCTCTGTTCATACACCACTCCCTCAGAGAGGCCTTCTATGACCACCCCACCTCAAAGAGCACACCCGCTGCTTGCTAGTCCCTTACCCAACTCAGGTTTTCCTCATGTACACATACACACAAGAACTTATACCCCACAGAGTGTTCACTGTTGTGGCCCCAGCCCCTATAACATATCTGCTATTGAGGAGGGATTTAATAAGTATTTGTTGAATGAATAACTAATCACTGACCTCACCACAGAAGCACAGTCACCCATCTGTATGTGTATACCTTGCTGTCTCTCCTCTGAGTTTGCACAATGCTGGTCCCTCTGACTGAAGCCCAGTTCCCTCCCCTCCCCATCCCCACCTCTCTTTGGGGACCTCCCACTCACCCTTCAAGCCCTGCCTAGCTTCATAGTCTTCTCCTTTCTGAGGTCTACCTTGGGATCCCCAGGCAGGACCCCTTTGGCTGATACTGCCTGGGCAGTGCCTGATGACCTCCATGGCAGCGTGATCGCCCTCGCTGTCTCCCTCCCAAGCATCTGAGTGTGCTTTAAGCGACTAAGGGCATAGACTGCTGAGTCAAGGGGTGGAAGGAGTACCAGGCCTGAGCACTCGCCCTGCCTCAGACTCACTGCGAGCCTTCAGACACCTTCACCTTTCTGCCTCAGCTTCCTCATCTGTGCAATCGCGATTGTAACATCTACCAAGTTAACCATAGGATAGCAACAAAAATTCACTGAGGAACTGCTGAAGTGTTTAAAACACTCTAAGCAGTCAGTTGGGAAGGGGATAGACTGGAGGCTGTGCGATTTGAGGTGGGATGGTCATGGAAGGCCTCCCTGAGGGTGTGACATTTGAGCAGGGGCTGATTGAAGTGACGGGGGAAGCCGTGCCACTCTCTGGGGGGAAGAGCTCCCCAGGAATATTACAACTGAAATACATCTCTGTAAGCTTTATTGCAGATTAGATTCCGGCTGCTCTTTTGGGGCTGGTACATTATTTGGTTGATATTCTAATGTAATACTGGGTGTCCAGGCAAGACACAGGACTGGGATGCATGTCCTTTGAAAGCAGCCTAGGAGAATGAGCTGAAACTCAACCAGGACCAGAGAGGAGGGTGAAGCACCTGAGTCAGGGGACATCACTGAATTCCAGCTGCTCAACACAGAACCACCTGCAGGTAGGCCAAGGACTGGCCGTTCAGAGGGCCAAGGACTGAGCGCTGTTCATGCAGCATGTCCCTTGTCTCCGTGTTGGTCCTAGCCCCATCAACGACTCTGCCGAGGTGGCTCAGACAAAGTTTGAACTGAATTAAGACGTCCTGGCCTGATCTGAATTTTGTCTGGCTCTGCTTCTGTCATTTGACAAAAAGAGGCTCTGGTCCTGTGGAGGATGGTTCAGGCAGATGGTGTGTGGGAGCAGAACTCTGGGACAGGAAGCAGAGACCCAGGCTGTGCAAGCAACCCTGGAAGGGTGACCATGGTGCTTCACCTCTTGGACCTCAATGTTCTCATCTGTAGATTTCAAGAACTGCCCTGGCTACTCGCTTTCACACTTTGCTTATCTACAGAAATAGTTCTTTCAGCATATTATTGAGGATGCAAGCATATAATACCAAGAATAATGAAGGAGGAGAGGCTTAGACACTATGGCCTCCCGCTATAAGACTCCCACCACACACACAGATGATGTCCTACGAAGAGGCTCTAAGGGTCCCTCCAAGCCAAAATGTTCCCTGATTTGATGTCACATCCATACACCACAGAACCTTTCCAAAGTGTTAGGTTAAACCACATGAGATTGCTGATATTTGACAATTTTTGACTTGCAAAAATGGCAGTTTTGTATTTCAACCTAATAGTTTCATTCACAGTAGTGGCTAGGTGTGCTCATTCAGGAACCAAATTAACTGGCTTCAGATCCCAACCCCCAGCTTATACTTTGTGTGACATTGGACTGGATACTCTACCTCACTCCACCTCCCTCCACCTCCCTCCACCTCCCCTCACCTCCCCTGTAAAATGGGGCAAACAGAGGAATCTAGCTTGAAAGGTTAGTTACTGAGGGTGCTGGAGGAGATAACACCTTGGAGTTGGGTGGGGCAGGGAGTCAGGGATTCTAAACGCAGTGACTGGCACAGGAAGCTCTCCATGTATGTTTCCAGAAACAGCCTTAACAATTGCCTGTGGGCCTGACTCAGAGAATAGTGTCCAGATCTTCTTCCTGCCTGGCCTCAAAAGGAATATGTGGCCAGAGCAGAAGAAAAACACAGTCAACGTGGTTTCCTAATCAGTCCATCCTGTCCTGTTTGAACCACCAAACTTCCTCTTTGTCCTTGTGAGGGGAGTCACTGGGCAGCAGACAAGCCTTTACGTGGGCGTGGTACTGATGTTGGAATACCACGAGCGGCATTCGGCTCTCCATTCCCCCTGTCTTATCTGGGCAAAGCATTAGAGGCTCCATCCCCAGATACCTACATGGAGCCTTTCCCCATTAAGTGGTACATCATGGAATATGTCAGCCTGAATTAGCAGGCAGGCCCATCACATTAAGCTGAAGCTGTGGGCTGGCAGCTCCCACTCTGTAATACCTCTTATTCCTGGCTGCATGCTCCCTTCCATGTCGCCACAGCCACAAGAAATCTCTACAGACAATGTACACTAACCGAGAAGGCCCAGGGAAGAGTTTAGGAGGAGCCACAGGAAGTCCTGCGGATTCTATTTCTTTTGTGACTTTTGGGGTTCTGCTTTGAGCTCTGGTACCTCCTGACGGCAGAGGAACCATGTAGCAACCAAAAGCTTCAGGTGGGGAGCTCCTTTGTGACAAACTATAAAAGCATGGCACACATTTCTGAAAGAACAGATGCCCTGTTCAAATACCGTGAACACCTACAACACCTAATTGAGGTTTCTTAACCACTGCACTACTATGAATACCGCTACCATTATAACTACCAGTAACTAGTTATTCCATAAATTCTCCTGGCAATTTATGTCACTTTCAGAGCATTTATCACTTCCTACCCTGTATGATATTTCAATGTGGTGTGGTGCAGTGGAAAGAACATGCACTTTCCAGTCCCCGAATTAAACCTAGCTATGCTTCCTATAGCTGGGCAACCCTGGGCCAGTGGTGTAGCCTCTCTGTGCCTGAGTTTTCTCTTTGTATGAGTACCTATTTCACAGAGCTCTTGAAAGAATTACCTGAGATTATGTATGAAGAATGCTTGACACAGAGAAAATACCCAATAAATATTTCGGTGTAGAGTTTCTGAGGACAAAGTCACATTTTTATCCATCACAATGCCTTAACTCAGGCACGCCCTTAATTGATGTCCGAGAGTATATGATCTTCCCTTTAAAAATTCTACTTCATTCGTCCTTTAACTTGTTTTCCATTGTACATCCAGACTGATCTAATCAAAACCTGGATCTAATTATACCACAATCATTGCAAATCCTTTCATTTTTTACCCTATTCACTTGGAATAATGGCAAAACTTTTTGGGGGGTGTTGCTTCCTACCTACCCTGTCACCTCATCTCGCACAATAGCTCCCATCACTACTTCTGTCTCAACTACAGTGACCTATCAGTTTTTCACTCTTGCTTTGTTCACCTCTACCATGGGACCTTTGCACATCCCTCAGACACATTCTCCCTTCCACTCCCCTCCTGGCCTGGTTAAATCCCTACCCATCTTTCCCATTCCAACACACTCACACATTCTCAGGAAAACCTCTTCAGTCCTCCCTGAGCAGGTTAAATCCCTCTTGGCAGGTATATCCTCTCTTTTGCACACCTAGCCCTTTTAATTATGTCTATCTCCCCTGACAAGAACAGGTATATGATGCCAGGACCTGTGTCTGGTTCTGCTCACCAGTTGAACCCCCCAGGACTTTGTGTGGCACTCAGTAAATATTGTTGAAAGAGTGGGTAGGAGGATGCATTGGAGGTCAGATCATCTCAACAAAACCCCAAACCACCCTTTGTGATAGTGAGGGCACAGGGAGCACAGTCACTGTTTTGCAGACAGGGCGACTGAGCTCAAGCTCAGGAGGAATAGGTTCGTTGCCCAGACCTCATAGCCTGTTGGTTAGTGGTGAATCTGATCAGAACCCTGGTCTCCCAGTCCCTGCCACACACACTTAAGCTATAGGGCCATTATCCATAATTGGGATGGGGGACCACAAAGACTTTCCCTCCATTTCCTAGTATTCGGAGGACCTCTGACCCTTCTACAGCCACACCTCAAGTCCCCTCTGGTTTCTGGATTATCAAGTACCACATCTGTCTAGAATTCTGTGTTTCCTCTGAATCATTGATTTGATTTAAAAACTCCCTCATAGGTGAGTTAAAGTCCCTCAAGTCTGCACTGGGAGAATTCTTTTTTCTAAAAGGTTATGTTATGTTGGTGAGGTGACTGCACTTCAGAAAAGTTAACTTTTGTTTTTCTTCTCCTCGCCACCTGGGTTGAAGCCAATCCAGAAGTCGAAGTCTTAATCTGCCACCTGGTATCAAATCAGTCGGGGCTCAGTTGCAAGAAAATGATTTGCTTGAAAAGAAAATAGCTTTGGGTATTTTATTATCTTGTTTCTATTAAGGGACCACACCTGTGTTGTGGGGTTTTCTTTGTCTTTGGTGTTTTTTTTTTAAGTCTGTTCCCTCTCAGGCATTTGTGCTCTTACTCTCTTTCTTTGGAGCCAGTTCACCCAGAACTCAAAGGAGGAAGAGTGATAGGTCTTTGTTCACGTTTGCCAGAAAGACAGTCATGTATGGGGGACTATTTAGCTGCCGATTCTCTGACCCACCAGACAGAAATCATTTAATCATGTGTTCTCACTCACTCATTCAAGAAATACTTACTGAGAAGTTTTTATTTTTCAGTAAGGTGACCATATCATTAATGTCCAAGCTGGAACAGTTTTGCATGTAAAAGTGGACACTACCTGGTTCGCACTCTAAGGCAAATATAAACCAAGGTTTTCTCAGGTCAATCAGATGTCATTGGGTTCCCTATGTATTAGTGGCTGAATCTGGACTATTAGAGTCTTGGGTGATGCTAAAGTTTCTCAAAATCCCCTTAAGGATTAAGGACAAAGCCAGGAATGGGTGTAGGCTTCCAAAGGCATGAGATGAAAAGACATAAAAGATAAATTTAGATTAAAGTTGAACTAGACATTTCTAAAATTTTCCCACAACTTCCTTTTTAAAATAAATTTCATGTTTTAAAAAAAATGGAACCATGTCTCTGGAAGGTAATGACTCCACAATGGAAGCCAAGTTCCCCTGAGATGAGGCTACCTGGAGGGGCTTAGAAAAATGTTTAGAATTTATAAAGAATGAAATTTTCCATCAGGGCTAAGTGATGCTGATATCTTTTGAAAGAGGAGGAACAGAAGGGAACAGGAACAGTGTGTGATTTGTTATTAGCCTCTTCTTTAACTTGGAGTTTCTTCAATGCGGCTATTATTTTGTGTGTGATAATAAATGACATTAGCATGCAAACTCTTTTCCTATGGAAGATCTTTGGTTCTGAAGTGATTTGTTTCTCTTGCATCGCAGGTGCCTGTCCTGAGACCCATGGACCTGATGGTGGAAGCCACCCCACGAAGAGTATTTGCCAACGCACACACATATCACATCAACTCCATATCCGTCAACAGCGACTATGAAACCTACATGTCCGCTGATGACCTGAGGATTAACCTATGGAACTTTGAAATAACCAATCAAAGTTTTAGTATCCTTTCTTTGTGACCAAGAATCAACTGGCCTGAATCAAGAGTATTCAGGTACGAGTGGGCTTGGGGAAAATATGGAATAGAAATGCAACATCTAGCATTTGTGGAGAACTTGCCCCTTTTAAAATGTGCTGGCACCTATGAGACTCTTTAATCATAACAATAAAATTAGGGAAATATTGTTATTACAAGTGGCGAGCCAGGGCTAGCTCTGGATTGGGACTCTGAATCAATTCCTTCATAGGGAGGCATTTATGTGCCATGAATTAAAATTAGAGGTGATTTTATCAACAATAGGATAAGACCCTAGAGTTCAGATTCTTTCTCTGTTCCTTTCTCTATTAAAGGATTCACAAATCTGTATGGACTGCATGGACCACAGACATACTGGTTTCCATTATATCATAAGAGTGAAAATAATAGTGGCTGATATTTATTGAGTTCCAAGCACTTGCACTGGGAACTTTAAGTATAGTATCACATTTTTTACCTCATTGAAGTATATTATGCTTATAGAAAAGTACACATATTATAATTGTACAGTTTGATGAAATTTCACAGCTTGAACTCACCTATAACCAGCATGGACATCCAGAAACAGAACTTTACTAACAATTCTCAATCCCCTATCATGCCTCTTTATATTAGTAACTTCTACCCCCAAGGACATATTTGATAAAACAACCCTGTAATGTAAGTATCATTATCTCCTGTTTAATTAAAATATAGAAAAGTCGGCTGGGAGCAGTGGCTCATGCCTGTAATCCCAGCACTTTGGGAGGCCTAGGTAGGTGGATTTCTTGAGGATTTCTTAAGACCAGCCTGACCAACATGGCAAAACCCCAACTTTACTAAAAATACAAAAAAGAAATTAGCCAGGCATGGTGGCATGCACCTGTAGTCCCAGCTACTTGGGAGGCTGAGGCAGGAGAATCGCTTGAACTCAGGAGGCAGAGGTTGCAGTAAGCCGAGATTGTACCACTGCACTCCAGTCTGGGTGACAGAGCCAGACTCCATCTCAAAAATAAATAAATAAAAATAAAAAATATATAGAAAAGTCAAAAAAAAATGCCAAATAGCTGGGCCAGTATTTTCACCCCCACTATGTTGACCCTCTATTTCATAGTAAAAATTGGTCATTTATTGAATACCTATCATGTGCTCCATTCCTCACAAACCTGAGGCATGAGATTTATGAGGAATGGTACTGAACAACTCAGGCAACTGAACAATTGACCTAGGTATCAATATGGAGTTTTCTTTTCCACTTACCAGCCTCCCCTACTCTAACTCCATCTATCCATGAGCCCTGCCTCTAAAATATATGTCAAATCAACTCATATATCCCTATCTCCACTCCTACCTACCTACACTAGCATAAGCCACTGTTGTCTCTCACCTCTGTGACTGCAGCAATCTCATCTGGTCTCCATTCACTCTTGCTCTTTTATACAGTACAGACCCTTCAACATGTAATTCAAATATCATTCCTTCCCTGATAAAAAATAAAAAATAAAAAAATAAATTCCAGTAGCTTCCCACTGAACTCAGAATAAAATCCAAGTTATTTAACTCGGCCTATAAGATTCTACATGATCTGGAACCTGTCTCCATCTTTGATATCCAGTCATGTCACTCTTCCCTAATTCACTTTGTTTCAGCCAACTAATCACTTTTCTGTTCCTAAGTAAACCTTATTCTTCCAGTCTTTGCATTTGCGGTTTCATCTTTCTAGAAAATTTTGCCCCTAGCATTCACATGGCTAGCTGCATGTCACTATTCAGGCCCCAGAGGTACTTTTTCCCATTTACTCTTAGTATCTACCAATAACTCTTTATCCCTGATTTAAAATTTTTTTATTTATGTATTTTTGGTTTCTTCATATTAGGATGTAAATTCTACAAGAGCAAGGGTTTTGTATGAACTATTGCTGTTTTCCAGTATGTGGAACACTCTGACACATAGAAAATTATTGGACCTGTCAAGTTCGAAATAATAGTAGGGCATCGAAGTAGAGCTATCCAGTAGACAGTTGATCATAAAATCTAACCTGGAAATTTAATTTTAAGAGTTATAGTAAAGCTCCAAAAGTTTGTATATAGAATAGACCCCATAATGGCTCAAACAAATAAAAGATTATTTTCCTGTAAAGTCTAATATTGATGATCCCCATCAGCAGGCAGCCTCCTCCAATCAGTAATTTGGAAACTCGGGTCTCTTTCATCTGCAGCTCCCCAATGTTACCATGTTTATAGCATGACTGTAAAAGGGAAGGTCATGGAAGATCACAAGTGGGAGATTCCTCTGAGCCAGGCTCTAAAAAAGCATACATTCCATTGGCTAGAATTCAGCCACGTGGCCACCTCTTACTGCAAGGCAGCCTGGAAAATGTAGTCTGGCTGTGTGCCCAGGAAAAAAAAGACCCGGTTTTGGTACACAGCTAGCTAGTCTCCACCACAGAGAGCACTCAACAGTCTCCAAGGGCTTTCAGGGAAGGCAGCTTTAATCAGGTAGTGGCAATTATGAGATATATTTGGAGGCAATGAGAACTGACCATCAGGATCATGCCTGGCATCTTTTGTTGATCACGGAACAGACTCCACATGCTGTCTGGGCCTGCCTACAGATTTTGCCTGGCAGTGCAGCTGCTAATAGAATGAGTGTGGGTGGTGGTTCCCTTTCTCTCTATCTATTCCAAGAGCCAGAAATCTGCTCAGGCTCAGCTGGCTGTCACTCTGAGCTTCTGCTTCCCCAGTCTAGGTGACATGTTTTCTGAATTTTGCCTCTAGGCCTTCAGGGGGGAGGGGAGTTTCTTTAGGCATTTTGGGAGACAGATGCCTTGGGGAGAATGCAAAGGGGAAATATTAATAGTGCAGTTTAGGTTATATTCTGCAGATGTGTGACAGACTGCCAGATGCTGGCATACAAATGAGACCGTGCCATTCACCCTTAAAGCAGCCATATGTAAAATAATCATTGTCATCATGAGAATGATGATAAGTGATATCTATATAGTTCTTTTCAACCAGACCACCCTAAGCACTGAGCCTCTCATCACTGAAGTATAGCCACCTCTAGGGTAGGAAGCGGCCATCTTTCAAAACAGCTTCAGAAAAATACCAGCCACCAGGCAAGTCTCATTTCCACAACACCCCTTATTCACAAAGGAGACAGAAGAAACATGGTTCAGGATAGCATAATGTGGGATTCCCAAAGCATAGTGTGGCTACTACTGGGAGTGATAAGCAACGTGCTTCTAAGCAATACATAGACTTTTTTGGTTTTTATATTGATGTATTTATTTAATGAATGTCAAAAAACATAACCATCATATCCTACAATTTCACAGATATTCAATATCTATTTAGATTACAAAGTAAGTATATGGAAAGTATTGAGTAAATAGTGAGACAAGTGATCTGGAGATATGGTTAGAAAAAAGTCATGACTTCCTGCGACTGGCGTTTGGTGTGACTTTGGCATTATGGTTGAGAACTCAGTCTTTAGAATCCAACAAGTGACAGAGTTCTCACCCAGCCCTACCACTTTCTGGCTGTATAAGCTTTAACATGTTTCTTAATTTATCCAAGCCTCCATTTCTCTATTTTGTCATCTGTAGAAAGCAGCTCTATCAAAGAGGATTATGAGAATGAAATGCGCGCACACACACACACACACACACACACACACGCACACATTTAGGGCAGCACCTTGCTAAGCCAATGCTCAGTAAACAGGACTACCACAATCATGATAATTACGGAGAGAAACAAGGAAACTAGAAAAGTTGAACATTAGAATGGTAGCTTTTATTCTGCTAAATTTATTATCTGGATCATCTTTTCAATTCTAGACTCTTCCTTTGGCTCTGCAGTTGGGTGTCCTTTGCAAGATGTCGCCCTCTACTTACTAGATGTTTGCAGGAACTCTGAGGTCTAGGGCCTTGTGTTTAGCACCAGATCAGAGCAAGGCATTGCTAAACCTCATGATACCTGGTCATGAATTCTCTCCCTTCCATCTGTAGCCAGTCTGTCCTTGTCTTGTGTAACAGGTTCTCACATAAACAATCAAACTTTGGTCTTAATAGGCTAACTACATCAGGACCATAAAAAGTCATTAATAGATTAGTAGTTTTCTAGGACAAGAGACAATAGCAATAAATGAAAATTTATATTAAAGGTGTTGCTTCTTTATGAAAACTATGGTATACCTAGAATCCTTTGAACTCTTTTCTTAGGACTAAGAATGAATTGACCTGAGTTCTTACCTTGTCCAACATGGGATCTATTAAATAGACCCATAACAAGTAAAAATAAAGACTAGCCCTCAACAACGATAAATTGAGCACCTAGTTTGTGCCAGGCAAGAAAATGAGAAAAAACAAATTTGCCACTTTCAGAGTAATGTTCATCAAATATACTGAGTATATAATTACAAACTGAGATAATTTCTGTGAAGATAGGGAATATGGTTCTATGAATGCATTTTTTTAAATCCTGCTATAGACCAGGGAAGGCTTTGCTGAAGAATTGATTAAGATCTGAAAGAGGAAGAGTATGAGCTAACTTGGCAAAGAGGTGTGGAGAGAGGTGTTCAGTGTGTACAGAGGTCCTGTGGCAGGAGAGAGTATGACGTGTTGGAGGAACTCTAAGAAGGCCACTATTTTTGAAGCCCAGAGAGTGAAGTGGAGCATGGCGTAAGCAAGGCTGGGAATGGTAGCAGAAGCTTCACCTTTCAGAAGTCCAGTCTCTGAACATGAGACAGAGGAATTATCTGGGAGAAGCCAACTGGACTCTAGGGATATTTCAACTTTGACCTTGGTCCTAACAACCCTGTATAGCAGCCTCATTTTATTTGTCAACCACGCTGAGGCCCTGTTAGAGTCAATTCCCTAATTAAGGGACCACATAGCCTCAACTCTTGGCTTCCAGGTTCTAGCACTCATTACTAACATGGACAGCAGCTTCCTTTTAATTCAGTGGGATTCTGCCAGGCAGGCTTCCAGGGGAGCTGTGGGGTCTAGTACAAGTTTCTCCCCTCTTGTTGCTTCAGTGGCTTTCACCCTGCCCAATACATATTTAATATGACACCATGTGTCTCTTTGTCAGTCTCCTCATATTGAGCCTAGGAATTGGCAAACACTCCATGAATATTTACACATTGGCTTTTTTTTTTAAGCTCTTAAGAGAGGAATATCCCTTGGAGTCCTCTTTGGAGATTTCCAGTGTCTCATCATCAAGCAACATGTCCTTTCAGCTAATAAGATCTTTATGCTTCATAATCATTGCTTAATATCCAAAGATTAAATTTAGACCATGGAAAGAAAAAAAGACCTCAAAGCAACTCATGTCCCTAAAAGGAAATCAAACTCATCAAACAAATATGCTGTGTTCACACAAAGATATTACTATTTTCTACCTTCTGTATCGGCAGACTTTAAGTGGGATATGAAAAGCCTCAGCTGCTTTTGAATGTGGGCACTTTACCCTGGTAAACATAGATTCCACTCTTCAACTTGGCCAATGTTTATAATACTCAGCCCTGCAGAAAAGCGTCCTACTTGGCTCTCCTATCCTCAATTGGCTTAGACAGGAATTGGGGAAATATGCATGTCAGTATTAGCAAAATCAGCAGCAATGGGACAGAGGCATATGAAAGTCACCTCATAAAGGCAATGCATATAAACCCTATCCTTGGAGAAATATGTGTTTCCTTCAGAAGGAGGAATATTCACACCAGTGTAAAACTACTTAATAAATTATCTTTCCCATTATCTTGTTTGATAATCAAAATTCTTAGAAGCTGATAGGGTTATACCCATTTATAGGCAAAGAAATAGGAACCCAGAGAGAGAAAATGACTTTCCCAAATTCTCTTAGCAAAATGAGAATAGAATCAAAACTGAATCCCAATCTCTGGGCCCCATTTTGTTACCATCACAATCTTTTTCACAATATTATCTCGAACTTTACCCATCGAGATGAGGTTCCTGGTCTCCCAACTCTCTCAAAGATGAATTTAAGCCAGGAAAACTGCTCATTTTTAATGCTTTTTGCTTTCTTTGTTTAATAATATGTATTCATTGTAGAGATTTGGGGAAAATGAAATGACCAATAATCTCACTACCAATTTTGCTGTCTATACATTGGATTTGCATCACAGTTTTAACTTAATGCTAGCTAATTCAACAATGTGGGTTCAGGGGAAAATAAAAGAAATTTAAAGAGCCAAAAACAATTTAAAACTCCTGATTTACCCAAGAATCTTTCTTCTTCTTTTTTTTTTTTTTTTTTTTTTTTTTTTTTTTTTTTTGCAACTTTCCTAAGGAAAGAAGTTCAGGTTCCTAATCCACTTTTTTTTGCATTAGGACATTCCCTTTATTGATATTATATTTAATACAAATCATACATTAATACAAGTTATTTTTTGGTAAATTACTTTAGCAATAAACAATTCACCTCTTACTCTGCTAAAAGGTTAGAACAGGGGTTGGCAAACTATGCTCCCAGACCAAATTTATCCCGAAGTGTTTTTGTAAGTAAAGTTTTACTGGAACACAGCCACATCCTTTCAGTTACATATTATCTGTGGCTGCTTTCCTGCTGCAACTGCAAAGTTGAATAGTTGTGACAAAGGCCCAAAAGGCTGAAAATATTTGCTACGTGATCCTTATGGAAGCTCGCCTAGGTTAGGATATGGACTCTCACACTTTTCTATTCATTTATACATCAGGCATATTCACAGATTATTTTATTTTGTATATAGTTGGGATTATACCATATGCATTTTTCTTTTTAAAACAATCTTTTATTTCCACAGGCTTTAGGGAACAGCTGATATTTGGTTACATGAGTAAGGTCTTTAGTGGTGATTTATGACATTTTGGTGCACCCATCTCCTGAGCGGTATACACTGAACCCAATTTGTCGTCTTTTATCCCTCACCTCCTTCCCACCCTTTCCCCCTGAGTCCCCAAAGTCCATTGTGTCATTCTTATGCCTTTGCATCCTCATAGCTTAGCTTCCACTTATGAGTGGGAACATACAACGCCAAGAACCTTCCTTCTATTCAATCTAGGACATATAGAGACATAATTTCCCTCTCCCTGTCCTGCTTTTACTGCTTAGTAGTTATCACTGCCTAATATACTGTGTATTACACTCATTTACCTTGTTTATTGACTGTTCCCTACTAGAATATAGGCTCCATGGATCAGGGGGTTTAGGGTCTGCTTTGGTCGCTACTGTATCTCCTGCACCCAGAAGAGTACTGTCAGGGTGTAGATTCTTTGGAAACACTTGTAGAATAAATGAAGAAATAAATGAGTGAAAATGGGCCCTTCTCTCTCTTTCTCTCTGTCTCTCTGTCTGTGTGTGTGTGTGTGTGTGTGTGTGTGTGTGTGTGTGTGTGTGTGTGTAATTTATGTGGTCATAGTCAGACTGTATATACTTTGTACCTAAGTTTCCTTACCCAAAATAATACACATGTTAAGTATGGAACGTATCCTAAGTTTTTGTTTTATTTTTCAATATAGGGTCTCGCTCTGTTACCCAGGCTGGAGTGCAGTGGCACGATTACCACTCACTGCAGCTTCAACCTCCCAGGCTCAATCAATCCTCCTGCCTCAGCCTCCCCAGTAGCTGGGACTACAGGTGCATGCCACCACACCTGGCTAATTTTTGGTATGTTTGGTAGAGATAGGGTTTCACCATGTTGCCCAGGCTGGTCTGAAATTCCCGGGCTCAAATGATCCACCCTCCTTGGCCTCCCAACTTGTTGGGATTACAGGCGTGAGCCACCATGCCTGGCCCTAAGATTTTTTTCTGCCTGGAATACAACTTCATTAAAAGAAAATGTGGAAATAGTACTGATCATTGAAATCAAAATAAAAACCATTCATAAACCCACCCTGATAGAACTATCACTAATGTTTTGGTGTCTTCCCATTTAGCTCATCATTTTCAGAGTATAAGTTTTAAATGACATCATCATACTATCGTTAGAATTTTGTGCACTATGGTTTTTTACAGACTTGGAAATTTCACTGCAAAAACAATGTAAGGAGATATATAAAAATTCATCTAATCACTTCCTTATTCTGTATATTTATTTCAGTTGTCAATATTCTTCTAATATAACACTGGACTTTTGTTTTCATAAAAAGCTTTCTCTAAACTTGGGATTAGGAAATGATATTTGAATGGCCCCCATGCTACCTCTTACCATCCTGCCATGACCCTCTCCATTCCCTCATCCCACCGCTGATGAACCATTTATGGCTCTGGCTTCTCATTTGTTTGAAGTGGATCCCTTAAGGAGTGACCTCCTGGTGTCTTCAATTATTATTTTAAATGATGCCTCAGGCCACTGCCTGGCACAGCGGTGCCCTCACCTTCCCCTCTTCTGCCTTCCAAGCATGGAGCTCAGCTGCCAAGCTGGCTGTGCCCCCTCCTGTCCTCAGAGCTGCCTCCAGAGTCCCAGCAGAGAGCCAGATTAACCCCTTTTGTTAGCAGATGTAATTTGCCTGGGCTCAGCATTAATAAGAAATGCCGTAAGCGGTCAGGTCAAGAAGAACAGATCTGTCAAGCCCCAGGGTTAATTTAATAGCAATCTGTTGGCTGTCGGGGTTGTATATTAGCCATGAATTCAATGCTCTGTTTTGCTTTTGCCATCTAGTTATTTGGGACAACAGGGACATAATTTGGATAGAGAGCTCTAAAGGATTAAAAAAAAAGAAAATTGACTGTCAAAATGCATCATTCCATTTTCAAGATTACACATGGAGCCACGCGTTGCTCATCTTCTTTCTCCTTCCCTCCCAACATGAAGGGCAAAATTACATATGCTGAAAACATGGATTGCCCTTTAGAGCCATGCAGGGGAAAATGCCTGGGTTTCTAGAGGATACAGATGTCGAATATCCTCTCCCATCATCACCATAAGTCATTTAATTTTTAGCAACTAGACTTCTCTCAAATATTTCTAGAACTCACCAAATCCTCCAATAGGTAAAAATCCAAACAATCCTTTGTCAGGATTTTGTCCCAAATTCTGCTTCAAAAAAAACAAAATCTTAAAGCACATAAAAATTCTGGTTCTGGAAAATTCAGTCACCAAAGTGGTAGGTAAATTAAGAGAGCACAAGCCTAAAGCCAGAAGAGATGGGGCTGCCCTCTCAGATTAGCTGGGGGTCTTTTCAAGAGAACCAAAATTGTCACATTTTGGCCAGCTTTGTGAGGCCATTCCTCAAAGGAGGCAGAGGGGCATGGTGAGAAAGAACCCAGGCTCCAGAGTCAGACAAGCTTGGGTTCAAATCCCAGCTCTGCCCACTGTGTCACATAACCTCAAGCAATGTATCTGAGTTCCCTCGGCTGTAAAATGGAGCTGTTAATAGTTCTGCCCTCATAAGGCTGAGAAGAGGGGCAAGGGGGACAACACATGGAAAGTGTTAGCACAGGGCAGAACTGGCCTCTGATCAGCATTAGCTACTGGCCATATCTTTCTCTTAAATTCAGAGTGATTAAAAAGAGGGATAATCGTGGTTTCTTCCTGGAACCCCTTTGAGTCAAACTAAACAAGCCCTCTACTCAAAAAGGAAGACTGAGACCTGCTGGGGGTAGGAAGCCAAAGGCTTGGGGATGAGGGCTGGGAGGTGGGTAGGCTTGGAAGGTCCAGTGAGAGAAGGAAAGATCCAGAGATGGCAGCTCTAGGCAGATATTGTGGGCACAGCCCCACTGGCGTCCTTGATGGCGGAGGATGTTCCTGGTTTCATAGACATGTTTAGGCACTTTGTTTTTGCACATTCTGACTTTGGGGCTTTATTTTTAGGTGGGAAAAAATAACTGTAGCTGTAGCACCTCCCCCTCCCACACAGCGAAGATCCCTTCCAGTTCAGCTTGTTTTTAGAGCTATACTGGTAGAGGTTGAGAAAGCTGACACCAGATTTTCTTTCCCTATTTTGAGAAAAGAGAAACATGTTCACTGGCAC
Organism: Macaca thibetana thibetana; assembly: GCF_024542745.1. Taxonomy (NCBI): domain Eukaryota; kingdom Metazoa; phylum Chordata; class Mammalia; order Primates; family Cercopithecidae; genus Macaca; species Macaca thibetana. The sequence continues at coordinate 34,997,613 of NC_065583.1, forward strand.
CGTGGGGTATCAAGGCTTGCTCTGGAGGATGAAGAAATCTAACAGCAGCTGAACGCTAACCTCTGTTTACCCAACGCCATGTCATGGCCATAGAGCCCAGGGCGTGGGTCAGTGGCTGAGAGAGCACCAGAGCTGCAGCCTAGAGCCTCCTTCTGAGGGGCACAGGCTCCTGCTCCAAAGCATGTGGTGCTAACTGCAATCATATTTATAACTCTGGCAGAAGTTGAGTTGAAAGGTAGTATTTTGTGAAGCCAGGAGACCCACATGCCCTGGAGACCCAAGTAATATTTGCATCTGTGTTTGGTGGGAGAAATTGTAGTAACATGTTAGCTCAGTCTCAAGCCAATTTTAGAAAGAACCCAACAGGGTTTATAAGAGATAATAAATGGGAAAGAGGCACAACCAAATACAAAGCCATTGTTGCAACAAATTGCATGTTGAAATGTTGTAGCAGGAGCATAGGTGATGTTTGATCATAGATATTACTTTGTTAGTGCTAGCGGGACTAAAAATATCAGTGCATTTTCTTGTACCACATCTAAACTCTAAGGAGGGGACTATGCTACTAGGTTAATGAAAAACATGCAAGACTTTCATCCATCTCAGTCTAATGGGGCAGTTATATCAAGTTATTGCTTGTTGATTCAATACATTGTTGTCCAAAATATGGTGCATAAACTCCTGGTACACTCATTTGCAACTATTTTATATATTATATAAAATATAATATATATAATATATATAAAATATATATAATATATATACACACAAATGCAATATATAATATATTGATCTTTATGCATGTTACTTAAAGTATAGCTACCTTATTAAACCCATGATTTTATGAATATTGGGTTACTGTTTAGATAAAGCTAAGTAAAGAAAACAGTGAATCAATTTAAAGTTGATCTGAAAGAAAAATGTCAAGTAAAACGTACTACCTGATGATGCACAGATAGGGCAAAAATCACAAAGGTGGCTCACAAGTGGGAAAAATCTAGGAAAAGTGGGAGTCCTGTTTGTCAGCTTCACTGTGTAGCAGCATCCACATCACAAGGCTCGTTCTTTGCAGGATGTTGCTGGGTCCTCAGACAGTGCCTGGGCCCCTCTGTGTCCTGATCCCCCAAGCTCTGAGTGGAGGTGTGAAGAGATCTGTACAAACCCACTCCTTCACTCATGCCAGACATCCTACAGAAGGGGGTTGTTTTCATTGAGTCACCTTCATAAATAAAAGAGTAAATGTTTCATTCCAATATACAAGGATATAGTCTTTAAAAAACAGAGGTATAAATCTTGATCAGAAAGGGAAATACTGAGAAGAAAAAACCCAGATGATAAAACTAAGGATATTTTCCATGGGACCCTAAAAATTTCCAACTAGATGGCTTCTTTCTGATACTTCAAAACTCCCTCACAAGCTGAAAAGCAGATCACAACTTACAGAGACTAGAAGTCTTATATATCATACATGAAAGAAATGTTGCATAATTATGAAAGAGCACAGACTTTGCACCTGGGATGAAATCCTAGTGTTGTCATTTAGCCATGTGACTTGAGGCAAGTTACTTTATGCACTTGGAGCATCCGTTTCCACCCCTGAAAAAATGAGGATAAGGAAAATGCTGATATGTAGAGTTCTTGTAAGGATTAAATGAGATAAAGTACATGATATGCTTTGCACAGTGAATGGCCTATAGCTAGTGCTAAATTATTGGTGGCAGCTATTATTATTATCATCAACATATTATAAAGAAGGGCTTAGGGATTTCATGAAAGAGAGTGTGCACTCTATTATTATAGATATCACTTACCAGCCCAAGAATCCAGTTAAGGAATCAGACAAAATGAATTATTTGGTTATAATAGGACTAGTACCTTAATCATTATTATAAAATGAGAAGCAAAATCTTTGCAACTTGGTACATTTTAGCCTGATTGCACAAGCAGTTAACTTTAGTCATGAGTGGATGTCTTTTACATGTTTTTAGAGGATAAAACACAAATGAGGAGTCAAGAGACCTGAGTTCTAATGCTGCCTCTGACTACTGGGTAACCCTGGGCTGTTAAAGTTCCTGAGGCTCATCTCTCTGGGACAAGTTTATGATGAGGATCCAGCATGTGCATAGCAAATCTTGACATATTACACTAATGTAAGATGGTGCCATTGCTAATTCTACCCTTCCCCAAGTTCCTGCCTCCTTCTCCTGGTTTCTTCCTTGACTCGTCTGTGCCAGATATCGTGGACATTAAGCCAGCCAACATGGAGGAGCTCACGGAGGTGATCACAGCAGCCGAGTTCCACCCCCATCATTGCAACACCTTCGTGTACAGCAGCAGCAAAGGGACAATCCGGCTGTGTGACATGCGGGCATCTGCCCTGTGTGACAGGCACACCAAGTGTGAGTAGCAGCTGAAGGGAGGTGGGGGGACATGGCCACTGGCTCCAACATGCAGGGGGAGGGCCTGGAAGCTTATGATCTCCCTTTCTACACCAGACACACTAGGAGTAAAGAAACTACAAGTGGGAGTCAGCTCCGTATTTTATATTTCAGTAAAGATGAACATTCACGTTCGATTCCAAAACATCCAGAGATGAAAATAAATAAGACATGACCTTCATCAGAAAAGGGTTTAAATAACAGTGTGATGTGATCCAAATTATGTGTTAAGGAAATCATGCTTGCTGCCATGGGGAGAATGACTTTGAGGAATAGCAGGGAGACCAGTTAGGAGACCATTGAAGGGTGGCCTAGACAAAGAAGTGAGTGGAAATTGAGAGGGTAGATGGGTTCTGGACACATCTTTTTTTTTTTTTTAATCCATGTAACCTGCACAGTACTGCACAGATCTTGGCAATAAAGTTAACAGGACTTGCTGAACTGCGTGGGAGGCTGAGAACATAAAAGGCATCTAGAACAGCAGCTGGGGGAAGGAACTGGTGGCTTCTTGGAGAGATTGTGACTATAGGATGCCAGAGCCACGTCGTAATGACCATGGTTTTTAAAACCCGAATTTTTTTCATCAAAGTCAGTGAACGGCCATAATAGTAACCAGAGGAGTAATATGATCAGAATTAGTTGTTAGGGAAATTGTTCAGACAGAAGGCAGAAGGATAAAGGTTAAATTCTGGCTAAGAGAACAAAGAAACAAGGAGACAGGTTAGGAAGCCACTATAATATAGATAAGCACTTCTTAACAGTACACCATTGAATCTTGTGCTACCTAGTTTTTTGTTTCGGGGAAGGGGCTGTCCTGTACATTGTAGGATGTTTAGCAGCATCTGTGGCCTTACCCACTAGATGCCAATAACACAAGCCCAGTTATGATAACCAAAAATGTCTCCAGACATTGTGAAATATCCTCTTGGTGAAAACATTACTCCCGGTTGAGAACCACTGATCTAAACTACAATTCATTCAGTCACAGATACAGCATGATATTCTTGTATCTACAATGTATTTGTTACAATAAAGAACTCTGAGTGGTACAGTGGAAAGGTAAGACTTATTTCCTATGCTCAAGGAATTTAAAATTTGGCTAATGAGGCAAGATGCACCCAAGAAGCATTTCAGGAACAATGTATAAGGCAGTTCAGTTTTAATACTCAAGTGAATGGTGGAGATAATTATGGGTTAGGTCATTCAGAGGGGGGTTAGATGTTCGAAACAGACCTCACAGGGAAGGCAGAGGCTGAGTAGATGACTGTTGAAGTACAAGTAGGATTTGGTTAGGTGGGAAACAGAAAGAAGAGTATTGTTGGCAGCAAGCACAGAATGGGCAAAATTCTGAAGTTACTAAAATAATGGAACTTTTGAAGAGTGTTAAATAAAAAGTGTCAGGCTTGGGGGAAAGGGGAATCTTGGGTTAATGAGGTTAAATAGGGATGATGGTTTATATCAGGTTGATCCTTGAAGATCAGATTCCAAAGTTTATGCTGTCATGTATTCATGCATTCAGTGAGTACTTATTTTATACCCAGAGTCTGGTTCCCATAGTATCCAGACCTTCTTAAGCTGTTCTACCAAACACAGTTGTGGTGGGGCCAAGCCATGAGCCCTGCTGCCATGGAAGGAGGGCACAGAGAGGAATCCTGTTCCCCCTGTGTGCTCTGGGTTGGCCCAACCTACCAGCAAAGGTAAAACAGCACATGCCTGGCAAAGACCGGCGACCCTGGGGGAGGTGCTGACCACAACAGATTTTCTTTGAAGCCTTACTTTTCTTTCTAAAATTTCATGTGAGTTTTACATTTCACCCCCATATAATATCTATTTTCACTTTAATAATTACATTTCTATCCCCCACTCTCAAATTTTAAACAAAGTTGATGTTTCTAAAAGATGTAACATTTATCATATGGTTTCCTATACTTTCTAGTATACCCCATATCCTCCCCTCTTCCTAACCCGCAAGGATATACACAGGTACCCTACTTGGAGAAGCACAGTTTCTAGTATGTGGGAAGTAATTTGAGATCATTTAGCTAGACAGCAGATTTAATAATAATTGTGTTTTATGGAAGATTAACACAGTGGTCATGTGAAGAAAGGTATGAAAGTTAGAAGGTTTTGCTTTAGTCTCAATGCGAGGATAGTTTGGAACCTAGATAAAGAATGGTGGCTATAGAAATCCAAAGAAAGAGAAGGGGGAAAATGAACATTTTCTTTTAAAATAACTATGGGTGTCATAAATGATGTTAGTGGCATTAAAGGTTGGCATTCATCATACATGGATGTGATATGAATTGTTCAATGTCATTCCCCTCTAGATAGTAAACTCCTTGAGGATGAGAACTGAATCTGATTTGGTCACATTATATGACCCCCTGACATATAAGCAGGGGTCAGGAAATATTTAATAAATGTGTGCCTAAGGGTAGACATAAATAACAAGTGGGAATGGGGATGGATGGAAAGTCTCTAACTCCCTCCCAGAGACAGTGAAGGGTTGGGATTCAGTGCGGGACATGCTGTGGGTGAGGTGACATGAACTGTCTAAGGAAGCAGGGCCTCTCTGGTGAGTGAAGGCAGAACTGGGCTTTCTGGGCCACCAACCCAGGAAGGAGGCCAGGGATGGCACAGGAAGCCCTGGCATCCCCATAGCCCGGTGTGACTGACACTAGCCTTGGCTTTGGAGTCAGACAGATCCATGTGCGTTCTGGATGTTGGGGAATCAACTGACTGGGAAGCTTGATGAACCCTGAACACAAGATAGAAAAAGGGCAAGGCCTTAGAAGCTTTCAAAACTAGAATGGTAAATAACTAAGTGATACTAGGCTTAATACCTGGATGATGAAATAAACTGCACACAATAAAAACCCATGACACACATTTACCTATGTAATACACCTGCACATGAACCTCTGAACTTGAAAGTTAAAAAAAAAAAAAAAAAAAAAAAAAAAAAAAAAAAAAAAAAAAAAAAAAAAAAAACTTGAGTGATTTAGAGTAGATGCTTTGGAATCAGAATTCGGCTCTGACACTCAGTACCTGCAAGACCTCAAGCAAGTTATTTAATTCTTTTGAGCCCCAGATTCCTCATCTGAAAGTAGAAATATTAAGGACAGCGTCATAGGGCAGGTTGTTCGCAAGAACTAAATTTCATGTGTGTGAGATCCTAGCCCTCCCTCTGCCAGGCACAAAGGAGTCAATAAATGACGGCAGCAGTTATCACAATTATTCACCCAGGATTCTCCCGGTTCCAGGCCTGCAGACGCAAAATGTTCGAAACCCCAACCCTCTTGCCAGATATAGGAGGCCTCATTCATTTATTTATTTAATCAATATTTGTTAATCACATATTTTATGTCAGGTACTGTATCAGACTCTGGAGACACAAGGGTGAGCAAAAACAGACCTGGTTTCCTCCCTCTTAGAGCTCACTGTCTGTATTAGGGTTCTCCAGACAAACAGAACCAGTAGGGTATGTGTGTGTAAGTAAAAAGATTTATCATAAAGAATTAGATCACATGGTTATGAAGGCTGACAAGTCCCAAGCTCTACAGCCATGAAGCTGAAGACCCACGAGAGCTGCTGGTGGTGTTCTAGTCTAAAAGCCATCAGATACCGGGCGCGGTGGCTCACACCAGTAATCCCAGCACTTTGGGAGGCTGAGGCGGGTGGATCACCTGAGGTCAGGAGTTTGAGAGCAGCCTGGGCAATGTGGTGAAACCCCGTCTCTACTAAAAATACAAATATTAGCCAGGTGTGGTGGCACACACCTGTAATCCCAGTTACTGGGGAGGCTGAGGCAGAAGCATCACTTGAACCTGGGAGGCATAGGTTGCAGTGAGCTGAGATCGCCCCACTGCACCCCAGTCTCAGTGACAGAGCAAGACTGTATCTCAAAAAAAATAAATAAATAAAGCCCTCAGGCTGAAGACCCAGGAAAAATCAGTGTTTCAGTTCAGGTCCAGAAACAAGGGGAGAAAAAAACAATGTTCCAGCTCGAAGGCAGTCAGGCAGAGGAGTTCTCTGTCCCTTGCAGGAGGGTCAGCGTTTTTATTCTCTTCAGGCCTTCTGCTGATGAGATAAGGCCCATCAACAGTAGACAGTACAATCTCCTTTACTCAGTTTATTAATGTAAATGTTAAACTATTCCAAAAACACCTTTACAGAAACACCCAGAATTTCTAGCCAAATATCTGGGCACCTCATGGCCCAGTCAATCTGATGTATAACATTAACCACACTGTCTAAGGAGAGAAGATGTATTAGTTAGAGAATAGAAACAAATATAGTATCACAACTGCAATACATGTATAAGAGAGAGGCATGTGCTGGTACAAGTAGGGGTGATGAGGACTCAACAAGGCAGTGGCTGCTGAGCTGAGACTTAAGGATGGAGAATTGGATGGGGAGAGCCCAGGGAAGAATCATGCAGTCATACAGAAGCAGGAAGCCGGTCAAGCCACACACCCAGGGAGCCCCAGAACTGCTTCTCCCTCCAGCCTCAGCCCCACACAGCTCCAGAGAAGCAAAGCCCTGGTGACCGTCCTGAAGGAGGTTGAGGAGCCAGCTACTGGCCTTCAGGCCTCTGCCCAGCCCTGTCCTCCTACTCCCTATTCCAACACCAACAGAGTTCTGAATTGCAAGCTGCCAGCCTACTAATCTAATTAAGATGCAAAAGAAATTCATTTTCCCGACTCCTCCAAAGTACCAACCTTCTTCAGCGCACATCTCCCTTTGTTCAGCTGCTGTGGCTACGGGCCCCAGCTCCTGCCAGCTGGGAGAACAAGTTCAATCTGACCCCTAGCCTGACGTTTCATATTGATTTTTTCCATCCTCCTCAAATGGCAGCCTGCAGTCGACCGCAGTTCAGCTGAGGTGTGCGATCGGAATTGAGACAGTTCATCAGAGTTCAAAATGAAAAGCAACATTGGCTTTCGGAGATGAGCACTGAGAAGGAGGGTATTTAATAACCATCAGCATTTAATCAAACTGCCGAGGAGAACCACGTTATCAGAGCTGCATTTATTAATTTCCATATGTCCCTCACTCTGCATACTCAGCGGGGGTTGGAAGGGATGATTCTTTTTCTCCCTCGCCTATTTTTTTCTACCACTTCTGGCGGTAGTGACAAGGGTTGTGTTTGCAGTTTAGATGCCTGAAACAATAGGCAGGTGGCAGCACTTAGGTAGAGTGGATTATGCTTTTCCCTTTCCATGCATGAGTATCAGGGTCTGGGTGAAGAAACTGGCCAGGTGTAATGGACACCAACCTGGGGAGTGAAAGGAATTAAGCCTGAACTCCTTTCCAATGTTCCCCATAAATCTGGTCTCTGCTAACCTCTCCAGGCTCAGCTCCCTGTAGCCTGGCCACACTGGCTTGCTTCCTGCACCTCCATACATCCAGTCCCTTCCCACCTCTGGGCCTTTGCACATGCTCTTCTGCCTGGAATGCTCTCCCACCACGCACCCTACCTGTCTGGCCTGTACTGACTTCTTAAGTTTCTGAGAAAATGTCACTACCTAAGAGTTAACTTCTCTGTCCACCCCATCTGTACCTACCATCTCTCGATCTCATCACTCTATTTTATTTCTTTATTTCTTTCATAGCCTCCATTATAGTTGTTTGCTTTACTTAGCCTCTGTCTTGCTGACTGGAATACAATCTTTATGAAGACAGGGACTTTATCTCAGTAATTACTGAATTTGTACAACATTTATATAGCACCTGGTGGGACTTCATAGAACATCTGTGGTGGAAAGGCAGGCAGATAGGAAAAGACAAGTGAAAAAAGGCACATTAGTTTACCAGGGCTGCTGCAACAAAGTACCATGGACTGCACTGCTTAAACAATTCAACTATTTTTTCAAAGTTCTGGAGGCTGGAAGCCCAAGATGAAGTGTTGGCAGGGTTGGTTTCTTCTGAGGTCTGTGAAAGAAGGATAAATTCCACACTGCTCTCCTTGGCTTGAAGATGGCTGTCTTCTCCCTTTGTCTTTACATCACCTTCCATCTGTGTCTGTGTCCAAAATTCCTCTTCTTATGAGGACGCCAGTCCTATTAGATCAAGGCCCACTCTGTTGACCTTATTTTAAGTACCTGTTGAAAGGCTCTATCTCCAAATACAGTTGTATTTTGTAGTACTGGGAGTTAGGACTTCAATATATGAATGGGGTGGCGAGGCGGGGCGACACAACTCAGCCAGGAAAGAGATAAAAGTCATCAAGAACACAAGCCCTGGAGCCAGCAGTTCCAGACATTGTTTCTGGGCCTCATTGCCGCCAGATGCCTGGGCAGGTGCTGATGTTGACACCTTCCTCCAGGAGGTAAGAGGGCAAAGAGGTCATGGACACAGGGCTCTTGCACAGCCCCTGACACGTTTGAAGCACACAATAAGCATAACTTTTATTAAAGGTAGGAGAGAAACTAGATAAAGGACCAAAGGTTCAGGATGATAGAAACCTGTGCATTGGGTCTCGACAGTTTCACCAGGCGGGGTTGTCCATGTGTGTTAGGACAGTGATGCCTGGAGGCTTTCATGTGGTGCTAGAACACTTTCTTTCTGAACAAAGGGGACTTTAATTGATTTTAGAGGCATTGAGGTACCTGATTTCTATTAAAAAGCCAATCTTGAAGGGAGAGGTTCCCCAATAAGTAGGGTGTGATTTGGCAGCATAAAAGCAGGTGAAATCCTCAAGTGGGACTGGGAATGGAAAAAGGGATACCTTGAAAGGTCTCAGAGACTTGACTTGACAAAGACCTGGGGACACAAAGGTGTAGCAAGTGGAGAAATGCTTATGAATGTTAAAGCTGCATACGAAATGACAATCTCGCCATGAATGCAGCAAGGTCAGGATAAGTATATGTGGGCAAAGACAAGCAGAGGCTGTATGAAAGGGATGAGGTCAGGGGCCATGAAATGTGGGCATTTTTCTTATTTTCTAGATTCCCTCCAAGGTTGTTGTTTTACTTCTATAACTTGAAGAAAGTTGATGAATGACCGAAGAGCCCCACTGGGCACCTTACCTCCAGGGTAGAGATAGCAGAAAACATCAAAACTCCCTGCACATCCCAGCAGCCCCTGTCATAGGTACTGGGATGAGGCAAGGCAGTGAGGAGCCCAGCATGATGTTCCCTGTAAGCACAGCCCAGGATATTTTTGTTTTGTTTCTTCCCTCTGTCAAACCAAGCTAACAGTAGTGAGTTAATTCAGGGACTGGGTCAAAACAGAGGAGGAAAATCAACATAGTTGAGCAGCCACTATCAGCTTGTATCCATGGCCTAACTGGCGATCTTGAACAGGTTACCTAACCTCTGTGCTTCAACTTACTCACCTATAAAATATGGGTAGTGGAAGTGCTTACCTTGTAGGGTGCTTGTGAGGATTAAATAACACCCATGGAGCCTTAAAATGATGCCTGGTGCATAGTATAAGCATCATGTTATGGTTGGAGTGAAGATATTATCTTGCTTCCCTACCACAAGTGTCTTTTAAGAGTGGGAGCAGGAAGAGCAGCAGCAATCATAAAACTAGTAATGTCAACAGCCTGATTCACAGCTAACTTCCATGACATTTTACTGTGTCCAGGAAGTAAGCCAAGTATACATGCATGAGCTCATTTAATCTTCATAACAACCCTATGAAGTACATACTGCCATTATTCACATCCTAGAGATGAGGCAACTAGCTAAAAGGGGGAAAGATACACTTATGGCCACCAAGGAGCAAGTGGTGAAGTTAAGGTTTGAGCCAGACCACCTGTAGCTCTTCAAGAAAACACCAAAAACCACTTATTCAACTAAGATTGGTTAAACACCTGCTGGTTTCTGCCTTTAGGGAGCATACCTTCTTGTGGGGCAGGATGAGAGAGAACATACAAATGTACAAATAAACAAGGTCATTTCAGACATGATAAAAAAAAAAAAAAGGCTGTAAGAAAATTAGCAGGGTCAGGAAGTAGTGGTATGTGGCAAAGCCTTTAAATTGAGACCTGTTATCAGAGGGATCCAAAGAGAAAGCCAACATCTAAGTGTGAAGGCCCTAACAGAGGAGCAAACTTGTGTGTTCAAAGAATAGAAAAAAAGATCAGTGGATGAATACAAGTAGGCTAGGGACAGTGCAGAAAGTGAGGCCACGGCCAGGCATGGTGGCTCATGCCTGTGATCCCAGCACTTTGGGAGGCTGAGGCAGGCAGATTGCTTGAGGCCAGGAGTTCCAGACCAGCCTGGCCAACATAGTGAAACCCCATCTCTACTGAAAATACAAAAATTATCTGGGTGTGGTGGCGCACACCTGTAATCCCAGCTACTCAGGAAGCTGAGGTAGGAGAATCACTTGAACCTGGGAGGCATAGGTTGCAGTGAGCCAAGATTGTGCCACTGCACTCCAGCCTGGGCGACAGAGAGAGACAGAGAGGAGAGAGAGACAGAGGAGAGAGAGACAGAGAGAAGAGAGAGACAGAGGAAAGAGAGAGAAAAGAAAGGAAGGAAAGGAAAAGAAAGGAAAAGGGGAGGGAAGGAGGAAGAGAGGGAGGGAGGAAGACAGGGAGGGAGAAAGGGAGGGAGGGGAAAAGGAAAGTGAGGCCAGAGAGGTAGGCTGGGGCCAGATCATGGAGAGCTTTATGGGCCAGAGCAGAGCACTTGGATTTCACTGTAAGTGAGATGGGAAGCCATGAGATCGTGCTAAGAAGGAAGTGAATACTGTTTATGACCTTAAAAGAGTTCTCAGACAAAGGGTGCCAGGCCTGGAAAGCAGAGAGACCATTTAGAGGTTGTTGCCACAGTCTGGAGGAGACATGATAATGGTTCTGACCAGGGTGGGCACAGTGAAGTGGTGGTAAGTGGGCAGATTCAGGATCCCCTTAGGAGGTGAGGCTAAGAGGACTTGCTGAGAGATTGGCAGTGAAGAGGTGATGGAAAAGGGAAAATCTAAGATAACTGATAGGTTTGGTGCTTGAGTGACTGTATGGTACCATATACTGAAATGAGGAGACTGGGGAAGGAACAGTTTTGGCATGGAAAGACCAAGCATTCTCTTTTGGATGTGTCCAGATTGGAGATGTCTGTGATTCATCCAATTAGAGAAGTCTGGCAGACAATTAGATAACATGAGTCTGGAAGTCTGGGGAGAGGTCTGAGCTGGAGCTATAAATTTAGGAATCATGAGGATGTCATGGCTATTTTAAGCCATGGGATGGGATAATGTCAATTAGGGCAGAAGGTATGGTTAGAGAATAACTGAGGGCCCAGGAATGAGGCAAAGGCCACACCGACATTTACCAATGGGGTAGGGGAAAGAAAGAGGTGGTTTTTATGGATGATCAAGTATGAGCTGCCAGGGAAGTGAGCAGAAAACCAACACATGTAAGCTGAGAGAAGACAGTGATTTAGAAATACATTAGGATCGACTATGTCAAATGCTTCTGAGAGGGCAAGAAGGATGAGACGGGGGAAGTGATCATAGGATGTGGGCTCATGGAAGTCTTTGTCCATTAATTAGTTAAAGTAAAAGCAGTTAGCACACTGCCTGACACATAGTAGGTTCCCAGTACACGTTTGCTGAATGCAATCAATTGTGTGTGTGTAATGGCACAGGGTAGGTTCTGCAGTAGCATCTTAATTCCATTGTGGTTTGGGCAGACCTTCCTTCTTCCTCACCTGCCCCTCGAGCTTCCATCTTGTTGAGAGGGAATGTCTAGTGCTGGGGAATTGCAGAAGCTGAATCTGGCCAGGGAAGGTCTTGAGGGCCAAGGCAAGGAGCCAGGGTTCCCCTCAGCAGTAGCGATGGAGCTGCCCTGCAGCACCAATCCTTTGCACTGGCTCTACCAGCAAGTTCGCTGCCTGTAGACACTCTCTTCTAGCAGCAAGGCCCTTCTGCACTGGCAAGTCTGCAACCCAAGGATTGGCCACAGAAATCCCCTCCTTCAGATGACACCAAAGCAGCCTTCCTGTCCAGGGGCAGTCTGACTTTTTCATGCTGAGGGGCAAATGGCATAAGCACTTTAGACCTTAAAATCTGAGATGTTAGGCCAGACGCTGTGGCTTATGCCTATAATCCCAGCACTTTAGGAGGCCGAGGGGGGCAGATCACTTTAAGTCAGGAGTTCGAGACCAGCCTGACCAATAAGGTATTTTAATACCTTAACCCTGTCTCTACTAAAAATATAAAAATTAGCTGGGCATGGTAGTGCACACCTGTCATCCCCGCTACTCAGGAGGCTGAGGCAGGAGAATCACTTGAGCTCAGGAGGTGGAGGTTGCAGTGAGCTGAGATTGTGCCACTGCACTCCAGCCTGAGCAACAGAACGAGACTCCATCTCAAAAAAAAAAAAAATCTGAGATATTTCTGTGAACAGTGTAGTCATTGGAGAAAAAGCCCGAGTTCCAACAAGAAGAGGGCAAAGTTTGATGTCCAGTCCAACTATCCAAATCAGAAATTTCATTGTCTTCCAGGTGGGTGTAGTAGAGGGGGAGGGTGCTATTTTTGAACATTTCTGTATCTCATTTAATTCTCACAACAACCCATGAAGATTGGTATTAGTACCTCTAATTTACAGAGGCGGCACAGAGAGGTGAGGAAATTTGCCCCAGATCACAGTGGAGGACCTAAGATTTGAACCCATGTCGGTCTGCTTCCAGAAGATTTATTCCTTTCCTGGGCATCTGACAGGATAAAGAGCATGATGTTTTTCTAAAATCCAGAAGGATAATTTTCACAAGAGTCCATTTTATACAATCCCCATTTGGCTGGATTCCCCAGCCTGACAATTTTCAACTACAGAATTAATTCTGCCATTACACAGAACATAAAATCCACTCTCATTCTTCACCCTCATCTGCAAACTTAATTGCCAAGCCCTGGTAAGTAAGCCGCTAGAGCTCCCTAATAAACCTGTGGCTCATTCCCCAGGTCTCTGATGGAATGTGTCCAAAGACATCAGCTAAGACAGCAACTGCAATGAATCCTAAAGCCCCTGAGATTTGGCACATCTTCCAAAAGGGGTTCAGTATTGATCTGGGGTATAATTAACAGTATTTATTTCAGAGGAGCTTGGTTAGGTTAAAAAGACAAGGTCCTTTATTAAAATGCTTTTGCCTGATGACAGGATTGCAAACACACACAGACACACACTCCCCACTCTGGAGAAAAGCCAAAAGCCTTGCTGCATGGAGCAGAATCCACTGATACCACCACCACCCCCGCCTCACCCCCATGTCTGAAGCTGCTCTATCCCATTCAAGCTTAGCAGCAATTAACAGAGCAGGCAGTGCCCAAGCCATCAAGTAAAAATAGAATCCCTTCCCCCTTCTTCCATCCTCATTTCCATTTTTGATTAATTTAACCAGTTCTGTCAATTAGTCATCCTGGAGAATACAGTTGAGTGGATTTTGCTAAGAACCAGAAGGCTTATTAATTTTGGAAGTGAGTGTCATTCATTAGTAGTTAACACCTTCCCAAGTCTTGCCCTCTCCCTCACTTGGGGTCTTGAATGAGAAAGCAGTGAAGGCCAAAATTGTCTCACATACATGGCTGCAGCCCCTAAGACATGCAGAATGGGAAAGATTGGGGTTATAGATGGCTCTGGCCTTGGACATCCTAGGCCAGCTTACCTGTCATCGTGCCCTGTAACAAGCTGTAACTAGCAAAGCAGCCACAGGAACCTGGCAGCATCCTGAATTCTAGGTTCAGGAGAACCCAGTCAAGGAAATGCCCAGAAATATTTTCCCCAGAAAGAGACATTGGCCTGTTAGAGTCTAGGGAGGGTGCTGGCCTCCTCTTCTCTGTATTTTGCCTATAAAAACCAAAAATTATCTTCCATTTTTTCAATTTGTAAATATGTTGCAACTTTTAAAATCTAAGTCTGTGTTTTATGACCATTTTTCCATTTGTAGTGCCAAGGAATTAATCTTTTAACATTCACACAAGTATCATAACAAGGTGGGAATTTTATTATACAATTGTTATGTATAATAGATCTTGTAACAGCCATTTTTTCCCTCCACAGAGAAATCAAAGTGTACCTCTTTCTCTTTGTATTAGCTTCCTATGGCTGTTGTAACAAATTCTCACAAATGTAGTGGCTTAAACAACACTAACTTATCATGCAGTTCTGCAGGTTAGAAGTCTGACATTCGTCTCACTGTCTAAAATCAAGGTTTTGATCAAGTTGTGTTCCCTGCTAGAGGCTCTGGGGGGGACTGTTTCCTCACTTTCTTCAGCTTTCAGAGGTTGCCCACGTTCCATGGCTAATGGCCCCTTCCTCCATTGTCAAAGCCAGCAGCAGGGAGATGAATCCTTCTTACATCACATCTCTCTCTCTCTCTCTCTCCTGTCTCTCTCAAGGACCTTTGTGATTACAGTGGGCCCACCTGGGTAATCCAAGATACTCTCCCCACCTTAAGGTCAGCTGATTAGTGCCATAATTCTATCCACAATCTTTATTCCATTTTGCCATGGAAGCTAAGATATTCCCAGGTTCCAGGCATTAGGATTTTGACATCCTTGGGGAGCCATCATTCTTCAAGTTTCAGTTAAGGCATATTCCTCCAGGAAGACTTCCTGGACCCAAATAGGATTAAATGCCCTCTCTCAGAGCACTTAAAACCATACATTTAATTACCTCTTTCTATTTTGGTCTCTCTCACAGATGGGACCATTATTATGGCTAGACTCTTTTCTCAAACCTCCTTACCATTTAGGACAGTGAAAGTGCTAAAGAAATGCTTTTAGAGGTAAAACAACCATAGTCATTCAATCTGATAAATTTGCATCTGATAATTCTCTTTACACAGATGTAAAAGCTAACACTAAAGAGTAGTTGACTCACTGCTCATTTCTAGCATTAAGATTACACACACACACACACACACACGTAATAATAAAATACCTACCTTGTTATATTTAACTTATGTTTAAATTTTTATTATTATACTTTAAGTTCTAGGGTATATGTGCACAACGTGCAGGTTTGTTACATATGTATACATGTGCCATGTTGGTGTGCTGCACCCATTAACTCGTCAGTTACATTAGGTATATCTCCTAATGCTATCCCTCCCCCCCTACCCCCTCCCCACAATAGGACCCAGTGTGTGATGCTCCCCTTCCTGTGTCCAAGTGATCTCATTGTTCAATTCCCACCTATGAGTGAGAACATGCGGTGTTTGGTTTTCTGTTCTTGTGAGAGTTTGCTGAGGATGATGGTTTCCAGCTGCATCCATGTCCCTACAAAGAACATGAACTCATCCTTTTTTATGGCTGCATAGTATTCCATGGTGTATATGTGCCACATGTTCTTAATCCAGTCTGTCACTGATGGACATTTGGGTTGATTCCAAGTCTTTGCTATTGTGAATAGTGCCGCAGTAAACATGCGTGTGCATGTGTCTTCATAGCAGCATAATTTATAATCCTTTGGGTATATACCCAGTAATGGGATGGCTGAGTCAAATGGTATTTCTAGTTCTAGATCCTTGAGGAATCGCCACACTGTTTTCCACAATTGAACTAGTTTACAGTCCCACCAACAGTGTAAAAGTGTTCCTATTTCTCCACATCCTCTCCAGCACCTGTTGTTTCCTGACTTTTTAATGATTGCCATTCTAACTGGTGTGAGATGGTATCTCATTGTGGTTTTGATTTGCATTTCTCTGATGGTGAGTGATGATGAGCATTTTTTCATGTGTCTATTGGCCGTATGAATGTCTTCTTTTGAGAAGTGTCTGTTCATATCCTTTGCCCACTTTTTGATGGGGTTGTTTGTTTTTTTCTTGTAAATTTGATTGAGTTTTTTATAGGTTCTGGATATTAGCCCTTTGTCAGATGAGTAGATTGCAAAAATTTTCTCCCATTCTGTAGGTTGCCTTTTCACTCTGCTGGTAGTTTCTTTTGCTGTGCAGAAGCTCTTTAGTTTAATTAGATCCCATTTGTCAATTTTGGCTTTTGTTGCCATTGCTTTTGGTGTTTTAGACATAAAGTCTTTGCCCATGCCTATGTCCTGAATGGTATTACCTAGGTTTTCTTCTAGGGTTTTTGTGGTTTTAGGTCTAATATTTAAGTCTCTAATCCATCTTGAATTAATTTTTGTATAAAGAGTAAGGAAAGGATCCAGTTTCAGCTTTCTACTTATGGCTAGCCAATTTTCCCAGCACCATTTATTAAATAGGGAATCCTTTCCCCATTTCTTGTTTTTCTCAGGTTTGTCAAAGATCAGATGGCTGTAGATGTGTGGTATTATTTCTGAGGGCTCTGTTCTGTTCCATTAATGTTAAAATTAAATTACATTCCTAGGCACCACAAGTGGGAAAATGGCAATTAAACAAATATGGACTAAGATTTTAAAAGTTGCAATATTTTTACAAATTGGAGAACTAGAATATAAGTTTTGTTGTTTGCAGGCAAAGTAAAAGAAAGAGGAGGCCATGAAGTAATGGTAATCAACGGCTACTTACTTATTCAACACATGTTTATTGTTGCTTCACATGTCCCAGGCACTGTTCCAGGCACTAGGAAAATAGTGACGCCTGCCCTTGCAGCACTTTATTCAAGGAGAAGGAATCTAACAACACACACATAAATAAGATTGAGATTTAGTGAAAATATTTCAGGGGAAGAAGCAACAGCAAATGCAGCAGCTCTGAATCTGGACTATGCTTGGCAGGTCACAGGGCAGAAGGATCACCAGCTGGGCCGTGTAGAGTACCGTAAGGAGGAACAGCATGAGAGGAGGCAGGAAGAGCTACATGCAGGCAGTCCCCTTGCACAACACATAGCCCCCATTCACATTGTATTCCATGCAAAAGACTTGAGGGGGTAGACCTGTAGGCAATGGTAAGGAGTTTGGATATTACTGTATTAAGAGAAAATCCAGGATTGGTTTAAAGAAGATGATTTATTATACTTTTAATATATCACTCTATGGCTATTTAAGAATGAGGCATCAGGAGGAAGAGTAGATACTGGAAGAAGAGTCAGAAAGCTATCAAAATGTTCCAGGCAAGAGATGAGCATGGCTTAGACTAAGATGGTGACAGTGGAAATGGTGAGATTGAATTGATTGGGCCATGCTTTGAGTGTAAAGTTAATAGAACTGTTAAAAAAAAAAAAAAAAAAAAAAAAAAAAAAAGATGTAGAGGGTGAAGTAAAGGACAGCACCAAGGACAGCTCCCAGCTTTTTGGTCTGAGCACACATCTAGATTAAGGCGCCACAGAGTGAGTTAACAATAACAGTTTGCAGGGGAAATTTACAAATTCTGTGGACTCTCGGATTCAT
This sequence comes from Macaca thibetana thibetana, assembly GCF_024542745.1. Lineage (NCBI taxonomy): Eukaryota > Metazoa > Chordata > Mammalia > Primates > Cercopithecidae > Macaca > Macaca thibetana. Next base: position 35,015,328 of record NC_065583.1, read on the forward strand.
GTTTTTAAAAAGGCATAAAATGGTAAAAATTGATATCTTTTGCTGTTTAGCCCTTTGCTATTTATAGAGCCCCTTCTCATTGATTTATCTTCATTGATCCTCCTGAAAACCCAGTAAGTTTGCAGTATCTCTTCCTTTTTGCAGCTGAGGAAATCAGGGTTTAGAAAACATTAAGTCTGAAACACTGACAATGATTGTTTTTTTTTCTTATATCAGATAATGCATACAATGACCCTCACGACTTGCATGGCCCTGTAAAATGGAGAAGGGGGGATCTCTTGTGTGTGTAATTGACTCATGTTTAAGTATATCGGTTAATTTGAGCCCCCCATGCAGTTCTCATAATCCTATTTTGACAGCTCAGTAGGTAGCATCAATAACTGAATTGTGAGATCTGCTGTCCACTCAAGCAGCTTCCAGCCCCATCAGTGCAAGTCTCTTTATCTGCTGAATTACTCAAAGCACCTGCTGGCCTTCCATCGTTATCAAGCACAGACCAGAGACAGCAGAGGGCAGGGGAATGCTAGCCCCATGAAGCTCATAATGATACTTGCCTTTATGTTCTATTTTTAACCTGAACATACGGATTTAAATAGGATTGATCTCATGTATGGGCATCCTTAAGCCCAGGGTCAAATAGCATATTCTGACATTTTTGTGCCATTTGAAAATGTCTGTAATGCAGTGAAATTGTCATTGAAGAGTTACATATGAGAAAAATAGAATCATCAAGCTTAGGAAAAAGACTGTGAAATCAAACAAAGCAATGAATTGGTCAATAAATGTTAACAAAGTATTGTGCTAAGCACAATAGATAGACAGACTTACGCAATTACTGCCTTTGTACACTTACCGTGGTGGGACAAGAGAATATAAAATTATGAAATGTTTCTAATATAAAGTTCATTTTCAATTGAATGTGAAATTTAGATTCCCATCATCAGAAAGAGAAAATGCTGACTAAAAAGTGTTTATGCTGAATATTGTTTTAGACTGTTGAAATAGTGATTTCAAATGTTCTTGTCCTCAGCATATCCTATGTGTACCCAAAAGTTCTGACGCGTAGCATTTTTCAGTTTCTGTTTATTGAGAATCTTTTGTGTTCGTGTCATTGTGGAGCCACAAAACTACAAATGTGTGTTAATCCAATGTACTGTTGCTTGCCCCTAGGGAGGTTATTAAGTACTGGAAGATTCCAAAGGCCATCCCTGACATTTCATGGATACTAAATTGCAGTTACTGAATGTATGAGTGAATGAGATGAAATCTAACATCAGATAAAAGGTGATACGTATCTCAGAATACACTAAGGCTATGAATTATAAGCTAAAACTCAGAATTGTCTCAATGTTAAACTTTTCTCCTGGAAGTTTTCCTGAAATTTGTATGATCTATATAACAGACCCCAGTACAAAATGGTATATTGAGTTACATATAAACTAGTTTACAGATAATGTCACAATATTTTGTGGTGCTCTGCCCCTTGACTTTTGTGTCTTGATCACAACTTGGGAACCTTGCTCTATAGAAGTTCAAAGGAGAAAGTGATTGTTTCCAACTGAACTTTTCAGAAAGAATATCAAGGGGTGGTGGAAGGTGGAGAGGGAGCAATGAAGCAGAGCCTGGAATATGGGAATGATTTTGCCTTTTATAGAATTTCAAATCCTACTGAACAACTTCCAGCCACTAGGTGGCTTTCAGATGCTCTGTTGAAGTTCATAAATGCCTTTTTAAAAACATGTATCTGAGAGTCCACAGAATTTGTAAATTTCCCCTGCAAACTGTTATAAAGGCCAGTTATAGGTATTCGTGAGATTCCTGTGACTAGGAAACTTGGCTTTAATGAAGATAGAAAGAGGTCGTATATCATAGTGGTCAATAGTGCTGGTTCTGGGATCAGACAAGCCCAGGTGTGTGTAACTTGGACTTAACTCCTTGGATTTACCCACTGTACACCTAAGTGTCTACCTCTATAAAATGGGGACAATAATGGAACATGCATTACTGGATTGTTGTGCAGATTCAGTGAAATGTCTGGTCCACAGTAAACACTCAATATTTTTTAGTATTTTATTATCAAAACAATTCAGAAACTTGGGGTTATAGATGAGAAAATTGGGCCCAGAAAAAGCATGTTGTTTACACAAAGTCAAAGATCTAGGCAAAGGTAGAGGGAGATTGAACCCAGGTCTAAAGTTGAATGTTGTTAATAGATAATACCTACAAACACTTCCGATCTTTGCCTCCGCAGGCCTGTTGGAGAGGTAGCCAGGGAAGCCACGTACTAGGCAGAGCACAGAGGAACACAAATATTTTTCTGCTAGAGTCTGTCCAGGCCTTGGGGTCCATGTTTCTGCAGAACCTGCTGGGGGAGTGCTAGAGTACACTGGGAGGAAGTACCTGAGCAGCAGTGGAGATGGAAAGGCCTCTTACTCTCTAACCAAGTGCAAAATGAGAACTAAGTACAACCTGTATCTCCTTTCCCATAACCAAGTCATTAAGCAAAGGGCTTGCTAACAGATAAAGCCTTTATTGTCTACAGTGATTATAAAATGTATCTTCTCTCTGCATCAGAGGACAGTGGCCTCAAGTTCTAGAGTGACTGCTGAAGAGAAGGATAGCCCACGTGTTGATGGTATGTCTGGAGCCAGTGGGAGGGCCTAGCAGGTAGTAGGTGCTCAATAAATTCACTGACTGTTCTCCACATTGCCCCTGTTACATTGTGTTAAGTCTGTAAAGAGATGGCTCCACTCTGGTTAATTCTCTGTGGTTGGTGAGATCACATAGCTAATGAAGCCCAAACCCGCGGTTTAATCCTTGCCAGTCCAATTTCTATTTGCTGGAACCATGCCCTCAGAGGTGTGGGGCCGCCAGTGTCTGTTCTTAGCACCAGGTTGAAGGGGCCACCCTTTCTAGTCAGGGGACTGGAGGAAAAATGATGCTATATGAGATGCCGTAGAACCAGACTTGGGTTTACATCCTAGCTCTGCCTCTTCTTAGCCTGTGACCAAGGGCAAATGACTCTCTGAGCATCATTTCTTTGTCTCCATAAAGAGTTTAGTGCAGCGCCTGGCAGATGGAAGACTGTCACTATTCGATGTTTGCAAACTCCAAGAACCTTTAAGAAACAGGTCAGTGGATTAGGAGCAGTGTTTTCCTGTAGAAAACCAGTCCTGGGAACACAGAGGCATAGTGCCGGATCCATGAGAAGACAGTGAAGCAGTGACCAGCCCACACCAGGGTCCCTCCAGGCAGTGCTTGGCCCATGCCAAGATGGACTGTCGTACTCAGCCATGAACTACTCACCTTGCTCTGCAGGGAGATCACTCAGCGGGAAGCTGCTCCTCTCTCCCTTTCTGTGCCTGTGCCTCTCATTGCAGTGATTATGTAGACAGCCTGGGAAACGGGGACAGCTTGGGAGTTCAGCACTGGCCTCTGCGGTGCCATGGCAACCAGCTTCCCAGCAATCACCCCTAATAATGGCCACTCGAGGTCTCTTCCACCTGGGCAGAGGCTCCCCAGGGAGTTCAGGCTTCTCTTGGAGTAGCTGCACAAAGCTACCTGTTGGGAACAAATTATGAGAGGGAAGGAGGGAGGGGAGAGCATGCTATCTCTTGGGGAGAGACATGAGAAAGGAGGCAGACAAGAAGTCTCTAGCCTGTGATGTGTGGAGTGGGCCCAGGGGCCTGGGGATGCTGCCGTTGGGTTCCCAGAGCCCACTGACTGTAGGAATGTGTAATTCCACAATGGGAGGTAGAGGCCCACGGATACCTTTGCCACTCACCAACCTTGCAGAGATTGAAAGACCAAATGTGAGTGCTCATAAAGCCAGCCGTCGCTGTTACCAGATTTCTTCATTAGGCTCCTGTCGAGATGCTCACTGCCAACTCATCATCTTGTCTGGACTGCAGCCGCCTCCCTTTCGGCTGCCTGCTGGAGAGAATGTGCTCAGAGGCCTCCTTCAATCAATATCTTTCCAGAATGACAGTTCTCAAAAAGGCACCAGTCCCGCTTGGCTAATAAATGATTATTCCTCACAAAAGAAGGACAAACAGACCTACAATTAATGAACTTGTCTGTAGATATTAGCCCAAATTCAGTCTTTAGATTGACAGGCGAACCCTAAGCCAAACACAGGTTTTTGCTCCCCCCTTCTTTAGATCAGATTCCAGCTGAGGCTCCTTCGTAAGAAAGTTCTAACCCCACAGATAATGAGCCTTCCAATGCTGTGCTCACTCAGGGACCATATGGTCCTTTGGGTCCCCGTCTCTCCAAGCTTCTGTTTCCTCAGCCATAAAATAGAGATAATTCTTACCCTAGATGGTGCCTGGCAGGTAACAGGTGCTCTTGTTATCACTGGTGTTGCCTTTCTGTGGGGCCAATTCCCTGAACTAAAATTTCTTAACTCATTGTGTCATTGTGAATCCTGAACAAATAATATTTAAAAATATTAGGAAGATTAGAGGGTAGCCAAATTAACCAGTAAAGAGGAAAACATGCAATGGGCTGAGGTTGTCCAGGAAGGCTTTCTAGAAAAGACAGTGAGTCCTGAAGGTTGAATAGGAGCCAGAGAAACAGGGGAGCAGGGAGAGGGAAGGGAAGGAGCATGGATCCAGGCCCAGCACATGCCAGTGCACCACAGACATCACCATCATCATTGCAGGGAGTCAATCAGGTCACAGGCTGCGGCCTGCATAGCTTACAGAGGACGTAGGTTTGATCACACACTCAAATTTCTTTAGTTAGTTGCTAACATAAAAAAAAATCAGAGTTCCTCAAAAAAAAATTTAGACTTTATAAATGAGACAATCTGGATATGCTGGCGCCCCATTTCTGCATGGCCGCGTTCAGCCGGAGCAGAGTGGAAACTGCCCCTTTGTTGTTTTGTTTGTTTGGTTTTTTTTTTTTTAATTTGTTTTTGTTTTGTTTTTGAGACAGAGTCTTGCTCTGCTGCCCAGGCTGGAATGCAATGGTGTGATCTCAGCTCACTGCAACCTCCGCCTCCCAGGTTCAAGCGATTCTCCTGCCTCAGCCTCTGGAGTAGCTGGGATTACAGGCGTCTACCACCGCACCCAGCTAATGTTTGTAAATTTTTTTTTTAGTAGAGATGGGGTTTTGCCATGTTGGCCAGGGTGATTTTGAACTCCTGACCTCAGGTGGAAACTGCCCCTTTTATGGGGTGTGGACACTCTAGTTTGCCACAGTCCCTGCTGTTCCCTATTGCTACCCATGAATGTGTCACCTATTTCACTACCTGCCTGGCCCCTGGAGGTAGGAGTTCTTCAACTCTGGTGCAAATGATGACTAGACGGGTCAGACCTCAGTGGAGCATTTGAGAAGAATGAAGTAGAGAGTAATATTGGAATGTTGACCTAGGGCTTGATATGGAGCCCCTGAACCAGGACAAGGGAGTAGAACTGTTGGCGGTCAGTCATACAGAGTCACTGTAGATGTCTGAACGCAAAGTGGCACTGCTTTGGAAAGATTCAAATATTTAGCACATGGTAGGACTGCAGGTTGTTTCATGTTCTGCTGCTAAGCCCTGATGTCTCTGAGGAGTTTGGCTTGCTCTGCCTTTGCAGCTGCTGGGCTCTGGTTTTTCTGAACTGTGTCAGCTTATGGGTACAGCAGTGGCAGAAGCAGGAATGTTGGGAGGAAAGGGTTGCTGAGCTGGGGTTCACCAGCTCCCTTGGAAATGGTGAAACTCTCATGGCTTGTGCCCAGAAGCAGCCCACTCTGGCCTGCCTTCCCTGTCCAACTCTATATGGGCAGGTGCTGAAAGGGAGCTGGCCCTGGGGCCAGGGAAATAACAGCGGCTTTGCAGAGTTGAAGGGGGAACTCATGGACTTTGAGCCCTCCCTTTGTTGACTGACGGAGGATAGTTTTCTAACACTGCTGTAACAAATTATCACATACTTAATGAACTTAGTGGCTTAAAATAACACGAATTGACTATCTTCCTTACAGTTCTGGAGGTCAAAAGTCAGAAATGGTTCTCACTGGGCTGAAGTCAAGGTGTCAGCAGGGCTGTGCTCCTTTTTAGAGGCTCTAGGGGAGAATGGCTTCTTGCCTTTTCCAGCTTCAAGAGGCTGCCTGCCTCCCTTGGCTCATGGCCCCTTTCCATCTTCAAAGCCAGCAGTGACCAGTCTTGTCTTTCTCAATGGGGTTATTCAGCCTTTGACCCTGTTGCCTTCCTATTTCACTTATAAGGACCCTGGTCATTACACTGAGCCCACCCAGATAATCTAACGTAGTATCTCTGTCTTAAGGTTAGCTGATTAGCAACATTAATTCCCTCTTGTCATGTAACATAACATAGCCACAGGTTCTAGGGATTAGGGTGTAGACTTATTTGGGGATGGGGGTAGTGGCATTATTCTGCCTACTACAGGGGAATTAATTGAGCAACTTTTCTTCCTTCAAGAGATGGCTGGGCACGGTGGTTCACTCCTGTAATCCCAGCACTTTGGGAGGCCAAGGTAGGTGGATCACCTGAGGTCGGGAGTTGGAGACAGCCTGGCCAACATGTTGAAACTCCATCTCTACTAAAACTACAAAAATTAGCTGGGTGTGGGGGCTCACGTCTGTAATCCCAGCTACTTGGGAGGCTGAGGCACCAGAATTGCTTAAACCCAGGAGGCGGAGGTTGCAGTGAGCCGAGATCATACCACCGCACTCCAGCGTGGGCGACAGAGTGAGACTCCACTTCAAAAAAAAAAAAAAAAAAAAAGAGAGAGAAAGATGAGAGGAAGCCCCAGCCGTGGTAGATAAGAAGGCCCACTCTTTGTTGAGGAAGCACAGGCACAGTATCTCTCTTGCTCACTCTTGTAACCCTAGCACCTATCATAGTGCTTTACACACACTGGGTACTCAATACCTGTTGTTTGAATGGTATGTGACACTGGAACTTGTTGACATCTTTTTATGGGTACAGAGGTGTATATATTTATGAGGTATATGAGATATTTTGATTCACACATGCAATGAGTAATAATCGCATTGGGGTAAACGGTATATTCATCACCTCAAGCATATATTCTTTATGTTACAAACAATCTGGTTATAATCCTTTATTTTTAAATGTGCAATTAAATTAATATTGACTATAATCACCCTGTTGTGCTATCACATACTAGTTCTTATTCATCCTTTCTATTTTTTTGTACCCATTAACCATTAACCCACTTCCCCCCTGCCCCCCAACCTCTGGTAACCATCCTTCTACTCTCTATCTCCATGAACTCAATCGTTTTGATTTTTAGCTCTCATAAATAAGTGAGAATATGTGAGGTTTGTCTTTCTGTCCCTGGCTCATTTCACTTAACATAAAGACCTGCAGTTCCATCCATGTTGTTGCAAATGGCAGGATCTCATTCTTTTTTATGGCTGGATAGTACTTCATTGTATATAAGTACCACATTTTCTTTATCCATTCATCTGTTGATGGACACTTAGGTTGCTTCCAAATCTTGGCTATTGTGCACAGTGCTGCAACAAACATGGGAGTGCAAATACTTCTCCAATATACTGATTTTCTTCGTTTGGGGTATATACCTAAGGAGTGGGATTGCTGGATCATATAGTAGCTCAATTTTTAGTGTTTTGAGGAATCTCCAAACTGTTATTCATAGTGGTTGTTCGAATTTTCATTCCCACCAACAATGTACAAGTGTTCCCTTTTCTCCACATCCTCATCAGCATTATTGCCTTTTAGATGAAAGCCATTTTAACTAGGGTCAGATGACATCAAATTGTAGTTTTGATTTGCAGTTCTCTAATGATCAATGATGTTGAGCACCTTTTTGTATGCCTATCTGCCATGTGTATGTCTTCTTTTGATAAATATCTATTCAGATCACTTGTTCATTTTTTTTAATGGATTAGATTTTTTTTCCTATAGAATTGTTTGAGCTCCTTCTATATTCTGGTGATTAATTCCTTGTCAGATGGGTAGTTTGCAAATATTTTTCCTTATCCTATGGGTTCTCTTTTCATTTTGTTGATTGTTTCCTTTGCTGTGCAGCAATGTTTTAACTTGATCCCATGTGCTCATTTTTGCTTTGGTTGCTTGTGCTTGTGGGGTATTACTCAAGAAATATTTGCCCAGTGCAATGTCCTGGAGACTTTCCCCAATGTTTTCTTGTAGTAGTTTCATGCTTTAAGGTCTTAGATTTAAGTCGCCAATCCATTTGGTTTTGACTTTTGTATATGTTGAGTGATAGGGATCTAGTTTCATTCTTTTGCATATGGATATCCAGTTTTCCTAGCACCAATTGTTGAAGAGATTGTCTTTTCCCCCAGTGTATGTTCTTAGCACCTTTGTTGAAAATGAGTTCACTGTTGATGTATAGATTTGTTTCTGGGTTCTCAATTGTGTTCCATTGGTGTATGTGTCTATTTTTATGCCAGTACCATGCTGTTTTGGTTACTATAACTCTGTAGTATAATTTGAAGTCAGTTAATGTGATTCCTCCAGTTTTGTTTTTTGCTTAAGATAGCCTTGGCTATTCTGGGTCTTTTGTGGTTTCATATAAATTTTAAGATTGTTTTTTCTATTTCTGTGAAGAAAGTCACTGGTATTTTGATAGGGATTCCATTAAATCTGTAGACTGCTTTGGGTGGCATGGACATTTTAACAGTATTGATTCTTCCAATTCATGAACATAGAATATCGTTTCATTTTTTTGTGTCCCCTTCCATTTCTTTCATCAATGTTTTTTAATTTTCATCATAGAGACATTTTACTTCTTTGGGTAATTCCTGGGTTTTTAATTTGTAGCTGTTGTAAATGGGTTTAATTTCTTGAGATTCTTTGCTGTTTGGCATATAGAAATTCTACTCATTTTTGTATCTTGATTTTGTATCCTGCAGTTTTATTGAATTTGTTTTCAGTTCTAATGGTTTTTTGGTGGCATATTTTAAGTTTTTTCAAATACAAGATCATATCATTGGCAAACAAGGATAATTTTACTACTTCTTTTCCAATTTGGATGCCTTTTCTTTCTTTCTTTCTTTTGTCTGATTGCTCTATCTAGGACTTTCAGTACTACGTTGAGCAACAGTGGTGACAGTGGGCATTCTTGTTGTATTCCAAATCTTAAAGGAAAGGCTTTCAGTTTTTCCCCATTCAGCGTGCTACTAGCTGTGGCTCTGTCATATATGACTTTTATTATTTTAAGTTACATTTCTTCTATATCCAGTTTTTTGAGGGTTTTTCTCCTTCATTCCATTGATATGACGTATCACATTGATTGATTTTTATATGCTGAACTGTCTTGCATCCCTGGGATAAATTCCACTTGGTCATGATGAATGATCTTTTTAATGTATTGATGAATTTGGTTTGCTAGTATTTTGTTGAGGGTTTTTGTATCAATATTCATCAGGGATATTGGCTTATAGTTCTCTTGGTGTGTCTTTGTCCGGTTTTGGTTTCAGGGTAACACTGGCCTCATAGAAGGAGTTTGGAAGTATTCCCTCCTCTATTTTTTGTAAACAGTTGGAGTAGAATTGACATTAGTTCTTCTTTAAATGTTTGATATGGGCTTGTTGACTTCTGACAGTGTACCAGGCACTGTGCTACATGTCTTGTTTGTTTTTGTTTTTGAGATGGATTCTCACTCTGTGGCCCAGGCTGGAGTGCAGTGGCACGATCTTGGCTCACTGCAACCTACGCCTCCTGGGTTCAAGCGATTCTTCTCCCAAGTAGCTGGGACTGCAGGCACGTGCCACCACACCCAGCTAATTTTTGTATTTTTAGTAGAGACGGGGTTTCACCATATTGGCCAGGTTGGTCTCGAGCTCCTGACTTCGTGATCCACCTGCCTCGGCGTCCCAAAGTGCTGGGATTACAGGTGTGAGCCACCACAGCTGGCCTGTGCTACATGTCTTATTTGCTTTTATCTCTTTTAATTTTCATAACCATGCAAATAAGATATTGATGTCTACATTTTACAGATATGCTGTATCTTAACAAGATAAGGAAAACTGACAAAGACAATCCAACCTGGAGATGACGAAGCCCAGGTTCTAGCCCCAATATGTCTGACTCCTAAGTCCATTCTCATGTATCAGCCTGAGAGACGTAACTTAGGAAAGCAACTTGCAGTTTAAGAAGTAGTCTCATCTTCCAGCCTTTCTACGTGATCTCATGGTGCTATCAGTCCTAGGGGCCCATTGTCCCACAAAAATGCATTGATCACCCCAGGCATTTATTCATGCTGATTCCCCTGTCTAGATAGGATGCCCCCTCCTACCCCTCAAACACCATTATCAGGGCTCAGCAAACTATGGCATACAGCCAAGTCTGGCTCAAAACTTTTCTTTTTTACAACTCTAGCAAAGAATAATATTTTTACATTTTCAAATAGTTGAAGAAATCAAAAAGGAATAGTATTTTATGGCACATAAAAATTATACAAAATTGAAATTTCAGTGTCCATATGCAAAGCCTTCGTGCGGGATATATGCTTATCTGTTTACATATTGTCTATGCTGCTTTCACACTACAAAGGCAGAGTTAAACAGTTGCAATGGAGACCAAATGGCCCTCAAAGCCTAAAATATGTACTAACCTCTTATCTATCCAGTGCTTATTGATCATTTAAGGCTCAGCTTCTTATTAAGTCTTTTCTTGTCACACCAGCCCATTTGTTCCTCACTTCTCCCCACTGTGAATTTTTGGTCAGTTTTTCTTGTCTGGGGAAAAAAAAAAAGGTTTTGATTCATTATTTCTTAACTTTGAATGATTAGTTTGTTAAAAGACATGTTGTAAAAGAAGTATAGTAGATGCAGAATTATTTTGAAAAGTTATGTAAAACTTAGGGGCCAATATAATTTCTTCTAGATTAACTTCTCATGCTTCATCACACTGTGCATTGTATGCCTTGTCTTGTTAAAGTGTCACTGTCAAACAATTGTTTGTTGAATTAATGGAGGACTATATGAAAAGCAAACTGCAAGGGTTAAGCAACTTGGTTTCATTATTTCCCAATTCAGAATCCTTCATCTGAGTCTTAATACGATCTAAATTTGCAGTCTCCAATCCGTGTCTGGAGACTATGTCATTAGGCCCCTGGTAGCACAGTAGCCACTAATTAAATCTTAAACCTCTTCTCTCACTGTCCTCAGCTGGATAAAGGCCAGCATTGTCAGTCCGAGCGAGTTCTTACCCTCTGTGGGAAAATTGTTGGCCGTTTCTCTCATTGGGCAAAATTATTGGATGTGTCTTCTGTATAGTAAAAATTACTGGCTGCATCTCAATCGGCGAGGCTTTTCTCTCCAGGGGCAAAACTGTTGCCTGCATATCTCTGAAGGAAAATTGCCATCTGCCTCACTCTGTAGGAAAATTGCCAGTTGTGTCCCCATTATGGAGAAATTGTCAACCATGTCTCCAAACGGAAAAACGTGCCAGCTGCGCTTCCCTGTAGAAGAAATGTCAGCAGAAGTGAGCAATTTAAAGCCCCGCGCATGATTCCGAGGCAGTTCCTTTTTCATCATGAGTGGACCCTCATGTCCCCCTGGCTTGTTTCCTGGACTCTCACTCTCATCTGCCCGCGTCATCACAGCCAGGGTGGGGGTGACATTGAAATGAGACACTTGGACCAAGGAGGGTGTCTTTCAAGGGATAGTTCAGAAACAAACTAGTACATGTCTGTGTCACAGCCCAGACAGAAGACTTAGACATCAGTATCACAACTGGTTCTTAAGATCTGCCTCAAACAGAAAAACACTTTAGGCTTTTGGACTCATTGCACACCAAGCTTGCCTTAAGCAATGCCTACTTCTGCATTATGGCTGCCGTCCCTGTTGTTTTGGGTACAGACACTTTGCTAAGTACTTCACAAGCAAGATCTCATCCATCCTTACAACCGCCCTAGAATATAGGTACTACTATTATCTCCATTAAATGAAGCTTGGAAGGAGTCCAGCTGCTTGTTCAAAGCTCCATAATTTATAAGCAGCAAAGCTGGGGTTTCAACCCAGGCCACTGAGTTTGGAACCACGTGTACTGCTAGTGACCACACCATCTAAGACAGAGCCAGCATGTCTTAGATGTCCTGGCCTTCAGGATCAGTTGTTAGTGGCCTTGGACCCCTCCTAACCCCTCTACATGGGCATGAGTTCCTGTGCAATTAATCAAGGTCCAGTGTAAGGTCAAGAGAAAGGAGCCGTGCCCAGGAACAGCCTGCACCTATGGTTACCTAATCTCTCTCTCCTATCCCCAGAGTCCACAACCAGCTCTCTGCATGCCTCCTTTCTGCCCTTGCTCCAGTTGTAATGAATGCTGTTTCACTTTAGCTTTCTCTAAAGTTGGCAGTTTTCTTCTTAACTCCTTCTCTTATTTTTGAATTCATGAATTATTGAATTCAAGATTTTCCCTAGATTCTGGAACCTTATTTATTTATCCAGTCATCTGAGCCCTTTCAGGGCTCACACAAGATACTTATAGCTCCATGGAGATGTATTCATATCTGTACACGTTATAACAGAAAACACATCTGCACAAGGCACATAAGATAGCCTATGGAATTTTAAAGGCAGTATTCAGTTGCTTTTCACTATAGCAATATAACCCAAAGTGTATTCTGAGGAAGCCTGTACTAAACACTGAGCTGCAAATGATTTGCCAAATAAAAATAAAATGGAGTGGGGAGAAAGGTATGATCAAATAATACTCTGAAGTAGGATTAAAGCAGTGATTCTCAACCAGGTATAGTCACGCCCCCGGGGGACATTTGGCAATATCTAGAGACATTTTTGGTTGCCACATGTGGGCAGATGGAGTCAGCAGGGCATATCTAGTGAGTAGAGGCCAGACAAGTTGCTGAACATTCTATAATGCCCCAACAACAGGGTAATTGCATTGTCAACTCCCAAAATTGTCAAGGTTTCCCAAGCTTATTTGACCTTGGAATCTGGAATGCCTGACATATCACAGCTTGAACATTTTGCTGAAGTCACTTTGGAAAGGCTACCTAGAGTAGTGGGGATTAGGAAAGGGAAATTGAAAAGCCAGTGAAATTTCATAGATTTTAGAATCTAAGAGCTGGGAGGGACCTAGTAGGCAACCCTAACTCCTTCCTATTACGGAGAAGGAAACGCCCAGAGATCTGACAGTGCTGAAAGCCACGCAGATGAGAGAGTAGGACAGAGGTTAAGAACATAAGCTGGAAGTATACTGAGTTCAAATTCTGGCTCTGTTCCTACTAGCTGTGAGTTGTGCCTGAGTTGACTGATTAGGCTAATTTGTGGAAAAGAGAAAGTACTAATACCTATGAATAGTGAATGAGTTAATACATGTAGAGCACACAGCACAAAAGCTCAATAGATAATAGGTATTATCAAAAGCCAGCCTGGACTTGTGCCCAGCCTGGATTCCAGCCCAGCATCCCTGAGTCTGATGTTCTTTCCAGTGTACCTGGATGGGCACAGGAAGAGGTGAGGAGCAGCAGAGGCACAAAAGTGGGAATATACAAGGTATATCTAGAATGTGAGGAATCCTAGTTTGACTTGTTTGAACAGGGAAACAATATTGACAAAGCAAGGCAAGGCCCAGTTGTGGAGGTGGTGTGACAGATGGGCAGAGTCAAGAGCCCATCTCTGCCACTGCCTAGCCGCATGATCCTGGGTGACTTACTGAACCTTTCCTCCTGGTCTGTCCCCTTATCTACAAATGAGAAGAGGATAGTACCTTCCTTAGAAGTGTGAACATTAAATGCAATAATGTATACAAAGCTTGAGGACCAAGAAGTGGTAGCAAATGTCATTATTGTTGTTACTGTTACTATTGGGGTCTCCAAGACATACGCTTCTGTTGGTGAACCTGACATACCCCCAGTGGCTAGGACTGGGCTATCAGGATTCTCACCAAGACTGTTTCCTCACAAAGGAAGCAAAGCTCTTCTTGTCTCCCCCTTAGTTCTCTTCCCTCTCCTCTCAATGTCTCTATTTTCTGATAGCTAATTGGAAACCTTACAGGTCAGCAGATTCTCTAGTGCCATGCCAAGCCAAGGGTCTCCGGGAGAAATGCTAGTGTTGATTTGTCTCGAGTTCTATCACTCAGGCACCAGATACTGTTGTACTACATGGTCAACAAATGTCTGATATTGGAGGGAGCACGAGAAGTAAATTTTATGGAATGCACACTGGTGTTCTATTTACCTTCCACTAGTCAGTTCCATAGCACCATGATTTCCCTCTGATAACACAGTAAAATCTCACTTATTCACAACTGTAACCACATTTGTGTGATTGCTAAACATGTATCCCCTCCTCTATCCTGTGAGCTCACTGAGAGTAGTGCTGGATCTGTCTTGTTCATTATTGTGTCTTTAGCATTTGGTACAGGGCCTGGCACATATCCATCCCACACATAAAAAGTATTTTATTTGTGGACTCTAGCTAATATACTGTATTGTGCATGTATGTGTGCCTGTGCATACAAGACACTTAACTTATAAATGAATGCTCAGCAAGGTCTCGTACATGGCATCATGATTAAGAACAAAGATTTTGAAGTCAGACAGATCTGAGTTCAAAATGCAGCTCTACCTCTGTGTGTCCCTGGACTAGTTACAAAACCTCTCTGTGCCTTAGTTATCCACATATATAAAATGAGGAATCATAATTCCTACTTTATAGGCTGTTTTAACAACTAAATGAAGTAAAACATGTAAAGCACAGGGTCTGCAGTATTATAAGCTTCCCATCAACAGTAATTATTAATACTATTAAATGCTATTACCCATGGAATGAAAATAATTCCTGGAGTTGCTATTAAAACTTGAATATACATAGATGTGTCATGAACTGCAAAGTGCTATGCCAGTATATTATCTGTACCTTGCCCTCTGTGTGCTACCTAAAGCCAGCACTCCACAAATAAATAGTGGTGGGTTGATTGGAGAATTGTCATCTTTCATTTCACATCCATCTTGTGAAGGTGTCATTTTGAGGCTTTACAGCGTTGCTACACTGGCCTCCCAACATGCCAAGTATTTGGGAAACAGATTCCTATGTATAACATTAAAAGGCACCATAAATATATACAATTTTGTTGTCGATTTAAACATTTTAAAATAGATTTGAGTTTAAAGAAGAGAAAATGTAAACATTCTTTATGTCTTTTAAATAGTCCACAGGTTCTGTACTCCTCGGTCCCAAACTCTCAAGAGTCTTCATGAATAAGATATGACTGGCCAGCACAGAAGCAGTGCATGCTGAAAATGAAAATAGTGATGGCATGTATTGAGGACGTACTATGTACCAAGCTTATATGCCAAGCAATGTGGCTCCTCATTTTGCAGCTGGGAAAACTAAAGCTGGAGTACTAAATAAAACGATCACAGCTAGTAACTGACAGAGGCAGGAATTGATGATTCCAGAGCACAATTTGCTAAGCTCATCCACTTTACTGCCTCTGGGTCAGGTGTTTTACTTGGAATTTCCAAGCCCCCAGTACTGAGATGGCTGTTAGTTGAAACTAATGTGAAAATTTTCTTCCCATCTAGTTCTCAACTACGAAGATACCAATCAGAATCCTGGGGCCTTCACTAATACTCAGCTGAAGCCCAAAAGATGAGGGCACAGACTAAGACATTGGGTCAGAGGCTGTAATGAGCCATGTTTTTCTGTTTCAATGATTCTTTTCTTAATTTGCAATTTCAATTCAATTGATCAGGGTTTTTGTTGCTATTCTCTTCAATCGTCCTGTGAAAATTAACATTTTGGCTTAGTTCACAGTTTAATTCAGCAAGGTTTGAAATGTAACTTATTATATACTTGGGCTCTTTATACAGAATTCATTACTGACTATGTCAGTGCATTGACCAGGCAGGAAAGAAGTAGTCTTGGAGGATGAGTTAACTCAGCAACCTGCAGGCCAGTGTTTGTTTCAGCCTGAAATTGTGATATAAACCCTTGTTGGGTTTAACCATACACAATTGCCATCTTTGTAGGTCAAAAATAATTGAATGTCAGCAACTGCATATGTTTCAACTTAATACTATACATGCTAAGCACCCAGAAGGCAAAGAATCTGTTAATTTATCTGGCTTTGGCTCCAGTGAAGCAACAAATATTCATTGAACATTTGTGAGCAAGACTCTGAGTATGAAGATAAGACCAAAATCCTGTTCTCAAGAAGCTTATGTCCTAGTTGAAGAGATAAAACAAACTCATGAATTGTTAAAATAATAATGTGAAAAATGATAGTTTCATTGTAAGAGAGTACCTGAGCAAATACTAAATAAATGGACAGACCAAGTATGATAGGGCTTCAGAGAAAAGAAAAGATCATTTGGGGTGAAATAATATGTAGCAGATGAGGTATATGAATCAAAGAGTATCTGGATCCATGAAGAAGGAATCAGGCAATGAATAGAAGTGGGAAACATGGAGATATACTCTATACATCCAACTTAAAATCGAGGTAGAAAGAAGAATTAGAGACAGTTTATGATGGGCTCTGATAACATACTGAGAAGCCATGCCTTCTTCCTGTAAGTGGAAATTAGCTGAAGCTATTGAGAG
The DNA here is from genome assembly GCF_024542745.1 of Macaca thibetana thibetana. Lineage (NCBI taxonomy): Eukaryota > Metazoa > Chordata > Mammalia > Primates > Cercopithecidae > Macaca > Macaca thibetana. Next base: position 35,031,861 of record NC_065583.1, read on the forward strand.
AGATAATAAGAGGCTGGATATCAGAGCAAATAGACAATTCACACAGAAGACATTGTGGGTTCAATGTACACTATTTGGCTAATGGTTACACTAGAAGCCAAGACTTCACCACTATGCAATATATCCATGTAATGAAACCACATTTGTACCCATTAAATTTATACAAATTTGGAAATATTGTTAATTTTAAAAAGACATCATAGCTACAGTTTACATACAAGGAGACCTAAGGCACAGAGAAGTATCTTGCCTAAGGTCACACAACAAGTAAATGACAGGCTGACCTTAGACCCAAGGCAGTCCAGCAAGAAAGCACCACCTTTTTTCTTTCTTTCTTTTGTGAAGACAGGATCTCGATCTGTTACCCAGGCTAGAGTGCAGTGGCCCAATAGTAGCTCACTGCAGCTTCCTTGGTTCAAGCAATCCTTCTTGCCTCATCCACCCAAGTAGCTGGGACCACAGGCATGCCCCACCATGCCTGGCTCACTGTTTATAGCAATGGGGTCTTCCTATATTTTCCAGGCTGGTCTTGAAATCTTGGGTTTAAGTGATCTTCCTGCCTAGGCCTCCCAAAGTGCTGAATACAGGCATGAGCTACCACACCTGGCCAAAGTCCCACCGTTAAACACCATGAGCCAACCAGAGAGATGAAAACATAAGGCCAGGCAAAAACTTGTATATGAATAATCATAGCACTGTTATTCCTAGCAGCTAAAAAGTGGAAACAACTCAAATGCTCATCAACTGATAAATGGATAAACAAAATGTGGTATATTCATACAATGGAATACTATTCGGCCACAGGAAGAACGAAGAACTGATACATGCTACGACATGGATGAACCTTAAAAATTTTATGCCAAGTAAAATGAGCCAGTCAGTCCCAAATGACCATATATTCTATGAATCCATTTGTGTGAAATTTCCAGAATGAGAATCAGAAAGCAGATTGGTGTTTACCTAGGACTGTAGGAGCAGGCAATGGAAAGTAACTGCTAATGCATATGGAGTTTTTGCGGGGAGGTAAAGAACATAGTCTAAATTTAGATTATAGCGATGATTTTGTGATTATACTGAAAACCACTGAACTCTACACTTTACAGTTTGTGGTATGTGGATTTTATCTCACTAAAAGCTGTAAAAAAAATTTTTTTAAGTATCTAAGATGACTCCAGGTTTTATGCAGTGACACCCAGATACCAAGGGAAACAGAAAAAGAGTTAGATGCATAGATCTGTCAGTGCCAGATCTATGAACGGGACAGGTCCCATGCCAGTCCTTCCATGAGAATTAAAATCCAGAAACTAATGACAGCTTTTTCTGCTACCAGAGAGATGACAGTTCTCTATTAGCAACTTACATTCTGCAGACACCAGCCCTACTTAAGGAAGACTCTCAGTTACACTGTTAGCTTCCTAGCCAGTCCAAACATGTTAGAGTCAGTTGATAAGGATTGCTAAATTTGTCTTGTTTTGCTTTTGTTCTGCAGTTTTTGAAGAGCCGGAAGATCCAAGCAACAGATCATTTTTCTCTGAAATTATCTCTTCAATTTCGGATGTGAAGTTCAGCCACAGTGGGAGGTATATCATGACCAGGGACTATTTGACCGTTAAAGTCTGGGATCTCAACATGGAAAACCGCCCCATCGAGACTTACCAGGTATAGAACCCCAGGCACCCATAGGTATATGGAACATTGCCTTCATGAGCTTTTAAGCCAACCCCTGCTTCCAAAGGTTTACAATGCAGAAAAATGGAAGGCAGTGCATGGTGATACATTCAGTAAAATGGTACAGGCTATAATTAAGATAAAGGTGCATGTGGAGAGGCTAGAATTCAATGTAATTGATATGGACTGAGCACTTCATGTGGAATGGATACTATAGAGGTAAACAAATGGTCCTGCTCTCATGCAGCTTACCATCTGACGGAAAAGGCAGATGATGAGCAAGGAATTGAGTGTGCATCTCTGCAAGAGATGGTCCAGCCAGGTGAGAAAGATTTTCCCAAAGAAGTGACCCTTAAACTGAGTCTTAACTGCCATGAACTAGTCAGGAAATGCATACTCTTAAAATAATGTGTTCACATGGACGCAGGGAGGGGAACATCATACACCGGGGCCTGTCAGGGGGTGGGGAGCTAGGGGAGGGATAGCATTAGGAGAAATACCTAATGTAGATGACGGGTTGATGGGTGCAGCAAACCACCATGGCACACGTATAACAAACCTGCATGTTCTGCACATGTATCTCAGAACTTAAAGTATAATAATTAAAAACATAGTATGTTCAAAGGCCTGGTGTCAAGAGAAATGAGGTGTGTTCAGGGTGCTTATACCTTGAATATGAATCACAAAGGCAGAAAGATGAGCCTGGAGATAGAGGTAAGGGGCCAATCACTAGGCCCTGGTAATGTACAGTAGGCTGTTTTGCCTGTGGACTGGGTACAATGGAGGACCATTAAAGTTTTACACCAGGAAATGACATTGTGAGTTTTAGTTTTTACAGTGTGTTTCACTTTGCAGTTTGCCAAACAGACAATTTAGATAAGAGGAGATGATGGCAATTTGGTCTGGTAATGGTAGAGTGCAGATGGAAGGATGGGTAAGATGAAGAGTCAGTGAGGTTTGCTTACTGATCAAATGTACAGGGAGAGGAATCAAAAAGACTGGAAGTTTTGAACTTAAGTGTTAGGTAGATGGTGTAAATGCAAGGAAACAAAGGGAAAGGCATTTTTTAGGGTGGTGTTGTTGAAAGAGGAAGACCAGACTTTGAAGTAGAGAGGACTTAAAGAAGCAAAATCCAGGCAAGAGTATAATGAAAGCAAAGATCAAGTGGGGTGGGGATAAACTAACCCTATTTTAAGCTATTTGGGGTTAGATAAAAAGAAGTGGGGGGATTCTATACAGAAGGATTTGACTTACATTTTTTCCTTGAGATATCATGTACATATCATAATAATCGGCCTTTCAAAGCACACAATTTAATGAAACCACCACTATCTAATTCCAGATCATTTTCATCATTGACATTTTTAAATTAATATTCTGGTTGCGCTGGGGAGAAGAAACTGTGGGAGGGACATTGGAAGAGACAGGAGAATAGTTATAACATTCTGGCAAGGGGAAATAGTAGCTTAGATGAGTGTATTAGCAATGAAGATAGCCAGATTCTTCATATATTTCCAAGGTAAAAGCAATAGGGTTTGAGGACGAATTTGATGTGGGATGTAACAGGAAAAGAAAGAAGCACCAAGGATTACTCCAAAATTTTTGTCCTGAACAATTAGAAAAGTAGAGTTGCCAATTTATTTAGATGAGAAAATCGAGAGTTTGGTTTTGGCTCTGTTAAACCAGTTTAACATCCAAACAGACACAGCAAGTAGACAGCTCAATGTGAGTCTGGATATATTTAGCTTCAAGATATAAACCTGACACTCACAAGTATATAGAGGGTATTTAAAGCCATAGGACTGAATGAGATCTTCTAGGCAATTAGTATAATTAAAGAAGAGGTCGGAAAATAAGACCTAGTTGAGAATAGGAAGAGGATTTGGCAAGAGAGATTTGGGGAAACTAGCCAGTGAGATGAGAGGAGTGACTAGGAAGCCAAGTGGAGAAAATGTCTTAAGGAAAAGGAAGTCATCGACTGCCAAATGCTTTGCTGAATCAAGTACAGAAGACTACGAACTTGGATTTAGTAAGTGGAGATTACCAGTAACCTGAATGACAGAGGAACAGTAGTAGAGCAGTGTGAATAAATGTCCAATTGGAGTGAGTTTAAGAAACTGAAGATGATAACATAATGAGGACAGACAACTGTTTCAGTAAGTTTACTCTGAAGGAGAACAGAGAAATGGAAGTGTAGCTGAAAAGGGATTCTGGCTGAATGAAGTTATTACAGCATGTTTTCTGCTGATAGGAATAAGCCACTAGAGAGAGAGACCATTAGAGAGAGAGACCACTGAAAGAACAAAGCCCTTGAGGCAAGCCAGTGGGGGATGCAGTCCATTGCAGAATTGGCTGTAGACGGTAAGGTGCATAGATAATTCATCTGTCAAAGGAATGACAGCAGTTTTCATATATAGATGAAGTAGGTTTGTGAATTTTGTGATGAGAACATGTAGGTGTTTTCTTTAGTAAAATAAGTAGTAAGGTCATTAGCTGAATGGGAAGAAAGAAAAGGGGTAAAGTACTCATCTAAGAAAGAGAAATGTTGTAGGGTGGTAGGGTTGCTCAGGGATCCACTTGAAATTTACATAATTGATTTAAAGGGAGATTAACCTGTATGATTATGTTTCTTCTCAGCCACATTCACCTGCTTGATACAGGTAAAGAAAGGGTAGAAAGTAAGATTTAACCAGTGATAGAGTTGTGCCAAATGAGTACAATGGAAAGAGAGAGCAAGAAAGGCAAGTTTGTTGAATATATATGCTAAAGGAATGATTGTAATGATGTACTGCTGAGTCGAAGGTGGGCAAAGGGGAAATAATGAATTTTAAGGATTGATAGAATCAAGATACTAGAAGGAGTGAACTAAAAAGACAGGAGTTAACAGCAGCAGCAGGGATAGCAATGACAGGTACAGGGATAGCAATGACAAGGTTCATAATATGACCAAGGAAGCAAAGGACAAAACACATTGAATATGATGAGACTGAGTAAGAGAGAGACTAGAGTGCTCGAATAACTAAAAATAGTGACAGGAATAGTAATGGAAGAGAGACAGAGATGCAAACTTGCTTCAAGGAATAAGGATTAGGGACTCAGAACTTTTGATGGCTAAAAGAAGGACAGGTAGCAGGAAGTTTAGTTTGATGGCATGACTTCAAAGGAGTTGAGGACTTTAAATAGGAATAGTTGTCTGGAGCAACAAGGAGCCTACCTACCCAACATTGGCATGTGGAGTGAGAGCAAAACTCTAGCTACCACTTGAGTGTCTTCAGAGGAGATCCAAATTCCAGTCAGAGGAAGAAGAAGGAAAGGTTCAGAGAGGAGGTTGAAGACTTTGATGACTCTGTTCCAGCAGGTGCTAGAGAAAGGTTTGGGAGCCAGAATTCACAGCCATATATGTAGTGGAGATAGCTTTGTTTCCCCTGTGGTCCATCATATTCCCTATTATTTAGTGTTCCTGTCTCCTGAATCCTACCTTGACTTCAGGGCTTGGCTCCACATCACTTACCCCCAAGCTTTCATTTGCAGCCTTCATCTTTAGCCCAGGACTAGAGTCACCACAGTGTCCTCTTCCAGCTGCATAAGACAAACCTGATAGTATTCGCATCCTTAATGCAAAAGAAAGAGCAGTGGGAACTAGGACCTGAGTGTGGCTGCTGGGGAGCCTTAACTAGGAAGAGGAGATTTAGGACAAAGCTAGTTTTAGAGCACAGCCATCTAACTTTTACATGAAGTAATTTAAAGATGGTAAACAAGCTCTGATTCAGTGAGCCTCCAGAACACCATGATAGGTTGTGAGGTCCAGTGGGAAAGAATTTAGTGATCAGTCAATAATGCCTGCCCTGAGCAAGGAGACAGGTAATGCTACTATTATACGTTTTCATACATGCATTCACAGATCTCAATCATGTTTCCATGAATAAAAGGCTGCAGACTTAAGTATGATTAGCTATTTTCAAGTTTTCCCATAGAACAAGGGCTGGCAGACTGCAACTTGTGTTCCTAACCAGCCCCCTATTTGTCTTTGCAGGTAAATTTTATTAAGACACAGTCATGTACAGTCACTTACATATGTTCTACGGCTGCTTCCATGTGCAATGGCAGGGTTGAGTAGCTGTCACAGAGACCATACGGCCCACAGAACTTAAACTATTTACTATCCAGCCCTTTGGAGAAAAAGTTTGTCAACACTTGAAATACAAGAATGGACCGACAGAGTTGGCTCTTTGTTTGCCTCATAGCAGTCCACTAACTGTATGACACTGGACTCCCACAAATAATGAGAAACACTGTATTGGGACACTCAGTCTAGTGTCAAAAATCCCATGTACAAATTAATAGGATCATAGAAAAGTCATATTAGGAACATGAAGAAAGAACATTAAACAGGATGAGTTTTAAAGTCTCTCTTGCTCCATGCTCTAGAGGTTGCTCATGTGTACATCTTACCTTATTCTTTCCTCTGGTAGAAAAAGGTCCCTCTGGTTTGCCTAAGAAGACTTCTTTCTATGCAACAAAACATACATACAGCATACTTCACAGTAGACATTCTTTTTCTTTCAATGTTGTCAATTGGAGGCAGGTAGGAGCTACCCAGACCTTAGGTGTGGTGGAGGAGAAATAATGGTTCAGACTAGATTTTCCCTTGAGTCTATCCCAACTTCTATCTTTCAAGAATTATTTACAGAGTGCTCAGCAATGTCATTCCTGCTAATGGGCGTGACTTCCAAAGCACACATTTTGACACTTATAGAAACACCGCAGGTGAGAAATAAGACAAAATGCCAAAAGTGAATGGTGACAGATGAGGAAAGGCTCATCACAAAGTGGGCAGATGGAACTAGACCTTAAAAATCTTACCACTGCCAGGTTTATAAACCTTTACTGCTGTGCTGTCTAGGGAAGGTGAGTGAGTAGTTTATAGCAGAGATGCCTCCGTTAGGGCAGGACACAGCCTCACCCTTGCAGCCCCCAAATGCACCTAACAATGCCAACAGCACTGCCAGAGGGGTATTCCCTTGTCACCAAAGCACTGAAGCTGTTACCCTGACAAGGCCTGGAACTGTTTGGGAGTGAGAGAGTCAAGGTGGGGGGAAATTAATTTGCAGAATTAGAAATAACTTCCTCTGTCCAAATAACTCAGAGCTTTTCAAATACCCAAAACATCTAATGGAACATAGGATGAGCCTGACCTCGTTCCTTTACCCAAGACTAAGCACACAACTGAGCCTGAAGCTCAGCGTCCAGCAGAACTGTTGGAGTCAAAGGAAGAGAAAGAGCCACAGTTGCAGGAGAAAAGAGATTGAATCATCACTCTTAACTTAAAGTTAAACACCAATACCCTTGGTAGCCTCCCTCTGCTTTCACCTAGTTCTATCTCCTTCTCTCTCAACCTCACTTGAGTTCGTTATCACAGCTCCTGTCAAGGACTGAGGACCCACCAGAGCAAGCTGGAGGCAGGTTGCTAGTGCAGCTCAGAGTGTGCACTCCAGAGCCTGATACCGGGGCTCAGTTCCCTCCCCTTCTGTCACTTTCTTTTCTGTGTGATCTTGGACAAATGATGTCATATCTCTGTGCTTCATGCTCCATTAGAGTAAAGAGAATGAAAGGACCTGCATCATAAGATGGCTTTAGAGATGAAATGAGGTTTTGACAGATAAAGCACCTGGCTAATAATGACAAGCCAGCATTTTGGGTATGCCCGTTATTATTGCCACTCTGTGCTAGTGGGTTCAGGAAGGATTACCTTCGAAACACTGAACCCAGGCTACTACTCTCTGAACTTTATTCATCTATTTGGCATCTACATCTGAGTTGCTGAGTGTAGCTGGAGAAAAATATTCAACTATGCTTGATCAGCCTTATTTGACATACATGTTCAACAATGTCAAGTGTCCCCTGGTGCCTTCCAGAAATCTGACATTGTTTGCCAACCATTCCTCTCTTCCTGCTCACTCTCAGTTGATTTCCAGTGAAAGCAGCAGCATGGTTAAGAAAAACCAGGAAAGAATCTCCACATACTCCAGGACGGCACCTTTTACCTCAGAGTCTACTTGACAGCTCCACATGTAGACATCTCTAAACCATTGTACCCAAAAGTGAACATGGTACCCGCTTCCTTCCACTTGCTCAGGAGAAAGGTCAGGTAGTCATCTTTGACTCCTGTTTTTCTCTCCACACCTCAGAGTTGACCCAAGTCCTATCTGCTCTTTCTCTAAACAAAAGGAGAATCTGACCAGTCCCCATCACTGCTCATGCCCTGGTCCAAGCCAACATCTATCACTCAGGTTATAACTGGTCTCCCTGCCTTTGTCTTTGCACCTTTAGGATCCATTGCAACACAGCAGATTCAGCAATCCTTTCTGTGAAGTCTCTTCTTCCTCAGAATAAAGAGCCTATGTAAACTGATCATCCTCTCCCCCAGCTGCTTACTCACCACTCCCCAACCACACTCCCTCCAGGATTCCTGCCTCTAGGCCTTTGTGTCTGCTGTTTCCTATGCTTGGAGAGCCTTCCCCTCACCCCAAACCCAGACATCACTGTGGCTCATTCATCTCCTGCAGGCTTCTGCTCCAATGCTGCCTCCTCCAGTGAAGCCCTGACTACTTGCCCTGTATAAAATAATACACCCCCGACAAGATCTCCCAGGCTCTTTTTCCATACACTTTTGTTCTATGATTTTATCACCATCTAAATGTCTTATTTATTTACTTGGTTATATAGTCTCTCACGTAACACTGGGTGGAAAGCACCACAAGGATATTTGGCTCACTGCTGCATCTCAAATGCATAGCAGGTATTCAGTAAATATTTGTTGAATAAAAGACTGGATGAATGGTGACCTCTAATGCCTGTGAGCAAATCAGCTTAGAAAATGAGAATCTACTTCTTTAGTCTTACTGGATGCCACTGTCTATACAAGCAAGCTTAATTAATCCATATCAGCTACATGAGAAACTCATCAACCCATCCTAATGTCCCACAGCTAGAAAGGGCCAAGCCTAGGTTCAGATCCAGGGCCATCTGATTCAAGGAGCATGTACAAATGAAAGATTTAACAGCTCACATCAGAAGAGGAGGTGTTTGCAGAAATAATTACTGTTTAAAATAAGAACTGACCTTCTCGATATGTTTCCTTTCCAGGTTCATGACTACCTCCGCAGCAAGCTGTGTTCCCTCTATGAAAATGACTGCATTTTTGATAAATTTGAGTGTGTGTGGAATGGGTCAGACAGGTAAGAAAGGCTCTGTAGCTGAAGAACCTTCCAAAGGTTGTCTTGAAGAGGCTCGGGCAATTTATCCTAAGTAGAGTACAGCCAAAGGGAGGTCAAAATTGGGCTCCAAAACCTGGCTGAAATGCATAATGTCAGGCCTGGAAAGAAGAGAAGGATATAGTAAGGCCTTTGAATCCTGTTTCTGAACTGGCACAGATAACACTTTAATGGTAATAAGAAAGTCCTATCTTTTTCACACAAGACACCTCCAGCACTAGGTCAACATGCCTAAATGAAGATCACTTATCCACCAGCAAATTCCAGCCTGAACAGTTCAGATTACTGCCAAGTGGGCTTTCCAGATCAAAAATTATCCCTTGAAGCTGCTAGTGGAGACCTGGCCAATGGTCCTGGTGGTTCATTAACTGAATTCTAGTCGACCTCATTTATCACATTCCCTCAAAGTGATTTATTACTATTTTAAGGCCTTTGATTTGAACAGTACTTCATAATACCTCCCAATAGTTCATTTTTAGTTTGACAGATACAAATGATTCTTTGACTTCCATGAGAACTAAGTGCAAGCTACCAGGGGTTGATTTCGTTCCTTGATGAAGGTGGCACCAATTATAGTGTTTGAAAGCATAGAAATTCTATTATGGCAGGACATTCAGACATTCAAGATTTCAGTGAATACAAACCATCTCTCTCACACTCAACCTGTTTCTTGGCTTTCTTTGCCACTGATCAAAATGAATCCCCTCCTTAGCAGGCTTGGAAGGAGTCCCCACATGGCAAAGGACCCAAGTCACACTGACCAGTTGGTATAGGACAGAGAGCAAAGCAACTGTGACATATGAACAAAATCCCCCACAGGGAAAAGAAGCCAGCCCTCTCATTTTATTCTTTATTTATAGGTATTGATTTATTCATATATTATTATTTACATATCTGTTATTATTGCTCAGATTTTTCCTCTATCTTAGCCTTGATTCAAAAACCACACTTATTAGGCACCTACTATACACCAAACACATTCATACACATCATTTTATTTAATCCCAACCACAGTCTAACAAGATTGTTTTCATCATTCTCATTTTACAGTTCAGGAAACTGAGGCTTAGCAAGATAAATTAATCTGCCCAACCTCATAAAGTAGTAAGTAGTAGAAGCAAAAGTAACAAGTGTAGAGTTTGAATCCTAAGATCAACACTTTCTATAACATTACAACTGGGAAATTTAATTTCTCTTTCAAATAAGGTTGATAGTCTTTTTTTTTTTTTTTTTTTTTGGAAAATAATATCTCTTACTTGTTTAAAAATGAGTTGGGTCATGGGAGGGAAGCGAACGTCAAAGCACAGGAAGCAGTGAGGCCAACCGGCTGAATATTTATGCCCCAGAGTCAACCATATGTGGGTTTAAGGGTGGACTTTACTACCTACTAGCAATGTGACACTGAGCAAATTACTTACCTCTCTGTAAAACCCTTTTATGGGATAATAGAAGTTGAAACGAGATCATGGAGGCAAAGCCCTCAGTGCCCTGCCTGACAAGGTAATAACAGTCCACTCAAGGACACAGACACAGTTCACAGCATCAGTTTGATGGGCCAGAGTAACAAAATCTAACCTTTGCTTAATTTACCTGGTACAGCTGACAACATGCCCAAAAACACATCCTCCTTGCTGTGGCCCAATCTTGTCAGCTTTTTCCTTCACCTCTCTATACATCCCAAATAATTTGAGAAACGGATGAGAGTTCCTGCTCTCCCATCTTAAGGAGCCAGTCAGAGCTCCACCCAGAAGTGAGCGGGAGCCAGCCCCTCCAGGGGAACTGCTGTGTGATGGCACTTGGGGTACTTGCAGATGCCCTGGCCCAAGGAATCTTTCTCTCCCCACCTCAGCTTGTCACCATGTCTGAAATGTCACCATTAAATATTGAGTACCTTGCCTCTGGAAGACATTGGGTGTTCGCCACTCTCCTGATCAATTGCAGCTATGCCTAAGAGGGGATAACTCTTGTAAAAATGTGGAACCCATCTGTCCATTAAATGTGGAAATAAAAACCATATAAAATCTTTTTATTTCTCCATCCCAGATTCTTTTAAAATTTGAATTTTCTTATTTGTTTCCCAGATAAGACCATGATGACATCCATTTTGTAGATGAGTTTTCTAAAAAGGCCGAATTCAGAGCTAGTTCTCGGCAAGGGAAACGATACGCCCCGGGTTCATGCACGATGCCACCAGCATCTCTCCCCCAACCGCACCGATGCCATAAAGCCTTAGAGGTCAGACATCCAGGAGCCCCCTTGACAGTGGCCAAGCCTTAAACACGTACAACTGCTTATTGTTTTCAAAAATGTGTCTACTTCAACAAACCTCATTCTAGTCTCACATTCCTGATGGGAGGTAGGTAGGACTGGGATCATTAAAACCACTGGACACCTTTACTGAGCCAAAGAACCAAAAGGAATCTACCGAGCAAAAGCAAATTACAGGGACAGTTCTCACCATCCCTCATTTCCAAACCCAGCCAAAAAGCTCACTGCGTTCAGTGATTCAAAAAAAAAAAAAAGCCAACAATCACACTGCAGAGCCTGTTCTCACTTTTTGGTTTTTGTTTTTAGTAAAACCTATGGTGTCATAAGCTGCCCATAACATGGTATCATTTGCTCTAGAAAGACGACACAATGAAGATACGTCATTGCCTTTCTCCATAACACTCGGTCACTCCCTTTCCCCTCTATCTTGCAGTGTCATCATGACGGGCTCCTACAACAACTTCTTTAGGATGTTCGACAGAAACACCAAGCGTGATGTGACCCTTGAGGCTTCGAGGGAAAACAGCAAGCCCCGGGCTATCCTCAAACCCAGAAAAGTGTGTGTGGGGGGCAAGCGGAGAAAAGACGAGATCAGTGTCGACAGTCTGGACTTTAGCAAAAAGATCTTGCATACAGCTTGGCATCCTTCAGAAAATATTATAGCAGTGGCGGCTACAAATAACCTATATATATTCCAGGACAAGGTTAACTAGGTGGACAAGTTATTACTTAATAATCTCACATACTGAATACTAGTCAAACAAGTTTTTAAATGTTTCTTTGGGTCTTCATTTGATGCATTGACTTTAATTTCCCTATGCAGGAAATGATTGGAATAGAATTAAAAGGAGTCCAACATTCCCAGCTCCCCAGTTCTAAGAAACTTTTGTCAAACCCAATAGGTTTGGGACACTTCTGTTTAGAATTGAAAGCTGCCAGCTAACAGTAATTCTTCCATAGCTGACTTGAACTTCTGATGCTTTTATTGCCCAGTTTTCTCTGGTGGGTCCAGTGTTTTGTTCCTAGGTGTCTGCTGCGATAAAATGAGGTTGTCTGTAGTATTTAAGGAGAAAAGAAATAAGTTTTTTTTAATTAAGCAATTCCATTTGATTGAAAAAAAACAACAAAATAAACACCGTTTACTCTTAGACAAATTCTTCTTGTTTTGTGAAAAACCAGAACTAGTCAGTATCTCCTGCCCCTCCACCATTTTTTTTTTCTATTTTCCATTTTCCTTTGAACAATTTCATTTAAGCCAGAGATTTATTGCATGAAGCTGAGAAGAGGATGCAGAATGACGAGGAAAGGGCACATCAACCCTGCTATGCTCTTTTTTTGTAAACTCCATAGAAACAGCCTGAGAATTTGGCTAGGAAACTTGAATGCTTCAGGGGACAGAAAGAGAGCCCTTTCGACACAGTGCTTCCCAGAGTGAGCTTGGCAGGGCCAGGCGAGGCCAAATTCCATCTGCTGCCTTGTTACCCTTGCTTTTTGTGCTCTTAAATGGCTCCATATAATCCTCTACTTACATGTTCCTTGGCTTTTTTCTCTTCAACCTTTTCCAGCTTATTTATTCCATTGACTTCTAAAGGCCGAGTCCTGGTTGCTTATTATCTGGTATTCTAAATGAAGCAGTTGGAAGCAGTGCCACCACCCCTGAGTCCCTGAGAAAGGCTGGTCTGTTCTTTTTGGGTGTTTCTCCTAAGCAGCTCCCTCCCCTCCTCCTGGTTTTGGTAACCAAAAGTAACAATCCATCAACCTCCATTGTACCTAGAACAAAAATAGCCAATAAAAATGCTGATTTGTAAAGTCCCGTCAGGCACTTCTAACTCACCCCAAGCTCGCCATCTGGAAAAACAGACCAGAAGGCTGTCTTCTACAGAAATGAACTGTGGAGAAATCAAGCAGCTGTGACATGAAGTGAATGAAGTCCACTTGAAGCTGTGGAAGATGGTTCATCCTTTACCCCTGTTGAGGATCCAGATTTATAACTTCTAGAAAGCCATTTCCAGAAGGTTCTATGTGGCATACCCCTGGGAAAGGCACTAAATATATGCAAAGGATTTATAAACTTAGAGAGGAGAGTAGATGGGTGGAGTCCAGAAAGCTGGGTCTGGGTTAATATCGCTACATCTGCATTGATGACTCATTTCTCCTCACTTCCATTCAGTGCAGGGTAAATGGTTTGAGATGAGAGTTTTTCATTGAAAGGGAAATTTTCTTTCAGTTTACAGATGTATTAGAAGTCCTGACTTTCAAGTGTAATTTGCTTTGGAGGAGAAAAAAAAAGTGAAAGAATCATATTGTCTCAATTCTAAGCTACTATCCATTTACTAATAGCTTTTTGGCAAGGAAATAACTGTCACCTTAGGTAAAAACAGTTTTGTAAGATGCAGCCCAATTTCAGGAACTTTAAAATGTGAAAAAGTACATCTCAGAATTGAGGGAGCATGGGAAAAAAGACGAGACTTTCTCAGTATTACTCGTTTTTCCTGCAAGGAAAGCCTCTCCTTAGGCATCTCAAGTAAAGTGCCTAAGGTTTCTGGCCTGACTGGGACATTGTTCTTGGAAGAGACATGAGAGAGTCAGAAACTTCTGCCAGTCATAGAGAATGAAGATACTGCAGAAGGCCACTGGGTTATTGGCCTTTTACCACCAACTTTCTTTATGGCCTTTTCTCCACTTCTCCAGACTCAGCTCCTCTGTCTGTACCGGGTCGGGAGTGGGGACCAATCATTGTATCTCAAACTTAAGAATCAACCCACATTTGTACTATTATTCATGTAACTTTTTTTAAGTCACCTTTTCTTAAAAGCAAGACTTAGCCTCTTCCAAAGAAATAATATGCATGAAATTTCAACTGTGATATGCTAGGTTTTTTTCCCTAACATGAATCACATAATTATCAATATAACAAACATGCACCCACATACCACCTGAAATCATTTTGTGAACCACCAGGAGCATGTGTATCAAATTTTGGGCCCCCGAGTAACCGATATGACGGAATATTTACGCCTTCAGGTGCATCAAAGATGATAGAGTCACCAGGGCCGCCCAGAACACACACAGGAATAATTTTTTGTCATGCTTTAAGGAGTTCATAGGCCCCTTGGCAGTTTATCTGTGAATTCCAAATAAAAGCCCCTACACCAGTCCAACACCTTTAGCACACAGATGTACAAACTGAGACCCAGAGTAGGATGAGTTTCCAGGGAAAAAAGAGCAGAGGGCAGCCATCCTCTCTTCCATCCCCTGCAAAGGATGCATTAGAGCAAACACCCAAGACTCCTGGACAGGAACAGGAGGGGAAAGCCCTAGAGATTAGGCCTCAGGGGGCAATAGCCACCACGATGTTTCACAAATTACCTGTTCTTTACCAGGTACTAAACTAGGTATTTTATATGTGTGATCTTTCAGCCCCAGTACTGGCAATACTTCTTAGTGGCACATAGAAGTCAGTCTGTTTTCCAGCTGACACTGAAAACTACTTGAAGCCTGATTTGCTACCTTGCAACAGTTGGTTCGATTCTAAGGGCCCTGTACTACTTTACCCTGCAAGGCCTGCTGCTTGGTAAGAGCCATTAGATTACAACTGGAAGGTGTCCATTGAATTAAGGAAAATGGAAGCCACGCCATCCTTGGCTTTTACCAAAACCATCCTCGTGCAACATTCGGTTCGTGACATTAAAAACAAGTAATGCAAAAAGCTAAACTTTGGTAGACATTCATGCTCTTCTGTCAGGAGGAGGAAGATTAGTTAGAAAAAACAAAAAAGGAAGACATTAGCCAGCATCAAGTAGTGGGATATACATAGGCAGATGGGCAGTGGGAATCAAGTTGCTTCTTAACTCCTTAAAGATTGGCTCCTGCCTTTATTCTTCCATTGAAAAAAAAAAAAAAGCACCTTTAAACTTCTCATTGGTCTTGTAATTAATTCAACCAAATCAACATCTATTAGGCAACCAGCATATATAAGATGGAACAATTGTAAGATGGAACAAAGATGAAGCTAAAATTCTGCTAGCTCAGTGGCCCAATGAAATAAGTCAGCTATCTCCACTAAGCTTCCTTTGAACATTCTAGGGTCCATTATAATAAAAGGTATACCCTCAAATGCCCAATTTCTAAGGACTTAAAAAGCCATAATTTCCCTTCCTTCAAGCCTACAGAGCAACTGCCTAAATCTTCCCTCCCCTCCCCACCCCGGACCTCATTTCTTTTTCAGTCCCTTTGCTAGCTGCCCTGCAGGGATCAAGAAAGCCCTGGTAGGCCTCATAATGAGGATTTAGGGATGACACTACAGTCCACAGCCTGAATGGTGGAACCCTTACTAATTTCCCCTCTTTCGTGATGAATGTGTGGATGAAGCTGCTGTGTTTTCAATAATGCCACCCCCCTTCCAGAACAAATCCCCTGACAGTCGTTGGACATACCACCCTGAACGCACCCGATCTCGTCTAATCTTGGAAGTGAAACGGAGTCGGGCCTGGTTAGTCTTTGGATAGGGGAAATCTAGACATGCCACTGAGAAACATTCACACTGCAACCTGATCCACTGTGCATCCAACATGCCTTCATCCACCTCTTCCCCTGTATTTCTAAGTCAGTTCTCAGGGACTGGTTTCCAAGGGAGCAACCAACCTGGTCAGTGGAAAAAAGAAGGGACTGGGAGACAGGAAACGTGGGTCCTGCTCCTGGTAACCAAAGAAGTTAAGCTACCCACTCACAGTCCCTATGGCAGCATCATCACCTGTAAAATGGCCAGAAAGACATCTATCCTAGCTCAGAGAATTGTTATTAGGAGAACAAGAAATCCATTTACTTATAACTGTTTTGATAAGTTTAAAGCACCATAAAATAATAATAGCAACAACACTGATGGGTAATATACTATTGCTTTCCATGCCTCATCTCATTATCTCCTCCCCCAGACCCCATGATGGCATTAGTATTTCCATTTTGCAAATAAGAAAATAGACTCAATAGACTAAAGTTGTCAACCCATCCAAGGGCACAAAGCCAGAGAGAGATGGAACCACGACTCCAACTCAAGGTATCTGACTGTAAAGCCAGAGCTGCTAAAATACAGCTGTAACATACAATAGTTGCTAACATTTATTGAGCACTTATTATAAGCCAGGCTTTGTTCTACAAATTTCACATGTATTGACTTATTTACCCCTAAAACTCCAGATGCAGATACTATTGTTGTTCTGATAAATACAGAAACAAAGACGAATGACAACCAAATTTACACAGTTCACAAGTGACAAAGCCAGGCAGTTTTAGTCAAAGTTCTCATCCACTATCCCCATCATACATTATGTGTGTGTGTGTGTGTGTGTGTGTGTGTGTATGCATGTAGATGGAAGTTACTGATCAGAAAACAAGTCCCAGTAATGACCCATAAGCTCAATGAATTAAAGATTCATTGATTGCCTGGGATGTGTCAGGCAGCCAGGATCTAGACAAGGGGCTGGAGTTACTGAGATGTTTAAACCACTGGCCCCTGCCCTCCAAGAGATAACACTCACATAGGAGAAAGTGCATACTTGCATATTGTAAACATATTTACAATGAGGTATCTACGAGGGGCAGAAATCATGCAGAGGAAGAAATGGTTAATCAATGTGTGATAAGAAAAGGTTCTCAGAATGTGTCATCTAAGCAGAATTTTAACTCAATTTGCTCAACAAAGCATGGTACAGCATTTCTTTTTTTTTTTTTTTTTTTATTATACTTTAAGTTGTAGGGTACATGTGCATAACGTGCAGGTTTGTTACATATGTATACTTGTGCCATGTTGGTGTGCTGCACCCATCAACTCGTCATTTACATCAGGTATAACTCCCAATGCAATCCCTCCCCCCTCCCCCCTCCCCATGATAGGCCCCGGTGTGTGATGTTCCCCTTCCCGAGTCCAAGTGATCTCATTGTTCAGTTCCCACCTATGAGTGAGAACATGCGGTGTTTGGTTTTCTGTTCTTGTGATAGTTTGCTAAGAATGATGGTTTCCAGCTGCTTCCATGTCCCTACAAAGGACACAAACTCATCCTTTTTGATGGCTGCATAGTATTCCATGGTGTATATGTGCCACATTTTCTTAATCCAATCTGTCACTGATGGACATTTGGGTTGATTCCAAGTCTTTGCTATTGTGAATAGTGCTGCAATAAACATACGTGTGCATGTGTCTTTATAGCAGCATAATTTATAATCCTTTGGGTATATACCCAGTAATGGGATGGCTGGGTCATATGGTACATCAAGTTCTAGATCCTTGAGGAATCGCCATACTGTTTTCCATAATGGTTGAACTAGTTTACAATCCCACCAACAGTGTAAAAGTGTTCCTATTTCTCCACATCCTCTCCAGCACCTGTTGTTTCCTGACTTTTTAATGATCGCCATTCTAACTGGTGTGAGATGGCATCTCATTGTGGTTTTGATTTGCATTTCTCTGATGGCCAGTGATGATGAGCATTTTTTCATGTGTCTGTTGGCTGTGTGAATGTCTTCTTTTGAGAAATGTCTGTTCATATCCTTTGCCCACTTTTTGATGGGGTTGTTTGTTTTTTTCTTGTAAATTTGTTTGAGTTCTTTGTAGGTTCTGGATATTAGCCCTTTGTCAGATGAGTAGATTGCAAAAATTTTCTCCCATTCTGTAGGTTGCCTGTTCACTCTGATGGTAGTTTCTTTTGCTGTGCAGAAGCTCTTTAGTTTAATGAGATCCCATTTGTCAGTTTTGGCTTTTGCTGCCGTTGCTTTTGGTGTTTTAGACATGAAGTCTTTGCCCATGCCTATGTCCTGAATGGTACTACCTAGGTTTTCCTCTAGGATTTTTATGGTATTAGGTCTAACATTTAAGTCTCTAATCCATCTTGAATTAATTTTCGTATAAGGAGTAAGGAAAGGATCCAGTTTCAGCTTTCTACTTATGGCTAGCCAATTTTCCCAGCACCATTTATTAAATAGGGAATCCTTTCCCCATTTCTTGTTTCTCTCAGGTTTGTCAAAGATCAGATGGCTGTAGATGTGTGGTATTATTTCTGAGGACTCTGTTCTGTTCCATTGGTCTATATCTCTGTTTTCGTACCAGTACCATGCTGTTTTGGTTACTGTAGCCTTGTAGTATAGTTTGAAGTCAGGTAGCGTGATGCCTCCAGCTTTGTTCTTTTGACTTAGGATTGCCTTGGAGATGCGGGCTCTTTTTTGGTTCCATATGAACTTTAAAGCAGTTTTTTCCAATTCTGTGAAGAAACTCATTGGTAGCTTGATGGGGATGGCATTGAATCTATAAATTACCTTGGGCAGTATGGCCATTTTCACGATATTGATTCTTCCTATCCGTGAGCATGGTATGTTCTTCCATTTGTTTGTGTCCTCTTTGATTTCACTGAGCAGTGGTTTGTAGTTGTCCTTGAAGAGGTCCTTTACATCCCTTGTAAGTTGGATTCCTAGATATTTTATTCTCTTTGAAGCAATTGTGAATGGAAGTTCATTCCTGATTTGGCTCTCTGTTTGTCTGTTACTGGTGTATAAGAATGCTTGTGATTTTTGCACATTAATTTTGTATCCTGAGACTTTGCTGAAGTTGCTTATCAGCTTAAGGAGATTTTGGGCTGAGACAATGGGGTTTTCTAAATATACAATCATGTCATCTGCAAACAGGGACAATTTGACTTCTTCTTTTCCTAACTGAATACCCTTGATTTCTTTCTCTTGCCTGATTGCCCTAGCCAGAACTTCTAACACTATGTTGAATAGGAGTGGTGAGAGAGGGCATCCCTGTCTTGTGCCAGTTTTCAAAGGGAATTTTTCCAGTTTTTGCCCATTCAGTATGATATTGGCTGTGGGTTTGTCATAAATAGCTCTTATTATTTTGAGGTACGTTCCATCAATACCGAATTTATTGAGCGTTTTTAGCATGAAGGGCTGTTGAATTTTGTCAAAAGCCTTTTCTGCATCTATTGAGATAATCATGTGGTTCTTGTCTTTGGTTCTGTTTATATGCTGGATTATGTTTATTGATTTGCGAATGTTGAACCAGCCTTGCATCCCAGGGATGAAGCCCACTTGATCATGGTGGATAAGCTTTTTGATGTGTTGCTGAATCCGGTTTGCCAGTATTTTATTGAGGATTTTTGCATAGATGTGCATCAGAGATATTGGTCTAAAATTCTCTTTTTTTGTTGTGTCTCTGCCAGGCTTTGGTATCAGGATGATGTTGGCCTCATAAAATGAGTTAGGGAGGATTCCCTCTTTTTCTATTGATTGGAATAGTTTCAGAAGGAATGGTACCAACTCCTCCTTGTACCTCTGGTAGAATTCAGCTGTGAATCCATCTGGTCCTGGACTTTTTTTGGTTGGTAGGCTATTAATTATTGCCTCAATGTCAGAGCCTGCTATTGGTCTATCCAGGGATTCAACTTCTTCCTGGTTTAGTCTTGGAAGAGTGTAAGTGTCCAGGAAATTATCCATTTCTTCTAGATTTTCCAGTTTATTTGCGTAGAGGTGTTTATAGTATTCTCTGATGGTAGTTTGTATTTCTGTGGGGTTGGTGGTGATATCCCCTTTATCATTTTTAATTGCGTCGATTTGATTCTTCTTTCTTTTCTTCTTTATTAGTCTTGCTAGTGGTCTGTCAATTTTGTTGATCTTTTCAAAAAACCAACTCCTGGATTCATTGATTTTTTGGAGAGTTTTTTGTGTCTCTATCTCCTTCAGTTCTGCTCTGATCTTAGTTATTTCTTGCCTTCTGCTAGCTTTCGAATGTGTTTGCTCTTGCTTCTCTAGTTCTTTTAATTGCGATGTTAGAGTGTGAATTTTAGATCTTTCCTGCTTTCTCTTGTGGGCATTTAGTGTTATAAATTTCCCTCTACACACTGCTTTAAATGTGTCCCAGAGATTCTGGTATGTTGTATCTTTGTTCTCATTGGTTTCAAAGAACATCTTTATTCTGCCTTCATTTCGTTATGTACCCAGTAGTCATTCAGGAGCAGGTTGTTCAGTTTCCATGTAGTTGAGCGGTTTTGATTGAGTTTCTTAGTCCTGAGTTCTAGTTTGATTGCACTGTGGTCTGAGAGACAGTTTGTTATAATTTCTGTTCTTGTACATTTGCTGAGGAGTGCTTTACTTCCAATTACATGGTCGATTTTGGAGTAAGTACGATGTGGTGCTGAGAAGAATGTATATTCTGTTGATTTGGGGTGGAGAGTTCTATAGATGTCTATTAGGTCTGCTTGCTGCAGAGATGAGTTCAATTCCTGGATATCCTTGTTAACTTTCTGTCTCGTTGATCTGTCTAATGTTGACAGTGGAGTGTTGAAGTCTCCCATTATTATTGTATGGGAGTCTAAGTCTCTTTGTAAGTCTCTAAGGACTTGCTTTATGAATCTGGGTGCTCCTGTATTGGGTGTACCCCACCCCCCAAACACCGAACCCCCACCTCACAAACACCCAACCCAACCAACGCCACCCAAATCTTCCACCCCCCCCGACCCACCCCCCACACCCCCCCCCCAACCCACAACCCCAACACCCCCCCAACACAACCCCAACCCCAAACCCACCCCCACCCCCCCCCTCTTCCCCCACCCCACAAGCACAAAATTCACACTACAACCCCCACCCCACCCCCCCCCCACCACCACCCACCCACAATCGCCCCCCCACCACCCCCCCCCCCCACCACCACCACCCACCCCCCCCACCCCAACCCACCCACCAAACCCAAAACCACCCCCCACCCACCGCACCCCCAACCCCTCCCCATACACCCAACCCAAACCCACCCAACCCCACCCTCCCAACCACCACAAACCCACACCTCCACCCCACCATATATATTTAGGATAGTTAGCTCTTCCTGTTGAATTGATCCCTTTACCATTATGTAATGGCCTTGTCTCTTTTGATCTTTGATGGTTTAAAGTCTGTTTTATCAGAGACTAGTATTGCAACCCCCGCTTTTTTTTGTTCTCCATTTGCTTGGTAAATCTTCCTCCATCCCTTTATTTTGAGCCTATGTATGTCTCTGCGTGTGACATGGGTCTCCTGAATACAGCAGACTGATGGGTCTTGACTCTTTATCCAGTTTGCCAGTCTGTGTCTTTTAATTGGAGCATTTAGTCCATTTACATTTAAGGTTAAGATTGTTATGTGTGAACTTGATCCTGCCATTATGATATTAACTGGTTATTTTGCTCGTTAGTTGATGCAGTTTCTTCCTAGCCTCGATGGTCTTTACATTTTGGCATGTTTTTGCAATGGCTGGTACCGGTTGTTCCTTTCCATGTTTAGTGCTTCCTTCAGGGTCTCTTGTAAGGCAGGCCTAGTGGTGACAAAATCTCTAAGCATTTGCTTATCTGTAAAGGATTTTATTTCTCCTTCACTTATGAAACTCAGTTTGGCTGGATATGAAATTCTGGGTTTAAAATTCTTTTCTTTAAGAATGTTGAATATTGGCCCCCACTCTCTTCTGGCTTGGAGAGTTTCTGCCGAGAGATCTGCTGTTAGTCTGATGGGCTTCCCTTTGTGGGTAACCCGACCTTTCTCTCTGGCTGCCCTTAACATTTTTTCCTTCATTTCAACTTTGGTGAATCTGGCAATTATGTGTCTTGGAGTTGCTCTTCTCGAGGAGTATCTTTGTGGTGTTCTCTGTATTTCCTGGATTTGAATGTTGGCCTGCCCTACTAGGTTGGGGAAGTTCTCCTGGATGATATCCTGAAGAGTGTTTTCCAACTTGGTTCCATTTTCCCCCTCACTTTCAGGCACCCCAATCAGACGTAGATTTGGTCTTTTTACATAATCCCATACTTCTTGCAGGCTTTGTTCATTTCTTTTTTCTTTTTTTCTTTTGGTTTCTCTTCTCGCTTCATTTCATTCATTTGATCCTCAATCGCAGATACTCTTTCTTCCAGTTGATCGAGTCGGTTACTGAAGCTTGTGCATTTGTCATGTATTTCTCGTGTCATGGTTTTCATCTCTTTCATTTCGTTTAGGACCTTCTCTGCATTAATTACTCTAGCCATCAATTCTTCCACTTTTTTTTCAAGATTTTTAGTTTCTTTGCGCTGGGTACATAATTCCTCCTTTACCTCTGAGAAATTTGATGGACTGAAGCCTTCTTCTCTCATCTCATCAAAGTCATTCTCCGTCCAGCTTTGATCCGTTGCTGGCGATGAGCTGCGCTCCTTTGCCGGGGGAGATGCGCTCTTATTTTTTGAATTTCCAGCTTTTCTGCCCTGCTTTTTCCCCATCTTTGTGGTTTTATCTGCCTCTGGTCTTTGATGATGGTGATGTATTGATGGGGTTTTGGTGTAGGTGTCCTTCCTGTTTCATAGTTTTCCTTCTAACAGTCAGGACCCTCAGCTGTAGGTCTGTTGGAGATTGCTTGAGGTCCACTCCAGACCCTGTTTGCCTGGGTATCAGCAGCAGAGGCTGCAGAAGATAGAATATTTCTGAACAGCAAGTGTACCTGTCTGATTCTTGCTTTGGAAGCTTCCTCTCAGGGGTGTACTCCACCCTGTGAGGTGTGGGGTGTCAGACTGCCCCTAGTGGGGGATGTCTCCCAGTTAGGCTACTCAGGGGTCAGGGACCCACTTGAGCAGGGAGTCTGTCCCTTCTCAGATCTCAACCTCCGTGTTGGGAGATCCACTGCTCTCTTCAAAGCTGTCAGACAGAGTCGTTTGCGTCTGCAGAGGTTTCGGCTGCGTTTGTTATTGCCCTGTCCCCAGAGGTGGAGTCTACAGAGACAGGCAGGTTTCCTTGAGCTGCTGTGAGCTCCACCCAGTTCGAGCTTCCCAGCAGCTTTGTTTACCTACTTAAGCCTCAGCAATGGCGGGCGCCCCTCCCCCAGCCTTGCTGCTGCCTTGCCAGTAGATCATAGACTGCTGTGCTAGCAATGAGGGAGGCTCCGTGGGTGTGGGACCCTCCCGGCCAGGTGTGGGATATGATCTCCTGGTGTGCCTGTTTGCTTAAAGCGCAGTATTGGGGTGGGAGTTACCCGATTTTCCAGGTGTTGTGTGTCTCAGTTCCCCTGGCTAGGAAAAGGGATTCCCTTCCCCCTTGCGCTTCCCAGGTGAGGCAATGCCTCACCCTGCTTCAGCTCTCGCTGGTCGGGCTGCAGCAGCTGACCAGCACCGATCGCCTGGCACTCCCCAGTGAGATGAACCCAGTACCTCAGTTGAAAATGGAGAAATCACCGGTCTTCTGTGTCGCTGGCGCTGGGAGTTGGAGACTGGAGCTGTTCCTATTCGGCCATCTTGCTCCACCCCTGATACAGCATTTCCAATAGGTAGACCAACATATACCAGAATATGAAGCAAAATCCATACGGCATGGGAACAGAAAGCCAACGTTTCTCTCCTTCCATTAGAAACACATTTTCGACATAGTAGAACTAGCCTACCCCTTTTTCCTTTTGCTCATCCAATAACAAATATTTATTAAACCTTATTTTTAGCACTGTATTTAAATGTAAATAGTAGATGGAAAGAATAAAAGGAAACCAATATTTCCTGAGCAGTTATTGTAATGACAGGCATTGGGAGAGGCACTGTTTTAAATCATTGTAATCACCTGATAGGTAGATGTATTATTCCATTTTTATAGTGAGAAACAGACTCAAAGCATTAAATGACCTAGCGGGAAGTTTTATCTAGATCTATCCTGTTGCAGATCCTATACCTCTTCTATCACAGTGATTGGTAATGCAGAGATACCTTGGCTTGATTATTTTCCCTAGCGTGGATACTCACAAACACACCATTTCTCTGTGACTAAACATTGCCTGACAGCTGACCAAGAATACAAATTTGGTCTGTCATCAAAGCAGAGAGTAAAGTCAAGTGGCTCACAGGTCTCCAATTCCTGAATTTGACCTTATTATGACCGATTAACTGTCCCCCAATTTAGTTATTCCATGCCCCATTGGTTAAACTGCCAGTGGCAGAACCATCGTGATCTGCCATCTCTGCTGATTCCTGCCTCAGCTGCAATCAAAGCAATGATCACTGTCAGGCCAGAAGCAGGGGCTTAGCCACTGCTAAGACAGATCCCAGTCCACTCCCAGCCTTCCCACCCCTGCTGCTCATTCCCCAAAAAGTCAACCTGGGTTTTCCTGGGTGAACAGCTCCCACTGAACAGCTCCTGCTTGCCCATCTCAAGCCCTCTCAGCTGTCACTCCAATCATTTTGGCTGCTGCATTTGGTTTGAGAGAGTGAAGAGGACACTTCTTCAGAACTCATCTTTGACAGAAACCCAGAAATGTAGGAACAAGCCATGATTTCCGTGATTCTTGCTCTGGTTGACTAGGGATGCACTCCCTTCCAGCCAGGGTAATACATTTTTGTGGGAGTCATGGAAGACTCAGGAAGCTGGAGTAGAAGGGAGGGGGTGCTGCCTCACTGGTAAAAGGAAAAGCAACATTTTGGAACTCTAATCGGCTGCTCAGTTGGGTGAATTTCATGCATTCATTCATCCATTCATTCATTTACTAAATGGTTAATGATTGTTCATGTACTGCCTGCCAAGCCCATGCCAGGGTGGTCTGTGGAAGCAGCAGTGACAGCTCCATCTTCACACAGGTCACAGACAGCGGGAGGTGCAGACAAACTCACAGGCAATGGTGGCAGTGGACTATCAAGAGCCCAGGATACCAAGCCTGCCAGCCTGCCTGCCTGGGTTAAAATCTGAGCTCCACCACTTAAAAGCTGAGCAACCTAGAAAAATGACAACCTCTCTCTGTGCCTCGATTTTCTTATTGATGAAATGAGGATAAAAATGACATCTATCTCATAAAATTGCTGTGAAGATTAAATGATTTAATATACACAAAGCTCTTAGAAGGGTGCCTGGCCCACAAATATGCATTCAGTGCACATTTCTTGCTACAGTTCTGCTAATCCTATAAAACATATGCACTATGACGGGTGTGTCTGGGTGCCAGGAGAACACAAAGGAGCACCACCTCATCCAGACCAGAAGCTTCCCAGAGGAGGTGATTTGCAAGGTGAAATCTGAAAGATAAAGGGAGTGAGTTATCCAGGGGAAGAGAAAGGAAAAGCATATTCCAGATATTAGGATAGGACAGTGGAGGCAAAACAGCATATGCCATATGTATATTCCATATATATATATGGAATTCACAACACTATGGTGTGACTGATTAGTAAAAAGCAGGAAGGCAGATTAAGAGAAATAAGGAGACATGGTAAGGTGAGTGGGCAGTAATGCATGATCTGAAAAATAATAATAATGCGTGGACTTAGTGAGGTTCACACATCAGGAGCTTCTTTAACAGCCAGGCTATGAGGCACTCAGATGAGGAGCTATGGTTTCCATAACTTAGCAAATACTTATAGTCCAGCCACAGGGGAGATAGTGATAAACTCAGCTCAAATGTCACCTCCTCAGAGACGCTTTCTCAACCACCCTTAGTTCCATGAGGACTGCATCATTGTTTAGGCCACTCCTGTATCCCCAGAGCACAGAACATTGTCTGGCTCATAGTAGGTGCTCAAAACTTTTGTTGAATGAACAAATAAACGTGTAAGGAAGTCAGGCACAGCACTTGCCCACAGGAAGCTTACAAGATGAGCAGCATGCCCCTGGGAGTTTGAATGATATATGGAGATACAAGCAGCATCACAGGACTGCTCAGAGGAGTCAGGGAATTAAGAAAAAACTGAGAGCCAGTGAGCCAAGATGTGTTAAGAGCAAGCGATCAAACTTAGATTGCAGTGTTAGTTAATAGAGCGTATGTGTCCCTGCCTGATGCATTACCCTCCCTGCAGTAGTTAGCCTTCTGGGACCCTGCCAAGCATGCAGAAAGGTTGACAGCTTACAATCAATACCATGTTCACTGATGCAGGGAGCAACATTATCACATCCAAGATATTGCCCCCACACCCAGGCTGCAGCACTAAATATTCCCCATAACAAGGCAAAGGGAAGTGACAAGAGCTATTATTCTCAACCCTCCCACTTGGAAATAAGAGGTGAGAGAAACCTTCCCCTAGATGTTCTTAGGGGAAGGCAAGACAGTTCCCCAAAGAAATCTTTCAGAGCTGAGCACATGCCTAATACAGCAAGACAGGGATGGGAGAAGACTGGCATTTTCATTTGCCTGGGTGTCCACAATGTTGCAGGGGAAGCTCTGTGGGCAGCTGGGAAACACAACAATAAATTGGAGGGGGACGAACAAAAGGGTCAGTGGGGCTGTGTGCTGAGTGAATGCTGGATTTTATTCTACATGCCCGATTCACTCCAATGAGATAAACCTGACTTCCCCCAGTGTGGCCTTCTTATTTCAGCTTCTCTGACTGTGGCATAATTGAAAGTCATATTTCATATAGACCATTGGTTTTCAACTCCAAATGCAGGTAGCTTATGAAGACTCAGCCTGAATATATAAAGAGAACAGCAAACAATTATGGTTGCATATTAAAGACAATCTATTTCTCAGTAAAGGAAAGTCAAGTCAGTCATATTACATACTAGCCACAACACAGAACTGATCTGAAATATACTGTGGGATGGCCTTTCAGTCTACGCTGGACTCTAACAGGAAAAAGGCAGAAGGTGGTCAATGGTGCATTTATTTAATGGTGGGATCCATTTATTAAACCCCTCATTTCCTCCCTGACAAGAAGGACAATAGTTCTTATTATTCATATTATTTTTGAAAAGGCAGAAAGGTTAATTACGTATTGACATGGTTTGCATCTGCGTCCCCGCCATAATTTCATGTCAAATTGTAATCCCCAGTGTTGGAGGTGGGGCCAGGTGGGAGGTGATTTGATCATGGAGGTGGATTTCTCATGCATGGTTTAGCACCATCTTCTTGGTGATATTCTCGTGATAGTGAGCAAATTCTCACGAGATCTGGTTATTTAAAGGTATACAGAACCTCCCCTCTGTCTCTCTGGCTCCTGTTCCTGCCACGTAAGACACGCTGGCTTCCCCTTTGCCTTCTGTCATGATTATAAGTATCCTGAGGCCTCCTCGGAAGCTGAGCAGATGCCAGCACCATGCTTCCTGTGCAGCCTGTGGAACTGTGAGCCAATTAAACCTCATTCCTTTATAAATTACCCAGTCTCGGATTTTTCTTTATAGCAATGCAAGAACAGACTAATAGAGCTAATTTGTGATGTTTCTTGATGAAAGAATCAGCTGAAACTCGAGAATTAATATACTCATTGAAGATCAAATATCACAGAAATTGAGAGAGTGTCCATCATGGAACAAGAAAGTTCAGCTCAAAAAGCTGATTTTTTCAAAGTACAAAATGAAGTACCATTTCAGGAATGGACCATTCACTCAAAGAAGCTCTTTACTTTGACCAGCACAGGGATGATTCACTAACTCCATTGTTCTCAAATGAATCCCACTGTGTCCCAAGAGAGACTCTGGGGAGGCTTCACCAAGAACAGTAATTATAGCTTTTCCATGTTCTCTAGCATTCAATAAATTCTTCCTAGTGTGACCCCTCTCTCTCTCACACACACACACACACACACGCACACACAGCCTCAATGTCCCACTAACAGGCTTCTTTCCTCTCAGGGAACCAGCTCGGAATTCATTATCCTTCTTGTAGAAATGGAGGATGCTTCCCAGCTGCATAAGGACCCAACCTGGAAGCAAAGATTGTAAAATTTTTTATTGTATTTTACATCAGGACTGGGGATCTATTTACAAATTAAGGCTCCACTGGCCTGGTTGATAATAAGGTTATATGACTCCACATAAGATTGTAATGACTTCCTTTTTTACAGGCTCATTATTACATAACTGTCCAGGTGGTGAGCAGTAATTAAACATTATTGCTTTTGGAGACATTTCAACTTACTCAGGCACTTTTGTAACCCAGAAGGATGGTGACAACTTCACAAGGTTACATGAAGAATTACTCCAAGGCCAGGATAGAAACCAGGTCTTTTGAATTTCTAAAATAAGTTTTATTTCATTGTTATTGTTGTCTTTATTTTTCCATGTGCCTAAAACCAATGAGTCGACATCCTTGATAAGAAGTTTTAATTCCGACCTAGGAACATTCAGCATTTTTGCCTGGTGTACCATTCAAAGACAGGTCTGCAAGTGGCCCTGGGGGAAATGCCTCACACCAAGCCTCACTGACATCCGTGTTCACACAAATGGGCTCACTGCATTTATCTACCACATTAAATATCATTTACCCACAAGATTAAATGATATAATTTTGCCTTCCTACAGATCACCTGAGCAACCAAGTATTCCATACCTGCTCATATGTCACAGGTACAAGAGTAAGCTACAAACAAGGTACAATCCCTGTCCTTAAGGAATACCATCTAATAGGAATGCCATCTCAACCAGATGACTTAAATACAACATGGTGCATGCAATAGCAGAAATATACATAGGTTATTATGGGTACACAGAGTTAGAACATCCAATCCCCTGGAGACGAAAGTGAATTCCACCTTCAAAGATGACCAGGGCCAATCAGGGGAGTACAAACATGAGCAATGGTTAAGAAGCACTATCTCTTTCTGAGTAGCACAAGCAGTTTGATTTTGCTGAAAGGAAAGACTCTTGGCTAAGACCCTCTCGAGTGCTGGTGAGGTAGCAGGGCCCAGATTGCAGAGGGCCATTTAGAGAGCTTAGACTTCACTCAAGCTGTGGAGTGCTGCTGGAAGATTATAAGAGAATTGTCGTTGTTGGGATCACATTTTTGAAGATCACTCTGGCAACTGTGTAAATGATACATTTGTAGTGGACAAGATTGAAGGCAGGGAGCCTACTTAGGAAGCTGTTGAAGTGGTCCAGGAGAGAGATTTTAAGAGCCAGAACCAGGGATGAGGGAAAAACTGAAGAAGTAAAATCAATAAAACTTAGAGAGTGATTTGATGAGTGCTAAGAAAGAGAAGTTGATTAAGATGCCTGGATTGGTAGCTAAGATAATTTAAAAAATGCATGAACAGAGATGGAGAATAAAGAAACAGTGGTAGGTTCAAGGGGGAGGAAAACACAGACAAAGAGTCTAATTGTGGATATACTGGATTTGAGAAGCCAGTGGAGCAGAGAAGTGAAGAGAGATCCCCCAGTAGGCATCAAGATAAAAAGATCCTTCGCTGGGATGTTACTGAATATGATGGAGAGTTAGTCACCAGTGTGTGGTGGACTTCACGGAGGGGATGACACAGGGAAAATGCAGAATCAGAATATGTTAATGAGGAGAGGACCCCAGGATACAGGGGAAGGAGACCACCCAAAGCAAAAGAGAAGGAGGCATCACAGGTACAAGGACCATTAGCAACAGATATCATGGAGATGGGAGATAAGAAAATAGAGCTCCCTCTTTGAAAAATAGTTTCTCCAAATCATGTTTAAAAAAAAAAAAAAAAAACCTGGTAGAAAAGTGGGTATGGGACTTGAAGGCAATTCATAAAAGACAATATTCAAAAGAATCAATGAACATAAAAAATGAGAAGGACTGACACTAACAAATGTTGGCAAAGACACGTTATATCTGGAACTCTCATACACTGCTGGCAAGATTATAACCCAGCACACTTTGGAAAACTCTTTGGTATTACCTAGTAATATTAGATACTCAGACTCTATAATCCAGTAATATATAAATCAATCAAATCAATCAATAATAATATATGACAATACATATAATACCATATGTTATACCTTATGACCCACTTTTAAGTATGTATCCAATAAATGCACATATATGTACCCCAGGAGACAAATTCATAGAAACACTATTCGCAAACCCTAAAATTAGAAAATACAAATGACCATCAATAGTAGAACAAAACAATATGTTCTTCCCACAAAATGGAACGCTATCAATGAAAAGGAATGAATGATAATTTTGCACAGCAACCTGATGAATCTTACAAATATGAGGTTGAGAAAAAGAAATCAGACAAAAGAATATATGCTTTCCAACTACAATTACATAAAATTCACAAACATGCAAAACAGGAGGATAGTGTTTAGGGTTGTCCTTAGGTGGTAAAACTGTAAAGAAAAGTAAGAAAGCGGTTACTTTAGAATTAATGACAGTGGTTGTCTCTAAGGGAAAGAAGGGACTATGACCAGGTGGAGAGATTTAGAGGGGCTTCAGGGAGGCTGACATGCTACAAATTTACCATTTTAAAGGATTTTCCCCTTATGATAATCATTAAGTTCTAGATTTGTTCTTTGTGATTTTCTGTTTGTGTATTATACTTCATAAAAAGATAGTTAAAAGGTTAACACAGGGACCAAACACCCTAACAACATGAGTTAGGGTTTTCGGGGAAAACAGCCCCAAATGCATGTCATGAGCCCTGAAACGCCTCACTGCATCACAACCTAGGACAGTGTATTTATGACCACTGTGAGTCATGAAAAACATACTAAGTTAGTGCCACATTTGCAGCTAGACAAGATGAGGAAACAAGAAATGCATACGTAACAGAATAAAGGAAAGTTACAAAGGTTGCAGCAGCTTTGACTGAAAGGGAAGCAGTGCTAAAGTTAGCAGTTGGGGAAAGGTTTAACTTCTCTCCTTTCAGAATTCTTTCTCACTCTTCCACTTTCAATGATCTTTTTATTGACAATCCTTAGAAAGAATAGCCACTAATTAGCAAGCGGCCTCTCATGAGATGGGGGTAGAAATGTTGCCTTCCTGCATAGCCATCTGGGTACATTACTGAAATATTTCCATCCAATTTTTCCATTTACATCAAATATTTACATTCATGTAATTAAATAAACAAATGCACTAAATAGGCCATTATTAATACAATCAGTATTTGTTTTTACTACCCAGAATTCTGATGTTTTTCCCACAGTGAACTTTCTAGATGTCATCTTAGGATGGAACACTCTTTCTTGACTTCCAGCCACAAACCATGAATGAAGCTGACTTCCTTCCTAGTTTCAGGGATGGAGCAGCAGGGCTGGGCAGTGTAGTGATGACCTAAATCAGGCCAATCAGGGCAAGCAAGACTCAATTCCAGGGCTTCATTTGAGGAATCGGGGAACTAGGTATGTTCTTTATGAATGTGAAAAGAAAAGGATTAGGAGTGGGAGCAGCTGCAGCCATCTTGCCACCATGTGGAGCCTAGGAATGGTAGAATTCAACATAGCACAGTGGTTTAGAGCAAAGGTTGGTAAATTCTTCTTATGAAGGGGCAGATAGTAAGTATTTTAAGCTTTGCAGGTGATATGGTTTGCTGTGTGTCCCCACCCAAATCTCATGTCAAATTGTAATTTCCAATGTTGGGGGACGGACCTGGTGGGAGGCGATTGGATCATGGGAGCTAATTTCCCCCTTGCTCTTCCTGTGATAGTGAGTTCTCATGAGATCTGATTATCTGAAAGTTGGTACACCTCCCCCTTCGTTCTCTCTTCCTTATTCTCTGGTCATGTAAGACATGCCTGCTTCCCCTTCACCTCCCAGCCATGCTTTCTATACAGCCTGCAGAACTGTGGGTCAATTAAACCTCTTTTCTTTGTAAATTAACCAGTTTCAGGTAGTTCTTTTGTAGCAGTGAGATAACAGACTAATACAGAATATTGGTACCAGAGAAGTGGGGTACTGCTATACAGATACCTGAAAATGTGGAACCAACTTTGGAACTGGGTAATGGGCAGGAGTTAGTAGAGTTTGGAGGGCTCAGAAGACAATAGGAAGTTGAGGAAGAGTTTGGAACTTCCTAGAGACTTGTTGAATAGCTGTGACCAAAATGCTGATTGTGACACAGACAGTGAAGCCCAGGCTGAGGTCGTCTCAGATGGAGATGAGGAACTTATTGGTAACTGAAGGAAGGGTCACTCTTACTACGCTTTAGCAAAAAGACTGGTGGCATTGTGCTCCTGCTGTAGAGATCTGTGGAATTTTGAACTTGAGAGAAATTATTTAGGGTATCTGACAGAAGAAATTTATAAACAGCAAAGTGTTCAGGATGTGGCCTGGATGCTTCTAAAAGCCTATTCCATTTGCATAAACAAAGAAATGACCTGAAACTAGAACTTATATTTAAAAGGAAAGCAGAGTATAAAAGTTTGGAAATTTTGCAGCCTGACCGTGCAACAGAAAAGAGAATATTTTCTGGGGAGGAATTTAAGGCTGCATAAATTTGTACAAAGAAGAGCCAAATGTTAATATCCAAGACAATGGGGAAAATGCTTCCAAGGCATTTCAGAGACCTTCACGGCAGCCCCTCCCACCACAGGCCTGGAGGCCTAGGAGGGAAAAATGGTTTTCTGGGCCAGACCCAGGGCCCTGATGTTCTGTGCAGCCTTGGGAATGTGGTACACTACATCCCATCACTCCAGCTCCAGCCATGGCTAAAAGGAGCCAAAGTACAGCTCTAACCATTGCTTCAGAGGGTGCAAGACCCAAGCCTTGGTGGGTTCTATGTGTTGGACCTGTGCAGAAGGTGTGCAGAAGGCAAGAGTTGAGGTTTGGGAGCTTCCACCTATATTTCAGGGGGGATGTATGGAAATGCCTGGATGTCCAGGCAGAAGTCTGCTGCAGGGGCAAAGCACTCATGGAGAAGGGAAATAAAGAAGGAAAATGTGGGGTCAGAGCCCCCACACAGAGTCCCCACTGGGACACTGCCTAGGGGAGCTGTGAGAAGAGGGCCATGGTCCTTTAGACCCCAGAATGGTAAATCCACCAACAGCTTGCACTGTGTGCCTGCAAAAGCTGCAGGCACTTAACTCTAGCCCAAGAAAGCAGCAGTGGGGGCTGTCCCCTGTGAAGCAACAGAGGCAGAGCTTCCCAAGGCCTTGGGAGCCCATCCCTTGCATCAGTGTGGCCTGGATGTGAGACATGGAGTCAAAGGAGATTATTTTGAAGCTTTAAGATTTAATGTCTGCCCTGCAGGATTTTGGACTTGCATGGGGCCTTAGCCCCTTCATTTTGGCCAATTTCTCCCTTTTTGAATGGGAGCATTTACCCAATGCCTGCAACCCCATTGTATCTTGGATGTAACTAACTTGTTTTTTATTTTACAGGCTCATAGGCAAAAGGGGCTTGTCTTGTCTCAGATGAGACTTAGGACTTGGACTTTCGAGTTAATGCTGGAATAAGTTAAGACTTTGGGGGACTGTTGGGAAGGCATGATTGTATTATGAAACATGAGAAGAACATGAGATTTGGGAAGGGTCAGGGGGTGGTATGATATGGTTTGGCTGTATGTCCCCACCCAGATTCAATGTTGAATTGTAATTCCCAATGTTGGGGGAGGGACTTGGTGGGAGGTGACTGGATCATGGTGGTAGATTTCCCCCTTCCTGTTCTCATGATAGCGAGTTCTTATAAGATCTGGCTGTTTGAAAGTGTGTAGCACTTCCCTCTTTGCTTGCTTTCTCTCCTGCTTCACCACAGTAAGTTGTGCTTACTTTCCCTTTTACCTGACACCATAATTGTAAGTTACCTGAGGCCTCCAGCCATGCTTCCTGTACAGCCTGCAGAACTGTGAGTCAATTAAAGCTTGCTGTACAGCCTGAAGAACTGTGAGTCAATTAAACCTCTTTCTTCATAAATTACCCAGTCTCAGGTAGTTCTTTATTACAGTCCGAGAATGAACTAATATAGCAGGCCATACAGTCTCTGTTATAACAGCTCAACTCTGTCACTGCAGTACGAAATCACCTATTGACAATATATACATGAGTGTGACTGTGTTCCAAACAAATACATTTATTTTAAAGTTACTTAAAATAATTTTTTACAAGAATGAGCACAGGTAGGATTTGGCACACAGGACATAGTTTGCCCAAGCCTGGTTTAGAATATGGCCTCTAGAAACAGACTACATGGATTCTTTTTTCTTTTCTTTTTTTTTTTTTTTTTTTTTTTTTTTTGAGACAAGTCTTGCTCAGTCGCCCAGGCTGGAGTGCGGTGGCGCGATCTGGGCTCACTGCAAGCTCCGCCTCCCGGGTTCACGCCATTCTCCTGCCTCAGCCTCCCAAGTAGCTGGGACTACAGGCACCCGCCACTACGTCTGGCTAGTTTTTTTCTATTTTTAGTAGAGACGGGGTTTCACCATGTTAGCCAGGATGGTCTCAATCTCCTGACCTCGTGATCCGCCCGTCTCGGCCTCCCAAAGTGCTGAGATTACAGGCGTGAGCCACCGCACCAAGCCTAGAAACAGACTACATGGATTGTAATGCTCAGTCCATCATTTGCACATTCCTGAACAAGTTACTTAATCTCTCTATGCTTCACTTTCCCTATCTGTAAATGGAAGTGATAATACTACTGCCTACCTCATAGACTTATTTTGAGGGTTAAGTGAATTAGTAAATGTAATGTGCTTATAAAAAACATCTGAAACATTGAAATGCTATATGTGTTAGCTGTTATTACCATTATTATCATGATAGTTATCGAAGGTGCCAAGAGACAGAAGCCCAGTCCCATGTTATTTGAGTCCCAGATCAAAATGAACTAAAAGCCGTTAGTCCAGCCTGTTTAGTTACCTGAGATAATAAATTCCCTTTTATGCTTATTTTGAGTTGATTTTCTGTCTTATAACTGAAGTCATCCCATCTGACTAAATGAGGGAAATTAAGGCAGGGATGACAATTCCCCTAACGCTTATAATGTAACTTCTCTCATTTCAGCACCCATCACAGAAATCAATCAATCACAGCATTCTCGCTCATTGGGCCCAGAGAGGGCCTCAGACATGTTTTTCCCCAAAAACAGGACTCTAAGCAATCTTTATTATTCCATCAAAGTCAGCATGCAAAATGAAATGTCTCTATCCCTGCTTTAGGTCAAGAATTCTAAGAGTTGATCCCCAGTAATATTAATGAGCTTTGTAAACATCCTCCTAGTATATTTTTGTAATAGATAAAAATTTTCCAAAAATACTAGACATTCTTAGGTGCGTGGTCTCTTTTTCTAACTCCTCACTTGTGAGTCCCCATACTATTTCAAACCCATATACTTTGCAGACAAACTTGGGAGCTGTATTAGTTCTTTCTCATGCTGCTATGAAGAAATAACCGAGACTGGGTAGTTTAGAAAGTAGAGAGGTTTAACTGACTCATGGTTCTGCATGGCTGGAGAGGTCTCAGGAAACTTATAATCATGGTGGAAGGCACCTCTCTAGAGGGTGACAGGAGAGAGAATGAGTACCTAACAAAGAGGGAAGGCCCCTATAAAACCATCAGCTCTCATGTTAACTCACTATCTATCATGAGAACAGCATGCGGGGAAACTGCCCCCATGATTCAATTATCTCCTACTGGGTCCCTCCCAGGACATGTAAGGATTATGAGAATTGCAGTTCAAGATGAGATGTGGGTGAGGACACAGCCAAACCATATCAGGAGCACTCTACAGCTCTTTTATCTTTACAAACTGACTTTCTTCAAGAAGGTGCTTAATAAATGTTTTCCTGAAAGAGGTCAGCAGAGGCTGCTAAAGAACAAGTTTCTCCTCTGACCCAGGAAGTGATAAAATTAATAGACTTTAAAATGTACAGTGTCACTGATGTATGTAATGTCATTAATCTATGGTGGAAAAACAATGGAATAATTAACTTGATGTGTTTTACATTCATGAAGTAAGGGGCTTTTAAATTCAGAATACAAATGAGCCAAGAACCTTAATACTTTTCTTTTTTTTTTTTTTTTTTTTTTGTTGTTGTTTTTGTTTCTTTTTGACCCTCATTCACCTTATTTATTTCAAAGTGGTTTAGATTTTTGTAAGCCCTTTCAACTTAGATGACAAGGCCAGCTATTAATAGACTTAAAACCAAGCCATCAGGCAGTACTCCACAGGTGTTAATGTGAAGGTTTTTTGTTTATTTTATTTTAAGCTCTGGGGTACATGCGCAGGTTGTGCAGGTTTGTTACATAGGTAAACATGTGCCATGGTGGTTTGCTGCACCTATCAACCCATCATCTAATTATCAAGCCCAGCATGCATTAGCTATTTTTCCTGATGCTCTTCCTCACCCACCCTCAACAGGCCCCAGTGTATGTTGTTCCCCTCCCTGTATCCATGTGTTTGTATTGTTCAGCTCCCACTTATGAACGAGAAAAACGATGTTTGTTTTCTGTTCCTACATTAGTTTACCAAGAATAATGGCTTCCAGCTTTATCCATGTCCCTGCAAAGGACATGATCTCATTCCTTTTTATACCTGCATAGTATTTCATGGTGTATATGTACCATATATTCTTTAACCAGTCTATCATTAATGGGCATTTGGGTTGATTCCATGTCCTCACTATTGTGAATAGTGCTGCAATGAACATACACATGCACATATCTTTATAATAGAATGATTTATATTCCTTTGGGCATATACCCAGTAATGGGATTGCTGGGTCAAATGGTATTTCTGGTGCCAGGTCTTTGAGGAACCACATTGTCTTCTACAGTAGTTGAGCTAATTTACATTCCCAACAATGGCGTGAAAGCATTCCAGAATCTCTGGGACACAGCCAAAGCAGTGTTAAGAGGGAAATTTCTAGCACTAAATGCCCACATTAAAAAGCTAGAAAGATCTCAAATCGACATGCTAACTTCACAACTCAAAGAACTAGAGAACCAAGAGCAAACAAATTTCAAAGCTAGCAGAAGACAAGAAATAACCAAGATCAGAGCAGAACTGAAGGAGATAGAGACATTAAAAAAAAACTTCAAAAACTCAACAAATCCAGAAGTCAGTTTTTTTTAAAAAACAATAAAATAGATAGACTTCTGGCTAGATTAATAAAGAAGAAAATAGAGAAGAATCAAACAGACTCAATAAAAAAATGATAAAGAGGATATCACCACTGAACCCACAGAAATATAAACAACTCTCAGAGAATTCTATAAACACCCCTGTGCAAACAAACTAAAAAAATCTATAAGAAATGGATACATTACTGGACACATACACCCTCCCAAGGCTGAACCAGGAAGAAGTCAAATCCCTAAATAGACCAATAACAAGTTCTGAAGTTGAGGCAGTAATAAATAGCCTACCAACCAAAGAAAGCCCAGGACCAAATGGATTTACAGCTGAAT
Source organism: Macaca thibetana thibetana (assembly GCF_024542745.1). NCBI lineage: Eukaryota > Metazoa > Chordata > Mammalia > Primates > Cercopithecidae > Macaca > Macaca thibetana. The sequence continues at coordinate 35,069,108 of NC_065583.1, forward strand.
TTTACCAAAGTTACAAAGAGGAGCTGGTACCATTTCTTCTGAAACTATGCCAAAAAATTGAAAAGGAGGGACTCCTCCCTAACTCATTTTACGAGGCCTGCATCATCCTAATACCCAAACCTGGCAGAGATACAACAACAAAAAAAGAGAACGTCAGACCAATATCCCTAATGAACATCGATGCAAAAGTACTAAATAAAATACTGGCAAACCAAATCCAGCAGCATATAAAAAAGCTTATCCACCATGATCAAGTTGGCTTTATCCTTGGGATGCAAGGCTGATTCAATATATGCAAGTCAATAAACATAATTCGTCACATAAACAGAACTAAAGACAAAAACCACATGCTTATCTCAATAAACGCAGAAAAGGCCTTCAATAAAATTCCCTTCATTTTTAAAACTCTCAATACATTAGGTATTGAAGCAACATACCTCAAAATAATAAGAGCCATATGACAAATTCACAGCCAATATCGTAATGAATGGGCAAAAGCTGGAAGCCTTTCCCTTCGAAAGTCAGCACAAGACAGGAATACTTTCTTTTCTCTTCAAAAATACAAATTAGTGTATTGCTAGCAATATTCCAAAACCCCAATTCTTAACCCACATGGTAAAAATACTTTACAATTTCCCGGAAAAACTACTCTGGTGTGTACCTTCCTCTCAGATAAATATAGATGTCATCACTTTGTTAGGAAAGCCTCCCTAGTAATTGTACAGCTGTCTATGAACTGTCTGGAGCAGTGGTTTTCTAACTTGAGTGTGTGTTGGAATCACCTGGAAGGCTAGATAAAAGATTGCTTGGTCCCACTTCCAGAGTTTCTGATTCACTTGTTCTAGGGTGGAACTTGATAATTTGGATTTCTAACTAGTTCCCGGGTGATTCTGGTACTGCTGTTTTAGGGACCACGCTCTGGCTAATGACTTGCTCTAGCTAGAGGTCTTGCTCTAGGCTACTGGTATTCAGTGAAGTAAAAGGAAGCCTATCTTCACTAACCTATACTTTACACCACTCTGATCCATTCTTTACACCATGGGTCCCCAAGCCCCTGGGCCACAGATCAGTACTGGGATCAGTTAGGAATCAGGCCACACAGCAGGAGGTGAGCAGTGGGCAAAGCAAGCATTACCTCCTGTGCTCCACCTCCTGTCAGATCAGCTGAGGCATCAGATTCTCAAAGGAGTAAGAACCCTATTGTGAACTGTGCATGCAAGGGATCTAGGTTGCATGTTCCTTATGAGAATCTAGTGCCTGATTATCTGAGTTGGAACAGTTTCATCCTGAAACCATTCCCCCACCCAATTCACATGGAAAAATAATCTTCCACAAAACTTAACCCTAGTACCAAAAAGGTTGGGGACCACTCCTTTACACTGCATCTACAGTTACTTTCCTAAAATATGAGTTGAAAAAGGGACTTTCTTCCTCAAAAAGCTCCAATGACACTTTATTGCTCATAAATTTCCAAAATCTTAAAATCTTTAGTCTCACATTCTAGCTCTTTTATAATCTGATTCCAAGCTTCCCAGTGTTTCCCCCCATACACCCTGTTACCTGTCCTGCAAATACTTGCTATACCCAGCCAAGCCATATTTATTTATGCCTTAGGACTTTGCTCATGCTGTTTCTTAAACCTGTAACATCCTTTTCTCCTTCCCCATTTACTGAAATCAATGAAATCAGAATCACTATGACTGATCCCGACTGCAAGTAAGAAGACCCTGGCTCCACTGGCTTGCACAGTACTGAAAATTATTACATCACAGAACAAAACGTCTGGAGATAAGATGGCTCCAGAGATGGTTAATTTGGCAGCTCAAAGACACCATCAGAGACAAAAGTTATTTTCAATGTATCAATCTGACATCCTCAGTACATGCTCTTATTCTCAGGCTAATTCTCATTAAGGTCACAAAATCTTTAGCAGTTTGAAATATCACATCCAGTCAAAAACACATCTAGCAGGAGAAGCAGGAACTTCTTGAAAGCCTCTTTTTGTCAATTAAAAAAACCCCAGCAATGATCCCATCCTATTTCCTTGGCCAAATTGTGTTGCATTCCCACTCCTAAATCAGGCACTGAAAAGAGGTTTGAAATTACCCTGATGTCTTAGACCAGGTGTATTAGTCTGTTCTCACACTGCTATAAAGAACTGCCCAAGACTGAGTAATGTATAAAGAAAAGAGGTTTGGCTGACTCACAGTTCTGCATGGTTAGGGAGGCCTCAGGAAACTTACAATCATGGTGAAGGGGAAACAAGCACATCTCACATGACAGCAGGTGAGAGAGAATGTGAGCACACAGGAAACATCAGGGAAAACTGCCTTCTAAAACTATCAGATCTCATGAGAACTCATTCACTATCACGAGAACAGCATGAGGGGAACCACCCCCATGATCCAATCATCTCCCACAAGGTCTCTCCCTCAACACCTGGGGATTACAACTCAAGATGAGATTTGGGTGGGGACACAAAGCCTAACCATATCACCAGAGGTCAACAAACTTTTCCTGTAAAAGGCTAGATAGTAAATATTTTAGCTTGTGTGGGCCATATGGGCTTTGCCACAACTGCTCAGCTCTCCCCATGTAGCACAAAAATAGTCATCAATAATACATAAACCATTGAGTGACTTGTTCCAATAAACTTCATTTACAAAAACACGTGGCAAACTGCTTGGCCCAGTCAGCCACCCCATGGTTTAGGCCAAACAAGATCAATCTGTGAGTCATGCTGGAGAAACATAGATCCCCCCAAGAAACATCAGAGATCTTCCAGGAAAGAAGGAGGAAATGGCTTTTCCAAAGGCAACCAGCAGCATCAGTGGGGACATCCTTCAAGCCCTAGCTCAAATGCAACAAACAAAGGCTTCTCTAACTCATTTCAGACTGAATTAAACTCTCCCAGTAAATTGCTTAGATCTCCATTTGGAGTTATTGTAATGTAGCCAACTGACACAATTGTCTCCTTGAATAAAGAACAAGCATCTTCAGGGCAAGGTCTGTGTTACACATCTGTGTATTTCTTGCCTTTACCCCCACCCAGCACTATATGGAACACATACAATTATTAAATATTAATGTAATTAAAACCATACAAATATATAATCCATGAAATAGTCTTCAAATGCTTGGTTTCTTTGCCATTGACCTTAATCTACCAACAGTTCATATGTCACAAATTGCACCATCTACCTGCATCCAGAAGTTTCAGTTTGACTCACAGTCCCACATAGTCCAGCAGAGATCTGTTTGTACAATTAAGAAAGGTCATTCTGTCATGGCAATCTATACATACCTCTGTATTCATTTTTCTATGCTGTGTAACAAATTACTGCAAATTTAGTGGCTTTAAACAACACAGACTTATTATCTCACAGTTTCCCTGGGTCAGGAGTCTGAGTAAAGGTTAGCTAAGTCCTCTGCTCACAAGGTTGCTAGATCTGGGGTCTTCTTTCAAGCTAACATGGAACTTGATAAACCATTTTCTTGCAGCTATAGAGCTCACGAAGGCTGTGTCTTCCAGGTCAGCAGGAAAGTTTCTCTCTCACACTTTGACTCTCTTTTGACTTCAGGAGGGGCTCAGTCCCTTTTAAGGGCTCACTTGATTAGGTCTGGTTCATCCAGAATAACGCCATTTTTTGTTAACTCAAAGTCAACTGGTTAGTACGCTAAACACAGGAGTAATATCCCATCATGTTCACAAGTCCCGCCCATGCTCAAGAGGAAGGGAATGCAGATGCAAGGGGGAGGGCACACACCAAGGCATCAGGAAATTTGGGAGCCATCTCAGAATTTTGCCTCCCACAGCCAAGTGCAGAGGCTCACACCTGTAACTCCAGCACTTCGGGAGGCCAAAGCAGGGGGATCACTTGAGGCCAGGAAACCAGCCTGGGCAAGAGAGAAAGACCTTTCTCTACCAAAAAGAAAAAGAAAACACACACACACACACACACACACACACACACACACACACACAAAAGAATTCTACCTCTCATAATTTCTATTACGATGCCTAACCCCACAATATTGACACCTACATATTTAACTATTTGTCCCCCTACTGAAAAGTGGTCATTTTTCCTCTATGTCCTCAGTACCAAACAACCAAAAGATACTCCATAAACACCAAATGGACAAACAAGCAAATGGATGAATTTGGCCTTATTATCTCTCAGTAGAGGCTTTTCCTTCACATTCTTGATTTAAAAGCTTCTGGAAAAAGTAAATGGGCCAGGCGCGGTGGCTCATACCTGTAATCCTAGCTCTTTGGGAAGCCGAGGCAGGCAGATCACTTGAGGTCAGGAGTTGGAGACCAGCCTGGGCAACATGGTGAAATCCCATCTCTACTAAAAACACAAAAATTAGCTGGACGTGGTGGCTCACACCTGTAATCCCAGCTACTCGGGAGGCTGAGGCAGGAGAATCGCTTGAACCCAGGAGGTGGAGGCTGCAGTGAGCTGAGATTGTGCCACTGCACTCCAGCCTGGGTGACAGAGTAAGGTTCTGTCTCAAAAAAGAAAAAGTAAATGATGCGTTTGATTACACATAAAGAATACATAGGAAAACTGAGTAAGGAAACAAATCCATAAGCAAAATTCTATTGACATGTGGACAACGCTGGCTTCAGAGGATTATGAACTCTAAATAGTAAATATTATTCAGATGTTAGTCAAATCAGAATCAGGATTGCTAGAAGATTTGACACATGGGCTTTGACACTTGTGCTTGACCATATCTTACGTTTGATCACAGTACTTTAATTTATTACTGTCATTATTATTATTATTCAAAGCTTACTCTGCTATAATGTCCTGTGGTCCTATGCGAGGCAAAACTATTTCTCTCTTGTTCCCTACTGCACCCTCAGTGTTAGCCCAGTATCTGGATGCTAGTGAGTGCTCAACAAAATAGTTGCTGAGTGAGTTACCAAAAACTCTACGAAATGATTATGCCCATTTTGAAGCTAAGGGAACTGATGCTCAGAGAAGCCAGTGTCTTGCCTAAGGACACACAAATAGAGAGACAAGATTTCAACCTGAAGTCCATACTTTTTTTTTCTTAGATGCAGTCTCATTCTGTGGCCCAGAGTGGAGTACATTAGCACAGTCTCAGCTAACTGCAACCTCCAACTGCTAACTGAACTAACCTCCACTCACTAACCTCCACCTGCTAACTGCACTAACTTCCACCTGCTAACCTCCACTCAGCTAACTGCAATCTCCACAAGGGATTCTCCTGCCTCAACCTCCTGAGTAGCTGGGATTACAGGTGTGTACCACCACACCCAGCTAATTTTTGTATTTTTAATAGAGACAGGGTTTTGCCTTGTTGGCCAGGCTAGTCCCAAACTCCTGACCTCAGGTGATCTGCCTGCCTCAGTCTCCCAAAGTGCTGGGATTACAGGTGTGAGCCACCATGCCCAGTTTGAATTCCACACTCTTGATCACTCATCTATAAAGGCTTACAGTTCATCCATGCAATTACCATATCACAGTAACTTTCTGCATTTTTAAACTGGACTTGAATGGGCCCAAGTCTCTTAAACCAAAGCCTTTCCATTAGTGTACCAATTCCAGGTCTTACAGGTATCTGCTTGCTAAACGAGCTTGTTCCAAGAAAGCTGGGAAAGAGGAGTATCGATGATAACCAAGGCCTATATTTATGTCAGCTACCCCTCTGTACCCTTCTCTTAGGTAAAGGAAGGAAGAGCATTGACAAATTCACTTAGGACTCACTCGAGGAATCTCCCCTAGATGCCAAATGGTTCTTGAAATTGTCACCACCATTCTGAAAAGATCTGGGCCTTCACTTGACCAAATCTCAAGTGGACATTTCAATTCCTTGGCATAAGATAAAAAATAAATCCATAAAACATCTGCAAGGGAAGCATTAGACAGTTTGTGCCAGAGATCTGGGAAGTTGTGTGCTTGAAAAATATTTGCATATAGAAATAGGAGTAGGCTGGCAGAGAGTGTAAATGTGATGGGAACTCTCTCAAAATACACTAGTGAGAATTGTGAAACTAGCGTATGACTTCTCCCCTCCATGTTCACAGACACACATTCGGTCACCTCCCAGAGTCCCTGCACCTGGCATCAGAAGTCTTTTCATGACGTGTTTTCAGAAGAAATAGAATCAGTAGTGCTGGAAATCTCCCCATGTAGACCCATTTTCAGGTGTCCACTTGGCTCAGCCCTTAACCGTGTTTCCCCCGCCCCCACAAGGACACACCCCTAGCTGCCATGTTTTTATTCTTTGCCCCCACCTAGTGGCCATAGCTGCATAGACCAGAGTATTATAAAAGACCATTGAGCAAAGCCTGAATCACACTTGCAGGCTAAAAGATTACCATTCAGTTTGGTCTGGTTTCTTGTGGAGGGCTGTGGATCTGAGCGTGAGGGGTAGCAATCCACACTTGCTGCGTAAACTGCAGTCATGCCTGCTTACAAGCCATCTGTTACCAGTCCACGAGGAATTAAGGACAGAAACTGAGAGTAAGGAAGCACTTAAGAACCTTTATAGCACTTCGACAGAATAATTTTATGTCTACGGAATCTAATAATAAAAAATCAGGGCTTGTTTTATTTCATTTTAGTATAACTCATTTTTACTGTGTTTTAGCACAGATAGTTTGCAAAATGCTGGGTTTTAGAGATGCAAAAGTAGATCTGCAGAGAGAAAAGGCAGAAGCAGATGTTTGTGAAAAAATTCTTATTTCCAGCCCATTCCTGGGGCCTGATGACATCCATTCCCTTCAGTTCCAAAAAAACATTCCTGAGTCCTTACAATGAACACCTCTTTTATTGCTTAAGCTTGCTCAGTGAATTTTATGGGCCTTGAAACTAGAATCCTAATGAATATACTTACACCAATCTCTGGCAGGGGCGGAGGGGAAAGCCCCAGTCGTCTTCATCCTAGTTTTCCCAAGAAGTTCTTCTAACCTGAGATTCCACCTCAAACCAATCCAAAACAATGATCACCTTTTCATTCTCATCCTTGCCTAGACCCTCAATTCTAAAATAAAATGGTTTTTTAATACAGGAATCATGGAGAAGAAAGAAAAATTACTGAAACAGTTAGGGGAGTTAGTCAGTAATTGTGTATGGAGAGACTACTCAGTGCTCTCCCTGAGTGGACAAGTATGAGCAGATGCACAAAGGCTTGCCATATGATGCTTGCATCATAGTGGGAGGGGAGAAACCACAAACAAATTTTTAAATAAGATAGTTTCAGAGAGTGATACATGCAAGGAAGGAAATCATATATGACAAGGAAACACAGACCAGCCACTCAAAACTACTAGATAAGACAAGAAGAAAGGTGAGGCAGAGAAGACAGCCTCATAATTATAATCAATGCCATTTATTAAGGGGTTAACTCTGTGCCTGGCACTGCTAGTATTTTAAATACCCTCACAACAAACCTATGAGATAATGTTATTATCCCCATTTTATAGACGGACAAATAAGTTCCAAGAGGTTTCTAACTTGCCCAAGATAAGAGCTGGGAAGACATGAAGGAAGAGCATGAATCCAAATGCATCTTACTACAAAGCTCATCCCCTTAACCACCTGTAAATAACAACAAACCAATAAGGTGAGTCTTTCTTTTGGTCACCCAGAAGCGTCTGGTTCAGACATTGTTGCTTCCTGGCAAAAAGGACAATGAAATCTTTTCAAATACATGTGCTCTTCTGAAAATCAAATACAAGGGCCCCCTGCTCAGTGAGGTCGGCCTGTATTTCTTAGTAGAAACTGAGAGTAGCCAACTGCTAAGGGCACATAAAAGCTATTTTTTGAGAAACCATCTCAGAACGGAAAAAGAAAGAAGGTTGAATCTTATGACATTATTTCCCCAAACAGTGGTAGGGAATTGTTGTAAAATGTCTCATAAAATCCCATCATATGTACAAATGGCATGGACTTAAACAAGCTGAACAACGATTGAGTCATTGAATGTTTGGGCTGGATTTCCAACCGCCAGGAGAGCCCCAGGCACAGTTCTTTGTTTACAGGTGCTGAACAATCCATCACAACCCCTCCTTTTAAGCCCCGTCCTTCCTCTCCCTAGGCATGCCTCTCTCACCCTCCCTCTCATTCCCTTGATAGCTTAGGGTATGTGTTTTCTAATATCCGTTTCAGGTGACCAAAGTCATCTATCTTTCTGGACCTTATTTATAGGTAGGCAGATTCTAAATTTAGGCCTCTCTAACCAGCTCCAGGCAGACTGCTTGACGTCCAAGCAAAGAACAAAGATGAATGCAAGAGCACTGGGTGACTTAAGATGTGCAATAGATTTATGGAATGGTGGCTCTAGTCCAATTAAAAGAAATAAAACTTCCATTCTAATGCCACTACCCTAGAATTCACACAATCTAAAATAACTGTTATTGACTTTACCTATACTTTGTCTATGAAATAAAAGTATACTAGATCAATCAACATTTTCAAGTACTTTAGTAAAATTAACTCCCTGAAATTATATACATTCATCAAAGAGTCATATTTGGCCAGGTTTCACTAATAATAATATTAAGTACCCAATAAACATCAGCATGTATCAGATCTCATCAGATTAAGTTTTACCACAAGCCTGTGGCATAGATACCATTGTACCCACTTTAAAAAAAAAAAAAAAAAGGGAAGAAAACTGAGGCTTGGCAATTAAGTTTGCTGTCCAAGGGCACAAAAACCAGGCAGACACATGATTCAAATCTGAATTCAGAACCATCAAGCATACCTCAAGTACTGGAGCACCGGGCAAGGAAGCTGCAGAAGAAGTTGCTATGAAGGGGAGAGCATTCAATCAAGAGAATGTCAGAGTTCCCTTACATTAAACAAGGTCTCAATATTGGGTAGAACTCTAGAAATGGTTTGATATTCTCTTAAATTCCCCCATACACAAACACACTTCATTCAATAGCCCCTAATGTCTAAGAACGTGGGCTTTGGAGTTGGATAGTCCCAGTTTCTGCCATTTTACAGGTTGTGTGGCCTTTAGCAAATTATTTAACCCCTCTGAGTCTCATTGCCCTAATCATCTATCAAAGGGCAATAACAATTGAACCTGATTCCTAGAATGGTCATGAAGATTAAGTGAAACAGTATACATAAAGAACTTAGAACATGGTAAGAATTCAATAAATCATAGTTATTCAAATGACTGGCTTATCTGATTCTTATCACCAGCTGAGTATGGCAAAATATCAGGAGCTACCATGTAGTGTTTCATTTTAACAGGTGCAAGATTTCTTTATTCAAGTCAATAAAAACAACAGTAAAAGCAACAGCAGCAACACCAGCTACTTTACTTTTTATTGAGCATGTATCTGCCAGTTCCTATATGACATCTCTTAAAATATTCCTAAGTGCCCTAGGAAGTCAGTTTCCCATTTTACAAATAGGGAAAGTTAGCCTAAAAGATGTTAAGCAGCTTGCACAGCTCATGCAACCAAAGAGGACAGAACCAAGATCCTAAGCCTAGAGCTCCTAACCAGCATGCCACACATAGCCAGCATGCTACACATAACCAGCATGCTACACATAACCAACATATTATTCAATGAAACACTAGTCCCATGAGAGAATCTTCAGGGCAAAGGGGAAGGGGAGGCTCTGTGGTCATAGGAATATGAGAATGTCCTTGCCAGGAACACCACAATGGACACTAGCATAATAATTCTCCAAGAAGTCTTTCCATATTCCCTATAGGGACTAGCACAGGTTTGAGCACTCAGTAGGCTACCAATAAAAGGCTCTAAATAATGCCATCCCTGCTCAAAAATATTCAGCCCACAAAACAGAGAACCTAAGAAGAGAAAGCCTAGAGCATAGAAGAGATGAGAGGCTCATGGAGAGACATAGCTAATGAGAAAATCCTCAAGGCAGAAAAAGGCTGATATATTATGTGGGCCAAAATTGCCAGATTTTTCTAGATTTGAGGGTAGCCAAAACCTAAAACCTGTAAAACACCTAGGAGCCATCCTCAGTTTCCCTCACTCCATTCTTGCCCACACTGAATCCATGGGTGGATTCTCTCAGTACACATAGGACCTGGCACCAAATTCCAGAGCCTCCAGAAAAACTCACAACGCCATCTATTTATTGCCATCATACCACTGATAACTATCCTGGTCCAAGCCACCATCATCTCTCACTTTAACCACTGCAGGAGCCTCCAACTGCCCTTCCCGCTCCCATTCCTCCCCACAACTACAACCTAGTCCACACACAGCAGCTAGAGTGACCTTCCCACCACCACCATAAATCAAAATATGTCAAGCATCTACATAAAATCCTCCAGCTGTACTTAGAATACAATCCAAATTTCTTATGAACTCTTAGTTCTAGACTGCACACCTCTCTAATCATCTCACACCACACTTTCCTGCCACACTCTCTCCTTTCCTGTTTGTTGAACGACCCCGTCTCTTTATCATAACAGGCTTGAACTCACAGCTCCCTTGCCTGGAACACTCTTTCCCCAGATCTTCACATAACTGGCTCTTTCTTTACCTCCACTGTCATATCCTCAGAAGGGCCCTCCTTGACCTCCCATCCCACCCATCTTCCGTGGCATCATCACCCTCACAGCACCCACTGGTACCTGAAATGTCCCATGTGCCTGCCTTCCATCGTTCCCACTGAAATGCAGGCTTCAACAAGAGCAGAGGCTTCCTTCTGGTTCACAGCTGCTCCTCCGTAGCATGTAGTAGGCATGCAAGGAGCAAGGAGTATTTATTGAGTGAACAGATGGTTAGATGGTTCCTGTGTTGGTGCTTCTTTGAGCAAATGGTGTAAAGGGGTCACATCTAGTGGTAGGAAGGAAGACAGGGAGGCAGAGCAGCACCTGCCAGACCAGGCCTCCAGAAGAACCATCCACAGCACAGAGCCCTCCAGAGACACACATACCTCACCCACGAACCCTCAGAAACTCTGAAGAAGAGTTCGGTGTCCCTCCCACAAACTGTGGCATTAAAAAATAGGCAGCTTTATGAGGTGAGGGGACTCAGAGTTATGCAATCTAGATTTTCTTTTTTTTTTTTTTTTTTTTTTTTTTTTTTAATTTATTTATTATTATTATACTTTAAGTTGTAGGGTACATGTGCATAACGTGCAGGTTTGTTACATATGTGTACTTGTGCCATGTTGGTGTGCTGCACCCATCAACTCGTCATTTACATCAGGTATAACTCCCAATGCAATCCCTCCCACCTCCCCCCTCCCCATGATAGGCCCCGGTGTGTGATGTTCCCCTTCCCGAGTCCAAGTGATCTCATTGTTCAGTTCCCACCTATGAGTGAGAACATGCGGTGTTTGGTTTTCTGTTCTTGTGATAGTTTGCTAAGAATGATGGTTTCCAGCTGCATCCATGTCCCTACAAAGGACACAAACTCATCCTTTTTGATGGCTGCATAGTATTCCATGGTGTATATGTGCCACATTTTCTTAATCCAATCTGTCACTGATGGACATTTGGGTTGATTCCAAGTCTTTGCTATTGTGAATAGTGCTGCAATAAACATACGTGTGCATGTGTCTTTATAGCAGCATAATTTATAATCCTTTGGGTATATACCCAGTAATGGGATGGCTGGGTCATATGGTACATCAAGTTCTAGATCCTTGAGGAATCGCCATACTGTTTTCCATAATGGTTGAACTAGTTTACAATCCCACCAACAGTGTAAAAGTGTTCCTATTTCTCCACATCCTCTCCAGCACCTGTTGTTTCCTGACTTTTTAATGATCGCCATTCTAACTGGTGTGAGATGGTATCTCATTGTGGTTTTGATTTGCATTTCTCTGATGGCCAGTGATGACGAGCATTTTTTCATGTGTCTGTTGGCTGTATGCATGTCTTCTTTTGAGAAATGTCTGTTCATATCCTTTGCCCACTTTTTGATGGGGTTGTTTGTTTTTTTCTTGTAAATTTGTTTGAGTTCTTTGTAGGTTCTGGATATTAGCCCTTTGTCAGATGAGTAGATTGCAAAAATTTTCTCCCATTCTGTAGGTTGCCTGTTCACTCTGATGGTAGTTTCTTTTGCTGTGCAGAAGCTCTTTAGTTTAATGAGATCCCATTTGTCAATTTTGGCTTTTGCTGCCATTGCTTTTGGTGTTTTAGACATGAAGTCTTTGCCCATGCCTATGTCCTGAATGGTACTACCTAGGTTTTCCTCTAGGATTTTTATGGTATTAGGTCTAACATTTAAGTCTCTAATCCATCTTGAATTAATTTTCGTATAAGGAGTAAGGAAAGGATCCAGTTTCAGCTTTCTACTTATGGCTAGCCAATTTTCCCAGCACCATTTATTAAATAGGGAATCCTTTCCCCATTTCTTGTTTCTCTCAGGTTTGTCAAAGATCAGATGGCTGTAGATGTGTGGTATTATTTCTGAGGACTCTGTTCTGTTCCATTGGTCTATATCTCTGTTTTGGTACCAGTACCATGCTGTTTTGGTTACAACATACCAGAATCTCTGGGACACATTTAAAGCAGTGTGTAGAGGGAAATTTATAGCACTAAATGCCCACAAGAGAAAGCAGGAAAGATCTAAAATTGACACTCTAACATCGCAATTAAAAGAACTAGAGAAGCAAGAGCAAAAACATTCGAAAGCTAGCAGAAGGCAAGAAATAACTAAGATCAGAGCAGAACTGAAGGAGATAGAGACACAAAAAACTCTCCAAAAAATCAATGAATCCAGGAGTTGGTTTTTTGAAAAGATCAACAAAATTGACAGACCACTAGCAAGACTAATAAAGAAGAAAAGAGAGAAGAATCAAATCGACGCAATTAAAAATGATAAAGGGGATATCACCACCGACCCCACAGAAATACAAACTACCATCAGAGAATACCATAAACACCTCTACGCAAATAAACTGGAAAATCTAGAAGAAATGGATAATTTCCTGGACACTTACACTCTTCCAAGACTAAACCAGGAAGAAGTTGAATCCCTGAATAGACCAATAGCAGGCTCTGAAATTGAGGCAATAATTAATAGCCTACCAACCAAAAAAAGTCCAGGACCAGATGGATTCACAGCTGAATTCTATCAGAGGTACAAGGAGGAGTTGGTACCATTCCTTCTGAAACTATTCCAATCAATAGAAAAAGAGGGAATCCTCCCTAACTCATTTTATGAGGCCAACATCATCCTGATACCAAAGCCTGGCAGAGACACAACAAAAAAAGAGAATTTTAGACCAATATCCCTGATGCACATCGATGCAAAAATCCTCAAGAAAATACTGGCAAACCGGATTCAGCAACACATCAAAAAGCTTATCCACCATGATCAAGTGGGCTTCATCCCTGGGATGCAAGGCTGGTTCAACATTCGCAAATCAATAAACATAATCCAGCATATAAACAGAACCAAAGACAAGAACCACATGATTATCTCAATAGATGCAGAAAAGGCTTTTGACAAAATTCAACAGCCCTTCATGCTAAAAACCCTCAATAAATTCGGTATTGATGGAACGTACCTCAAAATAATAAGAGCTATTTATGACAAACCCACAGCCAATATCATACTGAATGGGCAAAAACTGGAAAAATTCCCTTTGAAAACTGGCACAAGACAGGGATGCCCTCTCTCACCACTCCTATTCAACATAGTGTTGGAAGTTCTGGCTAGGGCAATTAGGCAAGAGAAAGAAATCAAGGGTATTCAGTTAGGAAAAGAAGAAGTCAAATTGTCCCTGTTTGCAGATGACATGATTGTATATTTAGAAAACCCCATTGTCTCAGCCCAAAATCTCCTTAAGCTGATAAGCAACTTCAGCAAAGTCTCAGGATACAAAATTAATGTGCAAAAATCACAAGCATTCTTATACACCAGTAACAGACAAACAGAGAGCCAAATCAGGAATGAACTTCCATTCACAATTGCTTCAAAGAGAATAAAATACCTAGGAATCCAACTTACAAGGGATGTAAAGGACCTCTTCAAGGACAACTACAAACCACTGCTCAGTGAAATCAAAGAGGACACAAACAAATGGAAGAACATACCATGCTCATGGATAGGAAGAATCAATATCGTGAAAATGGCCATACTGCCCAAGGTAATTTATAGATTCAATGCCATCCCCATCAAGCTACCAAAAGTTTCTTCACAGAATTGGAAAAAACTGCTTTAAAGTTCATATGGAACCAAAAAAGAGCCCGCATCTCCAAGACAATCCTAAGTCAAAAGAACAAAGCTGGAGGCATCACGCTACCTGACTTCAAACTATACTACAAGGCTACAGCAATCTAGATTTTCAAATTCATTCTTCACTACCTGCCACTGAGGTCAGTATAATCCCTAAATCACAAAATGAGGAAGGTCAGGCTTGGAGAGGTTGAGTCACTGCCTAGGGTAGAATCTGCGCCCTCCCACCAGATATAGAATATTAGAATCTGTCTGCCAACCATTCTAATATTTACCTTGTACCACTTGCCATGTCAATTGCCCACTTTTGGTATAATCTAGGGCTGTAGAAAATAGTTCATTGAGGAGTCAACTGAGAGAAAAATATATTTTTCACACATATCAAACTCAAGGTGATAGCAGAATTAAGAAGAAACGTAGAAGTACTGTGTTTACAGATTCATTTCACCCTTTTCCACCTCTATGCTTGATGGGGGGTGAGGCTTGGGATAAAACATCCCTAAGAGAAGGTCTGGCACTCGTGCATTCCAATGAGACCACCACAGAGGAGCCAGCACCGAATTCCAGAGCCACTAGGGAGTATGCTGGATTGGAATTTATAACCTTTAGTTTTCCTGACTCCTCTTAATGTGATTTTTCCCTGCAACGATATCTCTGAATGATGAATAATTGACATAATATTCAACATGTATAAAGATAGATGTGTTCACAAGGCTATCAATCTATCCATTTTAATGCTTCCTTTGCCCACAAACCTGATGGGCCTAGAGATGAATGGGGGAGGGGAGGTCCTGCAGAGCCTGGGAATGAAGACGATAGAATAGCCTCAAATTATAGTGTTTTCAGGATTGTTTTGGGGTGGGGGAGAAGAACTTTGGTTCAGTGGCACCTTGTTAAGACTCTCTGGGGAGTCACTAGTCAGGCAGAGAGGCAGATCCCAGTGATGAATGGACTTCTCAGACCTTTTTTTCTTAGTACCTTTTCTCAACCATAAAATGACTGAAAAAAAATAGATTTAGGAACAGACAAAAAGATACACACGGAGATGTATACATTCATATATGAATACATGCACACATACAGAGATACACACACACACACACACACACACACACATACACACACACACATACACAAACAATCTGAGCCTGGCAAAAGCCTGCTTAATTTTTAGAAGGTCTGCTAATTTTAAAGGCTGCTTGCTCCCTGTTTAGGTTAAAAAAAAAAAGTAAAATGACCTGCAGGACAAGTTTTGTCTTTAGAATAAGAAAGATAGGGAGAATCTACTAAATTAGGGGGACATGGTATTTTCAGTGAATCTTGGGTAAATGTGAATAAATTTCCCAAAACTAAGTTTTGATGAATACTGGTAAGACCTCTTTTAACTCTCAGACATTGGCCGGGCATGGTGGCTCACACCTATAATCCTAGCACTTTGGAAAGCCAAGGAGGGCGGATTGCCTGAGCTCAGGAGTTTAAGACCAGCCTGGGCAACATGGTGAAACCTGATCTCTACTAAAATACAAAAAATTGGCCAGGCATGGCAGCGCATGCCTGTAGTCCCAGCTTCGGGAACCTAAGGCAGGAGAATTGCTTGAACCTGGGAGGCAGAGGTTGCAGTGAGCTGAGATTGTGCCACTACACTCCAGCCTGGGTGACAGAGCAAGACTTCATCTCAAAACAAAAGAAAAAGAAAAGAATTATCAGACATTATAAGACCAACCCAAAGACAAGCATGTATTATAATGTTAGAAATTTCTCAGCTTGCTTTTATAAATAGAATCCCTTTTAACCCATTCGGTTAACAGTAATGGGAGGTAAGAAGTTAGCAGTGAGAACACTAATACATATGAATACAAGATGTTGAGGTTACTGTTACAATAATTATTCTGTTCTATAAACTTTAAAATTTCTAGCATACCTATAAAATCCATTCCCCCAAGTGGCCAATAGAATTCCAATTTCATGTTTCTAACTATTATATAATTTTGTCACTTGGCATTCTAGGATCTTGAACTTCTCAATTAGTCTCAAGGTGATCAAATTGCCTATCTTTTAAAATAATGATGAATGTGATATAGAGTCATCTAAAATAATTCCAAAACATTAAGAATCTTAGTCATTAGGACAGAATTGACAGATAACATTAACTGAACTCTTATTTGTGCCAGACACTGTGCTCACAGATTTACCTTCATTGTCCCATATAACCCTTACACCACCCCATGAAGGGTACTATTAACCTTACTTTACAAATGAAAAAAGTGAAGTTAAGAAATATTAAATTGTCCTGTACTAGGTAAGTTGCAGGACAGAGTTTGATCTTGCTCCCCATCTTATTCTATTTTCTGTGCTGTAATTGAATACTCAAGACTGAGTAATTTATAAATTTATACAGAAAAGAAATTTAGTTTTTACAGTTCTGGAGGCTGGGAAGTCCAAGTACACCATGCTGGCATCTGGTGAGGACCTTCTAGTTGCATCATAACATGGCAGAGGACATCACAGAACAAGAGGGCAAGAGTGTGTGTGTGTCAACTCAGGTCCCTCTTCCTGTCTTATAAAGCCACTAGGTCCATAATGGGGAGTTCCACCCTGATGAACTTATTTAATCCTAATTACCTTCCAAAGGCCCTACCTTCAATCAGCATAAGAATCTGGGGATTAAGTTTCCAATACATAAAATTTGGGGGACTCATTCAAATCATAGAACTCCCCTACCCACTGACATTCTGACAGTAAATGCTCTTAACAATTACATGATTGTGTATAAAATTTCTAAGTGATTGATATGGTTTGACCATGTCCCCACACAAATCTCATCTTGAATTGTAACTCCCATAGTCCCCAAGTATCATGGGAGGAACCTGGTGGGATGTGATTAAATTATGGAGCAGGACTTTCTTGCACCATTCTCATGATAGTGAATGAGTCTCACGAGATCTGATGGTTTTAAAAACGGGAATTTCCCTGCATAAGCTCTCTCTTCTCTTGTCCGCTGCCATGTGAGACATGGCTTTCACCTTCTGCCATAATTGTGAGGCCTCCCCAGCCAAGCAGAACTATAAGTCCAATAAATCTCTTTCTTTTGTAAATTGCCCAGTCTCCGGTATGTCTTTATCAGCAGTGTGAAACTGGACTAATACAGTAAATTGGTACCAGTAGAGAGGAGCGCTGCTAAAAGACACCTGAAAATGTGGAAGTGACTTTGAAACTGGGTAACAGGCAGAGGTTGGAACAGTTTGGAGGGCTCAGAAGAAGCTAGGAAAAGGTAGGAAAGTTTGGAATTCCCTAGAGACTTGTTGAATGACTTTGACCAAAATACTTATAATAATATAGACAATGAAATCCAGCCTGAGGTGGTCTCAGATGGAAATGAGTAACTTGTTGGGAACTAGAGCAAAGGTGACTCTTGTTATGTTTTAACAAAGAGACTGATGGCATTTTGCCCCTGCCCTAGAGATTTGTGGAACTTTGAACTTGAGCAAGATGATTTAGGGTATCCGGCGGAAGAAATTTCTAAGTGTCAAAGCATTCAAGATATTACTGGGATGCTGTTAAAGGCATTCAGTTTTATACAGGAAGTAGAATATAAAAGTTCTGAAAATTTGCAGCCTAACAATGCAATGGAAAAGAAAGTTCCATTTTCTGAGGAGAAATTCAAGCCTGCTGTAGAAATTTGGATAAGTAATGAGGAGTCAAATATTAATACCCAAGACAATGGGGAAAATTTCTCCAGGCCATGTCAGAGGTCTTCACAGCAGCCCCTCCCATCACAGGCCCGGAGACCTAGGAGAAAAAAAATGGTTTCATGGGCTGGGCCCAGAGTCCCTGTGCTGTGTGCAGCCTAGGGACTTGGTGCCCTGCATCCCAGCTGCTCCAGCTGTGGCTGCAAGGGGCCAATGTAGCACTCAGACCATGGCTTCAAGGGGTGCAAGCCTCAAGCCTTGGCAGCTTCCATATGGTGTTGAGCCTGCAAGTGGAGAGAAGTTAAGAATTGAGGTTTGGGAACCTCCGCCTAGATTTCAGAGGATGTATGGACATGCCTGCATGCCCAGGCAGAAGTTTGCTGCAGGGGCAGGGCCCTCGTGGAGAATCTCTGCTAGGGCAATGTGGAAGAGAAATGTGAGATCAGAACCTCCACACAGAGTGCCTACTGGGGCACCACCTAGTGGAGCTGTGAGAACAGGGCCACTGTCCTCCAGACCCCAGAATGGTAGATCCACTGACAACCTGCACTGAGCACCTGGAAAAGCCGCAGACACTCAACGCCAGCCCACGAAAGCAGCTGGGAGGGAGGCTGTACCCTGCGAAGCCACAGGGGCAGAGCTGCCCAAGACTGTGGGAAACTACCTCTTGCATCAGCATGACCTGGATGTGAGACCTGGAGTCAAAGGGGAACATTTAGGAGTTTTAAGATTTGACTGCTCTACTAGATTTCAGACTTGCATGGGGCCTGTAGCCCTTTAATTTTAGCCAATTTCTCCCATTTGGAAGGGCTGTATTTACCTAATGCCTGGACCCCACTGTATCTAGGAAGTAACTAACTTGCTTTTGATTTTACGGGCTCATAATTATGTGGAAGGGGCTTGCCTTATCTCAGATGAGACATTGGACTGTGAACTTTTGAGTTAATGTTGACACGAGTTAAGACTTTGGGGGACTGTTGGGAAGGCATGATTGGATTTGAAATGTGAGGACATGAGATTTTGGAGGGGCCAGGGACAGAATGATACGGTTTGACTGTGTCCCCATACAAATCTCATCTTGAATTGTAACTGCCACAGTTCCCATGTGTCATGGGAGGAACCTAGTAGGAGATTATTGAATTATGGGGCAGGTCTTTCCTGCGCTGTTCTCATGATAGTGAATGAGTCTCATGAGATCTGATGGTTTTAAAAGTAGGAGTTTCCCTGCACAAGCTCTCTCTTTGCCTGCTGCCATCCAAGTAAGATGTGACTTGCCCTTCTTTGCCTTCTGCCATGATTGTGAGGCCATTTGGAACTGTAAGTCCATTAAACCTCTTTCTTTTGTAAGTTGCCCAGTCTTGGGTATGGGTTTATCAGCAGCATGAAAACAGACTAATACAGTGATCGAACTCAAATACATTATTTTGGGAGGAAATGGCAGAAGGAAATCATTTGTAAGCTGATTAAGTCTAACATGTGCCCTCAAAAAACTTGCAATTTACTTTTTTTAATTTAGAAAGACTTTTTTTTAAAAAAAAATTACAAACCCTTGTGTTGAGGGCTGACTTTCAATAGGACACAGCAAGGAAGCTGTTCTGCCACATACAAAACCCCAACCCAGAAGTAGGTCATCTACAAATGGTTTAGTGCCAGGTTCCCCATGCAATCAACTTTTTATTTACTAAAATTTCTGAAAACAATAGGCTTATTACTAAAACTTCCAACAGAACACAAACTATTTTTATTCTTCAGTCAGATCAGAACCAAGTGTTTACTTCAGGGAAATTTGCCACCAATGAGCGTTGGGTAGTCTATAAACCCCCTAAAGTCAAAGTCAAATGTATCTCTACCTACATGGATTTCTCTGGAATGAAAGCCCACAGCTTTTACCAGTTTTTCAAAGGGTTCCAGGACCACTACACCAGAAATAGACAATATTTGGATAGTGAACCTAGAAAAGGACTCCTAGAAATTTCATCTTCCCCAAGGTAATAGAGGTGCGTATCAACAAAGTAGCAACATTTCAATGGGAAAAAAGTAAGATTACATTAAAGGTACGTGATTTTTAACTTACAGCTGTCTACCTTTACTCATATAACAATATAACTCTTTCTTCTTGAGCCAACCAAGCAAGGTTTGGTACTTAGCCTGTTTCAGAGAGTAAAGATTCTTCTGAATTACTTTTGGCCTTGGGCAATTTTGTGGGCGTTGTGATAACACATAGCTTTCCCAGATTCACACTTGTAATCTTCACTCTTTGACACTACTTTAAGAATAGTAGCAAAATGTTATAGTAAATGAAAATATATTTTTAATGAAAAAAGTAGAGTATTGAACAGTATACCTAATATGTTTTCATTTGTATTTTTAAAAAAGAAATGAAAAAGAAGAGGTGAGAGAAAATATACATATTTGCTTGTATTTATATAGAACATCTCCTAAAGCTTACACAAGAAACTGCTAACACTGGATGCTTCCAGGGAGGAGACAGGGTAGGCAAGAGATAACTGTTTACTTTCATTACTTTTGAATTACTTTTGAAGTCATTCAAATGTACAATTTTTAGAAATGCTTTCAAGAAAATCAAAGAATAGTAAGATTGCATTTTCATTTCCTATTTGGTTAAACTCATTATTTCTATTTTTCTTAACTTACATATATGCCACTAGAAGTTTACTAGCTTCTTTCTAAAGTCAACCAGAAGTTCAAGCACATGAATTATCAAACCAGCCTCTCAGAATTGAGAAAACCCTATCAACTATTCTAAAACATTTTGAAAATTCTGCTGCGTTTAGTTGCAATGTATAGCAATTTATATATACGATAACTTTTGATTCAATATTGCACAATAATATGAATTTCTGAAGACATTTAAACCAACAATGAGATATCCACATGCTATGGTATGAAGGTTCCCCCAAAATTCATGTGTTGAAACTTAATGCCTAAGAGGAGGGACCTTTTGAGAAGCAATTAATTATAAGGATTACTGTCTTATAAAAGAGGCAATATAAACTAGCTTAGACCCTTTTGCCCTTCTATCCCTACCAGCATGTGAGGACAGTGTTTGTCCCTTCTGGAAGATACAACAACAAAGCGCCAACTTGGAAGCAGAGACCAGGCTCGCATCAAACCTAAACCTGCTGGCACCTTGATCTTGGACTCCCAGCCTCCAGAACTCTGAGAAATAAATTTCCATTCTTTATAAATTACCCAGTCTGTGGCATTTTGTTATAGCAGCACAAATGAACTAAGATATCATGTTTAATTTACATTTATCTTAAATCGTGCTGCCAAACAAATCTCTCAGCCAAGGTGACAATCAATGAACAGATTCCTTCTATGAACTCCAAGCTTGAATATGAGCAAAGACAGCCTCTTATCTGTCACTACTCATTTCCTTGCCTAGTAAGTTTCTTTTGGTATTAACTCCAGCTAGTAAGTTTCTTTTGATATTAACTCTAAAAAACATCTCAACCTCAGAAGTGTTAAAATGGGGACTGGGGAGGAAAAGAACACAACACACCCACCAGAGCAGCCAAATTTGAAAAGAGAGACAATACCAAATGTGGGCAAGGATACAGAGTAATTTGAACTCACATATTTCTAGTGAGAATATCAAATGGTACAACCACATTCAAAAACAATGTGGCAGTTTCTAATGAAGTTAAATAGCACCTATCCTATGACTCAGAAATTTCACTCCTGAGTATGTTCCCAAGAGGACATACATGAATGTCTATAGTATCATTGCTCACAATAGCCAAAGATGGAAATAATCCAAATATCTATTAGCAAGAAAACGAATGAACTGTGGTATATCCAAATAATATAATACCTCTCAGCAATTAAAAAAAAATACTACATGCAACAACTTGGATAACTATCAAATGCATTATGTTGAAAGAAGTTAGTCACGAAAAAAAGGAATGCATACCTTATGATTCCATTTACATAAAATTCAAAACCAGACGAAATAATCTCCACTGACAGAAAGCATATTATGATTGCCTCTGGCATGAGGAAGGGGTTGACAGCAAAGGGAAATGAGGGCAGATTCTGGGGTGATAGGAAAGCTCTGTTTTACAACTTGGGTGATCTTACATAGATGTTTATATTTGTTGAAATTTCTCAAGCTGTACATTTAAGATTCATGCATTTTACTCTATGTAAATTGTCTATCAATAAAATATTCTTAGCATTTGAAAAATCCACATTACAATAAGGCAAGGTGTTACATAGTTGTTTGTGAATCTCTAATACCGAAAGAATGAGATAGAAACTGAGAGATCTAAGCGGTTCTAAAAGCAATGAAATAGGAACTCTATCAAATGCAAAAATCCACCTCAGTTCTGACTTTACTGCCTTGATCCTGGCAATTTACCTCTTTTCTGTCTTTATAGAGCAGCTCCACTAGATCTGTGATTTTGTCTTTTAGTCAGCACATCTTACTCTTTGAGAATCTATTTAAGCAGTGGACTCAACTCCAGAAAAATGAAAATACATAAACCATTTTGCATAGGATCCCAGAGGGTCATAAATGATCTGAAGCCCATCAAAGATGCCAGGATAGGTGGCCCTGGAGAGATGTTTTCTCAGACTCTTCAAAGCTCAGAGGTTCCTTGTTAAATTATAAGTTCTTGTTGTCTAAATCAAACCAATGGCCTCTAAAATGCAAATTAGTTCATTGGAATATGGAAGTATTTATTATTTTAATTAAAAAATACATATTATGCTTTAGTAATATCTAACCCATATGAAGTTAGTAATAAATGACTTAAATATATATAAGCTAGGGATTCCTGCTCAAAAATATATATACAAAGATATATGACCTAAAAATGTTGACCTTGCTCTTGTATTTTAGACCTTTGTATTTCATGGAATTTACATGGAAATTTCATGGAATTCCCAATGTTGGGAATTATTTTTATTTTTACCTTTAAAAAATGACCCCCTACCTTTATTATAATTTTAGAAAAGAAAAATAATAAGGTAGGAAAGATATAGTCTCAGGATTTAAAAAAATCTTTAAAACAATAAATTATACATAATATATTATCTTGATTTTTCAAATTTTACTGTGGAAGGGAAAACTTCACTGCAAAGCATCTCTAGGGCACAGCCTTAAATGCCAATCTCATTGAATTTCAACCCTATTTTATTTTGCCGCCACCAAGCTCAAACACATGAAAAAGAAAGAGCTCAGGAATTTTTTTACTATCAAATACCCATGCCCCTTTTCAGAGTAAGAATTTTACTTTGGTTACATTTAAAAGTTAGACTGAGTAGATCAGAGTTTTCACTTTCTGTCTGCCCCCTCTGGCTATATAGAAGACCCACTGGCAGGCAAAAAAAAAAAAAAAAAAGAAAAAAAAAAAAAGCTTGCTGATTGACTAACAAATCTCTCAGGACTTACAAAGCAAAGGAATTCATAAATGTATGCAACATAATAATCTCGGATGGCCACAAAACTGAATCTACACAAAACTGCTCAGTGACTTGGAACCCTGTACGTTTCACTATCCACCAAACCTTGAGCAATTGATCCTCACCAAATGCTCCAACAGCCCGTGCTAATTCCCCCTTTCACAAGTAATACATGAGATAAATAGATGTGGCGATGGGAGGAGATGGGACTCAGAAGAAAAGTGTTTGTTTTTACCTTTAGACCGGGCATTGGCCAAATCCAGCCTGCTGCCTGTTTTTGTATAGCCTGCAAACTAAGAATGGCTTTTATGTTTTTCATTAAAGAAAATGAAAAGAAGAATGTCTCATGACACATGAAAATGATATGAAATTCATATCAATGTCCATAAATAAAGTTTCATTGGAACACAGTCCTGCTCATTAGTCTACACATTGTCTACGGCTGTTTTGCACCACAATGATGTAGTTGACAGAGACCACATGACCCACAAAGCCTAAAACATTTACCATCTGGTCCTTTATAGAAAGAGTCCACCGGCCCCTGCTCTAGACTGTAAGTATCCAAAGGACAGAGAACATGCTCCTGTGGTCAACTTTTTGTTATATTTGCTGTCCAGCGTCTATCACCTTCTTTGAGAAGACCCACCATGATTCCTTTCAGGAAAAGCCCCTCCCTCCCTCTCTATCCAGTTCTTTGGGTGGAGCCCACCTCTGTAAAGCCAGTGGATGCACCAGCTATCCTGGGCTTGGCAATGGGGGTGGGGACACTTGATTCAGCCATCCAGAGCAAATCCTAGGACCTTTGAGAGTTAGCTCACGTTTTCCCAGGACATGAAGCTGAACAGGTAGAATGGGAACTGCTGCCATCTTGCTGCCCTGAGAGAGAGCTTATTGAAGAACTGAAGTAACACAGAGCAAAAGCAGCCACAGGAGAGAGAGAAGTCAGGTGCTGACTACACCGTTTGAGCCTGGATCATGCAGAGTCTGAAGCCAAATCCACTCTTGAACTTTTTATTACATATTCTCTAGCCTAAACTCAGGATCATTTTTGCTCAAATTTGTCTGAATTATATTTTCTATCATGTGCAATTGAAAGAAAAAAATAAAGTCCTAACCGACGCAGTCCCCTTCCCACTGCATTTCTGGCTGCACCCAGCCCCACAGCATGAACACAGGAGGATACTATAAATGCCCACAAAAGAGGATGAGAGCCTGGAGAACTTTGAGCTAGGAGGAGAAACCCTGAAGTACTTTAGAAACCCTGAAAGGCAAGATGAGTAAGAAAAAACAGCAATATCAACAATCATTGAGTATCAACAACCAATGATTGTCAACACGTGTCCCACACTGTGCCATATATTGTTGCAATCTTGTGTCTTATGAAAACTTGCTAAAATCCCCTGAAATGAACAGAAACTGATGCTCAAAGAGGTTATTTGTCAGACGGCATACAGACAGGAAGAGATTTGGTACAAGGTCTGTCTAACTTCAAAGCCCATGCTAATGAATCTTTTGACTATTAGAGATTCCCTACCCCAAAATAGGTCCAGTGAGATAATGCACCCTGCCAAGGTCATGGGAGATAACTCTGGAGTCAAAATTGGGTTCATGCCCTAGTTATTCCTCCCTCTGTAATCTTCAGCAACTGACCCTTCTGAATTCCAATTTCCTTACCTATAAGTAATGGGGTTGGAATGGGCACAGTGGCTCATGCCTGTAATCCCAGCACTTTGGGAGGCTGAGGCGGGTGGATCACCTGAGGTCAGGAGTTTGAGACCAGCCTGGCCAACACGGCGAAACCCCATCTCTACTAAAAATACAAAAAAAAAAAAAATTAGCCAGGCATGGTGGCAGGCACCTGTAATCTTCGCTACTTGGGAGGCTGAGGCAGGAGAATCACTTGAACCTGGGAGGCGGAGGTTGCAGTGAGCTGAGATCGCGCCATTGCACTTCAGCCTGGAGACAAGAGCAAAACTCCATCTCAAAAACAGGAAAAGAAAGAAATGGGCTATATCTGCCTATATCAAAAAATTTCCTTGAGAATTAAATGACTAACAAATATAAAATTCTTAGTACAGTAATTGACACAACGCAGGAACTTGATATGTGCTAGTTTTTTGCTCCCATGCCTTGGTTAGGTCAGTGTGATCCTGTTTTCTTGGAAGTCTCCACTCAACCCTAGCTCCTCACAACCACAATTCTGCAAAATTCCTTCCAAAGGCAAAGGCACATAATCAGCTGCTTTTGTGGGACCTGGAGCAGGCATTAGACACTACAAGTCAATCCTTCATGGGCTCCTATTAATGAATTGAGCTTTTAACCAGTCTGATGCAGCCAGGCCTGCAGTTCCCAAGCTGAAGCCCATTAGCATACATAGCTCCATTTACTGATAAATGCATGCAATTCATCTCCAGCGTGTCACTGTTTTATAGCTGCTTGCTGACTTGGGGCTCAAGTGATGAAGTTTAATGCAGTTGTGGTTTCTTATTTTTAATTGGAGCTTTAGATTTCAAGAACCAAAAAAAAAATGGTGTTTAATTAAAAATCACTCATGGTTCTTAGCTTGCTGGGGTGTAAAAATAAAATTTAAAACAATCACTCATGGGTTTACAATCCTTTGGTTCATTAAAAGGGTGGAAAAGGGTCTCAAGAAAGGAAATCTAATAGATCCACCTGGGTAAAGAAAAATCAAGGCAGCTCTTATCTTGTTAAATGAAGAAAACAAAACCTAGTCATGTGTCTTTTCTGAAGACTAGGCTATCCTGTTGTCCTTCTCAGATGTGTAACCATGTCTGATGGACCAGGTACACAGAGCAAAGAGTCCATTAACTTGGCAGAGGCCAGTGGAAGAATCAGATTCTGGTATCTGACGTCTGTGGGTTGAGTCCTAGCCCTGCAACATACTCATATGTGACCTTGGTCAAGTTACTTAATTTGTCTGAGTTTCAGTCTTCTCTCTTGTAAAACAGAGATAATAATGTACCTGATTCACACATGTGGTAAGGTACTTGATTGCAAACAACAGCGTTCAGGTTAAAAAAAAAAAAAAAAGGAACTTCCTAGAATCTATAGAACCACAGGTGTACATGCATGGAAAGCCAGCAGGAGCCACGAGTGCCTTGAAGGCTAGGCATTAAGAATATTTGTCCAGATGCTGCTGCCGGCAGCACAGATGGACTCTACCGCCCCTTGCCTCTGCCCTTTATGTCTTGGCTCCTGCTCAAAGAATCCAACACAGGTGTCTGGGAGGCTAACCTGTCTGCTAGAGGTAGGAGAGGAAAGGCGGGGCACCCCTGGAGGTAGGGCACCATCTAGATTCCTTTTCAAAGGGAGATGCTCATGAAGATGCACACAAAGGCAACTCTCCCCACAAAGAAAAATGTCTGTGACAACAGGATTGTGGTGAAGGATAAATGAGATAATGCACAGAAAGCCCTTGGCAACTTACTAGAATGTAGCAGATGGCCAGTAAATGACAGCTATTATTATTGCTATAATTAGCATTATTTTTAACAACTACCATTCTGGCCACCAGGGATGATACAGGCAGATGATAAAAATAGACTCATTTTAGCTGAATTCATGATGGGGGTCGTGGGAGAGGGTAGAACTATAGACATTCAACATACAGCCCCAATGTCTCTGAAGAATGACACCCAAGAATATCAAGGCCACTCATGAACTACCCTTAAAACCAGTGTCAGCCTGGATACTGGGGCAGAGAAGGGGGAACCCCTGCTCTAGAACAAAACTGGTGCTCTTATGCCAGCTCCTCCCTCTCATTTTCCAGATTCTACTCCACCACGAGCAGGCTCCTCAGCTCTGCACGTGAGGGTTCTTCTGTTTTAATGACTTGCCTCAAGTCTCATGTATAAGAAAGATGGATCGGAGGTCCTCCCGGGGCTAATGTGCAGGCTCAAACCTTGTAATTTAAAAAGGACACGGGTATGGCTGCGCATTGTTTGCATCAAAAATATAGCTGAAGTCTAAATATTAGCTCAGTGTAACTATGCAGAAAATGAAGCCTGACATGTCAATTAATTCTTTGCATCTCTCTGCTATGTACAAGGGGGATTTTTTTTTTTTAAAGAGTAGAAATCTCACCATAGGTTCAAGTCATATTAGTCAATGACTTATAGCTGAAATTAAAAGTGAAATATAGTACCTTGGAAAACTGTAGTCCTGAAGTCACTGATATCACAGAGGAAGAGAACTGTTTCTTTTTTGTTTTTCTTTTTGTTTTATTTGTTTGTTTTTTGACAAGGTCTTGCTCTATGATCCAGGCTGGAGTGCAGTGGCGCAGTCTTGGCTCACTGCAACCTCTGTCTCTTAGGTTCAAGAGATTCTCCTGGCTGGTGAATGGTTCTCTTTAAAGCATGTGATGTGAGCTGCCTCTGGCAGTTCTAAACTGTCTTTGTGTTGCATGGTCCTTCCTCATAGTCAAAGTATAGGATGGTGTGTAAATGATGAACCTGGGCTCTTGGAAGGGTCAGAAGGGCCTTCAGGCTTCCCCCAATCCCCGAAAATGAAGTCATATTTAGTATTGGGTGAAATTAAGAAAAATTTAGTGTCAAGTTAAAGGTTATTATAATGTAGAATATATAATTATTTAGAGATATCCTATTCCACACTCCCAATCACGCTAAATATTTGATCTGTCCTAATATATTCAAATTGTAATCCAAATTGTAATAGTAATAATGCTAAATTATGGAATTAATCAAAATTTATTTAAAGCTAGGCACAGTGATGCATGCCTATAATCACAGGTACTCAAGAGGCTAAGGCAGGAGCCCAAGAGTTTGAGCTCATCCTGGGCAACATAGCAAGACCTTGTCTCTAAAAAAAAATAAAAATAAAATAAAATAATTTTTTTGAAACACGGTTTCACCCTGTCACCTAAGCTGGAGTGCAGTGGTGTGATCACGGCTTACTGCAGCCTTGACCTCCTGGGCTCAGGCAATCTTCCTGCCTCAGCCTCCCAAGCAGCTGGGACCGCAGGTGCGCATCACCATGCCTGGCTAATTTTTAAGTTATTTGTAGAGATGGGTCTCACTATGGTGCCCAGGCTGGTCTCAAACTTTTGGGCTCAAGTGATCCTCCCACCTCTGCCTCCCAAAGTGCAGGGATTACAAGCACGAGCTACCACTCCCAGCCAAAAAAAAAATTAATTTAGTTCAGAGTTAATGTACTAGATAGTCATTCCTTCATCCAAACAATAACTATTCAATGTCTGCTATCTGCCAGGAATTGCATTGAGTTCTGGGGATGCAATAAAGAACAAAGGCAGCCAGGTACCTCAGGGAGTTTCCAGGCTAGAAAAAGAAAAAGATAGTCCAAAGAAATTCAAAGTAGTAAAAGTTATCATTGCTATTAGAGGGGAGCTAGAGCTGCTTCTCTAAGTAGGTATGACAAACAGGCTGGGGACTGAAGAATGAGAGTTGGTATCTAGATGAAGAGTGGATGGGGTTAGGTGGGAAAAAGGATATTTTATCAGGCAGTGATCTAACTTTCCTTACCCTCCCTCCTTCCTAGGAAATTCAAAGTCTCCAAACATTATCATCAGTAATAGTCTGATAAGTATATATATTTCTAGACCCACCCCTGGTGTGCCAACAATCTTCAGGGCAAAAATTCTCAAATGGAAATGGTATTGTTTAAGTCTCTATAGGCAAGACAATGAAGATTATACAAATGAGTTTAAGGTCTGGTTCATCCCTCCCCTCAATGGTACCCAATCTAACTTTAAAGACAAAACAATCCATAAATAGTTAAGAAAAAAATATCTAGGCTGTTTAAGGCAACAAAAGAAGTCATTTTTTATTCATTAAACAAATATTTATTTAGCAACTATGAACAAATATTTATTTAGCAACTATGAACTCAACATTGTGTGGGGAATAAAAATGGCTAAGATCCATGATAAATCAATAAAGTTTTCAATGGGTCTTAAGGGGGAATAGAAATTGGATTGGTAAGAAAGTGAAGAAATATAGCCCAGGGAGATGTAATGATGGAAATAAAGTCAGAGAAAGGAGAAAGACGTCTTTAAGAACAGCAAGGAATCCAGTTTGGTTGCAGCTGAAGACTTGATGAAGTTGGCCAACTTCCATCCACCTGTACTCATGGACAACAATGACTGATCTCCACATTCCTCTTCTCAGGTCCCAGAAATCTTTCTCACAGTTCTCCTAGCAGTCATTCCCAATAAACTGATATATGAAGCCTGTCTAGCAAAATGGTGGCACCACTGAGAGTAAGAGTAGAGGGGGGAGAACTAAGAGAAAAGGAAGAGGTTAATCTGATTTACTGGTAAGGATGTGTATTTAGGAGCAAGCTAGTAAAATTCAGCAGACCTATTAACCTGGGAATCAACCCCAAAAGGTACTTCTAGATCAGCATTCACACAACTGAGCCCTCTTTGGTAGAGAAAACCACAAACCCAGGCTACTTTGAACAAATATAAATAAGCTTTTCATTGAAGAGACTATATAATTGCAGAGAGCAGGTAGCAAATTGAATGGATGCAGAAGCCTGCTAATGGACGGGGATAAGGGTATTTCAAACTTTAGTCATTGATTTAACTCCTGTTGGCATAAAAGAGGTGTTAAAAGATACTACAACTAACATAATCTAAAATAGTGTGTTAGCTAACACAAATTCAAGATAGTATATATAGTGTAAGTATAAGGTAATGTCTATTTACTGGTTAGAGTTTAGGCAAGAAACAAAACCACTCTAGATATCTTGAGTAGAATGGGGTTTGATTCGGAGATTAGGTATTTGCAAAATCACTGGAAGAGTTAGTGAATGGAATATAAAAGGCTGCTTCTAGGCTTTCGTAGGAGTCATAAGTAGTCGTCACTAAGTATTTCCAGCTCTCCGCCTTCTGAGAACACTTCCTAGCCCCTTTGTGGTTGAATGAGACATGTGACTTTTCTTGCCTCGTAGGGTTATACATTTCTTCTGTTTATTTCCCTCTGTATGTATAAAGTACTGCAGAGCTTCCTTTTCCTAGCAATAAGATCTCCAAACCATCGTCCTTATTCATGGGCATTTATAGTACCCTCCTGAGTTCATGCTATGGTGCTGGGTGCTGGGTGCTGCTGGGAACATTGATTTTTGAGACAGGGTCTCACTCTGTCATCCAGGCTGGAGTGCAGTGACGCAATCGCAGCTCACTGCAACCTCCATCTCCTGGGTTCAAGTGATTCTCCCACCTCAGCCTCCTGAGTGGCTGAGACTACAGGTGTGCACCACCACACGTAGCTAATTTTTGTATTTTTTGGCAGAGATAGGGTTTAACTATGTTGGCCAGGCTGGTCTCAAACTCCTGACCTTAAGTCATCCACCAACCTTGGCCTCCCACAGTGCTGGGAGTACAGGTGTGAGCCACCACGCTCGGCCGGGAACATTGATTTTTGAGAGTAGATGACATGTTTTGCTTTTAGGTCACACCATTTAGTTGCCAGCACAGTCTTTGTAGGCCTCTGCACCCCTCTAGCCTGATAGACCAAGTTGATGGCTGCTCCATGAGTCTAGATCCTACAGTGAGGCGACACAAAGCACAGCCCCAAGGCAATCCACAGTAGGCACACAGCACAAATGAGAAATAAGCCACCTAAAATTAGGAGGTTGTTTATTACCACAGCAGAACTTTACCTATGCTGACTGAAACAGGGTTTGACCTCCAGATTATAAACTACCACAGCCACCACCCAGACAACAGGAGCAGTGACTGTCACTAGGAGGCCAGGCCATTGAGGCTTCTGTGGCTACCGCTACTGCTGAAGCCACAGCTTCCCCACACCATGAAGCTAAAGAACACAGAGTGAACCTGGAGCCCAGCTGCTGCCAGCACTCACACACATCAGCAGCACAAAATCTCCGGAAAAAAAAAAAATGACCTTTGTCTTCCTTCTACCTTCAAAATCTCAAGGGCTTCTCCTTGCCAGAATCTAAATTGCATCTAGAATCCTAGTGGCCAAAGGGTCAGGGGAGTGTGCGTTTTCGGCCTTCTGGTCCCTGTGATGGAGGAGTCTGGGGACACACACAGCGATGGAAACAGATGTTGAGTGCCAACAAACAAAATCTAGCACAAATCCTCAAAGTGTGCTCCAGACCCCTCTGCATCAGGGTCACTGGGGTGCCTACCACCAGATGCCAACCATACAGAGTCAGACTTGTGGAGACCTGGGGATCTGCATTTTGACAATGGTCTAGTCTATGGAAGAAGGGATTTGCCCTTAAGAAAGGAAAAAAAAAAATAAAAGATCCAAAGTATTTAATAAAATGACTCCTACATAAAAATTGCTTTACCACTTTAATGTCCCCTGTAAGTTTTGTGTTTCTTGCATAGTTTCAAGTCCTATTAAAGTTGTAGATTAATAGTAAGCAAACAAAATCCAACTCTTTCATTTTAAAAATAAGGAAAATGAAGCATGGAAATGTTAAGAATTTTGCTTAACATTAATTTTTTTAGTAAGAGAGACAATTGTCTAGACCAAAAAAAAAAAAAAAAAAATGATTGAAAGCCAAATAAATTAGATTTGGCCTCAGAAGACATGTCTATTCACCAGCCACCTGAGTATTACCCACAGAGAAAACTTTTCATTTAGCAGCTGCAAATGGGCAGGCCTCAAGCACAGATGTACTTTGCTATTCTATACAGTATACTTTTACAATTTGAGCTAAGCCAGGCATGGTGGTTCATGCTCATTATCGGGCACTTTGGGAGATTGAGGCAGGATGACCGCTTGAGCCCAGGAGTTAGAGACCAGCCTGGGCAACAAAGCAAGATCCTGTACTTACAAAATAACTAAATAAATAAATAAATTAGCCAGGCATGGTGGTCCACAACCGTAATCCCAGCTACTCAGGAGGCTGAGGCAGGAGGATCCCATGAGCCCAGGAGGTCAAGGTAAGCCATGATCATGCCACTACACTCCAACCTGGGTGCCAGAGCAAGGCCCTATGTAAAAATAAATAAATAAATAAAATTTGAGCTAATATCTAAAATTTAAGAAATTCCACATAAAAATCCATGTATTTGGTTTCCCTTGAAAAATTAAACGGTCCCATTTTCCCAGCTGACAACAACTGACTCCTCTAAGAAGCAGCTGCCAATCCTCACGTCCTTACCCCCCATCCTGACCCCAACTGACCCCCCAGACTCCCTTCCAACTGTGTGCTCTCCAGTTTGCTACTGTGCCCACCTATTTTCCTGTAAAAGGTAGATTTTTACTCCTGTAAAAGGTAGAAATAAACAGCTAACTGACTACAATCCAAACGCCAGGAAGAAGGGTGCGATAAGGTTGTGCCAAGCGTTTATTGAAAGTATTTGGCTTGATGACGCCACCCTCCACCCCACTCCACCCCTATATTTTTTATTTAGAGAACTATTTGCTCATGGATCTTTAAAGAACCCAACAGTGTCTTCTGGAAACTCAGAGTGAAGGACACTGATATTTATCATCATGCTTGAAATAGTCTTTCTTGCTGTAAAGATTCTTATACCTTTATGCTGATCAAAAAAGTAATAGAACAAAGACCCGTGAGGCGGTGCAAGTTCTTACATCTTCCCATTTCATTCACTTTTACGACTTGCCTGGCCCCTGGGGACGATTTGGCACTCTGGCCTTAAGATACTTTGTAGATAGATTTCTGCCCCACGGACCTGTTTGCAGCCTGCAGTCCGATCTCTAGTTGAGGTGAGCCCCCATCTGGTCACCTGCAGAACAGCACCCAGGAGGGCCAGCTAGCTCTTATTCTGTCACACAGAGCAGTTAGAGCCAGCACTCCTCCATACAGGACACCACTGCGCTGTTTGAGGTAATTAGTTTGGCTCTAAAATTAGCAGTTAAATAAATGTTAATGAACAGCTGTTCCCAATAAACAGGATAAATTGAAATTAATAATTGCCGTATTCATTTAACAAATGAATTACCCACTTTTTAAATACACCAACATAACACATGTGTGATCTCCTGCCAAGAGGGGCCGGTCTAGGAAAATGTACTTAGTGGCAAAACAGGGTAACCCGGGAGCCAAGCAGGGCAGATGCCGTGCCGCCTACTCTAAAGATACCAACAAAATGTGTGATTGCTTTCTTATTTTTATTCCTGTAAAAGGTTGAAATAAATATCAGATTAACTACAACCCAAACACCAAGAAGAAAGGAGTCATTGCATTTTACCAAGGGTGGGGTAAGACTGCGTCCAGGGTTTCTTGAAGGCATTTGCCTTGATAACACCACCTCCCACCTCACTCCACCCCTATATTTTTTATGTAAGGAACTATTTGCCTGTGGATCTTTAAAGAACCCGACTCTGTAGCATCCCAGGAGTAGAAAATTGCTAGCAACACTGAATTATAGAGCAGTGAGAAGGGCAAGAGCTTTAGAGGGACAATCTAGGCTCAAGTTCTGACTACACTAATTACCTCAGTTTCCTCATCTGCACAATGGGAACTGTGAGCTTTGCGTGAGATCATATAGGTCAAGTAGCTAGCACAATGTTTAGCACCTAATAGTTCTTTATTGTAATACATATTATTACTTTTCCTCTACGTTGTAAATGACAAGCAGAGTCTAAGGAACAAACTTACAAGTAAACTAAGCCTTGATCTGCCGGAGCCCCACGGGTTGATGGTGCCAGGCTCTGTCCTGGGCAGGAACACCAACGTGAACAAGACAAGGGCTCTGCCTAGAGAAGCCCATGCTCTCGTGTTCTGGTGTAACAGGCACGTGAAACATGGATATAACAAGCAAGAACATTTAGGCACATGCTGTTAAGAGACTAAAAAGGGACAAAAGAAGAGTGGCTGGGGGACTTTAGCTGCAATAACAGGAACATGTGAGGGACCACCACTCGAAGGAAAAGTTAAGCCAACACCTGCATGTGACTGGAAGCCTGCCATGAAGTCTCCATGAAGAACATTCTGGAGAAAGAGCAAATGCAAAGACTCTGAAGTGGTAACAAGTACCAGCATATTCCAGCGAGAGGGTGAGTGTCATTAGAACTTAGGGGTATAGCCAGTTTCCGTGGCTCATGCCTATAATCCCAGCACTTTGGGAGGCCGAGGCAAATGGATCACCTGAGGTCAGGAGTTCAAGACCAGCCTGGTCAAAATGGTGAAACCCCATCTCTACCAAAAATACAAAAATTAGCCAGGTATGGTGGTGGGTGCCTGGAATCCCAGCTACTCGGAGGCTGAGGCAGGAGAATTACTTGAACCCAAGTTGCAGTGAGCTGAGATCGCATCATTGCACTCCAGCATAAGCAACAAGAGTGAGACCATCTTTAAAAAAAAAAAAAAAAAAAAAAAGAACTTAGGGATATTAGTTTCTGAAGATCACTCTGACTGTTAAGTAGGACAAAAGTGAAAGGAGGGAGCTGAGTTAGAAGGCTCTTGCAGATGGTGGCTTCTCCATAAATTGACCCAACCTACCTCATTCCATGCAAGAGGACCCTTTCACCCCAGAAATTCCAATTACACATAGTTTTCATTACAACATGGAAGGTCATTATTGGTAGACAGCATTATAGCAAGTACAGAGTGAGTTGTGCACACTCTCTCACCAGCTAGAAGTTAGATCTGGAAGGCAATCACTGGGCCACACTAAGATCTTCTTCACCTGCTTTGTTGGTTCCTTTGTCCCCCTCCCTACTCTCGGCATACGCACAGCAAGTTATTAGCATGCTTTGCAGGTGGAAAGACTCAATAATGGTTTATGCATCTCACATTGAAATACCATAGGCAGATACAGTATTTCAGAGTGGTAAAGAGACCTTGGTTAGCTGGGTCT
Source organism: Macaca thibetana thibetana (assembly GCF_024542745.1). Lineage (NCBI taxonomy): Eukaryota > Metazoa > Chordata > Mammalia > Primates > Cercopithecidae > Macaca > Macaca thibetana. Next base: position 35,104,209 of record NC_065583.1, read on the forward strand.
GAGTCCAAGCCCTACTGTTTTCTGCCTGTGCAACCTGGACAATTTACTTAACCTCCCTCATGTGTCAGTTTCTGTCTCTGGGAATGGGGAAAATAGCACACAGTTATTGAGGAGGAGATCAACAATAACAATGGAAAGCACATAGCATGTAAGGGTGTCGGCCTACAGTAAGCCTTCAGTAAATATCAGTGCTCAGTCATAGGCCTGCAGCACACAGTTCTCTCTGACGGACACAAATCCTGTTCCAATGATGATCAAGCTGTGGCTGTAAAATAGACTGTTACATCAAATTAGAAGCAAAGTTAATGATAAAATTAATTCATAGACAGGATGTTTGAAGTTTTACGTTAAAAATGAACTTATGGGTCTGGTGGCAAACTCTTACGTCTCAGCAGGCATTTCTTTGGAGCCAGTATGAAGTGTTTAAAACTTCATAGTTTTCCTATTCGGCAAGATGGCCGAATAGGAACAGCTCCAGCCTCCAGCTCCCAGCGCAAGTGACACAGAAGACGGGTGATTTCTGCATTTTCAACTGAGGTACCAGGTTCATCTCACTGGGGAGTGCCAGACAATCGGTGCTGGTCAGCTGGTGCAGCCTGACCAGCGAGAGCTGAAGCAGGGCGAGGCATCGCCTCACCTGGGAAGCGCAAGGGGGAAGGGAATCCCTTTTCCTAGCCAAGGGAAACTGAGACACACAACACCTGGAAAATCGGGTAACTCCCACCCATATACTGTGCTTTACCAAGGGTCTTAGCAAATGGCACACCAGGAGATTATATCCCATACCTGGCCGGGAGGGTCCCGTGCGCACAGAGCCTCCCTCATTGCTAGCACAGCAGTCTGAGATCTAACTGCAAGGCAGCAGCGAGGCTGGGGGAGGGGTGCCCACCATTGCTGAGGCTTAAGTAGGTAAACAAACCCTAGGGAAGCTCGAACTGAGTGGAGCCCACTGCAGCTCAAGGAGGCCTGCCTATCTCTGTAGACTCCACCTCTGGGTGGAGTCTGACAGCTGTCTGACAGCTTTGAAGAGAGCAGTGGATCTCCCAGCATGGAGGTTGAGATCTGAGAACAGATAGACTGCCTGCTGAAGTGGATCCCTGACCCCTGAGTAGCCTAACTGGGAGACATCCCCCACTAGGTGCAGACCGACACCTCACACCTCACACGGTGGGGTACATCCCTGAGACAAAGCTTCCAGAGCAAGAATCAGACAGCAGCACTCACTGTTCAGCAATATTCTATCTTCTGCAGCCTCTGCTGCTGATACCCAGGCAAACAGGGTCTGGAGTGGACCTCAAGCAATCTCCAACAGACCTGCAGCTGAGGGTCCTGACTGTTAGAAGGAAAACTAACAAACAGAAAGGACACCCAAACCAAAAACCCCATTGTTACATCACCAGCATCAAAGACCAAAGGCAGATAAAATCACAAAGATGGGGAAAAAGCAGGGCAGAAAAGCTGGAAATTCAAAAAATCAGAGCGCATCTCCCCCTCCAAAGGAATGCAGCTCATCGCCAGCAATGGATCAAAGCTGGATGGACAATGACTTTGACGAGTTGAGAGGAGAAGGCTTCAGTCGATCAAACTTCTCAGAGCTAAAGGAGGAATTACATACCCAGCGCAAATAATCTAAAAATCTTGAAAAAAGAATGGAAGAATGGATAACTAGAATAATCAATGCAGAGAAGGCCATAAACGAACTGACAGAGATAAAAACTATGACATGAGAAATACATGAGAAATGCAAAAGCTTCAGTAACCGACTTGATCAACTGGAAGAAAGAGTATCAACGATTGAAGATCAGATGAATGAAATGAAGTGAGAAGAGAAGTCTAGAGAAAAAAAAGGAAAAAGAAATGAACAAAGCCTCCAAGAAATATGGGATTATGTGAAAAGACCAAATCTACGTCTGATTGGTGTGCCTGAAAGTAAGGGGGAGAATGGAACCAAGTTGGAAAACACTGTTCAGGATATCATCCAGGGGAACTTCCCCAACCTAGTAAGGCAGGCCAACATTCAAATTCAGGAAATACAAAGAACGCCACAAAGATACTCCTCGAGAAGAGCAACTCCAAGACACATAATTGTCAGATTCACCAAAGTTGAAATGAAGGAAAAAATGTTAAGGGCAGCCAGAGAGAAAGGTCGGGTTACCCACAAAGGGAAGCCCATCAGACTAACAGCAGATCTCTCAGCAGAAATGCTACAAGGCAGAAGAGAGTGGGGGCCAATATTCAACATTCTTAAAGAAAAGAAATTTCAACCCAGAATTTCATATCCAGCCAAACTAAGTTTCATAAGTGAAGGAGAAATAAAATCTTTTACAGACAAGCAAATGCTGAGAGATTTTGTCACCACCAGGCCTGCCCTACAAGAGATCCTGAAGGAAGCACTAAACATGGAAAGGAACAACTGGTACCAGCCATTGCAAAACCATGCCAAAATGTAAACAGCATTGATGCTAGGAAGAAACTGCATCAACTAACAAGCAAAATAACCAGCTAATATCACAATGACAGGATCAAGTTCACACATAATAATATTAACGTTAAATGTAAATGCACTAAATGGTCCAATTAAAAGACACAGATTGGCAAATTGGATAAAGAGTCAAGACCAATCAGTTTGCTGTATTCAGGAGACCCATCTCACATGCAGAGACACACATAGGCTCAAAATAAAGGGGTGGAGGAAGATCTACCAAGCAAATGGAGAACAAAAAAAAGCGGGGTTGCAATCCTAGTCTCTGATAAAACAGACTTTAAACCATCAAAGATCAAAAGTGATAAAGAAGGCCATTACATAATGGTAAAGGGATCAATTCAACAGGAAGAGCTAACTATCCTAAATATATATGCACCCAATACAGGAGCACCCAGATTCATAAAGCAAGTCCTTAGAGACTTACAAAGAGGCATAGACTCCCATACAATAATAATGGGAGACTTCAACACCCCACTATCAACATTAGACAGATCGAGACAGAAAGTTAACAAGGATATCCAGGAATTGAACTCAACTCTGCACCAAGCAGACCTAATAGACATCTACAGAACTCTCCACCCCAAATCAACAGAATATACATTCTTCTCAGCACCACATCGCACTTATTCCAAAATTGACTACATTGTTGGAAGTAAAGCACTCCTCAGCAAATGTACAAGAACAGAAATTATAACAAACTGTCTCTCAGACCACAGTGCAGTGCAATCAAACTAGAACTCAGGACTAAGAAAATCCACCAAAACTGCTCAACTACATGGAAACTGAACAACCTGAATGACTACTGGGTACATAATGAAATGAAGGCAGAAATAAAGATGTTCTTTGAAACCAATGAGAACAAAGATACAACATACCAGAATCTCGGGGACACATTTAAAGCAGTGTGTAGAGGGAAATTTATAACACTAAATGCCCACAAGAGAAAGCTGGAAAGATCTAAAATTGACACCCTAACATCACAATTAAAAGAACTAGAGAAGCAAGAGCAAACACATTCAAAAGCTAGCAGAAGGCAAGAAATAACTAAGATCAGAGCAGAACTGAAGGAGATAGAGACACAAAAAAAACCCTCCAAAAAATCAATGAATCCAGGAGCTGGTTTTTTGAAAAGATCAACAAAATTGGTAGACCACTAGCAAGACTAATAAAGAAGAAAAGAGAGAATAATCAAATACACACAATAAAAAATGATAAAGGGTATATCACCACCGACCCCACAGAAATACAAACTACCATCAGAGAATACTATAAACACCTCTATGCAAATAAACTAGAAAACCTAGAAGAAATGGATAATTTCCTGGACACATACACTCTCCCAAGACTAAACCAGGAAGAAGTTGAATCCCTGAATAGATCAATAGCAGGCTCTGAAATTGAGGCAATAATTAACAGCCTACCAACCAAGAAAAGTCCAGGACCAGACGGATTCACAGCCGAATTCTACCGGAGGTACAAGGAGGAGCTGGTACCATTCCTTCTGAAACTATTCCAATCAATAGAAAAAGAGGGAATCCTCCCTAACTCATTTTATGAGGCCAACATCATCCTGATACCAAAGCCTGGCAGAGATACAACAAAAAAAGAGAATTTTAGACCAATATCCCTGATGAACATTGATGCAAAAATCCTCAATAAAATACTGGCAAACCAAATCCAGCAGCACATCAAAAAGCTTATCCACCATGATCAAGTGGGCTTCATCCCTGGGATGCAAGGCTGGTTCAACATAGGCAAATCAATAAATGTAATCCAGCATGTAAACAGAACCAAAGACAAAAACCACATGATTATCTCAATAGATGCAGAAAAGGCTTTTGACAAAATTCAACAGCCCTTCATGCTAAAAACTCTCAATAAATTCGGTATTGATGGAAAATATCTCAAAATAATAAGTGCTATTTATGACAAACCCACAGCCAATATCATACTGAATGGGCAAAAACTGGAAAAATTCCCTTTGAAAACTGGCACAAGACAGGGATGCCCTCTCCACTACTCCTATTCAACATAGTGTTAGAAGTTCTGGCTAGGGCAATCAGGCAGGAGAAAGAAATAAAGGATATTCAGTTAGGAAAAGAAGAAGTCAAATTGTCCCTGTTTGCAGATGACATGATTGTATATTTAGAAAACCCCATTGTCTCAGCCCAAAATCTCCTTAAGCTGATAAGCAACTTCAGCAAAGTCTCAGGATACAAAATTAATGTGCAAAAATCACAAAAATTCTTATACACCAGTAACAGACAAACAGAGAGCCAAATCATGAATGAACTTCCATTCACAATTGCTTCAAAGAGAATAAAATATCTAGGAATCCAACTTAAGGGATGTAAAGGACCTCTTCAAGGAGAACTACAAACCACTGCTCAGTGAAATAAAAGAGGACACCAACAAATGGAAGAACATACCATGCTCATGGATAGGAAGAATCAATATTGTGAAAACGGCCATACTGCCCAAGGTAATTTATAGATTCAATGCCATTCCCATCAAGCTACCAATGAGTTTCTTCACAGAATTGGAAAAAACTGCTTTAAAGTTCATATGGAACCAAAAAAGAGCCCGCATTGCCAAGACAATCTTAAGTCAAAAGAACAAAGCTGGAGGCATCACGCTACCTGACTTCAAACTATACTACAAGGCTACAGTAACCAAAACAGCATGGTACTGGTACCAAAACAGAGATATAGACCAATGGAACAGAACAGAGCCCTCAGAAATAATACCACACATCTACAGCCATCTGATCTTTGACAAACCTGACAAAAACAAGAAATGGGGAAAGAATTCCCTATTTAATAAATGGTGCTGGGAAAATTGGCTAGCCATAAGTAGAAAGCTGAAACTGGATCCTTTCCTTACTCCTTAAACGAAAATTAATTTAAGATGGATTAGAGACTTAAATGTTAGACCTAAAACCATAAAAACCCTAGAAGAAAACCTAGCTAATATCATTCCGGACATAGGCATGGGCAAGGACTTCATGTCTAAAACACCAAAAGCAATGGCAACAAAAGCCAAAACTGACAAATGGGATCTAATTAAATTAAAGAGCTTCTGCACAGCAAAAGAAACTACCAGCAGAGTGAACAGGCAACCTACAGAATGGGAGAAAATTTTTTGCAATCTACTCATCTGACAAAGGGCTAATATCCAGAACCTACAAAGAACTCAATCAAATTTACAAGAAAAAAACAAACAACCCCATCAAAAAGTGGGCAAAGGATATGAACAGACATTCTCAAAAGAAGACATGCATACAGCCAACAGACACATGAAAAAATGCTCGTCATCACTGGCCATCAGAGAAATGCAAATCAAAACCACAATGAGATACCATCTCACACCAGTTAGAATGGCGATCATTAAAAAGTCAGGAAACAACAGGTGCTGGAGAGGATGTGGAGAAATATGAACACTTTTACACCATTGGTGGGATTGTAAACTGGTTCAACCATTGTGGAAAACAGTATGGCGATTCCTCAAGGATCTAGAACTAGAAATACCATATGACCCAGCCATCCCATTACTGGGTATATACCTAAAGGATTATGAGTCATGCTGCTATAAAGACACATGCACACATATGTTTATTGCGGCACTATTCACAATAGCAAAGACTTGGAATCAACCCAAATGTCCATCAGTGACAGACTGGATTAAGAAAATGTGGCACATATATACCATGGAATACTATGCAGCCATAAAAAAGGATGAGTTCGTGTCCTTTGTAGGGACGTGGATGCAGCTGGAAACCATCATTCTCAGCAAACTATCGCAAGAACAGAAAACCAAACACCGCATGTTCTCACTCATAGGTGGGAATTGAACAATGAGATCACTTGGACTCTGAAAGGGGAACATCACACACTGGGGCCTATTATGGGGACGGGGGAGGGGGGAGGGATGGCATTGGCAGTTATACCTGATGTAAATGATGAGTTGATGGGTGCTGATGAGTTGATGGGTGCAGCACACCAACATGGCACAAGTATACATATGTAACAAACCTGCACGTTATGCACATGTACCCTAGAACTTAAAGTATAATTAAAAAAATAAATAAATAAATAAATAAAACTTCATACTAACGTAATTAAGTACAGGCAAAGTTAGTAAGACAGAGCTGTCACGCTGATGGGGAGAGAGAGGGTGTAAAATACTATAGCCAGTTGAGAGGGGTTTTTTCTTTGTTTTTGGTTTTGTTTTTTTTGAGAAGGAGTCTCTGTCGCCCAGGCTGGAGTGCAGTGGTGCAATCTTGGCTCACTGCAACCTCCGCCACCTGGGTTCAAGCAAATCTCCTGTCTCAGCCTCCCAAGTAGCTGGGATTACAGAAGGCACGCCACCATGCCTGACTAATTTTTGTATTTTTAGTAGAGATGGGATTTCACCATATTGGTCAGGCTGGTCTCGAACTCCTGACTTCAGGTGATCTACCTGCCTCAGTCTCCTAAAGTGCTGGAATTACAGGTGTGAGTCACCTCGCCCAGCCAAGAGGCATTTTTAATACATCTTTTAAATGTGCATGAACTTCAATCTACCAATTTCACTTCTTTCTTTTTTTTTTTTTTTAATTTTATTTATTTATTTATTTATTTATTTATTTATTTTGAGACGGAGCCTCACTGTCACCCAGTCTGGAGTACAGTGGCACAATCTCGGCTCACTGCAACCTCCACCTCCAGGTTCAAACGATTCTCCTGCCTCAGCCTCCTGAGTAGCTGGGACTACAGGTGCCCGCCACCATACACAGCTAATTTTTTGTATTTTTGGTAGAGATGGGGTTTCATCATGTTGGCCAGGATGGTCTCGATCTCCTGACCTCATGATCCGCCCACCTTGGCCTCCCAAAGTGCCCGGATTACAGGCGTGAGTCACCGTGCCCAGCCCAATTTCACTTAATATCTGTTCTGGAATATGACACCCATGTGTGCACAAGAAATAATATTTAAGGGTGTTCATTACAGTACCATTTTCTAACAGGGAAAAGTTGGAAATAAGTGATTAGCTCATGAGGAAATAGCTAAACAAATTATATTTTCATAATCAAAACACTATGCAGCACTGAAGGAAATGTAGAACTATGTGTATTAATAGTCCGAGATCTCTAAAACACATTGTGCTGGAAAGAACAAGCTACCAAATTATATGTGTGGTGTAAAATTAATGCTATTACTTTTGTGCACACGTTTGCATGGCAGAGATTGCTAGTTGCCTTCTCTCTGCTATTTAATAATAGAATTACAATTTTATTTGTTGTAGCAATGAATTCAGCTGAAAGACAACAGCTCCCAGCATCTCTTGCAGCCACTGCAGCTGTATGACTGAACCCTGGTCAGTGAGATGTAATTAGAAGTGAATGCAAACAAGGCTCCCTCCCTTCTTTCTACATCTGGCCTGGGATGCAGATAGAATGACTGGAGCTTTCATCACCATTTTGAACCAGGAGGCAACCTTGAGGGTGGAGATCGTGAACAAAGGGTAGCAGAGTGATGCCCAGATCGCTGGTAATATCGTGGAGTCACCATATCAGCCCTGGACTGCCTGTCTCCAGACTTTATCTGAGAAAAAAACTTCTAACTGGCTTCAGCTAGTGTTATTAGAGATTTTCCTATCATATGCAGCTGAAGGTAATCCTAAATCATACAGTAGGCAAATCCAACAGTTTGCAAATACGCGCACTAAACTAACATCAGTTGTTACCTTTCGGGACAAGAGGATAGGACTGCAATTATACAGAGCAGTCCAAGGAAAATCGAGCTCTAGCTCCATCTTCATGTTTAAATTTTTAGGAGAATTCATTTGCACAACTAAAAACTGATTTTAAAATAAAAGAAATATCCATTTAAATTAAAGAGACAGCTGGCAAAGCAGCCACTGAAGGGGCTCAGGACCTCAGGGACTCCAGTGCCACTCCTCACTGCACCTTGTAGAAGCCACAAACGACTGGATGGGCCATTTTAGCCACCACCTCCCCAGGGGACTCTTACCCCGACTGTCAGCTGGGTACTCGCATCAGAGACGCTTCACCTGTGGACTGACCACCAAAACCATCCCACAAGCAATAAACTTGGTTCCTTCCTGATAAAAAAGAACCTCAGCGGAGCTATGTGCAGGGCTTTGTAGTCATCGAATCGTGAGGCCCCAGAAGGCAAAGGTGAGGTTCAATCACCTTCCCGTCAAAGAACTATTCTCTCTTTCATGATCAGTATTTCTAAGTTGGGAGGGAGAGGTACGGAAGTGACAGAGGTGAGCAGGATGCTCGGTAGCCCTGTGTGTCACAAGGGATGTGGTACAATTCCATCTTATGGCATCCACGAGCCCAGGAAGAAAGCACACTTCACATTCCGCTGCTCGGGGTATTTCCTCAAATAACAGTGACATGGGAAGTGAATGGAGCAGTGGTAGAAGGATGTGGGGTGTGTCACTAAAATTTTAACTCCACATTCAACTCATGTTCACCAACTTCAGATCAGGAAGAAGCCTTGGCTATATCGACAGTGGGATAAAAATGACAAGGAAATTTTCCCGCTCTCAACGTGTCTGTCCTCATTCATTCCCAAATTTGGCAAAACCGCAACCCTAAATAGCCCAATTGTCACCTTGCTTTATGCCCACACCTACAAAGCCACACCTTGCCAGACGCGCTACATGAGCAGGCAGGCTAGTGTCATTTTAAGTCAGCATCCCCACTCTCAAATGCCGTTCTGCTATTTCAGAGCAACCAGGTCTTAATCTGTCCCAATTCCTCAAATCTTCCACCCTCAACCCCCGTTTTAATTGAGGGCCTCACTGCCACCATCCCCCTACACCCCTATTCCCCAACTCAATCAAGAAAATGGGAGCCAGACAGCAACTCCCACCGTCACCACCTCCAAATGCAAAACCCTCCCCTACACCTACACCTTCTGCTGCCTCTGCTTTCTCATGACAAGAGAGGACCACCCTCCCCATTGAAGTCTTTTTCCCACCCACGAGATCTGGATCCCCTGCCCTCTGTACTTCCCCACTCCACTAGGGGGCCAAGACCCCAGCATACGTATCCGCCTTTCCTTCTCCATTGCGTCATTCCCTCCAACATATGAATTTGCTCTAGTGAAGGAGATAGGCATGGTGCTGTTTATAGGAGATTTGATCTTATGTGAAATATCAGGGAAAGTTTTCCAGAGGCATCAGTGCCTGAACAAAGATCTGCAGGATGAGGAGGAGTTACTCTGAGGAAGAATGGAAAGAATCATATTCCAGGCTGTGAGGCCTGCATGTAAACGCACCCTGTGATGAAATAAGGTGCTTTGAAACTAATCTGTTACAGTCTCCCCTGCATTTTGACTTGCAAACATAAATTCCAAAGAAGGAAAGTCTTTCAGATACTTTTTTTTTTTGAGATGGAATCTTGCTCTGTTGCCCAGGCTGGAGTGCAGTGGCATGATCTTGGCTCACTGCAATCCTCCACCTCCCAGGTTCAAGTGATTCTCATGCCTCAGCCTCCCGGAGTAGCTGGGACTACAGGCGTGCACGGCCATACCCGGCTAATTTTTTTATTTTTAGTAGAGATGGGTTTTCACTAGCCAGGCTGGTCTCAAACTCCTGACCTCAGGTGATTTGCCCTCCTTGGCCTCTGAAAGTGCTGGGGATTAGGTGTGAGCCACCATGCCTGGCCTCAGATACTTTCTTAACAACCAGGCAATCTGTACCTGTACTATTCCATAGGGTAGCCAATAGCTTTAAAACAAAACTAAATAAAATTAAATATTCAGTTCCTCAGTTGCACTAGCCACACTTAAAATCAGACAGTGGAAATATAGGACACTTCCGTCATCACAGAAAGTAATCTAGGACAGTGTTCACCTAAACCACTAGGAGCAGGAAGGTGCATATGAGATTCATGAGAAGTTGGGGTTTTGTTCCAATTTATTTTTAAATTTATTATTTGGGTTATTACAGAAAGAATCAGTAAGCTAATATGTTAGATCTGTGATTAATATCACAACTTTAGCAATTTCCTTCAACAAACATGTTAACAAATGATGTTTTCCTTGTATATTAGTAGTTTCAAAGTTGTAGGCCCACAATCCTTGGAAGGTAACTATCAAAACCAACCACTGAAGATACAGGAAAGTTTTTTTGCTCTTTTTAAGAGAGCACTTAGATTTTTGACTTTAGGTTGGGCATGGTGGCTCATCTTTGTAATCCCAACAATTTGAGAGGCCAAGGCATGATGACTACTTGAGCCCAAGTGTTTGAGACCAGCCTGGGCAACATAGGGAGACCTCCATCTCTACAAAATATTAAAAAATTAGTCAGGCCTGGTGGTGCATGCCTGTACTACCAGCTACTCAGAAGGCTGAAGTGGGAGGTTCACTTGAGCCCAGGAAGTCGAGGCTGCTGTGAGCCATGATTGCACCACTGCACTGCAGCTTGGGCAACAGAGCGAGAGCCTGTCTCAAAAAAAAAAAAAAAAAAAAAAAGTCAACTTTATGTTGATAAGATAATCAGTACAGATTTAACTCCAATTTTATAGTGCCTGGTTTGTCAATATTCTCTACCTTTTCCCTCATGGCTCTAAATAAATGATAAAGAATAATCCTAACTCAGAAACACCTTTGTCAACATCATCTTCACTCAATTTTCTTGTCATGTACCTTCAAAACTTTTTGCCTGTATAACACTAATCAAAGCACTATTGGGAGGAGGACGGTACCTAAAATAGTTTTGCTCCAAAGCTCCCAGGTGGAAGAAAACATGGTAAACACAAGGTCAAGGTGGCTGGAGTGAAAGATGAAAAAATCAGGAGGAAAAGGCATGGGCCAACCTCTGTATCTTTTTTTTTTTTTGAGACAGAGTCCAGCTCTGTCGCCCAAGCTGGGGTGCAGTGGCGCGATCTCGGCTTGCTGCAACCTCTGCCTCCTGGGTTCAAATGATCCTCCTGCCTCAGCCTCCCAAGTACCTGGGATTATAGGCACTCGCCACTGCACCCAACTAATTTTTGTATTTTTAGTAGAGACGGGGTTTCATTGTGTTGGCCAGGCTTGTCTCAATCTACTGACCTCGTGATCCATTCACACAGCCTCCCAGGTAACTTCTTTTTTTTTTTTTTTTTTTTTTTTTTTAGACAGAGTCTCACTCTGGTACCAGGCTGGAGTGCAGTGGCACAATCTCAACTCACTGCAACTTCCGCCTCCCGGGTTCAAGCAATTATCCTGCCTCAGCCTCCCAAGTAGCTGGGACTACAGGCACACCATGCCCAGCTAATTTTTGTATTTTTAGTAGAGATGGGGTTTCACTATGAAAGCCAGGCTGGTCTTGATCTCTTGACCTCGTGATCCACCCACCTAAACCTCCCAAAGTGCTGGGATTACAGGCGTGAGCCACCACGCCCAGCCCAAGCTATGTATCTTTAACCTAATGTGTGATAAGAAGCCACTGAAGGATTTAAGAGTAAAAGAGAGGAACACCGAAGTAGGAAAGACTTGATCCGATCTGAGTTTTGAAAAGATGACTGTGGATTCTATGTGCTGAGAAAGGACAATCCTGAGGGAGACCAGCATCCAGGCAGATAGGCCTATTAAGAGGCAGCTGCAGCAGGAATTGAAAGCAAATCCTGGGTATAGCCAGAGGGTCACTACAGTACCCAAATCAAAAGTCAAGAAACCATACTGACAAGTGTGGAAGTGGTTACAGGGAAACATGACAGAATATTTAAAAGTCAACCAATCCCCCAAAACCTGCAGTGTGTGATCCTGCCCACAGCAGTAGGCAAAGTGATGGATTTGTAATAAATGCTCAAAAAGTAATTTATTGCATGGAGGAAAATTCTTGTCTAACAGGTCAACCTCTATTATACTTCAGGATTCCAAACTGCAAATTTCCTTTTTTTTTTTTTTGAGACGGAGTCTCGCTCTGTCACCCAGGCTGGAGTGCAGTGGCCGGATCTCAGCTCACTGCAAGCTCTGCCTCCCGGGTTTACGCCATTCTCCTGCCTCAGCCTCCCGAGTCGCTGGGACTACAGGCGCCCGCCACCTCGCCCGGCTAGTTTTTTTGTATTTTTTAGTAGAGACGGGGTTTCACCGTGTTAGCCAGGATGGTCTCGATCTCCTGACCTCGTGATCCGCCCATCTCGGCCTCCCAAAGTGCTGGGATTACAGGCTTGAGCCACCGCGCCTGGCCCAAACTGCAAATTTCTTAACACCTTGAAATTTTCCTCCCAATGGAGACTGCATGAATTTCCCCTGAAATGTTAAAGCAGCTCTACCTCTGTTTTCTATGGTATTCCCCTCTCCTCCCTTTTAAAGAAATGCTATGGAAATGTCCTTTTATACAAAGAGACAAATAAGTCTGGGCCAACGATAATATTCCTAGGATACTGTAGGGCTTGGCAGACCATAGGTCAAATGCAGCCCACTAACAGCTTCTGTTTTTCTTTTCCCCAAGCTTTTAAATAATCTATCTTCTTTAATGCATATATATATATTTTTTTTCATTTTAAGTTCTGGGACACATGTGCAGAACGTGCAGGTTTGTTACATAGGTATACATGTGCCATGGTTGGTTGTTGTACCTATCAACCCGCCATCTACATTTTAGTCCCTGCATGCATTAGGTATTTGTCCTAATGTTCTCTCTCCCTGAGCAACATTTTTAAATCAGAAAATTTCACTAAGAACTCTGGAATATTTTCATCTCTTGAAAAATCATAAGCCCCGACCCTGCAACACTAGGGTTTTCTCTCCACAGGCAACTATCAGCTAGAACCAAGTGCAAGCCAGTCCTTTCAAGACCTGGATCCCCTCTCCAGTTCACTAAGGTCTCCACCACCCACACCAGCTAAGCACGAAGTCACGCAGGTTACACAGCATTTGTGCTCTCAAGTTACTGGACTCTGCCGCCCTCTCTTGGCCAAATCTGTGCAACTGTAGAAAACTACCAAGTTATTCAGGCCTGTTACCACTTGAAAATAGATCAGCCACTAAAAACCAAAGTTCTCTTTATCCATATTCCTGACCTTCCAGCATCAGATGATATGTATTCAAGAAACGTAAACTAGGCTGGGTACGGTGGTTCACGCCTGTAATCCCAGCACTTTGGGAGGCGGAGGCAGGCGGATCACTTGAGGTCAGGAGTTGGAGACCAGCCTGGCCAACATGGCAAAACCCCGTCTCTACTAAAAATACAAAAATTAGTCAGGCATAGTGGTGGATGCCTGTAATTCTAGGTCATCAGGAGGCTGAGGCAGGAATCACGTGAACCCAGGAGGCAGAGGATGCAGTGAGCTGAGATCATGCCACTGTACTCTAGCCTGGGTGACAGAGCGAGACTGTCAGAAAGAAAGAGAGAGAGAGAGAGAGAGAGAGAGAGAGAGAAAGGGAGAGAAAGGGAGAGAAAGGGGGAGAGAGAGAGAGAGAAAGAGAAAGTGAAAGAGAGAGAGAAAGGGAGACAGAGAGAGAAAAAAAGAGGGCGGGGAGGGAAGGGGAGGGGAGGGGAGGGGAGGGGAGGGAAGGGAAGGGGAGGGAAGGGAAGGGAAGGGAAGGGAAGGGAAGGGAAGGGAAGGGAAGGGAAGAAGAGAAGAAAAAAGAAAGAAGACAAGACAAGACAAAATTTGACCTTAACAGGATACCACTTAAAAGTGAATGGGGAGGTCGGGTACAGTGGCTCATGCATGTAATTCCAGCACTTTGGGAGGCCAAGGCGGGCCGATCACGAGGTTAGGAGTTCAAGACCAGTGAGGCCAACATAGTGAAACCCCGTCTCTACTAAAAATACAAAAAAAAAAAAAAAAAAAATTAGCTGGGTGTGGTGGTCAGTGCCTGTAATCCCAGATACTTGGGAGGCTGAGGCAAGGAGAATCACTTGAACCTGGGAGGTGGCGGTTGCAGTGAGCCAAGAGCACACCACTGCACTCCAGCCCAGGCAACAATGTGAGACTCTGTCTCAAAAAAAAAAAAAAAAAAAAAGTTAATGGGGACACTAAACATCAATTAAAAATTTCTCTCTTATTACACTTTGGATTTTCTGAGGGGGCTGGGGCAGAGGGGGTCTCAATCTCTGTTGCCCAGGCTGGAATTCAGTAGCATGATCATAGTTCACTGTAGCCTGAAACTTCTGGGCTCAAGCAATCCTTCCATCTAGGCCTCCCAAGTAGCTGGGACTACAAGTGTGCGCCATCACGTCAAGCTCATTTATATCTATCTATATATAATAGACATAAATTTATTTATATATATCTCTATATATCTAAATAATTTTTTAAGGTGGAGTCTCACTATATTGCCCAGGCTAGTCTCAAACTCCTAGCTTTAAATAATTTTCCTGCTTTGGCCTCCAGAGTAGCTGAGATTACAGGCACAAACCACCACCCCCAGGTTATACTTTAAATTTCTGAGGAGAATTCAGGATGGCTTTATTTACGTAACAATGCTTTAATCTTTCCCAAAAATATTTTATGTATTAAATAATTTCCCAATACATATTTTCCAAATTAAAGCATATTAATTTGGTCCCAGAGTTTTCATGAGCTGCACTGCATTTAGCCGTCCCAAAGATTGTGGCTTTAAACTTCTTGTTGCAGCACCGTGCTCACAATAGTCATCCCAGGAGCCAAAACAAAACAGGAGGCCCTTTGTCACTGAGTTACTGCGAAGTACAACTCTCCAAGCAGGGAGAAATCACCACCTCAGAGGGCATTCCCAATCTGCATGCAAATATTTTACAGCCCACTCCACCTTAATACTCTTTGAAAGCTGTATTTTGAGAGACAAATACTCAATTAGAGAGATTTCTGGTCTATTTTTCACTACCATTGTCTTCTGTCTAGAAGATAAAACATGACATGAAAGTTAATCAATGCTTTGATCTCACCCTGCAAGCTAATCACCACATTCCCAACCAGCAGCAGGAACAGCCAAAGAAACCAAAGAGCCAAGCAAATTTTCTGCAGCTGAACTGGAAATCGAAAGGCAATTGTCAAGTGCTCCCTAATCAAAGACTCCTGTGGTGGCACGGTAAACCCCACAGTGGATAAGAACAATCTGAATTCACGAAAACTGAGAATACACATATGTTTGCTTACAATGAGGGTGCTTTAATCTTTTAAACTCCTAGTTTTCTGGGAGTCCCTGAGACCATTTCAGGAGACCACAAAATCAAAACCATATTCTTTTCTTTTTTTTTTTTTTTTTTTTTTTTTTTTTGAGGCAGAGTCTCGCTCTGTCTCCAGCCTGGAGTGCAGTGGCCCAATCTCAGCTCACTGCAACCTCCGCCTCCCGGGCTCAAGCGATTCTCCTGCCTCAGCCTCCTGAGTAGCTGGGATTACAGACACACGCCACCATGCCCAGCTAATTTTTATATTTTTTAGTAGAGATGAGGTTTCACCATGTTGGCCAGGCTTATCTCAAACTCCTGACCTCAGGTGATCTGCCTGCCTCAGCCTCCCAAAGAGCTGGGATTACAGGCATGAGCCACTGCTCCTGGCCAAAACCATTTTCTAATAATACTAAAATGTTATTTGCCTTTTTCATTCTCATGAGAGTACAGTAGAGTTTTCTAGAGGCTACAGGATATGTGATATTGCAACAGATTGAATGCAAAAGCAGATAAGAGAATCCAGCTCCATTCTATCAAGCCAGATGTTAACGAGATCTGCAAAAACATAAAACAATATCACTCTTTTTACTAAATGTTTTTGTTTTAGGAAGTGTGGTTGTTTTTAATGAAAATATTACCTATATTAACACATAATGGATTCATTACTATTGTTTTAAAATCAATTAATATTTTAAATTTTTCTCAACTTTAGGTTCTAATAAGGTAAATATTAATAGATACAACCCACATCAACAAAAGTTCTTTGGGATCCTCAATAATTTTTAAGAGTGTAAAGGGGGGCCGGGCGCGGTGGCTCAAGCCTGTAATCCCAGCACTTTGGGAGGCCGAGATGGGCGGATCACAAGGTCAGAAGATCGAGACCATCCTGGCTAACCCGGTGAAACCCCATCTCTACTAAAAAATACAAAAAACTAGCCAGGCGAAGTGGCGGGTGCCTGTAGTCCCAGTTACTCGGGAGGCTGAGGCAGGAGAATGGCGTGAACCCGGGAGGCGGAGCTTACAGTGAGCTGAGATCCGGCCACTGCACTCCAGCCTGGGCGACAGAGCAAGACTCCGTCTCAAAAAAAAAAAAAAAGAGTCTAAAGGGGTCCAAAGGCCAAAATATGTGAGAACCACAACTTTAAGCAGTTTTCTTATTCTTTACTAGATTAAGCAAGCTGAAAACTGATTTCATTAGAAAGCATCCTTTCTGCAATAATCAGTAATCCAGAGAGTGGGTCCAGGGTTCAGAATTCAGCCCTCAAAACTACTACTCCCAACAGGCCTCAACATCCCACCTCCGCTTGCCAAAGCCACAGTCTTTAGTTCCTCAGTTGAGATAGTCCATTCCAATTTACTTGTTCAAAGACCATGCTTTATAGCGATTATAATAACCAAAAGTGAAACAGGAGAGCTCCCCGACCCCTCTCACAGGACATGGGACAGGGGTGTGGCTTGTGGGCTCAAACCCCTTACAGGAGGGGAAGCACACAGATATGCAGGTGCAGGAGCCAGAGTGAGTGCCCCTGGGCTCTGGCCCCTTGGTAGCATCTAAGGGTGGGTGACTGCAACTCCCAAAGCCCAAGTGGGCCTGGCATTTGTTGAAGTTTAGCCTCGCCATCCATGGACAGCTTAAGTGTTAAACCGCTCAGTGCTCTCTCGGTACCCAGGTCTTTGTCTGGCACCCAGGAAGGATCAAGTCACACAGGGACTTGCAGGATGAATGTGGGGGTTTTACTGAATGGTAGAGGTGGCTCTCAGTGGGATGGATGGGGAACTAGAAGGGGTATGGGGTGGGAAGATGATCTTCCCCTGGAGTTTGGCCATCCAGCGGCTGATCTCCTCTCTGACCATCCCCAGCGAAACTCCTCTCGGTGTTCAGACATTCCTTCTCTTCTCTCTGCCATGGTGTTCTGCCATCCTCCTGTTCCTCTCCTCAGCTGCTTGTGGAGCCTGGGGTTTGGGGTTTATATGGGTACAAGTTGCGGTGGGTCTTGGCAGGCCAAAAGGCAACTTTTGGGCACAAAAAGCAGGAATGCCTGTTCCCACTAAGGCTGCAGGTTTCTAGGCTTGAGAGTAGGGCATTTTCCAGAGAACCGCCCTCTTCTACCCAGTATTTCCCTGTTTCCTGTCTGTTTCAAAAACATCCGTTTTTAACATTTGATGAGCACGTACCATCTGACAGGTGTTTTCCTTCACAATCTCACTAATGAATTCATGAAAGGTGCTTCAACATTGCCTGAAATGTGGTAAACCCTCATTAAACATTAGCGATGATGGTGACGGTAGTGGTGGTGGTGACCGTACAAGAATCCCATGAGAAATGTATTAATATCATTCCTCACTTGTAGTTGAGGAAACTGAGGCCCAAAAATATAACTTCCCAAATTCACACTCTAGTTAGTGGCAGAGCTGGGATTCCAACCCAGTAAGTCTAAGGTCCATGTGCCAAACACTTCTGCTATGCTATACACCAGGGAATCTCAGACGTCACCATGGAGATGACTCATCTGAAGTTTAATTCAGATTCTGATTCAGGAGGTCTCGGGTGGGGCCTGGGATTCTGCATTTCTAACAAGTGCCCAAGCTGTGCCGACGCCACTGGTACTGAAACCACAATTTAGTAGAGGGTTGTACACCTCCTCTCTCACAGGCATCCTGAACCATTTTTTATCTATGTGTTCATTTTCCTCTGCCTATAACACTCAAATATGCTTATGCTAATTAAAAATATTTTTCGAATAGCTCCATCTATGTCCCATTCAACAATAGTCCCTAGCTTTCTTTCAACCTCTACTTTTATATGCTACTCACTGAGACCACAAACTGCCCTCTGAACACCAAATTCAGGTTTTCTCCATCGCTGAACGATCAGCATTTTCAGTTACCACAAGGGGGCAGTGCCCACTACAACAGTTCAGACTCGGCAGCAGTATCTCAAGTAGAGTTGTGGAATTGTACAATTACATAAACATATTCTTTGAAATGAATAGAAACGAGGAAAATAAAAATAAGAATGCAAAGTTATACATACTGTATGAGCACTGACGAGGATTTCAGGCTGAATGGACCCCTGGTTTCATTCATATTTTTGTCATATTCCTTGCAAATGCACAAACACATTGGCAGTCATTAATCATGCATATGTCTGACACTTGAAAGTTTGCAGACATCTTCAACTACACTACCTCATACAATCAATGGCTTCCTTTTACCTGTATAGATTATGTACTCTTTGTGAGCCATACCTCAGACTTCCATTGCTTCCACTATGTTAATAATAGAAAAATCTAAAACCTTGATTTATCTGATTTATCAAATATCTTCCCTCTCTCCCTGCCTTGACTTGCCTTTTACGAGAAGCAGGGACATCACTAAGTGACTCAGCTTCATTCTAAAACACAATGTTATAGATCAAATTACATTCCCCTAAAAATTCCTATGTTGAAGTCCTAACTCCCAATATCTCAGAATGTGACCTTATTTGAAGATACGGTGTTTACAGAGGTGATCAAGTTAAAATGAGGTCACTAGGTGGATCCTAGTCCCATATAATTGGTATTCTTATAAAAATGGGAAATTTGGAAACAGCGAGAATGCCGTGTAAAGTAAAATCTTGCTTTCATGTAAAGATGAAAGTGGAGATTGGGGTGATGCATCTACAAGCCAGGGAGCACCAAAGATTGCCAGCAACACCCAGAAGCTAGACGGGAGGCATGGAGCAGGCATACCCCCACAGCTCTCCAAGAGAACCGAACTTGTGACACCTTCATCTTGAACTTTAGCCTCCAGAACTGTGAGACGATGTGTTTGTTTCCTAAGCCACCCAATTTGTGTCACTTTGTTATGGTAGCCATAGCTACTGTACGCAACTTACACAACTACTACACACAAGTTACAGGCATGAACTGGCATCGAAGCTCCCCTGCATAACCCGTAAGGTGACCATCATCTTCAGAATGATGACCCTATAGCAGGGAGTATTCAATAGTTTAAAGAAAGATAACTAAGTAAAGTGAACTAGGGCATTTTGAAAATATTTTTTTAGATCAAAAGAAGAAGCAAAATGCTTTTCACACTGCCCTATCTCTTTACATCTTAATTAAATTCAGATTTTGCTGTAATTCCACTATAAACAGTTGAAGAACTAAATATATAAAAATTTTACAACAAGCTTGAACACGAAATTTTTTCACTGAATCGCTTAAAAGTTGATTAAAATAGCTTCCTTGGTCCATTTATCCCAAGCAAGGAAGGGTGGAACTTAATGAAAAGAAGCAAGGCTGCTTGTAAAAACAAATTTACAATGAAATTTAGTAGACTCTCATTCCAAAATTATATACGTGTATATAATAATGTATTTATAAGCATGCAGAAAGGTATCTAGGCCAGGTGTGGTAGCTCACCCTTGTAATCCCAGCACTTAGGGAAGCCAAAGAGGACAGTTGAGCCCAGGAGTTCCAGACCAGCCTGGCTAACATGCCAAAACCCTGCCTCTACCAAAAATACAAAAATTAGCTGTGTGGTGGCACATGCCTGTTATCCCTGCTACTTGGAGGCTGAGGCATGAGAATCACTTGAACCCAGAAGGTGGAGATTGCAGTGAGCCGAGATCATGCCACTGCACTCCAGCCTAGGCAACAGAGTGAGATTCCATCTCAAAAAAAAGTTTTCTTAAAAAGACATCTATGGAAGATTATTTACCAAACTACTATTTTTGTTTTGTTTTTGGTTTTTGAGACAGAGTCTTGCTCCATCGCCAGGCTGGAGTGCAGTGGTGCAATCTTGGCTTAGTGCAACCTCTGACTCCCAGGTTCAAGTGATTCTCCTGCCTCAGGCTCCCGAGTAACTGGGATTACAGGCACATGCCACCATGCCCGACTAATTTTTGTATTTTTATTAGAGATGGGGTTTCACCATGTTGGCCAGGATGGTCTTGATCTCCTGATCTCATGATCCACCTGCCTTGGCCTCCCAAAGTGCTGGGATTATAGGTGTGAGCCACAGCACCTGGCCCCAAACTACTATTTTTACAGTAAATAAGGCTGCGGATGAGAGAAGACTCAAATGAGTTGTCTGGGTTTTATTCGGTACAACCAGTGAAATAACCACTCAGCATCCTCTTATATACATTTCTACCGCTCAGCAGCAGCTGATCTCATACCTCCCTTGGATAATTCATTTGGTAGTATTGCACATATCAGAAAGAAATCCTATTTTAGAGACAAGTTAGTGCTTTAAATGCCAAAACTAGACTGCCTGGGATTAAATTCCAGGCCTATCACTTGCAGGCCTCATGACTTAGAATCAGTTACTGCATTTACTTCTTTTCATCTGGAAGATGGACACAGTGAAAGTGTTTAAATCCTAGAGTTTGTGTGAATGGTATACAAAGGACCTGGTACTTAGTAAGCCCTCCTTAAGGGCAGGATATTTATGATCACTATTTGAACTACATTAATAATAATTTTTAAACCTTTGCTTTTAGTTCTATGAAGGTGTGATTGACAAAAATTATATCTATTCAAAGTGTACAAAATAATGTTTTAATAT
The DNA here is from genome assembly GCF_024542745.1 of Macaca thibetana thibetana. Classification (NCBI taxonomy): domain Eukaryota; kingdom Metazoa; phylum Chordata; class Mammalia; order Primates; family Cercopithecidae; genus Macaca; species Macaca thibetana. The sequence continues at coordinate 35,125,348 of NC_065583.1, forward strand.
ACATCCATCCCTAAGTGTCTGCTGGGGATTGGTTCCAGGACCTCCCTCAGATACCAAAATCTGAGGATGCTCAAGTCCCTGATATAAAATGGTATATATTAGGTTGCTGCAAAAGTGCCAACCTAATAGTATTTATATACAACTTATGCACATCCTCCCATATACTTTAAAGCATCTATAGATTACTTGTAATAACCAATGCAATGTAAATACTATGTAAATAGTTGTTATGCTGTATTATTTAGGGAATACTGACAAAAAGTCTGTACATGTTCAGTACAGACAAGTTTTCTTTTTTATATTTTCAACCCGTGGTTAGTTGAATCTACATACAAGGAACCCATGGATACAGAAACCAGACTATACATATATTATACATTGTGAGATGGTTACCACTATCAAACTAATTAACATATCCATTCACATACTTTTTTTTTTTTTTTTTTTTTTTTTTTGGTATTCTCAACACAAAGAAAAAAAAGCCAGGAACAATAATTCTAAGAGACTGCTGAAGACCTACTGACAGTTCCTTGCCCAAAAGTAGATGCTGTCATATTTATCACTTGCTCAAGACTGGGTAAGAAAAGAGCTTGAACTAGATTATGCAAATAAAGCCTGAACATGTTTCAACTCTCCATGTAGCTCCTGTGTCCACATTCGTAGAAAATGCAAAAGCTACAGCAAGTTTTAAAGCAAGTTGAATGATCTCCAGTGTCATTTGGTGTTTACGTGCAAGGATAGTTCTTTTGAAAAAATAATTGCTGAGGCTGGTTCTGAGCAGACATGAGATCCTAAAGCATGCCCCTTCTTCCCCAGCCTATACTCTGTCTCTCATAAAAAAGAATTCTCAACAGCCATTTGAAAGATGTAGATCTGTATTGATAACACAGAAAGTTAATTATGACATAATAAGAAGAAAATCAAATTTTCAATGGCATCTAATAGGAGCTTTTCAAAATTACGTTATGTATATAAAATGTATTTGAAAATATGCAGAGAGATATCTGGGAGGTATCACATCTCACCTTTCCCACGTAGCCTTCCCTGACCAATTGATAAACTCCTGCTTCTGAGCTTTTAAACCTCTTTCTAGAGTCTCTCAGTGATTCATATATGTTAATATTAATTCATTTCAGGGAGGTTCCTCAAGGGCCACAACAGTAAGTGAGGAAGCTTTGGAAAATGGGATCATGATTCCACTCCAATGCTTGCTTCAAACTATATAGCTCTCCTTTTATATATTGCAGACACTGGACTTTTGCCTGAGATGTGATCTGAAAATATTTTTTTCACAATTAAAGAAAGAACACCTCTGGCCCATGACATGAATTTGGTACTTGCTTTACTACATTTCTAATCATATCCTCCTATGCAACATGACAGATGACAATTTCACCAAAGCCCATCCTCTCTCCCCAGAGTGGCTTTGAAGACTTGACAGGACCTTAGTCCCACATCTTTGATTTTCCCATAACTTCTAGAATGGCTTCATAGATTCTTGTTGAATGATTGAAGAGTTCTTCAGTTTGGACATTTATCTTTAGAGGAGACTGTCAGACTAACCAACACTCCAGATATTTCTACCAAAGACTAAGACTCACTGGTCTACCAATTCTCATTGGCTCCTCACATGACACCTAAAATCCTGTTTTACTATTACTCCCCTTCACAGAGATGCTCTCTTTTCAGAAGCATTTTTGCACTTAAGGCAGGCAAATTTGGGGGCCCAAGGAAGGCAATGGAGCTCCTTTCTTAACATGCCGCCAAGCTATGAAGTTAGAGTTGGAACTGGAATACTGCGCATTCCTTCCCCAACTCATCTGGCCCTAGGATGTCTGCAACATGTATGAAGATGCCATTCCACCTGCTGGATTCTGTAGTCATGGAAACCGCTCTCGTTGGTGCTGAAGAGAGCATCACAAGCACACTGGCTCCTCAAGGTGGGCAAGGTACGAAAAGAGTAATATACCAAAAACCTTCAATTGTACACTTTAAATGGGTAAATTGTGTGGTATATGAATTATATCACAATAAAGCTGTTTTCTCAAACAAAAGAACATGACAAAATTCAATGTACAAGGTTGTCATGACAATGGAATTTTGATTTTTTTTTAAACAACTAGGTTTTTCCCTAAATAATAGAACCCATCATTTAGTAAGAACTTAAAGCAGGCAATACTCTACAAAAACAAAACACCTGTAGCCGGGGATGGGCTTATTATGTCTAAACTAGATTTTAGCCAGCCTGGGCCCCTATCTTAGCGCTTTACTTGCTGAAATATCTGTTCTTTTAAAACAATGTACTCCTTTTTAGGGAACCATGTCATCTTCATGGTGGAGAAAATCAATCCCCACCAGCTCTCTAGGGTCTTTTTGGCTGACCCTAGAGCCAATGAGGGCCCCTCATTGTATTGTAACAAAAATCATAACTGCAATTATTATTTTATTACAACAACTTTAAAAACTCTTGGGATGAAAAGGGGCAGCTAAAAGAATGCAGTGCATCAAAATATCAACCACAGTTGTGTTCGGATATGACTATGAAGGATTTTTTCAAGAAAATAAAGTTCTACCTAAGCTATCGCAATACAGTCATCTCCTTATGTTCTTACTAACCTTTTGCTTTCCAAAGAGCCATCGCATCTATGTCCAAATTTTGTTCTCCATAAAGTTTAAATGAGCAGTTATTAACATAGACTCCCTCCCTCCAAAAACAAAACAAAAAAAACCAAAAAAATACCTGGCAGAAAAAAGTGCAAGACAGGGTGGAGAGGAAGATGCATCCACCTGGCAGCTGAGATTCCTGGACGCCAGCTTGGGCCTTGCTGACATAGGACAAGTCACTCTCACATTCAGAGCATCTGTCTCCACGTGTGGAATATAAAAGTTTGACCCAGATCATTCAAAAGAGACTCTTTCTGATTTAACAGTCTCATTGCTTGGAAATAGCGTTCAGATCTCCCAACTCCAAGTACCTGGCTCTCACAAACCCAGTTCTGTGGAATTTAGAATTTACAGGGTAACCATCAAGTCTGAAAACATAAGCAAATCAATAATAAATGGCTTATCAATTAAATAACATGATAAAATTATAATCTACATCTCCAGACTTGACCACCATGTAACTAACAGCACAATCAATCTTCTTCCGTCATCTTTCCTACAGCAGGACTTCAGGGCTACATAACCAACAGCAAAAGTAGGAAGGGGGTCTCTTGTAGCAGTAGCCACTCAGACCCAGCCATACCTATGCAGACACTTACCTTAGAGATGAATATCACTTGGCTTGCACCTGTATTCTGGAACGGCACTCCAGGACACCAGACACTAAATCCTGGACATGTCACTCAGGAAGGTCCCACAGCCAAAAATACTCCACAAAAACAAAATAACTGTAGTCCGAAAAGGAGCACAACCTGGGGACTAGAGAAAGGAAGGCTCAGCAAAGCAAAGCAGTCTGAAAAGAAAGAAACACTAACTGTATATTATGGCCTTTTCAACATTGCATGTAGGAGTAAAACTGGTGCAGAACTGCAAAGTTGAGGGCTCACTCGTGCAGCGTCCACAGAGGGAACTGAGGTACGCTCTTCAAACACTTAGGCCTGCTAGCCAACTGCAGCTGGTTGGTGAAGCTCAGCTGAATCCACTCTATTTCACCAGGCGCTTCACCTGCCATGTTCAGAGCCTGAAAACTTATGGGTAGAAAAAGATGTTAACTCTCAAAGCCCTGAAATAAACAACGCTAACTTCTCTGATAAGCAATAGCTGTTTTCTGGTGCATCTAATACAGGGGTACTGAGTACACAACAATAAGCTTCAAAAGGCTCTCGCAGAGATGAGTAAGTGGGTGCATGACTAAGGTCTCAGCTTAGGTATCTTTTCTAACAGGGAGCCCTTGCCTGACCTTCCCACCAGACCCAGCTCCTGGTTTAGACCAGGCATCCCTCTTCCAGGCATCCACAGCAGCCAGTACTCTTCAATGAAAATTTAACTGTCATTGAAATGTCTTATTTGTTTATTCATCTCTCCTACTAGATTGTAGCTCCTCAAATAAAGGGACCCTTTATGATCCTGGGCTCCCAGAGTCTAGCATCGTGCCTGGCACAGAGAAAATAGCTCAGGAAGCATTCACGTTAAGAAAGGAGGTACATACACTTTATATTCTCAGTGTCAAAGGCTCAATAAATGCTTGTTGAACTAAACTATACTAACGTGAGAACTGCACTTCTTAAAGAACAGTACTGCCCACAGCTGCTTTGGTGCGGCAGGATCATGGAAGAGATCACACAGGTAGTAAATGACAGAGTTGGGATGGAAACCCCTGGGAGAACAGCTCTGGGGTGAGACTTCCGGAAGTTTCCATCCCAACTCTATCATCTACTACCTGTGTGATCTACAGACCCACAGGCAAGATACTGCATTTCTCTATGCTTCCATGTCATCATCTGTAAATAAGGGTCGTCGTACGCATCTCCAGGAGTTGTCATGAAGGTCCAAGTGCCTGGAATGCTCAGCTCAGAAGGTGGAGCTTATGACTCACTCAGTAAATGACTGCCATTGTTATTACCCCTTCTCTGGAAATAAGCTACAGGGTAAACTTTGCCCAGCCCTAGTAAGAGGTCAGTCTTAGCCCTGCTTTGACCAGAAGCCACTTAAAAGTCTGGTCACAAACTTGCTTTTTCTGGGTTCTTTTGAAGATCAAGCTGGCTGAGGTGCCCTGTAACTTGCATATAAAGCAGAATTGTGTGTGTGTGTGTGTGTGTGTGTGTGTGTGTATGCCTACAGCTCAGATGTTCAGTTGTTTGATGACTACTTCTCAATATCCAAAGCCTACCTCCTGGCAACATCACTATGAGTGGTATGTGTGTCAGGAAAGGGACACAGCTGGGACATTTAGGGTTGGCAGCTGCTTTGTGGCTACAGCCTTAGCTTAAGTGTGGAATTAGAGAAGGCTCGTCTGAAAGACCATTTCAAGCCAGGGACACTAGGCATCAGAGGGACCCAGCAAATTTTGTGTCTCAACATTCTGAGTCTCCCTTTCTCCTGCTCCCCTCGTACCCTTTCTCACCCAGCACTGTCCTTTCACTTGGTCCCTCTAGACCACAGTCTCTTTCTTCATAAACTATTTTTTTTAATCAGTCAGAATAGGCTGCTGTAGCTCATACCTGTAATCCCAGCACTTTGGGAGGCCGAGGTGGGCAGATTGCTTTTGGCCAGAGTTTGAGACCAGCCTGGTTAACATGGTGAAACCCCATCTCTATTAAAAATACAAAAAAAAAAAAATACCCAGGCATAGTGGCGGGCACCTGTAGACCCAGCTACTCAAGAGGCTGAGGTTGCAGTGAGCTGAGATCGTGCCACTGCCCTCCAGCCTGGGCAACAAAGCCCTCAGAAAAAATAAAAATAAATTAAAAAGTCTCAGAATAGAATATCCATTCGGCTGGAGGCTACTCAGCATTTCAAGAGCAGGGAAATCTGCTCTTTACCTTTTCTCCATCCCAAATAACTCCTTTCTTGGAAACAGCTTTATTGAGGTATAATTTGCATACCATAAAATGCAATCATACATTTTCATCACCCCAAACATATCCTCTGTTCCAATTTGCAGTCACTCCCCTTTCCAACCTCGGGACCCAGGGAACCACTATTCTACTTCCTGTTTTTATAGATTTGCCTTTTCTGGACATTTCCTGTTAATAGAATCTTACCGTATTTTGTTGTTGTTGTTGTTGTTGTTGTTGTTGTTGTTGTTGTTTTTGTCTGGGTGTTTTTATTTAGCATAGTGCCTTTGTTAATCCATATTGTAGAATTTATCATTCCTTTTTATTGCTGAATAACATTCCATGGTATGAAGGTAGCCACTTGTTTATCCATTCACCACCTGATAAACATTTGGGTTGTTTCCAGCATTTTGGGGGGATGAGGTTGTTTCCAGTTTCCATTTCAAATACTCTCAATTGTTTTTAATTGTTCTGCTCTATCCACCCCGTCCATATCATTTCTCCTTAGAATCCCTTCTATCCAACAGGAGAGGTTCAGATACTAGGCACTTCCCCAAAATAAATAAAAATAAGAAAACCTGACAAATGTTCACCACACCTACAACTGAATTCTATATTTTAAGTGGATATGCTATAAACAAAGATTCAAATAACTTCCACTTATAATGCAAATAAAGACTTCTTTTATGTTTGCTAGTTACATTTATCCTTTATATAGAAATAATTTTAAAATGCAGAAAATGTAGATACAAGCTACACATAACATCCATCAGATACTCAGATGTACAAGTGCTAATATTCAAAGTAAAATGTGAAACTTGAATAGTATGGTCTGAATCTTTATATGCCCTCCAAAATCACATGTTGAAATTTTCAGCCCAAGGGTGATGGTATCAGGAGGTGGGACCCTTGGCAGGTAATTAGGTCATAAGGACAGAGCGCTCATTAATTAGGACTAGTGCTCTTATAAAAGAAACGCAAGAGAACACCCCTCCACCCCTTCTACCCTGTAAAGACACAAGGAAAACATGGCCATCTATGAACCAGGAAGTAGCAGACAACAAATCTGCCAATGCCTTGATCTTGGACTTCCCAGGCTCCAGAACTGTGAGAAATAAGCTTCTGTTGTTTAAGCCACCAGTTTATAGGATTTTGTTATAGCATCCTCGTGGACTAAGACAAATGGAGTAATGAGGATTGCCGAGGGTGAGAATTCCTTTTTGCTACAAGCACATAATCTCACTTTGATTATTGTGGTTAATGATAATCTAGGAAGAAAACTTATTTGTAATTCTCAATCATTCAGAAAATTATAATACATATTTATATATGTGTGTATGTACATTTATATGTGTATATACAAAGAGAGAGGGGGAAAAAAGCAAATGTGGCAAAATATTAATAATTGGTGAACCTGGGCCGGTGCAGTGGCTCATGCCTGTAATCCCAGCACTTTGGTAGTCTGAGGCAGGCAGATCACTTGAGGTCAGGAATTTGAGACCAGCCTGGCCAACATGATGAAACCCTGTCTCTACTAAAAATACAAAAAAAAAAAAAAAAAAAAAAAATAGCCAGGCATGGTGTGTTGCACACTTCTAGTCCCAGCTACTAAGGGGGCTGAGGCAGGAGGATCGCTTGAATCCATGAGGCAAAGGCTGCAGTAAGCCAAGATTGCGCTACTGCACTCCAGCCTGGGCAACAAAGTAAGACTCTGTCTCAATAAATAATTAATCGGTGAACTCAGATGAAGTATATAGGGCAATTCTTTGTGCTCTTCTTGCATTTTTTTCTATACATTTGCAATTATTATTTTTCTATTTTTTGAGACAGAGTCTCTGTCTGTCACTCAGGCTGGAATGCAGTGGGACCATCTTGGCTCACTGCAACCTCCGCCTCCCAGGTTCAAGTGATTCTCCCGCCTCAGCCTCCCAAGTAGCTGAGACTACAGACATGTGCACCATCGCACCTGGCTAATTTTTGTATTTTTTAGTAGAGACGGGGTTTCACTATGTTGGCCAGGCTGGTCTCGAACTCCTGACCTCAGGTGATCCACCCGCCTTGGCTTTCCAAAGTGCTGGGATTACACGTGTGAGCCACCGTGCCCAGCAGCAATTATTTTTAAATAAAAAGTTAAAATAAATTTCCCCCAAAAGAGTGGAGAAAGTTCATTCTCATTCAGTCCAGTTTGTCTCTAGCTGGAGCACCAGGAGATGCTTCCCTGAGTCAGTACCAATAGATTTGGGAAGTGCCACATGACAGTCTTTAGTTTCCCTCAATTGTCTATTAAGAATCAAATTTCCATGGTATTAAAGGTGACTTGAACCCATTTAGCTTTTTGTCTTATACAGCTTCGGGAGCCTTGAATATCATCATCTTGAATATATAAGCCACAATGTGAAGTAGTATATTTGTTTCTTGGTTCTGAATGAATCTCTTCCACATACATCAAGTGGAACTACCTTCCTCATAGTCTTTAATCTGCAAAACGTTACTCTGCTCCCTCCCCCATTTTCTTCCCTGTAAGACAGTGTGGGCCTCTTCACATCCGAAAGTGATGCTTGTTGAGACTTAAGGATATTTCATCCTTAAATAGTTACTGGGAGTTACTGTGCCTTGCTGGAATAAAGTGTTGCCCCAATTTACTGTTCTATAGGAACAACTACTTCCCAGAGGTAAAAGGAAGGAAAGCAAACGGAAATAGAAATTTGAACAAAGAAATCCAGCACCACTGACCACTGTCCCAATAGCTATACTGATCAGCACTTATTTATTGAGTTCTAGGACACTGAAGAATTTTAAAACGTTAGACCCTTCCTTAGTTGGGAAAAATTGATGAAAGCACAGTACCAGAATCCAGAGATCTGAGTGCAGCAGCATACTCTCCTGTATATCATGTTTAGCTTTTCTGACTAGCCACACTCAGTGTAGCATGTATCTTCATATCAACCCCCAAACACCGTTCTCTGAACATTTCGAGCTCCTCTAATCCCCCCAGAGTATCCATTGCTTATTTTAAAATTTCAAGGCTAGTTCTACCAAATCATCTTATCTGAGAATTTTTTATTTCTAGAGACAGAGGATCACTCTGTCTCTAGATAGAGTGTGTACGCCATCATGCCTGGTTTATTTGTTTCTTAGAGGTGGGGGCAGGGGTCTCACTTTGTTGCTCAGTCTGGTCTTGAACTTCTGGCCTTAAGCAATCCTCCCGCCTCCACCTCCCCAAATTCTGGGATTACAGGCATGAGCCAGTGTGCCCAGCCCAAAATTATTTTTACCAACTTTAAAATATAATTTTTAAAAAAATCTTAAATGCCTTCCACATAGATATTGTTGATTTTTCTTTCATTTCTCTTGTCATGGTAAATCCTCTAGGAATGCTCTCTGAAAAGCAGCTTAATTCATCATGCAGTTGCCTTCATCACCATCACTTGTTGAAAAGTCTTATTAGTATGTAAAGCAGTTCTAATTTGGAGCTCTAAAATTACCTCTAAAAACTCATAATAAACTGAGAGTCATCCATAATTAGATTTTTTTTAATAGGACTTCTAACTTGTTTTCATTATCCAGCTGTGTTTGATCTCAGCCAGCTGTTGATGGGACTGAGGTGGTTGTAAGGGTTGGGGAAAAGAAGAGGAAGCTCATCTCTGCAGAGTGGGTCGGGGAAGCTTTAGTTCTGTTTAAAACACTGGTTCTCAAAGTGTGGTCTCCCACCCTGCAGCATCAGAGTCTCATGGGAACTTGTTAGAAATGATTTCGTGGGTCCTACTCCAGACCCACTGGATCAGGCCATCAGGTGAAGTTCAAAGAACTTGGTTCAGATGTAGTGTTCACTAAATTACAGACTGCAGTCAAGATTTTAGGAACAGCTGGTTGAAAATAATTGCCTTCACTGGCTCTAGTGACCCCCAAGGAACATACGCCACTTACATGTATGTTCTCTTCATTCATCATTTATGGGTATATTTGTATTACTCCACAGGGCTGACGATTTGGTATTAGACTTGCTAATGAGCAGCAGCCATGTGGTCCTGCTATCTGACAGTCAGTACAGTCACAAGTATATTGTATGCAGCAGAGAAGAGCTTAACAGCCAGCCTCCTTCCACATTCTGCTCTCAGGAAATAAGCAAGGGGAGGATCCAGAGGTGTCATTTGACACTGATGACGCAGTACTTATTTCCTATGCAACAGAGCCCAGGCAGGAAGACAAACCTAAATAAGAAGCTAACTTCTGTAAGAAGCTGTGAAGAGTGATGCTGGCAGCTGCCTTTGCAGACTCTAACTCCAGCAGCATGAATGTGTCCTTTGCTCATCTCCACTTTGCTGGAGGGTACATGCCCTCTGATTCCCAGGACTGGAGAACCATCATCCCGGCTCTCTTGGTGGCTGTCTGCCTGGTGGGCTTCGTGGGAAACCTGTGTGTGATTGGCATCCTCCTTCACAATGCTTGGAAAGGAAAGCCATCCATGATCCACTCCCTGATTCTGAATCTCAGCCTGGCTGATCTCTCTCTCCTGCTGTTTTCTGCACCTGTCCGAGCTACAGCATACTCCAGAAGTGTTTGGGATCTAGGCTGGTTTGTCTGCAAGTCCTCTGACTGGTTTATCCACACATGCATGGCAGCCAAGAGCCTGACAATCGTTGTGGTGGCCAAAATATGCTTCATGTATGCAAGTGACCCGGCCAAGCAAGTGAGTATCCATAACTACACCATCTGGTCCGTGCTGGTGGCCATCTGGACTGTGGCCAGCCTGTTACCCCTGCCAGAATGGTTCTTTAGCACCATCAGGCATCATGAAGGTGTGGAAATGTGCCTCGTGGATGTACCAGCTGTGGCTGAAGAGTTTATGTCAATGTTTGGTAAGCTCTACCCACTCCTGGCATTTGGCCTTCCATTACTTTTTGCAAGCTTTTATTTCTGGAGAGCTTATGACCAATGTAAAAAACGAGGAACTAAGACTCAAAATCTTAGAAACCAGATACGCTCAAAGCAAGTCACAGTGATGCTGCTGAGCATCGCCATCACCTCTGCTCTCCTGTGGCTCCCCGAGTGGGTAGCTTGGCTGTGGGTATGGCATCTGAAGGCTGCAGGCCCGGCCCCACCACAAGGGTTCATAGCCCTGTCTCAAGTCCTGATGTTTTCCATCTCTTCAGCAAATCCTCTTATTTTTCTTGTGATGTCAGAGGAGTTCAGGGAAGGCTTGAAAGGTGTATGGAAATGGATGATAACCAAAAAACCTCCAGCTATCTCAGAGTCGCAGGACATACCAGCTGGCAACTCAGAGGGTCTTCCTGACAAGGTTCCATCTCCAGAATCCCCAGCATCCATACCAGAAAAAGAGAAACCCAGCTCTCCTTCCTCTGGCAAAGGGAAAACTGAGAAGGCAGAGATTCCCGTCCTTCCTGATGTAGAGCAGTTTTGGCATGAGAGGGACACAGTCCCTTCTGTACAGGACAATGACCCTATCCCCTGGGAACATGAAGATCAAGAGACAGGGGAAGGTGTTAAATAGATTTAAGTTTCAAAGCAAAACAAATTGTGATTATTGTATTTACTTGTACTGCTGCTTATCAATATTGCTGACTTTACAAACTGTAATACAATTATTACCATTAGGAATTACAAAAATATTCCACAATCTACACTTTCCAAATGTGCAATGTGGTAAGTAGAGAACCATGTTAGAATAGATAATTATGTTTCAGAATTAGAACCTGGCTTCCCAAACAATTTAATTGTTTAAAGATGTTGCTGTCAAAGTGATTAGATAGCCCGGCTATTCTGTCATTTGTTCACAATGGTTTCACTGGGTACCCCCTAGGACCAGCCCTGTAGTGGACCGGCTGGAGCCTGGAGTAGAGGTTCTGTCAAAGCTGAGCCCCTCTACCTTCAGTTTCATCCTGGACCTGCTAGTCCTAATTTTACCTACCAAATTGTATTTCACATAACCAAAGCTCAAAATGTACTTTCACTTGAGATTTTTAACACATTAATGATAAATTTTAGTTATCTTCATTTACTTAATAAATGTTAATTTACTTGATGAAAAGTCCGTATCATCATGTTCATGACTGAAGGTCAAAGAAAAAGAAACAGCACCTGATTCCAATTCTGGACTAATTTCAACCCATGGCTGGTTCTGGCTAAGTTTAAATAAATTCCAACTTATACTAAAGCCTGCTTCAGTGAACTTTTTAAAGCTACCTGAATGAGTCTTCAGTTTCTGAGAATTTTAGCAGCTTTCCAATGACTTTCAATAGTCTGATATGGGGGGAAAAAGTACTTTAAAAATCCCTCTCTTCACTTCCAGAATGTGGGACAGTTATTTTTCTATAAGCAGAAATGTGTTCCTCTTAATATCTCCTTTCTCCCAAGATAAACCATGGTTAATGATACAGGTATAGATTACTCCTCAAATATAAATAGAAGATGGAGATGGTGATCTTTCTTGTTAATGGTACTAAACTTACCCTCACCCATAACGCTGAACTTGAACCCTATTCAACTTTTAAAATACTATAGGATTTCTAAGTTACAAAAATAATCGAGCAACCTGAGAAAGAGATTGATGTTAAAAAGAGAAAATCCAACAAACACAAGACAGAATTTGGTTAAGAATACAAAATAAAAAGCATAAGGGCAATGCAGAAAGAAAAGCAGTAAAACTGTGTACCCAGACATATGGTAAAATTTGAGTAATAGGCAATAACCATTCATTTTATGGCAAGGTAAAACACACCCAGTAAAACATGATTATGATACATTTCTTCCCCTTTTAAGTATAATGATATTCGTCCATGATGCTTGATTACTTTGTTATAGAACTCGGGTATTTTCACTGAAAGGTTCCCTCAGAACAGAAAAATGCCTTTAGGGCAAACGAAGCAATGCAGAATCTGAAATATAAAGAATTATGTTATGGAAAAAAAAAAGATGTTGTTTTTTATGTTGTGTATGGGTTTCCGGATTCTTTGCTTTTTCATAAGTGGTCATAGTTTGCTTTTTAACACAGGAGGTAGGGCTATATTCTTTTTACTTCCTTCATTACAAATTTTATGTAAAGCTCATGTATTCAAATACAGTAAAATTTAACCCAAGAATCCAAAATATTGTTTTGTGATATGGTAGTTACAGAAAGGATTATCATTGTCTGTGATTATTTGAATTAATAGTTTTTATGTTCATTATATGTAGTAAACTTAGGATGTAAGCTTCCAGGGTTTGACACTTTAAACTTGTAAAGAAATAAAAATAATTACGTTTTACTTCAGATTGTTTCTGGAGATTTAAAGCTGTCTTTGTCTTGAATTATCATTCCAAAATCATTATTAGGAACAATGGAGCTTTATGGGGCCATTTGACCTTAACACTGGAACATGTCTCAGAGTGAACTTATTTTCAGAGTTTGCTAACAAGCACCAAATCAAGATGCAGACACTGGAACAAAGAGTAATCACAATGAACCTTTCATTAAGAACCTGATACACAAAGTAAGTCCTGACTTGATCCCTTAAAAAATCTGCTTAGAGAAGTTTGGTTTGTGTCTTATCTGCTCAATCCCGGATACTTTTAAGATAAAAGTAGGAAATTAGAACAGATATCACCAAACTGTTTTCTTCTCACTTCTCTACTATGAGAAACAATGTAGTAAGTGGACAAACAATACTATGTGGAATTCAGAATAACAAAATAAGGCATTCTGGAAACTTTACCCTTGTGAGACAGTCATATTTCTACATACTACATTATAGTTGTGCTCCTCTTGGCAAGCACTTCAGTTTCATTCCTCAGAGTACTTAAAAATCACTCAATGAACTTATAAAATGAACTTCAAAGAAAGAGAAAAAAGGAAACAAAACAAGGCCAGGTGTGGTGGTTGACACCTGTAATCCTAGCACTTTGGGTGGCTGAGGTGGGAGAATGGCTTGAGGCCGGGAGTTTGAGAGCAGCCTGGGCAACAGAGTGAAACCATTTCTTAAAAAAAAAAAAAAAAAAGCCAGACATGGTAATGCGGTAATGCATTCCTGCAGTCTCAGCTACTCAGAAGGATCACTGAAACCAGGAGTTCAACATTACAGTGAGCTATGATGGCACCACTACACTCCAGCCTAGGAGACAGTGAGATCCTTTGTACGAATTAAAAGAAAAAACATATCCTGTTTATCAACTTTATAGCTGAAGACCTTAGTCTGATCAATGCCAGGTTCCTACATACAGAGTTCACAAAATTTCTATGACACTTAATAGATTTAAGCTAAGAACTATATAACATGAATGTGAATGCGTGTGTCTGTGACTATACACACAACATACAAACACAGATCTGTTGGTATTCCTTCTTTCTAGGATTTGTTACAATCATAGTGGGTAAAAGATAATGGAAAATAAATTATTCTATTAATATATATATTTTCTTAAACATTTATTTATGTGGCACTCTGAAGCGAGCAATCTATGAGGGGATAAAATAAAAAGATTTGTTTTCAACTCGGGAGGTAAAGCTAGATATATCAATTTGGAACCGATTCATGGTGTGACGCACACATGTTGAAAGAATGCCAAAAAGGTGCAAACCATCATACAGTACAAAGGACAAAAACAAAAAAAACCCCAGCATCTTCTTGCTTTGAGGCAATAAGGCACTGCTAAAAAGACTTGAGCACCAAAATGATTCTCTACAAATTCTTTCCTTTTTATACTGCAAATACTAATTATATTCAAACCTTTAAAAACTAGGTAATACTTAAGATTTAGAGTCAACTTACTTTGTGCGAAATTCTATTTGCTGCTTTTTTAAAAATCAGGTTAAAATAAGCTCTTAAAAATTAAGTAACAATAATCATATACAATACAGATATATAAAAAGGGTTGGTTTATTGTAGTTCAAATACATAAACTGAACATTCAAACATCTTAAAATTAAACTTTAGCAACAAAGTTTAACATTCAAACAGGAGTATAGTTTACAAGAAACACCCAGAAAGGTAATTTGTTGTCTAATCCAGAATATTGATAAAGATCACTTAATGGTGAATAAAATATGTTTAACCAGTGGTTCTATTCTGGCCAACATGTTAGTTATGACCGTGGTTCCATACCTGAGAAGAAATTACTACATAAATCTTCTCTTAGGCTAAACAACAAGACTTGGTCTATAATTCAGAGGGGATAATCAAAGCACGTAAGTGAACAAATAAAACTAATCTGATCTTTAGAGACAAAGGTAAAAGTATTGTCCATTATAATAATCGTAGCCTCTGGAAGATAAGAATTCAATTTTCAGTGTCTTCTCTTTTACCCGCTTTAAAAAAAAAAATCAAAACAAAACAAACCCCAACTCAGGTTTTCTTGGAGTCTGTAGTATTTGCATCTGGCAAGTTCAAGCCACAAATGCTCTTACTTCTTGCATGTATTAACACTGCTAGGAAGAACGTCACCAAGTCACTGACTTCCACACCTCATAAAAGGATGAATTTTAGCTTCAAGATTTTAAGATTTACTAGAGACAGCCTATATTTGAGTATGTATGTCAGTCATGCCACACAAAGAAAAGCATAAATATTTCCAAAGTGTTCTGTTCAGAAACTGTTCACAAATGCTTCTCCTTCTGTTTGTCAGATGGTTTTGCAATAGGTTGACTAATGCACATATATGTAAAAACCTGAAAATTGGCTCATGCAAGCATTTTGAATAGATACCCCTGTGGAAGAGTATTTAGAATTATTTTGTTGATCGTCTCGTGGGCTCTGATGCTGTAGGTGGTGGGGGTGGACCCCGGCGATCCAGGTCATCAACATATGCCACAATCAGTTTACGCCTCTCCTCTGGCACACAGTCCAGTACTAAATACCGTTTGTCATTCTGTAAAATTTTTTCTACATCTTTCAGGTGCTGATCAGATTCTTGGATTAATTTTTTGGATCTGAAATAAGAAAAAGAAGTCCAAGAATTACTGACGGCTGTTCACAGGTCTTTCAGAAATGAGCTGGAAATGTCCATCTAGTTCCTAATTGTGTTTCCACTTTTTTTTTTTTAAGAAAAATTTCACTGCAGTGGTCACCTTTGTAAGTCGCCTCAGCAAAGACTCCAAGGAGTGAAAGGGCCTCAGAAGCTGAATTACCCTCCCACCCCTAGTGGTGGTCCCTCCAGATCAGGGCTGAGGGTGGGTGGGTAAATCTTGCCCGTGCTGTACCTGTTCTGTGGATGAACAGAGGACTTCAGTCTGCGGGGCTGCCAATCCCAGCATCTTTCACAAGCTTTCACTTTCACATCTTTCACTAAATTAACTATAAAAATGTAGAAAGAAGTCTTACTTCACATCTAATTTAAAAGCCCAAGCTGATGCAAAACATTAAGGATCCTGACCAAAAAATCCAAATGACAAAATATCTAAAAACCACACCCTCAGCACTATCTAGCCTCCCGTGCACATACCCTTTATTAAGATGTTTCAAATTTCTCTCTTAAAGAAGAAAAGCTGGAGCATGAAACAAAAATGGTTTCCTGCATACTGACTGGTTAAGCAATGCAAAATTGTTTTCCTGATGATAAATTGTTAGGGGTGGGTTTGCTACAGAGAAATCTTTTTTATAGGCTCTAATTTCATAATTTACAATTTGCATTTAAATGTACCCAGCAAAATGCTTTCCTTTGAGGGGAAAAAAAATGTTTATGCTGAGCTTACATAGATGATTTCATGCTTTAGAATGATCTAACCACACTGAATAGTCTTCAGAGGAGGCAAAGAACTGATAGTGAAAGATTATTTTAAAAGACTTTTCATGAAATACAATTCTTACGTAGTTGAGAGTATTCCTAAAAAAAGCAGTGAAGTAAAAAAAAAAAAAAAAAAGGTATGTATTAAAAACTGGATGGGTGGGTAACACAAAATAAGAATTGACATCTGGGCCCTTTCTTTAAAAAAAAAAAAAAGTATGGTAGATATGGGCTGTATTTGACTTTGGACAGAAGTTGGCATCTTCTTATCCCTAAAAATTAATAATGTGTGTGAATGCAAAGAATGCTCTGACCATTAGAGTAAAGACTAGTAAAGAGAATGACTGCCAATATGAAACATTTCATTGCACACACCTATATGTTATAAATTTGGTCTCTTTCAAAAGCGTCCTGAAGTCAGCTTTGGCTGTGATATATTTGTCTCTGATATATTCTTCAAATTCTCTTTGTTTTTTCTGTTAAAAAAAAAAAAAAAAAAAGTTAAGATTATGGAAATAAAGCCCACTAATTCCAAAATAAACATCAATTATTTATTAAACAGTAATGTTTAAGTCACATAATAAAATTCAAATTTCAAAAGAAAAAGGCAACAGGGTACATTTTGTTCATATATAAAATTCATTAAATCACATAATCTGCAATGCTCATTTTTGTGGCATATAGAAAGAATGAGGAATCATAAATTAGTAGTGGCTGAAACTTGAGAACTTCCTATGCGCTACACTGCTGAGCATTTTATGAGGATCATCTACTTCAATCTTCATAATAACCTCATGAAGTGGACACTTAAAAATAAGGATATTAAGGATTAAGTGTTCACTTCCTGCACACTGTATTTTTAACTTCAAGAACAAAAACAGTAATTTGTGGATACAGCAACTGTAGGTTAACACTCAAAACTTAACTTACACAGTACTGAGCATTTAGCTTTCTGGCAAGCCAAAAGTCATAAGATGAATAAACTCTTTGGACTTAAAAAATACTTTATTATCAATTCTAAACAGTCAGAAAAGTTGGAAACTGAGACTGGGTCTACCCCTCTTTCCCAGTCATGCATATTTTATGGTCCAAACATCTACAATCCAATAGACTTTGAGGGGGAAGAAGATTAGATTTATGAGTTTTTATAAAAGATGCCCAGACCTAGAGAAACCAACCAGGAAAGGGGAATGACGTAAAAGAAAACAAATAAAAGGCCTAGGGATAAAATGAACTATAGTAAACAACACTTTTCTTAACATCATTCACTGTTTCAGACCTTGAAGCATATGAGAACTAGCGATCTCGTTACAGGGTTCTGTTAGTCAGGCTTAAGAGTCAAGTGCTTTCATAGTTTGGTACCAATTGCCAGCCTAAATCTAAATATGTCTGTCTAGTGGTACCTGACTAAAATAAAACTGCAGCTTCATTAAACCTCTAAGATCCTAAAACCCCAAGCATTAAAATGTTAAACTTTCTATTGTGCTCTCTTGCTAATTTATCATGCAAGAAACAAAACATGAACTTAAAAATCAGATTCATTTCTCATACACTTAAAAGTAATTCACTTAAAACAATCAACTTCATATTTAAGTATTTATAAATTGATAGTAAATCTTGACACAAAATCCTCTTACCCTGTCACTGGAGGAGAACTTAATACACCGAGGATCTTCCTTAATGATTTTTTTTACTTCTTTCCACGTGGATGTTAAGGTAATCTTTGAAAAGACATGTGAATAAAAAACATAAATACAACTCACTTTTACTTAGGGGGTCAAACTGCAGCACATATGGTACATAATATTACACACTGACCTGCGATCTCTTGTAATGCCCAAGCGTAACTGGACTAGTTAGGGACAGGGAAGCAGCGTTAATGCAATTTCTTTTTGTTGGCTTGCCACAAGAGTTATTTTCATGGCCATACTTTCAAGGTGGCCTAAGACAATCACCTGCAAACCCTGTATTTACATGGGCAAACATCGTAACTTCTGAAGAAACCATCACCAAAAAGAGAGCAGATAAAAAGGAACAAAACCTGGATAACAAAGCGTACAAACTGCCGAACAAGAGGCCACAGTACCAAATTGAAAATGGATCAAAAGAAGAAATTTGCTAAATCTATTATCAGGAGGGATCACTGACCACACAGCTAAGGACATTTTGAATTACTATAGGAGCAGTTATGAATGTGAAAACTAGAAAGAATAGGAATTTCTAAATAATTAAGAATACCATAATTTTTTTAAATCAGAGAATTGTCATATAACGAATTCCAGTAATGAATCTAAAGACCATGACACTAAAAATCATATCAATGCTTTGCTTTAAGAAATTACTAACAAAGATTCATCCAGATTAAAATGAGAAAAATAAGAGACTCTTACCGCAGAAGTTTCATCCAGAAGTTGCCTAAAGTGCTCCCTCTTTTTTTTGGTAAGTGCTTCAATGTGTTCATTAAAAAGTTTCTCTTTCTCCTCTCTTTCCAATAAGGATCCAGATTCCCAGCGGTGATCTTTTCGGAGGGTCCTACGAGTATCAGACCATGACACATCTGAAGAACGTACCTGAAGAGAAAAAATTATATATATATCACCAAAGAGACTTATCTGAATGTCTATTTGCACTTCCATGTCCACTGCAGCATTATTCACAATAGCCAAGATACGGAATCAACCTAAGTGTCTATCAACAGATAAATGGATAAAGAAAATGTAATAAATATACACAATGGAGTACTACTCAGCCTTAAAAAAAAGAGGAAAATTCTATTCATCTGTGGCATGGACAAACCTAGAGGAGAATATAAGTGAAATAAGCCAAGCACAGAAACACAAATATTGCATAGTCTCACATTTGTGGAATCCGAAAAAGTTGAACTCACAGAAATAGAGAGTAGATAGATGGTCACCAAAGTCTAGGGGGTAGGAGACAGGACGAGGGAGAGAATGAGGAGTTACTTGTCAAAGATAAGGAAGTTTCAGAGAGACAGCGGGAATAAGTTTTGAGATCTACTGTACACCAGGGTTAACTAAAGTCAATAATGTATTCTATATTCAAAATAACTGACAGCAAATTCCAAATGTCTCACCACAAAAAATTACAAGCAAACAAAGTGATGAATATGTTAAACAGCTTTGGTTTAATCATTCCACATTATCTACCTATATGGAAACAGCAACTGTACCCCGTAAGTATATACAATTATGATTTCTCAAAACAATTTTTAAAAAGAAGACAGCATAATAGAAGGCATAACAGGTCACGCTGGCTCACCAACCAGCAAAAAGATATGCTTCATTGGTGGTAATGGCATTAAAAGTTAAGCCACACTACTGCCAATGTGAAGAACCGCAGACTAAAATGACAGAAAGGTAAGAAAAGAAAAAGATAAAAACATTTATTTAACCAACACTTACCAAGCATCTAAATACAAGTCAGATAAATACCATGCTTCACAGTAAGATTACAAAATAAGACGCTATCCCTTCTTTCAAAGAGCTCACTTGAAGAAAAACAAGGATAAAAAGGCCAGGCGCGGTGGCTCACGCCTGTAATCCCAGCACTTTGGGAGGCGGGTGGATCACCTGAGGTCAGGAGTTTGAGACCAGCCTGGCCAACATGGCTAAACCCCATTTCTACTAAAAATACAAAAATTAGCTGGGTGTGGTGGCGCGTGCCTGTAGTCCCACCTACTCAGGAGACTGCGGCAAGAGAATCACTTGAACCCAGGAGGCAGACGTTGCAGTGAGCCAAGATCATGCCACTGCACTCCAGCTGGGTGACAGAGACTCTATCTCAAAACAAACAAACAAACAAAAACAAAAAGGATAAACATGTAAACAAATAACTGCAAGTACAGGTAATAAGTGCTGCAGAGTCATATGCT
The DNA here is from genome assembly GCF_024542745.1 of Macaca thibetana thibetana. Taxonomy (NCBI): domain Eukaryota; kingdom Metazoa; phylum Chordata; class Mammalia; order Primates; family Cercopithecidae; genus Macaca; species Macaca thibetana. The sequence continues at coordinate 35,145,457 of NC_065583.1, forward strand.
GAGCAGAAGGGTGGTCTAAGGAACAGTGAGATCGAATCTGCCTAGATGGGTCAGGAGTAGCCTCACAGGAGAGATATTTGAGTGTACCCTTGAAGAACGAGAAAGTGTGTCACTGCAACAGGAACACTTCCAAATCATTTCAGGTAGAGGGACTGCCATGAGCAATGGAAGGATGGTATGGTTCATTAAGCATGTTCAGCAAGGCTACAGTTCAAGGAGCAAGTGAAGAAAGCAAAGGTGTTTAGGAAATATGAAGGTGGGAGGTAAGAAATGAACCATCTTTTATATTATGCTAAGGAGGCTGAATGTGACCTGCAGGAAACTGCTGAGAGTACAGAGAACCTTCATCCCCTGCAAGTAACCAGGAGAGTGACAAAATTAGATTCGTTTTTTATGAAGATTTCTGTGACTGCAATAGAACAGATAAATTTGAGGGAATGTTAGAGGTAGGGACAGAAATTAGGAAACTACTATAATTGTCTAGGGTGTAGGACAAGGTTGTCCAACCTGTGGCCCACAGGCTACATGCAGCCCAGGATGGCTCTGAATGTGCCCCAACACAAATTCATAAACTTTCTTAAAACATTATGAGATGTTTTTGTTTTTTTTTTTTTTTTTTTTTTTTTAGCTCATCAGCTATCATTAGTGTTAACGTACATTTTTCTTTTTGAGACGGAGTCTCACTCTGTCACCAGGCTGGAGTGCAGTGGCACAATCTCGGCTCACTGCAGCCTCCGTCTCCCAGGTTCAAGTGATGCCCCTGCCTCAGCCTCCCACGTAGCTGGGACTACAGGCACGCACCACCACACCCGGCTAATTTTTGTATTTTTACTAGAGACGGGGTTTTGCCATGTTGGCCAGCCTAGTCTTGAACTCCTGACCCCAAGTGATCTGCCCGCCTTAGCCTCTCAAAGTGCTGGGATTACAGGCGTGAGCCACCGTGCTCAGCCATGTTAGTGAACTTTATGTGTGGCCCAAGACAATTCTCCTTCTTCCAATGTGGCCCAGGGAAGCCAAAAGATTGGATACCTCTGGGTAGAGTAAGAAACAGATGCAAGGGAAGAAATCAGAAGTGACAAGAGTAAAAAGTTCCACTGAAAAAGAGAAAAGAAATAGCATAGGAGAGATGTGACAAAGAGAAGCCACCCCCAACTCCAAAAAATATTAGCAAGTAGGACAGTAGTCTGGGGGCATTCACTGTAGGGACAAAAAACCCTACATACCTCAACAACCCGGAGGGGTAAGGGAGAAAGATTTACAACAAAGTTTCAGGGTATCTCCTGGGGTCAGTTACACCTCCAGTCCTCAATGTCATACCATCTACGAGTGTAACTGATCATCACAATGATGGCCCTAAATCATCAAGAAGGTTAAATTGTGTTCAGCACATTTTGTTTCTCACTATGGCAGGTAAGTGTGTGGTATGTCGACTTTCATCAAGAATGATAAATAATAAAGTTGTGAGACTAAATGATTATGACTTTCCATATGTGCAAAATGCCTAACTTCTGAATTTGTTAAATAACTAGGGTTTTTTCCTATAGTAACAGTACTAATACCAAGTATTCAATTTTTAAATGCTTTATAATTTAGCAAATTATCTCCCTCAGAATTGAGTAACATTAAAATATTCATAACAGTAATATAATAAATTTCCAATATCCAGTATGTTAGAGAAAAAAAGTAAAATATTAACATATACCATATCAGACAGAAGAGCTTTGAAATTCTGGATAGCTTCTTCTCGTTTGTGCTGCTCTCTCTCTCGATCTATTTCTTTTGTTTGTTCTGAACGAGCCTTTTGAACCTCCCTTTCTCGTTCTCGAAGGCTTGCCTCAATGCGGGCTTGCCTTTCAAGCTCCTTTTCTTTTTCTGAGTCTAAATTCTGTAAAAGTAAAAATTACATTATCCTTCTTACCAACTCCATCAAAGTATGTTTTTACAGAATAACCAGCTTGCCAAATAAAAAATTCCAAATCTAGTTTTTGCCCAGAATATACCTAAACACTGTGTGTTTAAACACTCTCGTCTCCAAATCGACTAGACTCTCATGTTAAGAATACTAACAAGAAAAATTCCAAACCCCCAATAGAAAAATCCCCAAAAACATATACCCTTAAACACAAGTTAGAATTGTATTATTCAATGAAAGCAATACAAGTAAACACAACAGTTACCTTGGCTATTTTTTCAATGTACTGTTTGAAAAGATCTTCTCTCATTGATGAACTATCTACTGCTTTGTAACGTGGATCACTTTCTACTTTGTCTTTTACTTTGCTCCATCGAGACTGACTGTCCAAGTGATGATTAGATAATAGTTCAAAGAAATCCGATTTAATCTGTATTTTGAAACAGGTAGTGGGATGGGAGGGAAAATAATGTACCATGAGAAATTCATCATATCTTAAATATTTACAACTAGAAAAAAAATTCACTTACCTTAAATATGAGAATAGCTTTTAAAATACAGGCATTTAGAGTAGAATGAATTACAGTAAAAGATCAGAAGTGTTCTTTTACTAGAAATGTAAACATCAACAAGCATATAAGCTTTCATCTAAAATTTGCCAAATTCAAGATAAATAATACTTTATAAAGAAATTATTCAAATATAGAAAAAGGCTTTTTCAGATTGTTGATAACTTCAGATCTCAGAACTGCCATGTATTCATAGGGAATATAAATTTACATCGAGCTGCATTTATTTTTAGCTAAGAGTCAGGCTTATGAGCTGATAATACTTTAATATCAACATGGTAAAAATGATTTATTTAAAAAACTATATGGATAAAAATTTTGGCCATTGAAATTAATAAGACATTTAAAAATCACTGCAAGTCATTACAAACTTACACTGTCAAATGTCTAAAATCAAAATGGGGTAAAAATTTGTATTTTGGTGAAAAAAGGCAGTTGTACACCTTGATATGTGAGAAAGTTATAGAATTTCTATGTTCATAATTAACCATTACTAAAAAATTGCATTCAGATCTATACTTTTTAGCATTAAACATGTATGCCTATACCATTATAAACTCAGAATGTAAGTGTTTATCCAGTATTATACTCAACTGAAATACCAAGTTAATAACATTATATCAAAGGTATTAAACATTAATCCTTCAGTATCAACATATACAACTACTTAAAACCCCTCTCCAAAACTGTATTTCTTATTTATTTAAATAGGTGAGGAAAGGAGTAAATGAGATAGTTATTTTTATGTACGTCTGAGGGCCTAATTGTTTTAAAATTTAATCCCACGTATACTACTTTGTACTTCTACCACAGAAGATACCCAAGATAACCAAGGTCATTTCAACAAAGGATTCTGACCATATTAAGAACCCCTCCCTTCCAGTAGGAATTGAATATGGACCTTCCCACCTGATCAGGGGAATCAGGATTTAAAATGTGTGTGCACAAAAATATATGAATCATTCCTTCTGCCTAGTCTAACACTATCATTTCCCCTTACAACTTCATTTCTCCTACTGGAGGATTAAAAGTGAGACTGAGGCCAGGCACGGTGGCTCATGCCTGTAATCCCAGCACTTTGGGAGGGTGAGGTGGGTGGATCACCTGAGGTCACGAGTTGGAAACCAGCCTGAAAAACATGGTGAAACCCCGTCTCTACTAAAATTACAAGTTAGCTGGGTGTGGTGGCAGGTGCCTGTAATCCCAGCTACTCGGGAGGCTGAGGCAGGAGAATCGCCTGAACCCGGGAGGCAGAGGTTGCAGTAAGCCGAGACTACACCACTGCATTCCAGCCTGGGCAACAAGAGTGAAACTCCATCTCAAAAAAAAAAAAAAAAAAAAAAAAAGTGACGTTGATGTCCTTTCTGGAAAATACTTTTAAGGTTTTAAGAAAGAGAATATCTGCATCTGAAATGTTTCTAAAGACAAGAGCTAATCAGCTGCGGATTTCTCCACTACTAAACTTGGCCTTTCACTTTGAACTAGTAAGAAATACTCATAAACCCAGTATTTCCAGACAGTGATTAAGAAACCACCTGATGTAGTGATGTAACTTAAATTTTTCTGTTCATCTTGTCTATTTTTTATCTGACATGATGAATACCAAATTCCTAGATGCATTTGACAACTGGAAGGCAAAATTTACAAAATTTATGTTAAATAAAACATGCAAGTTATATCAAATAGGAATCTTTCTAAGCCACAGGAATTTGTATTAGCTTAAAACAATTTTCATATGTTAGACATGAAACCTATAAAGTAAGGATTATCATATAGGTTTTTAAATGTGTGATGTATAAACAAGTGAACTTTAAATAAAATTAAACTTTAACTTCCTTTCATTGTGGACATTACCATGACAGGTTATAAATGGCTTACTAAGGCTATCAGTATGAGAACAATTGCCTGACAGCTGCATAAATGTCAAAAAATGTCATTTACCATTAGCTGCAATTCAAGGCCTTATTATTCTCCCCATTCCTTACTATAATGAAAATAATTTATTCACAGGAAATTTAAAAGAGAGGGAAGAGAAAAATATGTCAATTTCGTAACAGTGGATTAACTCCAATTACGTACAACCTCAAATGTGCTATATAAAAGGTAAAGTATTTGAACCACAATTCTATAAAAATTGGTTATAATATTACAATAAAATAGCTTAAGAATAGCTACTTTGGCAAACAAAATAATTTTTTTTTTTAATCCCACTCTGTTGTCCAGGCTGGAGTGCAGTGGAACCATCAAAACTCACTGCAGCCTTGACCGTTTGGCTTCAAGCGATTCCCCCACTTTAGATTCCAGAGTAACTGGAACTACAGAAGCACATCACTACTACCAGCTATTTTTTTGTTTTGTTGTAGAGATGGGGGTCTTGCTATATTGTCTAGGCTGGTCTCAAGCAATCCTCCTGCCTCGGCCTCCCAGAGTGCTGGGATTACAGGCATGAATCACCACGCCTGGCTGATAATTAGACTTTTAAAGGCATTTTTTAATAAAATGGAAATCTAGTAGTTAAAACTACATGAAAATGATGCTCTTACTGTGAGAATGACTTTACCTTGAAAACGTTACTTAAGAAAAACAAGAATTTCACCAGAAGTCAATGTTCTTCACAGGTTTTCAAAACTGGTTTTAAAATTAGTTTTAAACCTTCAGTATTCTAACTATCATAATGCTACAAAGACCAGCTGGAGAATTACAAGAACAAGGAAATAAATTCTAATACCATGCTACTGGTACTGCTCTTGCTATCTAATTACAAAGTTCCAATGTGATGTTTTTTTTAAGTATACACAATATACTTAAGAACAGTATAAACAATACAGTGGAAGTCATGAAAGAAAAATGATAAAACCCCATAAACCAAATGTGCTCAAAATGTGAATATAAAATCCACTATATTTAAACCCTTACTTTAAAGATTTCTGCTTTGATGGCCTAGTTAGTCATTGATTTTGCATTCTTTAAATTGGCTGAGAAAGCTTCACTTTAGCAATTTCCTGCCTTTTTTTCTTTAATCTAGTAATGGTATAAAGCCAAACCTGTAATTTAGAGAATTAAGATTTTTATAGTCAAAATAAAATAAAGCTGAATATATTAAATATTAGATTTATTTAATTTAGATGTCATATCTATTTAATTTCTTTTTTTAAATTAACACATTCTGGGCACAATTCTCATCACTTCATAAGGAAAAAAGACTAAAAAAATGTAAAGTACCGGAACTGCGGGAGGCTAAAGTCACCACACAGAGATACCAATTCTTTCCTCACTAGGGAATCCCATAACACTTTGCGTGTCAGTGATTGACAGCTGTCACTGAACTGATTGACAGGCCGCACAGCACAAAACTGTAAAGTCTATCCACTTGTTATAAAACAGAATACATAAAATAGTTATAAAAAAAAGTGTTTAGAAAAAGAAAATCAGTTACAAATGCAAAGATAAATACATTTAATTTGTATAAAAGCAATCATACAAAATCAAACAATCACTTATTTACTTGGTTTTCTTAAATAGGTTATTCTAAAAGTCAAAAGTAGCAAATAATTCATTAACATGACTCTAATTCAACATATAAAATTATGTAGTAGAATTTGATTTTACACATTTCCTCTGAGAAGCATAATCATTTTTTAAGTAAACAGTGAAACAATTCTGGAAAACTCACTTGGAAGCCAAATAAGTTGGATAATTAGGAAGTTTCAGATATTTCTGATAAAAGCTGTTTTAGCTAATACTGTTACTATTTTGAATCAAAGAGACTTCTTCCCAGGAGTAGCATTACTTTCAAACAACATTCCTTAATAGAACTTGTAATATTATAACTTTCTAGAATAAGAGGTAATTGTAAATGTCAAGAATGATTAGGCTCCAGAGGTTATTTTTCTACATTCACAAAGCATACTGGGACACTAAGGAGAGTGGCTGCATGTTTTGATGGTTCACACACCACTGGGGTCATCTCCCTACTACTTTGCCTCCCCAGTGGTAAGCTCCTCTCCACTCCTGACGCTGCTATCAAATGACATTTGGAATTCATTCATCTTTAATAGCTGACCTTTAATTCTGATAAGCAGTAATTTATATGTAAGATATGTTTACTGAAAGATTAGAAAGTCACTAAAATGCTGTCTTTTAGAGGGCAAAAAAGATAAAGAAGCTCTTTGAAATTCAAATATTACCACCTATAAAGAATCCTGAAATCTTAGAAGGCACCACCAAGCAGGCAGTCCTAACAACCCGTTCTGAGTTTACCAGGCATCTTAATATTAATATAATTTAAAGCAAAAGTATATAGTTTAGTGAAGCTACTAAAATAAGCATTACGTAAGTAAAGTGATAGAATACATACATACATAAATAATTATAAAAGCTAAAAGAACAGTCCATGTAGGTCCTATTATTTATGCTGATGGATAAGGTTAGACACATTAACACCAGCACAGTCCTTTCCCATTCACACTCCCATCAATCACACCACTGGAACTAAAACCATCTTACCTTCTCACCTCTGGTCTTCGAATCTTCTTTCTCTTTCTTCCTAGCAGCGGCCACAAACTCATTAAACAAGGCTTCTCGGTCTTTCATCTTTTCAATTGCTTTGAATCTTGAATCTTTAGCATGCTTGGCTGCAAATTCACTAAAAGTTGCTCTGTAACAAAATTACAAGTGTGCTAACTTTGGCAGTTACTTCTGCTTGTATAAAGGCATAGCAGAAGATACCATTTTTCCAACAAGAGTATATGACAAAGAGACACTGGGACTCAACATCTACCTAACAGTGAACACTAGGTTTCAGAAAGGAGTAAAAAGAGGTAAAGAGCAAAAATGTGGTTAAGGGATTTGTATGCTATCAGCATAGAATTAGAATACTTATTATAAAAATAAAAAAAGAGAGATCACAGAGTAAAGAATTTGCATGCCTCAAGAGACAAGAGCTCATCAATTTCTACTCTAAGATGAAGCTGAGTCCTGCCTCCAGCCATAAGAGAAAAATTTTTATTGGATTAGCTGTCTTTCCATACACGACTATAAAACTGGACAGAAGCATATGAGACAACTGACTTCAAGGAGTAGACAACAGAAAGAGTTAAGACTGAAATGCCTGAAAGGGAAATTTATGAGGTGCAGAGAGAGCTCAAGTCCAAATAGAGTACCGTAGGCTTAATGAACTGGAGGAAGCAAAGATTAGAGCTTGGGTGAAGAGGAATCTGTAAAGAGAAGGTACCCAAGAAAAATCCGACTTAGCGATTACCCATGAGTCCACAGCTAAGGCCAAGCTGTGTAACAGCAGGGAAAGATCACTCTCTACATCAGGCTACTACAGGATTAAGAACATAGAAGAGATAATAGACAGAGTCAGTAGTATTAAAGGGAGAATAGGAACAGGCCAACAAAGTCCACAAAAGATCCACAAGGAAAACAGGGCTGGAAGGCTAAAAGAAACATATTACACTTTCAGAGATTCACACTAACATAAAGTCAAGCCTAAAGGTGGCAACCAGTAAATGAACTGCCTACTGAAACAAAAACATCCACTTTTCAATGAAAGGTAACAGACTCCACGGTCTCTACATATTAGCCACAAAGTCCAATATTCAATCAAAAATCACTAAATATACAAAGAAATGTGATCCACAGAAAAATTTTTTTGAAGTCAATAGAAACTGAACCCAAGATGTCCAGATGTTGCTATAAGTAGACAATAACTTTAAAATAACTATTACTGGCCAGGTGCAGTGGCTCATGCTTGCAATCCCAGCACTTCAGCGGGGGCAAGGTAGGAGGATCATTTGAGGCCAGGAGTTTCAGACAAGCCTAGGCAACAGAGTGAGACTCCGGCCGGGCATGGTGGCTCATGCCTGTAATCCCAGCTACGTGAGAAGCTGAGGCAGAATAATCTTTTGAACCTGGGAGTCAAAGGCTGCAGTGAGCCGAGATCGTGCCACTGCACTCCAGCCCGGATGACAGAGCAAGGCCTTTTATCAAGAAAACAAAAACAAAAAAACATAGCGTGGCCAGGCATGGTGGCTCATGGCTGTAATCTCACCACTTTGGGAGGCCAAGGCAGGTGGATCACTTGAGGTCAGGAGTCCCAATACCAGCATGGCCAACAAGGTGAAACCCTGTCTCTACTAAAAATACAAAAAAAATTAGCTGGGAGTAATGGTGGGCGCCTGTAATCTCAGCTACTCAGGAGGCTGAAGCAGGAGAAAAACCTAGGAGGCAGAGGCTGCAGTGAGCTGAGATCACGCCACTGCACTCCAGCCTGGGTGACAGAGCAAGACTCCGTCTCAAACAAAACAAAACAAAACAAAACAAAAAAACACCACAGTGAGGCTCTGTCCCTACAAAAAATTTAAAAATTGGTTGGGCATGGTGGCACACGCATATAGTCTCAGCTACTCAGGATGACTGCTTAAGCCCAGGAGTCCGAGGCTACAGTGAGCTGTGACTGAGCCACTGCATACTAGCCTGAACAACAGAGCAAGACTCTGCCTCTTAAAAAAAATAACTAAATAAACAAAACTGTTATTATTACCCTGAAAGAATCAAAGAAAAACAGGTTCAAAGAACTGAAAACATGATCTAAAAATGAATGAATAAGGAGTTTCAGCACAGATGCAGAAAATAATAAAAAGAACCTAAAACTAATGAAAAAAATTAACTGGATAGGATTAACATCAGAGTTGACAATAGAATAAAGAGTCAATTATATGAAGTTAGATCACTAACAATTATCTAATCCAAAGAGGAAACAGAAAAAAGACTGAGGTAGGGGAAACAGTCTCAGGGACATGTGAGATAATATCAAACACTAATATATGTGTGATTAGAATCCCAAAAGAGGAAAGAATGAAGGAGGGCAGGAAAAGTACTAGCCAAAAACTTCCCAAATTTGATGGAAAACATCAATTTATAAATTCAAAAAGCTCAGCAAACTCCAAACAGGTTAAATAAAAGGATGAGGCTTATGAGGGAGGGCTAATAAAAGGCTAATAAAGCCTTTTTTACGTTTTAAAAAAGAAGTTTCTCCATAAATAAAAGGCATTATAAAGCTTTCATATATTTGGTATATATTTTAAATATTTGAAGCTTTCACAAGTGGCACGATCTTGGCTCACTGCAACCTCTGCCTCCAGGTTCAAGCAATTCTTCTGCCTCAGCCTCCCAAGTAGCTGGGACTACAGGTGCCCACCACCACGCCCGGCTAATTTTTGTATTTTTAGTAGAGATGGGGTTTCACCATACTGGCCATGCTGGTCTCAAACCCCTGACCTTGTGATCCGCCCACCTCAGACTCCCAAAGTGCTGGGATTACAGGTGTGAGCCACTGTGCCCAGTCAAGAATTTACTCTTATAATTAACAAGCCTATACTTAGCATGGTTTTAGAAGAAAAAAATAAAGATTAGCCCATTCAAAAACTAGTTAGCTATTTAAATGCAAAAATAAAACATTCTCTTATGTGTTACAACAAAGATTATATTTTTAATTATCAACAAAAAACTGGCCAGTTAATCTCAATTTTGAACTTAAAACATCAACTGAAGGTTAAAAGTATCCCTCACAGCTAACATTTATTATTTATTTTATATATATACATATATGTACATATATTTTGAGTTTGAGACGGAGTCTAGCTCTGTCCCTCAGGCTGGAGTGCAGTGGCGTGATCTTGGTTCACTGCAAGCTCCGCCTCCCAGGTTCACGTCATTCTCCTGCCTCAGCCTCCTGAGTAGCTGGGACTACAGGTGCCACCATGCCCGGCTAATTTTTTTGTATTTTTTGTAGAGATTGGGTTTCACCATCTTAGTCAGGGTGGTCTCGATCTCCTGACCCCATCATCCACCCGCCTCGGCCTCCCAAAGTGCTGGGATTACAGGTGTGAGTCACCACACCCAACCAGCATTTATTATTTTTAAGCTTTGCTGACCAAGGCTAGATTCTAACAATCTTTTGTATGCAACCAATACTAATCATAATATCTAACGTTAATTCAACATTTTTAACAAAGAATATATTGCAAATCTGGTTTGAACAATAGATACATAACAATAATAAAATGGCATGGTAAAATAAAAATGTATATTCCAGAAAACGGATCATATGTAGTCCATTAAATGTTTTATTTTCATGATAAATTAAGCACTTCGCTTTATAATTTTAAGATAGAAAAAGCAAGTATAGGTTGGGCATCCCAAATTTGAAATCCAAATGCTCCAAAATCCGAAACTTACTTAGTGCCAACAAGACATTCAATTCTGATTTTTGAATTTGGGATGCTCAGCCAGTAAGTATAATACAAATATTCCAAAGTTAAAAAAAAAAAAAAAATCTGAAATCCAAAAGACTTCTGGTCTAAAGCATTTGGGATAAGGGATAATCAACCTGCATTGCTATGATTAAAGAATAAACTATGATTAAAGAAAAAACCTTTCAAAAAGTGGAAAATCAATATGTAAAGTGATAACTGAATTATTTTAGACTTACTTCTATCACTTATAGGTAACAGGTAAAATACCTGACACTTTTTATGAGAAAAGACTAAAGTGAACCTTTAGCATTAGATTCCCATGGAGATGTTTTCTTATGACTTGTTTCTTAATTGTGAAAAACTACTTTAAAACAAACAGGATAAAAAATATTTTGGAGGGAAGTGGGTAACGGTTAGTGGTGGGTGACAGGGAGATAGTAGTGACAAGAAACCGACCACGGGAGGTATGACTTAAATTTTCATTAAAAAGAAAAAAGACATACAAGACACACGCACAGTTCAGTAATTTCCCCCTTTCTTTCCCAGAACAAACTCTGGTGCTCTATATTTACTAGCTCTACTAAAAGGTTCTGCAATATTTCTCCCACTTAAAAAAAAAAAATTAGGCCAACAGACAATATTTTCTCATATTAAAGTTTTTCCTCCTTGCATTCTTCTAGGACTAAAAATGGTCTTAATTTATATGCCAGAGTTGGATGTATCAATATAACAATACAGGACAATGCCCTTAGTGCCTGATCGTTTCATTTTATGAAGTAACCTGCGTAGTACAGATCACTTCAACAATTCTACCTGCCTGAAAAGAACACCAGTAGAGTACTATGATATGGTAAGACTTAGTCAGATCTACTAAAGGGAAACCTCTTTGGAGTTTCAATTATTCATAGACCCATATGGAGTTTTAATAAATATATTCTGCTGAATGATTTGGAAATAAGCTGCAGACATCTTAAGACTTCACTTAGAAATATTTCAACATGCAACTCCTGAGAGTAAAGTCTTTTTCCTCCATAATCACAATACCCAAGAACATTACTATTTCTCTAATAACATCGAATATCCAATTCTTACCAAGTGTCCTCAATTGCCCCCCACACCCCGCCAAAAGTCTTTTATAACACAGACTCAACTATTTTGACCCATGATTTCACTCATTCTTTTGACTTAGAAATAACTCAGGGACTCCCTGGAAAGTCTGAACCTCTATCACCCCTGAAGAATATTACATTCTTAATATCACAAACACTCTATTAGCTTTTATTTCTAAAACTTAAATACCATATTTCAAATATAAAACTGTAATACTAAACATACCTTCTTAAACAACATCACTCCTACCTCCACAGACAAAATTAACTATTTATATAAGATGAACCTTTATAGTAAGTGCCATTTAACCAGAGACTCCATGATTCTACTCGACAGTTTTAGAATACTGAAGTATTCACAGTAACCTAACACCATTACTCTTACGTCTAAGTCATAAATAAGAGCAATTCCCCCTGCCTATACAATTCTGTGCAACACTGAAATCTAGTTGAAATCCCAGCTTCACTTGGGTGAGCTACCTAATTTGCTTATCTCATGTAAAACAGGTATCACATAAATACCTAAATCAAACTACCTGTGCTGAAGACTGAATATCTGTATGCATATATAAAAAACTGTATGCTTTCAGTCATGTTTACATGTATGTATAAATGCAGACATACATGTTTTAAAGTGCAAATAAGCACATAAGATATCCAGTAACTATTATTATAAAGTTAGGCAAATAAATTTAAAATGTCTCACTGTCTTTAGCCCATTATATGTATTTAATACATATTATCAATCAACTGAAAATGTCAGACACAACCATTTCTAGACACTTAGAAAATTTTGAAACTGAAGTGGTAAAAGGTCCTTTACCACTTCAATTTAATCAAAATAATGTTCTTCCTCTGCAACTTAGTATGTATAAATCTTTACAAAGATGGGGCACAGATTTTCTATCATATACTAGTTTCTAAAGAACTTATTCCCCCAGGGAAGCACTTAAATCAAAGGTATCTTTCTTAGAGCATTTAGGATTCCTCTAAAGGAAACAAGTAAGAAATAAAGATTAGAAATTTTGGCAAAAACCGATAATCAAATAAGGAGCTTTTAGTGCCCAAATAGCCAAAAAATATGTATTTTTTTAATTTTTAAAAACTGATCTTAGGAGAAAATAAATACACTTTGATATTTAAGGGAAACAAACCACATACCTTGGATTAAATTTTGCTTCTTCCATCATTTTTTTGAAATCTTCCTTGGCTTGCATTATTTTATTTTTCTTTTCCCTGCGTTCTTCCTCTGCCCTGGTCTTTACATACTGATCAAACACCTATTACAAAAATCAACAAATTTGACAAGTCAATCTTTCATATAGGTAATTTAACTACCAAATTATTGGACAATGTCTTTGTCCAAACTATACCAGGAAAAATATATTAACTGTAGATAATTATACACAGATAATCTATACCAAGTTTCACTGTAAAGCTTCATTGAAATATTACACAAGCATACAGCTCTCTACTTAAAGGGCTTCAAGAACGAAAGAAAACAGCAAAAACCCTCTTTAATTTTTTTCCAGATTATAAATTAAATACATGATTATTATAAACATTTCAAGAAATTCAGAAATGCGTAAGAGAAATCACAGTCTTCCCAAATCCCTTTTAGAAAGAAATATCAATGGTATGGAATCTGTAGTATATTTTATTTCTGTGCTTCTCATAAGACCTAAGTATTTTCACTACAATGTAATCATGCTTTTCATTTATTCTATATTTCCCCCACTTAATAATAGTCAAGATAATGAACTGATCATCTATTTACCGCCTACTTCACACCGTATAAAATGACAGAAGAACTTCTTTTTTAAGTAACAAACCAACAATAATAAGGAATTGAGGAAAAAAACCCCAGCAACTTGCAAAGCTGATGGGACAAGCGGAAAAGGACACGTGACAGATATGAGAGCACTCAACATAACCTAATAGTCAAGAAAAACAAAAAGGCAACTCAAGTTTTTTTTTCTGAAACCAGAATCTCCTCAAACAACTCAAGAATACATAGCATCAAATATCTATGGAGGTGAGGATGGGGTATAGCTAAAATAAGGAGTATTTTAAGGATGAAAAGCTATTTAGTAAGTTGTTAAATTGCTAGATTCCCTCACCAACTTAATGTTTCTGGGCACTACCACTTCTGAATGTAAAAGGCAAGTGACTATTCTAAAGCAAACAATTAGCAAACTATGGCCTACGGGTTGTTTTTATACAGCGCAAGAATAGTTTTTACATTTTTTAAAGGGTTGAGGGGAAAAATAGAAAATTTCATGACACATGAAAACTAAATAAAATTCAAACGACAGTATCCATAAATAAAGCTTTAACTGAACAGCAATGCTTAGACCCTTACGTATGTCTATAGGTACCTGACACTTAAACAGCAGTTACACAGTTACAATAGAGACCATATGGCCCACAAAGCCTAAAATACAAATTATCTGACTTAAAAATTTGCTGACCACCTGCTCTAGAAAATAAAAGAGAGTGTCTTTGAACTGGGGGAACCTGAATTGGGAGCGAATAAGGCAAACCAAACTAAAAACATGGAGATCAACCAAACACATACCAAATACTAAGAAACAGTTTTCTCAGATCCAAAGCAGAGAGATCTGTGCCCTCCAGCCAGGAGAGTAGGTCTTTATTGGGAATCTGACCAGCCTAAAACAATGGACTCCAGGGGTTCTCAACAAACCAGCCTAACTCACCCTACAGCATGTTTCTCAACCTTGGCACACTGATGTTTTCAGCAAGATGTATACCAGCATCCCTGGCCACTAGCCACTAGATCCCAGCAGCACTCCCTTCAATTGTGACAAAAATGTCTCCTGGGGGCAAAACTGCTTGTGGTTGAGAACCACCACTCTGCAGCATAGCCCCAAAGCACGAGGGCCCACCTAGACACTAAGAACACCCAAACAGGCCGGGCGGTGGCTCACACCTGTAAGTCCCAGCACTCTGGGAGGGCAAGGCAGGAGGATCGTTCTCGCTCAGGAGTTCAAGACCAGCCTGGGCAACATGGCAAAATCCCATCTAAAGAGAACAAACTTAGTGGAATCAGAAACTATACAGAAAAATAAAAACTTAAAAGAAAAAAATGTTCCTAAACAACCTCACAGAGCTAAGATAATGCACCCATAAGGTAAGAAAAACCTCAAAAAACATAAAAGAACTCCGAGAAATTAAAAGACACAATACATTTTAAAAATCTAAATACTTGGTTGATAAAGGCAAGGAAATTATTTAAAAAGTTAAATAAAAAGATAACGGTAATTAACAGGAAAGTGAAAAAACTTAAGGACCAATCCACAAAAGCAAATTCAAATTCTGTCCCAGAATGAAAAAACAGAGAAAAATTAACACAAGAGAATTTCCCATAACTAAAAGAGTTGTTTCCCATTGAAAAGGTCAGCCAAGTGCCCAGCACAACAGACCCTTCCTCTAGGAAAAACACCACTATGGCATTTCAGAATACTAAGGACTAAGAGAGCTACATACTTAGAGGGAAAAAAAAAACAGATTCTCATATAAAGGAACACGAATGGCTTCAAAAACAACGAACACTAGAAGCAGAGCAATGCCTTTAGCTGGCCAAACAATTCCAAATAAGGGTACAACAAAGGTTTTTCCAAGTATGTTAGGCCTCAAATGAATTTTCCCTGCACATTCTCTCAAGAAGCTACAAAAAGGAAAAGACTTACTATGTAGGGAACAGGTCTACGAACATCTTTGTAACAAGTACAACAAAATGTTCCAAAATACCTTCGACATCTTCCCAAGTCAATCCATGTATGTCTACCAATCTTCATCTACTGGGGGTCTTGGAACATATCCTCCACAGATGAGGGGGGACTTGGAACATATCCTCCACAGATTACTGTATCTATGATTACCTGACCAGTCCCCTGCTAGACATATAAGTCATCTTCAATTTCCTCTAAGTATAGCACTGCAGAAAACCTTTTGAAAGTACTTGCATGCTGAAGAGAGGGAGAAAGTTGTTTCCAACTCTTTTCTCAGTATATACTTACTTTTAAATAAAAGTATTAAATGACACATAAAATTCAAGGGAATTTATATTCACTTTCCTTTGAGAATCTAGAAAGAACTTCATATTCCCTCTGCTGTGCTACCCTAGACCAAGGTTAGGAATCACTCTCTAAGATAAAAATCTCATAAAAAATTAGGGGTTGTGTTATGCTTCCAAGTTGCTCCTAATTATTTGTGTCATGCTTCCCAATACACTTGGCCTTATGTTCCCTATGTTAAGTGGTTATTTTCTCATAACCTCAACTCATGAGCAAAATTTCATAATAAATACAATGAAAATGAGTAAATTTTAAAAATAATTGTTAAGTTCACTTTTATAGGCATGAACAAAAATGTATATTAAAGGGCTATGCCCTTTAAGCCTTCAAGGCAGCTCTGGAGCTCTGGAGTGCTTGCAATGTTCCATTTTTTTGAACATGATATATTCATTTTGTGAAATTTCACTTATGGTTTTATCTTTTCTATATGTTTCAAAATACGTTTACTAAAAATGTCTCCATTATTTGATTCTCATATTTTTAATTTCACAATGATTCAATGACAAATTATTCAGTAACAGTGGCCTAGATGGTTGACAATTCCGAGTAATCATGTTGGTAACACAGTACCATACTGTAATACTGTCAATATTAAAAAGCTCTGAATAACAAACGAGGTATCAAAAAGTTTATTTTGGTGTTTTCTCTTGGAGTTCAAGGGCAGGGCTTTATTTTTTTTAACTGACAAATAATAATTGTACATATGCATGGGGTTACTGTGTTTCAATATATGTACAATCGAAACGTGTTTAAATACATATCATGTAGAGTGATGAGATCAAGATAATTAGCATATCCATCTCAAACATTTATCATTTGTGTTGGAAAAACGTTCAATATCCTCCTTCTGGCTCTTCAAAACTACTTATTACTGTTAATCAGTCATCCTACAGTGCTACAGAACCCCAGGACTTATTCTTCCTATCTAGTTTTAATTATATATGCTTTAACAAATCTCTTCCTATCTTCCGAGTTCTCCCTACCCTTCTCAGCCTCCAGGAGCCTCTGTTCTACTTTTTACTTCTACTACATCAACTTTGTTTTGTTTCCAGGAGTGAAAACATAGGATGTTTATCTTCCAGTTCTTGGCTTATTTCATTTAACATGACTTCCAGTTCCATCTATGTTGCTGCAAATGACAGGATTTCATTCTTTTTTGTGGCTGAAACCCCATTTTCTCTTTCCAGTCATCTGTTATTGGACACCCAGGTTGATTCTGTATCTTGGCTACTGTGAACAGTGCTACAATAAACATGTGGGTACTGGTATCTCTTCAATACAATGATTTCTTTTCCTTTCAATACATACCTGGTAGGGGGATTGCTGGATCATATCATTGCTCTGTTTGTAGTTTTTCGAGGAACCTCCATACTGTTTTCCATAATGGATATACTAGTTTAAATTCTAACCAACAGTATATAAAGAGTTCCCTTTTCTGAGTATCCTTGCCAGTATTTGTTATTTTTTCCTCTTTTATATAAGCCTTCCTAACTGGAGTGAGACACCTCACTGCTGTTTTGATTTGCATTTCCCTAATGATTAGTGATGTTGAGTATTTTTTCATATATTTAGTGGCCATTTGTATGTTTTGAGAAATGTCTGTTCAGATCATCTGCCCATTTGTTAAGATTTTTTTTTTCTGTTGAGATGACTGAGTTCCTCGTACATTTTGGACATTCAATTCCCTGTCAAATAAGTAGTTAGCAAATATTTTCTCCCATTCTGTAGGATGTCTTCACTGTTGTTTCCCTTGCTATGGAGAATTGTTTTGATATAACCCCATTTGTTTATTCTTGCTTGTGCTTTTAAGGTCTTATTTGTAAAACCTTTTCCCAACCAATGTCTGGAATCATTTCCTCGATGGTTTTTTCTAGTAGTTTTCTCATTTCAGTTCATACAATTAGGTCTTTGATCTATTTTGAGTTGATTTTCAAATACGGTAAGAGGTGGGGTTCTAATTTCATTTCTTCTGCATATAGATTTCCAGTTTTCCCAGTATCACTTAATGAAGAGACTGTTCTTTCCACAGTGAGTGTTCTTGGCACCTTTGTCAAAATAAGTTGGTTATAAATACATGGATTAATTTCTGAGTTCCCTATTCTGTTCCTTTGGTCTGTGTGTTTTTATGACAGTACCATACTGTTTTAGTTACTACAGCTTTCTAGCACATTCTGAAGTCTGGTACTACGATACCTCCAGCTTTGTTCTTTTTGCTTGGGATTGCTTTGGCTATTTTGTCTTTTTTGGTTTCACAAAAATTTTAGGAATTTTTTTTTTTTTGAAACAGGGTCTCATTCTGTTGCCCTGGCTGGAGTGCAGTAGCAGTCATAGCTCCCTGTAACCTCAAATTCCTGGATCAAGTGATCCTCACGCCTTAGTCTCCCAAGCAGCTTGGACTACAGGTGCACGATACCACACCCGGCTAGTGCTTGTATTTTTTTGTAGAGAAATCTCGCTATGACAGTCTCAAACTCCTGGCCTCAAGTGATCTCCTGCCTTGGTTTTCTAAAGTGGTGGGATTACAGGCGTGAGCCACCTTGCCTAGCCAGATTTTTTCTTCCAGTGACATTGTTTAGAATGTCACTCGTACTTTGATAGAGACTGCACTGAATCTGTAGATTGCTTTGGGGAGTACTGCCACTTTAACAATATTAATTACTCTGATCCATGAGCTTGGGATGTCTTTCCCTTTGTATCCTGTTCAGTTTCTTTCATCAGGGTCTTAAAGTTTTCCTTATGGGGGTCTTTCACCTGTTTGGTTAAATTTATTCTTAGTTATCTTATTTATTCGGTACTACTGTAAATGGGATTGCTTTCCTGATTTTTCAGCTAGTTCACTGTGTACAGAAACACTATTGTATTGGATATTTAGTATCCTGTAATTTTATTGAATCAGTTTAGCAGGTTGTTTTTTTTTTCGAGAGAGTCTTGCTGTCACCCAGGGTGGAGTGCAATGGCACAATCTCGGTTCACTGCAACCTCCATTTCCTGACTCAAGCAATTCTCGTGCCTCAGCCACCTAAGTAGCTGGGATGAAAGGCATGCGCCATCATGCCTGGCTAATTTTTCCATTTTTAGTAGAGATATTTTTAGTAGAGATGAGGTTTCGCCATGTTGGCCAGGCTGGTCTTGAACTCCTGACCTCATGTGATCCACCTGCCTTGGCCCCCTAAAGTGCTGGGATTACAGGCATGAGCCTCCACGCCCAGACTGAATTTATCAGCTCTAAGAGATTTTTGGTAGCATCTTTAGGTTTTTCTATAGGTAAGATCCTGTCATCTGCAAAAAGAAAGAAGTTGACTTCTTCCTTTCCAATTTGGATACCCTCTATTTCTTTATCTTGCCTAATTGCTCTGGCTAAGACTTCCAGTACTATGTTGAGTAAGAGTGGTGAGAGTGGGTATCCTGTCTTGTCTCTTTCCAGTTCTTAGAGGAAAAGCTTTTAAAATGTTTATTTTGAAATAAGAGAGAACTTATTTTAAAGTGTTATTAGCATAACTACTATCTATGTCAGAACCTAGTAGCATCCTATATGGCAATGGTCTAGTTTTTGTGAAAAATGGTTTTCAATTAAAATTTGTCATAACAAACAAAAACATTTCAGACCCCTTAAGTGACCTTTATCAAAGGAAAATTCTAAGTTAAAATTTATGGTTACAATTATATAAAATATATCTTTTATAATGATATAGCATGTGCATAAATCTACAAATAACTAGAAAAGGAAAACTGAAATATAATTTTATATTACGAGGCATTTCCAGTGAAGTTACTAGTGTTTTCTAAATCAAAGCACAAACTGCAAACATGAAATTACAAAGTGCAAATGTGTAATGTGTAACCTAGCACCTTTCTGGTTTTTCACTTTATACTCTTATGCAAATAATAAAACCAAGTATTCAAAAAACGTGTTTATTTTTAAACACCAAATGTTAACTACTACTTCTTCTCAGTTCTTACATTCTGATTGTTGAGAGAAGAATTCTATTTAAAAGGCACGTGAGGCCAAGGCAGGTGGATTACTTGAGGTCAGGTGTTCGAGACTAGCCTGGCCAACATGGTGAAACTCTGTCTCTACTAAAGATACAAAAATTAGCCGGCCATGGTGGTGCACGCTTGTAATCCCAGCTACTTGGGAGGCTAAGGTGGGAGGATCACTTGAACCCCAAGAGGCAGAGGTTGCAGTAAGATGAGATGGCGCCACTGCACTCCAGTCTGGGCAACAGAGCAAGATTCCATCTCTAAATAAATAAATACATAAAATAAATAAATAAATAAATGGCATGAGAACTTTTAACTACAGATTTTATTGAAAACAGAACACTAGAAGAATATTTTCTCTTTTCAAATGTACTTCTATTAAGGAGATAGCACCATCAGCTCATAGAATGCTTCAAAAATTGGGAAAGAACTACAGTTCTCAATGTTACTTATAATTTCACTATAACACTCAGTACCAGGAGGAATATGTCATAAAAGTTTTAAAGTCTTCAGAGATATTTAGATTAGGCATTGTTCCAGGCACCACAAATAAAGCAACGAAGACAAAGTTTTTATCCTCATACAATTTATATTTTGCAGGAGGAGGAGACAGATAATAAAAACACAATTTTATATAATTAGAGCCATGAGCACTATAAAGAAATTAGAAAAGGCAAAGAGATAATACTTAGATTGATTAGAAGGCACCTGGACAAGTACCTTAATGAAATGAAGCTGGCTATGCTAACACCTAGAGGAAAAACATTTCAGGCAGAAGGAATAGCAAAATACCAGAATGACTGGCTTGTTCAAGTAATATCAGGGCCAGTGTGGCTATAATCAACAAACACTAAAAAAGACCTTCAAGAGGTATACAGGGATAAGTATATGTAGAATATTAGAGACCATGAAAATAACTTCAATTTTATCCTCAATGAAATGGAAAGCACTAGACAGTTTTAAGCAAGGGAGCAGTGACTTAATTTAATATCACTTAAACTTTAAAATTAGTCTGGCTGCCGTGTGGAAAAAGAACTTGACTAAAGAGGAACAACAACAGATGGAATGAAGGAGATCAACAACAGGCTACACAGATAAGGGTTGCTTATGGTGGCTTGGATTAGGGTGTTAATGGGGGAAAGGATTAATAAAAGGTGAGATTTTGAAAATTTTTTGAAGGTAGATTATAGATTTGCTGATAAGACTGTAAAGGAGCAGTGGGAAAAGTAAGGAATCAAGGCTAATTTATAAATTTTGATAGGGCCATAAACTAAAATGAGAATAAAAAATGCACACAGAGTTTTTTTGTTTTTTAAAAAAGACACAAAGCTTAAAATGCAGATGCAAATACATTAAGGAAGTTATGTCTTTCTATTCCAAGTACTAAAATACTTATCTGGCACACTGTAAATTTTCTCCCTTCAATCAAGTCCATGATTAGACCTACATGCATAATGGCACACACCGTGTGAAGAATTATTCTAATTGTTATAGTAAAAATATCAAAGATGGGCACTACTGTTACCAAATGAAATCTTACAGCTTAACAGCACTATAGCAAATGGTTCCATATACTCACCATTTTATGGAGATCAGTGTCAGGATAGTTCAGGTAATTCAGAAATTAAGTAAGTTGGAAGTGTGCAATGCTTTAGAAGAGGCAACCACGAAATGGTATGTCACTGAATCATTATGGGAATAAAAAGCAGCACTAATTCAACAGGGACCCTGTTTTTCTGAGTTTATGATGAAAACAGATATTTTAACAGATGCTACTTAGATGTGAACTTTGTATGTGTAGTTGTGTATGAGACATAAACTTATGTTCCAGTACAATCTACAGGACACACACACACACATATATATGTAAATACTAACACATAATGGTCAAGAAGGCTGTTCGGTATTCAATAAACCAGTGTTCAATGGTAGTCATATCTACTGGATGGGATTACAGTGGCCTTTTTTCTCCTTTATACTCATCTGTATTTTGCTATTTTTCTACTCTAAATTTGCATCATTGGCCCAAAAAAGCAAATTAGTAAAAGCATTTGAAATCAATTTTAAAACCATACTACACATAACCTAGGTGTTTGAGGCATAAGGACAAAAATATCCAAGAATTTTGAGGTAGAAATGTCCACACATAGACACACAGTATGTTCTAAGATGCAAGACTATGTTTTTGAATGCTGTATCAGAAAAAAAAGGGATGGTACTTTATTCTTCATAATTTAAAAACTATGTTGGCAAGAGATATACATTCTTAGTTAATGCCATTTTCCTTTTACCTGTTTTCTCTCTTTAGGATTGAGAAGTAAGTACCGGGGATCAAAAACTATCTTGTGCAACTCCTTCTCCCATGTTGAAAAAGCAGACACCTTTAAAATAAAAATGTATTGCCTCATAATTAAGTTTGCTCTATAAATATAAAGGTCATAATTTTGCTTGAAATCTACAGGATATCTGTTTATAAAGGAGACATAAAACCATACTGAAGTTTCCATCACTAATAAATGACAAGCAGTGGGAGGCTAGCAACAGCAAATTTCTACACTAATTGGCTCTGAACATTCCTATATTATATAGAAGTAACACACACTTAATTGCTCATTAAAATAACCACTACTGTGTGACATTTTAAAAATCAGTACATCAGAAAAAGCCTTGAAGATTTGTATTTTGATTTCTCATGCTTGCTCCAATCTTGTGAACAATGTTCTGATTTAAAATTGAACAATTTTACTTATTCAAATCAATCTGTGAATATAATCAAATAGTTGAAATCCCTTCTCAATTAAATTGCAGATAATAATATCACAAAGTATCAGTTCTCCTTTAACAAAAGCCATTCTGAAGATATTAAAGGAAGAATAATCATATATACCTTACCTATCCCAAGCAGTCCGCCATTCTGTAATGTTAATACTCGTCTTATATTACTCACCACAATTTAATGACCCAATAAATGTTAAGTGTTATTTGTACTTAAAAGGACAGTAAAATGGCATTTAGTTAAATATGATAAGATTAGCCAAGAAAAAGGCTGTTGCAAAAAATGTACAGTAATTTTAAAAATCCCCTTATCCCCCCCCATAACATGAGCACTAACCTTAGATTTGACCTTTTAGCAAGACATATTTATATTACTTATACAAAACAGAAATATCTCCCCCAAAGATTGTTTTCTGACCCCTCTCTCTAGCAGCATGTCCTTGAACTGCTTCATTCGAGCCTCCAGAGGGACAATGGCCCTTTCTCGGGCAGCTTTAATTTCAGCTTCCATGGCAGCTTCTTTCTCTGAGTCAATGTCTTTATTATCATCTCTCCTATAAAAAATAAAATATAAGACATCAACTGACAAAATATTAATTCTCAGATCTTATTAGAAATCTTAAAATCAAAGGAATTTTCAAGACTCACTACTGAGCAGCATATTTTTGGCAAAAACAAATTATATTGAGGATTTCAAATGAACTCTAAGGAATAAACAACTTTCATAATAACAAAATTAAAATGGGCTTCTAATGATTTACAATGGCTACATTATTAGGAAAAAAAATACACCTTTAATGTGCTGTCTCTCCCTGACACTGGTTAATAACATAAAAAGGGAACAATCTTACTTAAAAAAAAAAAAAAAGTTTAACACTGCAGCAAACCTCTATGTGTCAGAATCAAACAGCACAGAATATAATTTTTTTAGTTCTTGAAATATAGAAAAAACAGTATTTTCCAAAATGTTTTACATTATAAATACATAAAATATTTTGTAAAATCTAATAAAAATTGGTATTAACTGGTATTATGTTTTAGTAATCTCAAACATTTATTTTAAAAATAAAACTAAAATATCTGCAATCTTGGCCAAGTGAATATGTAAGATATATACCTTACCTACCTGACTTTTTATTACTCACTTTCTGGGTGATAAGTTGAGATTTAAGTTGAAGGACAGGTCCCAGAGAGCAACATGGGCCCAGGAGTAGTTAGGTGGAATTAGAACTGTTCATCAATGACTAAACTACTTCTTGTTCCTCCAAAAATGCACCTCAGGGGTAAGGGCAACCCTGTTACTGTGTGGTACTCAAGTGAAATTGTAAACATGGAATCATGGCACCTCTCAAACATATGCACTACGAAAAAGGCCCATTCATGTAAATAATCCAAAAAAGTATGTAATTCAATAATATCTGGGTGTATATTTCAGCAGATCTTCCTTCTTAAATATGATCTGCTAAGCATATTTTTAAAATTGGCTCTTATTCCCTACGCAAACTTAATGGAATCAGGACAACAGAACATGTGGAAATTCAAACGCATGCTATACAGGGAACTGTAGGTAGCCCCAGAGATTTAAATGGAACTAAGGCTAACCCACAAATGCAAGTGAGAGGTACTTAGCAACTTAGGGAATGAATCAAAAGAAATAGAAGACATAGTCCGTGACCTGCAGGAACTTAGCGAGATAGTCTGTGACCTAAGATATGCACAAAACAAACAGGTAAAAGCAATTTGCCAAACAATATACCCTCTTATAATAATAATTTTAAAACTATTTAAATAGTTAAGAGTTAAGACATCCAAGAAATATAATAACTAATGAAAACAACCTTTATAGAACTATACTAAATGAAAATGTCACAATACAAACTATCACTATCTATCTCAATAAAGGAAATAAAAGAAAAACTAAGCCAGGAAAAATAGGCTTTTAGCTTTGTACCTAAATAGAGAAGCTCGGGCAATCCACATAAAGGACTTCTTTGACATTCTCCTGATAAAAGCAGTTAAAAACCTTACAGAGTTGTCTATAAGAACAAACAATTAAAAACAACCTAAAAGTTTAACATCGTAGGAACATCCAAAATAATGGTACATAAACAGAATGAATACAGTCATTTATAATAATTAACAAAACAAATGTCTTATTCTAGGTATTTTTTGTTTTAAAAAAGCACAAAATCAGTTAATTACAACTAATAAAAATTACATTTGGTCAAGAACTAAAAAGTCAATTGCAAAAATCAGAATAGCTACGTTACGCTGATAAATTATGAGTGATTCTTTCATATCTTTTATGTTGTTTCCAATAAAGAAATTTTTTTAAAAAGAACTACCCTTTATAGGGGTTGTCTTACTGATTTATTTGCCATAATTTGGCTGCATTCAATCTGTCCTTTTCAGATAAGGACTACGATTAACCAGTTCCTGTTAATGTCTTCAAACTTTCCTTTTTGCTGCTAAATAATGGTCCCATTCCCCATACATGCATACCCTCTACCCCATCCTTCCCCCCACCATAACATTTACATTTTACCCAACTCTAGAGCACTGGCCAAGCTAATGCCACTACTTCTTAGCAGTCTCTTTCTCGCAGAGCACTTCCTAAGCTTATGGGTTCACTCTTCACCAAGTAGTAATGACCAGACTCAAGGACTAGGTAAAGTTACAAGATAACCATATAGAGAGGGAGAATTCTGTGTCTGTTTTTATGAGATCTCTGGAATGGTATCTACTGGGGTCTAAATAAGGGAGGAAACGAACTTTTTATAAAATTGAGAACTAATAAATTTCCAAAAAGAATTAATTCCAAAACTATCATTTGACTTCATAATACATATATGAATACCCAAATCTTTTACAAATCTAGCAAAAAAAGGGACACATTTTCTTTCTACAATGAAAAACAAAGCTATTTACTATCAGGCCTGAGAGAGCAATCATGCCTCCTAACAACATTCACATTACCTGTCCCTTCCAATCACAAATTATTACCAAATCAACTTTTAAAAGATATAATCTACCTCAATCAAATTGTATATATTACTTACTTCCGTTTTTTTGCTTTAACAGGCTCATCTTCATTAATTTCTTCCATTAATTCTTGTTCCTCTTTAACTATAAGACAAAATTTAATTAAAATATTTAGGCATGAATCCTTCTGCTAATCACTACCAGAACATTGCTTTAATAGTATTAAAAAGAAGCTGCAATTTATAGTCAGTTCACTCACTTGCACTCATAGAGAATTGCCACTTTTGGATCGACAGCATTGTCGGAGTTGGGTGCCCTGGCAGAAACATTTCAAATATTGTTACAAAGTCATATGCATATATTCCACAAACATTTCTTTTTAAAAATTACTATTTATATAACACCTCTTAATCACCTCTTAATATTCATCCCTTTATAAACCATTAAAGCATAATTCTATACTTCCCCTATCCTCCCTTTACATTAAATTCAATTCATTTTGAAATGCTTCTTGCCTAAACCTTAAATTTACAAACATATAAAATAAAGCTTTCTTGATTCAGGATTTATAGTACCTTTTAACGATGCATGTTAATGTATTTATCAAATGAATGAATCAAATATTTAAAAACAAATTCATGAAAAACAAAAGCAAATCACATATTGTTCCAACATCATTCAATACCATAAAGTATTATTATCATACCTATAAAACAAGTATTGCTGAAGTACCTTCAGTACCAGACAGGCAAAGTTGCACTGATTCAGAAATCACTTATAATTCAGCATACATATAATGCATGAAAATGTCTCAATGACTATAAATGATACACATTAGGATTTATTTCATTAGAAGTAGTAATAATTCATTTATCTTGCTTCTATACCACTTGGGGGCCACAGTTCTATAAAAACACAATCATATCAATACAATGGCAAATTACCAATAAGAAATATACAACAAAAATTACGTACAAATAATTGTACTCGATATATTGGAATGCCCTCTGAATATGAGGTAGATTAAAAGAATAATCTCTTAGTAAGGTTTAGGTGTCTAGTCTCAGGAATATAAGGGGCTTACCATCTAATTCAAAAGACTGAGATTTTTTATTTTTTAAAAATTTGTACTGTATTATTTCAAGAAATATATTACTAGTCACAAAAGGTGCTAAAAGGGCCACTGAGGAGCATTTTAGTAGTACTGATAAGCACTAAGCAAGTAGCAACACTACCAACCATATCTTGGACTAACTGAAAATCTTGAGTAGGACAATAAATCAAAGACACACATATTTTACAAAGCACAGTCTTATCCAAATTCTCTCCATATTTTTAATCTCTATTATTTCACTCAAACTAGGATAGCAGTCTCTTTTTTCTAACACTGCTTATATTCTTTGAAAAATAAAGGGTTGCTAAGTGACCTCCACATTTTCTATCAAAATATAAAAGAACGTTAAAATCAGTGGATAAGTTCCTAATTTAAAACTTACTTAGTTTCTTCAATTCTTCCATTCCTTTTTTATGAGGGGGCTCCTGAATAATTTTGTCAACATCTGCTCTGCCAATCAGATCATCAGGCCGGTCCCACATAGAAAGACGAGTGGTGGGATTATAAAAGAAGACCCGCTCATCACCGGTCCAAACAACACACCTAAGAATTGATTCAAAATATCATTCTCTTATGTTACGGAACATATTTTATAGCTAGGACTTCTACTTTCAGCCTGTTACAAGTGGGGAGATGAGGGTACTGAAGAACGACATGTTCTTATTACCAATACTTATTTACAGAGAACCAAATGTGGTTTTTACAAGATAACTGAATGACTCAAGTAAAAATAACTGATCAACATATTAATTGAGAAAACCAAGAAATGCAAAGCAATTTGTGATCAGGGATTAGAATGCTTAGGAATTCGGTTTTGCACACTCAATTTGAGAGTACTAAATTTTAAACTATCAAAAAGAAGGAGTTTAATGGCAACAATAATGCTATTAAGCAGTTCTAAAGCTAAAGAACAGATATAGCATCCTACCTACTATAGTTCCTAATATTTCTTAACAAACCAAAACTACAAACTCAAATGCAACATTCTATGAAGACTTTAAAATCTAATTATATCTAAAATAAAAAGTAAAGGGAAGGCCCAGCACGGTGGCTCAGGCCTATAATTCTAACACTTTGGGAGACCAAAGCAGGAGGATCACTTGAGCTCAGGAGTTTGAGACCAGCCTGGGCAACATGGTGAAACCACATCTCTACAAAAAATATTAATTAAAAAAATTAGCTGGATGTGGTTGCACGAGCTTGGATGTGGTTGCACCAGCTACTTAGGGCTGAGGAGGGAGGATCACCTGAGCCCGGGAGGTCAAGGCTGCAGTGAGCTGTGATCACACCACTGTACTCCAGCCTGAGCAACAAAGTGAGACCCAGTTTCACCAAAAAAAAAAAAAAAAGGTAGTAAAGTATCAATTGCACTAGGGCATCGTACACTACCTACTACAACCCACTGGTCCTGTTAATTACAATTAGAAAACTCAAAGAAAAAAAAGGAAAAAAAACAAAACACAACTACATTCAGACTCTGTACAGTCTTGATGGACAAACATAAAGCAATAGGGAGGACAGTCAAAATTTAGAGAAACAACTGCAAGGGAGTAAATCTCCCATTTCACCCACCTCGTAGCTCTGCCCTGAGCATAATCCCTGGTTGCAGAGTGGCATGGTTGCAATAGCATGGCAGCTAAAACTCCAATAGAAACTAAGTCTATATGACCTGATTATCAAGTTATTCAACAGTTGTCAAGTCCAAGGTAACTTACAAGTTGAAATGATCAGACTAAGCCTCCTATGTTGATAGTCAAAAACTCTAAAGCAACAATAACCAGACCTCCCTGAGATAAAGAAAAACACACTTAAAATAAATGAAAAGAGTTCAGTAATGAAACATAAACTACCAAAAAACAACCAAAAGGAAAATTTAGAAATTAAAAATAACTGAAATTAAATTTCACTGGATTGGCTCAAGAGCAGAATGGAGACATCAGGAAACAATCAGTGAATTAGAAGATGGATCAGTTGGGCAAGGCAGCTCACACCCATACACCTTGCACCTGCACTTTGAGATGCTGAAGTGGGAGGATCACTTGAGGCCAGCAGTTTGAAACCTGCCTGAGCAACAAAGTGAGACCCTCCATCTCTACAAAACATAAAAAATTTTAAATTATCCAGGTGTGATGGTGTGCACCTATAGTCCCACCTATTCAGGAGGCAGAAGGCTGAGGCAGTGAGCTATGATCATGCCACTGTACTCCAGCCTGGGTGACAGAGCAAGACCCTGTCACATAAAAAATCAATAATTAACTATCTCATCTGAAGAACAGAGGAAGTGGGAACAGACCCCAAGTCTGAAAATTAGTGAGGACCATGAAGCTCCAAATTGAGGGGGTTTGGAGTTGGTTACCAGCTTTTCACATACAATACTCAAACAGAGAAACCACAACCCAGGAATATATTCTTGGAATACAGGCTGTTTTCATAACTTTGAAACCAGGTAATATTTTCCATAATTATTTTTTTTAATGAGCCTGTGTAACAGTCAGTGGAATAATTATATAGAAATTATACAGAAAACAATTATTCCAAGTGCCTTTAAAACACAGTAATTTGATTATGCATTCCTACAGTGATATGCCCTAAACATAACAACAACAAAAACTATCTTCAGTAATCATATTGTTAGTGATAGTTTTGGTATTGTTACTCAGTGACATGTGTGAGAAAAGCAAACGATTAGGTCACTATCATTGAGAAACAGTATTTTCAGCAAGAAATGAGATACTGAAGATAGATGATGAGGTTCAATAAAAATCTTGAGGTAGATCTAAATGGGAAGTAATGCTATGAACTCATGCTGTATCTTTGAATGTGGGTACCTTCCAGCTGTGTCTACCAAAGAAGTCAAAAATAATGACTAATACAGTTGCAAACTATCCAATTCCCACAAAAATGGCAAGGGCCCCCTAGAGAAACGGCTGAATCTAGGTCTGAGATAGGAAATATACAAGATAAGCCTAGAATGTCTTGTCATAGAGGAAAGCAGGGAAGCTATAGAGGATTGTAACAAAAAAAACCTAAAGAGTCAGCTGCAAGAGCCTTCTCCTGACCAAAGAGGAGACAATTTTAAACATCAATAAGGATAAAAACTGTAATAGATTAAAAACATAGAAAATATATTTAAATCTATGAATTAATAACACTCAAACCACCTCATTATTCTGAAAACTGCTAAGCCCTTCCCTTCCTATACAATTTGTACCTCTAAGTGACCAACAGTGATAAGGGGAAGTATCTCTCTATAAGCATCCCAGTTAATAAATGAAAAGGGAATAAAAGAAATACATTACCATTACTTTCAACCCTTCATGCGGTTATGCCTAGTGTTCCATTATTGGAATGCTAAGCTTGTGGGATTTATATCCTATTGCTTTTTCATACAAAAAATTTGCACAACCTTCAGCATAAATGGGTTACTGATTTAACTGATCTTGGCCAGAGTTTTCAATCTCACACTGCTGACATATTGGGCTAGAGAAGCAATTCTTGTTGGGAGCAGTCCTGTGCATACAGGATATTTAGAGCATCCCTGGCATCTATCTGCTAGATGTTATTAACACCCTCCAAGTCTTGACAACCAAAAATGTCTCCAGGCATTGCCAAATATCCACTAGGGGCAAAATTACTCCTAGTTGAAAACCTCTGATCTATGCAATAATCATCATCACTTATGAACTAGGCTTGCCAAAAAGATTAAATTTGAATCTGATCACACTTCTAGACCTGCTTGCCTGTCTGTAGGAAATTCAGGAATGGAGGACCCTGTATTAAACAGTACCATGGAGGACCCTATTAGACAGTACCATGGGGACAAATCTAGATTTGGGAACACTATAGGAAAAACATTTATTTCTTCAATAACAAAAACAAGGAAAAGAAGTTAGAAGGGAACCTATACATTACAAGACTTCTGAAACAAGCCAAATCATTGCAAAGTGTGGATTGCATATAGATTAAATAAGTTGGAGCAGGAACAGGAAAGGAAGCACTGATGTGGCAAAAGAAAGAAAAGGGAAAAACAAGATAAGAGGAAAATAAGAAGTAGACAGGCATACCTTAGATATTGTGGGTTCGGCTCCAGACCACCAAAATACAGCAAATATTGCAATAAAGTAAATCTCAAAATTTTTGTATTCCACCATATACAAAAGTTATATTTACATCATGCTGTAGTCTACTTAGTGTGTAATAACATTATGTCCAAAAGAACCAATGTACATACCATAATTTAAAAATACTTTATTGCTTAAAAAATGCTAACAATCATCTAAGCTTTCAGCGCATAATGTTTTTGCTGGTGAAGGGTCTTGCCTCAATCTCTTGATGGCTAATGACTCATGAGGCTGGTGGTTGCTGGTAACT
The DNA here is from genome assembly GCF_024542745.1 of Macaca thibetana thibetana. Taxonomy (NCBI): domain Eukaryota; kingdom Metazoa; phylum Chordata; class Mammalia; order Primates; family Cercopithecidae; genus Macaca; species Macaca thibetana. The sequence continues at coordinate 35,176,628 of NC_065583.1, forward strand.
GGGGTAGCTGTGGCAATTTCTTAAAATAAGACAAATATGAAGTTTTCTACATCAATTGACTCCCCCTTTCACAAAAGATTTCTCTGTAGCATGCAATGCTGTTTGACAGCATTTTACCCACAGTAGAGCTTCCTTAAAGTTTGGCATTAATCAGAACGGAAGCCCCCTGTTGCTGCTTTATCCACCAAGTTTATGTAATATTCTAAATCCCTTATTATTTCGACAATGTTCATGGCATCTTCACCAGTAGATTCTATCTCAAGAATCCACTTTCTTTGCTCATACATAAGAAGCAACTCCTGACCCATTACAGTTCTCTCATAAAATTGCAGCAATTCTGGCTCATCTTCAGGCTCATTTCTAATACTAGTTCTCTTGCTATTTCTACCACATCTGCAGTGACTTCCTTCACTGAAGTCTTCACTTCCTCAAAATCATCCATGAGAGTTGGAATCAACTTCCTCCAAACTCCTGTCAATGTTAATATCTGGACCTCGTCCCATGAATCACCAGTGTTATTAATGGCATCTACAATGGTAAATTATTTCCAGAAGGTGTTCTATTGACTTTGCGAGATCTACCACAGGAATCACAATCTGTGGCAGCTATAGCCTGATGAAATGTATTTCTTCAGTAATAAGACTTGAAAGTCAAAATGACTCCTTGATCCATGGGCTGCAGATTGGATGTTGTCAGCAGGCATGAAAACACCATTCATCTCCTTGTACATTTCCATCACAGCTCTTGGATGAAGAGGTGCTTTGTCAATGAACAGTAATATTTTGAGAAAAAAAAACAAAAAAAACAAACTTCTTTCTGAGCATTAAGAACAGTGGGCTTAACTCAGTAAACCACACTATAAACAGATATGCTGTTATCCAGGCTTTGCTGTTCCATTTATAAAGCACAAGCAGAATAGATTTAGCATCATTCTCAAGGGCCCTAGGATTTTCAAAATGGTAAACGAGCAGTGGCTTCAACTTAAAGTCACCAGAGAGATGGTGAGAGTCAGTCCATCCTTTGAAGCCAGGGGGTGACTTCTCTCTAGCTATCAAAGTCCTAGGATGGCATGTTCTCCCAATAGAAGGCTGTTTCATCTACACTGAAAACCTGTTGTTTAGTGCAACTGCCGTCATCAATAACCTTGACTTGATCTTCTGGATAACTTGCTACAGCTTCTACACCAGCACGTGCTGCTTCCTCTTGCACTTTCATGTTATGGAGATGGTTTCTTACTTAAATCACATGAACCAACCTCTGCTAGCTTCCAACTCTTCTGCAGCTTTCTCACTCTCAGCCTTCACAGAACTGATGACAGGTAGGGCATCTCTTGTGGATTAGGCTTTGGCTTAATGAAATGTTGTAGCTGGTTTGATAATCTATCCAGACCACTCAAACTTTCTCCATTATCAGGAATAAGGCTTTCTTATCATTCTTATGTTCACTGGAACAGCATTTTTCATTTCCTTCTTTTGCATTCACAACTTGGCTATTTAGCCCAAGAGGCCTAGCTTTCAGGCTATCTTGGCTTTTGACATGCCTTCCTCACTAAGCTTAATCATGTTTAGTTTTTGATTTAAAGTGAGAGGTATGTGGCTGGGCGTGGTAGCTCATGCCTGTAATCCCAGCACTTTGGGAGGCCGAGGCGGGCGGATCACGAGGTCAGGAGATCTAGACCATCCTGTCTAACACGGTGAAATCCCATCTCTACTAAAAATACAAAAAATTAGCCAGGCGTGGTGGCACATAACTAAAATTCCAGTTACTTGGGAAGCTGAGACAGGAGAATTGCTTGAACCCAGGAGGCAGAAGTTGCAGTGAGCCAAGATCGCACCACTGCACTCCAGCCTGGGCAACAGAGCAACACTCTGTCTTTAAAAAAAAAAAAAAAAAAAAAAAAAAAAGACACACACACACACACACACACACACACACACACACACACAAAGTGAGAGGTATGCTGACTCTTCCTTTCACTTGAACACTTTGAGGGCATTATAGGGCTACTAATTGGCCTTATTTCAATATTGTTGTGTCTTGGGGAAAATGGACACCTGAGGAGAGGAAGAGAGATGGGGAACTGATTGCTGGAACAGTTAGATCACACACATTTATCAACTAGGTTCACCATCTTACATGGGTGTGGTTTGTGGCACCCCAAAACAATTACAACAGTAACATAAAAGATCACTGATCACAGATCACTGTAACAGATATAATAATAATGAAAAAGTTTGAAATATCCCAAGAATTACCAAAATGTAACACTGAGACACAAAATAAGCATGTGCTGTTGAAAAAATGATGGGGTTGCCGCAAAACTTTAGATTTTTAAAAACACAGTATCTATGAAGCACAAGATACTGGAGTACTATAAAATGAGGGATGCCATACTTAGATTGAAAGACATAATTTTACACAGTTCTATAAATGTAATTACATAGTGAGTAAACATGCAAAAACAAATTTAAAATATTTTAAACAAAAAGTAGATTCAGGATCTCACAGTGGTCATGTCTATAATTATGAAGAATACACATTAATGGAGAGTACTAGGAAGACACTTGTAGTAATTGAACTTCAGTTTTGAATAACTCAAATACAACAAACAAAGGCCGAAATATTCAGTAGATAAAAACATATTTGACATACACTTTTTAAAGTACTTTTCCTTTCTACAAAAGAAACCATGTAACAATCAAGTATGATTTTTAAAAATTACTACTTGAGCCAAATACATACCACGGAGTACCAGGAATAGGAGCAGTAGCAACTGGCTTTGCCTTCTGGGCAGCCTTTTCTTCTTCAGTCATCTCCTCTTCTTTGGGCTCCTACAAGAAATGAGATTATTCTAATTAGTATCATATTAACTATACCTGAATGTTCCACAAAAGTATGAAGGCAAACAGCTCAAAGCGCAATCAACACAAAATCTGCTGCTAGAATGAGGAAAGGAGACTCTGAGTAGGAATTTCTAAGAAAGTTCTAAATCTTCATCCCACAGAAAGAGCTGAATTTCACAATAGCAGAACGCAGCAGCAGCAGCTGGTCCTATCTTATAGACTCACTAACCATGTGCTTAGGAGCAGATATGGAGTACAGACCTCTTCATTTAAGGTTGTTTCTTATTTCTGCTAACTTTCCTACTACTAAAACCTGACTACCACGGTCCTTCACTGAATAAAAAACTCCTTTAGTGCTATACATGGATCTGGCTATGCAAGAACACAAGAGCAGAAAGGACAGATAAAATATATCTAACATTCTCCAAATAAGAAGTTACCCTTATAATTTTAACAAATACCAGTCAGTTTATAAGTCAGAAGGTTAGAGATCAGGTCCAAGCTCTGGTCCAAGGCCCTGTCTTTCTATGGGTCTCAGTTCAGTACAAGAAGTAATTTAATGACACTTTCAAAGAAAAAACTGAATAAAGAACTTGCAAGAAACCTAAAATTTCAGAGACCAAATTTATAACAATTATTTTTAAATCTATCAAATAGATACTCACATACAAGTAAGCTGTAGGAAACAATTAATGTGGCTCCCAGGTTAATGGGTCATGGCCCTTTACCTCCTTTATCTCCTTTATAGGCTCTTCTTTAGGATCCTCCTCCTCCGTCTCCATTGGCAGAGGCTCTTCAGAGGGTTCTTTAATTGGCTCTTTAATCTTCTCTTCTAACTTTTCTATTAAAAAATTAAGATAATGTCAAAGGTTTTGATGTAATTTTCTAAGAACTTTCAGAGAATAAGCAATTAAAATATTCCATTCCCAAGTATTAACCATAAACATAAAATGTCCTTCTTTATAATATCTTTGATTTGAATCTTATGTAATGCTCAACTTCAAATACCTTGCTACACCAATCAGGTTAACTCTCTGATTTGAAGACAACCTACTGATTTCGAAGGGACATTAAATCTTTCAGGTCATTCATATATCATTTGTAGCAATCATTTATTTTGCTAAAAGGGATAAGATACTAAGATACTTAGGAACAGAAAAAGGGGTTTGATGAGGTAGGCACACTGACATGTAGCTATAATCCTCAGCTACCTGGGAAGCTGAGGCAGAAGGAATGCTTACACCCAGGAGTTCAAGACCAGCCTGGGCAACACAGTGAGGCTCTGTCCCAAATTTTAAAAACAACAGTAATAACAGGAGCTTGTGATATAAAAAATTATGAATCTTCTACATCTAAGATTCTAAGGGCCTAAATTTTTTTCTTCAGAACACATAAAAAAACACATTCCTTCCCGATCTGTATTATCAATCTCAATAATGATTACAATAATTATGCAATATAATTAGAAAATTCCTAACAGTAAAAATATGTACATACATATGTACATATGTATAACAATTTCTCCAGATGGAAAAAATGATAACATGTAAGTAGAACCAGTTTTTAAAATAAATATTTATCAATTCAGTAAAAATAATCCAACGACTGTGTAATTAGCAAATCCCTCAAATATGTTAAAAAGAAATTAACTCAGAACTTTAAATACCATTCTACTTATTACAGTTTATACTATTTCCCAAGTCATTACAACCACTATATACCTTTTTCCTTTAGTTCTTGGGGTTTTTCCCAGGTAGATTCTAATGTTCTATTATTATAATAATATGTCTTCCCATCTGCTGTTTTATATTCAGTCCATTCAGAAACTGCTGTTGCTCCAGCTAAGGTTGCAGGTGAAGCTGCAATAGCAACCTGGGGATGTATCATGGGTACGATAGGAGGGGCCATTCCTGGCAATACACCTAAAAAAAGAATAATAAAAAATTAGATCCAAGCATCAAACTGCAATACAAAATAAACCTCTAAAATATGAGCTAAATCTTTCTATTAAATATTAATAAATGAATGGACCAGTTGGAACAAAACAAAAATCATATAAAAAGGTGACATAAATACCACTTAATTCTATTTCCCTGGATTTTTAGTTCTAATGCCTAAATTCAATTAGACACAGAAATTCAACCCTTAAAAACAGTCAGAAATTTGGGTCTCACTTATGAAAAAATCTTAACATAATAAATATTTAAAAACATGGTATATTCTCTACTTATGAATAGAAATATATTTTTATAAAGATAACTTATCAAATTCTAATGAAGACAACAAACATATTTACTACAGATATTTCCTGAGGCAAAATTATTTTTAATTTTAAGGTAACTAAAAGGGTATGAATATTCTCAGTTTTATAGCAAATAACTGAGTTTATCAACTCTGAATGATTAACTCAAATATCCTTATACCCTTTGTTTACTCTTTTCCTAAGAGAAAGCAAAGCTCGTCTACTTTTTAGAAGACAAACCAAGATTTACATTTTTTACAAGACAGCTAAATAAGTTGGTAATATATAAGTAAAATACTATTAAAATAAGGATATGTGAATCAAAACTGGAAAAAAAAAAGTCCTCAAATCCTATACTAAAATTTAAGTTTCAGGTAGTTATCTTACTTCAATAACTTTAAAATGTATACTATACACATGTATTCACACACATATACTCACTAGCATGCAAGCATAATCACATCACTTTACACATGGAAATGATTTTTTTATATTTAACTTAAAAACACACATCAAAAATAAAATTAAATGTTATGAATATGAGAATGAAGTTGTTTACACTTATTACATAAATTAAGATACAAAGTGATCTGACCTTATTTGTTTTTGTGAACCAAAGAAGCTAATACTACAGGCAATTGGGAAAATTAAGTGTTGGCCAAATATGACAACTGCATTTATACTGCTCGTTAAAAAGAAAAATATAAAAAAATCCACTTACTTGGGCAAAAAATAAATAAAAGGATAAACAACAACATTCACTACCATGCCAACTTACAGACAAAACAAACTAAGATGGTTTTAAAAATTACCGGTCTTGGTGGTAGCGACTGTCTTTACATACGGGCAGCTGACTATTTGCATCATTGCTACACCTGTAAAATGGATAAGCAAGCATACGTTGGAAAGCTGCCATTGTATGTCGGCTACCACTGGGATTCAGGGAAATAATTTACCACTACAATTTAGAATGCTATTTCCAATGAAAAAGACCAAGAATGGAGTAAAATTTCTTTTTGTTTGACATTTTGTGGGAAGTGCTGCCAAATCCAATGACACTAATTCTAAATGATAGCATCAATTACCTTTTTTATCAAACCAGCTCTGAATATATTGAAGGAGTCTCAAGAGTTTAAATTCAACAAAAGAAAGCCCCTTCATTACACATACATAACAAATTCTCAGGTGGGTCATTTTCCCACAGGACATCAAACCCATGCTGCCATTGCTCAGACACCAGTAAAAGGCAGATGCAGCATGACACCGACAAGACACTTTCTCTATGCTGCTGCTAAGTTGAAACTACATGCAGGAGCTGAGGCATGGAGTACAACCATGCAGAAGTAGAAAAGGAATAAGCTAGGGTTGGTGAGGAGAGGAAGAAAGTAAGGTATGAGATGGATCCAAATATTCCACTGCAAACAATACTTTAAATAAAAGAAAGGCAAAGATGAAGAGGAAGATAGCATTTCACTAATGCCAAAATATCCATGTTTAGTGCCTGCTCTATGGAACCCCATGGGCTTGGAACACTGTGGAAGCAGGATAAAACATTAAGAAACATTCAGCCCCTTTAATACCACTAATGACTATATGGGCTGATAGCCGCAAAAACTTCTATCATTTAAGCTGACTAAAGAAGTAGTAATTGTATTAAATAATGAAAATTATGTACAGTTCTTAGAAGAATGAAGACTCATCATGATGCATTACAATGGTGACTTTTTAAAAAGAGAATGAAAAGCTGGAAAACTAAGACTGATTAACTGAGGAAATTAAAAACTTTTAGAGGAAAAAGCCAAAGTCTGAAGAAAAGTATAGGGTCAATAATTTTTACTTTTTTATTTTTTTCTGCTGAAAAAATTAAGCTTAGTTTGGTACCCTGTAAAAATTAAAAATAGTAACAATAAACTATTTTCCCCACTAAAGGACAGGAAAAAAATTTTTCCTACCTCTGAGACTAAAAGTAAAATTAAACTCCTGGGTTTGTATAAAATTTAACTATGTTCACACACGCAAACAAAAATAGTGTCAATTATTGAAAAGTACCTTTATTTCTTAATTACTATTTTATATAAAGAATATTTAAAGTAAACTTTCTATTAACTTTTAAACTAAAATAAAAACACTGGATGAGGAAAGCATGCTGAATAAAGTTATATGTATAATTTTATTTTCCCTAATCTTGAAAGAACGCAATGGAAAAATTCATTTGGTTAACGAAGTTACAGCATGTATTAAGTTTAATTAGTATAAATACTGCCATCTGCAGAAGCACTGAACCTACTAAACTCAGCACAGGAAATTCAATTCTTATGAACATAGGAACTTTACTCTTAAAGACTGTTCTCCAAAACCGCCTTCCAATAAATAATTTTAACTATACAACTTATGCAGAAGAAAATCAAATCTATTCATACGTAGGCTTAACCACCATTATTGAAAACCAGTTGGGCTAGCAGAACTCTTCTATTTGACTATCAACATACAGACCATATAGAAAGGTCCTGTGTTTCTTCTCATGCTAAAAAGATACACTGAAGTTTCTCTCAAGGTGATTACATGCAGATTGTGAATACTCATAAAATAAAAATCTAAATTTTTAACCTTTTTTTTTAAAGGGAGCATTTGTTCAATTTTCCTACAACTCTGTCCTCAAATTATCATCTAAGAAATGAGAAAATTCCATTCAGGATTCTGGATGATTCCAATGTCACTGACAGTTAAGTTTCTTAAAATTCCAGATAAAATTTTATAGTTTTAGAAGTAGAAATCCTATAATCCTAGACCTATTTATGTCCAAACTCCACTCCCTACTTTTGTATTTTACCTAATTCTTCCACTCCTTCCCTTCATCTTGTTTGACTATCCCTTCCTCAATCATCCTCATTGAACCCAGACAAGGCTATTTCAAAAAGAAATTAAGCCTCCAACACAAATTACATACAAATCCTTCCCGTTCACTTTATTGCTGAACTGAATTAAAAGGGAAAAACCAGGAGACACAGATCTCATTGTTTGTATAACCAAAGATTTGGGGAAGAGAAAAACAAGTCTCCTTTGTCCTTGTTTTTTACTAAACACCTTGTAGGACTGAATTAAAAGGGAAAATGAGAAAAGAGAACAAATATTAATACCAAAAAGTCTTAATAAACAAACTAATATTTGATACTAATATATCACTTTTTTTTTTGCGATGGAGTTTCACTTTTGTTGCCCAGGCTGGAGTGCAATGGTGTGATCTCGGTTCACAGCAACCTCCGCCTCCCAGGTTCAACCAATTCTCCTGCCTCGGCCTCCCAAGTAGCTGGGATTACAGGCATGCACCACCACGCCCAGCTAATTTTGTATTTTTAGTAGAGACGGGGTTTCTCCATGTTGAGGCTGGTCTTGAACTCCTGACCTCAGGTGATCTGCCTGCCTCGGCCTCCCAAAGTGCTGGGATTACAAGCATGAGCCACTGTGCCTGGCCTAATATATCACTTTATATGACACTCACTCTCTCCAAAGAAATATTAAGACTATCCAATTCAAGTTCTCTTCCAACCGACCCTCAAAATTCCCTAATGGCTGCTGTTTATTGAATGCTTTCTACTGCCAAACTTCACAGGTATTGCTTCATTAGGTGACTCAAATGGTCACCACCACCTGTCCAAATTTTTTTAATGATGGAGCAAGCAACAGGGGAAAATATGACATCAAAATGAAGCTAGAGCCAGAGGGATTTTATTGTGAGAAACTTCTACTTTCTATAGTAATAAATTTTGCTGTTGTGTACCTTTCATCCATTAGTCCTAATTAAGAACCTCTAAAGAAAAGCAAAAGTTGTTCAAATGACAGCCTTTCAAAATACTTAAACAACATTATCATGCTACCTCTCAATCTTCTCTCTACAAAATTAGCAACCCCAGCTCCTTCGGATCACTCAGAATCCACGATCTGGTCTTAATACTGTCCTTAACCCTAAAGCAGACCAAAATTACAAAAAGAGGTTGTGACAAATATCAAGCTATTCTCCATCTATCATTTAGTTTTCCCAGAAAAATTACATATAGAGAAAAGTATCCAGCTGCTTGTCTTAAATTTAATCTAGAAAAGGGATAATCCCTAACAGTAGAAAAAACATCTTTTGTTTTCTTCTTTGTAAACGATTTGAATTTCTTAAACACCACATAATGGGCATTTAATTATCTAACACTACATCAACAATGTATAAAAGGTTTTCCAAATCAAAAAAATACCTGAAATTTTTAGTTTCTTTCTTGACAAGGTATATCTGAAGGTGTCCTTTTCAGAATGGTCACAAAGAAAAAGACAACCAGTGCAATAGTGATAATTAAGATGTATGCAAATCTAAGAAACAGATGTATCACAACTCTATTCTTACACAGAAACAAGTATAAAAAAGTAGCAATAAGTGGGTGGAATGTGAACTTGAGAGATAAGGCACCTAAGTTCTATTCGCCTTTGCCACAAACTAGCCCTGTGAACCTGACCTCTCTAAGGTACCAAAACTTTCAACTATAACACAAGGAGAATGAACCATGGATCAAGGATTAAATGTGTTTGACAAAAACTAATGCATTCAAATTTGGAATGCCCAACACTATCATTTTTAAACCCTGTGGTAAGAGTTCCACTCCACAATATTTCTTAATTCTTTCTCAGAAGTTTTAATGACGTCTCTTAAGACAATATAACACATTAATTCACCATAACAATTTAAACTTTTAAATTATGCACATTATGCTTTACTTCATAACTGTTACAAGGGAACCTTCTAGTTCCTGTTTTACATGAATTGTTTTATAGTTAAGTCACTCATATTTTCTTAAATTCTTAAAATTTCTCAGCTTTTTCTTAATAACTAAGCATAGTTATTAAGAGCTTACTCTCTGGATGTGGAGGGCACGGGCTCAAATCTCAGCATCATCACTTATTAGCTATGTGATGCTGGGCAAGTAATTTAACCTGTCTGTGTACCTATCTCATAAGATGGTTGTGAAAATTAAAGCAGTTAATGCATGTAACGTGCTTACAACAGTGCACTGTACATAAATCACCCAACTTGTGTAAGCTACTGTGACGTGATTTCTCAACTTCATAGACTTAACCCTTCAAAAATATTGCATTTAGAACATTATTTACATGAAAAGATGATCATTTTTAACTCGTTGAGGGCATTATTCAAAATAAGTGTAGCTTTAAATGTGGCTCTAATTTTAGGACATGTAAACAACAACAAAAAAAGGACATTTACCAAAACTTAAGAGAAAATATTGCAGTTAGCCATGAATCTTTCAAAAACGTTTCAAACAGGTGAGATTCAAGGCAAATTTCAAACGCAACAGACACATGAGAACAAACTAACTGACAATATGAAAACATAGCTGGAAAGACTATTATAATCTGTTGGTTTACCTGGAAGTGGAATTGGCATGCCAGGAAGGGGAACACGAAACGGAGGTACCATTACTGGTGGAAAAGCAGGTATTGCTGTTGTTGGCTGAGGTACTGAATGAGGAACAGCAGGAGGTAACGTCTGAGGGTGCGGCTGGGGAACAGTTTGCACAGGTGTAGCTGTAGGAGCAGGAGTTGAAACACTAACTGTAGGCGTGGCAACTGAAACAGCAGAACTTGGGGTCTGATCTTGTGTTGTGGGTGCTGATAAAAGATAAAACAAAAACATGTATCACTCCTTCATAAATCATTTTACTATATTCATTCATTCACGCATTCAGTAATTTAACTATTTAAGGGACCATTCTATGCACTGCAAGAAATCTGTCAAAAGGTCTCATCTTCGAGAAGCTTGAAAATAGTTAAATGAAATTTACAAAGTAAAATGTGATAAACATATAGCAGTATAAATCAAGACCCAAAGAACATTTCTAACTGTGAGAGGGTATAGAAATCATATTGGGATGCTGAGCCTTGAAAAATTAAGATTTCAACAAGGAAAATAGCAAGAGGGGGGAAGAAGAAAAAAATAAACTAGTGAGAAAAGTATGAATAAAGGCAAAGGGTAAAGAACAAAAAGGAATTGTTTAGAAAACTGAAGGCAAGCAGTTAATGAGTGAAACAGTAGGCATACCAACAAAACCATGTGTGGCTGGAAAGGTGGGCCAGAAGCAGAAATTAGAAAGCCTTGAACAAAAGGCTAAGGTGTATGCCCTTAACTGGGTAGGAAAAGGGCAGAACTGAAGTAATATAGAGAAAATGATCTAGGAGAATACAAGCTAAAATACATTAACAGTAGTTACCCTCTGTGTATGCCTCTTTCACATTTTACTATTAATATATATGTTTTGTTAGACTTTGAACTTTTTATAAGAATGCATTCGCATTATTTGTGTGACTTCGTGAAGGTAAATGGGGTATATAGAAAACTAAAGGTTCCTATATGGAAGAGTAATAAACAGGTTTCATTTGATGAATTAACCTCACAGATGCATAGGAAGAAAAGAATAGAAAAAGATAAGCAAATAACTAATGACTAACTGGATATGAATGAATGGAATCAAAAACAACTCAGGTTTCTCTCATTATTTTTAAAAAATGAAAAAAACTGAGGTTTCCATTGTGTGAGACCAGGAAAATGTGAAATTCCGGATCATTTGGGGTCTGCTAACACATTATTTTTAAATACCGAAAATAAAACATTCTATCCCTAGCAATTGCATTTAAAATCAAACTAAAAACTAAAATCCTTATTTTATACTTTTCAAAAAGTTTCAATTCTCACATGTTACAAAACAATTTTGTTATTTATTCATAACCCGTCTAGTTCCAAAATAAAATTCATTTTGGTAATTCATTGGTAACAAATACTTCATCTTTTTTTGATGTAAAGAAAAAAATGTCTACCTGTATTGGACTAAGAATGAATTTGTCAAATGAAATAAAATGAAAACAGTGCTTTCCCAATCTTTATACCAATTTTGTTCTAAACAAAAGCACACTGTTTAATACAAACCACCCAATAATCCAACTGACAACAAAATCTGTCAGTATTTTTTTCTAGCTTCTAATAATGAAAAACTCACTTAGGCTGGGAAGATGTGAGCAATTTCATACTTGTTAATGAGGGACTCACCTTGGCTAAATAGACAGCAGGGCCAAACAAGTATCTTCAGGGGCCCAGGAATGAATTGTTGGTCTAGCATAGACCTAGCCTTAGGGTACAGTATCATATTAATATAATTTTATAACAGTGTGAAAAATACAAAGTACATGCAACATTTGCCCAGTCCCATACATATACCATTTAGCATTTGTAATCCACTATAATGGCTGAAAACGTATCTAGTCATTGTTCCCAACTTCCCTGAGAAGTAGGATTTCTTCATCATTTTTCACAAATTTGCACAAACTGAGTTTATGCTCAACTGGGATTAAAATATATTCTTAATTTTTAGTCCCATTTACCCCATAGATCTATATTGTAGTTCAGAAAATTAAAACTTAAATATTATTATAGTATTCAGATAATTGCTAAAATTGTGATCCAAACTACTATAGTCAGGAAAATAAATAAGGGCATCAAATTTCAAGTGGAAAAGAACACAAATGGAGATGACAAAAAAATATTTCTTCAACCCATTTCTCTTACTTTCCAGCACAGCATTTTCTGAATTTGATTAGTAGCCATGAGTCATGACAGGAAAAGAACAAAAGCAATAAAATAATGGGAAACTGGGAGAATGGTATCTAAGACTTCAGTGGGTAAATTCCTACTAACTTCATTTGCTAAAGCGACTAGTGAAGCACTAGGCCTCAAAATACACTAACCCAGTCTCAGATCTTAACTAAAAAAGACAAGTGACTATATATAATAAACGGAGAAATATTAAGACTGCAGTATGACAACGCTTTATGACACTGAATCAAGTAAAATAAAAACAGACACTGGAATATGTAGACAACATCAAAATTGATGTTTAAAAGCAGTAAAAAGAATATGATTTTGCTATTTTATATTTCTGGGAATAAAGTCCTCCAATCACTGAAGAATAAAGCAAAACTGACAAACAGGACAGAAGACAGCTATGAGCTTACTGACACACCACTCTGAAAACAGAAATGGACTACATATAGTATGGTTAAGTTATCTAGCTAATCACTTTTCTTAAAACAAAATGAAGTACTACTACTTCTCCTTTCTAAGAACGCAGGAAAGACAATTTAAGCAACACAGACCCTCCACATAAAACTACATTGCTTTTATTAACCCCCTTCTCCCATTACTGCCACAGGTCCCCCATAAAAACTGGTAGTCTCCTGCGTTGCCAGAGGTTTGGGAGGCACTAAGCCTGTAAAAAGGTAAAGACCCTTAACAAACTAGCTAGTATGACTGTTATACTTTCATATCAAAATTCACCTTAGCTACAAAAGCAAAGACTTGTAAAACACTATTCACATTTTCCTGTTCAGTACATTTCCCCCACAAACTATCTAAAAACCATTGACAGGATCTTTAAAGGCTATCCCCGTATTATATGTACCTTACTTAACTTCTTCAGTTGCTTTTTATCAATAAAATAAATTCAAATTTGAAGTCAATGTGAATTAATTTCTCTCTCATACGTATTTCTTACACACTAATAATTCCCAAGTCCCTGAAGTAATCACAAAAAAACCCACATTTTTTTCTTGATTCTTATCAATTATCCTGGTAGTAAAATAATACAAATTATAATCAAACTGTAGGAACAGCTGTGTATCTTCAGACAAGTGTCATAACAAATAATCGAATTTTTAAAAATCATTATTTAAGTACTTTTGGACTTAGTCTCAACCTGCAGAGTAAGGAGTAATATCCGTATATTAATACAAAAAGAAAAAAAGAAATAAACCTCCCAAAAAGAAAGCAACATTTTCATATTAATGACAATCTTTTAAGCCAATTAACAGCTGTGTCCCTCTCTTCATCCCTGAAATCTACTATTAATCAACTCTCACCTTTTCAGAAAAGATCTATTCTTTGAGCCTCTGTGAGTTTATACCTGAAAATTCTCCTGCCTTTCTGACTGCTGCCTTCTATGGCAACTCCTCAATTTACCTACTCGCATCCCAGTCTAGAAACTACTCTAAAAGAGATTACTGAGAAGTTCCTCATAAACCTCCCTGATTTCATCACCACCCAAAAAACCAACACCAAAAAAACTTGCAAAATACTGCATTTATACAGACCCCCGGTACCTGTCTTACCTATTTGCCTAGTTCTTAAGACCCTTCAAAATAAAACCCTCTCACCTCAGAAGTTTCCTAAAAACCTCATAAACTACACTTATCATTTTCCTAACCTTTATTCATGTTGCTTCTCCTATCTGAAAATCCTTTCCTTACCTGTGAACCTACTTAAACCCTACTCTGTTTCCTTCATGATAAATACCCATATAGTCCACCCACTCGTTTCTCCACTTCCCAAATTCTTACATCTTTTTCACTGTATAGTTTTGCACACCAATATCTAATTGTTTCACGTGTTACTCTTGCCTCCTCGATTAGGAACACTGGAAACTCTGTAAGGTAGGGACCAAGACGTACACTTATTTTGCAAGCCCACAATGCCCGGCATTACTATTGGCCAAGTGGAACAGCTAACTCTGCACTTTCTCAACTTAGCTTCATGAATTGCAACTGGGCAAATACTTCCTCCTATTAATATAAATTCCTGTTTTTCTCTAACCCAAAAGTTTTAGTGCCAAAAATGTACTTTAAATAATTCTGGTATTAAAGGATAATACCAGAAACACTGGGATCAATATGAAATGTAGTCCCCTACTGGTTCACCTCTCTAGCCCCTATATAAAAACACATGCTGGGTGGTACTCACTTGATACTGTCTGCGCAACTGAAGTAGCAGTTGTTGTGGTAGAAGTGGTAGAGGAAGGGGTGGATGACGACGTTGAAGTGGATACTGCAGGTGCTGGGCTACTGGTCGTAGGGGTGGAAGCTCCAACTGCTTGTGCTTGTACTTGTGCCTGGACCTGGGCCTGGACCTGAGCCTGGGCCTGGGCCTGAGCTTGTGCCTGAGCCTGAGCTTGTGCCTGGGCCTGGGCCTGCGCCTGGGCCTGGGCCTGGGCCTGGGCCTGCGCCTGCGCCTGCGCCTGGGCCTGCGCCTGGGCCTGGGCCTGTGCCTGGGCCTGGGCCTGCGCCTGGGCCTGAGCCTGAACCTGGGCCTGGGCTGCAAGCATAGGTGTCAGTTCTGATTGCTGAATAACCTTAACTCCATCTGGCTTGGTCCATGCAGATTCACGTGTCCGAGCATTATAATAATAAACCTGCAGTGGAAGCAAAAAATCAATGGTTATCATAAAATCTGTCAATTATTATTAAAAACAATAATGGAACCATATTTTATCTTTAAAGCTATTTAAAAATAACATAGGGCCAGGCATGGTGGCTCATGCCTGTAATCCCAGCACTTTAGGAGGCAGAGGCAGGTGGAGCACTTGAGGTCAGGAGTTTGAGACCAGCCTGGCCAACATGTTGAAACCCTGTCTCTACTAAAAATATTTAAAAATTAGCCAGGTATGGTGGCAGGCACCTGTAATCCCAGCTACTCGGGAAGCTGAGGCAAAAGAATCACTTGAACCCAGGAGGTGGAGGTTGCCGTGAGCCGAGATCGCACCACTGCACTCCAGGCTAGGCAACAGAGACTCCATCTCAAAAATAAAAAATAGCCAGGTGCAGTGGCTCACATCTGTAATCCCAGCACTTTGGGAGGCTGAAGCAAGCAGATTACCTGAGGTCAGGAGATCGAGACCAACCTAGCCAACATGGTAAAACCTCGTCTCTACTAAAAATACAAAAATTTAGCTAGACGTGATGGTGGGCGCCTATAATCCCAGCTACTCGGGAGACTGAGGAAGGAGAATTGCTTGAACCCAAGAGGCAGAGGTTGCAGTGAGCCAAGATCGCACCACTGCACTCCAGGCTGGGTGACAGCACAAGAAGCCATCTCAAAAATAAAAAAATAAAAAATAAAATAACTTAGGGCCAGGCACAGTTGCTCACGCCTGTAATCCCAGCAGTACTCTGGGAGGCCGAAGTGGGTGGGATCACCTGAGGTTAAGAGTTTGAGACCAGCCTGGCCAACATGGTGAAACCCTGTCTCTATTAAAATTACAAAAATTAGCCAGGCATGATGGCAGGTGCCTGTAACCCCAGGTACTCAGGAGGCTAAGGCAGGAGAATTGCTTGAACCCAGGAGGTAGAGGCTGCAGTGAACCAACATCGCACTACTGCACTCTAGCCTGGGCAACAGAGTAAAATTTCATCTCAAAAAACAAAAACAAAACAAAACAAAAAAAAAATAAGTAATTCCACCCCACAGCCCAATTTTCTACAATGAGCACATTGTATTTTTAACACCCAAAGGAAAACCCATGTTATATGCAGAAATTTAACATAACAGACCTGAGACAGCTATCCGTAGAAAGCCCTGCTGGCCCTTATCTGTAGTCTGAGAACTTGGATTTCAGGAGGGTTGACATTCCCTTACTGATAAGAATGGCTCGATGTGCCTAAACCAGTTATGCAAACAATGCAGTATATGCTGAACACCTGCTTTCCTTCTAGGAGCCTGAAATTTAGTATGTGCTAGGCAGATGGTACCAAAGTGACCAGAAGCTTCCAGAATCACAGGTAAATGTGTGTTAGCACTCCAGGCAACCTTATATCTGCTGCACAAAAATCGAATCCAGTCAGCTTCTCCTGGAGTCTTACCCCATTTCCCTGCTTACCCAAGGCTCATTCTTAATTGACAATATCACTGATCTCAATCTGCCAGAACTCTTTTTTACTCCTCTGTCAAAAAAATGACAACTTAAATTATATTTTATAATTTACCTTTCCATCTGGAGTTTTATTTTCAACCCATATCTCCTCCGTAGGAGGTAGTGCTGGAGTACCAGGAGCAGTCACAGGAGGCATTCCTGGTGGAAACATCATACCCGGAGGAGGAGGCATGGAACTCATGGGTGGAGGCATGAAAGGTGGTCTCTGTTAATTCACAAGGACAGTAACAGTCACTTTAATTACTTTTCCTCCAAATTATTACTGAATTCTACTCAAAAGTAAAACACTGTAAGAGAAACTAGTTTTATAGTCTATTCAAATACATTCACCTGTCGTAGAAGCAAAATGTCTGCAACAAAAATTACCGAACTAGAAAGAAACACATCAAACTACTAATAGTGGTCAACTGTGGGTTATAACACCGTCACTGAATTTTGCTCTCCCCTTTCTATATGTTCTGCTTTTCACACACACAGCGCTGGATTACTTTTTTAAAAAAAATTGATTTTTATATACTGTTTTAATACCAGGCACATCACTGTCTCCACAGCTTCTTGAAGAATCCTTCAAGAAAAAGTTTTCACTGCACATAAAAATGAGTTTCAAAATTAAAAAATTGACACTATGACATTATAAAAACATTTTGAGCAGGGATTTAAAAGATTTCCTCTATAATCTATAAGTAACATTAAAATTCAATTATCAAAAGCACCTTAATCTGGATAATGGAACTCAAACTATGCTAATAATGTGAAGCTGTACTTTACTTTCCTAAAAATTTCTTTCCCATACTCCTATCTTTCAGTATCAGTTGAGTATCTTTCAGGCGTCAGCACACCAGATCTAAGTTACACAAAATATCTATCCCAAATGTTTCATGAGCCTTTGGCTAAAAATCACTTGGACTTAATAAAAAGTAAAGCCACACAATTATTCAAGACCGAGAAAGGCATGACAACATTAGAAAGTATCTCAGCACAACATTTGATATATTTCAATGAGAGGGTTACATTAGTTCATTACATTTTATAATACTCCACAAGTAGGTTTAACTCTTAAAGGCACAAATTAGAACAAATTCACATGTTAAAGATTATACCAGAATAAGTTAAAAAGCTATTTCTTATTCTAACTTTGAAGCAAATATAAAACCATTTAACAATGTGTTTAAAGGAAGGAGAGCCTATTCGTTATTTGGAAGGCCATAAAATTATTCAGCAAAGTATTAAAACCCGTCTGTTTCATAACCACAATCCTATCTAAACAGAGTTAACATCATTTAAATGGCACATCATTGTCTTCTTCTATTTTTAGTATAATTCATTCTTCACTGTCTAAGCTAACGGAAGGCAGATGATACCACTATATTTATTTGGTTTCAGAATTATACAGGCTAAACTAAGAAAACATAGATACATACTCAAATAAAAAAAATACAATCCCAAAATGAGACATTCGAGAGTTGATACCTTCATGACCTCACTTCAGACAGCAAGTCTGGATACAATGGAGAGGGATATATGCCACAGGTTAAAATACCACAAGTGTTTTTATTTAAAGAAATCCCCTAATAAATCTTTCTCAAAAATAGTAAGATAACCCTACTTTTCCCCGCAGGGGAGAAAAAAAATTCTACTGTGCTTATAAAATTTGTTTGCTGTCACTTTCCTGGGGACAATAACTACTCAGGAATATATATACATATATTTTTAGACTTGCTGGCAACATATATCATTGAAAACAAATTTTCTCCACTCAAAAATATCTTAAGATTTCAAACTTCATTTCCCACAAAGAAGATGTATTACTAAAGCCAATTCACAGAGCTAAAGGTAAGTAAAAACTATTGACTCCTGGTTTTATACATATACTTCTCTATCACCATTTAAAGTTCTATTGTGAATTTCCTTAGTAATTACTGCTACCACTAATTTAGAAGAAACATATTAATATATGGATCTTCTCTTTAGCTCCCATTTTCCTACAAACTGAAACTATTTAAGAATATAAGTTTTTAAGTCAAAACCCATATATAATATTGATAATGATGCTAACAAAGAAATGGCAACCTCTACATTCTTTACCTGGAGGTGTGGAGGGCCCATAGGTGGAGGTATCCCTCCTGGAGGAGGCATTGGCGGCATATTAGGATCAAAAGGAGGACGTCCAAAGGGGGGCCGTGGTGGTGGTGGAGGGCCTCGCATCATACCAAAAGGTGGAGGAGGTCGCATCAGAGGTGGTGGGCCTCGCATCACTGCATTTGGTGGGGGAGCCGGACCTCGGAACCTCAAGGCCTGCTGTTGGGCCATCCTACATGGGAGAGCAAGGAATAAATTTTTCTTTCTTAAAATTACAAAAATGTAGCTACTGATCTCTAATTACATCAAATTTAAAAGGTTCTTAAGTCTAACTGGAGTTGGAAAGTCATCATTTTGCAACCATCATGATAAAAACTACATCAATGGGCCGGGTGCGGTGGCTCATACCTGTAATCCAGCACTTTGGGAGGCTGAGGGAGGATCACCTGAGGTCAGGAGTTCAAGACCAACCTGGCCAACATGGTGAATCCCCATCTCTACTAAAAACACAAAAATGAGCCAGGTATGGAGGCGCACGCCTGTACTTCCTGCTACTGGGGAGGCTGAGGCAGGAGAATCACTTGAACCCATGAGATGGAGGTTGCGATGAGCCAAGATCATGCCACTGCACTCCAGCCTGGGTCACAGAGCAAGGCCCCATTTCAGAAAAAAAAAAAAACAAAAAAACTTACGTCAATGGATGATCTAGTCTGGATGAATGATCAAGGGATGCCGAGTCTAGGCAAAAATTTAGACAAGGGGGTTATCTGGATGATCTTAAAGTTTTTACCCACATGCTGCTTAAAGTTGCAAGAAAGGATGAACAAAACAAAACACTCTAGGTAATAAGGAAATTGGGTAATACCTGGACCCAGTGATCAAAACTAATTATCATCTAAGAAGGACAAATAATGTGTGACTGAGAGGGATACAACATCACCTATTCCAGCCAAAAATGTATAACCTCAATCTAATAATGAGGAAAATATCAGACAAACTCAGAATAAGAATAAGGAATGTTCTTTCTTTTCTTTTTTTTTTTTTCCGAGACCAAGTCTCACTCTGTTGCCAGGCTAGAGTGCAGTGGTGCAATCTGGGCTCGCTGCAACCTCCGCCTCCCGGGTTCAAGCTATTCTTCTTCCAACTAGATGGGACTACAGGCGTGCGCCACCATGCCTGCCTAATTTTTTTTTTTTTTTTTTTGCATTTTAGTAGAGACAGGGTTTCACCATGTTGGCAATGGTCTTGATCTCCTGATCTGCCCTCCTTCGCCTCCCAAAGTGCTGGGATTACAGGCATGAGCCACAGCACCCGGCCAGAAGGAATGTTCTTTCTATTAAAAGGGGGATGTGTATTCTTCAGAAATGTCAGTGTTATCCATAAAAGACAAAGAAATGCGTGGAAATGCTCCAGATTAAAGAAGTTTAAAGAGACACAATAACACAATTTTTTTTTTTTTTTATAAGAGACAGAGTTTCACCATGTTGGCAAGGCTGGTCTCGAACTCCCGACCTCAGGCGATCTGCACATCTCGGCCTCCCAAAGTACTGAGATTGCATGCATGATCCACCACACTTGGCCAATAACAACACAATTTTAACTCTAGATTGAATTCTGTAATAACAGGAGGAAACGCCATACAGGGCATTACCAGATCAACTGACAACACTGGAATATGCACAACATATTAAAGTATTATTACAAATTTATGAAGCTGATAAGTAGGCTGTAGTTAAGTAAAATAGTATCTCTATTCTTAGAAAATACTGAAGTATTGAGGGGTAAAAAGCCATAGGTACACCTTACCCTTGCAGTTCAGAATAACAAAGAGGAGGCATGTGTGCACGCAAATAGTAAAGCAGAAAAGGTAAAATATTAACATTGAATACACTCTAGCTTTATTTTTGCGACATTTTGTAAGTTTGAAATTACTTCCAAACTTTTTAAAGGGGGCAGGGGGTAACTTAGGACATGATCAGTAGTCTCTATCTAAAGGGAAAGCCTTTCCCTGTAGGGCACACTACCTCACCACCTCTCACTCTCAACACCCTATGTATTTTCTCCACAGCATTTAAGCAAATAAGTAATGTCACATGAGATAGTATTATCTATCTCTTCCCCCAAGTGCTTTTGTAAGAGAATTATTAACTCTTAAAAGTGCTTACTATGAGCAAGGCAGTGCTTACTCTAAGCTCTTTTCAAATATTAAGTCTTTTAATCATCAAAACAACCCGATGGATACTATTAATCTCAGTTTACAGATAAAGAACTAAAGCAAAGAAGTCACTTGTCCAAGGCCAAACAATTGGTTCAGTATTAAAGCCAGGATTCAGGTGGCCCATGGTGGCTTGTGCCTGTAAACCCAGCACTTTGGTGGCCAAGGCAGGCAGATCATTCAAAGTCAGGAATTCGAGATCAACCTGGCCAACATGGTGAAAACCCATCTCTACTAAAAATACAAAAAAAATAGCTGGTATTGCACGCCTGTAATCTCAGCTACTTGGGAGGTTGAGGCAGGAGAATCGCTTGAGCCCGGGAGGTGGAGGTCACAGTGAGCTGAGATTGTGCCAATGCACTCCAGTCTGGGCAACAGAGCAAGGGTCTGTCTCAAAAATAAATAAATAAACAAAATAGAGGATTCAAACACAGGCAAATGCCCCTTTCAGAGTAGGAATTCTGTTCACTCTTGTATCCCTAGCACAGAGATTTGTACATAACAGGGCTCAATAAATATTAATATCAGTATTTGCTGCATGAACCACTGAATACCTAGGTGATACTGTACCCAAACTGACTACCTATCATGGTATTCCCAGTAGCTATTATACATCTACATTATACATAAAAAATCTACATTTCTGTCCTCAAGAGAGGAATTAACATTTATATTCTTTACATATTTGAAAAAAATCATTCTTATAGTCTCTCCTTACCAGGCTCTTTCAACTTTCTGACATTTTTCAACCCTCTGCTTATAGATTACCCTTTGAACTTTCTCTAAATTTACCACATCATAGTTCAATTCTGAGACACATCAAAAAAAACCTAATAAAGAACCAATTTAGGCCAGGAGCAGCGGCTCATACCTGTAATCTCAGCACTTTGGGAGGCAGAGGTGGGTAGATCACTTGAAGCCAGGAGTTCGAGACCAGCCTGGCCAACATGGCAAAACCCTGCCTCTATTAAAAATACAAAAATTCACCAAGCGTGGTGGTGCACGCCTGCAGCCCCAGCTACTTGAGAGGTTGAGGCATGAAAATCACTCAAACTCGGGAGGCAGAGGTTGCAGTGAGTCAAGATTGCACCACCACATTTCAGCGTGGGCAACAGAGCAAGAATCAAGTCTCAAAAAAAATTTAAAAATTAAAAAAAAAAAACTAATTTGCCTTCTGGACTTGTTTACAATCCTGGCATAACAAGGATTACACCAGGATTGTAAACAAGTCCAGAACTACTATACCAAGTATATTTAATCAAATTTGCAAATGATCCTACAATCCAAAGGTTAGAAAATATGAGTTAAAAAGGAATGTGGGCCGGATGCCACCCGGTGGCTCACGCCTAGCACTTTGGGAGGCCAAGGTGGGTGGATCACCTGAGGTTAGGAGTTTGAGACCATCCTGGCCAACATGGTGAAACCCTCTCTACTGAAAATACAAAAATTAGCCGGATGTGGTGGCACCTGCCTGTAATCCCAGCTACTCGGGACGCTGAGACAGGAGAACAGCAGGAACCTGAGAGGTGGTGGTTGCAGTAAGGCAAGATCACACTACTGCACTGCAGCCTGGGAGACAGAGCAAGACATTGTCTAAAAAAAAAGAAAGAATATGGATTGAATCAAAATAGTCAAAAGGTCTTTTTCAAATTATATGCATCCCCAAAAGACAGAGGCCACTGTTACTGAAGGAATGTCCAATCTTTCAGGGCAAAAAAAAAAAGCTGACCACCAAGGAAAGACACTCTGTTTCAGGCTTGAGAGTTAATAACGTACCCTACTCTTAGATTTTCTTTCCATCTGCCTCTCCTTTTTTTCAAAAAGTCTACAGTATTCATTTCTCTACAATTTCATACTTCCTGGTTACAGCTTGAAGTTAAGTATTTAAGATCCAGAACCATAAAAAAGCTCTGTTAGGACTCTGTCTTTTGTTGTCAGGCTAGTTACGTAATTTCTGAGTCTTGAGTTTCCTCAGATGTGAATGAGTGAGGAACAGAAAAGGTATCTGATATCTCTGTTCAATGAGATAATCCCAGTGAAACATTTAGAGTGGTACCTGGTATATAGTAAACTACTTCAACTATCATTACTTTCATTCCCCCACAAAACCTAGCAGTGTTTATCTGTAAAAGGCATTTCACTATTAATTTGGGATGGTTTTCAAAAGTCTGCCTCTAAAATGGTGACAAAATTCACATAATTTCCTTTTTTGAATGGCCTAAAGTTGCCATTTTCTGATGTTAATTACGCACAGAACATGGGCTGGGCTCTTCATATCATACTGCTTCATCACAACCACCTCACCAGAACCTGCAGTGAGGATTAAATGAGCTAATAAAGTACTTGGAATAGTGCTTAGCACTTAGTGCTATCTAAGTTATTAGCTATTATTACCGTTTCTGTAACATTAGTACAGTAATAGTACTGGGAAGTGTTAAATAGTATTAATATTAGTAATGTTAGCTATTATTACTATAATTATTATCAGGCCCCGTATTACCTGGCCCACATTAACCTTTCCACAAATTCTAGTCTTTTCCTTTAAATATTTCAAGTTTATTACTTCGAAGCCTCTGCACCTGTTCTCTTTGCCTGGCATGTTCTTCCCCAGATTTTCACATAACTAGCTCCGTCTCATTATTCAGCCTCAAGTTTAAATGTCAGCTCAAACTGCTTTCCCACTTCTAGCCTCTCCAGGCCCTCTCAGGCTCATTATTCTCAATTTGAGTTTTCAATTATGATAAATGCTATGAAGAAATCTCCCATTTACTTCTGAATTATCTTTAGCCACTAGTATATAGTTCCCTTTAGTATACTGTTGCAACACATTAAAACACATTATTGTTTTAATAATGATAGTAAAGTTCCTATATACCAGTATGGTTACACAGACATTACCCATATTAACTCTTAATCCTCACTACAGCCCAATAAGGTAAGTTTGGCACCATTTTTACAGAGGAAATGACAGCACAGAAAAATAATTTTCTTAAGGCAGCTAGTGAGTGATAACACCAGAATATTCTTATTCTCATTTTATAGATAAGAAAATTTAGATTGCAAGTATCTTAAGTATTGATAGGT
This sequence comes from Macaca thibetana thibetana, assembly GCF_024542745.1. NCBI lineage: Eukaryota > Metazoa > Chordata > Mammalia > Primates > Cercopithecidae > Macaca > Macaca thibetana. The sequence continues at coordinate 35,200,895 of NC_065583.1, forward strand.
AAACAAAGGCCCTAGGGAAAGGATCTACACAAATGACTCTGGAAGTTACTTTAATGGCATTTGGAATGTCTATAAATTTTCCATCTATTGTGGTTTATATTCCTACCACTTACAACCTTTCTGAATAACAAAAGCCTACTTGCATGAATAAAAATAACAAAAATATTTCACAAGATCATGGAAATACAAACATAAGGTATTTTTCTATAACAGAAGTACTCTATCCAGATATGCAATCTCCCCAATGCTAAAGACAATATTTTAATTGGAGGAGCAAGAAATAAAAAGATGCTACTGACATATGAGGGGCGAATTCTATAAACTGTGATTGAGGAGACCTGAGGTTTAGTCCAGACCCTGCCAACTACCAGCGACCTTGTGTAAGTCACTTCACACTTACAGGCAGATTTAATCATCTGATGTGGTTGATTTCATTTACAATTTAGATGGCTCTTACTTAAGCTGGAAGCTCCTGCAGGACAAACGTCTTTTTTTGGTCTGGTTCAGGGAACTACTGCCAGCAACTGTCACGTAGTACACAATAAATGTTGGCCCAGTAAGTGAAGTATCTTTAAATCTCCTATCTTCATTTATTTACAACATAACTACAGAATATCTCATTTGTCAGGAGGTTATAACAGACACACCATGAAGTACATTCAGGATACAAATACAACGCAAAAATTAAGCCCCAACTTCTGCCATCAAAGAGGCCACAGACACACCTAATTTCATGACAAATGCTAAAATAAAGATCTGTACAGTATGCTCTGCAAGCAAGTTCCAATCCAAGAGGCTACGGTATAAAATATTTGCAACAGGGCACATTCATTTGCAAATTAAAGCCCTATTCAAATCAGTTGTGCAACATTAATAAAGTCTAAACGGCTTTATTAATAAGGATGTTTTTAAAAGCTTTAGAAAGATACTTTCTAAAATGCAAAAGAATGTTCCCTAATAAATCCACCTGAAACTAGCTAAGTAACCTCCCTTTAAGACCGAAATCAAGAATAAGCTTGGCATAGCTAATATTGGAAGATCCTGACAATTCACCTTGATCACTCATTAATACTGTATACATCAGAAGTTTAAAGGATTTCAGATGTGTCTCTGAAATAAGACAAAATTTAATTTCTGCCAAGGTAGGGATTTGTGTGTGTGGCCATGCAGAATCTGAAAGGCATTTTCCTCTTCTAAAACCTTGAATAATAATACCCATTTCCTTACACAATTTCATCTTAAGCTCTAGACAGTATCAAGAGTCCTCATAATCTACACTGCTCTTTTTCATTTTCAAATGTTGACAACAGCACAATTCAGAATAGGAGGTGAACATCCGAAATGCCATTTCTCCCATACAGAAAAAAAAAAAAAGTACCATATACACATAAAGCATAACACCTCTTTTCCTCAAAAACCACTGACCAAAAGATTTCTCCAGGTCACTCTTATTTTAGCAAATTTTAATTACAAATTCATAGGCATTGAGGTTCCAGGGGAAAAAAGGTCACTGCACTGGTCAGGGAAATGGCACGAGTAGTAGACAAATAGAATGCCAATCGGGATTGCAGGCTCTGAAACCTGACTGCCTGAGTTCAAGCCACTTCCTGGAGCCACAAATCCGCCTATGCAATCTTATTCTACTGACTCAACCTCCACGAGGCTGTTATCTCACCCGTAAGATGGGCGAGTAACAACTGAAGATGCCTCTGGTCTGTGGCCTGCAAAATGTTAATAGCAACTACTCCAAAAGGTGGTCTTGAGGATTAAATGAGACAAACCTAAGTAAAGGGTTTACTGGCACACGGTAAGTGCCTAATAAGCGGTTGCTACTGTTGTTGGTACTCACTACTACAGAATAATAAGGAATAAAGGGATGAAAAAAGGAAGAAAAGCCACTGAAGTTAAGAAAGGCAAGCGATGAGGGGGATGAAATGAAAGTGCAAACGTGGGGAGCCCAAATGGCCGGGGAGGGCGTGAAGAAGGCTTAGCCAGAAGTGGCGAGCGATACAAGGGAAGTAACTGCGAAGTGCAGGGACGTCGATGAGGAAAACCAGGCCCGCAGCGGAACGCGGCCGGGAGACAGACTGGTCGGCCGAGACGGAGGCGACACGCGGCTGAGGCGGGGCCCAAAGGCGGGAGCACCGGGCCCGGGCGGCTGGCCGCAGGCCGCGAGGGGCGGCGGAGCCCCAAGAAAGCACGAGGAAGCAGCCGAAGAACCCGCAGGAGGCCCTGGCCCAGCCCGGGCCCGGCTCTCATTCAAGCCACCTTCCCCTTCCCCCTTCTTAAGCCCCATGCGGTCCTGGCCCAGGGCGGCCGCGGCTCCGCTACCCACCGTCCGCCCCGGATCTCCACATGGCAGGTCTAGCCCCTGGGGCTCTCGTGAGCAGAGATGTGAGGGAGGACAGCGTCCCTTACCTGAGCTCCCCCGGGTTGAATCGCTCACCGTCGCCCCCGTCCCCGCCACGCTCCGCCATTACAGAGGGCCGCGTTCATCCACCCGCCGACCCAGCGTCCCTTATTGGCTAGAAAAATCGTCAATCCCCAACAAGAGAGGAGGAGATAGCAGAGGCCTGAGATATGGTTGGTTAATATTTCCATCAATCTTCGAGATGGGGGCGGTACCTTCCTTGCTATTGGGCAAGGGGCCCGCCGACTTTGAAAGCGGTATGAAGACAGCCAGTTGATTGGTGGCTCGGGGGCTTTATGGGAAATGTGATTTTAGCAGTGAGGAACCGCCGGCGCCCTCTCGCGGTAGGCAGAACTAAGTCCTCCCACGTTCGGCTCGGCCTGCGGTAGCCACGTGTCTGTCGGCTTCCGGGAGAGCCAACTGTGAAGCCATATTGGCTAGTAGTAGCTCAGGCGGAGAGCATTTCCACTGGGCAAGCCAATCAAAATCGACCTGGGCCTTGCCTAAACCAATTGCACAGTTGCTGTGAAAAGCCGCTATTCCCTAGCTTTACAGTAGCAGGAGTCAAGTCACCACTCAGCTCTATATACATGTTATTAAATAATATATTATTAGTTACAAGAATGCCTCCCAAATTATACTAAATAGTTGCAAGCGAATAGGTGTTATAAGTTGCTGCATTAGGAAAGGTAAATTGGTGAAGGCAAGCCTCTTTGCAATTTACACCTTTGCCATCTCTCACTCAATCTCATAATGTGCTTGTCTGAAATTAGGACACCCAGAATACCAGACGATTCTGAATATTTATTTCGTTTTTCTAATTAACAAAAAAAAAGTTTAGGATTTGGGGTTTCAAAGGTACAATGAAGATGAGCCCTTTTATTAAAGTCCTAAAATATTAAAATAATACTAATAGATAAATTTTACTTGGACCATGTAAGCATGTCCATGTCGCATGCTTACCATGTTTGCTAACCATGTAGCAAACCTGGATCTAAGTACGTCCCATACGTTAACTCTTTTAAGATTCAAAAATCACTAAGAGGTGGATAACATAGTCACTGTTTGTAGATGAGCTTGAGGCACAGAGAAGTTAAGTAGCTTGCCCAAGGTCACACATCTACTAAATAGCAGAGCCTGGTCTTAACCCCAGTCAGCGTAGTAGCAAAACACCACTCCTAAATACTGTGAGCCTAAATAATTGAATACACATAAAAACGTGTGCACAAATGTTCACAGCAGCAATATTCATAATAGCCAAAAAGTATTGTAATAACCCAATGACCATCAGCTGATGAATGGTTAAGAAACATGGTATAACTGTACAATGAAATATTGTTTGGACATAAAAAGCCACATACAAAAAGGCCACCTGTTGTATGATTACATTTACATGAAATGTGATGAAATTACATTGCATTTCAGGCAAATCCATACAGACAAAAAGTAGAATAGTGGTTTCCAGGAGGTAGAGGGGAGTGAGGAATTGGAAGTGACTGCTAATGGATATGGAATTTATTTTTCAATGATAAAAATGTTCTGGAATTAGCACTAATGGTTGCACAACTTTGTGAATACACTAAAACCCATTGAATTCTATACTATTTATTTGCTTATTTTGAGAGGGAGTGTCACTCTGTCACCCAGGCTGGAGTGCAATGGCATGATATCGGCTCACTGCAACCTCTGCTTCCTAGGCTCAAGCTATCCTCACACTTCAGCCTCCCAAGGAGCTGGGACCACAGGCCTCTGCCACCACATCCAGCTAATTTTTTATATTTTTGGTAAAGATGGGGTTTTGCCATGTTGGCCAGACTGGTCTTGAACTCCTGAGCTCAAGTGATCTGCCCACTTTGGCCTCCCAAAGTGCTGGGATTAAAGGTCTGAACCACTGCACACAGCCAAATTGTATACTTTAAAAGGTGAATTTTACTGTAAGTGAATTATATTTTAATTTAAAAACATCATCTACACTGAATTCCAGTTAAATATTCAAAATCAATTAAATATGATAAATTGTGATAAAGGCTTCACACAATTCTGAGCATGAGTAATTGGAGAAAGAGAGCATGGTGAAAATTTTGTTAAAGATGTGACATTTGAGGTTGGGTGCAGTGCCTCAGGCCTGTAATCCCAGCACTTTGGGAGGCCAAGGAGGGAGGACTGCTTGAGTTCAGGAGTTTGAAACCAGCCTGAGCAAAATGGGGAAACCTCATCACTACAAAAATCAAAAATATTAGCCAGGCATTGTGGTGCATGACTGTGGTCCCAGCTACTTGACAGGCAGAGGTGGGAGGGCCACTTGAGCCCAGCAGGTGGAGGCTACTGTGAGCTATAATTGCAGCACTGCACTCCAGCCTGGGATGCAGAATGAGACACCATCTTAAAAAAGAAAAAAAAAAAAAGTGTGACATTTGAACAAACTATAGTTTGACCAGAAGTTGGGGGTTAGATCCCTTTTTCAACATTAGCTTGTATCCCCAAGTTCTGGTCAATTATTCTGAAAATAATACTGGTATAGATGGCTTATTACAAACTAATCCCTACCAAAAAAAAAAAAAAATTCAAAATGCATACCTTATAGAAAGTAAGTCACTAGCATATATAAGAGATGAAAACAGGCTGGGTGCAGTGGCTCACACCTGTAATCCCAGCACTTTGGGAAGCTGAGGCGGGTAGATCACCTGAGGATTTTGAGACCAGCCTGGCCAACATAGCAAAACCCCGTCTCTACTAAAAAAATACAAAAATTAGCCGGGCATGGTGGCACGCACCTGTAGTCCCAGCTACTTGGGAAGCTGAGGCAGAATCGCTTAAACCTAGGAGGCAGAGGTTGCAGTGAGCCGAGATCTCACCATTGCACTCCAGCCTGGGTGACAGAAGGATACTTCATCTCAAATTTAAAAAAAAAAAAAAAAAATGAAAACAAACTCAGTCTGAAGTCAGTCTGAAGAAACTCCTTGCAGGTATTAAAATTTTATTATCTGATAGTTTTTATTATGTTATTTTAATCTACTTTAAGATATTTATATTATAGAATAATCTTTTAAATAGATTAAGTATATACATATGTATATCTATCACATGTATATGATAATCATGTGTGTACATGTATTTCATTATTTCATTGCTATAGTGTATCCCCATAAATATGTCCTTGAAATTCAGGTAGTTTGAGCTCAATTGTTATATACAACATATTGCAAATATCTGACTTGAACTATGTCTATACAGCTTTTCTAGAGTGAACCATTTTATTGAATCAAAATGAAAAAGGAATTGAAGAGATTCAGTGCATCTTTTAAGAGACCAAATGGACTTTCCTGTAGTCAAAGCTTGATAACTATTAGGATACTGACAATGTACACAACTATACAGAACAGAATAGCAAATACCACCCTTGTTCAATTGATAACCATTGAATTATAGACCCCCCACAATTAGCATATCAAGATGAAATGAAAAGACAATGTTGGCTTCAGACAAATTAATTCATCAGGGCTTAGGTCCTGCTGTGAAGACACTCATCAGAATTGGCTCTTGAGAACTGGTTCCAATGCAGAATGAGGCTTTAAGAAAATAACTGCCATTTTTGAGTACCTATCTTAAATCCATAGGAGGTACATTACATACACTATATCCAATCCCTTCGGCAGCCCTGCAAGGTGGATGTATTGTCCCCAATTTACAAATGGGGAAACTGAAGCTCAGATAGATGATAGGACTGATGCAAGGTGACATTCAGATACCTGAAAAGAGGGGAAGCTAGAATTCAACCAACCACATGTGTGTCTAACACCAAAGCCAGTTAGAGACCACTAAATCCTGCGTCTCACCCAAATCACAATGTATAATTTCTAGACTGTAAATGCTTTAAAAAGACTGTTTTCCTGGCTGAAGCCCCAGTTCCTAATAACACACTTATTAACCCATAAACTGTGCAGCTGTGTTATTCCTGACTGGAAATATTGGTCTTTGAAATATTGAAAGAGATCTCGGAAATAGAGAATCCCAGGCTGGGTGCGTCTGCTAGCTCCCTCACGGGCAGTAGAGCTAGCAATTGCTAATGAGCTAATGGGGTAAATTAGATCAGGATTCTAGTCCTGGCTCTACCAACTACTGGCCGTATAATCTTGGGCAAGTCACTTCTCACAGCTTCGACCTTTTTATTTGGAAAACAAAGAGTTGCCCTGAGATTTCATAAGTAAACTATTTACCATGGCATAGGCAGCAACTAAAAATCATCAATAAGTAATATTTGTTTCCATAGTTTCTATAGGGCTGCTATGGTCTGGATATTTATGTCCCCCCAAATTCCTATGTTGAAATTTTTACCCACAAGGTGATTGTATTAGGATGCGAGGCCTTTGGGAGGTGGCTAGGTCATGGGGGCAGAACCCTATGAATGTGACTAGCATGCTTGTAAAAGAGGCCCAGGAGTGACCTCTCGCCCTCTTCTGCCACATGAGGTCAGAGTGAGAAGGTCGTCTGAGGAAGCTAGTTCTCACCTGACACCAAATCTGCTGGCACCTTGGCCTTGGACTCCCCAGTCTCTAGAATGTGACAAATAAATCTCTATTGTTTATGAACCACTCAGTCTATGGTATTTTGTTACTGCAGCCAGAATGGACTACAAAAGGGCATTTTGCTAGCTAGTGCTTTACCGAGAAGGTCAAAATCAAGGTAGGGTCTACCTTTTTGCATATATGTAAGTGAAGACAATGAGATAGCCAAGAAACTAGGACTAAATGAACAATATTACTCCATGGATAGGGAGTGTCATACTAAATCAACATACAGGATTATAGCAGAAAATAATAATAGTAGCTTACATTTCCTGAGCTTGTAGTATGCTCAGCATGTTACATAAGCATCTCATTTAATAAGTAATATTTATCAATCATTTCCTACATGCAAGGCACCGTTTTAAGCACTTTAAATGTACTAACTCATTTGAAACTTTACAAAAACCCTATGAGGTAAGCATTGCTATTATTTCTATTTTACAGATAACAAAGGCACAGAGAGATTAAGTAATGCATCCTGAGTCACACAGCCAGTGAATGACACAATTGGAATTCAAACCTAGGCCTCCAGGCTACAGAGTCCACATTCATAACCAATCTGCTCTACTCCCAATCAGCAATTAGAGCATAAAGTCTCCCCAGGCTTCTGCCATTCTGTATGGATGTCTGTGGGCAACAGGTAATACTTCTCCAGATGACATCTGCATTGCATCTACCTTCGAACTGTCACTTCATCAGCCTGTAACTTACTTACGGAATTCAGAACAAGTTCTAACCTCTCATCCCCTAATCTCCATTGGATCTAGGATGTAAGAAAACTCAGAAAATGTTGTTATATGTTCAGCTATTAAGTAGTATCAGCATATAGGCTGCTTGGATGGGGCTGAGAATTCCTGAACTGAAGTAAATAATGGCATCTTTGTGAGTATATTGAGTCGGTAATATGCAAGTGTTAATATCATTCTATTCACCTTTTTTTTTTTTAATCTATAGAGGTCAAATGATCTACTCAATCATGGTGCAGAAATCTATTCTAGTCATGACAATGTTTTGGTTGTAAGGAAAAGAAGCCAAATGAGCATAAGGGAAATTAATATTGGTGAGAAAACAAAACTAATCAATTCTGTGGACAAGAGGTCTAGTTGCCATGACCTTTATAGGGGCTGGAAAGCTTTGAGGACCTACAGCGTTTCCCACTCTCTTCCTTTCCTTCTCAGGGGCCACATGCCTTCTGCTCTCTGATTATCTTTGCCTGTTTGCTCTAGTCTCCTCTTTCTGTAAACTCACTTTCTCCTCTCACTCATCCTATTCAACGCGGATGTAAAGGCAGCATCTGACTCACCTCCCAGTCTAGTGTCCACACATCACTGCCAAATCTCTGGATATCTATAGGTAAAAAGTCTTCCAAGAAGAAATCTAACTGGTCATTGGGTAGCCAGTGTATTAACTGGTGTTGATTTGTATGGCCATCCTTGTGCCAATTTTGTGTAATCAGAGTAAGGCCCAGAGCAGTGCTGACCTTTTCAGAGTCTGAGTTGAGAAAGGCGATGCCATCTGTTTTCCATACCCAGCCCAGATGATTCAGCGCTTCTCCCAGATTAGCTTCCACCCTTGCTCCCTCTATTCTCTTCTCTGCAAAACACCCAATTAAGCTTCTAAAACAGGCTCTGCTTAAATCCTTTCCATGGCTTCTTATTCCCAATAGAAAAAGAACAGACTTTTGACATGGTCTTTGTAGCCCTATATCATGCCCATCACTACAACTTCATCTTTCCTTATTGCCTTCTAAGTTCTAGTCAAATTTGGTTTCTTTCCATTTTTGAAAGACACTCATGCTTCTTACCTTAAATACTTATCTCACGGGTTTTTCTCTCTGCCTATAATGTTCTTCTTGCCCTCTTTCACCCTAATAACTGTTTCCTATCTGTATTAGTTACCTATTGCTGCATAACAAATTATCTCAAAACTTAGCAGTTTAAAGCAACAAAACATTACTTCACAGCTTCCATGGGTCAGGAATCCAAGCACAGTCTAAGTGCCTCTGGCTCAAGACCTCTCATGAGGTTGCAGTCAGATTGCCAGCCGAGATCGAAGACTCACCTGATGTTGAAGGATCTTCTTCCAAGTTCACTCACCTGGTTTTTAATGCATGGCAGTTCCTCATAGGTTGCTAGACAGAAGACATGCCACACATGGGCCTGTCCATAGAACAGATCACAACATGACAGTGTCCTTCTCCCAGCACGAGCAATCTACGAAAGACAGAGAATGCTCAGGATGGAAGCCACAGACTTGTAACCTTTTGTAAGGTTCAATATTTCAATAATATTGGGAGTGAATTTCCATCACTTCTCCCCATATCCGTTCATTAGAAGCAAGGTGTGGCCGGGTGCAGTGGCTCACGCCTGTAATCCCAGCACTTTGGGAGGCCGAGACGGGTGGATCACCTGAAGTAGGAGCAAGACCAGCCTGGCCGACCTGGTGAAAACCCATCTCTACTAAAAATACAAAAAGTAGCCAGGCATGGTGGTGCATGCCTGTAGTCCCAGCAGAGAGCCGGGATTGCACGACTGCGCTCCAGAGTGAGACTCTGTCTCAATTAAAAAAAAAAAAAAAACAGGCGGGGGGGAAGAAGAAACAAGTTGAAAAGTGTAGACCACACTCAAGGAGGGGCTGAATATCAGGAGGTGGGATCACTGGGGGCTGCCTTACCTATGACACTGTCTTTCAGGTGTAAGTTTATGAAATGTTTTATATATTTTATCTTTTATCTTACTGCTTTTCCTGCCAACTCCCTTTATTATAGTTAATGCTGAAGGCGTTTTTATTTTATTTTATTTTATTTTATTTTATTTTATTTCATGCTTTTTTGTGTGTGTGGTTTTTTTTTTTCAGTTTAGTTTCATGTTTTCGTTTTCCTTTTTGTTTTTGTTTTTAGAGCCAGCGTTTTGCGTTGTTGCCCAGGCTGGTCCCAAACTCCTGGGCTCAAGAGATCCTCCCACCTTGGCCTCACAAAATGTTGGGAATACAAGCATGATCCTCCACACCCAGCCCTGAAGTATTTTTAAAGTAAATTATAGACATCATAATATTCCACCCCTAATATTTGGAATGCATCTGTTTTTTTTAACGCCCAGTTTTCTACATAGCAAAAATTATATTTTCACACCTAACATAATTAACCATAATAGCAAATCCATATTCAAATTTCCTCACCTGTCCCCAAGATGTCCTTCCAGCTGGTTTGGCCAAATACGTATCGAATTCAGAACCAAGCAGTATATCTGGCTGCTATGCCTCTTAAGACACTTTTAACCTAGAACAGTTCCTTTTATCATGATACGGACTTGCTGAAGACCAGACCTGTTTCCCCTCTGGATCTGTCTGATTGCTTCCTCCAATCCTTGTGTTTCCTATAAGCAGGAAGATAGATCTGAATATTTGACCAGATTTAAATTGAACATTTTTATCAAGGGAACTTCATAGGTAATCCTGTATATTCCAGTTTCAATCACAACAGGAGACACATATGGTTGTCCCATCCTAAGTGATGGTAAGATTAACACTGAGTTAAAGGTGATGACAGCTCAATTCTATTATTATCAGAATATTATCTGCATGATATTTACTTTGGCTTCATACATATGTCGGTACCCTGTCAACAGGGTGAGCCTATCACTTATAATCCAAACTGCCACATTTGACATTAAAAGGGGCACTATTAATAATTACACTTGGACAATAGTCATAAACTAGGACCATCTCTGGCAAAATGAGATGAATGGTCAATGTACCTGTCAACCATTAACCTAACGATTTAATGATTTTATCCTTTCCTGAATCAATACTTTCCTTACGGGTGGCAAACTAATGATTTTTCCAATTATATATTACCTTCCACATTTGCTCACTGACAGTCTTCTGTAAATTAGAGATTTCCTTCAACAACAGAGGCTATTTAGTTACCTGAAAATAGTTTCTGTTTTAAAAGTGAATAAATGCTTAATTCTTTTTCTTTACTTACCAACTTTCAAAATAAAAAGATTGAGGCCAAGGCAGTTGGATCACCTGAGGTTGGGAGTTCAACCAGCCCGGCACACATAGTGAAACCCTGTCTCTACTAAAATTAAAACTAAAAAAGAAATCAGTATCATCAGTGATAGTGTACACCCCTGACATGATGTGGTGAGAAGGCCACTTCACCTCTATGGTATTCTTCTCCAAGATCCACAACCTCAGTCTAAAAGTTGTGGAAATATTAAACAAATCTGAATTGAGGGACGTTCTACACAACACCTGATCAACACTCTTCAAAAGCGTCAAGATCATGAAAGACAGATAAAGAGTGAGAAACAGTCACAGTTTGAGGCAACAAAGGAGGCATGATGACTAAAATGTACTGTGGTGTCCTGGATTGCATCCTGGAACAGAAAAGGGGCACTGGTGGGGAAAACTGAGGAAATCCAAATAAAGTATGTTGTTTAGTTAATATTGTAAGGGCCAGGCTCACACTGGTAATCACAGCACTTTGGGAGTCTGAGGTGGGAGGATTGCCCGAGCCCAGGAGCTCAAGACCAGCCTGGGCAACACAGCGAGACCCTAACTCTGTTAAAATATAATATAATATAATATAATAAAATATAATATAATATAATATAATATAAATGTATATATACACAAAACCTTTGTGGTTTGATCAATGAACCATGATTATATAATATGTTAATGTTGCACAGTGGTTCATGCCTGCCCAGCACTTTGGGAAGCCAAGACAGGTGGATCACTTGAGGTCAGGAGTTCAAGACTAGCCTGACCGAAACAGTGAAACCTCATCTCTACTAAAAAAGCGCAAAATTAGCCAGGCGTGTTGGCGCACACCTGTAATCCCAGCTACTTGGGAGGCTGAGGCAAGAGAATCGCTTGAACCCAGGAGGCGGAAGTCTCAGTGAGCTGAGATTATGCCATTGCACTCCAGCCTGGGCAACAAGAGTGAAACTGTTTCAAAAAATAAAAATGAAAATAAATATGTGAATGTTAAGGGAAGTTGAATGTGGACTATGTCTGTACTAACTTTGCTACTCTTCTATAAATCCAAAATTATTTCAAAATAAAAGGGTTTTTTTTGGTGTTTTTTTTTTTATTTTTTATTTTTTTTGAGACAGGGTCATGCTCTGTTGCCCAGGCTGAAGTGCAGTGGTGCAATCAAGGCTCATGGCAGCCTCAACCTCCTGGGCTCAAGCGAACCTTCCTCCTCAGCCTCCTGAGTAGCTGGGACCACAGGTGTGCACCACCACATCCAGCTACTTTTTGTATTTCTTGTACAGACAGGGTCTCACTATGTTGCCTAGGCTGGTCTCCAACTCCTGGGCTCAGGTGATCTTCTCTCCTTGGCCTCCCAAAGTGCTGGGATTACAGGCATGAACCACTCTACCCAGCCCAAAAGAAAAAGTTTTCTAAAATCTGTTCCAAGTGTTCAGATAGCTAGTTCTCAAAAGTGCTAAGTACCTTTGTATGCCTCAGTTTGTCAATCTACAAAATGAGAGGATCAAGATGCTCATCTAATGGTGAGCACAAGCAGTACCCAGTGAGGTGTCCCCAGAAAAGACTCAGCTAGCTGTGTGAGTGCCAAGATAGCTCGCAAGGTACGCTTCACCTCGAGAAACACATGTGGTTAAGGATTGCACTCCTAGCTTTCCAATCCCCCTGAATAGATTTTTTTTTTTTTTTTTTTTTTTAGCAAAATGAGCCTGGAAACAAAGTCAGTAACACACACATTAAACTGAACACTCAGCAGGGCGTGGTGGCTCACGCCTGTAATCCTAGCACTTTGGGAGGCCAAGGCAGGAGGATCCCTTGAACCCAGGAGTTCAAGACCAGCCTGGACAACATAAGGAGACCCGGTCTCAAAAAAAATTATAAACTGAACACTTAAAAAAATTATCTTCATAAACCAGAATACCAATATATTAATCTATGAAAGAAATTACAACTGTCAGGTGGACCAGCTGCTCCTGTCCTCCCTGTGGGCAAACACACATAGCAAGCAAAATAATCAGAACGCAGTTCAACGAGATTAGAAGCAGAACAAGGGCAGAATGTTATTTAATTTGAATTTTTAATAGCTTTGGGCCATGATAGCCTGATAATTCATATTCCAAATAAAGATACACCTTCTACTTGAACCAACTGTGCCTGCCCTTGCATTGGGAAACTCTCTGTCCTATCCAAGAACCTCTTCCTTATATAGATAGCTAAGCCTACTTCTCCAGTGAGGAGGATTAAAAAAAAAAAAGAAGTGTGTTCTTTTCTGTTGTGCTTTATAGGAAACAAAACAAAGAGAGGGAATTGTTTTGATTATTAACATCATTGGCTGGTTAAGCCGACAGACAGAAAATGGTTAGTAAATTCATAAATTTGCAGATCCTTAAAGCAATTTCACGAACCACCTGGAATCTGTGAGCCATAGATTAGAGTACCCTGCTTTAGGTTGACCGTCTATGTTTGTTTCCACAATTTTTTCCCTATAAAATACCACATGATTATTTAAGTTTCCACTTATTAAACGATGATCATATTTGCTAAGATTACCCTAGTTTGTGTTTTTCCTAGAATAATTAACCATACATTTGCAATCTCTTCATTTACTAACATAGATACTATATCTAAGTACATTGTGTATGCATTTTACTAGTTTAACTCTCAGAAACTTTGAATTTGTCCCATAGTAATTAATAATACATTTATAGTCTCCTTGCTTATTAACATAAATAATCATATCCACTCTATAAAGCCAATGCTAGTTCTTTCACTGAACATGGCCAGGTCGGGGGCAGTAAGTGGGGATTTTCTCTTATCCTCTTGTATCAACAACAATTATCTCTTTCATGGTTCATTCCGATTATAAATTCCTACCATTAAAATTTTTCGTTTCTCAAAGTTAAAACAACAACAATAACAAAATCTCAGGAACATTACATAGCAGCAGTAGTTAAGACTATTATAATGCAATTATTTCATATACTTTCATATACAATTTCCCCAAATTGAAAGTGTAACTTATCACCCTGAGAAGTTACAAAAGCAGTTGATTGACAAAGTAAAAGGATCCTCGAGATCATCTTGTCCATCATTGTTTGTCTACAGATGAGGAAATAAAGGCTGAGAGTTTAATTTTTAACTTTTTCATGGTCACACCTCCTGTTAGTGGCAGAGACAGGACCAGAACCCAGATCTTTACAATATTGTGCTTCCTCAATTAAATTTGACTGAAAGTGTTGTTTGCCTCTTACAATGTTCTAAACTCAACACCTTCAGTGTGTCATTAACCACACCAATCTCAGGACAAGGGGTAGGGTAATAATTTTTTCATTGCTATAGCAATAACTCACTATTTTAGAAGTTACTTAAACTCTTCTCCATTACTCAAACATGTGAGATCAAGTGTTCCAATTTGGGGTGTAGAAGATAATCCTCCATCCATTCATTTGTCCATTTGGCAAACATTTAAGGAACACTTATATTGTGCCCGTTACTATCATAGTTGCTAAAGACACAAGAGTCTTTATCCTTGAAGCACACAGTCTAGCAGAAGTAAACAAACAAACTGAATATTAGCCAAGACAAATGGCTAGTAATTACTAAGTGATTAGCTCACGCAAGCCTGGAATTTCTCATTTAATTCCTCATGACAGTCTACATACCACAGCTACTAACTAGCCCCATTTCACAGATGAGGTAATTGAGGCTTAGAAAGCTTAAGCGAGTTGCCTAAACTCATACAACTTAGGTGGGGTAGTCTGGCAAGCTCATACTACTGCATTTGCTTTGAATCTTTATGTCATACTCTTTGTAGTTAGGCAGAAACACAGAATCAGGGACTGTTTGGAGGGAGACTTCATTGTGAAGGTGGAAACTGAGGAAGTAAACAAGAACCAAGAAAGGATGCATCAGGGACAGCATTTTTGAAGTAATTTTAGGAACTTACAAGGACGTCATCAAGACCAATGCACTAGTGTACAGGGGAGCAGCAGGAAATGGACCTAGAAAGGAGGATGGGGGTTATATTTTATTCTGCAGATGATACGAAGTTATTATTTAAGGGTTTCAAGTATGGGAGTGACGATTAGATTTGCTTCTTAGATCACTCTGACTATAGTGAGAATAATGAATCAGAGCAAGCTTGCAGCTGGGGAGACAGTAGAACGTTGTTGCGATTAACCATGATGAGACCTTGACCGAAGGCAATGACAACAAAGATGGAGAAAAGGAGACAGATTCAGGAACTATTTAAAAGGTAGAATCAACAAAACTGGGTGATGGATTGGATTTGAGTAGGGAAGCTTTAGGCAATCTTAAGATTTCTGACTCCAGCAGCCTGGGTTAATACATTAGGATAACTTACCTACTTCATAGATCAAGTCTGTAGTTATTAATGGTGAAAACCATAATTACTTTTGCACCAATCAGGACATATTCTATATAGATTTATTCTGATTTTAGATTTTGGATTATGCAGTATCATATCCAAACACCCTTGCTGGTGAACTCTGTTATCACCAGATACTATGGGATGGTCAGAACAAAATAGAAAGCGGACGAATGTAGAAATCAAATGATTTATGCATAACCCAGTCACTTGCATCAGAACATCAAAATTTCAGGAGCTTTGAATAAGTTCCCAGAACTGTTGTGAAAGATCACAAGTTCTTTAATGCGGGAGAACACGTTAAGCCAAAACAGTCATACTTAACAGTAAATAATAAAGCAAGTAACTATTAGTAGAATCCCTTATTAGTGAAACTGCACATTTGTTTATTCAAAATTATTATTCAATAATTTTCATCTGATCTTAGTCAAAAGGCCAAGAAGCATTTATTCAATAATTTTCATAACTCTTCTCATTTGTACCAGTCCTATAGTAGGAAATTGAAACACTGGCAATAAGAGCCAACTCCTCTTCTTAAGAATCTTAGGCCGGTAAAAAGTAGAGGTTCCTCTTCAAAGACCTTCCTCCCCATCTAATTAGAAATAAATAGTAACTTCTTTTAAAAAGCAAAATTTATTCAAAAACCTGTGCTAACATTCTTAAATATCTACTAGCCGTAATAAAAAATCAATGTACTTTATGTTCTTAGCTCTCATAATTTAGCCTAAATATTTGCCCTGGCATGCTTATACTGGTCCAAGCAAGCATTAGGCCATAGCCTGTTCTTCTTCCTTATTTAAAGGTATTTTTACCTTTCTCAGCATTCCACAGTTACTTCCTCCTTCCTTTGTTCTCCTCGGCCTTTGCCTCTTTTAAAAAGTTCTAAGTTGCTAGCCATTCGGGACAAATACAGAATGTGAGGTCCCGTTCCAGCCAATGGAAACTGGACACAGCAGTACAGTAGATGCGTCAGGTTGTAAATGACCCTGTTTCCTTTGTTCAGTGTACTCTCGTGGCAAAACTGCTGGTGAGTGTACCCTTTCTGCAGAAAGTATACAAATGGCCTTGCTAAAAAAATTAAATTTATGTTCAAGTACTATTTCTTTATGGCACCGGAAAACAAGCATTTCAAACAGGCTCTAATGAGAAAGACAAAGGGAATTGTGGCACAGATGATAAGCATTCCAACAGCAATTAGCGCAGATGCTGGGAGTCCCAGTAGAGGGTCAGGAGACCCAGCTTTGTGGGCAATGGTCCCCTCCTTCTCAAGGTCAGTCTGACTCCCCTAAGGAAGCATATAATGATGTTAGGCACAGAAGGTGTGGGAGGGCATTTCAGGTGGCAGAAAAGCATAGAATGAAAGAACATTTTGACTCACCCCAACATTTTGTTCCAGGGGACGTTTGGATGCTGCAGTACCAAGAAGTAAGCAATCAATATACAAACACAGCTGCATCTTCTCAGTCACAGGCTGCCTGGGTGTGAATCCCCGATCTGCCTCTTACTAGCTGTATAATTTGAGGCAATTTATTTCCAGTCTTTGTACCTCAGTTTCCCCATTTTAAAATAGAAATGATAATTACATCTCCGCAAAGAGTTATTGTGCAAATTTACAAAAACAACAACAACAACAACAAACATAAAAAGTGGGCAAAGAACATGAACAGACACTTTTTTTTTTAGACAGAGTTTTTGCTCTTGTTGCCCAGGCTGGAGTACAATGGTGCCACTTCAGCTTACTGCAACCTTCACCTCCTGAGTTCAAACGATTTTCCTGCCTCAGCCTCCTGAGTAGCTGGGATTACAGGCATAAACCACCATGCCCAGCTAATTTTGTATTTTTTTTTAGTAGAGACGGGGTTTCTCCATGTTGGTCAGGCTGGTCTCGAACTCCCAACCTCAGGTGATCCGCCTGCCTCGGCCTCCCAAAATGCTGGGATTACAGGCGTGAGCCACCATGCCCGGCCTATGAACAGACACTTTTTGAAAGAAGACATGTATGCGGCCAACAATCATATGAAGAAAAGCTCAACATCACTTATCATTAAAGAAATGCAAATCAAAACCACTATAAGATACCATCTAACACCAGTCAGAATGGCTATTACTAAAAGGTAAAACAAACAAAAAACAAAAACAGATGCTGGCAAGGTTGTAGAGAAAAAGGAATGCTTACACAATGTTGATGGTAGTGTAAATTAGTTCAGCCACTGTGGAAGACAGTGTGGCGACTCTTCAAAGACCTAGAGACAGAAATAGTATTCAAGTGATCAATCTCATTATTGGGTATATACCCAAAGGAATATAAATCATTCTGTTATAAAGATACATGCACATGTATGTTCACTGAAGTACTATTCACAATAGCAAAGACATGGAATCCACCTAAATGCCCATTGATGATAGACTGGAGAAAGAAAATGTAGTACATATACACCATGGAATACTATGCAGCCATAAAAAAAGAAGGAGATGATGTCCTTTGCAGGGACATGGACAGAGCTGGAGGCCATTATCCTTAGCAAACTAACACAGAAACAGAAAACCAAATACTGTATGTTCTCACTTACAAGTGGGAGCTAAATGATGAGAACACATGGACACATAGAGGGGAACAACATACACTGGGGCTGTTCAGAGGGTAGAGGGTGGGAAGAGGGAGAGGATCAGGAAAAATAATTAATGGGTACCAGGCTTAATATCTGAGTGATGAAATAATCTGAACAACAAACCCCCCATGACGCAAGTTTGCCTATGTAATAAATCTGCACTTGTACCCTGAACTCAAAATCAAAGTTAAAAAGAGTTGTTGTGAAGATTAAATGAATATAAGCCCATTTCAGGTGTTTAGAACAGGGCTCATAAGAAGTACACAATAAATATTAGCTATTACCATTACCATCAATGTAATTTTTACTCTTAAAATTTTATTTCCTCTTGCTATCTTTATCTCTGAGTCTTCATCTCTGTTTTGCCTAGCTCTCTCTGTTGCCTAATGTTGTTCAATTTTCTCATCCCATTGAATAAGAAATGAATAAATAAACCATTAATCTGCTGTTCAATTTATAATGGATATTTCTGGCAAAATTAACCAACACAAATTAAAACTGAAAATGGCTATGACTGATTGTATGTGGTAAAAATGTGATATTGACTAAAAACGGAGGAAATCTTGAAATGCAGATCTGCAAAATTTGACCCAGGAAAATTGGATCTGGTAGAAATAAGTTACTGAAGAAACCTCACACAAATAATACCTAAAACTGGTACAATTTGATGCAGACAGAACTCTTGATGATTAAATTTTAACTCTAAAATTTAAATAAAGAACTGTCAGACTTTATAACTTTAGGGCAAGCACAGTGGCTCATGACTGTAATCCCAGCACTTTGGGAGGCCGAGGTGGGTGAATCACTTGAGCCCAGGAGTTTCAGACCAGCCAGGACAACATGGTGAAACCCCATCTCTACAAAAAATACAAAAATTAGCCTGGCATGTGGCACATGCCTGGGGTCCCAGCTACTTGGGAGGCTGAGTTGGGAGGATCAATTGAGCCTAGGAGGTTGAGGCTGCAGTGAGTCGTGATCATGCCACTGCACTACAGCCTGGGCGACAGAGTGAGACCCTGTTTCAAAAAAAAAAGAAAAAAAGAAATCACTTTAGGAAACCAAAAATACTTAATCCCCAAAGTTAAAACAATGTTAAGTAATATAAAAATTGATTCAAAAATGTATTGGTGTTTATTATTTATCAAGGCTGATTATTATGTTGAGTTTATTGGCATTTATTGGGGTTATTGGTGTTTGTTTCTGAAATTGCTCTCTCAATGAGCAGGCAATAATTTTGCATAATTTTTATTCAATGTGAAAATGTCATTAGGGTCCAAAGGATAGGGGTCAGGATGGGATTATGGATCAAGATGTGTGTGTGCACATGTATGTGTGGTGTGTGTGGAAGAAAAGTTAAGAGAGAGCAAAAGGCAGAGTGGCCCCGGAAGTGGAGCAGCATGCAGGATATGCCCATGCTATTAGGAGCCTCGGTTTATCCTGGTTGATGTGCTAGAGCAGAGCAGCATACAGGCTTCAGGATCGTGCCACCGTGAATTTAAAAAGGTCACAGGCTATGTCGCCCTGTAAAGGTCCCCACCTCCCCAGCCTCAGCCTCTTGATCTCAACATGAGAATCATCGTAGTACTCAACCTCAACAGGTTATCAGGAGGACCACAAGAGCTAATGCGCTTGGCAGGCACCTGGCATTCAATCAGCCTTCAATATTGATATTAGCCACAATTATTTACTATTGTTTTACTTTTTAAGTGTGGATGTGCTCCCAGAAGAAGTTACTCACCTAGCTGCCTGTCTGCTAGATGTATAACTTCTTCCAGATGGGGTCTTCATATCATGTTTCTTTGCCCCCAGCCTGGTTTCCAGAATCCCAGCACAATGTCATGCTTATTATAGAACACCAGCGATTTTTTAGCTGAATGTTGACTGGACATGAAAGAGAGAGAGAACTAAAGGGAGAAAAAGAAAGAGGTTGGGGGTCAGGGCTGTGAGACATATGGGGTGCATCAAAGGATTGCTAGACAGATGGTAAGCAGGGGAGCAGCTCAAGGCAGAGAGAACACCTGGGCTATGTACTAATTAGCTGACAGGTGGGTCAAGGATTGGAAAAAGTAGGAAACAGTATGTTGTTTATTCCCCGGAATCAGAGGCTGCCTGAGGCCAGGTTCACTAATGCCCCTACTCCTCCTGGCTAAGTTCTGCAAGTTCAGAATGCACTCCACTTCACCTTGAAGAAGCCCTGGGCCAGGGGATGGAAGCTTTGCTGACAGATTTGATAACTGGGCCTTTCACTTAAGGTTCTGAGCCACTTTGGCCTCAGCCAGCACTCCACTTCCTCCAGTCATGTCTTCCCCGAAACTGAAATACAGCTTGGAAAGACAGTCCGGTGCCCTCACTGTCGCTGTGGCTTCCTCAAGCCATGACACGCTCTCTCTTTTATGAGCCTGCGGGGCTGTAATTCTCATCACCTGACATTTATGGGAGGCTTCGTATTAGCAAACGGCTTTATGGCCATTTTTATGAGGGATGCCTCTCTGAGCCCTGTCATGTGTAATCACCCAGACTGAGCAGGAGGAGAGAGCACGGCGGACAGGCAAATGGCCCTGACCCACTGACCAGCAAGGAGCTGGGGATGGAGCCTCTAGGTGCCACTGCTCTTCAAACGTGTGTCATAGCTGATTTTCTTGTCCTCACAGCCTTGGCATCTCTCTCCATGTCACTGTCCTCCACATCCAACCCACCAGAGGTTCCTGAAGGTGAGACCACCAAAGCCACCTCATATCCATTCATTCCTGTCCATCTTCCCAGCTTGACTCCTGCACAGCACCACCTGGCTCTGTCTCCTTCTCTTGCCCTGCTGCCCTACTGTCCATCATCCACACAGAAGACAGAATAATTCTCTAGATAATTTTTGTTTTGTTTAGTTTTGAGATGGAGTCTCGCTCTGTCAGTCAGGTTGGAGTGCAGTGGCGCGATCTTGGCTCACTGCAACCTCCGCCTCCCAGGTGCAAGCAATCCTCGAGTCTCAGCCTCCCGATCAGCTGGGACTACAGGTGTGTAGCACCACGCTCAGCTAGTTTTTGTATTTTTAGTAGAGACAGGGTTTCACCATGTTGGCCGGGCTGGTCTTGAACTTCTGACCCCAAGTGATCCACCCACCTCAGCCTCCCAAAGTGCTGGGATTTCAGGCGTGAGCCACTGCGTCCAGCCTCTCTAGTTGCTAATAAAGTTATTTAATGTATGTACTTTTTAAACTTTCTGATATTTCTGGGAAAAAAATCTTTATTGATACTCTGTAGCGAGTATATACTATTAAAAGGAATAGTCCTTGAAAGACAAAAATAGCAAATGCTCAATAGCTTCCTCTTCTGAATAAAATTTATACCAAACAAAATCCAAGCTCCTGGGCAAAATACTGGGACCCTCTGTGAAGTGGCCCCTGCCCACCTCTCTGGCCTCTCCTCCACACAGCCGTCTGCTCTTGCACTGAGTTCCAGGACCCAGGGAGCACTTTTCTGCCTCTGGAGTTTACACCCACTTCTCGCTCTGCCTGAAAAGCTTTTGGCCTCTCTCAGCACATCTGGCTTTGTCACAACCTTCCATTCTCAGCTCACAGGTCAATCTCAAATTGCCTGCCCACACCCACCCCCCCATCGCGCACACACGCACACATACACACACACATCTCCATGTTACCCTGTTAATTACTTTCAGAGCACTTTCGACAACCTTACAATGTTTCCTGTTTGTTGACATACAAAATTGGTCTCCTTTGGCAGACTGTAAGTTTCACGAGAAGAAACACCTGGTCTGTATTTTTTGCTACCCTACTTAATGCTTTGCACATCACCTGCAGGAAGTATAAGCTGAGTAAATAGGTGTTGGAAAAGTAAATGAAGAAATGGAATGGTAATTGAAAAACCTCTCTCTCAAACCACATGTTAGTTTTCATTTTAATCAGTAGAGGGCAGCAAAGACTTTGCACTATCTAACTTTTCTGGCGTTTCTACCAGAAAACTTATTCTCCTTTGCCCAGTAGTAGACTCTGGTTGTCAGGAATTTTAGGAAAACACTCAGCCTTACAAACTCTTCCTTCTCCTTATTTCTGGAGTTGTCTTCACTCTGAATTATTTACAGGTATTTTTGTTTTTTTACGATTTCAGGCTGACAATGCTCCTTAAGAAAGGAAAGCATGTGTATCTACTAAACCAAAAAAGGAAACCCCAGTGGCCTGGAGCCTGTACCTGCCTGCCCGACGAATTACTGGGGAAAAGAGATGCTTATATCATATCCTACAGCTGTTCAGGACTTAAGGCTTGACAGCTCTCCCTTATGGTGTGTGGGAGGGGTAGGTACCAGAGAAGCAGCTGCTACGTGTGTTATGAGCACTTGCAAGAGCAAGTTGTGCGTGGGTTTATGGTTCTGTCTTCCGTTTGCATCTGTTTCTGCTTATTCCATCTTCTCTTTTACACACCCCTACCTTCCACTCCCCAGGGCAAGAATTTCACCATCCCCTGCCTTTGTGAGCTCCCATGGTGGCTTCACCCAGAGTACACCCTAAACCCAGGTAATCAGCAGTAGAATCAGTGTCCACCCTGTTTTAGAATGGTATTTTCTCTCACCCTCTGTCCAATAGATATTTAAGAGTCCTCCTACATATTAGGCACGGGTTTGTGCTCTGTGAATACCGACGCTCCATTTGGTGGGAAGGCCCGTTACAGAATCAAAAGAGGAGCATGATTTCTCAACCTCAGTAATATTGAGATTTTGGACAAAGTAATTTTCTGTCATAGGAGCATTCTAGGATGTTTAGCAACACCCCTTGCCTCTACCCATTAGATGCAAGTAGCATCCACCCCCCAAGCTGTGATAACCAAAAATGCCTCCAGACATTGCCAAAAGTGGGGGTGGGGAGGAATTCCTACCCCCAACCTTGAGAACCAGTACTTTAAGGGGATCACAGTGGATGCCGTTGGGATATCTTTCCGGCCTCACGTCAATGACCCCTTTCTCCTAATACTCCTCCTCCTTACCCCCTACTTATCTGTTGTGACCTGAAGCCAATGGACTTGATGGATGGGACATCTGACCCAACTTAGGCCTCTCAGCTTCTCTCCTCTGGGAATTTGAAAGTAGGACTGAGGGACTGTCTACTATATGGCCTCTTAGCAGCATCAAAACTTAAATGAGAATTTGGGAGATGTGGGTGGATGTATAATAACATTGGAGACCAGATGCAAAGATATCCGCTTATCTACTGCAGAGATAAGAATAAAATGCTCAGTAGAGAAACACAGAGACAAGAGTCAAAGAGAAGCCAACTGGTGCTAGCACTTTCTAAGGCCTGGCTACACTTCCTACAATTCTTGCCTTGGATAGTAAGACATTCCCAAACATTTATAACTAATTCCTCTTTGGTGCCAGGGCAGTCTTTTGTTCTGTTACTGGCCAATAAGGAGTCCTCACTAGTCCATTCTAGGTGGCCCAGAACTGAAATCTTAACCAGAAGATAACAGGGATCCAGGCAGTTGGGGGAGCCTAAGGGCAGCTTCACTGACTCAGACCATGTGCTCTATTCCACTTTCCCTACCAAATGGCTTCCTCACCCTCTATCACTACAGGTATAGAGATGGTGTTCTCTCTTGTCTTAACCTTGGCTTGTACATGGCTCGTGTCCTCAACTTCTTGTCCATTCCCCATCAGCTGGACTACTTACAGCACACACAATTTGGGTTTCTAGGCTCAGTTTCCTGAGCGAGGGAGTCTGAATGGCTCATGTGGCCAACACCGCTGGCTGCCCACTCAGCAACCACCCTCCTCATCAGGTTTGTTCAGGTGAACAACCTCAGGTGGTGAATATATCATAGGTTTGTAAGAGCACTGAGAGGTAAGGGAATTTTGCAGGGCGGGTGGGGGGGGGGCGGATCATGGGAAAGAGCATTATCCCTGCTACAAGAGGGTGAGAACTGAGGGGGAGCTGGCCCACCGGCTTGCTGCCTGCTTTGGATATGTCACATGAAGACATGATGCATGACACCATTGTACCTATTGTGCACCCATGAGGCAAAGCCAAGAGAATGACAGAGAAACTGACAGAAGAGGGCGTCAACATCCTTGAGCTGACAAACTGACCAGCCCTTGAGCCATTTACCTTCAGACTTCTTGTTACATGAAGTATCCTTAAGGTTTAAGCTACTTTGACTCGGGTGTCCTGTTACTTGAAGCCAAGAGGATCCTGACCGATATAGAATAGCTCGTCTTTTCAGGCCATGTGGCTTAGGTCCTAGGTCTCTAGTTGTGAATCTGTAGGTTGACTGCCTTGGGGCCAGGCATCCACTGGCAGTCCACATGTTTATGCCTCCCTAACTCCCAACCTTTTATTTGGAAAATATTGAAACATACAGAAAAGTTTAAAAAGAAAATACAATGAACTCTCAAATATCCTTCACCTACAATCACCCCCTGTTAACATTTCACTACACTTGTTCATTGTACATAACTCCATATACATATATGGGTGTTTTTCATAGATAGATAGATAGATAGATAGATAGATAGATAGATAGATAGATAGATAGATAGAGGTGTTTTTTGGCTGAATATTGGAAAGTACATTAAAACTGTATGAAGCTTCACTCCAAAGTACTTTAGCATTTACCTCCGAAGAAACAAGGACATTCTTCTATATAACCAAATTGTCAATATAATAGACTCAACATTGATATATTATCTAATGTTTTAAAAGTCTTATTAAATATATGCAGCTTTTCCCCCAGTAATGCCCTTTGGAGCTTTACTTCTTTTGTTTTGTCTTAGTTTTGCCTTTGTTTTTGTTTTTATCCGGGATTCATCAAGAATCACATGCTGTTTTAGCTGTCACATCTCTACAGTCTATTTTGTTTTAAAATAGTTCTCTTGCCATTTGTGGGGGAATTGGGAGAGGGCCTTCAGGTCAGTTCTTTTTAGAGAATGTTCCACAATTTGGATTATCTGGTTATTTTTTCAGAATTAGATTTAAAAAATTTTAGCAAAAACTTCTACAGAAACAATGTTGGGTGCCTCTCAGTGTTCATAGCAAGAGGCATATGATACCACTGTGCCCTATTATAGTTGATGCTAAATTTAATCCTCTGATTACGGTGTTGTCTGCTAGAATTCTTCACTGTAAAGGTATATTTCCCACTTTATAATTAATAAGTAATCTCTGGGATGCTACATGGAGGATATGAAAATATCTTGTTCCCCCACAACTTTTAGCCATGTTCTAGCATCCATTAATAAATTTTGACTTAAGCAATTATAATGTCGGTGATTGCAAAAATCACAATTTTTCTAATCCTATCATTTTGTCCACATTTACAAGCTGGCATTCTGCTGTTTAAGAAAATGCTGTCTCTTCTCTCATACTCACCTTTTAATGTTCTTGAGTATCACTGTCAACTAAGAACAATCATTACCATCAGTTTTCTTTTCAATTCTCAATTTGTCCCAAATTAGGCCAATGGGAGCCCCTTCCAGTTGGTCTCTGTGTCCTTCTGACCTATGCCCATCGGTTTTGAGTACTTCTTTACTTCTTTCACGATTCTGTAGCAGAGGAGGTCCCAGGCTCATCTTGCATTTTCTTTGCTACAGACATTGAATCAGCCATTTCTCCAAGGAGATTCAGTTTCTTTTAGTGGAAACCTTCAGTTCTTAGGGAAAAAATGAGTAGGAAGAGTGCTCTTGCTATTGGAGTCTCATTGCCTCTAGGCCCTTTTAGTAGACAGAGCCAGAAAGTGTATTTTATTTAAAACCGTTAATCTATCTGAATCCCCCAACTCCAGTCGAATACCAGTAGTTCTTCCTCTTGTCCTCCAGTCCATATTTTTATCTTTTTCATTTTTTTGAGATAAGGTCTTGCTCTGTTGCCCGGGTTGGAGTCCCATGGCAAGTTCACAACTCACTGCAGTCTCAACCTCTCAGACTCCAGTAATCCTCCTGCCTCAGCCTCCCAAGTAGCTGGGACTTCAGGTACATACCACCTCACCCAACTAATTTTTTTTTTTTTTTTATAGATGGGGTCTTGCTTTGTTGCCCAGGCTGGTCTCGAACTCCTGGACTCAAGTGATCCTACCTTGACCTCCCAAAGGGCTGGGGTTACAGGTGTGAGCCACTGCGCCCAGCCCATATTTTTATCTCTCTTTTCTCACAGGAAGAATGCTGGTTTTCATGAACATCACTATATTTACCCTTTTGCTCTCTTCTATAATACTCAATAACACTAGACTTACTACAACACCACCACTACCAACAACAAACCTAACAAAGTTCAAGATTACAGTTTTTAAAAATTCCTTAGAATGTAGCCCACTTAAAAGTAGAGGTCTGGGCCGGGCGCGGTGGCTCAAGCCTGTAATCCCAGCACTTTGGGAGGCCGAGGCGGGTGGATCACGAGGTCAGGAGATCGAGACTATCCTGGCTAACATGGTGAAACCCCGTCTCTACTAAAAAAATACAAAAAACTAGCAGGGCGTGGTGGCGGGCGCCTGTAGTCCCAGCTACTTAGGAGGCTGAGGCAGGAGAATGGCGTGAACCCAGGAGACGGAGCTTGCAGTGAGCCGAGATCAGGCCACTGCACTCCAGCCTGGGAGACACAGCAAGACTCCGTCTCAAAAAAAAAAAAAAAAGTAGAGGTCTGTTTAAAAGCCTTTAAACCTTGAAATAGGTTCATTTGTTTCTTTTTAAATTCAACATTAATGTTTTCCTATCCTTATTGATTTTCTATATATACATATATATATATTTTTTTTTTTTTTGAGACGGAGTTTCACTCTTTCATCTAGGCTAAAGTGCAATGGTGTGATCTCAGCTCACTGCAACCTCCATCCCCCAGGTTCAAGTGATTCTCCTGCCTCAGCCTCCCGAGTAGCTGGAATTATAGTCCAAGTCTGAAGATCTAAGAACGAGGGAAACCAATTGTGAAAATCCCAGTCCGAGAGCAGAAGACAGATATTCCAGCTCAAGCAGGCAGGCAGGAAGCAAAAAAGGGGCAAATTCCTTCTTAATTTTCTTTTCTTTTCTTTTCTTTTCTTTTTTTTTTTTTTTTTTTTTTTGAGACAGTCTCGCTCTGTCACCCAGGGTGGGGTGCAATGGCGCGATCTTGGCTCACTGCTACCTCCACCTCCTGGATTCAACTGCCTCAGCCTCTCGAGTAGCTGGGATTACAGACACCTGCCACCATGCCCAGCTAATTTTTTTGGTATTTCTTTTGCTTTTAGTAGAAATAGGGTTCACCATGTTGGCCAGGCTGGTCTCATAATCCCGACCTTAGGTGATCTGCCAGCCTTGGCTTCCCACAATGCTGGGATTAGAGGTGTGAGCCACCGTGCCTGGCCTCCCTGTCTTTTTGTTCTACTCAGGCCCTCAGTGAATTGGATGATGCCCACCCACTTGGGGAGGGCCATCTATTTAACTGAGTCCATTGATTCAAATGTTAGTCTCACCCCAAAACACCCTTACAGAGACATTCACAGGAATCATGTTTAATCTGGGTACCCCATTGCACGGTCAAGTTGACATAAAATTAACCGTCACATACACACACATATATTGTTATTTAGCCTTTTTAAAAGGAAATATCTACGTGTATTTCTTTGCACATTACTTTTTTCACTTCATATTATTTTCTGTTATAAATATGCAGGCCTTTTATAGCACCAGTTTTTCATTATGTGATTTATTTTATTTGTTCTCTCAATATATTTGGTATTTGGAAGGGTTTTGTTTTTAATGGTTACTTTTATACTTACGCTAAAATAACCTTTGTTCCCCCATCTTATTTTTGTTATTATCTATTGGTTTCCAGCAATATCGAAATTAGTTCATTTCTTTTTTATTCCCTCATCCCTATCCATCAATATCTCATTTGAATAAACACCTTTTTACCACATCAGTAACTATAAAACAATCAACAAGAATATTTTATTTTTTATCTCTCTCACCATTTCTCCTTTTAATTATTATACAGTATCTATTTTGCCTGGGTGTTTGCTCTTTTTATAACCATCATAGTTTTATGGGTAAAGGTACATCTAATGTTCACCGTTCATTCTTATGCCAGTATCTTTCCATTTTGGTTGTCTTTTAAAAATCTTTCTTTAGTACATTCCTCAGGAAAGGTACATGGGAGCAGTATTCTCTGGTTCTTTTATGTACATAAAAACTTGTTGCATTTGGCTACCTATAAAATCTCTGGCTCATATTTTCTTTCCTTGAGTATCTTCAAGGAATGTTAAATTCATTTCTTCTGGAATGATGTCTAATGACAATCTTATTTCCTTTCCTATGTAAGTGACTTGAGATTTTGACTAGTTGCCCAAATATTTTTTTCCTTTTACTATAAAGCCCAGAAGTTGTTTTAGAATATATCTTGACCTTGTTCATTCTAGATTTATTTTGCTAGGTACTGATGTCAGTCTCACTCTTTTTTCTTTCTTTTTTCTTTTTTTTTTTTTTTTGAGATGGGGTCTCACTCTGTCACCCAGGTTGGAGTGCAGCAGCTCAATCTCAGCTCACTGCAGCCTCCACCTTCCCGGCTCAAGTGATCCTCCCACCTCAACCTCCCAAGTAGCTGGGACTACAGGCGTGTGCAATCATGCTCAGATATTTTTTTTCTTTTTTCTTTTTTGTAGAGATGGCATTTTGCCATGTTGCCCAGGCTGGTCTCAAATTCCTGGGCTCAAGCAGTCCTCCCACCTCGGCCTCCCAAAGTGCTGGGATTATAGGTATGAGCCACAGCATCTAGACCCAGTCTCTTTATGATCTTAGGAAAGTTTTCTTGAGTGTTAGCTTTTTGAGTTTAAATTACTTTTAAATTTCCATCTTTATTTTTTCTCTGTGGCTCTTATACATATGTTGAATATTCTTTGCTTATTTTCTGTATCGACCACTTCCTTTGGAATCCTTCATTTCTCTTTAATGTATTGAAACTTTAATTTTACCTTCTATGTAAGGAATTATCTGTTGAATTTATTCACTGTTCTGTACCTTCTATTTTAGTTTCTATTTCCGAAATAATCCTAATTCTGAATTCTCCTACATCCTTTCTAAGATTGTCTAATTCTGACTTGTATAGTTCTTTTCTACCTAATGTTGTTTCATTAGCCTTTTAGCACATTTTGAAACAGTAAGTCATACTTTTCAACAGTTTCAAAAACATGTCTTTCTGATATGCTTTTATTGTTATTCTGCGTTTTTTTCTTAGAACTTAGTGTTGATTTTGAACACAATCTTACATATATATAAAATATATATTATATATAATATCTATAAACTATATATAATATATAATACATTATATATAATATATATAAAATATGTAATACATTATATATAATATATATTATATATAAATATATAAAATATATAATACATTATATAATATATAATACATTATATATATTATATAATATATAAAATATATAATACATATATATTATATATATGTATTATATATATATATATATATATATATATATATATATATATATTATATATATGTATTATATATTTTATATATATATATAATTTATTTTTTTGAGACAGAGTCTCACTCTGTTGCCCAGGCTGGAATGCAGTGGTGCGGTCATGGCTCACTGCAGCCTCAATCTCCTGGGCTTGGTCACCAGGTTGGAGTAGAGCAGTGTGGTCATGGCTCACTGCAGCCTCAACCTCCCAGGCTCAAGTGATCCTCCCCTGTCAGCCTCCCGAGTAGCTGGGACTACAGTTGCATGCCACCACTCCCAGCTAATTTTTCTATTTTTTTGTAGAGATGGGGTTTTGCCTTGTTGGCTAGGCTGGTGTCAAACTCCTGGCCTCAAGTGATCTGCCCGCCTCCGCCTCCCAAAGTGCTGGAATTACAGCCATGAGCCACTACACCCAGCCAAAAAATGTATTTTTATGTCCTTATGTATTTTGACATATGGTTCCTCTGCTCTTTTATCTAGGCCTTCTTTTCTCTTTATCTCTGTCACCCCGTGCTTCCCCATGTGGATTCTGCTCTCAGAAGTCTACTCTTGGTTTGAGGCTTTCTTCTCCAGTAGAGCTTTGTAATTATAAAGGTCCACAAAGTCAAGCGTCAGCACCTTCAGACCTTACCTTGGGCCCCACACACCCACATCTTCATTGGAGTGTGCAAAGACCCTTCCCAATTTCAGTAACTGTTCCCAAATTGGTCTAACTCTGCTTTTGAGTGAGTACCTACTACCAGTTTTAGAATTCTGTCTCAGGTCTGTCAGATGCCTCATTCCTCTCTCCTGCATAGACAATGTGGATCTTTAGTTATTGTTGGTGGTTTTTCTCCACCTGCTCATATTTTGAGGTTCATGAGAATATCTTGTTCATCTAGATTTTATTAAGATGTTGACTTTGGGCCTTGGATTTTGCTATTAGAGTTGATCTGTTCTTTTTTATGGTGACAGGGGGATTGGGGAAGATTTTAAAACCTTGCTGCCGCTGCTGTCATCTTTTCATAATTTCCTCCATTGATTCATTTGCTCATTCATCTATTTAACAAATACTTTTGAGTCCTGAATTGGAACATCATATGCCTCTTCAGATTCTCTTGTCGCCATTAACTTTGAGAACCCAGCTGATTATTCTGCCTCAACTGCCAATGTAATTAACTGATTCCATTTATACCGGTATGATTCTACCATCTAGAGCTGATCATTCAGTGTTTGGGCGGGGGGGTTGAAGAACCCTCCTCTCAGCTACCCCTGTGCAGCCACACCGAATAGCTACATGCCCTGCATTTAACCTATAATTATGTAATACAATAACAATATACACATATAATAAAATTAGGTAGAAAAAACTATTATAATAGTTATATACTAGTAATAATACAAGCTATAATTTATGACAAGCTATAATTAATCCCTTTTAGATATACAGTTTAATGAGTTTTAACAAATGTCTACAGTTGGCCTGGTGCAGTGGCTCACGCCTATAATCTCAGCACTTTGGGAGGCTGAGGTGGGTGAATCACCTGAGGTCAGGAGTTTGAAACCAGCCTGGCCAACATGACGAAACCCGTCTCTACTAAAAATACAAAAATTAGCTGGGTGTGGTGGCAGGTGCCTGTAATCCCAGCTACTCAGAAGGCTGAGGCACGAGAATCACTTGAACCCAGGAGGTGGAGGTTGCAGTGAGCCGAGATTGTGCCACTGCACTCCAGCCTGGGTGACAAAGTAAGACTCCATCTTAAAAAAAAAAAAAAAAATTGTCTACAGTTGTGTAACTATAATAAAGATGTAGACTATTTCTATCACTCCAAAAAGATCTCTAGTGCCATTTTATAGTCAATGCTCTCTTCCAACTCTCTTCCAACCCCAGCAATCACTGATCTGATTTCTGTCCCTTCAGCTTTCTCTTTTAGTGAATATCATATACATAGAATCATACATGTAATATTTTGTGTTAGACTCAGCATAATGCTGTTGTGGTTCAGCCATGTTGTTGCACATATCAGCAGTTAGTTACATATTATTGCTGAGTTATACTCCATTGTACAGAAGTACCCCCGACTTATTTATCAAATCATCTATTGATGGCCATATGGATTGTTCCCAGTTTTTAGTGATTACGAATAAAACTTTTAAATATTTGTGTACGCATCTTTTTGCAAGCTATGCTTTCATTTTTCTTGGGTAAATATCTAAGAAATTAATTGCTGGGTCATATGGTAACTTATGCTGCGTCATATGGGTTCTTTAACTTTATAAAGAACTTCCAAACTGTTTTCAAACATGGCTGGATCATTTGCCATTGACACCAACTATGTACAAGACTATTTTTCATTAATTATTAAAATCTGACAATACAACACGAACCAATTCTCATTATTTTAAAAAGTCAAGCAATACACAAATGCAAAATTCTCTTTTCTCCTTAATCCCTCTCCACTCCTTAAATGTGACTACTGTGATAAGTTTGGTATTTATAAATATTCTTGCTTATACTGAAAAGAACTAGATGCTCTTTGAATTCACCCCTACCCTCCACTACCAAGTTCTAATACCTACTGCAAAGCATAATATGGTGGCAAGACTGTCACCCACACCCAAATTTGAATCCTTGATCTGCTACTTTCCAGCTCCAAACAAAGCTTGTATACACACACACACACACACACACACACACACGGATACAAAGGTGTGTATGTATCCATCTTAATTGTACATGTAGATCATATATATGACAATAGGAGGGATTTATGTCTCATAATACATTAAAATAAATATAAAAGAAGGTATTTTATATTTATTTTAAAATAAAAATAATTAAATATATAAATATATATACTTGAGTTTCTATTTGCCATTCCTAATTAATATAGGTTTCTAATTTTTCTGCCATTTGTGAGCAGGAAAGCTTAAGACACTAATGTATCAAACTGCCTTGGACTGCAGACAAGACACATTAGTATAAAATTTTCATCTAGAACTTTTCCTAGATTGTCCGGAAAAGTCTTTAAGAAAGCTTTCAGAATATGAAAAATAGGAGCAGGGACTAAGTGATCCTATAGAAGATGTGTGTAGTTAATTTCTAACACTTATGAATTAGCTATATTATTAAATAAATAAATAAATAAATAAATAAATAAATAAATAAATTTAGCTGTATTGACCAAATGCAGTCATGAATTTAAACATAGCGAAAACCAAGTAACCTATCCAAGGATATTTGCTGTAGGATTTTTATGATGACAAAAAAACCAAATGCCAATCAGAAAGGAATTGGCTTTTAAAAATACTGTAATTAGGCCTGGTGCAATGGCTCATGCCTATAACCCCAGCACTTTGGGAGGCCGAGGGGGGCAGATCACCCGAGGTCAGGAGTTTGAGACCAGTCTTGCCAACATGGCAAAACCCCGTTTCTACTAAAAATACAAAAATTAGCCAGGCATGGTGGCACGCGCCTATAATCCCAGCTACTTGGGAGGCTGAGGTGGGAAAATTGCTTGAACCCTGGAGGCAGAGGTTGCAGTGAGCTGAGATCGTGCCACTGCACTCCAGCCTGGACAACAGAGTGAGACTCCATCTCAGAAAAAAAAATAGTTATGAATAAGTTATGAATAATAGTTATGAATAAGATAAACTTAATAAATTGTATGTAACAACACAGAAAACAGTGCATAATATATTGTTAAATGGAGAAATAAGCTTCCCAAAGTTTTCATATTATAATCTCATTTATATATATTTTTAAATTTTGTATAAAATATGTGTGTGTCCAGCCTGGCCAATAGGGTGAATCCCCATCTCTACTAAAACTAGTCAGGTGTGGTGACACACACCTGTAATCCCAGCTAGTCGGGAGGCTGAGCCACAGGAATCGCTTGAATCTGGGATGGGGAGGTTGCAGTGAGCCAAGATTGCACCACTCCAGCCTGGGTGATAGAGTGAGACTCTGTCTCAAAAAAAAAAAAAAAAAAAAAAAAAATGTGTGTGTGTGTGTGTGTGTGTGTTAGAACTTTTTAAAGTCTAGAAAAATAAACAACAAACTGGTTACATGGTAATTTATTCAAGTACTTGTAGGTAATTTATTCAAGTACTATTTCTATTTTATACATGTGGGTTATACATATAAGTAGTGTTGGATTTTTTTTTACTGAACTCAGGACAGCCCTAGATCTGATAAGGAGGAACCCCTACCTTAGACTTATGTTTAGAAAAGACACATAAAAAGGCAAATGTATTAAAGAATATATGAAATCAGGTGACCATTGCAGATACCCTAAACAACCACTCTGGTGACTAGCACCATTCAGGCCATAGAAAATGCTCCTCAGTCCTGGAAACACAAGACGACCACCCAAATGTCATGAAGAATCACGGGTTGTGCTGCTGCCAGCATCACAAAAGGACACTACTGAGGAATGTGAGTGCAAGGAGAATTTAAGCTGTGGAAGCATTTAGGTAAAAGACAAATTAATATACTCATCAAATCTTTCTTCTCAGGTGTCATGAATGCCATAGATTCTTAGAAAATAACACAGCATTTCCCAGGGGTAACAAGCATCCATTTTCTTGCTTTCTTCAAGTTCCAGTTTCTGGGTGTGTAAGTACTCACAAATTACTGCAGTGTTTGCAGCAGTTACACATAGCAGCTAAAGAACCTTTTGTAATTTAAAAAATACTACTTTTAATTTTTTATACATTGTCTAGACATAGCATGCTTGAAGCATGAAACATTGAATGTAAAAATTGCAGATAACTTAATGTTTATGAAAATATGTAATGAGTAAACTAAATTTAAAACTAAGTAAAAATTAAGCTTCATTTGAAATTTTATTTAAATATTAGTATTCATGAATTACTAGTTGTATTTTACCCTTAAACTTTAATCAATAATTTTGGATATTTTAGCAGAAAAAAGTAACTTTTTTGACTAAATAGGAAATGTTTTTAATTTTTTAGTATTTTAACATTTACTTTAATGACATTTTTGATGAAATATATTCGAATTTGGAACCCTTTGAATATGATTACATTTTATCTTAATTCTTTATCTCACCAAGAATAAGAACAAGTTAAGATTGTGCTAGACCTACAAAATGTGAAAGTGAAGCTCAGAAAAATAAGGATGGAAAAGAAAAATGAACATATTCACCAAGGTGGTCAGCTGTAATTTTTTTAAATTGTGAACTCCTGAGCATGACCCACATACAATTCACAAACATTACAAATTCCTTGTTCAGTGAAGATTTAGTCACTGAGCAAAACAATGAAAATAAGAAAAGTCTTCTGAGCAAATCCACAATTTGAACAGATCAGATCAAACACCTGTAACTTCATGTTCTTTATATGAAGTTTCTTTCATGATTAAAACAAGACAATGAAAAAGATATTTTTATGTCAAATTCACAACTCAAAGGAAACAAGTGCAAGTGTGGCCTGCCCATTAGATGATAAAGAAATTACAGGGAAATTGGCAAATTTGACGAGAAAGATTAAAAACTTTTTGCTTCTTTACTGTTTATTGGAAGGTGATCCTAGAAAAGTACGTCAGAGCTTTCTGAAATCTGAGAACATTTCCAGAAAAACATAAGTTGATTTAAATTATTGGTTATAAATTTTTCATTGAATAAAGTTGGCAGAAAAGTTAATATTTTGTATTATTGTAAACTTTTTTTCCCAATGGAGAAAGAAACTGTAGAAACTTTTTTTAAAGTTTTAAAGACAAAATATTTTGTTACTGTTATTACATATTTCAGTCTGTCTTCACAGACAGCTTTGTCCAGTGAAAGAATCTGTGACTGGAAATATTTAGGTTCTCAATTAAAAGAATACAAAATGTTATTTGACCCCGACCCAAAAAAATGCACATGCAAATACTAGAATGGATAAAGCCTGAAACAACAAAAATGATCAACAGTATTCAACAAATAAACAAAAAAAACTAATACACAATATTGCTGTGATATTCTTAAGAAAACAGTATTAGATGTCCCATACTTAGGCAAGCTTGTGTGGAACAGCAACAGTGCGATATTCATAGAAAACAATGGAAATGTTCTAGTCTAGGAGAAAAAATAACTTGCAAATTTGATGCCAAAATAGCCACACACATAACATAAATAAAAATGAATTTTAAGCCAGGTGCGGTGGCTCATGCCTACAATCCCAGCACTTTGGGAGGCCATGGCGAGCGGATGACCTGAGGTCAGGAGTTCGAGACCAGCCTGGCCAACGTGGCAAAACCCCGTCTCTACTAAAAATACGAAAAATTATCTGGGCATGGTGGCATGCGCCTGTAGTCCCAGCTACTAGGGAGGCTGAGGAGGGAGGATCGCTTGAACCTGGGAGGCAGAGGTTGCAGTGAGCCGAGACTGCACCACTGCACTCCAGCCTGGGCAACAGAGCAAGATCCTGTCTCAAAAAAAATTTTTTTGAATTTTAAAAGATCATATTTCTTTAAATGGACAATTCAAAATACTATTAAATGTGACAAAAGATATTATTGGTACAATTTTTAAATTAATAGTAACTAATTTAAGTAAATTATGTTAGGACAAAATCACACTGAGCAACTACTATTTATCTTCTGATGTACCATCATCTGATGATGGGCAGGCACATTTGCATCTGATAGTTCATCAGATGATAAAAATTGAAGTGAAAATTGTGTGTGTTGTTGATTTTATACCTATTGTAAAAAGTAGAATTGAAAATACAATTCTGAATTTTAGACATTGATTTCAAAGAATAATGATGGCAAGCTAATGATAATGGCAGTTGGTAAGGAACAAGCATTTGTTATGAGCTGTGTATGATGCATAGTTTGAATTTCTTATAAAGGGACATGTTCTCAGCTGTGTCAAATAGGTGGTTGCATCTTCGGAACAATTAAACAATCACATAGGATATTTTCTGTATCTGTCCAAAGAGGAAACAACTTGAAAAAGCTGTTATATTTGTCACTAAAACACTTTTGGACACACAAAGGTAATGCTGACTAAAAGCTATTAAAACAACAAAATTTAATTTACACCAGATAACAAGATGCACTGGAAGAGTATGAGAAATAAAACATAATCCTTAAATAAAAAGAATCATGGTCGGGGGCGGTGGCTCACGCCTGTAATCCCAACACTTTGGGAGACTGAGGTGAGTGGATCACGAGGTCAGGAGTTTGAGACCAGCCTGGCCAACATGGTGACACCCCGTCTCTACTAAAAAGACAAAAATTAGCTGGGTGTGGTGGTGGGCGCCTGTAGTTCCAGCTACTCGGGAGGCTGAGGCAGGAGACTTGCTCGAACCTGGGAGGCAGAGGTTGCAGTGAGCCAAGATTGAGCCACTGCACTCCAACCTGGGTAACACAGCAAGACTCCTTCTCAAAAAAAAAAAAAAAAAAAAAAAAAATCATGATCGTTTTTTAGATTTTTAATTTTAGGTTTGGACATACACGTGAAGGTTTGTTACGTAGATAAATGTGTCACAGGGGTTTGTTGTACATACTATTACATCACCCAGATATTAAGCTCAGTATCCAATAGTTATCTCTTCTGCCACTTCCTCTCCTCCCAGCCTCCACCCTCAAATAGACCCCAGTGCCTATTGTTTCCTTCTTTGTGTTCGTGAGTTCTCATCAGTTAGTTCCTACTTACAAGTGAGAACATGTGGCATTTGGTTTTCCATTCCTGCATTAGTTTGCTAAGGAAGGAATCATGATCTTTGGCAGAAAATTATTTTTGAATCTGCACTATCAACAGTTATTTGGTAGAAACTGTTGTTTTTAATGATATTAGCAAAAGCTTGCAGAAATTCCAAAAACTTGAACCAAATAATGAGTTTGGCTCTTTCGCCTTTTTATAATTAAATTTTTTTATTTAGAGAAAATAGTTACTCTAAATTGAAATAAACTGCATATGAAATATGTAACAAATGTGACATTTCTATAAAATATAAGAAAATCAGAACAAGAAAACAAAAATGTTTGCATCACTATAAAAGAGAATATGCACATACAAATAATCCCCAAACTAATATCTGTTGAGACCACTTTAAGGTTATTAAAAGTAAAAAAAAGAACTTACCAAAATATTTTGTGGATCTGGATATTGTTTTTAGAGAAGGTAAAAATTGCAATGTAAGTGATAGATTTATATTATGAAATTAAAATTTTTATAGTATTTTCTATTATAGCAATAATTTATTATAAGACCCCATCATAGTATTTGAACTTTATATGTAAAATCCATTGCTAATTTCTGAATGCAAATGTTACAATAACTTTGACAATTTCAGTTGCTATTGACTTAACAGCAAGTTTTCTCCATGATGAAATTAATTTAAAAATAAGAATACCATGGCTAAGAAAGGGTGTTGAATTTGGCATTATTATCTTTGAACATAAATTATGTAAAAATCCTGATTGTAAGAACGTAACTGTAATTTTGCTAAAATGAAGACAAGAAAAAATAATTTTTACAGAGCAAATATATAGTCATGTATGAATTATGTATGCCTTTGTTATTATGCATCCAAACATCAGCCAAACAACAGAACTGCCAGTTATGTGCAGAAAACTAAAGATCAGTCAACTTTAAAATTTGCTGATATTCAGTCATACGAAAAATAGTTCTCAACTTTGTTTCAAAAGTAGAAGGATACATCTTTTTTTTTTTTAACAAACTGTTAGTTTGTTTGTTAACAAAAAAGTTAACAAACTCTAGGCCCACAAATTTAGGGGTAGGTCTGACTGAGCATATGTTAATTTTATAATTAGTGCTAGTAAGAACTGCTGTTTATTAAATGTTTATTATATGTTGGGCACTGAGCAAAGTACTTTTTATACAGTAGCTCACAGCACCTCTATGAGTTAATTTCATGTTGTAGCTAAGGAAACTGAGGCACAGAAGGGTCAAGTTACTTCCCCAAACATCGTCAATCAGAATCAAGTGGACATTTACTATACCTACTCTGAGATGGGACTGCCTGTTAAAGGCTGACAGATCACTAGGAAATATTCTTTATAAATGCAAGGCCTCTGCTGGATAATATCTGTCCCTCTACCCCAATTCATGCAGCCTGAAACTCCACCATTATGCATTGATTCCTCTTGACTTTAAAGCCTTTTCAGTCTCCAAAAGAAACCAGTGGAAATGCAAATGCCCCCAGGGGGTATAAGAGGACAGCATATTAAGCCAGTATTACTTCTCCTGTATTTTCCACCAAAGTAACCCATCAAACCAAGAGTGAATTCTTAACCCCCAGGAGTCTGAGGACTCAGCCCAAAGGATTTTGATCAATTTCTTTTAAGTCTTATGCTGTCTATTTAAAATCATGCCCTATATGCTTTTCCATACTACATATATTTTCAACATAAAAATGTTAGCTCTTCAAATAAAAATGATGCTTCACAATAGACTCCATGTTCATCTTGGAGTTCAAGGACTCCATGGCGTACACACTCCTGGTTTGTGAAGCAAAGCCTTAAACTACTGTCAGTGGCCACCACTGTGGAGTTTCCTTAACCCTCAACTGAGAGGAAGACCCAGCAGAAAATGGAGAAGAGAATAAAGGCCTCAAGAAGTGGCAATAGTGACGAGAGGGGAGGAACTAGAAGTGACAAGGCGCCTGGGGTTACCTGCTTCCCAATTTGGTTGAGGACCTGTCCTGTTGGTCTTTGATTTTACTCAACTTTCTTAGTCATTTCAAAGCCTCCCTTTGACTGCTTTAAAGGGAGGTAAACTGTCTGTCATTAGAAATGTGCAAGAAGACTAGACAGCTGCTTGCTTTGACAGCTATGGGTTGAGAGCAGGGACAGTGGGCTTCAATCAATGAATAGAGGAAACTTTCAAATTTGATGCCCTATAATCCTGATATTTTGTTACTTCTCTGAAGCATGAGTTTCAAGAAAAATATACTCAATTCAATAAATATGTACTCGGCACTTTTCTAAGTGCCAGATGCTGGGCAGTGGTGGGCAGGACAGTCTTCCCAAAACTCATAGTTTGCTGGGGAGAGACATAAACAAGCAGGTAGTTCAAGTACAGGTTACAGGTTCTCACAGAAGTACAGAAGTTATGGAAGCTCAGTGGAGGGGCACCAGGCTTGGATCTTGGTAGCCTTCCAGCAAGAGGTGACATTTAAATCAAGATTTGAAAAATGAGTAGGAATTGACTCAGGTCCTCCTGAAAACCACTGCAGCTAGCTTCAGGATTAATTTCAGGTGGTTTCACCAGATCCCTTCTCTGCCCTGCTACATGTTGTTCATTCATTCTACTTGTCAGTTCAGGATATTGAGGGACAAAAGGCTGACTTTTAATTACCAATTGTAGTCATTGAAGATGCAGAGAGGACAAGTGGCCCATCCCCACTGTACGAAACTACACAAGCGATGGGGACCAGACGCCAGGTTTTTGGCATTAAAGTTACCAGGCAGATCCTAAACTCACTTAAGATATTCGCAGCTGTTTAACCAAAGGGAAGAGAGGAGGGTGATTCATGGTGCGTTTGCCTCCTGGGCTGTGAACACAAAGGAAAGGAAATGTTGTTTAAGGGAAGAAGCAGGCTCCTCCTTGCAGTAGTATGTTTTTCGGTCGTCATGAGGTAGACAGCAGGGCCAATAACACAGCCTGCAAAATTTCCAGCTGAAAAAAAAAAAAAAACAAACCCTTTGAAGTGGCTAATGAATACACTCTTTTTAACTTACTCCGATCTCATTGCTGAGAGCTGTGCAGTTGCTCCTGGGCAGAAGTTTCACTAATGTAGGGATGTTGACTGGCCACTGCATCAAATATTTATCAAGTCACAGATGGGAATCTACAAAGAGTTTGCAGAGAGGTTTCGTGTCTCCCTTCGGTTCTAGGGGAAGCACGTCAGCACTGCAAAATGCAAGTCCACAAATACACACTTTTAAGCTTATGCATAGGGTTGCTGACCCATTTTAAACAGGTTAAATGGGGCCAATTTAAAGGGAATCTCTTTTCTTAAAGTAAAAGCAGCATGTTTTCATTGTAGACATTTAAAAAAAATCCCTTACACAAAAAGAGGGAAATGGAACTCACTTATAATTTTACCACCCAGACCTATTGTGTATTATACATCTTTTATTTTATTTTTTATTTTTTGCTGTTTATAAAAGACTCACTTTTTTTAACTTTTAAGTTCAGGGGTACAAGTGCAGCTTTGTTACAGAGGTAAACTTGTGTCATGGAGGTTTGCTGTACAGATTATTCCATCACCCGGGTATTAAACCTAATATCCATTAGTTATTTTTCCTGATCATCTCCCTCCTCCCATCCTCCATCTGACATCTTTTAAATAAAAATTAAATCATATTGTATCCAATATTCTGTATGTATTTTATTCTTTTGCTTTTCTATACTTGTCTCATTTAACAACACATTCTTACCATTTTGCATAATATTGAGTATTTTTGTACAATATATTTTCATATATTTGCACAGTATTCCAGTGTATAAATATGCTATGATTTACCTGGCCAACCCGTTTCCATTCGATATTCGTGTCTAGCTTTTCTATGCAGTAAGTGATTATTTTAATGGAGATCCTTATAACCAAATAATTATTTGTGCCCAACTATGATATTTTATCTGACAAATTAATGAAAAAGGAATTGCCAGGTCAAAGAGTTAGCCTGATATACCAGTTTATATTTCTGTCATCAGAGGATAAGAGGGGTAGGGCTGCCATTCTTAATGGGCTGTCAGCTTGTCCATCTCAACTAAGATGGTCTAAGGTCACTGAGAGGTAGATATTGGTCTAGGAGTTTGGGGGTTGGTTGGTTTGTATGCTTGTTTGTTTTTGTAACAGCCTCCTTGAAACTTGAACGTTTTTCCTCTTTAATTTAACAGCTATCTTATTTCTCTGGTCTCCCATCTTTATTTAGTTACACTGGAGAGAAAGAAGGATCTCTTCAATGGTAAACAGCAGCGCCTGAGTTCAATAAGGATTTATGGCTTGCTGTTTTGCATTGCTAGTAACCACAATTATAATGCTGGGCCTATCAATATCTTTTTCCTCTAGCAATAGAAGGCAAGCTGTTTCCTGCAATTGAAGTCTCCTAGAACAGAAGTTCGCTGATAGAAAAAAATAGGGAGGAGGGGGGTTTGGTAGGATAAGGTCACTAGCTTTTTGTTTTTCCAAGGAAAGCTATCGGAACAATCACAATCAGCAATGGCCATCTATTATCATAAACCAATTACTAAAGAACGGGCATTATAACACACTCACGCTCGTACAAAAATAAATGAATAATAAGAAAGTTTCAGAATAAAATACCTTCTTACCTAAGAAAGAACAATTGGACTTCTTGCACTGACATATACACTGTCCTTATTTTTTCTTCTCCCAAATGATTTGAAAATATCACTTTGGATTGGCATCAGTCTCTAGGCCTTGGCCTGAAAGTCACCATCTTAGAGGATTGTGACCATGTCTTTTATTTGGAGCAGGATCTAAACCAGTCCTTTTCCTCCTTAGACAGGAAAGGAGAGGAATCCGCATTTTCCCTTCCAGGAGCCTCTTCCTGCTTGCTTGGTCTATGAGGTGTTCCCAGATTGCAGTAATTTGGGTACCGTTTTCATGACTTGCACATACCCACAAGCTACTTATTATTTATTTAGTATTTGTTTTCAATCAACACTGTTTTAACTTCAAAAATACATTTATTTCAAAGGGAAACTTAATATCTCAACCATAAATGGAAAACCAATATTGCTTGTCATAAATAAAGCAAACACTGATATTAGATTCTAGCTTCTCAGTTGTGCCTGCCAACAGCTCTGAGCCAGAGTCCTGTGCTTTCTTGATTTCTAAGGAGAGAAAGAGAGAGAGGTTAGCAAGTGAAAAGTGTTAAAGATATATTAGCACAAATATGAGACTTTGCCCTTGACAGAGCTGAAATGATTGAGGCAGATATGAAATGGAGATACGTTTCTCACTAATTGAGGTCACCATTTTGATGCTCTGTGAGCCACTGGTAGGTGTCCCGCAATTGAAAATACCAACAAAGTGGAAAAAGAACTGGATTTGGTTTTGAGCCCTGCTTGGCCACTGCTGATAGCAAATCTTTGGGCAAGTCACTTCACTTCTTAAGTTTCTCCAGCTGTAAAATGAGATGATAATTATCTATATCTAACAAGAATTGTGAAGAATAAATGAGAATACTGAAAGCCTCTCGTAATCTCTAAAATGCCATACAAGTCATGAAAACATCGTCCTCACTTGTGGAGCATTTTTATTTATGAGCATCAGATCTTTTCTCCGAAGGCCCAGAATATACTGACAGGCCCAACAATCACTATAGCCTAAAATAAGTAGATGAAATAAAGCCTTTAAAAATGAATTACTGGATCCCGTATCATTTGGAATAGGTCCTTGAGAATTATAGTTATTAGGTGCAGTGGCTCACTCCTGTAATCCCAACACTTTGGGAGGCCAAGGTGGGAGGACAACTTGAGCCCAGGAGTTGGAGACCAGCCTGGGCAACATAGCAAGACCCAGTCTCTACAAAAAATTTTAAAGTTAATTGGGTGTGGTCGCAAGCACTTGTGGTCCCATCTGT
The DNA here is from genome assembly GCF_024542745.1 of Macaca thibetana thibetana. NCBI lineage: Eukaryota > Metazoa > Chordata > Mammalia > Primates > Cercopithecidae > Macaca > Macaca thibetana. Next base: position 35,243,897 of record NC_065583.1, read on the forward strand.
TCAGAAGGCTGAGGTGGGAGGATCACTTGAATCTCGGAGGTTGAGGCTGCAGTGAGCCATGTTCATGCCACCGTGCTCCAGCTGGGGCAACAGAAAAAAAATATAGATAGATAGACAGATAGATAGATAGATAGATAGATAGATAGATAGATAGATAGATAGATCGATAGATCGATAATAGATAAATATAGATATATGTATATATAATTATTTGATCAATGGCTCTAATTAGCAGGAACCAGGTCTGGCTTGTTCACTTCTATGTTCCTTGCACCTACTTCAGTGTCTAGCACATGGGAGATTTTTAATAAATGGTGAATGATACACTCCTAAAATAATGTTGAATGAAAAAATGAATGAGTGAATGAATTAGTGAATGGCTAAATGAATGAGATTGCTTCTTATACTAATATTAGACCTTGGTCTTTGTAATAGATATCTGTTGTTTTTTGCCACCCAGCACTGTATTAATCATATTTTTTGTTTTATGTGTTTTATGATGCTTCAACATCTTGGGGTCTGGTGGACCTGGGGAGGGACTGCCCATGCTGGGGGGTAGCTAATTCCTAGAGATAGCAAACTTGCCTTGGAGCACCCCTGTGATATGCAAACCAACCAATCCCTAGTCCATATCCCCACCCACCTCCTTTCATTAGGCTATTGCGGTCCAGGATACTATCCCTCTGCCCTAAATCACCCAAGGGTCAGGTACTAGACAAGGGACTACCCTTTCACCCAGAGACCACCCAAATTATTCAAACCATGCAATCCTAATTCTGCCCAACTGCTTACACTACCTTACCCATTCTTTCTCTTAAAAACCAAGGATAAACGTTTCACATGAGCTTTCCCCTCCCTCCCACCTCCTGCCCAACCCTGGTGCCTCCCCATGTGGTCCTGCATGGCATGGTAAGCAACATGGTTCCTCCTCTTGGGAACTATGAATAACAAACTCTTGTCAATGGCAATCGCCCCCGATCTGTTGGCCACACCTTACCAGGGTAAAAACAAAATCCCTAGTACATTTTAAAATAAGTACTAACCTTGAGGGCTCACCCCAACTCTAATCTCAATTTATTATTAAAAGGGAGTGGCTCTCACCTCCATTTAATGGAAAAGTATACAACTCAATCAACACATGACATCATGATTGTCTCAGAAATTGACACATGACCACACTAAAGTTGCAATGAATCTTTTTCTGGGACAAAATCTCATATGTGTTTTTTTCCCCCTCTTAGATTGGAAACGGGAAAGATGTTAGGTCTACACCTATGCAGTAATTTTGCTAGCTAGAGGCAAAAAGCCTGTTTGAAATGGAGCCAACCAGTAAAAGCAATGCCAAGAGACAGAGGGAGAGAAATCAAGTTCTGATGGCATCATCTGAGTCAACCCTACTCCTGGACTTTTCAGTTATCTGTGTTGAAGCCCATTTATATTGGGTTTATTGTACTTACAAGTAAAAGATTCCTGGCTGGGTGCGGTGACTCATGCCTATAAACCTAGCACTTTGGGAGGCCGAGGCAGGTGGATTACAAGGTCAGGAGTTCGAGACCAGCCTGGCCACATGGTGAAACCCCGTCTTTACTAAAAAATAAAAAAATTAGCCAGGTGCAGTGGTGGGCGCCTATAATCCCAGCTACTTGGGAGGCTGAGGCAGGAGAATTGCTTGAACCCAGGAGGCGAAAGTTGCAGTGAGCCGAGATCATGCCATTGCACTCTAGCCTGGGCGACAGAGCAAGACTCTGCCTCAAAAAAATAAAATAAAATGAAAGAGAAAGGAAGGAAGGAAGGAAGGAAGGAAGGAAGGAAGGAAGGAAGGAAGGAGGAAAAGAAAGAAAGAGAAAGAAAGAGGAAAAGAAAGAAAGAAAAAGAGAGAAAGAAAGAAGGAAAGAAAGAAAGAAAGAAAAAAAGAAAGAAAGAAAGAAAGAAAGAAAGAAAAGAAAGAAAAGAAAGAAAGAAAGAAAGAAAGAAAAAAAGAAAGAAAGAAAAAGAAAGAAAGAAAGAAAGAAAGAAAAAAAGAAAGAAAGAAAGAAAGAAAGAAAGAAAAAGAAAGAAAGAAAGAAGAAAGAAAGAAAGAAAGAAAGAAAGAAAGAAAGAAAGAAAGAAAGAAAGAAAGAAAGAAAGAAAGGAAGAAAGAATGAATCCTAACTTATGGGGTCTTCTTTTTCTCTTTTCATGATGCCCAAAGCCACACATGGAGATATTTAAAACTGTACTTTGAACTAAGTCAGTTCCATACTTAGTGTACGCCAGGCACTGTGCAGGATCCTAGGGATACAGCATCTAATAAGACCCTTAAAGAACTGCAGTTTGAATGGGAAAACAGCCATGCAAACAAGGGGAGAGTGCAATAAGAGCATAGAGGTTCAAGCAAAGGCAGTGGAGTTAGCAAAGGAGTAGTCAGATCTGCCTGGAGGTCCTCCTCTTCTTCAATCGTATCTTAGTCCCAGCCTTGGCTCAGGAGGTTCCTATGAGTGTGTCTCCCACTTTAAGGAGGATCAACCGAAACATTGAGTGCGTGCTGCTTGTGCCACTAGGCCCGTGCTCATTTCATTCTTTCAGTTCCTTTATAGAGAACTAGAAGAATTACCCCCTCATTCCTCTATTCAGAGGCTTAGCAGGGACAAACAACCCCACCCAGCTCAGTGGTAGAACCTGAACTCAAATGAAGGCTGTATGACTCCAGAGCCCATGCACTGCACTGCTATGCCACTCCCCAGTGTTTGCTGAGTGCTCACCGTGTGCCAGACTCCAACTCCAGACCCCACTCCAAAATTATAAAAGAGAAAGTAGCATTGCAGAAGTATTTATTTATTTTGAGACGGAGTTTCGCTTTTCTTGCCAGGCTGGAGTGCAATGGTGTGGTCTCAGCTCTGTGCAACCTCCTCCTCCCAGGTTCAAGTGATTCTCCTCTCTCAGACTCCCAAGTAGCTGGGATTACAGGCAACTGCTAACATGCCTGGCTAATTTTTGTATTTTCAGTAGAGACAGGGTTTCACCATGTTGGCCAGGCTGGTCTCGAACTCCTGACATCAGGTGATCTGCCTGCCTCAGCCTCCCAAAGTGCTGGGATTGCAGACATGAGCCACCGTACCCAGCAGCATTCCTTAAAAAAAAAAAAAAAAAAAGAAAATGTTTTTTCGGATGGTTCTTACTGTGCCACCCAGCAGGAGTGCAGTGGCACAATCATGGCTTGCTGCAGCTTGAACTCCTGGGCTCAAATAATCCTTCGCAGTAGCTGGAACTACAGGTGTGCACCACCATGCCCAGCTAATTTTTTAAATTATGTATAGAGACAGGGTCTCTCATTGTTGCCCAGGATGACCAAAATCACTCCTTATTGTACAACAGAATTTGCTATTGGATTCTCTTACATTATATTCCCATGTGTGTGGAAAACAATAGGCAACTTAGAAAAATCTTTTTTGACACACAAATTATTTTGAAGACCACGGCTAGTGAGTACAAGGTAGTGTACCTGTGTATGGGCACGCCCTTGCTCAGGACCCCGAACTGCTATCTGAGACGTCTTCACCTGGCGATCCTCTGAGAGATGGAGCAGCCAGATGCAGCATTAAGTGGAGAAGAACCTCCTGGGCCCCAAGATCAGGATTGCCTGCGGTTGAATAGGGCTAGGCGAGATCTCTGACTGACACCGGTCAGCGAATTGTGCCTTTGCTTCCAGCAGAGCATGTGGGGCTTCTGAGGATCTCAACGTGCCTGATGGGGGCACCGGAGGCAGCCTGAGCCCCAGGCATACCGGCCACCTTGGCAGATTTCCTTTTTAAGCTTCATGTTGGCTTGTCAACCTCATCATCCCAAACCCGTTAAACAAACAATTTATTAGACTGGCAGCCCCTCTGGATGCTGCAACTTTTATTTAAGGGACTGTTGGCTTTTCCATTTTCGACTATACTGTAATTATTTTCTTTCCAGAGGAAACAGGGTGCATCTTTCAGCTTGGGGAAGAAGTGTATTACTATATGGATGTGGACATGTAATTCATATGCTGGCTATGAATATTCATAGGCTCTCTTAGACATATCACATCAAATCTGTGTGAGGGAATTAGAATTTCACTTCAAAATCAAAGCTGAGTGGGATGCTTTTAAATCAGCATTAGGTTTTTATTATAAATGAATATACTTATATTAAATTTGGATTTGAATTAGATATAATTCACACAATATATAATTAGATAACTTGCTTTCTTCCCTTAATGGTATTTCTTGAAGACCTTTTTATGATCATTTAATTTTCATCTTTTGAAATAGATGTGAATAGACACAGTAGATTTTGTAACACATTACTGCTTCCTTTATTTCAAAATTGCTATTTTAGGTTTCTTGACAACTGAGAATGATTTTTTTTTGGAGGGGGGCACTATTTCAATGATTGGTCAGGAAAATTGGGATTTCACTGCCCTGTTTCAGTTCCTGGAACTCAGTTTTTATTCCTGTAGAATTCTGTTTTTTATTGTTCATTTGTCATAAGAAATATACAAGGCTTAATCATAAGAGCAACTGCCATTTGGCAGTGCTTACTCTGTGCTATGGACATCACAGCTTGTTCAAGACTCTTCACAAACCTAGAGGGCTGATACTGTTTTTTCCCCTCACTTTATAGATGAGGAAACTGAAACTCAGAAAGATCAAGAAATCGTTGGGAGGCCGAGGCAGGCAGATCACCTGAGGTCAGGGGTGATCTGAGACCAGCCTGACCAATATGGTGAAACCCAGTCTCTACTGAAAATACAAAAATTAGCTGGGCGTGGTGGCACACACCTGTAATCCCAGCTACTTGGGAGGATGAGGCATGAGAATCACTTGAATCCAGGAGGCGGAGGTTGCAGTGAGCTGAGATGATCATGCCATTATACTCCAGCCTGGGTGACAGAGTGAGACTCTGTCCCCACCTCAAAAAAAAAAAAAAAAAAAAAAAAAATCTTACCCAAGAAACCTTGCTAGTGAGAAAAGGAGTTGGGTCATTTGGGTTATAAACTGAGTCCAAAGTCACGCACTTAATCTTGGCTGAAATATTCCTTCATTCCACCAACATCTACTGAACCCCTCAAGGTGCCAGCTGCTGCTCCCCACAGTGGAAGTACCATGGGGAACAAGATAGACCAAGCTCCCGGCTCTCACAGAGCTTATTACCTACCCAGCATCCCTATCGAACCTGAACGGCAAACCTGGACTTTCACCCACAGATGTGGTGGGAGGGCCACGTCTTGGATATAACCGGATTCCTCGACTGGTTCGAAACCAGTGCTGAGCATTTCTGAGTTGAGGGCTGGGATTTATTTCAATGCCTAGTGTGGTGACTGAATCATTGTAAATCCCTTAAAGGTACTGGTATTTGGAGTTGTTGTTTGACAGTTAAGCCTTCAAAAAAGAAAGGGGGAAAAGTTGCTTCCGAAGAAAACACTTTCTTTAAATAGCCCTTTAATGGCGTTTCAGCTTTGGTTTTCCTCTTGATCTGCATTTGCTCTTCTTCTCCCTGCACTTGCAAGTGCCTGACATAACACAGGATGGTTCAGAAGGGACTGCCATCTCATAGACCGCCTCCCACACATTTCCATCCTTCCCTGCGGTAGTCAAGGACCAGGGCCCTGGCCCCTCCCACTCTGGAGGCTGTCACCTTCTAGACTGGCTTCCCTCTCCTCCCCGTCCCCAAAATAAAACAACAGGGGAGATAAGACGGTTGCTACCATCTCAGGCCTTGCCGTCATTTTACAGCACTGCCTCTTGATCAGCAAAAGAGGGGAGATGAAAAAGACCCATCAGCCCCGCCCGCACTTTCCTGTCTTGGTCAGAGCTGTTTCTTCAGCCTCCAAAGCATTTGGAGCTTTCTCACAGCAGGAAACTAAAATGCTTTTTTCCCAGACATGATAGCTTAGGTCCTCCCCAAGCAGTGGGACCTGTCTGTCTTCCATTGGAATCTTTCATCTTCCCTTATATTCCCTTCTTTTGGAGCTTCTTCAATAATTGATGGCATTCTGAGTGGCACATCCATGGCATCTGCACAGTAGAATCAGGGTGGGAAGGACGGGGCAGAGTAAGGCGACACGGCTGTGGTCCCTGTCCTAGCTTCAGCCCTGTTCTCTTCTTTTCTGGATGCCCTCCTCCATCTCCCATGCCCAGCACACTGTCCATGAAAGGGGCTTGTCTTAGGTTCTCTAGACTCAGAGGCTGAGACGGAATTCTTGTGTAAATGATTAATTGAGGGAAAGTCCTGAGAAGAAACCTATAGTGAGGGGGTGGGGATGAGGAGAAAAGCAGTATGGGGCAGGAGAAGGGGCTGGGCAAAGATGGGGTTTAGGAAAAGTCTAGCCTAACCTGGTCCCAATGGGAGGTCTGCGCATCCGCTGCATCTCAGAGGCTGCCCTGCCCAGCTAAAGGGGCTGGGCTGTTACACTCTCCCATCAGTCAACCAAATGTCACGTGCTGCCCCAGGGTGGGGTAAAATGTCCCAGGCACCTCCCACCAAGAGGCCTTCGTAACCAAGGATAGTGCTTTCAATAAATGAACAAGCATGTGAGCCGCTAGCAGCCAACATCTGGGGGATGGGTGCTCTGTGCTGGAATGATTAAGCAGTTCCATTCATGCTAGTGACATCCCTTAATGAGTTCCCCTACCTCCCTCCCTCTCTTCCTCGTTCTTTCCTTCGACAGATATTTATTAGTAAACCAATCGTCTTGGAGTTTAGAGTCTAAGTAAGGGGGCAGGTAGTGAACATGTAAATGAATGAGCACAAAATAATTCCAAATTGTGACCATTGTGAAGGAAATAGAGTACCACGGGGAGGATAACAGATGATGGGGAAAGAGACTTATTTTAGGACATCAAGGAAGGCTTCTCTGAGTAGGTGACTTTCAAGCTAGGACCTGAAGTGAAGAGAGAGGAAAATTCAGTGGTGAGAATCTAGGGTGAAGAGGATTCCAGGGAGGACAGGCAGCAAATTCAGGTCCTAGGAAAGAGGTTTGTGTGTTCTGAGGACTGATGCAAGATCAGAGATGAGTTGAGGGCATTTGGCTGGGCCCAGATAATGCTGAGCCTTATAGGCTGTGGGAAGACGCTTAGATTTAATTCACTTGCAACTGGAAACCTTCGAAGACTTTTAAGCAGGGCAGTGATGTCAGCTGGATAATATACAGTTGGATTGAAATTTTACTCAACCACATTCATATGTGCAAAAAAAAAATGTGGTTTCTTGACTTCCTCACATGGATCCAGTCTTAGACATTTCCTAACTTAAACAGAAACTTGACTTTTCAAGATTCATATCTCAGTCTTTACTGGTCTAAACAGTCACCTTTCCAGAACATGCCAGGATTTGGTCTATCTCCTCCCCAAGATGGCCCCTGGGATATGCGGAGGTTACACACAAGTCCTTGTGGTGGCCAGGGAAGGGCCTTAGACCTATGTGTAGGTCCTTGTGAGGGTCTCAGAATCCCCTCTAGCCTCTGCCCTTGCCCTCCTGAAGTAGGATTTTCCCTGATCCCTTCACAGGTGAGAACTAGAGTGTGGACACTGGAACTAGCCAGCTGCTTCGGCACCGACAGGGATGAACTCCATGCTTGAACTGCTGTGTTCAACCCCTCATGGGAGGGCACACACAGGTGAGCAGGTGCAGGAGCCTGGGTGAGCACTTTTGGGCACTGGCCAGAGTGAACTTTGTGTGGGGCCCTGCAGCAGTGTCTAGGGGGCTGCCTGTGAACCCTGAAGACCCAGAGGGAGTGTTACGGTCAGCGGTCTTTTAGCTTTGCTGTCTGCAGATGGTTTAAGTGTTAACAGCTCAGTGGAGTGTCAGTGTGACAGCCTTTTGCACTGTGCTCATGCCACCCAAGTTCTTGTCCGGTGTCCAGGAGGAATGAGGTCACACAAATGAATTGAAGATGGTAAATGCAGGGGATTTTATGCCCATGAAACTGGCTCTCAGGGGAAGGCGAGTTGAAAAGGGGATGGAGCAAGAAAGTCATCTTCCCCTGAAGTCGGGCCGGACTCCTCTCCAAAGCTACGCCATCAGGCTGTCCCTCTGAAATCAGACCACTTCTCTCCAATGTCCTACCATCGTCTCTGCTTCTCCTCCTTCTGCTTCTGGCTGCTTCTTCTCCCTCTGCTTCTGGCTGATCCTGGGCACAGGATTGGAGGTGGGGTGAGCCATCAGTGGTTTTAGGAAAGGCAACATTCGAGCAGGAAAACAGGGATGCTTCTCCTCCCTCTGCTTCTCCTCTGCTTCTGGCTGAGCCTGAGGTTTTTATGGGCACAGGATTGGAGGTAGGGTGAGCCATTTTGGTTTTGGGAAAGGCAACATTCGAGCAGGAAAACAGGGATGCAAGTTCTCACTCGGGCACCATTTCCAGGAACTCACCCTTTTCTGCCCCAAATTTCCCTGCCTCCTGTCCCTATCACTCTTTCATTGCTTCCCTACTGCAGAAAGCTGTAGCTATTGAGCCTGCCTCTTTTAGCCCTGGTAGTGTTCCCCAACCTCCAGCACCCCAGCTGCATGAACTTGCCCCAACCTTGGTCTTGCTAGTGCTGCAAAGCTCTCTGCAGTCTGCCCTTGGCTCTCATTCAACTCTTGACTTGAGGGTCAGCATTGCAGCCCACAGCTTTCCATGATCAGTAAGTTTTCCAAATAGCTACATTATATCCCTCCACAGAGCACATGGGAACTTCTGGACACTTTCCATGCTGTAAGGGAGCCAAGGGTAGACGTTTTGTGATTTAACTCTACCTACTCTTGCCATGCCACCACTTTTACCCTAATGTGGCTGTTCCACATTTATCTGGATGATACATGGCAAGGCAATCTCCTTTCAGAGTCCAAATCAGAAGACTGACTAATCTACCTAACAGGAGAGATGGGGCACATATGCTTCACCATCTATGTCCCCTAATTTTAACCCCAGTCCCCTGGAGTGAAACAAGTTGCTTTCCCTTTTCTTCAGCCTCTGGTCTGGACTCTCTGCCTCACTTTATCCCTCCTCCAGAAGTAACATCACCATTCACTCTTAACAGAGGTTACAGGGGCAGATTGGCTGTTTGAGACCCTCCTTTATGGGGAAAAGAATGATACACTGGTTTAATATTTTAAAATTATGATTGCTGTTATAAATAGTATAAAACTATCACTCCTATTGCAGTGCAAAAATGGAAGGGGATAAAGCAAAGATACCAGTTGGAAGCTGGTTTGCAGCTCTCCAGGGAAAAGGTGTTAGCAGTTTGCACCGGAGCTGTGGTGGAGCTAGAGAGAAGTGACCAGACTTGATACATATTTTGGGAGTAGATCTGACCAACAGTGTATTTAATAGGGATTCATTGAGTGCACACTCTGAGCAAGGCCCTGGAAAGACACAAAGATGAGGGCATGGTCCCTGCACTAAAAATGCCTATGAAATGATAGGAAAGAAAAGACTATAACACTAAGTTAGCTCTAGCTAGAATTGTGTATAAAGGAGATAAGAAGTGGGAATCACCAAGGGTAGACTTCTTAGGTCCAGTGATAGTTAGTGGATTTCAATATCACCATCCCTGTAACACTTGTGTGACTGTGGGTAAGTTACTTAGCCTCTCTAAGCCTCAATTTCCTCAAGAAAAAAAAAAAAAAAAAAAAAAAAATTGAAATAATAAAGTCCACTTTATAGGGTTGTATGACGACTCAATGAGATGATATGTAAACCACTTAAAGTATGCACTGGCTCATAACATATTTTTTATCATCAAACAATTTAATTAAGCACTAATATTAGCCATGTGCCCTTACTTTACTTCCCTATAATGTACTTCCCCCTGACGGTATACTTTTTTACATCCACAGGAGAGAGTCCAGACCATGCAGTCTTCCATGACAAAGATAATGTCAACCAGTGGCTAGCATCCATCCAGCACCACCTGGCTAACGCTTGTATAGAGGCTAAGAGCTGACCCGTGCCATTATGAAGCCCTGGATCTGATTGGAAATGAGGCTTTATGTGTATGAATAACAAACAACATAAGAGATAATTCGACTTAGTGATGCATTCAACAAATAATTCTTGAAGGTATACAGGGTGATAGTGGGCTTATTCAGTCCATCCAGCTGCCCTCCTTGGGAGACGTTATCAACCCATTTTACAGATGAAGAAACAGACTGAAAGGGTAAAGTAATTTACTCAAGACCACACAGCTAATAAGTAGTGGATATTGGTGTGACTCCAAAGCTCACATTTTTATGTGTTATCAGCCAGTCAGTAACTACTTATTGACTGTCAGCTGTGTACCAAGGTAATGTACTGAGCTCAGGTTACTCAATTAGAGCTGATCAGACTTTGTGACACAGACATGAAGAGGAGAAAAAAGTCACACATGTGTTGTGACTGGAAGGAGCGCTGGGCATTAAATGGGGCACAGACCAGCTTGTGTGATTCTGATACAGGGGATGCAGCATAGCTTAGAAGCAAGGTTTGGAGGCAGGAAAACCTGAGCTTAATTCTAGCTTTACTCACTAGTTGTGTCCTATTGGCAAGTTTATTTTCCTCTCTATGCCTCAGTTTCTTCATCTAGAAAATTGGAGAAAATAGCTACTTCTTAGGGTAACTGAGAGCATTAAATGAGTTGGTGTATGTGAAGTGCTTTGTCAGTGCCTGACACAGTCACTGCTTAAAAACTGTAGCTGAGCAGGGCACAGTGGTTCATGCCTGTAATCCCAACACTTTGGGAAGCTGAGGCAGAAGGATCACTTGAGCCCTGGGGTTTGAGACCAGCCCGGGCAACATATGGAGACCCCCATCTCTAGAAAACATTTTAAAAGTTAGCTGGCTGCCGGGCGCGGTGGCTCAAGCCTGTAATCCCAGCACTTTGGGAGGCCGAGACGGGCGGATCACGAGGTCAGGAGATCGAGACCATCCTGGCTAACACGGTGAAACCCCGTCTCTACTAAAAATACAAGAAAATTAGCCGGGCGAGGTGGCGGGCGCCTGTAGTCCCAGCTACTCGGGAGGCTGAGGCAGGAGAATGGCGTGAACCCGGGAGGCGGAGCTTGCAGTGAGCCGAGATCGCGCCACTGCACTCCAGCCTGGGGCACAGAGCAAGACTCCGTCTCAAAAAAAAAAAAAAAAAAAAAAAGTTAGCTGGCTGTGGTGCACACACCTGTAGTCCCAGCTACTCAGGAGGCTGAGGTGGGAGAATCACTTGAGCCTGAGAGGTCAAGGCTACAGTGAGCTGTGATTGCACCACTGCAATCCAGCCTGGGTGACAGAGAGAGACGCTGTCTCAAACAAACAAACAAACAAACAAACACCAAAAAACGTAGCTGCTGTTGTGATAGTGGATAAAATTGGGTATAAAAGGTAGTGAGCAACACAGGTTTACATTTCATTGTTTTTTGGCACAACCCAGCCCCATGAAAACTTGTGTAAGTTGAATAAACGTATCTCATGAATGTGCAGTTTAATTCTTGCCTGCTCTATCCATTTAAATTTGCCCTGTGGAGAGAGTTTAACTTCTGGATGACAATTTAGACAGGCCTTATGTTCACCCCCTGCCCCCATTTAGGCCTGGATTTGGGGAATGGGCTGTGCTAGGCTTCTTTAAGTACTTCTAATTCTCAACCCCCATCCCTGACTCGTCAGGGTAAGGGAGCAGCAGAGTTCTCCCAATAGTACTGCTCAGTGCTCCCTAGAGAGGGCAGAAGCGTGAAGCTGACTTCCTCTTGGGGGGCTTTCATGGGTTCTTGGGAGGCCCCCATCAATGCAGATTGCTCGCTTCAGTTTCCTTGACATGAATGAATGCATTCCTATTCTGGCTGATTGCTCATGGCTCCACCCATAGCCCCCGGGCATCTTGGATTCCACTTCCAGCTTCTGTCCATCAAGGTCCCCTTGCCTCTTCAGGTGGTCCTCTTGGGTAGCATCTAAGATGGCCCCATACTGGCTTTCTTTTGCTCGTGGTCCGTATTTGGTCACAGGAAACACTCATGCATTCTTTGCTCCATTAAACTCCAGGAGAGGAATTATTTCTCAAGTTGCAGCCCTCCAGTCAGGGGCCAGAGGCCACTCTAGCCAACCTCATTTCCCATCCTTAAATTTCTGAGACACAACTCACACCTGTCCACCGTACACCACAAACAGCAAAAGACTCATTTTAAGCTCTTTGAGCTATCTGCTTAAAGTCATTTTCCTTAGGCTTCAGATAAAGTGCAGCTCCCACCCCCTCCTTGGGGTGAAGAAATCCTCTTCAAAAATCCTCTGAGTGCCAACTCCTGGCTTTTTTACACCCTTGAGGTAAGTGAGGGGTTTCTCAGTACCTACTTTGAAAATGTTTGTATTTTGTTCCAGCACCTCCCTTTAGAAGGTCCCTCTGCCAAATTTTCCCTTTTAATGTCTTATTACACTTAGAACTCAGAGAATGAGCTAATGACTCATCCTCCCTGGTGGTGGGTGGGAAGGCGCCCTTAAACAGCCATCACGAGCCCTTAGTTCTTCTCCTAACCTCAGTCCAGTTTCTCCAGGTGACCTTGGGGCAGCCCTTTCATTGCTCTGGGTCTCTGCTTCTCCTCTCAGTGAAATGGAAATCAAATCTCTGTTCTTGCCCTCTCTCCAGGGAGGTATTGTGAGGAATAATAAGGCAATGCCTATAAAGTGCTTTAAGTACTTCGGGGAAAGACGTTGGCTAAATACCAAATGATAATAATAACACCGTCATCATCATTCACATTATTATTCATGGGTTGAGAGGAGAAAGCGGTTGCTGATGGTGTCTTTGCTCTGTGGGAAGAAGGACTTCAGGCCCCAGGATGTTCTATCAATAAGTCAAAACCAATAAATAACGAGCACTGGAAGTGGAAGTTATCTAGCCATAAAGGCTGAATGTACATGCCCATTTGTATTTGAAATGACAACAACCGATCCGATTTCTCATTTTTTATTTTTATAGCTAGTGTTCAGAGCAGCTAGAATTGAGGGGAAATTGCATTTCTTTTCAGGGGGATGGGGGAGCAAAGGGCTCTTTTATATATATATATATATATATATGATTTTACTACCCACCACTCTCTTGTTAGAATGCTTTTTTTTTACTCTACTCCTCCCAAACCCTCACCTCTACTATCCATTCCACTTATTTCTGAGTCAAAGTTCTAATCAGCAGACAGGTTGTCAGTGGTAGAAGATGAGCAGAGAGGATCAGAAGTGAGCCATGGGGAGAACCAGACTCAGAGCTTAGAGAAGAGAAGGAAGATGCTCCCTCCCCTAAACCTCTGATCCAGTCTCAGTTGTTCATCAAAAAAGAGAGTCACATACTTCAAGCACTGTGCTAGGCACCAGAGCTAGGTTGGTGAACAAGAAACAACTCCTGCCAGAATTTCAGCCCCTTAAAATCCTACAAAATCAACTTTGGGGGCCAGGTAGGATGGCACAATTCAGTGAACAGCAAGGCCTTTATCTGGCAATGTAACTCTCAGGGGTGATAATGTCGTATTACCTTGAGGTGCGTTAGCCCTGAATGAGTCACAAGTTTACATTTCTGGTTCTAGAGAAAAGCGTTTTCACCACCACCCGAATGAGCAGCGTATGGTCAGGAATCCACAAGATCGCTCCCCAATGCACACACATCTTAAAGCATGTGGCAATAAAAGCTGTGGACTTCAAGAAGACAAGGTTTCTGTTCAAGTGCACTGCTTCCCTCTTAAATTTCTCTGAGACCCAGTTTATTTATCTGCAAGTTGAGAATAAAAAGAGTGGCTCCATATACTTTCCAGACGTGCTGTGGGTGTGAAAGGAAATGATGAAAGCAAGGGTAGCTGTGAACTTCTACTCAGATGGAAGTTAGGAGCTGTGGCAGAACTGCTGCTCATGTTGTGCCAGGCACCTTTTTAGGTGAACTAGCCCCTGGACCTGTATCTGGAGATTTAAGCACTAAGCCAAGCTGCCTGGGCAATGGAGGACTTGCTATGTTCTGTTCCAGGATCCTGTGGGTGCTGAGGGAATAGGAACTCAGCTTTGTTATCTTTTTTGTTTCCAAATTTTATACAAACAGTATTTTTTTCTGGTTATAAAAGTAATACATAGGATCTTTGTAAACAAAAAGTTCAGACAATAAAGATATCAGAAGAGATTTTAAATATTACAGAGTATTGCCTTCCAAACTTTTTGGTGTGCATTCACACACATATTTTTTCCCCCAAAATATGGGACCTTCACTGTTTCGCAATCTGCCTTTTTGCCTTAAGAATGTGTCCTGGCCAGCTTGCCACTGCCTTATTTAAAAGGCTCTCTGACCAGGTCTGGAGCTCTCTTCTTGAGACATAGCATCCCCTTTGAGCTCTTCCAGCATCCTTTAAGGTCTCTTTGATGGGGTTCAGTCACTCCCAGTGGCTACAAAAAATGAGAAACTTCCCCCAGCTCAAAGAAATCCAAATTGGGTATATTTACAAGCCCCGCTTGCTAGGTTCTGAGACATTGACATCTTGTCATTTTTCCCCCTCTTTTTCAAATTTCAAGTTGCAGTTTGATGTTGAATTAAAAATGTTGCCAGGGGCTGCCTGCAGGGCCCTCAGGCTAAAACAGTGGCAGCATCTGCCAGGGGAGACCCACAGGTCCTTCTTCGGACCATGGCAACGTACAGCTGGCATCTGAGCCCAGCAAAGGAGGGGAGAAACGTGCATGTGAAGGGAAATTCAAGGATCACTACTTTTTTTTTTTTTTAGCCGACCTCATCAAGTGCTTATCCATTTTATTTGGAGTTTATGACTTAATGCCCATGGGGCATTTTGTGATCCGATTTTTCCAAAAGGATGAAGAGAGAGCAGCAACTTGCAGGAGAAAGGTCAGACCTTGTTAAACAACGCGACTGAGAATGAAAATAGGGGCTCCACGTACTTTCCAGAGGTTAAATGCCAGTCCTCATCTCAGGACCCTGGATGAATCATATGAAGGGGACAAGCGTGGAGTTTATCAACAAATTTCTTGCATGCATTCGGGGTGTTTGCTGAGAAGTTCAGATGAGAAAATGCATGTGGACATGCTCTGGAAACAAGAAAGCTTTCTGCAGATGAAGCCCTGAAGTCTTTTATATGCTTATTTAAGCACAGGACTGCGAGGACTCATGTGGAACTGGAGACAAGAATCGCCTCTAGAAAGAGGAGCTGATTTGCTGGGAGGCAGCAGAGGACGGGACACTTGTTCTTCGCTCTAGATTGTTTCCTTTCTTCTGCATTTTGTACCATGTATCTGATGTACCTTTCAACATAAAAAATAACGAATCAACAAATAAGTACTTTAGCTTAAAGGACTCTTGGACCCTGGAAACATCCTGTAGGAAAAATACTCTTTGGCAGTGACAGCCTTTCCTTACTTGTGAAATCATGCTCAAGTCCACTAAGTCTTTTCACTGAACAACACTAACGGTTTCATTATTTCCTACAAAGTACTTTTTGTTTAAAAATAAAAAAGAGCGGCCGGGCACAGTGGCTCACGCCTGTAATCCCAGCACTTTGGGAGGCCAAGGCGGGCGGATCATGAGGTCAGGAGATCGAGACTATCCTGGCTAATACGGTGAAACCCCGTCTCTACTAAAAATACAAAAAATTAGCCAGGTGTGGTGGTGGGCGCCTGTAGTCCCAGCTACTCGGGAGGCTGAGGCAGGATAATGGCGTGAACCTGGGAGGCGGAGCTTGCAGTGAGCGGAGATCACGCCACTGCACTCCAGCTTGGGCGACAGAGCAAGACTCTGTCTCAAAAACAAACAAAAAAAAAGCATTCAAATCAAAGAACCAGCAAAAGTCTTCCATTATTACTGTCTTTATAATAATGTGCCATGTATTTTCTGACCATGGAAAAGAAGTGATCGCCTCAGATGGCATATATGGCTATTAATTAATGAGACTGGCTTCTGCACAGGTCTTGTGATTGTCACTATATTACTTATGCTGTACCTGTTATATATAAGTAATATTATATATCATATACTCATTACTAAGTCATTCTAGCTCATTCTCAATCCTAACTGTGCTGCCTTGGACATTTACTAGCTGTGCTGCCTTGAACAAGTTACTTAACCTCTCTGAGCCTTCTTTTCTTCATATGTAGAATGGTGCTAACAGTAGCCACTGCCTCAAAAGGTTGTTATGAGTTAAATGATACTGCATAGGGCCTGACACTGTAAGTGGTCAACAAACACTATTATTATTAGTGTTATTTTTATTACAACTATCCTTGGAGATAACCAAATGTTGAAACCTCAAACTGATCCATAGGTATGATGGGGAAGAACAATGGCTGTAAAACAGAAAGGAAGCAGTATGAAAGAATGCTTATTTCCTCAAGGCCTACAAATCTTACTGAGCAAATCCACACAATTCTCATAAGCAATACCTTGCTAGGTGGCATGCCTCTCAGAGCGTCTTTATCCTGATTTTATTTTACTACCCTTCCCATCATATCTTTCTCCCCACCTGTTGTCTTTCACAAAAGCAGTAACAGAGACAGCCATTGTATCCTACGAATGCCTGAGATTTAGCCTTTCACTGCTCTAGGCTGAGAGCTGCTCCTGGTGATAACTGTGGTAAATGATGAGTGCTGGGGGAATACATGAAGAATAAAGGTACCTAAAAATTGTTCATTCTTTTTTCATTCCTTCAACAAATAATTATTGAATGTCTGCTAGTGACAACCGCTCTTTTAGAAAAGCTGTTTTCAACTAGGGACTATTTGCTCCCCCAGGGGACATGGGGCAACGTCTGGAGACAGTTTTGGTTGTCACAACTCGGAGGCAGTGTACTACTGGCAGCTCATGGTTAGAGGTCACAGATGCTGCTAAACATCCTACAATGCACAGAACAGCCTCCTACGTCAAAGAGGCATGCAGCCCAGAGGTCAGTAGTGTCAAAGATGAGAAATCCTTTCCATTCTAGAGGCTTGGGAAAATTACATCTGAAAACAAAGTTCCCTGCTCTTGTAGAATATAAATCCACAAAGAGTCAGAAAATAGACAGTAAGAAGAATAAGTAAATTAGAAAGCGATAAGTTTTGTTTTTTAAAAAACACAAAGGTAAGCAGGTAAAGAGAATGAGTGCTGGGCCTGGGGAGTGTTATAGAGGATGTTCATAAAGGGAGGTGGTGAGATTTGATCACAGATTTAAGGGAAGTGAGAAAGATAGGCAAATAGATGTCTGTGGGAAGAGCATTCCAGGCAGAGGGAAGAGCCGCAGCAAAGATCCTAAGGCAGAGTGGCCTGGCATGTTCACATAACATCAGGGAAGTCAGTGTCTGGAATGCCATGAGCAGGGAAGAGGTAAAGAAGATGAAGTCAGAGAGTGGGCAAGACTCCAGTCCACACAGGGCCTTGTGGGCCACTGCAAAAACTTCAGTGTTTACCCTGAGGGAATGGTTCTGAGCAATGATTTTGAGACATACTCTGACTTCTATTAACTGCTCTGTTGAGAACAGAACAAGGAGGGGCAAGGGTAGAAGCAGGGGAACCTTTTTGTTAGGAGGCTATTGTAAGAAATGACAACATCCTGGATTAGGGTGGTAACCGTGGAGGTGTAAGAAGGGGAAGATATATTTTGAAGACAGAGCTAACAGGATTTGCTGATGAATTGGAGTGAAGAATGACATGATGGGTTTTCGTCTCAGCAACTAGAAGGATGGAATTATAATACACAGAGATGGGAAAGGATGGCTGGGCTAGGGCAGGTTTAGTGAGGATGACCAGGAGTTCAGCCTTGGACACATTAAGTCTCAAGTGTCTATTAGACACCCAAGTGGAGATGTTGAATCAGCAGTTGGATATATAAGTCTTAAGTTCAGGAGGGAGATGAAGACTGGAAATGAAGATGTGTGAGTCAACAGAATTGAGACGGAGCATGATAAGATGACCAATATAGTGTGTGTAGATGGAGAAGAGGTACAGGGACTGAGCCCAGGACACTGCAGTTAAGAGCTTGGAGAGAAGAGGAGGAACGAGAGAAGGAGATTGTGAAGGATTAAGCAGTGAGATAGAAGAAAATAAAGAGAACGTGTTATCCTGAAAGCGAAGTGAAAAAGTTTATCAAAGAGAAAGGAGGCATCCACTGGTCAAATGCTGCTTATGGGTTTAGAATGATGAGGACTGATTATTAACCATTGGCTTTAGCCAAATGGAGGTTATCAGTAAACATGATAAGAGCAGTTTGGAGGAACTTGACTGAATTGGGTTCAAGAGAGATTGAGAGACTGGGTGCAGTGGCTCACACCTGTAATCCCAGCACTTTGGGAAGCCGAAGCAGGAGGATTACTGAGCCCAGGAGTTCAAGATCAGCTTGGGCAACAGAGCAAGACCTGATCTCTATTTTTTGAAAACAAAATTTTTTAAAAAAGAGAGAAATTGAGAGAAGAGAAGTTGAAGACAGGAAGCATAGACAACTCTTGAGAAGTTTTGACAAAAGGGGAAGCAAAGGAGTGGGGTAGCAGCTGGCGGAATGGAGTCAAGAGAAGGTTTTTGTAAGGTAGGAACAACAGAGCAAAAAATGTGTCATAGAGAGTAAAAATTTGATTATGTGGGGAGAAAGGACAGATTTGCTGGAGTTATGTCTTGAAGTAGGTGAGAAAGAAAAGGATGTAGTTCGAAAGAAAAGGAGTCGGCTTTAGATAGTGTATGAAAAGTTTGTCAACAATAACAAGAAGGCAGAGTAGATGGAGGAAAATGGGAGGTTTAGGTTTGGTCGCTGATTGCTTCAGCTTTTTCAATGAAGTATAAAACTGACTCACCAGTTAAAAATGAGGATTGCAGAGAAGACATTGGAGACTTAGAGAGGAAAATGTGTAAAATAGTTGCCTCGGCTATAGGAGAGTGAATGAATCCAGGGCAAATAAAAGGTTGCTTGGCAGCATAAGGAGCCACTTGAGCTTCAAAGCCATCCTTTTAAGGTAAGACCTGCCAATGTGGTTATGGGATTTTCTCCAGCACATTCAGCTGCAGGGATACAGGTTCAGAGTAGGTAGACGATTTTCATTGAGTATGATGAAGTGTAAACAGGAAACACAGTAGTCAAAGATATACGTAAAGGAAAATTATAATAATTCCTCTCAGAATTTAAGCTATTCATCTTTTAATAATGCACATTTTTATAATGTGCATATAATCTTATCACATAGAAGTAGATTAAAAGCACTTTGTTGAATCAGCCAGATCCCAAATTTGGCAAGCTTTTCATGAATTCATAGAACCAACATAGGTCTGGAGATGTCATCTAGTCTTCTCTTCTAGCTGCTTTGCTAAGCAGCTAAAACTCTCACTGTTGTATTTTTATGTCTCCTGAGGAGATGACATCATTCCCCAGAAGAGCAAGACTAGCGTTTATTAACTCAAACTTATAGAAATATTTTTCAAATAGCTTAATCAAACTTCCCACGCTTCTATTTAATTATTTCCTCTTCTTGCATTCTTGGTAGTGATAAGGAGTAACTATTCTTTTATGTAATTAATTTTAGTTCATTCAACAAATGCAGAATGAGTACTATTAGCTAGATACTAGGTATACAATGGTGAGAAACCGTGGTCCCTGATCTCCCCCAATTTCATAGTCATGTGGCTAAATACGGATGATTTCAATGTGCTGTAACAAGGAATATGACTGGGGAGGAAGAGTCTTACATGAATACATAACAGAGGCACCTAACCCATTTGAGGAGAAGAAGAAAGGAGGGAAAAGCTCATGGAAGGATTGCAGGAAAAACAGATGCAGAAGTTTAGAAGGAGTTAGGTGAAAAGAAGGAAGGATGAAAGTGTTCTAGGCAGTAAGAACACGTGTGAGAGCCTGATGGAGACAGAGAGCAGTATTTGAGAGTTCATGGTGCCTAGAGCACAGGGAGGCAAAAGAAAACAGATGGAGATGGGGCTGGAGAGGCTGGCAAGAGCGTGTTGGAAGGTTAGCCATTATATCAAGAATGTGGGCTTCATCTTAGGGGCAGCATCGTTGAGTTTAAACAGACATCATTAATTTGTGCTTTGAAAAGTTCACTCTGGCAGCTTGATGTGGATAAAAAGTTGGAGGAAAACACCTGTAGGGACAGCAAAACTTGCTGGAAGACTGTTGCAGTCATGGGGGTGAGAGACAATGGTGGCCTGGACTAGGCATATAGCAATGGAGCTGGAGAGAAATGAATGGACTCACAAGATGTTTCAGGGGGCTGAATTGACAGGTCTTGAGTGATTTATTAGCTTTGGAGAGTCAAAGAAAGGGAAGAGTCAAAGAGGATGCTCCAGTTTCTGACTTTGAAAACTGAGTGGCTCATTATACCATTTACTGAAATATAGTACATGGAAGAATAAATGTTGGAAATGTTGGGATTGAGGTGGTCTGTGACATATCCAAAAGAATATTTCAAAGAGCAGCTATACACAGGATCTGGAACTTAGGAAGGAGAAAGAGAGGTGTGGGGAGAGGCACATTAAGAATTATTTGCAAATATACGGTAATTGAAACCATGGGAATGAAACAAGCCATCATCTGTGTTGGGTATGGAGAAAGGAAGACTTAAGTCAAAGCGCTGGAAAGTATCAACATTTAAGGGAAAGGCAGAAGAAGGAACCTCCAAAAGAAGCTGAGAGGAAATCAGCCAAAGAAATAGGAGGGTAAAATCAGGAGAATGTGAAGTCATGGAAGTCAAAGGAAGAAAGTGTTTGGGAAGAAAGAAGTTGTCAACAGTGTGAAATATTGTCAAAAGGCCAAACAATAGGGCTTGGAAAGAGCCCTCTGGATGTAACTGTGGCAGCTGAGAAGGCAGAAACCAGACTGCAGTGAATTAAGGAGTAACTAGGAGATGAAAATTCTAGACAACAAATGTAAACAATTATTTGAAGAAACTCGTTATACCTATATGCAAAGGGGAATTAAAAAAAGAATTGGGGCCAAATCTTCACACAAATTCTCTCTTAAAAGACACATTGATCCCAGGTGTCAAAATATCTCAAGGAAAACATTTTCATGTGAATTTCCAAATTTCTAAGATAATTTCTTTTTTTTGTTGTTAAATTAAGGACAGGATCTCACCATGTTGCCCAGGCTGGTCTCAAGCTCCTGGGCTCAAGCAATCTGCCCACCTTGGCCTCTCAGAGTGCTGGGATTATAGGCATAAACCACTGCACCCAGCCGAATTTCCATGATAATTTCCTCAACTTTCCATGTTGAAAGCACCAACTCAGCCAAAGAAAGTTATTCTAACTCATCTCAAATTTCCTTTCTTGGAACAAAATTATATTTCCTTAAGTAGGCTCCAAAAATCTATTACCCACTAGTTATTTTTGTGATTATCCTCAGAATGGTTTCTAAATTCAAGTTTCTCTTTAACCATTGAAACATCATGAAATGGAAACATAGCAACATGAATTATAGGAGGGCGACTCATCAGCTAGGTGATAGGAAACTGACTAAACAAAAACAAAAACCAAAAAAAAAAAAAAAAAAAAAAAAAAGGAGAGATTTATCCAAAGGCTATGAGAGAGCTCACACAAACAAACACACAAAACTAAAGTACCAGAAAGGACAGGAACCAAAGCAGTTTTGGGCACCTGTGTGGCAGGAACTGCTAAGAACTCTCTCTTAAAGGTAGCACTCTCAGGATGCAGGCTGCTTGGGTCACAAACTAACCTTTGTCTAGGGGAGAGAAGGATGTCTTAATTGACAGCCCCATGAAGAGGAGGAGTGGATATGTCCCAAGGAAAACTGAGGTGCCGGAAGAGGGAATAGAGACTGGGCATTCACCACATCCCCAAAGAGATTCAAGTACCGGAGTGTTAAGCTGCATGCAAGATCTCATGTAGTTGAGCCTTGAATAATAAACATTTAAACCAAGATTTCCTCCAGTGTAGCTTTTCTTGGCAGCAGCACCCATTCTTTGGCTATAATTTCTACCTGCCTCTTCATTGTCTATCTCCTTCCTGGGCATAAATATACAGACAAATCTCCATGTGTTACAGCAGAACATGCTGTTGCCCTCCCTCTGGTCAATCTTCCTCCTTCCTCCGAATTAGAGTTTCAAATCCCAAAATTCAGCCTGGGACATTGATGGATGGAGCATGTGAGCTGTGCACCTCCCCTACCTGGCTCATTTGATTAGTGGAGACAGCTGAAATAGGAAATTCAGGCCCCAAAGTATGTTTTGAGTCTGGATGATTCCATTTGGCTGAATCCCCAGACAGAGAAACTGGAGAGCAATCAAATATCCACTTTTCTTTGTGCTGGGCACATGTAGCAGGCTGAGAATTCTAATGCCTTTGTAGTTAAATAACCTTGTACACTTCCTTGTTATCCCAGACTAGAATTGGCCTGTATGTATCCCAGTGATCGCTTAATTGTATGCAAAAAGAAATGTCAAGATCTTTTTCTTTTTAACTTAATTCTAGAGAAAGAGTTGCAAAAAGGTTATGGACAAATATGACAAAGTAAACAACAGGTGTGTTTCTGGAAAGATACATGTAAATGATTTGGGGATTTTGTTGTTGTTGAATTAACAAACACCCGTTTTTCTCTGGGCTCCCAAGTTTGGAATGGCCTCATTTCTGCCTGAGCTTCAGTCTTCAGAGGCATGATAGTGGGGCAGTTAACAATTATGGCTTTCAAAGACGGAATTTAACTCTAGTTTTTCCTAGCTATATTCTCTTGGGCAAGTTTCTTAATGTTTCTGAGCCCCATAATCGATGTTTTTAAAGTGAGGTTTGTCCTTGTCTTTGTGAGCAATGCACAACAATGCACAGTACTTGGCACAAAGTAAGCACCCAATAAATTTTAGCAGTTATTGTTACTTTTAGCTCTACATTTCTGTGTGCCATGCATGTTTATTGCAGCACAGTTCACAATTGCAAAATCGTGGAACCAACCCAAATGCCCATCAATCAACGGGTGGATAAAGAAACTGTGGTATGTATATATATGATGGAATATTACTCAGCCATAAAAAGGAATGAATTAACAGCATTTGCAGTGACCTGGATGAGATTGGAGACTATTATTCTGAGTGAAGTAACTCAGGAATGGAAAACCAAACATCGTATATTCTCACTGATATATGGGAGCTAAGCTATGAGGACACAAAGGCATAAGAATGAAACAATGGACTTTGGGGACTTGGGGGGAAGGGTGGGGGGGCAAGGGATAAAAGACTACTAATAGAGTGCAGTGTATACTGCTCAGGGGATGGGTGCACCAAAATCTCACAAATCACCACTAAAGAACTTACTCATGTAACCACATATCACCTGTACCCCAATAACTTATGGAAAAATAAAATAAAATAATAAAAATTTTAAAAATAAATAAAAATAAATTTCTGTGCTATCTACTTATGTTAAGCAATTAATATCTTGAAACAATTCTTTTAAACATTATTGTGAAATTAGAATGTTTATTGTAGAACATTTACAAAATATAGAAAAATAATTTTTCAAAAAGACCGAAAGATTGCCCTTAATCCAACCACTGAGAGATAACGATCCCTAACATTTTGATTTATCTGTGCATATAGATGCTCTTTTTTTTTTTTTTTTTTTTGAGACGGAGTCTCGCTCTGTAGCCCAGGCTAGAGTCCTTGTGGCGCGATCTTGGCTCACTGCAAGCTCTGCCTCCCAGGTTCACACCGTTCTCCTGCCTCAGCCTCCCAAGTAGCTGGGACTACAGGTGCCCACCACTACGTCTGGCTAATTTTTTGTATTTTTAGTAGAGATGGGGTTTCGCCGTGTTAGCCAGGATGGTCTCGATCTCCTGACCTCGTGATCTACCCACCTCAGCCTCCCAGTGTGCTGGGATTACAGGCGTGAGCCACCATGCCCGGCTTAGATGCTCTTTTAATACTCAGTCTTTCAAAGCACTAAGAGAGGCTGGGAGCAGTGGCTCACACCTGTAATCCCAGCACTCAAAAACAAAAACAAACACAAAAGCAAAGTACTAAGAGAACGGTTAATTAAAGGAACCCTGCTCATATAAGTGAATTATTTAAAAAAAAATTGAGATGTAATTCATATACCATACAAGTCACCCTATAAAAGTGTACAATTCAGTGGTTTTTAGTACATCCACAGAGATGTGCAGCAATGACCATTATCTAATTTCAAAATATTTTCATCATACCCAAAGAAACCCCAAACTCACTAGTAGTCACTCCCTATTCCTCACTCTCCCCAGCTCTTGACAACTAGTAATCTACTTTCTATATGGATTTGTCTATTCTGTACATTTCATATAAAGGAATCATATATAATATGTGTTCTTCTGTGTCTATCTTATGTTCTTTAGCATGATGTTTTTCAAGGCTTATCCATTTTGTAGCATGTATCAGCACTTCACTTATTTTTAGGGCTGAATAATATTCCATTTCATAAGCATCATACAAATTGTTTATCCATTCATCTAGTTGATGGACATTTGAGTTGATTCCACTTTTTGGCTATTACGAATAATAATACTATGAAAATTCATGTACACATTTGTGTAAACATATGAAGTGAATTCTTTTAAAAAGTGAAAACTTTAAAAAAATCTATAGTAGATCTCTAAAATGTTTTTCATAAAGCAGTTTAAATTTATTATTATTTTCAATGAAAGATAAAAGCACAGAGAATAGTGTAATAAAACCAAGGACACACCACACAAATTAACAAATTTTAAAGTATTAGTCCCAGGTCGGATGCGGTGGCTCACTGTAATCCCAGCACTTTGGGAGGCTGAGGCAGGCGGATCACTTCAGATCAGAAGTTCGAGACCAGCCTGGCCAACGTGGTGAAACCCCATCTCTACTAAAAATACAAAGAAATTAGCTGGGCGTGGTGATGTGCTCCTGTAATCCCAGCTACTGGGGAGGCTGAGGCAGAAGGATCACTTGAACTCGGGAGGCAGAGGTTGCAGTAAGCTGAGATCCTACCACTGCACTCCAGCCTGTAGGCAACAGAGCAAGACTCCATCTCAAAATAAATAAATAAATAAATAAATAAAAGTATTTGTCCCAGACCCAAATGTTACAGTAGATATAACTTTTGAACCTCTTCACCATTCCATTTCCTTCCAGCCCCTTGAAGTAACCACTATCTTAATGTAATTAACAAGGCATTTTTGGCCTGGTGTGGTGGCTCACGCCTATAATCCCAGCACTTTGGGAAGCTGAGGCAGGCATATCCCTTCAGCCCAGGAGTTCAAGACCAGCTTGGACAACATGATGAAACCCCATCTCCACTAAAAATACAAAAATTAGCCAGGCGTGGTGGCATGCACCTGTAGTCCCAGCTACTCGGGAGGCTGAAGTGGGAGCATCACCTGAGCCTGGCGGGGCGGAGGTTGCAGTGAGCCGAGATTGTGCCACTGCACTCTAGCCTGGGTGACACAGCAAGACCCTGTCCAAAAAAAAAAAAAACTATATTTTTGAGATTTATTGGTGTTGCAACACATAGATCTGTTGCATTTATTTAATCTGTCATACAGAATCACATAATCAATTTACCCATTTCCCTAGTGCTGAAACTTTAGGTTGTTTCTTGGTTTTCGTTAATGTAAACAGTGGTGCAGTGAACATCCCTCTGCATGTCTTCTTGTGTCTCTAGATGTGAAATGACTGAGTTATAGGATATGCACATCTTCAACCTTAATAGATATTGCCAAATTGTTCTCAAAAGTCAAGTTTCCTTCTTTGGGGGCACGCTTGTGCTAGTTATGTCAACATTGTTGGTTTAGACTATAAATTCTTTGAATGTAGGGCTCATCCAGCTTCTAACGTGGACTGAATGGAAGAATTTGTCTAGGGAAATTGTGGGAAGGTAGAAAAATAATACAACGTACACTGTGCTATGGGTTGAATTGCGTCCCTGGAAAAAAAGATAGTGAAGCCTTAACCCCCAGTACCTATGATTGTGACTTTAATTGAAATAGAATCTTTGCTGATGGTCAAGATTACTGTGTCCTTATTAAAATGGGAAATTTAAACAGAGACGTGCACACAGGGAGAATGCCAAGATGAAGGCAGAGATTGACAACACCTTCATGGCATGCCAAAGATGTCCAGGAAAACATCAGGAACTAGGAATGGATTTTCCTTCCGAGTCTTGAAGGAGCCAACCCTATGGACACCTTATCAAGGAATGCTAGCCTCCAGAAGTTTCTGTTGTTTAAACCACCCATCTAAAAAATTTGGCTAGATACGAAATTTTTGCTAAGAAGTACTTTGTTACAGCAGCCCTAAGAAACTAATACATACTGGAATGAGTCATCCTGGCATCCAAATTAAGCATCAGTGATCTGAGGTTGGTGAATATTTCAAATCTGCTTTGGCATCAATTTCTCTTCCTTTTGCTACCCTGGATTACTTCTTTTTTTTTTTTTTTTTTTTTTTTTTCTGAGGCAGAGTCTCACTCTGTCATCCAGGGTGGAGTGCAGTGGCATAATCTTGGCTCACTGCAACCTCTGCCTCCCAGGTTCAAGCAATTCTCTTCCTCCCTCAGCCTCCCGAGTAACTGGGATTACAGGTGCACTCCAACACGGCTGGCTAATCTTTGTATTTTTAGTAGAGACAGGGTTTCACCATGTTGGCCAGGCTGATCTCAAAATCCTGACCTTAGGTGATCTGCCCCCCTCAGCCCTCCAAAGTGCTGGGATTATAGATATAAGCCACGATGCCCAGCCTGGATGATTTCTTCTTTGGCTGCTTATTGTTTTTTTTTTATGTTTGTTTGTTTGTTTTGAGATGGAGGCTTGCCCTCTTGCCCAGGCTGGAGTGCAATGGTGTGATCTTGGCTTACTGCAACCTCTACCTCCTGGGTTCAAGCGATTCTCCTACCTCAGCTTCCCAAGTATCTGGGATTACAGGCATGCACCACCACGCCGGTTAATTTTTTTGTATCTTTAGTAGACATGGGGTTTCACCACGTTGGCCAGGCTGGTCTCGAACTCCTGACCTAATGATCCGCCCGCCTCAAACTTACAAAGTGCTGGGATTACAGGCGTGAGCCACCGCGCACAGCCTTGCTCTTTTGTTATTTAGGCCTAATTCCATCCACCGAACCCGGAATTTTCTTTGATCATAAAACACTTGTACTAGCCATCATCATACTCCAGAAGTATCTTGCCCATTGGATCAACATATCGTAGACATTCGAAGTAGAAAAATAATGTCCTTGGCCAATATTTTCTTCCTGTACATTCTTTATTGGCAAGTTTTCTCCAAGGGTTTCCTCTTGAATCCAGGAACACCTTGGAATGAAGAATATCTCTGATGCCTAATGCGTCCTCCACATGAGTAGCCCTCTGTGGGCTGTAATATTACAGTGACGCTGTAATATTCAGCGTCACTTAATATTAAAAGTAGAAAAATAATCTTACAAATCAAGGAAGAAAGAGATGGATGCTCTCAGTTACACTGAACAATAACTAATCACAAAAGAACCAGTTATAGTTTTTTAGATTCTTCTAAAGGCAGCTCCTTTAGAAGAATCAGAAGCCCACATGAACCTCAAATATTACGTTTGGCTTCTAGGACAACTAAACTCTTCGGTAAAGCTTAGGGAGGACGGGTAAATGGCAGCATTTAGCTTTTGTGACTGAACTGTGGGGCCTTGGAACCCTTCCACCCACTTGAAAAACGGTCGCCCATCTGACATTAATAGAAAAAGACCATTAAAAAGCTTTATGCTATTCTGTTCTCCTGGTTCTGGTCCCTCTTTGCCTTTGTTGCTGCTGGCATTTTATAAATTATGGATGCGCCTAGGTGCTGCTGCTCCCGCGTTTCCTCTGTAGTGCCGCTCGCTCCCCGCGCCTGCATCGCATCCTTCCTCTGAGCAAAGGACTGCGCGGCCCAGACCCCACATCAGTGTAATTAGCGCGTCGCACACAGCTCGGGTGTCAGGACTGCTTCCACTCACTGCCAGCCTTCTGCCAGCCCCTGTCATTCACGAGAAAGTCAGCCAGGCGGCGGCAAGGCCAGGAGCGCAGGCCTCCACAGCAGGGAGGGGAGGCTCAAGGTGGAGCCTCAAGGTGGAGACGTGGGGTCCCCTGCTGCCGGCCTGGGTGTGGGGACAATGCTGGGGTTTGGCGGCTGCCTCAAACGATGTCTGATCACAAAGTTAGACAATGGGGAAAGGTGTGACATTCATATCTGCCCCTTGACTGGTTACAGGGGAGCTTGAGGAGAGGTGGATGTAAGGTGGGTGGAAAACTCCTAATGTGCCTGCAGCTGGAAGGGTTTTGAGGGAACCACCAGACCAGCGCTTGCTGCTGCTGATGAGATGTGTAGCATCGGTGGTGATGGAGGGTTATTTGGGAAAGCATGCTAAAGAACATTTTTTAATTTTTATTTTAATGGATTTGTTTTATATATCTACATTATATATCACCAACTCACAATTTCATGGGTTTTGTCAAAGTAGATATCTTGCATCCAATTTTATTTTAAAGAAAAATTAAATTATGCACAAGTGATGTGCAGATACGGCAAAGATGATAAAGAGCACACAAATGACAGAGGGAAGTTTGGGAAGAACTGAAAGAGGGCCCGGGATTCTTAATTGTTTGGAGGGTCATGAATCCCTATAAGAACTTGAAGAGGCCAAGCACAGTGGCTCATGCTTGTAATCTCAGCACTTTGGGAGGCCAAGGCGGGTGGATCACTTGAGGTCAGGAGTTTGAGACCAGCCTGGCCAACATGGTGAAACCCCGTCTCTACTAAAAATACAAAAATTAGCCAGGTGTGGTGGTGGGTGCCTGTAATCCCAGCTACTTGGAAAGCTGAGGCAGGAGAATTGCTTGGGAGGTGGAGGCTACCATGAGCTGAGATTGCACCACTGCACTCCAGCCTGGGAGACAGAGCGAGACACCATCTCAAAATAAAAAGAACTTGAAGTTGAAGAAAGCAAGTCCCCGCCCTCCCTGACAAAAAAAAAAATACATACACACAAATTTGATGTGCAAATGCAAAGATTTCACAGATTCCTGGAAGGTCATACTTTGACCACCTAAGGATATATGGACTCCAGATTAAGACCCTGTGATCTATACAGTGAGCTCCTCAAAGTTAAAAACTAGGCCTTATTCATCACTGTACCCAGGCACATAGGAGATCTTCAGAAATGTTTGCTTGGGCAGGCACAGTGGATCCCACCTGTAATCCCAGCATTTGGGGAGGCAAGAGGACTGCCTGAGACCAGGAGTTTGAGACCAGCCTAGACAACATAGCGAGACCTCTTCTCTACAAGAAATAAAACTAATTAATTAAAAAACTTAGCTGGTGTGGTGGTTTGTGCTTAGAGTCCCAGCTACTTGGGAGGCCAAGGCAAGAAGATTGCTTGAACCCAGGAGTGTAAGGCTGCAGTGAACCATGATCATGCCACTGCACTCCAGCCTGGGCAACAGAGCTAGATCCTGTCTGTAAAAATGAAATAAATCTGTCATTCAGATCCTCATTTTCTTTTTTCAAGAAATGAGCCTGGGGCCCAGAGTGATCAATGAAATTTGTCCAAGATCACAAAGCTTAGGCAAAAGCCTATGTCTTCTGATTCCCAGTTACTCCACTGTCTCCCACCATGCCTATGTTTAATCCCGAAACTGCCCCTCTACTTCTTTCACCCTTTGCCTCCATCCCCTCTAGTGAATCTATTATTTTGGAATTCCACAGATGGAAGAAAAAGTAGGTGAGAAAGGAAGGCAGAAAAGGCTCAAAGATGTCAAGTTTGCTCCAGGCCCTTCCTCATGACACCCCCACCCTACTTTCACCTGAAGCACCAGTGGAAGGGCTGCTCTGGTCAATAACGGAGATACGAAGAGGGCAGTGACCCCAGGGCAGCCCTCTGTGCCATTTGTCATGATGGCATGGAGTAAGGAGATGTGTATATAGGTTTAATTTCCTTGGAGTGTTCTATCTACCTAAGCCCTTTCCCGGATGGTTATGAGATGCACACAGTTTACATAGGAGACCCATTAATGCTCTGTCTCTGGGGTTAATATTTAATTAGACAGTTTAAAAAATGCATACTATTACTGAGGAGACTACCTCAGTGCTTGTCTCTTCCCTCCGGGATGCAGTGTTCAGACACAGAATTCTGAACCCTTCGTGGTTCCCATGGAAACCTTCACCACTGGTGACTCCAGGCGGAACGCAGGGGATGGCAGAGGCCTAGTGAAGAGTCCAGAAGTAGACTTAAAGAGCTCTGGAATCTCCTCTAAGGGTTCAGCCAGAGGCCATCTGACTGGCTCTGGCTAGTACTGGGGACTTTATTCTTCCAAAGGCAGTCTATCCAATTTTTGGACCACTCTGATGGTGTCAGAGGCCTTCTGTAGATTGAGCTCAAATCACTTACTTCTAGTTGTCTCAGGTCAACAATGTGTGGCCACAGAGATCAAGTCAAATTCTTCTTTCATGTAAGTGCCTAGCTATCATTATTTGAGCATCTCTTATATGTGTGTAGATACTGTGCTAAGCAATTTATGTATACATCTCATTTGATCCACACAACAACCACATGACATAGGCATCATTAGTGCGTCATTTTATGGACAACCTGACCAAGGCTAGGGGGTCAGCAACCACCGTAATGGGATTCCCACACACCCAAGTGTGTCTAAGTCTACATCCCATGCTTTCGACCATAATGCCTCCTCCCTCTCACTGCTTCCCCTCAAGCACCCTTGAGATACTTCTTTTCTTTTTTTAGGCAGGGTCTTACTCTGTCACCCAGGCTGGAGTGCAGTGGCGCAATCATAGCTCACCGCTGCTTTGACCTGCTGGGCTCAAGCCATCCTCCCACCTCAGTCTCCCAAGTAGCTGGGACCACAGGCATGTGCCACCACACCTGGCTAATTTTTGTACTTTTTCTGTATAGATGTGGTTGTGCTATGTGCCCCAGCTGGTCTTGAGTTCCTGAGCTCAAGCAATCCTTCCTCCTTGGCCTCCCAAAGTGCTGGGATTACAGGCATGATTACAGATGAGCCACCATGCTCGGTACTTGAGATATCTGAGGTAAGCACCCCTGTCTTGCCTCTGCTCCTCCCTCTCTGAGGGTTCTCTTTTCTGGGCTAAGCTCCCTCAGTCCCTTTAGCCAAAAGAACATGGTTTCTGCCTCTCTATCACTCACAGGCAACACTGGGGATTCTCCTGTACCCTGCTCTAGTTGGTTAGTCTGTGCATCCAGGTACTCAATGGTGGAGTACCACCTTCTACGGTGGAACCCACACCCAGCCCAGCTTGCTACTGGTTGACAGTCCCATGGGTCTTCTATTCCCTCATTCAGAACAGAAATTGCAATGTGAGATGGAATAAAATTTCTATTGGAAACAGAAACCTAAACACATATTATGTTCAGGTTTAACTCAAACCCACGTGTATTTTGGTTGCTTAAAATCTTCATCTGTTAAGCCGTGTTTTCCAATCTTTTCCCTTTGCATTTGTTTGGAACTGTATATGAATTTTTAATTTGCATTCCTGCCTATTTAAATTCTACCCTTAAATCTAGTTCACCATTCCAATCTCTTGAGATCTTTCAGAACTTGGTACTCATTGAATTTTTTTCTCCCAACTCTGTGCTGTTCCTGAATTTGCCAGCCTTCCAGATTTCTGAGTTGTTGATAAACACCGCACAGGAGACATGAGGACAGAACCCTTCAGTGGAGACCTGTTTGGATATTGCAGGGGCTTTCTGTGCCCTCCCTATGTGTGATTTCAGCGCTGTGGTGGGTAGCTCTTTGCACAGGGTCACTTTATGTGCCCCCTCTGATGTCTGTCAGCTATTCTGCCTTCAGGCTTTCTCCAAGGCTAAGGATGGCACCTAGCCCAGGCACACCATAGTTGGGCAGAGGAGTGAGTGGATAAATGCCCAGCTTCCCATCTTTCAGAGGGACAGTTCCACTGAGGCACAATGTACCTTGTTCCTCAGAGGGTCTCCAGGGAGGCTGGGCTCCAGTTGTGCCAGTGATAACCAGCCCAAGGTTATCAAATGTATTTATTAGCTTTTCTGCATTGTATCTCATTTTCCTCATTCTTTCAGTTAAGCTTCCTGGGATCACCTACCAAAGAAAACATCTGACCCAAGTGTATATCTCAGTCTTTGCTTTCAGGAAATCTAAACTGCGGCAGATAGAGGTAACAAAGAGATAGAGAGTTAGATCATATCTGATTTCATTTCACGACATCTTTTTAAAATGAGTGTTCATTTAAAAAATATTTGTTTAAGTTCTTCATTAAGAAAATAATATATAAAAAAATGTAGAGAACTGAGACAGGCTTGGTGGCTCATGCCTGTAATCCTAGCACTTTGGGAGGTCTAGGCTGGCAGATGGCTTGAGTCCAGGAGTTAGAGACCAGCCTGGGCAACATGGCAAAACCCCGTCTCTACAAAAAACTTTTTAAAAAATTAGCCAGGCACAGTAGCACACACTTGTAGTCCCAGCTACTTGGGAGGCTGAGGTGGGAGGGTCACCTGAGCCCAGGGAGGTTGAGACTGCAATGAGATGAGATCAAGCCACTGCATTCCAGCCTGGGTGTCAGAGTAAAACCTTGTCTTAAAAACAAAAACACAAAGATAGATAGATAGATAGATAGATAGATAGATAGATAGATAGATAGATAGATAGATAGATAGATGATAGAACTGAAGGGAAACAAATCTAGCCATAATCCCACCACTTTGATAAAATTACTAGCTGGCATTTTTACATGTTGTATTTCTTTTCCATCTTTTTTCTAGGCATATTTCAATATCAAGAGAATTACACTCTATATACCACCTTGTATCCTACATTTTAACTCAATGTCTTCTTATTCATAATATTATGAAGTCATCCTAAAACCGTCACTTTCTCTTTTTTTTTTTTTTTGAGACAGAGTCTCACCCTATCACCCAGGCTGGAGTGCAGTGGGCCGATCTCGGCTCACTGCACCCTCCGCCTCCTGAGTTCAAGCATTTCTCATGCCTCAGCTTCCCGAGTAACTAGGATTACAGGCATGTGCCATCATGCCCAGATAATTTCTGTATTTTTTGTAGAGACGGGGTTTCACCATGTTGGCCAAGCTGGTCTTGAACTCCTGGCCTCAAGTGATCTACCCACCTCAGCCTCTCAAAGTGTTGGGATTACAGGTGTGAGCCACCACGCCCTGCCTGAAACTATTACTTTCAGCTTCATTGTTTAATAATTATCTCCTGAGCAACATGGAAACACGGCAAAATCCTATCCCTACAAAAAAAAAAAAAAATACAAAAATTAATGGCGTGTGCCTGTAGTCCAGCTGCTCAGGAGGCTGAGGTAGGAGGATTGAGCCTGGGAGGTCAAGGCTGCTATGAGCTGTGATCATGCCACTGCACTCTATCCTGAGTGACAGAGCAAGACCCTGTCTCAAAATAAATAAAAATAATAATCTCTTCTTTGGTCAGTCTCCCAGGAGTCCCTGTCCTCTTGAGGGCTGGGTCTATGTCTTACCTTTTTCTTCCTGGCACTACCTCAGTGCCCAGCACACAGTAAGTGCTCATGATGGCTCGTGAAATCAATGAGCAAACACTTCATAGTCTACCTGGCATTTTTGTACGTGAGCTGTTTCTAAATTTTCAGGATTGCCATTCATGCCCTGGCGAATGTATGGTATTTAGAACATCTTGGATATCCTGTCACCCCTTGTCTTTCTGTGTCTATGTTGGCCTTATTCATATCACAAACCTGGGCAATCTAGTTCATGTGAAAAGTGGTGGAGCAAACAACTCAGAACATGCTACCTGTTCCGTTGATTCTGCAACTTCCAAGCAGGGCAGTTCGACTTGGATATACAAACCCAGTCAGTAACCCTAAACTTGCCATCGTTATTGGAAATTTCCTTTAAGGTTATTCCATGCTGAGTAGCACTCCAGGGGTTCCTGGAAGGAAACACTTTAATTTCTTCCATTGATCACAGACATCAGAATATCCAATTTATTTACCTGCTCACATCACCTAGTTTTCAAACGGCTCCTAAATACAGTGCCAATAAATAAATGATTATCCAGTAATAGGTCAAATTTATTTTTCACTTCTAAGGTGCCAGGTACTTTGCATATAATTTTCACAGTACAACTCTCTGAGGTCACTACTATTATTCTTCATATTAAATAAAGAAAGAAATGGGAACCAAGAGAGGTTAAGTAACTTGCTCAGGATTACACAGAAAAATAAAGTATAATTTCATTTACAGAATAAAATATTTTTTATCAATAAGTAAATATTAGCTTCCAGGACTGGTTCTCTGCATACAAGGAAAAGTGACCCGCTTGAATGATATAACCCAAGGGATATTAAAATATTGTCCCACCCCAAAACTTTACCTATTGCTTTATACTGCCATGGGGCCTGGAGATGCCATAATGAAATTACTTTTTGACTTATGGTACCGTCTGCAGACAGTCCCGAAAGAGAAATAGAACTGTCCTAGTAGGGGCAGTATATTAAGACATTTGCACACATTGAAGCCAGGCGCAGTGGCTCACTCCTGTAATCCAGCACTTTGGGAGGCCGAGACGGGCAGATCACGAGGTCAGGAGATTGAGACCATCCTGGCTAACACGGTGAAACCCCGTCTCTACTAAAAATTACAAAAAATTAGCCGGGCGTGGTGGCGGGTGCCTGTAGTCCCAGCTACTCGGGAGGCTGAGGCAGGAGAATGGCGTAAACCCGGGAGGCGGAGCTTGCAGCGAGCAGAGATCGCACCACTGCACTCCAGCCTGGGCGACAGAGCGAGACTCCGTCTCAAAAAAAAAAAAAAAAAAAAAAAAAAAGACATTTGCACACATTAATACGTCAACCCTATTTAGGTTGTCAGATTAGTTAACCCTGTGGTTCTGGACTCTACAATGTACCCTGCACATTGTAACTATTCTTCCTCAACAGCTTTTGAAACTATCGTTGCCCAGACCTCACCTGCCCCCTTGAGATTCTGATTCAAATGAGCTGAGCTAAGGCACAGGCAGGCTTGAGAACCCCTGAACTAACTGACCATTCTATCACTTTCTAAGATCCTGAACAAAATTGAAATATAGAATAACTAAGCTTTGTTGAGAATGTCTGTTATGATCCTGAGTAAAAGGGCAACTCCCAAGCTCAATATGTAATTGAGAAACACTCAAGAACAGCAACAAAATGGGGGTGGAAAAGCATTGAAAATCCATTTTCCCCATTTCCCATATGTGTTTGCCTTGGACCAACCTGTTTCACTAGAGCTTTATCTTGGAGCTCTGGGGACTTTTTTTTTTTGGAGACAGAGTCTCACTCTGTCACCCAGCAGGCTGGAGTGGGCGCGATCTTGGCTTATGAAACCTCTGCCTCCCAGGTTCAAGTGATCCTCCTGCCTCAGCCTCCCAAGTACTGGGACTACAAGTGCCTACCACTACGCCTGGCTAATTTTTTTCCATTTCTTTTTTTGTCGTTCTTTCATTTTCTGTCTGATTATATATAGTTTATTTGCTGAACTCCTGTCCTAGGAATCTTAGGCTGCATTCCTAGAACAGGGTTCCAAGGCGTAGGCTGCATATGGGGTGGGAATAACACCAACCAGAGGTGAAATTGGGATAAAGCCAAGCAATTCATTTGGCTCAAGTGTCACTAGGAGGGGGACAAGCGGAGAATCAGAAACTGGGCCGGAAGCAACAGGAAGGGAACTGTAGAGTTCAGGATAGGGGGAGGAGTTTTTGAACGAGGGAGAGGAGGCATGCCCTGGAAGCATTCTCCAAGGCTCTTGCACATAGACAAGGACGGCTTTAATAGCCATCCATGGCATGATCTCAGGTGGGAAGGGAGCCATTGAGGCCACTGAGGCCTCTGAGCCAAGTAGAGAATTCTCCCACCCTAGCAAAATTAGCCTGGCAGCTGAAGAAAGCATGATTGCCTTTGTGTATTTTTAGAAGATGAAGTATTGAATCCCACTGCAGAAGTAGTGGTAGAAATAATTAATTTATTGATTACCCACTTGCTAGGCATTCTTCAATGTATTTTATTATCTTAATCCCTACAATAACTCTATAAGATAGTTACAAGCATGACTTTCTGGGATGGATATGGTCAATTGGTACTTAGCACCAATTTCCACCTTCTTTGAGGGACCTTTCTGTTTTCCAAAGGCTAGAAAACTAGCTCCTTTCCTGAATTTCTTGCAGTTAGGGTCTAGATGTGAGCTAGATTCCATGGAGTAAAAGCATCTGGGCAAGATTCAGGGGGCAGAAATGAGGGAAAGGGCAATTTCCTGCTATGTTTGCTGTTTTTCACCTTGCAAGAAAAATTATGGAGATACTAATGTCACATCTACAGCTTTCAGAGGCATTTGTAGCAGGGTTGACAACTGATTTCAGTGGTCCAGGGTCCAGATACTTGCAGTGGCAGTGGAGGCTGATGTCCGAATAGTGTGAATAGTACCTGAGATGGTGTGTTCTGGACCTTGGGTACTCCGGTGGCAAGCTGCTGGTTCCTCACCATCCTGATTGTGAAAAAGGTCACATAATTATCTGCGATGTTTCAGGAGCCATTTCTACATACGCAATCTAGAACCCCGCCTTCAGCCCTTCCAATAATTTTTAAAGCACTTAATTCCAGTGTTAACTCCCTTTGTGCTTCAAAATTCCTATGGTGATTTCTGATTCTTGCATTAAATTTTTTAAATACAGATGAGGAAATGGCATCTTAGAGAGTATTTTAAAAGGTTGTCCAGCTAATAAGAGGTAGATCAAGAACTCTATGCCTCATTAGATTAAAAAGTGCTCCAAAATTTAGAACTAAAGAATTCATTGGCTATATTTCTAATAGGTTTGACAAAGCAAAGTACTACAGAGCCAAGTTCACATGTACTCTCTTCCCACTTTTAAACCTATGAGTTGCACTTGTGATTGTGGTAAGTGCTTAACTTAATTGGTTTGCATCCATGCCGGGACCTCTGGGATGCCACTTACATAACTCATCCACAGAAGTCTGTCTTGCCAATAAGTACTTGCAGAAGGCTCTCACTCAATAGTCACATTAAACACAGGGCTCTGTTCCCTGTAACTAGCTACTTACCTACCCTAAGTCTTAGAGTCAGAGGAGCTGAGGACAAAGGAATCATCACAGTACTGAGAACGTACCATGTGCCAGATATTGTTCTGCTAGTTCACATTATTTTCTGGCATAATCCTCACAGCAACCCTGGGAGGTAAGCATGGTTATGATCCACATCTTAAAGATTAGAAAACTGAAGCACACAGATTAAGTCATCTGCCCAAGTTCACGCAGCCTGTGAGTGGTAGAGCCTAGATACCAACGCAGTAGTCTCTTATTTATAATGCTATACCGTCTTCCAGTCATACTCAGAATGTTTTAAGTTTTTCTGTACCATGGTAAACTGCATGAAATCCTCTCTATAGTGAGGTCAGAAATAAATAAACAAAAAAATAATAACGCTTTGGTGGCTTCCTTTAGGATCAGTCCTTCTCTGCTTTGCTTCTTTCCACCCCAGCTCCAGCAGGAGGTGCCCTCTTCCAGGCGTTGATGAGGTGGTGTTTCTGTTTTTTGTTTTGTTTTGTTTTTTTGAGACAGAGTTTTGCTCTTATTGCCCAGGCTGGAGTACAATGGCGCAATCTCGGCTCACCAAACGTCTCCGCCTCCCAGGTTCAAGCGATCCTCCTGCCTTAGACTCCCCAGTAGCTGGAATTACAGGCATGTCTACCACGCCCGGCTAATTTTGTATTTTTAGTAGAGACGGGTTTTCTCTATATTGGTCAGACTGGTCTCGAACTCCCCACCTCAGGAGATCTGCCCGCCTTGGTCCCAAAGTGCTGGTATTACAGGCATGAGCCACCACTCCCGGCCAGGTGGTGTTTCTGAATAAGCCGGACCAGGACATGATCAGCTTCACCACAACAGTTCCTCATGGCTACACTTGTTTGCTCCATTCTTCTTTCTGTCAGCAAGTAACAGTCAACTCATACACAACGGTTTCCCTTTCCATGGGCATACAGGACGCAGACAGGTACCGTCACAGCACAAACATGTGGGCACAGAGAAAGAAATAAAAGATATTACTAGAAAATGGTTAGACTCAGCAATTTCATGAAAATTTAAAGTCAGAGTAAACACAAGCCTCTCTAATTAGACAGCCCTCTTTCTCCTGACCAGCGTTTCTACCAAACCTCATTTATCCTAGAAATAGATCTTCACTAAGGCGAGCATCTTTTTAAAATTCTGCACTACAGAGAGCCAGACTAAGATGGTTCTGTCGAAATTACAAAACACTATACTTTCAAATAGCTGCTGAATTATTTAGTGACTTTACACTGTCCAAATGCGGGGCTCTTTGGGTAGACAATGTCTTGGTTTCCCTCCTATCTCTTTTGTTATGACATTCAGTAAATGGAGAGATATTGCCGTTCTTAATAATTTATAAAATAATAATCCACAGTAAGGATCAGGCTCCTCTGATAGGTTTGGGGTTTCAAATCAGGTAGTCAAGAGAATGAGAAGCTCAAAATTCTCCTCTAGTTTAGTTCTGTGACTGGTCCCAGCATACTCAAGCTTAACTTTTCAGTATTTGCTTCTTTTTCATCTCAACTTTTTCTCCTTCCTTGTGTGGTTTCTTGAACTATAAACTGTGCTTGCTGTCACTTCTTGGCATCTGACTATCTGGTTTGGCCTTATGATGAAATATGTCCTCTGAGAAGCAGAGAGCTGAACAATGTGTTATTGTCATGCACTTGACATTTCAAAGTTGCTTATTTACTTTGGCAAAGTCATTCTTTTCCTCACCTGTTTGGAAGGAAAGAAAGAAAAAAGGAAGGAGGGAAGGAGGGAATAAAGGAGGGAGGGAGGGAGGGAAGGAAGGAAGAAAGGAAGGAAGGAAGGAGAGGGAGGCAGGGACGGAAGGAGGGAAGGGAGAAAGAGAAAGGGAGGGAGGGAGGAAATGAGGGAGACAGGGAGAAAGAGAGGAAGGAAGGAAAGAAGGCAGGAAGGAAGGCAGGCAGGCAGGCAGGCAGGCAGGCAGGCTTATTTAATATTGGGAGGCCAGTGCGGTGGCTCATGCCTGTAATCCCAGTACTTTGGGAGGCCAAAGCGGGTAGATCACCTGAGGTCAGGAGTTCGAAGCCAGCCTAGCCAACAAGGTGAAACCCCTTCTCTACTAAAAATACAAAAATTAGCCAGGTGTGGTAGCGGGTGCCTATAATCCTGGCTACTCG
Source organism: Macaca thibetana thibetana (assembly GCF_024542745.1). NCBI lineage: Eukaryota > Metazoa > Chordata > Mammalia > Primates > Cercopithecidae > Macaca > Macaca thibetana. The sequence continues at coordinate 35,283,040 of NC_065583.1, forward strand.
GGAGGCTGAGGCAGGAGAATCGCTTGAACCGGGGAGGCAGAGGTTGCAGTGAGCCGAGATCATGCCATTGCATTCCAGCCTGGGCTACAAGAGCACAACTCCGTCTCAAAAAAAAAAAAAAAAAAAAAAAGATTGGGATTGGCTTGGGTGTGTGATCTCCTCTCTCCAGGGTGCAGATGCATTCCCTCACCTCCGTATATAATTTATAGCAAGATTCATGTGAATTCTGTGACAGCTATAGAAATTATTAAAATGAACAGGCATCTGCTTATCTAGAGCCAGGGAGTTCTAAAAGCTCTGCCAGTTCCTCAAGAGCAAGGATCCTGCCTTTTTCATCATTGTTCCCCCGACAGGATTTAGTACAGTGCCTTGCATGTCCATCCAGTATGCATTAATTCAGAGCTTACAGTTCTCACTGAGGATATACAGAGAAGAGTAAGACCTAGAATGTCAGCAGGTAAACAAATATTACAAGTATGCTAAGTGCTATAAAAAATCTCATGTACACAAGACTGCGGGAGAACAGAGAAAGGAGCCACTGACTGATTCCGCCTAGGGAAGACAGGGAAGTATCACCCAGGTAGTTGCATCTAGGCAAGGACTTGAAGGATGGATGGAGGGAACAGCATGTGAGCTACAGCAGCTGGAAAGTATGACACAATGGGGATACCGTGACACTTCTGAGTATTTGGAGCAGAGAGTTCCTGCCAACTATAAGTGGAGTGGAGGCTGAAAAGATAGGTAAAGGAACTTGTGTAACATGCTTCAGATTTCCTGGGAGTGTTGGCAAGAGTTGGGGGAACAGGCAGTTTCGCACATTACTGGTGAGTGCACTCAAGGTGTAACCTTTATGGAGCACAAATTGGCAATATCTACCAGAAGTAAAAATGTACATCCCTTTTGACATGGCAGTTATATTATACATTTAGGAATTTATCCTATCAATATATTGTAAAATTACCTATGAACAAGATTAGTTATAATAGCATTGCTCACAAAAGCAAAAGACTGGAAAAAACAAAACTCAATTCTATTAACAGGGATTAGTTAAACAAATTATGGTACATCCATAGAATGGAATACAATGGATAATTGTCAAAAAATCAGTGAATTCCTTATATACTGACGGGGAATAAACTCCAAGATATAACGAGTGTAATAAGAAAAGTATAGAACAATATGCATTGATTGTTACCATCTAGAGAGAAAAAGAATACACAAATCCATAAATATGTATTTATACACACATACATAAACATGTATATGAGCAAATATAGTCTTATAATTAATAAAAAGTCTCTGGAAAGATGCACAAAGACATTGATAATAGCTCTGGGTGGATGGGAAGAGTAGAAGAATTTTTGCTGTATTCCATTATGCATCTCTTCAATTTTAAACTATGTGAATGTAACACCTAGTCAAAGAAATTGAATACAATTAAAACTTTTTTAAAAAGAGGTATGACAGAATCAGACATGTTATTCAGGAGCATGAGGACCGTGAGGATCAAGAACCAGGAGGAAAGAGACCAGAGGCAGAGAGACTAATTCAGAGGCTACTGCCCACACCAGTCATGAGGTAGTGGCGCCCTGAACTCAGTGGCAGCAGATATGGAGGAAGGGCACAGATTTTGGATATCATTTGGGGGTGATTTTACTTAGCTTATTTTGGCCATTTACTATAGCTCAGGCAGGAGCCATTTTATTCCTCCTACCAGCACAAGAGATTTTGTGGGGTTTGTGTGTGTGTGTGTGTGTGTGTGTGTGTGTGTTTATTTTCACAAGTCCCATAGTAAAGAGTCCCATTTTACAGAGGAAGAAACTAAAGCTCAGGGAGATTAAGTGACTTACCGAAAGTCACACAGGCAGAGTAAATGGGTTCAAACCCCAACCCCCACACCACACTGGGGGCCTCTGTTGCAGCTGAGTGAGTAACCAGATCCGGGGGCAACTGCTGTGATTAGATAAAGGGAGGAACCTGGGAGACAGCATGGAAGCCTTCTGGCAGCTGTGAAAGACCGCTCTAGCTCCTGAGGTCATAGATAGCTCTGAGAAAGGGTATGTATCCTTGTCTGTGGGCTAGAATTTAGAGCACCCCTTAAGGGGCCTGTGGTTCCAATGTCTTGAGATCTACTCCAACACTGGGAAAAGTCCAGACCTCCCTAAGGTCTACTGAAGCCGGAGGCTCCATAAGACTCAATTCTTCCAGTCTCCCCAGCAGGGATTCAATTCACTGGCTCTGGGGGCTTGCCAGGGCAAGATGGGCCTCTCCCTCCCCAGCAGGAAGAGCTAGAAAGGGGTTCCCCGGGGTGCCGTTTAGCTGGAATGGGCTCCATATTTTCCTCTCCTATCTCCCTGCAGTATCAAGTGTGTGACTATTGATTTCCTCCCTGCATTTGTTTTTGTTATTCATTATTTATGGGATCATTTTCCATCGTTCGTGCATGAAGGCAAATTTTGTGTAAAAATCAATTGAGTGAGCACCGCCGATGGCTTGTTGCGTTCTCTTGGCTTTCATCTCTGAGGCATCAGTTCTCGGGAGACGCAGAGCAGGAGATGGGATTAGGAGCATGCCAGAGTGGGAAGGGGAGGTGAGGACAGGGCAGGGTTAAAAACCTGCCTTCAGAGTCCTAGCCTGTGGAATCACTTTTCATCCCTCCAATATTCTGTTGAGCTCTCCTGGAAGTCTACGTAAGGATTCATGTGTTCCTGCCCTCATCTCATCCCTACTTCCCTTGTCCCTTTGCCAGGCTGCCTCGATGAAGGGGTAGAGTTCCAGCTGTAGAACAATTTCCATTTCATATAGATTTATTTCAATGTAGAAACCCATAGAACCCTTCAGGATTGAGGATTGGGGGCCTGCTCTCTAGTGGCTCACCCTGAAGACTCTAGGGAAGTCACCCTGAAAGATCAGACAAGGGAGAGTGGGACTAAGAGCAAGGCTGACATTTAAAAGCATCTGCTGTATGTCAAGTCAGGCTGGATGCTTTGCTTATATTCATATTTGAGCTTCAGCGCGAATATGTGTGAGGTAAGTGAGAGTGAAGAAAGGAGCAAGGAGCCGGGCGCGGTGGCTCATGCCTGTAGTCCCAGCACTCTGGGAGGCCAGGGCGAGTGGATCACCTGAGCTCAGGAGTTCAAGACCAGCCTGCCCAAGATGGTAAAATCCTGTCTCTACTAAAAATACAAAAATTAGCCAGGCATGGTGGCACACATCTGCTGTCCCAGCTACTTGGGAAGATGAGGCAGGAAGATCACTTGAGACCAGGAGGTCAAGGCAACAGTAAGTTATGATCGCACCACCGCATTCCAGCCTGGGCAAAAAAGTGAGACCCCCACCTCCTTCCCTGCAAAAAGAAAAAAGGAAGGAAGGAAGGAAGGAAGGAAGGAAGGAAGGAAGGAAGGAGGGAAGGAAGGAAGGAAGGGAGGGAGGGGAAGGAAGGAAGGAAGGAAGGAAGGAAGGAAGGAAGGAAGGAAGGAAGGAAGGAAGGAAGGAGAAGGAAGAAGGAAGGGAGGGAGGGAGGGAGGGGAAGGAGGGAAGGAGGCGTGGGCAAGGGATTTGGTGTCAGAAAGTCTTGGTTAAAGTCCCTATTAGTCCCTTCCTAGATACATGACCTTGGATGAGATATTGAACCTCTCTGGGCCACAGTTTCTCACTTGTAGAATTGGGATAACATTACTGCTTACCTCACACGAGGCCCTGCATTTAAGGGTCGGTGTCTGTGGCTCATGGTAAAGACTCGATCCCTAAAAGCTGGCTCCTTTATTCCTTCCTCTCCCAGCTTAAATGTCACTTCCTCAGAGAGCCCATCCCTTTCCACTCTAGCTACAGTGGGTCCTTCCAACCCTGGCAGTGACCTTCTGTCATACCACCCTTCATTTCCTTCTTGTGTGCATCACGATCTATACCTCTCTGGATTATTTGGGAACTGCCTCATCTCTCCTCATGCTTCAGTTAAAACATATGCTCTATGAGGACATGAACTTGAGTGTCAGAACCTAGTACAGTGCACATGTGGCAGGTGGTGGATTCTCAATAAATGTAAGTTACTATTGCCATCATTCTCATTTTCCTGATGGGGGAATAGAGGCCAGGCTGAGTAACCTGCCCAAGCATCACTAGGTAGGTGGCACAGCCAGCATTCCCACCCAGTGTGTCTGACACCAAAGCCATGCTCTTTCTCTTCCCCAACCGGTTTTGGTTTTTTGTTTTTTAATTTTTGTTCAGAGTCTCACTCTGTCACCCACGCTGGAGTGCAGTGGCACAAGGTTTTGGTTTTTTGTTTTTTATTTTTTGTTCAGAGTCTCACTCTGTCACCCACACTGGAGTGCAGTGGCACAAACTCCACTCATTGCAATCTCTGCCTGCTGGGTTCTCCTACCTCAGCTTCTGGAGTAACTGGGATTACAGGCATGCACCACCACACCTGGCTAATTTTTATATTTTTAGTAGAGACAGCGTTTCACCATGTTGGCTAGGCTGGTCTCAAACTCCTGACCTCAAGTAATCCACCTGCCTCGGCCTCCCAAAGTGCTGAGATTACAGGCATGAACCACCGCGTCAGCCCCACTGCCCCAACTTTCATGTTGCCACGAGATCAAATTCAATGTTTGGCAAAACTAGAAACTGGTCAAATGTTTTTTGCAGCACTTCTCCCTCTGCCACATCCTCTTCCCTTTTTAAAATCTACTTTTATAGTTTGGCAGTGGTCAGCCAAGATCTGAGGCTACATTTCTTAGCAAGTGTTTCTGACTGACTGAATAATCAATCCTCAAAAGAACATTCTCCTGTACTTCCCAGGGCCCTGGAGCTGCCCAGTGCCATCCTAGCCACTCCACACTGGGTTCAGGATAGGTCTCAGTAGGGCACGGTACTATCAAAGGACAACCTTACACAGACCATGAGTCACAGAAAAGTTTCAACAGCTCTGCTCCTCACTGAGTCCATAGGGGATGGGTACACAATTTGTAAAATTTAACATGGTTCTTCAATTTTTCAAATGACAGTTTGCCTGGGCTACATGGGAATTTCTCATTCACTCAGAGTTTTGGCTAAGAGTCTGTCCCACTCCTCTTGTAGAAGAACATGCTGATCTCCATTTGAAGAGGCTTCTAAACACCAGAAGGGATACGGCTTTCTGGGGGAAGGTCTGTGGGCCAGAGATGTGTTTTGTTTTAAGAGAAAAGTCAGAAAGACAAGGAAATCAAGATTCTACCTCCCAACCATCCAGGACTAAGGTCTCTCCCAAAGATCACCCACGTGGGCATATATGACTCAAGGAACAAGAGGCAAAGCATTCAGGATGCCTTTAGAAACCTTAGATCTAAGAACCATCTAAGACTGAGAAAGACTTGGGATAGAAAAGACCCAGAAAATCTGGGAGACCCCCGGAAGACATCTAGACCAAGGGTCTGCAAACTATGACCTGACAACCAATGCTGGCCTACTGCCTGTTTTTACAAATAAAGTGTTACAGGAACACAGCCATGCCCATTTGCCCATTTATTTCCATATTGTCTATGGTTGCTTCTGCACTGCAATGGTAGAGTTAAGTAGTTGCAACAAAAATTTATGGCCACAAATCCTGAAATATTTACTATTTAGCTGGTTACCGAAAAAGTTTGCCACATTGTTTCCTAAACTGAGTTCTGAGAAACACTAGCATCCCTGGAATCATGGTTATTAAGGAAAAAAGAAAAAGTGGAAGAGGTTACTGTTTGGTCAAATACGTTTGAGAAATGCTCCATTCTGAAAAGACTAAAAAGCTTTGCAGTTAAAACAAACAGCAACAACAACCAAAAAAGTACTCTTTGAAAATTTCCCAAGTTTATTTTATTTGTCCATGGGATATTTTCTATGGTAAAACAATATGTCTGGAGTTACCAGTGGTGCATGTATGCAATTTGATAAATATCTACATAGCTCATTTATTCCAAAATGTCAGTCATTTTATGACCTTTTCGATATTTGCCAATTTTGTGTACAACCCACATACTATTTATTGAATGTATTTACTAAACGTTTTTCTTTAATTACTCCCTTTTAAAACTTGGTCTCAACCAGTCAACAATATCCATGAAATTATGCATTCGAAATACATGCATGTATGTGTGTATACAGGGGGGTGGGTAGAGCTATAAAAATAGACATATTGTTCTGTATACCCACTTAATTATCTACATACTACCCATGGAAGATGACATAACACACTTTAAGATATGTTGGATAAGTTAAATTAATTAAAAATCCAGTTCCTCAGTTGCATTTGCCACATTTCAGCTGCTCAATAGCCACATGTCCCTGGTAGCTACCATATTGGATTGTGCAGATACAGAACATTTCCATAATCTCAGAAAGTTTTATTGGACAGCACTAGGCCTTTCTAGAATCTTTTTTTTTTTTTTTTGAGACAGAGTTTTGCTCTTGTTGCCTAGGCTGCAGGGCAATGATGCGATCTCGGCTCAATGCAACCTCTGCCTCCCAGGTTCAAGTGATTCTCCTGCCTCAGCCTCCCGAGTAGCTGGCATTATGGGAATGTGCCACCAAGCTTGGCTAATTTCGTATTTTTAGTAGAGATGGGGTTTCACCATGTTGACCAGGCTGGTCTTGAACTCCTAGCTTCAGGTGATCTGCCTACCTCAGCCTCCCAAAGTGCTGGCATTACAGGCATGAGACACCGCACCTGGCCTCTAGAATCTTTTAAAACTACTCAGTACTGTTGCTTCCCTCACTGTCTCCACCCCCTACTGAATTGTTTATAACTCTTCCAGCAAACCCTGAGGAGGATAGCTATCAGGATCAAAGCCAATGCTCTTTCTTCATCTTATCTCCTCACCAGAGACAACCACCCTCCCCCAAATACTCTACTTCTCTCTCTCTCTCTTTCCTTCTCTCTCACACACACACACACACACACACACACACACACACACACACACACCCTATACTCCAATGCCACCTATTTCTACCCTTTGGTCTATACAAGAAAGATCCAGAGCTGCCTTCGGGGACCCAAGAGCCAGCCTAGAACCTACTAGAATGGCAAAGACTGAACATGGGAGCTTCCTCATTCTGGGCTGCAGGCTCTCAACATGCAAAAGAAAAAAGATTGGATTTGATCAAATATCACATGTTTGTGATCTGTGAGCTACATCTGGCTTACATATGTGTTTAGTTTGGGCCACGTGATTTTTAAATTTTTATTTTATGGTAAGAGAGATGAGGTGATATCACATTTTAGAAATCTAAATTGCCAGCTTCTCAGGAAAAATCAGATTTGCTCACATTCTGCTAATGTCTCCACACAGCAATTACCAGCTGATGCTAAGTAACTTCTGCCCCCTTAAAGCCAGGCACATGCTAACTGGTTAACCTCAATCGGCACCACTCTGCTGCCCAGTGCCCAGTGTGTGGCTATTCAAGGATATTACAGTGTTTCTTTTTACCTATGTGAGAATTATGTAATATGTGGCACAATAAATGGGAATACACTGGTTTTCAGGGGCTGTTTGAGCCCTGTGATTGGAACCTGCATTTATTAGCAGGCTTGATGAGTACGGGTTTGGTCTGATGTTTTCCTAAATTTGAATATCTTCAAGCCTGTGATATCTTCTTCCCATGTAACATATTACTTGGCCTCTAGAGAAATGGTACTTAATTTTACAAGAGGTCACAGAAAGCTGGGCGTGGTGGCTCACGCCTGTAATCCCAGCACTTTGGGAGGCCAAGACGGGTGGATCATGAAGTCAGGAGATTGAGACCATCCTGGCTAACACGGTGAAACCCCGTCTCTACTAAAAATACAAAAAATTAGCCGGGCATGGTGGCGGACGCCTGTAGTCCAGCTGCTAGGGAGGCTGAGGCAGGAGAATGGCGTGAACCTGGAAGGCGGAGCTTGCAGTGAGCCGAGATAGCGCCACTGCACTCCCGCCTGGGCAACAGAGCGAGACTCCATCTCAAAAAAAAAAAAAAAAAAAAAAAAAAGGAAGAAGAAGAGGTAACAGAAGCCTTTGGGAATTTGATAAAAGCTGTAGACTTAGTAAGGGTGGTAATGGACACATAAAGACACAAACTTTTGCATACAGTTTCAGGGGATGCAAAGACACCCCCTCGCCCCCAGCACATCCCTGGCTCTCCGAGGAGTCCTCAGACCTTCATTCAGAATCCCTGCCCTGGAGACTTCCCCTTAAAGTAGGTTGTTTACATCAGCTCCATTCTCTCCCAAAACTTAATCTTACAATAATAATCAAAGAATATTTAAAGCACAAGCCTACAGGGACAAAGACAATGAGAAAGAAAACAACTGCCAAAAAAAAAAAAAAAGCTGGACACTGGAAAGTAAATAGATAAGAGGTGATTGGTATAACAGACTCGAGGTCATTGGTATAAGAGACTCAAGAAAGCGGAATCCTAAGTCCACAGTGGGAAAAGCTGAGAAGCAATGTGAAATGCACAGCAGACTGTCTACAAGACTTGTGAAGTGACAGTACCACTATCTCTGGAAGTGGGAGTGAAGATAAGGCCGCAAGTGGGCAGATTAGTTGAAAGTCTGTTTAAGAAGCAGTTAGATCCCAGTTTACCTCCCCTACTTGGCACAGCGGGCAACTGCCTTTCCTGAAACTTGGCAGAACACTGGCAATTTATTCATTGGAAACTTTTTTTTTTAAAGTCACTGTATTTGGGACACCAACCATAGTTAAGGGTGGGAAATCATACTGAAAACAGAAGGATTACTAAAATTATACATTCTAAATGTTGAAAACCCCATTCCTCTTCCTCCACTCAGCATCTTGAACATGAGCAGCCAGACAAACATACTCCAAGCAGGAAATTGAAAGAGTCTTCTCTGAGAACCTAGCCAGTCCAAAAAAAAAAAAAAAAAAAAAACACTACCATTAGGGAACCCCCAAGGAAAGAGCCCAGCTGGTTCACCCTAAATAGCACACCAAAGTTGGCTGCATGTGGTGGCTCATGCTTGTAACCCCAGCACTTTGGGAGGTAGACACAGGCAGATCAGTTGAGGCCGGGAGTTCGAGACCAGCCTGGCCAATGTAGCAAAACTCTGTCTCTACTAAAAATACAAAAAATTAGCTGGGTGATGGTGCATGCCTGTAATCCCAGCTACTCGGGGGGCTGAGGCACAAGAATTGCTTGAGCCCAGGGGGCAGAGGTTGCAGCGAGCCAAGATCATGCCACTGTACTCCAGCCTGGGCTGCAGAACAAGGCTCTGTCTCAAAAAAACAAAAGAAAACCAAAATAAACAAACCTAACACGGGTGCACACAGCCTTCAATAAACTTTTTTACCCAATTAACTAAACAGTATCTAATACAAGGAACCAAAATAGATATGCTGAAAATATTGAAAAGCATCTTGGAGAAAGCAGACTGATGGAAGGAGAAATTGAAAAGAAACTACTAGTGACACTCTCAGAGGTATTACTGAAGATATGGCATTCATGAAACAAAAATATTTTTTTCTGGGCCCGGTGAGGTGACTCACTCATGCCTCTAATCTCAGCACTTTGGGAGACCAACACAGGACAACTGCTTGAGCCCAGAAGTTTGAGACCAGCCCAGGCAACATAGCAAGACCCATCTCTACAAAAAAACTTAAAAATTAGGTGAGTGTGGTGGTGTACACTTGCAGTCCCAGCTACTTGGGAGGCTGAGGTGGGAAGATGACTTGGACCCAGGAGGTCGAGGCTGCAGTGAGCTGTGTTCACACTTCTGCAATGCACTCCAGCCTAAAAGAGCAAGGCCCTGTCTAAAATACAATAAAATAAAAAATAAAAACACAAGAAAAAGAAAAAGAATTAAAATTTTTTTTCTTAAATTTAATGTGCAAAAAGATCTGCTAGAACCTTTTTAAATGACAAGAGAAATGAAAAACCCAATAGAAAGTTTGGAAGATAAAATTGAGGATGATATAGTTTGCTTTATTTGACTCCCTCCGAATCTTATGTTGAGATTTGATCCCCAGTGTTGGAGGGGGGCTAATGAAAGGTGTTTGGGTCATGAGGGCAGATCCCTTGTGCCATCTGTGAGGTAATGAGTAATTTGTCACTCCATTAGCTCCTGCAAGAGCTGATTATTTAAAAGATTCTGGCTTAGGATTGTCTTGGCAATGCGGGGTCTTTTTTGGTTCCATATGAACTTTAAAGCAGTTTTTTCCAATTCTGTGAAGAAAGTCATTGGTAGTTTAAGCTGGAGGCATCACGCTACTTGACTTCAAACTATACTACAAGTCTACAGTAACCAAAACAGCATGGTACTGGTACCAAAACAGAGATACAGACCAATGGAACAGAACAGAGCCCTCAGAAATAATACCACACATCTACAGCCATGTGATCTTTGACAAACCTGACAAAAACAAGAAATGGGGAAAGGATTCCCTATTTAATAAATGGTGCTGGGAAAATTGGCTAGCCATAAGTAGAAAGCTGAAACTGGATCCTTTCCTTACTCATTATACGAAAATTAATTCAAGATGGATCAGAGACTTAAATATTAGACCTAAAACCATAAAAACCCTAGAAGAAAACCTAGGTAATACCATTCAGGACATAGGCATAGGCAAGGACTTCATGTCTAAAACACCAAAAGCAACAGCAACAAAAGCCAAAATTGACAAATGGGATCTCATTAAACTAAAGAGCTTCTGCACAGCAAAAAAACTACCATCAGAGTGAACAGGCAACCTATAGAATGGGAGAAAATTTTTTGCAATCTACTCATCTGACAAAGGGCTAATATCCAGAACCTATAAAGAACTCAATCAAATTTACAAGAAAAAAACAAACAACTCCATCAAAAAGTGGGCAAAGGATATGAACAGACACTTCTCAAAAGAAGACATTCATATGGCCAATAGACACATGAAAAAATGCTCATCATCACTCGCCATCAGAGAAATGCAAATCAAAACCACAATGAGATACCATCTCACACCAGTTAGAATGGCAATCATTAAAAAATCAGGAAACAACAGGTGCTGGAGAGGATGTGGAGAAATAGGAACACTTTTACACTGTTGGTGGGACTGTAAACTAGTTCATCCATTGTGGAAAACAGTGTGGCGATTCCTCAAGGATCTAGAACTAGAAATACCATTTGACCCATTCATCCCATTACTGGGCATATACCCAAAGGATTATAAGTCATTCTGCTATAAAGACACATGCACATGTATGTTTATTGCAGCACTATTCACAATAGCAAAGACTTGGAATCAACCCCAATGTCCACCAGTGACAGACTGGATTAAGAAAATGTGGCACATATACACCATGGAATACTATGCAGCCATAAAAAAGGATGAGTTCATGTCCTTTGTAGGGACATGGATGCAGCTGGAAATGATCATTCTCAGCAAACTATCGCAAGAACAGAAAACCAAATACCGCATGTTTTCACTCATAGGTGGGAAATGAACAATGAGATCATTTGGACACAGGAAGGGGAACATCACACACTGGGTCCTATTGTGGGGGTAGGGGGAGGGATAGCATTAGGAGATATACCTAATGTAAATGATGAGTTAATGGGTGCAGCACACCAACATGGCACATGTATACATGTGTAACAAACCTACACGTGTGCACACGTACCCTAGAACTTAAAGTACAAAAAAAAAAAAAAAAAGAGAGACTCTGGCACTCCCCTTCTCTCTCTTGCTTCCCCTCTCCTCTGTGAGCTGCATACTCTGACTCCCTTCACCTTCTGCCTTGGGTGGAAGCAGTCTGTGGCCCTCACCAGATGCGGATGCCCAGTCTTGAACTTTTCCAGACATCACAATCAGGAGCCAAATAAACTTTTTCTTTATAAACTGCCCAGCCTCAGGTCTTCCTTTATAGCAACACTAAATGGACTAAGACAGAAGAAAACACAAAGTAACAAGAAGGCAAAAAGAGAAAAATAGTACAGAAATATAAGCAACTCAGAGAACCAACCCAGTTGGTCTAAATCAAAATAATAGACATTCCAGAAATATAAAAATATGGAACTAAGAACAGAAAACTTCAAGGAAATAATGCAAGAAAATTTCTCAGAGTGAAAGTTCTGAGTTTCAATATTTAAAAATTGCTCAGCAGAATAAACAAAAAGAATATACCCTATAAGCTTCCAGAAAGTTTTTTTTTTTCCTGCAAAAATCAAGAAGAGAATGACTGTGAGCAGGCCCAGAATGCAACTAGTTTAGCCCGAAGCAGGCCAGAAGGCTCCAATGGAGTCTTCTTCAAGATTAAACTGATAGACCCCTTCTTGTGTTTGAAAGTCTTGGCCAGGTGCGGTGGCTCACACCTGTAATCCCAGCACTTTGGGAGGCCAAGGTGGGTGGATCATGAGGTCAGGAGTTCAAGACCAGCCTGGCCAAGATGGTGAAATCCCGTCTCTTCTATTAGCCAGGCATGGTGGTGGCCACCTGTAATTCCAGCTTGAATTGCTTGAACCCCGGAGGTAGAGGTTGCAGTGAGCTGAGATCACACCACTGCACTCCAGCCTGGGCAACAGAGTGAGACTCCATCTCAAAAAAAAAAAAAAAGAAAGTCTTGAGAGGAGATTTACATAAATGGTGAGTGTTTAGGGTTAATAATAGGCATGCCAAAAAAACAAAACAAATGGCCGGGCGCGGTGGCTCAAGCCTGTAATCCCAGCACTTTGGGAGGCCGAGACGGGCGGATCACGAGGTCACAAGATCAAGACCATCCTGGCTAACACGGTGAAACCCCGTCTCTACTAAAAAATACAAAAAACTAGCTGGGCGAGGTGGCGGGCGCCTGTAGTCCCAGCTACTCGGGAGGCTGAGGCAGGAGAATGGCGTGAACCCGGGAGGCAGAGCTTGCAGTGAGCTGAGATCCGGCCACTGCACTCCAGCCTGGGCGACAGACCGAGACTCCGTCTCAAAACAAAAAAAAAAACAAAAACAAAACAAAACAAAAAAAAAATGTTAAAAGCCCTAATTATTAATTCCCAGAAAAATTAAATACCATGTAGCAAAGGAAAAGCAACTATAGTATTTTACATGGCTCAGCAGTAAAGGTTGCTTACACATAAAACATGAACACTGAATATTAATATAATCAAAACTAAGATTTGACTGTATTGGAATGATGAGGAGATGGGAATCAGGGTAGGGAATGAAAGAGAGCACTCTCCTCATCTTTGTTACAGGAAAGTGAATAAAATGCCTAAAACTGAATGATCAAGAAGTAATGACATAAACATGACATTTAGAGGTAGTAAGATAAATATCAAAATAACCAGCTAAAAGCGTCGAATGTGATTGCCTTGAAGAATCCAAGGATAAGAGGAGGAAGGCTGAAGGATAGTTCTTTTTTTATACCAAGCTTTGCTAAACTATTCAAATCTTTAAACTCTGTACACATATAACATTGATTTTCAAAACAAATTAAAAATACAGGAGTCCTGCTCTGACTCTTGGGAATAACATAAGCATTGCCTAGTTTCTAACTGTATAGCTTTCTTGGTCAGGGAACACAGCCTGTGACCACTCCTTTGTTGGCATCAAATCTCTCATCCTTCAGAAAAGAGGCAGCTCTTCTTATACCCCTCCCACCTTTTGAAACCATACAGGACTGGGTTTCAACTCTGAAGGGGTCAACATACAGGTCAGCAGTTGGTTTGTTCTGGAGAAGATGTGCCTCTGTCTTAACACTCCATGTACAAAGAGGAAGGCCACGGGAAAGTTTCATCCATGCAGTTGGTAGCCAACAGGGAGACAGAGGGACTGGCTCCATCAGTGAAGTGGTCTAATTTGGTTGCTAGGAACACACACCTTCCTCTCCAGTTGTTAACTTCCTCCTGTCATAAAAAAAAAAAAAAAAAAAAAAAAAAACCCATATATATATATATAGAGAGAGAGAGAGTCAAGTTCCATAACTTGGTGCCACCTGATGTTAAGCTAAATCACAGGGCTTCGGAGGCAATTTTCTGTCTCTTTAGCTCCATGACTTTTCTCTCTGAAGAGGAAATGGGGAGGAAAGGAGGATATCACTCATAGGTTACATAGTAGGCTAACAGGGATATTTAGAAAGGTTGGGACTGGTTCCCAAACATTATAGAGAAGTCAAGATAAGGTTAACTGGTCAGCACATAAATTGGTGCTGAATCCTAGGAAATGAGGTACCACTAGTGTCCAATTTGAGTGTAAGCTTCATGCAGGCAGAGGCCGAATATCAAATTCTCCTCTGAGTTTCCAGCACCTTAAGCAGGGCCTATCACAGAGCAGAGTAATGTAACCTTTATTGAATTAACTCATTATATTTCCAGACCATGGCTGTTTCTGAGGAAGCCAGCTATCTATACAAAAATCAGAAGAGAACCCATTTTTCTTCCGTTCTTCAGTCAACTTGTGCTAGAAAAAAAAAATTTAACAACACAAGTTCCTCAAAAAATTAAAAGTTAAAAACTGAAATACCATATGATCCAGTAATCCCACTACTGGGTATATAGCCAAAGAAAATGAAATCATTTTGTCGAAGAGCTATTTGTACTTCCATGTTCATTGCAGCATTATTCACAATAACCAAAATATGGAATCAGCCGGGCGTGGTGGCTCACACCTGTAATCCCAGCACTTTGGGAGGCCAAGGGGGATCACTTGAGCCTGGGAGTTCCCGACCAGCCTGGGTAACATGGCAAACCCTGCCTCTACAAAAAAACAAAAAATTCAGTCTTAGTGGGTGTGGTGGTGCACACCTGAAGTCCCAGCTATTTGGGAAACTAAGGTAGGAGGATCACTTGAGTCCAGGAGGCAGAGGTTGCAGTGAGCCAAGATAGCACCACTGCACAACAGCTCAGGTGACAGAATGAGACCCAGTATCAAAATATATAAGGAATCAACCTAAGTGTTAAGTGTCCATCACTGGGTAAGTGGATAAAGAAACTGTGACATACCTACACAATGGAATACTGTTCAACCTTTAAAAGAAGGAAATTCTGTCATTTGCAACAACGTGAATGAACATAGAAGACATTATGTTAATGAAATAAGACAAATACCACATGATCTCACCTACATATGGAATCTCAAAAAGTTGAACTCATAGAAGCAGTGAGTAGAATGGTGGTTACCAGGGGCTAGGGTGGTTACTGGGGAGGAGCGGTTGTCCGAGATGTTGGTCAAAAGATACAAAATTCCAGTTAGGAGAAATAAGTTCAAGAGATCTGTTGTACAACATGGTGACTAGAGCTCATAACAATGTATTTTATTCTTGAAAATCTCTTTAAGAGAGTGAATTTTAAAGTGTTCTCACTACAGAAAATGGTAAGTATATGAGGCCACACAGACATAGTTTAGTTCTATTTGGCCATTCCACAATGTATACATATTTCAAAATATCATGTCATACATCACACATATCTATAATCTGGGGGTCAATTAAAACAAATATATAAATGTATACTTCAGGGTATTCATAATCATTTTATTTATTTATTTATTTTGAAACAGACTCTCACTCTGTCACCCAGGCGGGAGTACAGTGGCACCATCTCAGCTCACTGCAACCTCTGCCTTCTGGGTTCAAATGATTCTCCTGCCTCAGCCTCCTGAGTAGCTGGGATTACATGCCCGCCACCATGCCTGGCTAATTTTTGTATTTTTGGTAGAGACTGGGTTTCACCCTGTTGGCCAGGCTGGTCTTGAATTCTTGACCTCAGGTGATTCACCCGCTTCAGCCTCCCAAAGTGCTGGGATTACAAGCGTGATCGGCCTCATAATCATTTTAATCATTCTATTTATTTTATGTTGGGTCAAACAAAGATCTTTAGAAGTGCCCAGCACTGAATACTTTGCTATCCTTTCCCCTGTATGTAATTAAAAACAAAAATACTACAACATAAAATACAGGAGAGGAGGCCTGGCACAATTCTGAATTTGACTACTAGGATGCTTTTTTTCTTAATACCAGCTAGTGAAGCCTTCCAACACACCTTTTCTTATTTTGGATATTTTCCCCTTGCAAATACCCTAAGTATATGTTTAGGCTGCGTTTATGTGATTAAGCCCTGTCTTGGAGCTTTCTTTCTTTCTTTTCTTTTCTTTTTTTTAATCTTTCTTTCTGTCTTTCTTTTTTTTTTTTTTTTTTTTTTTTTTTTTTTGAGACAGAGCCTCACTCTGTTGCCCAGGCTGGAGTGCAGTGATACAATCTCAGCTCACTGCAACCTCTGCCTCCCGGTTCAAGCAATTCTCATGCCTCAGCCTCCTGAGTAGCTGGGACTACAAGTGTGCACCACCACGCCCGGCTAAATTTTGTATTTTTAGTAGAGAAGGGGTTTCACCATATTGACCAGGCTGGCCTCGAACTCCTGGCCTCAAGTGATCTGCCTGCTTCGGCCTCCCAAATTGCTGGGATTACAGGTATGAACCACTGCCACTGGCCTTAGCGCTTTCTATATAGCCTATTGCTTCTAGATACACAAAGGCTCAAATGAAAACCTAAAAATAGCCAGTAATCTTCCCAAGCACTTTGACACTGTGTGATCAGGAAAAAGGAGACAAGGGGGGAAATCTGAGGAGACAGAAGGTCTCGCTTTTTTGTCATCCAGGTTGGAGTGCAGTGGCATAAACATGCTGACTACATGCAGCTTCAACCTTCTGGGCCCAAACAATTCTCCCACCTTGGCCTCCCAAGTAGCTGGGATGACAGGTGCACAGCACCAGGCCCGGCTTATTTTTTAAATTTTTTGTAGAGATAGGGTCTCACCATGTTGCCCAGGCTTGCCTTGAACTCTTGTGCTCAAGCGATTTGCCCGCCTCAGCTAAAAATGGGAGAGAAGATAAAGCCAGGCCAGCAGACAAAAGGCAGTGAAGGCCCTCAGTCTAGTTCCTACTCCACAAAACCATTTTTAAATGACAGCAACATTTCCTCGGAAGTCTTTACTTCTCCCTATGCTAACACTATAGACTGAAAAGTATTTGAATTTTTTTGTTTTGCTTTGCCTTTTTTTTTTTCCTTTGGGACAGGGTCTTGCTCTGTCGCCCAGGTTGGAGTGCAGTGGCACAATCACAGCTCACTGCATCTTCAATCTGCCAGGCTTAAGCAATCCTTCTGCCTCAGCCTCCTGAGTAACTGGGGCCACAGGCATGCGCTACATGCCCAGACAATGTTTGCATTTTTTGTAGGGATGGGGTTTCACCATGTTGCCCAAGATAGCCTTGAACTGAGCTCAAGTGATCTGCCTGCCTTGGCCTCCCAAAGGAGGTGTAAGCGATTGCACCTGGCCTGAGTTTTTCTAATATAGTAAGCTGATAAAGGAATAGAGCCTAATATTTTTATCACTATCAACTTTAAATCTATATCTTTGTATTCCAAAGACAAATGGAAAAAGTAAAACTATTAAAATAATATTTCTATTCCAGGCTACTTTAGGGAAGTTGTAAGTTTTTTTGATGAGCTAGTACCTTTATATTGTACACCGGTGGGCTCTAGGAATGAACAATCATTTATAGCAGCATCAGCTCTCAGGATGGAAAGAGATGTCATCTCACTACCCCCACTCTCCCTGACAGTATAACTCACTGGAATCTCTGCTCGAATCCTCAGACAGGGGCTCACAGAACGGCCCTCGCCTTCAACTGTGTTGACTGCCAGAGCCTTCTTCCTTGAAAGGAGCTGAAATCTTTTTCTCTGTGTGACTTATTTCCTATCTAGCTACACCCCCTGGGGCCCCATAAAACAAATGTAAGCCTTCTTTCACATAAAAGCCCTTCAGATTTCAGCCTTAAAAACACAAGTCCATTTTCTTCTACAGGAGTAAGCTTGACACCACTCTCAAGGCAGACCATCCTGGTTTTAACATCTGGGTTGTAGCATTTATAGTTGTTTGACTTTGGACAAGTTGTTTGACTTTCCTATAAATATTTTTTATAAATTTGCCTAATTTATAAAATGGGTAATGTAATACATATACTTTACATAGGTATATAAAACATTTTAGAAAGGGAAGTATTTTGAGTATATGAACACTGAATACCTTTTAAAACTCCTTTCTTGGCAAGTTGCAGTAGCTCACCTGTAATCTCAACACTTAGGGAGGGCAAGGTGGGAGGATCATTTGAGGCCAGGAGCTTGCGGCTGCAGTGAGCTACAACCATGCCACAACACCCCAGCCTGGGAGACAGAGTAAGATCCTGTCTCCAAAAGAAAAATGAAATAAAATTCCTTTCTTTCCTTCACCTTTTGAGGGACAGGGTGTCATGAGAAGGAGAGTAAGCAAGAACAACTCATTCACTGACTCAAGTTCAAATATTTGTTAAATAGCTATTCTTCTAAAGTGATTGGCAGAAAGGTTGTTTATTGTTATTTACCATATATTGACTCAATTGCTTTTAAATATCATCCTTGCCCTACAACAAAACAGTTGCATTAGAGTTTATTTCCAAACTGGGCTACTTGTTCTCATGAGCCACATGTCAGTGTGCAGAATTGCGGTTGTAACCAAAGGTTCTGAATGCTGCATCAGTCTACTCCATGACACGCAGTAGTGTGTGTATGTGCACACACACGAGCTCGTAGACTGAATGTTTGTGCACCCCCAAAATTAATATGTTGAAGCTCTAATCCCCAGTGTGATGGTATTTGGAGCTGGGGCCTGTGGGAGGTAATTAGGTTATAAGGATGGACTCTCATGAATTGTGTTAGTGCCCTTTGAAGAAGAGACATGAAAGAAATGGTGTCTCCTTCTCTTGGCCATGTGAGGACACAGTGAGAAGGTGGCCATCTGTAAACCAAGAAAATGGCCCTCGCCAGACATCAAATATGTGGCCACCTTAATCTTTAACCTACCAGCCTCCAAAACTGAGAAATAAACTGTTGTTTAAGCCACCTTGCCTGTGCTATTTGTAACAGCAGTCCAAGCTGTCAAGTTCACGTGCACATTTGGCAAAACAGTCAGAGATGTGTTGTTGACATGGAATGCAAAATATATAGCATCTTTAATGAAGTAAAAATTGACATAAAACTTGTGTTTCAGAACATATACCCAGACTCCAGTGTGAGGCACTTCGGTTGAAAAAACAATATGTATAAGAAACCTTTTCCTCACTCTGGGCAAGAAATCTTTTTTTTTTTTTTTTGCAGGAAGATTGTGAAAAATATAGATTCCTGGGTCCCTAGAACCACAATGTCACATTTTCTAGCAAGAGGATCTCTAAGAACTCTTCCCAGCTCACATGCTAGTATTTCATATGTCTAACAGTGAAAGCATAAAATATTTGAGTCAATATTATTAAAGCCCCTCTTGCGATGGAAAAATCCTACTGTTACAGTCCGAGAAATACAGGTCTTCCCTCATTAACCTAACACAATTAATAGAAGAGATTGGGCCATCCTACACAAAGCCATAAGCAGTAGTAAAATGCTAAAGGCAAAAACAACTAAGAAGTAAAAAGCACAGAACAGACAGAAGTTCTAGAGAGTTAGGGATGGAAGAATTGAAGGTAATCCAAGTTTTAATCATTTTACCTGGGCAATCTGACCAGTAACTCAGACCCCAAAGGCTGAATAAACTCACAACTGCAAATATTAACACAAGTCAGAAGGGCAGAAAATGAAGGTCTGAGAACAGAGAACAGGTGGTCTGGTTAGCTGGTTTTTTTTTTTTTAGATGGCGTCTCATTCTGTCACCTATGCTGAAGTGCAGTGGCAGGATCTTGGCTCACGGCAACCTCTGCCTCCCGGGCTCAAGTGATTTTCCTGCCTCAGCCTCCTGAGTAGCCAGGACTACAGGCACCTGCCACCATGCCCAGCTAATTTTTGTATTTTTAGTAGAGACAGGGTTTCACCATGTTGGTCAGTCTGGTCTCAAACTCCTGGCCTGAAGAAATCTGCCTGCCTTGGCCTCCCAGAGTGCTAGGATTACAGGCATGAGCCACCGTGCCCAGCCAGCATTTTCTTATCTGTGGACTCCAGCCAGAGCTGGGGCAGGTTTGGGTACTACCTTGCCCAGCCCACAACAAACCACAGTCCCTCTGCCCCTAGACCTACGGATGGGACTGGGTCTCCCTAGACCTACTGATAAACTGGCTTGGCTAAGCCAGGACTATTTAGTCTAACAAAATGTTTTAATTTTACCCCACCTCACCTACCCACGCTGCCACTTATTTTTAAACTTACAAACTGTTAGTATTTTTATTTTTTCAATGGGGAGTAAGGATTTGGGGGATCTCATTTCTACCAATGATCTTAGAAGCCTGAATTCTGGGAACCCAGGAGACAGCATACTTGATAGCCCTTCTCCCAGCTCTACTTTGATTGTACAACTATCTTTTCACAAACGAAATAGAAGAATAAAATAAGCCAAAATAAATATAAACATAAGACATGCCAGTGTCTATGCTGATTAGCTCACATAATGCTACAGCTGGCAGCCTCAGAGATCATCTGGTTCAACCCTCTCATTTTTCCAATAGGGAAAGAAGGGCTAGGGCAAGGAAGTCCCAACTCAAAATCTCAATTCTGCCTGTTGGCAGAACCGGTTTAAAAAAATTTTTAACCTAGCTTATGACCCCTAATGTGGTGCTTTTTTCACTCCACCATGCTGTCTCTTGGGAGACTGTCTATTGATCCGAAAAATAATTTTGTCAAAGCCATCTGGAGTCTTTATTGGCAATTGACTCACCATCTAATTGGCACTTTATTTTTGCCTTCAGTAATATTCTTGCCAGTTTGGGAAACTGGGTTCAGTACTTATGAGTATTTGACCCTAAATTTGGATAGTCAGATAAAGAAAGCCCTTTAGTTTGCCTAGTTTGGGGGGGTCTTAACCTGGGACCCAGGAATTTATGGATTGAATCAGGGGATCCTTGACTTCTAGAAGTTAGCAAAAATTTTGAGTGCACAAATGTGCATTTATTTCTGGGTTAGGAACACAGTTTTCTTCAGATTCTCAAGGGATTCCATGAATCCTCACCAACATTGAACTACTGAACTATCTGGTTCAATTTCTTCCAGTTAGAGTTGGGGAAACTGAGGCACTGAGAAGTGAATAGACTTTCCAAGGTCAAACAGAACAGAGTAAAGCCTAGAACTCGGATCTCTTTGTGTATATTTTACATTCTTTCTCGCTACACCAGCAGGCCTGTGTATCTGTATTCTCACCCGAGATGATTCTGTTTCTCTGAGCTCGCTCTGTTCCAACCCATGTTTTCTGCTACAAGAGGAATTCATTGAAGGGGTCTGTAGGGCTCAATACAAATCAACCCAAGGCCAGGAACAGCAGCTCCCTGTATCTCTCCCAACGGTAAATCAAGATCACCACCTTGGAGTTCTGTCAAAGATTCCGAGGCCCTCGGCTCCCTCCCACGTGGGTGCTCAGCTGGAGTTTCTGCAGTCTGGAGTCTGGTGCTCAATCCCAACCCTTGGTGAATTATTTGTTTTTTTATTTTTATTTTTTGAGACGGAATCTTGCCCTGTCACCTGGACTGGAGTGCAGTGGCGCATTCTTGGCTCACTGCAACCTCCACCTCCCAGGTTCAAGCGATTCTCCTGCCTCAGCCTCCTGAGTAGCTGGGATCACAGGTGCCTGCCAGCATACCTGGCTAAGTTTTTTTGTAATTTTAGTAGAGACAGGGTTTCACCATCTTGGCCAGGCTGGTCTCGAACTCTTGACCTCGTGATCCACCTGCCTCGGCCTCCCAAAGTGCTGGGATTAGAGGCGTAAGCCACTGCGCCCAGCCACCTAGGTGAATTATTAAGTGATGTCATCAGTGTTTTCCCCAGTTCCGTCATAGCTGTGTACACCAAAGAAAAATTCCTCTTACTAGAGAAGCGGCCTTACTTGGAGGAGATGAAGGAGCAAAGAGATTTTTAAGGAAATTTAGTAAAATTAAGTACCATATGCACTGAAGCATCCAGTAGATAAAGGTACCTCCATTATAGATATAGTATCTAATTACATAGCAATAACAGATAGGCTGCTTTAAATTATATTCAGAAGGAGGTGGGATAGAACTCAAATCAACATATAAACCCTCTTTAGCTTTATGAGTAGGCAGTTTTTATACATTATGATGTCTGTACCTCCAAATTAATTGTTGGTTAAAAAAAAAAATCAGAATTTTGCCAGGCATGGTGGCTCCCTGCACTTTGGGAGGCTGAGGCAGGTGGATCACCTGAGATCAGGAGTTCGAGACTAGCCTGGCCAACATAATGACACCCCATTTTTACTAAAAATACAAAAAATTAGCCAGGTGTGATGTAATCCCAGCTATTCAGGAGGCTGAGGCAGGAGAATCGCTTGAACCTGGGAGGCGGAGGTTGCAGTGAGCCAAGATCGCAGCACTGTACTCTAGCCTGGGCAACAAGAGCAAAGCGCTGTCTCAAGAAAGAGAAAAAAAGAAAAAAAAATCAGAAGTTTCAATTGCCCACTCAATTCATTATTTTAATTATTGATTTTATATAAAACTTCCTATGATCCTTGGTGTGGAAAGAATATTCAAGATTATTGTATCTCTAATTTTCTGATATCATAGCAAGAAGTTAAAACACAATGACTAAGAATGACAAATCAAGAAATGTCAGCCAATAAAATATCTCTGGAGTATGCATAAGAAACTGACAATGATGTTTACCTTCAACAAAGAGAACTGAGTGACTTGGGTCAAGGAAGAAGAAAGACTTTTCATGGCAAATCTTTTAGTTCTTTTGAATTTGTATCATGTGTTATTTCATTAAAGTATTAACAAACAAACCTTGAATTTTGAGAAAAGAAATAGTGCCAAAGATATATTATTTAGACATGCAATTAACTACCAGAAGCAGCAACTAAAAATGGTTGAGGGTGGGGGTTGGTCAAATTGCCCTCCTGTATTATTCCATTTTTAAATGACATGCATAAATTAATTTGACCATACATAAAATGCATTTATAAAAAACAGAAAAGAAAATCACCTCTAACCAACTGGTTTTACAGGTAAAGAAACTGAGGCTCCAAGGTGGGGAGATACTATCAAGGTGGCAGAGTTTAGATGCACACACTTGGTTATGTCTCAGCCCAGAGCTTTCCTTAACATGGTCAGGGACTTTTTGAGTGGCTGGTGTGTAAATGCCTTCTAATTATTATTATTAGATGATTACTATTAGATTAAGACATTTTAAGGATATTTGAATAAAATTGACCTCTCCTTATTTTGATCCTCCGTGCTAATAATTGTACCCTTTTTTTATTTATTCAATTACAAGCAAATTGACAGGAGACATTTATATGAGGCAGCTTAAACCCCAGCTAATGGAGTGCCTAATGACTAATTGATCAGATCCCAACCCAGAGAGCAGCCCTGAGTGGCCTAAAGGAATTTATGCAATTAGTTTAGGTTTGGTAGAAATTGAGTGCATATGAAAGTAAGCTTTTTATGGTCTTGATTTACGAGGGCTGGACATTAACTATATCTGCCAAGAGGTGAGCAGCCCAGCAAAGCCTCAGGCGTTGGGGGGCTCTGTTACAGGCAGGGATGTTGGGATTTGGAGCGGTGCTGATGTCTGTTTTGGGAGGGAGCGGGAAGGAAAGTGGGGAAAAGAAAGATGGTGAAATTAGAGATGGGATTCGGCCAGAGACCTCAACGAAATTATGGTGGTGCCTCCCACCCATGTAATTCAAAGTAAAAACAATATTAAATGCTAAATATCTATAAAGAAGTCCAACAAAAGTCTGACTTTTCTCAGGATGAACACTTGAATTTGTGTGTGTGTGTAATCCTAAAAATCAAAGTCTTTTAAATATGAAATTACACATACAGTCTATAAAAAGAGAGCGAGCGCAGTTTCTGTCCCAGTTTGCCTCCAGTGGCAGGCAAGGCTGCGCAGGGCTGAACTGAGGGAGGGGGCAGAAATCTGACGGTTTATAGAGAAAAGTATAAGCAACGGGTGGGGAGGATCCAGAGCCGCGCGGACCCAGCAATCGCCCCTCCCGCGGTCCAGGGGACTCCTCAGGCCGGGACGCCGCCGAGGGGAAGCCCCCATCCGGAGGCGCCGGGAGGAGCCAGAGAACCCTGACCCAGCCCGGGGAGCCCGGGGAGCCCTGGGAGTTGCGCTGGTGCGGAAGCGCCGTCCGGGGACCAAGGGAAACCTGATTTGATCGGAAAAGAGCGATCGAAGGGGAGACTAATTTGCCCTCTGGAGTCCTCGCTGGCTCCGTCTGTCCGCCGGGGCGGGGTTACCGCGGCGGCTCCTGACGCTCAGCGGAAGAGAGGAGAGGGGAGAAGACGACTCTGCGCGCGCCCGGGGACGCGGGCCCCCTCGGCACCTGGGGGTCAGAGTTTCGCGCCTGCGAGGCTGGAGGGAAGCTAAGAGGGGCTGAGTGAGAGACACGCGAACAGACGCACGCGGACAGGGCGGGACACGCGAGAGGCGCGCGGGACACAAAGGCGTGGAGGCTCCGAAGCCCGGCGAGGACAGCGGGCGTTCTCGGCTCCCACCACCTCCTCTGCTCGCGCTGCCTAATCTGGTGCCAAATCGGACTCACCTGCTCCTCCTTCACCCCGAGGCGGTCCGCTTCCTCACCCCAGCCGGAGGTGATCTCACTTGAGAACGGAAGAAGCAAAGACACCGGGTTTTTGCCAGGTCTCTCCACTAAATGGCTGTGTTCACGACTTGTCCTGGCCAAGTTACATAAACTCTCTGTGCCTCTATGTTCTCATCTGCAAAATGGGATTAAAAATTGTACCTACTCATATGGTGTTGTTTAGGAACTAACAAACGAATGCGCTAAAGCGCTTGGAACAGTACCTCGCATAGGGGAATCCCGCCATACGTTATGGATATCAGTACTAGTCATTTATCCAGCAAAAATTTGTGGAGCGCTCATTCTGTGCGAGGCCCTGCGTTGGGTTCAGGGAGGCAGGGGTGGACTGGGTAGGTGCTATCAGGATGTCTTAAAGTCTAGGAAAGAAATAAAACGGGTGGTGTGATAGGGTGATTGGAGAAGAGCTGTTTTAGGTAAAAGGAGCCAGCTAAGTCCGTCCCGTCCCGCTCTCTAGGCCTCACTGCCTTCTTCGATTAAAAAAAAAAAGACGGCTCTTAGGCGTTCTGCCCTCCGGCTCAAACATTCTGGCGCCGGAGCCAAAAAGTGGGAACAGGGCGGGGAAGGGATGTTCGCTGGGAAAGAGGAGGAGTCCAAGAGCCCTGCTTCTCCTTCGCCCTCTGGCGCCCCGCCCCTCCTCGCGAGGAAGCGCCGCGCGAAGTCTGGAGAGGCTGGATGGTGCCCGGGATTCCGCCAGGGAGGAGGTTCCGGGCTCCAGGAGCCGCTGACCGGGGCCAAGCTTCTCAGGGAGCTATGTATTCGCACCAGGCACTCCCAGGGAGCGAATACTTCGTCCCTTGCGTAGCTGGGACGCAAAGTGTGCAAAGCGGTTTCTTTTAAGCTTCTGTCTTGCCCCTGACAACCATGCCGAGAGCTGACAGGCACTGCTGCCCTGACCAGACTGTGGCTCACAGAGGGAAAATGTTGATTCCACTTGACTCCAAGCCCTGAACTTGCCCCACAACGCTGCCTTCACTTTTCTGAGTGTGAAAAATGTTTTAAAGCGACGAAATACGTGTCAGACCTGGCCTTACGTGATCTCATTTAATCATCAGAGCAATCCTGAGTCTTTTTTCCAGTTTTTCCAGTTTTACAGATGAGGACACCGAGGGTCAGAGCAGTAAGGTCACTTACTCAAGTAAGAGATGGAGCAGTTATTCCGCCCCAGGTCTGTCCACTCCAGAGCCGGAGCTGTTTCCATCTCAGGAAGAAAGTAAAAGAACTGGAACTCAAACGTCAGGCACACTGGGCCAGGCAGAGGTCACTCCCTGGTCCCCCCTCCCTGACTCTTTCCCTAGGTTCCAAGGGCCATGTCACAGAGCAACCTCTGTGTACCCATAATCACCAAAGGGTGAAGCACAGTGTCTTCTATTTAAACAAGAAGGACACTGGCTACCTTTAAATAAAAGCCTGTGATGCAGACCTTGCTCCTGATCCCCATTCCCAGGAAGACTTGCCTATCCCTGATGGCTCTGTTCCTCCCTACAAACCCTTGAATCCAGAGAGGATTCGGCTGGAAGGGGTGCTTTCATTTTACAAAACAAAAGCCCAATTCATTCATTCAACAGACATCTGGTGTCTGCCACTCTAGGCCAGACCTTCAGCAGAGTGCTAGACATGAAGTAGTGAAAAAAACTGAGATGACTTAGGCACATAGAGAGGAAGTCGCTGGCCAGAGATAACACAGTTCAGGAACCCAGGACTCCTGCCACCAAGTTCTGCCTGCCAGGGCTTTAGCCACGCTGGAATGTGTATACCTAGCTCATTCTAGATGAAGCCCCTGTTCCAGCCAGGCAGTTCCCAAAGTCCCACCCTCCGGAGGCCTGATGAAGGTTTCTATGCAAACACCCCCAAATACTGACTTCATTTTCTTTTGGTACAAGTTAAAGACTCAGCTGAGTCTTGGACCGTGCGTGTTGCAAGATGACAGAATTAGGAAAGTGAAAACCTGCTCCAGGTGATCTTAGGAGACACCCTCAATTACTCTTCAAAATAAATTTGGGGAAGTTTTACAGCTGGCAGCAGAGGCTTAGAGAAGGCGATATGACTTGCCCAAGGTCACACGATTCGGACGCATACTAGGCTTGTGTAAACCCCAAACCTGCTAGTACCACCTCCCCTACCCCCAGAGGTCTGTGCCTCCGCAGGACGAGTGGCAGAGGCGACTGCACAATCCTGGGGAAACCACATCTCCGGTTGCTTCCTGAGCAAGCCGAAGAGCGAGGCGACGGCGCCGGCCCGGCGCACTTAGGAGGAGGGAAAGGGTGTAGCGCTTCGCTGACCTGGCTGCAGCTCCGGCCTGCAGGTAAGAGCTGGTCAAAATTCTCCTGGGCGCCAGGGTCTCCGGCGCCTGCAGAAGACTAGGCGCAGAGGCACTGCTCGGAGACAGGACCTAGTGCGACTGGACGGTCTTGGAGCAGACCTTGCGCTCAGGAAACAGCTCCTCTTATCCCCGCCATAAAAGTCTTCCAAACTTTTGCTGTTGTCAATTAAAAAAAAAAAAAAAAACAACGGCAGAGAACTTTTCGAAAAGAGTATGGAGGCAGATTTCCGTTTCTCTCCCGAGCCCGAAAATGCGAAGGCTCTTCTTACCTGCAGGAAACC
Source organism: Macaca thibetana thibetana (assembly GCF_024542745.1). Taxonomy (NCBI): domain Eukaryota; kingdom Metazoa; phylum Chordata; class Mammalia; order Primates; family Cercopithecidae; genus Macaca; species Macaca thibetana. The sequence goes on from NC_065583.1 coordinate 35,310,185, forward strand.
TTGCAGCCCGCAAAAGCGCGTCCTTCTGGAGCGCTTCGCTTCGGTGCGGGACGCTCACGGTCGTCTCCTCTGCAGCCTGGCTGGGCTCCGGCCCTGTGTTTTATACCACTATAGGCAATTAATATTGCATCAGCCGTATTTTAAATTTTCAAAACCCACAATATAATGTAATGGCATAAGGGCATTTATTATTAAAGGACACCCGATGGAGAGGGAGGTGGAGGAATCGCTGGGGCTGTTGTGCAAGGCGGGGGTGAGGGGCTGAGGCCCAGGGAGCTGGGGGAGATCCGCAAGTTTGCTTATGTGGTAGGGGGTGTCACACTGCGCGGAGGGCAAACCCACTCTGCTCCGAATTTCGGGCCTTGGTTTGATGCCCCGGAACTCTTTGAGGACGAAGCAGGGAAATGTGCAGATGACTCCTGGACTTGGAGCTTTAAATTTTAAATCAGGAAGGCGTTTCTACGACTCGCAAATAAAAAGAGGGAGCGGAAAGAGAACAGGGAGCTGGCATCTATGGAGCACCTATTATGTACAGGGCACTATGCTAGGCGCTTTGCAGCAGATATAGCAGTATCCCCACAAAGAAGCCGAGGTGGACCACAGAGTGAGTAACAACCTGGATGAGAATTTCAGATGAATTTGAAATTCCGAGGGGACCCCACTAGAATGTCACAGCGAATACTTTTCTCCCTCTTTGCCTCTATTATCTCACCTCCTCTCAAGCCCTTTGAATCTTTTAAAATAATTTGTTGCCTACTAAGCCCAAGCACTAGTAGAAGTCTTAAATGAACAATCTTACCTAGTTCTGACAATAACCTTGTGAAATAAGCATTGGTCTCTTCATTCTGCAGACAAGCAATCTTGTTGGAGAAGGTTTAGAGAAATTAAGAAATTAGCCTCAGGATGATTCTGCCAGTGAGTGGAGGCATTGGAAACTCGAATCCCCATTAGTCTGGCTTCAAAGTTCACTAGCTAAGTCAAATTGAGCAGAGTCTCATAGATTTGCAGGCAGGGAAGCATGGAAGGAAGTACCTTGAAACCTCAAGTTCAGACACAAGCCTCAGGGTCTCCCACGAGGAGATCCAAGTGAGTCTGCCATGGAAGAGGAGTGGGGAGAGGGGATGGCTGGGGGCTGGTCAGCAGAAACTGACAGTCCGGTCCTTTGGGGTTCTCCCTTTTACATCCTTTCCAAAGCTAGTACCCCTTAGCCTCTGAGAAAAAATAAAACCACTTTGATTCGGGTTGAAAAATAAAGCATTTATTTTAGAAGTTAATTCAAGGGGTAAAGAGAGAAGAAAACTTAATATTTTATTTGCATCTGTTCAGAGAAAGAAACCAAAGGTCACACAGCAACACGCAAACTACATGAAGCAACGAAAAAAAATAAAATTTGGGCTAGATGGGCTAGGGTGAGAAGGGTTCAGGCCGCTGGTCCCACTTCTCTTCCCTTACAAAACTATAAGTGAACTTCCACCGAAAGATACCCACATAAAGGGAATGGAAAGAAGCATAGTTAAATAAATAATAGGAATTAACGATGTTAACAACAACAGTCATAAAAAAGCGCAACGAGGTTAGACGTGTTGAAAGGACTTGCATATAATGCAGAGAAGTTACAGTCACTTTCCAGCAGCTGACTCCACGCTGAGCTGGCAATCTGGCAAGAACAGCTAGCTGGGGTCAGAGAGTCCTCAGCCGGCATGAACACTACCAACTCCCGCTATCCAGTAAGCAGTAATTACCCCTCAACACCAGTAGGTAGTGAAAGATGGTCGGAGCTGGAGCTGGCAGCTGCTTACAAACAGCCAAGCGATCCCAGAATTTTCAGTCGCCAGACTGGACCCACCTCTTTTGGAGTCGTACTCACCACGAAAAATAGCAACTTGGAGCCCGCAACTCCCTGCATACTTTCCCTGAACCTAATCTTCATGCTACCTTATGAGAATTTACGGCAAAACAAAGGATAAGATGAATAGAATTTAGGCAAGGACGGGAATATAAGGCTATCCTTTGGAAACATACATGTACTTTATATACTCTAATAAATCTCCAGTGCACGTTTGTGCCCCCCTTAGATATCCTAGACTTTGTGTTATTATGGATCACTTCCTTTTTATCCCTTCACCCCTTGCCTGATCGCGCTTAACAAAGTGGCGTTTTCACCCTAGCTTCGGGCGGTTGGGCCAATTCACTGTCCTCTGTTTTGGTGCTCCTGCTCCGAGGTCGTGCGGCCCCGTGCGCGAGGGCAAATTTCAGCACCACGGACAGCACAAGTACCCTCGGGCCCGCCCTTCTGGAATATTTTCCCAGCGCCAAAACTTTTTTTGGTGGGAATAGAAAGGAAAGAGAAAGAGAAGGCCGGAGGCAACCAAGCGGGACAAAGGGAGAAAGTCTGTGGCTTCGGAGGAGAGAACCTAACCTGCCTAGGAAACGCCTTGGAGTTCCCAATAACCATCCCCCTAACCCCGGAGGGATGAGCACTAGGCTCTCCCAGCTCCCGACGCTGCGCCCTGCCGAAGTCAGTGGACAGCCGAATACTTCATTCGTTTCTGTTTCTGTCTCTGGTTGCAGAACCAGACTCTCACCACGTTCTTTTTAAGGTCCAGTTTCTCAGCGATGGCCGCAATCTTCTCAGATGAGGGACGTGGCTGGATAGCGAAATAGGCCTCGAGTGAACGCTTCTCCGGCGCCGCGATGGACGTGCGTTTGCGCTTCCGTTCGCTGCCGTTGAAGAGCTCTGGCTTGCTGTTCTTCTCTCGGTAGGCGGCCTCAGCCTCCTCCAGCCAGGCCTGGAGCACCGGCTTGAGCGCGATCATGTTGTTGTGCGAGAGAGTGAGAGACTCGAACCTGCAGATGGTGCTTTGGCTCAGCGAGCCCACGCCGGGGATCTTGAGATTAGCCAGAGCCGCGCCCACGTCCGCCTGGGTCACCCCCAGCTTGATGCGACGCTGCTTGAAGCGCTCGGCGAAGGCTTCCAGCTCGCGCGGGTCTGACTCCACGTCACTGAGGCATGCGGGCATGGCGCTGTGAGGCGCCACGGTGTGCGGGTGACTCATGCCCATGGCCTGGTGCAGGTGGCCCATGGCGCCCAGGTGGTGTGGATGGATCTGTGCGGGCATCACCGAGTGTTCCGGAGCGCCCAGGCCGCTCACACTCAGCGTGGGCGAGATGTGCTCCAGCAGGTCGCCTTCGAGGCCCTGGTGCACGGCGTGGTGCGGGTGAGAGGTGAGCGCGGCTGGGTGGGAGATGGGCACGGTGGACGAAGTGGACGTGCAGGGCACGCTGCTCATGGTATGGTAGGTGGCGTCGGGCTTGAACGGATGGTTCTTGCCGTGGGAGACGATATCCACCGCCGCCAGAGCTTCGGCGCGTGCCAGCAGGCTCTCATCAAAGCTTCCAAATATATTACCCTGCAGCTGCAAGCGAGAAGGCGCACAGCACGGTCAGTAGGGAATACTGTCAACACAGGATTAAAACACATTTTCAAGCAACCGAGATGCCTCTCCTCAAAGCCCAGGTCATAAAAATTAATACGGAGGCAGCAGCTCTGCTGGAACAGACGTGTGGATCAGAGACATGAATGAGAGAGAGAGAGCGCCGGGAGAGAAAGCGGGGGAGACAAGGAGAGGGGTTCAGACAGCGGCGATTGTTCTGGGCGACATGAAAAAAACATGAAGCTAGTGCCTGTCAAAAAATGTGCCTTAGAGCGGTAATTATGCTCCACTACGTACCTGCGGGGCTGGGAGACAGACTCGGCGCATGGCCTCGGAGCCGGAGTGCAGGCTGGAGAATTTGGGTTCTTGCAGCACCGGGTGCATGCCGAAAGGCTGCTTGGAGTTCATGGCCATCATCTTCGCGCTCCTGGCAGGGTGGCAGCGGGGGACATGGAATCAGGCTTGTCTAGCTCGCTCGCCGCGCTCCAAGTGAGCGCTGCTCAGCGCCCGCGCTCCCCTCGCCCTCTCGCTCGCTGCCTCCCCTCTCCCCCACCTGCTTCTTCACTCATCTTACAAGCAGCCTGCCAGGAAGGGCCCGGGCGCGCGCAGGCGTGCTCACGCGCCCGGGACTCGCAGGGGCGGCCCGGGAGGTGAGGCGAGACAGCAGCCAGCGGCGCGCCTTTCTACGCCCGCGGCGGCCACCCCCTCCACAGCCTTTATACCCGGGCCAGGCCTGGCCTCTCCCAGTCCGCCCCGCCCCGCGTGGCTCCAACCCGCCCGACCTTTCGGATTCTTTCTTCTTCGTGGACTTCCCTCCCCCCATGCCACCCCAAAAGTCCCAATCCTCTCGGTCCTGTCCCAGCTCGAACTGCCAGGATAAAAGGACAGCCCTGGGCTGAGCTGGGGCAGGAAGTTGACCCTACTCCAACTTCCCCTCCCCCCACACACACACACACACACACACACACACACACACACATACACTCCGTCGGCCCGGCTGCCGCCAAACTGCCCATTTCCAGGGCGCTCCTGGCCTCACGCCCAAGCGGTCCACCAGAGTCCGGTCCCGTGGCGCAGCGAGGAGGCGCCTCCAAGCGCCCAGACGGGCCCGGGGGAGGGTGAGAGGCTGCCAGAACGAGCCCCAGGTGACCCCTGCCCCCACTCCCCCAACCGCGCTCTGAGGTAGAGGTAGGGGCAGTAAGGTAGGGGCCTTCTCTGTCCAGGAGTGGCTTCCTCCCCACGCTTGCCTTTCTTGCTTTCATTTGAGGGAGGCAACTTGGCCCACTCTCTCTTTTTCCAGCCCTTATGGAGTATTTTTTGAATAGTGACAGTTTAGGATGGCCCTCCAGGCCCGGGAGTCCTTCAGTGCACTTTTGCTGGGCAGCCAGAACTTGCAAGCCCATTCCTCGTGACAACAGTTACCGTTTGAGAGTCCCTAATATGCGCTAGACAATTTAGAGTTTGCCCATGGGATTCTCATACCCACTGTATGGAGTAGGTGATGTTATCCCGTTTTACAGACGAGGAAATCAAGGGTCAGAGGGGTTAATGATTAGCCCATTCACTCACTCACCCAGTTATCTATCCATCTTACAAATATTTACTGACGGCCTACTGCGTGCAAGGCGCCTTAGCCTCTCGGTCTTCCTTCCCGAAGTTTCGGAACTTGAGGGCTCTCGAAGTTAGTACTGCCCGCCTCCACCTCCCCTAGCCTCTTTTTCTCTCTACTTCCCTCTTCTTTCCTCTCCTTTCCCCCGCACTAGTAAACATCGTGAATAATGGATGGGGAATCCTGGACCGCGGCTACGCTGCACTCCGGTTCGGAGAGAACCCCTCCGCGTGCAGCTGTAACCCCTTGCCAAGGCCACTGCGTCCGCTGGGAGAGCGATCTTCGGGGCTTAGAGACCTCACCGTGCCTGCTATTATGCAGGGTATGTGCGTGCCGGCTTTCCCAGAATCTGAAAGAGGTGGGGTGGGGTGATGGAGGGGACCACCCCTTAGCCCAAGAGGAGGCCCTGACAGATCCGGGCTCCCTCTTCCCCTCGGCGCCCTCCAATCGCTTTTCTCCCCATACGAGCCAGCCCCCTCCGCTGGTTCCCGCTCTGCGATGGTGGGAAAAAGACTCAGCCCAGGTGCCTAGAGCCAAGCGCAGCCCTTTCGCTGAAGCCCTCTGAGCCTCGGTTTCGGCGACTCTTAAATGGGAATTGCACTATCGTCCGCCTCCTTGGGTTCTGGTGAAAATGTTCAGAGTTAGGGTAAAAAGAAAAGCATTGAGCCACGAAATCGGTGCTCAGTCAACTTCCTCACAACCTGGTGCCATAGGGCTCAGGCCCTGACCTCAGATTCAAAATGCGCCTCTGCCTCTTTCCGGCTGAGACCACGACATATTCTCAACTTCTCTGTAGTGCGGTGTCCCCATCTGTAAAATGGGGATGATCATTTCTTTCCCATTGATTGTTGTGAGGAATGCACTGGGATAAGCACATGGAACAGTGCCTGGCACATTGATATCATTGAATGGTATTCATATTCCATATGAATATTCATGTTCCTCTCTTCTTCCTCAACTTAAAGAGAAAGATGTGAGAGTGGGGTTGGCCCGAGTCATCCCCCTGGTGCCCGGTTTGTCTGCAGGTGCATACTGTGGATCCTTGCTCTCCATTCACCCAACACCTGGATTGTGCCAGACCCCATGCCAAAGGCTGGGACACAGATGTGAATCAGATTCCATCCTGGCACTCAAGGAGTCACCGGTCTAATATTCACTTCAGAAAGTTAACTCTAAACTTGCCAAGCAGTAGAAGGGAGGTAGATTCATGAACAAGACACAGAGCACAAGGATGGCGGGATTCTGGAAGTGCAGAATACACATCAGAACCATGGGCTGCAGGAGGGCTGGATTTGGGGCTGCATTCTGACATATTATGGGAGACCCTGACTGCACCTCAGTTTACCTACAAGGAGTGGGCTGGATAAGATGATTGCTAAGCTTTAACAAAGACTTCTAGCTTTAACAAAAGACTATTATTCTGGTTAATTTGAATGAAACATATTTTCAGCATGTCAGGAACTTAATCTCCAGGGACACTCAACTCCCCAGCGCTGAATGCAGCATTATTTTATCACTCACTAGGATTTAAGACCACTCAGTCTTTGTTTTCTTCCCAGAGCTGGAAGCCCAAAGGGAAAGGGGGAATGAAACAGAGAGATACATGGTCTGTATCTTGCCTGGCCCCATGATGCCCTGAGACCCATACTCACTCCATAATACCCTAGTTGTCTGTGAAGCTGAACCCCTAGAAACTGGGAGAGAAAGGATTCATATCCATTCTCTTTCTCTGCTCTGTCCTTTCAGGGGTCTGGGAGATACTGGCCAGCATAGAGGTCAGGCATGAGTCAGAAACAGAGCAAAACCAACTGGTCCTCGCACGCCTCCAAAGTTGACCTTCACCTTACCAGCCCCTAGTCCAGCATCCCCAGGCATTAGGATCACAAATCAAGAAACACACCTGTGTCTGGTCCTGTGTGTTTTAGGGTTTTTCCCATCTTCCCCTCTAAGAAGGTCTACTGGCTGTTCTAGGCAGCCAGCGGTGAGACCACACCGATCCTTAAGGACCAGTCTTTTTGAGAAGGCCTTGGAGATAACAGACTGGAGACTGGAGAAGAAAAGAGGGACAAGACCATAGAGAAAGCAATTGGAAGGACAGCCTTAGACAACAATTCGTAACAGCCTCTACACTTTCCAGAATTTGTAAACTTAAATTCTATAAGGTGCAAAACTAGTAAAATAAATGAGTAACTTTATCTGGGTGGATAAAAGGAAAGATTGAAACTGTGGTAAACTAGAGAGCACTTACCCACCCCCTACTACCACCATGGCATTAAATTACAATCACACACACACATACACACACACACACACTCATATCACTTATGGACCAAACGAAGTGTGTGAAGGTCCATGTAAGGACCATGTGGGCATTTATGCAAGTAGCATCGAAGGGAGAATTTTCCCCATTCAATAAGCATTTCCGACTACCTACTAACAGCAGAGTCTTGTGGAAGGCCTTGCAGATATAGAAGACACTGCTTCAGGAGCTCAGAGTCTAGTAGAGACATAGATTTGCCACATGTAAGGCTAAGTCAGGGCACAAAGCACTATATCCTCCAGAAGGACTAGCCTTGTAGAGATGCAAAGCAGGTAGGGGCCTGGGGGCAGATGCATTTTCCTGTGGGCCAGTGGTTCTCAATTTTAGTATAAGTAGGAACCATCTGCAACCTCTTAAAATACAACACCACAGGCCCACACCCAGAGATGTTGACCTCAAAAACTAACGTGCTTGTTAATAGACATCCATGATTTTGGATGCAGAGGATTTGGGACTCTCAACTTGAAAAACTTAGTCTAGACCCTCGTCACCTGATAATTATTATTATCATTATTATTATTATTTTAAAATCCTGCCCTTATTATGTAAGTTTCATGAAGACTCAAAGAGACTTTTCCTTCTTTGAGCTTCCGATGTCTTTTGCATCTTCCCTTATTATCTCTTAGTAAGAACGTGATGTTTTATGGTCTCTGATCCTTGAAGAACTGTCTGTGTTTCCAGTGCCTATGTCTACAGGCCAGGCAACATTAAGAGCTTGATGTAATTCATGTTGAATTAATGAACTCTGGCCAGGGGGGTGCCGATGATGATGGTGACAAGAAGGGCCATTTATGGAGTGGCTCCTATGTACAAAACTCTGAGCTAGATGCTTTAGAAGTGTTGTACACTGAGTCTCCAAAATCAAGCCTGTAAAATTATCCCCATTTTACAGATGAGAAAAAGGAGGCATAGAAAGACTGAGTAAGTTGGCCAAGGCTACAGAATTAGGCAGTAGCTGCATGGGGATGGGAACCTTGGTTTATCCGACTCTGGAGCTCAGGTTTGTTAGTTAGTTAGTCCTAACTGACATCCCGGACTGGCACTAGTTATCCCATCTCCCAAGCCTAGGGACTGAGGGAGTAGGGTGAGCAGGTTTTACTTCTTTTCTTGCTTCCGGAGGCTGGCCAGGCTCCAGGCATGCTTCCGGGCACAGGTTGCAGTTGGAGAAGCCAGCAGCTACCCGCACCCACCTTCATTCCCAAGCCCCACATTGGAGAGTTGGAAAATGGGCAGGGAGGGTGGAATGGGAGATGGCCCCGATAGGAGGGCCGAGCTCAAGATGCCATCGGGAGGCGAGGCAGCTGGTGGGGCTGCCTGGCCAGGTGTTCACAGCCGCCTGACTTGCCTTCCTCTCCCTTTCTCTGGTCTCCTTTCGCAAACTTCTCACATGTACTCGCCGCCTGCGCAGCTGCTGCCGGACTCGTCTGTCTGCCGCTGCCTTGCATTGTCTGCAAAGGGGCTCAGAGGATCCGAGACGCCCAGAGGGATTCAGGGGCCAGAGGCCGAGCGTCCATGAGGGCTCGGCACGTGCCTGGAGCCCTCGCTTTCCCCTCCCCAGATGCCCCGCCATGGACAGAGCCCTGGGACTCAGGCAGTAGGACTCCAAACAGGTTCTTGCCTCCTCAGTTTCCCCATCTGAAAAAATGAGTGGACCCAGCTGAAGGATCTCTGATACACCTTCCTACTTTCGTTCTTTTACTGAACATATATTTATTGGGCAACTATAAGGCAGCCACCATTATAGGAGATAGAAATTTAGCTTTAAACAAGACAGACAACCCCTCACTCCCACTCACTTCACTCCCACCTCCCACTCACCTCAACCCATGGAGCTGAGGCTTCTGCAGAAGGTAAGGAATAAAAGAAGATAGCCTTGGATAGTGATAATTGCTACAGAGAAGATAAACCAGAGCACTGGAATTGAGAGCGTATGGGTAGAAAAGGAAGGAGTGACCTTTGAGCCAAGGCCTGAAGGATAAAATGGAAGACATAAGGAACAGCACATGCAAAAGCCCTGAGGTGGGAGCCAGCTCAGGAAGTTCAAGGAAGAGCAAGAAGGCTCAAATGGCTGGAGTGTACTGGGTGAACTGGGAGCTTTCTGATGGCTGTGTAGGAATTGGGCTGTCAAGGTCCAGAGTAGAAGAGAAAGGTTTCCAGCTTTTCTGGATTTATTCTACTGCTTCATGGAGAATCAAGATCAATATTAAGATCTGAGGTGCCATTGCTGAGGAGGCTATTTCTAATCATTTCCTACATTCAGTGCTTGGCTGTTTTATTCTGCCCCCTCCACCCATAGGCCCTGCTGTGTGTTCATCTTTGAGCTCCAGACTTGAGAATATCTGTGTCATCAACAGCATGGCTAGCTCTGTGCTATCTGGACTCAATGAGTCCATCCTGGAAGATGAGGACTGATTTTGCTCTCCTCTTCTGCAGGTCATAGACATCTTAAAATTCAAAGCCGTAAGGTCAATTCCCCATGTGACCTAATGGGTTTTCATCTCTTCCATGGCCAAAAAATTAGGTCATTTCTCTTACCCAGCCAGCTTGAATGTTAAGAGGTGGTGGACAGAGCACCGGAGGTGTGGATTCTAATATGGGTACATGGCTAACCTGCCAGGTGACCCTAGTTTCCTGGCCCTCATGGGATCTGAGCCTCAGTTTCCTCATCACTACAAGAGGGTTAGGGAGACAGGCTCCATTGTCCCCTCTGGTGGAGATAAGTCAACATTCTAAGTGTGGATCTGGGAAAGAGGATGGAAGCCAAACCCGTCATCATAAATGGAAATCAAGTTCTGATGGTTCTGTAAGGTCCTCTACAAGTAGAGCTCTGTTGCCTCACGTATTCTTCAAATACTCACTGACCTCCTCTGTCTCCAGCTTATGCTAGGTCTGGGCATACAGTGATGAATGGGTTCCACATGATTCTTGCTGCAAGAAGTGCAGAGTCTGCTGCTGACTTATTCAGCCCTCGCAGTAACTCCCCAGAAGTGAACATTATCCCGTCAGCCCTTCTTTGTAGGTAAGGAAACTGAAGCTCAGAGAGGTGAAGTAACTTGTCTACCAGTACACACCTCATTGCTTCATGAACTCTTATTCAGGTAGTGGTTCTGTACATTCTGTCAGTTAATTTTCACAGAATCCTACCTATAAGGTAGGTACTGTTATTACCCTTTTCTACAGAGGGAAGAACTAAGACTCAGAGAAGTTAAGTGAGCTCCAAGATATCACACTGAATAAGTGATAGGGATAGAATCTGAACTCAGGTCTGCTGATCAGAGACCACAGGCTTTTGCCACATAGTATGCAGTCTCCAAGAAAAAGAAGCAAAACTTCTTGCCACTCGTTGACTTCCCCCTTAAGCCCTGGACCCAGCAAAGAGAAGCAGAGCCTTTAGCCAGTAAAATAAAACAAAAACTAAAAATGAAAAATAAAAGAAGAAGAAGAAAAAGAAAGGTAGAAAAGAAAAAGAAAGAGAAGACAAGTGAAGGCTTTGCTCCCATCAGGGGGGAAATCGGCATCTTGTCGCCTAGCTCCATGCCCTGATTTATGATAAAAAATTTAGAGGAAATCATTTATATTTTAAAGGATCTAAATAGCTGCATGAAAGTTTTATCTAAAGTGCCACTGTATTTATAGGCAGTTCTTCCATGCTGGAGGTAATTAATAGATGTATAAATCACAGGCCTCCCGGCTCCCCTGCCTGCCTGGCTGGATGGTGGTGTGGGTCTTGGTACTTGGGGGCCATGTGAGATGGGGCAGAGAGTTGCAAAGAGATGGGCACCATAATTCACCCACATAACCCCACCCGTTGATTTGGGGAGCCTTTGCCGAGGTCCCAGGATTAATTCCCACTACACTGGTAGATGCAGATGGGCTGCGGTTCCCCACTGCCCAGCTTCTAGTCCCTTTCAAGAGTTGTCAAAAGAGAGCCTGAGAGGCCAGCCCCCCTTCTCTGCCAGCCCTGCAGGGCCAAGGAATTTGCCGCTCCAGTCTGGCAGGTTTATAACTCCAGGAGGTCCTGTTCAATGAAATGCTGGGCTCTCTCACTGCTCCACCCCAACTTTAGCCAAACAACCCATTTCTCCCTCTGTGCCCCCTGCTCAACATGCCACGTGCTTGTTTTGGAAAAGGGAGTCAGTTGCAAGAGGCCGACAGCTCTCAGCTTACTTTAATTACGGCTGTGAAATATTGATGGTTTTGGCTCTCTCTGTGGCTGCCACACCTTAACGAGCAGGGAGAGAAGCCCAGGGACGAACAAGTTAAGGAAGGCCAGATGGTTTTCCTTCAGAAAAGCCATACAGACCGAGGGAGGTGTCAGTGCCTGAGATCATCATGGAGTCCTAAATAATTGATGGGTCTCTTGAATTTGAAAAGGAAAAAAAATGCACCCAATTGGAAATAACAATGATGACTCATTCATGGTTGAACCTTTGGAAATGGAGGGAGAGTGTGTTCACCTGGTGGGCTAGGAGTGGAGAGGCTTGGGGACAAAGAGCAGCCATCTTGGCCCTCTTGCTTCATTGAGTTCCTTCCAGCAGGCCAAACTGAGCGGCCTTCTCAGTTGGATGTAGGGCAGATAAAGCCGCCTTCTTCACATAAACACACTCCTTTTTCCTCCTTGGGGGACCAGAGGTGGTAGGCATTCCTTATGAAGGAGAAACTAAACAGCTCTCTTATTTTAAAGCTCTTTCATTTCCCATCCTCTGGTAATGTATCACCAAAAAGTAGGTTTAAGAGAAACTTATACAGTTACTTCTTTATTTCAGTATCATCTGTGGGGTTTTGTTTTTTGTTTTTTGGCTTTGTTTTTTGCTTGTCCTGTAGCCTTAAACACAGCACTACTGAAAGTTGCCAGCCTGGGGAATCAAATATTTTGATCTAGTGAATTCCTGTGTGGGAGCTGAAGAAGGTGGATTGTTGATGGTGGCACTGGTGGTGGACACCTCACATTCCAAGACCCATGTCTTCTGTCTGGTTTAAGCCATTTGGGGTGAACTGGAGTAAAAGATTATGTCAGCTTTTGACATGATTTGACCTTGACATATTTTAACACATTAGCCCAGAGGGGTTTTGCAGACTCGCTGTCACCTTACTATTCATCACTTTACAAACAAAACAAAATACTTACAGCAAATACCACCCCATTCTGTTTCTTCCAATGTATATTTATTTAGAATTTATTATATTTCTCAAACAACTTTTTTCAAACTAACAAACAAGACAATGAAGGTCTGACCCAATCATGGGGCTTAGCATCTAAGTTCTAGTAAATTACAAATATGAAGAACCTAGAAGCTCTTCTATATGATTTTTTTTCAGACTTTGTTTTCTTTCTGTAAGAAGGGTAATTTATCCATTTTTCTGCTCTTGCATCTTCCTGAGCAGTGTAGAAACTTTTGCATGCACTTGCAACTGAGTCTTTTAAAATTCAGAATCAAGTCTGGTGGTAAGTAGAAGGCTCTGGAAATGGATGTCATATTCTAAGGGGCTGTAAACTTCACAATATGGTAGATAGGTACTCTGTTACATTTCATTTCACGTTTATAACCTCCTTTTTCTCCAAAGAGCACATTATACATAACCGGCCAGTTTCATTGCCAAAGGAAATGACTGCATCGTTTGTGAATAAGTGGTAACTCTTCGTGATCAGAGAGATTTTGATAACTGCTATGAGTAGGGGGTGGCTATGTGGTGGAGAGTGGCCAAAAGGCTTGCGTGAGTCAGGCAAACCTTTGAGTTGAGAAGACCTGAATAGGAAGAAGGAACCAGCCATATGACAACCTTTAGGAAGAGTCTTCTAGGCAGACAGAACAGTTAGGGCTGCACCTCAAAATGGAAATGGGTTTGCATGCTCAAGGATCAGGAAGACGGCCGCTGTGCTGGAGCCAAGAAAACAAGGAGGAGAGGAAAGGGAGATGAGTTTGGAGAACTGAAGAGATGAAATAAGACTTTAAAAACCATGGTAAGCAATTTATGTTTTGTTCTAAGTGCAGTGCAAGGTTTTAGGCAGGATAGTGTATTTTGATTAAAAGTCTCTTTAAAAAGGGCCAGGTGCCTGTATTCCCAGCACGTTGGGAGGCTGAGGCAGGTGGATCACTTGAAGACAGGAGTTTGAGACCAGCCTGGCCAACATGGTGAAACCCTGTCTCTACTAAAAAACAAAAATTAGCTGGAAGTGGTGGCACACGCCTGTAATCCCAGCTACCCGGGAGGCTGAGACACAAGAATCTCTTGAACCCAGGAGGCAGAAGATGCAGTGAGCCAAGATCATGCCACTGCACTCCAGCCTGGGCAACAAGACGAGACTCCATCTCAAAAAAGAGAGAGAGAGAGAGAGAGAGAGAGAAAAGTGTCATAAAAGAGACAGAACTCAGAATAGAGGCAGGCAGGTGGCAGGGAGGTTTGTTTTCCCCCGATAGACACACGGCTCACTGTCGCACTTCCTTCAGGTGTCAGCTCAAATGTCACTTTCTCAGTGAAACCTTCCTGCATTTCCTCTCCTGTTTTATTTTTCTCTGAAGCACTCATCATCTTATATACCTTATAGCTATATTTTATTTAGTAGTCTACTGTCTATTTTCCTAATAGAATATAAGCTTGATGAGAGCAGGGACTTGACTTTAGACACTTCTGTATGCTTACTGCCACAAAAACTGCCTAGAGCTCAATAAACATATGCTGAATAAATCAATTAACCTGAGCTGAGTTTTGACAATATCAAATTTTTATATACAAAGAGAGTCACTGTCTGTACCATCGGAGCGGCATATATTTTGAAAAGTTTAGCTCCATCCATATCCCCTTTTCAGATCCCCATGACTAAGAGGGGAGGTCACATAGATTTTTTGTGGTCTTAGAAGGTATCAAAAGTGAGTGGCCAATGTGGACATCAACCTTGCCACATAGCATGGTCCCATCGTTCTGTGGCCTTCTTCTGTTCCTCAACCATGCTAACCTCATTCCCATCTCAGAACCTTTGCCTTCATGGTCCACTATTTAGAATCTTCTTTCTTCCACTTTTTCACCTGGCTGGCTCCTCCTAGTCATTCAGTTCTTAGCAAATGTCACCTCATCAGAGAGGACTTCCCTGACCTTCCCTGATGGCTGATCAAAATTAACTACCATCTACCCCATGCCCGGGTCAGTCACTTTCTATCCCATTACTTCATTCTTACGTTTCAACCTAGCACTTACTACTACCTGAAAATAACTTGTTTCTTTACTGGTTTACTTTTGTACCAAATCACCTGTGAGCTGTCACTAGAATATAAGCTCCATGAGAGCAGACAAGGCTAACCTTGTTTGTCATGAAACCTCCAGCGCCTGGCACACAGGAGATGCTCAATATGCGTACTGAATGAATGGATAAATGAATAAGTGAGTCAGACAAGCAAAGTTTGGCCTGGGGCTGCAGAGTAAGTGATTGGCATTGCCCTGGAAACTCAATTCCCAATGCCCTCCTCCCGCTTAGACCACATTGCCTTCCCGATGTATGTGGGAAAAGATACCTGAAAAGATAAACAAGAAGAGCTGAAACTTTTCTAAGCCCAAACTAAAGGGGAAATGCTGAGCTCTTGTGGAGGAAAGAGGAAGCGTGTCCTGGCTTCGGGAGGATCACTGCTTCCTTTGTTCACCTGAGCCTGTGGGTCAAGAAAGCAGATTTCTGACATCATAAAACTGATTAGGACAAAAAAAAAAAAAAAAAGTCGACACTGGCTATGACATGACTGTTCCATTGTACAATCTGATCGAGGAAATGTTTCTAGGATTACCCAGACAGTCAATTATTCATGAGCTAAACGTCCAGGCATCAATTACCTGGCTTGATGCTCTTATTCATTAAGGAGATTGAACAGCCCAACTTAACAAAGCTGGAGAAAGTTGCTAAGTAACAGAAGTTACCTGACCAGCCACAACACTGCAGCCTCCACAATATGAGTCGTTTCATGGCAAGAGAGGGTCTGGGGATCACCAGCAGGCGAGATCAAATGGTAAACCCCACCGGGGCTAGCTTCAGCTTTAGCAAAGGGAAGGAGGCTGAGGGTGGACAGGCTAAATTTGGAGAAGGCAGAAGGAATGTGCAAGATATAAACTAACTCATCTTCTCCAAACGAGGTGGGTGTTTGCCAGGAGGAATACGAATATTTCACCACACAAATTAATTACTATTTAAGTAAGAAGTCAAAGATACTTATCAAGCATTTAATGAACGAAAGTAAACTACAAGTATAACCAAGATTTCCCTGGGTGATACAGATTCTTGGGTTTTCTCTTCAGGTATCCATCTCAGAGTGAGTCTAAAAATCATTCTAAGGATAAGGAAATTTATAAGCAGGATATAAAAGTTTATATAGAAAACACCGGGCTTTATTTTTTTTTAATTTTTTTTTTTAAACCGACAGTTTATTTGGGCCATGGTTGAGGACTGTGCCCAGGACACACTTCCCAGGTTGCCTTGGGGAGTGTTCTGGGGAACAAGGGGGAGGCTCTGGTTTTCAAAGAAAAAAGGATGAATCAGGAGAGGGGATATTACAAAAGCTGTTTGTCAAGAATTCTCTTTGGCTTACAAAGTAACATTGGTTAGTAATTAGCTACACATTGTTGGACCAACCACAGGATGTACGGCTTCTTTTTTTTTTTTTTTTTAATACTAAGTTCTAGGGTACATGTGCATAACGTGCAGGTTTGTTATATATGTATACTTGTGCCATGTTGGTGTGCTGCACCCATCAACTCATCATTTACATCAGGTATAACTCCCAATGCAATCCCTCCCCCCTCCCCCCTCCCCATGTTAGCCCCAGTGTGTGATGTTCCCCTTCCCGAGTCCAGGTGATCTCATTGTTCAGTTCCCACCTATGAGTGAGAACATGCGAACACAGGGCTTTATATACTCAACATAATTAACTTTCTCCTTGTAAAATCTTCCTTCACTTTATGTAAAACTATAGTCCCCTCGACTACTATCTCCAGTGCTTGTATTACTTTTATCATCAGAAAAAAGGCTTCTGTATTTTTAGACTTGAGCATGTAGATCTTGAAGAAAGGAGTTTGTGTTTTGGACTTCAGTGCATACAGCATTTGACACAGGGTCATCAAAATATCAGGATGCTCTCCACACCTGATGTGTTGACACTAGACACAGGGTGGGTATAGGACCGGCTACATAATTTGCAGGGCCCAATGCATAATGAAGGATGGATCCGGCTGGGCGCGGTGGCTCATGCCTGTAATCCTAGCACTTTGGGAGGCCGCAGCGGGCGGATCACGAGGTCAGGAGATCGAGACCATCCTGGCTAACACGGTGAAACCTAATCTCTACTAAAAATACAAAAAATTAGCCAGGCGTGGTGGCAGGCACCTGTAGTCCCAGCTACTTGGGAGGCTGAGGCAGGAGAATGGCATGAACCTGGGAGGCGGAGCTTGCAGTGAACCGAGATCGCTCCACTGCACTCCAGCCTGGGCGATAGAGTGAGACTCCATCTCAAAAAAAGAAAAAAGAAAGATGGATCCCATTGTTCAGAAATTATTAAGAATTTCCAGGTGGCAACAGCAGAGCATTTAATCAGGTACAGGCCCCCTAAGCACAGGACCTTGTGCAACCCCAGTTTGCACACCTGAAGCTGGCCCTGGGCTGTAGGGTTTGGAGCACAGGCTTCCAAGTGAGATGCATCAGAGTGCAAGCCCGTTTTATCCTTACTGTCTGTAAGTCTCCATGTTCTCATTTGTAAAATGGAAATTATAATAGGGTTTTGTAAGGATTAAACAAGATCATGCCTGGCACATGCTGACCACTTCATCAGAGATAATTATCTTTAATGCTGTGGAAATGTTAATGACAAGTCGGTGACTATGGGGCCAGGCTTTGCCAAGCCTGGTGCTAAGCACCTGCATAGGGTAACTTCAATAGAAGCACACACAAAAAACGAGGCAAACCCCTTTCTCTTCTCACTTGGGTATCACCTAGTCTCAGTGTTCAGTGGAATTCCTTTCTTCCCACAGCTATTAGCATCTAAGAAGGACCTGATTTGGGTTGATGTAAACATTTCATGGGAGGTAAGGCTGTCGCAAGTTTGATAACTAAGGTTCATTCCGTGTCAAAATAATTTGGTTCATTTATTCATTAAATACTTTGATGGTCATACTGAGCACCTGCCTTATCCTGAGCACTTCGCCAGACATTGAGGAGGAAGCAGATAAATTACATACAATTCCTATCCTCGGGGAGGGGGAATGGGCATAGGGACATGCATTCCGGAAAATACTGCCACCAGCCCTTCACATGACTGACTTGCTCACATTCTTTTTTTTTTTTTTTTTTTTTTTTGAGATGAAGTCTCACTTTTGTTGTCCAAGCTGGAGTGCAGTGACGTGATCTCAGCTCACTACAACCTCCGTCTCCTGAGTTCAAATGGTTCTGCTGACTCAGCCTCCTGAGTAGCTGGGATTACAGGCGCCTGCCACCATGCCTGGCTAATTTTTTTTTTTTTTTTTTTCACTAGAGACGGAGTTTCACCATGTTGGCCAGGTTGGTGTCGAGCTCCTGACCTCAGCTGATCCGCCCGCCTCAGTCTCCCAAAGCGCTGGATTTACAGGCGTGAGCCACCATGCCCAGTCTCACATTCTTTTAGATGTCAGCTCAAATGTCAGCCCCTCAGACAGGTCTTCCTCAACTACCCCCCTACCAAGAAGACTACCCAATGACCCTGTCACACCACCCCATGTATTTCCTTCCTAAATCCTATTGACTTATTTGTAAACTGGGACCATGTCTTGCTCATCTCTGTATCTCTAGAACAAAGACCTGACTTGCATAAGAGAACAGTAAATATTTTTCAACAAATTAATTAATCAAGTCCTAGAGGGATTTGATGGTGACATGGGAACGCAGAGGATGAGCATGGTGCTCTGCCTATAGTCATTACCGAAGGAGGTGCCATTCACAGGAGATGCCATCTCAGATGAGCCTTGAGGGATGAGAGGCAGCTCGATGGGCAAACAAAGGTGGGTGGATCCAGATTGAGGGGACAGCATGTACAAAAGCAAGAGGCCCAAGAAAGCTCAGGAACCACAGGTGTTTTAGGAGGCAGAGAGGCAAGGGTCAGGTGACAGGAGGAGCAGGAACTAGATCCTGAGATGGAAATGGGAACCAGATCACAAAAGATCTTGCATGCAATTCTGAGGAATCTGAGTTGTATACTGTGGGCAATAAAGCATCTTGCATGTATCTGCCTGCCATATGCCAAGCATGAGCTAAGTACAAGGGATACAGCAGTGAGCAAGACCTAACATGGTCCCTGCCCTCAGGGAGCTTACCTTCTAGAAGGAAAGACAGACATGACATAATTATTTATGATTTTATCATTAAATAAAAATAATCAAAAGCACTATGATTACACATTACAGAGAAGAACAGGGTATGATAAGAGTCCATAACAGGGAGGTCTAACCTGGTCTAGGATTGCAGAAGCGTACTCCCCCACCCACAGCACCCACTCCTTTTGACTTTCAAATCTCCTGGAAAAATCCATTGCTTGATGCCAAAAGTTAGCTTAAATTTTTCCTACATGTGCCAATGGGGAAAAAATATTTCACATATCCTGATGAGCTCAATTAGTCCATTCCCAGAAGGATATATTTTGTCTGATGCCATTTATATACAATTTTAAAATGTGCAAAATGCTATTATTGTCTATGGATACATACATATAGTATAAAGACAAGGGTAAGACTGTGAGCACCAGGCAGTATGGTGGCTCCTTCCAGGACAAGGTTAGGGAAAAGAATATCACTGGGGAGGTTCAACTGTTTTTATAGTGTTTTATTTCTAAACTGGGGTTAGAAACATGAACTTATTCTCTACACATTTTATAATTTGAAGTATAGTTTCACTTTCTAAGAAAAAGTTAACTAGTCTATACTGAGGAGTTTTTTTGGTTGTTGTTTTTGTTTTGTTTTGTTTTGTTTTGTTTTTGGAGACGGAGTCTCGCTCTGTCACCCAGGCTGGAATGCAGTGGCACGATCTCGACTCACTGCAACCTCTGCCTCCCTTCTCCTGCCTCACACCCTCCCGAGTAGCTGAGATTACAGGTGCCTGCAACCATGCCTGGCTAATTTTTGTATTTTTAGTATAGACGGGGTTTTGCCATATTGGCTAGGCTGGTTTCAAACTCCTTGCCTCAGGTGATCACCCACCTCAGCCTCCCAAAGTGCTGGGATTATAGGCATGAGCCACTGTGCCCAGCCTACACTGAGTATTTTTTATTAGCCATCATTACCGTTAAAGAAATTGTATCATCTGTTCTTCAAAAGAATATAAAAAAAGGAAATATCCATGTGGTATCAATTCTCTCACGTATTGCAGGGTAAATAAACTCCAAGCCCACACACATTTTTAGGTAAAAACTTTCCTGGGCCTGTAAGTTCTTATCAGGGCTTCTGTATATAAAACAAGTATATAGGAAGAAAGGAATGCTCCTTTTATTTATTTTACTCTGTCCTTATAAAAGCAACTCTTCTTCTAAACTAGGATCCTTTGGTGATTGGCTGGACCCCTGGAAATTTTCCTTTATCTTTATTCTGAAAACAGGCAACTAAAATGAAAAGCAATCCAGCAAAGGCAGAAATAGCTGGAACCTCAAATTGTCACCAACAATGCCAAAGCCTAGGCGCCAGTGGAACAGCTCCCCAATCAATGGTTAAGTACATGGGAATGACTGATCTTTTGCCCTGTCATAAATGGCTTCCAACTCTACCCCTCAAAGGGACTTCTGGTTTGCCTACATCTCAAGGTCTATGACTAAGGTCAAAGCCAGACCCTGGTAGAGGAGGAACGAGGGGCTTCATTGTTTTCAAATATTTTCTCATGAGTCCATGGTAGATCTCTGTGGCAGTCCTTAAAATAGCCAGTGAGGAGTAGGTGGACTGGCAGCCAGTTATTGATCATTCAACAGAGTGCTAGCAGCTGTCATTAGGCCAGAGTAATAGACCATGTACCCGCCCTCCCCTGGCAGAATACATTTCCCAAATCCTTATCACAGGCCCAGAACTAAAAGCCCTAACTAATTTGCTACCTCAGCAGCACCATGACTAATAATATCCTCTGATAAATTGAGATAAATGATGTTTGGAAGATGGACAGTGCTTTCTAGATTGACAACCCAATCCTAGGAGACACAAAGGCGTCAAGCCATCATCTGGAGTGAAAGTCTATAAAACTATCAGCAGTAGAAGCTCTTTTCCACCCTGGACCTGTTTCTAAGGGCCTATTCAACTGCTAAATCCATCCACCCATTCATCCATCAAAACATAGTTTAGTGTCTATCTGTGTTAGGTTCCATTTTTGGTTATGGGATATGAAAATGACCGAGATTCTGCCCTGGAGGAGGACACAATCAATGTCGACCACATACACCACTGGAAATAGAACATGGCCTAAGGTTTCTTGGGGAAAAAAATCTCTCTCCAGCTTTAATATGCCAAGTTAACTAGATGATGAAATAATTGATGAAGGTTAGATAGTCTTGTCCAGGAATGACCAATAGGTTTGTTTTATCTCCTGTGCCACCTATATTCAATTGGTGGTGGCTGCCTGAAGAATTGTGATAAGAATGATTCTGAGCATGAGTTCAGGTGGTAAGAAAGAATACTATGATCAATCAGTGATGTCTGTTACAGGTGAAGAATGAGAGAGTGACTACACATATCTGCTTTCCCTGCCGTAGTAAAAAGATAACAGGCTAGAAGCTTTTGCCGGATACCTGGGAGATATTACGGGTTTGATTCCAGATCACCACAATAAAGTGAAGATTGCAATAAAACAATTCACACAAACTTTTTTGGTTTCCAATACATATAAAAACTGCATTTATACAATACTATATTCTATTAAGTATGCAATAGTTTCATGTCTAAAAAATGTACATAACTTAAAAATACTTCATTGCTAAAAAATATTAACGACTATCTGAGCCTTCAGCAACTCATAATCTTTTTGCTGGTGTGTGACCTTGGCTCAACGTTGATGGCTGCTTACTGATCAAGGTAGTGGCTGCTGAAGGTTGGGGTGGCTGTGGCAACTTCTTAAAATGAGACAACAATGAAGTTTGCCACATGCATTGACCCCTTCTTTCATGAAAAGTTTCTGTATAGCATGCAGTGCTGTTTGACAGCATTTTACCCACAGTAGAACTTCTTTTAAAATTAGGGTCAGTCCTCTCAAAACTTGCCACTGCTTTATCAACTAAGTTGATGTGATAGTCTGTAAGAAATTCCTGTGGTCATTTCAACAATGTTCACAGCATCTTCACAAGGAATAGATTCCATCTTTTTTTTTTTTTTTTTTTTTTTGAGACGGAGTCTCGCTCTGTCACCCGGGCTGGAGTGCAGTGGCCGGATCTCAGCTCACTACAAGCTCTGCCTCCCGGGTTTACGCCATTCTCCTGCCTCAGCCTCCCGAGTAGCTGGGACTACAGGCGCCCGCCAACTCACCCGGCTAGTTTTTTGTATTTTTTAGTAGAGACGGGGTTTCACTGTGTTAGCCAGGATGGTCTTGATCTCCTGACCTCTTGATCCACCCGTCTCGGCCTCCCAAAGTGCTGGGATTACAGGCTTGAGCCACCGCGCCCGGCCTAGATTCCATCTTAAGAATCCACTTTGTTTGCTCATCCATGAGAAGCAGTTACTCATCTGTTAGTGTTTTCTTATGAGATGGCAGCAATTCAGGCACATCATCAGGTTCCACTTCTAATACCAGGTCTCTTGCTATTTCCACCACACCTGCAGTGACTTCCTCTGCTGAAGTCTTGAACCCCTCAAAGTCACGCATGAGGGCTGGAATCAACTTCTTCCAAATTCTTCTTAATGTTGACATTTTCACCCCCTCCCAGGAATCACAAGTGTTCTTAGTGCTATCAAGAATGGTGAATGCTTTCCAGAAGGCTTACAATTAACTTTGCCCTTATCCATCAGAGGAATCATCATCTTTGGGTAGCTATAGCCTTGTGAAATGTATTTCTTAAATAAGAAGACTTGAAACTTGAAATGATTTCTTGATCCATGGGCTGCAGAGTGGATATTGTGTTGGTAGGCATGAAAACATTAAACTTTGTGTACATTTCCATCAGAGACCTTGGGTGACTGGATGCATTGTCAATAAGCAGTAATATTTTGAAAGGAATCTTTTTTTTGGGGGGTAGTAGATCTCAACAATGGGTTTTAAATATTCAGGAAACCATACTGTAAAAAGATGTGCTGTTGTCCACGGTTTTTTTAAATACAAGTCTTGCTACACTGACCAGTCTAGTCTCAAACTCCTGGGCTCAAGAGATCCTCCTCATTTAGCCTCCTGAGTAGCTAGGATTTCAGGCTTGTGCCACTGCAGCTGGCTCACCCAGGCTTTGTTGTTCCATTTATAGAGCACAGGCAGAGTAGATTTAGCATCATCCTTAAGGGCTCTAGGATTTTCAGAATGGTCAATGAGCATTGACTTCAGTTTAGCGTCACCATCTGCATTAGCCTCTAATAAGAGAATGCATCCTTTGAAGCTTTGAAGCCCAGCATTGGTTTCTCCTCTCTAGCTATGAAAGTCCTGGATGGCATCTTCTTCTAATAGAAGGCTATTTCATCTACATTGAAAGTTTGTTGTTTAGTGTAGCCACTCTCATCAATTATCTTAGATTTTCTGGATAACTTGCCGCAGTTTCTACATCAGCACTTGCTGCTTTACTTTGCACGTTTATGTCATGGTGATAAACCAACCTCTGCTAGCTTCCAACTTTTCTTTTGCATAGAATTGAAGAGAGTTAGGGCCTTGTCCTGGGTTAGGCTTCGGTTTAAGGGAATATTGTGGCTGGTTTGATCTTCTATCCAGATCACTCAGGCTCTCTCCATATCAGAAATAAGGTTGTTTCACTGTCTCACCATTCCTGTGTCCACTGGAGTAGCACTATTAATTTCCTTCAATACTTTTTGAAGTTCAAGATGAGTTGTGTGGTTTATGATCAAATGTAGCCCTGGGGCCTTGCCGCACCCTCAGCAGCAGGGTTCTCTGATCCCCCACATCACAACAGTGGCTACTTTCTGTGATGTTGACGATGATGATGAAGATGAAGATAGTGATGGATACTGTGCCAGGCACTGTTCTAGAGGCTTTACTGAGATTTCTTTATTTAATCCTTCCAACAGTCCTAGGAGGTAGATTCTACTATTATTCATAACCAAGAATTAAGAGGCTAAACAACACCCAAGTCCACAGTGTAGCTGCCTCCGTCAATGAGGATCATCTAAAAGCAAAGTCCGTTGAGGTCTCATCCTTTACACTCTAATACCACTCATCCTAGAAGTCTCCAGGCAAAGAAGAATTTATACCTCAGGTTGGGAGTTAGATTTAACAATTCTACATGCCTCTATAGCTTGGAATTCTGTAAATTTAGGCCCATGAACACAGAACATTGGTGTAAAGGGCCATTGCTTTAAGCCGAAGGGTTTTTTTCAGGAACAGGCAACTTGATGGAACCAAAGTGAGCACAATCAACCCTAGAATGTTGTACTTGTATTATTAATAATTTTAAAAAGTATTTTGGATTATTAAGTTATTACAATGCAGCAAAAACTAGAATTTTCCCCCATTTCACTCTCATCACCTGTTTCTGTTCCCAGAACTCGTAAAATTTCCATTTTCTAATATCACATTTTACAGAGCCCTTGTCCATAATGTAGACCACATCCTTTTAGCATTTACATCCTAGCAGGTAAATAACATTAATTTTAAGAAGTTCCCATCATATGCTTCTTAAGAACTAGCTAAAGTCTATATATAGTGCAAATGCTTGGGCCTGTCTAGACCACCAAAAGGAACTATTCTGACATAGAATATTGGGGAAAGTTTGTTGAATTGACAGCCCCCTTATATCCATTGTTTTCAAAATATCTTGTTGAAACTTCACATCTTAAACTGTGTCCATTTTGCCCACAAAGCAGTTATAGAGACCTATAGATGGACAGCATGGGCAAATGGAGCTCAACTGTTCGGTCCCCATATCAGCTCAAGCCTAGAGGCCAGAAAGTTCTACCCTTGCTTAGGAAAGTTACAGAGGGTAATGTGTCTGCATTTATAGAATAATATTTAGTATCTAAGCATGGGGCTGTTTTCAGGGGGAAAAATAAATGTATATAGGCAAAGTGCTCAGTGTCCAAAACATTTAGGCCCTCAATAAATGGTAGTTGTCACCATTTTTGTGGTGGTGACAGTGGCTATCATGGGCATTTTTCCATAACATGGTATCTTTCCCTCACCAGTCTTGGCCATTTAATGACTGCATAGTATTCCCTTGTAGAGATATTTTGTAGTGTATTTATTCATCTGTATTTTCTGAATGTCTTCGAGTATTATGTATCACATAAATAATAACATATTTTTTAACCGGTACTTGCAGCCACTTGTTCTTGCTACCAAAAAGATAATAATCAAATTGAAAAGTTATCTATTGAGTACAATGTTCATTATTCAGATGATGAGTACTCTAACAGCTCAGACTTCACCATGACACAATATATGCATGTAAGAAATCTGTACCTGCACTCCCTAAATATATTTTAAAATAAAATTTTGAAAGATAATCAGATATTGTGGCCAGGAGCAGTGGCTCACGCCTGTAATCCTAGCACTTTGGGAGCTCGAGGTGGGCGGATCATGAGGTCAGGAGTTCAAGACCAGCCTGGCCAACATAGTGAAACCTCAT
The DNA here is from genome assembly GCF_024542745.1 of Macaca thibetana thibetana. Taxonomy (NCBI): domain Eukaryota; kingdom Metazoa; phylum Chordata; class Mammalia; order Primates; family Cercopithecidae; genus Macaca; species Macaca thibetana. Next base: position 35,335,289 of record NC_065583.1, read on the forward strand.
CTGTACTAAAAATATCAAAAAAAAAAAAAAAAATTAGCCACGCTTGGTGGCGTGCACCTGTAATCCCAGCTACTCAGGAGGCTGAGGCAGGAGAATTACTTAAACCTGGGAGGCGGAGGTTGCAGTGAGCCAAGATCACGCCACTGTGCTCCAGCCTAGGTGACAGGGTGAGAGTCCATCTAAAAGAAAGAAAGAGAGAGAGAGAGAGAGAAAGAAAATCAGATATTGAAAGTAAAGTACTCATGGCTGGGCTCGGTGGCTCACACCTGTAATCCCAGCACTTTGGGAGGCAGAGGTGGGCAGATCACCTGAGGTCAGGAGTTCAAGACCAGCCTGGGCAACATGGTGAAACTCATCTCTACTAAAAATACAAAAAGTAGCTGGTTGTGGTGTTGGGCACCTGTAATCCCAGTTACATGGGAGGCTGAGGCACTAGAATCTCTTGAACTCAGGAGGCGAAGGTTGCAGTGAGCAGAGGTAGTACCACTGTACTCCAGCCTGGGTGACAGAGTGAGGCTCTGTCTGAAAAAAAAAGAAAAGAAAGTACTCATTAAACATACACATTTTTAAATACAAATGTGCTATTTTTAGGATTATTGAAGAGAGTCTTACCTAGCTGATCTTTAAATAACAACAAATTTCCTACGTTGTTACTAAACATCTTAGAGAGACTTAGCACCGAGTGACACCCTTCTAAATTGAGAACATTAAATCTCTTTGTATATTCTTTGCAATGTTTAGCAGTAATCAGACTGCAGAGATTAATGTTATGCTGGTTAACTCATGTCATTAAGAGCCCAAGTGAGAATTTGAGTCTGAACCCTTATGTAAACATGGGGTCCTCAACAGTGTCTCCTATTCTATACCTGGATGGGCAAATGAGCTATTTGAGAACCCACAGAGACATATAAATAGGCATAACTATTTGGGGAATCATGAGGGCACTGAAAGATAGTTTCTTATCTATTTTATTTTGAAAAACATCTAAAATATCAAATAAACTTTTTAAAAGCACAAAATAATTTCAAAGCTATTGTAATGGATCTCTTTTCACAAGATACAGGAGTTTTTGTTTGTTTGTTTGTTTCCTGAAACGGAGTTTCACTCTTGTTGCCCAGGCTGGAGTGCAATGCCATGATCTCAGCTCACTGCAACCTCCAACTCCCTAGTTCAAGTGATTTTCCTGCCTCAGCCTCCCAAGTAGCTAGGTTGACAGCTGCCCGCCACCACGCCCAGCTAATTTTTGTATTTTTAGTAGAGACAGGGTTTCACCATGTTGGCCATGCTGGTCTCAAATTCCTGACCTTAGGTGATCCACCCACTTTGGCCTCCCAAAGTGCTAGGATGACAAGCGAGAGCCACCGCACCCAGCCTGGAGTTTTTTTGTTTGTTTTTTGTTTTTTGGCAACTGGAATATATCACATATCCAGCTCTAAAATTAACTAAAAGCTTTTATTTTTCATTGGAAGTTTCATTGAAGATTTTCTGCAAGCCATGTTTCTCTTCCAAATGTGTGAATAAGTTACAGCTTTGCTACACATTTTACTGTGTCTTCCTGTTACTTTTGGTGTGACATTTGCCTTGCTTTGTTTTGTTTTAAGACAGAGTCTTACTCTGTCTGGAGTGCTGTGGCACGATCTCAACTCACTGCAACCTACACCTCCCAGATTCAAGCCATTCTCCTGCCTCAGCCTCCTGATGAGCTGGGATTACAGGCGCCCACCACCACTCCCTGCTAATTTTTGTATTTTTTTTAGTAGAGACAGGGTTTCACCATGTTGGCCAGGGTGCTGGCCTCCCAAAGTGCTGAGATTACAGGCGTGAGCCACTGCACCCAGCCTGCCTTGTTTTAATCAGTTATTTCAAAGCCTTTGAAAGGCACTGGTGTGGGAGGGAGAAACTTTAGCTAGCAACTCAAGCAACACTTTGCAAAGGGCCATTTCAGTCCACCGCAGAGGCCATGAGAGCATGGAAGGATTGTGCCATCACAGTGCATATATCCCAGCCCTTACCCACAGGATCCATTCTACTATTTTCTAAATTAAAATGTAACGGTTATACACTTTGTCTTTGGCATTTCAGACTTGCGTCTGTAAAACTATGGTGTGACTTAACTCCATCTGTGTCATCAAGGTGTGTGGGGTAGTAATAAAGTTGGTGCCTGAGTCAAAATGGGATGTGAGAGAATCGACGTAGCCAACTCCTGAAAAGAACTTCAGATACAATAATAACCTCCAAAGAGTTTTTCAGTTCACAGATTTGGAAAACAGAATGTTTGGATGAAATGTTCACGGGCAGTTAGAGTTGTTCCCCGCGGACCCATCCATGGATGTAGCCCACCGTAGTGGCTGGTGCTAAAAACTGCAGGTGTAGATAAAACTGGAGGGCCTTCTATCAAACTCTGGCCAAGAATCTTGCAGTTTGGGAAATGCCACATGAGGATGTGTTTGCAACAATTCAGAAATGGCAGACAAGAAGCAAAAAACAGACTTTTCCTACACAGCGGTCCAGCAGGTACACACAAAACACATAGTTTCAGAGGGGATACACACATCAGCTCCACTGGGAGACGGTCTGAGATATTGGCTTAAGAGCACCAGTTCAGGCTGGTCGCGGTGGCGCAGAGCTGTAATCTCAGCACAACTTTGGGAGGCTGAGGCAGGAGGATCACTTGAGGTCAGGAGTTTGAGACCAGCCTGGCCAACATGGTGAAACCTTGTCTCCACTAAAAATACAAAAAGTAGCCAGGTATATTGGCACATGCCTGTAGTCCTAGCTACTCAGAAAGCTGAGGCAGCAGAATCGCTTGAACCCAGGAGGTAGAGACTGCAGTGAGCCGAGATCATGCCATTGCACTCCAGCCTAGGCAACAGAGCAAGACTCTGTCTCAAACAAACAGAAAAGCGCACCAGTTCTAGAGTCAGAGGGACATAAGCTGGAATTCCAGGCTGTGTGACCTAGGGCTAATTAATTAATCACTCTGAGCTTCAGTTTCCTCATTTGCAAAACAGGAACACTATTAGTACCTGCTTCACAGGGCTAGGTGTGAGTGCTTATTACGATTGGCACAGACAAATAAGCCGAGGTCACATATGCAGAGGCTATTCCACCATTAGTCATGTCCCCCAGATCACACATGATAAAACGACAGCAGCGACAGTGCTGCTGCAAGAAGAAAAGTATGAATTTTAAAAGACTATAGGAATTTGTGAGGGCCACCAGAGAAGTTTGCTGGACTCCCACAATCCCCAACTTATAATTGGAAAAATACAACTTTTCTCTATAAAAGTTATTTTTCTTGGCCAGACGCAGTGGCTCACTACGCCTATAATCCCAGCACTTTGCGAGGCTGAGGCGGGTGGATCACCTGAAGTCAGGAGTTTGAGACCAGCCTGGTCAACATGGTGAAACCCCATCTCTACTAAAAATACAAAAATTAGCCAGGCGTAGTGGCAGGTGCCTATAATCCCAGCTACTTGGGAGGCTGAAGCAGGAGAATCGCTTAAACCCAGGAGATGGAGGTTGCAGTGAGCCAAGATCGTGCCATGGCACTTCAGCCAGGGTACAAGAGCAAGACTTCATGTAAAAAAAAAAAAAAAAAAAAGTTATTTTTCTTACTGTATGTTTATTATGGAGACATTAGAAAATATACAGAAGTAAGTCAGACATGGTGGTATATACTTGTAGTCTCAGCTACTTGGGAGGCTGTAGTGGGAGAAACTCTTTAGCCCAGGAGGTCGAGGCTGCAGTGGGCTGTGATTGTGCCACTGTACTCCTGCCTGGGCGACAGAGCAAGCACTTGTCTTTTAAAAAAAGAAGAAGGAAAAAAAAGAAAATATGGAGAAGCACAAAAAATGCAGGAAAAGCAATTCACAGTCTAAAATTACCCTCACATTTTAGTACATATCACTTCATGTATTTTTTTCTGGACATCCATATTTATTCATACAACTTTGAAATAGTTTCCATTTTTTCACTACAGTAAATGACACTAAAGAGAAGACCCTTTGTAATTCAGTCTTTGCACTCTTCTACTATTATTTGCTTTGGATAAATTACTCAAACCACAATTGCTGGGTAAATGGGTGTGCACACTTTCAAATTCCTTTCTCTCTCTGTCTTTCCTTCTCTCCTTCCTTCTTCCTTTCTTTTTGTGAACTGCCAAATCAATCTCATAAAAATCTTGCGCCTCTTTGTACTCAAAACCAATATGACTTTTCTTTAAATGTTAAGACAATGGAAAGTCACTTTATTTCACTATTTTCTAGCACAATACATTATACCAGAAGTGAGGGAAAATGTTGGGAGGAAGAGATCTCCAGTTGCTCAGGGATATTTCATTGAGACAAAACAGCAAAACTCATCTGTCAGGCAATAGTTTCCAGTAAGTACCCATCATCTATCCACAGTATAGATCTCTCTGGCAGCAAACATTTAGGTGCCATATAATTCAGCAGTCATTGTCGAAACCGATCAATGGGTCTTGCACATGATAACAAGCTTTCACCTGCAATTGAGAGCTGGGGAGTCTGTGCCTCTCTGTAGAGCAGCCTGGACCGTGAATGGCAAATCACCATTCAGCCCTCGGTGAGAGGCAGCACTTTCCGTTTCAAGACCAGCCCTGAAGCAGCGGAAAAGGGAAGTCGTGTGGCTTTGTGGTTTGATTAGAGGACTGGGCCATTACAACTTCAAGTTCTCTTTGGGCTCTGCCAATGACTTCTCCGATGGCCTCAATGCAGTCTGTCTCTTTTTTCTCAGCAGTAAAATGGAGACAAGAATGCTAGCTTCTTCCACATAAAGAATACAACCAAGTACTTGAAGACTTTTAACACATCTGGGCATCCATAAAGGAAACTGTTGCCCAAGACAATTCATTTTTTTTTTTAAAAAAATCACCATTGTAGAGGTTTTGTTGCTTCGGAGAAATCTAAGTTTAATGGTTATGTATAAGAAATGGGGCAAGCTGGGCACGGTGGCTCACGCCTGTAATCCCAGCACTTTGGGAGTCAAAGCGATCACTTGAGGTCAGGAGTTCAAGACCAACCTGGCCGACATGGTGAAATCCCATCCCAACTAAAAATACAAAAATTAGCCAGGCAAGGTGGCAGGTGCCTGTAGCCCTGGCTAGTTGGGAGGCTGAGGCAGGAGAATCACTTGAACCTGGGAGGCAGAGATTGCAGTGAGCCAAGATTGTGTCTACCATTCAAGACCAGCCCTGAAGCAGCGGAAAAGGGAAGTCGTGTGGCTTTGTGGTTTGATAAGGGACTGGGCCATTACAACTTCAAGTTCTCTTTGGGCTCTGCCAATGACTTCTCCGATGGCCTCAATGCAGTCTGTCTCTTTTTTCTCAGCAGTAAAATGGAGACAAGAATGCTAGCTTCTTCCACGTAAAGAATACAACCAAGTACTTGAAGACTTTTAACACATCTGGGCATCCATAAAGGAAACTGTCGCCCAAGACAATTCATTTTTTTTTTTTTAAAAAAATCACCATTGTAGAGTTTTGTTGCTTCGGAGAAAGAAATCTAAGTTTAATGGTTATGTATAAGAAATGGGGGCAAGCTGGGCACGGTGGCTCACGCCTGTAATCCCAGCACTTTGGGAGTCAAAGCGATCACTTGAGGTCAGGAGTTCAAGACCAACTCTGGCCGACATGGTGAAAATCCCACACCAACTAGGGCCCAGGCAAGGTGGCAGGTGCCATCAGGAGTTCAAGACCAACCTGGCCGACATGGTGAAATCCCATCCCAACTAAAAATACAAAAATTAGCCAGGCAAGGTGGCAGGTGCCTGTAGCCCTGGCTAGTTGGGAGGCTGAGGCAGGAGAATCACTTGAACCTGGGAGGCAGAGATTGCAGTGAGCCAAGATTGTGCCACTGCACTCCAGCCTGGGCAATAGAGTGAGACTCAGTCTCAAAAAAAAAAAAAAAAAAAGGAAAAAAAAAGAAATAGGGCAAATTGTCTCTTCCCTGTCTCCACTATGACCAAGTAAGCATAACACTTTATATTAATTAATTACATATTAATGTTTTCATATTAAAATATGAAGCTCGTTGGAAGCATGAAAACAAGGTACAAGAAATATGTGTTTATAATTAAGGAAAGATAATAACTTATTATTGAATGAAAAAGATAATGAAAGTTATATGATCATTTTTGAAAATTGTGAGCACATATATATGTAATACATTCACATAATTTAAAAAATCTAGAGGCATACAAAAAAATTTCAGGTGGTTGTCTGTGGATTTTCCATTTCTTCCGTTGGCCTGTCTCTATTTTCCGATTTTTCTACAATGAACACTTGAGTGCTAAATGAATTACTTGAGTGCATGTGAATTACTTGAGTGCTAAAAATTATTTTGAAGTAAGTGATGAATATTTTAGAGGGCAATGATCTTTGTGAACCTAAATAGAAAATAAACCGGGAAGCTTTTATATTATATATATGGACACAATCCAAAACTGAGTAATATGAAATATTTGTTTTCATCGGAAAGTAAGTAAATCAAGAGGAGCAAGCATTTCCTGACTTGAAGTAGACATGTTCAGAGACCTGGTTAGGAACAATTACTGACTTTTGTATAACATCTTAGAAAACTCTGTCTCTAACTGTTGTGACAGATCAGTTTCTCCTTCTCTGCAGATGATGCAGATTTTAGTTCCAACCATAGACCTGGTTGAAGGTGAGACGGAGCATCTAAATACTCATTTCCTCTTCATATTCTAGTAGCAGTAGACAACCCAGCACCTAGCACCGTGAAGTCTCATGTAACACAAGACTCTCCTGCCAGAACACACGGGCCCATGTATACCCAGTACAAGCCTATTGTGCTAAGTAACATGGAGCCACATGGGGTCTCCATTCATGACCACCACGATAACAAGCCTATATATGGTGGCTGTCATAGACTGCTTGCTCATACCACTCCGGGGGAGAGATCAAATACAATACTGAAAGGATAAAATAAATAACTGCTTTTAGCCTACCCCTTCTACCGGTATGCACTCCACTTTTGCTTTGAGAACCAGCGCTTTCTGAGTGGAGACAATCTTGGTGAGCCTGTCAATCAAGAGTCCTACCCTCTTCTGGCTGATGGTTTGACATACGCCAGGCCCATGTTCTCTACACAGAAACAGGATCTTGAGTGCACTGACAAGAACTGCAGGAGTTCAACCTGAAAGTACAGTCCCAGCTGGGCGTGGTGGCTCACGCCTGTAATCCCATCATTTTTGGGAGGGTGAGGTAGGTGGATCACTTGAGGCCAGGAGTTTGAGACCAGTCTGTGCAACATGGCAAAACCCTGTCTCTACTAAAAATACAAAAACTAGCCAGGCATGGTGGTGTACTCCTGTAGCCCCAGCTACTTGGGAGGCTGAGGCAGGAGAATCACTTGAACCTGGGAAGCAGAGGTTGCAGTGAGTCAAGACCATGCCATTGCACTCCAGCCTGGGCGACAGAGCGAGATTTTGTGTCAAAAAAAAAAAAAAAGAAAGAAAAAAGAAAAAAGAAAGAAAAAGAAAGAAAGTACAGTTCCTTTATTCCTGCTTCTTCTGAACTGTCTGCTTTCTGTCGTTCCTTGAGATTTTCAGCCTTTCTTAAATTCTGTAAGCTACTCTATATTTCTAGTAAATTTTCTTTTTGTTTAAGTTACACTTAGTTCCTATTGTCACAACCAAGGAACCCAAAGAAATACTAAGCCTCATTTATGGACTACTTTCCCATCCAGCCCTTGGATTCACTGCAAAGTCACAAGATGACACCAGATAATTGCATGTGCATTTTAAAAATGTGTGCCTGGAGGCTGATGACAAGAGGTCAGAAAATATCTATTATTCACTGAAAATGCAATGAATGCAAATCAATGTGTATTATAATACTCAACTACAAAAATAGCACACTTTTGAGATGAAGATGAGTCCCCACTACTATAATCTGCCATAAGAAGAAAAACATTCTGAAGTGTAACTAATGTAAAATAAGCTGGAATCCTGCAAAACATCCCCCAAAGCCATGATGATGTAGTAGCAAAAGTTTTAGTAACCCCTAAGTAAAGAGTGCTGAAAAGAGAGAAGGGGATAAAAGAAGCAAAGATGGGGCAGCATATACAAACAACTCTAGGCTGAGAATCAACAGAGCAGCTCTGTAGGATGTAATTGTGAAGCTGATGACTTCAGGAATTTCTAAACAGCATCACTCTGATTAAGAAGGGAGACAGCATATATTATTTCTCAGCTCTCTCTTTCTTTGTCCAGATTCTCAGAAGACAGTCTGGCTGATTCTACCCACTAGTGATTGCTTTCCCCAAGGTTAGGTGTTCACCTACAGTCCAATCACCTGAGGCCAGAGAGGGACAGGGTCATGTAATATAAGAAGGTGCAGAGGTCAGCCCTGAGGGAGGAGAGGAGAGTTATGAGAAGTGATGGCAAGAGCCCAGAAGGAGATATCAATTTTACCTCTGTAGCAATTTTAGAACAAGAGGGGGACTAGAGAAGAGGTCCCCTGTTCAACTACCTGACCACGTTATCACCTATAATATAAACTTTAAGATAGAAAGGGTTGGGCCGGGCACGGTGGCTCGTGTAATCCCAGCACTTTGGGAGGCCAAGGAGGGCAGATCACGAGGTCAGGAGTTCGAGACAAGCCTGGCCAACATGGTGAAACCCCATCTCTACTAAAAATTCAAAAATTGGCTGGACATGGTGGCAGGCGCCTGTAATCCCAGCTACTCGGGAGGTTGAGGCAGGAGAATCGTATGAGCCTGGGAGGCGGAGGTTGCAGTGAGCCGAGATTGCGCCATTGCACTCAAGCCTGGGTGACAGGGCAAGTCTCTGTCTCGAAAATAAATAAATAAAATGAAGATAGAAAGGTTCATGTTAGATCATTCTCAAGACCCTGCCAGCAATAAAGCATTGTGGCAAAGTTTCTGCACAGTTTGAAGATTACTTTGTTAGTACACGAAGAACATTTATTCACAGCATGAATTTCAGTTGGGGCAGGCATATTGTATGGTGATAAATAGAGCATAGACTTTGGAGTCAGGCTCCCTGAGTTCAATCCTGGCTTACAGTGTACCTCTGGTTTCATGTAAGCACTCTAATACCACTTTGTATGTCTATCATGAGAGATCAATGAAATCACTGATGCAAAGGACTCATTGCAACGCCTAGAATTTTATTATTATGAGATATAAAAATCCCATTGTGAAGTTAGCAGGGAAAAAAATGCATGAACAAAACCATTTCTCTCTTTGCCTGATTTCAGTTTTTAATCTTATCATGAATTCATAATCGGCTATCAACCTTTTGCGACAGAAATCAACGCAATCTCAGAACTCATTATTTTTTTGCCATGACCTTCATTTAGGCTAAATGAAGTGAACAAAGCAAAAATCTCTATTTTATCACAGAAGCATTGATAATTGATTGTTTTTTAAGGGATGAGGGAAAAACAAGGGCATTTCTCACTAAGCCCTGGTTCACACAGGGAATGTGAACACTGACTCCCTCCTGCACTGCTCCCCCCACCCCTGCTCACACCCTTCCTGCCTCCTGCCTGCTGTTAGTATCTCTCTAGCACTGTCCTAGCTCCTGTGATGTACCCTCCCAGGACTAGCTTCAATAGAGGGAAAAAATACACTTTCTATTGATTTCATTTCATATACATTTATGCCGTTGGTTGGCTGCTTTTATGTTACATCCAACCTTCAGAATTCAGGTTGGATATGTCATGTCATGATGTGCAGGAGGCATCGCGGCGTCAAAAAGAGACTGAGGCCTGCAGAGAGAGCGCCCCTGGACTTTAATGGGAGCCGAGTACATTCAAAGGGAGAATTTTGCTTTCAGTGTATTTAACACTGCTTGCCTGGAGTTCTGCCTCCACAGGGGCTAACATCTGTGTAAAGACAGCAGGGAGAGGAGCTCCTGACCTAGGCCCTGCTGAGAACAAAGCCAGGACACCTGAGAATTGAAGGGCTCCCATCCTTTAAAGCTTTCCTAAGACAAGCATTGCTTATCATTCTCCTGCATGTCTTGGTGCTTTTACTATCCATGCATGCATCACTAAACAATTTATCCATAGCATCATTGTGCAAGTTTATAAAGTTGATATAAATGGCATCACATTATATGCATTCTATTGCCACTTGCTCTTTTTGATCAACATTATGTTTCAGAGATTTATTCACATGGCTCCAGTTCATTCATTTTAATAACTGCATAGCATTTTATTGCTCATAATACGTTTCATTTCTTGAGTGATGGGTACCTTTGGTGTTTGTTATATCCTCCTCTAAACTTTATAGGAGTCTGAAATATTTCATGATGTAAAAAATAAAGTGAGTGCTATCATTTGGGTTTTTGTGGATAACATAATACTTCTGGCTGTTCATGGCTGTCCGAGTAGGCAAGAACATGCAGCTTCCCACACATCCATACTCCTGGCTCTGTAAGCTTGAGCTCAGCCAGTAATCATTTTGTAATAATACCTAGTATTTATTGAACATTTTTGCTATGCGAGGCACTGTGCCCAGTGCTTTCAGAGGGTGATCTTGTTTAATCCTCATAACAATCCTACAGGGAGAAGGGTGTCATTATTATCCTCTGTTTATAGCTAAGAGAACTGAGGCTCAGAAGTTTGGTAACATGGCCAACTTCTCACAGCTAGGAAGGTGCAGAGTCAGGATTTGAAAGCAGGCCTCTAGGATTTGTGTTCTCACCACCATACCATTGCTTCCTAGTTGGGAGAGTGAGGGATGCCTTTCACTTGGTTTGGATGCTCTCGGTTTGCCTGTTCCCTCCCGCAAGATACTCTTAGCCAAACACCAATGGTAGGACAGAAACGTAAAAGGAGCGCTGGGATTGTAACCTTCATCCAAATCCTTCTTCATTACAGTTTCGGTGAAGAAACCACCCTTTCAGATGGTTTAATCTACACATTAAAATAGTTCCAAGAACCAGACACTACCCTAAACCCACTTTCACCCCACCGAATTTGCCCGGCCTCCATCCTTCCAAACAAGGCTCTCTAGGGCTTGGGACCTACCACAAAGGTTGGCTGACAGACTTTTTGGGGCCAAATCTTTAGATCTTTGTGATTTTTCTTAAATTAGGTTATACTTAAAGTCATTGTCATCTTATTCTTTTCCCTCATCACTTGTCTTCTTTTTTTGCTTCCTTTTCTTTAAATGCAAATAGTATTTACATTATTTAAGGTGAGGATCTAAAATATGCCAGTTTCATAGTTTCATCTTAGTATTTTTTTAAAAAAATTTTGTATATATTAGGAGCCTTTAAAACGGACATGGCCTGGAAGACTGAGAAGGTTTACTTTGACTCTGGTGCAGAGGGAAGGTCCAGGGTCTTGTAGGTCCCACTGTGTGCTGAGAATTCCATCTGATGCCCTGGATAACCCTCAAGCCTTTGCAACAGCCAGACTAAATAAAGACTCTTGGATGATTCCGAACTCACTATCTGTGGAAGGCCTATTAAAGGGTAACATGAAGGGTATCAATGCTTGTGTTTGTTTGTTTCACCATATGTCCAGTCCAAATTAGCACTGGCTGTGGATGAGTAACCACTGAAAACTGCTGTTGCTCAGCCAAGCTGACAGGTGACACTTCTCAACTGCAACCTTCCTCCAAAACCTAATATTAATTCTATTCTGCAACTGTGCTACCAAAATCCAAACCAATCAGTGTAAAAACAATTAAACTTCATGCCTCTGAAAAATCATCGTCTGATTAATCAGACAAGATTGCTTTTGGCCAGGCACGGTGGCTCACACCTGTAATCCCAGCACTTTGGGAGGCCAAGGCCAGTGGATCACTTGAGGTCAGGAGTTTGAGACCAGCCTGGCCAACAAGGTGAAACCCTGTCTCTACTAAAAAACTACAAAAATCAGCTGGGCATAGTGGCATGCACCTGTAGCCCCAGCTACTTGGGAGGCTGAGGCAGGAGAATTGCTTGAACCCGGGAGGCAGAGGTTGCAGTGAGCCGAGATCATGCCACTGCACTCCAACCTGGGCTGCAGAGTGAGACTCTATCTGAAAAAAAAAAAAGGTTGCTTTCTAGCCAGGGATCTGATCTGCTATTTTAATAATTTCAAACATTCTGAGCAAGACCGCTGCTCCTTTTAAAGGACTGCTGTAACTTCAGGCACTTGTGACAAAACCTGGGTGAATTATTAGACAATTTCATGCTGGTTTGCAGAGTGATTAAAACAAGTGGCCTTGAATGATAGCATATGTTATAAAGAGATGGAGCCTTTCAGTTATAAAAGATGTATCAATCAGGGGAAAGCAAATACAAATTAAAGTTTGATGAGCAATTGGATATTAATTGCTACTAACTCTGCTTTTTATGTCACTTTGATATGGAGTGGATCATAAACATGGTAAGCGATACTAATAATGTATATTCACTTCAATACAACTTTATGGCTCCATTTATTAAAGAAACCAATATTGGGATTGAGTTGTGAATGCACGAGTGTGCACTTTTCCTGTTGTATACCTTCATCTAACTCTTGCCGGGCAGGCTCTCCACCACAATCTGCAGGGTACATTACAGTTGCTTAGACATCTAAGAGTCATTGCCTAGCTTTTTCTTTATGCATCAGTTCTAAATTACAGTCGAAACAAATGTAACAGCAAACTAGGGCTTTATATTTTTTCTGGAGTTTTTTTTGGTTTTAATAAGTTGCCTGCTCTTTACTGAATTTAGACAGCAATCTCAAGGGAAGGAAAGTCATCCTGATGTCGTTAAGTAGACATCAGGTAGACATCAAGTAGACATTGTAGTGTAGATCTATAAATAGCCAAAATGTTTTATATCAAATACAACCCAATTTTTTCTCGAATATAAAAGTAATTTTTTTAATTTTAAAAATACAAAGATGACACATAATCAGTAGTAAAAAAAAAACCCTATATTTTTCAAAATTAAAATGAAAGTTTACTGGATAATCAGTTTTATAATGTCCTTTTCTCCTTTAACAATCCATTGAGACCATTTTTAAATTTTTATGTTACCTGGATTCATAGCTCAGTTCTGCCATGTCTTTACTATGTGATCCTGGACAAATTACTTAACCTCTCTGTGCTTCCGTTTTTCTTCTGGGTAAAATGGGCATAATAATATGTGCCTTAAGGATCATTGTAAAACTAAATGAGACTTTTTAAAAACATTCTTTAAAATAATTATTTAACACTTAGCACTATGCCTGACAAGTCCTCAAAAAAGTTAGCTATTTTTATTATGACAATATTATTTATAATGGGTGGGGTCTATTCAATCATATTGCTCTCCTATAATTTATTTAATCAATTTGCTATTGCTGGCCCTTCAGGATGACACCAACATTTCTCATTAATACCTGGCATTATTACCTTGAGATAAATCCTCAGGAGCCAGTATGCCTAAGAGAACTTCTAGGAAATACAGCTTCTCTTTCCTGCAATGGTTGCCATTACTCAGAGTTGTAGCACAACCATTTGGGAGATATGATACTTTAGCACTACCTTTGAGGCATCTACTTCGGTATAATACACTTATCCTACTAGTTTAGTTGTTGTTTTGTTTTTAAACCATCCACAATTTGCCCTTGTTTGGGTGAAGTGTAGCCCAGTTCGGAGCTAGGCTGAACAATTTCCTTGAGATCCCTGAGAAGACCAAGCAGACATTCTGCTTTGGCAGGTAACCTTTACCTACTCTATGTGTCAGAACCAAACACATACTTATGTGCATTTGATTTTTTTTCTTGGAAGAAAACCTAACTATTAATTAGGCTAAAGCCTTCAAACAAAATATTTCACTAGGCTATTTGCCTCAGAACCTATATTTTTATAGCCTGTCCATTAATTGTGAACAGATTATTTAAAAGGGATATATATTAATAAATATTAAGGGTGGAAACCAAAAAAGTAAACCAGGACAAAGGTTCCACTGTATGTGTATCACCTCAGAGGGGACCCCCAGCAGGCAATGAAACGGGGCTTTTTCACAAAGCAAAGGGAGGAGGGATGTCAGGGGCGGCACTAGGCAGGATCCTGGTGTTTTGAATCTGTTTGATTAAAAGGCAGGTTTGTGTAGAGAATTAGAGAAACAAATCATAGAACGGACACCTTGTGATGTTAAGCCCCTTCACAAACAAAAGACATGTGTTGCATCTCATTAAAACAGGTTTTCTTTTATTGCCACTGATGGATTGGGATGTCATAATTTTCCCTCAAAAGTAAATGGCCTATTTTCAAAGTAGGCGGAGGGTCTGTGCTCCTTATATCTGTTCTTAATTCAAGAAATATATCTAACTGTAGTCTAACAAGAGTCAGTCTCAGAAGAAATTAATGAGGAACATCCATTAATTATTTATGCTCTGAAACAGTAGGTCTGCTAATGTTTCTGCTAATCACCAAAGCAAAACAGATGTATCTTCATAAAGACAATCTTGAAGAATAGAACGAGTATAAAAGAGACACAAATAGAAAAAAGATGTATATGTATGGCGATGACAGGAAATAATAGTGAGCATCACTGCTCCTAAGACAAGCATAGAAAAATTGTCAGAGAGAGTTCTGTTCATGATTTATAGCATTTAAATGTTATGGTAAGCAATAATAGTAAGAGTTAAGTTTATAGGGGCTAAAACTAATGCTAGAAAATGAAAAGAATTAGACTCCTACTTTTTAAAAAAGCATTTAGAAAACTGTCCAATTTCCATAAACATTCTAAAAGCAGCATCTTTCATGGATGTTAAATGAATGGTAAGATTGTAAATTTTAAAATCATCATTTACAAATACAAAATTATTCAAACCTTTATTTTTGCCTCCATACAAAATTGGTCAGAATTGAATCTATCAGTCACTTCACAGAGTTGCAAAGATGGTGTTAACATGGCCCCCTCATGGTTCTGTGATCTGCAGTATGGAGTAGTATAGTGGAGCCATTTCTGAAACCAGATCATCTGGATGTAAAGTTTGACTCTACATTTACTAGCTTTGTAACTTGGGTAAGTTAACCTCTCAGTATCTTAACTTCCTCACTGGCAAAATGGAATAATATGAGTACCCACCTCAAAAAACAACAACAACAACAAAAAAAAAAAAAAAAAACAACAAAAAAAACAGAGTACCCACCTCAAAACGTTATAAAATGAGTTCTTAGGACAGTCCAAAATAAGTGCTCAGTATTTGTGAGTTATTATTATTATCATGATGGCCTTATTATAGTCAATATATGAGAATGACAATGCTGGGTATGTTTCATAGAATTCACATTTTGTATGGCTGCAGCTTTCACGATGGAATGATAGTGACAGGCTCCATGTTGCCTCCTAATGCATATTCCCGGTCATGATGTTGCTTCTCACAGTCCTTTGAATATAATACAATTCCCTTCACAGTCTAAGGGAGATTTGCAGGATGGTTGGTATCAATGTGGTGATCAGTACAGGGGCCACAGGAGACATGGCTTGAAAACTCGGTCCTTTTTCCAGTGGTCTGCCTCCAACCCATGCTGGAGACCGGGGATTAGATCCTTTCAATGGCACTTTTATCACTCAGATCTTTTATCCAAATTGTCACAGGGGGATGTGCCTTTGCACTTCTTTGGAAAGGTCACCTATGTCCTGCCTGCTGTCATCAGTATATGACATCAGTGATTCTAGAAAATACTTCCCATTCTGCATGCCAGAATCACTTGGAGAAGTTTAATATATATATTTAATAATATATTTATTGTCCAGGCGCAGTGGCTCATGCCTGTAATCCCAGCACTTTGGGATACCCAAGTGGGCAGATCACTCGAGATCAGGAGTTCGAGACCAGCTGATAAGTTTTATTGTTTAATAAAACACAGAAGTGACATAAAAAGCTTTGGCTGTATGTGGGTTTTGTTTTGTTAGTACAACTGGTAGCATGTGGGCTTTGCCCAGCCCTGTGTATTTTCCCCACATTTTGTAAGCTACTATTCAAAGGCAGTGATTCTTAACATCTGGGTCATTGCACATTTGACCTAAAGAGTGTCATTTATGAAAGATCCACTGTCATAAATGAGGGTGGATTTGAGGTTATCCCTTCTAATGAAATCACTCTCCCTCACCTGCATTCTCTAATGCTTTCTTGCATGGAGAGGAGAGGCACTTCTATTGCTGTGCATAAACTGGCATTCTGTTTAATCTCTACAGCAGTCTAGGGAGTGAGTGCCACTGATAGTGCATTTAAAAAGGTGGTTGAAATATTGCTTTGCTTACCAGAAAAAATTCAGGGGTTGGGGGCTATTTTTAGCTCGTCATGACCACGTATGCTCACATGATCGTGCAGTACCTACCGAGTAGGGTACAGCAAGACCCTGCTCTAGTCTCCAGCAGGCCAACGGCATGTTCCCCTATGAGCCAGAATGACTGTCTCACCTTTCAAGCTAGAACCCCCTCACTGGCACAGGTCCTCCTTCATCCCACAATTGACCTCTCCCTAATGCCCCTGTGCCTTTTCCTCTCTGCCTGCTCAACTGGGATGGCCTCAGCCTCGGACTTACAGGAGGTTTAGAAGAAATAAAGACATGAAACAATACAAGAATAGTAGATTCCTTTGATATTATCCTCCGTTTTCCACCCACCCCCATGAACATACCCCTTTAGCATCAATGATCCCAGAAGCAGTTGGTAGGATGCGAAATTAAAATAGAAATACCACAAAGAGAAGACAGCCTATGACCAAAAACCAAGCTCCCTGGAAGTAGCACATTAGCTCATTCATCCAAATGTGGGGAAAATACACAGGGCTGGGCAAAGCCCACATGCCATTAGTTATACTAACAAAACAAAACCCACATGCAGGCAAAGCTTTCTGTGTCACTTCTGTGTTTTATTAAACAACAAAACCTATCAGCCATGTAACAGGCACTGTTTTTTGTACACAGACCAACTGAATTCTAAGAGCTGCTCATCTGTATGGCAACATTTAGGTCTTTCTACCCACACCGGCCATGTTTCTATTTCCCTCTCCACATATTCCTGATCTGCAGCACATGCTTATTTGCTGTATTGTCTGTAAAAATGTGTACGCTCTCGCAGAGCAGAATGCAATTCATCTGAAATAGAAACACGAACACTTTATAAACTAGGAAAATGAAAAAAACACGGGGGAGTGATGTATACTTTGATGACTACCAAAACTGGTGATACTGATGAGTTTTCTGCCACATGGTAGCAAAACTCTCTAAGGTGCCTATGCACATATTCAAAATTTCCAGACCACTTTTTCACGTATCACAAACTTCCTCTCGGGTATTTTTACTCTAGGACAGATACTATCACCTTAAAAAAGCAACATCCAGAACTGCACCTATTACTAAAATATCTACAGAGTATTTAAAAAACAGATAAACCAGGTATGGGAGAAAGAAGAAAATTAAGCAGCTATTCTAGAATTTATCTTCTTCCCAGTGTTGCCAGCCTCTGTCAGGAAAAAGGAGTTAACTTTCATAAAAACCTGAGCTACTAAGGTTATGCAAAATCAACGTGTATGGGGAGAAATAGCAAGGATGTTTCCTCTGTGTTTATCTTATAATTTATTATCCTCCTGAAACAAATGTGCAGATGACACTCATTTGTTCCTGACATAATGTGGTAGGTGGTAAAGTTCTTCAAAACTTGTGTAAGCTGCTTTTTAGTATTACTACCAATTCATGAAGTAGCAATAGCAAATTATCTTTACCCACATGAAAGTCCCAGTCTCTCATGCACTTTGTAATCTTAATTACAATAACTTTGTAATCTTATTTACGATAACTTTGTAATCTTTGTATTCTCTAGTAGGAAGTGCTAGAACAATGTAAAAGTTTGAATGATTACATAATCCTTATATTTGTTGCCTGAAAAAAAAGTCTCCTGTTGGCTATAAAATAGGCTTACTTTTTTTCTGCAGGTGCTTACCCTTTAGGGTGAGAGTGGAGTGTTAGAATGGAATCCACAGGTAATATTAAAAAGTCCCTTCCCCTAATGCTCCAGATCTAGTCCAGATAAAGTCATTATTAAAAATTTCACACCTGTTATCCTGTTTTGATTTGAAATTTGAAGAACAACTTTGCCTCCGGCTTCTGGGTAGTCACATGAAGTTAATCACTGCAACAACAAGAAAGAAGAATAAAGCAGAAAACGAAGAGGGACTCCCTGTGAATTAAGCACGGTGCCCCTGGCTATCCCGGAGGAAATCAATGTGACCACGGCCTCCCTTCTTCTTAAAGGGGTATCCTGTGAAACCCCGTCTCTACTAAACATACAAAAAAACTAGCCGGGCATGGCGGCGGGCGCCTGTAGTCCCAGCTACTCGGGAGGCTGAGGCAGGAGAATGGCGTGAACCCGGGAGGCGGAGCTTGCAGTGAGCCAAGATCACGCCACTGCACTCCAGCCTGGGCGACAGAGAGAGACTCCGTCTCAAAAAAAAAAGGGGGAGGGGGGAAGGGTGGGTATCCTTTGCTGTGGGGAATGGGATTTAAAAAAAAAGGTTTACAATTTTATGAATAGAGAGATGATGTCCTAAGGAAGTATAAAATTGAGATATAAAAACAGCCTCATAGAAAAGTCTTTCTCTGAGAAACTATTTGCAAACTATGTATCCAACGAAGGACTAGTACCTAGAATATACGAGGAACTCAAAAAAATCACCAAAAGAAACCACAAATAATCCCACTAAAAAGTGGGCAAAGCGGCCGGGTGCGGTGGCTCACACCTGTAATCCCAGCACTTTGGGAGGCCGAGGCGGGCAGGTCACTTGAAGTCAGGAGTTGGAGACAAGCCTGGCCAATATGGCAAAACCGCGTCTCTAACAAAAATATAAAAAATTAGCCGGGTGTTGTGGCGCGGCACCTGTAATCCCAGCTACTTGGGAGGCTGAAGCAGGAGAATAGTTTGAAACGGGAGGTGGAGGTTGCAGTGAGCTGAGATCACACCACTGCACTCCAGCCTGAGAGACAGAGCGAGACTCCATCTCAAAAAAAAAAAAAAAGAAAGAAAGAAAAACCAAGTGGGCAAAGGTGGCCAGGCGTGGTCGCTCACGCCTGTAATCGTAGCACTTTGGGAGGCTTAGATGGGCAGATCACTTGCTGCCAAGGAGTTTGAGAACAGCCTGGCCAACATGGTGAAACCCCATCTCTACTTTACTTAATAATTTAAAATAAATGTATAAAAATAATTAAAAATTTTTAAAGTAAGTAAAGGATATGAATAGACGTTTCTCAAAAGAAGATATACGAATGTCCAACACACATGAAAAAAACGCTTAACACCACTAATTATTAGGGAACTGCAAATTAAAACCACAGTGAGATACCATACCACCTTACTCCTGCAAGAATAGCCATGATTAAAAAGTTAAAAAACAATAGATGTGGCGTGGATGTAGGGAAACAGGAATGCTTATACACTGCTAGTAGGAACGTAAATTACTACAATCTTGATGGAAAACAGTGTGAAGATTCTTTAAAGAACTAAAAGTAGATCTTTAAAGAGCTAAAAAGTGGATCTAACAGTTGATCCAGTAATCCCCACTGCTGGGTATCCCAAGGAAAAGAAGTCATTTATATGAAAAAGGCATTTGCATACATATGTTTATAGCAGCACAATTTGCAATTGCAAAGATACGGAACCAATCTAAGCACCCATTGACTAAAGAGCTGATAAAGAAAATGTGCCGTAAATACACCATGGAATACTATTCAGCCCTGAAAAAGAATGAAATAATGTCTTTT
Source organism: Macaca thibetana thibetana (assembly GCF_024542745.1). Taxonomy (NCBI): domain Eukaryota; kingdom Metazoa; phylum Chordata; class Mammalia; order Primates; family Cercopithecidae; genus Macaca; species Macaca thibetana. Next base: position 35,355,037 of record NC_065583.1, read on the forward strand.
GCAGCAACTTGGATGGAGCTAGAGGCCATTATTCTAAATGAAGCAACACAAGAGTGGAAAACCGAAAACCTTATGTGCTCACTTATAAGTGGGAGCTAAGCTATGAGTACGCAAAGGCATACAGAGTGATATAATGGACTTTAGAGACTCAGAAGGGGGAGGGTGGTGGGGGTTAGGGATAAAAAACTACATATTAGGTACAATGTACACTACTCAGGTGATTGGTGCACGAAAATTTCAGAATTCACTACTATAGAATTCATCCATGTAACAAAATCCAAGTGTACCCCAAAAGCTATTGAAATTTTTTAAAGGGAAAAAAATACCAATCTAATAATAAAAAAAAAAGTAAGTAAAGTCTCCCTCTGGTCACTTTAATAGTGTGGCATGTTAGAAGGGAAGAGGGGAAACAAGCACAGATTCATCATTTCCAGACAAAAAGTGTGTCTAGTTTCTATTTGCGTGTTTAAAACATTTTTGTCTTCCAGGGTGTTCAATAAATCAATATGCTTGCTTAAATGGTTATAATAGAACTCACTAAAAAAAGAAATGTTTAATCGTTTTAATAACGATTATTTTCACAGTGTGTATCATTTGAATACTTTTGTAAAAGTTACAAGATGAAGAAAATGACAGCTTGCTTTTTTTTTTCTGCCTTTTATCCAGAAACACAAAGTCCACGAATGACTTGTGAAGTTATTTCACATACTTTGTACTAATGATATATCTATTCAATAGCTATTCTAGTGTCCCCCAAACAAATCTATTCTATATACAAAACAGTTTCATCAGTTTTTCTATTTGAATTGTTTTCCTTTGGCCACACCCTATAACATAATTCATTGGCCAGCTTTTTTACACAAGTATACACATTTTACAAATTTTTTTTTTTTCTTCTGTCTCCCAGGCTGGAGTGCAATGGTGCGATCTTGGCTCACTGCAATCTCTGCCTCCTGGGTTCAAGCAATTCTCCTGCCTCAGCCTCCTGAGTTGCTGGGATTACAGACGTGCGCAGCCATGCCAGGTTAATTTTTGTATTTTTAATAGAGACAGGGATTCATCATGTTGGCCAGGCTGGTCTCCAACTCCTGACCTTAAGCGATCCCACCGCCTTGGCCTCCCAAAGTGCTGGGATTACAGGCATGAGCCACCGTGCCCAGCCACAGAATAGTTAAGGAAATATCTCATTTTCTATAACTAAGGGATTCACACTAAAGGATTTAATGGGCTGAAGCAGATCATGTAACAGACAACAGAACAGCCAGTAAGGGTCATTCTGAAGTGACTCTCTTAAATAAACACCCAGAACAAAGAGCCCAATACTAGGGAAGTGTTTATGCTTTTATGTGGTATGAGGAAAACTAGAAAGAAAGGATTCTTATTAAGAAAGTGAGCCCCTTCTACCATCTTGGGAAGTGATTTGTAAGACTGTTAAAACATGCTTTGACACACCTCATGACTACATGTAATGTGTACTTACAACTGATACGGATTAGAAAATGTCGTCACCTATAGCTGTCTTTATCTAGTTGATTATCATGGTATACAGTATTATAGAAATACAGAGGTGCCAACTCAGGTATGCAGTATACCTTTCTCTTTTCTTCAACATTGCTTACACATTTATTTAGGTGGTTCCACAAGATTTAATAACCAAGGTAGAAAATTCAATTGCAGTTGAAAATAACTCGAGACCATTTGACGAAGCTTAGATCTGCTGATAGTGATGTACATTTCACAAAATACTTTCAGTGAACTCCCATTTAATGTTCATTGCAACCCTGTGAACATTAAATGGGTACTAATATTATAATGTTCATTTTATATGAGTAAACTGAGTCTTCTAAAGACTAAGAAGATCAGGGGCAGAGACTATACCTGTGATGCTAGTGCTTTGGGGGGCTGAGGCAGGAGGATTGCTTGAGCAAGGAAGTTCAGGCTACAATGAGCCATGATAGCACCACTGCACTCCCACCAGGCAGCTTGGATGAGAGAGAGAGACCTTGTCTCCAAAGAAATGAAACAAACAAAACAAAACAAAACAAAAAAAGACTAAACCCTGTTCACAGCTCACACAAGTAGCAAGAATTGAGATGTGAGCACAGTATCAAGCAATGGTAAAAAGCCCCATTTTGATGTCAGACATAACGTGGTTTTAACTGTTGGCTTTGCTTTGAGACCATAGGTGACACAACTGCTCTATGCCCAAGTTTCCTCTTGTACAAAAAAAGAAAAATAATAGTATACTTCAGAGTATACTTCAGAATAATAATGTTTAAGAAACTTTCTACAAAGAGTAGATGAAACTTCTTTGACATACTTGGGGGCCTCAGGAGACCACACAGCACCATTCTATTGAGATGACTCCAAATAATTTTCACATGAATGGCTAGAGTGCAGAAATGTATAATTTATTAGGATTTAAATAAATCAGGGAGAAAAGTGCTTTAAAGTTATTGGTAGAAAATTTTCAGAAAATAAAGTTATAATTCTAAGAAACTAAGTTTCTACGTATAAAATTCTTCCTTCCCTATATTTAACATTTCAAAGCAAAATATGCTGAAAAACTCTTTAATAACATGCATTTTTTTAAGCATTCGATCACAGTAAAAGTTTTAAAAACACACATGACATACTTCTGGAATCTTCACAGAGGAAAAAAAACACACGACATAATCCAATTTTATTTTTAGGGTGAAATACCTGTCTTAAAACATGTGCTGTGTGGCCAGCAGAATGTTATAATCATTCTCTTTTGTCTCAGCAATTTTCCTGATACAATTATCATATTGGAAATATTCCCTAATGCTACAAAGTTTGTCAAGAATATAAGACTTTTTCATTGAACCTCTTAGAACATGCCTAGTTTTCTCATGGGCTGTCAAAGAACAAAAAGTCCCCTCTTCTTCAAGGCCACTTACATCTTTTTCTTTTTTCAGATGACTATTACCATAACAACTACAAGTCAATAAACATTTCAAAGTTCTCCAAATAGCAAAAATTAGAAATTCGTAAAGATTTGGAATGATCTAAGAAATGTGAACATGTAAAAAAACAACTCCCCAAACAGAACAATGACATGAACATCAGTTTTATTCACTGAGAATAATTCTTTTTAAAAATCTATGGCATAAACATAACTATAAACGAACACTGCTATTCTCAGCACTTTTTGTCTAGAAAATTCAGTGTTCTATATGAAAACATCATTAAATTAAAGCATGTAAACTTATTTATGTACAACATGATTTTTTTAATGTGAAGGTTAAAAGGAAAAAGACACGAGAAATATTGAAAAACACAAAGAATCAAGGTAGAAATACTGCAAGATTATCATAATTCAATTTGTCACAGGGAAAACATTTAAAATTGAAAACAACACAGGTTATGATATAGCTAAATTATTGTGAATGTATCAAATTGGCTGGCTGTATATTGTGGAGGTCACAGAAAATTACTACTTTAAAATGTTCCCCCACAAATTAACATAAATAAGCTGTTCTCTGTGGTTTCCAATATGCTACCTAAAAACACAGTGTTGCTCCCCAAGGGAGTCTGGTTCCAATCCAAGGCAGATGAGAAAGATGGAGCCAGAATGGCAGCGTTTGACAGACACTAATAAAAAAGACCAGTGACATTCTACAGACTTGGCAATATTCCGTTTTATTAGAAGCAGTGGAGCACAGAGGTTAAGAACTTGAGCTCTGGGGTCAGACCTGTGTTCAAATGCTGACTCCACCACTACAGGTTGTGTGACCTCAGGAAGGCAAATTTATCTCTCTGAAACTGTTTTCGAAGCTGAATAAGGTGGTAAGAACACCTTCCTCAAAGGCTATGGTAAGCACAGAATGTAGGCAAACGACTCACTCCACTAATTGGGTCACAGTCTGCATTCAGTCCATGGGTTATTTCTTCAAAGTGAGTTTAAAATTATCAATCAGGTTAATTCAAAGTATTTGTTTGGTACCATGGTATTATAAGAAAGTCAGGTTTTATTGCTTAAGGAATTCCAAAAGAAAAGTACATAGACAAGGGGGTAGAAATACTGAAATGTGTAACTCATAACTCCATGATGAGTTCTGATTTCACTACTTTGCAGACTTAATGGTTTTCTCCTTTGCATTTCTGAATATATGGGAATATTCTTATGGACATGTCCCCAGTCTTTCTTTTCGCACTTTAGAAACTGGGAAAGGTCAGACATGTAAAGAGACAAGTGACACACTTGCTCAAGAGTAAGAAAAGTGGCAAAGACAGTTAGTTATGTTTTATATAGGGCTTATCTATTTCTTATATTTCTTATAAACTTATAGGGATATGTTTGAAAAAGGTGAAATTCAGTGGCACGTTAGAATATACATTTTTTTTTTAAGGTATCAAAATTGGTTCGTTTTAAATTGTTGATGGCTAAGGTGAACTCTAAGTGCAAAATTTAATTCAAAGCCAAATAATCTCTTACAGATTTATAGCCCTTAAAGAGTTGTAGTTGTGGGCCAGGCACAGCGGCTCACGTCCTGTAATCCCAGCACTTTGGGAGGCCGTGGCGGGTGGATCACGAGATCAGGAGTTGGAGACCAGCCTGGCCAATATGGTGAAACCCCGTCTCTACAAAAATACAAAAATTAGCCGGCGTGGTGGCACGTGTCTGTAGTCCCAGCTACACGGGAGGCTGAGGCAGGAGAATCGCTTGAACCTGGGAGGTGGAGGTTGCAGTGAGCTGAAATTGCGCCACTGACTCCAGCCTGAGCCACAGAGCAAGACTCCATCTCAAAAAAAAAAAAAAAAAAAAAAAACTGTAGTTTTATGGACTTCACAGCTTTTCAAAAAATATACAAATAATTACTGCAGTGATTTGAATTGCATAAAATGTAGCACCAATATATCAATATTCCCATTCCCTTCCCAAGACAAGTAATGACAAAAATATAAAACCGTAGGCAAGCTTAAAAAGTCACTGAGAAGTTGTCTACTTTAAAAATTAAAAACTACAAAATACTCTTCAAGAAAAAACATCAAGTAAAAAAAAAAAAAAAAGGAAAAACAGAAGTAGTAACATTTTATATTCAAAATAGTTTCTACAATGTCACGGCAAGGAAGACAATGACTTTAAAATGCGCTCCATCATGCAACTCAATAGGCTAATTTTCCAAACTGTAATTTTGAAAGCCAAATAGTGGGAACCTGACAAGATTTTTATCTAATAGGATGAAAATATCAGGTGCATATTGGGTAGGTATTGTTTTGTAAACTTTCGTTTTGTGTGTGTATACTGGGTTCCAATGCAAAATGTGTCTCATTTTGAGTTGCTGTGAAAAAAGATTCAGTCCCTGCTCCAAGACTAAAGTTTGCCTTTTGGAGCCCCCTGCAGGCTCTAAATGTTAATAATGTAAATCCTAAAGTAAATAAATAGCCCTTCTGTTGGAGGGTGGTTCAGAAATTACCATTCAATAATTTATGCAGGAATACATGTTTACATAGATAAATAGGCAGCATTTGGTCTAAGAACTCAAACTGACTATGTGAGTAGTCTCAATCTTGAAGCGAAATTATCCTCAAGAAAAAATTAATTTGGCAAGGTCTGTATTAGGCCTTACTAATTAAATTTAAAATTAGAAGAAATATATCAATACCTCACAATAATAGAAGTCTGGAGGCAAACTAAGAAGTAAAATCGCAAGGACTTTAGGAAACTATTAATAAGACACTCATCTTTATAAGGTTTTTACAAAAGAGTGTTAACAATTTAATCAACAGAAACGGCTAAGTGCTGAGAAGGCTTGTTTCCGCCCCTATACTTGCCTTCAAAGAATACAGTAAATTACAATTTTGAACAATCAAGTGCTAAACCTGAACTCCAACTCTACATATTATTTTAAGAACTAGTAGGTCACCACATCAAACTAGTAAAACTATGAAGTTGGCTGGGGGTAGTAGCTCAAGCCTGTAATCCCAGCACTTTGGGAGGTCAAGGTTAGAGGATCACTTAAGGTCAGGAGTTCAAGACTAGCGTGGCCAACACAGTGAAACCTTGTCTCTACCAAAAATACAAAAATTAGCCAAGATTGTGCCACTGCACTCCAATCTGGGCAACATAACAAGACTCTGTCTCAAAAACAACAAAAAACAAAAAATACTTCTATGTAGTGGTTAGAAAACTGAAGTGGAAGTGAGGTCAGAAATTCAGGCTTATCTTTATCTAAAACAAGCTAAGGGGTCTTCTTTCCTTGCTGCTCTTTCACAAAAGATAATTTAATATAAATGCAAAGACAAAGTAACAGCAATGTTAATCATGCTTATGTTAATGAACACCACCACCACCACCACCACAATAAGAAATGCTTGCAGAAGCTTAAGAGTAGATGCAAACACAAATAACTCACAATCTTCAAACACTATTCTGACCTTGATTTCACCCTGTATCAAATTGCCTATCTTAGAATGCTGGAATGGTTTAGTTAACCTAAGGTCAACTGCAGAACAGGGAAGAGGCCAAATGGTAGATGATCCTGTTGAAAGGAGAGATCTTGGCAATAAAATCAATTTAGCATAAATGAAGGTGATTCATAATACAAGCAGTAGCAGTAGATTGCCTTTTTTTTTTTTTTCTTTTCTGGGTCAGTTTTGGTTGGTCTTTCAAATTAGGTCTTTGAGACTAAAAATGAACATAAAATGAGCAGCTCTACACAGCAAGGTAATGTTGGTCCATTTAGTCTAAAGCAACCCAATCATCCAATATCCCCACATGTTGATAAACACAATTGTATCTATGTTTACAGTAACATATCTAGATCCAGATTTGATTGTATGCTGGGGCTTATGATTCAAAATTTATCTTTGGCTTTAGTACAATTTACTTCAAAATCAGTAAAAATATCACATAAAATCATTAATTTCTGTTAATGAAAGCTCTGTTTTAGTAAAACATTTGATTTGTTCAATAGATGTAACTATGTTCAGAATTATGCCTCCTCCCTCCAAAAAAGTCCCAAAACTAATGTTTATTGTAAATATATTTAGGATTAATTATGATCTATTCAAAGCAATGGTGACAAACAGCTTATTTGCTATTTACATAATATATAAAATAAATTTTATTTGAAAAGAATGAAAATAAACTTTACTCTCGTTCTTTGAGTATTTTCTTGTATAAGCTGAAATTTAAAGAATGCTCCTTCTTAAACAATGCATAATCATTGGAAGGGGAATTTTATAATAGCATTTTTTTAAATGGTAAAACAAAGTGATACACTTCCCTTCTCTTTCTCATCACCACCCAGTCCTTAGTACATAAGATCACTACCTACTCCTGTTTGTCCCTTACAAATCTTCGTCACATTCAGAACTGATTTATCTTTAAATCATCTCTTGTAGGTGTTTTTTCCCTTCTCCTATTCTACTTAAGGAAAATGTCCCTCCTACAATTGGCAGGCATAATGAATATCCTCAAGACAACATTAAAATAATTGCTTTCATGAAACTGTTTTGTGCTTTTTATCTGGGATACCTAAGAACCATCCATGAACAAAATAATGTGGCTATCAAAGGTTACTTACAAGTAGCATTTTAGGCCGGGCGCGGTGGCTCAAGCCTGTAATCCCAGCACTTTGGGAGGCCGAGACGGGCGGATCACAAGGTCAGGAGATCGAGACCATCCTGGCTAACACGGCGAAACCCCGTCTCTACTAAAAACACAAAAAATTAGCCGGGCGAGGTGGCGGCACCTGTGGTCCCAGCTACTCGGGAGGCTGAGGCAGGAGAATGGCGGGAACCCGGGAGGCGGAGCTTGCAGTGAGCTGAGATCTGGCCACTGCACTCCAGCCTGGGCGACAGAGTGAGACTCCGTCTCAAAAAAAAAAAAAAAAAAAAAAAAAAAACAAGTAGCATTTTAATACCTTCTCTTTCATTCTCCAGGTTACTCTGTTGAGAAAGTTATCCTACTTAATATTTAATAGCCAGTGACTTCAAACCCAACTTCATATTGAATGACATTCTCTCGTTTATGAACACAACATAAAACACACATACATGGCCACTACTCACCCACTCTCACAAGCAAGCATACACACACATTTTCTTTCTTTCCAGAACAAGCCAGAATTACAGCTCTTTTGGTGATTGTTATAATTTTTGGAATGGTTCATAAATTTTCCAAATTCTTTTAAATTTGTATTACTTTCATCTTTTTTTCTTTTTTTTTCCAATTGTGAACCATTCCATATTGCATCTTTATTGCAAAAGTCAACATGCTTCTTAGAAATTCAGATTGTAATTGATAAAACAAACATTACATATATGAATTTAAATGTATAAACAGTTAGAAATTCAACAATATCTCCTATTATACTATTACACAAGATCACAATTTTGTAAAAACTATAATACAGGCATACTATACATCAAGAGGAACCACTATTCCTTTTCACATGATTTTTTTCTTTTTTGAAAAAAATGACTCATCACCAAGGACTCTTTTCACCTTAACAGGACTGCTTTCCAATTTATCATCTTAGCTGGTAACAATATTTCTTCAATGTTATACAATGAAATTGAGGGAAATTTTGCAATACTTGGGGTTACCTTTTTATCTTGGACAGTAATCCAGTAGTATATCAGGCTGACCTAATCAACTGGTGGCTATTATTGATACATATAAATGATGTCATACACATTAAGAGGAACAGAATTTGCCTTAGATGCTGTATGTTATTTCTGTAAATAAAGATGCCAAGAAAACATGTATGGCAGTTATTCACTTTTAAGTGAAATTCTAACAGCTGAAGATTCGATGGTGGAAGTAAAATATCCCAAAGGGGGCAGGGGATATATATAAACTATTTTACGCTAACCTTAAGTGTTCCAATATTATAATTAACTCACTTTAAATTCATCTTTGAGTCAAACATGTTTTAAAATTCTTTGAAAGCATACTTTTAAAGTATTTTTAGTCCTGTTTAAGGTGTACTGAAAACTTTTATAGAAAGGGCCTCAAATCTTACTGAAAAAACTGTTTTTCACTTTAACACATCTCTTTTTTATCCTCTGCCCCCAATACTAAAAAGTCAAATTTTCAACTTTTTACTGATAAGATGTTCATTTTGAGGTCAAAAAAATCATATGAAAAGGAATCTCATTCTGTTGAACTGTCAATCTACTGAAATTTTTCTTACAGTTCCATTTATTTACTGTAATTTTCAGTTTCCAAATACAAAAATACAACAATTCTTATTGAAATCTATACGCTGGTAGTTTTAGTACACAAAAAGAAAAAAAAAAAAACAAAACACCCAAACAAATTATTTACAAAATTATACAGTTTAAGAAAAAACTTTGTACAAAAAATATATAAATCCTTTGTTCCCTCTATCACGATTAAACTGTCAGGACTCAAAATATTCACCACAATGAATCTTTCAAAATATATACCGACTGAGCCACAGACATCAAGAAAAATTTCATTAGAGATGATGGAGGAGTAAGGAGCAAGATTGTGTACTCTAGATACACCATTCTAATGTTTTCCTTCTTTTATAAGCTTATTTTACCTTCAGTGTTACTAGAAATATAACAATAACCTAGAAAGAGGAAGTCCTTATTATTATGAAAGAAAATTATATGAACTTAAAAAGGACCCTGGTTTGACACATCAGTCCAGGAAAACACGTAGAAGAATAAAGATTATCAGAACATGGGATTTAACTTCTTATAGCTAAGTAAATCTAGAATCCTGATGGTTTTAAGTTCTTGAGTGAATAGTTTCTATTTTGAGAAATAGTCTTTACCTCAGCAAACAAAATCTTTGACATAGTGGTCACCAAGAACCTTTTGGAGCCAACAGGAGGTTTCAATTTTTCATACCACACATATATAAAAACAAAGATGTGTATATCCTTGAAAAAGTGATGGCCTATGTACATTAATCATTTTATTTTCCCAGGGGTCAGTACAGTGTAGTGTTGCTCCTCTGCTTTTCCATCTAACATTCAGAACACGAGGACATAAATTTACATATATATTTTACTTAACAGATACTCTACTCTATACAGTGTACAGTAAAAATGCACACAGGAAACTCTACTGAGGGATGCATATGTTCATGGATAGCAACAAACTACAAAATTATGAAAAAATAAGGTCATCTGATCAAAGTCATATATGACTCCCATTTATTACTAGCATACTCAGCCCTCAACCCCCCCCTCCCACCCACCTCCCACCCCCAGTCACCTCACTATCATGGTTTTAATTTAGGAAAAGAATTTCAGACATTTTAAAACCCTTCTGTGTAACTATAACTGAACTGAAGCTTCAAAAGAGGGAGAAAAAAAAAAAAGCTGGTGATTCTCTTCTCCCCAAAATCCTTTCATCATTCTCATCAAAACATCACTTATTTATCCAGGTACTGGTTTGAACCTTTTATTGGAGACTGCCTGCGGTTGCCCAAATGAACCATTTATATCAATGATGACGTAAGTCAGGCCTATTAATAGAAAGGCAAGAGGAAGAAAAGGGGGATGAGAAAGGGGCAATAGGTGAAAGCCTTTTACATTCTGAATTATAAAAATTTTTAAAAAGACCAGCCGAACCAGCGCTCACTAAATAGCAAAGCAAACTAAGAATCAGTAGCTGGAAAAGTCCAGGAGTTCATATGACAAGAGAATGGAAATACTATAGAGCTAGCTACCATTGCTGTAGCATTTAAGAACACACAGTTTGTTGTGATTTTCACTGAAATAGTACTACCACACATAAAAACCATGAAAAACAAATTTAGACTGAATACAAATTGGGCTCCTCCAAAGTAAAAAAAAAAAATTAAAATTAACATATTTTTCTTCCAAGACCACTCTTGAAAGCAAAAGGGTATTTTAATTACAAATATTTCCTACTGTCTGATGACCCATCCATAATAACTGAGAGTTAAAAGATTACAGGTGATTTTGACATTTAATTAAACTTTATCAGTAGATTATAATCCAAAATAAAATTTCTGAACACCCTGTCATTTACATCATAATCCAACACCAATAGCAACAAAAAAAAGGTGGTGTGGAAAATAAGGCTCTAGAGATTATCCATGTCATTGCTGTGGATCTTCACAACTGTGTAAAAGTCACTAGGCCTTTGGTGCTTTAATATCATGTACAGTTATGAGATGTGTTTAAATAGCAAACTTGCTGTTCTTGAACCTACTGTGTTGAAAAGAAAAATAAAAAAAATTTTTTTGGCTCATTGACTTCTTTTAAATAATTTTTAAAAGTTGTTCTTCTAAACAATATTCCTAAAAATTATACAGCTAGCATCAGATTTCATCTTCGCCATGAGCGAGACTCATATTCATCTTCATCTTCATCGTCATCATCAGGCAAAAACAAATCTGAGGTTTCTGTTTCCTGAAGAAAGAGAGGTTAAAATCTGTTTAGTGGCACAAGAATGGTAAGTAAAATGCTTTTTACGCCAAAGGACAAACAGAGTAGTATATAAAGCCCAGGCTAGATTTCATAAGGGATGCATGCAGGAGTATCTTTCAGGGCAAAAAAAAAAAAAAAAAAAAAAAAACCCCAAAATATTTTTGTAAATGAATATAAATTCTTCTCCCCTGCTAATTTTGCTACTTTTAATAGGAGATTTCTACTCTAACATCATCAGGAAAATAATGTGGACATTTAGTACAGAAAATTAAAGACTATGAGATACATTTCTGATAAATTAAAATTAATTTTATTCTATTAAAAATTAGGAAAATAGGCCGCCGCGGGCATCTGACAAAACACACCAAGTTCGTGCGGGACATGATTCGGGATGGGTGCGGCTTTGCCCCATACGAGCGGCGTGCCATGGAGTTACTGAAGGTCTCCAAGGACAAACGGGCCCTCAAACGTATCAAGAAAAGGGTGGGGACACACATCCGCACCAAGAGGAAGCGGGAGGAGCTGAGCAACGTATTGGCCGCCCTGAGGAAAGCTGCTGCCAAGAAAGACTGAGCCCCCTCCCCTGCCCTCTCCCTGAAATAAAGAACAGCTTAACAGAAAAAAAAAAAGAATTAGGAAAATAAATGACCAAACACCTAAATATTTGTTTTTATATCCATCCAATCGTTTGTGAGAGGTGAATATACTAGCTTCCCCATGACACTGATATTCCAAATCTTACATAAAAATCTAAAATCTTAGACAAAGTAGATGTATCTGCAAACACTACCCAAATATCATGACTTTTTTTTTTCTTTTAATCTGGGGAAATTTCTGCTTTTGCTGTGTAAAATTACCCATATAGTGAGAAGACACTTGATCAAACTATAAATGCTAGGCATCTTTTAAAACCAAGATTGTCATATAAATCAGGAAAACCTCACAATGTAGCCTAAGTGTTCACTAAATAAACTAATGATAAATAACAGAAGTAAAAAAGCAAAATAAATTCTCATATATTTTAAGAAGTTGATTATTCAGTACTTTTGTTATTGAGGTCTTTAGTTTTCCAATTCTTTCCTCTATGTTCAATTTCTGCACACTCATTTTAACTAATTGTACACAGAAGGAAAATAAGAAACTCAAATCTATTACTATGGAACTTGAATAAAAAAAAGAGAAACCAACCAATTAAAGCTTAATTTGTTTATGTAATCTCTGACTTTATTCATCAGAATAAAAATTTCTAAAGCCCAAATAAATCCAATATAAATGTAAATAAAAAAGAACAGTCTTTCCTATACCAGAAGAAAATAATCCCCAAGACAGCTTTTTATGTCTCTAGACCTGTTTTAATTCTCTAATAAACATCGAAACTGGTCTTAACCCAGTATTTATTTTTAAATTTATACTATTTAATACCATAAAAAATACACAATTGAAAAGTGATCTAATTCAACTCTTATTTCCAACCATTAAATTTACCTCCTCCTTGACTTCTTCTTCTTCAGTCTCAGTGGATATAGATGGTACCTTGGGCTTGTGCCATGATATCTGTAGCCGACGGTCTTTAAATTTTGGCCCTTGGTTTGCAGCCTAAAATATATATTAGAAGAACATACAAGTTTGCACTCCAATTACTAATGATTTTTGCAAATTCTGTGTTATTTAAAAAGTATAATATAGGGCAGGGGAGAAATCTGTTAAGGTGGCTCTACAATCTCCAATGAGAGCTAAAAAACAAAATAAAGTCCCTTTTAATTAGAGCAACTATATATTCTGGTTTGCCTAGGATAACCCATGGTTTATATCTGCGTTAGGTACATGTTAGCATCTGTTTTGGTTGAAGTAATACTTTTTTTTCTAAGTACAGTTGCTCTACTTACAGAAGTCATGATGAGGACAAGAAATATTCTTAATACATGTATTGACTTTTGGCTTTGATATCTACATACATAGACTCAAACCTTAGAAATAAGTAATTTTTTTAAAGGTGAATCATCTGCTTATTCATCTCACTGCATCTCTTACAGCCCCACCTATGTTTGATAAAGTTCTTCCTATTTCCAATTCTGAAATGCTATACATTAATAAGCACCTCCCAGCTCATCTATGCATTCAGTAAACATTAAATACACCTAATAATATCCTAACTCACAAAACTGCTCCGTTTCAAATGTGTTACTTGGTACTAATTTTTAAACATTTTTTTCTCCCCAGCAAATTCCAATAAGGGAAAGCAAATTTTAAAGACAAAGCAACACAGACAAGGGAACAGGGATCCAAAGTTTCAAAAAAGTAAAAGCTTAGCCATCCCTAAAGCTTTTCTATCAAAGGTCCTCATTTATAGAACTGAGGGTTCTGAAAAACATAACAGAAGAGACTCTTTTTTATTTGGGCTTTCATTCTAGTCTATCTAGCAAAAATCATTGTTAAACCTCTTGAAGCATTTGCCAAATGTTTCCATAAAACACTTGGAGCATAGCATGGTGTGAATGTACATTAGGGCAGACTCATAAATCCATTACTGCCTGCACAGACTTCATCCTGTGTTCTAAGAGAAAAATTCCCACCATTCCTTGCAGGGTCTAAATGCTTATAACCTAACACAAAACATTATGACTCATGGGACATACCAAACTGATGTATCAAAATAGCCCTACCAAATATATATATGTACCTTTTCTTTTCTTTTTGAGACAGAGTCTTGCTCTGATTCCCAGGCTGGAATGCAGTGGGAAGATCACACTCACTGCAGCCTTGACTCCCTGAGTCCACGTGATCCTCCCACTTCAGCCTCCCAAGTAGCTGAGACCACAGGCATGCATCACCTCACCTGGCTAATTTTTTTAGTTTTATAGACGGGGTCTCCCTATGTTGCCCAGGCGGGTCTCAAACTCTTAGGCTCAAGCAATTCTCCCATCTCAGCCTCCCAAAGTGTTGGGATTACAGGCATGAGCCACAGCACCTGGTCTATATTTACCATCTTTTAAAAATCAGGTAATGTATGTAATAGAGATCCTTTACCCTTCCTCTATCCTTTAACACACAGCCCAATTACAGAGAGGCTTTCCCTGCTTGTTTTGTTCATTTCTATATTATTTGAATTTCTAAATAAAAATGCATTACTTTTATAATCAGAAAAAGTAATAAAGATTTTTAAATCTGTAATAACCGTGTTGCTCTCCAAAGAGGATAAGAGCTCTGTCCTCCAAAAGGAATAAGGCATTAAATGTATTGCATACACATTATTAAAGGAAGAACCAGAAATGTATATGCAGTCTGAAATTAAGAAAAATTTCTACTATCTAACTTAACAAATCAAATCAGCAATTAGAATAAAGATATGACGCTACCAAGTTAAGAATTCTCATACACAAATGGTGAGAACCTCAAACTGATTCTAAACTGGTAAGAATCTAAAACTGATGGGGTTCACTCCGCAATTCCACATACAGTCATCACTTGGTGTTTCTGGGGGACTGGTTCCAGGACTCTCTGTGAATACCAAAATCCATGAATGCTCAAGTCATTTACATAAAATAGTGTAGTATTAGCATATAACCTACACACATTCTCCCATATACTTTGAATCCTCTCTAGATTACTTATAATACCTAATACAATGTAAATGCTATGTAAATAGTTGTTATACTATATTGTTTAGGGAATAAAGACAAAAAATGTACATGCTCAGTACAGATGCAACCATTCATTTTTTTCCTAATATTTTTGATCCAAAATTGGTTTAATCCATGGAGGTGAAACCCACACATATGAAGGTCCAACTGTATATCCAAGAGAAATGTGTGTACATGTGTAGTTAAAAACATGTATAAGATAGCAACACTGCTTACAAAAGCCACAAAGTAGAAATAACCCAAATATCCATCAATAAGATATGAGGCTGGGCACGGCAGCTGGCACCTGTAACCCTAACACTTTGGGAGGCCGAGGTAGGCGGATCACCTGAGGTCAGGAGTTCAAGACCAGCCTGGCCAACATGGAGAAACCCCATCTCTACTAAAAATACAAAAATTAGCCAGGTGTAGGGGTGCATGCCCATAATCCCAGCTACTCATGAGGCTGAGGCAGGAGAATCGCTTGAACCCAGGAGGCAGAAGTTGCCGTGAGCCGAGATCGCGCCACTGCGATCCAGCCTGGGCAACAGAGTGAGACTCCATCTCAAAAAAAAAAGAGGATGAAAAATAAACTGTAGTATATTGATGCAACTATTATATAGTAATAAAAATGGCAAATTAATGTTACATGTAAAAACATGAATAAGTCTCACAAACATTAAACAGAAGAAGCCAAGCACAAAAGAATACACACTGTGTGATTCCATTTATATAACATTTTAAAAACAAGCAGAATACTACTGTAATATTTAGGAATGCTCATTTAGGTGATAAAACTACAGTCAATTCTCATTACGTGCAGTAGTTACGTTCTAAAAAGTTGATGCAAACATTTAATTGGCAAATACTGAGCCACTAATCATAGGGGAAATAGAATTAGATTCTTACGAGCCTCTAGAGCAACCTTGTCCAACCTGAGGCCCACGGGCCACATATGGCCCAGGATGGCTTTGAATGCAGCCCAACACAAATTTCGTAAACTTTCTTAAAACACTATGAGATTTTTACTTTTTTCCGCTCATCAGTTATCATTAGTGTTAGTGTATTTTATGTGTGACCCAAGACAATTCTTGTTCTTCCAATGTGGCCCAGGGAAGCCAAAAGACTGGACATCCCTGCCTTAGAGGGTCACAACATTTTTGTCAGCTTATCAACACATACTTTGGTTTTATGTGTTTCCGTTGACAGACATCTTATTTAATACGTATTACTGATTCATTAACATTGAACTCATGGCCAAAAGCACTGACTTATGCCTGAACAAAGCTTAACTAACACATGTATCTTTGTAAGGCACATCACAGCCTTGCACTTAGGAACACTAGACAGGACTTTAGAACTACATTCAGGGGCCATTTAAAATAAAACAGTGTAATCACGAAGAAAACAAAAAAAATTGAGAAAAATGTGGCACTAAATAGACTGCAAAGGCCGGGCATGGTGGCTCATGCCTGTCATCCTAGCACTTTAGGAGGTTGATGTCAGGAGTTTGAGACCAGCCTGGCCAACATGTGAAACCTCGTCTCTGCTAAAAAATACAAAAATTAGTGTGGTGGTGGGCGCCTGTAATCCCAGCTACTAGGGAGGCTGAGGCAGGAGAATCACTTGAACCCGGGAGACGAAGGTTGCAGTGAGCCAAGATCGCGCCACTGCACTCCAGCCTGGGAGACAGAGCGACACTCTGTCTCAAAAATAAAAAATAAATGAATAATAAAATAAATAGACTGCAAAAGGGGCATTTGTTTACAGTATAAAAGCTTAAACAAGAAGGCATAGCGCCACCTTATTTCTATCTCAGCTGAAAACGGGCACATGAGGGGACTGGCAACTGTGTGTATGTCTGAGAACGACCACGAAAGCAGAAGTACTGATTTTGGGGTTACAAATAAATTTCAGCGAGTAGATGAACTGGCAAATATGGAATCTGAAAATAATAAGGATTGACTGTATAAAGAAAGCAAGGTGTTCATCATAAAGTGAGGCTAACGGTTACTGCTCTGAGAAGGAGAGAAGGTAGATAGAGGCTGGGAGAAGCAACAAAGGGGATTGGGGTATTGGAAATGTTCTATTTCTTGACCTGAGGAATAGTATATTAGGTATTTGTCTTCTGATAAATCACTGAACTGTATGTTTATGATCAGTTTAGTTGGTTTTTATAAACTTTTTTAGGTGACTATAGGTATAACCTTTAAAAATTTTAAGGAAATAGGCTGGCTGCGGTGGCTTATGCCTATAATCCCAGCCCTTTGAGGCTGAGGCAGGTGGATCACCTGAGTTCAGGAGTTTGAGACCAGCCTGGCCAACATGGTGAAACCTCATCTCTACTAAAAACACAAAAATTAGCCGGGCGTGGTGGCGCATGCCTATAATCCCAGCTACTCGGGAGGCAAAGACAGGAGAATCCCTGAACCTGGGAGGTGGAAGATGCAGAGGGTTGAGATTGCACCACTGCACTCCAGCCTGGGTGACACGTGACTTGAGACTCTGTCTCCAAAAAAAAAAAAAAATTAAAGAAATATCAGATAGCTAAGATTTTTATGTGAAAAAGGCAAGGTTTGGAACACAGCCCTGTATTTATAATATGATCACATTTTGGTAAATGTTTTTAAAGTAAGAAGCTTTATATATGTATTCTTACATACATAGTATTTTTCTATAAAGATACCTAAGAATAGTGACTATCTTTTAAGAATGGACAAAGATGAATAAAAGGGAGATTTTAGTTTTATTAGTCATACTTTTTTTTTTTTTGGGAGACAGAGTCTTGCTCCATTGCCCAGGCTGGAGTGCAGTGGCGCAATCTGGGTTCACTCCAACCTCCACTTCCCGGGCTCAAGCAATTCTCATGCCTCAGCCTCCCGAGTAGCTGTGACTACAGGCAGATGCCACCACATCCGGCTAATTTTTGTATTTTTTGTAGAGACAGGGTTTTGCCATGTTGTTCAAGCTGTTCTCGAACTCCTGAGGTAATGTGATCCACCTGCCTCGGCCTCCCAAAGTGCTGTGATTATAGGCATGAGCCACCATACCCAGCCCTAGTCATCCTTTTAACCATTTGCATATATTATATTTTTATAAGGTTTTTTTTTTTTTTTGAGACAGAGTCTCGCTCTGTCTCCCAGGCTAGAGTGCAGTGGTGCCATCTCGGCTCACTACAACTTCCACCTCCCAGGTTTAAGCGATTCTCCTGCCTCAGCCTCCTGAGTAGCTGGGACTACAGGCGCATGCCACCATGCCTGGCTAATTTTTTGTATTCTTAGTAGAGACGGGGCTTCACTGTGTTAGCCAGGATGGTCTCAATCTCCTGACCTCGTGATCTACCCACCTCGGCCTCCCAAAGTGCTGGGATTACAGGCACGAGCCACCGCACCCGGCCCTAAAAAGTACTTTTTCAAAAAATCTAGGATTAATCTCTTAACATATCTGTTACTTATTAAAGTACCTAATTGTTCTACACATACATATATATTCTCTCATATACACATCTAAATATGGTTTAAAATGATAAAATATTGGGAAAAAATGGGATGTCCATCAATATACGGCAGTTCAAATGTAGTACGATACATCTGTGCGATGAAATACCACGCAGTCATTAAAAAGAACGAAGCAACACCACATGCACTAGCATAGAACAATCTAGCAGTCTAATATATATGAAGTAAAAAGTACATATGGCAAAAGGGTGTTGTATAACATGTTACCATTTTTATAAAAGAGAGAACAAATAATATATATATATAGAGAGAGAGTATCTTTAAGCAGATATATGAGAAACTGGTAACAATAATTGTCCACAGGGAGTGAAATTGAGTGACTGGAGGTAGAAGGGAATCTTATTTTTCATTGTATACACTTTTACTCCTTTTTCATTTTGTTTATATGTCTTGGCCAAGGAAATAATTCAAATAAAAAAATATATATGTGAATATGAGATCAACTATATATACCATAAATTAAAAATTATATGCATATTAGGGTTCTTGGTAGAAGCTGCTCTAAGAGAAATTCATGTAGTCCAGTCATTTTCCCAGATTAGAAATTGACGCCCAATCTATGCTAGTCATCATATATCAATCAACTGACTGACAGATAAAAAAACAAACTTCAAGTCTATATGAGGGAGAGCAAACAGGTACTCTCATCCAATGTCACTACAAGTATAAATTAGTACAACAGTCTAAAGGGTTATTTGGTGAGCTGTACCAAAATTTCAATGCCTGCCTTTGATCCAGTTATCTCCTTCCTAGGAATCTACCTAAAGCAGTGGTTCTCAATTGGAGACATCACTCTAGCAGGTATTTTGGTAGTCACAGTGACTGAGAAGCACTTATTGGCAATTAATAGGTGGTAGCCAGGGGTGCCAGAAGTTTTACAATGTGCAGCACTGTCCCACATAATGAAAAATTATCGGCCAGGCATGGTGGCTCACGCCTGTGATCCCAACACTTAGGGAGGCTGAGGCGGGCGGATCACGAGGTCAGGAGATCGAGATCATCCTGGCTAACACAGTGAAACCCTGTCTCTACTAAATATACAAAAAATTAGCCAGGGGTGGTGGCGGGCAACTGTAGTCCCAGCTACTCAGGAGGGTGAGGCAGGAGAATGGCGTGAACCCGGGAGGCGGAGGTTGCAGTGAGCCGAGATCATGCCACTGCACTCCAGCCTGGGTGACAGAGCAAGACTCCGTCTCAAAAAAAAAAAAAAAAGAAAGAAAAATTATCCCAGTAAATATGCCAAATCTAACACGATGTATATAACATTGTTCATAATAGTGAAATAGTAAACAACCTACCTAATTCATCAATAGGGAGTTGTACATAAAAATTATGGCATATTCTTACAATAGAATGCCTTTAAATAAGACAAATGTATACCTATATTCATAAACATGAACAATTCTCCATGATACACTACGGATGAAAAAACAAACTCCAAAACAGCATAGGTAGTATGTATACGTATGACAGATACAGGTGCTAGAAAGATGTTCATAAAAATGTAATTGATAAGATTTCAAATTCGTTGTGCCTTCTCCTTTATAATCTGTATTGTTTGAATGTTTTAAAAGCATCATCTTTGTAAAGAAATTTTCAAAATTAAGGGAAAAAAATTAAGGCAGTTTAGAGTTTCAATGTCTTTATGGGTCATAGAATTACTATTGCCATATTTCACTCCTAGAACTAGCTACGAAAATTATATTTTCACCTGAAGAATCCTGATCACAGTAAAGCGTGCAGAAAAGGTAAACTCCTGATCACTTGTGACAGATAACAACAGTAAAGGGTCATGGCTCACAAATCACCTATATTATCTTTTAATTTTTAAGTTGTTTTGTAAAGATAGGGTCTCACTATGATGCCCAGGTTGGTGCTGAACTTCTGGGTTCAAGCAATCCTCCCACCTCAGCCTCCCAAAGTGCTGGGATTACAGGCAGGTGCCACTACGCCAGGCCTACATTACTCTTTTAACAAGGTCTGATGAAGGGCAATCAATGAAGCACTATCTAAAAAACTTTCTCCACATGTTAAATACAAAGAAAAGGCTAATTTTTGTTGTGGAAAGCACAAAAGAAAACTATTTGCCTAACTATAAGGTATCATTTCCATGTACAGTAACATTCTCAAATATATTTTTCATATACTTGGAAGGTGGGGGGAAATCCCTGTCTAGAGAGGCTGTGGGGAAAAGCTAACTATGTGCGAAGTCTTTAGTAATTAAAGCAGAAATACTCAGTTGCCTTATATGAAGTTTCAGGAATGGCAGGAGTGAGAAATTAGAGGTTTTATCCAGTAAGAATATAAAAATTATAACAAATTATATAAATATTGTGGGAGCACAGGTTCTAAACAGTACTTTAGAGATAAACCTCTTTCTTAAGACTCAAAGGGACTTCTGGCTAAAGATGGGGAACTGACCATCTGTGGTATGCAATTTCATACCCTTCCCCAGACCCCCACTGAAATGACAGTAGAATAATTTATTTTTTTAAGGTATAAATTTGTAAGAAAAAAATAAAACACAACAAGGTCAAAAAAAATGGAGCGGTGGGAAGCAGAAAGACTAATGGGAAGTCAATATATAATGCTTAAAATTTAAAAATCAAGAAGTAACAGTAAAAACAGGAATTTAAAAAAAGAGAAAAAAACTGGCCAGGTGCAGTGGCTCAGGCCTGTAATCCCAACACTTTGGGAGGTCAAGGCAAGAGGAAAAAAGCCTAATAAAAGGCAACATGGTAGGATAGAAGAGAAATATGTAAATATGAGCAGCTGAATTTCTGAATGGATCAATCCTAAAACCTAACTTTAGACTTCTTCAAAAGAAGGAAAAATTCAAAATTCTTAGTTAAATGAGCCATACTACTTGAAAAATATCAAAGTACAGTCTATATATTCCAAATATTTAGAAAAAATAACTTTTCCTTTTGTATCTAGCCGAACCTCCCTTCAACAGGGATGAAGGAATGTACTTTAGTTTTTGTCCCATCTGTGCCCTTGGCAAGGCTGTTAAAATTTTCAACTTCGGAATTAAACTTCAATTATAAATATTTAACATTAACTTCATTAAGATATTAAAAATCTTAAGATTTCTGTGAAAAAAAAGATATATAAATAAAGATTCTTCTATTAAACAATTCTTTCTGGGCCAGGCACAGTGGCTCATGCCTGTAATCCTCACACTTTGGGAGGCTGAGGCAGTGGATCACCTGAGGTCAGTAGTTTCAGACCAGGTTGGCCAACATGGTGAAACCCGTCTCTACTAAAAAATACAAAAAAAATTAGCCAGGAGGTATACACGCCTGTAATCCCAACTACTCTAGAGACTGAGGCAGGTGAATCACTTGAACCCAGGAGGCAGAGACTGCAGGGAGTCGAGATCACACCACTGCACTCCAACCTGGGCGACAGAGCAAGACTTCCTCTCAAAAAAAAAAAAAAAAAAAAAAAAAACAATTAGAAAGTTCTTTCTGGATTCACTGATTTTGATCTTTAAAATATATAAAATTAGGCCGGGCGCAGTGGCTCAAGCCTGTAATCCCAGCACTTTGGGAGGCCGAGACGGGCGGATCACGAGGTCAGGAGATCGAGACCATCCTGGCTAACATGGTGAAACCCCGTCTCCACTAAAAAAAATACAAAAAAACTAGCCAGGCAAGGTGGCGGGCGTCTGTAGTCCCAGTTACTCAGGAGGCTGAGGCAGGAGAATGGCGTAAACCCGGGAGGCGGAGCTTGCAGTGAGCTGAGATCCGGCCATTGCACTCCAGCCTGGGCGACAGAGCGAGACTTCGTCTCAAAAAAAAAAAAAATATATATATATATATATATAAAATTATATTTATATATTTCAATTAATTATGTTTAACTTAAATATTTGATATATAAAGTAATATAATAACATACTAGGGGTCTGCATACTACAGCCCTCAGGATAAATGTAGCCCAGCACCCTGTTTTTAATGACCTAGGAGCTAAGAATGGTTTTTACATTTTTGAAAAGGTTATTAAACGAAAAAAATGTTCATCCACTGAAGTACAAAGAAGAAAAAAAAAAGAAAAAGAACTAGAAAGGAAAGAGGAAGAGAGGGAAGAGCAGGTGAAAAAGAGAAGACAATGTATTTACTATCTAGTCCTTCAGAGAAGAAGTGTGCTGATCTCTGATACATATTATTAATATATTTATATATTAATGTATGTTTTTATGCTGTTATATATACAATGTATTTACTATCTAGTCCTTCAGAGAAGAAGTGTGCTGATCTCTGATACATATTAATATATTTATATATTAATGTATGTTTTTATGCTGTTATATATATAACCTGCACTATAAATTAAATATTCTATGTATTTTAAATTTGTATATGCTTTAATCTATATATACCTTTCATGTATGTACCTGGGACCAAAAAGATCAAGATCAACCAATATCCGCAAATTTGGTTTTAAAATACACAACATAAAACACTGATGCTTCATCCCAAAAGTGAATGTGAAGTAAAAAGTCTGATTTTAAAAGTAGTTTGCATTGGCCGGGCACAGTGGCTCATACCTGTAATCCCAGCACTTTGGGAGGCCAAGGCGGCCAGCGGGCAGATCACTGGAGGCTAGGAGTTTGAGACCAGCCTGGCCAACATGGCAAAACCCCATCTCTAGTAAAAATATAGAAAAATTAGCTAGGTGTGGTCATGCATGCCTATAGTCTCAGCTACTCAGGAGGCTGAGGCACGAGAATCGCTTGAACCCAGGAGGCAGTGGTTTGCAGTGAGCTAAGATTGTGCCACTACACTCCAGTCTGGGTGACAGATGGAGACTGTCACAAAAAAAAAAAAAAAAAAAAAAAAGATAACTACCTATTTAAAAAAAAAAAAAAAGGAGTATGTGTTCCTCAGGAACTATGGAAAATAGAGACGTGCTAATACTACTACCACTAAAAATACAAAAATTAGCCCGGTGTGATGACTAATACCTGTAATTCCAGCTACTCAGGAGGCTAAGGCAGGAGAATCGCTTGAACCCAGGAGGTGGAGGTTGCAATAAGCCAAGATTGCGCCATTGCACTCCAGCCTGGGCAACAAGAGCAAAACTCTGTCTCAAAAAAAAAATAAATAAATACGTTTTTAAAGGCAGCAAAACACTGTCAAACATTTACACGGTTATCATTTTTCACTATTACATGCACTATAATGAGCATATTTATAGCTGCCATTTGCATACAACCATAACCCACTTATGGTAAGTTCTTAGACTATTGAAGAGCAAACTCTGAAGGACTCCAGAATTCGATTCCGAATAACTTCATTAAAATCCATCCATCATTTTTTCATATAGATACGGCTCACCCATGATCCTTTCATAATCATTAAGAATAGAAGAATATTTAAAATACAGATTTTACCTTGGCCTCTGTGAGATACAAAAGACCTTGAAGAACAGTTACCTTTTATGTTTGCTAACTCTATTCACAATAATGCCTAAGCATATGTATTTCTGTATTTCAAAGAAAGCATACTATATTGCCCAAGTAGTTATTATTAGGGAAGCGTGCTCCTCGTACTCAAGACCCTATCTGATAGCACGCTATCAAACAAGAAAACAAAAGAGCCATCCAAACCAAAGGAAGTGTTTTGTTCCTAAGTTACCTCATCTGCCTTAGCTTTGCTTGCTCTTTTCCTAAGTGTCAAGACATAACCACATCTGCCAACTGAATGCCACACTGCAGACTTGTCAGGTACATGTACATAAAAATTGGTTATTATTAGATGCTTTAGAATGGTTCTACTTTTCAGAAGGAAAGAGATCCATTTGAGCATGACTTCTGGGTTAAATTTTAAACATCTACATATAGTCTCCAGTGACCACAGGAATGAACATGTAGCTGTCTTCCTAGTAAGATTAACTATTTTTTGTAACTGAAACTTTCTGCAATGAGTCAAATTTGTAGAAATTCTGCTTCACATAATCCAATATCACCTCACCAGAACTGGTATTCGTTCTACATGACCAATTTATTTGGCAAGGAGATTTTAATTTTATAAACTAAACCTTAAAAGACAAAAATCAACATTCGGGCAGCCTTCACAAAAATACCCTGCACTTGTATAGTGCTTCGCCATCCTCTTTACTCCTCAAGAAGTCACTTGGAGCTATCCTCCCACTTTACAAAAACGGCAAATAAGGGTTACACCAGGGAAAGAACTGGGTCAAGAGTGAACCATTCATAACCCAGAGGACATTCAAATGTGGAATGTCCTTTTCATAACAGCCTATCTTCCCCAAGAATCAGGGTGAAACAAGGTTAATGGGCATCAAACTAATAAGAACACTTGAAGTGAAGCCTTGCTCTTTATGATTTCCCTCACTATCTTTAATATTTTTTGTTTTCTTTTTGAGATGGAGTTTCGCTATTGTGGCCCAGGCTGGAGTGCAATGGCACTCTCTCAGCTCACTGCAACCTCTGCCTCCCAAGTTCAAGCAATTCTTCTCCCTCAGCTTCCCAAGTAGCTGGGATTACAGGTGCATACCACCACACACAGCTAATTTTCGTATTTTTAGTAGAGATGGGGTTTCATCATGTTGACCAGGCTGGTCTCAAACTCCTGACTGACCTCAGGTCATCCACCTGCCTCAGCCTCCCAAAGTGCTGGGATAACAGGCATGAGCCACTGTCCTGGGCCATCTTTAACATTTAATAGGGCTAAAAATATTTCCTCTCAAAAGAGTTGTTTGAGGAATAGGGAACCTAGTTATCTTGGTTCCACTATTTATTAATTATATGATTGCTGTTGACATTTTAAGTTGTGGTGTTCACATCTGTTGTACACATAGGATTTCACATGTATACCGTTTTACATGTATTTCACATTTATACAGTCATTTAAAATTAAATGCGATCATGTATGAAAATGTTCTAGCACAAATAATGCTCAATAAAATATTTACTGAATGAATGAGTGCCTGGAAAGAGTATATACTGCATATGTCCAAAACAGTAAAGACATTTGCCTGTAGCAAATCTATTTGCATGTTTGCCTAAAAGTAAGGGGTTGTCACTACATACAGAATATAACTAAATATACCTGTTATCCTAATAAATTCTTTCTTTGAATTTTGCCTCTATCCCAGACTGTTTCACTATTAACTGTAAATACCTGGTAAGCCATGTAATAAACCTAAAACAAGCATTAAGTATAGCTTTGAAACAACTTGTCACTACAAATGCACTTAAGTGGAGTATTATGGAATCAAAAGCAAGAGCTGCTTCTTGACTTTTAAATATATTAAATAGGCATTTGGTAGTATTCATGTTTTTTACAACTGATTTTTCTAATCTACAAAACATTTGACATTTATACACACTGCAGCAAGGAAAATGATGAACACAGTGTTTTTAGAGTTAGCATTTGCTGTTTTAAAAACTTACTGAGAAATGTTGAAGCAAGTCTTCTTTTTCTTCCTCAATGAATCCTCCAACTGTTAGTGCTTTGGGGCGATGGTCCACCACCATGTGATTTAGTGAGCCCCTTCCTCTTCCTCCACGCCCTCGGCCTCTTCCTCGACCTTGAGAGGACATGGTCTTTCCTCGACCCACAGGTAAAATACCTAACCGTGCAGCCTGAATAACAACAAAAAGTAGAATGCAGCATATATTATTAGACTAAACCTTAAAAACAAAGGAAAACTTTTTTTTTCTTTTATTTTTTGAGATGGAGTTTCACTCTTGTTGCCCAGGCTGGAGTGTGATGGCGTGATCTCGGCTCACTGCAACCTCTGCCTCCCGGGTTCAAACGATTCTCCTGCCTCAGCCTCCCGAATACCAAGTAGCTGGGATTACAGGCATGCGCCACCACACCTGGCTAATTTTGTATTTTTAGTAGAGACAGGGTTTCTCCATGTTGGTCAGGCTTGTCTCAAACTCTTGACCTCACGTGATACACCCACCTCAGCCTCCCAAAGTGCTGGGATTACAGGTGTCAGCCACCATGCTGGCCAAAGGAAAACTTTTTTGAGATGTTAAATGTGGTGGGGCACTAACTCCTTTTAAATCTCACCTCAACCTGTAACTGACTGAGTTTTTTCCGTAATTCTGTGGTGTCTTCTCCTGAGGACAGCCTCTTGTGGAGGTCCAGTTCAGTATCTAGTAACTCCTTCTGGGCCTTTGGAAAAATTGAAAATAAAAAGGTATTTTTTAGATAACTTACAAGATCTTCTCCAGAACATTATAGTTACACAATGACACAGAGAATGAGAGGATGCAATAAACATGGGTGTTTTGAAAAAACTAACTTTACAGATATAGTAGTGTCAACATGTAAAAAGTAAATGGGTATCAGTGAAAAATAGTAAGCATTAGACGGCTTAAAAATCAGATCCTAGGAACAGACACCTGAGATGAGGGAGCTCAGAATAACTGTCACATAATAAAGTATCACAAATGAAACACAAAAGAGCAAAATAAATTATATAGTAAAAATGTATTTATAGTACAAAAGTAACAGCTACATAATTACTACCAGATTGGAATCCATAACTGTTGCCATTCTCTTTTTTATTAGAGACAAATTATTTATCAGTCTTTAAGAGACATGACTGCCAGTGATATTTTTCACCTCTTTAATTTTTAAAATGTGCATATATATTTTCTATTAATTAGAAAAAAATTCAATAAAAAACATTTTTATTATACTTTTAAGAAGAAATCTTAAACATTTTATGTTGCTATACTGATAGAGAACCATAATTTCAAATTTAATGTAATATTGCATAGAACAATTTACATTCTACATATCTGACAAATTTATTACCAGTTCTGAGAGGACTAGAATTGTCTATAATCACACCACAGAACTGTGGTATAATGGAACCACTGTCTAAACCAAGTACAGGCAAGGAAACAGATAGAAATTAATAAAATTAGACTTAAATAGATCTAGAACTTCTGATTATTCTTTTTAATAACATGCCACATTTTTACTCATATGAATAGGCCAGGCTACTTTTTTAAAAGGATGGTTTTATTACAATACTATTACAGCATTAAAAAAAACACTGCTGAAATGGGAAATACCTCTTTCACTACCATCACTCTAACAGTGTCATCTTCAGCAGGGAACCAAAATATTCAGTTAAAAAACACATCTCTGTTCAAACAGGGTATTATGAACCTCTTCCCAAAAAGGGTACAGAGAATCTGTACAAACACTTAAAAAAAAATTGTGGCAGCTGGGTGCAGTGGCTCACACCTGTAATCCCAGCACTCTGGGAGGCCAAAGTGTGAGGACTGCATCTGAGGCAAGCCTGGGCAATATAGTGAGAACTTGTCTCCTTAAAAAAAAAAAAAAAAAAAAAAAAAAGTACTATAATCAGGATATATTTAAGTACAATAATTGTTTGCCTATATTCCTATTAGGATATTAGCTACCTAAGGGTTCCATTGTACTTTCAAGGTGCCAGGCACATGGCAGATGTTCAATAACCCTATGTTAAATAAAAAAATGCAAATAGATACCTCTGTTTTTGTCTTCACTTTAGATGGTGTGGAGACTGCAGAAGATGTTTTTAATTCATCTTTTAATTGTGAGATCTTCTCTCCAAGCTCTTTCAAAGTCTTCATTATATTTGCTCTTTCTTCTGGTTTCATGTTTTTGTTTTTTTCTAACTTGGATATTAACATCTACGAAATAAACAGAAAAAGGTAAAACCATGCTTAATAAACTTTAATATAAAGAAGACTTTAAAAATCACGAATAATACTTTTAAAATCAATTCTATACATCAATTCTAGCATGCAAATAATGAGTTCTTGTTTTACCTTTTGGCATTCTATTTGTTTTTCTAACACTTCTTGTCTTTTTTTCCTCATATCTTGTTGTAACTTCATTGCTTCCTATATAAGTGAAAAAGAAATTAATACAGATAACATAATTTGCCACCATTCTCAACTCATTTTTTCTGGGTCCTCCCTGAGACAGACTGTCCCCCTAATAAAAAAATAGCTGACACCAAAGATGAAACCTTTGAGTATATTTTCTCTAACACTTTCAACATAATAGAGTTTATAACTGTACTTAAAAAATATTTAAAATATTGGACCTAATTAGCTATCTCTATGAGATTTATTGACTTGAATGACCTGAATGTCCTTATGAAGAAAAACAAAAGTTGTTTTCACTTGCCAATGTAATAAGCTAAATCCTTATTTTTGAAGTTTAAAGTTTAAAAATGTGAGGCTAGGCATGGTGGCTCAACCTGTAATCCTAGCACTTTGGGAGGCTGAGGTGGGAGGATTGTTTGAGTCCAGCCTCAGCAACAGAATGAGACCCTGTCTCTACAAAACAATGAACAAAATTAGCCGGGGCACGGTGGCACATGCCTACTCAGCTACTCAGAAGGCTAAGGTGAGAGGATCATTTGAGCCTGGGACATCAAGGCTGCAGTGAGCCATGATCATGCCACTGTACTCAACCTGAGCCACAGAGACCTCGTCGAAAAGAAAAGAAAAGAAAAAGAAAAAAATGACATGCAGCTATAGGTTAGAAATGATAGAGTAGGCCGGGAACAGTGGCTCACACTTGTAATCCCAGCACTTTGGGAGGCCGAGGCAGGTGGATCACCTGAGGTCGGGAGTCCAAGACTAGCCTGACCAACATGGAGAAAATTCGTCTCTACTAAAAATACAAAATTAGCCGGGGTGTGGTGGCACATGCCTGTAATCCCAGCTACTCTGGAGGCTGAGGGAGGAGAATCACTTGAACCTGGGAGGCGGAGGCCGCGGTGAGCTGAGACCATGCCATCGCACTCCAGCCTGGGCAACAAGAGCGAAGCTCTGTCTCAAAAATAATAATAATAATAATAATAATAATAATAATAATAATAGTGTAAAATCTATGGATTTCACCAGGAAAATTGTGCCTCCCACCCTCCTGTTAAATCTCTAATTATACTGAGATAGTACATACAAATATCTATTTAATTTGGAAAACCCTATGTGAACTTAATAGGATGACAATGAAACTCAGAACTGAATCATATAGATAATAATTACAAAAGTGTTATATTTTATATGAATTATTATCTACCTAGGAATTTTAAAAAAGAAAATAAACCCTAGAATTGGAGGGAATAATAGTGTATTTAAAAAAATTCTGAATGGCAATTGTGAAACATTTTTTTCTGTATGTCCATCCTTTTTTTTCCAAGTGTACATTAGAGAAGCTATATGAGCACTATGATGTCATGCCCTACCGACATGAACTGATTTAAAAGTGATAATGTAACCACTTAACAATTCAACGCATCTTTTCTTCTGTAAGGCAAGAAGAATCAAGACTGTTACCTGTTTTTTTTTAAGCACTTCTTGAACATCATGAGATTTAGACCCTGAACAGAGCTTTGAAGGTGTCTTTAAGTTTGAGGAGCTGTAAATCAGTTTTGGATGGCCTGGAGTTGAAAATATCTAAAAGATAAAGAAAAAAAAAAAGCACACACAAATATAATTATATCTAAAGAAAACAAAAGCACACACAAATATAATTATATCTAAAGAAAAAAAGCACACACAAATATAATTATATCTTAGAAATGCTTAGAGTAATTTTTTAGAAATGATGCATGTATTTCTACTCTTCTTAGGATTTAAATTTTCTTTCTACATTTAAAAACTTCATTATAAAATCTAGTTCTTTATTCATAAATTTGTCACCCAAAAGATAAAAACAGCCTTACTGCCCTCCTGTTAAACACAATTTCACAAAATACCAACATCAGACAAAGCTGCTCTTGTGACCATAACAGATCAAGACAAAATGAAGACCACTCCCTAATCATGACTGAACAGAGACAAAAACATGAATGCTATCCAAACCATAAAATGACTAAACATAACGTTTACGCCAGGAATGACTGCTGCTTCTTTACCATTTACTACTTTAGCCTCATTCCAGGTAAGATTTAGTAAGATATCCTATTACAGAATTTATGCCTGTTTCCTTAAATCCTTCTAAATCATCTAACTTAGCCGAAATCCTAAAATAAGTCCTTTTGGCACACACAGTTGCATTGTGTGTACCTCTCACTGAATAATAAGTTGAATTTGTTTGGCTACAGGTGGTATCTGGCTGGAGGGTATCATAAGTTGTTTTTTGTTAGGTGAAGTGCCGAACAAAAATCCTTGTTTCCAATAACTGAAAAATCCTTCTAAGAATTCAGCTACTTTTTTTTTTGTTTTTTTTAATTTTTCCTTTCTTCCTTTTTTTTTAAAGACAAGGTCTCACTATGCTGCCCAGGCTAGAGTGCGGAGGTGCAATCACGGCTTGTTGCAACCTCAATCTCTTGGGCTTAATCCCACCTCAGCTTCCTGAGTAGCTGGGACTATAGGTGCGAGCCACCACACCTGGCTGGTTTCTTTTCTTTTTTGTAGAGATAGGGTCTCTCTCTGTTGCCCAGGCTGGTCTCAAACTCCTGGGCTCAAGTGATCCTCCCACCTCAGCCTCCCCAAGTACTAGGATTAGAGGTGTGAGTCACTGTACTGGTCTTCTTTGAAACTTTTTAATTAATTTTGAATAATATAAGAGAGAGAGAAAATAATAGTAAGAAATCCATGGAAAATTCAATCTCATAAATAATATATCCAAATGTAAGACTTCTCTCAATCACCACAACACTTAATTATCATCAAAACTAAACTAGTTTACACAGGAAAGTCCTGCATGTACCATAAGAACCTTGTATAGCTGATGTTCATGTTATCATTTATTTTATTAAAATGGCAACAACTAAAATTTACTGAGCACTATTTATGTGCTACACATTCCCCTCTTGGGCTTTTTTTTATTAACATAAAATTAACATTAAAGTTTTAATTCCCATAGCAACAGCTAGTAAGAGGCAGGTTAAGTCAGTCAGGGCCATCTGACTTGAAACTCTTTAATCACTTTTTTTTTTTAAATAATGGAATTTTTGAAACACACAAAAGTACCAAGCAGCAACAATAATCAATATATAAAATAATCTTCTTTCATTTATATCCCCAACTAACTATATTCTTATCCCAAATATCATATGATCCATAATATTTCAATTATATCTCTAAAAGATATGGACTCCTTTCATTTTTCAACATAACCACAATACTATCACAATATATAGTTAAAAGGCAATAACACTTCTTTAATATTAAATATTCACCTCTCCAGTTCCAGCTTGTAATTTTCTAAACAATTTCCTCCCATTTGAAATGGGATCTATTAAAGTCCATGTAAGTATAACTTGTTGTATCTCTTTGAAGTCTCCTTTACTTCATAGTTTCCCTCTCCATCTCTTGCTTTTCGTTGCAAATTGTTTGTTGAAGAAACCAGGTCACTCATCCAGTAGTACTACCCCACAGGATTCTATGGTACCCTTGAAGATGTCCCTCTATACCCCAAATTTCTTTTAAATTAGTGGGTAGATCTAGAGGTCTGATCAGATTCGTTTTTCTCTTTGACAGAACTCTAGTATTCTCTGACACTCTCCTTACTTTCTAGTTTGATACCATATTCTAGTCTCATCTGCAATACTGCCAGTCTCAGGTCTGGAGACAGCTATTTCTTCAAGGTTCCCTGGATCCCTTTGAGTGCTAGGGATGCTCAATGACTGGGCTGGTCATTGTTTCTAGACCTTTTCAGTGAATAGAATTGGGAAACGTTTGGGGAATATTTCGTTGCCTTTCTTTCCCTTTAAGATAAAATACAACCTGAGTTTATACTGATAGTTTCTATTCAAATGCAGGACTACAGCGTATTTACTTAATCTTATCTATCTTCTATCTCTCTTTTCAGCCACACTGAAAATCTCAGTTGTCAAGGACATCAGCATAATTCCTCATTTTAATTACCCTACAATGCTCACAGATGGGTTTCAGAATATCAACAATGCCAATGTTGATATGATTTCTTTAAATCGTTTTTTGTCCTCAGGGTATATCACACTAGGAATATACCATCAAATCACTGTTTTAAAGCACTCAGTGCAGATATGCTAGCTCATGGGTTTCACTTTTCTTTTCACTTTTTAGGGATTACTTCTATTTCATTTTACTTTATAATTACATTCAGAATTTATTTACATGGTTCCAAGTCAAATCTACAAAACAAGACATAATCAAAAGTCATCTAGCTTCTTCTATACTTGCCATAACCACAGGATTTAAATAATATGAATTATCTTTTTGGTTTTTTCCTGTTATAAGCAAATACTTCTCTGTGTTCACTGCCTCTACTTTTTCACACCAGCAGTAGTAAACTATGTATTTTTTCTTCCATTTTGCTTTTTTACTGAATATATTCTGATAATCACTCCATAGTATATATAAAAATATTCTTCATTCTTTATATAGTTGTATATTTACTGTATAGATATACTACATTTGCAGTAACCAGTCCCCTACAGATGGGCATTTGGGTTGTTTCCAATCTTCTGTTATTATAAAGGGTATATCATTACTAGCCTTGCACATATGTCTATCTATATTTTGGCTAGTATACCTTTGACATAGATTCTTAGAGGGAAGATAACTAGTTTAGTAATGCATATACATAATTTTGGCAGATACTGTACTGCCAAATTTCCTTTCATGAGGGTTGTATCATTTAGTTTTTTCAATCAACATCTAAATCTCAGATCCATTTGGAATTTATACTGGTTTATGATATAATAAAAAAAAAAAGGATCAGATCTTATTTCATCTTTTCCCTACTGGCTATCCAGTTATCCCAATACCATTTATCAACATGTCTATAACTTCCCCACTGATCTGGGACACTTTGTTATTATATAATAAACTCCTATGTGCAATTGAGTCTATTTCTAGATTTTCTATTCTGTTCCACTAGTCTTGTCTATTCATGAGTCAATATCAGGTTGTTTCAGTTACAGAAGCTATATTGTATTTTTTGGGATAGCATGCATTGCTGCTCTTCCTCTGCAGTTTTCTTTGCTTTTTCTGCTTATTTTTCTTTTTATTTAGCTCTCTTTGTAATAATCACCATGCTCAAGAGTTATAGTATAGATATATTACTAAAAATAAATTACTTAAAACATATTTCAAAGTTTGGTTTTTTTACTATGACAGAATACCCTTCACTAAATTCTTAAAAGATGAAATTAAAGAAATTAACTAATAAAGACACTTATCTATTAATAAATATCTAAAATTCGGCTGGATGCAGTGGCTCACGCCTGTAGTCTCAGCACTTTGGGAGGCCGAGGTGGGTGGATCACCTAAAGTCGGAAGTTCGAGACCAGCCTGACTAACATGGAGAAACTCCATCTCTACTAAAAATACAAAATCAGCCAGGCATGGTGGCACATGCCTGTAATCTCAGCTACTCAGGAGGCTGAGGCAGGAGAATTGCTTGAACCCAGGAGGCAGAGATTGTGGTAAGCCGAGATTGTGTCACTGCACTCCAGCCTGGGCAACAACAGCGAAACTGTCTCAAAAAAAAAAAAAATTAAATAAATAAATAAATAAATATCGAAAATTCTCAAATTCCTACTTCACTTTGTTTTTGTTTTTGTTTTTTGAGACAGTCTTGCTCTGTCACCCAGGCTGGAGTGCAATGGCGTGATCTTGGCTCAATGCAATTTCCGCCTTCTGGGTTCAAGTGATTCTCGTGCCTCAACCTCCCGGGTAGTTGGGAATACAGGTGCCTGCAACCACGCCCTTCTTATTTTTTTGTAGTTTTAGTAGAGATGGGGTTTCGCCATTTTGGCCAGGCTGGTCTCGAACTCCTGACCTCCGTTGATCCACTCACCTTGGCTTCCCAAAGTGCTGGGATTACAGGTGTGAGCCACCACGCCCAGCCTCCTACTTAACTTTGAATAGGAAAAAAATTTCACTAGCAAATTTCTGACTGCAACATGGAAATTAGAGAGGTATACCTGCCACACTTAGGTTAGCTGTCACAACTGTCTTGACTGTCTGGCTGATAACTAATTTATTTTGTTAATTCATTGAATGTTTCTAAATATATCTGAAGCTCCCAAAAATGCCTACCTGGCAATCTTCTCCAGCACCACCAGACTGATTCAATAAATGTGATGCATCACTCTGGTTACCACCTGCATGTCCAAGACGATGTTTAACAGGAACTTTGTTAAGAACATATGCACCTGATGTCTGTGGTTTGCTCATCATCTGCATATACAAAATAAACACTTATGTGGCAGAAGTTTAAAAACATGCCTAGGAATGATACAAATTTAAGATGATTACTCTAGGGAAGAAGATAAGAAAATGGGAATGGGAAGGTGCTTCCATTATCCATAAGGTTTTATTTTTTAATGACACTGGTGAATATACAAATGATTGATAGATTATTCATACTTTTTGGAATGTCTAAAACATATCACAACAAAATGCATGCACCTACACACAAAAAAACAACTATTTTTTAATGTTTCCTCTGGTATGCAATGCTCTGAAAGAATTAGAGGGTCTTGGCTGGGCACAGTGGCTCATACATATAATCCCAGCACTTTGGGAGGCCAAGGCAGGTGGATCACCTGAGGTCAGGAGTTCAAGACCAGCCTGGCCAACATGGTGAAACCCCATCTCTACTAAAAATACAAAAATTGGGCAGGCATGGTGGCATGCACCTGTAGTCGCAGCTACTCGAGAGGCTGAGGCGGGAGAATAGTTTGAACCCAGGAGGCAGAGGTTGCAGTGAGCCAAGATTGCGCCACTGCACTCTAGCCTGAATGACGACAAAGCGAGACTGTCTCAAAAAAAAGAAAAGAAAAAAATAAGAAGAATTAGGGGGTCTTCTGACAGTGGCTTAATATGAATAACTGTGAAATGATCACCTCAAAAACATAATGCAATATTGGGCTGTACTAACAGAACCTGTCTAATGATCACCATGAAGGTGATAGTACGAACTCTTTTCTACACTATTCATCCAACATCTAGGGGAAGCATTCACCTTTGGGCCCTTACATGAAGTGGGATACAAGTGGGATAACTGAAAGAGAATTTAGATGCAAATGAGCAGGATGATAAATGGAGTTGACACCATGTACTATAAGGAATACTTTTTAAAAATCTGAATGCATTTACTCTAAGCATGAGATTTATCTAGGTCAGTATCTGAATGGCTCTGATGTGCGGTATTTTGTTCTTTTGTTTTTTCCTTCCTTCATCTATTCAATCAAATATGTTTTGAGCAATATGTACCAGGTATTGTTTTAGGCACTAGGGATAGAATGGACACAACAGGCAAAATTCCAGTTCTCTTGGAGATTCTATGCCCATTTTTAGAAGGAACGTATAATTTTTTTTACATGAGAAACAGGAGGGCAAATGGGTGACACAAAAAAGACTGATTCTAATACAAAATAAAGAAATAGCTCTACAGTCAAAGTTGCTCAGTGGTAGATGGTTATTACACTTTAGTGTGCATAACAGTAACTTAAGAGTACTTGTTAAACATGTATATTTATAGGCCCCATAGCTAGAGACTGACTCTACACAGGTTTGAGAAGGTGAAGCCCAGGAATTTGCACCCAGGTAAGTGATTCTGATGTAAAATAGCACGTCTCAAACTTTAAGGTATGTAAGAATCACCTGGAGAGCTTGTTAAAACACAAATCCTTGGGCCCCACCCATAGGGATTCTGATTCAGTAGGATGGAGTATGGCTCAAGAATCTGCAATATTTCCCCCAAGAATCTGCATTTCTAGTAAGATCCCAGGAGACCAGATGCTGCTGGTCTGCAGTTCAAATTATGAGTAGCTCTTATGTAGAAGACCCAAGGACCAGGAACTGAAAAATACTGATCTAGAGGGTGTAACTAAAAGAGCTTTAATTCCCAGTGAACCAGATTACCTTCTGGATACCTCCGTGCACTGTTGAAGGAGCGGACTGGGCCACTAGCACCTGCTGCTGATGAAGATGCTGTGGCAGGTGATGATGCTGCTGTGAGAGGTGACTAAGTGTTTGCTGTTGTTGCAGGAGCAGCTGTGCTGAGGACTGTAGTGTCGGTTGCTCATTATTTTCCCTATGCCACAAGACTCGAATGAATCGGTTGTTTAGAACTGCTTCTGTGCTAGAAATGGCTTTCCTGGCCTCCTCATTGGTAAGATATTGGATTAGGGCTGCTTCTGGATCACCCTTAAAAGCAACCTTGAAGAAAATAAAACAATATAAATTCCCAAAACCAAAAAATAGTCAAATAAATTATGACCCATTGCTATGTAATGAATGTTTTCCCCAAAATACACATGTTGAAGCCCTAAACTCCAATATTACTGTTTTGGAGATAGAACTTTTAGGATATAATTAAGGTTAAATGAGGTCATAAGGGTGCATCCTAATGAATAGTATCAGTGGCCTTAAAAGAAGAGAAAGAAATCTGCCCCAACCCCCTCTTTTTCTTTCTCTGTCTGCCATGTGAGAATGCAGCGAGAAGCCAACCATCTGCAAGACAGGAAGACAGCACTCCCTAGGAAACGAATCATCCAGCACCTTGATCTTGGACTTCCCAGTCTCCAAAACTGTGAGGCTACCCATTCTCTTTCAGGAAGAGATTGCAGAAAAGAACCAAATGAATTCACAAGAACAAACATGGTTTAACAAGTCCATCATAAAACTGGATATACAGATATATGGTGGCATTTACAGCACTTAGAAGAGATAATCAGAATAACCACTGACTCATTTAAACAAGGTGAGCTAATAGAAAATTTCCCAAGACCCATAAAATGCCTGGCTTCTGTCACTGACATAGCCACATTTACCTGGATATTAACAATAGTTCCAAATTTGCTGAAGTGTTCATTGAGCTTGGTAATGTTGTTCAATTCCTGAGGGATTTTCTTGACTTCTAATTTGGTGTTTGTATACTGATTCTTTCGTAAGAACCCTGGTTTATTTTGATTGTTATTTCCTTGCCTAAAAGGAAGATTAATACATCTTAGTTAATTCTCCTACTTCATGACTAGCCAAGAGATAAAACCACAAAGAATTTAGGTTTATAATTTTTTTAAGTGCCTTTTGTGGATGAGCATGGTGGTTCACACCTATAATCCCAGAAAACTTTTTCAAAATCCTATGAAACATTATATTCAAAATTCAAACCACAGAAAATATATTAAACAACAAGAAACAGGTTACAGGCTGGGCGCAGTGGCTCATGCCTGTAATGCCAGCACTCTGAGAGGCCAAGGCAGAAGGACTGGTTGAGCCCAGGGCTTCCAGACCAGTCTGGGGAACATAGTAAGACCACATCTCTATACAATAAATTAATTGCATTGATTAATTTGTTTAAAGTGCCTTTTGTGAGCCCTTAACATTCTTCAGAAATTACTAAGCAATTTTCACATTATTCTTTTTTTTTTTTTCTAGACAGAGTCTCACTCCATTGCCCAGGCTGGAGAGCCGTGGCATGATCTCGGTCCGCTGCAACCCCCACCTCCTGGGTTCAAGTGATTCCCTTGCCTCAGCTTCCTTAGTATCTGGGATTACAGGCACACACCACCACGCTCGACTAATTTTTGTATTCTTAGTACAGTCAAGGTTTCACCATGTTGGCCAGGCTGGTCTCAAACTCCTGACGTCAGTGATCTACCCGCCTCGGCCTCCCAAAGTGCTGGGATTACAGGTGTGAGCTACTACGCCCGGCCGACATTATTCTTATTACGTGAGAATAGAAAAGGTGAAGAGAAAGGTGAACAGCAATAGATTACAAAAAGAAAAGGCCCAACTAACACTTAAAATCATATGCTAAAAAGATCTAACATAAAGATCTACCACAATTATCAAGGACTCTAACATCATTAAATTAAATTAAGGCTAGAACATCATCTTTTTTTTTCTTTTTTGAGGAGTTTTGCTCTTTTTGCCCAGGCTAGAGTGCAATGGTGAGATCTCGGTTCACTGCAACCTCCGCCTCCAGCGTTCAAGTGATTCTCCCACCTCAGACTCCCAAGTAGCTGGGATTATAGGCATGCACCATCACGCCCGGCTAATTTTGTATTTTGGGTTTCTCCATTTTGGTCAGGCTGGTCTCGAACTCCTGACCTCAAGTGATCCGCCTGCCTTGGCCTCCCAAACTGCTGGGATTACAGGCATGAGCCACCGTGCCCGGCTAGAACATCATCTTTAATGGCTTATTTTCAACTTCTGCAAGGGTACTAAGCTATTTTCTTCACCATTTATTTCATTTTTTTTCTTCTTTTCTATCCATTGCCAGTGTGTCAGTAATTTTTAATATTGGGTTAGGTATAGAAATAGGTAGGTACAAATTAGAAATACCTTTTATGGGCCGGGTGTGGTGGCTCACACCTGTAATCCCAGCACTTTGGGAGGCCAAGGTGGATGGATCACCTGAGGTCAGGAGTTCAAGACCAGCCTGACCAACACAGTGATACCCCCATCTCTACTAAAAATACAAAAAATTAGTGGGCATGGTGCTGGCACCTGTAATCCCACTACTCAGGAGGCTGGGGCAGGAGAATCACTTCACCCCGGGAGGTGGAGGTTGCAGTGGGCTGAGATTATGCACTCCGCCCTGGGCGACTCCGTCTCAAAAAAAAAAAAAAAAAAAAAAAAAAAACCCTATTATAAATATTGTTAACTTTTTAATTTTTACAACATTCTAACAATGTCTTCTAGAACCCTAACTTCAAGATACCTAGTTTGAAAATCATTAATGACAAATCTTATTTTTATGAATTTACTAATGCAAACAACAATAATAATTAGATGCTACTAATTAGCAAATTATCTTACTTTCCCAGCCAAGGTTTCTTTGTGAGTGGCCCGTCCAAACCACTCATAGCTCTTTTTCGACTATCTGGTTCAAGAACTACTCTGGTTATGTTGCTGTTAATCGAAACAGGAACTGGTGGTTCAGTCTGGATCACAATGTTAGCAGCTGTTGGAAACAAAAATTCAAATTACTGAGTTTTTCAGGAGTCTCAATGATTAATATATTTAGTCTAAAGGTTAAAAAGTACTATTAATAGCTCAATTACTTTCATTTCTCTTTTAGAAATGCCTAACAGAGAAAAGTTACAAATGCCTTTTTCTATAAAAACTAGAAATCCATGTTTCAAAACTCAAAGTTAACCTCGATGTAATAAATGACTCAGGCATGAATGATCAATAGATGAAAAAAGTACTGGTGAAAGGTTGTTGGAAAACAAGATACTTATGGTGCCAAAGTAACACTCCAAAAATTACATTTACAATGGAGAGCTCTGGGCCGGGCACGGTGGCTCACGCCTGTAATTCCAGCACTTTGGGAGGCCAAGGCGGGTGGACCACCTGAGGTTGGGAGTTCGAGACCAGCCTGACCAATGTGGGGAAACCCCGTCTCTACTAAAAATACAAAAAAATTAGCCAGACATGGTGGTGCATGCCTGTAATCCCAGCTACTCGGGAGGCTGAGGCAGGAGAATCACTTGAACCCAGGAGACGGAGGTTGCGGTGAGCCAAGATTGCACCATCGCACTCCAGCCTGGGCAACAAGAGTGAAACTCAGTCTCATAAAGAAACAAACAAACAAAGAAACAAAAACAATGGAGAGCTCTAACAATGATCATCTTATGCAAGCAATCAAACTTAGCACCATTAATGGACATTATTTGCCTCCTGGTGTGATTCAACAAGAAGTTAACCACATCATAAGAATTACATATTATTATGGAATTATGGTTTTATGTGTGGCAATAATACTGTGCTTATATAGGACTGTCTTATTCTTAGATATAAGGTAAAGGAGTTAAAGTTTCACAATGTCTACCACTTACTTTCAAGAGATTCAACAAAAAAAAGTGAGTGGAGAGAAGAAAGAAAAGACAGCATTCATGCCCAAAGGTAATAAAATATTACTGGTAAATCTAAATGAAGGCATTCAGATGTTTACTGTGTTTCTTTTGATTTTCTATAGGTTTAAAGGTGGGAAGAAAATCCAAAGCCAGTACTATAAATTGACAGAAATATTCTAAGAATCTGTCCTTACAATAAATAACCTGTGGGTAGGAAGAGGTGTACTGAACAAAACAGAAATTAACAACACAAAACTATGCCTATTAAATCCTGAGTATCTCTCTTAACTTTAGCAACTCCACCAAGCAAAGAATAACCCAGAGCTGAATGCCGGGGTAGGTATATGGTTAGGAGTTGGTACATTTCATTTCATCTTTGTCAGGGAAATTATGATGTAAAGATTCATTCACTTGACATTTAGCTATGTGACAGCTCAGCAACTATAGCAGACCTTGGGTATACATTGGTGAATAAAATAGACATGATCCTTGCTCTTGTGGGACTTGTGTTTCAGAAGGCTAATGAAGAAGACAGCAACTGTGATGGCATAAAACATTCTAGAATTTGAGATGCCATTATGTTCTCCTTAAATAGTTTTTATCATTACCAGCTAACATTGCCTAATGCTTTTTTTTTAAATTTAATGAAGTGTGTCATATTAAAGGAAGGAGATATAACTAAAGGTTAAATGACTTGCCCAAGACAACAAAGAAATCCTGTTGTATACAAAACATGACTTCTACTCTGAATTCTAGTTCTGGCACTTAACAGCTGCGTGACCTTGGGCAAGTTCTTTAAACCTCTCTAAGCCTCAGTGTCTTTACTTGTAAAAGGGGAGAATAAAAACAGAAACATGAGAGACAATAATATATATGAGGCTGGGTATGGTGGCTCATGCCTGTAATCCCAGCACTTTGGGAGGCCAAGGTGGGATCTGGATCACCTGAGGTCAGGAGTTCAAGACCAACCTGACCAATATGGTGAAACCTCGTCTCTACCAAAAATACAAAAATTAGCAGGGTTGTAGTGGCGCACACCTGTAATCCTAGCTACTCAGGAGGCTGAGGTGGGATAATCGCTTGAACCCGGGAGGTAGAGGTTGCAGTGAGCCGAGATCACACCACTGCACTCCAGCATAGGTGACAGAAGGAGACCTTGTCTCAAAAAATATATACATATATATAAAAATATATATATATGAGAAGGCATTTGGTGTAGTCTTCATACAAAACTTGTTATTCTTATAGTGGTAATAGTGTTATTAATGGCAGGAAAAAAAGAATTAATAAAGCTAGGATAGAAAGAAAGATCAGGAAAATGCTAGGCTGGGCACAGGGGCTCACACCTGTAATCCCAGTACTTTGAGGTGCCAAAGTAGGCCCTTCAATGATCAGTTCTTTGAGGAGGAGATCAGTAATTTCATCTATCTATACACAATACCTAACACAGTGCCTAGCAACAAAACTAAAACAGCCTGAAGTCCTACTAAAAGAAGTAGTTAAGTAATATTAGTGTGATTTGTATGTAAAAATAAATATATTCTAACTATAGCTTTAAAATAAACTTTGGAGATAAAGTTATTTAAAAACATCTGAGATTAATACATAGTACCCTTCAAAGAAATGATATATAAGTAATTTGGACCTTAATTTCCTCAAGCGAGGCCAGAAATGCAAATGTAATAACTATATCCAACTACTGCATAACACTTAGCATCAGAAAAAGTTCAAGGTATTCTCACCTCTTGGATTTGCATCCATATCTCCAGATGTTAGGCCAATCAGATTGGGACGCTGTGTCTGTGTTCTTGAAAAGAACTGTCTGTACTGAGATCTACCAGAACTAGTAATACTAGGAGCTTCTGGGTTGTAACCATCTGGTTCATATGTATCTGAGGGAAAACAAAGCAACAAAACACACAACAAATCAGAGAGAGGTTAAATCATCTCTCATTGTTCTAAAATAAACACTTGCTTAAAAAACATATATTCTCCAACAAATATAAATACATCAACCTACAGTCACCTCTCAGTATCTGTGAGGGACTGGTTCTAGGACCCTCCCACAGATATCGAAATGCACAAATGTTCAAGACTTTTATATAAAATAGGGTGGTGGTATTTGCATATAACCTAGGTAAATCCTCTTGTATACTCTAAAACATCTCTAGGTTAATTATAATACATAATATAAATGCTATGTAAATAGCTGTTATGGATATTGTTTTTAAAACTTGCATTATTTTTAATTATTGTATTGCTATTTTTTATTTTTATTTTTTCTGAACATTTTCAATCTGTAGTTGGTTGAATCTGCAGATGTGGAACCTGAGGTGAAGACTGCATTTCTCTTTGTGTTACAGTATCTAGAC
Organism: Macaca thibetana thibetana; assembly: GCF_024542745.1. Lineage (NCBI taxonomy): Eukaryota > Metazoa > Chordata > Mammalia > Primates > Cercopithecidae > Macaca > Macaca thibetana. Next base: position 35,397,762 of record NC_065583.1, read on the forward strand.
ACACCTTTTGAAACTGAAAAAAAAATGCTCCTATTACAGAATATAGATACATGCATCTATTCTTAAATACTGGTATTTTCAGATTCACTCACCTACTCATTTCTGCTCTATATATTAATTACCTTATCCAAATGTCAATGCACATTTTTTTTTAATTTAAAAAAAATAGAGATGGGGTCTCGCTATCTTGCCCAGACTGGTCTTGAACTCCTGGGCTTCAGCCATCTGCCGGCCTCAGTCTACCAAACTGCTGGCACTACAGGTGTGAGTCACCGTGCCCAGCCCAATGCACATTTGTTAATACAAATTTTTACAAACACAAACACCATATGTGAAGGACTGAGTTTCCTCTGTTATCTATCATATCTCCAATTTCTAGGCACCTTTTTAATTGAGGTGAAAAGAAAATGTATTCATTTGGTTATCTGCACTTCTTCAAACTAGAGACAGCTGGTTTCACACATAAACCATATTTCAAATAAAACAGCACACGCGCTCACATACACGTCAGTCACTTCTATGATTTAGAGTATAGAAGTGATTCAGAATATAAGATCAGCAAATTATCCTCATTTAGGGGATCCTCCTGGCCACTACAGGCATTTGAGTCAACGGTCGATAAATAGCACAACTAGGATTCAGAAGTCCTCAATCCAGAAAATGTCTCACCCCCAATACTCTTAGATTAAACCTCTCCCATGAATATTATGCTTCTCCCAACTTCAGATTCACCAGCTAACTTCCTTCTTGCACAAAACATCCACAAGCTACAAGGAGGCAATAATAATAAAATGCTATTAAAGCACAGGTGATTCTGAGATATCTAATATAAGAACTAGAACTGCTGGCTGGCATTCCTTCTCTTCCCCCCACCCCCACGTTTCCCCTTTTTCCAGGTTTTGAGAACAGCTCATGGAATTACACAAAAAAGACATCACTAGATTAAGAACCGTCTCCCTCTAATAAAACGTTAAATTATGTTGAAAAGTAATCATTTGGGGCATTTGTACTGTCCTCCTCAGAGAAGGATGGAAGAGAAAATTTAATAAATTATTATCACAATGACATTCCTATTAGAGATTTTTTTATTTCATTCCTAAGGCTTGCATTCAGTCTCAAAGTTTCCTGATGATGATTAATAAAACCAAATAATTGGGTCAGGTGTAGTGGCTCACGCCTATAATTCCAGTACTTTGGGAGGCCAGGGTGGGTAAATCACAAGGTCAGGAGTTCGAGACCAGCCTGACCAACATGGTGAAACCTCGTCTCTACTAAAAATACAAAAATTAGCTGGGCTTGGTGATGCACGCCTGTAATCCCAGCTACTCAGGAGGCTGAGGCAGGAGAATCGCTTGGACCCTGGAGGTGGAGGTTGCAGTGAGCCAAGATCACACCCTTGCACTCCAGCCTGGGTAGCAGAGTCAGACTCCGTCTCAAAAAAAAAAAAAAAACAAATAAAAACAAATAATTTTGCCTCAATGGTTACAGGACTATGATTATAGTTATCTGCCGAAGAATATTTTGGGGGCTTCATACTTAATTATTTTAGCTTTTGCTCTAACTTCTCTTTATAATTTTTTGTTTCTTTAAGACAACTAAAGACAGTATTTAATTGTGAGCATTCCCTCCTGATGGAAACACACTGTAATATGTCTAGCTTAAAAGTAAATCTAACATAGTTTCTTATTAAATTTCAACGTGTTGAAGAATGATACAGTTTGAAAATGATATGTAAAGTAACAGCTTCCCTGGTTATGCCAACTCTAAAAATTACATGCAATATAACATACAAAATGAATACTGCTTTATCTTTTTAAAAATGGATCAGCAAATTATGATTAAAAATTTTCAGTTACCACTTGGCACTACTGACAGAAAATCTCCTACAGTTAAGACTGCAGAAAGTTTTAAAGAAGTTACATAATCAAATGACCTTGTGCTATAAATCCTGGGAATACACAGAACACCAATTAACTTAAAAGCCCTTTAGTTAATTAAGATGAATAAGATCTAAAGGCAAAGTGAGAAAGGGTTAAAAACACCTCATGAAACACCCACAAAGCACTCCACAGATCCTTCAAAATACCTATGTCAATAGGACAAAAGAATTTTTAAGAATCGCTACATTATACACACATACAAGGGGCAAAAGGACCATACAAGGGGCAAAAGGACCATATAAGGGGCAAAAGGGAAAAAAGGACATGATCGGCAAGAAACCAGATGTTTATTTTCATTTTGTTTCAAAGAAAAATTAACCTAGTTTATTACAATGTATAACTAATCAGAAAACATTCAAGTAGATATTATTATCTTCCTATCTATCTGATTAGAAACTAGCTCAAGGAACTAGCATCACTTTGTTACCGAGGCACTGAAAGTAAATATAGAGGGCACCAGAGATGACAGATACACAGGCCTAATCATCTAGCAGCCACTAGAGACAAACCAAAGAAGCAAAGGAACAGAAAATAAAACTACCTATGAGCTTTAATGGGACTTTATGACAGCAGATCAGGATGCCAGGTCACTGCTTAGGCTGGCCAGCTTAAGGTAAAAAAGATCAGTGAGGTGGATGGCCATCTGTAGCAAAGCTTACCTGGAACCAGAGGGGTAGGGCTGGAGACTGAGGTATGGTACCCAATGGAGGATCCCATGAGGTTTCGAGGTGGCACCAAACGAGCTGCCAACAGAGGAGGCGGTGTCCCCAACTGAAGTCGCTCAGATGCAGCAGCACCATGTTCACGAGAGTACATGGGCTGTCCTACAGAGGAAAGAATAGGAGGGCAGCTGGGAATGAGAGTCACAAGCTTCTCTTAGGTGATGATGTGTTTCCTGAGACTTTGAGCCAAAAACAGAGAAATTAAACCAACAGGAATAGAAGTACAGAAAGATGTCCCTGGGATTCTTTCTAACTCAAGAAAGAACAGACATGCAACTGGTTAGGATCCATCGAGGTATAAAGAAAAGAATAAGAATTAGGTAGTATATATAATCTCCATCTTTTCTGATCTTAAGTGGAGAACACTACGTGCTAATTGTATCCAAAGCTGAACAGTGAACCATATCAGGTTATTAGAAAAAGGAGCCCTGAGCTACTAATTATACACAATTTTTCTATCCAATGAGATACGCAGGTATGAAAACTGTCATATCCATTAAAAAGAAAACCACCCCCCTCCAACCAACCCACATAATTTCAGGTTTGCACAAAATATGCTTCCATATCTAAGGGCAGAATAAAAGATAAAGGCATTAAGAACAAACCACTACCTGCATACCTTCACAAAGAATAAGAAATGCTCCAAAGAAAAAACTAAAGATAGTGAAAATGTGTTATCTCTGTGAGCACATGGGTAACAAAAATTGAGAAAGGGAAAAGGACAGGCCAGGCACAGTGGCTCACGTGACTCACGCCTGTAATCTCAGCACTTTGGGAGGCCGAGGCGGGTGGACCACGAGGTCAGGAGTTCAAGACCAGCCTGGCCAAGATGGTGAAACCCAGTCTCTACTAAAAATACAAAAATTAGCCAGGCATGGTGGCAGGCACCTGTAATCCCAGCTACTAGGGAGGTTGAGGCAAAGAACTGCTTGAACCCGGGAGGTGGAGGTTGCAGTGAGCCAAGATCATGCCACTCCAACCTAGGCGACAAAGTAAGACTCTGTCTCAAAAAAAAAAAAAAAAAAAAAAAGACAAACAGACCAGCACAGCACTGGACACATGAAATCATCCTGGATATTAAGAAGCACTTTTTGAAAGAAAACACATTTAGGATTTATATATAGGCTGACACAAGAATGCACACACAATGAAGCCAAAATCTGAAGAACGGGATTAGAAAAAGACAAGGTGTCAAGGAGCAAAATCCCTTTGGGTGTCCATTTAATAGTATCTTTTTCACTGATAACCCCATTTGAGACGTATTTATAAGATTTAGTTATTATATATGTCCAACATCAGACATTTACTATGTGACACAAGACAAAATAAAGTGGATTTTGAGGTTTTTTTTGAGACGGAGTCTTGCTCTGTCGCCCAGGCTGGAATGCAGCGGCGCTCACTGCAAGCTCTGCCTCCCAGGTTCACATCATTCTCCTGCCTCAGCCTCCCAAGTAGCTGAGACTACAGGCGCCTGCCACCACACCTGGCTAATTGTTTTGTATTTTTAGTAAAGACAGGGTTTCACCATGCTAGACAGAATGGTCTCGATCTCCTGACCTCGTGATCCACCTGCCTCAGCCTCCCAAAGTGCCACCGGGCCTGGCGTCCAGCCTTGAATTTTTTTTTATACCTGGTGAAATGTCCTTAAAAGCTGTAAAATCCCTAAATATTTTAAATGCACCTTAATAAGACAGGAAAGGAACCACTTGGTTTCATAGTAAGTCTCTAAAGGGAATATAGAGATGCTAAACTTCACTACCCTTTTCTTCCTATATAAGAAGCAAAAGAGGAAGTAACAAATCATCTGTATAACTGTGCACTTAGCATTAACCCTTTTAAAATTTACATTTCTAATGGATGTTGGGCTTAATACCTAGGTGGTAGGTTGATCTGTGCAGCAATCCACCATGGCACACATTTACCTATGTAACAAACCTGTACATCCTACATATGTCCCCTGGAACTTAAAAGTTGATGGGGAAAAAAAAAAGTACATTTAAAAAGAATCAGCTAAGTATTACACTGCAAAGCAATTTAACGTATTTTTTTTTCTTTTCTTTTTTTTTTTTTTTTTTTTTTGAGACTCTGTCACCCAGGCTGGAGTACTGCATGATCTGGGCTGCATGATCTGGGCTCACGGCAACCTCCGCCTCCCAGGTCTAAGCAATTCTCCTGCCTCAGTCTCACTCTGTCACCCAGGCTGGAGTACTGCATGATCTGGGCTCACGGCAACCTCCGCCTCCCAGGTTTAAGCAATTCTCCTGTCTCAGCCTCCCGAGTAGCTGGGATTTCAGGCGCCTGCCGCCATGCCCAGCTAATTTTTTGTATTTTTAGTAGAGGCGGGGTTTCATCATGTTGGCCAGGCTGGTCTCAAACTCCTGACCTCAGGTGATCCACACATGTTGGCCTCCCAAAATTCTGGGATTACAGGCATGAGCCACCATGCCTGGCCCAGTTTAACATATTCTCAACGAGGGGAACAAATAGTTGTAAGCACACAATCAATGGCAGAGAATTACTTGTGAAGAGTGACCTATCAGCAGAATGAAGTAGTATGTTAAAGAGAAAAACGGGGCCAGGTGCAGTGGCTGACGTCTACAATCCCAACAATTTAGGAGGCCAAGGTGTGAGGATTACTTGAGCCTAGCAGTTTGAGACCAGCCTGAGTAACATACCGAGACACTGTCTCCACTAAATATTTTAAAAATTAGCCACGTGTGGGGGTGCACGCCTGTAATCCTAGCTATTTGGGAGGCTAAGGCGGGAGAATCACTTGAGCCAGAGGGTCGAGGCTGCAGTGAGCCACGATTGTGCCAATGTACTCCAGCTTAGGTGACAGGGTGAGATGCTGTCTTTAAAAGAAAAAAATTTAATTAAAAAATAAAAATACATAAATACATAGAAAAATGGGAAGTACAATCTTAGTCTGTATGACTACTTTAAATGTATGATACATCACTCAATGTACTGAGTATATCTAATTAATAATAGCTGTCTCAAAGTAAACTGGAACCAAAAGGCTACTTTGCCAAATGTCTGTTTTTAAAACTACTGACAAAGAACATACAATTCAAATACTTTAGAAAGGCCGAGCACAATGGCTCATACCTATAATCCTAGCACTTCGGGAGGCCACGGCAGGTGGATCCCTTGAGCTCAGGAATTTCAGACCAGGCTGGGCAACATGGTAAAACCCCATCTCTACTAAAATTACAAAAATTAGCCAGGCATGATGGTGCACATCTGTAATCCCAGCTACTCTGGAGGCTGAGGCACAAGAATCACTTGAACCCAGGAGGCAGAGGTTGCAGTGAGCCGAGATCGCGCCACTGCGCTCCAGTCTGGGTGACACAGAAAGACTCTGCCTCAAAATAAAAAACAAGGCCGGGTGCGGTGGCTCACGCCTGTAATCCCAGCACTTTGGGAGGCTGAGGTGGGTGGATCACGAGGTCAGGAGTTCAAGACCAGCCTGGCCAAGATGGTGAAACCCCGTCTCTACTAAAAATACAAAAAAATTAGCCAAACGTGGTGGGTGCCTGTAATCTCAGCTACTTGGGAGGCTGAGGCAGAGAATTGCTTGAACCCAGGAGGCAGAGGATGTAGTGAGCCGAGACCGCGCCACTGTACTCCAGCCTGGGTGGCAAAGTAAGACTCCGTCTCAAAAAAAAAAAATAAAATAATAATAAATTAAAATAAAAAAACAAATACCTCAAAAAGATGGCAATTAATTCAAATGTAGCCTGACTTTCTTAAACAATTCCTACTGAGTCTCTAAATACTACTTATAAAAGCAACAGAGTTCTTTGGACAAAGGGCCAATTCTAGGTCAGGGCAGAAAATCTGTAAGATGAGCCTGGTACTTCCTTGGTATACCTTGTCCTTCCAGACGCAAGAGAGTTACCAAAGACTGGCATGTCAAAAATTAAAAAAAAAAAAAAAAAAGATCAGAAGCCAACATGAAGAGGCTCCCACTGATTAAAGATGAGACAATCTGAACATCAAAAAAGACTATAATGGAGTGAAACATATCAAGTGTTAAAAATTCATGAGTTCATAATGATACTTAAAAAGAAAAAAAACAAAAAACCAGGAGTTCCCTTTGGAAAAAACTAGGCAATCAACTCATTCTTTAAATTGATAAATGAAAGAGAATACAGCCGGGCACGGTGGCTCAAGCCTGTAATCCCAGCACTTTGGGAGGCCGAGGCGGGCAGATCACGAGGTCAGGAGATCGAGACCATCCTGGCTAACACGGTGAAACCCCATCTCTACTAAAAATACAAAAAGAAATTAGCCGGGCGTGGTGGCGGGCGCCTGTAGTCCCAGCTACTCCGGAGGCTGAGGCAGGAGAATGGCGTGAACCCGGGAGGCGGAGCTTGCAGTGAGCCGAGATCGCGCCACTGCACTCCAGTCTGGGCGACAGAGCTAGACTCCGTCTCAAAAAAAAAAAAAAAAAGAATACATACATCATGTCTCTTCTGTAAAAACTGCATTTCAGGTTAACCAAATGGTTGTTACAGTCAACTATATGGAATGCCAGCAATAAATGCAGAAGAAACTATACATTTAGAGTTTCATATACAACGGCAAATCCAGGCGATGATCAAAAACGGCTGTTGAAACCATCAAGGAAGTTTTAAAATGAATGGATCAGGATGAAAACACCTCTACACACTAATCAATATTTATAATACAGAAAAGAGACAACCAGACATCATGAGCATTATAATGTACTGTGTAGGAAGTACATAACGCTATCTATAAAATGTTCTTGCCAAAAAAAGAAAAAAAATGAATCTTATCAAATACCTAGCTCTAACTTCCAATTTACAGGGAATACAGGGGACAGAGGAATGTGTTAGATGACCCCAGAACATGAATCTGCCAAGTCTAAAATGTGAGAAAATTCTTCAGGACAAATGATCTGTTTCTTCAACAAATAAATGCCAAGGGGGGAAAAAAAAAGTAAGGAATATTTCTATAAAGACTTAAGATATCAACTAAACGTAAGGTATAACTCTGTTTGGATATAGCTTCAAATAAACCAGGTATAAAAGGGCATTTATGATACAATTGGGAAATATGAAAACTAACTGGATATTTCACAAGCAATAGTAAACTGTTACAAATTTTGGGGGGACTGTGATAATAGTACTGTGTGTATGTATGATTTTGTGTGTATGTATGTTTAATTTTTATCTTTAAAGATACATAAGTTGTTACAGATAAAATGCTGTTATGTTTGGGACTTATTCTAAAACAATCATGTCATTAAGCTAAATTTTGAGGAGTCATAAAAGAAAAACCAAAAATAAAAACTAAGGTCGGGTGTGATGGCTCACATCTGTAATCCCAGCACTTTGGGAGGCTGAGGCTGGAGGACTGCTTGAGCCCAGGAGTTTGAGACCAGCCTGGGCAACATTGGGAGCACTCATCTCTACAAAAAATTTAAAAATCAGCCATGTGTGGTGGCATGCATCTGTGCTGCCAGCTACTCATGAGGCTGAGACAGGAGGACTGCTGAGCTCAGGAGGTCAAGACTGCAGAGAGCCAAGATTATGCCACCGTACTGAAGGCTGGGTGACAGAGCAAGACTTTGTCAAAAAACAAAAACAGAAAAAACAAACCCCACAGCACTAAAATAATCGTCAGGAGTAGATTATGGATGAAGCAAGATTAACCACATTGATTAACTGTTGAAGCCAGAAATAAGTACATGGAGATTCACTACATTATACAGTCTACTTTTATGTATGTTGTATTTGAAATTTTCCATAATAATATGTTTTCTCTTTTAAATTTGAGATGAGGTCTTACTATGTTATCCAGGCTAAAGTACAGTGGCTATTCATAGGTGTGATCACAGCTCACTGCAGCTGGAACTCCTGGCCTCAAGGGATCTTCCCCTGCCTCAGTCTCCCAAGGGGCTGGGACTACAGTTACATGCCCACACGCCCAGCTACATAATAAAAAAATGTTCAATATCAAATAGGTTACAGTAATGGTGAAGATCAGTCTGTCAGAATTTATATTCATTCAGTTTAGTTTTGGTCAGGGTAGAGAGTTTCCAAACTGCAAACATCCCAAGTTCATGTTCTCATCTTAAATTGTTAATATAGGTAACATGCCTAATATCAATATTTTCAACTTCTTAATATTAACTCTAGTCAGAATAAAGACAGCCTTTATTCAACCTAAAATTTTACCCACTCTGTATAATTTTCCTGATTTTGTCTTTAAGAGTATTCACAGGAAAAAAATCATAAGTTTTAAGCTAAAAACTCAACTCCAGAAAAAATAAAAAGCTACATCTTCCCAATACTGGCCATATTTATGTGTCTTCTCAATTAGAATACAAGGTTCCTGGTACACTTGGGAAGTTCCAAGGCCTAAACAGTGCCTGATGCATAATATAAATCAAACAGTCACTTAAAGAAAAAATGAAAGCTTAAAGTACCCAAATGACAATTAAGTATTTCTTTGGATGAATATCTGTATGTTGAAACAGACAATATCACAACTAATACAACATGAATCAGACCAAACACAAGGGGGAGAAAGCCTCTAGACCAGCAGTCCCCAAGCTTTCTGACACTAGGGACCGGTTCCATGGAAGACAATTTTTCCACAATTGGCGGGAGTGGGTAGAGGTGATGACTTTAGTTTGAAACTGCTCCACTTCAGATTATCAGGCACTGGATTCTCATACAGAGTACGCAACTTAGATCTTTCGCATGTGCAATTTACAATACGGTTGGTTCTCCTATGATAATTTAATGCCACCGCGACCTGGGGGGTGGGGACCCCTGCTCTAGACAATATACAAGGACTCTATTAGACACTGACTTACTTTTCTAGCCATCAAATCCATTATTCTACATAGAAATATTGTGTATGCCACAGAATTAAATGAGCAAAACTCAAATTTAGATCTATAGTGTTTTAACAATTTTATACAGTTAGTAGGAAAGTATTTTCTGAAAGATAAAGATTTATGTGAATTTATATTAAGACTGGACAGTTATCTTCAACCTAAGAATCAGTCTCTAGAATCCAGGATGTTACCTACTACTCTTACTTTTTCACACATCCAGTACAATGAACAAACTTAGCAGTTAGAAAATATCTTTACTATGCTTCTTCAAGAAGCAGAACAGACCAAAAGCAAGGTAGAAAAGAGAGTATATTTTACTTAATAATAGTCTTGTAAAAGCCAAAGTATATACTGAGTTGGTGAGTTAAAACTTGGAGGCTGCAGTGGTACAGCTCTTTACGATTTTATCTAGCAAGTTCTCTGGTCTCCTTTCTAGCAAGTTCTCTGGTTCTTCTTTCTCTAAGAAACCCCCACGCAAAAAAAAAAAAAAAAAAAAAAAAAATTAGGGGTCCAAATGCAATGCCTCAGGTCTGTAATCCAAGCACTCTGGTAGGCCAAGGTGAGAGGACTGCTCCAGGCCAGGAGTTTGAGACCATCTTAGGCAACACAGCAACTCTCTACAAAAAATTTCAACATTAGCTGGGCATGGTGTGGCATGTGCCTGTACAGTCTAGTTATTTGGGAGGCTGTGGTGGGGTGACCACTTAAGCCCAGGGGTTCAAGGCTGCAGTGAGCTAGAATCACGCCACTACACTCCACCCTGGGCAACAGAGCAAGACCCTGTTTCTAAAAAAAAAAAGTAAATAAATAAATGTTTTTATAATTGGGGTAAGCTGGGCGTGGTGGCTTATGCCTGTAATCCCAGCACTTTGGGGGACTAAGATGGGGGGACAGCTCAAGCCCAGGAGGTCAAGGCCAGCCTCAGCAACACAGAAAGATCTCATCTTTATAAATAATTTAAAAAATCAGCTGGGCATGGTGGCGCATGCCTGTGGTCCCGACTACTCAGGAGGCTGAGGTAGGAGGATTTCCAGAGTCTGAAAGGTTGAGGCTACAATGAGCCATGATGCCACCACCCTCTAGCTGGGCAGCACAACAAGACTCTGTCTCAAAAAGAAATAAAGAGGGCGGGGGCACGGGAAAATTTTAAGTACTTCAGAGGAAATAGTTGATTGTTAACAGTTGACTGCTGTCTTTACACAAAATTCCAAATACAGTTCGTTATTTAAGTTATTTTCACAGGGTCTATGACATTTTAACTCAAGAAAAGTAACAAAATTTCAAAGTCTTTTCTAAATTATAATCAATTTTTTTTTTTTTTTTTTTTAAGACAGGGTCTTACTTCTCTCTGCTGTCCGGACTAGAGTATAATGGCACTATCTGCAGCCTTGAACTCCTGGGCTCAAGCAATCCTCCCAACCTTGGCCTTTGAATGTGCTGGGATTACAGGGGTAAACCACTGCATCCAGCCAGTATTAACTTTACCAGGAACTGTGTATATCCTATTCAGTTTTACAATCAGGTAATTCTATTTCTTATTTTAACATCCAACTTTTCTTTCTCCAAAACAAGTGACAACCGCAGCCTAAATGAGTGCTTTATTTCTCACAGAATTAGTTCCTTTGTTACCTGGGGGTTTTTTTTTTTAGCTGTAATAGCAAAATAGTGTAATGAGTTTTCATTTTGTGGATTTTTTAAAATCTATTTCTTTCCCACTATTAGATTTTTAGATTCTTGGATGACCATTTCTTATTTATCTGTATATTCCTAGTACCTAACATTGAGCAGACTCCAACTCCTACCTTCAAAAATCCAGATTTCGCTTTTCTGTGTTTACTTTGGGTCCTTATTGACATAATTTGTACAACTAAACACCATTTGATATGCATTTTCACCTGTATTTTCTGGCTGTGAATTTTAACATTAATTTTAATAACAATAAAATATCCATGACTTACCAAACTTTCCCAACTTGTTTAACTTTTAAGATAGCTCAAGTTCTCATTACACACTGAAAACATACATATAGCTTTTTACTTTATTTGAACCAAACTTCTAATCTTTTTGAAATTACCAATTATAGTATAAGTTGAGTATCCCATATCCAAAAGGTTTGAGACCAGAACTGTTTCAGATTTCAGATTTTTTCATTTTTGAATCTCTGAATTATAGTTACTGGCTGAACATCACGAATCTTAAAATCCAAAATCCAAAATGCTTCAATGAGTAATTCCTTTCAGCATCATACTGGCACTCAGAAAGTTTCTAATTTTGGAGCATTTCAGACAGGGAATGCTTGACCTGTATTTAGAAAAATAAACTTGAACAATGTGAAGGATTCAATTGTCTGACTTAAACACAAAAATATTTTTAAAACTATTTTATTTTATTTATTTTTTTGAGACGGCGTTTCGCTCTTGTTGCCTAGGCTAGAGTGCAACGGCGCAATCTCAGCTCAGTGCAACCGCTGCCTCCCAGGTTCAAGTGATTCCCTGGCCTCAGCCTCCCCAGTAGCTGGAATTACAGGCACCTGCCACCACAACCAGCTAATTTTTGTATTTTTAGTAGAGATGGGATTTCACCATGTTGATCACGCTGGTCTCAAACTCCTGACCTCAGGTGATCTGCCTGCCTTAGCCTCTCAAAGAGATGGGATTACAGGCATGAGCCACCACTCCCAGCTCAAAAACTATCTTAAAATCAACTGAATAGAAAAATATTAAAAACTTATTAGAAAAGTTAATAGAAGGATATTAAAAACTGAGGCCAAGAGTGGTGGCTCACCCCTGTAATCCCAGCACTTTGGGAGGCTGAGTCGGGAGGATCACCTGAGGTCAGGAGTTTCAAACCAGCCTAGCCAACATGGTGAAACCCTGTCTTTACTAAAAATACAAAAAAAATTAGCTGGGCTTGGTGGTGTGTGCCTGTAATCCCAGCTACTGGGGAGGCTGAAGCAAAAGAATTGCTTGAAACCAGGAGGCGGAGGCGGAGGCTGCAGTGAGTTGAGATCGCACCACTGCACTCCAGCCTGGGCAACAGAGCAAGACTCTGTCTAAAAATAAATAAATAAATAAACTTATGCCTGACAAACTATACTACACATCTCCCCCTTTTTAATGTTTAGATTATCAGGAACTCTACTAGTTTTCAAAATTTCTCTATAAATTTTAGAATCAGATTTGATAAGAAAGAAAACCACACATTTCTCTGCATAGCAGACTTCTGAAGTGTTCAATATGAATATTCTATAACTTTCAAAATATTCAGTTGCCAACCAATCAAATCTGTTTATCAATACTGATGCAGCATAGAAGACAATCCTCTAAAGCAGTAATTCACAAATGCTAATGGGAAATTATCACCTTTTATTGGTCTAAGACAAAAATGGGGGGAAAATGTAGTGTTATTTCATGAAATCAAATATTAAAAGATTGAGTCAGGCATAGTGGCTCATGCCTATAATCCTACCCACTTTGGGAGGCCAAGGCAAGAGAACTGCTTAGACACCCAGCCTGGGCAAGACAGCAAAACCCTGCCTCTATATACAAAAGATTTTTTTTTTGTTTAATTAAAAGATTGTCCTTGAGGTCGGGTGTGATGGCTCACACCTGTAATCCCAGCACTTTGGGAGGCTGAGGCGGGAGTATCAATTGAGCCCACAGTTTGAGACCAGCCTGGGCAACAAAGCAAGAACCTGTGTCTACTAAAAATTTCAAAACTTTTAAATAAATTTTTTTTAAAATTGTCCTTTATTCTGAGATTATGTCCTTTCTTCAGTTTAAAAATGTATTTTTAAAATTAAAGTAAGATATTTTCATATACAGACCTTAACCTGCCAAAATAAGAAACTGCTAACTGTACTGGTCCCAAGAATTTTCTTAGAAATGTTACCAGTCTTAAATGAGTTTAGAGGCTGGGCACGGTGGCTCACACTTATAATCCCAGCACTTTGGGAAGCTGAGGCAGGCAGATAACTTGAGGCCAAGAGTTTGAGACTTGCCTGGCCAACATGGCGAAACCCTATTTGTACTAAAAATACAAAAATTAGCTGGGCATGGGGGCCCACAACTGTAGTCCCAACTACCCAGGAGGCTGGGGCACAAGCTTAAACCTGGGGGGTAAAGGTTGCGCCACTGCACTCCAGCCTGGGCAACAGAGCAAGACTGTCTCAAAAAAAATAATAATTTGGAAATACAGTTCTCAAAAGCCTTTACTCATCTATCACAAAATAGTCTTACTTTTAAATAAAACAGAAAAATGGATTTCAAAAAACATGAGATCTAATTAATCTTATTCACCTTGGCTCCCTAGTGTCTGGCATGATGCCTGACACATAGTAGACATTCAACAAATATTTGCCAAATTAATTTATTTATTAAGCTAAGTCACTGAAATAAATGGCAACTGCCAGATTTTTAAAAATTAAAACCAAATGGAATATTTATAGAGTGAGTCACAATGTTAAATTTAACAATATAAAAATAAATGGTAATTGCCAGATTTTTTTAAAATTAAAAAGATGGAATTTTTATCATGAGTCATAATACCAAATTTAACAGCATAAAAATATGCCATCTGCTACACACTCTGGAATAAATAGTCCACTTTTTCATATTTACAAGTCCAAAAGGCAAACAATATTAAGAGCTGATTCAGGGGGAAATAGATAAAAGAGGCTTCGCTATAAATTGATAACGGCTGAAACTGAGGGATAAGTACAAAGAACTTCATTATACTGGGTACACCGGAGTTCAATATACTGTCCTCTTTACTTTTATATATATTTGAGATTTCCCATAATTAAAAAATAAGTAACAAACATGTTCTATGAAAAGATACTATAGCCATCAGAATAGAGAGAGATACTAAGTATGAAACAGGAAAAACAATTACTTAAGTATCAAATGTGATTTCTGTTCTGTAGAAGCTCAGTTGAATGTAAGATTTACATATATTAAAAAAAATCAAACAGTAGGCCTATATATATGTCATTATGTAATAAATGCTTTTTGGTATTGTAAAAGTTTAAAACAGAGCAATAGGCAAGGCACAGAGGTTCATGCCTGTAATCCCAGCACTCTGAGAGGCCAAGGCGGGCAGATCACCTGAGGTCAGGAGTTTGAGACCAGCCTTGCCAACATGGTGAAACCCCATCTCTACTAAAAATACAAAAATTGGCCAGGTGTGGTGGTGGGCACCTGTAATCCCAGCTAACTGGAGGCTGAGGCACAAGCATCACTTGAACCTGGGAGGCAGAGGTTGCAATGAGCTGAGATTTCACCACCGCACTCCAGCCTGGGTAACAAAGTGAGACTCTGTCTAGATAGATAGATAGAAAGAAGAGAGCAATAATGTCTTCCAAGTATACTTAGAATTTGGGCCTAGAAAGAGGTGAAGACAGAGTATATTGGTAGGAAAGAAGATGGGGGCGGGGGGAGTTGAGTCATGACATGGGCACAGAAAGGGTATAATTGGCATGACCAGAGAAGGTGCATGTTGAAGAACAGTGGACAAAGATTGCCAAGAAGGAAGAGGTAGATTATTGAAAGAGTTAAAGGCCAGTAACGGTGGCTCATGCCTGTAATCCCAACCCTTTGGGATGCTCAGGTGGGAGAAACATGAGCCCAGAAATTTGAGACCAGCCTGAGAAACATAGTGAGACTCCATCTCTATAAAAAAATTTTTTAAATTAGCCGGGTGTGGTGGCACATGCCTGTGGCCCCAGCTATTTGGGTGGCTGAGGTAGGAGGATCACTTAGCCTGGAAGGTTGAGGTTGCAGTGAGCCAAGATGGCAGCACTGCACTTCAGCCTGGGGAATAGAGTGAGACCCTGTCTCAAAAAAAAAAAAAAAAAAAAAAAAGTCCAGGAGTGGCAGCTCACACTTGTAATCCCAGCACACTTTGCAAGGCCAAGGCGGCCAGATCACTTGAGGCCAGGAGTTTGACACCTAGCCAACATGACAAAACCCTGTCTCTACTAAAAATACAAAAAGATTAGCTGGGTATAGTGATACATTCCTATAATCCCAGCTACTCGGGAGGCTGAGGCATAAGAATTGCTTGAACCCGAGAGGCAAAGCTTGCAGGGAGTTGAGACTGCATCACTGCACTCCAGCCTGGGTGACAGAGCAAGACTTTGTCTCAAAAAAAAGAAAAAGACAAAAAAAAAAAAGGAGTTAGAAGCCCTAGAGAGGGGTTTATTGATGGCTCAGAAAGAAATGGTAGCCACCAAAAAGTTCTCTTAAGGAACTTTCATGGTTGGATTTCTCAGGAAAATTAGCTCAGTAGCATTATGTGGTATGACTTAAGGAAGTTAAACATAAAACATAATGGTGTGAAGTAGGCTGCAGTAACAATCCAAATGTGAGGTGATCTAGAGTGGATGAGGGCACAGGCCAAAGAAGAAATAGAAACGGATACTTCAAAGAAAAAAGATATTTTGATTAACTAGATGTAAAAAAGCAAAGCAATAAGTCAGACCTGTGAAGGTTTCAATTCTAGACATTAGGTGGGTGTTATTCCATTGACAAAAACAGGGATGGTCGAAGGTACAGATTTAAGAAGTTAATATATTTGATTTCAGAGTTTGAAATTTCAGGAAACAATAATAACTACAATAATATACTAATGAATCCTTATAGCTTACTAGTGGCTAGGCACTTTTTTAGATGCTTTAGATGTACTAATTTATTCCTCAAAACAACCTTAATGAGGTAATATTACTCTCATTTTAAAGAAGAGGAAATTGAGCTACAGAGAGGCTAAGCAACTTACTCAAGGTCACAAAGATAGTAAATGATAAAACCAGGATTTGAAACTGGGCTTAACAAGTTTGCTGAATTGCCTCTCCAAGACATGAAAGACATACAGAAATGTTTAGGATGCAAAACAAACTTTATGATAAACACAGTTACATAAAAGATGAACATATCCATAAAGTTACCTGGCCTTGTAAAAAAAAAAAAAAAAAAAAAAAAAACTTCTAATTTGACATTTTTAATAACCAACTACCTTTTAAAAAAATGTTTTTGAAGAAAGTAATTTTTTAAAGCTTTAGTAAACAATAAAACACCTAAGAAATAAAAGAGAATTAGGATTCAAGAAAAATGGTTTTTTGTTTGTTTGTTTTGTTTTTTCCTGAGACAGAGTTTTGCTCTGTCACCCAGGCTGGAGTGCAGTGGTGCGATCTCAGCTCACTGCGACCTACGTCCAGGTACAAGCGATTCTCCTGCCTCAGCCTCCTGAGTTGCTGGGACTACAGGCATGCTCCATCATGCCCAGCTAATTTTGCATTTTTAGTAGAGACAGGGTTTCTCCATGTTGGTAAGACTGGTCTCGAACTCCCAGCCTCAGGTGATTTGCCCACCTCGGCCTCCCAAAGTGCTAGGATTACAGGAATGAGCCACTGTGCCAGGCCCAAGAAAAATGTATAATTACAATTAAATGTGAATGTCACAAACAGCCTAAATACAGAATATTACAATTTAAATGATGCTCTCTATCTTCATTTCAGTATGCAAGTTAATTATTAGGCATATTTAACCCGCTCTTTTGTATACTTCTTAGGAGATATATCTTACATTTTAGAAAATCAATAGGATAAACAATTTTTTTTTTTTTTTTTTTTTTTTTTTTTTTTTTGAGACGGAGTCTCGCTCTGTCGCCCGGGCTGGAGTGCAGTGGCCGGATCTCAGCTCACTGCAAGCTCCGCCTCCCGGGTTTACGCCATTCTCCTGCCTCAGCCTCCCGAATAGCTGGGACTCCAGGCGCCCGCCACCTCGCCCGGCTAGTTTTTTGTATTTTTTTTTTAGTAGAGACGGGGTTTCACCGTGTTAGCCAGGACGGTCTCGATCTCCTGACCTCGTGATCCGCCCACCTCGGCCTCCCAGAGTGCTGGGATTACAGGCTTGAGCCACCGCGCCCGGCCAGGATAAACAATTTTTTAAAAAAGCATCAAAATAAGCCGGGCGCGGTGGCTCACGCCTGTAATCCCAGCACTCTGGGAGGCCGAGGCGGGCGGATCACGAGGTCAGGAGATAGAGACCATCCTGGCTAACACGGTGAAACCCCGTCTCTACTAAAAATGCAAAAAATTAGCCGGGCGAGGCAGCGGGCGCCTGTAGTCCCAGCTACTCGGGAGGCTGAGGCAGGAGAATGGCGTGAACCCGGGAGGCGGAGCTTGCAGTGAGCCGAGATCGCGCCATTGCACTCCAGCCTGGGCGACTAAGCGAGACTCTCTCAAAAAAAAAAAAAAAAGCATCAAAATAAATTTCCTTTAGAAGGACTTGACATTAGGCTGGGCACAGGTGATTCACACCTGTAATCCCAGCACTTTGGGAGGCCAAGGCAGGTAGATCACATGAGGTCAGGAGTTTGAGACCAGCCTGGCCAACATGGTGAAACCCCATCTCTACTAAAAATACAAAAATTAGCTGGGCACGGTGGCACGTGCCTGTTGTCCCAGCTACTTGGGAGGCTGAGGCAAGAGAATCAGTTGAACCTGGAAAGCAGAGGTTGCAGTGAGCAGAGACTACGCCACTGCACTCCAGCCTGGGTGACAGAGAGACTCCATCTCAAAAAAATAAAAAGGAGAGAATAAATGTTACTACTCCATGGCAGAGTAAAATTCTCCGAAACAGAAAGCCCTGCCTTTCTCTCCCATATCACACAAAATTAAAATATGTCTATATAGCACAAACACATGATAAACTGTATTGTGAATACAAATATAATTTTTAGAATCGATAAGAACAGAAACTATTTACAATGTTTTAAAGGGTAATACTGATATGAGACAACTTGGCTTTTCTATACCCTGTCAATTTTAAGTCAAACAACATGTACTTACGTTCTGAAACTGTGTAAAGGAGGTTCTGGGGCAAAGGAGGAGGTAGTCTTGTTCCCACTGATGCAAGATTGGGCACTGCACTTGTCCCAGGCTGGTCACGGCTGTTTATCAAGCTTGATTGTGTTATGGGTGGTCCTACATACAGATAACAAAAAGTGAAAAGTACAGCATTAATATTTCCTCATACAAGTACCAGGCCAGGAGCAGTGGCTCACACCTGTAATTCAGAACTTTGGGAGGCCAAGGCAGGCGGATCACCTAAGGTCAGAAGTTCAACACCAGCCTAACCAACATGGAGAAACCCCGTCTCTACTAACAATACAAAAATTAGCAGGGCGTGGTGGCACATGCCTGCAATTTCCAGCTGCTTAGGAGGCTGAGGCAGGAGAATCACTTGAATCTGGGAGGCGGAGGTTGCAGTGAGCCGAGATCGCACCATTGCACTCCAGTCTGGGCAACAAGAGCAAAACCCTGTCTCAAAAAAATAATAATAATAAAAAAAAAAATACCATTGTAGGCCAGGCATGGTGGCTCATGCCTGTAATTCCAGCACTTTGGGAGGTCCAGGCAGGCAGATCACTTGAGGTCAAAAGTTCGAGACCAGCTTGACCAACATGATGAAACCCCATCTCTACTAAAAGTACAAAAATAAGCTGGGTGTGGTGGCATACGCCTGTAATCCCAGCTACTTGGGAAGCTGAGGCAGGAGAATCACTTGAACGTGGGAGGTGGAGGCTGCAGTGAATCGAAATCACGCCACTGCATACCAACCTGGGCAACAGAGAAAGACTTCGTCTTAAAATAAAGAAAAAAATACCATACTAGTACTAACTTGGATGCTCATTTAAAATACCTAATTTGGCTCTGAACAGAATTAAGGAATTTGATATATGCAAGCTTAAGCACTGCGAGTTGTATAATTAATTAAAAGAACATTACTTGTTCTAGAACAGACAAATCTAAGGTGAAAAAAGGCAGGACAGGTTGCCTCTATGGGTGAAGGTGGAGAATGGCTGAGAAGAGGCTTCAGGAAACTTTCTAGGGTGATGGTAAAGTTCTACAGAATTCAAGTTAATGATAAGCATGCTTATTAAGTGTACTGATGTCTGCAACACACTGTGAAAAGCATGAACAGTAAAAATGAGAAACGGAAAAGTATGTGCTAACATAAATACAGTAAATGCTAATTGTAGAACCTGGATGGTAAGTACACAAGTACAATTCCTTCAACTTTTCTATTTGTTTCAAACTTTTCATAGCAAAATGTCAGGAGAAATGGTATTCTTGAATTTAACTTTTAAATAGATATGTTCCCACATTGAGATAATGTTCTTTATTTTAGAATTTCCATATATAAAACGATGTTGCTTTATCTGGGAAATAAAATCTCAGCTTGAGCTTCACAATTATACTGTTTATGTGATTATATTAAATATTCACATATGGGCTGGGCATGGTGGCTCACGTCTGTAATCACAGAACTTTGGGAAGCTGAGGAGAGCAAACTGCTTGAGACCAGGAGTTCAAGATCAGCCTGGGGAACATGGTGAACGCTGTCTCTACAAAAACGTCCAAAAAACTTTAGCCAGGCATGGTGGCACACGCCTGTAGTCCTACAGGAGGTTAAGGTGGGAGGATCCCTTTAAGCCTGGGAGGCAGAGGTTGCAGTGAGCCGTGAGCCAAGATCTCCCCACTGCACTCCAGCCTAGGGCACAGAGTGAGATCTTGTCTCAAAAAAAAAAAAGAAAAGAAAAGAAAAAAAAATCACAAATGCTACGTTTAAAAAAAAAAAAAACATGTTTCTATAGGCCAAACATATGCATTAAATCCCTCCAAACATTTACCAACTTTAATAATAAAACATATCCGTTTATTTTTTAGGGACAAGGTCTTGCTCTGTCATACAGGCTGCAGTGCAGTGAGGCCATCACAGCTCACTGCACCCTTGACTTCCTGGACTCAAACAATCCTCCCACTCCAGCCTCCCAAGCAGCAGAGACTACATGCACCCCCCGACATGCCTGGCTAATTTTTGTGTTTTTTGTAAAGCCAGGGTTTTGCCATGTTGCCAAGGCTGGTCTCAAACTCATAAGCTCAAGTGATCTGCCAGCCTCAGCCACCCAAAGTGTTGGAATTACAGGCATGCACCACTGTGCCAGGCCATGAAATGTATATCCTACAGAAAACTTTACTGCAGGGAAGCTCAGGATCATGCTAAACCATTTTTATAATTTCTGTAATTATAATTCTATAATTGAGTCTATAATTTCAAAATAAAATGTTAAAAAGAAATTCATCAAAAGTACTGCTTAAACTGAACAGCGATATTTCTAAAAATAAAAATTTGCCATCTTTATTTATTTTTGAGGCAGGGTCTGGCTCTGTCACCCAGGCTGGAGTGGAGTGGTGCAATCTCAGCACACTGCAACCTGTCTCCCAGGCTCAAGCCATTCTCCCACCTCAGCATCCCAAGTAGCTGGGACTACGGGTACACACCACCATGCCTGGCTAATTTTTCTATTTTTTCTAGAGATGGGGTTTCGCCATCTTGCCCAGGCTGGCCTCAAACTCCAGAGTTCAAGTGATCCACCCACCTCAGCCTCCCAAAGTGCTGGGATTACAGATACAAGCCACCATGCCCAGCCTAATTTGCCATCTTTTAATGTTAAATGTCTTCAAGCAGATAACGTTTTATATCTTTGCATACATGAAAACAATTCATTCCATAATTTTTTCAATTACTTTTTAAAAATTTAGTCTTACTTCTATTTCTACTATGTTGGCAACTGTTAATAATGCTTTTTAAATGCCCATTTTAAAACATTTCTTACTCCTAATTTTGGTGGACGTGATAATGGCATATTGATTTTTTTTTTTTTAATAACAAAAACAAAAAGTCCTTATCAGAAAGGAGATCCATACCGAAGTACATACTGGTGAAGTGACATGACATTTAGAATTTACTCCAGCAAAAAACCAACCAACCCAAAAAAAGTTTATGGGAGAGAAGGGAAAATAAATGAGACAAAACAGCAGAATATTGATCATCATTGAGGCCGGATGATGGTACATGCAACACACATACTATTCTACTTCTAAAAATGTCCTTAATAAAAAAATTTTTTTTTTAATATTATTTCAATATTCTTGAAGGGATTTTCTTTAGAGACTGGAAAATTTCGTAAAATTGCTAACATGTTTTTTCTCTGACATCTTAAAAACTAGCTTTCTTGGCCAGGCGTGGTGGCTCATGCCTGTAATCCTAGCACTTCGGGAGGCCAAGGCGGGAGAGGATTGCTTGAGGCCAGGAGTTCAAGACCAATCTGGCCAACATAATGAGACCCTGTCTCTAAAAAAAAACTAAATAAAAATAAACAAATAAATACTGGCTTTCTTAAGATGAGAACTAGATTTGACTAGAGGTCAATACAGGTTAGGCCACTACACACAAAATTTACACTGTGGTAATACAAACAACACTACGCAATAATGGATGGAAAAAAGAAAAAAATAGCATCTTAATTATGGGAATATATTCCAAATTATATTATTACTCTATTTCTCAAACACTTTAAAGAAGTGTCAAGTTAGCTAAAAGGGATGGGGTTCTTCTAAATAGAACACTAAAGAAAGAAAAATTCAACTAATATATACTTACTTGGTATGGGAAGCACAACAGATGGTGGAGGCTGACCATGTCCTTGGGGAACAGGAAGTCTCATACTATGGCCAGGACCTGGACCTGGGCCCGGACCCGGGCCTGGACCTGGGCCTGGGCCTGGGCCTGGACCTGGCATTGGAGGCATTAACATTCCAGGAGGTGGTGGAGGAGGAAGCCCAGGAGGAGGGGGTGGGAAAGGAATCATACTTGGCAGAGCAACTTCATCAACAACTAGGGGATCATTTCCATGATCAAACTGACAAAGGTCACCAAGTACACAAAATCCTCTTTCTGTGGAATAAAAAATAAAAAAGGAATCTTATTATCATCTACTTAGAGTTCAGAAAACAACAAAACATGTCCCTGAAAACCCCACCAATCTCATTTACAAAGTAGTTTTCTCCAAGGAATCCAAAGTCTCAGTGTTACTCTGTTAAGCATCACGTATCCCCAAGGTAGAGGCAGATGTACTCTCTACTTTTTATACTATGATACTATGACTTGTTGAGACGGCAAATAAAAGAGTCAAGAACAGGTTACCAACTACCATTATACTAAACCATTTGCAATTAAGTTTTCATAATAAAAACTCAGATATTTTAAGCGAATATCAATTTAGCAAAGGCTTGGGGTAGGGGAGAATAAGGGCATTGATCTAGATTATTTACTCTCAATCTATTCTCATTATTCTAAAGCAACCATTATTGCTGCATCTGGAAGCTGAAACTTTCAAATATTCAGGTGGACATTATGTACCAGGTTATCATTTGCAGTACTGTTCATAGTAGAAAAATAATAGAAACATCCCAAACATACATCAATAAAGAATAAGTTAAACACGTTTGTACATAAAGAATACTAAGAAGTAGGGCTGGGCGCAGTGGCTCACACCTGTAATATCAGCACTTTGGGAGGCTAAGGCAGGCAGATCACCAGGTCAAGAAATTGAGACCATCCTGACCAACATGGTGAAACCCCATCTCTACTAAAAATACAAAAATTAGCTGGGTGTGGTGGCATGCGCTTACAGTCCCAGCTACTCAGGAGGCTGAAGCAGGAGAATCGCTTGAACACAGGAGGTGGAGGCTGCAGTGAGCTGAGATCACGGCACTGCACTCCGGCCTGTTGACAAGAGCAACACTCCATTTCAAAAAAAAAAGAGAAAAAAAAGAATACTAAAAAGCCTAAATAAATATTGAGGAAGCTCTTTATGTTTTAACATAGGATGAATGCCAGGAAATACTGCTAAATGAAAAAACATTATGCAAAGTATGAGTAGTATACTAGTATTTATGTTAAAAATGTGGGGAAAATATGTGTATGTATTTGCTTACGTACATATGCACAGACTATGTTTGGAAAGATAAACAACAAATTGATAACATTACGTTGGCCTTGGGAAGGAGTACTCTGTGGCTGAGAGATTAGGGCGAGAATGAGGTAATTCTTGAATTATAATTTGACTCTATTTCCTACTTTAAAATAAGTAAAATGTAAAAACATATGCATTCTATATTTATAGAAAAAAATTATGATGTCTGTGACTTGCCTGAAATAATACAGGCCACAGAAGTGAGTGGGAGTATACATTAAAACAACATTCCCCATGAGTTGGTGCCTATTTAAATGATGTAACAGATACGCTGGGGTTAAGCATACCATTTTGTCAGCGTTTATGAATATATAAATACTTCCATAATAAAAATTTAAAAGAAATACACACATACCAATTCATTCATTCAAATGGAAAGTTGGCAAATCAAACTTGTAAGTAACTTCTACAAATTCCCAGCACCAAACACTACTCAAAAAAATGATAATTCCTGGCTAGGCATGGTGGCTTACATCTGTAATCCCAGCACTTCGGGAGGCTGAGGCAGGTGGATCACCTGAGGTCAGGAGTTCCAGACAAGCCTGATCAATATGGTGGAACCCTGTCTCTACTAATACAAAAATCAGCCAGGCATGGTGGCTCACGCCTGTAATCCCAGCTACTTGGGAGGCTGAGGCAGGAAAATCGCTTGAACTTCGGAGGCAGAGGCTGCAGTGAGTCAAGATTGTGCCACTGCACACTAGCCTGGGGAACAGAGCAAGTCTGTCTCCAAAAATAAATAAATAAATAAAATTTTTTAAAATTACAATTACTAGCATCTATGAAATTTTATGGTATACTACGGTATACAGTGTTTGAAGTAACAATGAGAACAAGAAAACAAACAAAAATCTAAAAAAGGGTAAAATTTAAATATTCTCTCAATGAGAGCCAAACCATTAAATCAAACAAGTAAATAAGCATATGGCAAAAGAGATTCTCCTCCCCATTCATTCCTTTTAACAAAATTTGGACTACAGGCACGGCACAGTGGCTCACACCTATAATCCCAGTACACTGGGAGGCTGAAGTGGGCAGATCACCTGAGGTCAGGAGTTCGAGATCAGCCTGACAAAAATGGTGAAACCCTGTCTCTCCTAAAAACACAAAAGTTAGCCAGGCATGGTGGCACGCGCCTGTGTGTGACTTGCTGGAAATAATACAGGCCAGTGAAGTGAGTAAGAATACAGATTAAACAACATTCCCCATGGGTTGGTACCTACTTGAGAGGCTACTTGGGAGGCTGAGGCAGGAGAATCGCTTGAACCCAGGAGATGGAGGTTGCAGTGAGCCAAGATCAAGCCACTGCACTCCATCCTGGGCGACAGAGCGAGTCTCTGTCTCAAAATAAATAAATAAAATAAAATAAAATAAACTGGACTATAACTAAAAGATATGCAATATATGCAACGTTTGCTTTGCTAGTACTTTTGGGCACAATATGAGAAAAGGTGTTGATTTTTACCATCATAATCTCTGCATCGCCTCTTTGGTGGTAGGTTTCGACCAAAAGAATTGGAAGAGCTATGATTGTTATAGTAATTAGACCAACTCTCAGTTGTGTTTTCAGAGTGGTGAGCAGGTGCGATCACTGTAACAGTGCTGGGAATAGACTGTGCCCCAGAGGAATACTGCTCAGAAGAGTTTGGAGGTGGTGCAGACACAGGTACATAGGAACTCTCCAAGTCATTCCTTTCGCTCTTAAACTTTGATCTTTCCCTGTGCTCTGTTTGGAGACAAAATTAAAAACAGAAAACAAAGAGATCAGATATTTCATGTTCTTAAACTATGTTTATTTTCTCACATAGAAAACATGAGAATGGCCGGGCGCGGTGGCTCAAGCCTGTAATCCCAGCACTTTGGGAGGCCGAGACGGGCGGATCACGAGGTCAGGAGATCCAGACCATCCTGGCTAACACGGTGAAACCCCGTCTCTACTAAAAAATACAAAAAATTAGCTGGGCGAGGTGGCGGGCGCCTGTAGTCCCAGCTACTCGGGAGGCTGAGGCAGGAGAATGGCGTAAACCCGGGAGGCGGAGCTTGTAGTGAGCCGAGATCCGGCCACTGCACTCCAGCCTGGGCGACAGAGCAAGACTCCGTCTCAAAAAAAAAAAAAAAAGAAAAGAAAACATGACAATGTTGGGTGCAGCACACCAACATGGCACATGTATACATATGTAACAAACCTGCACGTTGTGCACATGTACCCTAGAACTTAAAGTATAATAATAAAAAAAAAAGAAAACATGAGAATGTTGAATTAAACTTATCTAGCTATCCATATTTCGCACTGCTCTCTTTATTAATATATCCTAAAAGCGGGGACATCAACATGTGACATATCTTGGGCAAGAACTTACACAAAATCATCTTTTATAGTATCAACATTAGTCACACTTAAAAAAACAGTCAGCTTCTCCACAGATATTTAATAAGAAGGTTATCTAAGAACTGACTTCCAAACTTGTATCTCAGAAAATGAGTGGTTGGGATCCCAATAATCTACTTATTTTATCTTTTTAATTTTATCAACTTCAAGCACCCTTCCAGCATATCAATTACTTTTAGAAAACCAAATGAACAAAAAAGAAAAGCAGGCAACCCTCTCCCTCACATGATAGCTTTATTGATTAAAGGACATTTGTATCCATTAAACAAAATGAGTTAAGTCTAGACATGTACAATACTTGAACAGCTCCTTTTTAATCAAACTCCCTTGATTCCATCCCCAGAATAGAGCCCTGTTTTCTAACAAAATGAATACTGAGTTTCTTGAGACAATTCCAGTTTTTACATTGCTTAGACATATTAAAGGTACATCTTTCTTTAAGAGAATTTCTTGCACCCTTGTGATAGAGACAGATAAACAACTACAGAGTTTTTAGGGGGACACTCATCTACTCACCAACATTCCTATTTGGATCCCGGTCTTTGCTGCGCCCCCTACTTCGGCTTCTACTACGACTCAGGCCTCGGCTCTTACTCCGACTCTTACTCCTGCCTCTTCTCCAGTCATACTTCTCACGGTACAATTCATTCCGCTCATAGTACCGGTCATAGTCTCTCCACTTCCCGTCTTCTCTTTTTTTCTCACGTGTCCTACAATATACAGATATAAAAGCCATATGCAGGCTATAGAAACCAAGTCTGCAAACAAATCTATAGTATAATACTACTCTTGAGTCATAATATCTACGCTTTTTTAGAAAGTTGCAAAACTACCACATAATTCCTCTAATCAAATATATACAGAGGAAAAAAAAATCCCTCCTGCAATTATGGGTGGGGAGAAACGAAAAAAGGAGGTGAATCCAAAGTATGGGGAGAGATGAGCAGAGGAAAACAGAAAATTTGAACTAGAAAAGAAAAAAGGCTCAAAACAAAGTGTTCCTAAACAAAGACCAATTTTTGATGTTAGGTTGATGATTAAATATACAAGTTGTACTACTTGTCATAAAAAATGCCATGGATGATTTTAATACTGAGCACCCCTAACCAAATGGAACATTTCATTAATATTCTCTAAGGGGACTTCTCCCACCCCTGAGCTCTTGGGGAAAACACATAATAATGACTGTTTATAAAAGGAACAGAAAGTAAAACAAAGAAAAAAACAGAAAGAATGAAAGCAAGAAAGGTAACATCTTTCTTTAATGAGTTTACAGAGAGGAGTTAGTATATATATTAAAAATCCCTTGCAAGGCAACTAAAAAGTGAGTCATCAGTATCTTCCTAATTAAAGATAAACACAAACCTTCGTTCACTAGATTCTGAACGAGTCTTCTGGGGACTAGGATACTTCTTTTTTCTGCCATCTCGTTCTTCCTCTGCTGGCTCCTGAAATACCTATATGAAAATATTGATTAGAAATAAGAGTAGGGCCAGGCACGGTGGCTCACACCTGTAATCCCAACACTTTAGGAGGTCCAGGTGGGAAGACTACTTGAGGCCAGGAGATTGAGACCAGCCTGAAAAACACAGCGAGACTCCATCTCTACTAAAAATAATAAATAAAATAAGTTAGCTGGGCATGGTGGCATGCACCTGTAGTTCCAGCTATTCAGGAGGCCGATATGGGAGGACTGCTTGAACCCAGAAGTCGGAGGCTGCATTAAGCCATGATCACACCACTGCACCACAGGCTGGGCAAGAGTGAGACCCTTCTCAAAAACAAACAAAAAAAAGAAATAAGAATGGTCCCTCTTGGTTGGGCGCAGTGATTCACACCTATAATCCCAGCACTTTGGGTGGCTGGGCAGGCGGATCACTTGAGGTCAGGAGTTCTAGACGAGCACGGCCAACATGGTGAAACCCCATCTCTACTAAAAATACAAAAATTAGCCAGGCGTGGTGGCATGCACCTGTAGTCCCAGCTACTCGGGGGGCTGAGACAGCAGAATCATTTGAACCCAGGAGGCGGAGGTCGCAGTGAGCCGAAATTGCGCCATTGCACTCCAGCCTAGGCAACAGAGCGAGAATCTGTCTCCCAAAAAAAAAAAAAAAAAAAAAGGATAGTCCCTCTATAAATTATGAAATATGTCCATCTACCTAATAATATTTCTGGCGCAAGAGAGGGCACAAGTAAATACACTAAAAAAATAAAGTCAAATCATACCCAAAAGAGTTAGGCAACAGCAGAAATAAAAAAGATGCTCAGATTACTTCAACAAGCAGTAGGTTAATTTTTTAATGTTAATTTAAAGTAGGGAAAGGTAGTGTAGGAAAAGTACAAATAATTCATTCTTCAAATTAAAATAAAACAGCAAATCTCCAAGTGCCATATAGTAAAATGGTTATGTTTTCCTCATTATGAAATACATATACATATATAATTAATTTTAGTAGCTCTTCAGATTTTTTTCATAGGAAATGTTTTAGGAAAAAATGGTTAAATTAATGAATGCTATAAAACTAAGTAATTCATGTAAACTACGGAAAAATTGTATAGGAACTAATGGAAATATTAAGGTTTTCTCTCAAAGCCTAACAGTCAAAATTGACCAGAAATACAAAGAGAACAGTAATTTTTTTTTAATTTAATTTAATTTAATTTTTTTTTTGAGACCAAGTGTCAGTCTGTTGCCCAGGTTGGAGTGCAGTGGCGCCATCTCAGCTCACTGCAACCTCTGCCTCCCAGAAAACCAGTGATTTTTATTATTGTACTTGAACCAAGTTTATCTCAAACCAAATATACAGTCTTTACTAGAGAAAGGTGAAATAAAGTAATTTGCAAGAGTTAAATACCCATCTATGGAGAATCTCACTGACAAATACACAAATCGGGAAGTGAGTGAATGGACTTAGGAGATAATTTAATAAAATTCAGGCAACATAAAATGGCAGCCACAATATGGCAACCATATGGCAGCAAAATCACTACACAGTCACTAGACTACATTTAAAAATCATTCTCTATCCTAATTCACAGGAAATACAGAGGATGTATTATTCCACTGGGATGCAAACAGCAAAATCCAGACAGTAAAAACTCTACAGGACAAATGATTGAATTTCTTCACAAAATAAAATTTAAGGAAAAAGATGAGATAAAGAAAAGAGGAATGAAGGCAGTGTGCTTCATTAATCATGGCACATGTCTACCACGTTGTTTTTCCAGAAGCAGGATGAGTTGGTGCCAATGATCCAAATTCTTTTACCCTGGTGATCAATAGTCTAACCAGAAAACCACTAATGGAACCCAATATAGCCAAAGACCAAGGAAGAAAGTTAAAATGGGTAATCCCTAGATTTGCTTCTCTATACCCTGTTAGAGCAACTAAGCACAGACCAGAAAAAGACAATTAACCAAAGATGTGTGCCACCTCAGACTCCTTTCCTACTCTATTATCTAACAGAAATACTATAAACAATTATGTTTATGCACTATTAAATGAACTATAATTTATTTCAGTAATTGCAATTAAGTTATGTATAAAACCCAGAAAATGAGAAGTGCCAGAAAGTTGTCATTTGGGGTAGCTCTACGCAGAAACTGGTATTATCCATTTTTCACAATTCTCAAAATTGTATCTACAAAGACACAAATAAGACAGTATAACAGTTTTGTTTTGTTTTTTAACTGTTCTTTCAAAACTCAAGATAGGCTGGGTGCAGTGGCTCACAACTGTAATCCCAGCACTTTGGGAGGCCAAGGCAGGTGAATCACCTGAGGTCAGGTGTTCAAGACCAGCCTGGCCAACATGGTGAAACTCCGTCTCTACTAAAAATACAAAAAAATTAGCCGGGAGTGGTGGTAGACACCTGTAATCCCAGCTACTTGGGAGGCTGAGGCAAGAGAATTGCATGAATCCAGGAGGTGGAGGTGGCAGTGAGCCGAGACTGCACCATTGCACTCCAGCCTGGTCAACAAGAATGAAACTCCATCTCAAAAAAATAAATCAATAAACTCAAGATAATGCAAATTTTCTCTTATATTCAAATCAGCTGCCTCTCAAACAGATACATCTATACCACTGAAATTCAATGACTGTAAAAAACGTCACAAAAAATTTTAACTTATAAAAAACATAATCTATACCATAGACCAAAAAGTATATACTATAATGTACCAAAGAAAAATTTCTGTGAAAGTTCTCAAGAAAGATTTCTTCCAGCCCTGGCGGAGTGGCTCATGCCTATAATCCCAGCACTTTGGGAGGCCGAGGCAAGCAGGTCACTTGAGGTCAGGAGTTTAAGACCAGCCTGGCCAACTTGGTGAAACCCCATCTCTACTAAAAAAAAAAAACACACACACACACACACACACACACACACATATAAATTAGGCAGGAGTGGTGGCAGGGCTTATCATCCCAGCTACCCAGGAGGCTGAAGCAGAATAATTGCCGGAACCTGGAAGGTAGAGGTTGCAATGGGCCGAGATCACAACACCGCACTCCACCCTGGGCGACAGAATGAGATTCTGTCTAAAAAAAAAAAACCGAAAGGTAGCCAGGCACGGTGGCTCACCCCTGTAATCCCAGCACTTTGGGAGGCCGAGGCAGGTGGATCACGAGGTCAGGAGTTCAAGACCAGCCTGGTCAATATGGTGAAACTCTGTCTCTACTAAAAATACAAAAATTAGCCAGGCATGGTGGCACATGCCTGTAATCCCAGCTACTTGGGAGGCTGAGGCAGGAGAATCGCTTGAACCCAGGAGGTGGAAGCTGCAGTGAGCTGAGACGGCACCACTGCACTCTAACCTTGGGCGATGGAGTGAGACTGTCTCAAAAAAAAAAAAACAACAAACAAACAAACAAAAAACCAGAAAGGTTTCTTCCTATTTCCAGTACTTGAAGACACATTAAACAAGCCTCTCCAATTTTGAGAGAACTTGATGAGATAATTACAGGGCATGATATATATATAAAAAAAAAAAAACAGACAGCATTCTCAGTTGATCTTAATTAAATATAGCCACATTTTTTTCTTTTAATGTTGGATCAGGTCAATCAGCCTAGCATTTAAAAATGAATTGGAAATAACTAAACGATACCTAATCCTTAGAATCAATCCTGAAAATGGAGAGGAAAAGAACATGCTATAAAAAAGAAACACTTGGGACCAGGTGCAGTGGCTCATGCCTGTACTCCCAGCACTTTGGGAGGCCAAGGCAGGAGGATCGCTTAAGCTCAGGAGTTCAAGACGAGCCTTGGCAACATAGTGAAACTCTGTCTCTTTAACAACAACAACAAACTTTTTTAAACGGAAATAAAAAAAGGACATTGCCTGGTAAACTGATAAAACTGAATACAGATAATACATTAAAATACTATACGGATGTTAAATTTACTGAACTTGATCGCAGTATCATAAGTTACCTAAGAGAATATTACTTATTTGTAGGAAATACACACTGAAGTACTCTACTTAGGGGTGAAAAGACATGAAGTATGTGACTTACTACTCAAATGACTAAGAAAAAAATCATATGGATATTTAAAGAGAGCAGATGGGGCAAAGTTTCAGTAAATATATCTAGAACACCTATAAACCCAGAGCTTTGGGAGGCAGAGGTGGGAGTCTGAGACCAACCTGGGCAACATAAAGAGACTCCATCTCTACCAAAAAAAAAAAAGTTTATCTAGATAGATGTCATATGGGTGTTTTGGATACTATTCTTGTAATTTTTTTTTTTTTCTTTTTTCTGAGGCAGAGTTTTGCTCTTGTTGCCCAGGCTGGAGTGCAACAGCACAATCTCGGCTCACTGCAACCTCTGCCGCCCCAGTTCAAGTGATTCTCCTGCCTCAGCCTCCCAAGTAACTGGGATTACAGATGCCTGCCACCATGCCCAACTAATATTTTGTATTTTTAGTAGAGGCAGGGCTTCCCATGTTGGCCAGGCTGATCTCAAACTTCTGACCTCAGGTGATTTGCCCACCTAGGCCTCCCAAAGCACTGGGATTACAGGCATGAGCCACCATACCCGGCCTCTTGTAATTTTTATTTAAGTTTAAAATTATTTCTAAATTAAAAATTCATTTTACCTTCAGAATAAATGTAATAAAAAAAAATTAGGAAATATTTCTGCATGATAATCAACATTTATGTGCCAGGCACTGGACTAGAAACCATATATACACACACACATAATCTCACCTAATCCTCCATAGGCACTACTCTGATCCTCATTTTACTGATATCAGAGTGAGACAGAGAAGTGAACTTGTAGAGTTGTTATTATAACTCACACAACCTGATTACAGAATCCACATTTTTCTATGCTATATTGTCTGTATATAAAAGGAAGTACAAAGAACTCTGTAAAATTTCCTTCTTGGCTCAAACAATTAGGTTACCATCTATAACCATGTTTTTATACTTCAATATTATAAAAACATTTCTAAAGTCTTCTTTCCAATATTGACAGTGATGTTCACAATTAAATTAACTATTTTTTAAAACTCTATATAATCAAAAAGTGTAACTGGTTTCTCCATACACATGAAAATGTGTTACCTAATGATTTCTCTTGAGGATTTGTTAACAGTTCACTTTCAGTCAATCTCTCTATATTTAACCAAGTTTTCTTTTTCTAAAAGTCACTAGATAAGATTTCTCTGACTTCCTCAATATTGCTAAAATATTTCTTGGATCTCTAAACAAGCTATCTGAAACTTTTCCAACTCTTCAGTCCAAGCAACTACGAAATCCTGATGAATAATCTGTACCATGCCTAAAATCCGGAAACTTGAATCAATACGCAATTACTTTTAAAAGGCTCAACTTCCAACTAAGGATACTGGTGACAGAATCTAAGAGGCCCCCAAGAGCAGGAGAAAAAATTTGCATTACCTCTTCTTTAATGTCTTCTTTTTCTTGGACTAGTGGTTTTGGCTCAGGCTTAACTGGTTCCAAAGGTGGAAGGTAGTTCTTAGTATAGAGACTTTCAAACAGTTTGTCCACAAAACCTGAAGTTTCTAAGGAGAAGAAATAACATTTACATATTGTGCAAACAAAAAACAAAAATTTGACAACACATTGTCAGCAAAGCTTAGGAAAACAGGGCATCTTGTATACTGCTGGTAGGACTAAAAATGAGTCCTACCTTATGGAAGAGAATCCCACTTCCAGGTTTTAAAATCCTTCTGACCTACTTGCAAAATAATATATAAGATTATTTGTTGGAGTATGTAATAGCAAAAGATCAGACACAACTCAAATTTCCATGAATAAGAGACTAGTTAAATAAACTATGGGATATCTATACAATAGAGTACACGACAGCTATAAAAAGAAAGAATACTAATAATACCTGATCTCGAAGATTTAAGAGTATATATTTATATGTGTTTCTATCCATCTGCATAAAGAAACTGAAATAAAATAAAAACTGACAAAATTGTGTACTGTAGGTGGGAACGCGGTGGACGTAAAAGAGTAGAAGACTTTTACGGTATACCTCTTATTGTTGGATTAAAGGCACTGCCAACTCAAAAAACTTAACTGAAAATTGTTTTAAATCAGTTAAATATTTATTGATATGAAAATGATACAAAACTAACTTTTTGTGTTTTACTTAAAGGGTGCTCTGTTTGAAACTTTCTCAGACAACTGAATGGGAGAACCAGATGAATTTACTAAAAGTATTAATGTCAAATATTTATACTGCCTTTTTTTTTTTTTGAGACAGAGTCTTGCTCTGTTGCTCAGGCTGGAGTGCAGTGGTGCAATCTCAGCTTCAATCCTCCTGAGTTCAAGTGATTCTCCTGCCTCAGCCTCCTGAGTAGGTAGGATTACAGGCATGTGCCACCACGCCCGGCTAATTTTTGTATTTTTAGTGGAGACGGGGTTTTACCATGTTGGCCAAGCTGGTCTCGAACTCCTGACCTCAGGTGATCTGCCTGCCTCGGCCTCCCAAAGTGCTGGGATTACAGGCATGAGCCACCACGTCTGGCCTATGCCTTATTAAAACCAAATCTAATTAACTTTGATTGGTCCTACCCTAAGGAACAGCCAAAGAGCATATTAAAAGCACAACACAAACTCTGCTTACATTTCAATTATTACATCTTTTACATAAAACCTATTTCTAAAATGTTATCTTTTCTATAGAAAAGTATCTTCTTATAAATTTCTTTATACTACTGATTTGTGTAGTAAGCATTTTTCCATGATTATAAAACTGTTAGCTCTCATTAACTATTACATATAAACTTAAGATAATCAGACCCTTCAAAGCCTCTATAATAAGAATACTTTCACTTATAATTATTTTTTAAAACAATTTATAACACGTTATTATCTTTTGTAATCTGAAAGACACATAGCTCAATTTGTAAAAAGCAAAGACAAACATCTACTATTAAACAATATTCTTTGGGAAACCAAAGTTTGGAAAAAATTAAAAATAAAAAATAAAAACAATATTCAAGGTACACTATTAAATTTTTAAAACATTATATATCATTATAAAAGAGTATGCTCACTTAATACTATTTTAAGATGCAATATAAACATAGACATAATTCTACAGTTGCACTGTCCAATATAGTAGCCACTAGTCACATGTAGCTCTTTAAATTTGAGTTTAAATTAATTAAAATTAAATTTAAAAATCAATTTCTGGTCAGACGCAGTGGCTCATGCCTGTAATCCCAACATTTTGGGAGGCCAAGGCGGGTGGATCACTTGAGGCCAGGAGTGTGGCCAACATGGTGAAACTCTGTCTACTAAAAATACAAAAATTAGCCAGGTGTGGTGGCGCGTGCCTGTAACTCCAGCTACTCAAGAGGCTGAGGCAGGAGAATTGCTTGAGCACAAGAGGTAGAGGTTTCAGTGAGCTGAAATTGCAGCACTGCACTCCAGCCTGGGCAACAAGAGCGAAACTCTGTCTCAAAAAAAAAAAAAAAAAAAAATCAATTTCTCTGGCCTATTAACCAGATTATCAAGTGCTCAATAGCCACATGTGGCTAATGGCTATTGAAATGTAAAGTACAGATGTAGACCATATGCACAAAGTTCTATTGGACAGTGCTAGTCTAGAAAGACATATACAAGCTGATAACAGTGATATAAATTTATCTCTGGTGGCAAATTTATGGTTACTTATTTTCTTATCCTTTTAAAAATGTAGTGTATAGTTCCTTCTCATACATATTACTTATGTAATTTTTTAAAATTACTAAAATCCTTTCTAACTTTTTTTGAGATGGAGTCTTGCTGTGTCACCCAGGCCTCCCAAGTAGCTGGGACTACAGGCAACCATCACCACTCCTGGCTAATTTTTCTGTATTTTTTTTTAGTAAAGATGGGGTTTCACCATGTTAGCCAGGATGGTCTCGATCTCCTGACCTCGTGATCTGCCCGCCTCAGCCTCCCAAAGCGCTGGGATTACAGGCATAAGCCACGGCGCCCGGCTAATCCTTTCTAACTTTTTATAACAAAGAATTCTTAGACGTCTAAACATTAATTTGGCCTTTTACCCCAAATATCTTTACCATGTTTTGCTTTCTCTTTTATCATGGTTCTGCATTTCACAAGATTCATCTTTAACGTAAATTAAGTAATGTAAGTTAACACATTTAGAAAAGAAAACATCTGTACTGGGGAGGAAATTAAATAGTTGTTATACTGGGAAGAAATTCTGTCAGTATTGTTTTGTTTCTACAAAAAGAGCTGTAAAATGCATGAAAAAATATGTAATCCTATGTTTTAGATTGAGAAGCCATACTTACTTTTCTCTTTCACAGTAAATACTTATTTTAAATGATATCTTCTCATCACCAATAGCTAAATCAACTGATAAACATATATATATATATATATATTTTTTTTTTTTTTTTTTGAGTCGGAGTCTCGTTCAGTCGCCCAAGCTGGAGTGCAGTGGCGCGATCTCAGCTCAAGGCAACCTCTGCCTCCTGGGTTCAAGCAATTCTCCTGCCTCAGCCTCCCGAGTAGCTGAGACTACAGGCATGCACCACCACGCCCTGCAAATTTCTGTATTTTTAGTAGAGACAGGGTTTCACCATGCTGGCCAGGATGGTCTCAATCTCTTGACCTCATGATCTGCCCGCCTGGGCCTCGCAAAGTGCTGGGATTACAGGCATGAGTCACCACGCCTGGCCCATTCAACAATATTTACTGAACATCTTCCATGTACCAAGTACTGTAGGTTCCAAGTCTCCACTCTCAACCAAATGAAAGGCAAACAAAGGGTAGAGAGACAGATAAACAGGGAAATAAACCTATGACAGGTGGTGACAAGTGCCATGAAAACAACAAAACAGGAGTCAGGCACAGGGGCTCATGCCTTGTAATCCCAGCACTTTGGGATGCCAAGGTGGGGCAGTTGCTTGAGGCAAGAAGTTCAAGGATCAAACTGGGCAACAAAGTGAGACCCCAACACTACAAAAATAAAAATACACAGATATAAAAATAAATAAATAAAAAAGTAATAAAACAGGGTTGGAAGGAGGAGAGTGGATGGAGGCATGGAGTATACTATACTACACTGTATGTAGAGCACTCAGGGGAAACTGCTTTGAGAAGATGACGTTTGAAGAGACCAGAAAGAAGCGAGGGAAGAATCCATGTTTCAGGCAAGGGTAAAATGAGTTCAAAGGGCCTGAGTTGGGAACATGTTTGCCATAATTCAAAAAATAGGTGGTAAATGTGGCTAGAGTGGAACAAGTGAGGGGGAATGATAGGAGATAAGGTCAGAGGCAACAGGGGAAACCTTGAGGAAGATCTGTAGACCATGGAAACGGATTTGGTAAGATGAAAAGTTAAAGGCACAAAGAGAAGAGGATCATGCACATCTCTTCTTGGATATTAAGAAGCCCCATCCAAGGGGGGGAAAAAAACTGATGAGCTCATCATCTTAATGAAAAGCAAGAATAAGTAGCTTCATTATCCTTAAACTGTTATTCCTCAATCATCAAGTAGGCTTCGTCAAAAGCTGCAAAAGACCTAATCATCTAAAAAGCATTAGAGCTGCCATTGCCTTAATAGAGGAAAGCAGCAAAGAAGAAAAGGGAAAAAACCAGTTCTAACAAAACATGATAAATAATTAAGTATGAATGGGTATATTCAAGTATTCAAAGGACTCTGACTACTTTCTTTCCTATCAAGCTTATATCTCCAAGACTTTTCAGGGAGTTTTAAATTTAAAATCTTTACTTCAATACTTGATTGAAGGCCCATAATAATTACCTTTTTGTAAAAAGACATCAAGTTGATCAGCACAAAAGGCTTTTAATTCTTTCTCAGGTTTGTCCTTCTTGACCAGTGCTACAACATAGTTGGCTAAGGCTGAAGGATCAGCATCACATCTAGTTAGACAAAGAGAAAACAAAAATTTTAAAAAACACTTTTTTTTTCAAACAGTTGTGTCATTAATGAAGTAACCCTTATTTTGGAAAATGAGAGATCAAAACTATTCTAAAAACTGACCACAAACACAGGCAACTTTTATAATAAACATATACATACTGCGAGATTTTCCTTTTGCATTTATTTCTACAAAATGACTAGTATGTCTTCTATTTTTGAGGTTCTAATTATACCAAGGATCTTGGGTGAGCTCTACATTTATTTGTTCTCTCAATGATAATAGGGAAAGAGTGGCAACTGATCCCTAAGTTGCTGTTTGGCTCCCAGCTATAGAAGCACTGTCAGTAACACCTTCAGGAACTATCTGTTCCAGGTGATTGATGAGCAAAAGGATGGGAAGTGATAGAAAAATTTTCTCCTCTCCTCAAGACACCTCTCCTGACACCACAGGCACCAGTATCTAAAAATGGCTATCAGCCCTTTGGCTAATCTCAATGAGTATCTTAAAGATCTTTTTAAAAAATAAGAACATGAAAAGAATGGCATTTAAATATTATTGGCAAATGCTTTAGCAGCTATAAGAAAGAAAGATCTAGGAGTTAGAAACAGAAAGGAAAAGAGAAGTGGTGAAAGGACAGCAGAGATAACCTTTACCTACCTCACATTTTTTCTAGTAAGTAATCCAACACTAACACTCAAAATCATCTCCTATTCCAGGATAGCTCATAATCCTTGGGTTGTCAACTCCTGATGGATAGTAATCTGTCTGAATCAAGGTTTTATGTACATCACATGAAACTAGAAGTTTTCTTGTTGTAAACATATATATACACACACAAATATAAAATATTCTAGACTTTCTGATGAATACATAATTAACACATATCCTTCACAGTATGGTTATGGAGGTAAAATGAAAACATTCAGGCTGGGTGCAATGGCTCAGGCCTGTAATCCCAACATTCTGAGAGGCTGAGGCAGGAGAATCACTTGAGCCCAGGAGTCCAAGACCAGCCTGGGCAACATGGCAAAACCCTGTTGCTACAGGAAATACAGAAATTAGCCAGGTGTGGTGGTGCACGCCTGTAATTCCAGCTACTCCGGAGGCTGAGGTGGGAGGATGCTTGAGGCTGGGAGGCAGAGATTGCAGTCAGCCGATATCACACCACTGCACTCCAGCCTAGGTGACAGAATGAGACCCTGTCTCAAAGAAACAAAAAACAAACAAAAAATTCAGAATAACAGTAAGTAAAACCATTATGCAAGCAAAGTGATTATATAACCTAAAAAACACTATTCAAATCTAACTAATCTTGCTCTATAATTCTCGGGCCTTCACTGCCAGCCAGAAAGTTAAAAGATTTCAGCTCACTTGGGAGGCTGAGGCAAGAGGACACCTTGAGCCCAGGAGTTGGAGGTTGCAGCAAGCCATGATCACACCACTGCACTCCAGCCTAGGCAACAGAGTGAGATCTTGTCTCCAAAAAAAAAGAGGCTTCAGCTCAAGAATATCAATCACATTTCCAATAACTTTGTGAGATTAGTAAACAAAATAAAAATCAAGCACCAGTACTTTTACTTCCTTCTAGTTTTTATACTTAAAGTTCGTAATTCAGTAACACAGGTTTTTTTGTTGTCACTATTAACATTGTCATGGGAAAGGCTGGTTCTTTAAACATTCATGTGCCTGGCCGGGTGCAGTGGCTCATGTCTGTAATCCTAGCACTTTGGGAGGCCGAGGCAGGTGGATCACCTGAGGTCAGGAGTTCAAGACCAGCCTGGCCAACATGGTGAAACCCTGTCTCTACTAAAAACACAAAAATTAGCCAGGCAAGGTGGTGGGCACCTGTAATCCCAGCTACTCGGGAGGCTGAGGCAGAAGAATCACTTGAACCCAGGAGGCAGAGGCTGCAGTGAGCTGAGATCATGCCATTGCATTCCAGCCTGGGCTACAGAGCGAGACTCCATCTCTAAATACATAAATAAATAGACAGACAGATAGATAGACAGTCAGTCAAGGCTGGGCATGGTGGCTCATACCCATAATCCCAACACTTTGGGAGGCCAAGGCAGACTGCTTAAGTCCAGGAGTTCAAGAACAGCTTGGGCAATATAGCGAGACCCAGTCTCTACAAATAATATAAAAAATAGCCAGGCATGGTGGCACATGCCTGTAGTCCCAGCTACTCAGGAAGCTGAGGCAGGAGGATAGACTGAGCCTAGGAGGTCCAGGCTATAATGAGCCATGATCACACCACTGCCCTCCAGCCTGGGATACACAGTGAGACCGTGTCTCAAAAAATAAAAAATTAAAGAAAGTAAAGATTTTTCTTAAGTAAAAAATAAGTTACATTTTGGAGAATTATGAACAGATAACCTTAGTAAGTCCAACTGCTAAATTCTAAAATTTTTATATATATATGTGTGCCTGTGTGTGTGTGTGTATATATATATAGAGAGAGAGAGAGAGAGAGTGTGTGTGTGTAAACTTGAATTTGCTAAGAGAATAGATCTTTTTTTTGAGACAGAGTCTTGCCTGTGGCCCAGGCTGGAGTGCAGTGGCTCAATCTCAGCTCATTGCAACCTCCACCTCCCGGGTTCACGCCATTCTCCTGCCTCAGCCTCCTGAGTAGCTGGGACTACAGGTGCCCACCACCACGCCCAGATAGTTTTTCGTATTTTTTAGTAGAGATGGGGCTTCACCGTGTTAACCAGGATGGTCTCGATCTCCTGACCTCGTGATCCGTCCGCCTCGGCCTCCCAAAGCGCTGGGATTACAGGCATGAGCCACTGTGCCTGGCCTAAGAGAGCAGATCTTAGGTGTTCTCGCCACACAAAAAAAGATAGCTATATGAGATGATTATGTTAATTAGCTTTTGATATATATGCACATTTCAGTATTTGTATGTATATCAAAACATCACACCTTAAATGCATACAATTTTTATTAATAAAATTTTAAATTAAAAACAAAAATAGTGGACATATAGCCTTTCTATCTTCAAAAAATATTATGGTCCAGTGTGGTGGCTCACGCCCATAATTCCACACTTCGGGAGGCCAAGTGTGGGGATCGCTTGAGTCCAGGAGTTTCAGACTATGGCGAAACCCATTTCTACAAAAAATTAACCAGGTATGGTGACATGCGCCTGTGGTCCCAGCTACCCAGGAGGCCGTGGTGGGAGAATCACGTGAGCCCAAGAGGCAAAGTGTGCAGTGAGCCAAGATTGTGCTACTGTACTCCAGCATGGGCAACAGAGCAAGACTGTCTCAAAAATAAAAATAAAATAAAAATTATACATGCCAGCAGGGCGCAGTGGCTCACCCCTGCAGTCCCAGCGCTTTGGAAGGCCGAGACAGGAGGATCAAGAGGTCAGGAGTTCAAGACCAGCCTTACCAAAATGGTGAAACCCCATCTCTACTAAAAACACAAAAATTAGCCAGGCGTGGTGGTATGCGCCTGTAATCCCAGCTACTCAGGAGACTGAGGCAGGAGAATCACTTGAACCCGGGAGGCAGAGGTTGCAGTGAGCAGAGATCACGCCGCTGCACTCCAACCTGGGTGAC
This sequence comes from Macaca thibetana thibetana, assembly GCF_024542745.1. Classification (NCBI taxonomy): domain Eukaryota; kingdom Metazoa; phylum Chordata; class Mammalia; order Primates; family Cercopithecidae; genus Macaca; species Macaca thibetana. The sequence goes on from NC_065583.1 coordinate 35,438,519, forward strand.
AGAGCGAGACTGTCTCAAAAAAAGAAAAAAAAAAATACACATGCCACGCTTACCCTGATTATTCTATAAACACCTTAAAAAACAGATGTGTAGTCCAACTTAATTTCACCCCTGAGAACAGTAAGAAATTTTTGATCAGTGTAGTTCTAGTCAACACTCATATGGAGGAGAGAAGGGGAAAAAATTATATTTCCACCTTTATGTAGAAAGTTTAGTTCTTGGATAAGGGTAGTCTAACACAGAAGAGAAAGACTTAGAAAAATAAATAAGAATGGCACAAAATGGCAACGTTATTTTCTCTGGTGTTATAGGAATCTTCAAGGAGTCTAATGATCTGATAGATTTAGTGCTGGGTATGGATAATAAGGTTTCTACATGTGAAGAATGGGCAAAACATTCAGATATTGGATAACTGAAATGGGTTTAAGAAACCCAGATAATGGCTGGGTGCAGTGGCTCATGCTTGTAATTCCAGCAGTTTGGGAGGCTGAGGCAGGAGGATCACCTGAGGTCAGGAGTTCGAGATCAGCCTGGCCAACATCGTGAAGCCCCGTGTCTACTAAAAATACAGAAATTAGTCAGGTGTGGTGGCATGCACCTGTAATCCCAGCTACTTGGGAGGCTGAGGCCGGAGAACTGCTTGAGCCTGGGAGGCGGAGGTTGCAGTGAGCCGAGATCATGCCACTGCACTCCAGCCTGAGCGATAGAGCGCAACTCAAGTCTCAAAAAAAAAAAAAAAAAAAGAAAAAAGAAGAAGAAAAGAAAATAAACCCAGATATATTTTACATATATTTAGTATTCAGACTCTTAAAAACACACATTTTGATACGATAGTTTTAAAAATCAAGATGAATATACAGAAAAGTAAAATAGAGTAGAAAAGGTTAGACTCCAGGAGAAGAGAATGATCACAGATTCTAAACATTTGTTTAATGTGAGGAAACAAATGATTGTCAATAACTGACAGAAATCTGCACCAAATACAACAGCATGTTTACAGCCAAAGGAATAGGACCATTTAAATTTAACGGCTCCTAACATGTATCCATAAAGTACGCTCTTAAGAAAATTACAAGTCTAAAATAATAAGTCACACTAATTGAATAGTGAAACTTAAATACATTGGGGAGTTTTGTGCTTTAATTTTCTAGACCTTCATAATTATTCTTATTCTTTCACCCATTGATTCCTCACTATATAATCTCTAAAACACAGCCATGATAGTGTAGCTACAGTATCAATGCTAACTACTCAACAAGACTTACAGAAGTATGTCACAAAAATCTGAGTACAACTAAGACTCTTGAGAATATAATACAAGTGCGGTATCACCTCCCTTTCCTGAAAATTCATCACTTCCTTCTTCTCATATCCAGGAAGAGTACTTAAAATCTTTTAGCTACTTTATTTGGAACCAAAGCTTATGGGAATCCACTACTGCTTGACTATAAAAACAAGCATATTTGGGGATGAAAGAGATTGTAAAATTTGGGATCCACGACTATGCTAAATAAACATGTCTCTAGACAAAAAGGGACTTCTATTATAACATGGAGATTAGAAAAGACAATAATACCCATTTTAAATTACCATTCTACTATAGATTTGTAAATCTGTAAAGATAAATTAAGTGATCCATTTAAGATCAGGCAGACAGCACATCTGTGGAACTAAAAATCAGCTGCAATTCCACACAAGTAAAATCTGTTTCACAAGCATGTCTTTTTCTTATGTATATCTGCAAGAAAAATTAACATATCTTAAGTATCAACCAACGGTTACCTTTTAAAGAATCAACAAAAGAAATTTTCTAAAGGTTAATGTTACTTACAAATAGGACTCCTTAAAATTCACACCTTGTATAATAACGTTTTAAGAACACATCTCAATTATCTTTTAAGTTATTTTAAAAAGTCAACAAATTTTTATCAGAGTAAGCTAACAGAAACATTGCCCTAAAAATGCCTCATCTGTAAAAATCTCAAATATCTTTTTCCCCTTTTAATGAAATCTCTATTGCACGTATATTACACAACTGCTGAGCCAGTACATAAGCTTCACAGAAAATTTCAGACATACAATCATAAAATCAAAGAGTAAGGTCCTATATCTTTGGCCCCAAGCCAAAAAACACTACTGAAAAACCATTATCATTTACTTGCTTTAGGAAAAAAGCCAAGACTACTTAGACCTTTTCCACTTTCAGAAAAATTTACATGTTTCTGAATATGGATCTAATTTTAAGTTCCATCTTAATGTGCTCTTTCTTTCAGAGGTGAAATAGCTAATACATGTGCTTCTGAGCCACAGGTAAAAAAAATTATATCTCCTGATCTTAATGTGTATCAACAGTCATTAAAAATATCCATATTCTCGGTGGGGCGTGGTGGCTCATGCCTGTAATCCCAACACTTTGGGAGGCTGAGGCAGGTGGATCACCTGAGATCGGGAGTTTGAGACCAGCCTGACCAACATGGATAAACCCCATCTCTACTAAAAATACAAAATTAGCTGGGCGTGGTAGTACATGCCTGTAATCCCAGCTACTCGGGAGGTTGAGGCAGAAGAATCGCTTGAACCCGGGAGGCAGTGGTTGCGGTGAGCTGAGATTGCGCCATTGCATTCCAGCCTCGGCAACAAAAGCGAAACTCCGTCTCAAAAAAAAAAAAAAAAATCCATATTCTCTGACCAGTAGTTACACTTATGAGAGACCAGACTAAGGAAATAAAGGCAAATATAGAAAATACTACTGGCACCTAAAGCTACACACACATAAAATGTATTTATTATATAAAAACAGCATTACTTTTTAACAAAAAAAATAGTGCCAAGGTAACCATTCTCTTATTGTTGGATGTTTGTGAAAATTAGACATCCAAAGTGATGGTTATTAGCTGCGCATGGTGGTAGGCGCTTGTAATCCCAGCTACTCAGGAGGCTGAGGCAGGAGTATCGCTTGAATCCATCCAGGAGACAGAGGTTGCAGTGAACTGAGATCATGCCACTGCACTCCAGACTGAGCAACAAAGCAAGACTCCATCTCAAAAATATATATATGTAATATAAAATACAATATAATAAACAAATGTTTTTTTAAAAAATTATGGTTATGGCCAGGCACAGTGGCTCATGCCTGTAATCCCAGCACTTCAGGAGGCCGAGGTGGGAGGATAGCTTCAGCTCAGGAGTTCAAGACCAGTCTGGGCAACATAGTGAGAACCCCATCTCTAAAAAAACAAAACTAAAAAATTAGCCTGATGTGGCGGCACGCGCCTATAGTCCCAGCTACTTACGAGGCTGAAGCGGGAGGACTGTACAATCCTGGAAGGCTGAGGCTACAGTGAGCTATGACCATGCCACTGGATCCTGGAAGGTTGAGGCTACAGTGAGCTATGACCACGTCACTGCACTCCAGCCTGGGTGACAGAGCAAAACCCTGTCTTGATAAAAAACAAGGGCCGGGCGGGGTGGCTAACGCCTGTAATCCCAGCACTTTGGGAGGCCGAGGCAGGCAGATCATGAGGTCAAGAGTTCCAGACCAGCCTGGCCAACAGGTGAAAGCCCGTCTCTACTAAGAATGCAAAAATTAGCCAGGCGTGGCGGCACATGCCTGTAATCCCAGTTACTCGGGAGGCTGAGGCAGGAGAATCACTTGAAACCGGGAGGCAGAGGTTGTAGTGAGTCGAGATCACACCACTGCACTCCAGCCTGGGCGACAGAGCAAGACTCCACCTCAGGGGTGGGGGGAATAACAAAAAACAAAAAAACCAAAGTGACGGTTATAAAAGCAACATATACATGTGAAAAATGCTTCTAATGTAATGTCAAAGAAATCAGAATTTTACAATGAGTTTGACTGTAGATATATAAAAATTTATACACAAAAGAGAAACTGAAAATAAATACTAATAATTTTGTTTTCTCTATTTTCTATATTGTCATAATGCAATAATACTTTTTTATTTTAAAAGAATGAAAGTAAATTTTTTAAAACAGTCTGACTCTGAGATCTGTGTTCAGATTATTCCTTTGATAAGACCATACTGGGCCAGGCCCGGGGGCTCACACCTGTAATCCCAGGGGCGGATCACCTGAGGTCAGGAGTTCGCGACTAGCCTGACCAATATGGAGAAACCCCGTCTCTACTAAAAATACAAAATTAGCCAGGCGTGGTGGCGCATGCCTGTAATCCCAGCTACTCAGGAGGCTGAGGCAGGAGAATCGCTTGAACCCAGGTGGCGGAGGTTGCAGTGAGCCGAGATCGTGCTATTGCACTCCAGTCTGGGCAACAAGAGCAAAACTCCTCTCAAAAGAAAAAAAAAAAAAAAAAGACAAGACCATACTGGACAAAGTAAGTAAAAATGGAGTTGACTTTCACATTTGTTAATACCTATTAAAGATATACATGTATTGGTACTTTCAAATGAAAACTTTCTGTCTTAGTCTGTTTGGGCTACTATAACAGAATACCTTAGACTAGGCAATTTAGTATTTATTTATTTTTTGAGACAGGGTCTCATTCTGTTACCCAGGATGGAGTACAGTGGCATGATCATGGCTCACTGCAGCCTCAACGTCCCAGGCTCAAGTGATCCTCCCACCTTAGCCTCCCAAGTAGGTGGGACTACAAGCGTGCACCACCATGCCCGACTAAGGCTATTTTTTTTACTTTTTTGTAAAGGCAGAGTTTTGCCCCATTGTCCAGGCTGGTCTCGAATTCCTGGACTCAAGTGATCCACCCACCTCAGCCTCCCAAAGTGCTGGGATGACAGGCATGAGCCCACAGTTCCCAGCCAACTAGGTAATTTATAAACAGAAATGTGTTGCTCACAATTCTGCAGGCTGGGAAGTTCAAGATTAAAGCATCAGCAAACTTGGAGTCTAGTGAGGGCCCATTCCTCATAGATGGTACCTTCTATGTCCTCTCATGGTAACAAGCAGGCTCCTTACATTTTTTTTTTTTGAGATGTCCAACATGAATTTTGGGGGGACAACAACATTCAGACCATAGTACTTTCATCTTCCTTTTAAGTAATTAGGGGCTTTCATGAATGAACATGATGTGGAAGAAATAACCCTAGGTTTATTTGGGAGGAAAACATATACATACATTCATCAGTTGCAAATACCATTTGGGTATTTGGACGATAGCTCCTGGTATAGTAACCACCAGCTAAACATATGCGCAAAATTAGACTACTAAAAACTTCTTTCTTTTCTAATTGTCAATTACCTATATATACATATGAGAATGTTCATTCATTTAAACATATACTGAATGTTTACTAAGTGCCAAGCATATTGCTTGGTAATGGAATTACTCTGAACAAAACAGACCTTGCCCTGCACTCCCATGGCCAAGAGGTAGACATGCAAACAAATAATTACAGTACAAAATAACAAATTGTATAAAAAGATATTAATAAGGAAGTAAGTAGCAACATTGTGAGAGGATAAGAGAAGACAGTGGCAAGAAACATAGGGCTATAAAAGCAACTTCTGGCTTCTAGCCTATAGTTATCGGGCCAGGAAGGATGAAGTCAGACATCTTTAAAAGGCAGACCAAAGGACATAAGAATAAATACATTCTTAAGTTAGTGGACTAAAACTTGCCAAGAAGTCTTCTGGCCAAAGTTCTTTTCTATGAAATCATGAATGGTATCCTTAAGTCCTACAGCACTTTAGAGGCACACTAACTCTCTGAAGCCACTAAGTACACTTAGAAAATTACCAGTTCTTCCCAAACTTAAGAATATACCTCAAAATACTTATTTAACCCGTAGTTTATTTACCAGGTGGTCAGGTCTAACAATTGCTAGATGATTATTTTTCCTCCCATTTGGGCAACTGCAGAGATTACCATCCAGAGTTCAATTTGAAAAGGACTGCCAACATAAAGCAACATGTAAACTCTAGAGTTCAACCAAAGTATACGCATCATGATCACTGAACCCATAAATATGAACCAATGAAATAAACTTATTCTATTAACCTTATTGCTGCCTTTTCTATCACACTCCAAGCTGACAACATATTCAGTCTCCCAGTGCACTTTAAAAGACACTGATATGGCCAGAACTCACAAAAACCGCACATCAAGTCTATGACTTTGACTAGCAGTTCCTGTTGCTATCTATAGCACCTGCAATGAGACTCTAGATCTGCCTTGTAATAGACTGATTATTATTATTTAAGTGGCAGTGGTGTTTAACAGTAATAAGCAAAATACTTTTGTAGACAGTTTCACGTATTTTCATACTCCAAAAACCATAAAATGTTGTTTATATTTATAGAATGATTCAAAGGTACACAAACCACTTAGTCTACATTTTTAATACTCATAACAGACTTGGTGAAGTAGGTAAAAGGCAAATAAAATTTAATTCTGTTTAACAGAAAAAGGTAGACAATTTCTCCTGTCACAGAGTGAATCAGAAACAGATATGGAACTAGAAATTAAATGCCCTGATTCATACAACGTCTATTAAAGTAAGATAGACAGATGCAAATTGTCCAAAGTGTTTACAAATTCCACCATGCTTTTTAAAACATACACCAAGAGAAAGTTTTACACTAAGCCAAACAAGCAGCAGTGAATAATACATATTTATACATTTTATATAATATAAATAAAACATTCCCCATTAAACACAACATGTTTTGATAGAAATACAGGTTACTGAAAAATGCTTGCCTGATCTTTTTTTAAACTTGCAGAAATTTATTTAGTGATGCACTTGTCTCCTGAATTTAGTAGAACCGTACTTTAAAGGGGTTCACATACTTACAATGAGCAGTTATTTCTGACAGAAAGAAACCATGACATCTCTAAATTGTGCATGATCCCTACACAGTCTCTATGACTAGGATATCTAGGATATTTTGAAAGTGAGGAAAGATGAAGGCCCCAAACAAGAACTGAGTCTAGTTTACTCATACAGCTGTAGGGAAAGAGAGAAACTTCTTGACTGAGATATTGGTTTCCCTCCCTTTTACTGCACTGCTAACAAAAATGGTGGTACTAGTTTATTCCAGCCAGTTAAGGTGTCATTTCTTCCTGTCTCCCTCCTGTCTTTCCTCTAATAAAAGTAATAGATGTGTTTGCTACCTACAAAGGGAATGGAAGATGACAGTTATAAGCTCTACTAGCCCATGACATTACTAACTAGGCCATAGGGAATAATCAACTGTAAACTAGATTGGTTTAGAAATACCTCCTGTTAGGCCGGGTGCGGCAGCTCACGCCTGTAATCCCAGCACTTTGGGAGCCGGGTCACCTGAGGTCAGGAGTTCAAGACCAGCCTGACCAACACGGTGAAACCCCATCTCTACCAAAAATACAAAAATTAGCCAGGCAAGGTGGTGCATGCCTGTAATCCCAGATACTTGGGAGGTTGAGGCAGGAGAATCGCTTGAACCCCGGAGATGGAGGCTGCAGTGAGCCAAGATCGTGCCACTGCACTCCAGCCTCGGCAACCGAGACTCTGTCTTGAAAAAAAAAAAAAAAAAAGAAATACCTCCTGTTATATGCATATGTTTCACTAGGGACAAGCTGTAACATTTTAAAAATCCCCCAGGAATTGGAAGCTTTTATAAATTTAATTTACTGTAAACTAAGTTAAATAAGAAAATGTGATAGAAAATCATGTGCACACAGGCCGGGCGCAGTGGCTCATGCCTGTAATCCCAGCGCTTTGGGAGGCCGAGGCAGACGGATCACAAGGTCAGGAGTTCAAAACCAGCCTGGCCAACATAGTGAAACCCCCTCTCTACTAAAAAACACAAAAAATTAGCCAGGCATGGTGGCGGGCACCTGTAATCCCAGCTACTCAGGAGGCTGAAGCAGGAGAATCACTTGAACCCGGCAGGCGGAGGTTGCAGTGAGCGCCACCGCACTCCAGCCTGGGCGACAGTGTGAGACTCCATCTCAAAAACAAAAGCAAAAGGAAAAAAAAAAAAATCATGTGCACGGCTATAGTTTTGATTCCAACCTAGCCAGTGCAACTATACTATCTCAAAGCCTAGCAACTGCTCTGAAATGCAATGTTGTAGCAACATGCCAATCTGCCATGAAAATTTTCTTGAATCTGGAATATGCAAAAAAGTAAATTTACAAACACAGCCCACTTTAGCATATCATTTATTACATTTTAGGATATCTAAACAAACAAAAAATCTCCCATGATGACATACTAAGGATAAAAATATACATGGTATCTGCATTTACTTTATTATTATTAATATCTCCATTCAAAACCATTACTTAGGCGAGTTAAAAGTAAGTATTTTAGGCCAGGTGCAGCGGCTCATGCCTGTAATCCCAGCATTCTGGGAGGCTGAGGCGGGTGGATCACCTGAGGTCAAGAACTGGAGACCAACCTGGCCAACACGGTAAAACCCCCATCTCTACTAAAAATACAAAAAATTACCCGGGCATGGTGGCAAGTGCCTGTAAGCCCAGCTACTAGTGAGGCTGGGGTAGGAGAATCGCTTGAACCCAGGAGGCAGAGATTGCAGTGACCTGAGATTGCACCACCAAACTCCAGCCTGGGCAACAAAAGCGAAACGCCATCTCAAATAAACAAACAAACAAACAAATAAATAAATATTTTAGCCTTTTTTTACCCTAAATAACAAAAATTAAAAAAAAAAATAAGCATGTGAACTTTAAGTTGAATATATAACTCAAAAAGAGAAACTAAACTCAAGTAATCATTTTGAAAGATAATTTTTACTCATGAAAATTACAGAATGATCATACTTATGAGTCTAAGTAGCTTTAGAAAAAAAAAAAAAGCCTAAGCAAGATGAAGCTCCCACCCAGACTAACTTTCAACATTAAGGGGGGAAAAAAAAACCAAAAAGCACTACTCAGAGTAAAACATCTTAGGGAGCTTTAAAAAAAAAAAAAAAAAAAAAAAAAAAGAAAAGAAAAAGCAAGTAACTACAAGGCTAAAAGTTGTTACCTTCTATCGAAGACATAAAATGTATGTTTAATACTTCTTAAAAGGATATCTACTAACAAAATTAAACTTGTATGGAAAGTAGGTTTTTTTTTTAAAGGCATCAGAGCAGCAGGAATACAAAATAAAGAGATGTATTTTTTCTTTTTTAATCTTAACATGAATAATACTTTTCTTATTTTTATTATTTTGAGATGGAGTCTGGCTCTGTCGCCCAGGCTGGAGTGCAGTGGCACCATCTCATCTCGGTTCACTGAAACCTACGCCTCCTGGGATTCAAGTGATTCTTCTGCCTCAGCCTCCCCAGTAGCTGGGACTACAGACACGCCCCACCACGCCCGGCTAATTTTTACATTTTCTGTAGAGACGGAGTTTCACCATATTGGCCAGGCTGGTCTCGAACTCCTGACCTCATGATCCGCCCACCCGGGCTTCCCAAAGTATTGGGATTAGAGGCGTGAGCCACCGTGCCTGGCCACATGAAGAACACTTTAAACATAAAGATATTTTTCTTTTTTCAATCTTTTCCCATATACGGTCAATTTCACTACATCCATTTTATTTCCCACCTTCACCACAAACCATTTCCATCTTTGTGCCCAAAACTTCATTGTAGGGGTGAAAAAACCCCTATTCAAGAGACCTATATTCTTCTAAAAAACCTTCGAGTGTGTTCAGAAGTCATTTTCACTGAAAAATTAACAGGGAAGTAGCTTGACACTGTCCCTCAAAAGCTCCTTTATCATGCCTCCACACCTCCCAAACTACTCCCTATCTTCACCTCTGAAAAACACTCAATTTTCCACTAATGCAGCCTGACCTAATGAATCGAAGCCTGCACATCTCTTCTTCTATCCCTTTCTTTCAAGCAGAAAGCCCTAACCTTCAATAAGAGAATAAGCAGAAGCAAGGAGGAGGCAGAACATTATCCTTTCCTTTCCAGTAACTAGCCATACCCCATTCCCCCAAATAAACACTCCACAACCCTAGCCTTTAAAATGGTTATCAAACATGGCCAGGTCCAGTGGCTCACGCCTGTAATCCCAGCACTTTGGAAGGCCAAGGCGAGCGGATCACCTGAGGTCAGGAGTTCGAGACCACCCTGGCCAACATGTCTCTACTAAAAACACAAAAAATTAGCTGGGCGTGCTGGCGCGCGCCTGTAGTCCCAGCTACTCGGGAGGCTGAGGCAGAAGAATCGCTTGAACCCGGGAGGTGGAGGTTGCAGTGAGCCGAGATCGAGCCACTGAACTCCAGCCTAGGAGACAGAGTGAGGCATTGTTTGAAAAAAAAAGGTTATAAAACAAACAAAATGTTGATACCTCTATTACCTCTTTCAAGCCTCCCAAGAACATTTCTACTAACACTACCCAAAATATTTTTAAAAGACCGGTCTCATTCTTTTGAGTCCCTCATCCTACACCCCAATTATCTTCAGGTGTCCTCTCAATCTTACAAAAACATTTACAAAACTATCCTCTCAATCGCACAAGAATATTTACAAATCTCTTATTCTTTCTACCGCTCCTTTTATTCCTCCAACACCTGTATCTAAAAATCCCTATATGCTGTTAGGTACACTCCCCCACCAATAAATGCTGCATACCAGTGTAGCCCTTTCAACCCTCAACTAAACTTACAAAAACCTATTTTTTCCAACCTTCATGTATCTAAAAGTCATCAGTTCCCCTAGCACTATCGAGTCCTCAATAATACTTTAAAATCCCTTAATATCTTTGCTACCACACTTATCACGTCCCCAATAATTTCTAAAACCCTTCAAATGCCACACATCCTTTCCATCTACTCCATAGTATTTTTCAAATCCTCCAATATTCTTGATCCCTTAGAACTCACCAATAATAGCTATATAGTTTCAATGTCCCTGCTATCCGCTTCTGCCCTCATATTTCGAAAATGCCCTCGATATTTTGCTTGTAGACCTTTCAGTCCCAGAATAATAATGTTTATCAAACCCTTGATGATATTCTGCTATTCCCTTCGACATCCCAATATTCACATTTCAAAAATTCCTCAAGAGCCCTGCTACCCCTCTCTCAGTTCTCAAACAGCAATGTTTTAAATTCCCTTACTGCCCCTGCTACCCCTTCCAACACCCCGATATTTGCGTTTGAAAAGCCCTCGCTGTCCTTGCCTGCCCCCCCAGTCCCACGTCCACGGTGCCTCTCCGTCCCCAGCGCTCCTCTTCCACCCTCAGCCCCACCACAATGGTGATAGTACTACAGGGAAGGCGTCGCCGGGACCTCCCGGCCGCGGCCCCTCAGCGCCGCCCCCCACGCCGCCTCCCCTCCCCCACGCCCCCGCGGGCCCCCAACGCCCACGTTCGCCGGCCCCGGCCCAGCCCGGCTCACTCACATCGGCTCCAGTAACTTGGCCAGCCAGGACTTGAGGGCATCCACATCCTCTATGAGCATGGTGCAGGGAAGGCGGGCTCGGCCGCCGCTCTTCTTCAGGCCTGCCGTGGGTCTCCACTACGCCGCCTCCTCACGTTCCCTTCACAGCTCCCGGTGCCCCAGCCCACCGGGCATCTTAGGAGACTTCAACCTACTCCCCCGGCCGGGGCCTAACAGGAACTAACCCAAGAGCCCTCACTCAACCTAGCCCGAAGGTTGAGGTGGGCGGGAGACAGTGCCGAGTGGCAGGCCTGAGAACCAATAAGAGAGAGAGGGCCCTGAGGGCAAGACCAATGAAAAGGCTCGCTCGCCCCGCCGGCAGGCCGTACCCAGTCAGGGAGGAGAGATATAGCAAGGTAGGTGGAGAGCTTACGTGAACTCCTGGTGCAAGATGGTATCTTGGAAAAGGTGCTTTGCCTCTTAAAGGGGCAGCGGCGCCTTTTTTTGACCACGCCGCCGCCCGCCGCGGAATACTGGTGTCTGCTGCTGGGAGTGCCTGGGGGAACCCGGCGAGCCCCTCAGCCTGGTTCCTTCCTCTCGTTTTTCCTGGAAACACACACTCGTGTCCCGAAATGACTCAGCTGTAGTAAATCTGCAACACAACGTGCAATACGTTCACGTTCGACACATTGCACAGAATGCAAAATTTTACTTTTTTTCTTTACACACTCATGTTGATCGGCACTCACGTTTGTATTTTTTGCTGCTCTGCTTTAATTACGCAGAATGTTTCTGACAACCATGCCTTGGAATCCAGTAATCGTCATTTTTAAAACGTGGCGCACGGATGTAAAAGGCTGAGGCCATTTCAATTTTGCTAGTATTATTAATAAATGTTGCTTTATTTAGAAAGAAAAACGACTCCAATAGTTTGGTTCTAATTATCTTTTCATTGCATATCTAAAATTCAGTGGTTGGGGGACGGGTAGGGAGAATTTTAATCAGCAAAGAAGGATTAAAAAAATAATTTTAAAGAAAAATTAGACACTACCGATATAGTCAACTTAACTTTCTAGTAGGTGAGAAATTCCTTCTGGAGTTTTGAAATCACTGTTTTAGCACTGATGTTAAAATGCTTACCCAATAACATATACTGAGTCCCTGCAATTGCCAGCACTGAGTAAGGCACTGGGAGTCCAGTGGTGAGCAAAACGAGCTTCTCCTCTTACGAAGATGAACAGTTTTATGGGGTTATGCATTGTAATAACATTTTGAAAAATACCTAATGAGCACACGCCTCATATAAAAGAAATGGATCAACCTCAAATAAACAGACATACCATATATATACAGAACAGGTAGAGGCACACTTCTGCAAAGGATCAGACACTAAATATTTTTGGTTTTGTGAGCCTTGAGGTATCTATGGCAACTACCCAACATACAATGTCTTGGCATAAAATTATACATGGACAGTATGTAAATAGAATGATTGTGGCTGTATTACAAAAATTTATTAAAATTATATAAAATGTTAAATTTATATAATTTTCACATACCATTTTTTTCACCATTTAAAAATGTAGGCCGGGCCGGGGGGCGGTACCTCACGCCTGTAATCCCAGCATTCTGGGAGGCCAAGGCGGGTGGATCACCTAGAGTCAGGAGTTCGAGACCAACCTGACCAACATGGTGAAACCGGTCTCTACTAAAAATACAAAATTAGCCAGACATGGTGGCGCACGTCTGTAATCCCACCTACTCGGGAGACGGAGGCAGGAGAATCGCTTGAACCTGGGAGGCGGAGGTTGCAGTGAGCCAAGATCCCGACAAGAGCGAAACTCCATCTAAAAAAAAAAAAAAAAAAAAAAAAGCAGGGGGGAGGCCGGCGCGCAGTGACTCATGCCTGTAATCCCAACATTTTGGGAGGCCAAGGCGAGTGGATCACCTGAGGTCAGGAGTTCGAGACCAGCTTGGCCAATATGGTGAAACCCTGTCTCTAGTGAAGATACAAAAATTAACCAGGTGTGGGATGGTTGTGGGCCGGGCGCAGTGGCTCACGCCTGTAATCCCAGCGCTTTGGGAGGCCAAGGCAGGCAGATCACGCCAACATAGTGAAATCCCGCCTCTACTAAAAATACAAAAAATTAGCTGGGTATGGTGGCGGGCGCCTGTAGTCAATCCCAGCTACTCGGGAGGCTGAGGCAGGAGAACCACTTGAACCCGGGCGGCAGGGGTTGGAGTGAGCCAAGATCGAGCCACTGCACTCCAGCTCTGGTGACAGAGGGAGACTCTGTCTCAAAAAAAAAAAAAAAAAAAAAAAAAAAAGATTATGGCTGGGCGCGGTGGCTCACGCCTGTAATCCCTGCACTTTGGGAAGTCGAGGCAGGCGGATCATGAGGTAAGGAGATCGAGACCAGCCTGGCCAACATGGTGAAACCCGTCTCTACTAAAAATACAAAAATTAGCCGGGCGTGGTGGCTCATGCCTGTAGTCACAGCTACTCAGAAGGCTGAGGCAGGAGAATCACTTGAACCCAGGAGCCAAGATCGGGCCACTGCACTTCAGCCTCAACGACACAGCGAGACTCTGTCTCAAAAACAAACAAACAAAAAATTAGCCGGCCGTGGTGGCACACGCCTGTAATCCCAGCTACTTGGGAGTCTGAGGCAGGAGAATTGATTGAACTGGAGAGGTGGAGGTGGCAGTGAGCTGAGATCATATTACTGCCCTCCAGCCTGGGCAAAAGAGCAAGACCCTGTCTCAAATAAATAAATTAAATAATTTAATTTAATTTAATACAAACAAAAATGTAAAGGCCATTGTAACCTCACAGGTGTACAAAGCAGATGCCAGCAGGGTTTAGTTTACTGGCCCCAGTATATAAATCCCTTACATAGAGTAGTAAAATCAGAGGTGCACTTAAAACTCATCTAATGAAACTCTCTCACCAAACCCCTCCTCACAACTTTGCAAATGAAGGAAAAGGCCCAGAGAGGCAAGTGGTTTACTCAGAATTACACCTCTGTGGAGTAGAAGTAGCATCCAGAAGTTCTGACAGCAAGCCAAGAGCTTTCTCACTTGCAACTCTTGCCTCTTCTTTTCTCTCTCCTCTTCCCCCTCCTTTTTTTAAGTTTATCCACATTTTCCCTTCACTTCGAACAGCTACAGAAATTAGCTAGCTGTGGTGGCACATGCCTGTAATCTCAGCTACTTGGGAGACTGAGGCATGAGAATTGCTTTAACCTGGGAAACAGAGGTTGCAGTAAACCGAGATCAAGCCACTGCACTCCAACCTGGGTGACAGAGTGAGACTGCTGGAAAAAAAAAAAAAAAAAAAAAAAGAAACAAAAACTAGCTCCCGCCTTTGATCTCTTGCTTGGGGGAAAGCTAGTCATCATGTTTCAAGACATTCTAGCAGCCCTATGGAGAGGCCCACATTGAGAGGAACTGAGACAACTGAGACCCCTTCCCAACCCAGGGAGAGTGGGAGTGGTTATAAAAGTGCAACATGAGGGACACTTTTGGTGTTGGAACTGTTTTGATTCTTGACTGTGATGGTGGATGCAGGAACTACAGGATGGTAAACTGAATAGAACTAAACATATATAAAGTCAAGTTGATGGCTGGGTCAAAAAAAAGAAAAAATAGAACTAAACTTACATACATATGCACAGAAGAAGGGACCTCAAAAAGTTCATGGAAAAGGGCAATTAAAAGAAAAATAAGGCCAGGCACGGTGGCTCACGCCTATAATTCCAGCACTTTGGGAGGCTGAGGCAGGTGGATCACAAGGTCAAGACATGGAGACCTGGGTCGGGCGCGGTGGCTCAAGCCTGTAATCCCAGCACTTTGGGAGGCCGAGACGGGCGGATCACAAGGTCAGGAGATCGAGACCATCCTGGCTATCCCGGTGAAACCCCCTCTCTACTAAAAAATACAAAAAACTAGCCGGGCGAAGTGGCGGGCGCCTGTAGTTCCAGCTACTGGGGAGGCTGAGGCAGGAGAATGGCGGGAACCCGGGAGGCGGAGCTTGCAGTGAGCTGAGATCCGGCCACAGCACTCCAGACTGGGCGACAGAGCGAGACTCCGTCTCAAAAAAAAAAAAAAAAAAAGACATCCAGACCATCCTGGCTAACACGTTGAAACCCCGTCTCTACTAAAAATACATACACACACACAAAATTAGCCAGGTGTGGCAGCGTGCGCTGGTAGTCCCAGCTGCTGGGGAGGCTGAGGCAGGAGAATGGCACGAACCCGGGAGGCAGAGGTTGCATTGAGCCGAGATCGCGCCACTGCACTCCAGCCTGGGTGACAGAGCAAGACTCAGTCTCAAAAAAAAAAAAAGAGGCCGGGCGCGGTGGCTCAAGCCTGTAATCCCAGCACTTTGGGAGGCCGAGATGGGCGGATCACGAGGTCAGGAAATCGAGACCATCCTGGCTAACACGGTGAAACCCCGTCTCTACTAAGAAATACAAAAAATAGCCGGGCGAGGTGGCAGCGCCTGTAGTCCCAGCTACTCGGGAGGCTGAGGCCGGAGAATGGCGTGAACCCGGGAGGCGGAGCTTGCAGTGAGCTGAGATCCGGCCACTGCACTCCAGCCTGGGCGACAGCGCAAGACTCCGTCTCAAAAAAAAAAAAAAAAAAAGAAAGAAAGAAAGAAAGAAAGAAAGAAAGAAAGAAAGAAAGAAAGAAAGAAAGAAAGAAAGAAAGAAAGAAAAGAAAAGAAAAAAAGAAAAAGAAAAACCACAAACTTTATTTCTCAACATAAGCTTTATCAAGTTCCAGACACATTGGGAACACACAAGTGATATCACACAAAAGATACTGGGCATTTAGTTCATCCCTAAAGAACTGAGAGTCCTGGGAATTTAGCCATGTCAATGCAGTCTTTTTTTACATTAAGAAGTGAAGAAAAATGGGGGCCCTTTACATATTTTTTAAACATTAGGAAACAAAAAGAAGGCAGAAGGAGCTAAATTAGGACCACAGGGTAGCTGCCTAAGTTTTTTTTGTTTTTTTGTTTTTTTGTTTTTTTTTGAGACAGGGTCTTGCTTTGTCTCCCAGGCTGGAGTGCAGTGGTGCAACCTCACCTCACTGCAAACTCCACCTCCTGGGTTCATGCCATTCTCCTGCCTCAACCTTCCTAGTACCTGGGACTACAGGCGCCCACCACCATGTCCGGCTAATTTTTTGTATTTTTAGTAGAGACAGAGTTTCAACGTGTTAGCCAGGATGGTCTCAATCTCCCGACCTCGTGATCCGCCCTCCTCAGCCTCCCAAAGTGCTGGGATTACAGGTATGAGCCACCACACCTGGCTATTTGATGAGATTAATGAGCAGGATCATTGCCAAGATGGAGAAGGAATCTCTGGTGTAACTTTCACAGATGTGTTTCTGCTGAAGCTTCAGCTAATTTTCTGAAAACACTCTCATAATAAGCATATGTTATCATTCTTTAGCCCTTGAGCAAAATGCCTTGAACATCCAAAAAAAACTGTTGCCGTGACCTCTGCTGCTGACCAGTCTGCTTTTGCTTTGACTAGCCCACTGCTATTTCTTGGTAGCTATTGTTTTGATTGTATTTTGTCTCCGGGATTGTACTCCTAAAGCCCTGTTTCATCTCCTTTTACAATTCTTTGAAGAAATGCTTCAGGATTGTGATCTTACTTCAAAATTTCCAATGAAAGCTACTCTTGTCTGCAGCTGATCTGGTTGCAGCAGTTTTGGCACCCATTTAGTGGAAAGTTTGCTCAACTTTAATTTCCAGTTAGAATTGTGTAAGTGGAACCAGTTGAAATGTCTATGGTGTTGGCCACTGTTTCTGCTGTAAATTGTTGCTCCTCTTCCATTAGGGCACAAACAAGATTAATTTTTTTTTTTTTTTTTTGAGATGGAGTCTCGCTCTGTCGCCCAGGCTGGAGTGCAGTGGCCAGATCTCAGCTCACTGCAAGCTCCGCCTTCCGGGTTTACGCCATTCTCCTGCCTCAGCCTCCTGAGTAGCCGGGACTACAGGTGCGCGCCACCTCGCCCGGCTAGTTTTTTGTATTTTTTTTTTTAGTAGAGATGGGGTTTCACCGTGTTAGCCAGGATGGTCTCGATCTCCTGACCTCGTGATCTGCCCGTCTTGGCCTCCCAAGGTGCTGGGATTATAGGCTTGAGCCACCGCGCCCAGCCTTTTTTTTTTTTTTTTTTTAGCAAATTGATGTAGATGATCTGCAGCTGTGGGGTTCATCGTCTACACTCTCTTGTCCCTTCTTATAACAAGCTATCCCTTTGTAAACTGCTGATTTATTTGGGAGCAATGTTCCCATGAGGTTTTTGTAAAGCATGAATAATTTACATTATTCCACCCAAGCTTCACAAAAAGTTTGATGTTTGCTCTTTCTTCAATTTTAGCAGAATTCATGTTGCTTTAATAGGGGCCCTTTTCAAACTGATGTCTTATCCCTCTTAGGGCCTCAAACTAGATCCTGTTTAGAAATGTTATAACAAGTTAGTATGAGTTTATTTTGTTAAAAAAATTTGAAATCCATGCATAGTGTTTTCTTTTTTTTTTTTTTTTTTTGAGATGGAGTCTCGCTCTGTCGCCCAGGCTGGAGTGCAGTGGCCGCATCTCAGCTCACTGCAAGCTCCGCCTCCCGGGTCTATGCCATTCTCCTGCCTCAGCCTCCCGAGTAGCTGGGACTACAGGCGCCCGCCACCTCACCCGGCTAGTTTTTTGTATTTTTTAGTAGAGACGGGGTTTCACCGTATTTAGCCAGGCTGGTCTCGATCTCCTGACCTTGTGATCCGCCCGTCTCGGCCTCCCAAAGTGCTGGGATTACAGGCTTGAGCCACCGCGCCCGGCCTTAGTGTTTTCATACTACACATTTTCCATAAACTTTTTGAAGACTTCGTGTGTGTGTGTGTGTCTTCTAAAGGCTTATGTGCAGACACACACACACACACACAAATGAACAAAAAACATGTATCAATGTCAATATTCTGGTCTTCAAATTATACTACAGTTTTGCAAAAAGTTACCATTGGCTGGGTGTGATGGCAGGTGCCTGTGATTCCAGCTACTCAGGAAGCTGAGGTAGGAGGATCTCTTGAGTCCAGGAATTTGAGACCAGCCTGGCCAACAGAGCAAAACTTTGTGTCAAAAAAATAAATGCTACCATTGGAGGAAACTGGGAAGAGTGTGTGAGGGTTCTTTCTATATTACATCTTACAATTGCATATGACTCTAGAAGTATCTCGATTTTTTAAAAAGTTGCTTCAAGGCTGGGCACAGTGGCTTACGCCTGTAATCCCAGCACTTTGCAAGGCTGAGGCAGGCAGATCACTTGAGATCAGGAGTTTGAGACCAGCCTGGCCAACATGGTGAAACCCTGTCTCTACTAAAAATACAAAAATAAGCTGGGCATGGTGGCACACTCCTGTAGTCCCCGCTACTTGGGAGGCTGAGGCAGGAGAATTGCTTGAACCTGGGAGGCAGAGGTTGCAGGTGAGCCAATATCACACCACTGCACTCCAGCCTGGACAACAGAGCAAGACTATGTCAGGGGAAAAAAAGAACCAGAATGTTGCTTCAAGCCAAGCATGGTGGCTCATGCTTATAATCCAAGCAATTTGGGTGGCTGAGTGGAAAGATCACTTGAGCCCAGGAGTTCAAGACCAGCCTAGGCAACATGGTGAGACCCTGTCTCTACAAAAAATGAGGCGGGAGAATTGCCCAGGAGGTCGAGGCTGCAGTGAGCCATGTTTATGCCACTGTATTCTGGCTTGGGTGACAGAGAAAGAACCTGCCTTATATAAATAAATAAATACAAAATTGCTTCGCACGACCACAGTGGCTCAAGTCTGTAATCCCAGCACTTTGGGAGGCTAAGGCAAGAGGATCTCTTGAGCCTAGGAGTTCAAGACCAACCTGGGGAAGATAGTGAGACCCCGTCTCTACAAAAAATTTAAAAATTTGCCAGGTGTGGTGGCGAATGCCTGCAGTCCCAGCTACTCAGGAGGCTGAGGTGAAAGCATCACTTAAGGCGGGAGGTCATAGATGCTGTGAGCTGAGATCGTGCCACTGTGCTTCAGCCTGAGTGACAGAGCGAGACCCCGTAAGACAAAAATATTGCTTCACATGTTAAGAGCAGTGTCACCAGGGAGAAAAGATTGAGAATAGCATCTTTGGGTGTGTGGTTACTGGAAATAGTCCTTGCCCCAATTCCCCAAGATCTTTATGTGTTCCCATTGGACCTGTGTGGAGACCCAGATCTGACGTCCTTGCAGATTAGATAAGCATCCAGGAGAAATGTGGAAAGCTCCATGTCAGTAGTGACTGTTGGGGTTTTTTGGGCAGGGAAAGGGGGGGAATAGAAAACAGCAGTAGTGGACTGACAAGACTCTCATTCCATCTTGTTATCCCTCTGATGTTAGAAGAGTCCACTCTGATGTTTAAAACCATCCACTCATCTTTGGATTAAATAAGCCCCTTGTGATTTAGACATATCAAATAAAAATAACTCATACCCCTGTGTGCCAGGCACTCTGCCATGCAACTTTACACAAATTAGCCTCTTTCAGTTCCTGCATTCAGCCTTCCTTACCTTCACGCAATATTGATTGAAAATCTATCATAAGTAGAACACTATTATAGGCCCCGGGGATACAGCAATGAAGAAAATAGGCATTCTGTTGGAGATCTATTTTAGTAGCAAGATAATAATGACAAATAAATAACAATATAATATGTCAGGTCTAATATTCTTAGAATGTATCCTAAGAAGGAAAATGAGGCAAGATGAGGAGATCGAGAGTTATGGGGAAGGTAAAAAGACTGAGCAGTGGCTTGAAGGTAGTGTGTGTGTTAGCTGTGTAGATATCTGGGACAGGGGCTTTCCAGGGAAGTGCGAAGACCCTGAGGCAGGAGCCGACTTGGCATGTTTGAGGAAAGGAAAGAGGCAGTGGGGCTGGAGCAGAGTGAACCAGGAAGAAACTGATGGTAGATGAGTGAAAGAGGTAGTTAGAGGCCAGATCAAGAAGGACTGCGTCATGGTAAGGACTTCAGATTTTACTTGTTGGCCAGGCGCAGTGGCTCACATTTGTAATCCCTGTATTTTAGGAGGCCAAGGCAGAAGAATCACTTGAGTCCAGGAGTTTGAGACCAGCCTGAGCAACATAGCAGGACCCCATCTCTACAAAAAATGAAAAAAACTAACCAGGCATGGTGGTGCATGCCTGTGGTCCCAGCTACTCAGGAGGTTGAAATAGAAGGAGGATCACACCAGACTGGGAAGTCAAGGCTGCTGTGAGTTGTGATTGCACCATGCCTAGCCTGGGTGATAGAGCAAGATCTTGTCTCAACAACAACAAAAAATTACTTCTGAGATTGGAAGACACTGAAGGGTTTTGTTTTTTGTTTTTTGAGATGGAGTCTCACCCCATCACCCAGGCTGCAGTGCAATGGTGAAATCTCAGCTCACTGCAACCTCTGCCTCCCGGGTTCAAATAATTCTCCTGCCTCAGTCTCCCGAGTAGCTGGGATTACAGGTGCCCACCACCATGCCTGGCTAATTTTTGTATTTTTAGTAGAGATGGGGTTTCACCATGTTGGCCAGGCTGGTCTTGAACTCCTGACCTTATGATCTGCCTGCCTTGGCCTCCCAAAGTGATGGGATTACAGGTGTGAGCCACAGTGCCTGGCCAGACACTGAAGGTTTTAAATAGAGGGATGAAATAACCTCCTCTGCTGTTTTTTGTTTGTTTTTTGTTTTGTTTTGTTTTGATGGGATCACTGTGGTTGCTTTATGAGTATCAGACTGAAGGGGGCAAAAGAGGAGGTACGGAAACAAGTTACGAGGCTACTACATTAATCCAAGCAAGCAATGATGATGGTTTGGACTAGACTCATAGTGAGAAGTTGGATTTTGGGTATATTTTGAGAGTAGAGTCAACAAGTTTGGCTGGTAGATTGTGGATATGAAAGACAAAGAGGAATCAAGGATGACATCAAAGTGTTTGGCCTGAGCCCTGGCTTGAGATTGGGAAAAACGAGGGAGGAACAGATTCAGCAAACAGCTGGTAGATCCAGAA
The DNA here is from genome assembly GCF_024542745.1 of Macaca thibetana thibetana. NCBI lineage: Eukaryota > Metazoa > Chordata > Mammalia > Primates > Cercopithecidae > Macaca > Macaca thibetana. The sequence continues at coordinate 35,459,913 of NC_065583.1, forward strand.
TTCAGCTTTGAACATGAGAAGTGCGAAATGGCTTTTAGACATTGTGGTAGCCAGTCTCAAGATGGCCCACAATTATTTTTACCTCTTATTATTCACTTTCACTTGTACTTTCCTCCCACACTGGCTTAGGACTCGTAACTTCTGACTTGGATCTCTTGTTCTGGGAAAGACAGTCGCCATATTGCAAGGCTCTCAAGAAATCCAGAGGCCCACACTGAGCGGAACTGAGACCTCTTTCCAACAGCAAGGACTAGCTTTCCAGCCTTGTGAGGGAGCCATATCAGAAGAAGACCCTCCAGCCCCAGCCAAAGCTTCAGATAAATGTTTTCCTAGCTAAAATCTGAATACAATCTCATGAAAACTCCTAAACCAGAACCACCCAACCAAACTGCTCCAAAACCTCTAACGTACAGAAACTCAGAGATAATAAATGGTTATATTGCCAGGTGCAGTGGCATGTGCCTGTAGTCCCACCAACTTGTGAAGCTGAGGTGGGAGGATTTCTTGAACCCAGGAGTTTGAGTCCAGCCTGGGCAACATAGTGAGACCCCCATCTCTTAAAAAATGGTTGTTATTATTATTATTATTGAGACAGTTTTGTTCTTGTTGCCCAGGCTGGAGTGCAATGGTGCGATCTTGGCTCACTACAACCTCCGCCTCCTGGGTTCAAGCGATTCTCCTGCCTCAGCCTCCCAAGTAGCTGGGAGTACAGGTACATGCCACCACACCTGGCTAATTTTTGTATTTTTAATAGAGATGAGGTTTCACCATTTTGGCCAGGCTGGTCTCAAACTCCTGACCTCAGGTGATTCACCTGCTTTGGCCTCCCAAAGTGCTGGGATTACAGGTGTGAGCCACCATGCCCGGCTCCGGTTATTATTGTTTTTAGCCACTAAGTTTTGGGGTAATTCGTTAGGCAGCAATAGATAACTAATATAAAAATTCAATTGGGGTAATTCGTTAGGCAGCAATAGATAACTAATATAAAAATTCAAGTGGAGTTGGATCTTAAGTCTGAAGTTCATGAGAGGGGTTGGGGCTGTAGTTAAAACTGGGGACTCATCAGCATGTAAATTGTGTTTAAAGCCATTGGCCTGGATAAGATCACTTAGCATATGAGTATGTCTAGAAAGGAAGGGCCATTAGAGAAAAGGTGAGGAATATTAAGTAAATTGAAGAGGTATGGCCAATAAATCAGGAAAGAATAGAGAGTGAAGAAATATGTTTAAGAAAGGAGTTTTCATAGATGTCAAACGTAGTTCATAAGTCAAATAAGATGAGAACAGAGAATTGGCCATTGGATTTGGCAGCATGGAGGTCAGTGATGATCTGGACAATTCCATTGAGTACAGCAGGTAAAAGGTTGAGGAAGGCTGGATGCGGTGGCTCATGCCTGTAATCCAGCACTTTGGGAGGCCAAGGCAGGAGGATCACAAGATCAGGAGTTCGAGACCAGCCTGGCCAATATGGTGAAACCCCATCTCTACTAAAAATACAAAAATTAGCCAGGCATGGTGGCACATGCCTGTAATCCCAGTTACTCGGGAGGCTGAGGCAGGAGACTCGCTTGAACCTGGGGGGCTGCACGTTGCAGTGAGCTGAGATCACGCCACCTCACTCCAGCCTGGATGACAAAGTGAGACTCCCTCTAAAAAAAATAAAAATAAAAAATAAATAAAAGGTTGAGGAGAGACTGCGCATGGTGGCTCACATCTGTAATCTTAGCACTTTGGGAGGCCGAGGCAGGAGGATTGCTTGAGTTGACGAGTTTGAGACCAGCCTGAGCAACATATTGAGATCCTCATCTGCACAAAAAATAACAAAATTAGCCAGATGGTGCATGCCTGTAGTCCCAGCTACTCGGGAGGCTGAAGTGGGGGGATCACTTGAGCCTGGGAGTTTGAGGCTGCAGTGATGTCGCCACTGCACTCCAGCCTAAGCTACAGAATAAGACCTCGTCTCAAAACGATTTAAATAAATAAAATAAACAAAATAAAATAAAAGGTTGAGGAGAAAAATGGAGAACACGAATTAGAGAAAGCGTGGCAGTTCTCTTAAAGAGCTTTACTGTAAAGGGGAGTAGAGCAATGAAGGTACTAGACAGTACTGGAAGGGTATTGTGGAATAGGGCAAAGGATAGGGTTTGTTGGCATTTTGTTCAGTTTGGTTTTGCTTGCTTGTCTGCTTGCATTAGGTTAGAAGATATGTGTGAATGCAGACAAGTATGATCTAGAGAGAAAAAATCTGATGATGCAAGAGGTGAATGAGAAACTGTAGGAATAAAATCTCCTAGTGGGCAAAAGACAATGAGGTCTAATGTACAAATGGAGCATAGGTCTTAATAGGAACCCTAATTGTTCACTGTGACAAAAAGAGCACATATTAGTAGACAGAGGTGTGATAGCAGATGTAGTAAAAGGAAATCATGAAAGTTGTGTATTGATTGCTTCTGTGCTATCAGTGAGTGAAGAAGCTATCCAGTAGAATGTGAGAAGGCAATGCTGGATGTTTGAAAAGAGAGGTATGAGGAGAAAAGCATATTTGGTTTTTCAGACATTATAAGTTCACTTGGGAGGCTGAGGCGAGAGGATTGCTTGAGACCAGGAAATCAAGGCTGCAGTGAGCCATGAGTGCACCATTGCACTCCAGCCTGGGTAGCAGAGTGAGACTCGGTCTCAAAAAAACAAACAACAAACAAACAAAAAAACTAGGTTCTTTCCCACTTCATGCCTTTGCACTTGCTAGTTCTCCTGCCTGGAACTATTTTACACATATCTTTGTGTGCCTGACTTTTTTTTCTCAGCTCAAGTATCACCTCTTTGGGATGACCTTGACCATCCAACCTAAACTGTCACCTCACTTCCCTCCCCTAGTTACTCTCTATTGCATCATCCTGCTTTATCTTCTTCATAGCATATCTCACTATATAAAATGTTTTTTTTTCATTTATTTGTGCGCTCTCTGCCCCACCTCACATAGAATATAAAGTTTCATGAGGTCAGGAATTTTGTGTTCTTTGTTAAGTTTGTTTTTTTTGTTTGTTTTGTTTTGTTTTGAGATGGAGTCTCTTTCTGTCGGCCAGGCTGGAGTGCAGTGGCGCAATCTCTGCTCACCACGACCTCCACCTCCCGGTTTAAGTGATTCTCCTGCCTCAGCCTTCCAAGTAGTTGGGATTACAGGCACGCACCACAACACCTGGCTAATTTTTGTATTTTTAGAGAGACGGAGTTTCACCATGTTGGTCAGGCTGGTCTCAAACTCCTGACTTCAGTGATCTGCCTGTCTCAGCCTCTCAAAGTGTTGGGATTACAGGCATGAGCCACCGCGCCTGGCCTTCTTTGTTAAGAAGGAGCACTGAGAAAGAGATCCCTAGGATATAATGGAAGCTTGGCAGGGCACAATGGTCACACCTGTAATCCCAGAACTTTGAGAGGCTGAGGTGGGAGGATCACTTGAGAACAGACGTTCGAGACCAGCCTGGGCAACATAGTGAGATCCTGTTTCTATAAAACATTAAAAAACCACCTGGGCATGGTAGTGTGCACCTGTAGTCCTAGCTACTTGGGAGGCTAAAGTGGGAGAATTGCTTGAGGCTGGGAGGTCGGGACTGCAGTAAGTCATGATCATCCCACTGCACACCATCCAAGGTGACAGAGTGAGACCCTGTCTCAAAAAAAGAAAAAAAAAGATGGTTAATAAATATTTAATAGATAATCTAAATTAATCATCTATTTATTAGAGATGATTACTAGATGAGTACCATGATTATCACCATGCTACAGGTGCAGACAGGTCAAGGTCACACAACAAGTTATGGATGGGGGCGGGATTCATGATTCAAAGTCAGGCAATCCCACTCCAGAATTCACAGTCTCAGACTCTATATGGAATAGCATCTAGAGGAAGATACTAGACTTCTGGCTAATAAGATATTAGGGATCTGACCAATTATTAGGGGAAAAAAGGGTATGACCATGGTTGCTTCTCCAGTTTATATAGTTTAGACCAGTCTAATCTCATTGATGCAATACAGACAGGCATCTTACCTTGTAAATGCACAAAAATAAATTCTAAAAAAACTCAATGAGATTGGAATCTTGATAATATATGATTGGCTGTCCTTTTTTTTTTTTTTTTAGACAGAATTTCACTATTGTTGCCCAGGAGTGCAATGGTGTGATCTCAGCTCACTGCAACCTCTGCCTTTCAGGTTCAAGCGATTCTCCTGCCTCAGCCTCCCAAGTAGCTGAGATTACAGGTATGTGCTCCCATGCTTGGCTAATTTTTGTATTTTTAGTAGAGACAGGGTTTCACCATGTTGGCCAGGCATGTCTCGAACTCCTGACCTCAGGTGATCCACCCGCCTCAGCCTTCCAAAGTGCTGGGATTACAGGTGTGAGCCACCAAACCCGTCCTACCTGTTTCTTTTTCTCCCTTCTTTTCTTCCTTCTTTTCCCCTTTTCCTTCCTGTCTCCCTCTTTCCCTTTCTCCTTCCCTTCTTTCCTTTCTTCCTTCTATTTCTTGTAGAGCCTTTGGACTGCTCCATAATGGTGATGCTAATGGTGGAGACATTAACAGTAGTGGTGGGTAGGTTGGCTATTTAGAAACCACAAGCTGTGTTTTGATGACTCAGGTGTCACGTTTCACATATGAGCCCATGACACAGCCTTCCATCGTCTGTGGAATGTTGATGAGATGGCAGGCTGAATCTTGTGGGTCCTAAGGCTGGAGTAGTATAGCATGAGTTAGTGATTTTTAATTTCTGGGAGTTACAAATATATCACTTTAGAAGAAATCTAGAAAACAGGGATTTCTAAAAAATTTGGCAACTGAGAAGTACAACTTCTTTAATTTGGTTACATTTATCTAAATAAAAAGGCAGTTTACCTAATTATCATGGTTACTTGTTCTTGTTCCTAGCTCATGTTAATTAGATTTAGAATTTTCATTAACTAACTGACCAAACTGGCTTCCCGTAGTTTTAACCTTTCCCGTCTTCCCTCCCTCTCTTCCTCCCTCCCTCCCTCCTTCCTTTCTTCCCTTCCTCCCTCCCTCCCTCCCTCCCTCCCTCCCTCCCTCCCTTCCTTCCTTCCAGCTTAATATTTCCTGAGCACTTACCACATTCTAGGCACTGGGCTAATCACCTTGGCTTAGCTCCTTTTATTCTCATAGCAAGCCTAAGAAGTAGGTATTATCATTATCTCCTGATTCCCATGATAATCCAGAGGTCCAAGCGTTGAAGGAACTCGCCTAAAGCCATAGAGCTAGCCTGGGACACAGCATCAATGCAAACCCAGTCATCTGACTCCAAAGCCCGTGAATGCAACCACCACGGCACCCTGACCCTGCCTTCCTCTGCTGACCCATTAGTTTTGTCTAAAGTTGCATGCAGAGCGACCCCATCATCAGCTAAACCCGTAAGTCCTAAAAAATGCTACCGGGCGCGGTGGCTCACGCCTGTAATCCCAGCATTTTGGGAGGCCGGGGAGGGCGGATCACGAGGTCGGGAGATCGAGACAATCTTGGCTAACACAGTGAAACCCCGTCTCTACCAAAAATACAAAAAATTAGCCGGGCATGGTGGCAGGCGCCTGTAGTCCCAGCTACTCGGGAGGCTGAGGCAGGAGAATGGCGTGAACCCGGGAGGCGGAGCTTGTTGTGAGCCGAGATCACGCCACTGCACTCCAGTCTGGGCGACAGAGCGAGACTCCGTCTAAAAAAAAAATCGACCCTCTTCTCTTTATTCTTCTACTCTTCGCTTGTGTCAATTAAAAAAGAAATCTGTTTGCCATCCAGGAAGCATACAGGTAAAGGCAGAACACAGATGTAGAAGAAAAAAACATTGAAAAACAAAAAGTCCCTAAAAGGGTAGGGAAATAACGCTATTCATTGAATGCCATACACCTCTTAGGAGCAGAAGCATATAAAGAAGTTCCCACAATTTTTTCCTCAGAGAACCTTGTCATCTGAAGGTAGGGAAGCTAGGTAAATATGCACAAAAAACAAATACAAAAGGACTCAGAGACAAGCTAAAACTAATTATAGCATTATGGATCTAAATTTAGAAATGCTGACAAATTACCAAATTGAGCAGAGTGACCAGTGGGTTGGGTTTAAAAAAAATGGGCGCCCCGGCACAGTGGCTCATGCCTGTAATCCTAGGCGGAGGCAGGTGGATCACCTGAGGTCGGGAGTTCAAGACCAGCCTGACCAACCTGGAGAAACCCTGTCTCTACTGAAAATACAGAATTAGCTGGGTGTGGTGGCACATGCCTATAATTCCAGTTACTCAGGAGGCTGAGGCAGGAGAATCCCTTGAATCTGGCAGGCGGAAGTTGCAGTGAGCCAAGATCGTGCAATTGCACTCCAGCCTGGGCAACAAGAACGAAACTCCGTATCAATAAAATAAAATAAATAAATCAGGGGAGGCTGGGCATGGTGGCTCATGCCTATAATCCCAGCCCTTTGGGAGGCCAAGGCAGGTGGATCACAGTTAGCAGTTCAAGACCAGCCTGACCAACATGGTGAAACCCTGTCTCTACTAAAAATGCAAAAATTAGCTGGGCATAATGGCACGCCCCTGTAATCCCAGCTACTCAGGAGGCTGAGGTGGGAGAATTGCTTAAACCCGGGAGGCAGAGGCTGCAGTGAGCCAAGATTGTGCCACTGCACTCCAGCCTGGGTCATATAGAGCGAGACCCCGTCTTGGAAAAAAAAAAAATTAAATAAATCAGGGAGGAATTGAGTTTTGTTGTGAGGTTTTAAAGAATGAATGCGATATGGTTTGAAAGTTGTAAAAGGTATAACACACAATTACATTGTGGTAACTAGCTCAGTTAAGCCAGGGAAGAAAATATTATGGGGAACAGGTAAGCTTTTTCCATTTTAATCAGACTAATGTTTATAGACAAATATTAAAAATAGCTGACATTTTAAAATGCTTACTATATGTCAGACATACACATATACATAAACAGAGTTTATACACATATTATTTCTTTAATTCTCATAGCAATCCTATGAGTTACACATTATTATTATCCCTATTTCACCGAGTGGTTAGCTGAATTGCCTGAGGTCACCTGGCTAGTAAATGATGATCTCTGTCTGAATCACAGCCTAAGCACTTATCCACTATGACACCTTTCTAAATTCATTTACCTAGAGGGCATTTTACATAGGCTAGCAAATAATTGACAATTCCCAATTAAGAAGCCATGTTACTAAGCTGTAACACATTTATTTTCTAAGTATCTCTTGAATCTGTCTACCTTTCTCTATCTTTACTGTCACCACCATAGTCCAAGACCCCATCACATTTCACCAGGACAATTGCAATACCCTTCTGTTTCCACTTTTGCTCTTTTCCATTCTTCCTCAGAATTTTTATAAAATACAAATAGGGGCCAGGCACGGTGGCTCATGCCTATAATCCCAGCACTTTGGGAGGCCGAGGTTGGTGCATCATTTGAGGTCAGGAGTTCGAGACCAGCCTGGCCAACATGGCGAAAACCCATCTCTACTAAAAAGACAAAAATTAGCCAGGCGTGGTAGCAAGCACCTGTAATCCTAGCTACTCAGGAGGCTGAGGCAGGAGAACTGCTTGAACTCGGGAGGTGGAGGTTGCAGTGAGCTGAGATCGCACCACTGCACTCCAGCTTGGGGGACAAGAGTGAGACTCCGTCTCAAAAAAAAAAAAAAAAAAAAAAAAAATACAAATAGGACCATGTCCCTTCCTTGCTTAAAATCCTTTGATGGCCTCCCATCGCTCTCACTGGTTTAATGTCTGTCCCTTCCACTAGACTGGAAGCTCTCTGAAGGGTGTGGCAGTGCCTGTCTTTTTCTTTTTTTGAGTCTCACTCTGTCGCCCAGACTGGAGTGCAGTGTTTCGATCTCAGCTCACTGCAACCTCCGCCTCCTGGGTTCAAGCGATTCTTCTGTCTCAGGACTGTAGCTAGGACTACAGGCACGTTCCACCACGCCCGGCTAATTTTTGCACTTTTAGCAGAGACATGGTTTCACCATATTGGTCAGGCTGGTCTCAAACTCCTGACTTCAGGTGATCCACCTGCCTCGGACTCTCAAAGTGCTGGGATTACAGGCGTAGCCCACCGTGCCCAGGTGTGCCTGTCTTTTTCTTTTTTGTTGTTTTTTAGACTGAATCTCGCTCTGTCGCCAAGCTGGAGTGCAGTGGCGCGATCTCAGCTCACTGCAAGCTCCTCCTCCCGGGTTCTCGCCATTCTCTTGCCTCAGCCATTCTCCTGCCTCAGCCTTCCGAGTAGCTGGGACTACAGGCGCCCGCCGCCACCACGCCCGGAGAATTTTTTGTATTTTTAGTAGAGACGGGGTTTCACCGTCTTGGCCAGGTGAACGCCTGACCTCATGATCTATCCCCCCTTCGCTCTCAAAGTGCTGGGATTACAGGTGTGAGCCACGGCGTCGGGCCAATCTTTTCTTTTTTCTTTAGACGGAGTCTCACTCTGTCGCCCAGGATGGAGTGCAGTGGTGCCATCTCGACTCAGGGCACCCTCCACCTCCTGGGTTCAAGCAATTCTCCTGCCTCAGCCTCCCGAGTAGCTGGGACTACAGGTGCACGCCACCATACCCAGCTAATTTTTCTATTTTTAGTAGAGACGGGGTTTCACCACGTTGGCCAGGCTGGTCTCAAACTCCTGACCTCAGGTCATCCACCCACCTTGGCCTCCCAAAATAATGGTATTAGGGCCACCGCGCCTGGCCCTGTTTGGTAGCAGTCTAAACAGTCTCAGCCAGGCAATGAGACCAGGTAGGCTTTCAGTCTCTCGCTTAAAAATGGAGATTGTTGGCCGTGCACGGTGGCTCACGCCTGTAATCCCAACACTTTGGGAGGCCGAGGCGGGCGGATCACGAGGTCAAGAGATCGAGACCATCCTGGCCAACATGGTGAAACCCCGCTTCTACTGAAAATACAAAAATTAGCTGGGCGCGGTGGCGCGCGCCTGTAGACCCAGCTACTAAGGAGGCTAGGGCAGGAGAATCGCTTGAACCCAGGAGGCGGAAGTTGCAGTGAGCCGAGATCGCGCCGCTGCACTCCAGCCTGGGCTACAGAGCGATATTGCGTCTCAAAAACAACAACAATAACAAAAAGGAGATTGTTAATACGCGGTTATACAATGTCTAAATGCTGGGCTGTTGAATGCCACTGACAGTAATAAATATCTGTGCATAGTGGCAAGCCATAAGTAGCACCTCAGTCACCGAATAGTAATTAACTGCGTTTCCTGGCATCCCGAGAGGCAACCAGCTCTACCGGATGAAAAAGTTGATGGCCAAGCACTCCAACCTAACCAGGGCACACTCGCGATGTTCTGAGATCCCACACTGCATCATGGACTTTGTAGTTCAACGTGCCAGTGACGTCACTGCCGGTTCCTCTCTGAGTGGGCCTATCGGGCAGACTTCCGATAACCCGTTTTTCTCTGGGAATTGTAGTCAGTAAGCGCCTGCTGGGCCTCTGCTCGAGTGTTCTGGGAACTACACTTCCCGGCGGGCTGTGAGATGCCTTGGCCGTAGTTGGTAAGGAGCCGGATGATTGCCTCAGCAGGTGTGAAGCGTGTGCTTTAGTTTCGTGGGAGGCCTGGCATCCTCGAGAGGGAGGGGAAAGGTTGTAACCACTGCTTTGTGGAGGTCGCCAGGGTCATTGTCGTGGATTTGTACAGTCGGCTGGGCGGTGCAATGGCGGTGAGTTTGAGCGGGAAGAGTCCACAGGGGCCCTGGTGCCGGACTGACCACTTTCTAGGGGCTGTCCATGTGCTGTCCTGAAGGGAAAGTCCTTTTCTAAAAGAGAGCCACGCTTAAGGCGTGCCTGTCGTAGAGGCTTTGCTGTTTCTTGCTAGCTCATGAACCAGGAGCTGATGTCTGTTAACTTTACTTAGTACTTGGATATCATATTTGTTATTTCTCTGGCGTTTCTAAAATCAAGGTGGAGAGCCGGACACGGTGGCTCACTGCTGTAATCCCAGCACTTTGGGAGGCCGAGACAGGTGGATCATTTGAGGTCAGGAGTTCGAGACCATCCTGGCCAACATGGTGAGACCCCATCTCTACCAAAAATACAAAAATTAGCCGGGCATAGTGGTGCGCGCCTGTTAACCCAGCTTTTTGGGAGGTTGAGGCAGGATAATTGCTTGAACCCGGGAGACGGAGGCTGCTGTGAGCCGAGATCGCGCCACTGCACTCCAGCCTGGGCGACAGAGTGAGACTCCGTCTTAAAAATTAAATAAATAAATAAATAAATAAATAAAACCGAGGTGGAGAGAGGAGTATGTAAGTTGATTCCTACTTCCAGCAAAAAAAAAAAAAAATTGAGCGCCTCTCCGTAAAATGGACAAAAATCTCTCTTTTCATAGTGTTTTTGTGTGTGGGTAATATTGTGTCAGGTGCTGATAAATGCTATGGGGAAAAAATAGAGCAGGAAGGGGTGCTAGGGAGTGTACAGTGGGGGTAGTACAGTTGCAGTTTTTTTTTTTTTAATTTTTTTAAATTTGAGAGATATTCTCACTCTGTGGCCCAGACTGGAATGCAGTGGCGTGATCATGGCTCACTGCAGCCTGGACCTTAGGCCTCAAGCGATCCTCACACCTCAACTTCCCCACAGCTGGTACTACAGGCGTGCTCCATTACACCCGGCTAATTTTTTGTATTTTTAGTAGGGACGGGGTTTCGAACTTCTGGGCTCAAGCGATCCTTCTGCCTCAGCCTCCGCAAGTGCTGGGACTACAGACGAGCCATCCCGCCCGTTTTTTTTTTTTGTCTTGAGACGGAGTCTTGCTCTGTTGGCAGGCTGGAGTGCAGTGGTGCGATCTCGGCTCACTGCAACTTCCGCCTCCCAGGTGCCTCCCAGGTTCAAGCGGTACTCCTGCCTCAACTTCCCGAGTAGCTGGGACTACAGACGCACGCCACTACGCCCAGCTAATTTTTTTGTATTTTAATAGAGACGGGGTTTCACAGGATACCCCTTTAAGAAGAAAGGAGGCTGTGGCCACATAGATTTCCTCAGGGATAGCCAGGGGCACCATGCTTAATTCACAGGGAGTCCCTCTTCTTTTCACCATGTTGGCCAGGATGGGCTCAATCTCCTGACCTCGTGATCCACCCGCCTCGGCTTCCCAAAGTGGTGGGATTAGGGGTGTGAGCCATCGCGCCTGGCCTGTTGCAATTTTTAAAAGGATGAACAAGGAAGGCTTTGCTAAAAAGGTGGCAAAAACGAGATAAGAGAGCAACCCATGCGACTATAGGAAGAAAGAGATTTCCAGACAGAGGCAACAGTGTAAGTGAAAAGCAAGGATCCTGGGTAGAAGCCAGGGATGTTTCTAAACATCCTGCAGTGCACAGGACAACCTCTGAAAATAAAGAATTATTTGGCCCAAAGTGTAAGTAGTGCCAAAGTTTGGGAACTCTGATTTAGTTAAATAACCTTTTGTTACCAGTGAGGAAGTTGAGTCTCAGATTGATCAAATGACTTGCTTAAAGTTATACAACAAGTTGCTGTTTGGGCCAATATCGGATTTTATTACACTTGATCTTTGAGGTTTTGAGAAACAAGTTTTTCTGAGAAACAGAAAAGTAGAATAAGAGCTTTCTTGCATTTGCCGTACTCAGTACAATGAAAAGAAACTCATAGTTCTAAGTAATTTGTAAAATACTTGCTTTCATATTCTTCTTTACAATGGTCATATTTTAAATTTTTATTTGTATTGTTATTGTTTTTTTGAGATGGAGTCTCACTCTTGCCCAGGCTGGAGTGCAATGGTGTGATCTCGGTTCACTACAGCCTCTGCCTCCCAGGTTCAAGTGATTCTCCAACTTCAGTTTCCTGAATAGCTGGGACTACAGGTGTGTGCCACTATGCCAGCTAATTTTTGTATTTTTTGGTATAGATGGGGTTTCACCATGTTGGCCAGACTGGTCTTGAATGCCTGACCTCAAGTGATCTGCCCACCTCGGCCTCTCAGAGTGCTGGGATTACAGGTGTGAGCCACCGCACCTGGCCATATTTTTTGTTTTTTGAGACAGGGACTCTATCAATCAGGCTCTAGTGCAGTGGTACAATCATAGCTCACTGCAGCCAGCCTTGACCTCCTGGGTTCAAGTGATCCTCTGGCCTCAGTGTTCTCATGCCCTGCCCATGGTAGTTTTTAGGTAAAAAGGTATTTTTTTTTTTGAGACAGAGTCTCGCTCTGTCACCCAGGCTGGAGTGCAGTGGCGTGATCTCAGCTCACTGCAAGCTCCGCCTCCTGGGTTCATGCCATTCTCCTGCCTCAGCCTCCCGGGTAGCTGGGACTACAGGCGCCCACAACCACTCCCCGCTAATTTTTTGCATTTTTAGTAAAGACAGGGTTTCACCGTGTTAGCCAGGATGGTCTCGATCTCCTGGCCTCATGATCCTCCCGCCTTGGCCTCCCAAAGTGCTGGGATTACAGGTGTGAGCCACCGTGCCCAGCCGATATTTGTTACATAACTTCTGTATCTGTGGCATTGTACTTGGTGCTAAGGTGACTATAAAAGATTTAAAAGTTCCTGCCTGTTGGGAATTTACAGCCCAACTGCATAAATGTCTTAAAATCATTTGGTTATATTTAACAGAAGTCAACTCAAGTTGGTTAAGGAGGAGTTTAGTAATAAAGTGGAAGTTGGCCTAGTGCGATGGTTCAAGCCTGTAATCTCAGCACTTTGGGAAGCCAAGGCTGGTGGATTGCTTGAGCCTAGGAGTTCAAGACCAGCCCAGGCAACATGGTGAAACCCTGTATCTACAAAAAAAAAAAAATACAAAAACTAGCTGGGTGTGGTGATGCATATGCCTGTAGTCCCAGCTATTCAGGAGGCTGAGGTGGGAAGATTGAGCCCGGTAGGTCAAGGCTGCAGTGAGCTGTGCTTGTACCATCATGCTCCAGCCTGGGTGGCAGAGGGAGACCCTCTCTCTCTCTCTCACAGACACACACACATAAATACAGTGAAATTTCATATTGCCCATGACTGTTGGGTAGGAGATATAACTAGGCTTTCTGAGGCCCTACGTACTTTTGCCTTTGTGGGTGGATCGTTTCTCCTGTAAAAATATTAGAAATTATATTTTACATACTGGGTGGGGTGGCTCGTGCCTGTAATGACAGCAGTTTGGGAGGCTGAGATGGGTGGACCACCAGAGATCAGGAGTTTGAGACCAGCCTGGCCAACGTGGTGAAACCTCGTCTCTACCAAAAATACAAAAATTAACCGGGTGTGGTGGCGTGCGCCTATAATCCCAGCTATTTGGGAGGCTGAGGCAGGAGAATTGCTTGAACCCCAGAGATGGAGGTTTCAGTGAGCTGAGATTGCTCTCGCTCTGTTGCCTAGGCTGGAGTGCAGTGACTCCATCTTGGCTCACTGCAACCACTGCCTCTTGGGGTCAAGTAATTCTCCTGTCTATGCCTCCCGAGTAGCTGAGATTATAGGTGCGTGCCACCACATCCAGCTAATTTTTGTATTTTTACTAGAGATGTGGTTTTGCCATGTTGGCCAGGCTGGTCTCGAACTCGTAGCCTCAGGTGATCCACCCACCTCAGCCTCTCAAAGTGCTGGGATTACAGGCATGAGCCACTGGGCCCGGCCAAAAAAATTGTTTTTCTTGTAAAGAGGAGGTCTTGCAAAAAAAAAAAAAAAAAAAAAAAAAAAAAAAGGAGGTCTTGCTATGTTGCCTAGGCTGGTCTCAAACTCCTGGCCTCAAATAATCCTCCCTCCTCAACCTTCCAAAGTGTTGGTATTATAGACATGAGACACTACATCCAGCCAAGTTACTTATTAAGAAGAGGTTTTGGAGTGAGAGGGGGCAGTGGAGTTGATAGTCTAAATGAAGGTGGTTAGTAGCAGGAATGGAAAGAGATGAACAGATGTGCAGGCTTATTATTTCTTAGGAAAGAAAATACCTTATGCAATCACTGTTTTATGGAAACTTGAAAAGAGTCCACTTTTTTTTTTTGGGACGGAGTTTTGCTCTTGTTACCCAGGCTGGAGTGCAATGGCGTGATCTTGGCTCACTGCAACTTCCACCTCCTGGGTTCAAGCGATTCTCCTGCCTCAGCCTCCCAAGTAGCTGGAATTACAGGTGCGTGCTACCTTGCCTAGCTAATTTTTGTGTTTTTAGTAGAGATGGAGTTTCACCATGTTGGAGAGGCTCGTCTCTAACTCCTGACCTCTGGTGATCCTCTCGCCTCGGCCTGCCCAAGTGCTGGAATCACAGGCATGAGCCACCGTGTCCAGCCTGTTTTATTTTAATTTCATACGAACAGTTCTTTAACAATTTTGGAGAGAAGTTCTCTATCAGTATCTTTGATATTCATGTATTTTAACTAAATAGAAACATTTGATGATAATGTTACATTGTAGTATATAATTTTAAAAAAGCATATGAAAGCCTTTTACATATTTCAGTAGTTGTTCAACCGTTTCTTTGAGGTTTGAGGTAGACAGGTCATGATAATCCCAATTTTTTTTTTCTGATGGAGTCTTGCTGTGTCACCCAAGCTGGAGTGTAGTGGCATGATCTCGGCTCACTGCAGCCTCCGCCTCCCTGGTTCAAGTGATTCTCCTGCCTCAGCCTCCCGAGTTGCTGAGATTACAGGTACCTGTCACCACACCCAGCTAATTTTTGTATTTTAGTAGAGACGGGTTTTGCTCTGTTGGCCAGACTGGTCTTGAACTCCTGACCTCAAGCAATCCACCCGCCTCGGCCTCCCAAAGTGCTGGGATTACACGCATGAGCCACCGCGCCTGGCTGATAACCCTAATTTTTTTTTTTTTTTTTTTTTGAGACGGAGTCTTGCTCTGTCGCCCGGGCTGGAGTGCAGTGGCCGGATCTCAGCTCACTGCAAGCTCCGCCTCCCAGGTTTATGCCATTCTCCTGCCTTAGCCTCCCGAGTAGCTGGGACTACAGGCGCCCGCCACCTCGCCCGGCTAGTTTTTTTTGTATTTTTTTTTTTTAGTAGAGATGGGGTTTCACCGTGTTAGCCAGGATGGTCTCGATCTCCTGACCTCGTGATCCGCCCGTCTCGGCCTCCCAAAGTGCTGGGATTACAGGCTTGAGCCACCGCGCCCGGCGATAACCCTAATTTTTAATGTTCATTTAAAATTCAAGATAACCATCGAAAAATCAGTCTATCAGTGAGCAGCTCAGTTCTGTGAACCCAATTCTTTTTTAAAGCAAGCATGCTGAAATACAGAGTGGATTAGTCTCTTTGTGTCCAATAGGAAAGAAAAGGAACAGCCAAAGTGGACTTTTTGAAGAAGATTGAGAAAGAAATCCAACAGAAATGGGATACTGAGAGAGTGTTTGAGGTCAATGCATCTAATTTAGAGAAACAGACCAGGTGAGTAATAGTTTGTGAAGTTCTGCACATTGTATTTCTAAAACCATTGGCCTTATAGTACAGAAACAGCTTGGTGGAACCCATAAGGTAGATTGTATTTATAATGCCTAAAACAGGGTAAAGGAGGTGACTTTCACTTTCTGCATATGAATTAGGATCTTTTTTCTTATGGGATTTGTAAAGTTTTTTTTCTAAAGTTTTGTTTTAAAGACTACAGTATTTTAAATATTTAGACAAAGAAGGATGTTTTGAGATTTTTTTCTTTGCTGACTGATAAAACAAAGTTATTCTGTTAGACTCATAATGATTATTATCTCCAAAGACAGAAAATATAAACTTTATGTTTTTTCTTTATGAGTAAACCTAATGCTTGTAAAAGTATAAATGTTGAAGATATTATTTCATAAATACTGCATTGCCTTGATACTAAAATAATACTGATTTAAAGACAAACATAGATAATGACATGATATTTGGAAAAACAGAAACAAAATAATTCCCCCAAACAGTGCCACAATAAATGTATGCATCAATTATAAGATATATCCCAGATTCGTATATGTTGAGATGTAAGAAAATGTGCTTTTTCAGATTGAAGAAATATTGTTATAATAACAACAATAATAGTAAGTTAACATTGAACACTTACTGTGTGCTAGCAAATGTGGCAGGTTTTTTACATGTATATTCTCATTTAATCTTTTTCTTTTTTTTTCTTTTTTTTTGAGATGGAGTCTCGCCCTTGCCTAGGCTGGAGTGCAATGGCACGATCTTGGCTCACTGCAAGCTCCGCCTCCCTGGTTCACTGGCCTCCCTGACGTCATTCTCCTGCCTCAGCCTCCCAAGTAGTTGGGACTACAGGCACCCGCCACCACACCCGGCTAATTTTTTTGTATTTTTTTTAGTAGAGACGGGGTTTCACTGTGTTAGCCAGGATGGTCTCCATCTCCTGACCTCGTGATCCTCCCTCCTTGGCCTCCCAAAGTGCTGGGATTACAGGCGTGAGCCACCACGCCCGGCCCCTTAATCTTCTTTTTCTTTCTTTCTTTTTTATTTTTATTTTTTGAGACAAAGTCTCGCTCTGTCATCAGGCTGGAGTGCAGTGGCGCCATCTCAGCTTATTGCAACCTTGGACTCCCTGGTTCAAGCAATTCTCCTGCCTCAGCCTCCTTAGTAGCTGGGATTACAGGCACGTGCCACCACGCCCAGCTAATTTTTGTATTTTTAGTAGAGATGAGGTTTCACTATATTGCCCAGGGTGGTCTCGATTTCCTGACCTGGTGATCTGCCTGCCTTGGCTTCCCAAAGTGCGGGATTACAGGCATGAGCTAGCGCGCCTAGCCTTTTTCTTTCTTTTTTTTTTTTTTCAGACAAAGTCTTGCTCTGTCATTCAAGCTGGAGTGCAGTGGCACAAGCATATCTCACTGTAACCTCAAACTCCCGAGCTCAAGCAATCCTTCTTCCTTGGCCTTCTGAGTAGCTGGGACTACAGGCATGCGCCACCATGCCTGGCTAATTTGCTTTTTCTTAGAGACAGGGTCTTGTTATGTTGCCCAGGCTGGTCTCAAACTCCTGGCTTCAAGTGATCCTTTTGCCTTGGCCTCTCAAAACTCTTAAGATTATAAGACATGAGCCATCACTCCCGGCCTCATTTTATCTTTTAATTTTTTTTATTTATTTTTTTGAGGTGTGGCGTCTTGCTCTCTTGCCTAGGCTGGAGTGCAGTGGCATGATCTCGGCTCATGGCAACCTCTGCCTCCCGAGTTCAATGATTCTCCTGCCTCAGCCTCCCCAGTAGCTAGGATTACAGGTGCGTGCCACCACACCTGGCTAATTTTTAATTTTTATTTTTAATAGAGATGGGGTTTTGCCGCATTGGCCAATCTGGTCTCAAACTCAGATGATCCACCTGCCTTGGACTCCCAAAGTGCTGGGATTGCAGGTATGAGCCACTGCCCCTGGCCATAATTTTTTTTTTTTTTTAAATTTGGAGACAGAGTCTGTGGTGTCAGATAGAGTGAGCCTCTGTCACCCAGGCTGGAGTGCAGTTGTGTGATCTCAGCTCATTGCAACCTCTGTCTCCTGGCCTGAGGTGATCCTCCCACCTCAGCCTCCTGAGTAGCTGGGACTATAGGCGCACACCACCACACCCAGCTAATTTTTCTATTTTTAGTAGAAATGGGGTCTTGTTATGTTGCTGAGGCTGGTCTCAACTCCTGGGCTCAAATGATCTGCCCACCCTGGCCTCCCAAAGTGCCGGGATTATAAGCATGGGCCACTGTGCCCAGCCTTTTAAAAATTTCTTCTGTAGAAATGAAATTTCGCTGTCTTACCCAGGCTAGTCTTGAACTCCTGGGCTCAAGTAATCCTCCCACCTTTGCCTCCCAAAGTGTTGGGATTACAGGTTTGAGCCACCATGGCTGGCCTTAATCTTCTCAATATCCTTTAAGGTTAACAACTTTTAAAATTTCTCTTTTACAGCTGAGGAAACTGAGGCACAGAGAGGCTAAGTAACCAGTTCAAGGTGTTACCTCACTGGGAGTTGACTGGGCCTGGGCTTGTTTTTAGGACTTTCTGATTCAAAAGTCTGTTTTCCTTGCTTATTAAGCTATGTTCTAATAGATATATATGTATTTTTTTGAGACGGAGTTTTGCTCTTGTTGCCCAGGCTGGAGCACAATGGTGTGATCTCGGCTCACCACAACCTCTGATTCCCGGGTTCAAGCGATTCTCCTGCCTCACCCTCCCCTGTAGCTGGGATTACAGACATGTGCCACCACACCTGGCTAATTTTGTGTTTTTAGTAGAGACGGGGTTTCTCCATGTTAGTCAGGCTGGTCTCAAACTCCCAACCTCAGGTGATCCTCTTGCCTTGACCTCTCAAAGTGCTGGGATTACAGGTGTGAGCCACCAGGACCCAGCCTATGTTTTGTTTTGTTTTGTTTTTCAAGAGAAAAAGAAATTGCTGTAATACAGTCTCTGGTGTTATACTTGAAGCTATAATTTGAAGCTTCTATTTGCTTCTAGAGGTTTGATTAACTTTAAGGTAATTTAAAATAATTAAAAGTGAACTGAAAAAGCTGCTTTGTTTAGTGAAAGAGAATTAACTATAGGTGTATGCAGCAACACTGAAGAAAGTAATATAATGTCAAGTGAAGAAGGCAAATTGCAGAAATCTATATGAAGTATGCCGTTTTTTTGTATGAAACTCACCAGTGAGCAAAACTAAATGATAAATTGTTTAAGGGTGCTGGCAAGTGTGCAAACTATTCAAAAACAAGGGAATGGTAAAAGCTAATTTCAGAATGTTGGTTTCTCTTGAGGGACGGTAGAGAGGAAACAGGTAGTTTCAGTAGGTTCATAAGTCAGATGGTATGTTTACAAGTGTTCATTTTATTACGCTTCATAACATAGTATGTATGTTAGATATTCTTCATAAGAAAAAAGAATACAGGCCAGGTATGGTGGTTCATGAGCTCATGCTCATGGTGGTTCTTATGTTGAGAACCCTGTCTTTACAAAAACAACTAAAAAATTTAAAAAAATATAAGAAGCTTTAAAGGATGCTTTTAAAGTGAATCTGTCACATATCATGTAATATTGAGCATGTTTTATATTACCTGAGGGTCTTTGAATTACTTTATGTATATCTAGTATCTAGTGAAAACAAATCTCATTTATTCAGTAAAACATTAAATTAGCCTAGGTTCATAAGGGTATTAAAGAATTTTTTTTTTTTTTTTTTTTTTTTTTTTAGTTTATTATCTTTTTTTTTTTTTTTCTTTGAGATGGAGTCTCGCTTTTGCCCAGGCTGGAGTGCAGTGGCATCATCTCAGCTCACTGCAACCTCTGCCTCTCAGGTTCAGGCGATTCTTGATTCTCATGCCTCAACCACTAGAGTAGCTGGGATTATCAGCACATGCCACCACGCCCAGCTAGTTTTTGTATTTTTAGTAGAGACAGGGTTTCACCATGTTGCCCAGGCTGGTCTCGAACTCCTGGCCTCAAGCAGTCTACCAGCCTTGGCATCCCAAAGTGTTGGGATTACAGGTGTGAGCCACCACGCCTGACCTAGTATATTATCTTTACTCAAGTATTTTAGTTTAAATTAAACCTCTAGTATTTGTTACAAGGCTATTTAATTCTTAATAGCAACCTATAAATGTCTTATTCTTTGTAAATCTAAAGTAATTTTCAATTTTAGAGAGTTTTAAATTTCTGGATTTATACATTTACTTTTAAATATTTTTTAAATAATTAAACAAGTTATTTATATCAAGCACTTCCTTCACCCCACTTCCTTATTGTAAAAGGAACTTAACATTTATTCTTCTATACTTTCTTTTTTATATTGTTGTTTTGCAGCAAGGGCAAGTATTTTGTAACCTTCCCATATCCATATATGAATGGACGCCTTCATTTGGGACACACGTTTTCTTTATCCAAATGTGAGGTAATGTTTTCCTATGTTTGCTATGATGGGGAGGAAGGTTTTTAATGAATATTGTTTTGAAGAAAATGGCATCTATAGAATTTATTATTTCCTGTTAAGAGAACTTAAAATTCCTTAAAGCATAATTTTTATATTTAAGTAATTTATTTTTATTTATTTATTTTTTGAGATGGAGTCTTGCTCTGTCGCCAGGCTGGAGTGCAGTGGCGTGATCTCGGCTCACTGCAACCTCTGCCTCCCAGGTTCAAGCGATTCTCCTGCCTCAGCCACTCGAGTAGCTGGGACTACAGGCATGCGCCACCATGCTCAGCTAATTTTTGTATTTTTAATAGACACAGGATTTCACCATATTGGCCAGGATGGCCTCAAACTCTTGACCTTGTGATGCACCAGCCTCAGCCTCTGAAAGTGCTGGGATTACAGGCATGAGCCACTGCGCCCGGCCCATTTAAGTAATTTAATTTTTATATTTAATTTTCATGTGCCGTGTGTGTATGTGTGCAAGGGTCTGGGCATGTATGCATATTCAAAAGTAATTCCTAGATTGGTGAGTTTTGGAATGCCTAAAATCTGATTGGCGTTCCAAAGGAGGATGTGAAAAAGAAAACTAAACTAATTTTTTTGTGTGAAAAGTTCGCATTTTGTATTTGTCTGGCATTTACATTTGCAATTTAAATTTGATTTTATTTCTGTAGTTTGCTGTAGGGTACCAGCGATTGAAAGGAAAATGTTGTCTGTTTCCCTTTGGCCTACACTGTACTGGAATGCCTATTAAGGTAAGATTGCTAATAAGATTGGTTTCTACTCTTTTTAGTTTGGATCTAATAGTAATACCCAATTCAAGAGCTTAAAATAGGATTTTCAAGTATTGCTGCATTAAAGTATGAAATGAGTTGAATTTATTATAGTGAAAATTTATTTAAAAATAAACAACATTTGAAGAAGTGCTTAAATAAAGGGCATCCATTATGGTCTAAGTGATCACTAAGTGATTTTAATGTCTTTTGGTTGCCTTGTATGTTTATGTCTGTATTATAATTAGGTAATAACTGATTCTATTTTACTAAAAGGAAAAATGTACAGCCATTGTGCACTTGTGACATATGTAAGATGCTGGCATAAAATAATAAACAGTTGTATTGTAATTCGATCATTTTTGCAAATACCTTCATTTGTGATAAGTTTGTATTAGAAATAATTCTCAATGAAGAATAGAAAAGAAAAGTAGAGTTGAAAGGATTCCCTTACATAATAGGATTAGGAAATTTAAATCCTGTTTCTTTTTATTCTTCAACATTTTATTTTACTTTACTTTATTTATTTATTTTTTGAGACGGAGTTTTGCTTTTGTCGTCCAGGCTGCAGTGCAATGGTGTGATCTTGGCTCACTGCAAACTCCTCCCAGGTTCAAGCGATTCTTCTGCCTCAACCTCCCAAGTAGCTGGGATTACAGGCACCCGCTACCACGCCTGGCTAATTTTTGTGTTTTTAGTAGAGACGAGGTTTTACCATGTTGGCTAGGCTGGTCTGGAACTCCTGACCTCAGTCGATCCACCCACCTCGGCCTTCCAAAGTATTGGGATTACAAGCATGAGCCACCATGCCCAGCCTTCTCCAACCTTTTGTTTTAAAGAACGTCAGTCCTACGGAAAAGGTGGAATGGTAGTACAATGAACACCCTCCACCCTTCACCTGAAGTTACAAAGTATAAATGTTTGCCATATTTGTTTTAGTTCTGTCTCTCAGCACACATGCATGCGTGCGTGCTTCTCTCTCTCTTTTTCTTCTTTTTTTTAAATTAAAAAAAATTTTTTTTTTGAGTTGGAGTCTTGCTCTGTCGCCCAGGCTGGAGTGCACTGTTGTACTTTTAGTACAGACAGGGTTTTCCCATGTTGGCCAGACTGGTTTCAAACTCCTGACCTCAGGCAATCTGCCCACCTTGGCCTCCCAAAGTGCTGGGATTACAGGTGTGAGCCACCACGCCTGGCCCTTCTCCCCCTTCTCTCTCTTCTTCTGTGAACTTTTTGAAAGAAAGTTGCAGGCATCATGACATGTCGTTGCTAAATACGTTAGCATGTATTCTGAGAATAAGGGCATTCTTCTGTATTATCAGAGTCCTGTTATCCCCTCCAAGAAATTCAACATTGATGTTATATTACCATCTTCATTTAATCTGTAGTCAAATTTCTGTAGACTGAAAATGTCCTTTCCTTCTGTTTTTCCCTTTTTTTTTTTGTTTTGAGATGGATTCTTGCTCTGTTACTCCGTCTGGAGTGTAGTGGTGCGGAGTGCGATCTTGGGTCACCTCTGCTTCCCAGATTCAAGTGATTCTCTTGCCTCAGCCTCCTGAATATCTGGGATTACAGGTGCCTGGTGCCATGCCTGGCTAATTTTTTGTATTTTTAGTGGAAAGAGGGTTTCACCATATCGGGCAGGCTGCTCTCGAACTGGCCTCAAGTGATCGGCCTGCCTTGGCTTCCCAAAGTGCTGGGATTACAGGCATGAGCCACCATGCTCTGCTGTTTTTCACTTTTTATTTTGTGGCGTACACATTGCATCTTGTTATCCATTCTTTTCACTATTTTGTAGTTTTTCATGATGTTGATGTTTTTGAAGTCTAAGCTAGTTATTTTGTAGAATGTCCCATGATACGAGTTTTCTGATGGTTTTTTCATGATTAGGGTTGGGCTAAATATTTTGACAAGAATACTTCATTGTTGAGGTATAAACTTCCCATTGTATCACCTCAAAAGCATATAAAGTGGCAATTTGTCCCATTTTAGTGAAATTAAGTTAATCCTGCCAGGTTTCCTCATTCTAAAGGTGATTTTTCCTCCTATAAAATTAAAAAGTAAGGCTAGGCACGGTGGCTCACGCCTGTAATCCCAGAATTCGGGAGGCCAAGGTGGGAGGATCACATGAGGTCAGGAGTTTGAAACCAGCCTGGCCAATGTGGTGAAACCCCATCTCTACTAAAAATAAAAAAATTAGCCAGGCGTGGTGCCGTGCACCTGTAATTCCAGCTACTTTGGAGGCTGTGGCAGGAGAATCGCTTGAACTCGGGAGGTAGGGGTTGCAATGAGCCCACACTGCACCATTGCACTCCAGCCTGGGCAACAAGAGTAAAATTCCATCTCAAAAAAAAAAGAAATAAATTAAAAAGTAATCTATAGGATAACACTTTGAGAGCCTCTGAATGTCCTGTTACTCAATAACCCAGTGGTTTTAGCATCCTTTAAACATCCTTGCCTGTTTTTATTATTGTATTAGTGGTTGAAATTCTTCTAGATAGAAGAGACTTTTCCATTTAAAAATTTTTTACTTCTGTATTTCTTATTTTTCTCATAACTTTAACAGTGTTTACTTGGTGTCATCTTTGTTTTCGACAGTGTACTCATTGTGGTATAATTGATAAGAGCTAGAGTGGAAAGTCCAGGGTTAAGTCTGTAACTTTGCTAGCTGTGTATATAACCTTAAGGTAAATCACTTCATCTCTGTTTTCTGACTTAAAGCCTATCCTATCTACTTGGTAGGCTTGTGATGATAACTAATAGAGTATATGTGACAGTAATCTTTAAATTGAGAAACAGTGTTATTAATGTTATCCAAAATGATAACACATTATGTTTCCTATATCTTTATACATCTAATATATACAGTATATAATATACTATATTGAATATTCTGGGTGTTGAATAAATGCTTGTGAGTAAATGAGGTAAAATACTAATTTATAAAAAAAATACTAATTTATAAATTAGTGAATTTTGAGGTACATGATTTATACCTTTATTTATTTATTTTGAGACATGGGGCTCATTCTTGCTTTGTCACCAAGGCTAGAGTGCAGTGGTGTAATCTTGGCTCACTGCACCCTCTGCCTCCTGGGTTTAAGCGATCCTCTCACCTCAACCTGCCGAGTAGCTGGGATTACAGGCATGTGCTACCATGCCCAGCTAATTTTTATATTTAGTAGAGACATCATGTTGGCCAGGCTGGTCTCAAACTCCTGACAAGTGATCTGCCTGCCTCAGCCTCCCAAAGTGCTGGGATTATAGGTGTGAGCCACTGCTCCCAGCCTTCGTTTCAGTTTTCTGTAGTGGAGCCACATATGTATCAATGTATTGCAAAAAATTTCAGAATCAATTTTAGTTGGCAATAAAACAGTAAAGAACTGAAATTGTGTCTACCTTGAATTTTGAACGTCATTATCTCTAATGTTCGTTGTAGGCATGTGCTGATAAGTTGAAAAGAGAAATAGAGCTGTATGGTTGCCCCCCTGATTTTCCAGATGAAGAAGAGGAAGAGGAAGAAACAAGTGTTAAAACAGAAGATATCATAATTAAGGATAAAGCTAAAGGAAAAAAGGTTTGATAGTGGTTGATATTTATGTTGGTTGAAGTTTTATATTTTTCTGATTTATATGTGCATTCCCAGTACTAGCACAGTGCCCAACACATAATATGTACTAGATAATTTTTTTAAAGTATCAAAGCAAAAAAATTATCTTTCTGACTTCCTATTGCCTTTTTCCTCTTTTTTGAAGTAATTTTAGATATACAGAAGAACTGCAAGATAGTATAGAGATGTTACATCTTATATAACTATGGTACTATTTTTCAAATTAAGGAATTAACATTAGTACGGTAGTATTTTCTAGACTTTTTGGATTTTACCAGTGTTTTCACTAATTTCCTTTTCTCTTCCAATGTCCAATCCAGGATCCCACATTGCAGTTAGTTGTCATGTGTCCTTACTATGTTTCCTTAATCTTTTCTATCTTTCATTTTCTTCCATGACCTTTATACTTTTAACAAATACTGGTCAGGTAATTATAGATTATGCCTCAGTTTGAGTTTGTTCAATGCTTTCTCATCGTTAGATTGAGGTTATTGATTTGGAGGAAGACTATTAGAGAGGTAATTTGTCCTTCTCAAACATTAGGGACTATATGATACTGATATGTCTTATTATTGGTGATGTTAACATTGATCATTTGGTTAAGATGGTGTCTGCCAGGTTTTTCTCCTGTAAAGATTTCATTTTTGTTTTTATAATTAATATATATTTTGGGAGAAATCTTTTGAAGCCATGGAAATAATACTGTGTTTCTTTTTAAATATTTGCTCATTAATTTTAGCATTCATCAGTGGATCTTGCCTACAACAGTTATTACTATAGTCTTTTTTTTTTTTTTTTTTTTTTTTTTTTTTTTTGAGACGGCGTCTCGCTCTGTAGCCCAGGCTGGAGTGCAGTGGCCGGATCTCAGCTCACTGCAAGCTCCGCCTCCCGGGTTCACGCCATTCTCCGGCCTCAGCCTCCCGAGTAGCTGGGACTACAGGCGCTGCCACCTCGCCCGGCTATTTTTTGTATTTCTTAGTAGAGATGGGGTTTCACCGTGTTAGCCAGGATGGTCTCGATCTCCTGACCTCGTGATCCGCCCATCTCGGCCTCCCAAAGTGCTGGGATTACAGGCTTGAGCCACCGCGCCCGGCCTACTGTAGTCTTTTAATCGTGATTTTCTATTTACCTCGTTCTTTTTACATTTATTATCTATAATTCTTCTGAAAGGAAGAGCTGTCTTTTCTCCCCCACTTACTTATTCTGTCCTTTCTATGTCATATGGATTCATGGATATTTACTTCATTCTTTAGGTTATAAATCAATACCATTGAGCTTTTTGTTTTTTAAGAGATAGAGTCTCACTATGTTGCTGGCCTTCAGCTCCGGGGCTCAAGCTGTCTTCTCACCTCAGTCTCCTGAGTAGCTGGAACTATATAGGCTTGTACCGCTGTGCCTGGCTATTGGTTTGTGTTTTTGTGTGCGTGTGTGTGTATGTGTATGTGTGTGTGTGTGGTTGTTAACAACACCATAATTTGTTGTCAAATTGTTCTTTTTTATTGGAATAAAGCTAGAGTAAACAAATTGTTTTAGCTTTGGCCATTGGGAGTTTTTTTAGCTTGGCTCCTGTGTCCATTAGACATTCCCTCATCTTCCTTTGTTCAAAGCACTTTCTTACTTTATGGTGTCACAAGCTGTTCCAGGCTTATCTTTTATTTTCCACGATTCAACCAAGGAATCAACCGCTTCTCCAAGGTTTCTTTTATTGAAGAATGGTATTCAGAAACTAAGGTCTGAGTGCTGGGTGTGCTCATTGCCTGGGGTATCACTGCTTCTAGGCACTCGCAGTGGAAAGAGCAAGGAAATATATTTATGTCTGCTAAGCCATACATACACATCTGTTTTTATTTATCTATTTGAATGTTTATTTAAAAAGTAAGTTCATATTGATACCCCTGGCTCCGTTTTAGCACCAGGGGTCTCATTCTAGCATTTTCCCTTGATTTATTTGTGACTTCTTACTACAACAGTGAGACCCTTGGCTCTCATAACCTATAGTATATTTATTTGTTCAATCCTAGCCTACTAGTAAAGTAGTTTCATAATTGCCAGCCTATACCCCTGGGAGAAATAGTTTTACTGACTAAAGTACAGTGTTTGTGTAATTCTTTTTGTCTTTAGAATCTAATCACACTGTTTTCCAAAACTGCCTAGATCAGCTCCTTTCTTCCCTTCCCCTTGAGTGTGATTATATATTTGTAATGCAGTTAGATAGATTTGTCACAGTCTGCATTCCTCCTTAGGTTCCTCCAACATCCTGGTTAAAAAATTTACATACCATAAAATTTACTTTTTTTTGGTTTTTTTCAAGACATAGTCTTGCTCTGTCACCCAGGCTGGAGTACAGTGGCACAGTCTTGGCTCACTGCAACCTCTGCCTCCTGGGTTCAAGCAATTCTCATGTTTTAGTCTCCCAAATAGCTGGGATTACAGGTGTGTGCCACCACACCCAGCTAATTTTTGTATTATTATTATTGTTGTTGTTGTTTGAGATGGAGTCTCTCTCTGTTGCCTGGGCTGTAGTACAGAGGCACAGTCTCGGTTCACTGAAACCTCCGCCTCTCGGTTCAAGTGATTCTCCTGCCTCAGCCTCCAGAGTGGCTGGGATTACAGGCGCTCACCACCATGCCCAGCTGATTTTCTTATTTTTAGTAGAGATGGGGTTTCACCACATTGGCCAGGCTGGTCTCCATGACCTGACCTCGTGATCCACCCGCCTTGGCCTCCCAAAGTGCTGGGATTACAGGTGTGAGCTACTGTGCCTGGTCCAAAATTTCCTCTTTGTGGTATATAATTCTGTGGGTTTGAAAATGCCTGCAGTCATGTTTCTACCAGCACAGTGTCATATAGAGCAGGTCTGGCAGCCCCAGCATTTTCTTATGCTGCCTTATTGTAGTGTTACAATTTAACCAAATTTCCTACCTTCAACTTCTGGCATTTGGTTGTCTTTTTGATATTCATAATTTTTGGAAAAGGAGGAAAGTCTTGTGAGTAGCCTCTTTTTTTTTTTTTTTGAGACGGAGTCTCGCTCTGTCGCCCAGGCTGGAATGCAGTGGCACGATCTCGGCTCACTGCAAGCTCCGCCTCCCGGGTTCACACCATTCTCCTGCCTCAGTCCCCCGAGTAGCTGGGACTACAGGCGCCCACCACCACGCTCGGCTAATTTTTTGTATTTTTAGTAGAGATGGGGTTTCACTGTGTTAGCCAGGATGATCTCGATCTCCTGACCTCGTGATCCGCCCTCCTCGGCCTCCCAAAGTGCTGGGATTACAAGCGTAAGCCACCGTGCCCAGCCTGTGAATAGCCTCTTTATAGGTAAATAAGGTAAATGTGGTATGAGGATAAAAGAAACAAGGTTTGGTACTGAGAGCTTACCTTCATGATGGGTAGTTCTTTATGTTGCCCTCCATTTAGTTGGTGCCAGTTTCTTGGCGGAGATCTTGGCTATACAGTTTGACAGACTAAGTAGTACAACTAATTCCTGCAGTGTTCTGCTGTATCAGCATTATTTTAGAATGTAAAAAAATTACCAAATGGGATTATTTACTTAAAATTACTGTGGTCCTGGATGTTAGGCAATTTTTGGTTTTTCCTTTTTTTTAATATCTTGGGTCATTTTCCTGGAGTGTTGGTTATTCTTTGATCGAGTTTATTTTTCTCCATTATTTTCAGAGTAAAGCTGCTGCTAAAGCTGGATCTTCTAAATACCAGTGGGGCATTATGAAGTCCCTTGGTCTGTCTGATACAGAGATAGTAAAATTTTCTGAAGCAGAATATTGGCTAGATTATTTCCCGCCACTGGCTATTCAGGATTTAAAGAGAATGGGTTTGAAGGTATGTCTATAAAGAAATACGAGGAAAGCATTTACAAGTATGTGCTTTTTTATTGTGCTTTTGCTTTATCGTGCTTTCCAGGAACTGATTTTTTTACCATTTGAGGATTTGTGGCAACCCTGTGTTGAGCAAGTCTAGTGGCACCATTTTTCCAACAGCATTTGCTTGCTTCATGTCACATTTTGGCAATTATTTTAATATTTCAAACTTTATTATCTGTTATGGTGATCTATATTCAGTGATCTTTGATGTTATTATTCTAATTGTTTTGGGTTGCCACGCACTATACCCATATAAGATGGCAAACTTGATTGGTAAATGTTTGCATTCTGACTGCTGTACTGACTGGCTTGTTTCCCTCTTTCTCTCCTTGGGTTTCCCTGTTTTCTTTTTTTTGAGACGGAGTCTCGCTCTGTTGCCCAGGCTGGAGTGCAGTGGCATGATCTCGCCTCATTGCAAGCTCCGCCTCCCGGGTTCACGCCATTCTCCTGCCTCAGCCTCCTGAGTACTGGGGCTACAGGCGCCCGCCACCACGCCCGGCTAATTTTTCGTATTTTTAGTAGACATGGGGTTTTACCATGTTAGCCAAGATGGTCTCATCTCCTGACCTCATGATCCTCCCACCTCGGCCTCCCAAAGTGCTCGGATTACAGGCGTGAGCCACCGTGCCGGGCCAGGTTTCCCTGTTTTCTAATAAACAACAATCTTGAAATGAAGCCAGTTATTAACTTTATAATGCCCTCTATGTGATGTCTCTCACTTTAAGTAAAAAGCTAGAAATCATTAAGCTTAGTGGGGAAGGCATGTTGAAAGGCAAGACGAGCTAAAAGCTAGGCCTCTTGACCTAACAGTCAGCCAAGTTGTGAATGCAAGGAAAAGTTTTTTTGTTTTTGTTTTTTGAGATGGAGTCTCACTCTGTCACCCAGGCTGTAGTGCAGTGGCGTGGTCTCGGCTCACTGCAACCTCTGCCTCCCGGGTTTAAGCTATTCTTCTGCCTCAGCCTCCCTAGTAGCTGGGATTACAGGCATCTGCCAACATGCCTGGCTAATTTTTGTATTTTTAGTAGAGACAGGGTTTCACCACGTTGGCCAGGTGGGTGTCAAACTCCTGACCTCAAGTGATCCGCCTGCCTTGGCCTCCCAAAGTGCTGGGATTACAGGTGTGAGCCACCATGCCTGGCCCACTCCCAAGTTTGAAAGTTCTATTATGAGTAAAATGCTATCAAACAGCATCACATGCTACAGAGAAATCTTTTGTGAAAGGAAGAGTCAATAGATGTGGCAAACTTCATTGTTGTGTTAGTTTAAGAAATTGCCATAGGCCAGGCGTGGTGGCTCAAGCCTGTAATCCCAGCATTTTGGGAGGCTGAGACGGGCGGATCACGTGGTCAGGAGATCAAGACCATCCTGGCTAACACGGTGAAACCCCGTCTCTACTAAAAAATACAAAAAACCAGCTGGGAGAGGTGGCGGGCACCTGTAGTCCCAGCTACTTGGGAGGCTGAGGCAGGAGAATGGCATAAACCCAGGAGGCGGAGCTTGCAGTAAGCTGAGATCAGGCCACTGCACTCCAGCCTGGGCGACAGAGCGAGACTCCGAAAAAGAAATTGCCATAGCCATCACAACCTTGAATAGCCACACTTTGATCAGTCAGCAGCTGTCATCATTGAGGCAAGCCTCTCCACCAGCACAAAGATTACAACTCACTGAAGGCTCAGATGATTATTAGCATTTTATAGCAATGAGGTTTTTTTTTTTTTTTTTTTTTTTTGAGACGGAGCCTCGCTCTGTCACCCAGGCTGGAGTGCAGTGGCCGGATCTCAGCTCACTGTAAGCTCTGCCTCCCGGGTTCACGCCATTCTCCTGCCTCAGCCTCCCGAGTACCCCAGACTACAGGTGCCTGCCACCTCGCCCGGCTAGTTTTTTGTATTTTTTAGTAGAGACGGGGTTTCACCGTGTTAGCCAGGATGGTCTCGATCTCCTGACCACGTGATCTGCCCGTCTCGGCCTCCCAAAGTGCTGGGATTACAGGCTTGAGCCACTGTGCCTGGCCAGCAATGAGATATTTTTAAATTAAGGTATATACATTGCCTTTTAAAATATGTTTATTGCACACTTAATATAATTCAATATAGTATAAATGTAACATATATGCCTTGGGAAATAAAAAAATTTGTGTGACTTGTTTTGTTGTGTTGGTTTATAACCAAAGCCACAATATCTCCCAGATAAGTCTGTATATTTGTGTGATTATATGAGATTTGGACCAACTCTTAATTTTAGAATAATATATTTCCCCTGTATGCCACTAAAGAATTAGTACTGTTATTGTTAGACTAGAACCTAACATTGCTTATGAGTCTTTACTGTTTGTTGAATACTTTACTATTTGTTGAATTGGAATGTATATTGACATATTAACAAGTAGTAGAAAGGAGCTTTGTTCAAAGAATGTGAAGAAGCCCAAGTTTAACTTGAATATTTAGGAATACATAAAGGTAGGATTAAATGTTTCTTCTTAATTTATTATAGCTTCTGTATGTTTGTTAATATGTAAATGTGTATGCTTAAAAACATACTTTAATTAAGTAAATTAAGGTAATAATTGTGATATACTTTTATTTTATTTTTTTTTTTTTTGAGACCGAGTCTCGCTCTGTCACCCAGGCTGGAGTGCAGTGGCCGGATCTCAGCTCACTGCAAGCTCCGCCTCCCGGGTTCACGCCATTCTCCGGCCTCAGCCTCCCAAGTAGCTGGGACTACAGGCGCCCGCCACCTCGCCCGGCTAGTTTTTTTTTTGTATTTCTTAATAGAGACGGGGTTTCACCGTGTTAGCCAGGATGGTCTTGATCTCCTGACCTCGTGATCCGCCCGTCTCGGCCTCCCAAAGTGCTGGGATTACAGGCTTGAGCCACCGCGCCCGGCCGATATACTTTTAATAGTGGAACTTGGAAAATTTTTTTTAGTAGTTGATCTGATTCTAAGTTAGAAGAGTAAATAATTGATTCATAGGAATTCTTATTCAAACAAAATTTGTGTATTTCTCAATAATTGCCTTTTAAAATTTTCCTTTTATAGGTAGACTGGCGTCGTTCCTTCATCACCACTGATGTTAATCCTTACTATGATTCATTTGTCAGATGGCAATTTTTAACATTAAGAGAAAGAAACAAAATTAAATTTGGGAAGCGGTAAGTTTGTTGTACTTGAGCATAATAAAGCAAAAATCAGTTGGGCATGGAGGTTCATGCCTATAATCCCAGTGCTTTGGGAAACTGAGGTGAGGGGATTGCTTGAGACCAGGAGTTTGAGACCGGTCTGGGCCACAAAACGAGACCGCATCTCTCTCTATATAAAAAAATTTAGCCAGGCATGGTGGCATGTACCTGTAGTCCTAGCTGCTTGGGAGGATGGGGCAGGAGGATTGTTTACGTGAATAAACAAACACCTTGTAGCCTTCTTTTTCCATTATCTTTCTGTTTTGAAAATACTTTGTTTCTATTCTTTTGTATCCTTTGTTTTCCTTTTTTCCTTACCAGTGTCTTAATTTCTCTGGGCTGCTTCGTGTTTATGACAGATATGACCAGGGATAATGGGAGTGTGGGCTTTTATTATCTTACTAAAGATTCTGTTCCGTATTCCCTACCAAGAAGAAAAGTAATCATTTTATTTGTGTTTTATTTTATATTTTGTTCTATAAATTAAGATTCTTTGTTGATTATGTAGATTAATCAAGGAAAATAACTTAAGAAATGAAAATAAGTTACTTTCCTTGATTAATCTACATAATCAACTTCCTTGATAGTTTCATTTGTTAAGACAATTTATGTTTTATAATCTTTCGTTCAGTACCACAAAGCCAAGATCAGTGTGTATTTTCCAGTGGTATTACCTTTGACGAAGGTAGAAAGCTTTCATTAAATAAGTAGGTTGACAGTGGAACTACCATAAGAGTATACATAATAGATACAGATATCTACTCAGAAATTTTAGTTATAAGACATGTAAGAAATTAGGTGCAACATAGGCAAATATGTTAGGATAAAACGTGAATATTATAATAATATTTGTCACTTTTTGTTTATTTTTTAGGTATACCATTTATTCTCCAAAAGATGGACAGCCTTGCATGGATCATGATAGACAAACTGGAGAGGTGATTATTTATGAAACAGAGTAGCTATTATAATAATCCTTAATATGACCACAGAGTTTAAGAAATAGAAACCTAAAAATAACTTCTTTGCAGTGCTGAGGGATATTGTCCTGATACTCTGGTGGGTATGAAGAGGAGATGGGATATCAATACAGCTACCTGTATTGTGTGTAGTACCTAGCTACCGTAAGAGTCATCTGAGGACAGCTGCATCAGTTTGTTACAGGAACGCACATTGTTGAGCCTTACCCCGAAATTGCTGAATCAAAAGTTCTGGGGGTGGGGCCCAGGAATATCTTTTTACGAGCTC
Source organism: Macaca thibetana thibetana (assembly GCF_024542745.1). Lineage (NCBI taxonomy): Eukaryota > Metazoa > Chordata > Mammalia > Primates > Cercopithecidae > Macaca > Macaca thibetana. The sequence goes on from NC_065583.1 coordinate 35,492,449, forward strand.
TCAATGTGATTTATATGCGTGTTAATGTTATGAAGCACCATCTGGAAAATAAATAGCTCTAAAAAGAAAGCACGGGGAGAGGTAATGAGATATGTGACTTAAGATTTAGTGTCCACAGATTCCATTTATATTTGCTTTGATCATGTGCCTTGTTACTTATTTCCAAAGTACTTCTAGCCATGCCTAGAAGTTCATTCTACATTCTTGTAGAACACATTATTAACATTATTCTCTGAAATACTTGAGTAAATCAAGAGTAAGTGATTTGGCTAAATCCATGGCACAGTAAAAATCAATGACAATGCCAGCATCTGAACTTATGATTCCCTATGATTGTGTCATTCTTTATTACCATCTTTGAACATATTTTCAAAATCAGCCTTCAATTTTGATGTAACTTATCTAAGTGAGAGTTGATCAAAATTTTAAAAGATTTGAGAGACTTAAGAAGACCCAGTAAAGTTTTAATATAGCCAATGGCAGCAATATCCTAGATTACAGTAATCCTTTGTAGACTTTTCAAAGCATTTTTCATCCGTTCTCTTATGTGTTCCTCAGGACAGTCCTATCTGGACACAACATCCTTATTTTACCAATGAGGAAAGAAAGGCTTAGAGGCTCTGATTATGACTACCTTGGATCCAACCATTAGTAAGGAAGCACACTAAGTTTAGAACACACATTATCTCTGACCTCTGGTCCAGTATCTTTCTTTGATGACTACTATGTGGGACATGCCCTGGGATGGAATTAGTGTTGATTGTGTCTTCTCACCTTCATTTTGGCAAACACTATTTTGGGCAATTACTCCAAATCTCTCCTAACATACCGGACTTCTGTGTGGGTATGGTTAGCACACCACTGGCAGTCTCTTCTCTGGCAAAAAACATAAATAATGCAAGAACCCATTTTAGGGATTTGAATCAGATCTCTCACATAGATTAGCAGGTTTAAGGCAAGTCTTTTTTTTCCTTCAAATTTTTGTATCATTTATTTGCTTAGGGTGTTGGACCTCAGGAATATACTTTACTCAAATTGAAGGTGCTTGAGCCATACCCATCTAAATTAAGGTAGGTTTGCCAGAGGAATTGCTTCATCATTTCTGAACCATCAGATAGTTGCTACAGAGTTGACAACATGTTTTTACATCAATATTTGTTTTTTTTCTTAGTGGCCTGAAAGGTAAAAATATTTTCCTGGTGGCTGCTACTCTCAGACCTGAGACCATGTTTGGGCAGACAAATTGTTGGGTTCGTCCTGATATGAAGTACATTGGATTTGAGACGGTGAATGGTGATATATTCATCTGTACCCAAAGAGCAGCCAGGAATATGTCATACCAGGGCTTTACCAGAGACAATGGCGTGGTGCCTGTTGTTAAGGAATTAATGGGGGAGGTAAGTTGGATAGCAGATTTTTTATTTTAATGCATACATTTCAAGGAAAATTTCAACAATGAATATTGAGAAAAGAGCATCACAACCTTAAAAAATGAGGTGTACATGCAGTAAAGTGTGTATGTCTTGTGTATTTTGGTGCATTTTCATATGTATATACACTTAGGTAAGCACCACTTAAATCAAGATATAGAACAGTTTAGCACTCCAGAAAGCTCTCTCACGTCCATATCATTAGTAGTCACTTCTCTCCTCCAAAGGTAACCACTGCTCTGACTTCACCAAAGATTATTTGTTGTTCTTGAACTTTACATAATGGAATTGTACAGTCTGACTGTTTTGTGTCTGGCTTCTTTTGCTTACCATTATGTTTGTGAGATTCATACATGTTGTAGGAGTAGTTCTTTTTTTATTGTTGTGTAATATTCATTGTATGACTGTATCATGAAGATAGCATATGTGATTTTTGGGTTTCAAATCGGTAAATATCTGGTTGAAAAATATAGGCAGTCCTCCCCAAGAGATTTAATAGCTGCATTAGAGATTATATTATTTTAAAAATACTATTACCTGAATTCCTGGTAATACTAAATTTGGAATTGTAGCTGCTTTTGTTTTTTTTGTGTGTGAAGAAAGTCTTGGTTGATATTAGTTAAATCTGGACGGTTACACAACTCATCTACTTTATTTTATTTTTATTTGTTTTTGTAGACAGTTTTGCTCTTATTGCCCAGGCTGGTGTTCAGTGGCACAATCTCAGCTCACTGCAACCTCCGCCTTCTGGGTTCAAACGATTCTCCTGCCTCAGCCTCTTGAGTAGCTGGGATTACAGGTGTGTGCCACCATGCCCAGCTAATTTTTTGTGTTTTTAGTAGAGACAGGGTTTCATCATGTTGGCTAGGCTGGGCTCGAACTCCTGATCTCAGGTGATCCACCCGCCTCGGCCTCCCAAAGTGCAGAGATTACAGGCGTGAGCCACTGCACCCGGCCGCATCTACTTTATTATCCGTATTTCTGAGTGTGTTTAATTCCATTTAGTGAATGCTGATCTTTAGTATCTTAAATAATTTTTTAAAAAGAAAAATGTGAGTAGAGTACCATCTCAGTTCTTTTAAATTGAACTCTTTTATTTCTTGTTTTATACTTTCTTTTTATTTGATTGCAATATATTTACAAGTCCCAAAATTCAAAAAACACAAAAAGATACAAAAGTTTCCCATTCTAGAGGTAGGTAGTAATATCTATGTCTTGTATATCATGGAAATATTTCATGTATACACAAGCGAATATGCATATACTCTTTGTCCCTCTGTTTTTACACAAATGGCAATATGCTTTATATGCATTGTACCACATCTTGCTTTTTTATTTATATCTTGGCAATCATTTTGTCAGTACACAAACAGTTTCTTTATTCTTATTTTTTATAGCTACATAGTATTTCATTGTTTGGCTGTACCACAGTTTACTTAACCATTCTCTATTAATGGACATTTGAATTGTTTCCTGCCTTTTTCTGTTAAAAGCAGCACTGCCACATCTCCTTAGTTCCTAATATTGGAATTTTGTCTGAGAAGTTCTTGGGAACAGTATTAGGGACACACATATTTTCCTATTCTTAAACTTTTCTCCCTGTTAATTTGAGCAAATTCTGGAGTGAGGGACATGGATGTTATAAATTGCAAAATAGTTTCAACCTTTAAAATAGTTATAATATTTAGCTGTTATCCATATGACTGCAAATTCTATAAAGGCAGGTTATGTGTATATATATGAATAAAATGGAATGGGTGGGAATTATGTGTGGAAAGGAAAAGCGTGTTCCTTAGCTAGAGCAAGCAGCTGCAAATTCTTTGTTGCCATCTGATAATCTGGGTCTAAAATTGCTTAATCTTTAGGATTTTTTCAAGTGAAATTAGAACTATCCTTTTACTTTGTTTTCATAATTACTAATTTAAATAGATACATAGTACTCATTCTTGTTCCTGTAACATATTTAGTTAAATCATTTTTTCTATCATTGAAAGCTTTAGTTGTTTCCAGGCTTTCCTAGTATAATTAACTCAGCATTAACTCAGCATTGGGCAGACTTGTTTAAGAAAAAATAATTTGTTGTTGTTGAGTCTGAGTTACAGGAACATTCTGTGGCTTTTGCTGTGGATTCCTATATTTTCTTCAAGGAATACAATGTCACAAACAATGTATTAGTGTACTCATGTCATCACAACATTGACAGATTTAGTTATTATAATTATCAAAAATTATTTTTCCTGGACGAATGTGGTGACTCATGCCTGTAATGCCAGCACTTTGGCAGGCTGAGGTGGGTGGATCACCTGGGGTCAGGAGTTCAAGACCAGCCTGGCCAACATGGTGAAACCTCGTCTCTACTAAAAATACAAAAAGTACCCAGGCTTGGTGGTGGCTGCCTGTAATCCCAGCTATTTGGGAGTCTGAGGCAGGAAAATCTCTGGAACCTGGGAGGCGAAGGTTGCAGTGAGCTGAGATCGCACCATTGCACTCCAGCTTGAGTAACAAGAGCAGAACTCCGTCTCAAAAAATAAAATAAAAATAAAAATAATTATTTTTCCTCTAGTAGGTATAAAAGAATGTGTTTTGTTTTACTTCATGTGTATTTTATTTATATCCATTTCCTTATTTTTTTGAGACGGGGTCTCCCTCTGTCACCCAGGCTGGAGTGCAGTGGCGTGATCTTGGCTCACTACAACCTCCGCCTCCCTGATTCAAGCAATTCTCCCGCTTCAGCCTTCCAAATAGTTGGGACTACAGGTGCGTGCTGCCACGCCTAGCTAATTTTTTTGTATTTTAGTAGAGACAGGGGTTTCACCATGTTGCCCATGCTGGTCATGAACTCCTGAGCTCAGGCAATCCGCCTGCCTCAGCCTCCCAAGGTGTTGGGATTACAGGCGTTAGCCACCGCCTCCAGCCTATATTCATTTTTTAATTGACAGAAATTGTATTTATGGTACACAACATGTTTTGAAATATATATACGTTGTGAAATGGCTAAATTGAAGTAAATAACAAATTCATATCTTACGTACTTATGTGGTGAGAAGAATTAAAATTTAAATCAGGTGCCGTGGTGCGCACCTGTAGTGCCAGCTACTTGGTAGGCTGAGACCTCAGGAGGCTTGTCTGAACCCAGGAGTTTGAGCCTGTAGAATGCTATGATAGCGCCTGTGAATAGCCACTACAGTCTAGCCTCGGCAACATAGCAAGGCCCTGTATCTTAAAAAAATCTGCACAGCAATTTTCAAGTATAAAATACATTGTTGTTGCCTAGTCACCATATTGTACAATATAGCTCTTGAATTTATTTCCATATATTTTTGATTACTAGCTTCTCAGGGCTTAAAATATTAACATAGTTTTAATTCTAATGGTCACAATGAATTCACCTTTTATATTGATTTTTTTCTTATGCAGGAAATTCTTGGTGCATCACTTTCTGCACCTTTAACATCATACAAGGTGATCTATGTTCTCCCAATGCTGACTATTAAGGAGGATAAAGGTAAAGAGTTTATTTCTAGAAATATTTTGGTAATCATGTTTTGGTTCTAGTTATTAATTCCACACTTTGTTTTATAGGCACTGGTGTGGTTACAAGTGTTCCTTCCGACTCCCCTGATGATATTGCTGCCCTCAGAGACTTGAAGAAAAAGCAAGTAAGTATCTGAGTTTCATGTTTGTATTTTGTCCTCACCATCTCATTGCTTAGGTACTGCGGAACTACACTGTGGGACTAGGCTAAAAAGCTATGCATTTATCTTTAAACTGCTACCTCTAACTTGTTTCTTGATGTTTATATATTTTCTGTGGTTTGATTTTTGAATTTGTTTCACAGAATTTTGAAAAAGTTTTCTGATATTCACATTTTTATTGAAATCTGGCATATGAACCTCAATGTAAGTGATAGGTGTATGTCTATGTACATTTTTGCTTTTGGCTGTGCAGTTTCATTTAGGCTGTTCACTATAACTTTAGCTATTAAATTTTTGAAGGTTATGGATCCCTTTTGAGATATTTGGTAAAGGTAGAAATTTGCCCTCTATGAAGAGAAGAACAAATAATAGTTTTAAGAAAGTTTGGAGGTTGCTTCTCTCAATGATTCTACCAGTGAAGTGTTGATCATTAGTATTAACTTGCAAATTTTTCTGTAGGCCTTACGAGCAAAGTATGGAATTAGAGATGACATGGTCTTGCCATTTGAGCCGGTGAGTACATAGATAATTCAGAATATTCACATCCATCTCTTTATCAGAAAAAAAGAAGAGCTGACATGTTTTCCTTGTAACAAAATTAATTGGTGGAGTATGAAAATAAGAGAGAGTTTGCTTAAGGATTTACTCACTTTAATTTGATACCTGCTATGGTAGATAAGAGCGAAAGGAAAACTAACAAGCATTTTCTTACTACCTGGCCCCTGCAGTTCGGGAACAAATAGCTTTTTAGCATCTCCAGTTTTATAGTAGCTTGCTTTGCTAGTATGATCAATTTCCTGGCTTCTAAAGACAAAATTTTGCTCTTTTCATGAATGTTTATTTGTAACCATAATAACTTTAACAAAATCCTGTACGACTCTGTTTTATGTTTCTTGTATTTTCATGTTAGTGTCTATAGAAGAAAAACTTTTAAATTACTAGCAAATGATTTTCATTTCATGAAAGATCCAGAGGAATTAATGTAAACCAAAAGCATAACCATCCATGAAACTAGTTGTTTATATCAGCAGTCCCCAACCTTTTTGGCGCCAGGGACTTGTTTCGTGGAAGACAGTTTTTCCATGGACTGTCAGGGTATGGTGGGGGAATGGTTTTGGGATGAAACTGTACCACCTTAGATCATCAGGCATTAGATTCTCATAAGGAACATGCAACCTAGATCCCTCCATGCACAGTTCACAATAGGGTTCATGCTCCTATGAGAATCTAATGCCACCCATGATCTGACAGGAGGTGAAGCTCAGGGGGTGATGCTCACCTGTTGCTCACCTCCTGCTGTGCAGCCTGGTTCCTAATGCCATGGACTGGTACCGGTCCACATCCTTGGGGTTGGGGACCCCTGGTTTACATCATTTTGCTAGTTTCAGCATGAATTACTTAGATAATTATATGCCAGTGGAGGATAGAATGCTGGGAAAGGTGTGTGTGGTGGGGGAAGGGCATTGGGGTTGTTGATACACAGAGTATGGGTGGTTCCTGTGGAGAGTAGGAGGACAAATTTACATCTGGAAGTTAGTCACTCTGTGATTACTTAATGTGTGGCAGTGTCATAATGATATATACAATCTGAAATGACTTAATTGGACATTAGAGGCAAAAAGACTTGTGCCCTATAGACTTATGTGTTCAGTCAGTGTGAACACGTTTCTGATTGCTGTTTGCTGCAGGTGCCAGTCATTGAAATCCCAGGTTTTGGAAATCTTTCCGCAGTAACCATTTGTGATGAGTTGAAAATTCAGAGCCAGAATGACCGAGAAAAACTTGCAGAAGCAAAGGAGAAGTTATATCTAAAAGGATTTTATGAGGGTGTAAGTAATAATTTTTTTTAGTTTTTATTTGATTTACTCCATGCTCTGTGATTTTCTTAATTAGAAAAAATGTAGAAAAATTTAACATAGTTTCAACTATACATTGATTTGAGAGTTTAATATGAGAATGTATTCTATTTCCAAATTTCTATCTTTTGTTTTTGTCATGTCCTTTGCCTAAAAGCATTTTCAGAAATTCTTTTTTGTGCCCTCTAGGAATCTCTGTGGAGTGAATTTCTTGACAAGATATTTCAAATTAGTTCATATTATGCAGTAAACTTCAAAGGTTTATTGAATGGAGAATTCCTGGTCCCTTTTTTGCTCTTTTAGTTAGGGAGTTCATATTTTAGATAAGCAGTTTTATCCAGTCCATTAGTTTATTTATTAATGTCTACTAAGTGCCAGGTAAGTCCAACAAACATGTTCTGAACCATTCTTTTCTCCTAATTGTACATACGTTAATGTGGTTTACATTTCCATGGAAAGAAGGCTAGGCTAGAGAACATAAAAATCCAAACAAGTTGTTAGGTGCTTCAGATTCAGATATTTTTAAGGACATCAACGAGAATGGTTTTTAGTTTTAGCTTTCCTACATTTTTCTGGATAACCAAGAATTGGTTATGTATCTTGTTTTGAAGTGACACATATTTTGAATGATGATAAAAGCCAACACTTATGCAGCACTTATATATTAATTTACTTAATTCTGAAAATAACCCCATTCTGAAGTAGGCACTCTTATCCCCAATTTACAGATGAGGAAATGGAGGCACAAAGAGATTAACTGATTTACTTGAGATTAGCCAGATAGTCAGTAGGAACTGGGATGCAAACTAGGTAGCCTGGCTCTGGGATTTGCGTGTGTGTGTGTGTGTGTTTGTGTGTGTGTGAGACGGAGTCTTGCTGTGTCACCCAGGCTGGAGTGCAGTGGCACGATCTCAGCTTATTGCAGCCTCCAACTTCCAGGTTCAAGAGATTCTCCTGCCTCAGACTCCCAAGTAGCTGGGACTACAGGCGCGTGCCACCACGACCGGCTAATTTTTGTATTTTTAGTAGAGGCGGGGGTTTCACCATATTGGTGAGGCTGATCTCGAACTCCTGACCCCAAGTGATCTGCCCACCTTGGCCTTCCAAAGTTCTGGCAGTATAGGCTTGAGCCACTCCACCTGGCCAGATTTGTGTTCTTTTTTTTTTTTTGAGACGGAGTCTTACCCTGTCGCCCAGGCTGGAGTAGAGTGGCTCAATCTCAGCTCACTGCGACCTCTGCCTCCTGGGCTCAAGCAATTCTCCTGCCTTAGCCTCCCGAGTAGCTGGGATTACAGGCGCCTGCCATCACGCCCAACTAATTCAGATTTTTGTTCTTAATCACTACACTCATTAAATATAACTTTATAATGTTGGATTAAATAGATATTGAAGTATTTTGGTATGTTAGAGGTTTAGAATGTCAAAAGAGAATGCATGTCTTTTCTACCTAAGATAGAAACAATTTGAGAGAAATATAAGAGTCATGTAGATGAATATAAGAGTCATGGAGGTGAAAATATCTGCTTTATTACCAAAGAAAGCTGGAAGGGGATTGAGGCTTAATCGATGGCAACAATGGATAAGCTAATACTTTGCCCTAGAATGTAATTGGCCTACTGAGAAAAAGATAGAAGTGAAAGAGTAGGCCTCCTTCTAGGAGCAAGCTTTATCAGATGGCCAGGCAAAGAATACTCACTTGCAGCAGGTGGGTTTAGAAAGAGGAGCCTAATGAGATGAAGCCGAATATGCTTAGTTCCTTCAGAAACCACCAGGAATGAGGTGAGTGAGTGTAGTTGAATTCCGTCCATGTGGAAACTTAAGAAGAAGTGAAAGTGAGTATTCCTTCCTAATCATGCTCACACTAGGTATCTCAGTGATACATAGTGAGGTGGGTATCACTGACAGAATGATAAGTGTGTTATAAATATTAGTTATCCATGCTATACCAAAATGAAAACTTATTATAAATGTGATAAATTTCATACTAAAAATATTTCGGTGGGCAGAAGCAAATTTAGTTAGGGAAAATTAGGGAAGAAACTGAAGGCGGATTCTAACTGTTTTATATGTGTTTTTCTCCCTTCTCATCCTTTTAGATCATGTTGGTGGATGAATTTAAAGGACAGAAGGTTCAAGATGTAAAGAAGACTATTCAGAAAAAGATGATTGACACTGTATGTGATAGGCTATGCTCTGAAGGCTGTTTTAGGAGAGCTATTAGTTAATAGACTTGACAGTGTTATTAGCAGTGAGTTCTACAGTAGAACCTGGAGCTGTAATACAGATATAATATAGTTTTAAGGCAAAAATAGACCTATTTAGCAATTCATTTAACTTGAACATCCCATCTATAATGTTGATAAAGGTAGTGTTCTAAAGTTGATGTGTGCATAGCATATACAGAGAACTTTGATGATATTTCTGGCAGTGGCCATTTTAGATACTGGTAGTTACAACCCTTTCTTTCTCTCGTGTTTTTTACCGTCATCCTCCTCTAACCCCTCCATTTTTGTTATAACTCTCTTCTATTTAGCTGAGTTAACCCTTTACATTTTTATTTTTGACAACTTTGTATATCCATAATATAGAGAGACAATGGTCTTTTAGGCTTATTGAAATAAAAAAGCAGCAATTTCCTCATCACTTTTCCATAATTTAAATTTCTTTTCCTTGGGGGGGGTAACATTTAATCGTTTTAGTATTGATCTCCATCTCTTTTTTTGAGATGCAGTTTCGCTCTTATTGCACAGACTGGAATGCAATGGCGCTGTCTCAGCTAACTGTAATCTCTGCCTCCTGGGTTCAAGTGATTCTCCTGCCTCAGCCTCCTGAGTAGCTGGAATTACAGGCGTGAACCACCATGCTGGATAATTTTGTATTTTTAGTAGAGATGGGGTTTCTCTATGTTGGTCAAACTGGTCTCGAACTCCCGACCTCAGGTGATCTGCTCGCCTTGGCCTCCTAAAGTGCTGGGATTACAGGCGTGAGCCACTGTGCCTGGCTGATCTCCATCTCTTACAGATATCTGATCTAAATGCTTCTAATGTGATTTTTTTTTTTTTCATGGTTAGGTATCAGCCACTAACCTCCTACTCTTGGAAGAAGTAGGAGGAAGATCAAGGTTACGCTCTTCCCCCTACTTTTTGTTTTCTCTAACGTCCCACATTTATTGGTATATACTACTCCATACCCTGTCTTCTCCATACACTGTAGTTATAAAAAATGTTAGGTCAATAGTTTTTTTTTTTTTTTTTTTTTTTTTTTGAGACGGAGTCTCGCTCTGCCACCCAGGCTGGAGTGCAGTGGCCGGATCTCAGCTCACTGCAAGCTCCGCCTCCCGGGTTCACGCCATTCTCCTGCCTCAGCCTCCCGAGTAGCTGGGACTACAGGCGCCTGCCACCTCGCCCGGCTAGTTTTTTGTAGTTTTTAGTAGAGACGGGGTTTCACAGTGTCAGCCAGGATGGTCTCGATCTCCTGACCTCGTGATCCGCCCGTCTCGGCCTCCCAAAGTGCTGGGATTACAGGCTTGAGCCACCGCGCCCGGCCAATAGTTATTATTTACATTTTTGAGACATGGCTCATCCATAATGTAGTGTACAATAATTTTTCATCCTCAGCTTTTGGTTTTCCCCGGGATTAATAATTATGTTTTTTAAAGATTCTTAATTTAAAATATACTTATCAGTACTCCATTTCTCAACTCTTTCCCAGCTGTCTGTTTCTTTCCTTACTCATGTCAAACACATCAGTGTGCTTTCAGTTCCACTCAGAGAAAGCTCTTCCAGAGCTCCTCTTGAGCTGGATCTCCTGTTTCCTTAATCCCATGTCTATGTCCTTCTTATATTCTTTCTCACTTTGGTGAAGATCTGCCTCTGATAGCTTTTCTGATAAAGGGTACCTGGAAGGTAAATTGTTATGACTTTTCAAGTGTGAAATATGTCTTCTATCTTTATATTGGATTGCCTGGGTATAGATTCTGGATTAGAAATAATTTTCCCTTAAAAACTTGAGGGTATTACCTCATCGTCTTTTGGTTCATTGATGCTATTTAGAAGTTGAAAACTCTGTGGTAGTGACTGATGTTTTTGTAAGTAACTTGTTTCCTCTGACTTTGGAGGCTTGTATAATCTTTTTTCTCACCGTGTTCTGCAATTTCATGATTTGCCTTGGTGTAGGTCAATTTTCATTCATCCTACTGGGTGCTTGGTGGGCTCCTTCAGTCTGGAAACTTGTGTACTTCAATTTGGGGAACACTTCTTGACTTTTTTCTTGATTATTTTTTCTTATTCTCTATTTTCACTTTTTGAATTCCTGTCATTCAGATATTGAACCTCTTAGATCCTGGCAGTCCTGTTGGTCCTCTTTGTGGGATAGTCCCTCATCGTTTTCTTCCAGAGCATTTGTTTACTATGTGCTTTTATGTACTATTTGTGTGTGTGTGTATGAATACAAATTTATAAAAACTTTTTTTAAAGAATCGTTGTATGGAAAATTGAATATGTATCACCCAGACTCAATAATTACTAATTTTGGGCCAGTTCAATAATTGATTCTTGTTTTCTGATTTTTTTTTTTTTTAAGAGACAGGGGTCTTGCCATATTGCCCAGGCTGTTCTGGCTTTGGGCTCAAGTGGTCTTCCCACCTCAGCTTCTTGAGCAGCTGGGACTACAGGCATGTGCCTCCATGCCTGGCTGATTTGTTATAGGATGATGTTCTTGTTTCATAGACAAGACGTCTCTGAGGAAGACTGCTGATATATAATATATTTGGGTGTAAAAAGAAATGTTTTTGCATATGGGTAGGACTTGTCACTAGGCTTCACTGGGGGAGATCTAGAAAGGGCCATTTGGGCCTTGGGGCCTGGATGTTACGTTTTTTTTAGTGTTTGCTTTTGGGTTTGTTAGATTTCCCTACAGAAGATTCTGCCAATCTCTAGCTCAAAAGGTCTAAGTGGCCAGGCACAGTGGCTCACGCCTGTAATCCCAGCACTTCGGGAGGCTGAGGCGGATGGATCACTTGATGTCAGGTTTGAGACCAGCCTGGCCAACATGGTGAAACCCTGTCTCTACTAAAAATACAAAAATTAGCCAGGCGTGGTAGTGTCTGCCTCTAATTCCAGCTATTCGGGAGGTTGAGGCATGAGAATCGCTTGAACCTGGGAGGCGGAGGTTGCAGTGAGCCGAGATGGCGCCACTCCACTCCAGTCTGGGTGACAGAGTGCTGTCTCAAAACAAACAAACAAGAAGTCTAAGCAACTGAGCATTTTGGGAGTTGGATGGGAGAAGATAGCTAGGAATGTGTACCAACATCTCGTGTGCTGACTTTCACTTAACTCCCCTACTTTTACTATGATACTTGGAACTTTGTCTCTAGTTCAGAGACTTTCTTTTACCTTTTCCAGAGAATTAGCCTTTTTTTTTTTTTTTTTTGGTTCTGGTATAGGTAGGGGCAGTATATGGGGTTCTAACCTCTATTTTATTTTATTTATTTTATTTTATTTTATATTTTATTTTATTTTATTTATTTTAATCTTATCTTATTTTTTTTACCACTTCCCAGATACCCACTTCTTTAAATGACTTTAGTTGGTGCTCCTCTTTTCAGTCTCACTTATCTCACCTTATCTCTCTTTTCTTTCTTTTTTTTTTTTTTCGGAGTTTTGCTCTTGTTGCCCAGGCTGCTGGAGTGCCATGGCACAATCTTGGTTGGCTCACTGCAACCTCTGCCTCCCAGGTTCAAATGATTCTCCTGCCTCAGCCTCCCAAGTAGCTGGGCGTTACAGGTGTGCACCACCATGCCCAGCTAATTTTGTAGTTTTAGTAGAGACAGGGTTTCTCCACGTTGGACAGGCTGGTCTCGAACTCTTGGCCTCCCAAAGTGTTGGAATTACAGGTGTGAGCCACTGCACCTGGACCTTATCTCTATTTCTAGAGCTATTTAATGCCACCAATTTCTGAGACTCTTAGAGGTACTGGAGTACAGAGTGGATTGCTTTTCGGCTTTTTCTATTGTTGTCTTAGGGTTTAGATAGCTTTTTAATTTTTGCTAATATATTTGTCATTCATGTTGCTTTTTTGTTTTCAGAATTCAGTTAATATTTTTTCTTCTCTCGTTCATTTTGACTTTGTAGGTTCATGCCATTTGTAAAACCCTCTTGTCTTTTTATTGGAATTTTGAACAGGAGTTAAATGTCTGTTTTTGATCTACCATCTTTAAACCAAAATCCCAGCTATTTAATTTCAGCATGAAGAATTGCATTAAAAACAGAGCAGTGAATCATTTTTTGAATAATAATGCTGAAGTTTATTTTAAAAAATTATCCTAGCCTAAAATGTTTAGGATCATCATAGCATTAAGAGAGATTTATATTTGGTAAGAAATCAAAAGCATCATCAATTTTCATGCTTAAAAGTATTTAGGATCATGATAGCATTAAGAAAGATTTATATTTGGTAAAAAATCAAAAGCATGGTCAGTTTTCTAGTGGAAATTTTTCATGGCACTATAAATCTTTAGTAACAAGATTTTCTATGTTTAGTGTTTGTATATTTTTTTTTTTTTAAAGCAGTTTATAAGAAGGATGAAAAGCTGCCATAGGGCTGTGCACAGTGGCTCACAGCTGTAATCTAAACACTTTGGGAGGCTGAGGTGGAATACTTGAGCCCAGGGATTCGAGACCAGCCTAGGCAATGTAGTGAGACCCCATTTCTATAAAAAAATTTAAAAATTAACTGGGTGGAGTGACATGTGCCTGTAGTTCCAGCTACTCAGGAGGCTGCAGTGTGCAGTAGAAGGGTCACATGAGCCAGGAGGTTGAGGTTGTGGTGAGCTATGATAGCGCCACTTCACTCCAGCCTGGGTAACAGAGCAAGACCCTATCTGTCAAAACAAAAACAAAACAAAACCAAAAAACACAAAACCCCAGAAAACTGTCATAGGAAGCCTAACCTTCAAACCATAGGATTCGAAACTGCTAACCATCTTCTGTGTTTTTTTCCTTTTTGTTCACTTTTTAGTCTTTCACTGAAATGAAATAATCAGTAGGTAGAGAAAGTGATCCACTTGATGAAGATTCATGCCTTTTTAAAAGCAAGTGTTACATAGAAGGAAAGGTAGAAGATAACTGACCCTGGGAAGGCGGGGAAGACATAATGAAAATGTGGGCTTTCAGTTATTGGTGGTATAGCATTTTTTTAAAGCAATTTTTATCCTTGAGGAATGAAGATTGATTTGACATAGTATCTAATATTTGTTTATTTACCTTCCTTTAGGGAGATGCACTTATTTACATGGAACCAGAGAAACAAGTGATGTCCAGGTCGTCAGATGAATGTGTCGTGGCTCTGTGTGACCAGTGGTTAGTCTCTTTTATAGCAAGAAAATTCCCCTAGTCAGTGTACTCATCTTTGACTTAAAAAAAAAAAATCAATTTGTTCACTCGTAGGTACTTAGATTATGGAGAAGAGAATTGGAAGAAACAGACATCTCAGTGCTTGAAGAACCTGGAAACGTAAGATGGGAGAAAGTGATGAGGGAGGAAAAAGGAGATGAAAAATGTGGAAAAAATAAAGTTGAAATGCAACATAAAAGTGAACCAATAAAGATACACTTTGTCTTTTGCTGTTTTCTAGATTCTGTGAGGAGACCAGGAGGAATTTTGAAGCCACCTTAGATTGGCTACAAGAACATGCTTGCTCAAGAACTTATGGTCTAGGTAAACAAACTTGACATTTTTCTGTTTGGATAACTTTGCCAGTTACAAGGAAATATACGTTTTTACCTCCCCCCCCCCGCAATTCTAGTGTTTTCTGAATTGAAAGCAAGAAGTTTTCTTTGGATGGTCAGGAAAACTAGGATATAGTCCACTATCATCTACTATGTGGTAGAAATATGCCTTCTCTAATCTGTATAGATTTTATGGTGTGTTTTTTTATAGAGAGACTCCAAGCTTCAACCATTTGTCTTTTTTTTTTTTTCTTTTTTTGAGACAGAGTCTTGCTCTGTCGCCTAGGCTAGAGTGCAGTGGCGCGATCTCGGCTCACTGCAACCTCTGCCTCCTGGGTTCAAGTGATTCTCCTGCCTCAGCCTCCCGAGTAGCTGGGATTACAGGCAACCACCACCATGCCTGGCTAATTTTTTTTGTACTTTTAGTAGAGACAGGGTTTTACCATGTTGGCCGGTTTGGTCTTGAACTCCTGACCTCAGGTGACCCACCCACCTCGGCCCCCCAGAGTGCTGGGTTTACAGGCTTGAGCCACCGTGCCTGGCCCATTTTGTCTTTTATCTACCATTTTATTTTTATTAATTATTCAAGAATAATTTAAGAACTTCCTAAATAAGTAGCTTTGTAAATGCTATAGCCCTCTTCTTAAAAATGTGGATTCTATAGATGAAATGTCTCTTAGGTTCCTCATGTGTTACTTTTTATTTTTCAGGCACTCACCTGCCTTGGGATGAGCAGTGGCTGATTGAATCACTTTCTGACTCCACTATTTACATGGCATTTTACACAGTCGCACACCTATTGCAGGGGGGTAACTTGCATGGACAGGCAGAGTCTCCGCTGGGCATTAGGTTGGTAAACAGATAAGGGAAAGGAGCATAATTTGTCAGTAAGAGTTGTGATATTTGATTTACATATTGAAATGTTTTAATAAGATTTATGTAGCAGAATTTTGTCATGATGTTTTTGCTTTTTTACTGTTGAACTGGGAAAAATTAATAGATGGCCCTTACTATCATCATCTATTCTTCATTCTTGTGGAAGCTGTTGTCCTTGTTTGTTCCTGTAACTACATTAAGAAAGAGATTCCTAATCCATCAATACCTGAAGAGATTCAGGTATTGATTCTTCCAAAGAAATTACATATATGTATATATAATAGTTTGTTTTATTTATTTTTAATACAGACCACAACAGATGACCAAGGAAGTTTGGGATTATGTTTTCTTCAAGGAGGCTCCATTTCCTAAGACTCAGATCCCAAAGGAAAAATTAGATCAGTTAAAGCAGGAGTTTGAGTTCTGGTATCCTGTTGATCTTCGCGTCTCTGGCAAGGATCTTGTTCCAAATCATCTTTCATATTACCTTTATAATCATGTGGCTATGTGGCCGGAACAAAGGTGAATGATAAAATAGGTGTGGACTAGATTTATTGATTGTCAATAGTGGTGTTTTGTGGCTTCAAATATCTAAGAAATTATCGCGGACGGGATAGTATAGATTTGCCAGTTACGTTCTTTTTCTTATCTTAAATATGTACTAAAACAGAAAGGCCACCTCCTATCTGTTGCATCCAGAAATCCACATACCTACCCCAAGCACCAAAGCATGTCATATTTCAGGTGCATTGCTGGTCTGCTAGTAATTCATTTGACCTGTTAAATGCAGGAATTATTCTAGAACATTAGAATTGGAAAGAACTTTCTCTTTAGAGCGGAGAGCCCCAAGGTTCCAGCATTAGTTTTAGTAACATTCTGACTAGAGTCTGTTCTTCAGAGGAATCCTTCTGTCCTTTTCCCTCTTTACCCAGACGTGTCTACTTTTCTCTCTAGTCCCTCAAGTAGCTGAGGAAACAAACCTCTTAGTCTGTTCAAATTTTATTTCATAAAACCAAAACAATTTCTTATGCCTTCTTGTATTTAGAATAAAATTACATTTTTTTCCTCAAGAATAAAATGAAGATTTTGAAGTAAAGGAATAAAATAATTTTTTTTTGAGACAGAGTCCAGACTGGAGTGCAGTGGCATGATCTCGGCTTGCTGCATCCTCTGCCTCCCGGGTTCAAGCAATTCTCCTGTCTCAGCCTCCCGAGTATTTTTTATTTTTTATTTTTTTGAGACAGAGTTTTGCTCTTGTTGCCCAGGCTGGAGTGCAATGGTGTGATCTCAGCTCACTGCAACCTCCGCCTCCCGGGTTCAAGCGATTCTCCTGCCTCAGCCTCCCAAGTAGCTGGGATTACAGGCATGCACCACTATGCCTGGCTAATGTAGTATTTTTAGTAGAGATGGGGTTTCACCATGTTAGCCAGGCTGGTCTTGAACTCCTGACCTCAGGCGATCCACCCACCTTGGCCTCCCAAAGTGCTGAGATTACAGGCATGAGCCACTGTGCCCAGCCCAGAGGAATAAAATAAATTTAATGTCGTTCATACACTACTTGTCATCCAGTGTTATTACTTACCTTATGTATTTATTTATTTATTTTTCGACAGATTCTCATTCTGTTATTTGGGCTGGAGTACAGTGGCACGATCTTGGCTCACTGCAGCCTCGACCTCGCGGACTCAAGTGATCCTCACACTTCAGCCTTCTGAATAGCTGGGACTAGCCACATGTCACCTTGCCTGGATAGTTTTGTTTATTTTTTTATAGAGACGAGGTCTCACTTTGTTGCGCAGGCTGGTCTCAAACTCCTGGACTCAAGTGGTCCTCCTGTCTCAGCCTCCCAAAGTACTTGGATTACAGGTGTGAGCCACCGTGCCTGGCCCTACTATTTTTCTCTATTGTTTACAATGCATTTTTAGGCAAATTGGATATCTCAGAAGTATTCTTTACCAATAAGTTGAGTCTTCATTCCTTTGCACCAATTTTTTTCACATTTGTTAGGTTTTTAAAAATTACAGATAAGTAATGATGTCAAGAGCTTATGCCAGGTACTTTTTAAATCACTTTTAATAACTCTTTTTATGACAGCTTTTCGAGGAAGGTCTTTAATATCCATGTCTATAGGCAGGGAACTATATTGAGGAATAAAGAGGAACAAATCATAACCCAAAGCTACCCAGCTAATGAATGTTAGTACAAGTATGCAAACCCAGAGAGATTGGCTCCAGAACTCTTGCTCTCAACCCCCCATATGATCTCATTGCTAGAATGAATGAATGGCATGTACATAGTTTGAAAATTTAAAGAGTACATAAAGGCAAAAAGTTAAAAGTGAACTTTTACCCTTGCCTGCACACTACTCTATTTCCCAAAACTCATCATGATACTATTGGTTTCTTGTGATTTTATATACCAGCATCTGATATCTCTATTTGTTAATATATACAAAGGTACCACATTGTTTACACTGTTCTGTCTTATGTTTTCACACACACACGCGCGCACACACACACACACACATATATATATATATTTTTTTGAGATGGAGTCTTGCTTTGTCACCCAGGCTGGAGTGCAGTGGCGCGATCTTGGCTCACCGCAACCTCTGCCTCCGAGGTTCAAGCAACTGTCCACCTCAGCCTCCTCAGCAGCTGGGATCACAGGCGCCCGCCACCACACCCGGCTAATTTTTGTATTTTTAGTAGAGATGGGGCTTCACCATCCTGGCTAGGCTGGTCTTGAACTCCTGGCCTTGTGATCCTCCCGCCTTGGCCTCCCAAAGTGCTGGGATTACAGGCGTGAGCCACCGTGCCTGGCCTTCACATATATTTTTAAGATCTTTTTATATCCATACTTGTAGCCCCACCTAAGTAGTTACATCATTGTATACCTGTATCCTAGTTTAGCCAGTCCTTTGCTTTGTTTTCATTTCCCATTACAAAAAGGACTACAGTATATATCCTTGCACTTTTATCTTAGCAAACCTTTATGAGTGTATTAGCTTTTACCTCAAAATTTTAAGCCAGAACTATCATCTTTGTTTCTTATTTTCTGTCTTTAAACATTTATCTGTGAAGTGACAAATGGCCTACAGCTGTGAGAGCAAATGGACATCTCCTCCTGAATTCTGAGAAGGTAAGGCTTATTGCATCTTGAAAGTTTAAAATTCTGCGGAAGGCTTTTCAGATTTAGGGTATTGCACTTTTTTTTTTTTTTTTTTTTTTTGCGACGGAGTCTCGCTCTGTCACCCAGGCTGGAGTGCAGTGGCCGGATCTCAGCTCACTGCAAGCTGCGCCTCCCGGGTTCACGCCATTCTCCTGCCTCAGCCTCCCGAGTAGCTGGGACTACAGGCGCCCGCCACCTCACCCGGCTAGTTTTTTTGTATTTTTTAGTAGAGATGGGGTTTCACCGTGTTAGCCAGGATGGTCTCGATCTCCTGACCTCGTGATCCGCCCGTCTCGGCCTCCCAAAGTGCTGGGATTACAGGCTTGAGCCACCGCACCCGGCCTGCACTTTTTTTTAATATGTGTAAGAAATAATGTGTCCAGATGTGGTGCCTTGTGTCTGTAGTCCCAGAGCTTTGGGAGGCCAAGATGGGAGGATCACTTGAGGCCAGGAGTTCAAGACCAGCCTGGACAACATAGTGAGACCCCATCTCTACCAAAAATTTAGTAAATAAATAAGAAATAATATGAATTAATCAGAGTTGAAAACCTTCTAATTAGCATATTTAGGACTAAGCATAAATTAATTTTTATCTTTAAAATTGAGCAAGGGGAGTAGATAGTATTAATTGAAGGGAGAGATAGGGAAAAGTTACCTATTTGTAACATTTGTATTTAGAGTGGCAAAAGGTGACACAAATTGTGACTGAAGTAAAGAGAGAAAAAGACAGACACAAGGACAGGAATCATAAAGAGCTTAGCATTGTGACCCAGAAGAGTTTTCTTTTCCTTTTTTTTTTTTTTTGTGATGGAGTCTCACTCTTTCGCCCAGGCTGCAGTGCAGTGGCACGATCTTGGCTTACTGCAACCTTCACCTCCCAGATTCAAGCGATCCACTTGCCTCAGCCTCCTGAGTAGCTGGGATTACAGACCTATGCCACCATGCCCAGCTAACTTTTGTTTTTTTCCGGAGAGATGGGGTTTTGCCATGTTGGCCAGGCAGGTCTCGAACTCCTGACCTCAAGTGATCCACCTGCCTCGGCTTCCCAAAGTGCTGGGATTACAGGCATGAGCCTCTGTACCCAACCGGTTTTTAATTTTTATTTTTAAACAAATCCACTTTTATTTATTGACTTTTCATTAGTTTAAATCCTTGAGGGGTATAGCATCACTCAGATTCTGTATCCAATACCTTTAGCAGGAAGATCATTTAGGAATTTGGCATGAACCATGCTACTGTTCCCGTGGGGCCCAAGTTACCTTTCCCCAGATTATTCTGGTTTTGTTTGGTTTGCTGCCAGGAGTCACTGACTTGTTCTTTGCTTTGTATACATAAGCCCATCTCTTGCCCAAATAGAATTCTATTTCATCTTGAGCATAAATACCTTCATTTTTTTTTTTTTTTTTTTTTTTTTGAGATAGAGTCTCGCACTGTTGTCCAGGCTGGTATGCAATGATGCGATCTCAGCTGGCTGCAGCCTCCACCTCCCGGATTTAAGCGATTCTCCTGCCTCAGCCTCCCGAGTAGCTAGGATTACAGTTGCCTGCCACCATGCTCGGCTAATTTTTTTGTATTTTTAGTAGAGACGGGGTTTCACTATGTTGGCCAGGCTGGTCTTGAACTCCTGACCTCGTGATCCACCTACCTCAGCCTCTCAAAGTGCTGGGATTGCAGGTGTGAACCACCACACCCAGCTGACACCTTCAATTTTAAGAAGAGCTGTGTGTTCTGGAGACACTGCTCATAGCCAGCTAAAATGGCCTTGGACCATAGCCTTCCAGCCATATTTCCTTTTAGAAGTCCTGCTCCCAGCAGGCCTCCATAGGATCCAAGATGACAGAAAGAGCTATTTTTTTAAGTTGAGAAAATGGCTCGGTGCTTTTTGTTTTATACTGTGACTGGCCACTAAATTAGTAGAATGATAGAATTTTGGAGTCTGTAAGATTTTTAGGTGTCACTTAATGCTCCTTCCCAAGCAGTATAGTAGTTCTCTCCATGCTTCTACTGTTACTGTCCCTACTGTTACTGTTAATGATATGGGTGATTTTTTTTTAAAACAGAATACATAGGACTTTATCTTATTAATCAATATCCTCAACATGAGGTTATGCAAACTTGACAGACCCCTCACTTGCCCCTATCATACTTCTGTGCAAATTAGAGAAGGGCACCCCTCCTTGACTTTAAAAAAAAAAAAGGTACAAAATTATTTATTCCTTATTAATAAAAATGGTAACAAATTAGGATTTGTTACAACCAGTGAATTTTACTGTAACCAACAGAATAGCAATGACAGTATTAGTTGTCATAAGTATCTACGTCATAATGAAAATAGTTGTAGGGGGCTGGGCACGGTGACTCACACCTATAATCCCAGCAATTTGGGAGGCCAAGGCGGGTGGATCACTTGAGTTCAGGAGTTCGAGACCAGCCTGGCCAACTTGATGAAACTCCATCTCTACTAAAAATACAAAAAATTAGCCGGGCCTGGTGGCGGGCACCTGTAATCCCAGCTACAGGCTGAGGCAGGAGAATTGCTTGAACCCGAGAGGCAGAGGTTGCAGTGAGCCGAGAACGTGCCATTGCACTCAGGCCTGCGTGACAAGAGTGAAACTCCATCTCAAAAAAAAAAAAAAAGAAAGACAATAGTAGATTTAAACAAAGGGTGGATGATATAAATTGCATTATGTAACATCAGACTTAGCCTGTGCCCTAATATTGAAAGGTAATAAAAAAAAATTACTTTAAGATAATCTGTGGCTGGGTGCTGTGGCTGATGCCTGTAATTCCAGCACTTTGGGATGCCAGGGCGGGCAGATTATGAGTTCAGGAGTTTGAGACCAGCCTGACCAACATGGTGAAACCCCGTCCCGACTAACAGTACAAAATTTAGATGGGAATGATGGTGCGTGCCTGTAATCCCAGCTACTCAGGAGGTTGAGGTAGGAGAATCCCTTGAACCAGGGAGGTGGAGGTTGCAGTGAGCCAAGATTACACCACTGCACTCCAGCCTGGGTAACAGAGCAAGACTCTATCTCAAAAAAAAAAAAAAAAAAAAAAAAAAAAAAGGTAATCTGTATATTAGACAGAAAAACTGCTGTTTAGAAGCACAGGTGATTTTAATAGATTTTGTTAGATCAACAAGGAACTTTTGATTATTGAGCTAGTTTCTTCTTTGTAAGTCAGAGAGGAGCAATACATTTATTCTTGTTAGAACTTGACATTTTCTTTGGTCTGTCTGAATGTTGTACTATCCTGATTTTATTAGAACAAGATATGTATTGCCATGTAGTATAATAGAAAACTGGTATAATCATTTCCTTTTGATATCAGCATAGTTATACTAATGACATACAGTTTTAAAACAATAAAGATTGCTAGGCTGTGAGTGGTGCTTCTTCAGATGCATTGCCCTAAGACAGAGCACAACTTGAACAACCAATTATTGTGACCCTAATGATAGGAGGGTTCCTAAAATCATAATTCCAACCCATGAGCGGATCCATTCCATTTCTGAATGATTCTAATTGCCGTAAAGCTCTTTCTTAAGTAAACAGCTGGTGTTCCAGAGTTAGAGCGGAATCATTACACATATCTAACCCAATTACCAGGAGACAGTGTAGGCTGAATCAGTGGACTGAGTGTAAGTCTGGAGGTCCTCTCCTAGCTGCGTCACTGAGCTGAGTAACCCAAACAAGCCACTTTATTGGGTGAAATTCAGTTTTCACCTCTCTAAAATTAGTGTAATAGGTCTTTTCCTTTCCATATTTCCAATTCCTTTTTGTTTTTATCTGGTCATGGCCAACCTAGTTAATTTATTCGACTGATTGGTTTATTTTATTTATATTACTACTATTAATGCTTGATCACTGACTCTCTATTTCAGATGTCAAAATCCACAGGCAACTTCCTCACTTTGACCCAAGCTATTGATAAGTTTTCAGCAGATGGTGAGTAAACATTTTTCTTATTGCTGTTCCATAGGGTCCAGTTCTCCTTAGATTATAGAAGACATGTTAAAATTGGTGTTTTACTTTTAACTTTCTGTTTTGCTTTTAACAAAATTTTAAAATATTAATGTTTCCTTTGTTGGAGAGCAACATGATACTTAATATATAAGAATTGCTGACATGATGTGTTCAGGAACAAATCAAGCTGAAGTTACTTTGAGTCTTCTTTTAATGAACTCATTATCATTGCTAAGATTCAAGACTTGTTTTGTAGAGATGTTGAGTATAGGCCAGGCATGGTGGCTCATGCCTGTAATCCCAGGACTTTGGGAGGCTGAGGTGGGTGGATTACCTGAGGTCAGGAGTTCAAGATCAGCCTGGCCAACATGGTGAAACCCTGTCTCAACTAAAAAAAAAAAAAAAAAGTAGCTGGGCCTGGTGGCGGGTGCCTGTAATCCAGGCTACTTTGGAAGGCTGAAGCAGGCTGAGGCAGGAGAATTGCTTGAACCCGGGAGGTGGAGGTTGCAGTGGGCTGAGATCACACCACTCCAGCTTGGTCAACAAGAGTGCAACTCTGTCTCAAAAAAAAAAAAAAAAAAGTTGAGTATGTAGGAAGCTTTTCCAAGATATTTCCTCTGTATTTGGTATTCCATTCTTATTAACTGAGACAGAGTCTCGTTTTGTCACTCAGGCTGGAGTACAGTGGCATGATCTTGGCTCACTGCAACCTCCATCTCCGGGGTTCAAGCAATTCTCATGCCCCAGCCTCTCAAACAGCTGGGATTACAGGCATGTGCCTGCACGCTTGGCTAATTTTTGTATTTTTAGTAGAGATGGGGTTTTGCCATGTTGACCAGGCTGGTCTCGAGCTCCTGGCCTCAAGTGATCCATCCTCCTTGGCCTTCCAAAGTGCTGACATTACAGGCATGAGCCACCGTGCCTGTCCTGTATTTAGTATTCCTAAAGGTGTCTGGAACCTGGGAACATTGATTTTTTCAGAAAATTGTTTTTTTGTCTGGCCTCAGTCCTATTACATTTTATTATTATTGTGTCAAGAGAAGAGATGCACTATCCTGAAAGAACCATTCATTTCTTATATAATTAGTCATTGGTCTTCATGGTACTTCTTTTTATTGGTCATGGCTAACTCAGTTTGTGTTCTCAGTATTTTGATTGGACACCAAAGTCAAAGAGAGAACTGTATCCAAATAATAGAGTTAGTCTGTTTCTTACAAGTTATATAAGCAATTATAAAACCACTTTATGTATATATTAGGATTGAATAAATAAGTAAACAGGTAGATAATGAGAACCTCTGCCTCATGGAGCTCACTATCAGAAAAAGAAGCTATTAAGTAAGTAAAGAGAATATGCTAGAATGAGCCCAATCATGGAGTCAGATTGGATTTGGTGATAAAAGTATGAGCTCATGATTGTTATTTTGTGTATAGATATATAGATATAAAAATAAACAGCCGGGCATGGTGGCTCACACCTGTAATCCTAGCACTTTGGGAGGCTGAGGCGAGCGGATTACCTGAGGTCTGGAGTTTGAGACCAACCTGACCAAAATGGAGAAACCCTGTCTCTACTAAAAATACAAAATTAGCTGGGTATGGTAGTGCTTGCCTATAATCCTAGCTACTCAGGAGGCTGAGGCAGGAGAATTGCTTGAATCCGGGAGGTGGAGGTTGCACTGAGCTGAGATCGTGCCATTGCATTACAGTCTGGGCAACAAGAGCGAAACTCCATCTCAAACAAACAAAAAACATAGATATGTGTATGTATGGGTTAGTATACAAATATGAACTGTTAAGTGGAAAAGGCAAAGTGTAGAACCTGAATGCTTTGATTGGACACCAAAGCTAAAGACAGAAAGAACTAATGAGTTCCCTCTTTTTTTTTTTTTTTCAACAATATAGTGTTCCATTATAGGGATATCCTACAGTTTAATTGATGGACATTTAGGTTTTTTTTTTTTCAATATTTTAGAATGGAAGATTTTGGTAGTACTGAGAGATGAGAATTGAAAAAGTAAAGTTTTATTAGTGGTAAACTTGTAAGAACCTAGTTTCACAACTGAGAAAAATTCATATGTGTTTGTACACATAAAGCACCAGTGTGTATTCTCATGCATTAAAATATATTTTGCTACCTCTAAATGAGGCTGAGATGTTGATAAGAAAACCACAAAGAAACGTGTATCTTTATCCCCAGTTTATCATTTTCTATCTCTGCCTCATTAAAGATCACTTTATCTCATTAACTCAACATGACTGAGAAGAAACACATATTGGTGCTTAGTGGATGCAAATCAATATGAATGGCTCGAATATTTTAACATCACTTTTAGGGATGCTACTTTTTGGTGATTTTAATTTTTGTTGTTGATCCAGGACAGTCCTTTAAAGCATTTGTTAATTTATATATGGGCTTTGCAAGGTACCCAGCTGCACACAAAGGACACAATTGATACTCAGTAACCATATTTTTAATTCATTGACTTTTTTTTCTTCTTCCAGGAATGCGTTTGGCTCTGGCTGATGCTGGTGACACTGTAGAAGATGCCAACTTTGTGGAAGCCATGGCAGATGCAGGTATTCTCCGTCTGTACACCTGGGTAGAATGGGTGAAAGAAATGGTTGCCAACTGGGACAGCCTAAGAAGTGGTCCTGCCAATACTTTCAATGATAGAGTTTTTGCCAGGTAATCTCTAGATCCCCATCATTTTTTGTTTTAGAGTTACTTAGTCGTGGTGCATTTTTAAGTTTTCTTTTTCTTTTTTTAATAAAATAAACTAATGATAATAATAACTAGTATTCATTGAAGGCTTACTTGTGCCAAGTACTATGCTGAGTATTTTGTGTCCATTATCTGACTTTAGCCTCAAAGCAACCTTATATAATACAGGTATTACTAGCTCTATTTTATAAATAAAGAAACTGAAGCTTAGAACAATTAAGTATTTCCTTAAATGCCTTAAAAAGCCAGTAGTTGCAAACTTGGGATATGAACTTGCTTCCGTCTGTCTTGAAAGTCTGTTCTCATAACCATTTTACCATGTTGTCTTGTTTTAGAGTAGGGCAAAATGGTTAAAGGAAAAGTAGATTAAAAGAAAAGGATGAATATCTTTGGAGTCATCCTACGCGCTGGTATTACAAAGGTGAATAAGACATGATCCTTCCTTATTGTCTCGCAAGAGAGACAAGCACCCAGTTTTTAAGTACAATAATAGAGATAAGGAGAATTCAGAGATATCATGTGACTTCTGGGTTTCTTTCTTTTTTTTTTTTTTTCCCGATACAGAGTCTCGCACTGTCACTCAGGCTGGAGTGCAGTGGCACAATCTTGGCTCACTGCAACTTCTACTTCCCAGTTTCAAGCTATTCTTCTGCCCCAGCCTCCCGACTAGCTGGGATTACAGGCGTCCGCCATCATGTCTGGCTAATTTTTTTGTATTTTTAGTAGAGATAGGGTTTCACTATGTTGGCCAGGCTGGTCTCGAACTCCTGACCTTGTGATCCACCCGCCTCGGTCTCCCAAAATGCTGGGATTACAGGCGTGAGCACCACGTCCGGCCAAATTCTGGGTTTCTTGAAAAATAAACAAGTGTTTTCAGGGAGAGGAGAAAGTGTGGATAAGCCATCGAAAGGGTCTGATATTTATTTGAAGTACATTATCTGGTGGGCAGAGGTAGGGGATGAAACAGGTTGGGGCTAGATTAGGCCAAATTAAGAAGGACCTGGATTGGTATGAGAAAATTTTTTTCTAATGTCCAGTATTAGTTATTGTAAATGCAATAATTAAAACCTAGCTATGGCCAGGCACTGTGGCTCATGCGTGTAAACCAGGCACTTTGAAAGGCTGAGGTGGGAGGATTGCTTGAGCCCAGGAGTTTGAGACCAGCCTGGGCAACAAAGTGAGATCCCATCTCTACAAAAAAAAAAAAAAATGTATATATATATATATATTAACTGGGTGAGGTGGCTTGCGCCTATAGTCCTAGTACTTGAGAGGCTGAGGTGAGAAGATCCTTTGAGCCTAGGCATTCGAGGCTACAGTGAGTTGTGATCATACCACTGCATTCTAACCTAGGTGACAGAGACAGGACTTGTCTCAAAAACAAAACAAAACAAAAAAAAATCTAAAACTTAGCTACAATATTAGTTAAGCTATTTTCATATTACATTTTGGGCTTTATAAGAATAAAGTGTCCATCAAGAAATTTCTAAACAAGCATCACTTATTATGTTGTAAACAGGAGCCCTAAGCAGTGTCAGATGACAGTACTTAAGGATGGATACACAATAGAGAGACTGCAGTAGTTTGTTTTAAGGAACACAAAGGTGGTGTTGTGTTGAGCAGTTTTAAATGTTTCGGGCATTGTTCTCATTTTACTGCTTAAATAAGCAGTATTTTAAATTTGTATATGCAGCAGTTTTTTATAGCTATGTATAAGTGCCTTTAAACTCCATAACCTTTTTTTTCCCCCTATTCAATAGTGAATTGAATGCAGGAATTATAAAAACAGATCAAAACTATGAAAAGATGATGTTTAAAGAAGCTTTGAAAACAGGGTTTTTTGAGTTTCAGGTAGGCTGTTGATTCTTTTGGTAGCTATAAAACATGTCAGTGTGAACATTATGTATTTTCCCCCTTTTTTCTTCCTGCTGTAGCACAATTACTCGCCTAAGTATAGACTGAAAATCCTACCAGAAAAATTTTAAAGTCTTCAATAAATTGTGATTTTAAGTTATTTTCTTTGGTATTTTTCTATTATGTCCATTTAATTTAAATAATTCTGCTCCTAGTTAAGCTATGAGCATTCATATAAAGGAGATTAAAACTAAAATTCAGCTATACTTTCCAGGAAAACATTTCAAAATTGATAAAAACGAAGGCAAAATTGTGATTAACTGCCATTAGTTTGAGAGCAAGTGTTTTCTGAGGTTTTCCACAAGGTGTCAGTATGTCCTTAAGTTTGGCATTTTAAGTGCTTAAAGTAAAAATGCAGCTTTACGCAATGAGCTATGTAAAATATCACATTGAGATTTATGTAACTTGGTTTTCAGAGATGTGGTTAAATAAGGATAAATGGCTGAGCATAGCAATGTGTTGTATTTATAGTCTTTTTTCATATTTAATATCCTATATGCTGCTAAGAGCAGTCACCCTTAATATACAGTTAAAGTTGTTCAACTTTTATGTCTCAGTTACAAACTGTCTGTAAAAAAATTCTTTTTTTTTTGAGAATTATTAGTATAAAACTACCATGTACTTTGGACAAAGATAAATACTTGCAGATTCTTAAAGTAAAACCTTTACAGTAATTTGTTATGGATTTTTAAAAGACTAGAAACTTAAAAATGTATTAAAACCAAGATACTGAAATTTTTTCCTTTATTTTTATTTTAAAGAAGGTGAGGGAAATGGTAAATAATTTCAAATTTTATAGGCCGCAAAAGATAAGTACCGTGAATTGGCTGTGGAAGGGATGCACAGAGAACTTGTGTTCCGGTTTATTGAAGTTCAGACACTTCTCCTCGCTCCATTCTGTCCACATTTGTGTGAGCACATCTGGACACTCCTGGGAAAGGTACCTTTATGCATTTAAAATGTTTTAAGTGGTTTTGATTTTGGCTTCATTAAATAAGTGTTGTGCTAATATTGTTACTTAAGAGAGAAAGTCTGAAAGTGAGTAATTCAAGAGTGATGCTGGATTCAGCATCATAATTATGACAGGTTAAACCAGAGTTATCTCCTATTCAGATGGATATATGTGCCCTTATTTATATATACACAGTGCATACATATTTTTAAAAGGTGAAAATATTGAGAAAGATATAAACAATTTTTATGAGCTCCTTATAAGAAATATAGGTGTATATTTGCATAAGTATTCTTGTTTTATATAAAACTTCTGGCATACATAGGACTTAATATTCAGGGATATTAGCATTCTTACTATGAATATGAATTCAGTTATTTCTCCTAGACTTGCAGATAAATAGTTTGGCTGGTTTAATAACTCCTTTCCAACCATATTAGCTAGGCTCTTTTGTATTTTTAAATGCATGAACAATACAGAAATGTGCTCATGATCTATATACCAAATAGCCATACTTGAATACTGGATGTATTAACAGGATAAAAACTGAGTGTATGCGTAATTTATATAATAATGATTAAATTTAGGCAAATTAGTGTTACATAATTTTCTTTGAAAGTGAGCATATGTGTGTGGGTATTAATACGCTTGTACAAATGGATGCTAATTAAGAATGTAGAGTCAGACTTCACAGCTTGAATTCTAGGGAACATTAGATCAGGGGCTGTGGAAGTGTGTTATGTGTAGTCAAGTTTGAACTCTGAGCACACAATTACAGATGGTATCCTTGGTATGAAACTATAATTAAGAACCATATTGTCTAATCTCACTGAACTTTCTTTGTTTTTCTTTTTTTAAAAGCCTGACTCAATTATGAATGCTTCATGGCCTGTGGCAGGTCCTGTGGATGAAGTTTTAATACACTCCTCACAGTATCTCATGGAAGTAACACATGACCTTAGACTACGACTCAAGAACTATATGATGCCAGCAAAAGGGAAGGTAAAGTCTTTTTTTTTTTTTTTTTAAAGATTATTCCTTAAAAGTTATTGATCATATAACAATTAACAGTAATGAAAGTTAAAAAGATTTTCATTAATGGTGAAGACCATGGTGGTGTATATTGGGGGAGGGTTCTTCTCATTTTTGGTTTATATAAAAGCTATTGAATGTTTTTCCTTTCTTTTACCATGTAGAAGACTGACAAACAACCCCTGCAGAAGCCCTCACATTGCACCATCTATGTGGCAAAGAACTATCCACCTTGGCAACATACCACCCTGTCTGTTCTACGTAAACACTTTGAGGTGATGCTCTCAGTAGACTTTTCCCCCCTGATGGTGTTGTATGCTCCCTATGTTGTTTTTGTTTTTAGGATATTGGCAATGTCTGGGAGAAGAAAGATAGGCAGCTTTGTGTCATTCCCTCTAGGCAGAGAGCATCCTTTTGTTTTTCTTGGTGACTCTTAAATGGATGCTGAGGAAAAAGCTGCTGTTTTTCTCTCATTTTTGAAACATTTATACAAAAATACATTGGATCTAGTTGAATGTAATCAAAAGAATTGGGGGTTTTCATATGTGTAGTTGAAATAATGAAATGAAAGGACAGAGTTTGCCTTTGGAATTTGTTATAACTTGAGCAGTGGGAGTCATTCATTAAATTTATTCATTCATTAAATTATTTCAAACCATAACCTCATTTATTGTTTGGAAAAAAGTGAAGCTTTGTTCTTGAGTGCCTTAGATGTTGTTTGGTTTGATAATTACCTATAGAAATGTAGAACTTGAAGACATTTTTGGCTGTGCCAGATAATGATAAATCCATTTAAAGGGAACTCAATAACTTAGATCTAAGTTTTCCTGAAAGAAAAAAATCTATTTTTCCTCTGCATTCAAAATGTAGAAACAAAGTGTGTTTGTGGACTTGGGCTTTTTTGCTTAGGTTATTAAAACAGTTATTGCTAGATGCAGACTACTAAGGTGCACTTAAAAAAGAGAGACAAAATATGGATTGTGGTCAAAATGTAAAGAAGAAACATAAAGGAAAAATTCTTAGCTTTGATATTCTAGACTGTTATTGGAATTTTGCCTGAATACTTTTCAGAGTTAATTAAGAAATGCTAAGAAAAACTGCTTTTACATTTGTAAAATTTCAGAGAGAAGAGCAAATGTTTTTGTATTCCTTGTGAGTCTATTTTATGGAAAACTACTTCCACCTTTGATTGTGTATGTTAGAAATAGAAGGTGGCCTTTAGAATCTGCTTGCAGATTTTGAATTAAGGTAAATAAAAGATAAAAGCTACTTTGGTTGACAGAAAAGTGAAACTACCTCAGTGGATTATATATTCATACCAGTAATTTCAAGGAAGCAATGGAAGAACCCAAATATAATATGTAATGTCTTAGGTATTAAAAAATGCGTCACCTCTGTTCTTTTTGAAGTTGTATTTTTACTTAGTATTCATTGACTAAATAATTGAAAACAGTGGTATCTTTTGGCATTAGCAGCTTTCTTTTAGATTTTTGTATGTTTTCATCCACAAGAATGAAAAGAATGTTCATTTATAATCACGAAGAGTGTTCTTATGTTGAATGTGGCACCTTTTTGGTGACATAAGGCAAAGGAGTGTTTCCCACCCTTTTTCTTTTTTATGTGTTTCAGAGGAATACATTAACAAGTAGAATATTTTTTCCCATGTACTTTAGTAAAATTTGGAATTGAAAATAGATTTTTTGAAATTGTGTTATGTGTTCCTTTTCGTTTAGATTCATTCCCAACCCTTCCTTTTACAATAAGGAGAAAATAAGTCGCCCAAAACTTTGAAAAGACCACTTGCTTTGTTTCTCACTCTGTTGAGGGGACCATTAATATCTGTAAAAAGAAATGAATTTAGATTCATTTAAAGCACACTTGGATTGTACTCATTAGTGACATATGATATAGATATTTATTTTTGAGTAGATAGAAATGATTCTGTTTTTAACAGGGCAATAGCTAGGGATTCTTTTCACAAGTGTAACAATTTCTTTCTAGTGTCCAAAAGCAGACATTATATAAACTTGTATAATAGTTGTGTAATTTTTTATTTTAATATGACTAATGAAATGCTTTTAGAAATTTGAAAACAAGTTTTTATGAGACCATTTAGTTTCTGAACAGGAGAAATATTCAACACAAATCACTTTTTTTCCTCCTCTGAACTAAAAAGTATGTGTCGTCAGTTTATAGAGAATAGGAGACTTCCTTCTGCATTGTTCATTCAGCTTTCACTTCTCCATGATGCTAGGGCTGGACACTTTTCTGCTGTTCTCTAGGGATCAGTAGAGGCCACCATTCTATGCCTGGCAGACTATAGTCAAATCTACTATTCTGTCTTATTCTTGAGACTTTTTTTTCTACATTACTCTCCCTCCTTTCTTTTTTTAGGCCAATAATGGAAAACTGCCTGACAACAAAGTCATTGCTAGTGAACTAGGCAGTATGCCAGAACTGAAGAAATACATGAAGAAAGTCATGCCATTTGTTGCCATGATTAAGGTAAGCTGTGGACCTTATGCAGCTGCGACCACATGAGTAATGGTTAGATAGGACAATAGAAGGATGGATAGGACAATAGAAGGATGGGGAAAAGCCTTGGACATAGTCTCCTGCCAGAAATCTGCTGAAATAGCACTTTTCAATCAATGGCTGTGAGAAATGATCTATCAGATTTTGGGTTTACTTGTGGAATCACTGAGTATGTGAAAAATATGTATTGTGGAAGAAAAATTGGTTTAGAATTGCTGCACTGAACTGTTCCCTTCATATTCTACCTTCCCTTCTTTCAAGTTTGGGAAAGAAACATGCTCTTTTGGCTTACATTAGGCTTATAGAGGCTTGCATTTCCTAGACCCTATTCTTGGAACCAGGATTCAATATTTGTATAGGTACAGCTTAACAGGATAAACACTGGTTATAGTGGTTGGACCAGGGTTTCTCAGCATAGCTCTATTGGTATTTTGGGCTCGATAGTTCTTGTGGGACACTTTAACGGCATCCCTGGCTTCTACTCATTAGAAGCCAGTAGAACTACCTTTCCCGCTAGTTATGACAATGAAAAATATCTCCAGACATTGCCAAATGTCCGCTGGGGGCAGAATCACCTTCCACTTCTTGCCATTGAGAATTATTGGGTTAGACTCTTAGTTTTCTTCATATACATAGCTGATGTATTGTTGGATTTCTTGACAAAAAGAAACCGAAAGAAGGCTTATATTGCTTAAGATCTCAGACTATGAGGCCAGAAAAATCTTGGTTGAAATTCTGTGTATCTGTCATTTCTTAGTTTTGAGACCTTGGTCAAATAACTTTAATTTTTTGGGCCATAGGATTTTTCATCCATAAATGAGGATACTATAGAACCTAACTTTTTAGGAGTGCTGCGTAGTATACCTAACACACCTAAGTAGCACCAGTCAAGAAGTAGGCTTGGTAAATGTTGTTTGAAAATGCAAATTAGTATCTTCCAGCCTACTAAGCATATCGTGGTTATTCTTTTACTGTCCTTTAATTCTTGTGTCTTCTTGGCTGCAGATGCCTGATGGAGACCAGACCTCTTAACTTTTCCAATACTATAATAGATTGGTATTCTTGGAAAAGGTTTTTAATTCTCTTAGACCAAAGTCACTGTTTGATCCTCAGGGTATTTTAGGTTTCAGAAGTAATTTAGGATCCTGGATTGACCTACACCAATCAAGTTGTAATATAAGTGCTGGTATGTTCATAGTTCATTGGTTCCCCAGTGGCTAGTGTCATTGGTCATAATGCCAAATCACTGTCAACATGTGGATCCAACAAAATATTCCATTGGTGTTTGCAGAGGCCATTAATTTTGATGACATGTTTTAAGAGAATCCAGGGAAACCTATTCAAAAGTAGTTACGTGTATATATATAGCGAGAGACAGAGAGCGTGTGTGTGTGTGTATAAAATGATATTAGATTCAAAAGTTGGCTTCTTTAGGATCTCATTAAAATGATATTAGATTCAAAAGTTGGCTTCTTTAGGATCTCATTTAAATTTGAAGAACCATCATCAGACCGTTTGAGTGGTGATATATTTTTAAAATTATGTTGGTGATTTGCCAGGCAAATTAGTGGTTTTGCAAACTTTGAAAGGGATTAATAAATCTGGGAATAAGAAAATGACTTTCTAGCACTTTTCATGGGAAAAAGAAATAGAACTTGCATAGTAAGCTAAAACAGTGAGTAGCAGGAATAATGTCAGGTCACTTTCATTAAGTATAACGTGTTCTAGGTAGTTGTATCTATGCATATGTACTTGGATCTCTCGGATTCTATTTTGTGCAGCAAATATCGACTATCCAAGAAAATTAAGAATAAGAAATTATTTTTTACATGCCATGTTTGAGTACTCATGTAGTATGAGTTTTTTTTCTTTAAACTTTGCAGAAATATCTTTGGGGATTTTTTGTTTGGATATTATTAATTCATTATTCTCTAAAACAGCTGTAAGAAGGTGGTATCTCAGAAAATTAAAATTTTGGTTTTTTTGGTAACTTAAAGGGATATTTTCATACATTTGGTTGATTCTCTGTCAAGTGAATTCTTTGGGCTTGCAAATTAAGTCAGTCTAAATAAACAATCATAAAACCATATTTACTTTATAAATCTGAAAACCTTGTGCCTTCCCATCTTTTCATTGCTGCCATAATCTTATAATACTTTAAATGGTAATTATTTGGAGCTAGTAAATTTCATTAACAAGCAAATGTAGGTAAAGGAAATCATGAGTCCAAGGCCTTTCCTTTAACTCCTGAAATCTGAGATTTTATCAACTAAGAGAAGAATGATTACTTTGAAGGAAGTATGTTTTCCAACATGTTCTTACTGTGATTTTGTTTTTCCATACCATTTTGGCTATTAGGAAAACTTGGAGAAGATGGGGCCTCGTATACTGGATTTGCAATTAGAATTTGATGAAAAGGCTGTGCTTATGGAGAATATAGTCTACCTGACTAATTCCCTTGAGGTAAGAGGTCCAGGGATTGTAATAACTATTTAACAGTAGTTAAACCATAATCCAGCTCTTTTATTTTACAATAAATCTTTTTATAAACTTCATCTACTGTGTTTAGTATCTTTGTTAAATATGTCAGTCAGAAATATTTTTGGAGAGAAGAAAAATGGGTGAGTATAAAAGTTGCAGGAAAAAAAGATCTGTCATCTTATTTTATCAATTCTTAATTTACATATGATCAATTATACATTAAAAAACTGTATGTCTGGATATGATACTGCAAATTTTTTTTTTTTTGATTATACTTTAAGTTCTTGGGTACATGTGCACAACGTGCAGGTGTGTTACATATGTATACATGTGCCATGCTGGTGTGCTGCACCCATTAACTCGTCATTTACATTAGGTATATCTCCTAATGCTATCCCTTCCTCCTCCCCCTCCCCACAATAGGCCCCAGTGTGTGATGTTCCCCTTCCTGTGTCCAAGTGATGTCATTGTTCAATTCCCACCTATGAGTGAGAACATGCAGTGTTTGGTTTTCTGTTCTTGCGATAGTTTGCTGAGAATGATGGTTTCCAGCTGCATCCATGTCCCTACAAAGGACATGAACTCATCCTTTTTTATGGCTGCATAGTATTCCATGGTGTATATGTGCCACATTTTCTTAATCCAGTCTGTCACTGATGGACATTTGGGTTGATTCCAAGAAGTCTTTGCTATTGTGAATAGTGTCGCAATAAACATACATGTGCATGTGTCTTTATAGCAGCAAATTATTTATACTTTATTTATACTTTATACTGCAAATTATTTATACTTTATACTGCAAGTTATTTTTAAGAGACCTTATATTTAAATGCTTTCCAAACCTCTTATGTTATGGAGTACTCTGAATTGGTGCTTTTTTTCCCCCCTCCCTTTTGATTTGCAGAATTGGATTAATTATAATGTCTGGTTCATGATATATTATGATTGTTCCATATCTTCCCATGTTTTTTTTCTCTCCCAATTTATAATAAAATGAACATTCATGAATCTACTACCCAATCCAAGAACTAGAACCGTACCAGTAGCTTTTACATATCTGTGACTTTCTCCCCATCCAATCTTTGTGCCCCAGTCACAACTTTATATATAGATTGTAAGTAAGCTGGTCTCAGACAACTTAGGCAAAAGGAAAAGCCATTTGCTCTAGAAAACTGTTAGAGCACTCAAAAAGTGGTCCTAGTGATAATGAAGACACTCAAGTAAAAAAAAATACAGGTTTGGAGTTTAAGTAAAATTGTTTTGTGAAATATGGAGATGGAAGAAAGTTGTTTCTAATTAAGTATTTTATTTTAAATGAGTTAATGAAATTAATAAACATTAAATGACATCCATTTTATATATTTCTAAATGTTCATATATATTCATGTAGGTCAAAAAACTTCCTGGATCTTTTCACTTGGACCATGCGGACACATCTTATGTTTAGGGTCATCTTATGTTCAGACATATGCACTGTGCTATATTTCTGAGCTTTTCTTCCATTTATTTAAGTGGAAGCCTTTTATTCTCAAATGATAGATTTCTGAACTTCAATTTGTCTTAAGTGGAAGCCTCTTATGCTGATTTTCATTTTGTTTTATATGGCAGATAGATGCCAGATTTCATTATAGAAAATGATAAACATGACTATATAAATAACAATACTATGAGACATCTAAAATGAATGTTAAATAACTGATTACAGATTTCATTTAATATTTATATGGAAAATAATAAAATTGCACAGACCATTTCATGTTAACTGGAGAACCTAGTTTTGTTCTTGGTGAAATGAGGTGGTGATTAATTTGAATCGCATTAAGTGATACTAATAACTTCCATTTTTTCCCCTCTATTTAGCTAGAGCACATAGAAGTCAAGTTTGCCTCCGAAGCAGAAGATAAAATCAGGGAAGACTGCTGTCCTGGGAAACCACTTACTGTTTTTAGAATAGAAGTAAGTTGAAGGAATCTCACTGAATCATTGCATTTTAAAACTAAAAGAGACCTAGAGATCATTACATCTAAATCCACATTTAAAAAATAGAACCAAGTAAGGTCCAGAGATATTAAGTGGTTGGTTTGTTGTAGACCCCATTGTTTGTTAGAAATGGGGATGTACCTGAAATGCCCCAATTCCTTTGGTCAGTGCAATACTTACTTTTTCCTCACTTTACTATTACAGGAACTATCAGATGTTATTTGTGGGTTTTAAAAATAAAAGGTATGATTTTCAGTATCTGGTTTTTATTTAAAAATACTGGAAATGTAGAACCTTTTTAGACAGTTAAAAGGAGCTTTTAAACCTCAGATGAGTCTTGGTTTGATTGTTATTCAAGGCTGTTTTGTTTTTAGTATAAACTGGATTGATGCATCATCTTAAGTTATGCTGCAATAGCTTTTTTTAACCCCTTAGTTTTGGGCCATTATTGGTGAAGACAAAAAGGTTTTGGAGATTCTGGGGTTTTTTTGTTTTTATTTTTTTGAGACGGAGTCTCGCTCTGTCGCCCAGACTGGAGTGCAGTGGCGCAATCTCGGCTCACTGCAAGCTCCGCCTCCCGGGTTCATGCCATTCTCCTGCCTCAGCCTCCCGAGTAGCTGGGACTACAGGTGCCCACCACCATGCCTGGCTAATTTTTTGTATTTTTAGTAGAGATGGGGTTTCACTGTGTTAGCCAGGATGATCTCGATCTCCTGACCTCATGATCCACCCTCCTTGGCCTCCCAAAGTGCTGGGATTACAGGCTTGAGCCACTGCGCCTGGCCTTTTTTTTTTTTTAAGTTCTGGGATACATGTGCAGAACGTGCAGGTTTGTTACATAGGTATACATGTACCATGGTGGATTGCTGCACCCATCTACCTGTCATCTAAATTAGGTATTTCTCTTAATGCTATCCCTCCCCTTGCCCACCCCACCCCAACAGGCCCTGGTGTGTGATATTCTGCTCCCTATGTCCATGTGTTCTCATTGTTCAAATCCCACTTACGAGTGAGAACATGTGGTGTTTGGTTTTCTGTTCCTGTGTTAGTTTGTGGAGAATGATGGTTTCCAGCTTCATCCAAGTCCCTACAAAGGACGTAACTCATCATTTTTTATGCCTGCATAGTATTGCATGGTGTATATGTGCCACATTGTCTTTATCCAGTCTATCATTGATGAGCATTTGGGTTGGTTCCAAGTCTTTGCTATTGTGACCCATGCTGCAATAGACATATGTGTGCATGTGTCTTTATAGTAGAATGATTTATAATCCTTTGGGTATATACCCAGTAATGAGATTGCTGGGTCAGATGGTATTTCTGGATCTAGATCCTTGAGGAAGGAGATTCTGTTTTTTTCAGTCTCAAAGAATCCATTCAGATTGGCAGCATTTGGCAAAGTCCAGGGGACTGCAATTGGGAGAGTCTATAAACTGCCCTCCTTGTCTTGATAAGCAGAGGACTTAGATATGTTTTGTTACTTCTGCCACATTTGAAAACCCAGCAAACAGAAAAGGCCTAGTTTGAAAGAATAAGGAAATCATGATCATGGATACCTCCTGAATTCAGCGTCATGTAAGGAGTACACTCATTGCATTAAGATGTGGTAGCTTTTAATAGTTCAGTCGTTTGAGCCATGAAAATAGGTATATGAAAATGTTCCTTATACAAATATATTTATTTCAAGTCATTTTCAGGTATTCCATTAAGATACTATGTATTTAAGTCTTTCACAAGACTCATTTGACTTTTTTCCACTTAAAAATAATAAACAGGGTTTTGGACTATGTAGCTTCTATAAGTACAACATAGAATTATGTTTAATCCTGACCTTGCCCTTTACTAGCTGTGTGACCTTGTGCTGATTTTTAATCTTTCTGGTTCTCAGCTTCTCATTTGTGAAAAAGGGTCAAAAGAACGACTTCAGGGATCTAGAACTAACGTCGATAAAGTGCTTAGTACAATGCCTAATACATAGTAGAGATTCAGTGAATGATGGTGGTTGTGGAAGAGAAAATGTAGTTATTGTTAGTGTCCATCATCAGTGTTGATATATATAGTCATAGTCATCTTTACCTAGGCATTTGGTTATAAGCATGAGTTTGTACAGCTTTTCTTTTGTATTTGAGTATGCCTTAGTCATGATTTTAAAATACCACAATTAGATCCATCTTTCACTGGGCATTGAAAACGTAGCAGAGATTCCTCCTCCCTCAGCAGTATTCAAGTTAAACTATTATTTTCTTGTTGTTTTCCTAGCCTGGTGTGTCTGTTTCTCTAGTGAATCCCCAGCCATCCAATGGCCATTTCTCAACCAAAATTGAAATCAGGCAAGGAGATAACTGTGATTCCATAATCAGGCGTTTAATGAAAATGAACCGAGGAATTAAAGGTAAGTTGTTCCCCCAAACTCCTATTTGTCAGTAGCTTGTAGATTTGGTGAGTTTTAAGTAGAAAGGAAAAAGAAAAGAAACAGGCTTGCTTATGGACAGCTGTGTATTATTATGGAAAAAGTATTGGGTTCAGAATCAAGAAAACTATTCTTTTTGGGACTCTGTGGCTAGGTAGCTTAGTGACTTTGCCATGTCACTTAAGCTTAAAACTGATTTTTCGTTTACTCATGTGAGGACAATAGAGGGATTAGATATTTTTCCATCTTTCTTTCTAGCTCTAAAACTGTAATGAGTGATTTCTGTCTCAGAGATACTCAGAATCAAGGAACACATACCCTTAATATTCTAAACTAACCTGTCCAGCAGGTCTGTTCCTTGAGAAGGAAGAGAAACAGAGTAAAAGTTATTGAGTGTCTTCCATGTGTTAACCATTTAGTCCTTTTACAATTCTATAATGTAGAGGGTGTTCTTATTATTTCCCTTTTACAGATGGTGAAATGGAGGCTAAAAAGGCTAAGTAACTTGCAAAGTTTGTTTAGTAAGTAAACTCTAGAGCTGGAATTCAAACAGGTCTGTTTGCCTCCAAAGCTCATATTCTTTCTTCTAAACAATGTGACTCCAGGTAAAATATGTCAGTAATCTTAACTTACTATCAAGAATAAGTCTGCATCTTTTGTGATTAGATTCAATGTAATAATTTATGGCTTTTATTTTCATCATCCAGCTAGGTCCTACAGTGAGCAGAGTGTGAAGGGAGATAGTGTGTCTTATTTTTCTTCTGAGCTACACAACAAATTAATGTTGTGATTCTCTATTTTGTATTATCTGTCTTTTTTCTTTTTGATAGCAATCAAAAGTTGATTGGCCACTTTCCATCACTACAAAAATTTTCTAAAAAGATTTATAAATCCCAAACAATAACCTAATTTATGGAACTATATTAGGGTAGTAACATTAATTAAAATAGGAGACTTGAAATAGCTCTTTGGAATTAATTCTGTCATATATTTTGTGTTCTCTTGAAGTTGTTTCCCTTCTATGGACACTTATTGAGACACTACTATATGTAGTGTTTGTAGAGACAACTGTGTATGTAGAGACTCCTTTGTATATACTGGGGCTTTGGGGAGTCCACAGAGTTCTGTTCATTAGGAGCTGCATCTAGTAGAGGAGTAGGGAACATACACTATTGAAGTATATGATAATGTAAGGAGAAATTGCTGAGTGTAGTAAGAAAGGTACAGGTAAAATGTATAGAACAGAGGAACGTGAGATTATTTCCACTTGCAGCGATCAGGGATTAATTTATGGAGAAAGTATTGTTTGGATGGGGCCTTGAACGTTATACCCATGAAGGTAAGGGGAAAGGGTATACTAGGAGGGAAATACCAGTTTATTTTGTTTCCCTCTGTACGGAGCATCAGCAGCAAGAGTATACTAGGGTTAGGGATGTTGTTGTTTATAGACATGTGTTTTAAATTGTGGTAAAATATACCTAACATAACATTTACTATTTTAGTCATTTTTATGTGTACAGTTCAGGAGGCTTGAATACATTCACATTGTTGTGAAACCATCACCACCATCCATCTCTACAACTTCTTTTTTTTTTTTTTAATTATGCTTTAAGTTCTAGGGTACATGTGCACAATGTGCAGGTTTGTTACATATGTATACATGTACCATGTTGGTGTGCTGCACCCATCAACTCGTCAGCACCCATCAACTTGTCATTTACATCAGGTATAACTCCCAGTGCCATCCCTCCCCCCTCCCCCCTCCCCACAATAGGCCCCGGTGTGTGATGTTCCCCTTCCCGTGTCCAAGTGATCTCATTGTTCAATTCCCACCTATGAGTGAGAACATGCAGGTTTGGTTTTTTATCCTTGCCATAGTTTGCTGAGAATGATGGTTTCCAGCTGCATCCACGTCCCTACAAAGGACACGAACTCATCCCTTTTTATGGCTGCATAGTATTCCATGGTATATATGTGCCACATTTTCTTAATCCAGTCTGTCACTGATGGACATTTGGGTTGATTCCAAGTCTTTGCTATTGTGAATAGTGCCACAATAAACATACATGTGCATGTGTCTTTATAGCAGCATGATTTATAATCGTTTGGGTATATACCCAGTAATGGGATGGCTGGGTCATATGGTATTTCTAGTTCTAGATCCTTGAGGAATCACCATACTCTTTTCCACAATGGTTGAACTAGTTTACAGTCCCACCAACAGTGTGAAAGTGTTCCTATTTCTCCACATCCTCTCCAGCACCTGTTGTTTCCTGACTTTTTAATGATCGCCATTCTAACTGGTGTGAGATGGTATCTCATTGTGGTTTTGATTTGCATTTTTCTGATGGCGAGTGATGATGAGCATTTTTTCATGTGTCTATTGGCCATATGAATGTCTTCTTTTGAGAAGTGTCTGTTCATATCCTTTGCCCACTTTATCATCATCCCAAATTGAAACCCTGTACCCATTAAGTAGTAACTCCCATTCTCCTTCCCTCCAGTCCCTGGTAATCACTGCTCTGCTTTCTTTTTTTCTTTTAAGTTTTCTTTTTGACACATAAATGACATATTTATGAGTACAGTGTGAGGTTTGGTACATATTTATAATGTGTAATTATCAAATTAGGATAAATAACATATCTATCACCTCATTTATCATTTCTTTGTGGTGAGAACATTCAACAGCTCCTCTTATAGCTATTTTGAAATGTACCATATATTATTATGAACTGTAGTCATCTACGGTATAATGGAACAGTATAACTTATTCCTTCCATTTAATTATAACTTTGTACCTGTTGACCAACCTCCTTCCAGTCCCCTCTCTTCTATCCTTCCCAGCCTCTGATAACCATGATTCTACTCTCTACTTCAATGAGATCAACTTTTTTAGATTCCACATGTGAGTGAGATCATGCGATATTTGTCATTCTGTGCCTGTCTTATTTCACTTAATATAATGTCTTCCAGCCTCATCCATGTTGTCACAAATGACAGGACTTCATTCTTTTTTATGTCTGCATAATATTTCATTGTATACCACATTTTCTCTTTTCATTCATCCGTTGATGGACCCTTAGGTTGATTACATATCTTGGCTATTGTGAATAGTGCTGCAATAAACATGGGAGTGTAGATAACTCTTCAACATACTGATTTCATTTCTTCATTTCTTACTGGATATATGTCCAGTAGTGGGATTGCTCGATCATGTGGTGGTTCTATTTTTAATACTTTGAGGAACCCGTATATGTGTTTTTTATAATGGCTATACAAATTTATATTCACACCACACTGTTCTACTTCCTACCCCTATATATTTGACTGTTCTCAGTACCTCATATAGTTGGAATCACACAATATTTTTCCTTTTGTGTCTAGCTTATTTCACTTAGCAAAATATCTTCAGGTTTCATCATGTTGTTATATGCATTTATTATGTCCTCTCAGTGAACTAGGTACCATAGAATGATAGCTTCATCCTCAGAACTTACAGGCCACAAGAAGCAGAAAGAGCATGGTAGTAGCTTTTAAAGAAAATAGATATTTGTGTGGACCCGCTGGATAGGATTGTATTTATTTACTTACTTTGATATAGAGTCTCCCTTTGTCACCCGGGCTGGAGTGCAGCGGCACAATCTCAGCTCACTGCAACCTCCATCTCATAGATTCAAGCAATTCTCCTGCCTCAGCCTCCTGAGTAGCTGGGATTATAGGCATGAGCCACCACACCCGGCTAGTTTTTCTGTTTTTAGTAGAGACAGGGCTTCGCCATGTTAGCCAGGCTAGTCTCGAGCTCCTGGCCTCAAGTGATCTGCCTGTCTCGGCCTCCCAAAGTGCTGGGATCACAGGCGTGAGACGCCAGCTCTGCCTGGATAGGATTATTATGATGTTATAGCACATGAAAGGATGTATTTCTGTATTGAATATTGTATTATGTTAAATCTACCTCTATTTCAAATGTACTCAAATATAGCACTGACTAGGTTCTGCAGAATTGTACTGAAATGTATTTCCTATTTCTTGTCTTTTCTCATTGAGCCTTTGGCATAATTCTTATCTCCTTTGTCTTACTAGCTGTGAAAAATATTATCTAAAGTGTCTTAAGTTTGATGTTAGTAGCTCCTGTAAATTTTAGAAAATAGAAACATTAGAGGGAGTTTGAAATTGCTATCCCTATAAGTATCTGCAGAAGAGATCTAACCTTGATACTTTACCAAAAGCCCTCAGGATGCCTTGATATCTAAAGGGCCTGAGTATATTGAGTATATGAGATGGAAGAGGAGTTAAATTCAGTAACATAGTTATTGGTCTGTTTGCTGCACTAGACAGCAAATTGTCCAATTAGTGCTAATTGTATTGAGGGTGATTATGATCTGGGTCTGGGAGGAACTGGACTAAAACTATCATTTCATTCCACAAAGGCCACTGAGTGAACTATTTGATGATAATAAATTTGAATCACTCACAACTCATGTCATATATAAACTAATAACTTGGAAGTGAAAGCCTTCATTTCTCATTATCAGTCCCTAGGGACTTAGAGTCACTCTCATCTTTTCTCTAAGAGCCTTAAATCTTATGTAGTTGTAGACTTAAATTTCAACAGTTTCAATGGTAAGAGAAGTCTGGGATAAAAGACAGTTAAACCACTAAGAAAGCTCTACGAATCTGTGGACAGTAATGAACTACATGGTGAAACATCAAAGGAAATATGTTTTGTCACTTAGAAGCCTGATTGAGTATTAAGGTTTTTTTGAACTAGTTTGATTCAGAATTGCTTGGAATGATGAGGGAGGTCTGTTTTAGCGAGAAAGAGTGTGTGTGTGTGAGAGAGAGAGAGGCAGAGGCAGATCTGCAGTAAAAGGCCTTATGCATAAAATCTGG
This sequence comes from Macaca thibetana thibetana, assembly GCF_024542745.1. Taxonomy (NCBI): domain Eukaryota; kingdom Metazoa; phylum Chordata; class Mammalia; order Primates; family Cercopithecidae; genus Macaca; species Macaca thibetana. Next base: position 35,536,089 of record NC_065583.1, read on the forward strand.
CAGAACTTGTCCCTGCGTCTATAGCAAAATATTGGTACCACTGAAGTTGAATTGCAATAGCTGTTAAAATGAATTGTATTCTTCCCCAAAATAAGATCGTAGCTGTCATGAAGATTGCGCCCGCTCCCTTCCCATTTTAATTTTCAGGGCTTGTACTGTGTCTTGGAATAGATTGTATAGTCTCTGCAGAAACTCTCCAAAGACTCTTATACAGGGTTTGCTTTTGTGGTAGTCGCAGGTAATTGTTCTATAAGCCCCTTCTCTAAACTTGCAATCCTTCGGTCTTTGTTTCCCAAAGAGAACAGAATGCATGGATAACTTGTATTCTTGGCATAGCCGCCAGCTGCATTAACGTCTTCTTTTATCTCTTATCCTTCTTATGCTAAGCTTTGTACTCTCAAGTCAACATGAGGGAGTGTAGCTCAGGTGTGTTTCAGAAAGAGGTGGGAGGTAATTCAGAAAATATCTTCTATTTCTATGGATCAGGTTAATTATAACTAGCCATGCTACACTTAGAATGAGATATAAACCCAGAATCAGCATTTGTAGTCATTTCTGGCGTTTTTCTGCCATATGAAATAAAACCATTTGATGTTGGGAAATCTCAGAATTGCTGAAGTAAATATACTTTTGGGCTCAGTTGTTGGTAGGATTGTTGAATTATAAAGTTGTTCAAGGGACAGGTTTTTTTTTTTTTTTGGCCAGGTGCTATTTTATCAGCTTGCGTAAGAGCAGATTAGGAAAATCTCAAGCAAGGTGGGTATTAGAGCTCATCCTAAAGCTTAAAATCCTGAAAGCTTAAATTTCTGTCCTTTCTCTGCCTTGTACCCGCTCTCCTTGTCTCATCAACTTGTTAATATAAATACTTTCATCTTTTGAGCAAATGAGAAACTGGTAATGCCATTTCTTAGAGTAGTCATTATTTATCCAAAAGTATCTCCGAGAAAAGCTACAATTCTTGCAGGTTTAGTGTATTCCAGGGAGCTCGAGAAAGGGATAAGTTTTAGATTTTTCGATACTCTGTACAATGGTTAATTGAAGCATATAAAAATGATTTGAGAGACCAAATAGGATAATGCTAAAAAATACACACAATTCTTTCTCTCTCTTAGTTTATAATTCCAGGAGATGTCAGAATCTCTGACACTTTAATCTGGGTAAAAGCTGAAAGGGGATGAAGATTTGCTACATTTTAGCTTTGCTCCTGAGATTTTTTTTTTTTTTTTTTTTTTGAGATAGAATCTCACTTTGTTGCCCATGCTGGCGTGCAATGGTGCGATCTTGGCTCACTGCAACCTCTGCCTTCTAGGTTCAAGCGATTCTCCTGTCTCAGCCTCCCGAGCAGCTGGGATTACAGGCGCCTGCCACCAGTCCCAGCTAATTTTTTTGTGTTTTTAGTAGAGACAGCATTTCGCCATGTTGGTCAGGCTGGTCTTGAACTCCTGACCTTAAGTGATTCACCTGCCTCAGCCTTCCAAAGTGCTGGGATTACAGGTGTGAACCACCATGCCTGGCGTGGCTTTTATTTAATAATCTGAAGAAAATATTTTTGATTAGATATAACAACCAGTGTGTTTAAAAAGTGAGTTCTCAGACTGCTTCCAGGGTTTGAGTCAGTGACTGTAATTAAATGCTTATATTGATAATTTATTTTGTTGTAGACCTTTCCAAAGTGAAACTGATGAGATTTGATGATCCACTGTTGGGGCCTCGACGAGTTCCTGTCCTGGGAAAAGAGCACACCGAGAAGACCCCGATTTCTGAGCATGCTGTTTTCAATGTGGACCTCATGAGCAAGAAAATTCATCTGACTGAGAATGGCATAAGGGTGGATATTGGCGATACAATAATCTATCTGGTTCATTAAACTCATGCACATTGGAGATTTATCCTGGTTTCTTAGGAATACTACTACTCTGATTGTGTCTACTCATTGGCTATCAGAACCTTAGGCTGGACCTAAATAGATTGATTTCATTTCTAACCATCCAATTCTGCATGTAATCATAATTCTATCAAGTCATCTTTGATTACTGGACCTAATAAATTTTTTTCCCTTCTTTGGGTGTCTAAGAGAAATGGTTTTTGCCAAACTCTTTTTAAAAAAACAAATTGTTGCTGTTTCCTAGAAGTTTCTAGTTTTTAAGATGAACATGGAAGTGTTAGTATGCTTCTTTTCTGAGGTGTACTTTATACTGTTTATGAAGGCTGAGGTGTACCTAACAACTTTTTATAGTATATTCATTTATGGAGTTCGCTGTATTTTTTTAAAAAAAGAAAAATAGTAAATTAGCTTTTTTTTTTAAATGAGAACTTTCGTGATGATTTAAAAGAACAAACGAGAATATTTTGACTTGACTTCAATTACTAAGTATTTTGTATAAAGAACAAATAGGTCCTGCATTTTATAAGACTTTTTAAAGCTTTAATATATTCAACTAAGGACCAATAATGGCTTCTTCAAGGCTAATATCAGTAGTTTATAAGCAGTATATTTCACCTACACTAAATTTGGGCATTTTAAAAGAAGATTCCCCCGCCCCTGCCCCCCGCCCTGAAATCTGCATTTACTAAATTTGTCTTGAGTCCAGTTGTGTTTAAAGGTCATGCTGGTCGGGTGCGGTGGCTCATGACTATGATCCCAGCACTTTGGGAGGCCGAGGTGGGCAGTCACCTGAGGTCAGGAGTTTGAAAACAGCCTGACCAACATGGTGAAACCCCATCTCTACTAAAAATACAAAAATTAGCTTGGCATGGTGGCGGGCACCTGTACTTTGGAGGCTGAGGCAGGAGAATTGCTTGAACCTGAAAGACAGAGGTTGCAGTGAGCTGAGACCATGCCATTGCACTCCAGCCTAGGCAACAAGAGCGAAACTCTGTCTCAATCAATCAATCAGTCGATAAAATAGAGGTCATGCTGACTGTATTACAGATTTATACTTTTATTCTTGATGGAATGTTTTTTAATATTTGCTCCATCTGTCTTCATATGAGGAAAAAATGTAAGGCATTGACTAACAGGAGAAACATTTCTAATTTTGATGGGTTTAATATAGAGAAAGAACAATTTTGTTAACCCAAAGGAACCTGAATTCTAACTTTGAGGTTATGTAAATAGTTTATTGAGCTTCCTTATTTTGCTCTCCACAATTAGAGGCCACTAGGCCCATGCTTTATCACAGATTTATTGAAGCAAATCATAGGATGTTAAAACTGCAAATCCTTAGAAATCATTAAGTGCAAATAATCACTTATCTACTAGGGACAGGCAGTATAGCATAGTGGGGTAAGAACGCATGCTCTGAAATCAGACTAGGTAGGTTAGATTTCCAGTTCTTTTTGCTGCTAGGGTGCTCTTGGCCAATTACTCAGAGCTGCAGTTCTTCATCTATAAAATGGAACTAATACTGGTACCTTGTAGGCTTATCGTGAGATGTTTAGATGAACTGATCTAGGAAAATCATAACACAGTGCCTGCCAAGTAGTAAGTCTTTAGTGAATGTTACTGTTGAAGAAATTGGTGATAGATACCAAGGTATATTGGCTTCAGATTACTGTAGTCTGTAATCATGTTCTTTGTATTGGTTGCTTTGGGGCAACTGATTCTTTGCACTCCTCTAGATTCTTTTGCTGTCCTTTCTGATCTGCAAAGCCTTAATTATTTCTGAAATTAAGTAATTAGCTTTCTGTTGCCTAAACACAAACCTATTTATGTTTAACTTAGGAAAGCTAAACTATATGTGCTTGGCCAGAAAAAAAAAAAGAGAGAAAGGAAAATAATACTGTGATAGTGTTTATTTTATGAGTCTATTAACCTGTACCGTTTTGGTTTTTCAGTCTCGATTTCTGTGTGTCTCTCTTAGAATAAGCTTCTTGCCAGGCTGAATATGCTTCTCATGTGTAGAGATACAAATGTTTTGTATAAGGAGTCGTCTAAGCATAAGCCCATTACTTCATCTAGTACTCAACAGAAGAAACAGCAGTTAGTTGAAATGCTGAAGGAAAAACAGGCTACACTGGGCTTGTTCTATTATTAGCAATAATATAATTGGGTATATAATAATAATAATGTTATTATATATAACTTAGTATGTTAGTGCCTTCCTAGAGGATTTTAACTCTTCTTATGTTTTGAAATATAATGCACATACACAAAAAGTGAGCAAAAAATATATAATACACACACACAAAAAATGAACTCCCTTTCTCCCCCCACCTCCAAAAAAAGAATTTATTAATAAAGCAAACACTTGCACAGTCACCGAACAGTTGAAGAATGGCACAGTGCCAGCACCATGGAGGTGTGCCTTTTGCCTCCTCTGGTCACTAGAGATAAGCTTTCTGGACCAGTATATGTCAGTTTTTATAAATGCTGCATTTGAGCTTGAAAAAAATGTATTTTGTAAATGCAAAGTTCTGTATGTATCCATTAGGTCAGAGTTGTGGATTGAATTGTTCAAACCTATACCCTTACTGTTTTCTCTGTTTCTGTTTTTGAGAGGTATACCAAAATCTCTCATGACCATGAATTTACTTATATCTTCTTATAATTCTGACAGTTTTTGTTTTATATATTTTGAGGCTGTTTTGTTAGGTACATATAAATTTAGATTGTATTCCTTCTGGTAAGTTGAACTTTTTCTAGTTAGAAAGTGTTTCTTTCTTTTTTTTTTTTTGAGACAGGGTCTTGCTCTGTTGCCCAGGCTAGAGTACAGTGGCATGATCTCGGCTCATTGCAACCTTTGCCTCCCAGGTTCAAGCAATTCTCCTGCCTCAGCCTCCCAAGTAGGTGGCATTACAGGTGCACACCACCACGCCTGGCTAGTTTTTGTATTTTTAGTAGAGACAGGGTTTCACCATTTTGACCAGGCTGGTCTCGAACTCCTGACCTCGTGATCTACCGGCCTTGGCTTCCCAAGGTGCTGGGATTATAGGCATGAGCCACCGCACCCGGCCATTTCTCTTTATTTTTTAATTTTTATTTTTTATTTTATTTTATTTTTTTGAGACGGAGTCTCACTCTGTCGCCCAGGCTGGAATGCAGTGGCCAGATCTGAGCTCACTGCAAGCTCCGTCTCCCAGGTTTACGCCATTCTCCTGCCTCAGCCTCCCAAGTAGCTGGGACTACAGGCGCCCGCCACCTCTCCCGGCTAGTGTTTTGTATTTTTTTAGTAGAGACGGGGTTTCACTGTGTTAGCCAGGATGGTCTCGATCTCCTGACCTCGTGATCCACCCATCTCGGCCTCCCAAAGTGCTGGGATTACAGGCTTGAGCCACCGCGCCCGGCCTTCTCTTTATTTTTACTTAATTTATTTTTTGCCTAAAGGCCACTTTGCCTAACAATGTAGTAATACCAGCTATCTTTTGGTTAATGTCCATGCAGACTATCTTTTCCATTGCTTTACTTTTAACCTTCAGTAGTTTTATTTCCTTTTAACACTTCATTTCCACAAATTTTAAGCCTACAGAAAAGTGGAAAGAATTGGCCAGTAAACATCCATGCACTTGTCACCTAGATTTACCAGTTGTTAATATTGTGTCATGTTTACTTTATCTCTCTAAATATCTATTTTTAAAATAAACTTTTAATTTTGGAATAGTTTTGGACTTAAAAAAAAGTTGCATCTTTAATATGGAGAGATCCTGTACATCTTTTACCCAGTTTCTCCTGTTAACATCTTACCTAACCTTGGTTTAGTTGTTAAAACTAAGTAATTAATATGAGTACATTATGATTAACTAAATTGTATACTTTGTTTGGATTTCACCAGTTTTTCTACTAATGTTTTTTTTACTATTATGGGATCCTATCTAGGATAACATTTTGCATTTAGAATATACTTTTTAAAAATTCAGAACCATTTGACAGTAAGTTACAGACACCATGACGCTTAATTTTCTCATAGGTTATCACGCAACTCCTAAGAACTTGGACATTCTCCTATATAATCACCGTGTTGTTATTGTCCCCAAGAAATTTAACATGATACAATAATATCAGGTAATAAGCTTTTCTAATAAAACTTCTCCTATGTCTCATCAATAATGTGTTCTTTGAAAAACCCCCAGGATTCAAAGATCAAGTATTACATTTTGTGGTTATGTCTGTTAATCTCCTTTAAACTTGATCTTTCATGACAGTGACATCTTTGAAGACATCAAGCTGGTCATTAGCATGATGCCTTACAATCTGGATTTGTGTATTTTCTCATGGTTATAACCAGATTTAAAATTCTTGGTGAGATTACTACATAGGTGATATTTCCCACTGCATCGTGTCAGGATTAATATATTGTGGATTTCTTCCATTATTGGTGATGCTAAGTTTGATTAGCATCATATTTCTGAGTTGAAAAGCTACTCTTCCTTTTTTGTAATTAACTAGTCTTTGAGCTGATACTTTGAGACTTATGTGAATATCCTGCTGTTTTGATGTGAATGTTCATGTCCCCCCAGAATTTATATGTTGAAAGTTAATCTTCACGGTGTTGGTATTAAGAGGTGGGGCCTGTAGGAGGTGATTAGGTCATGAGGGTTGCTTCCTCATGAATGGGATTAGTGCTCTTATAAAAGAGGTTGAGGGAGTCTTGTTGCCTTTATGCCATGTGAGGACACATAGAAGGCACCAACTATGAGGAATGGGGCCTCACCAGAAATTGAATCTGCTGGTGCCTTCCTCTTGGACTTCCTAGCCTCCAAAACTAGCATTACATTTCTGTTGTTTATGAATTACCCAATTTAAGGTATTTTGTTAGAGCAGCCTGAAGGGACTAAGACACTTGTTTATCAGCTAACTTTCACCAAGTGGTAGCATTCATGGATAAGCTGTCAGTTATTGCATTGATGGTTGTAACATGGTGAGTTCTTAAAAATGATAAAATTATTATTTCTTCTACATTTATTAGATATAATTCTTTTGTGGAGAAGATGTTTCCTTTTTGCTGCCAATTTCTTTTCTTTTTCTTTCTTTTTTTTTTTTTTTTGAGACAAGGTCTGGCTCTGTCACCCAGGCTGGAGTGCAGTTTTGCAATCTCAGCTCATTGCAACCTCTGCCTTCTAGGTTCAAGCCATCCTCCCTCCTCATCCTTCTGAGTAGCTGGGTCCACAGGTGTGTGCCACCACTCCTGGCTAAGTTTTTTGCATTTTTTGTAGAGATGGGGTTTCACCATGTTGCCCAGGCTGATCTTGAACTCCTGAGCTCAAGTGATCTGCCTGCCTGAGCCTCCCAAAGTGCTGGGATTATAGATGTGAACCACTGTGTCCAGCCCCAATATTTTTCTTTCATCATCATTCTTTTAAAATCACTGTGGGCTGATGGATTTATTTTTTTCACGTATGCTATAATCTGTTACCATCATTATTCTTTGAATGCTCAAATTCTTCCAAGTTAACCAATGGAAGCCCCATTCAAACTGGCTTGAATACAGTATTTGTCCTTTTATAACTCCACATTAATTTTGGGGCATTTCTTCGTATAATGGCATAAGAAGTTTCCAATTTGCCTTGTGTTTTCTGTTTCAGAACTAGAAATCAGTCTTTTCTCCAAAGAACCTTGCTTCATTTTAATGCAGAGTGTTATTAAGAAACCAAGATCCAGGCGCTACTAAGGACCTTGTTTTTTAGGCCCTTCCAATAGACAGAGCTAAGAAATGCATACAGTAGTGTTTTTTAAATCATTATTTTATCTAATACCACTGAATTCTCTCTCATCTTTTCCCCTTTACAACTGTATTTCCCTTCTCACACAGTAAGAACTCTGGTTCTCAAGAACCTCAATATATTTACTCATTTGGTCTATTAAAAATTTCAGAATTGCCAATCCAATTCTGTTAGCAATAAATAAGTAGAGTACAGTATTTGGTTTTGTTTTGCAAGTCTTTGTGTCCTTAGAACATATCTCTCTAAGGGATATAGTCAGAGCACTATTTAAATATATATATACAGATATATTTTTAATGGTAGAATTATTTTTTTTATTATACTTTAAGTTCTAGGGTACATGTGCACAACGTGCAGGTTTGTTACATATGTATACATGTTTAAATATTTCTTGAATTCTTTTTTGTATGTAGTTGCTTTTTTTTCTCCCCTCCCCTCCCCTCCCTTCCCCTCCCCTTCCCCCCTCCCCTCCCCTCCCCTCTCCTCTCCTCTTTTTTTTTTTTTTTTTTTTTTTTGTGACAGGGTCTCACTCTGTGGTCCAGGCTAGAGTGTAGTCATGCAGTCAGAGCTCACTGCAGCCTTGATCTCCCAGGTGATCCTCCTGCCTCAGCTTCCCAAGTAGCTGGAACTACAGGCATGCAGCACCATGCCTGGCTGGTTTTTTTCTTTAATCAAGAAATGTTTCTTAGATTCTTTCTTGTATGTGCTTTTAATATGGAATTAAAGCCATTCATTTCTCTTTATATTCAGTTTTATGGTTTGTTTTTTCTTTTTATCTGATTTTTGAATAAATGAAAATACATGATTCAGCCAGATTTGGTGGCTTGTGCTTGTAATCCCAGCCCCTTGGGAGGTTGAGGTGGGAGGCTTCTTTGAAGTCTGGGCAATATAGTGAGACCCTGTCTCTAAAAAAAATTTTTTTTTTTTTAAATTAGCCAGGTGTGGTGGTTCATACCTGTAGTCCCAGTTACTTAGGAGGCTTAGGCAGGCAGATAACTTGAGCCTAGGAGTTCAAGACTACAGTGAGCTGTGATCATGCCACTATACTCCAGCCTGAGTGACAGGGTAAAACCCCATCTCTTGAAAAGAAAGTTCAAAAGTCAAAACCAAGAAAATTCTTACTCTCTGGCACCACATTCCCACTTACTCTATAGCTAACTATTGTCATTGGTTTCTGGAGTATCTTTCCTGTGTTTCTTTTCCCAAAAATAAGTGAATATTTATACTTTAGTTTCTCCTTTCTTATATAAGAAGTAGCATTATATATATATATATAATATCATGTTTATATATAAATTTATATATAATTTGCTATATATATATTATAATTATTTTCTATCTTGCTTTTTTAGTTAACAACGTAGCCTGGACAGTTTTCTACTTTGGTTCATAGAAATCTTTTTCTTGGCCAGTCATGGTGGCTCATGCCTGTAATCCCAGTACTTTGGGAGGCTGAATGGGGAGGATCACTTGAGCCCAGGAGTTCAAGACTCACCTGGGCAAGACTGCGAAATCGTGTCTCTACGAAAAATCTAAAAATTAGCCAAGTGTGGTGGCATGGGCCTGTAATCCCAGCCTCTTGGGAGGCTGAAGCAGGAGGATCACTTGAACCTAGGAATTCGAGGCAGCAATGAGCTATGATTGTGCTACTGCACTCCAGCCTGGGTGACAAAGTGAGACCCTATCTATTTAAAAAGAAAAAATCTTTTTTTCTCTTTTTTCTTCCCTCCTTCCTGTTTTGCCCCTCTTCTTTCCCTCGCTCATGTAATACTATTGTAAAAGTGTACCATAGTTTATTCAACCAGTCTCCATGGATGGACATATAGGTTGTTTCTAAGTTTTTAATATTTTATAGAATTTGTATAGAATGATACAGTGAGTAACCTCATGAATATGTCATTTCACTTTTGTGGAAGTACATCTTCAGAGTAAATTTGTAGAAGTGGGCCTGTGGGTCTGAGGGTAAATGCATGTGTAGTTTTGTTAGCACATATATGGTCAAAAGCCACATATTTTTTCTTTGATGCGGGGGCATGTTGCTGGTGGTGCTGAAGGAATAGCAAGGAAGCCACATGAAGAAACAGGTCAAAGTGACTCGCTCAGGATCCTATATATTAGCAGCAGAGTTGAATTAGAGCCCTGGCCTCCATCTTCATTGCAGTACACGTAGACGACAAGGAATTCGTGCATGGAAAACAGGAATGTATTTGACTAAGACCAGTGTTACCAGGGCCATTAGGAGGTCAGAGAAAGGAGAAGTTTATATGGACCCCACTCGGGTAGAAAATACTTCACCCCAAAATTTACAGCATCAATAAGGTTTGTAATGGCCCTCTGCTGTGTGCATAGAGCTTGTATTCGTGTGTTTTCTTTTCTTTCTTTCTTTCTTTTTTTTTTTTGAGACAGAGTCTTGCTCTGTCATCCACACTGGAGTGCAGTTGCATGATCTTGGCTCACTGCAACCTCCGCCTCCCGGGTTTAAGCAATCCTCTTGCTTCAGCCTCCTGAGTAGCTGGGATTACAGTGCCTGCCACCACGCCTGGCTAATTTTTGTGTTTTTAAGTAGAGACAGGGTTTCACCATGTTGGCCAGGCTGGTCTCAAACTCCTGACCTCAGATGATCTGCCCGCCTCAGCCTCCCAAAGTGCTGGGATTACAGGTGTGAGCCACTGCGTCTGGCCTAGTATGTTTTTATATTGCTATAAAAAACTACCTCTGATACTGGGTAATTTAAGAAGAGTTTTAATTGACTCTGCTCCACAGGCTATACAAGAGGCATGGCTGGGGAGGCCTCAGGAACCTACAATCATGGAGGAAGGGTGAAGGGTAATGTTAAAGATACATTTTGATCACTTCTAGGACCTTCTGATGTAAAGGCGTATTTGTTAAAATCACACCCAGAGCTTTTATTGTAAGGGTACTTTTTTTTTTTTTTTTTTTTACACTTTCAGAACTTTCCAATGTAAACATACATTTTGAGTACTTCTGGAACTTTTCATAGTTAAGGTACATTTTCTATTTTGCAATTAGAAATATGTGGAATAGTTATTTTTTGGCACCTTGAGAATATTCAGTTCTCAATCTTTTTTATCTAACGGTTTTAATGCTTCTGAAGTTCCTGGTAAGTTGTTATGTTGGGGCTCTGCAAAATGGTGATATTCTAATGCTATTATTTCTTTTTCATAAATATTTGGCATTCTTTTGTAAAGCACATGCCTTTTTTATTCTTTTCATTTTATTTTTAAGTGAAAAAGCTGTGTAGCATGTGGATTAGTCACTTCATACAATAGACATTTGATTAGAAAAGTTGGGTGCAAATGAAATGTAAAAATATGGAGTCATAGCTTACATGTACAATGGTGGTTTATTCTTCAAAGGAATCTTACTGTAAATCTTTTTTTTTTTTTTGCAAAGCTAGTATCACCTCTTAATGTCTGTTATTCTTATAAACCTGAATTTTCATGTAGGGCACATTTGTTCAACAAATTATTGAGAGCTTTTTATGTGCCAGACACTTTGGTAAGCACTTGGAATAGAGTAGTAAGCAGAAAAAACATACCTGTCCTTAATATAGGGTGCATCCTTACAGTTAAGAAGACAATGAAAGTTGCCCAGGCTGGTCTCCCTTGATTGAAGGCAGTTATGAAACTGTTTTTTGTGAGGAATCTTGATTTGGAAGGTATTATAGGCTTTTCCTAACAAACTGGTTCAAGTAAATGCTTTGAAGTTCAGAACCCTAAACAACCATTCTCTATGGGTCTGATGAAAAGAATATGTGGTATAATTGGCAGTATCCTCCTGATGTCTTTCTAATGTAATGTCGAATTATGATTGCAGATGCCTTTCCTCAACGTGAAATTTTGCCTAATTTTTTGTCTTAGGATATTTCCCCATGTTTCTAGGGTCCACACATCCATAAGACGTGTTCTAGAAGCATGATTCAGAGGTGTTGTGAGGACATCACCAGGCAAGCTCTGCTTTGGTTACTAGATTCCATATGGACTGGGTAGGAAAGAAGAAACACCACTTTCCTGGCATTACCAATGAAGTTAATGGAAGAGCAGAGAATTTCTAGAAGTTCTGAAAAGGCTTTGAGGCTTGTGGCAATCTACCATAGCTCAAACTTGAGGAGACCACCTTTCATAAGTTGGATTCAAATACAATACCTTCCCTGAAAGACATTTTTTTGCTCCACTTTTGGGTTGGCTGTGGGACTTGCATTATTTTGCTAAATTGGACCAGCAGTTCTGGGGATGAAGAGAGGTCCCTGCTGCTTCTCAGTCACATGGCATGGCAGAAATCTGCAGCCTTCGGAATCTTCCAAGGAACAGTCAAGTGGCACTTAGCTAGATAAATGTTTACTAGAGGCATCTCTTAAAACAAAGAGTTTTCCACCAAAGATAAGTCTTTTTCTACTTACTCTATAATCCAGCAGTATCTCCCTATAGATTAGTAAGATGAATGTGTCCACAGTTAGGTGTATACCTGTCTTTTAAGAAAAAAGATGTCTGTCAGTTACACTGCTATGACCTCAGGTTCCAGAATATTAAGGGAACATTCTTTCAAGAGATGTTTCACTTTGGACTAATCCTAAGTTTAGAAACCAGCTTATTGCCAAAGGGAAAAAGGATAGCCCAAGTGACAAGAAAACACTTCTCACTATGAATTGGTTTGGAAGTAACTTCTTCAAGTCTCCTGAGGATCTTTCCTTACTCAATATACACTCACCTCTGTTGTCATGTATGTCATCTGAAGATGAACAATATTTTATTTCCAGCTTGAGGTAGGGAATAGGATGAATTTTTCCCCTAGCTTTTGCTCTTTAGTTGGTCTATCAAATCAACCTCTGCTTACAAGGAGCCAGGGAAAAGAAAACTGGGCTTGGGAAGAAAGTGGTTGATATCTTTTCTCCATGTAAACTTGAAAAAGGGCACCTGATTTGTTCCTTCTGGCCTTTCTTGGCTGGTGACAAGAAAAGGGCTGGCTTGGGTGAAATGGTATTTATTTATTCTTAACTTAAAATGTGGAACCCTGACCAAGCAGAACTTTATTTTTAGAGACTGCCAATCATTTCTACCCGTTTGAAATAAAAACTCAAGGGTTTTGGCTTCAGCTGAATTGGAAATATTCAAGGAGGCCTAGGTGCAAGGCAAAATGATTTCTCAGTACTTCCAGGTGTGATTACAGAAGAGTGACATGAAACATCAAGGCTGAAGGACCAGGCATGTGGGAGAGGTGGTAGGGCTTGTGCTAGAAGAGGAAGAGGAATTGAGTGAAGTCAAAAAGGGGGAAAAGTATGTATCTCATCTATCAAACTTTAGCAGGAGTTAGCCTTCTACCTCCTGAGTTAAAGCCTCCCTCAGCTTCTGAGGGTTAGGGTCACCAACCGTCTTGGTTTGCCTGGAACTGTACTGGTTTTAGCACTAAAAGTTCCCTATCCTGGGAAAACCCTTGGTCCTGGGCCAACTGGAATGATTGGTTACCCTGACTGAATTTTTTTTTTTTTTTTAAGAGATGGGGTCTGAGGCCAGGCGCAGTGAGTGGCTCATAACCTGTAATCTTAGCACTTTGGGAGGCCGAGGTGGGCAGATCACCTGAGATCAGGAGTTTGAGACCAGCCTGGCCAACATGGTGAAACCCCGTCTTTACTAAAAATACAAAATTAGCTGGTGTGGTGGTGCATGCCTGTAATCCCAGCTACTAGGGAGTCTGAGGCAGGGGAATCGATTGAACCCCCGAGGTGGAGATTGCCGTGAGCCGAGATTGCACCATGGCACTCCAGCCTGGGCGAAAGAGTGAAACACTGTCTCAGAAAAAGAAAAAAGAGATGGATCTTGCTCGTGGGTTTAAGCAATCCTCTCACCTCAGTCTCCCTTGTAGCTGGGATTTTAGGTGTGCACCACCATGCCTGGCCATCACTCTGAATCTTAAGGTATTTGGGTAGCACATATGACAACTGAAAACCTGGTCCAGCTTTCCTTTCTCCTTCCTTTGTTTCTGAGAAAAGTATACAGAGTGCCCTAGAGCATACACAAGATCCTGAAGTTAGAATAATAACAGTGGCCATCAACTTCATGCCTACTACGTGTCAGGTACATGATCTTGTCTAATACTCTGGCAACTGAGGAGCTAGGATATTTTAAATCAAATTTTATGGAGGAGGAGACCAGAGCTGAGGGTTGTGACAGTTGTGTTTTCTAAGATCAAACAACTAGAATGTAACTATTTGAACTTTTTTGTGTCTGAAATTAAAATCTTTGCTCTTTCTACTAGATGAAGAACTTGTGAAATTTGATAGGTAAATGAGCATCTTCTCTGGTTTAGCAGAGCTTTGTGGCCATAAGCTTCATCCACTGTTTGCATACTCATTCCTGTTCTTCATGGTAGCATAAGATTCCCTGAGTGTAGAATATAGAAAATCTGTCTAGGAAGCTACAAAAACTACTTGAGTCTGATACCTGTAGCAGCCCCTGAATAATCTTTCAGTTCTTAATGAACTACTGAGTTCCTGGTACATGGAAGATACTCAGTGAAAGGTAGCTATGGTTGTTATTTTAATTACAACACGTGAGCAATCATTTTGAACTGAAATGTCTTAGCCAATGTATGTCAATTCAAACATTTTAATATAAAAATAACCGAAGACTCGGTATTAAGGAAATAAATAATATATTTATCCTTGAGTTCAAAATTAGACAAACAGCCTAGACAATAAAGCAAGACCCTCATCTCTACAAAACATTAAAAAAATTAGCTGGGGATGGTGGCATGTGCCTGTGGTCCCAGCTAGTTGAGAGGCTGAGGCAGGAAGATCTCTTGAGCCCAGGAGTTCGAGGTTGCAGAGAGCCATAATCATGCCACTGAACTCCAGCCTGGGTGACAGAGCAAGACCCTGTTTCAGAAAAAGAACACACACACACACACACACACACACACACACACACACACACAAAAGGTAAACACAGAAAAAAAACCATTTTTTTTTTCCACTAAGGAAAAGCTATCCTCTTAGTTATTTGATTTGGAATGGATAGAACACAGTCTTCCTTGCTATAATAAATGGTGTCACACATATAATACTGAGTTAGAAGCAAAAATTCTATTCTAAGGCTGCAAGCTATAAATGGTTCATTCCTAATCCATGCATTTAGCCCTAAGAAATCCCTCTACTAAAAGATGATTGAAGCTCTTAGCCTAATGATGGAAGCACCAACTTGTGGCCATCACATTGAAAGGTAAATGCCTTTGTGTGGAGGCATGCAGAAAGCTAAATTTTAGGCTACGCTCTGCTTGTATTTCATCAATTCATGCCCAAGACCTGTGGCTTTACTAGAGAATGAAACACAGTAAAGTTCACATAAATTTGTAGCTAGCCTTGAGGAGGACTCAAATATAACAGAAGAGACAAGCGAATCTATTTGGTCCAATTCAACAAATACTTACCATGTACCCATGAGGTTTCAGGGTAGTGTGCGGGATACTGGGTATACAGGGAGGAACAGCATATGCCCCCAACCTCAGGGAGCCATATGGAGGGAGAGGAAATAAGACATATAAAAGTAGTTTCTTCAGGGCCAATTCAAATCAGCATAGATGTCTTAGTCTATTTCGGTTGAGGTAGCAAAATACCATAGGCTGTGTGGCTTAAACAAAAGAAATAATTTTCTCACAGTTCTGGAGAATGGAAGTCTGAGATTAGAGTGCCAGCACAACTGAACTCTGGTGAGGACTTTCTTCCTGGTTTGCAGTGTGCTGATGTGGCCTTTCCTCTGTACATGCATGTAAAGAGACAGCAATCTCTCTTAAGGCCACTTTTTTTTTTTTTTTTTTTTTTTTTTTTTTGAGACCGGGTCTTGCTCTGTTGTTTAGACTGGAATGCAGTGGTGCAATCTCGGCTCATTGCACCCTCTTCCTCTCAGGGTCAAGAAATCCTCCTACCTCAGCCTCCCAAGTAGCTGGGACCACAGGTGCATGCCACCATGCCTGGCTAACTTTTTGTATTTTTAGTAGAGATAGGGTTTCACCATGTTGCTCAGGCTGGTCTCGAGCTCCTGAGCTCAAGCAATCCACCTGCCTTAGCCTCCCAAAGTGCTGGGATTATAGGCGTGAGCCACTGTGCCTGGCCTAAGGCCACCAAACTTACTGAATCAGGATCTCACCTCTACAGCTTCCCTTAACTTTCATTACTTCCTAAGTGCCGTGTTTCCAAATACATTCACATTGGGGGCTAGAACTTCAACATACATGCATTTTGGGGAATGCAATGCAGTCTGCAGAAATGGGCCCTAACTTACATCATAACAAACATATTAAAATGTACTCATACATTTGTTATATCCACATATATATATATTTTTCTGTACAATACTTGAAAGAATTTTTATAATTTTGTTTTTGAGATTGTTTGACTATGAATAACTCATTTATTTATGACTAGTTGCTGCTTCTTTGCAACCATTCATATTTGGGAATTTTTGCGAAATGAAGTTATAAATTGTTTTCAAAATGTTAAATATTTGTATATTCGAAATTTGGCAATTAATAAAATTGACATAATGCTAGGTTTTTGTGTTTAATTGAGCATTAATTTATTTGCAGTTTTTATATTTTGAAGCTATTTTTTTTTTCCACAGTAGTTTCTTGAAAAGCTCGTCAGACCATGAGAACTGTCTACAATGCCTAATGGATAAAAGGGCTGGGGGTATTTCATAGTTCCACTTCACACTTCTAGACAGGTCACTTCCAACCTAACCTCTCTTCCAAGCTCTGGTACATCATTTCCAGGCCTTTGTTAAGTATTGTCTTGATTCTCACTGACATTTAGACTGAATATGTTCCAAACATCCCTACGTCGTATTCTCTTATTCTTTTTTTTTTTTTTACTTTTTGCCATCTCTCTTGCATTGACATCACCACCTAGCTAGTGGGAGACCACTGCAGTCACCATTACTAGTGTCCAAATCTACTGGTATCAGGTTTCAGAATGGCATGAATGCTTAAAAATTACCTGAAAGCCTTGTTTTATATTGATTTCTGTACCTAATTCTTGGAAATCTGTGCAGTTGGTCTGAGGGAAGGCTTGGGAATTTCTTTTTTTAACAAGCTAATGTGCTGTCATCTTTGGGAAGGTGTGGACATGATCAGTATTGATGGGATGAAAAAGAGATGTGGATCTTAATAAGATCCACAGTGTAACTTATACTATAATACCATGAAATTCCATTGGCTGTATTGCCAGAAATCTGAGGTAATGGGCTCCACAGCTGTTTCCAAGATGCCTCCAGGATGTTGTCTTAAGGGTAGTTAGGAACTGCCCATTCAGTTCAGTTCCTTCTCAGTATCCCTTCAGGAAAGGTTAAAAATCCTTGAGATGCAGCTCACTCAGAGTTACTTTGTCACACATCCCCTGGGCACAGTAAATGATGTCCTTCAATAGACAATAATCTCATGAGGTAGTTTTTTCATCAGAATCAATGGAAAGCAGAGAGGTAAAGTTGCTTAACCAAGGTCAAGCCTCCAGGAATGCTGGGATTTGAACTGAGGCCTCGATTCCACATTTGTGAATTTAACTATTTGAAACACTGAGGAAGTAGACTGGACATTGAGCTTGAATTTGCATGTCAGGATTTAGAACAATAATTCTATTAATAGAGATCAGGCAAAAAGCCAGAAGAGAAGGTATGATGGAGGAGGAGAAGGGAGGGAGATGGCAGGGTCTATCTGGGCTATGAATTATGAGCCTCTTGGCATCATTGGGTCCCTATCTCTTCTTTATGGTTCTGACTTGGCTTAATGGTTATTGTTCTGAAACACCTTTGTTTCCAAGTTAATCATCATCCTTGACTCTCCAGGGCCCATGTACCAGCCAGTGCTGTGGTGAAGCAGCCTGTTCGGGGAGCCAGTGGCAGGACGACAATCACAGCAATTGTCCAGACTGGCGGGGGCTGGAGCACCGGTCTCTTCAGTGTCTGCAGAGATAGGAGAATTTGTACGTTTTTCCTCCTCATTTAAGTTCCTCCTTACTATTTTCTTTTCCAAGACATCAGTGAGTGGAAAAGCTACAGCAGGCACAAGGAAAGAAATTAAATGGTTTCAGAATAACTGGACTAATCGTTCAGTGACTCAAATGTACTCCTTGTCTGGAAAAATCTTGCTTTTCAGAGATATGGATGCTTTTATAGAATAAGTGGTGCCTTCAAAGATTTCTAAATGACAGACTCCACTGTTGGCAAAGTGCATAAAATGAGCTTTCTTATCCAGTGCTGGTGGGAGTGTAAATTGCTACAACTCTTCTGGGGGATGGTTTAGCAATCCATATAGAAAGAACTTCAGCTGTTGCACAGCTTTTGACCCAGTAATTACATTTTTAGGAGTCTAAGGAAATAAATCATGTGCAAAGATTTAGCAGGAACATTAAATTTTGCAGCATTAGTTATTACAGCAGAAACCTGGAACAACTTAAATGTCCGACAAGAGGAATCCACACAATGAATTATTATACAGCCACGAAAAGTCATATTGTAGAATAATATTTAATGAGATGAAAAGATGATTTGGATACATTTTTAAGTTAAAGAAACACATTGCAAACCTGTGCACAGTAGATGCCATTTTTTTTGGAGAGAGGAAAACATTTTTTAAATGTCTGGAAGAATACAAATACAAATATTTATAGCAGATGTCTCCAGATGGTAGGTTAATGGATAATGTTTATTTCCTTTTTGCTTTTCTTTTTTCAGTTGTCTTGGAAGAATACGTAGTACTCATATCAACAAGAACAATCACAAAAAGAAACTCCCTTCCTTGACTGAAATCCTTTCAGACACTGGTTAGACACTTTCAGCTCTAAAGAGGGGCAAATAACACTGTCTTTTGGCTACATGAGTCCCCCCTGGGCTTAGAGTTCAAAGCTCATCAATTCTATTTTTACCTTAGGACATTCTGACCCATCTTTGGTACCACATGTCAGGATCCCCTTCCAGGACCTGATGGTCTTGCCCTAGGGAGCAATTGGATCACAGCTTCTCTCTGGGAGGAGGGAGGGTGTGTGTGATGGCTGAGGGTCAGTCTCTTAAGTTCAAAATCCAACAGACCCTGGGTAAAATATTTTTGAAGGATATAGCAGCCTTCTGGGAAGATCTGAATTTGTACTAAAGCCTCGCAGGACATACCAACCAGAGAACTCTGAGTAAGTACTCATTCAGCTGAATCTTCCCTGTGACCCACAGCTTGGCAAGTCTCTTCCTGTCACTGCTACCCATAGGATTTCTGACCAGACAATTATGGAAGCTGTTCTCTGGTTCTCTCAGAATTCTTCCTGATTCTCTGCTCTTTTCATGACTTTGGTAGTCACCCAGTACTAAGGTACAGAGAGCATAGAGTAGCCATGCACAAATGTGCAGATCTGGTCCCAGAGTAATAAGTGGACCATTTTCTTTCATAGATTATGGTTGGCGGTTGGGGGAACTTCAGTGCACTTGTAACTAGGGCAAAGCCTGGACTGTGGTGTAGTGGTTAGGAGAACAGCTTCGTATCATATATACACCTTGAATCCTAACTCTGGCTCTTACTGGCCATGTAACTTTGAACAAGTCCTTTGGGTCTTCATTTTTCCACCTCTAAAATGAAGATAATAAAGGTGCCTACCTCAAGGGTTACTGTAAAGATGAAAACAGATCATGTATAGAACCCACTCTTAACACTGGTTTGAGGCGTAACTGGATCAGTTAGGGATTTAGGGTTGCAAGCTGTACTAGGTTGAGTAGTGTCACCTTGAAATCCATGTTCACTTGGAACCTCTGAATGTGACTTTATTTGGAAATAGAGTGTTTACAATGTAGTTGAATTAAAGTCAATCCTTATTTATAAGAAGAGAGAGATTTGGACACAGACACACAAAGGAGAAGGCCATGTGAAGACAGAGGCAGAGACTGGAGTGACACATCTGCAAGCCAAAGAGCTCCAGCAATTGCCAGCAACCCCCAGAAGCCAGGAAAGAGACAGGGAACAGATTTTCCCTCGGACACCCCAAAAGGAGCGAACTCTGCCAACACTTTGGTTTCACACCTCTAACCTCCAGAATTCTCCCATGAGAGAGTAATTCCTGTTGTTTTAAGCCAACCAGTTTGTGGTATTTTGCTACGGCAGCCCTAGGAAACGAACATATAAGCCAACATCGAATTTCATTAGAAGGCCATAGGATAGCTCATAGAATCAATGAGCCAGCTAAAAGCCAAGCCCAGAAAGGGACTAGACGCACTGTTATCAGGTGCTAGCTGACAGTCCGATCAGCTTTAAATGTTTTTATCTTTGTGTCATCCCCATCTGAGAATTGATGTTTCAGTGGAAGCAGCTCAATTTGCTCAGCTTGGATCATGTGCCTACTTCTTGACCAGGCCAGGGTTCTCTGAATGATAGTCCTACCAAATGGTTCACAATAAGGAAGGGATAATTTCCTAAATTTACTATTGGGGTGCAGCTACCAGGAAAATTCAAAAAAATATCATTACAATGCCCTTAGTAAATCTTAGCTATTAATATTACTGTTATTTAAAAAAATTATCCTTCAGCATGTTGAGAGCAAAGAGTGGATGAGTCAGAAGGTTTCTATAAGATGCTGCAGAATGATTTCTACATAATTCTAAGAGCACCTAGAAAAGCTGGTCAAGGAGTTCTCACTTCTCAGCCATACTGTTTGCCTCAAGCATTGCTTCACTGTTCACCTCTGCTCTCAACCCGCATCAACGCTCAGGAACACCAACCACACTTCCTGAGGATTCCCTGGTTGTCCACTTGAGAGCCCATTCTAGTGAGAAGGGGAGAAGAAAGGATATGTGGAGAAATACAATATTCTTTACAATTGGCACGAAGGAAAGGCCATGGATAGGGTTCAAGGTGATTTCCAATGTTGTGTCGTAATTTTTGTTCCCTAGTTGTGCTTCCATGTTGTGACTGCTCGTAGTGTTTTAAAGTTAATTGTCTTAGAAGAAAACCTAAAGGTAATATATTACTGTGTACACTCATTATCTGCACTGTAATTCTGAGGATGCTGCTGGAGTGTGAGTGCTACAAGTCTTTGATTTCTTCCCCTCCTTATTCAGAAAGACTTTTAACTGGGGATTGTTTTGTCCACAAAGTTTTATTTCGAGTAAATCACTGTGTACATCGTTTTGACAGACTTGGGAACAAAGGGAGATCTTCTCATGACTGTTCCATGCCAGATTCCCATCCTGGGACATTTTTCCTTCAATTGCTGAGAATTATTGCTACAATTTGTCATCCATTAAGCAAAGGGTACATTATGAACAGCAGTGATTTCCATTTCTTTTTGACATTTTGCTTCTTCATTTTATTGTAATTACGTATTTTAAGTGCCTCCTTCTTCCCACCTCTGTGTTTTCATCTGAATTCACACTGCACTGGGATTAGCAAATGGGTGTCTCTGTGTCCTTTGAAGATAGAGTAGCTGAGAGCTCAGATGTGAAGATTAAACTGAAGTGAAATAAGTGGCTGCTAAGTGGCATTGTGAGTAAAAGACTGGGCAGTCCAGCTTTGGGAATGTTTGTGATGTGGCCTCAGAGAAGGTTTATGCGGAAGGTGTAATCAACTCCTAATTCAGCTCATGTTTCAACCATGTTTACTGAGTTTCTTCCCATGTATAGGCACAAGGTGGGTGATACAGACATATTAGTGAATAGGTCAGAGACAGTGTCTTAGAGGAGATGGATAATAAACAAATCTATAGGCCGGGCACGGTGGCTTCCCACCTATAATCCCAGCACTTTGGGAGGCCAACGCGGGCAGATTACCTGAGGTCAGGAGTTCGAAACCAACCATAGCCAACATGGTGAAACCCCATCTCTACTAAAAATACAAAATTAGCTGGGCGTGGTGGTACATGCCTGTAATCCTAGCTACATGGGAGGCTGAGGCAGGAGAATCTCTTGAACCCGGGAGGCAGAGGTTGCAGTGAGCTAAGATTGTGTGACTGCACTCCAGCCTGGGCGACAGAGCGAAACTGTCTCAAAACAAAACAAACAAAACAACAACAGCAAAAATCTGTAAACAAAACAATTGCAGTTGTGAGAAATGCCATGAAGAAATTTAACAGAGTGTTATGAAAGGCAATGACAGGAGAATGGGGTAAAGGACAGCCTCTCTGAGGAGCTGACTGAAGTTGTTACCTGAAAGATAGGAAAGAATCAGCCACTCAAACAGCTTCCCTGTAGCGAGCATTGTAAGCACCAGGCAGTAAAGAGACTGATGTGTAGTAGGAATTATCAGATACCCAAGGTGGGAAGAAGAAAGCAAACCAGAATTTTCCCTGGTTTTCTGGAAAAGGAAGGAGTCATGAGAAGACGTTGGACTGGGATTTGTGTCCTCACACTGCATCTCACGTAACCTGTAGACTCCCTGAAAGCAGGGACCACAGTTTTCTTGTTCAATGCTCTGACGCCCAGCAGAGCACTTAGACCACAGGAGACACTTAAACATATTTGCTGAGTAACACATAAATGAATTTTAACTTGTATTCTCACTTGCTTCTTTGTCGTATTTAATTGAAAAACTCATAGAGCCTCAGAGTTAGAAGGGATCTTGCAAGTCAGCTTGTCTGGTCCCCCATCTGTTTGCCTAAATCCCCTCTGCAACATGCCAAGACCTGACAGCCTTGACTTTCTGAGCACTTCCAGGCAGGAGGGCTCATTTTCTTTGGACCCAGTTCACCACTTTAAAAAATTATTTTGAATAGACTGCCATGCACATAATGCAGAATTCAAAAGTACCTACCTTTTTCGTATATGAAAAGCAAGTAGTACTCCATCCTTGCGCTCTATCCACCTGGTTTTTCTCTCCAGAGTCAAATACCTTTACTTGAGTCCAGATATAGTCTATATACTTATACAGATATAAAAATCTAAAAAGTTAAAATAGATGTTTAATTATAAAAGTATTATATAATCATTATAAAAAAGAAAAATGCAAAAAACTATAAAGGAAATAAACAGCATCCTGTAATCCCAGCTCTTGGAGATAAATATTGTTAATATTTTGGTATCTGTCCTTCTAGATGTTTTGCTTGTGTGTGTGTGTGTATAATTTATACAAGTGGTAGCACTGTAAACACATACTGTCTAGCACCTTTGGCTTATTTTAATTTAATAATATATCTCACATCACATTCTTCTGAAAGAAGTATAAAAGAAAAAAAACATATCTAGGTGATCAGACCATATCAACATATCCGGAGCTAATTTCTTAAAATTCAGCAAAGATTCGGCTAGGCGCTGTGACTCGGCCAAGTGCTGTAATCCCAGCACTTTGGGAGGCCGAGGCAGGCAGATCACAAGGTCAGGAGTTTGAGACCAACCTGGCCAATATGGTGAAACCCTGTCTCTACTAAAAATACAAAAATTAGCCAGGATTTGTGGTGGGCTTCTGTAATCCCAGCTACCTGGGAGGCTGAGGCGGGAGAATTGCTTGAACCCAGGAGGCGGAGGTTGCAGTGAGCTGAGATTGTGCCACTGCACTCCAGCCTGGGTGACAGAGCGAGATTCTGTCTGGAAAAAAAAAAAAAACCTGCAGAGATTCCATTGTATGAATGTACCATAGCTTATTTATCTGAAAATCTCCATTGATGGACCTTTATGTGGTTTCCAGACTTTGCCATTCAAACCAATGCTATATGACTATCACTGCACGGATGTCATTTTGCATGTGTGTGAGTATGTCTGTTGGATAACCACTAAAGAGTAAACCTGCTGGTCAAATAGTATGTGCTTTTTTTTTTTTTTTGAGATGGAGTCTCGCTCTGTCGCCCAGGCTGGAGTGCAGTGGCCGGATCTCAGCTCACTGCAAGCTCCGCCTCCCAGGTTTACGCCATTCTCCTGCCTCAGCCTCCCGAGTAGCTGGGACTATAGGCGCCTGCCACCACGCCCGGCTAGTTTTTTGTATTTTTTAGTAGAGACGGGGTTTCACCGTGTTAGCCAGGATGGTCTCGATCTCCTGACCTCGTGATCCGCCCGTCTCGGCCTCCCAAAGTGCTGGTATTACAGGCTTGAGCCACCGCGCCTGGCCTAGTATGTGCTATTTTAAATGTTGATAGATGTTGCCAAATGACTTTCCATTTGGAAGTTGTACTAATTTACACTCCCACCAGCAATGTATGAATATGACCCATTTCTTTTCTGAGCATCTCATTGTTAGAAAGTTCTGCCTCTTTTGCAATAATTGATCTGAAATGTGCCTCGCTGAAATTTCCACCCACCTTTCCCACTTCTACTCTCTGGGGCTCCACACTCTGGTTTTGTGTAGGTTTCTTTTCTTTCTCTTCACTTTCCTATGAGTTAGAAGGATGAATAATGAGCAATATTCCACACATGTGGGTGGAGCCCATCTCAGAGAACAGGCCTGGATCATTTATACTGCGGGTGCTTACATAACCACCAGGCCTTTAGGTGTAAGAGGAAGAAGCTAAATTTACCCCTTTTGAACCTGAGCTCCTTAAAAAAAAAAGACAAAAACAATTTTTTTCTTTTTTACTAGTAACAAATGAATACATTTACCTTGCAAAAAACGAAACATTACAGAAAAGGGAAGCATGTCCCTTCTTTTAATTTTATTTATTTATTTATAGAGGTAGGGTATTGCTTGTTGCCCAGGCTGGAGTACAGTGGCATAATTACAGCTCATTATAACCTCGGACTCCTAGGTTCAAGTGATCCTCTTGCCTCAACCTCTAGAGTGACTAGGACTACAGGTGTGTGCCACTATGCCTGGCTAATTTTTAATTTTTAATTTTTTTTTTTTTTTTTTGTAGAGATGGAGTCTTGTTATGTTTCCCAGGCTGGTCTCAAACTCCTGGCCTCAAGTGATCCTCCTGCCTTGGCCTCCCAAAGTGTTGAAATCTTAGAGAGTTTCCTTCCTGATCTTTTTCTCTATATTTCTCTATATTTATAATGTAAATGGTATTATGTATTCTGCTGTGCATATCATTATGCAGTTTGATTTTTTAAAACTCAAAATTTGTCTTAGAGATTTAACTCTGTTGGTTCTTTTTTTTTTTTTTCCAGTTGCCCAGGCTGGAGTGCAGTGGCACAATCCCGGCTCACTGCAAACGCTGCCTCCCGGGTTCACGCCATTCTCCTGCCTCAGCCTCCCAAGTAGCTGGGACTACAGGCGCCCACCACCACGCCCGGCTATTTTTTTGCATTTTCAGTAGAGATGGGGTTTCACCGTGTTAGCCAGGATGGTCTCAATCTCCTGACCTCGTGATCCGCCCACCTTGGCCTCCCAAAGTGCTGGGATTACAGGCGTGAGCCACCGTGCCCGGCACTCTGTTGGTTCTTAATTGATCTTTTGTATTCCACAGTATGTATTGTTGTACCGTTATAGTTTATTTGTACTTCAGAATATTAATATACATTCATGTTGTTTTAAATTTAAAGTTACAAGTAATGCTGCAGTGACTTTTCTTGTACCTGTTGTACCTGCCTCTTTGTGAGCATGTATAAGCATTGGTCCAGGGTGGACACTGATAAGTGGAATCACTGGGTCCTAGAGGATGTAACATTTTCATAGATTCAGCAAAAATGCCTTCCAAAGTGACTGTGCTAATTTCTACTTCCATCTGTGTGTGGAGTACCTATTTCTTCATGACTCCCCACAATATATCATATTAACAATTTTTTTCTTTTTTGAGACAGAGTTTCGTTCTTGTCGCTCAGGCTGGAGTGCAGTGGTGCGATCTCGGCTCACTGCAACCTCCGCCCCTGGGTTCAAGCAATTCTCCTGCATCAGCCTCCTGAGTAGCTGGGATTACAGGCACCTGCCACCACGCCCGGCTAATTTTTTGTATTTTTAGTAGAGACAGGGTTTTGCCATGTTGGGCAGGCTGGTCTTGAACTCCTGACCTCAGGTGATCTGCCCTCCTTGGCCACCCGAAGTGCTGGGATTACAGGCGTGAGTTACTGCCCCTGGCCTGACAAATTTTTTAAAATTGGCATTATCATGGATAATAAGTGGTTTCTGGATGTCTTAGTATTCATTTTCAATGACATTGAGCAACCTTTTGCCTTCATTATTGGCCATTTGTATTTGCTTTTCAGTGAGTTACCTGCCCATGTCCTATGCCCATTTTCTTCTTTTGTTTAATCTTCTATATGGTGATGTGCAGAAGTAGGTTTTTTTTTTTTTTCTTTTTTGAGACAGGGTCTCATTCTCTTGCCCAGACTGGAGTGTAGTGGCCCGATCTCGGCTCATGGCAACCTCCACCTCTCAAGCTCAAGGGAGTCTTCTGCCTCAGCCTCCCGAGTAGCTGGGATTACAGGCGCACACCACTACTGCCTGGCAAATTTTTGTATTTTTCGTAGGGATGGGGTTCACCATGTTGGCCAGGCTGGTCTCGAACTCCTGACCTCAAATGATCCACCCACCTCGGCCTCTCAAAGTGTTAGAATTACAGGCATGAACCACTGCGTCTGGCCAAGAGTTCTTTATATATTCTAGATACTTATCCTTGGCCTGTGATATGTGTTGCAAAGTCTTTTCCTAGAGAGTCTTTAGAACAAAGGATCCCGTCATCCTGATTTTGTGCATCCCTTCTTGGAGTGTGACCTGACAGTGTGTCCATATCCCACTGCATTCCTCACAGTACAGAGTAGCAACACTTGATGAAAGGATCTTTCTTAAAGAAGTTGAGGCCAGGCGCTGTGGCTCAGCCTGTAATCCCGGCACTTCAGGAGGCTGAAGTGGGCGGATCACCTGAGGTCGGGAGTTTGAGACCAGCCTGGCCAACGTGGCGAAACCCTGTCTCTACTAAACATAAAAAATTAGCCGGGCATGGTGGCGGGCACCTGTATTCCCAGCTACTTGGGAGACTGTGGCAGGAGAATTGCTTGAACCCAGGAGGTGGAAGTTGCAGTGAGCCGAGATTGTGCCATTGAACTCCAGCCTGGACGACAGAGGAAGACTTCATCTCAAAAATAAAGAAGTTGCCTGACTTAAGACTACCCTACAGGAATAAATGTAAAGTAGTGATAGGATACTGTCTAGCACACCAATCCACAACCACTGTGGCATAATAGATACATACATAAAACATGAGAACATAAGGCAATATGTATAGTAGTTCAGACTTTGGAACCAGACTACCTGAGTTAAATCTCACCTCTGCCTTTCAAATTGTGTGAATTTGGACAAATTACTTAAATCTTCTGGGCCTCAGTATCCTCATCTGTAAAATGGGGATAAGAAGAGTACCTGTAGGATTGTTGCAAAGATTAAATGAGTTAATATGTGCAGAGTGATTTTAACAGGGCTTGGTACATAGTGAACTCTGTATAAATATTAGCTATTATATAATAAAAATTTGTCCTTCATAGTGTTTTTTTAAAATCACATCTGATTTCTGCTTCAAAGTACAGTAATTGAATTTGAGGTATGTTTCTTTCAGCATCTAGTACTACCCCCTAATGAACACTTAGATAACATGATTATATGACAAAAAAGATTAAAACTAAAAACAAAAGCATGTTTTTTTAAAAAAAGCATATGAGTCATAAAAATATTGTGCAAGAGTTCAAATGCACTTAAACAATTTCTGTACAAAATACTTACTGAGAATGGTGGGCACTTCTCTTTGCCAGTTAAAGTGGTGCAGCTGAGGCAATCGTGTAAACACTATTTATTAGTCACTTAGTTTGCCAGCTTTACAATTAAGCATGTTTTGATTAATTTTTTTTATTTACAGGGATTTACACTATTTTGTAATCCACACATAAAGTGAGAGTCAATTGATTTTTATGTGCCATTGATTTCAAAATCCCCTAATTCAAGGTTGCATACAGTGTGAGTACTCTGTACTCTCAGTAAATTTACTGGACCATTTGCTGTCCTCTAAGCTGTTCATACAAGTATCCAGGCTGGGTGGGACCTGCTGATCTACCTGAGATTACTTTTTAAATGTAGGGTGAAGTATCCCAGTCTTATTTGAGACTGAATTCAGAGTTTGCTTTGGGCCAAGAGATGTCTACAGTGGATGATTTAGTGACTCTCTTGAGACGCCCAAATAGATGAAATAGACGTTCTGATCTTTAAAGGCAGGCTGCTTTCTTCCCTGCCCCCATCCCTCATGCCCTTTGTATGCTTGTGCTACTTCATCCACTATTCGAAGTTGAAGTTCAGAGTCCTGGAGGCTTGGAGAGTCTACGATACAGAATTCCTAGCTTTTTGCCTCTTTGTCACTGAATTTGGGAGTGGGACTTTGAAGTGCTCACTGTGGGAGAACAAGGGGTAGCCAGAGGCAGGCCATTGTCAGGAAGCTCTTCAGTGTGCTGGTGTCATGGTATGTGAGCCTTTGCGTCTGGTGCACTAAAAGACAATGGTGACTACTTCACACTCACTAGAGTAGCTAAAATAAAAATGACTGACAATAGCAAATGTTGGTGAGGATGTGGAGCAATTAGAACTCTTGGCCAGGAGTGGTGGTTCATGCTTGTAATCCCAGTACTTTGGGAAGCCAAAATGGGAGGATTGCTTGAGCCCAGGAGTTCAGGCAACATACGGAGCCACCATCTCTACAAAAAATAAGAAAAAAGGTTAGCCAGGTGATATGGTTTGGATCTGTGTCCCCACCAAATCTCATAGGATTGTCATCCCCCATGTTGGAGATGGGGCCTGAGATTACTACATGGTACCAAGGGGGGATGGTGCCAAACCATTAGAAGCTGCCCCTGTGATCCAATCACAGTTGGATCCGTCCCCCATTGGTACCGTATAGTGAGTATGTTCTTATGAGATCTGGTTGTTTAAAAGTGTGTAGCACCTCTGCCTTTGCTCTCTTCCTCTTTCCCTGGCCACGTAAGACATGCCTGCTTCTCCTTAGCCTTCTGCCATGTTTGTAAGTTTCCTGAGGCCTCCCCAGAAGCAGAAGCTGCTATGCTTCCTGTACAGCTTGAGAAACCGTAAGGCAATGAAACCTCCTTTCTTTGTAAAGTACCCATTCTCAGGTATTTCTTTATAGCAATGCGAGAACAGACTAATACACTGGATGTGGTGGTGCATGCCTGTAGTCCCAATTACTCAGGAGGCTGGGATGAGACGATGAGAGGATCGCTTGAGCCTGGGAGGCTGAGGCTGCAATGAGCCATGATCGTGCCACCGCACCCCAGCCTGGGTGACAGAGTGACACCCTGCCTCAAAATAAATAAATAAATAAAATAGAACTCTCATGCATTGCTGATGGGAGTCTAAAATGGTGCAAATATTTTGGAGAACTGTCTGTCATTTCTTGTAAAGTTAAACATATATCTACCCCATAACCTAGCAATTTCCCTTCCAGGAATCCACCCAAATGAAATAAAAACATACGCCTGTGTAAATACTTACAGATGAGTCTTCATAGCAGTCTTATTAATAATAGCAAAAAATGAAATAATCAAATGTTTATCAATGGGAGAATGGAGAAACAATTTGTGGAATATTGATACAATGGAATATGACTCAACTCTAAAAAAAGAGACATTCACACAACAGCATAGATGCATCAAAAACATGATGTTGAACGAAAGAAGTCAGATACAAAAGCAAACATGATTTCATTTATGTGAAGTCCAAGAAGAGGCAAAACTCATCCATAAGAATAGATATTGGAACAATGGTTGCCTCTAGTGGGCAACGGGAGGGTTGGGATTGATTGGAAAGGGACACAAGAGCTCTGGGGTGAGAGCAATGTTCCACACGTTTGGTTACTTGGGTATATGTGATTGTTGACGCTCATCCAACTGAACACGTATGGCCTGTGCATTTTCTTTTATAAAAATTACGCCTCCATAAAATATTTATTTAAAAAATTTTTAGAGATTATGGTTAGCTTGGAATTTTTGAGGTTTCACAGTCCTAATTATTTGCATTCATCAGAGTTGTCATCTTTTACAATGCTAGATGACATAACATCTTAACTGTATATCAGGGGTTTTTAACCTGTGGTCTGTTAATAATTTTCAATGAATCCATGAACTCCGTGAAATTGAATGCACAATTTTGCATGTCTATGTGCGTGTAGTTTTCTTTTCCCTTGTGGACTGAGTTCATAGCTATCATTGTACTCTCAAAATGGTCTGTGACCCAAAACATATTTAGAATAGAACCCCTGCATTGGAAGGTTCATGCAGAATGTGTAGAAAACAATATCAGTAAAGATGAGTGAACTAATAAATGACAAATTGTTTCCGGTCGATGTTCAAGGAAACAAGCCCCTAATAGTTTGCAGATTGAAACTGGCAGATGTCAGTGACTCCAAGACACTAACATAAATTTGAATAACTTGGTCTGAGAAATAGAATAAAGCCCTGATAAGAATAGGAGGCAGAGTCAGTGTACTATAAAAAACCTTTCAATTACACTTATAGAAATAGATGTCTGTTATTCAAGAGTATACCATGTTTATTTTAAATATTGAAATTAGGTAGATGAACATAATGGAAGCAATAGTTATGATTCAACTGTAAAAAAATTATTTGATGCTTTTTCTCTTAACAGGAACAAAACAATTACCATAGTCAATGCTAACAGAATTGTATCAGGTTTAACAAAAGAAGGCAATTTTGATGTGGCTCAGTTATGGCAGTTTTCATACAATGAGTTTTGGGAATTGGTTATTTATTCTCAGTGTCTGATAGTAGGGAGACAGTGCAGCATTAAACTGGTGGCATAAAGTTTTAAATATTCTTTGAGATGTGAAGTTGCTCCAAGAAACCTGAGAACCTTGGCTTTTTTGGATGTGGTTATTGACAGGTTTCTGTGGTCTATTCTGTCCTATGTGTCTTGAGTGTGACATCGCCAGGCATTATGGAGAGTGTCTTTGTTGGCCGTTGTTACCTGGGTCCACCTTTGCACTGAGAATTGGCACCAGAGAGAGACATAAAATACAGGTAAGTGCGTCTGAAGGTATAAGTGAACCTGAATCTGTATGAAAACCTAGATGCCTTCCAAACCTGTGATTGTTCAAATAAAAAAAAGGGTGGGTGAGGATGTCGAAACATACCATGCCTTAGTGGGAAACTTTGAGAAAGGAAATACATTTAAAAATTTTATTCTTTACCAGGAAGTATAAGTTAATTAAAATACCATATTATTTTAGTAGAGATGGGGTTTTGCCACGTTGGCCATGCTGTTCTCAAAGTCTCAAGTGATCCGCCCCCTTTGGCCTCCCAAAGTGCTGGGATTACAGGTGTGAACCACCATGCCTGGCCCAGACTGATACATTTTTAAGTGGAAAAAAAAAAGTAAAGCACAGAAGTATGGAACTATTTAAAAAGACTTTATATGTGTATGTTTCTGTAGACATAGAATTTATCTGGAAGTGGTTACAAGACACTGGTAACAACGATTACTTCCAGGCAGGCAACTGGATGGCTGGGGACAGCTGGAGAGAGGGACTTA
This sequence comes from Macaca thibetana thibetana, assembly GCF_024542745.1. Lineage (NCBI taxonomy): Eukaryota > Metazoa > Chordata > Mammalia > Primates > Cercopithecidae > Macaca > Macaca thibetana. The sequence continues at coordinate 35,567,187 of NC_065583.1, forward strand.
TTTTTTACTTCCTGTCCCTTCTTACACTGAAATTTTAGGCCAGTGCACTTATTACCTCCTCCAAAGAAAGAAATAATTATACATATTAGGTCCTAAGAGAAAGAACCAAGAAGTTGATAGAGAAATCAGTGGTTTCAATTATAAAGGCCCATATCAGAGGTCCTAAGGGCAGGGCTCTGAATCGCAGGTATTGATTAGCAATTCAGCTGCTTGGCACTTATACAACTTAGTGTCCCTGGGCATTGGCTTAAGGATGTTGGTGAACCTTTGAAGTCGTGGTTGAAGGGCCAGGAGGTAATACTGTACAGGTCCCTGGGGAAGAAAAATGAGCCTGTGTGACTACAACAGAACAGACTCTGGTCTTGCCCTAGGGCACGCTGTGTGAAGACTGGCTGGCGGTGCACTGCTGTTGGCCTTTTTCCATCTGCCAGGTGGCCCGCGAACTCAAGATGAGGACCTCCCAAGTCTATGAAATCTGTGCAGTCCCAATGACTAAGGACACCCTGGTTTGACAGAGCGAGAAAACTCTTCTTCCTTACTCCCCAACACCCTCCTTTCAAAACTCTGAGTAGAACAACTGCTTTTTCCTAACTTTTTACTGAAATGGTATAAAAATAAATGATTTTCCCCCTATTGTCTCTACTGTTCTTCTTTCTCTACACATGTCCCTGTTGATGACTTTATCATTTGTCTGAATTTGCTATTTCAGTACAGCCATATAAAGCAGATCTAGAGGTGAGTTTTCTTGTTTGTTTGTTTGTTTATTTTCTGAGACAGAGTCTTGGCTCTGTCACCCAGGCTGGAGTGCAGTGGCACCATCTCGCCTTCAAGCGATTCTCCTGTCTCAGCTTCCTGAGTAGCTGGGATTACAGGCATGCACCAACACACCTGGCTAATTTTTGCATTTTAAGTAGAGACGGGGTTTCAACATGTTGGCCAGGCTGGACTTGAACTCCTGACTTCAGGTGATCCACCCTCCTCGGTCTCTCAAAGTGCTGGGATTACAGACGTGAGCCATTGCGCCCAGCCTAGGGGTGAGTTTTGTGCCTCCCCTTTCCTGCTGGAGTTTTGGAAGCTTGCATTTTCCCCTCCAGATTTCTACTGCCATCCTTTCTTTTTTTTTTTTTTTTGAGATGGAGTCTCACTCTGTCGCCCAGGCTGGAGTGCAGTGACCGGATCTCAGCTCACTGCAAGCTCCGCCTCCCAGGTTTATGCCATTCTCCTGCCTCAGCCTCCCGAGTAGCTGGGACTACAGGCGCCCGCTACCTCACCCGGCTAGTGTTTTGTGTTTTTTAGTAGAGACAGGGATTCACCATGTTAGCCAGGATGGTCTCGATCTCCTGACCTCGTGATCCGCCCGTCTCAGCCTCCCAAAATGCTGGGATTACAGGCTTGAGCCACCGCACCCGGCCAACTGCCATCCTTTCATGAGAGATGTCTGAGAAGCTGGAAGAGTTGTTATGTGGCTTTCTTATGTCAAGCCACCTTCCTCAGAGTATCAGGGATGGGGCAGGAGGTGGTTAACTTTAGTTAGCATCTGGACTGGCTGGAAATGTCACTGAAACACATCAGCCATTGTCTTTCCCTTGTCCCAACTCTTCAGGTCTGATTGTTTCAAGGAGAAAGTCTCAGGTTGGTGCCCATCTTGAACACCTCTGTAACACTTAACAAATCTTCTTCAGGCCCCAGGTTCAAAACCTCAGGTAGCAACAGCTGTGGGTGGAATTGTGTTCCCCACCTCCCGTTCCTCCACCAAAAGATATGTTGAAGTCTTAACCCCTGGTAACTGTGAATACGATTTTATCTGGAAATAGGGTATTTGCCATTGTAACTAGTTTAAAATGAGATCATTAGGGTGGGTCCTAATCCAGTCTGACTGGTGTCCTTACAAGAAGAGGGGAAAAGACACAAAGACAGACACACAGAGGGAAGACACGTATGTGAAGACAAAGGCAGAGATGGGAGTGTTGCTGCCACAAGCCCAGGAATGCCTGGGGCTACCAGAGGTTGGAAGAGGCAAGGGAAAATCCTCCCTCAGAGATTTTGGAGGGAGCATGGCCCTGCCAACATCTTGATACTGGATTTCTAGCCTCCAGACCGAGACAGAATAAGTTTTTGTTGTTTTAAGCTACCCAGTTGGTGATCACTTATTTTAGCAGCCCTAGGAAGCGACCGTCTACCATGTTTGGTAGATGTTTTTGTTAGGGCAGCAGCACCAAACAGTGCCGAAGAACCTGGGTTCTGCAGCCTGAAACGCCTCCTCTGTTTACTAATTATACAACCACAGGCAAACTTGCTAACCTCTCTCTGTTTCAGTTTCCTTATCCGGGAAGTGGGATGGTGATAGTACTGACCTCGTAGGGCATGAAGATTGTAAAGCAAGACATTTAGCACACTGCCTGGCAGGTAGGATGGACTCAGTAAATATGTGTGATCACTGTTTTATGGCTACTTTGTATTTGTGGCAAATTATACTAATTTTCCTTCTTTTTTTTTTTTCCTTTGAGACTGAATCTTGCTCTGTCACCCAGGCTGGAGTGCAGTGGCATGATCTTGGCTCACTGCAACCTCCACCTCCTGGGTTCAAGTGATTCTTGTGCCTCAGAGTAGCTGGGATTATAGGCATGTGCCCCCACGCCTGGCTAAGTTTTGCGTTTTTAGTACAGATGGGGTTTTACCATGTTGCCTAGGCTGGTCTTGAACTTCTGGGCTCAAGCCATCCACCTGCCTTGGCCTCCAAAAGTGCTGGGATTACAGGCGTAAGCCACTGCACCCAGCCAAATTATACTAATTTACCATTGGAACATATAGTTTTCCTTTAAATTAAATTCTAGATGAAAGTTGATACTAGAGATGAAGTTGCCCCCACCTCAGAAAAGAAAATTGAATCAATTAAAATAAGAATTTTAAGTAAATAATAACACAGGTGGTAGATGGATATGGTAAACATTGTGAAGGTGGTAAGATACTAATATTAGTAAGCACTTATATGTGCCAGGCACTGTTCAAATCACTCTACGTGTTTTAAGAAATTTATCCTTAACATCCCTCAGAAAGGTGCCATTATATCTCCATTTTCTAGAAAAGGGATCTGAACCACAGAGAGGTTAAGTAACTTACCCAAGGCTAAACGGCTGGCAACACAGGAAATCAGGCACTCGAGGCTGTGCACCTAACCTTTGCACTCATCAGGCAGAGAAGACTTCCAGCCAAGAGGGCCCTCATGGTTGTACAAACCAGAGTTTGCTCCACGGAAGTGAATTCAGCCTGCTCAGCTTTAAAAGGAAGTGTTACTTGCCTGTTTCTCCACCTACCTCCACTGGAACTAAGCAATTCCCATTTGACAAAGTGATTTCCTCTCCTAACCCTCCCTTTTGGATGTCCAGAGCAGCTGCCAGGAGCTAAACCCCTTTGGGAGAAATCAAATGCTCACTGTTGACATTTAATTTATGACAAAGTGTTGCCCTCTCCAAACCAGCTACTGAAAAAAGAAAAAAAAAAAAAAAAAAAAAAAAAGAAAATCCAGGCCGGAGGAACAACCTATTAAATGAAAATAAACACTTTATTGTTTCATGCTAAAAGACGTATTAGGCTTCACACACTTACAGCTGGGAACAATGCACGTTTTTGGCAAAGGAGGCTCGAGTAATCTCTACACGTTCACACGGTTGACCCCTCCCTGCATGAAGAGCAGATGGTGTTTCATGCACAGATTTCTGGCACAGTTCTCCTCTCGTCTGATGTAAAAGGTGTGAGTGGACCTCTAGCCCCCTTTCCCCTTTTGCTTCTTCTGATCAGTCTCGGCGGTAAAGAGAAAATTTAGCACTTCATTAGGGCCACTAACCCAAGTCAATCTCTGGACTCTGAAGCACTGAGTCGACCAGAGAATCACAGAACATAAAACAGAATTAACATGTGGATAGTTTTTTGAAAACCGATGGTAGAAAGTGGTCCTGAAGGGAGGTGGCTTAGGGTCATGACTTCTGATGTCTTCTAGAAGAACATGTTAAGTCCAGGAAAAAAGGACTTGAAAAAAAAAATCTGTGCTCCCAGGAGAAACATTATCCAATACTAGATATTGAAGTGAGACAATAACTCTGACATTAAGCATTCCATTAGCACAGTTTTACAAAAAATTCAGAGTGCTACAAATTTGAGAGTTACCCAACAGTGAAGACACATTCTGTATGTTTTTCTTCTTACTAGAAAATTCCAGACCGGGCGTGGTGGCTCACACCTGTAATCCCAGTATTTTGGGAGGTCGAGTGGGCAGATCACAAGGTCTGGAGATGGAGACCATCCTGGCTAACACGGTGAAACCCCATCTCTACTAAAAACACAAAAAATTAGCAGGGCGAGGTGGCATGCGCCTGTAATCCCAGCTACTCAGGAGGCTGAAGCAGGAGAATCGCTTGAATATGGGAGTCAGAGCTTGCAGTGAGCTGAGATGGCACCACTGCACTCCAGCCTGGGCGACAGAGTGAGACTCTGTCTCAAAAAAATGAAAATTCCTTTTGGTTTTCCAGGATACAAAGTGTGGAACAAATCCCTGATGACTCCATATGGGTAAACAACACCAACACACATGCAACAGACATATTACAGTAATCCATACAGATTATTAGAAATTACAAAACCAGAAAACAAGCCCCTAAACCTCTTGGCTTTACAGTGGAATATACTAAGGAAATAAGTTGCCAGCCCTGGAACGCTCTATTTTTTGGGATGAAGATACAAAAATTTTGGAAGTCCTTAAGTGTCCACTGCCCTAAGCAATCATTTTTTTATGTATGCTATATATGTAAGGTTTATTTATACAATATTCCATAATGACTAACACATTATACCCCTTTTATAAACATTATTCACATACATATTAACTCATAGAGATTCTCTTTGGTCTGTTAAAAACACTATACTTAAAAAAATAAGCAGAGACACAAGAGTCTATAGTTTTTCTGCTTATGTTTCCATGGAGGTGTGAATTTTTCTCTTTATTTTCTCCTTCCTCTTTTTACCCTTAACACCCTTTCCCCTTGACCCGAAGTGTAGTAATAAGAAACAATAATTCCGGGAGATGAAACTCAGATGTCACCATTAGCAAACTATTCTACTGCACATTTCCGGGTTGGCTCTTTGTGATCATTCAAGCCCATCCTTGCCTCCTCCCTGACATCCCCAACACTTTGTGGTCCTTGATCATTTGGAATCTGTATGCTGTGTTTTAAAAAATATCTGGTTTACTGGCTAAGCAGGTTCGAAGGAAGAGCTAAATCCTTATGAAACCCTCCACTATACCTCGTGGAAAGTTCCCAGAGACTTAAAAAACAGGACGTGTTTTTTAAAAAAATTAGGAGTGGTGGTTTAGGAGTGGTGGTTTCCTATTGTTCAGTTGTAAGGCGGAAGCCAGTGCATGAAGATGGAAATGTGACTAAGAGGGCTTTGAAGACAAGGCGTAAATAGCCAGTGTGCTCAATCACACCTCTTCCCTTCTCACCTGCCACGTAGCAGATAAAGCCAGAACTCTGGGGCTTCTGGTGGTGTATTATCACTTCCTCCTGTGGTTAACCGAGAGAAGGGTGTGGCTAAGAAGTCCAAATTATTCATCGCATTAAAAGATGGCTGCCAGTTTAACCCCTGCATGTGACAGTTTCACATAGAAGAAAATATTTCTGTAACCTACAGATGCAATCCTTACTCTGATCCTGGTTTGGCTGATGCTGGTTCCTGTTTACAAGCAGGGCTGAATGAAAAACTGAGGATGCTTCAGTGTAAAATTAGGATCTGAACTTTAAAACAACCAACATATCCCAGTGATGCTGCACTTGTGTTATTGTCTTTGATAATCAGAGCAGCATGTGCTTTTAAAAATCAAATTCTTATTGATGTCTTAAGAGAGGAGGAGAAGATGAAAATACATGGTTCAAATAACATCAGGGTATTTATGAATTTCATTTATGTGAGCAATGTCTCTTGCAGGTTAGCACAGGTAATTTTAAAATTGTATTTTAGATTATAGCCTTTTTTATTTAAAAAAAAACAAGGAGTAGAATGTCTTCTAATGGCTTGTTCTTTATGATGACTTATTTATGAACATAAAGGATGCATGGTTATAAGTGATATTTATATCTTTCTACTTGAAATAGCCTCTTTGTAAGCATTACAGTTTGGTATCTTTCATATAACATCATGAATTTTTTTCTTGTCTGAGACTCTTTATGTACCAAGTCTTTATTTCCTTGATCACTATGTTCTATTAGAAATCCCTGGGGTCAGAAGGTATCGGGGGAAAAGACAGATGGAAAAGAATGAAGATGTGGCAGAGGGATGCAGGATGCTTGGTGGGGATTCGGGCTGGGGTGATGGCTAGGGGACATTGTGCTGAAGCACTGGCCTCTTCGGATTGAACACCAGAGAATATGATGTCATCTGCTGCATCACTCTAAATCTGATCTGGAGAGACAGGCCAGACCACAGAGCTGGAAGGCATTGGATGTCCTGTCTTGTCATTTGTTAGGTGCCAAGCTGTGAGAAATTAGCAAGATAAAGTTTGGCTTTGACAACAGCAGTGAGTAACAGAGGGATGGGAGTCTGGTGTAACCTGTAGCAGCACATGACTCACTAGCTTTTCTCCATTCTGGCCCACTACCCATTAATACTGTGGGTGAAGACAGATTTGCTCTTCCTCCTATTACTCTGCTGTCTTGGAGGCCAGACTATTGGTATCCCTGTACCATCCCTGATGTTCAAGGAATATCATGCAGTCCACAAACTCTCTAATGAGCAGTTTCCATCCCGGCAGATCGTTTGCTGTCTTCTGCATCCCAGTTGTCAGGAACTCGTCCTGGGAAGATGACCAAAGCAGGTTCTGTAAAGTAAAAAGGATTTCAGAATCTGTTGTGTGCGAATGCAGTTGGGAAGAACTATAATTCTTCAGAATTCTTATACCTTTTGGGCAGAAAGTCATCTTCTCACAGAAGAGATGCTGTGTTCTTCTGAGTGCATCATATCAGGAGGCACACAGTATCTGTTTCCCCATTGCTGGTGATGCTAACTTGGTGTTTTGGTTAAGGTGATTGTCTACTGTAAAGTTGTGATTTTTTTTTCTTCTGTGACTAATAAGTATCTTGCGAGCAGATATTCTGAGACTTTCCAAGTTTTCATCCACAAGTTTTAATATTCATTCATGGTTATTGCATGAACCAATTGTTACTGAGTGGTTGCCAAATGGTTTTTTTTTTTTAAATTCCATAATTCCTTTTACACTTAGAGGTTGTCACTTGACCATAAGGGAGAGCTTTTCCTTCTCCCATATTTATTTATTTATTTATTTGTTTATATCAGTATAGGCTCAGGGATTCCTATTTCGTTCTATGGGTTATCATCCGTTACTGCCAAACCCCCTTCTCCTGCTCTAAACCCTGAATCTGATGATGAAGAAATAACAGACACACACATATTAAGAGACATTCCATAAAACAAATGGCTTATACTACTCAAAATTCCAAGACCATGTAAGAAAATGAATCTTGAGGAACTGTTCCACATTAAAGGAAACTAAAGAGGTATGACAACTACATGCAAGATGTGGTCTTGAAAAGGATCCTAGAAAAGACTTGTGAAATAATTTTTCTATAAGGGAAAATAGGCCAATTGAAAAAATAGTAGGGCAATTGAATAAGACCTGTAGACTAGTTAATAGTACTATATCAACATTGATTTCCTGATTTTCCTGGTTTTATTAGGGTTATGTAAGAGCATATCCTTATTTTAAAAAAATATACACTGAAATGTTTAGGGATAAGTGGGCATTTAGTCTCTAACTTACTCTCAAATGGTCCAGAAAAAATAAAAATGAACCTGGTAAAATGTTAACTTTTGGGGAACCTAGTGGGAGAGTTTACAGGAATTCTTTGCACTATTTTTGCAAACATTTATAACAGTCTGAATTTATTTCAAAAATAAAAAGTTAAAATCCGTGAGCCCCCAGAATTTCTCTGAGGTCTCAAATATTGTATTTTGATGACCAAACTCAACCTGCATTCCTATGATCCTCACACATGGAATCAATATCCTCCCCTCCCTGGCCAATGTCTCGCCTCCTTTCTCTTCCTAGGCTGAGGATGCTCCAGAGGAACGTGCAGCCAAACCTGTCTGGCAGTGCCTTGTGAGCTGAGGGCAGGTGGTTTGATTGCACATAACAGGAGGTCGTTCTTTATGACTTTGTTGCATGGCTCTTGGCCCTTCTGAGTACAAATAAAGTCCAAACTAACCATGCTGGAGGAGGAAAGGAGAAAGCTAAAAGGATGATGGGAAATTGGTTCGATAATTTTCTATCTCCTGTCCAATTTTCTTTCATCTAGACCCTGATTTCTTTTCTGTCCAGGGACTCGTGCTGATGTAACAGGCTAGTTTTCTCTTTGGGGAAACTTTAATAATGATCACAGCCTGATTCTTTGTGGGGGTGGTGTGGAACAGTCAGATCTTACAAGCCATTTGTGGAAGTCTTATCACATCAATTTGGGGAGTCTTACCTAAACTCCCAACTTATGAAGGCAGAACTAAGATCTGTGGCTCCAGAGACCCAATGTACCAGAGAAGCCCCAGCTTTCAAGCAGGCAACCACATTTGGGCTCAAAACTGAGTTGCTCTGAGCTCCCAGTACCTGCAAATGCAATGCAGCACTTCCTCATTAGCTAATGTGCTCCACTCAGCACAACAGCAAGTAAGAGCTGTCAGAGGCTCCAGGTGGCTGCTTTGCATTCAGCGGGAGAAACAGGCATTCTGTGATTACGAGGATGCATTCTGTGTCTCACCATGTCAATAAATTACACAGGATTTGGAGTTATGTTGTCTTCACTACACACCACTGAACATGGGCGGGGGTTTCATTTGGTTATCACCAATTTTAGCCCTCAAAAGGAAGGCAGTCTGCCTTAGACATATCCTGCCTCTCCTCCCTGTGCCTAGGTTGGTGCCAGTGCTGATACTGGGTGTCCTCCTATGGAGAAGGTTCACCCTGTTAATATCACAATGGGCTCAAAGATGGCGGCTTTGATCTGTATTATCATTCTTGGTGTCGGCAGCTGTGAGAATGTCCCTTCCAGATTACAGCTTCTGCATTCCAAGAGAGTAGCAGTGGTTTGTTTGCTCTTTTTAACTACCTTTATTGTGATGTAACATTTCTGAGAACAAGTGCAGGGGCAGGGAAGTAATAAGGAAGTTACTGCCAAGGGAAAGCTGGATGCCACATTAATCTGACCGTCCAGGTTGTGCTAAATGATGTAGAAAGAACTTCAACTCCAAGATCAAGTGACATTTTAATAGGCACCCAAAAAATCCCATCAATGGGAGGAGGTGTGACTTTTCCTAGGCTGGCATTGTGCGGTATGAAGTAGCAGCCCTTATTAGCACTGTGTCTACAAGCCAGAGGGTTTGGGATCAGGCAGGTAATAATTCTTTGTTTACTGAGTACTCAGAAGACAAGTCTATTTGAAGTAAAAAACAAAAACAAAAACATCACCAAACCCCCCTGATGTCTGGAGATAACTTTTTCATCCAATCTTTTTTAGATGGAATTTCACCCTTGTGCCCCAGGCTGGAGTACAGTGGCACGATCTTGGTTCACTGCAACCTCTGCCTCCTGGGTAGCTGGGATTACAGGTGCCCACCACCACGCCCAGCTAATTTTTGTATTTTTAGTAGAGATGGGGTTTCGCCATGTTGACCAGGCTGGTCTCGAACTCCTGACTTCAGGTGACCCACCTGCCTTGGCCTCCCAAAGTGCTAGTATTATAGGCATGAACCACTGTGTCTGGCCTTTCGCTCTACCTTAACTGAGGTGGAAAGCAGTTAGCAGCCACAGACTGGAGCCAGATTGCCTGGGTTTATTTCCAAACCCCACAATTCCTAGCCTTGTGACCCTATGGAAGTTTCTTAATCTCTCTAGGCCTTAGTTTCTACCAGTAACATGGGAGTAGTAATAGTATTTATTTTGTCTGTTTGTGGGAGTTTTAAATAAGTCGATGTTTGATATCAGTAAAGCACATGCAACAGGGTCTGACACATAGCAGGGACTCTATAATTGTTGGCTCAAAATTATTATTATGGACTAAAATACCTCCTGAAGGCTATTTCTTGTGGTCCTGCTTCATAATTATCTCAAAGAACAGAAAATCCTACAGGTAGAAACAGGTCATTAAACAGTGGCTGTCACACTTGTTACTAGAATTTCTTCTGTCCTAAAAACCTGTCCCAGTTTCCTAAGTTGAGTTCTGTAAATTTTACATTCCTATCTATCAAAGGATAATAATGGACAGTAACAAAGATAATAATACCTTAGTGTTTATTTTGTATGGTGTTGTGAGATGTCTTCTATTATTATTCCCTTTATATAGATGAGAAAACTGAGACTCAGATAGGTGAAGTGACTTGCCTAAAGTCACACAGCAAGTCACACTTTAGGTACGACTCAGGTGTTCCAAATCTATATCCTGGGCTCTGAAATCCTGTGCCAAAGAAAGGTTGGGGGAGTGAGGGGCAGAGAGAAACAGAGAGAGAGAGAGAGAGAGAGAGAGGGCAGAGGGCTAAAGGGAGGAAGAGAAGAGACTCACAACTAGTAATAAGTATTTTCTGAATGAGTAAATGGGTGCAGAAATTCAATAACTACACCCTAATGATAACAAAGGAAATGATATTTTATGTCTCATGTATACAATTTCAAACAACCATTTTGGCTGTTTTTTTTTTTTTTTTTTTTTTAAAGATGTCAGTTTGCTTTTTGTTTGCTGCATAGTTACTGCTTTAAAGAGCTACGAGGGCCAATTCCTCTAAAAGGTGAGTTCTTAAGATCTCACAGTCCTGAATGCTAGTGCCTAAGCCAAGTCCCTTGTTTTAGAGATTGGGAATGGGGTGGAGAAAAGGGCGGTCATTTGCCTCTCCGTTTGTAATAACTCCAGTAGCATCTTCCCTATGTTCATCCTTCCTATGACAGGCCTTCTTGTCAGGATAAAAGGGAATTCATTTATTCTCCAATTGTTCATTGTATGATCAAAAATGTTTGATAAATGAAAGACTGCTAGTGGCGGTGCAACCCCGTCTCTACTAAAAACACAAAAAATTAGCCAGGCGTGGTGGCGGGTGCCTGTAGTCCCAGCTACTCGGGAGGATGAGGCAGGAGAATGGTGTGAACCTGGGAGGCGGAGCTTGCAGTGAGCCGAGAGCACGTCACTGCACTCCAGCCTGGGTGACAGAGCGAGACTCCGTCTCAAAAAAAAAAAAAAAAAAGAATGTTAATGGAACCTTCCCCATGGAGAGTTTCCTGGACAGGTTGAGCTTGTTCCTGCTCTTCCCACTATGCTGCGTGTCTGGTTCCTTCTTAGTCTTCAGGTCTCAACTCGAATGTCATCCCTTTGGAGAACCTTCCCTGGCCACCCTACGTAATATAGCTTATGCCCGTCAGCCATTCTTTGTCCCGTCACTTTGTTTCTTTCGTAACATCTGACATGTAGAAATTCTCCTGCTTGTTTACCATTTACTCCCTTCCTGCAGGTAGGAACCTTATCCGTGTTGTTCACTGCTGTATCCCAACTGTACGGAACAACACCTGGCACACAGCCCATAGTAGATGCTCAGTTGATATCGTTGAATGAAAAATGAATAAATGAATGAAGTGACATTGGTTTTTGCCCAGGAAGAAAACATTCTGCGACTTTAAATGGAGATGGAGTGAGAGCAGCACTTGCCTGGAGCCCATAGGTCATAATGGACGCCTAGCGGGGGTTTAATCAGTACATGCATTTTCTGAACTACAAAGTGTGCCAGGGACATTTCATTTCTGTTAATTGGCACCAAGGAGGAGGGGTTGTTATCGAAATCACCAGCCAGCTGGAGGCATGTCCGTGTCAGATCTATTTGCAAATTAGAATGGACATTTCATAAACCGTGTCAACCTTGGGAAGCGGCAAGCACCCAGAGGGGCAACACCAATGTGCTTGCTGGCTGTATCCGGGGGTACACACAGCCCTAAATCTGCAACCTTCAGCAGATGAGGTGGTGAGGTGGTGGGGACCACCAGATGAGAAGAGATTGGCGAGGATTACGGCATAAAATGCATTTTAAAATCGTTGTCATATTGCCCCAGCCCTGGCACCACTGACCAGCTTCTCTGAAAGGTCAGAGAACAAAGAAACAGATGTCTCATCCTTCAGAGCCGGCCCACCTTTGCTACTGGTTGCCCTGGACAAGTGATGTATCCTCCGAGCTTCAGCTGTTTGATCTATACGTAGGGGAGAATAACACAACTCGTGGGGGCCTTGTGAAGATTAAGTGAGAAAATGAATGTAAATAACGATAATGGTAGTGAACATTACAGTATTTTCTTGTGCTGGGCACTGTGCTAATGACTATTTACATTGTCTCACTTAATCCCCACCAAACCATTAATTGTGCTTTTGCACAATTAATACCTGCATTTTACAAGGGAGGGAACTACAGGTTGGAAAAGTTAAATGCCTTGGCCATGGTGACACAGCAAGGAAACATGGGGCCTGTATTTGGATTCAGGTCATCTGACTCCACTGGGCTCTTAGCAACCCTGTAGTAACAAACCCTCTAAGGGATTCACAAGGTACCTGGCATTTAGCCCACAACTAATGAATGGCAGCTAGTAAGAGATTCTGTTCTTTTTTTTTTTTGAGATGGAGTCTCGCTCTGTCGCCAGGCTGAAGTGCAATGGTACAATCTCGGCTCACTGCAACCTCTGCCTCCCGGGTTCACGCCATTCTCTTGCCTCAGCCTCCCAAGTAGCTGGGACTGCAGGCGCCCGCCACCACCCCTGGCTAATTTTTGTATTTTTAGTAGAGACGGGGTTTCACCATACAGGCCACCAAACTCCTGACCTTGTGATCTGCCCGCCTCGGTCTCCCAAAGCGCTGGAATTACAGGCGTGAGCCACCGTGCCTGGCCTGAGATTCCATTCTTATATTTAGCATTCTTCCTGCTCATCCTGCTTTCAAGCCTATGTCATCCTGCAAATTTCTCCAACAGCTACCACTTCTGGGTCCACTTCTGCATACCAACATCTGGCCTCGCCTCACTCGATTTTCCCAGTCACAGTGTGAAGTGCTGATTATTGCTCCCACTTTTCTGATAAGTAAAGAAAGGCTCAGAGAGGTTTGTTAACTTGGTCCAAGGTCAGATAGCTGACACGTGGGGTCAGGATTTGAACCCAGGGATGTGTGACTCCAGAGTCCAGGCACCCCCCTCTTCATGTCACATTTCTCTGTGCTGCTCATTTTTCAAAATCTTTCTTCTTCACAAAGCTCTCTTGACAACTAAAACACTCTCATTGTTCTCCCCTCTCACTTCTGTCTGATAGAGCCTAGCTTGCCGTTGTGCTTTGTTTTGAATTGTGCCACTACATCTACATAAATGGTAATAGCTACCATTTATTGAACACTTCTATGTACCCAATATCGTACTCAGAGCTGGACATGCCTGAACTTGTTTAATCCTGCTGAGAACTCTACTAGGAGGTGCATGGTCTGATCCTCATTTTACAAATGAGAAAACTGAGGTCTAGGGATGTGTCACTTTTCCAAGTTTCTTTAGTTATTTGCCAAAGGAAATATAGCCAGTAACAAAGCTGTGAGAAAGCCCCAAGTGATCCATTTCCAAATCTCATCATCCCAGCTATTATATTAATTACTTCTCCAGATCTTGTGACATTCTAGTGGACTGGGAACATAGCTGGTCCTTGACTGATGCTTTTAGTTCTCTGTTGGAGGCCGCCATAACAAAGAAGTCCTAAGCTCCAAAACTTGCCAACATCTAAAAACAACTTAAGCTTAAAAAAGAATTCAGCTTATAAATAGCATGTGCAGAATAGAATATTTAGAAATGTGGTTCTGATATCTAAAATTAGCCTTCCCTTCAAAACAGTATCACCCCTTCTGACTGATGTTTCATTCCTTGTCATGGAAGCTAGTGCTATCTCTCTCTAGCTGTGACTGACATGTCCTCTTTGTGCAATGTCGTCCTCTACCCTCTCCTTGACAGAGACATAAGACATCTCTTACAGAGTTGGAGAGAAGGTGGTGATGGGGCTAGCAGGAATGTGGGTACCACCTTTTGAAGGCACTATTTATTTGAATTCCTTTTTGGACCTCCAGGCCTGTTTTAGCTGCCTCCGTACGTTGTGACTCAAGCTTCCTTTCTACTTATTTGTGAGGGTCTCCTGAATGCAAATAGTCTTCACAATCCTCTTGGGTGGTCAGGGAGTGGTGATTCTCATGGGAAGGTCATTAGGATGGTGCTAGCCTCCAGGACGTGTGTGACCTACAGCAGTCAAACCCCAACATCAAAAATGGCTCTCATCAAGTCAGTCGGTCATGCTAGCACTGATTCCAAGAGCATTAACACAAAATGCACACAGTTACAAAACAGCCTCTGCAGATGTCTTTTGCCTTTCTCCCTAGGTCTTGGCTGGCATTCTTTTAGTCCTTATCAGGCTGCAGCTCTTGTCCATCCAGCAGTGACCCCGTTTGCCTAATTAGCTTGCATATGTGGGTGTGTATCTACCCCCAAAGGAAATTGCATTTGAACTTTGGATAAACACCAGCAAGGAACACTGGAAGAAGATGTCAGCTCTCTGAGCCCTTTTGTTCCTGCAGAGGAGATGGAAGTGGGGGTCATTTTGGAAATCATATCCCTCTTCTTGTGGGACTCTGCTCTGTATCATTTAGAGTGAGGACAGGCAAAACCAGAAATAATCTCACGAAGACAGAGCGACCTGGGGAATGCAAAATGATCACTGTGTTTTGATGTCAGTGACCCAGAACCACATTGCAAGCTTCAGTTCTTTTTCAAGTGGTTTGGCTGTGTCTGGTAACTCTGGGAGCAGCGGTAGATTTGCTTTTTGGATTTCTCTGTGCATAAAAGTCTCAGTTATCTTACTGAGAGAGCAAGACCTAACCTCATGGATTTTTTCTGGGAGGGCTTGACCCTCTGTGATAAACCCTCCTCCATCTCCATCCCCATCCTAGCTAGCTCAGCAGCACATCTCATTTGTCCATGCCCTCCAATCTCAACCATGTTGATAGTTGCCATTGAAGAAGAGGGATTAAGGTTTTGGCTTAGAGCCCTGGGTTCCAGGCCTTGTTGCCTTGGACAGGTCATTTGACCTCTGAGCCTCAATTCTAATCTTTAAAATGAGAAAATAGCAGTACTTCTGTCATAGGGTTGGGTAAAATTAAATGACACCATGTATGTAGCATGTAAAGTACTTGGCATATAGTAGGTACTTGACACATGATGGCAATTATTGCTGGATGAGGAGTCAGGGTTGTTACTTTTCTTTTTTTTCAGTTTCCATTACACCTCAAACTAGTTTTGTGATCTTAAGCAAGGAATTGAAACATTCTGAGTCTCAGTTTTCTGATCTGTAGTCTGGAGACAAAAATAGCATTCCCGGGCCAGGTGTGGTGGCTCACGCCTGTAATCTCAGCACTTTGGGATGGTGACGCAGGCAGATTGCTTGAGCCCAGGAGTCTGAGACCAGTCTGGGTGACATAGCAAAAGCCTACCTCTACAAAAAATACAAAAATTAGCCGGGTGTGGTGGCACATGCCTGTAGTCCCAGCTACTTGTGGGGGTGAGGTGGGAGAATCTTAAGCTGGGGCTGCTGAGGGTGCATTGAGCTGAGATTGTGCCACTGCACTCCAGACTGCGTGAGGGGAATGGGACCTTGTCTCAAAAAACAAACAAAAAATAAACAAGCATTTCCCTGCATACTCACAAGGTTCTTATGATAATTTATTAGAAGATTAACAGCAGCAGCAGCAAGATCTCATTTCAGTTTCAGATTCTGAGAAGCTGCTTTTGGTTTCTATGGTTGGCTACCTTGAGGTCCCGGGCAAGGCCCAGAGGAGAGTTACTTTAAAAGCCCCCAAATCACTTGAAAGCAATTTGGGCATGGCCACAGCCTGTATTTCCCCATTCAGAAGCAACAAGGTGTCACAAAACAGGTGTAGTTGGAAAAATTCTTGTCAAAATTCCTCCAAACCAGGATTCTCAAAACCAGACATGTTGGTGCATCAACATCAGTTCCCAGCAATGAATCAAAGCCTTAGAATCTGAGGCACAGGCCGGGCGCGGTGGCTCACGCCTGTAATCCCGGCACTTTGGGAGGCCGAGGCGGGCGGATCACAAGGTCAGGAGATCGAGACCACGGTGAAACCCCGTTTCTACTAAAAATACAAAAAATTAGCCGGGCGCGGTGGCGGGCGCCTGTAGTCCCAGCTACTCAGGAGGCTGAGGCAGGAGAATGGCGTGAACCCGGGAGGCGGAGCTTGCAGTGAGCCGAGATTGCGCCACTGCACTCCAGCCTGGGCGACAGAGCGAGACTCTGTCTCAAAAAAAAAAAAAAAAAAAAAAAAAGAATCTGAGGCACAGAAGCCAGATGGGAGCTCAAACCTTCAGGCAGAATATCTATGGCCTTAGGTTGCAATATTTGCTTTCAGTAGTGTTTACCAAATATCTCTATGGGTTTCACTAAAAATTCCATATGGTACATGTGTGGGAGAAGATAAGTGAGGGATGCAGGGTAGTGGTTGTGAGGGAAGTTGTGGGGAGGGGAAGAAAGGAATGGGATTGGGAGAGGCACACAGTGGACCTCTGATATTGACAATTACTATTTTTAAAAAAGCTGGGTGGCAGGTATATGGTTATTTATATGATCCTGTATAATTTCATATCTGTGAAGCATTTAATAATAAAAAGGGGAGAAAAGCAGAAAGGAGGCCCCAAATCCAGAAAAAATTAATAAGGAACAAACAATACTCTATGAGGGATGTATCTATTTTCATCTCTCCCGTCAACCACTGTATCTCCATTGCTTCTCACAGAGCCTGGTCCAGAGTGGGTGATGGATCACTGCTGTTGAGTGAATAGATGGATGGATGGGTGCATCTGTAACCTCCTCCATGCCCCCCATCATCCCCCACCATCTTTGACTTGATGGCACACCTTAGATCCCACTTCGCTGCCTTCTGTTTGTCAAAGTGTAGATCAGTGGGCAGAGGGCCTCCTGGGAACACTGTTTCTGCTTTGGTCTAGGACATAATCTAGGCCTGGAAAACGGTCTGCTTGATCATTTAACACTGATCTATTGCAAATAAAATGTCCTTGTATTATTTATTCTCCATGACATCGATTTGCTGCAAGGATCTTTGGAGTTAACGCCTCTGGTCTGGTCCTGCCTGCCAAACACATTACCTAAGTGACTGTCTTTCATGGTCATCTGAGAGGCTGCTGGAAGTACTAGTACTATCTTCTCTTAGCCAGAGAGAATCGGGGTCTTTTCTCTCAAGATATAAACAAGAGAAGCATCAGTGGCGGCAGCTGCTGGCCCGGCACTACCCCGTGCCAGCTTGCTAAGCACTTGGTCCCAGCTGGAAAGACTTGATAGGACTTTGCCGTTCTGCCTGCCACAGCTGTTCACTTCCCAGGAAGGGAGTCCAGAAGCTATGTGGCTGCCTGTGTGGTCAGACGTGGGTGAGAGGATGAGGATGGATGCTTGCTCCCCTCATGGAAACAGATAATTTCCGTACCTGCCAAACCAATGGCAGAGGAGCTGGGAAGCTCACAGGCATTGCTGAGGCCTTTGAAGGTGTTAGCTGAGAAAGGCAGACCAGCGAGCATGGAGCTGCCCTCCCTCCCATGCAGCGCCTTTCCTAGGCCAAGGACCAGGTGAAGGTGATTGTCAAGGGCTGGACAGTGGTCAGGAGTGGGCTGGATGGAGTGCTGGGCTTGTTAGCAGAGCTCTTGGCTTCTGAGTGACCTCTCTGGGTCCTATGCTCTACTCCAGGGTCACAGTTAAGATATTTAGCAACCAGGATGGCATAGGCACTGGCCAACTGGAATGGAGATGGGCTTTATTGCTGGAGGTCTTAGCTGCACCTGGCCTGAGCTTTTAGGTGCTGGATGTTAGAGTGATGGGGAGCACCTGAGGGAAGGACCAGGTTGTGGGTGTGAGGAGGCCTTGGGGAGCTCAGAGCATCCACCGTTCACCTATTAGTACAAACTTCTTTTGACATTCTACCAACCAGTGTGGCCACAGTCCTGCTGGGTGTCAGGACTGAATGTTGGCTCTGC
The DNA here is from genome assembly GCF_024542745.1 of Macaca thibetana thibetana. Classification (NCBI taxonomy): domain Eukaryota; kingdom Metazoa; phylum Chordata; class Mammalia; order Primates; family Cercopithecidae; genus Macaca; species Macaca thibetana. Next base: position 35,585,340 of record NC_065583.1, read on the forward strand.
CATACCATATGAGAAAGGTGGATTGGAGCCTCTCACTTTATGTGAATCAGAATCACTTAGGGATATTGTTAAAAGCACAGACACCCGGAACCCACCTCCGAACTATCGAGTGAGACTCCCTAGGGCCCAGGCCAGGCTTACTACACTCCTAAGACCTGACTGTCCTGGATCAGCTGATCCCTAAGTATTCAACTGCGACTTTCGAGGGGGTTATGAGGACTTGAGGGATGGGGGGTCCAGCACAGTCTCTGGGGGGAATATGCCTAATTCAGGGGCAGGTCATGTGGGTGAGTGAAGCAGGTTGCTGTGACACAGACGTTGAAGAATGAATGTTCATTTATTTGAAGCCGCCTTGACCCTGATCCAGCCCCCTGGATTGCTGCTGCCGGGGAAGGCAGGCCTGGTGTGGACGGACCCCCTGACTTTTCAAGACAGACTGGAGGTCACTGAGCTATGATTTGAGTCAGTCCTGCATCTCATCAAGACACAGGTGGGGGCGCTGCTTTAAACCCTTCCTGCTCTGAAAGCCCTGTCCGTGGAATGGGTGAAGGGTGAGGGTGAGGCGGGTTCCACACGCAAAGGGAAAGAGACAAGTCCTAAGTAAAGATCTTGATGCTGCTCGATGGGACCATTTCCTCAGGTGAGGTCCTCAGAGTATGTCCCCAGCTGGGCATGATCCACCTTCCCTACTCAGATGTCTCCCATTTTCCCCCAATCAAATCCTACTCTTAGCAGTTTTCATAGCACCAAAATGCCAGAGTCTAACCACATGGCAAAGGGGCACTCTTCCTAGGTACTGTCTGAACCTTAGCTGAGGGGTGATGCTCTCACAAGATGGAATTTTCACCTTCAGATTTGAGGGGCTGGGGTTCTACCTGGGATCTCTGGAATGTTCCACAAGGGAATAAATTCCTCTAAGTATTAAGTGAATTTGGGTCCATTGCTACATTTAAACCCAAATGCTGAAGATCTTCTCCTGCTTGGAATACCCTTTTTCCCACCACTTTGTGTATCTGATTCTCTCTTGTCCTTCAGGACTCAGCTTAGACTGTGTTCTGACTTTCAAGATGAGGCTGTGTCAGTCTCCTTTCAGCGCCACAGTCCCAGGCAGGCCCTTCTGTTAGAATTTCTTCACATGAAATTTCAACAGCCTGCTTGCTTAAAAACATCCCAGTCTAAAATTTGTTAGGTGTTCATCACGCCAGCACTGTTTAAGTCACTTTGTGTCATTATCTCAGATAATCCTCATAATATCCCAATGACGTTGACACTACACTGTATTATTCCTATGTAAGAAAATGAGGCTCTGAGAGATTAAGTAACTTGCCTGATATCCCATGGTCAGAAAGTGGTAAATGAAGACCTGAACTGTGTTTGTGTGCAGCGGAGCGTTCTAGGCTCTTTCGCATTTGCAACCAAAAATGCACTCTGCTGCCTCCTGGCAGTCCAGAGTCAGTATCCTAAAGTCAAGGATGGGTTTTTGGTTCATACAGCAAGTCCCAAGTTGGGCTCTGAAGTCAGACAGTTTGAGACTGCGTCCTTGCTCTGCCATCATCTGTGGTTAACCTTCAAGCTTCAGTTTCCTTCTCTGAAATGGGGACAATCTACCTGTCTTATAGGGATATGGTGGAAATTACATGACAGGATGTGTTTATCATCTTCACTGCTGTGCCTAGCACATAGTAGATGTTAAAAACATGTTGGGGCTGGGTGTGGTGGCTCATGCCTGTAATCCCACACTTTGGGAGACCAAGACATGGGGAGGTGAAGCCGAGGAGTTTGACGCTAGCCTGGGTAACATAGTGAGACTTCATCTCTACAAAACATGAAACAATAAATTTACAAAGCATGTTGGTGGAATGAATGAGATAAAGCTGCCAGTGAAGCCAACTTTTACTTGGAAAAAACATCCTTTACCCCTTTAAAACCCTCTTAAAACTCCAAAAGGTGGGATTTGCTTTGGGAGAGGGTAAGTTGGATGCTGCGCGTGGGTGAAGAGGCTGGAGGGAGTGGAGTTGGCAAGGCTTGGAGTTGTTTGCATCTCTCAGAGAGGTTATCCCATAGAGATAATAAATAGATGGTGGGAAGAATATTTCATTTCATTTGGAAGGCATGGACATCTCCATTCCATTTAAGCACCCTGCTTGTCAGTCACAAAACTTAAAAATTAACTAGATACATTGCCACTGAGGAATAGACTAAATATTTGGTCGGTCAGTCATGCCATATCTCTGCCACTCTGAGTGTAGAGTAGACGGCTAAACATTGCTAAACTCATTGAGAGTGCTTTTTGGTAAAGATGAGGAATGGGTACTTATACTTTGACCAGTCACACAATGCCTCCCTGTTCTTGGACTTTATCTCATTTCTCCATCTGGATTATTATATGTAGTTCAATGAGGCACGGATTTGGGCATGTTGATTTTGTGGAACTAATGGGTCAATATCTCATGTTTGTTTGAGTCCACAAATGTGAGATATTGACCCAAAGTTTGTGAGATATGGACCCAAACATGATTGACATCATTAGAACAACATGCTATCATGTTGGCTCTACCAGTGCCAAAGGTCTGACACAATGGCAGTATTTTATGGGAGGAGTATGGTTTTGTTTTGTTTTATTAAGGTCTGGAAAAAGTCTGTGGACAATTCCATTTGCCGAGTGTGTGAGTGGGTATGTAAAAGACACATGTTTTGAATCCCATGACCTTCAAGAACTATCTAGGGGAAAGGTCTAACTAGATACGTCTTTCTCTCTCTCTCTCTCTCTCTTTCTTTCTTTCTTTCTCTCTCTCTCTGTCTCCCTCTCTCCCCCCTCCCCCCCTCCCTCCCTCCCTCCCTCCCTTCCTTCCTTCCTTCCTTCCATTCTTCCTATCTTTCTTCCTTTCTTTCTTCTTGCACCCAGCCTTAGTGGCAAATGTTATTTATGCGTTAAAGTGCCTACATTGATGGGCATGCAATAAATGTTATATCACAACAATTAAGTTTAATGAGACTTAATGGGTTGTCTCACAGCTTTGCCTTGGCTTCCTGGGACGCCTCCTCTATCCTGATTACAAGGCTCTGACTGGCTGGTCCTGCTCCACGTCAGTTCCATCTTTGCGGGGTCATCTAGTTTTGCCCCATTCATTGCAGACCCTGTCCTTTCCTCACCCTGTCAGGGAATGTAAGGTTGCCCCACCCCTTGTCTCCTTTAGCCTCTTCCTTTGTGCTTTCCCTCAATCTTCTTTCACTCTTACTCTTATGCCTACTTTCTTTCCTCCATATTTTCTTTACCCCCCCCCCCTTTCTCCTCCTTTCCCCCGTTTTCTCCTCCAGCCTTCTTTGTCCTACCCCTTTTATAGCAGCTTTTCCCCAGGAATCACTCCCACCCCAACCTCGGGCTGCCATGTTCGCACTGATGTTATTGCCTTGTTGGTGAAACTGCTCATCTGCCCCAAGTCAGAAGAAAGCAGGGAAAGTCAGGAATGTTGCATTGCAAACAATATATATCCAAATATACATTCTAACCCCAACCCCATATAAGGTTGTTTTTAAGCATGTTTTGCTTTCTTTTTTTCTTTCTTTTTTCTTTCTTTTAGACAGAATCTTGCTCTGTCACCCAGGCTGGAGTGCAGTGGTGCAGTCTCAGCTCACTATAACCTCTGCCTCCTGGGTTCAAGCTATTTTTGTATCTTGGCCTCCAGAGTAGCTGGAATTACAGGCGTGTGCCACCATGCTCGGCTAATTTTTGTATTTTTAGTAAAGATGGGGTTTCATCATGTTGGCCAGGCTGGTCTCAAACTCCTGACCTCAAGTGATCTGCCCACCTTGGCCTACCAAAGTGTCAGGATTATAGGCATGAGCCACCGCACCTGGCCCACGTGCTTTCTTGAAGTCAGACTATATATCTAAACCCCAACCCCATATAAGATTGTTTGTAAGCATGCTGTGTTTTCTTGAAGTCAGACTATAGAGCCAGGATAAATTAATTGTCCACAATGCCATACATGGCCCTATCCACAGCCATATAATTCACATAGAATTATATGTGGGAAAACAGATCAAGAAGATTAAAGTATGATACTCTTTTGCTATTTGGTACTCAGTGATCTCTCTGAGCTTCTGAAGTGGAGCATACTCAGGAAGCTGACTCCTTCTAGTTTTATTGGATTCTCAGAATGTTTAAAGTATCCACCTCACACCCCTCGCAGAAATTCTCCCTTTGCAGCCAGGATTATGACTTTACAGAGGGAAAAAGATACGGCAGCTACTAGTGGCTAGTGTACAGGCCCCAGAAGATGGCAGAAGCTGCTCTAATGCTTGTTAAGGACACTGTAAGGTCAAAGAAGCAATGCCAACAATCCCACCATTGTCACACCCCTGCTGCAGCCCCCTTTAGGACACCACAGAAAGTCTACACAGTAACACGGGGACAGCAAGAGGCCACATACTCCATGCTGGGGCATAAGGTGGGCACGACAATTTTTCACTCCTTGGTCTGAGTAAGCGAGCCTTGAGGTATCAAATCATTACGTTTCAGTGTTTGGAAGGCCACGCCATCTATCCTCCCACCCAGGGCAGGAATTCTTGCTCCCACCTTTCCTTTCCTGAAGGTAAAATAGGAAGCACAAGGACGCATACTCGAGTCCCCAAAGAATGGCAGGATGCCCTCAGTGGAGGCAGACTGTATTTAAATGCAATTCACCTCTTTGGGGTCTAGGAAAAGCCACCCGTAGGTTCATTTGCTGGGAAACACGGTCTGCGTGGCTGAGGCAGTGGACAGCAGGGTTGTGGCCTTGCCAAGAGCTGACTTTCTCCGGAGGTCTGTCTGCTGTCCGGAGTGGCAGCCGCTTCGGTGGGCAAATAGGACGGTCATCTCTGGGCCCAGGGACGCTGCTTCAGGCTGGGACGCCTTGAGGGTGGCCGGCTGTTCAGGCTTTCCGGAGGTGGGATGGGAGGTGTAATGTTTGGTGGGAGGAGGGCTGTAATTCTGAAATCTCACAGTTTTGACTTGCTGCAAGAGAAAGGAGAGGAAATGGACATAGGTGAGGTGGGAGATGTCTATTTCCCTATGCTTGTCCCCACTTGAAATGCCTCATTTATGCATTCATTCTGCAAATATCTGTGCCTACCACGAGTGTCAAGTGCTACGATGGAGGAAGTACAAGATGCTGAGCATGCAGAGGAGCATCTAACAGTGGAGAAGCCAGGGAAGTCTTCCCAGAGGCTTTCAATCGAGAACCACAAAAGGATTAGGACTTATCTGGGAGAAACGGGGTAGGCCACCGCCTATGAAAACAGCCTGAGGCCAGAGGGTATGATCCCTTCTGGAAGATAAAAGACATTTACCTTGCCTCTCTCCTCTCTACGTACGATTAAGGCCAATCTCAAGGCTTTCCTTTTCTTTGAGGCCTCTCTCCTGATGACTCCATTTAGAGATTTCCATAATGGCCTTATAAATCCTTAGAGCACAGTTTGCAAACTGGACACCTGCTGGCTGAATTTAGCCTGCAGAATGTTTGAGGGTTTGATCAACTTGCCAACACACAAAAATTGAGAGATTGCATATAAAAATCAGAATTTCATATGTCTCGTAAAAAAAAAATCAGAGCTCTGGCACACTGGCCTATGCCTCATTCTGACAACAGCTGACTGGACCTGAGAAGCAGTGCCCCCTTTACATGAGATGCGAGGTCTCTAGTTTGTGCCAATTCCCCCTCTTCCTCTTTCCTTTCACCTCTCCTGGCCTGTTATATATCTGCCGGGTACCTATAGGTACAGTATTTGCTTTAGCCAGTCTCTCTCTTAGGGCCTAATAAAGCGTTCTGTGGTACTGCTCAAGAATGATGTCTTTCTTCCATGTAATTCAATCCTCGTGTCCCCCACTAAGATCTGAGTTTCTTCATACTTTCTGACCCTCGTCATATCTAGCTAAGATCTGGGCATTTATGAAATGCTTGTAGTTGTATCTAAAAGTTTGGAATAATAGGCAAGTGGGGCCTAGAAAACTCTGAATTATTTCTGTAATTCGGAAAAAGAACTCCCAACCTTTATATCTGTTGATGCTTTTTCCAACGCCTTTCCCTATGAGCTTATAGCTTAGCAGTAAGAGCATGAGTTTTGTAACAGATCTGGATTCTACTTCACACTTATGTGTCAGCTGTGTGGTCTTGGGTAATGTTCTTTAACTTCCTGAGCTGCCATTTCCTAATTTTAAAATGAGGATGAAACTAACGCCTATTTGAGAGGGTTGTTGTCAGGATTAAATAGACGGGACACATGAAGTACTCAGCACCGTGTCTGCCAGCTTGTTAGTATTCGGTAACTGGTTAACCAATGGGGGAATCAAATCCTCTTTCCGTTGTGAGGGGAATGGACGATGATGGTGGAATGATGCTGATGGTGGTGGTGATGGAGGTGGTGATGGCGATGATGTGATGATGATGGTGATGTTCCATAAATTAAAAGACAGCAATAAGCATCACTTAACTTTCTTACTGCCTTCTCTTGCCACCATCCCTCCTGCTTCATGGATATTATTGAGAACATAAGCTTTTTACAAAAACTCTTATGTCTTCTAGTGGGAAATGTCCTGAACTAGAAGTTAACAGATCTGACCTCTGCCACGGAGGTCACAATAAGGTAGTTGCAGTCATTATCATTCAGTGTCACTTCGATGTCACTTACATTATCCTGTGTCTCAGTTGCCTCTTTTATACAATGCATAATTATGTGTCAAACCCTATGTAAGCACTTTACATATCTCATTTAATCTCCACTCCAATACTGTGTGGCCATTACTCTTTCTACCTCCATTTTACAGATTATGCAAAGTAAGTGTCTCAGAAGGGTGAAGTATTTTGACCAAAGTCACCCAGCTAGCAAGCAGCAGAGCTGGAATTCAAAACAAGATTCGTCTAATGCCAAAGTCATGCTTTTTTTCCCAGCCACTTTTGGGCCTCAAAAGATGTACAAAATATTCAGGAAACAGAAAGGCGAATCAGTAACACATGTAGGGAGGGCGTGGGTGACGTGGGGATGTTGGACATGGCTCGGTGGGGAGTTGGAGGGGAGGAGTGTTGTGCGTGAGGATTCTTTCAAGGTTACAATTTTGGTTCCTTGTTCACCAACACTAAAATCTCAGAGCTGAGACACTATGTGTAGTAGGCGATTGAAAGAGTCGGGCCCCCAATGTCACTCTGATCCTACCTTTTCTATGCCATTTCTTGAGTTTTCTGGTTTCACCAGGATGGATGGTGGGGCAGATGCAGGTGGTTTTGGCAGAGGCTCACTCTTGATGGGGATTTCCTTGTCTTCCATGATGAGGGAGCTGGCTGCCGAGTGGATCCGGGCCTCGCTGCCCCTGCTGATGCACGTGAGGGCGGGCTCCCCCGTGAGGGCAGGCTTGGACCCCATGTCCACCACCATGGTCGAGGGGGAGGAGGGGACCCCCTGTGGCTGGTAGAATTGGAACTGCTGAGGCCGAACAACCATGGTGGGGCTGCGTCTGAGGGAGCCTACCACGAGAGTGGGGATCCCGGACTGGATGGGTCTCTGCAGGGATCCATCTGGGGAATTATAGGACAGAAAAATCAGCAGCAGGGGCGGCTGGCAGTAGGTTGGATGGGGCTGGGTAAGCAGTGCATCCTGATATCCCAGAATAGACAAGTGCTTTCCTCATCTGACTGCACTCGCTTTCTCTCGGGGTCTTTCAAAGGTGACTTTATTCTTTTTTTAGTGCTGTTTGCTGATGCTGGCAGCAAATAGCTCTCCGGCTGAATGGGGTGTGTGTGTGTGTGTGTGTGTGTGTGTGTGTGTGTGTAGGGGAGCTGTCAGAAGGTATATTGCTTCCATGTGCCTTGTGACACACACACACACACACACACACACACACACACACACACACACACACCCCCATGTGAAGCAGACACAGGCAGGCAGACCAAATAGGAAACAAATGACAGAATCAGAGACAGGAGATAGAAGAAATTGAGAAACACAAAGGAGAGGCAACCAAGAAGAATGAGAAAGAGGAAAAGGAGAAAGAGGAGGAGAGAGGAAAACTCTGCCCAGTGACTTGCTGTGAAAATCCTAACAGAAGCTTTAGGCATATGATGGGTGGGGGTTGCTTTTTGTCGGGGGCTGCAGGGAGAAAGGGTGAGTGGAAATAACTGTGATTGTTAGGCAAGCACAACAGCAGATATAGGCAAATTTGGAAAGGTTATTCCACAGTTAGTGCTGTGAGGATGGGCTTTGCAATGTCTCACGACAGAGCATCTGGAATCGGACCTCCTCCTGGAAAGCCTGGGATGAGTTAAGTCCCGTCACCTCTCTGTACCTTCGTTCTCTCATTTGTAAGCTGGAGATAATAACAGTACATCATTGGGCTGCTGTGAGAACTACATTCTATCAGGTGTGCAAAGTGTTAAGATAGTGCCTGGAACATGATAAATGCCACATGTTTGTTAGCTCTTATTATTTTTGGCTAAAGGATCGCATATCCTAAAAATGCAAGGTCCAAGAGCTTGGTTTTGTCCCTTCCTGAGCTCATTCTTCTTCTTCTCTCTCTCTCTCTCTCTCTCTCTCTTTTTTTTTAAAATTGAGATGGTCCTATCTCAGGAAAAGGTCATTTCTTCCCCTCAAATTCTCTGGAAGGCAGGAGATCCCCGTCCCTTGGACATATGTCCTGAAGGTGACCTGGGGAATCGGGAGTTCATTGCATTCTGTGGGGAGGTGGAGGAGACACCCCTGAGAAACACAATGGGCCATTTCTCCATAAGGGTTCCACAGCATTTAGAGAGCTGTAGGTTTTGTCCCAGCCAGAGTTGTTAGTCCTTTGCGACACTCCACGGACTCGAGTTTGAATCAAAGTCATTTGTGTCCAACACAGAGGGTCTGAGCCAAGGCCACGTTGGCATTGCGACTTCTTATCAAGCCAGTGGTGTACATGAAAAGCAGGACACTTGCTAAACACAGTCGGTGTCCTTAGCTGCTGCAAGCAAGCCAGTCACCATTTACACAAGTGTGACCTTTCCATTTAGACATTTATTTCTCCACTGACGCCCTGTGAGTTTCACGCGGTCAGTTCTCCTGCCATTTCTCTTTGCTCTGGAGAGACTGAGAGCTTGCCAGCCTCACCTTGGGAAAAGAGAGAAAGAGAAAGCCTCTGGGACCTGGGAAGTCAAAGCAGCACCAGGCAGACATGTCCTCAGGCTCTTGTAAATGTGTGAAAAATTGGCTTTATGCCTTATCTATTTATCTTGTCAATTCCTAATTTCCAAGAGATTTAATGCTTTCTTATGACATGTGCATACAATGCAAGCAGTCAAGGCTCCATGCCAATCAAGATTTTGCAAAGGTGGAGAGGCAGTATGTTAAGGAAAGTGTGAACAATTGCTTTCAGGATGCAACTCTGCATACCTAAGTGGTCTAGACTGAGTGTGAACATTTCTTCTTTTTTTAAATCAAATATATATAGATACTAACAGCCCAGACTGGAGTGCAGTAGGAGATTGTAGCTCACTGCAGTCTCAACCTCCCTGGCTCAAGCCATCCTTCCGCCTCAGCCCCAAAAGTAGCTGAGACCACAGGCATGTGCCACCATACTTGGCTTGTTCTTTTAATATTTTTAGAGATGAGGTCTCACTATACTGCCCAGGCTGGTCTTGAACTCCTGAGCTCAAGTGATTTTCCCACCTCAGCCTCCTGAAGTGCTAGGATTGCAGGTGCGAGCCACACACATTCAGCTGTGTATGAACATTTCAACCTTAAGTGAGTTTGTGCTCTGGATGGACCAAAGATGATCTTGATTGTAGTAGCAATGATAGTAATAAAAAATATTATAAAAAACTAAAGTTTTCTGACAGATTACTATGTGCCAGGCACTGTGCTTTCAGCCATGTATGGGTTGTTTTATTAAGTTAACCCTGATGAATTTTTATTTCCCATTTACAGAAGAGTGAACTGAAGGCGGAAGAAGTTAGTCATTTTCCCAAGGCTGTTGTGGTGGGATTACTTATTGTGTGTGTGTGTTGTGGGGAGAGGTGGAGGGAGGTACAGGAAGGTGATGGAGGGAGGCATGGTTGAGTGGAATGAAGTGCCCAGAATTGTGAGACTGGTGGTCAAACAGGCTGTCAGATGAAGGCACTGGACAGTGAAGCTAAGATATGTGCTTTCTTTTTAAGGGGAGATCTTTGCTTAAAAAGGGGCATATTGTCCCACACGTTACTCTTCTGCCTTGACCAATCATACTGCGTTTTCATGTTAATTCATCTGTTAAGATCACAAGAGAGATTGCAGAGCTTAGTTTAATTCAGGGAACACAGAACAAATCATATTTACTGGGCTTGGCTTGTCTTCTTCTACAGAAGTATAAGAAAATAAAGTCTTGATGTTTTGTAGAAGAACTGGGTTTCAAACACTTTTTACAACGCCTGAAAAGGAAATCTTATGGAGAAGTTCACTATGTGAAGAGACAAAAGCATGGTTCTTGAGAATCGGTATGTATTGCCATGTGTGCAACGTGGATGTTATGATGGTAAAAATAAAGCAAGGTGCAGAATAATGCAGTGAATATTGTTAACAGGTATGTGTGTTTCCTATCTATCTAAGGAAGAGAACTTGGGACTCAGGGTTAAGGATATGAGAGAGATTTGCTTTTGTCCAGTTTGTATACTGTAAACCTTTTTAAAAAAGTTCTATGCATTCATTACTTAAATAACATAGTGGGAATCAGGGGCTCTGATCACTGCCTCCTTAATCCTCATTTCCCACTCCCATACCCTGCCCACCCACCCCATCCTTCTGTTTCTGTTGTGACACCCTCTGAGGCATTCCCTGCGGTACAGTTTGAGAAGCACTGACCCAGCAAATGCTTTCATCACTCTAAATAAGAGCCAGTGTCCACGTTGGCCATGTTCTAATTATGTGTTGGCACTCAGGGCTGCCATCACCCCAGTCATTCAACAAGCATGTATGAAGTAACCTAGGGCCATGACCTTGAGTTAGTATGACTTCATTCAATAAAACGCATCATTTGGGAATTGTACAATACCCTTTGCAGGGGCTTAGTTTAAAGCCAAGATCCTGTTTTTGCAAAAAGCATCCTGTGTACCCCGGGGTCAGATCCCCCCATCACTTAGCTCTAGGCACGTACCTCTCTGCCACCACTTACTCTTTCTCATGCTGCTCCGCCCTTTCCGAAGAGACCCTTGTCCTAAAGTCCCAGGGCCGGCTGTGCTCTTCACGGGGTTGACTATGGCAGTGGGCACAAAGACGGATTTGAATGGACGGCTTTGCCGGGGATCACCTTCTGAAATGCTGCCTTGGGAGGACACAGAGGAGGTGGATAACGTCCATGTGGCGTAAAGACCAGGGCTCCGGGAGTCTGGAAAACTAGAGGTCTTTCTGGTTTTGGACATTTTTTTTTTTAAGAGAAGAAATAGAGAAAGAAAATGTTCAGTCAAGAGTCCTATTTAAAAACCTATCAGCTCCCAACCACATACCAAATGTGGCTACTTCTCACCTTCTTCCCACCCATACACACCCGTTTTGTCAACTACAGGCTTAACTAAGGTTGGCCCCACCTCCCTACACCCAGATAACTGTGAGGGTGTGCTGAGGGAAGGAAGGGGGCTCATATCAAGGCCTTGGTGGAGTTAGAAGACTTGAATTTCATCCTTTTTCACTCCAGTTCTGATCATTCCTCACCCCACATCCCTTTAGCCCTTAAGCTCAGAACATAAGATCCTGTACGTGTTTATTTCGTTTTACGGTGGCAATTTCTCGTGGAGTCAGTGACTTTCACAAATTCCAAAGTCTTTGAAGGCAGAGATTTCATATGACTTATATCTCTGTGTTCTGCATATACTGTGGATCAATAAACATTTGTTATATGGCTGCCATGCTGCTTTCAGCACTGATACGTCATTTTGGATAACACATATAGAGGGCTTACTGTATGCCAGGTATTGGCCAAGTGCTTTGCCCATATTTTCTCATGGGTTCTTTACAATAGTCTTTTAAGGTAGGTACTCTTAGTGCCACTATTTTATCAATAAAAAACACAAAGACTTACAGTTGGTTGCCCAAGCAACTACTTGAACCCAGGTCTAGGCTGGCTCTCTGTTCTTACCAGTGAGCTACACCACCTCCTGGCTAGTTGGAACATTCATCATAAAGGCAGGAAAAGTCCTTTATTCTGCCTGAAATAAATGAACTAAAGCAGCCAGTAGGCCCTACATATGCCTCCATAAGACTTTAATTCTTCAGCCTTGGGCTATGATTTTCAAGAATTGCATTAAAATTTTATGAAACAACAACCCCTTATCCACTGTTTCCAGCCTGCAGCTCCCTGAACTCCATGGGGAGTGACTGTCATTTTACATGCCTTTCTTGCCCTTTTACCAACCCATTCCCAACATCACATTTCCTATTGAGCAGTCCTTTAATCACCTTGTCACCCTGTTGATTAAGTAACCTCTGCTAATTTCCTGGGAATAACCAACTCAACTCAGACCCCAGCACAGAGATGCCAAGTGGTTTCCTTCTTACCAATGCCTCCAAGTTTTCCTTTAGGTCATTTACCCTCATTTCTCCTCTCTCTCTTTGTCTCTACTTCTTTTGATCGACAAAGTAATATGTAGTTTAACAACAAGCCAGTATTGTATAATGATAAGTAAGGCATTGTTTGTGGTCAATGCTGCCCAAGAAGTATATTCAACCAAATGCTCTAGGAACTGATGCTCACAGCAAGGGGACTTCTACCCATAGCTGTCTACCCAACCTGTCTGGTCCCCATGGTGGTGCAGTCAGTGAAAACAAGTAGGGCCATTCATTAGAGACAGGTCAGGCTATATTCTGGGGACAAGGCCTGGGCAGTGGGGAGAAATCCCCAGCATTGGCTTCCATGGCAGAGTGCAGCTGATCTGCCTATTTTGAACAGAGGCCTCAAGGTGTTGGATGCTGCAAAGTGGATTGGAAATAGGAAAGACAAGTTCCAAAATTTTCCCAGTGGTAGCAGCAGCAGCAGCAGCAGCAGCAAGGGCAGAATACAGCTAATTAGGCCCACACCAGCCTTATTCCATCAGTCCCTTTTATGAATGACTGTTTATAGACCAACGTGTGACCTCATTTTTCTAAGCTCAACACTGAGCTGGATTCCAGGAACTCCTAAATCCCAAGTCCCCCATCCAACACTGAGTGCCTCTATGTCTTTTGGCAGAAAGCTCAGCACTTATCTAGTACTTTCTTCCAATGTCAAAACACTCTGCTATCATTTTTAATCCTCGTGACACCCCCAGACCTGCAGACATTATGATCTTTGTTTTCCAGATGGAGGGACTGAAAGACATTCTGGGCTTAGGTGGGAAGAGTGGATGTTGCCTCTGATTTGCTCCACTGTGCACGTCCCTACATCCTTTTCTCTAACTGGGATGTTAGCCCTTAAGAGCTGGCCCAATATTCAAAAAGGGCATCACAAACAGCAGCTGTGCTGTGTTCACCACTGGCAGCAGCCTCCCAGTAAGGAGAACAGTTGGACCTTGACAATTTTTGTATAGCTCTGTGTAGAGTTAAAGGCAAATGAGTGGTGGTCCATTTGTCACTTTTCTCCACCCATAAGGCACCAGGTAGGCATATATGTCTGTGAAAGATGCAAGAAAAAGGAAGACCCTGGCTAATTGGGCAGAAGGGAATTTATTAGGAGGACAGGAAGAAGAGTAGAGGACTTGGAAACAAGATCCAAGAAGGCTACAGGGAGCTCAGCAGCAGGAAGAGTCCAATCATGTGCTGTGGCTGGTGCTTTCACTATGAATGGTCTTTAACTTTACCCACATCTTTTCCTCCCTTGTTCAAGTTTCCAAGTCCCAAGAGGGAGTGTCATATTGGCTGAGCCTGACCCTTAGCTGTGGTGATGAGTTGGGGAGGAGGAGGATTGCATTTCTTCAGCCTCTGAAAACAAAGGAAACCTCTGCCTCCCACCAAGACTACACACAATAGGGGAGACCCAAAGGGATGTTGCTGCTATTAAAGAGGGATTTAGATGCTGGACAGATGAAAACTTGACAAATGTTCTGTATAACCTGAGGATCTGGGAAGAGGCAACATGGTGGCGGAGATTTAGCTGTGGTCAATAACAGCTGGACAGGTTGGTGTCATCATCTAGCACAGAGGGCTGGACCACAGAATAGCACAACAGACTTTTCCTCTCCTGGTAGCTGAAAGGCTCACTTGCTGACTCTTAAATTGAAATCCTAGCATTCTGGTCAATTATAATCTCTAGTTTATCCCCAAATTCTGGCTGGCTCAGTTCATTAGGGGATGATGTTAATAAGAACATAGGCTCAAATGCTCACATCTTTGGGCCCTGGCTATTTTATAAAAGGCTGCAGTATATACCAAGGGGGCTGGATGGCAGTGAAAAGCCATCACTACAAACAGAAGACAAAGGCTAGGGGGAAAAGGACCCAAACACAGAGAATCAAAGAGCAGAAAGGGGCCTTGCACATGTAGCCCAATCCACTCAGTTCTTACACAAAACTTGCTAATAGTAGCAGAAACTCAGCTGACAAAGGACGGTATTATTCATCCCTGAGACATGGGAAGAAGTAAACTTCCCACCAAGGAAAGGGTGGTTAAGAACAAGGGTTAACTGCACGCAGATAGACAGACTGGGTATATATCATTCATGTTGGAGATTAGTGGGGATGGGAGCTTTTTTTTTTTTTTTGCATCAGAGGGATCATCAAGGAAACAGTATAAACACATTGAAAGCATTGATCCTCTGCCACCTAAGAACCCTCAGGAGCATATCCTCTATATGCACTTGTTCTTCTTCAGGATGTTGGTTCCCCATAAACAAAACCATGCCTCAGTGTTAGCAGCACCTCAATATTTGCATATGTTCAGATTTCCTTGAACTGGGAGTGAGGGGAGAACTCAATGGCAACCTATTGTGCTGAAACTCCATCCATTGCCTGACACGTAGGCATCTCACAAGGGGTGAGTAGAGATGCTCATGACTTGCCCAAGAACACAGTAGACCGACCTCGGCCAAGGAGAGAAATGAAAACTGGAGCTTTGAAATACACTGGGATGAAATTCTATACACACTCTACTTAGGATGACCACATGGCTCGATTTTCCCAGGAGAGTCTCAGTTGATACCTGCCCAAAAGTGTCCTAATTTGGATGATTAAGCATATGGTCACTCTTATTCTATTGAGTCTTTGATGGTGTAACCAGTATTTGGGACTAAGGCCTGATGGATAAGCAAACGCCCTAGTCGTAGGGATGGGCCCTGGGGAATTCATGTTAAAGCCATGGAAAAAACCTTTCATAAATTAGGGTAGGCATCCTCCTTGCTCCTCACTGTCAGTTCTAGGGCATTTCCCACCCTCCTCAATACTTCCCAACTTTGACTCATATTATTAGGCTCGACTACCCACCACTCCACCTTCCTGCAGTCAGCATTTACTCTCCAAGTTTCTCCTCTCACTCATTGAAGATTTCATCTTCTGGCTTGTTGTCACTCTCTGGATACAACTCATCCCACCATGATGATCTCATCTCGTTTCAGGGCTTTAAATAGCATCTCAAGGCTGGAGTTCTCTCTTAAATGCTAAACTCATACATTCAGCTGCTTACCAACATCTTTACTTGGATTATTAAGAGGCATCTCAGGCTTAGTCTGCTGTGAACTAAGCTTTTACTTCCCTCCATACCCCTAAACACGCTCCTTTTATGGAGCAGTTGCTATCTCATTTAAAGGCAACTCCATCTTCCAGTCACTCAGGGAAAACAACATGGTCTCACCTTGGATCCTCTATTCTTTCACACCTGACATTTTATCTGTTTGAAAACCCTGTTGTCTAAGGTATATTCAGAATCTAACCACTTCTCCCTACCTCAACAGCTAACACCTTGGTTCAATTCACCATCACCTCTCCCCAGGATTATGGTATCTTCTTAGCTAGTTTTTCTGCTTCCACCTTTTCCTTTGTATAGTTTATTCTCAACCCAGCAAATAGAGGGATTCTGGTTAAATGCAACTAAGATTATGTCACTCTTCTGCTCAAAACCCAGCAACAGGCTTAAAGCCAAACCCCTCATTATGACCTAGGAAATTCTTTATGACCTGGCTACCCCATTACCAGTCTGGCCTCCTTTCTAATCTCCCCCTTGCTTGCTCTAATCCAATCCTGTTGGCTTCATGTAACCTGTGTCCTCCCGGTTCAAGCAATTCTCTTGCCCCAGCCTCCCCAGTAGCTGGGATTACAGGCATCCACCATCACGTCCGGCTAATTTTTGTATTTTTAGTAGAGACGAGGTTTTGCCATGTTGGCCAGGCTGGTCTGAAACTCCTGACCTCAGGTGATCCACCCACCTCCGCCTCTCAAAGTGTTAGGATTAACGGCGTGAGCCACTGCGCCCAGCCTACTACAGGACCTTTGTTTGTACTTGCTGTTTCTTTAGCCTGGACATTTCCCTCAGAGATCCACATGGTTTGGTTCCTGCCTTCCTTCTTACTTCTCAGCAAAGCCATCCCTGGCCAACCTATGTAAAATTGTAACCACCCCCAAAAATCCTATCATCCTTTCCTAATTTTTTTGTTAGCCAGTATAATTAACACATCATATAGATTACTTAAATATCTTAGCTTTAAAAATATTCATCTCTCCCACTACAATGTAAGCTCCTGTAAGCAGGAATTTTGTATATTTTGTTTACTGGTATTTCTCCAGTGCCTGGAAAAGTTCCTGCCATGTAGTTAGCACTCAATATTTGCCAAATAAATGAATTAAAGCATCAATTGTAGACCTCAGTTTGCCCTTAGGTATTTTACAACTTTGTAACCAATTTCAAGAACTTTCCTTTGAAAGGAATAGCTATGATCTTTCATCCCACTTTCTGCCACATGAAGAAATCTTTTTATACAACCTTAGATCTATGAGGACTCAGGCCAACTTTGCCTGCACTCTTTCTAAAAAGAGAGTCCACCATCTCACCAGCTAGCCTGGTTGGAAAAATCTATGCACTAGAAAATGCTGCCTTTTATTGAACCAAGATGTTCTTGAACATCTTAGTTTACTGAACAAGACCAGTTGCATACACTGGTCCACTCCACTGCCCCCTCTCAGAACAAATTTACTGCCCTATTTACACAGTATCTTACGATCCCTCTGCCCCTTGTCTTCTACAGGTTAAATAATCCCAGTTTCTTTATCGGTTTCTCCCATGATGTAGTTTGCTGTCTCCTCACCATTATTGCTGCCCTCCTCCGGACGCAGCGCCTCACCTAAATGAAGGTCCCCAAAAGTGGGCATATGACTAGGTCTGACCCCCACAGAGTACAATGGGGCCCTTTCCCTGTGATTGTGACCCTCTGGTATGTCATAAAGACAGTACTTGATGTGTGGTGGTAGCCTCACTGCCTTGAGACAGGGTTTGCTTGGGCTGATGTGGGGTGGAGGCAGGAGGAGTCATGGATAGTTTTGGGGTCTGAGTGCATTTGTGGCAGTGGTATGAGGTGGCAAGACAAAGAGGGGGTCAATGACATGAATAGTGTGCCACACAATGTAAAAGATCGGGAAAAGCTGTGAGGGAGGAGGCCCTGCAGCGTGACTAGCATTTCATCTTGGGTGTGGAGGAAGAGGTCGGGGTCTGAGTTCATGGAAACTCTGATTAGGGGTCACTCTAGCAGCCTGAGAAGTTTCCCAAGGTGCTCTGGGGAAGTCATCTGACCACATTTTCCCATCACGCCACTAGATGGAGCATTGGGATAGAGGATGTGAAGTGGGGTTCCTGGGATTTGTGCAGAAGAAAACCTGACATCCAGTTCTTGAGCAAGTTGCTTAACTCTGCACACCATTTTCATCTGGAACATAATATCTACCTTACAGGATTCTTGGGCACAGCCAGTGAGCTAAGAGATACAAAAGTGCTTGTAAGCTGTGAAGGGCTACAAAAAAGATAACTAGTTTTGCTATTTTGTTTAAAAGAGATAGGCGGGTTAGAGAGCAAAAAGCACTTTCTTGGCCTGTTTGCTGAAAGAGCATTGGGTCCTCCACCAGTTCAACCCACCGATGGCCCCTGGCCTAGGGTGGCCTGAGCTTCCAAAGTCTGAGATTGGAGGTGACGCACCTGAAAATGGGGATGACGTAATTGTTCGGGAAGATGCCAACTCGCCCGGTGACCAAGGAGACGCCCCTGAGCCAGCCGTCCTGGCACTTCCCCAGGACCCTGACACCTTCTCCCTTTTGCAGGTCCAGCTCATCGGGTCCATGGGCTGAGTAGGAGTGCAGGGCTACAAACCTGGGAAGACACAGAAAACTGGTGAGGAAGGAAGATGTGCCTGATGGGGGGCATGGAGCGGGGGAATGGTGGAGGGAGACTGCCCGGTGGTTAGCAATAAGAAACTTCTTGGCCGAGCGGGTGCAGTGGCTCTCGCCTGTAATCCCAGCACTTTGGGAGGCTGAGGCAGGTGGATCACCTGAGGGCACGAGTTCGAGACCAGCCTGGCTAACATGGCGAAATACCATCTCTACTAAAAATACAAACAATTAGCTGGGCATGGTGGCACGTGCCTGTGGTCCCAGCTACTCGGGAGGCTGAGGTAGGAGAATCACTTGAACCCAGGAGGCGGTGGCTGCAGTGAGCCGAGATCGAGCCACTGCACTCCAGCCTGGGTGACAGAGTGAGACTCTGTCTCAAAAAACAAAACAAACAAACACCGCCCCCCCAAACAAAAACAAAAACAACAAAGAACCTTCTTAACACAGAAACCTGGACATGTAAGGCAGATAAACATGGAGCACCTTTGTTGAAATAGTGGTGGAGGAGGCCAGGTCCCTGCCTTCATCTCCCCATCATCCTCCATACAGTGCACAGCAGCAAATCACTAATTTAGGCCAGTCTCGGCACTTTAACCATGGGGAAACAGGCCTCCAACAAGGAAAGGAGTTTGCGACAGGAATTCATGTCAGAGACGAGCCTCAAACCTAGAAGGTGCTGCTCTACCTAGGATGCTTTTGCACTAGTGCTTGCTGGGTCCCCAAGGAAATGGTGGCAGCCAGCAAGGCTCAGGGGAGTAAGAGGTCAGCATAGAAGCCTCTCTGATCCAGAAAGCAGGGACGTGTTTGACTCCTGGGAGTGGCCTGAGGAGCCAACTTAATGTAGGCGGGGAAGTAGATGCTGGGAAGTGGGAGGCAGGAGGTAAGTTTTGTGTTTGGCACCCAGGGGAATCCTGGCTGCGTGGTGGGACTGTGAAATTGGCCTGTGTCATGGCAGAAAGTTCTCAACTTAGAGCAGAGACTTTGCTCCCTGAAGCCCATACAGGAATCAGGCAGGTAATATCCAGGTATGAGTCAGAGGGGTAAAGGCAATCAGGACAGCTGAGGCTGTGGAGGTGAGAATAGCTACCTGATCCAAGGCGTTCAGGAAATAATCCATTGGTTTGCCAGATTCAGGGGTCACCAGTATATGGCCCCCAGGCATCTCAGACATCAGGAAGCCCTTCCAGACTCCAAGGACTATGAGACACTGGAGCATTTTATCAAAGGGAATGGGGGAGTGTTCTCTACAAGGTTTTTTTTTTGTTTTTTCTTTCTAAAATGCTATATTTAGTTTTTGCTGATTACTAAAACAACATCTATTTATGACCCAACATTTTGAATCTAAAGCAAGACAATAGAAATTGCTCAATACCAATCTCCCAGTGATGTTGTGGTATATAATCTTCCAGTCTCTTTCTACTTTTGTGAAATAACGAGCTAAGAGTGATGTGGTTTGCTAATTTGTGTTCTTTTTTTTTTTTGTTTTTTGAGACAGGGTCTCACTCTGTGGCCCAGGCTGGAGTGCAGTGGGATGATCGTAGCTCACTGAAGCCTCAAACTCCTGGGCTCCAGTCATCCTCCTGCCTCAGCCTTCTAAGTAGCGAGGAAAACATGTGCACAACCATTTCTGGCTAATTTTTCAGTGTCTTTGTAGAGATGGGGTCTCACTATGTTGCTCAGGCAGGTCTGGAACTCCTGGGTTCAAGCAATCCTCCTGCCTCAGCCTACTGAAGTGCTGGGATTACAGGTGTGAGCCACTGTGCCTGGCCTTAATTTCTGTTTTTCACCATTATTTCACTTGGAAGTGGTAAAGGAAGGTGACCTATTGTCTCTCTGGATGGGACGGTTTGGGAATGGTGATGCTAGATCACCACTGCACATGGTAAAGATGACCCTTTTGTGCCAGACTGGGGTGAAGGGATGAGCCTTTTACTCACATGTTTGCTGAGAGGTGTTGCTGGGAGCCCGGCAGACCGACCATGGCTGTGCAGTGTCCTGGAGAGACAGGTGCGGGGTGATAAGTGCTGACCTGCACAGACAGAAAAGACAGCCAAGCAGAACCAGTGAATGCCACAACCCAGGCCCACAGCAAACACAGCAGCTACACAGAAAGACCTGACACAGCTGAAAACCAACAGCCATGCCCGGTGCCACCCATTGTGTGTCCTCTCTATGGTTTGTGGCTGTGGGCACAGGGAGGTGGGGAGGAGCTGGTTTATGGCCTGCTGGGGTGGCATGCCAGGACCGCATTCCAAAAGACTGCTCAGATAGGGTGGAAGATGAAAAGCCGTCCAATTTACAGTCCACAGGGCACTAGCAGGCTCCTCCTCCTGTCCCTCTTCCTACCCCACCCATCTCCCTCTATGAAAACCTGCTCTTGGAAAATGAAACAGTGGAGAATATTGATTCAGAACTGAGCGCTTGCAAGGCAGTTTGAAATGCTTTATAAGTATCAGCTAAGTTAATCCTTATTAAAGGAACTGTTGTAATCCCCATATTTGGATGAGAAACTGAGACAAAAAGAGAAAGAAAGGTTACACAATTAGTATGAAACAAAGAAAATCTAAAATCAGGCAGTCCAAGTTCTGAGTCCATACTCATTATCGACTATTGCTAGAATTACACACACACACACACACACACACACACACACGCCTAGCCAATGAGTTGTAGAAGTTGAATTTGAATCCCTTTCACTTTTCCAGGATAAAAGAGGAAACAATAATGATAAAACGATAAAAGCTCCTGGAAGGCTGGGCTCAGTAGCTCATGCTTATAAACCTAGCACTTTGGGAGGCTGAGATGGGAGGATTGCTTGAACCCAGGAGTTCTAGACCAGCCTGGGAAATATAGTGAGACCCCATCTCTTTAAAAAAAAATTAGCTGGTTGTGATGACAGGTGCCTGTCATTCCAGCTACTCAGGAGGCTGAGATGGGAGGTTCGCTGGAGCCTGGGAGGTGAAAGCTACAGTGAGCCATGATTGTGCCACTGCACTCCAACCTGGGTGAAAGAATGAGATGCTCTCTCAAAAAAAAAAAAAAAAATGTTCCTGGAAACTGCCTACTATCCTAGGGCTTTGGCAAACATATTGCCTTGCTTACTTTCTTCTGAGCACATATCACAGTTTATGAGTGTTTCCTTGCTAGACTTTAAATTCCATGAGGGCAGGGACGATGTCAGTCTGGTTCATCATTGTATTTCTGCATGCTCAATATGTAATTGTAGCTTAAAGAACAAAGGGATGAGTAAAGGAATGAATTAAAAGGTCTTCCTACCTAGTACACCAAGGATAATGAAACCTTCTCCATGCCATCCAGAGTAAATACATTCAGTCTTTTCAGTCATCTATGATGGCTACACTGTGTGTGCCTTTTTAGGACTATGCTGTTGTAGGTATAACTATTGTTTGTGTATTTGTGTTTATGCAGGTGTGAGTGCATTATTAAATACATATGTCCCTTTGTTTTGAGCAAATGTATATGTTTGCTCAAAGCCCGTGTCAGTTCAGTATACATGTGTGATGGCATTGGGCCATTGCAAATCTGGTTTTGTTCACACATGTGGTCTATGGATTGATGTGTGTATGCTGCATGTGCTGCGTGAGATTGCAGACACAATTGCCTTATGGATTGTAAATATCTGTATGAGATTCTGTGTCTATGCACGTGAACTCTAGAGGTGTGTACAGGTATGCCCACCATGTAATTTTATACATGTGTCTGTATCAATGATTGTGTAAATGTATATGTGGTCGTCATGTATGTATTTGTGATAGTCCAAAGATCAAGTTATAGGATCAAAAAACCACTTTAGTCAAATAGTAAGTGTTGGTGAGGAGGTATAAAAATGGAAACCCTCATACATTGCTGGTTGGAATGTAAAATGGTACAGCATCTTTGCAGAACAGTCTGGCAATTCCTGATATGATTAAACATAGGATTACCATATGACCCAGTAAATCCATTTCTAGAATATGCCCAAAAGAAATGAAAACATGTGTCCATACAAAAACTTATAGGCAAATGTTTCAGCAGCATTATTCATAATAACCCAAAGAGGGAAACAACTCAAATGTCTACTCATTGATGAGTGGATAAAGAAAATATGGTATAACCATACAATGAAATATTATTCAGCCATAAAGAAGAATGAAGTATCGATACATAAGAGAACATGAATGAACCTTGAAAACAT
Organism: Macaca thibetana thibetana; assembly: GCF_024542745.1. Taxonomy (NCBI): domain Eukaryota; kingdom Metazoa; phylum Chordata; class Mammalia; order Primates; family Cercopithecidae; genus Macaca; species Macaca thibetana. The sequence continues at coordinate 35,607,849 of NC_065583.1, forward strand.
TATACTAAGTGAAAGAAGCCAGACACAAAAGACCACATATTATTTGATTCCATGTAGATGAAATGTCCAGAATAAGTCAATCTACAGAGATAGAAAATAGATGATCATTTCCAAGGGTAGGGATGATGGTGAATATGAGGTGATAGCTAAAGGGCACAAGGTTTCTTTCTGAAGTGACAGAATATCCTAAAATTGTAATGGTAATGGCTATACATCTGTGAATATACTAAAAACCACTGAGTTGTATACCTTAAATGGGTGAATTGTATGGTAGGTGAATTATATCTCAATAATAAAGAATTAAGAAGAACGAAACCATTCCACAATCACCCTCCTGAGGTACTCTTAGCACTACATAAAATGTTCTGAGTTTGTAATCAGATATTGTTACACCAGTTCCTTCAAACAGATATGACAAGGAGCTGGCTTTGGGCTATGCTGCTCCTTGCCTATGACTGGGGAAGGTAAACCCCTACAGGGCTTATGTTTGTGGAAACTGTCGAAGCACTGATTAAACGGGATGGACTTCACTTAACACTCTTGGATTTCCAATATTATGTTTGAGTAAAGGAACTGCTATCCACAAACACCATTAATCCTTTAGGGAGGGGGAAGATGCCAGAATGCGAAGCCATCTTCCATTACACTAGGGTCTGTCTTTTTACTTCTCTGGGCCTTTATCTGGAGAGGGCATGTTTCCCCCATTTGGAATAGTGAGCCTGGCCAGGAGAGTAATCTGTGGGCTTGTGATGGAGTTATTTCTAATAGGGAATGAGAAAGGATGTTAGTTTCTCAGGTTTTAAAGTGTCCTGGAGGCGAAGAGAAAGGATGACATGAGAAGGAGGAGGAAGGAGACAATGAAGAAGAGGGATGAGGGGGAGATAGTGGAAAACCCTGAGAATAGAATAGGGTAAAACTAGAACAGAGATACTGTGGGAGAACGGTAGCTCCAGAGGGACAGAGCGAGGAAGGAAGGAGAAAAGAGGGAGATAAAAACAGTTTGAACAGGCCATGTTGGAAAACAGATTGGCCATTTTTTATAAAGTTAATTATACACTTTCCATACCACTCAGCAATTGTACTCACAAATATTTACTTAAGAGCAATGAAAACATATGTCCATACAAGGACCTGTACATGAATGTTCAGAACAACTTCATTCATTTTAATGAAAAACTAGAAACACCCCAAATGCCCATCAACTGGTGAATCACCTGGCAAATTGTGGTATAACCACAGCGGTGTACTCCTTAGTGATGCATGAAACAGCAGGATGAATCTTAACATCGCCCTAAGTCAAAGATGCAGGATGCTGAAGACTATATACTATATAATGCCAATTATGTAAATATTTTTAAAAAGAAGCCATAACTATAGTGACAGAAAACAGATTAAGGGTTGACAGGAGCCAGGGTGGGGAGAGAGGACTGATAGCAAAGGGGCACAGGAGAGCTTTTTAAGATGATGCAAATGTCTGCTATCTTGATGTTGGTGGTGATTACATGCTGTATGCGTTTACCAAAAATTATTGAACTGTATACTCAAAATGCTTAAATGTTATTGTATATAATTAAACCTCAATAAAGCTGTTAAAAAACGTGAATACATTATCTAGTTAAGGCCACAGGAAACATCCGAGTAACCTTAGCTTGAGTCAGCTCCAGGTCTGGAATTAGTCAGGAAGGGGACGAGAATCACTTAGCTTCATAGAAGGCAGCTAGCAAGTAACCCTCATGGTAAGGGGCCACCTGAATAGGAGAGAAACCAAGAACAGGAACCTATGGATCAGAGGCTCAATCAATAAGGCAAAGGAAAAATGAACGAATGAATGACTGGAGAAACAGGAAAAGAGAACAAGATAGACATAGGCAGAGAAGAGAGAAACTGGGTGGGAAAGAAGACAGGCAGAACAAGACAGAAAGGAAGGCCCCACCCGGTAAGTGAAGACAACCAGACAGATGGCTAGCTTCTGAGGAGGCAAGTCTGCTCCTGTCACTGGGATCGAAGAAGGAGGCCCAGCCTTTCTGAGTGAATGGGCCTGGCCCTGGTTCGTTTCCCTGGGGTCAAGTGTGACCTCAGGTGCCCATGCCACAAGGGGTTTTTGAGGCTGGGTGGGAGGTTCTCCACCAACTGACGCTCCCTGGCACAGGGTTCCGAGTCCTGAGCAAGATCAGGGTAAGTATGGGTGTGTGGGTGTGGTGGGGAACCGCATTCTTGCTGAAATCTAAACACATTTTTTCCCTCCCTTTTGAAGGAAATGACTCATTTAAAATAAGTCTTTATCAACCACAGCAGAATCCACAGCTATATGGCTTCTGGGAATTTCCAGGTCTTCAGGTGCTAAGTGAGGGAGTAAGAGGGTATGAAGCCTCCTGGCACAGAGTTGCTGGCAATGCTCTGCCCTGCTGGTCCTGCTGCCTTCACCATCAGCCACCCAGGTATAGAAAATGCAGCTACCTCTTAGGAGTCCAGGGAGGAGGTCTAACTTAGGACTCAGGCCAGTGGCTCTACCATCTACCAGGACCTGTGATCTTGGACAAGTGGTTGAATTCTGTGGATCCTCCATTTCTTCAAAATCTATAAAATGGGGCAATGATGGTATTTCTCTTTTAGAGTTGTTATGAGGTTTAAGTAAAATAATCCATGTAAATTATTTAGCACAGGATTTGACACACTGTAAGTGCTCAATAGATACTACTTATTTTGATCTGCAAAGAGATTAGTTACTGCGTAGGGTGGGGACAGAGTGGGTGCGGTACCTCTTATGGGACAGCCTGGCAAGTTCTTGGACTGAAAGCAGGACCCAAGAATGTGGTGGGTATGGGGAGGAGGAGTGTGTGTAGCAACCTTGCTCCTCTCTTCTAGCAGAAAACCTCCCCACCTTTCCAAATGTAAGTCTGTTTTTCTCCATTCCGTGCTGTGGCTCTCGGCTATTTCCTCCAGGGCTTTGCCTTTTGGTAACTTGGCGGCTACGGGGTGACTGTCTTCCCCAGCGGAGTGTGAACTACTCTAGAGCTGGTAATGGTACTACACCTGGTATTCCCCAAAACTAACAAGGGCCTTGAACCTACAGTGTTCACTCAGGGTTGAGAGAAGGGCTACATTTTATTTTATTTTTTATTTTTTAGAGACAGAGTCTTGCTTTGTCACCCAGGCGACAGTGCCATGGTGCAATCACGGCTCACTGCAGCCTCAACCTCCCAAGCTCAATCGATCCGCCCCTCTCAGCCTCCTGAGTGGCTGGGACTACAGATGTGCAACACCATGCCCAGATAGTTTTTTGTGTTTTTTGTAGAAATGGGGTTCTACCATGTTGCCCAGGCTGGTCTCCAACTCCTGGGCTCAAGCGATATGCCCTTGGCCTCCCAAAGTGCTGGGATTACAAGCGTGAGCCACTGCGCCTGGCCTAGGGCTGCATTTCAGAGAGAGAAAATTAGGTATTGGTGGTTTCTGTACCCACCACTAGGGACAATCTGGAGCTGACCATCTGACTTTATAAAGTTAAAAGCTTGTTCCCCTCTACAGACTCAAAACAAGTTAAGAGCCACATTTGGTAATTGCTGTGTGTGGACCTTCTTGCGTCCTAGGCACTGTGCTAGGCACTGGGATTACTGCAATAAGCCAGACACACAGGGCTCCATTCTCATGTGGAGCTCACAGTGTATGCCAGGAAGCTCCTGTAACGTACGTGTAACGTACTCATACTCAGTGACACCTATGACTATGCTGTGTAAGCCTGCGCATGTTGGGGTCGGGGAAGATCGGGATGCTCTGGGAGCTAGCAGGAGAGGCTTGCCTGGACCTCCAAGGGCTGCTTCACCCTCACATGCTCTGACTCCAGTGCTAATTTATACATGGGCCCCATGGTCATTATCCCCATTTTTATAGATGGGGAAACTGAGATAAAAAGATTTCACAATTTTCAGGCGGTGGCCAAATGGGTGGACAGCTTGATACCAGAAGCAAGGACCCTAGGCTCAGAGTCCTTTCTGTAGAGCGAAGGTTAACATTTCCAGATCTCAGTGTGGCTGAAGGGGTCATATAGAGGAGGCATATGTGTTTATGTTGGTGGAGAGGATGACCACCGTTCCTGTCAGGTGTCCCTAGTCATACAAAATAGGTCTGCAGGCAGGTGGAATATGAAGCTGTCTGTGCTTGTTTTTCTTTTCCTTTCCCTGGCAGGGCAGAGCTGAGGGAGTCAGAGCTCCAGTTGCCAGGCGGCTATCAGCCCTTCACCATCTACGGCTGTCTCAGGGCCAGCCCCACCTGCAACCTTCCCTGTTCTTGATGAGCAAGGAGCAGCCACCCAGAGCTATTTATTTGTCCTGAGAGTAAAAACACTGTCTGAGACAGAGAACTCATTTATGAGCTGTCAGCAGGTCCCTTTAGGTTCATCTCAAAAATGCTTTTTTTTCCCGAAGTACACGGCTAGGTCTGCAGGGGCTATATTGCATAACGCTGTGAAGACTACTGAATTTACACTTCCCAAGGAGTCAGCAAAATTTGGAAGATCCTCTGTGATCTGCTCCCATTTTGCTCTCCAGCCTCACCTTTCTCCATTCCCTTCCCCCCCACTTCAGTGGGGTCTTTTCTTAGTTCTTTGAGCAGGCCACACCCGTGACCTTGTGCCTCTCCTGGCCACCCTGCTACCCTGTTACTTCCCACTTCCCACTTCTGGTCTGACTGTAACTTCCCTTTGTTATTAAAATGTAAGATTATAAATATATTATGCATACAGATAAGTGTATATATTTTGTGTATCATTTAAAGAATAATAATACAACAGATACCTGCATACATACCACCCACAAAACAGATACCTGCATACATACTACCCGAATTAAGAAATACAAAAAAACAGAAGTTGAATATTGTGCTTAGAAGCCCTCTGCATATTCCCCCATAATCAAGTCTCTCTCCCAAGTTATCCCAGAGGTAACTACAATGCTGAAGTTTGTGTTAATCATTCCAAGGCTTTTCTATGTTGTTACCACCTTGGCATATATCCCTAAACAGTATGCTGTTTAGTTTTGTCTATCTGTGAACATTGTATGAATGGACTCACAATGTGTGTATTCTGTGACTCGCATCTTTTGCTTAATGGGAAGTTTTTGCATATATTTATGGCTAATTTTCACTGCTGATTCTTATATTTCATTCTGTGACTATACCGCCATTTATGTGTCATTTGGGCAATTTTTGGTTTGGGGCTGTTGTGAGTGATGTTACTATGAACATTTTTGTACATGTCCCCTGTGCACGTGTGCAAGAATTTCTCCCAGGATATACATCTAGGAGTGGAATTGATGGGCCGTAGGGTGGGAGCCTGTTCAGTTTTATTGGGCATTAACACTGTTTCCCAATGTGGCTGTAACAATTTACACTTCCACCAGCAGTGAATGACAATTACTGTTACCCCACAGTCTCACCAGCATGTGGTAAGGCCTGGCTTTCTAATACCTGCTGATTGGGTGGGTGGAAAATGCTATCTCATTGTGGTTTTAAATTAATTTCTCTGAGTACCAGGAGCTTTCTTTTTTTTTTTTTTTTAATATTTATGGACCATTCTTGTTATACGAAATGCCTGTTCATGTCCTTTGTCTCCCACTCCTCCATGGGGTTATTTATTATTTTTGTATTAAATTGTGGAGTTCTAATGTATTGGATATGAATTCTTTGTAGCTTATATTTTTACTCCGTGGTGTCTTTTGATGAACTGAAGTTCTGATTTTTCATATAGTCAAACTCACAATATATTCCCTATGGTTCACGTTTTTAAACAGTCTTCAACAAGTTTTTTTCCTCCCAAGGTCATACGGATAAACTTCTATACTGTCTTCTAAAAGTTTTATAGTTTTGCCTTTCACATTTAAGTCTTTAATCCACCTGGAATTGATTTTTGACAAGGGAGGAATCCAATTTCATCTTTTTCCACATGGATACCCAATTAGCCCAGCACCATAGTTCATCCTTCCCTTCTGATCTGCAAAGTCTGCTCTGTCATAAATCAAGCCTCCATGCTGTGTCTGCTTCTAGGTTCTCCAGCATGTTCCATTGGTTTCATAGAATCTCTGTGCTAAATCCATGCCATCTTAATTAGCTTTGAAATAAAAACGGAAATCTGATTGGGGAAGTCCAATTCTTTACCCCAACCAAATTCCATCTTCTTCGTTAGAAGTGTCTTGGCTCTTGGCTTTTTGTTCTTCCTTTTGAATCTTAGAATCACCTTTTGAGTTTCATAAAAACAAACAGCAAACAGACCCACTGGGATTTGAATTCATGGTTACATTTGGGGGAGAATCAACCTCTGTAAATATTAAGTCATCCCATCCAAGAACATTGCATAATTCTCCATTTATTTTAGAGCCTCGTTAATGTCTTTCAATAGTGTTTTATACATTTTCTCAATAAAGGCCTTGCATGTCTTATTATATTTATTCCTAGAGATTTAAACAATTTTGTTGCTCCTGTAAATGGTACCTTTTTAAAAATCATTTTCTCTATTTAGTGTACAGAGATGCAATTGACTTTCTTATATTGATTTGTATTCAGCAACCTTGATAAGCTCATGTTTATTCCTATTACATTTTTTCTAGGTTCCTTTGAGTTCTCTATATAGACAATAGTATCATCTGCAAATAACGACAGTTATGTTTCTTCCTTTCAAAGACTTAACCTTTTACTTCTTTTTCCTGCCTTGCTGTGCTGGCCAGGCCCTCTGGGACAGTGCTGAGCAGAAACATGAAAATGGGCATTCTGTTCTTTTTTTTAATCTTAAGGGAAATGCCTTCAACATTTCACCATTAAGTATGATGTTTGCCGTAGATTTAAGTAGATTCTGTTAATCACATTAAGTAAGTTTCTTTTTATTCCTAGTTTGCTAAGACGTGTTAATATATAATGAGTGGACATAAAATTTTATCAAACATTTTCTGTACCTATTGAAAATGTCATATTTTTTTGTCCTTTAATCTGTTAATGTGATAAATTATATCAGTTAATTTTCTAATGCTGAACCAACCATTCAATCTTGGAGAAAAACCCAACTTGATCATGATATATTCCATTTCCCTGCATTTCTGGGTTTGGTTTGCTAATATATACTTGAGGATTTTTGCGTCTGTGTTCCTGAGTGAAGCAGAAGTATACTTTTCCTTTCTTATGTTGTCTTTTCCTGGTTTTGAAAGTAAGGCTGTCCTAATCTTATGAAATGAGTTGGGAAATGTTTTCTTCCATTCTTTGGAAGAATTTGTATAATAGTTAAATTATCCCCTCCTTGCAAGTGTGAAAGAACTCACCAGTAAATCTGTCTGGGTCTGGAGTTTTCTGTATAGAAAGATTTTAAATTACTGATACTATTAAATGGTTGCAATGTTATTCTAAAGGATTTCCAAGAGTTGTTTACCAGATGTAAAATGTTTTTCCACAAGCCCTGTTTGTTGAAGAGAAGTTCCTGTGGGAACACTTGCTGGGTGGCCTCCCTGTTGGGGAGAAAAGGTGGTACTTGGAGTATCTACATAGAGCCTTGGAAAACCCCAGCCTACGCAGACCCCCATACGTCATCAATTCGTCCTTAGAGAACCCGAGAGTCCCAGTGCCTTACTTAAGAGGAACCCCATGGGGGCAGCCACAATTAGGAGGATTTTTGTAGCTTCTTGAGGCACTATGCAACCATGGCTAACAGAATGGACTTTTGCGGCTGTCTGATGAGGGTCTGAGTTTTGGCATTGTAACTTGCTGGCTGTGGGAGGCTCAGACTTAATCCCTCTGAGCCTCATTTCCTCATCTATGAAAGGATGCAAGAATAGTGGCTACCTCATGAGGTTCTTGTGAGGGCTTAATCAGAATATGCAAGCAAAGTGCTTTGCATAATGTCTGACTCATATGAGGTACCCAATAAATGGTTACCATTGTCACTATTATGACATAGGAGACATACAAAGCAGACGTCTGGGGAGAAGAAGCAGACAATAGGACTTCCTCAGTTGAACTGGATTTAAGAAGGAAAGATTCATTCTCTAGGATACAAAGGCCAGCCACCATAGTCCAGATTGCCTTTGAGGAAGACCCAGTGTGGGGTGGCTTAGCCCAAGTATGGGGGACATGCATTTAGGAGTCTTTCTTCCTTTTCCCTGATGATAGGTTGGCCATTCTCATGGATCCTGAGGCTTCCATCCCTGGCACTTCCCCATAGCTATGCTCTGCATTGGCTTCTTGGGAAAAAGCAGAAAACGCAACCCACACTTCAAACCACAAAGACGAATATGCTTTCTCCTTTGGTTGGACACAGAATGTCTCCTGCCCTGCTACTCCCCTGCCGTTTTCTTTTTTTTCAGATAGAGTATCACTCTGTCACCCAGGCTGGAGTGCAGTGGCGTGATCTCGGCTCACTGCAACCTCTGCCTGCCACATTCCAGCAATTCTTGTGCCTCAGCCTCCAGAATAGCTGGGATTACAGGCGTGTGTAACCAGGCCCAGCTAGTTTTTTAGTTTTAGTAGAGATGGGGATTTGCCATGTTGGCCAGGCTGGTCTCAAACTCCTGACTTCCAGCGATCCACCCACCTCGGCCTCCCAAAGTGCTGGGATTACAGGCGTGAGCCACCACTCCCGGTCATTAAAAAAAATGTTTTTATTTTAAGTAGAGACAATGTCTCACTACGTTGCCCAGGCTGGTCTCAAACTCCTGAGGTCAAGCGATCCTCCTGCCTCAGCCTCTCAAGTAGCTGACACTACAGGTGTGAGCCACTGCGTCTGGTCTCCCCTGCTATTTTCTACCTCATGCTTTCCTGAGACCAAGGGTCCTGCTGCTTTCAAAGCAGGGTTTGGGCATCAAAGCAGAGTGTGATGGGGTGGGTACTGTTAGGGCTTTTTGAAATGCCAGGGTACACAGAAGTCTTAATTAGAACCCTTGCCCTCCTCATCCTAACAGTCCGCTTGAAGAAGTAACTGTTTGGCAGTAATTATGGTTAAATCCTCTCACCGGGCCTCATTAAAGGCCATAAAAACTTCAGTATGCAAAGTGTCTCTGAAGTCTGCTGCAGATCTCCTCAGGCATTTACTCACAGAAGATGCTTGCTAAGCATCTGCCAGGTACCAAGCACCGTGCTAGGCCCGGGGGATCCGTGATGAGGCCACTGCACTCACAGACAGTGGAGACTGCGCCTCCAACCTACCATCCGTCCTACCCCAGGCTCCTGCCCTCACATTCCCCAGACAAGAGTATCCCAAAGATGGGTAGTCTCTGGACATCTAGAAATTTTCATGCTCCACTCACCTCTCATTCGGACTAAAGGACCTACGTCCTTATAAAGTAGCTTTTTATGGTGGAGATATTGGTGATGGAGGTTATTTTCCGAGCTAAGGAATATGGACCCACAGGGAGAGGTGGATGAGGGAAAGCAGCAGACCAAAACAGGAGACATTGGAGCATAACTGTTAGGAACTTGGGATCTGAATTCAGACGTCCCTGGGTGCGGGTCCCCACTTTGCTATGCTTTCACTGACCATGTCACCCTGGGCAAGTTACTTAACCTTCCTGGTCCTAAATTCCTTCATCCGGTTTAGGGGAGCTTTAATAGGTTTCTTCCTAAGGACTTGTCAATTTTTAAAAATCTAAGGTTTCACTTCAGGGGAGATAGATGGCTGGTGAAGCAAACTGAAGTCAGAATGAAAAAAAGTAAAAAAAAAAAAGTTAATTAAAAAAAATCCCTTCTAAGGAATTTAGTGAGCCCAGAAATAATTTGGCAATGTCAAGTTCATCTCAGCATCTTCAGAAAGTTTACTTTCTGCCTTGTGTTTGTTGTCTCTTAATTTAAAATTGTCTCAAGGATATTATAGCGACAACAATGAACATTTTTATTTTAAAAAAGAGAAAAATTAATCGCTTACCACCACCAGCCATTATCAAAGCAGTTGTCTCTGTTCTTTTTTTTTTTTTTTTTTTTTCTGAGACAGAGTCTCACTTCATCACCCAGGCTGGAGTGCAGTGGCATAATCTTGGCTCACTGCAACCTCCACTTCTCAGGTTCAAGCAATTCTCTTGCTTCAGCCTCCTGAGTAGCTGAGATTACAGGTGTGCACTACCACGCCTGGCGAACTTTAGTATTTTTAGTAGAGGTGGGGTTTCACCATGTTGGCCAGGCTGGTCTCCAATTCCTGACCTCAAGTGATTTGCCTGCCTTGGCCTCTCAAAGTTCTGGGATTACAGGCAAGAGCCACTGTACCCGACCTCTGTTCTTTTTTGAGTAATTAAGTGCCCTCAATAAATGAAGGATTTACATTCTTGGAAACCTAGGCTCCATTGCTGTCATGGTTCCTTGAAACACTCCCTGACACTTTCTTGTTGGTGTGTCTGCCTTCATCTTCTGAATTATTATCACTGGATACCCTTGGGAAGACACCCCATACTGAGGCTGAGACCTTGGTTGGTCATAGGACAATTTTTCCTTCTCACAGGATTATTAGAATGTGGCCACAAAGTCCACCAGGGTCCCAGAATCCTTTCTGAGACAGGCTCAGTGATCTCAGCAAGTGAAAAGGGCATGTGTTTCCAAAGCCATCACTTAAAGCTCCTTCTGGATGTCATGCCTGCTGGCTCTGTGGTTCTGCAGATATCAGAAGTTGTCCTTCATAGTCTCAAATGAGATTTAAACAGTTTTAATTGGCTGTCCCCAGAGACTCACCATCCCTGCCCCGAGGGCCCAGCTCGTGGTGCCTGGAGAGGTTCCACTTCCCTGCAAGCAAGCCCTCTGCTGTCCTCTCCCATCACTGGGTGAGCCACAGAAGCTCAGGACCCAGGCTGTTTGGACAATCAATGCAGCTCACTCTTCAGAGCACTGCATTTGATGGGAAATAAAGGGAGAATAAAACTCTTCAGATAATCTTTGTTTTCAGGTGTCCTGATATTTTTATCTCATTGTGCTAAAAAGGAATGAAAATATGCATTTGCATTAAGAAGGGGAGAATCCCTAATTTTGGCCCATCCTTATAACAAACATAACTTTTATTTGTATCTCCACCTTTTAGAACAATACCTAAGCACTCAATAAATGTTTGTTGAGTGTGCTTTTAGGAAGATCAGTGTCTGCACCATCTGGGATGGATGTGAGACAACCATCCTTCCAATTGTCTCTTCTGTTGGTAATAAGACTTTCATAACAACAAACAATGGGGATATATTTGTGGGGGAGGGGTGTTACTTTTGTTCTTTACCTTTTCTTGATATTTCCTAACTGAGCCTCTTTTTCCACAAAATGTGGGTGTCATTTTTCCTACAAAGAGGCTTAGGGCATGGCCAGGCGCAGTGGCTCATGCCTGTAATTTCGGCACTTTGGGAGGCTGAGGCAGGCAGATCACCTGAGGTCGGGAGTTTGAGACGAGCCTGACCCACATGGAGAAACCCTGTCTCTACTAATAACACAAAATTAGCCCAGCGTGGTGGCGCAGACCTGTAATTCCAGCTTCTTGGGAGGCTGAGGCAGGAGAATGGCTTGAACCTGGGAGACGGAGGTTGGAGTGAGCTGAGATCGGGCCATTGCACTCCAGCCTGGGCAACAAGACTGAAACTCCATCTCAAAAAAAAAAAAAAAAAAAAAAAAAGAAAAAGAAAAAAAAAAAGGCTAGGGTTTAGTGCTCATAGATTTTCACTAAGGAACTTCCTGTAACTTCTAAAGAGACATGATTTGGGAATATCTGGTCTCCTCTAATTGACAAATGCTCCTAGGTAAGACAATGTGAAAGACAAAAATGGTTGAAAAGAAAGCATAGTCCTTGCCCTTAAGGAGTGTGTAATCTCACTAAGATGGGAAAAAAGAAAACAGAGTTGCAAAATCAAGAGCTAATGATTACAGTATACTTGTCAGAGGCCACACATTCCTAAACACTCTATTATCTCATGTAATCCTCACAACAAACCAAAGGGCTAAATACCATTATCATCACTTTTCCCATTTGACCTTGAGAATGTCAAGGCAAAAATATATGTTTAGTAACTTGCCCAAGGCAAGTAACTTGCCCAAAGCAAGGAAGCTGAGCTGGGATTCGAACATACATGATGTGACTGTGACTTCAGAACCTGTCCTCTCAGCCCTAACTACAGCACACAAGTCAGTGTGTGCATTTTGGAGGGAGAATCAGGTGGTGCTGGCTCTAAGGGCTGGAAGGTTCTAGAGGGCAGGAGTCGGCGAGGGCTGGGATTCTCAGAGAAGGGCTTCTTTAGCTCCCTGTGCCTCTTTTGCTGGGCTAAGCCAGGAAGGGTTTGCCCCATTTCTGGAAACTCTGAAAAGACGCCTGAGAAGAGATTTCTCAGTCATGCCTCTGTTACCAGAGAGAAATGTGATTTACGGGCACACGTGTATAACTTTCCCAAGGCATGGGCAGTAGGATGTCAGGCTGGGGCTTTGGCCCCGAGCTGAGGCTTGGCAAAGCCTGAAGGAGCGCCAAGATAGCATCTGGATTGTCTCTGTCACCACACCTAGTGTCACCTCACCCCTCGGTCACTGGCCAGATGAAATTGCTGCCTCTTATGTAATAGACAATGTTTTTTTTCAAGAGTTGTGGTCAGGGAACTCAGGTTCATATGAACCTATATGAATCTTGGAAAAATCTGAAGCCCCTTCCCTTGGCTTTAGGATCCTAGTATGTAAGAGCTGAAGATCTTGAAGCCATAAGAGCTTCAAGATCACCCAATTCAATCCTCTGAGGGGAAGTGGCAAGTTGAAGGTCATCACCCATGGGGCTTGGCCACAGAGTCAGACCTAAGTTCATCACTGGGAAAGGGTACCATGTCTGGGTAGCTGGTTCCAGAGGTTGGTTTGCTTGACTTGCTTTCCAGACTACGTTTCACTAATTTTCAGCAAATATTTATCAGGCTTTCCATATGCCTCATTCTGTCCTTATGGAGCTTATATTCTAGGGAGATGGCAGGTAAAACAAGATACACATATACAAAACAAAAACCAAGAAAACAGACTAATAAAATATACACCTTAAAGGAAGCAGAGATAGATGATGGGAGACCTGCTTTGGATAAGGTGTTTTCCATTCCATGCCCTCCTACCTGGCTGGGTGACCTTGGCTATGAAGTTCATCCAAACCCGACACGCTGCTTGTCTCTTGCCCCTGGAGCACGCATCACTGGGGGGTGCTTAGCTTTGGGGTGGGTCTTATTTACCTGGGGCACGTGGAAGGGATGGGGCTGGGGATGCACCAACCAAAGGTGTATTTTTCCATATATGGGAGGCTACAGTCTTGGACAGTGGCTGCCTGGCCTCAAGCTTAGGGTTGCAGTTGATTTTGTGCTTCTGACAGAATCCAGATATCAAAGCACTAAAGCATGGACACACCCTCCATGGGGAAGGGTATTGGTTAATCTCAAAATCCCCAGGGCTGGCAGGACAAGAGCAAGCAAGGCAAAATGATGACACAGCAGAACTTGGCATTGCTGCCCCTTATACCCTTTATGGGCCTGTAGAGACCCCACGGCCCGCATTCACTTCTCACTCACCTACCCTGTTGATCCCTCCCTCCTTCATTCACTTACATACTTATTTCTTTATTAAATTCCTCATTATTATAAGAATTCCCTCACAATTCATTCACATCTTTCTTTCATCAGATTCCTCCATCACTTAATCATTCATTCAGTCTCTTCTGTTTATTGGGTCATGTACATAGCTATGTATGTGTTCACTGGGTTTCACTCTCTTCATCACTCATTCATTCAACAAACATTTGCTAGCCATCTCTCCTTGCCAGGCTCAACTGGGCTTAACCCTGGAGGGAGCAGGGGGACATCAGTCACCCTGTCTTTAAGGAGTTGAGGGCATTAAGGTACACTTAGGTAAATTCCAAAACAAGGTGGTAAGTGACAGAATTCCTCCTGGAGGCATATGTCAATTGTTTGGAAGTGCAGATGGGATGGTGCCTCCCAGGCATCCAGTGCTCCTTCTTCCCTACAGGGCCCAAAGTGACCAGGTACACACATTCTCACAAAGGCATTAGGGACCTCAGAAGTGGCTAGACCAGAGGAGGGTGTTTACTTTTTATTTATTTTATGTTATTATTTTTGAGACCGAGTCTTGCTCTGTCGCCCAGGTTGGAGTGCAGTGGCGCGGTCTTGGCTCACTACAAGCTCTGCCTCCTGGGTTCACGCCATTCTCCTGCCTCAGACTCCCAAGTAGCCAGGACCACAGGCGCCCGCCACCACGCCCGGCTAATTTTTTGTATTTTTTTTTTTTTTTTTTTTTTTTAGTAAAGACGTGTTAGCCAGGATGGTCTCAATCTCCTGACCTCGTGATCCACTCGCCTTGGCCTCCCAAAGTGCGGGGATTACAGGCGTGAGCCACTGTGCCCAACCAGGTGTTTGCTTTTTAAAAGAAGAGGGCAATCTTTTAGCCCAGGGATCTGCAAACTCTCTAAAAGGCTAGAAAGTAAAACTTTCAGGCTTTGTGCAAGGTCTGTGTCACTACTACCTAACTGTTTCCTTATAGTGTGAAAGCAGCCATAGATGATATGTAAAGAGCGAGACTGGCTGAGTGCCAATCAAACGTTATTTTTGGACACTGAAAATAGAATTTTATATAATTTTCACAGCATGGAGTTTTATTCTTTTGATTTTCACCCCTGCCCCCACCACCCAATAAATTCAAAATCACATCTGTAAAAACCATTCTTAACTTCCTGGCTATATGAAAACAGGCAGCAGGTGCATTTGGCCCATAGGCTGTAATTTGCTAATTTTGTTATAGCTCAAAGAAATGAATGAACAGTGCATAATTTCCAGATGCCAATAGCAGAAATAGTTTAGGGGTTAGTAATTCTCCTGGTGACCTGGTTACTGCTTTCTCTACAGATGTAGACAGATGAGGGCCCAGCAAGGGCCTAATCTCAGGCACAGGGAATCGGATTTTAAAAATACAGGATAGGTATTCTCTGACTTCATCATTGTCCTGCCTCCTTGAAACGAATACAGACAAATGATTAAAGCAGTAAACTCTCTCTGTGCTCCAGTGTGTCTTGTTCAAATCTGTTTAGGGCTTGTCACTTGAGTATATAACCCAGGCCTACCAAAGAATAGGGCCTCAGTAAATCTTCACTGAATGAAAGGACATGGGCACATGGTAGGCGCACCATATTTGTGAACAGAAGCAAGGAAGCAGCAAGATTTCTCTCATCAGTACTGGTTCAGGTCAAGTCAAAGGCAGTGGGGGAAGGCGCAAGGGCTCAGTTAGGCAGCTTGACAGACCAGCGAGTAGAAAGATTTGTTCTTATTTCTGACTCTGCCCTTTTTGTCCTCAGAGTTGCCCTCTACTCAGTGTGGGAAAACAGGGCTTCCCTAGCTGAAGTGTCTTGGAAACAGACAAACTGGTGCTTGCAATATTCTTTGCATATGTAAGCAGTTTTTACTTCACATCTAGTTGTGCAATTTTCCATCAGGGCTTGATTGTTTTGGGATGGGAAGAGAGGGAGAAGAATGGATATTACATATCCCAAAGCTTGGGCATTAAGATACAATAAATGGTTTTTTTCTTCGATGAAAGGAAATGGTCCATTTTCTTGGAGTTTTCTCTTTATCTTTCTTTTGTTTTCTTTTCTTAATACACTGTCGTTTATCAAAAATAAAGTTCCCGAGGCATTCACAGAGGGCTGTGATAGGGGCCCGTATCTTGTTTTTCCATGAAAACAATGGAAGAACGTGCCCCTTTTGTGCCCTCTGTAGAAACTCTCCCTTAGGAAGAAGGCCTGATTTTCAGCTTATGTGCAGAGAAAGCAAATAGCACAGGAGCTCGTTTCCTGAACAAATCCAGATGTACCCTGAGCCCAGCATAGCCCCCAGGGAGTGCCCAACAGAATGATATGGACTCACCGAGTCTTAGATGATGGGCCTGCGTGGGGATGGTGAACACACGGCACATGTGTCCATTTCCTACTCCCGGGCCCATGACAGACATGGATAATCGATCCCTTTATTCCTTCTCACTGAGTCTGGTTGCTGTCCCAGAATCTCTCCTCAATCACCTCTGGGGACAATTGAGTAAGGATGTGAGATGCCCCACTGCTCCCACTGCTCTGGCAGGGAAAGAGCACGGGCCCGGAAGACAGCCAGACCTGGGTTCTGACAAAAACTCTGAAATGTACTTGCTAACTGAACTAAATACTTAGCCTCTCTGAGTCTTAGTTCCTCCATCTGAAATGGAAAGAAGTAACAACTGTTAACAACACTCACAGAGGATGTAGGACTGTGGCACTGGGTCTGTCACAAAATGAGTTCCTTTTTTGCTTGGAGCTGAGCAGGGATGGAAAGTGGGCCTGAATTATGTATTTATTGTGCCTTTGTTTATTGCTGTGGGGGTATGTTTCTCTGCACAATTTGTTTTTCTTTTCACTACATATGTATGTTTCTCTGTACAATATGTTTTTCCAACAATCCGCTTAGTGCACAGATCCTTTCAGCTTCTCCAGCCAGGAGCACGGTCGTGTTTTGGCACATTTCCAGGGACAGGGCACTGGCAAGTCTCCCCATCGTACCTGTGCAAAGTGTCAGGTTTCCCCAAAGCCCTTGTATTCTCCCTTGTGTTTGGGAAGAGTGGTCTGCTGGGGCTGTTCAGAAAGGGCATCTTTTTCACACAGCCCTTGACTTAACTGCCCTGTATTCTGCATTTACTACAAGCCAGATCCTATGCTACGTCCTGCACATCAGCTGTTCTCAGCCGGAGGCAACTTTGACCCTGGGGAACATTTGGTAATGTCTGTTGTTGCCACAGGTGGGTGGGTGGTGGGTGCTACAGGCATCAGTGGGTAGAGGCCAAGGATGCTGCTAAAAACCCTACAATGCAGAGGGTAGCCCCCACAACAATTATCTTGCTCAAAATGCCAATAGTGCTGAGGCTGAGAGAGCTTGCTGTACACGAATATCTCACTCATCTCCTAACAGGTCTGTGTGGAAGATGCTATTAATTTTCCCATTTGAGATGGTGAAACTGAGGTCTTGCAAGGTTGAGTCACTTGGCCGAGGTCACTGTACCATCAAGGTCTGTCTGTGTCCACATGTCTGTACTACCCTCCTTGTTCCCAGAATGCTACCCTGTGACATTGCTTTTCCCTTTCTTTTGCCCTTCTGTTTTATTTTGCTTCTCTTGTCTTCCTTTCTTGTTGAATTACCTTTCTGTGTGTGTGTGTTGCAGGCCCCAGTGGCCTTGGATATCAATGTCCCCTGCTCCCGGCTCCCAGAGCTATAGCGTCTATGTTAAAATGTCTGAGGTGCAGGCTGGGCCGCTCCCTTTTTCACCCGGGCAGGGTTGGGTCTTCTCAGTGGCGCACCTGCCAGGATTAATTGGGCAAAACGATGATGTAAAGTTTAACCTCTTGTTGGAGAAATGCTGAATCAAGGAAGTAAGCAAAGTTAATTATCAAACCTGCTTTAGTCACCAGAAACCAGAAAGGTTTTTTCCCCAGAGGACCTCAGGGAGCTTGGGCAGGGCTGAGGATCCAAGTACTGTAGGAGCCACTGTGCCCCAGGAGTACTGGCGCTTCCTGGAGTGACCTCAGTAGAAAGGCAACTGGGCTGCAGCGCTAAGGACAGGTGCATGCAGAACCTCAGCTGGCTTCCTTTTTTTACCTGGCTGACTGCTATCAGCCTCCAGGTTTTCACCTGAGGATCACTTCTTCCAGGCAGGCTTCTCTGACTTCCTAGACTAGGTGGGACCCTCCATTACATACTCCCTTCATCCCTCATCATTGAACCTCACAGCACTTTGCACACTTAATACCTTGTAATCAAGCATGTTAATAATTGTTTAGTTTTTGTCTTCCCTGCTAGCTTGGAGGTTCCATGACTGTAGCGACCATGTCTGTCTTGTTCACTGTATCACCTGTGCCCAGCTCAGTGCCTGGTGGGCATTCAACAACTCTGCTGACTGGCTCACTGACAGGCTGTGAGGGGCTTTGGCAACTAGGATTCACAATGGGCTTTGGACCCTAGCCAGGTGAGGACAGGGTTCACAGAAAAAACTGCGAGGTGTGTATAGGAAATGGTGGACAGATGGCTGGCTCTGCCTCAGTCTCTATCTTGGTCTTTTTTATTCAAAGTCTTTTTTTTCCTGCATTCATTTTTGGCTTCTCTCACATGAGTTGACATGGAATTACAGCTGAGGGTCTGAATTAAGCAAGTGCAATTGTCCCAGGGGACCACCTAGGTATAAGCCAAAAGTCACACTCCTTCCCTAATTCTGGAATTGTCACTGCTTATTAAGAAAGCAAAGGGGTTTTTGGAAGCCTTTGCACTTCAAAGCAGGCTCCAACAGATCATCTCTGAAGTGTGTGGCTGATCAATCTCATTCTCAGTAGGGCCTGTTTGTACAGGCTGGCCCTGGGGTGGTGGGGATGGGAGATGGTTTTAGCTTCCTGGCTTGACCTGATGATAATAATAATAACAGAGTGAACATTTATTGAGCCATTTACCACTGCTAAACCCTGGCCATTATCTCATGTATAAGCATTGCCTTGTTTTATCCTCACAGCCATCTTATAAAAATTACCATCATTAGTCCGATTTTACAGATATAAAAACTGAGGCTCAGAAACAGTAAAGTATCTTGCCCAAGGTTATACTGTTCGGTAAGAAGCAGTGTGAGTTCCATCCTAGATCTAGCTGACCCCAAAGCCCATATTTTTATTTCCTTACTATACTGCCTATGCTGAGAAGGCTCTTTGCCTCAGAGAGTAGCTCTACCCAATACCTGTGGGGCCTGACAAAACTTTGCACCAGCCAGAAAGAAAACAGGTCTCTTGTGTGAATGTGTGTTCGGGCAGAAGACAGGAGGAATCACAACAATAACCATGATTCGTTAAATAATAGAAACAGCTCTTTCCCAGTGTTACCTATCCTCAGAGTGTGCTATTAGCCAATTAAGGCACATAGTACTCTGCCAAGTCAATTTTGTCATTCCAATGAGAAAACTGGGACCCGGAAAGGCAAAATCCCTTGTCCAGGGCTACACAGTTAACTATGAGAGCGCTAGGATCACATTCTTTGAGGCCTCACTGGTGATGTATCTATCACCTTTCTTGTGCAAATAATGGTTACTGCCACTTGGGACTATGTGGCTCAAAGATGTGGCATTCAGTTATATTTTATAGGGACTCTTAGTTATATCCTAAATTACAATTCATGTATTTATTTAATTTTGGGGGGAAGACCTTGAGTCTGTTAAGGAACTACCTTTTCCTGCCAGTTTTTTACATATAAGAGGCAAGATCACCCCCTCCTCCATATCGGTTAGTAGTTGTGAAAAACTACACCTTAAAACATTCAGATTGGAATGATCATTTAGATTTTAAAACATTTGGCCCATTCCTTGTGTGAATTCAGGGGTTCTCCCCAGTCACACAAATGACAGATTCTAAAAGCTCTCCTTGCAGGAAAGAGGGGGAAGGTAATAGCAATGGCTGCAGCTTGATTTGTTGCTACCATTGCCAAGACCCTGCATGGAAGGAGTTATCCCAGTTTGCAGATGAGGACACTGAGGCTTAATGGGGTTAGATACTTAATTTCAATGTCATTTAGTTACCAGATGGCAAAGCCATGACAAGAAACTTTGCCTGACTCAAAATCTTTTTGTTTGTACTAAACTACCTTCCTCTATAGAATAAATAAAAACCAAACCAAACATAATAACAACAACAGAATCCATAGATTCCACTTCAGCATTGGCAATATTTAGTTTCCATCAGTCTATGCAATAGGAGAGATTTCTCATTGTACTTCCCCAAATCCTTCATGTTTTGATTTATGTTCCTTTTCTTTTCAGAACACAGGAAAATAAAACTGGTATATAAACGCAAGTTTGGAAAAATAAAGTCATCATTCAACCCCACATCAATCTTTTCTTCTCCAGGCTGAACAAACTTGGGCCTCTTTCTCCTGATCTTGGCACAAGTGTGGGAACCAGACCTCAGGAAGGCAAGGGAGGGAACATGTGGGCCAAGGAGGCCCTGACTAGGGGCCAGCCTAGGGCAGTAGTAAGGATGTAAACAAGGAGACTGCACAGGCAGGCAGCAAGATTAGCCCAGCTGGCAGTGGCCAGTGGAAAAAGGGGTAGCTGTTCAGTGATGGCAAACATGCAATGTGGGAAGGTGGTGAGAAATGAATCTTGTCTTTGAGCTAGGGGAATGCCCAGGAACAAAAGAGAGAGAAAGAGAGAGAGAGAGAGTTAGGTTAAGAATATGAACTTTGGACTCTCCAATGTATGCTGAGGGATTATGATGTGTAGGTGTGGAGATCAATAGTGAGATAAAGCTCACAGTGCTGTGTCTTACACATAGCTCAATATTACAGAAGAATTGTGGCATAAAATATTCAGGAGTGACAGATTTGGAACACCACCATTTTGCAACCCCTAATGAAATAATGTTCAAACCACCAGGTGAAAGGCTAATGGGGACCCATATAATGGATGGAGCAGGTTGACATTTGAATAGAATCAATTTTCATACAAAAAAGGAGGCAATTAGGCATTATATGCTTCCTGATGTGTTGCTATAAAAAGTACTTAATTTTTAACATGTGTGTAAATATAACAAAATGGGAAAAAACAGTCTTTTTCAGTAAATGATGCTGGAACAACTTCATATCTACAGGTAGAAGAATGAATCTGGATCCCTACCTCACAACATATACAGAAATTAACTCCAGCTGAATCATAACATCTAAAATAAGAGTGAAAACTATAAGCTCTTAGAAAAAAAATGCAGTGGTAAATACTTACGAATTCGAATTAGATAATGGTTTTTAGATATGACAACAAAAACACAAGCAACAAAGGAAAGAGTAATGTGATGACTGGACATTATTATAATGAAAAACTTTTGTGCTTCAAAGGACATCACCTAGAAAGTGAAAAGGCAACACGCAGAATTAAAGAAAAATTTGCAAGTCATATAACTGATAAGACTTGAATCTAGAATATGTAAAGAACTCTTACAACTCAATAATAATAAGAAAACCTGATGATAAAATGGGCAAAGGATATAAAAAGACAGTTCTCCAAAGAACACATGCACAATAAACGCATGAGCAGATGCTCTTATTAGCCGTGAGGGAAATGTAAATCAAAACCACAATAGGATATCATTCACATCCCATCGGATGGCTGCGATAAAAAAGACTGATAATAAAACAAGTGTTGGTGAAGATGTGGGGAAATTGGAACCTGCATACACCAAGGCTGAGAATGTACAATGGTGCAATCACTTTTGAAAATCATTGGCAGTCCCTTAAACACAGAGTTACTATATGATCTAACTGTTCCACTTCTAGGTATACAATCAGATGAAAGCATATGTCTACAAATGTTCATAGCAGCATTATTCATGATAGCCAAAAAGTAAAAACAACCCAAACGCTCATTCATTGATGAGTGGATAAACAAAATATGGTATATTCATGCAATAGAATGTTATTCGCCATAAAAAGAATGAGCACTAATACATACCACAATATGAATAAACCTAAAAACATATTCAGTGAAATAAAACATCCACAAAGATCCAAATATTCAAATACTGTGTGCTTCCACTTATAGAAAACATCCAGAATAGGCAAATCTATAAAGACAGAAAGTAACTTAATGGTTTCCTAGGGCTGGGGTTAAAGGAAATGGTAATTTGGGAGGTGATGGCTAAGAGGTGTGGGATTTCTATTTGGAGTAAAGGAAATGTTTAAAATTGACTATAGGGATGAAGGCTGCACAGTGTGAATATATGAAAAAGTCATTGAATTGTACACTTAAAAAAACCCAAACCAAACCAAAAAACAAGTACTTAGTACTGCCTATGAAGTATTCTTGACAAAAAATTGAGCCCGAAGCTGTCAAGCCTCTAGTTCTATCAGTTTACAGAAAGTACGGGGGAGGCTGGGCTCAGTGGCTCACACCTGTAATCCCAGTACTTTGGGAGGCTGAGGCGGGTGGATTACTTGAGTCCAGGAGTTTGAGACCAGCCTGGCCAACATGGTGAAACCCTGTTTCTACTAACAACACAAAAATTAGGCAGGTGTGGTGGTGCATGCCTTTAATCCCACCTTCTTGGATGGCTGAGGTGGGAGGACCACTTGAACCTGGGAGGCGGAGGTTGCAGTGAGCCAACATCACACCACTGCAGTTCAGCCTGGGTAGCAGAGTGAGACTCTGTCTAAAAAAAGAAAAAAGGAAAAAAGAAAGTACGGGCTAGAGAGGAATGTATTATCACTGCAAAAATGCAACTAGTAATATCCAGAATTTGGAAAATTCAAAAGGGCAAGTGACTTTGTTTTTTTAATGTGTACATGGTTAGGGGAGAAGGAGGGATGTGTAGAATAAAAGAAATTTGCTTTTTTCTGCCCGTGGACGCTGCCGAAGAAGCATCGTTAAAGTCTCTCTTCTCCCTGCTGTCATGTCTAAGTCAGAGTCTCCTAAAGAGCCCGAACAGCTGAGGAAGCTCTTCATTGGAGGGCTGAGCTTTGAAACAACCGATGAGAGCCTGAGGAGCCATTTTGAGCAATGGGGAACGCTCACGGACTGTGTGGTAATGAGAGATCCAAACACCAAGCGTTCCAGGGGCTTTGGGTTTGTCACATATGCCACTGTGGGGGAGGTGGATGCAGCTATGAATGCAAGGCCACACAAGGTGGACGGAAGAGTTGTGGAACCACAGAGAGCTGTCTCAAGAGAAGATTCTCAAAGACCAGGTGCCCACTTAACTGTGAAAAAGATATTTGTTGGTGGCATTAAAGAAGACACTGAAGAACATCACCTAAGAGATTATTTTGAACAGTATGGGAAAATTGAAGTGATTGAAATCATGACTGACTGAGGCAGTGGCAAGAAAAGGGGCTTTGCCTTTGTAACCTTTGACGACCATGACTCCGTGGATAAGATTGTCATTCAGAAATACCATACTGTGAATGGCCACAACTGTGAAGTTAGGAAAGCCCTGTCAAAGCAAGAGATGGCTAGTGCTTCATCCAGCCATAGAGGTCGAAGTGGTTCTGGAAACTTTGGTGGTGGTCGTGGAGGTGGTTTCGGTGGGAATGACAACTTTGGTTGTGGAGGAAACTTCAGTGGTGGTGGTGGCTTTGGTGGCAGCTGTGGTGGTGGAGGATATGGTGGCGGATATGGTGGCAGTGGGGATGGCTATAATGGATTTGGTAATGATGGAAGCAATTTTGGAGGTGGTGGAAGCTACAATGATTTTGGCAATTACAACAATCAGTCTTCAAATTTTGGACCATGAAGGGAGGAAATTTTGGAGGCAGAAGCTATGGCCCCTATGGCGGTGGAGGCCAATACTTTGCAAAACCACGAAACCAAGGTGGCTATGGCGGTTCCAGCAGCAGCAGTAGCTATGGCAGTGGCAGAAGATTTTAATTAGGAAACAAAGCTTAGCAGGAGAGGAGAGCCAGAGAAGTGACAGGGAAGCTACAAGTTACAACAGATTTGTGAACTCAAGCACAGTGGTGGCAGGGCCTAGCTGCTACAAAGAAGACATGTTTTAGACAAATACTCATGTGTATGGGCAAAAAACTTGAGGACTGTATTTGTGACTAATTGTATAACAGGTTATTTTAGTTTCTGTTCTGTGGAAAGTGTAAAGCATTCCAACAAAGGGTTTTAACGTAGTTTTTTTTTTTTTTGCACCCATGCTGTTGATTGCTAAATGTAATAGTCTGATCGTGACGCTGAATAAATGTCTTCTTTTTAATGTGCTGGGTAAAGTTAATCTACTCTGAAGCCATCTTGGTAAATTTCCCCAACAGTGTGAAGTTAGAATTCCTTCAGGGTGATGCCAGGTTCTATTTGGAATTTATATACAACCTGCTTGGGTGGAGAAGCCATTGTCTTCGGAAACCTTGGTGTAGTTGAACTGATAGTTACTGTTGTGACCTGAAGTTCACCATTAAAAGGGATTACCCAAGCAAAATCATGGAATTATTGGTTATAAAAGTGATTGTTGGCACATCCTATGCAATATATCTAAATTGAATAATGGTACCAGATAAAATTATAGATGGGAATGAAGCTTGTGTATCATCCATTATCATGTGTAATCAATAAACGATTTAATTCTCTTGAAAAAAAAAAGAAATTTAAGAGCCATATTAACTCAATGCAATGTGTTTACTTCATTTTGTTCCCATTTGAACAAACACTAAGAACATTCATAACGCAAATATAAAAATTTGAACACTGAATATTTAATGTTTTTAAGAAATTTTTATTTTTATTTTTTGAGACAGAGTCTTGCTCTGTGTCACCCAGGCTGGAGCGCAATGGAAAGATCTCGGCTCCCTGCAACCTCTGCCTCCTGGTTCAAGCCATCATCCTGCCTCAGCTTCCCAAGTAGCTGGAACTACAGGCATGCGCCACCATGCCTGGCTAATTTTTGTATTTTTAGTAGAGATGGGGTTTCACCATGTTGGCCAGGCTGGTCTTGAACTCCTGACCTCAAGTGATCTGCCTGCCTCAGCCTCCCAAAGTGCTGGGATTACAGGCATGAGCCACCGTGCCTGGCCTGTTGTTCATTTTTTAGTGTGTGATAAAAAATCATGGTTATGTTAAAAATATTTTTAAAGAGACATTTGCTGAAATTTTTCTGGACGAAATGATATGATGTCTGGGCTTTGCTTTAAAATAACCCAAGAGGCAAGGCGGGCAGATCACTTGAGATCAGGAGTTCAAGACAAACCTGGCCAACATGGCGAAACCCAGTCTCTATTCATAATACAAAAATTAGCTGGGCATGGTGGCACACACCCATAGTCCCAACTACTTGTGAGGCTGAGGCAGGAGAATCGCTTGAACCTGGGAGGCAGAGGTTGCAGTGAACCAAGATCATGCACTGCACTTCAGCCAGGGCAACAGAGTGAGACTTTATCTTAAATAAATAAATAAATAAATAAATGAATAAAATAACCCAAGAGGGGAGCAGGTGAATGAAAAGATAAATATCTGAAATAAGATTGGCCCATTAGTGGATAATTGCTGAGACTAGGTGATGTGTACATGAGGGTTCATTATACTATTCTTCCAACTTTTAAATACTTTTGAAATTTTTTGTTGTAAAAAGTCCAAAAAATAACAGGATAGGGATTGAAGAGCAATCCGGCAACTGATTGCTAAGACATTTTGACTGCTAAAAAGTTTTAAAATAACAACAACAACAAAAGTGGTAGCCAAGAACTTAATATTCACTTTCTATTTTTGATCTTCCCAACAACCTTGTGAGTCAGAGGTGAGTTCTCATTTTTTTTTGGTGGGAAACAAGCTCAGTATTGATTGGTCCTACATCCCACCATTGGGCTGGGGAAGAGGTACCTGGGTCTAAGGCTGCCGTGGTTTCTCCTGTACAACACTGTATCTCTGGGTGGCTCATGACAGTTCTTTACTCAGGGGGCCCTGGCAAAATAGAGAAGTGGGAGGCCTTCTGGTCCTTTCTCGCTTTCAGCCATCTGCCTGTGAAATCCTGCTAAGGCCTTACCTGGTAATTTATGAGAAAGTTTAAGGGGTTATCTTCACCCAGTGGGTACATTTTCAAAAATTTGACAAACACATTTCAGACACTCAGTAGTCCCCATAAAAGGCATTATGGGGGCAGATAATGATAACGTGGAACAGAGCAATGGGAGGGGATATGTGTTCATCTAATGGTACCTCTTCTCTTTTCTACCCACAACTCTTTGGGAGTGCTCAGTGAGTTCTGGAGTGCTCTGACAACATCACTTATGAGTATGAATTTGTTGAGTAAAAATTGTAAAATAAAAGAAATATCTATCTTGGGAGATATCATTATAAGACTATAAACGTAGGGTTAATTTATCTCTGTAAATTACCTCAAGAAGGAAGATTAACTAAGAATCTTAAATATAAATTTGAACTGGGAGAGTGTCCAAAGAAAAAAAATATGTATATTAGTACTAAGTAAAACCATTTCTCATGGCAGCCCTGAGTACCATAAAGTTGGGTTGGGACTCCTATGAAAGATAGTGGCGAAGGAGTACCCTGGGAGGGGATCTGGACTTGTAATAGTTCAAGCTCCCAGAAGCTACTTTATTCAGACTATTTCAAATATGGGGTTAAAAGGACAGTCAGCTTTATAGACCTCAGAATTCCCCCAGGCACATGACAGCTCATCTTCCCAGATGAGGAGCCCAGGAAAGACACTTGGACTTGTCATTATCATCCTGGCATAAGATGGAGGACAGTGGGGGAAGGAATCACATTCTTTATACTGACTTAAGTGACCCCCACCTTTTTCTCTCTCTTATCTTTTTCGTTCTGTGTAATCAGAAGAGGGGTTTGGAAACTCAAGGGCACATAAGTGAACAAAACATCAAGCCTGCTCTTAAAAGATTTTCAATCTTAAGCATGTTGGTAAGATATATATGTGGTATTTATCGTGCAAAGAAGGTGTTATATGTTCTAACATATATGTTACAACACAAGTATAAATAATGTGCTGTGAATACAAGAGAGATGTATATGAGAGAAATAATTCTGTGGAGGAGTGGTAGCAAGAGCTTCCTTGAAAAACAATATGCTTATAGGGCCTTGGGGTATGGATATGAGTGTAACAGGTGGATGCAACAAAAATAAATTCCAGAAGGAGCAGCAATTATTTATTCAAAAAACATTTGTTCATTGCCCAGAATAATGCAGGCATTGTGCTGGGTACAAGGACAAAAAGCAAAGAGGTGGCCTAGTACATGGTGTGCATATAGGAATGTACATACACCACTGTACTTTTATGTGTATGCACGTGTGTGTGTCAGCAGACCTGGGAGACCAGGAAGTGAACTGTAGCCAGATCCCGGAAGGTCTAGAATATCATACTAAAAACTCACTGAGGGAAGGGAGCACAGGTCTGTAAGTCTGGGACCTGTTTCTACCCTTGAGACGTTGTGCAAATTACTTAATCTTTTTGGGAATTCCTAGCCAGCACAGTCAGGCAAGAGAAAGAAATAAAGGGCATCCAAATTAGAAAAGAGGAAGTCAAACTATCTCTGTTTGCTGATGATCTTACACCTAGAAAACCCTAAAAACTCCTCCAAAAGACTCCTAGATGTGATCAATGAATTCAGTAGTCTCAGGTCACAAAATCAATGTACACAAATTAGCAGCATTGCTATACAGCAACAACAAACAAGCTGAGAATCAAATAAAGAACTCAATCCCTTTTACAATAGCTATTAAAAAATACCTAGGTATACCAAAACAGAGATATAGACCAATGGAACAGAATAGAGCCCCTGGAAATAATGCCACACATCTACAACCATCTGATCTTTGGCCAACCTGACAAAAACAAGAAATGGGGAAAGGATTCCCTATTTAATAAATGGTGCTGGGAAAATTGGCTAGACATATGTAGAAAGCTGAAACTGGATCCTTTCCTTACATCTTATACAAAAATTAATTCAAGATGAATTAAAGACTTAAATGTTAGACCTAAAACCATAAAAACCCTAGAAGAAAACCTAGGCAATACCATTCAGGACATAGGCATGGGCAAGGACTTCGTGACTAAAACACCAAAAGCAACGGCAACAAAAGCCAAAATTGACAAATGGGATCTAATTAAACTAAAGAGTTTCTGCACAGCAAAAGAAACTACCATTAGAGTGAACAGGCAACCTACAGAATGGGAGAAAATGTTTGCAATCTACCCATCTGACAAAGGGCTAATATCCAGAATCTACAAAGAAATTAAACAAATTTACAAGAAAAAAATCAAACAACCCCATCGAAAAGTGGGCAAAGGATATGAACAGACACTTTTCAAAAGAAGATATTTATGTAGCCAACGGACACATGAAAAAAAGCTCATCATCACTGACCATCAGAGAAATGCAAATCAAAACCACAATGAGATACCATCTCACACCAGTTAGAATGGCGATGATTAAAAAGTCAGGAAACAACAGGTGCTGGAGAGGATGTGGAGAAATAGGAACACTTTTACACTGTTGGTGGGACTATAAACTAGTTCAACCATTGTAGAAGACAGTGTGGCGATTCCTCAAGGAACTAGAACTAGAAATACCATTTGACCCAGCCATCCCATTACTGGGCATGTACCCAAAGGATTATAGATCATGCTGGTATAAAGACATATGCACATGTGTGTTTATTGTGGCACTATTCACAATACCAAAGACTGGAACCAATCCAAATGTCCAGCAATGATAGACTGGATTAAGAAAATGTGGCACATATACACCATGGACTGCTATGCAGCCATAAAAAAGGATGAGTTAATGTCCTTTGAAGGGACATGGATGAAGCTGGAAACCATCATTCTGAGGAAACTATCGCAAGGATAGAAAACCAAACACCGCATGTTCTCACTCATAGGTGGGAATTGAACAATCAGAACACTTGGACACAGGGTGGGGAACATCACACACCAGGGCCTGTTGTGGGGTTGGGGAGGGAGGAGGGATAGCATTAGGAGATACACCTATGTAAATGATGAGTTAACGGGTGCAGCACACCAACATGGCACTTGTATACATGTGTAACAAACCTGCACATTGTGCACATGTACCCTAGAACTTAAAGTATAAAAAGAAAAACAAAAAACCTAGGTATATACTTAACCAAGGAAGTGAAAGATCTCTACAAGGAGAATTATGAAACACTGCCAAAAAAATAATAAATGGCACAAACAAATGGAAATACATTCCATGTTCATAGATTGGAAGAAACAATATTGTGAAAATGACCATACTGCTCAAAGCAATCTACAGATTCAATGCAATTTCTATCAAAATACTAACATCATTTTTCACAGAAGCAATCCTAAAATTCATATAGAACCAAAAAAGAGCCCAAATAGTCAAAGCAATTCTAAACAAAAAGAAAAATCTGGAGGCATTATATTATCTGACTTCAAATTAAGTTACAAAGCTACAGTAACCACAATAGCATGGTACTGGTATAAAAGTAGGAATATAGACCAATGGAATAGAATAGAGAACCCAGAAATAAAGCCAAACACTTTTTTTTTTTTTTTTTTTTTTTTTTTTTTTTTTTTTTTTTGAGATGGAATCTCACTCTGACAACCAGGTTGGAGTGCAGTGGTGTGATCTTGGCTCACTGCAAGCTCCACCTCCCGGGTTCACACCATTCTCCTGCCTCAGCCTCCCAAGTAGCTGGGACTACAGGTGCCCACCACCACGCCCGGCTAATTTTTTTTGTATTTTTAGCAGAGACGGGCTTTCACCGTGTTAGCCAGGATGGTCTCTATCTCCTGACCTCATGATCTGCCTGCCTTGGCCTCCCAAAGTGCTGTGATTACAGGCGTAAGCCACCACGCCCGGCCAGCCAAACACTTTTAAACAAGTGATTTTTGACAAAGCACACAAAAACATAAACCGAGGAAGGACATCCTATTTAATAAATGGTGTTGGGAAAATGGAATAGCCACACGCAGAAGAATGAAACTGAATCCTTACCTCTCACCATATACAAAAATTAGCTTGAGATAGATTAAAGACTTAAATCTAAGACCTCAAATCATAAAAAAATCTAGAAGAAAACCTAGAAAAACTCTTCTGGATATGGGCCTAGGCAAAGAATTTATGACTAAGACCACAAATGCAACAAAGACAAAAATAAATAAATGAAACTAAGCAAACTAAAAAGCTTCTGCACAGCAGAAGAAATAATCACAAGAGTAAACAGAAACCTACAGAATGGCAGAAAATATTTGCAAACTATGCATTTGACAAAGGACTAATATCCAGAATCTACAAGAAACTCAAATCAGTAAGAAAAAAGCAAACAATCCCATTAAAAAGTGGGCTAAAGAAGATATACGAGATATATAAGCAGCCAACAAACATATAAAAAATGCTCAATATCACACTAATTATCAAGGAAATGCAAATTAAAACCACAGTAAGATACCACCTTATCCAAGTCAGAATGACCATTATTAAAAAGTGAAAAAACAGTAGATGTTGGCATGGATGTGGTGAAAAGGGAGCGCTTATACACTGCTGGCGGAAATTTAAATTAGTATAACCTCTATGGAAAACAGTTTGGAGATTTCTCAAATAACAAAAAGTAGATCTACCATTTGATCCCACTACTTTGGGCATCTACCCAAAGGACAAGAAGTCATTATAACAAAAAGACACGCACATGCATATGTTTATCACAACACAATTCACAATTGCAAAGATAAGGAATCAACTGATAAGTGGATAAAGAAATGTGGTGTGTGTGTGTGTGTGTTTGTGTGTGTGTGTGTGTGTGTGTGTGTGTGTGATCTGGAGGCTATAATCCTAAGTGAAATAACTCAGGAATGGAAAACCAACATTGTATGTTCTCACTAAGTGGGAGCTAAACTATGGGTATGCAAAGGCATACAGAGTGGTATAATGGAAATAGGAGACTCGAAGAAGAGAGGGAGGTTGAGGGTGGTTAAGGGAAGAAAAATTATCTATTGGGTACAATGTAGGCTACTCTGGTGATGGGTACATTAAAATCTCAGACTTCACCACTATACAATTCATCCATGTAACCAAAAACCACTTGTACCCCTAAAGCTACTGAAATAAAAAAATTAAAATTAAAAAAAGACTAAGAAAAAACCTAATCTTTCACTCCCAGAGTTTCCCCGTTTGGTAAAATGAGCATACCAATACCTACTCTGAACAGTTTTGAGGAGAGTCAAATGTTTGTAAATCACTTATTGTAGTTTCTGGCTGGTCGTGATCACTCAATAATGGGATCCATTAATAGTTTGGGGAAGAGAAGTGGCTGAAGGGATTTGGGTTTTGCAAGAGGTCATTATGGAGGCCATTACGGGAAGTATGGATGGGGGTGGGAGGGGTTGGGCAGGGTGAGGCGAAGTGATTGAGTGTGGGCTCTGGGAGGTCAGTGAGGAGGCTGGAGCAATAGTCTAGGCAAGGGATGCAGACCCAAACTAAGGCAGTGAAATGGGATGGGCAAAAGCAATAACTATTTAGGTGGCACACTGAGCTTACTGACTAGCTGAATGTAGGAGGTGAGGGAAAGAGAGCTTTCCAGTTGCAGAGCAGTTCTGCTACCCTGCATCTGTGATACAGAAGGAGGGAGGCTGAAGGATAGGGATGGGGAGGGGGAGGGGGAGGGGAAGGGGAGAAAGAGGGCGTATTGAGGAGCAGAACTTCTTAGGAAAACAAGAATGCTTCATTGCTCTGTGAGTGTGGGAGGCAGTGGGGCAAGCAGGCTCCACATCCTGAACCAAGTCAACTTTAGAATCTCCAGGGAGGGCCCTGCACATGTGACTTTCCCCAAACAGGCATTTCTGAAGGACTTCTTTCTAACTTGTGTCACGTGCAGTTGACTTTCTTTGTCTCCAGGACTCTCCTAGAGGCCAACTGCATTGGTTTCAATCCACCCACTTAACTTCCTGCACTGCAGTTTTCCACAGAACTTACTCAGCATCTTCAGGTCTAATCCTGAATTGTTTTCAAGTGCCACTGTTTTTTGTCTGTAGTTGCAGTTCATCTGTGAGGTCATTTCCTGATGTTCTATCCAGAAGTTTCAAGTGGTTTCCCACAGGTGGAAAGACACAACGACAAAGGGGAAAAAAAATTCCTGGCTCTGGCTCCTCATTATGAAAGGGTAGCGATTGCTACCCTTTTGGGTTTGAGACTTGAGGGACAATCCAAGACTTGTCTCTACCACAGGAGGAGAATGAGGCAGCAGCTTATTCTTGGTGCCATCAGCACCATACACAATGTTCGGACACAACTGGTAGTTCATAAAGAAACAAAGTGATAGTAAATGGAAGCCTTTTTCAGGTGCAAAAGACTTAGGACAAATTCTTGACTGAGGGGGTGGGTGGAGAAGAGAATGCTGGAAGGCCTTACCATTCAAAAGGAGTCAAGTAAAGACAACCAAGAAAAGGGAGGCTGCAGACATCCAGGATAAACTACACTGGCAGAATGTTGCCTAACGTGGCCTTAGTTGATAACACAGTATAGTGATAGGAAGTTACGTTCTACAATTAGACAATTCTAAATTCAATCCAGACTCTTTACTAAATTACACGAACTTGGCTTAATCATTTTTCTTTTGGGGCCTTATTACCTTGCTATAAAGTGTTGATAATACCTCCCCTACCAAGGCTTTTATTACAGTTTTGGAATGGAGGGGAGGCTTAGGAGACTGGGAGTAAAAGGAGACTTTTCTATTAGAGGATATCACTCACTCACTCACTCAATCAATCATCTATCCATCCATCCATCCATCCATCCATCCATCCATCCATCCATCCATCCATCCATCCATCCATCCATCCATGCATCTATCTACCTACCTACCTACCTACTTACCTATAGATCCATCCATCTCATATTAGTTTGAGGTTATATTACTCTTCTTGCTTTGGTAGTGGAATCTCCAATACTCACTATGGTTACTAGCACATCGTAAGCATTCAACAGATGTTTATTGGCTGGAAGAGTTACACTAATCTGTAATCTTTCTTTAAGAAATTAATTTTTTCTCCAGTCTTCCCTACGTATATGTCACCACCACCTGCCCAGATATCTACGTTAAAAGTCTTGATTCCTTGATTTATTGAGTACCTGCTAGGGTCTAGGCACCATGTGGGTTGCTGGAGTGGGGAAGGGAGGGGGAGTGTGATGAACTAGACCCAACCACAGCTCTCAAGAATGTTAGCGAAAAGGGAAGAACTTGTCATTTGCTCAACTTCCTGCTTGTCTTTAGATAGAAGTCATAAGTGGGCCATTTCGAGTGTGCTTTTACAACCTTTGGTCAAATACGTAGAAATCCTTCCAATCCACAGCCATCTGAGTGGAGAAAAGGCTGTTGTGAAGTGGTTCCCTGGTCATCGGATGTGTGAATGCCATACTGTGGAATTCTCACTATTTGTGAAAACTACTAAGGAATAATACGTGTTTTGAATCCTACTAAGCTTCTCCCACTCTAGTCCAGCCTCCGTAGATGACATAAATGCCCAGAATATGAATTTTAAAAGCACACGGAAAATGACTCTGGTGAAATCTTTTGCGAAGTCAACTTAGAGCTAAGTGAGCTAGCTTATTTCTACTGAGTGTGGGCTGCACTTTATATATCTATGACTATATATAAAGAATCCTTTCAAAAAACTCTATGACTCTTTGGCTTAATTGTGAGTCACAAGGCTCCCATTTTAGAGAGAGTGTGTGTGTGTGTGTGTGTGAAGGAGAACTTTGGGCATAAAGCATATATTAATATGTACTTGTAAAGAAGTGCAGTGTGTATGTAGAAAGTTTTATAGCTTTTGTTAAAGCAAGGGAAGTGTAATGGAGGAGAAAGAGAGAGAAAGTGTGTATGTGTATGTGTGTGCATGTGGTGCAGGTGGTGGGCAGAATTACATGAGCAGCCAACTTCTTAGTGACCCAGACAGTGGTATAAGATATGAAGCGTTGTAGGAGGTGATTGTTTTCCTTTCAGAATAGCACACAGGTCTTTGAGGAGCCCTTGACTTTCTCTTTCCTCCTTGTCTTGTTAAAAAGGGATTAGAGTCCAATTAAGCCTTTTAATCCCAAGGTAGAAATTCATGTTTAAAAACAAAATTTACGGCTCCTTAAAAAAAAAAAATATCAGTACAAGTTGAGTTTTGCCCTTTCAAGTTGCCACCTGCATGGTCCCAAAGAGTGTTTTCAGCTGAATACCCAACATTCAGCTCTTCTTAATTACTTTGCCTCATTCCTCCAACTCCTTCATCTTTTAAAGTACCCTTCAACATAAATAGCCATATGCTACTAGAAATACTTCAGCCTCTGGATTGCCACGACCACCCCAGGTTTATTTCTCTTCAGTTGGCAACACAGTGACCAGGGTTAACAACAATAGCATTAAGAGCTAACACTTATTGGATGCTTAGTATATGGCAGGCATCATGGTGCTAGGCACTTTACATGCATTATCTTATTAGGTACTCCATCTGGAAACACCCAGGGCTGGCTTCACCAGTGTGTGACTTGCATAGCCACACAAGGCTCCTTGCTTGGTTTAATGCTCTGCTGTTCCCATCTTGAAATTCTTGATTATTTTTGAGCAAAGGACTTGTATTTTCATTTTGGACTGGGTCCTACAAATGTAGGTAACCAGTCCTAAGAACATTCAATAACCCATAGTTTCTTTTTGTTTCTTTTGCTTTCTTTCCATCTGATGCCTAATACATTGCCAGAGGATGGGACAGTGAATCTCAAATTATGATGCCAAAACACTCTTGAGAAAATAGGTGCCATCATCTCTTTGGAGGGAAGTTCTCTAAGGGACAGGAATGATATCATGGCTCTCAGCAAGGGAAAGAAAAGTATCTGTGAGAATTTGGATAAGTTGTTTAACCCCTCTAAACCTAAGATCCCTCATCTGTAAAATGAGGATAATAGTAATAACACCTAACTCACAGGCTGTTCAAGGATGAAATAAAATGTTTATACAATTCTGACATGGAATACATACGGCATTAGTTACTAGTAGGGCATTCTGGGTGCTTAGCTAGTAGTAAACATCAAATATTGCTTGTGACATGGTATGAATCACTTGCCCAATTCAAAAGTGCCCTAATCTCAGGAGATTCTTCCCTACCTGTCCCGCTGAGCTGGAAGGAATGTCTGCTTTCTCCACGGGCTGGGTGATCACAGAGGGGTTGCTGGAGCTGATAAGCACTGGGGTGCTGATCTCTACCATATGGCGTCCTGAAGGAGAATGGACCATCCGGTTGAGAGTGTTCAAGGCTGTTGTGATGGAAAATTGCCCGGGCCCCTTCCTCCTGGACCCTGGGCCCCTACGGAGGGTAGATGTGTTGCCTCTGGAGGATGAGGACACCAGGGACAGGTTTTTTGTGCGGGATGACTGGCGACCTTTGTTCTTCTCTAGAAGGTGTCTTGCGGTGAGGTTTGGCTGAAAAGACAAAAGGTCCAATGAGAGGTTTGTCTTTCTGATCTAATGTACGTAGCCAGTTCCTACCCACACCCATCTGAAACCAGGTCAGATGCCACCTCCTCGGTCACTGGCTCAGATGCTCATTCCTTGGTGAGCACAGTAACAGCTTCCATCTTCTATCAATGCATCCTCATGACTTTGCTCTATTAATGCATTCTCCCAACTTTCCTGCAAAGTAAGTATTACTCTTTTACTTAATAAGCCATGATGCTCTTCCCTGGCTGAGTATATTTATTCTTCCTTTACCCATTTTCCCCAGTCATTTCTGGCTGTTTTTCACCTAGTGGACTTCTCCCCTCTTCCTTTAGCCATCCTGGAATCCCCCGCTAGTTTGGCCACTTCCCCTTCCTGGTGCTCCCAGCAGCCCCTGTGTTTCCCGATCATTGTATTTTTCACTCCAAACCACAATCCTTTACTTGCCTTTCCCCCACTAGTCTGTTAGCTATCTGGGTTGCAGGGACCTTCTACACATGATTCTCTCCTGTACCCCAGAGTAGATGCTTAGTGCTTGTGGAATAATGAGTGAATGAAGTTGCTCAAGTTCATACATTTCATAAGTGTTTGGGCCAGAATGTAAGTGCATTCAGGACCCTGAATTCTTATGCTAAGACTGTCTTTTACTACTTCCTTTAAATATGTTTATGTAATCACCCTTCTTCCTTGTTCTATGTCTCTTAGTCAGTGATGTGTTAGTAAATCAGCTGTCAGAAAAAAAAAAAAAAAGTAACAAAGAAGAAAGAAAAAAAATCCCTGATTCGTAGAGTTTTTCAAGCCACCAATGGTTAAACACCTGGCTGGAAAAATTCCTGAAAATGTAACAACCAGCTCTTGTGATCTAGTTCCAGCCAACTCCAGTACACCACTGTGTTATGTCTGTCTTCCCCACTACATCGATCCATTCTCACAAGAAATACATAGTAATATTTTGAGTACCCTACTCACTGAGGGCCCCTGTGGGTTCATTTCCTTTGGAAATCTGAAACATGTTGACAAACAAGAGTTAGTGCAATAACTCTTAAATTTTTGGATGATTACCTAAATTTTCGTTTTTATAATTGTTACCAGTTGCCCTCTAAAACCATAGCTCATTCTAATTTAGAAATCCAACTATAGAGGTAAAAGAAATTTGCCCATTAAAGAATTTTTTAGTGATAATGTACAGAGGATTAAAATAACTGAGACAGAAAATTTTATTGAATGTGACTTTTGTTGAGGAATAAATAAAGTTCTTAAAAAGAAAATTTTAAAAAAGATGTGGTTCTTACCTCAAGAAGCTTATAATATTGTGAAAAACTCATTCAATAGGGGAATGAGCATTATTATGTCTACTTTAAAGATAAGGAGGCCGAGGCCTGGAAGGGGTGACTTATAAGTGACAGAGCCAGCATGTAAACAACTAAACAAGAAACCATCATATAATTATAAGTGCTCTGATGTGATAGAGAGGGATTGGGGGAGGGACCTACTTTAAATTAGGGGGTCGAGGAAGATCTGCTGAGAAGAGGGCATTTAAGTTGAAACAACAAATGATCAGAAGAAGGAGCTAGCTATGTGAAAATGGAGGTAAGAACATGCCCAGAAAAGGCACCATAAGCTAGTGTGAAAGTCCGAAAGAGGGAAGGAGCTCAGCTTGCTTGAGAAAAAGACAGAAGAAAGAAACAGAGAGAAGGCTGGAACAGAGCATGTAAGGAGAAGATGATAAAAGAGGCCATAGAGACAGGCAGGGGCCAGATCACAAGAGCCTCGGAAGCTTCCATTTTATTCTACATATAATAAGAAGTCTTTGGCAGGACTTAGGTAGAGGAGTGATATGATCTGCTTTATGCTTTTAAAAGCTCATGCTACTGTTCGGCAGTTTCTTAGAAAGTTAAACACATACTTAGCATCTGACCCAGCAATTCCACTCCTAAGTAATCACCCAAGAGAAATAAAAACTTGTGCTCACTCAAAAACCAGTATGCAAGTATTTATAGCAGCTTTATGCATAGTTGCCAACAACTGGAAAACAACTCCAACGTCTTTCACGAGGTGAATGAACAAACTCTGGCACATCTATACAACGGAATATTACTCAGCATCAAAAAGGAATGAACTACTGATACATGAAACAGCATGGTAATTCCAAATGCATTATCCAAAATGAAAGAAGCCCGACTCAAAAAGCTACATTCTGTATGATTCCATTTATATGACATTCTGGAAAAAGAAAACTACAGGAGCAGGAAACAGATTGGTGGTTGCCAGCGGTTATGAGTTGGGGAAGAAACTGACTATAAAGGGGCAGCATGAGAAATTTCAGGGCAGACTACTGGAACTATTCTACGTCTTGATTGTGGTGTGGTTACGCAATTGTATGCATTTATTAAAATTATAGAACTGGACGTTAGAGTAACTTTTGCTGTATGTAAACAAACAAGCAAAAAGAAATAAAAAGCTCGTTTTGGTTGCTATTTAGAAGTGCCAGAACAGAAGTAGGGAGACCAATTAGGAAGTTACTGAAATTGTTTAGGCAAGCTCTGATGGCAGCTTGAACTAGGAACAATGACTTAGAGGCCCCAGGGCACCTGCCCCTCCATTGTTCACCCAGTAAAAGGGCAATATGCACTCTGAATTGAATGAGTAAAGTTCTTTATACAGCCATTCATGGCTATAAGAAATAAGTTAATTTTTTCTGCTTCCCCCTAATTGTTCTGTCCCCAGGTGAGTACCACCATCAGCTTTTCTAACATGAACACTGACAAAGGGCCCCGGGAGACTCTGCATCTGCCCTGTCCTCTGCCAATATGATTAATAGCTCTGCTGGGGAAGAATTGCAGGTCTCTTAGATTTGCACCCACTCATTTGAAACAATATTGTTGAGGCTCCTTGGGCTGAGCAAAGTTCATATAACCCAGGCAGGCTGTGTTGGAGGAGTCCTGATAAGAATGAGCATAGGCTCAGCCTTTGTTTTATCACCTTTTAATGCAGGTGCAATTCAATACGTGAAATGATACATTAACAAGAAAAATCCTGTTTATGCCAAACACACCCACACACATGCACACACACATACATCATGCTCAAAGGAAAGCCTCCCTTCCTTCCAATTGCTTTCCATGACACTGGTAATTCAAAACTTATTTAAAGAGTTCTCAGCAAGTGCTAGTCTTAATGAAATGACTGGAGTCAAAATTTAAGTGCTGCTTTAAAAAGCACAATTTAGATTTCAGGTAATTTTTGAAAACCAGGTTTCCAGAGTAGAGCAACCACTTGATTATCTTTTTCCCCTCCGAGCAATTAGGAGAACAAATGAAGCACTGGCTAGTTTAATGATAATCTTGACGGTTCTTGTACTCGCTAATTTTAGAGGTGAAGTGGCCGGAAAGTGTATCCAAATGAATAATCATTAAATGGAGAAGTTTTGGGAAATGGGTTTCAGAAATGGGTAATAAGATGACTGGTGACTTCCCCCCAGCCCAGAGTTATGAAGAAGCATCTCAAGATAATGCAGGAGACCAGGGAACAATTTCCATAAATATTTAAGCGCCTCATATGGGTCCAACGAGGTACTAATTGCAGCTGCCCTCTGTCCTTGGAGAGTCAACCATTGACTCTGAATCATCCTAACTTCCTCCTCAGAAAAGGCTCCTACCCAGCAGATGGCTCTGCCACTGATCTATGTCCATAAATCAAGAAGTGGGGCTGTCCTTGACCACTTCTCTTCTCTATCCCTGCCTCTGTGAACCCCAAAGTCCTGTGGATTCTACCTCCTGAAAGGTCCCTGAACCTATGGGTCTAATCCACAGTCATCTAACTGGGCAATGCAGGGGCCTCCTACCTGCACTTTCTGCTTTCTTCTCCCTCTTCAAATCATTCCTCCCACTGCAGCCAGGGCAGTCTTTAAGAAACCCAAATCTGGTCACTTAAAAAACCTTTCAATGGCTTCTGTTGGCTTTTGGGTCAAATCCACACTTCTTATGAAATGGCAGAGGCAATGATACCCAATGTTTCATGTGTTCCCTTATACTTCTCAGCTGACTTGACATCAGATCAGGCTATGTGACTGGTTCAGGCTAATGGGCTGTGAGTGGGAGTGACAAGTGTCACTTCTGAAACGAGGCATTTAGTTGGTGATACAACTCACTCTTCTTCACACGTCCCTACTGTGGAAACTAGGAAGCCCACAGGTTCCAGATGATGCAGCTACCAGATGGCCCAGCCATATTAGTCTGGGTTCCTGAGTGACTAGGTGAGCAGAGCCCTTCATCACTCTGCACTGAACATGGAATGTAGGCGAGGAATAACATTTTCTTTGTTCAGCCACTGAGACTTTGGTGCTGTTTATTGCCACGGCATAACCTAGCCCATCCTGACTATACGGGATGGTTTACGACGTCCTCTGTGATCTGTCTTCCATTTACTTCCCTGGCTTCGCTTTTTGTTCCTCTTTTGCTCTCTAAGCTCCAACTCTGGTACTTCCTTTTTCCCCTGGCCACACCACACTTCCTCATCCTGCAGGACTTTTGCACATGCTACCTCCATTACCTAAAATGCTATCTATCTGTCAGATCTTGGCATAAGTGGCATTTGCTGAACTTCTGCCCTGGTAAATTGCACATCATAACTCCCTAATAGTTTCCTCTACTTCAGTCTTTTTTTTTTTTTTCTTTTTAGAGATAGGGTCTTGCTGTGTTGCCCAGTCTACAGTATAGTGGCACAATCATGGCTCACTGTAGCCACGACCTCCTGGGCTCAAACGATTCTCCTGCCTCAGCCTCTGGAGTAGCTGGGACCAGTGTGGGCCACCATGCCTGACTAGTTTTTAAATTTTCTGTAGAGAGAGGAGTCTCACTATGTTGCCCAAGCTGGTCTCAATCTCTCAGGCTCAAGCAATCCTCCTGCCTTGGCCCCCAATGTGTTGGGATTATAGCTATGAGCCACTACACCTGGCTACTTCAGTCTTTACATGATTCATCACACTTGTAATTACTGGAATACTTTCTGACATTATAGTCTCTGAGAGTAGGGACCCATGTTTGTCTTGTGTCTTTAGAACTAGGCACAGGTCCTGGCATAGCAGGCACTCAATGAAAAATTAGTTGAATAATTAAACATATGTTTAGGACAGGGTCACAGTGAATGGTTTGCCCTAAAAATTTTTTTCCCCTGGGAGCTCTGACTACCTTCCGAATTATTTTCCATTCATTCACTTGCTAAGCTATTTTTTTTTTTTTTTTTTTTTTTTTAACAGAGTGCCTGTTCTGTGTTAGGCTAGCCTGTGAAGTACAACTAACCACTCATCAGATATTCAGAGGCAAGAGGCCATTGAGGGTTTAACTACTTGCTGAAATTTTATGAACAAAGTAGGTTTCTATCTGAGCCTTATAAAATAAGTGAAATTTGAACAGGTAAAGAGAATTGGGTGTTGCATCTGAAAGGGGCCCCAGCAAGAGAAAAGGCATTAGGAATGAGAATTAGGAATGAGTTTAGCAGAGACAGTAAGAAGACCAGCCTCTCTGGACCTTTCCTCCATATCTTCCTTCAACACTGATGAAGTAGAGGAGGTACAGAGAACCCTGAAAGCTGTGCAATGCTTTGGGTACACCGTTCATTTCAGAACCTGCTTTAGCTCTTATGACTAGAAGAATTGGTTGCTTCTGCTCAACTGTGGTCTGTTCTGTTTCAAACACTCCAGCCCCTAGGGTGGACAGCACGCCTTTTACTTCTTTCATAGCTTTCTACTACTCATTTTTAATGCTTTATGCATGTTAATCACCCAGTAAATGCAGTTAAACAATGAAACCTCTCTTTTAAATATGTAATGACTTGCTTCAAGCTAAAGTGAGGCTCATGGCTAATGAGGTTATTATACTGGACAGGTTATATTATGCTGGAGATATACATAGCCTAGCATGTTTTCTTTCTTTTTTTTTAAAGAAGATTTTTCTTTAAAAAATAGAAGTAATAAATATATGCTAATTTCAGAAGATTTAGAAAATACAACTTGGCAGAAGAAAATGAAAAGCATCTAGAATCTCATCATGTAGTGATCACAAATGTTAACATTTTGGTACATATCATTCTCTAGTCCTTTATCCATTTATATAAACACACATATATTTAAAAGCTAGTTCCATATGGTCCAACTTATTTTTTTATTGTGATAAAAGACATGTAACATAAAATTTACCTTCTGAACCATTTTTAAGTGTACAGTTCAGTAGTGTTAAGTATATTCACACTGTTATGAGACAGATCTTTAGAACTCTTTTATCCAACAAATCTGAAACTCTATACCTATTAAACTTTAAAAAAACTTAACAATGAATCATAAATCTTTCCATATCAAACACTTTATGATATTAAATATTATTCTCCATGTATTACAGTATTATCCATAGAGAGACACTTTTTTCATTACCACAATTAAAAAAAATGAAGTCCTTATTGTTGACTATTTAGAGTATTTCTTTTTTTTTCATAATTATATACCATCACCTAATGTTATGGTGAACATTTTTGAATATTTTGTACATTTATCTTTGCATACTTATTTAAATATTTACTTACAATAAACTCTCAGATGGACTTACTGACTCAAAGGAGGCCCACATTTTTAATATTTTTGGTATAAGTTTATTTGAGTTTGCATGTGACAGATTTCACCAATTTACATTCCCATCAGGAGAATGGAAAAGGCTCATTTCCCCAGATGCTTGCCAGAATTGGGTATTATTGTCTGGCATCTTTTCTTTAGAGATTTTAGTTAGTTCTGAAATAAGCCTCATAGCAAATAGCAATTGCTCTCAGGCATCACTGTAGCACATGCATATATCTGTATAAGTGTAAATCAGATGTAGACTTGATACTCACGTACCTCTACAAACAAGATAGGGAAGATGCCTACTTTATCTCCTAACTTGCCTTCTGCCCAGTTATCATCCACTCGGCTGATCACAGTGATGATATCATCCTGAAAGAGAAGTTCTCATGGTCAGCATTTACTCTCATTTTCAGGCAGTAAAAGCTCTCAGCAGAGATCAGTTTGGAGTCTCAGATGGTGTAAAGTGTGAGAAATGTACCTTGTGCTTGATTTATTTGGGAAGTCTTTTGCTAAAATGAACTTTCTCCATAAAGGGCAGTGTTTGTATCACTGAGACCATAGGGGAGTAGAAATAATTTGGAGAATCAATGGAATCCAATAGGAAAACTTAGAAAGTTTCTAATTTTTAATCACCAGTAGGTCCAAGCTTTTCACTTAAATTTATCTGATGGAGAAATAAAGATGGAAGCCATAGGGACAAGGACTTTTAGCTTTCCAAAAAGAAAAATGAATTTTATGCTCATTTTGAAGACTTTTCAGAACCTATTCAATTTTTAATGCATCAAACATAAAGCAACTTTTTGTTCAGATTTTTCTTACTCACTATAAAAGGTTATATGTAAATTTGTAGAAACATTTGAAAATACAGGTAAGCAAAACAGGGAAAATATTGTATCACAATAAAGATACATTCACTGTCAACAGCTTGAATAACACATTTTTTCCAGATTCTTTTCTATCAAGACAAAACATACACACATATAAACATATTTTTTAAAAACCTTTCCAAAGACATACACACATGCATACAATAAAGTGCACACATCTTGAGAAATTTTACATTTGAGTATATCCATGAAATCCCTGTTCAGATGAAGGTATAGAATACTCCCAGCACCCAGAAGGTTCTTTTGTGCCCTTTCCCACCACTTATTAAGAGGCAACCACCACTCTGACTTCTAGTATTATACATTTATTTTGTCTGTTCCTGTACCTCACACAAATGAAGCCATATGGGACACAGTGATTATTTGTATTTAATGCCTTTTTAGAAACACCTTGCTGTGTCCATACAACATTCAAGTTCAACCTGTATATTCATCCACTAAAGACCTTCTGATCTGTCTCTGACATTCTGTTCCATGCGCCTCAGGAATTAGAATTAATTTAAATTTAAATCTGTTACTGCATTATACCCTTTCTTAGCTTCCTCTTACACAGCGGTACCCAACCTTTTTGGCACCAGGGACCGGTCTCGTGGTAGACAATTTTTCCTCGGATGCGGG
The DNA here is from genome assembly GCF_024542745.1 of Macaca thibetana thibetana. Taxonomy (NCBI): domain Eukaryota; kingdom Metazoa; phylum Chordata; class Mammalia; order Primates; family Cercopithecidae; genus Macaca; species Macaca thibetana. The sequence continues at coordinate 35,650,926 of NC_065583.1, forward strand.
GGGTAGAAGGTGGGGATAGAGGGTAGGGAATAGGGGATGGTTTCAAGATAAAACTGCTCCAGCTCACATTATCAGGCATTCGATTCTCATAAGGAGCATGTAATTTAGATCCCTTGTATGCGCGGTTCACAGTGGGGTTCACGCTCCTATGAGAATCTAATGCTGCCACTAATGTGACAGGAGGTGGAGTTCAGGCAGTAACGCGACCCATTACTATAAACACAGCAGCTATAAATACAGATGAAGGTTTGCTTACTTGCCCACCACTCACCTCCTGCTGCGCGGTCCGTTTCCTCACAGGCCACGGACCGGTACTGGTCAGTGGTCCGGGAGTTGGGGGCCCCTGCTCTTACACATGTGCAATTATGCATTTATAGGTTATTATTTCTTTCTTTTGTTTTTTTTTTTTAAAAATTTTTAGTCGGAGTCTCGCTCTGCTGCCCAGGCTAGAGTGCAATGGCGTGAACTTGGCTCACTGCAACCTCTGCCTCCTGGGTTCAAGCGATTCTCCTGCCTCAGTCTCCTGAGTAGCTGGGATTACAGGCACGGGCAACCATGCCTGACTAATTTTTGTATTTTTAGTAGAAGTGGGGTTTCGCCATGTTGGCCAGGTTGGTCTCAAACTCCTGACCTCAAGTGATCTGCCCGCCGCGGTCTCCCAAAGTGCTGGGAATGCAGGCGTGAACCACCGTGCCAAGAGATTATTATTTATTTAATGTCTGTCTACCCTATCAGACCATAAACTCCATGTGTGCAGAGCCTCTGTCTGTTTTGTTAATCTTTGTTGTCCCTAGCACCTAACATAGTGGCTCCCCTTTAGTAGTCAGCCAATAAATATTTATTGAATGCATGCATGCAGGAATAAATATATGACATTGAATAAATTACACAATTCACTGAGCTAGAAAGCACTAGGAAAAGAACAGCTTTGGGAAGGAAGATCTTGAGTTTAATTTGGATATGCTGAGTTTAGAACATGAGATTTCCTAGAAGTCTGTGTATTCCACAGCCTTCCAGAATGGGTCAAATCCTCTCTTTTGGTTTCTTTGTCATAATTTCCCATTTATATATCTGTTTCTTCCACTAGATTGCCAGCTCTGTGAAGGTAACAGTGACTCATCACTTTATCTCCAATGGCCAGCTTGGCACATGGATGGGCTCAAGAAATGAATGAGTGTGTGAAGTAAGTGCCCCAGTTTACAAATTCCCAGAAAGGGTGAGAGACACAGACGATGATACTCCCTTATGTCTTCCTCCAGCTGTGTGTCTAATGCCTGGCACAAAGTAAATACTCAATAAATGTTTGTGGAATTGAACTGACCTTCCTCTAACTGTAGTCTAGGTCTACACTTTGCTGTGTGGGCTGCAGAATGACCTTTCTTAGGAGTCTTGCTCTGAGGTTCCATAGCAATAATAAAGATCGTTATCTCAGAATATGGAGGACAGAGAGGTTGTCTAGTTTGAGAAAACCTGAAGTAAATCTCCTTTCTGGTAGTGGTAGAATAAAAATATTTTGTAAAACGAAAGACCTTGCCTAAGCTATTGTAGCAGTGCCACTTTTTATACTTACATTTGATCTACTTATCACGAGTGGTGAAGAATGAAAATAACTCTAACTGTGGTCTCTATGAGAGATGTGAATGTTTATGGAATAACAAATACTGAATACAGAGAGTTAAAGTAGTGTAGACTTCAGTACAACTGTCATTACTTGCAAATGGTGGGGAATCATCTAATGAAAAAGAGAGGCACAAGAAATCTTAGGGTAATTAATGTTTGGAAAACATGTCTTATAAGAGGTTATTTATGGAGAAAGGCACGATTATGTTATTGTGCGTGTCTGGAGTGTTTTGAATGTGATGTTTACAACAAGATAGAATGTTGTACATGAGAAGAATTAGGTAACCATAACTTGGTCACAAGAATACCCTTACACATACGTAATAAAGAGGTAGAGGCTGTAGTTTTACATAGCATGTTATCAAATTGTTTGTAATTTTCTGTCCATGTATCTGTTCTTCCTATTACTCTGTGAGGACAGCAGAGACTCTGACTTATTCACGTCCTATTCCCAGGGCCTGCAAGGAGTAAGTGCTCAAAAGTGATAGAATGATAGAATGAATAAATCAAATGTGTTATTCAAGCTGTTGACAGTGATTGTATCTATATAGTGGTATAATATTTTCCTTATTTTGCTTATCTGTATTTTCAAATGTTTCTACAATGGTTTCAGGATAAATGAATGAATGAATGAGTGAATACTTTTGTAATTACAATAAAAAAGGCTTACAGACTTCTATCACTTATTTGTAGATTTCTCTAGAGATTTCACTTGCATGTAGTCTGAATTGTACACACATATTACATATAGCTGCACCACATATATATATATATATAATTTATGGACAAAATGTATTTTATGAATAAAATAATAAATAATAATATATTTAAAATACAATTTTTAAAAATCAGCAAATATTAAACAAGCAACTCTGGTTCTGCTATGTGGTCCCAGGTGACTCTAGGATTCACCCAGAATCCTACCTTGAGGAAGGTCAGGCAATCCTGGTTCTCACTCTTGTCCTTGCCTCGTAGGTCGAAGTTGTAGAGGGCCCTGCAGAGCGGGGGTGGCTGGGGCAACTGCTTGATGACTTCCACGGAGCTGGCTGGGAAGATCCCGCTGATGCCATTGATTTCCCCCTGGTACCAATTCTCATCAAGCTGTCTCCGGAGAAGGATGACATCTCCCTTATTAAACCTTAGGTCACCAGGATTTTGCCCTCTGTAGTTGCATAAGGCCTTTGCTCGAGGTACCTGCAATGGCACAGACCAATAAGATATGTACTTAGCTGAGAGTCTGGAGGAACCGAAAATACAAACATTCTTCCTTTTATTGTACTTTGCTTTAACATGCTTTGCAAATATTGGGTTTTTTTATAAATCAAAGGTTTATGGCAACCTGTGTTGAGTAGGTCTATCAGCGCCATTTTTCCAACACCCTGTGCTCACTTTGTGTCTCTGTGTCACATTCTGGTAACTGTTACTAACTTTAAATATTTTAAACATTTTCATTATTATTATGTCTGCTATGGTGATCTGTAATCAGTGATCTTTGATGTTGCTCTCGTAATGTCTGGAGGGGCGCCACAAACTGTGCCCGTACAAGACAGCAAACTTCATCGATAAATGTTTGTGTTCTGACTGCTGCAGCAGCTGGTCATTCTCCCATCTCTCTCTCCTCTTCTTCGGCCTCCCTATTCTCTAAGACACAACGATATTAAAATGAGGCCAATTAATGACCCTACAACTGCCTACAAATTTTCAAGTGAAAGGAAGAGTTTCACATCTCTCACTTTAAATCAAAAGCTAGAAATGATTAATCTTAGGGAGGAAGGCACGACTAAAGCCGAGATAAGCTAAAAGCTAGGCCTCTTGTGACAAACAGCCAAGTTGCGAATGCAAAAGAAAAGTTCGTGAAGGAAATTAGAAGTGCTACCGCAGTGAATTCATAAATGAAAAGTAAGTGAAACAGCCTTATTGCTGATATGAAGGAAGTTTGACTGGTCTGTGTAGAAGATCAAATCAGCCACAACAGACCCTCAAGCCAAAGCCTAATCCAGATCAAGATCCTAACTTCCTTTAATTCTGTGAAGGCTGAGAGAGATGAGGAAGCTGCAGGAAACAAGTTTGAAGCTGGCAGAGACAGTCTGAGGTTTGAGAAAAGAAGCTCTCTGTAACATAAAAATGCAAGGTGAAGCGGCAAGCCATCAATATTGAGTCAAGACCCACTGCCAGAAAGAAGACTACAACTTGCTGAAGACTCAGAACATCATTAACTTTTTTTAGTAATAAAGTATTTTAAATTAAGTTAGATATATTGTTATTTAGGCATAATGCTATTGCACACTTAATAGACTACAGCATAGTGTAAACACAACTTTTTTTTTTTTTTTTTTTGAGACAGAGTCTTGCTCTGTCGCCAGACTGGAGTCCAGTTGCACGACCTCGGCTCACTGCAACGTCCACCTCCCAGGTTCAAGCGATTCTCCTGCCTCAGCTTCCTGAGTAGCTAGGATTACAGTCGCACATCACCATGCACAGCTAATTTTTGTATTTTTAGTAGAGACAGGGTTTCACCATGTTGGCCAGGATGGTCTCCATCTCCTGACCTCATGACCTGCCTGCCTTGGCCTCCCAAAGTGCTGGGATTACAGGTGTGAGCCACCATGCCTGGCCAAATACAACTTTTATATGCACTGAGAAATTAAAAAAAATTGTTTGACTTGTTTTATTATGGTATTAGCTTTATTGTGGTGGTCTGGAACTGAATCTACACTTTCTCTGGGGCATACCTGCATAATATTTTTTTTCCCCATAAAACATGGATATTTTATTCCAGCTCTAGGAAATCAGCAAAAAAAAAAAAAAAAAAAAAAAAAAAAAAAAAAAAACACGGAGGGAAACACATCTTTCCACACACCATTCTAATTTAACTGACATTAATTTGGGAAAGCTGGAGCAGAAATATATGTTTATATGTATATATATGTATGTCTTTATATATACATACATGCATTTACAGATTTTGGTCTCACTGGAGTTCATGTCTTTTTTTTTTTTTAAATAAATACCCCTAAAGGTCATTGAATTCAAGCTAATACGTCTACCTATGTCTCCTCATCAATCATTTAATATTGTTTGCATTGCATTCACAGTTTGTGTGTTAACCACTTATGTAATTTATCAAATTGCACATTTGGAGAGGTAAGGGAAAAACTTGGTTTAAGTAATACTCTATGTATCAATTACCCATTACATGATTTTTTTCATCATTATTTGCAACCTCACACATCTGTAGTTTTCTACGTAGTCTCTCTATGCAGTCTACTTCAGCTTCCAGTGCTGTACTTATCTATATCTTCTGGGTGGGACCACCCACAATCCATGAACTTGGGGTCAGGCATGAATTGTGTAGCACCTGAGTTGGATTCTGATTTGGTCTTTGCTTCTAAGCTGAGTTCTGTTGGCAAGGGCACTGCGTGTTTCAAGACGTGAGTTGTTTTTGCAGGTACTTCTATTTCAGCGGAGGATCCTAGCTTAGTTTTTTTTCTTTAGGTTTAGGGAGTGACTCGTTTTTGCTGCTTTTGTCCACAATGATTTAACTGCTCCAAAAATGTGCTGGTTTGTAGCATATACCTTTTCCCCTGTTACCTTAGCAATTATTACTGACCAAACTGGGTAGCAAACAGTTGCTCATAAAGTAGTCAGTCCCAGAGGATAAGTAATTTTCTTACACTTAGAACCTTTTCTCGCTGAAACCAAGCCCACCAATCCTGAAACCGTAATAACTCCCATTTTTGGAAGAAAATCTTGAGGAGGATTCTTCAGATAGACATGAGCATCTTTTCCAAATTCTACTGTATCAATTATCCCATTTTTCCCAAAGACATAAACACCCTTGCACCAGCCAGTATAATGACCAGTTGCAGTGCAGATGGAAGCAAAGCCCATTTGTAAATGACCAGGCTGCTCTTCAACATATTTAGACTGGAGCGGTGGTGCAGTATATATGGGGACTTGCTCTGGTATCACTAGCTGCTTTTTGGATTCCTCTGCTTTGGCTGCATGTACACTTACAGATGCATGTATCAGACCTGCAGGCATGATTGTCAGTTTTCCCATCTACTAGCAGAGTGAAAATCTGAAACACTGACAATGGTAAATGTTGGGGAGAACGAGGAGCAACGGGAAGTCTCATTCATTGAGTGATGAAATAATCTGCACAACAAATGCCCGTGATACGAGTTTACCTGTATAACAAACCTTCACATGTACACCTGAACCCTGATGACCACCATGTCTATGACCCTTTCAGCCAAGGTTTTCAGATGACACCTGCATAATATTAATAACTAATTACTGAGCACTTCCTATGTGCTAAGTGTGTATGTGGGCCATCTCATTTAATCTATGTAGTCCTTGGAGATAGACACTCATTATCCCCATTTATAAGATAGGGTGACAGAGACACAGAGTGGTTTATTAACTTGCATAAGATGACACAGCTGGGAAATGGCAGATATGGGGCATGAACTCAGACTACCTGATGCTAGAACCCTTTTTCTTAATCACTATGCAAGGCACAGGGTCGTGAACTTGACTCTACATCTATGAGAGGGGAGTCAGTGACTCTTTCTGGATCTGAATACTGATTTTGAATTCTGGCTCCACTTCTTTCCATTTGTGTAATCATGGCCAAGTTACTTAATCTTTCTTAAACTGTATTCATTTATAAAATGAGCATTTGGATCATTAGGAAGCTCAGCTGAGACAAAGAAACAATTAGTCAGAGATCAATCGTCAGTTTTTAAAAAAAATCAGCTCAAGCATAATCATTTGTCAAATCAGTTGTCTAAATAATTATTTCAGTCAAATTCATTTTTACTAATTGAACTTGTTTTTTTCACATAGAAATGGCCTCACTCCAGTCTTGCTTGAAGTCTGCTTGGCAAACTGCAAGTTCTAACAGATTAAGAGGAAGTGCTTCAGTCACCTAGTGTCGTGTTTTATTTTGTGCTTTTCCAAGCAGTGGGATTATGTAATCACCTCTCATTGTAGCAGTCTTGCTATTTATAATCTTGCTATTCATGCAATGGGGTATAGAGAGGCATTAATTTAGGTCTTCATAGATCTCCTGAATCCACAATGTTCATTTGAAAAAAAAATTCCGAGCAGCTTAGTGGTAGAGATAAGACCTGACAATACTTCACTGATGGAATGGTGGAGGTGCCCTTTTCTGCTGGTCCCGGGATACAGTAAGGAGACCCCAGGGATGAGAAAACCACAGGAACACAGCTCATCCCCAGGAAACTGGTGGACAAATGAGCAAAGATGTATGTACTAGGGGGCTTAACATAATGCTGTGGAATAAACAGGGAACTGGTTGAATAAATTATTATATACCCATACCCATACAATGAAAAACTTTGCAGTCATTAAAATTGATGTTTTTTTATAATTAATAACATTGAGCATTACTGATAATATACCATTAAGTGTAACAGAAGAGGTTAAGAACAATTATGTAGACTAGATTTTCATTATAAATACACATGTATATTTTTACCTAGGGAAAATGTTAGATGACTATAGGCTAATATTTTAGAAGTGGTTATCTCTAAATGGTGAGATTTTTGAATGTTGAAAAAAACACTTCTTTTCCTAAATGCTTAGCTGTGTTCTCTAACTTTTCTATAATAATTGTATTGCTTATTAAAATTGGACAGTTAGAAAATGAATGAAGTTGGTGGATGAGAGGTAAAAGGTATAAGAGGAATTTAGAAAGAAAGTAAGCCAAGCTGAGTAGGATAAGCAAACTATGCAACTACCTTTTTTGGGGAAGGTGTTCCCTACCTGATAAATAAGCAGGTAAAAGCTGGATGAGAATGGATTTCTGGGGAATGACCCAAATCTGTTAGACTCCTAGGGTTGGGTACATGAGGGAACAATAATTGTTCCTCCATGTTTCTTCCTCTCAGTTTTCCATTGCAATATCACATTTTTCTGGGTACATGACTACCTGGAATATTGGTCACATTTTCAGCCTTTCTGGTGATTAACTCCAGGCCAGTGTGGGAGTAAGCAACCTTTAGGAAGTGTCCTTCCTGAGTTTTCTTTTCCTCTCCTCCATCTTGCTATGTGGAACGCAGACATGATCCCTAGAGCTCTAGCTGCTATCTTGAATATTGAGGATGAGGGCCACACCTAACAGGAGGGAAGAAGCCTGGGTTTCAGAGCTGCCACACCCATCCTGGATTACTTCACATCCAGACTTTTGTCTGAGAGCTAAATAAACTTCCACCTTGCTGAATGAATTGTGAGGCTTTATTATTATTATTATTTATGGGAAAAAAAACAGAAAAGAGAAAAGGAAAGAAAGGAAGAATGAAAAGATAAATAAGAAAATATCTAAGCCCCTTTGGATTTGCATGATGATAATATTAATAGCTAACCTTTACTGAGTGCTTCTTTCTTGCGCCAGATTCTTTGCTAAGCGCTCTAATTCTCTTTGCTAAGCACTCTCTAATTCTCACAACAACTTTTGAGGTGTGTATTATTTCAAATGTCAATTTTTAGATTAAAAAACTGGGGATCAGAGAATGATATGGTTTGGTTGTGTCCCCACCCAAATCTCATCTTGAATTCCCACATGTTTGGAAGGGGCCCGGTGGGAGATAATTGAATCATAGGGGCAAGTCTTTCCTGTGCTGTTCTCATGATTGTGAATAAGTCCCATGAGATCTGATGGGTTTATCAAGGGTTTCTGCTTTTGTTTCTTCCTCATTTTCTCTTGCTGCTGCCACGTAAGAATTGCCTTTCACCTCCTGCCATGATTCTGAGGCCTCCCCATTCATGTGGAACTGTAAGTCCAATTAAACCTTCTTTTCTTCCCAGTCTCAGGCATGTCTTTATCAGTAACATGAAAATGGACTAATACAGTAAATCGGTACCAGTAGAGTGGGGTGTTGCTGAAAAGATACTTGAAAATATGGAAGCAACTTTGGAACTGGGTATCAGGCAGAGGTTGGAAAAATTTGGAGGGCTAGAAGAAGACAGGAAAATGTGGGAAAGTTTGGAACTTCCTAGAGACTTGTTGAATGACTTTGACAAACATGCTGATAGTGATACGAACAATAAGGTCCAGGCTGAGGTGATCTCAGATGGAGATGAGAAATTTGTTGGAAACTGGAGCAAATGTGACTCTTGTTATGTTTTAGCAAAGAGACTGGCAGCATTTTGCACCTGCCCTAGAGATTTGTGGAACTTTGAACTTGAGAGAGATGATTTAGGGTATCTGGTGGAAGAAATTTCTAAGCAGCAAAGCATTCAAGATGTGACTTGGGTGCTGTTAAAGGCATTCAGTTTTATAAGGGAAGCTGAGCATAAAAGTTTGGAAAATTTGCAGTCTGACAATGTGATAGAAAAGAAAATCTCATTTTCTGAGGAGAAATTCAAGTCCACTGCAGGCTGCAGATATTTTCATAAGTAATGAGCTGAGTGTTAATTCCCAAGACGATGGGGAAAATGTCTCCAGGGCATGTCAGAGGTCTTCATGGCAGCCCCTCCCATCACAGGCCTGGAGGCCTAGGAGGAAAAAGTGGTTTCATGGGCCAGGCCCAGGGTCCCCCTGCTATGTTCAGCCTAGGGACTTGGTGTCCTGTGTCCCAGCTGCTCCAGCTGTGACTGAAAGGGGCCAATATGGAGCTCGGGCTATGGCTTCAGAGGGTGCAAGCCTCAAGCCTTGGCAGCTTCCACTTGGTGTTGATCCTACAAGTACACAGAAGTCAAGAACTGAGGTTTGGGAACCTCGCCTAGATTTCAGAAGATGTATGGAAACGCCTAGATGCCCAGGCAGAATTTTGCTGCAGGGGTGGGGCTCTCATGGAGAACCTCTGCTAGGGCAGTGCAGAAGGAAAATGTAGGGTCAGAGCCCCTACACAGAGTCCCTACTGGGACACTGCCTAGTGGAGCTGTGAGCAGATGGCCACTGTCCTCCAGACCCCAGAATGGTAGATCTACTGACAGCTTGCACTGTGTGCCTGGAAAAGCTGCAGACACCCAACACCAGCTTGTGAAAAGCAGCTGGGAGGAGGGCTGTACCCAAGCTGCCCAAGACCATGGGAACCTACCTCTTGCATTAGTGTGATCTGGATGTGAGACACGGAGTCAAAGGAGATAATTTTGGAAACTTTAAGATTTGACTGCCTTGCTTGATTTCAGACTTGCATGGGGCCTGTAGCTCCTTTGTTCTGGCCAATTTCTCCCATTTGAAATGACTGTATTCACCCAATACCTGTACCCCCACTGTATCTAGGAAGTTAATAACCTGCTTTTGATTTTACAGGCTCATAGGTGAAAGGGATTTGCCTTGTCTTGGATGAAACTTTGAACTATGGACTTTTGAGTTAATGCTGAAATGAGTTAAGACTTTGGGGGACTGTTGTGAAGACACGATTGGTTTTGAAATGTGAGGCCGTGAGATACGGGAGTGACCAGGGGCAGAACGATATGATTTGGCTGTGTCCCCTCCCAGATCTCATCTTGAATTCCCACATATTGTGGGAGGGACCCAGTGGGAGGTAACCGAATTATGGGGGCAAGTCTTTCCCATGCTGTTCTTATGATAGTGAATAAGTCTCATGAGATCTGATGGTTTTACAAAGAGGAGTTCCCCTGCACAAGCTCTCTCTGCCTGCTGTCATCCATGTAAGACATGACTTGCTCCTCCTTGCCTTCTGCCATGATTGTGGGGCTTCACTAGCCACATGGAACTGTAAGTCTAATTAAACCTTTTTCTTTTGTAAATTGCCCAGTCTTGGGTATGCCTTTATCAGCAGCATGAAAATGGACTAATACAAAAAATTTAAAAGTTGCCCAAGTTCACAAGTTAGAAAATAATGAATTTAGGATTTGAACTCAGTATCCCGAAGCCAAGCCTACAATTCTTTTTCTTTTTTTGAGACAGGGTCTCACTTTGTCACACAGGCTGGAGTGCAGTGTTATGGTCTTTGCCTCTGTAGCCTCAACCTCCCAGGTTAAGTGATCTTCCTGCCTCAGCCCTACAAGTAGCTGTGACTACAGGTGTGTACCACCACGCCTGGCTAATTTTTTTTTTGTATTTTTTGCAGAGACGGGGTTTCACCATGTTGTTCAGGCTGGTCTCAAACTCCTAAGCTCAAGTGATCCACCCTCCTCAGCCTCCCAAAGTGCTAGGATTCTAGGCATGAGGCATTGCGCCAGGCCTGTTTCTTAAAATATAATCTGTGGTTTCCCTGTATGAGAATCTGGGAGGTGTTAAAAATGCGAATGCCTTGATCCCACCCCTGACTGATTTGATCAGAATCTCTTGGAGTGGGATTCAAGTAGCTGCATTTTTATCAAGCTCCCCCACCAAGTTTGATGCTACTGAAGGTCTAAGCTATATCTTATTCTAACTCAAATGGGGGCAATGAATGGAGTTTTGACATAGGCTTTGTAAATTGCTAGCTTGCTTTCTTTCTTTTATTTTTTCTGAAAGATATTTGCCATGCAAGTAGCTTGCATATTTTAATGACTTACTGAGAGAATATATTAAACTAAAATTGCACAAAATGCTCAAATTGCTTTGAAGATGCCTAAACCTTGAAACCCTAAAATAGTACTAATTGCCTATTTTCATCTTTTCTCCATCTCCCCTCAACATAAATAAATATTGTGGGAATGAATTATATATAGATTCTATTTTTAACAAGAAGACCCTCTTTCTTCTTTCTCTCCATTTTGGATAATCCCTCCTCTGGTAGTCTCATTTCTATGTTCATACTCACAGAAAACATTGGCTTCCATAGTGCAAAGCAGGGCAGAGGGAAGCAGGAAGGGGTGGAGCGAGGGGAAGAGAGAGGGAGAGAGTGAATGACTCTGAAGAGGAAAGGAAATTAACATTTATTGGGGTTCTGCCAGGCCACAGACATTTTTCTTACATTATTGCACTACTGCACTTTCCATGTATTATTTCATTCATATGCTCTCAAAACCCTATGAAGTAGGTGGTATTACCCTATTTTATGATGAGGAAACAGAAGTTCTGAGATGGGAAATGTCACCAAACAAGGTCACGCAGCCAGTGTATGGCAGATCCAAGATTGGCTGAGGCACATTTGACCTGAAAGCCTGGGTGCTTTTAACCATTCTCATTGTCTGCCATCCAGCTGAAGTCACCTAGCATGTTTTTCCATCATAAAACTCATTTGGGGCTCTGTTTTGTAATCAAAATCTGAATTGAATGTGAATGCAATTTGCTTGCTGCTGGCTGTAATAGCATGAATTATTGAACTCTAGAGCTCTCACATAAAAGTTAAGCACCTGAAGAGACTCAGCTGGTTGATTCTGATCAGTCCCCCACTGCTCTCTCCAGGGAAAAAGATTCCAAGTTCCACATCAGCTCTCACCTGTTGTATTGTTGGCAATAGCTTTTCTCACCCATCATTGTTTTCTGTCCCTATAGATGCAGGGGCGAGAAGGCACAGGGATAAAGTTTGTGTGGAGATCTCACAGTCAGGTCATCACCAAACTCTTTTTCCTTGTGTATACCTAAAAGGCTTTCCTTTTCTGATATTAAAAAAGCTCAAGACTCTACGCTCCTGTAATTCGCCTATTCATTTGTCTCCTCAGTAGAGTCTGGAAGCCACAAGAGGCATGATTTTGATAGAAAGATAATGCATAGGCTTCAGAGACAAGAGCTTGCAGACACTTTAGTAATAAAATTATGTTATTGCTTTGCCAAGCATCCCCTTCTGTAAGGAACCACCTGTTCTCTCTTTACTTTCTGATGGGCAGGTTATTCACCCTGGCCACATCATACACACAAGGGTACGTGGGCCAGGCTGGCCCGTTAGAATATCCCAAACCCTCAGCACAGTGACGAGGCATGTACCTCAATCAGGGATAATTAGTATTTTTCTCTGAGATTTGATATATAGATACTGAGAAATAATCTCTATTGCTTTTGAATTATGAGCGTTCAAGTTGTGGACCTTGGACCACCAGTGCAATATGGTGTAGTTCAACGTTGGCTATAATATTGGTGATATTTCCCAACCAGTAGATGCGCTTTCCTGAAAGAAGCTGTAGAAGGCAACAGAACTAGATATAGCAAGCTAGATAGGTAACTAGATAGCTAGAGCCCTGACAATAAAATTTGAACTCCTAGGTTAAATGGTGCCTGAAGGTTATTCAGTTAGAAGAGCTCTCCAATTGTCTATATCCCCAATTTACTGTTGATTACTTAAACTACTTGGAGTTATTTTTTGACACTTGAAACTGGACCAGTCCTAACTAGTATATATTTGAAACACAGAAACAACAAACTTCATAACAATGTAATATCCCAATAGCAAAATTCAGAAATAGCAGGAGGTTCAGCTGCCAGTGAGTCCTGACTTTATTTCCAATTTTAAAAATAAAGGGAGGTATAGGCTGATAACAGGATAAGAGAAAAGGAATGCAAGGGGAGCAGAATCACCACAGTGACACATACAAGGGAAAGAGCAGAGCTGAGATGAGAACTCAACCTGCTACAGTGTAACGAGCTCTTTGACACACCCTGGAAATGCTTCCCACCAATTTAGAAAGGTTGACCTGGTTTTCTACTCCTCGCATCAGGTGGGACCAACATCAATATGCTGAGCTAATGGCTTATCAATGGTTTACTTCCCTGAGTTGGTCATAAGATTGCCCATCACTGGAGAATGGAGCCCAAAACCAACACCATCCTGGCCTTTGACCCAAGTTATCTATCATTTCCCAGGTTAAGTTCTCTGCTGCTGGAGAATTCAGGATTTGTATCTGAAGCATCTCTGCTTCTCTATCTTTGAACACTGTACACAAGTAGGTGTTTAAGAAATGCTTGGTGAATGAATGAATGAATGAGTGAATTACTCTGAAAACCTTCAAGAATTACTGTTCTCAGATACATAGAATGCATGCAAGGTTCATACATATGGCTGATAATAATTACTCAAGTGCAGATCTATTGGATGAGCTAGGGAAAAGAAGGATTGTTTTCATCATATTTTCTAAACACCCCCCAATTTTAATGATTTGGTGTTATACACACACACACAAAGGTTAAATACTCAAATAAAGTTAGGCGTCACTGAATCAGCAAAGTCACACAGGTTTCTTTGCTGACTCGCTTTTCAGAAGTTTTATTTTGTGAATGTGATTTGCATAATTGCATCTGGGGCACTTTGCAGGAAGAGCCCACGTGTCTTGGGAATGCTGGACAAGGGAAATGTAACTTCCCCGTGAGTTCACACTACGGATGAGGTAAGGGGTCAAAAATTGTACTGTAACCTAACTTTGTAGTTGCTGCTTAACCAACGAAGCCACCCTTCCTCCCTCACTCATAGTGATAATCTTTCTGGAGCAGATTTGTTGGGGGAAATGGAGCAATTAGTAACTAGAAAGTGGTGGTTAGCCCTTGTGTATGTTTTCTCTTCTCTGGTGAGGAGGGAGACACTATGCAAACCCCAGTGCTCACCCAACAGGAGGATCAGATCCACCTGGCCTTGGCAGATCCCAGATGATCCACTGCTGGGGTGCTTGAGATCAGCAGAAAGCTCACGGTGATCTTACCAAGTGGAAATCCCTAAATCCGACATTCAGATTTGAGACCAGTTTTAGAAGAAACTCTGCATGAGTTTTTTTTTTTTTTTTTTTTCATAGAAAATTTTACTTCAGGAGAGGTACTAGGATGCAATAGTTAGGAACACATATGTTAGAATCACGTGGGATGTTGGTTTGCATTCTGGCTTTTGTAAATTTGGCCAAATCATTTAGCATCCCTGATCCTTAGTTTGGATCATCCAAAAATTGGGGCTAATACTATTATTTCCCTGTGCAGCAAACTCAGCGAGTCTGGGTTATCCAAACCCTGCATATGCTGACAAAAGTTTTGGCTCTTGCCTGGGAGATAACCTCTAAGTCCTTAGAATATTTTGGCTGATCAGAGAGACTTTGTCTACCTGGAGGCCTTGGGTCACATGAGATAGTCTAAGCTAACAATGTGATTTATGGTGGGGGGCTTTGGGCCAAACAGTAGAAGTTTGACCTCTGGAGGGGCTGGAGACTGAGGGCAGCCACGTGGGTGGTCTGAAATGGTAAACGTCATCAAACAATGAAATCTCCAGTAAAATCCTGGACAGCAAGTCTCTGGTTAAAAGAAATGCTGTCTGCATGACTCCACAGGGAGAGGACAACTGGAAGCTTTAAGGAAGCTCCTGGACTCTGCCCTAATGTGCCTTTTTCCATTGCTGACTTTAACTTATATTCTTGAACTGGAATAAACCATAACCATGAGTATAATGGCTTTGCTGAGTTCTGTGAGCCCTTCTAGTGAATCACTGAAAGTGAAGGTGGTCTTGGGACCCCTGAGCACACTTCCTCATGGCTTTGGAGACGATTAATGTGATAAACAATGTAGAGTACTTAGTGGAATGCCTGGAAAAGAATAAGTGCTCGATAAATAAGGATGCTTAGGAGAGATGGGTAATAGGCCTGCTGTGATAGCTTCTGGTCTGACTTCCCAGCTCTATTCGTCATTCATTCCTTTTTTGCTTTCAACAAACATTTTTGAGTGCCAACCATGCCAGGTATGTTCAAGACCCTTTATGGAGCTTACAGTCTAGTTGGGGAAACAAAGATCAGAGTTATAAACACACAAATAAATATATAATTACAGGCTGGAGTAAATGCTATGAAGGAAAAGAATGATGTTATGACCTCAAGGGAGGTCAGAGACTCGAGGGATGGGAAGGAACCCAATGTAGGGAAGATTCTCTTTATTAGCTGCTTATTTGTATTTGAAATTCTATTATGTTGTGTGACTTTTGTTACGTTGTTTCTCTATTTATTTTAGTGTTTTCTCCATTGTATGTTCTCACTGATATGTGGGAGCTAAGCTATGAGGATGCAAACGCATAAGAATGATACAATAGACTTTGGGGGCTTCGGGGAAAGGGTGCGAGGGATAAAATACCTCAAATAAGATGCAGTATATATTGCTCGGGTGATGGGTGCACCAAAATCTCACAAATCATCACTAAAGAACTTATTCATGTAACCAAACACCACCTGTACCTCCAATAACTTATGGAAAAAAGTTAAAAAAAAGAAAAATATTTTACTGTTTTCTCATTCCTGGACTATATTAGCAAGTGTCTCTCTCTTTCTCTCCCCTCAGTCTTTTGCTGTGGCCTCTCTTCTTCCAGTCTTTGGTAGAATGCTAAGACATTATAGGCTCAATTTTTCTTCTTTACCTAACTCCTGCCACTTTGAGTCTGTGGGTATGACATCCCTTCCTTCCTCCTTCAAGCAAATATTAATCAAACACTCAGAATATGCCAGCCTTTATCTCTTGGTCCCTCCTCCATCAGTTCCAGGGGTTCTGCAGCAGGGAAAAGGGAAGGAAGCAGGAGTTTATACCACATGGGCAGAGAAAGAGCTGCTTATAGTCAGCAGTGCCTTTTCAGGGCTGCCATTGGCATATTTTCCTTTTTCCCTCCAAACATTTCCCTGAGATTTCTTTGGGGTGATCTCATTTCCCTGTCCTAGGAGGTAATCCAAGATATGTCTAGAGCCATATCCCTGGCTCCAAACCTAAGCTGGTTCTCAATAAATAGCCTGGGACTGTTTTTGAAATGGGCTAGATGCCAATGCCCAGAGCTGTTCAATGGGATAGGACTGAACTCCCCAAGGAAGTAAAACATTTCCCTCACCATCTCTTCTCCACCAGGGCACAGGGCACCTGTGGAGAAGGGCAAGGGGTACGTGGGAGCCTGAAGGATGAGGAAAAGCGCCATCTCATTCGGCCTGGGAGGCAATTCTGCCCTCTTTCATTATCCCCCTTTCCAGAATGAGCTTTTCTAATAGGTGTGGCACGTGGTGGGTGAGTCTTTTTCCATATGGTTTGAGAAACTGAGCCAAATACACCATGCAGAGTGAGAAAAAGTGAGTCAAACAACCCTCCCACCACTACTTCTCCCCTGGCTTAGAGGAAAAGCAAAGCTCTGGTTGCTCTACCCCGGCTTTCTCCTCTGAGAGGTTTTTGGAGCTGAAGGAGGAATGACTAATGACGTGGAGCTTCTCCTAATGCGACCAGCTGGCCTGGGGGCTGGAGGTGGTCCCTGAACGTGATTCACAACTTATACACTGTGTCCTTGAGTGAGGCACTGAACCTCTCTGGGCCTGTTTCTTCAACTGCAGAGTGAAGATGAGTTTTACCATTCTTCTCAACTCTAAAGATAACAGACATTTATTTATTTATTTATTTGAGACAAGTCTTGCTCTGTTGCCCAGGCTGGAGTGCAGCAGTGCAATCATGGCTCACTGAAACCTCAAACTCCTGCGCTCAAGAGATCCTCCTGCCTCAGCCTCCAAAGTAGCCAGGACTACAGGCACATGCCGCCATGCCCAGCTAATTTTTATTTTTGTTTTGTAGAGATGGGGTCTTGCTATATTGCTCAGGCTGGTCTCAAATGCCTGGGCTCCCTCTTCAGCCTCCCAAAGTAGTGGGATTATAGGCATGAGCTACTGTACCAGACCCAGAGCTTTTTAAAGGTGAATTATGAAAGCTCCAGGAGTATCTTTGAAATACATCAGAAATAAAGGTGACAGGTGAGATGAAATCAAATTGCCAAAATGGTAATAACTGTTGAAACTTTAGTCATGGGTTGAAGGCAGTTCATTACATTCTCTGCTTTTCATTATTCTGTAGAGTTGATTATTCTCTCCACTTTCGTGTATGTGGTCCTCCTCAAAACTGCTAGTGAGGTAAATGTGCCACAGCCTGATAGGCTGTTGTGTGAGGAATGAAGTGACTGTAAATACTCCCAGGCCCTTGGGGAAAATGACCTGGAAGAGAAGATCTGAAGGGGCTGGGCTTGTCCTCAATTGTCAAAAAGTTACATCTTGATTTCAAGTAGTTTACTTCTTAATTAATCTCCATCTTTTAAGATTTACATGTTTGTATGTGTGCATATTTACACTTATTTGCAGTTTAATTTTGTGATACCAAAGGAAAAAGCCTAGCATGACCCTTGTTGGGGACCACAAGCCCTGGGAAGTTGAACTTCTTCCCTCTCAGTTCAGTGGTCCATGAAGCCAAGACTTTTTTCTTTTTTGAGACAGGGTCTTGCTCTGTTGTCCAGGATGGAATGAAGTGGTGTGAACATGGCTCACTGAAGCCTGGTCCTCCTGGGCTCAAGTGATCCTCCCACCTCAGCCTCCCAAATAGCTGGGACTATAGGCATGTGACAACATGTTCAGCTAATTTTTTAATTTTTTGGAGAGACAGGGTCTTTCTATGTTGCCCAGGCTGGTCTTGAGCTCCTGGGCTCAAGCCATCTTCCCGCCTCTGCCTCCTAAAGTGCTGGGATTACAGGCATGAGCCACCATGCCAAATCTTGGCTGAAGCCAAGATTTTTAATCACCAAGACTTTCTGCAAATCTGAAGTTTGCCTCTTTCAAATCAAAATTCAGAGCATTCTTCTCATTTATACCAAGTGAAATAGACATGACCTTGGAGAAGAAGTGCCCTGCCTGCCTATAGAGCTGAACTTCAGGGAAGGAGCAAGTGACTGTGCATCAGAGGCATGCTAAAGACTCACACACCGTTTGTCCACTGGACATAAGGTCATTTCTTTCAACAAAAAGTCTGAACTTAGGAAAACCTCCTGAAAGTCTCCAAGAAATGGAAAAGATCACTGATGGGTAAGTTATAGAAGTTATTTGCAATCATTTTTCACTCTGAGATAGAGCCGAAAGTCTTCCTTAGGAATATGAGATATGGCAGAATATATGACAGTTTTCTTTTCCATAAGGTTATATCTACATAGGTGCCAATATCTTTGGCATTGTTCGCTGAGTCTTTTGCATCTTTATCTTCAGAAAACCTTTCCTGTCTCCTTCCCCAAAGGCTGGGTTGGGTCTCCCTTTTTTGTGAGCCATTGCACCCTATACTTCCCCTATCATAACACTCAACACCCTGCATTGCAACTGCTGTTTTACTTGTCTGTTTGCACACCAGATTGTGAGCTCTGTAGCAGCAAGCCTTTTGACTTATTCATCTTTATACTCCCTACTTCCACTCATTCATTCAACAAAAAAGTACTGAGTGCCTACAATAAATGAGACAGACACAATATCTGCCTTTATGGGACTTACATTGTAGTAGCATCTAGTAAGCACTCATTTATTTGTTAAACAAACAAATGGATGAGTAAATCAATAAATGAATATTAAATCACACTATACCAGTTAAATCCAACCCAAACTTTGGTATTTAGTCAACGCTACTCTTAACAAAAGAACTCCAACATACCCAACTAGTTATTTCCCCAAGATTGGGGAGTATCCAAGCACGCTAGCCAAAGATAAATATAGTATTTTTCTGGGCCATCCTTTAAAAAGGCTCCATTATTTAAAACATGCCTTGAGCTATATCTACATCCCAGTTTTTCCAGTGGGTACTTGCCTTGGAGACTCTCGCTTGTTGAAGACTTTTTCTTTCCCACATGCCCTCTGCACTGCGTGTATAATCGCCACTGCAGGCAACCATGATGAGCGACAAAAAGTGCCAGCTGGCAGCTCCAGCAAAGGGAACAGGAGAGAGCAAGGAGGTATCTTTTTCTGCCTATTCAGAACATTGAAACTCAATTTATCGCTGGCCTCATGAGCCAAAGAAAGTAGCTCTCAGCAGCTGTTGATCTGAGAGGCTCCAATCTCATTTCCATGAGCTGGGTGTCATTGACACTCATCTGGCTTGTCTGGGAATGAATTGGCATGAAGGAGTCTTCCTCTTTTCATCCCTGAGGCTTTGGGTGGGCCTGTTACAAATGGCAGAAAGAGTTATATGGTCACTCTTTGAAAATCATGCCAAAGACTTTCTTGTTTTTGTTGTGAGTGGACGTTCCTTAATAACTGCTGCCCTGGGGTTCTACTCTTCTCATTGCTTTCACCCTCACTCAATAAAAAGTGGTAAGTGAGCTCTCAAAAAAAAAAAAAAAAAAAAAAAAAAAGGCTCTAGTTTGTAGCATTTGCCAATTTTCTGGTATAAATACTCCTATTTTGGCTACCAACAGACATTGCTGAATGTGAAGTTGGGAAGAGATGTGCCCTATTGCCTCCTAAGAGCTGGTAGAAGCTGGCTCCAAAACACCACTACCTAGCTCTCTAATTCACACTTGTTCCAGAGTGAAAGATTGCTTCTGGCTAGCACCATTGCCTTTCTACAACTGGGATTTTAGGATACAGTGTATTCTTTTGCATCTGCTATGTCACTGGGCTCTAATCATGACATTGTGGGGTATTATGCCTATTTGGTGGATCTAGAATTCTTAAGATCTATTCTAGATCTTAAGAATATTCTTTCTACACTCCACCCTCTCCCTCTCCTCCCCAATCGCCACTTATCTTTTAGATCTCAGCTTAAATATCGCATTCCCGAATGTCCATGTCAGGGTCAGGTTTCCATGTGCTTTTTTGATGCTCTCACACGCTCTCATGGTGGAATTTGACCAGTGGTGTTGAAGTGGCTTGCTTATTTATCTGCCTCCTTCACCGACTGTAAACTTTGTGAGGACAGAAACTTCTACCCAGCCCACCACTAATCTCAGTGCCTAGTGCAGTGTCTGGCCCAATAAGTATTGTGAGAAGGAATGAATCCATGAATGATGGTCTTAATTTCAAAATTTCCAAATATGTCCTACCTGAACCCCCAAATACCAATTTCTTCATAGATTGGTTAAGGTTTTCAAGAATGAGGGGAGGCTCCTGCTAGAATGCATGGTCAGCCAGACTTCTCTGTGGGCTGGGTGCAGGTGTTCGCCTCCTCTCTCTTGTCATGGATCCTCGGCTTTACAAAGTGTCACAGAAGCAAGCTGAGAAACCTGTTTGGTGTGCTATGAAATGTACTCATTACGTGCATGCCAAGACAAAGATATAGTCAGGAAGAAGCCTCCAGAAGCACCTGCACCTTGATGAGAGGATCAATGTTTATGAATATCCTGGAACCAGCATGTCCTATAATCATTGCAAGACTGAGCCTTACGGATTAGCATGGATTCCCTCCACTTTCCTCCTAGGAGGCTAGGAAAGGGTCGGGCTGCTTTGGATGCTGCGGAGCTGCTGACCTTTTGTCACCACAGAATGTCATACATACCTGAGGCACTCATGCAAATACTTAATCATCTTCTGTAAATACAGCCACTGCCACTTAAAACAGGCAGAAGTAGAGTCTGCCACACATTAGTTACTTCCCTTACATTACGTAAGCCTGCAATACAGACAAGTAATGCAGACTTCAGGGTGTTCAGCTTTGTTCTCAAGCGCATATGAGAAAAAAATAATTTAACAATTTATCAGAGGATTCCATGATGCCTCCAGAAGCACTGCTGTTCAATAAGACTATCTGCCATGGTGGAAATGTGCTATTCTATGTTCTTCAATACAGCGGCCACTGCCTGTCTGTGGTTATTGAACATGTGCCATGTGCTAGTGTGACTGAGGAATGGAATTTCAAATTCTATTTATTTTTAATTATTTAAATTTGAAGAGCTGCATGTGGCTAGTGGCTACCGTGTTAGACAGCATAGTTCAAGATCTAACTATCACTTTCAAGAAACACAGAGACTGATGAACATGTGAAATAACAACACAGGGATGCAATAGGAAAAATTCAGAAAGTGGGAAACTACAAGGCAAATGACCCAATCTCTCTAATAAACTGCATGGGAAAAAGCAAGAGGAGGTATGTGTATGGGGGAACCTAGAGCTTAAGAGATTTAGGAAGTTTATCAGCCAGCTGCAATGTGTGGACCTTGCTGAATCCTGATTCAAACAAACCATCAAAAAATTATGAGACCGTCTGGGTGCAGTGGCTCATGCCTGCAATTCCAGTACTTTGGGAGGCTGAGGTGGGAGGATCACTTAAGCCTAGGAATTCAAGACCAGCCTGGGCAACATGGTGAGACCCTGTCTCTACAAAAAATAGCCAAAAAAATTAGCTGGGTGTGGTGGAGGTTGCAGTGTTAGCTACTTGGGAGGCTGAGGTGGGAGGATCACCTGAGCTCAGGAAGCTGAGGCTGCAGTGAGCCATGATCATGCCACTGCACTCCAGCCTGGGTGACAAAGCGAGACCCTGTCTCAAAAAAAGAAAAAAGAAAAAAAATCATGAAGCCATTGAGGAAATTTGGACACTGACTGCATATGTGAAGACATCAAGAAATTTTTAGATGTGATAATAGTGTTGAGGTTATGCTAAAAAATAGAATCTTCATCTTTTAGAGGCAGCTCCTGACATATTTACCAATGAAAGAGTATGATGTGTGGGCTTTGCCTCAGTTTCATCCAGTAGCGGGAGGAAGTGAATGGGATATAGATGCATTACGATTGACCTTATGTTGATAATTGTGGAGGCTGGGTGATAGGTACATAAGCATTCATTATTATTATTTTCTCTATTTTTATATTTAGAAATATTTATAAGAAGTTTGAACAATCAAATCATCAGAATAATCCTAATGTTGGTGTGACAGTATGGGCAAAAAGCACCTTCCTTGAATACTGGGAGCTTAAAATTTCACAGTGAGGAGTAACTGGGTACATTGGTCAAGATTTACATTATGTGTTTTCTTTGACTTACAAATCCTAAAAATCCTAGTTTTAGGAATTTCTCCCATAGACATATGCTAGAATCTATGTAAAAGATCGTGGAGTGCAGGATCATTTATAATAGTGAAGAATTAGAAATAGCCTAAGTGTCCTTCTGTCGTGGATTATATAAATGATAGCAAGTAACTACTGTGGAATGCTAAGCAGCTTTAGCGAGAATGAGATAGACTGGTGTGGACTGTCATGAGAAAGATTCATGATCTAGTCTCAGGTTTAAAAGAAAAGCAAGTTGCAAAAAAATATGTACACTCTGATCCGATACAAAATACATATGTGTATGTGTACACAAAGATAAAGCCTGGAAAAACATACACCTAATTGATCTGGGGAGGGGAGGAGTTTACAACTGCCTCGTTACCTGTGGGTGTCAATTAGCTTCAACTTTTGTCACTTGTTACTATGAATAATCAACAGCTGGTCCTCCCATCAGGCACCCTTGCCCTTTCTCCTAGAAGAAAATGAATGTGTCTTCTGGGACAGAGAGGTTTCATCCAACACACACTGTTCATCCCTACTTCCAAAGTAGGGCACGTTTCAGAAGTTTATCTTATGATAATAGCTCCCAATTACTGAGTGTTGACCCGTGCTGAGTATTGGGCTAATGTCCCTGTCGCCTTAGAGGCTCTGGAGTAAATTCAGATTCTCCCACTTGCCACTGTGTCACTTTGGACCAGTTACTTCAGCTCAACTTCCTCATGTATAAAATGGAAGGAATATCATTACCTATTGTATGGTTTTGAGAAGTCAGTGAATAATACATACTAAGTGCTTGGTGGATAGATATAAATACTCAATAAAAGTCCACTATCATTTTCTCACTTCAACCTTCCAACAATTCCCTAAGAGGTAAACACTATTATTCATCCATGTGACAGATGAAGAAACTGAGTCTTAGAGACAGTGGTGTGCTGGAGCCAGCTTCCATGGGCTTGTGAAAGCCAATTGTTAAATTTTCACAAGTTTTTGGAGTTGGCTGACATCAGGTTGGTAGTTTGAAAGTAGCCATGGGGGGCGGAGCAAGATGGCCGAATAGGAGCAGCTCCAGTCTCCAACTCCCAGCGCCAGCGACACAGAAGACCGGTGATTTCTGCATTTTCAACTGAGGTACTGGGTTCATCTCACTGGGGAGTGCCGGACGATCGGTGCTGGTCAGCTGCTGCAGCCCGACCAGCCAGAGCTGAAGCAGGGCGAGGCATTGCCTCACCTGGGAAGCGCAAGGGGGAAGGGAGCCCCTTTTCCTAGCCAGGGGAACTGAGACACACAACACCTGGAAAATCGGGTAACTCCCACCCCAATACTGCGCATTAAGCAAACAGGCACACCAGGAGATCATATCCCACACCTGGCCGGGAGGGTCCCACACCACGGAGCCTCCCTCATTGCTAGCGCAGCAGTCTGTGATCTACCGGCAAGGCAGCAGCGAGGCTGGGGGAGGGGCGCCCGCCATTGCTGAGGCTTAAGTAGGTAAACAAAGCTGCTGGGAAGCTCGAACTGGGTGGAGCTCACAGCAGCTCAAGGAAACCTGCCTGTCTCTGTAGACTCCACCTCTGGGGACAGGGCACAGTAAACTAAACAAACACAGCAGACACCTCTGCAGACGCAAACGACTCTGTCTGACAGCTTTGAAGAGAGCAGTGGATCTCCCAACACGGAGGTTGAGATCTGAGAAGGGACAGACTCCCTGCTCAAGTGGGTCCCTGACCCCTGAGTAGCCTAACTGGGAGACATCCCCCACTAGGGGCAGTCTGACACCCCACACCTCACAGGGAGGAGTACACCCCTGAGAGGAAGCTTCCAAAGCAAGAATCAGACAGGTACACTCGCTGTTCAGAAATATTCTATCTTCTGCAGCCTCTGCTGCTGATACCCAGGCAAACAGGGTCTGGAGTGGACCTCAAGCAATCTCCAACAGACCTACAGCTGAGGGTCCTGACTGTTAGAAGGAAAACTATCAAACAGGAAGGACACCTACACCAAAACCCCATCAGTACATCACCATCATCAAAGACCAGAGGCAGATAAAACCACAAAGATGGGGAAAAAGCAGGGCAGAAAAGCTGGAAATTCAAAAAATAAAAGCGCATCTTCCCCGGCAAAGGAGCGCAGCTCATCGCCAGCAACGGATCAAAGCTGGACGGAGAATGACTTTGACGAGATGAGAGAAGAAGGCTTCAGTCCATCAAATTTCTCAGAGCTAAAGGAGGAATTACGTACCCAGCGCAAAGAAACTAAAAATCTTGAAAAAAAAGTGGAAGAATTGATGGCTAGAGTAATTAATGCAGAGAAGGTCCTAAACGAAATGAAAGAGATGAAAACCATGACACGAGAAATACGTGACAAATGCACAAGCTTCAGTAACTGACTCGATCAACTGGAAGAAAGAGTATCAGCGATTGAGGATCAAATGAATGAAATGAAGCGAGAAGAGAAACCAAAAGAAAAAAGAAGAAAAAGAAATGAACAAAGCCTGCAAGAAGTATGGGATTATGTAAAAAGACCAAATCTACATCTGATTGGGGTGCCTGAAAGTGAGGGGGAAAATGGAACCAAGTTGGAAAACACTCTTCAGGATATCATCCAGGAGAACTTCCCCAACCTAGTAGGGCAGGCCAACATTCAAATCCAGGAAATACAGAGAACGCCACAAAGATACTCCTCGAGAAGAGCAACTCCAAGACACATAATTGCCAGATTCACCAAAGTTGAAATGAAGGAAAAAATCTTAAGGGCAGCCAGAGAGAAAGGTCGGGTTACCCACAAAGGGAAGCCCATCAGACTAACAGCAGATCTCTCAGCAGAAACTCTACAAGCCAGAAGAGAGTGGGGGCCAATATTCAACATTCTGAAAGAAAAGAATTTTCAACCCAGAATTTCATATCCAGGCAAACTAAGTTTCATAAGTGAAGGAGAAATAAAATCCTTTACAGATAAGCAAATGCTTAGAGATTTTGTCACCACTAGGCCTGCCTTACAAGAGACCCTGAAGGAAGCACTCAACATGGAAAGGAACAACCGGTACCAGCCATTGCAAAAACATGCCAAAATGTAAAGACCATTGAGGCTAGGAAGAAACTGCATCAACTAACGAGCAAAATAACCAGTTAATATCATAATGGCAGGATCAAGTTCACACATAACAATCTTAACCTTAAACGTAAATGGACTAAATGCTCCAATTAAAAGACACAGACTGGCAAACTGGATAAAGAGTCAAGACCCATCAGTCTGCTGTATTCAGGAGACCCATCTCACACGCAGAGACATACATAGGCTCAAAATAAAGGGATGGAGGAAGATTTACCAAGCAAATGGAGAACAAAAAAAAGCAGGGGTTGCAATACTAGTCTCTGATAAAACAGACTTTAAACCATCAAAGATCAAAAGAGACAAAGAAGGCCATTACATAATGGTAAAGGGATCAATTCAACAGGAAGAGCTAACTATCCTAAATATATATGCACCCAATACAGGAGCACCCAGATTCATAAAGCAAGTCCTTAGAGACTTACAAAGAGACTTAGACTCCCATACAATAATAATGGGAGACTTCAACACTCCACTGTCAACATTAGACAGATCAACGAGACAGAAAGTTAACAAGGATATCCAGGAATTGAACTCATCTCTGCAGCAAGCAGACCTAATAGACATCTATAGAACTCTCCACCCCAAATCAACAGAATATACATTCTTCTCAGCACCACATCATACTTACTCCAAAATTGACCACGTAATTGGAAGTAAAGCACTCCTCAGCAAATGTACAAGAACAGAAATTATAACAAACTGTCTCTCAGACCACAGTGCAATCAAACTAGAACTCAGGACTAAGAAACTCACTCAAAACCGCTCAACTACATGGAAACTGAACAACCTGCTCCTGAATGACTACTGGGTACATAACGAAATGAAGGCAGAAATAAAGATGTTCTTTGAAACCAATGAGAACAAAGATACAACATACCAGAATCTCTGGGACACATTTAAAGCAGTGTGTAGAGGGAAATTTATAGCACTAAATGCCCACAAGAGAAAGCAGGAAAGATCTAAAATTGACACTCTAACATCGCAATTAAAAGAACTAGAGAAGCAAGAGCAAACACATTCGAAAGCTAGCAGAAGGCAAGAAATAACTAAGATCAGAGCAGAACTGAAGGAGATAGAGACACAAAAAACCCTCCAAAAAATCAATGAATCCAGGAGTTGGTTTTTTGAAAAGATCAACAAAATTGACAGACCACTAGCCAGACTAATAAAGAAGAAAAGAGAGAAGAATCAAATCGACGCAATTAAAAATGATCAAGGGGATATCACCACCGACCCCACAGAAATACAAACTACCATCAGAGAATACTATAAACACCTCTACGCAAATAAACTGGAAAATCTAGAAGAAATGGATAATTTCCTGGACACTTACACTCTTCCAAGACTAAACCAGGAAGAAGTTGAATCCCTGAATAGACCAATAGCAGGCTCTGAAATTGAGGCAACAATTAATAGCCTACCAACCAAAAAAAGTCCAGGACCAGATGGATTCACAGCTGAATTCTACCAGAGGTACAAGGAGGAGTTGGTACCATTCCTTCTGAAACTATTCCAATCAATAGAAAAAGAGGGAATCCTCCCTAACTCATTTTATGAGGCCAACATCATCCTGATACCAAAGCCTGGCAGAGACACAACAAAAAAAGAGAATTTTAGACCAATATCCCTGATGAACATCGATGCAAAAATCCTCAATAAAATACTGGCAAACCGGATTCAGCAACACATCAAAAAGCTTATCCACCATGATCAAGTGGGCTTCATCCCTGGGATGCAAGGCTGGTTCAACATTCGCAAATCAATAAACATAATCCAGCATATAAACAGAACCAAAGACAAGAACCACATGATTATCTCAATAGATGCAGAAAAGGCTTTTGACAAAATTCAACAGCCCTTCATGCTAAAAACGCTCAATAAATTCGGTATTGATGGAACGTACCTCAAAATAATAAGAGCTATTTATGACAAACCCACAGCCAATATCATACTGAATGGGCAAAAACTGGAAAAATTCCCTTTGAAAACTGGCACAAGACAGGGATGCCCTCTCTCACCACTCCTATTCAACATAGTGTTGGAAGTTCTGGCTAGGGCAATCAGGCAAGAGAAAGAAATCAAGGGTATTCAGTTAGGAAAAGAAGAAGTCAAATTGTCCCTGTTTGCAGATGACATGATTGTATATTTAGAAAACCCCATTGTCTCAGCCCAAAATCTCCTTAAGCTGATAAGCAACTTCAGCAAAATCTCAGGATACAAAATTAATGTGCAAAAATCACAAGCATTCTTATACACCAGTAACAGACAAACAGAGAGCCAAATCAGGAATGAACTTCCATTCACAATTGCTTCAAAGAGAATAAAATACCTAGGAATCCAACTTCCAAGGGATGTAAAGGACCTCTTCAAGGAGAACTACAAACCACTGCTCAGTGAAATAAAAGAGGACACAAACAAATGGAAGAACATACCATGCTCATGGATAGGAAGAATCAATATCGTGAAAATGGCCATACTGCCCAAGGTAATTTATAGATTCAATGCCATCCCCATCAAGCTACCAATGAGTTTCTTCACAGAATTGGAAAAAACTACTTTAAAGTTCATATGGAACCAAAAAAGAGCCCACATCTCCAAGACAATCCTAAGTCAAAAGAACAAAGCTGGAGGCATCACGCTACCTGACTTCAAACTATACTACAAGGCTACAGTAACCAAAACAGCATGGTACTGGTACCAAAACAGAGATATAGACCAATGGAACAGAACAGAGTCCTCAGAAATAATACCACACATCTACAGCCATTTGATCTTTGACAAACCTGAGAGAAACAAGAAATGGGGAAAGGATTCCCTATTTAATAAATGGTGCTGGGAAAATTGGCTAGCCATAAGTAGAAAGCTGAAACTGGATCTTTTCCTTACTCCTTATACGAAAATTAATTCAAGATGGATTAGAGACTTAAATGTTAGACCTAATACCATAAAAATCCTAGAGGAAAACCTAGGTAGTACCATTCAGGACATAGGCATGGGCAAAGATTTCATGTCTAAAACACCAAAAGCAACGGCAGCAAAAGCCAAAATTGACAAATGGGATCTCATTAAACTAAAGAGCTTCTGCACAGCAAAAGACTACCATCAGAGTGAACAGGCAACCTACAGAACGGGAGAAAATTTTTGCAATCTACTCATCTGACAAAGGGCTAATATCCAGAACCTACAAAGAACTCAAACAAATTTACAAGAAAAAAACAAACAACCCCATCAAAAAGTGGGCAAAGGATATGAACAGACATTTCTCAAAAGAAGACATTCATACAGCCAACAGACACATGAAAAAATGCTCATCATCATTGGCCATCAGAGAAATGCAAATCAAAACCACAATGAGATACCATCTCACACCAGTTAGAATGGCAATCATTAAAAAGTCAGGAAACAACAGGTGCTGGAGAGGATGTGGAGAAATAGGAACACTTTTACACTGTTGTTGGGATTGTAAACTAGTTCAACCATTATGGAAAACAGTATGGCGATTCCTCAAGGATCTAGAACTAGATGTACCATATGACCCAGCCATCCCATTACTGGGTATATACCCAGAGGATTATAAATTATGCTGCTATAAAGACACATGCACACGTATGTTTATTGCAGCACTATTCACAATAGCAAAGACTTGGAATCAACCCAAATGTCCATCAGTGACAGATTGGATTAAGAAAATGTGGCACATATACACCATGGAATACTATGCAGCCATAAAAAAGGATGAGTTTGTGTCCTTTGTAGGGACTTGGATGCAGCTGGAATCCATCATTCTTAGCAAACTATCACAAGAACAGAAAACCAAACACCGCATGTTCTCACTCATAGGTGGGAACTGAACAATGAGATCACTCGGACTCAGGAAGGGGAACATCACACACCGGGGCCTATCATGGGGAGTGGGGAGGGGGGAGGGATTGCAATGGGAGTTATACCTGATGTAAATGACGAGTTGATGGGTGCAGCACAGCAACATGGCACAAGTATACATATGTAACAAACCTGCACGTTATGCACATGTACCCTACAACTTAAAGTATAATAATAATAAATAAATTAAAAAAAAAAAAAAAAAAAAAAAAAAAAGAAAAGAAAGTAGCCATGATGGCCATGAAAAAAAAAAAAAAAAAAAGAAAGTAGCCATGACTGCCATGAAAACGAGCAAACCCACTTCCCCCACAGAGCCACTTGTTAAACATTTACCAGCACACCACTACTTAGAGCAGTAAGATAACTTATCTGAGGCCCCATGGCTGGTGAGTGGTAGAGACTAGTTCTAGCTAATTCCAAAGGTCTTGTCTGGATATTTGTAGATATGCTTTGTTTGAATAAAGCCCTCTTTAAAAGTAACTCTTATCTCCTGGAAAGGCTCTTTAACATCATGTCCCTTGACAGTGATTCTCAAATTTTTAGGGTGCATTGGAATCACTTGGAGGGCTTGTTGCAATAAATTGCTGGGTCCTACCCCAAGAGTTTCTTCTGCAGTAGGTCTGGGGTGGGGCCCAAGAATTTGCATTTCCAGCCAGTTCCGCCAGGTGACAGTAATCCTGCTGGTCTGGGGACCACACTTTGGGAACCATTGTTCTAGTGCAAAATCTGAAGTTTTGTGCTATAAACCTTGCCATAATCTTACTTAGGGCCAGGACTTTTGAGTTCTTTTCCAACAGAATTTAGATTCTAGGCCCCGAGTTTTTCACAGGTGACCATTTTGGTAGGATATCTGTGTTCCCAGAAGTTTGAGCACAGGAAAACAGGAACCCAATCTTGGTGCCTGTTTCTCCAGTTGGCCCCCATTTAGCTCTGGCGGGTATCCCAGGAGCCAGGGCCTGTCCCCACACACAGCAGGAGGCAAATGAAAAAAGGAAGATTTCAAAGTCTATCTTTAAAACCTGGCAGAAAGCTGCCCTATAATTACCCTAAGTGAACTAGTTACAACTTCTCTGGTATTGATGTAGGATTATTATGAGATTGTTCACACAGTCTAGTGGAATTCAACTAATGAATTTAGAGGTTTTTGTTTTGTTTTGTTTTGTTTTTTTTCTTAAAACCACCCTCCTAACCACCTCCTGCCTCCTAAATATTGTAGAAAACAAAACCAGGAAGGAAAATGAGGTAAACCCTGAATGAATGTTCTCAATCAGAACATGTTTATTTACTGAAATGATTGCTGCTTTTGGAAGTGCAACTTGCTAAGTCTGGTTTTCTAACTTAAGTATTTCATTTTTCACAAACACTTAGATGGGGCATGTGGAGTAGATGAAGCAGGAGGGCATGAAGACATATATAAAATACCCTGTGGACATCGCTGCAAAGGAATCTAGAGAAGCTAAGGTGGGGCGGGGCGTTGGCCATCCCAAGTTTGCAGAGATTTGACTTATCCCTGCAACCAGGTTCTATGAATGTGCTGGCCAGTGATGTAGAAGGAATAGACCAGGGTGAGGGCTCTGGTGGCCACTTTTATAATCTTAGGTTTGGGAGATAGGAAAGGTACCCTTGGCTTAAAATGTAGCAAGGGCTTATACCATATGGACTTGCTTTCATTTAGGGTATCTGATTTCAGGAATATGATTTTTTGCAGATAATTGGAATCCCAGTTTCTTGAGAGTAGGAACCAAATCTTACAAATATTTCTGGCCCTATGTTCCTGAGCACACAATTAGTGTGTAAGAATCTCAACAAATGCGTATGAATGACAGGATATTAATTTGGAAAGAACAAGGGTTTTAGAGTCAGTGATTTGCTTTCAAATCCCATCTATACTTTCTATCTGTGTGACCTTAAGCAAGTCATTTAACTTCTTTGACACACAATTTCCTTATCTGTGAAACAGGGGTCAATCAGTCCACAAAATTTACTGACTGCCTGTGTGTGCCAAAACTGTTCTAGATACAGGAGCTACGTTAGGGAACAAGGCAGTTAGAATTTCTGTGCTTGAGGTATATGTGTATGTAGCATTAGAACCTATCTCAAGCTGCTTCTTGGGAAGGCTAAATGTGAGCTAAGGGCCAAATCCTGGGTTCAAGTCCTGCCTCTACCACAAACTAGCTGCGACATCTCAGCAAGCTGATGGTAATAGGACCAGCCATATGGGGACACTGTAAGACCCACCACATGTCCATACCTGTCTTTGTGTACATTTGGAAAGGGCATCTTTTTGAGCACAGGAGTTACCTGAAAAGGCACTCTTACCATGGGGCTGATGTGGTCCCATTTCAGAGCTTGGTAAGCAGAGCTGAATTCAGCCTACAGAGTACTTTCTTGGCTGGGAACCTTGCACAAGTACATGTAAAGGCCCTAGAACTGTGCCTGGCATATAGTAAGTACTCAATAGGTACTAGTTTTGATTACTGTATGTGATAAGAATTAATGTAAGCAAGGCATCAATAGTATATGACTGGTGTTCAATAACTGTTAGTTCCCTTCCTCATGGTCTGTGGAAAAATAGTAACCATATATGTCAGAACAAAGTGTAGGTGATAAGCGGCCATAGCTTTCCTTGTCTTGTCTTTTGTTTTAGCATGTGCAGGAGGTAGTTGGGCCTAAGTAAAAGAGCCCTGGACTAGGAATCACAAGATATTGTTCTTGCCCCAGCTCCCCCTTGCTTGGCCTCTGCCAAGGCAACCTTCACCAAGCCTCAGTTTTTCCATCTGTAAATGAGATGAAGGTGTGGGCTGGCTGAGGTCATGAGCTGGCATGATCACAGGAGTGCATTTCACTGTAACAATTTCTTTCTTTGCCTAGAGTGTGTATAGACAAATAAGGGGATGAGCCAGACTCGGGGGAAGGGGAGACTGCATGAGTAAGTCTTAGAAGGACTTCCTCTTCCAACATGCCTTATTATACAGGCTCTAATTGAGATGACAGGATTTGCCCACACAGTGGGTGACCTCTATATGGTGTCAAATGACCTTTAACTGAGAACCATGGGGGAGAACTGGCTAGCAAGCCCAGCTGTTAATCGATGGCTTAGACCTGCAAGGTTTTGTATCATGTTCTAATCTTGCCTGGGCTAGCTATGTGACAGTGGCTATGTCACTTCCGGTCAATATGGTCTAAGATTCTATCCAGCTCAGATATTCTATCAGTCAATGACTGATACCTTATGTTTTTCTTGACTTTTCTAGTTAGAACTAGATTATTCAAATTCCTAATCAGGCACTTGAATGAGGCATTCTTTCTTTCAATTTAGGGAGTGAAACTACTAGGTGGTTTCCAAGCAACAGTCAGTGTTTTAGCCTTTAGGCAAGTACATTTCCAAAACCCCCTTTTTTGTTTTTCCTTCTTAATTCCATTAGTTTGCAAAATAGCTAATAAAAGTCACCATTTATTGAGTTTGTTGTGGGTCCGGAACTGGGCTACAGTGCATTTAGATACATTAACTCACTCAGTCGTTACAACCAGCTGATGAGGCAGGTGTTACTACCATTTTACAGGTGAAGAACTGGAAGCTCAAGGAGGTGAACTAACTTGCCTACGGTCACACAGCTGATATGTAAGTGGTGGGGTCTCAGGCCAAATCCTGGCCTCTTTCCCCTGCAATATCCTGCATTTGTTAATTATTCCTCTTTATGTAGCATTATGTGAAGTGGCTTCTCTATTGTAGTTGTTCAATATTCTAAGTCGATTAATGTTCCACAAATATTTACTAAAAACCCACCTCGTTGCAAAAGAAGATTCTCCATTGGTGTGTATGTGACCTGTCATTATCTTATGCAAGCTGTATAATGATGTATGTGAGGCAACACCATTGATCTCTTATTGAGTGCCTACTGTAAGTAACATTTATTGGTTAATTGATACTGTGTCTTAATGTACTATCTCATCTAAGCCTTACAACAATCCATGAGGCAGGGCCTCTAATTATCTCCAGTTTACAGATAAGGGACGTGAGGCACAGAGCAGGGATTTGTCTACAGCCCTGCAGCTCCACAGCTAGGCACTGCCCCAGGTAGGGGAATGATTCAACATCTTCTCTTTCCTTTGGTTCTCTGCCCAGGGTCCAGTGGCCCCATGTTTAAGTTTGAACTTAATACGGTTAATTGCTTGGTTAGACTCTAGCAGGGTTGACTGTGAACCACCAAGATCACAGATTATCTTGCTCACCTCCCACTCTGGAAAGATGGGCTTGGAAGTGCACAGAGGGAATCAGCTGGGGCCGTTACCAAGTCAAAGAGTGCAGGCTGTTGGGGTGGGAGCTGGGACTAGCACACCTGCCTCTCTTCACTTGGTAGAAGGGAGATCTGATATCCAAATACCTTTCTTTCCTCTCACTGCTGTGAGTCACCTTGTGTCTGCATGAGGAGGCTTCCCGTGATGTCTGCAGCTGCTCCTCTAAGACAAGAGACTTGGCCAATTAAGAGGAGTCAAGGATGTGCCATATTCAACCAGCCCTCTTAGAGTAAATGTTGGAAAAGTCTGGTTTCCAATGACTAATGCTGAGTGGCACTTTTGGAGCCATTTTGTTAAAGTGGCTATTGGGAAACTGAGCTCCGGTGTCAGTTGGGAAGGATGCAGTGTACAGAAATAGAACAGGACATTGTAAATGAGCCATGAAAAACAAACCCAGGCCCTGGCCTGGCTGCCTGGGCCCAGATGTGCTCCCACAGAAGCTTGGCAGAACATGCGTGTAGGGCACTGCCTGGATGAGCCAGGTGTCTCCAAGGTTCTGGACACAGCTTGGCTGTAGTGTTTGGCTCCAGGTTCTGAAACTCAGGTTGGCCAGAAAAGAGTTCAGACACATGAGACTCATCTGTGGTCCCACAGGCTTCAGTTCTAGATTCTATTTTTTTAATTGGGTGGTTCTTGGGAAAACCAATTCAATATATTGTAGACCTACACATTTCCTTATTGATTGTCATCTCTTTTAGGAATAACTTTGCATATGTTTTGAAGCTCTGTTATCTTTCATTTCTCCATCTTTCCTTTTCTCCTTTTCTCTTCCTTCTCCCACCTCTCTTAAAGTGTAGTAGGTAAAGCTTGGGCTATAGAGTCTAGTAGAAACAGTGTGACTCCTAGTTTTACTTTTTGCACTGTACAACCTCAGGAAACTTGCTTCACGTCTCTGAATTCGAGTTTTCTTTTTTTGTAAATGGTTATAATGGTAACACCTACCACATGGGGTTTGGAGAAAGATTACATAATAAAATGCATATGAAGATAACTGGCACAGTACCTTGCACATAATATATTGTTAATAAATGCTATAGATACATTCTTCTTCTCCCTCTATTTTTATTTTCTTCTTGCTCTCTTCTTTTCCTTCCCTTCATATCCATCTTTGGCACACAGACTCTAAGGTGGCCCCCATGATCTCTACCATGACCAAAGGTGCTCATACCCCCATGAAATTCCTTCTCCTTGAATGTAGGTGGTATCTGTGACTTGTTTCTAATCAAAGGAACATAGCAAAGGTGATGAGATATCACTACCCTATGATTAATTCATGTTATATAAGATTCCATCTTGCTAGACACTCTCTCCCTTGTTGGCTTTGAAGAAGTGGCTGTGTTAGGAGGTCACACAGCAAAGAGCTGAGGATAATCTCTAGGAACTGAAGGCAGCTTCCAGCCAACAGCAGGCAAGAAGCCTGGGTTCTCAGTGTTACAGCCACAAGGAAATGTTCTGACTACAACCTGAGCAAGCCTGGATGTGAACCCTTCCTCAGTTGAGCCATCTGATGAGAATCCTACCCTGACCAACCTCTTGATGGCAGAGGATTCAGCTAGGCTGTGTGAGACTCCTGACCCACAGAACCTATGAGATAATAAGTGTGTGTTGTTTTATGCCTCTAAATTTGCAATAATTTGTTACACAGCATAGAAAATGAGTGTCCCTTCTTTTCCAATTCTCCCTCACCCCTTTTTACTCATTCACAACTTCCATAATTCTTCCTCATCCCTTTCCACTCATTCACAAGCTCCATAATAAAATTAAATGTCTAAGTAGAAAATGCAGTAGAAACACTTCCTTATATCGCTTACTGAACTATTTAGGAGAAAACGATTTTATCTTAAGGTCAAAAACAAAAATAAAAAACCCACAAAGAATAGAATTGAGTTTGGTTGAATGGGCTCAAGAATCCTTGGAGAAAGACATAGGGAAGCTGCAGTCATTTTTATGGCATAATGGAAGCACTGTCTCTTTCTTCCTATATGGGCCAACAGAGAATTCTATGACTTCTCATTCTTCTTAAAAGGATAAACCTGTTTTGGGACATTTCAATATCCACTGCATAAATGACTCAGAACTTGAAAGAGTGAAAGAGCCTCAAAAGACTTAATTTTGAGGGAAGTTCAACTGGTTTCTGACTCACTGTTTTTTTTGGGTGGTGTGGAAGGCACTGTTGAAAATGCCCAGTTCTGAAATGATCATATCATTTTCCCACGCAGAACTCTTTAGCAGTCTCCCCACTGTCCCCAAGATAAAGTCCAGACCCCTTAATTTGGCTTAAGGGTCATTGCCAACTTCTTTAGCTTCATTGTTTCCCTTTCTGCCTCTGATTTCTGAGTTCTGTCTTACTTTAGAGCCTTTGTACATGCTGTTCCTCTGCTCTGAAACCACTTTTATTTTTTCAACTGGCTAATTCTTCATCATCTTTCAAGTCCCAGTTGAGGTGTCATTTACTCTAGAAAGCCTTTCCTGACTCCCAAGCACGGGTCAGATGTCTTTCCCTTTCCTTCCCTAGCCATAGGCTTCATTATACTGCATTTAAATTGCATGTTTCCATGTCTGTCTCACTCCAGTAGACCTTAAAGGCAAGGTTCATACCTTGGTTCTTCTTGTAGCTCTCTTGTCTACTTGTGGGCCTGGTACTGTGACTGCAACAGCAAAAAGAACAAAGTTCTTCCCTCATGGAACTCAAACTAGGATCAGGGTATTGCACACTGCCAGCCCAGCTCTAAAAGACCCTATTTACCCTCAAGGTCCTTTTACCAAATAAGCCATATGACTCTCCATGATGCCAAAACATTAGGATTAAAGATAATTTATGCAGCCTCTGTATCTCCTGGAAACGCATAAAGGATATAGGAGCAATCACCTCTGGGGTGATGGGGCCCAGCAGACACTTGCACTTCCTGTGACACTCGGCTCTTGAGTCAGTGTTCAGTTTAAGAGGGGATATCACATCTAGCCCATTGCCTCTCCTATGGCTGTGGGCTGTCACTGATGATTGCTGTGTGCATGGCACCCTGGAGCCTGATCTATGGGGAGCAGGTCAAGTACCATGAGTGGGTGAGTGGGTGGTGGTGGTGGTGGTGGTAGTGGTGGCAGTGGTAGTAGTTCTGGTGGTGACGGTGGTGGTACAGCACCTTCTTCAAATGTCTTTGCTTCTGCACTTGCTCCCTTAGGAGGTGGCAAGCGCATCTGTTTTGAAGAGTAGAAACAGAGCCTCTGCTATTCCGATGGAAGGCTAGAATATTCCCCATCCTCTTCACCTATTGTAGTTAAGGGCATGACCTTTCTTTTCTTTCAATTTTTTATCAAAGGTTTATTTTCCAGATGAATTAATGCTAAGTTAAGTTAAATAACATGCCTAAGATAATCAGATAGTGAGCAGTACACAAGGATTCAAACAAACTATATTTGTTCTGCATTCCAAGAAGCATATTTTTTTTAAAGAGATCTGGATTCACATCCCAGTTTTTCCCCTTACAGCTACTGACCTTGGCGCAGTCTCTTCTTTAAAATGGGAATGATAATAACATCAATCTCATACCATTGTTGTGGGACTAAATGAGATGATCCATGTACCATGCTTAGAACTAGGTAAATGCTTACAAACTGTTAGCCATCATCATCATCATCATCATCATCATCATCACTACAATTATTTCTTGGCTATTCTAAGCCTCATGTTTCACCTTATGCCTTAACCTTGGGGTTTCATCTTAGTCTGGTTATTCCAGAGGTGGTAGCTTTGTTTATCAATACTCTGCTAGGGTTAGCTAGGGCTGTGAAATTTTCTTCTTTGGCACCTGCCAGAGCAGTTAGCACATGAAGGCCACAGCTGGTCAATCCTTGTGGACTGACTGATAAAATGACTGAACTTCATTCATTCCTACCTTGGCCTGCATGCTTTATATTTCTGCTGGGCCTTTCCCATCCTAGAAAGCAGCACAGTGTGTATTGAGGAATAAACACTGTATTTGGCATCATTTGCCAGCTTGAAGGCATTAGAAAAACAACCTGTTTGCTCTAAGCTTCAGTTTCCACATTTGCCAAGTGAAAATAATAATCCTGACATTGTACAGCCATTCTGAAGGTGAAATGCCCACAGGTAGGAAGCCACACATGCGCTGGTCCCTTCTCTTTTTTCCTCAACTAGCTTTTTTCCTCAACTAGCTCCAGTAACCAGAACAGGCACCTGCCAGGGGCTGGATCCAGAGGGGAGGGAGAGAGGCAGACTTACTCTTATTGGCTTGTTGCATCATTTCATTACAAACCAATACAGCCAGCTGGTCAGCTTTAGTCAGATAGGAAGAGTTTCCAAGCCCAAGGGCTCAGTTTATAAATAGAACAGACATCGGTCCTTGCAGAGTTCTCAAGTTGAGAGGCAGCCATGCAGGTAATATTCACTGGTTGCTTTGGGCAGGATTTCTGAGTTCTTGCAGGGTAAAGTAGAGCCCTGATCAGGGAAGACCCAGTCCAATGCAAAAGATGCCTCAAGACTAGAGACTTCTTAGGTTTGGAAGGCTTTGGAATGAGGTTCCCGTTAAAATTACTTATGACCTCCAAATGACTCAAAGTTTCATAAAGAGGTTGCTTTCCTCCAGTTTTTTTCAATTGCTTTGAGAATAATGTAGAGATAAAATTGCATTTGTGGCCATATCATTGAAAATTACAAGTTCATAAATTATCAGAACCTCTTCTGATATACACCAAGTCTATAAGGTTAACTTCGTTCTTAAAAAAAGTATCACAGCTCCAAACTCATGTAGTTTTCAATGTCTTTTAAACTGTCTCTTCAGTTTACTAGGTGTCTTGGTCTGTTTTGTGCTGCTTTAACAGATTACTGCAGGCTGGATAATTTATAAACGATAGAAGTTTATTGGCTCATGGTTCTGGAGGGCAGGAAATACAACGTTGAGGGCCTTTTTATTGCATCATAACATGGTAGAAGGCATCACATGCATGTTTATAGCAGCACAATTTGCAATTGTAAAAATATAGAACGAGCCTAAATGCCTATCAACCAATGACTGGATAAAGAACATGTGGTATATATGTACCATGGAATACTACTCATCCATAAAAAGTAATGAAAAATGGAATTCACAGCAACTGGATGGAGTTGGAGACCCTGATTCTAAGTGAAGTAACTCAGGAATGGAAAACCAAATATTGTATATTCTCACTTATAATTGGGAGCTAAACTATGAGGATGCAAAGACATAAGAATG
This sequence comes from Macaca thibetana thibetana, assembly GCF_024542745.1. NCBI lineage: Eukaryota > Metazoa > Chordata > Mammalia > Primates > Cercopithecidae > Macaca > Macaca thibetana. The sequence goes on from NC_065583.1 coordinate 35,689,694, forward strand.
ATATAATGGTCTTTGGGGACTCTGGGGGAAGGGTCGCAGGGGGAGGTGAAGGATAAAAGACTACAAATTGGGTACAGGATACACTGCTTGGGTGATGGGTGTACCAAAATCTCAGGAATCACCACTAAAGAACTTATCTAAGTAACCAAAATCACCTGTTCTCCAAAAAAGATTGAAAAAAATAAAATAAAACGGAACAATAACGGTACATCTGTGAAGATTAAATGAGTTAATACATGTAAAGCTAACATGAGTAAGGGCTTAGTCACAGTTAGCCATCATCATTATTAGGCAATATGAGTAGGTTTATTTTGCACTCAAATCTCTTCTTTCTTGAGAATGTAGAGAATTTTCAGATTAAGGGAGTGGGGAGGGAATAATGTAGAACCCAGGGAAAACGTACTCATGTTCAAGGCTACCTCATGAACAAGGTCACCAGCAGGCCAAGGAACCACATGCTGGCACCACAGTGTATATTGATCACCCTCATCGCAATTTATTTGGTATTCTTTGCCAACTCATGGCTTGGATCCCCTTTTTAAAAATAATGATTTGTTTGTACACTTTATTTTATTTTTTTTAGAAATAGTGTCTCGCTCTGTCACCTAGGCAGGAGTGCAGTGGTACAATTACAGTTCACTGCAGTCTTGAACTCCTGGGCTCAAGCAATCCTCCAGCCTCGTCTCCTAAGTAGCTGGGATCACAAGCGTGTACCAACACGCATGGCTGGATCTCTTTTTCCTCTAATATGTTTTGCCCTCTAATGTCTGTAGCTGTTACATAAACCAGGCAGAGAATCAAGGGCTGTTGGAATCTGCCCTCTGCCTCTTTTCCATCACCACTCAATGATGCAGGGATATCTGGGATCTGCCTGCTCCAATATGCTGATAGCGAACATCTTTTGTTGTCTCCTTTCCTCCTCACCTTTCTTCTTACTTCCCACCAACTCCCCTTCTTTTTAATTCTGATTGCACTATCAACTCTGCACTGTCTATTTGGTGATGACATTTAGACTTGAGAGTGTTTTCCTCTAAATGTTTCATAAATAAGTCTTTTCTTCCAGTAAAATTCTAAACTCAATTGCAGGAATTGTGCTTCACTCCCTTTCATAGCCTCTATAGGGTGCAGCTCACATGGTAAACTTTTAATAAACACTTGTTGGCTTGGCTTGTCTGTTTGGCAACAGCATATAAATATTTGCATACCCTTGGCCATGCGTCCCTGATAGCCAGTAAGTCCTAGCCTGGGTGAATTATCTGGTGGGACCTGAGAAGCAAATTCAGATACTTACAAGTTGTTCTTAAGAGTTCTTTAAAAAAAAAAAAAATATATATATATATATATATATATATAATTAAAAAGTAAAAAAGAATTATATGTTCTCTATATAGAGAACTAGACACTATAGAATGTATAAAGAAAATATGCATGTATTATTTCCTTTCTCTTTTAATTCCATTTCCTAGTGAAGACAACCTGTGTCCATAGTTTGAGGCATATACTTCTAGATCACACTGCCCAATATGGTAGTCACTAGTTCTATGTGGCTATTGAGCATTTAAAATGTGACTAGTCAGAACTGCAATGTGCTGTAACTGAAAAATACACACTGGAGTTTGAAGACTTACTATAAAAACATGTAAAATATCTCATTAATAGTTTTTGTATTGATTACATGTTGAAATAATATGTTGATATATTGGATTAAATGAGTTATTAAAATTAATTTCACCCTTCTTTTTACTTTTTACAATGTGGCCACTCAAAATTTAAAATTACATATGTGACTCACATCATATTTCTATTGTAGGAAAACATTCTGGATTTTTTCTATGCATACACAAACCCACATACATGCACAAATGCATATACACATAAGTGTTAACAAAAATATGTAGATAGGTTCTGCCATTTGCTTTCCTCACTTAGCTGTACTTTTGGGACATATTTTACTAGAATATTTAGAGCTAACTCATTTTAAAAAATGACTATAATATTCTGCTGTAGAGATATATCATTGTTAATTTAATTAAGTCCCTATTGATGAGATTTGGGGTTGTTTCCAATATTTTTTGCTATAAACTATGCTGCAATGTTTGAGCATCTGGACATAAACATTGTTAGCCACTCTACTAGTATTTCACAGTGACATTATTAAATCAATAAGTGCATACATTGTACATTTTGATAGATTAGGCAAACTTTTTAACATTTGGGTGTCACGGATCCTCTGGAGAATCTGATGAAGGCTATAGTTTCTCCCAGGAAACTATACATAGGCAAATATCCATACAGTTTTTTACAGTGTCAGGAATTCATGGATATCCTAAAAGTAAAGTTAAGGAGATCTTTTCTGGAGAAATAACTCACCATAGGGCTGGGCGTGGTGTCATGCCTGTAATCCCAGCACTTTGGGAGACCACGGTGGGCAGATCACTTGAGGTCAGGAGTTCGAGACCAGCCTGGCCAACATGGTGAAACCCTGTCTCTACTGAAAATACAAAAATTAGCTGGGTGTGGTGGTGCACACCTGTGGTTCCAGCTACTCAGGAGGCTGAGGCAGGAGGATTACTTGAACCTGGGAGGTAGAGGTTGCAGTGAGCTGAGAGGTTGCAGTGAGTTGCAGTACCACTGCAACTCCAGCCTGGGCGACAGAGTGAAACTCTGTCTCAGAAAAAAAAGAAAAGAAAAGAAAAAAAGAAATAACCCACCATAATTCCAGCTTCTGAGTGTTCTAATTGTCGACTAGAAAAGATAGAGACAGTCCCACATTGTGGTCAAGAACCTGCACCAAGCATTAGGCAGACCTGGGTTCACGTTTCTAATCTTTGTAATCACAGGGATTTACCTGAAACTCAACACGCCTCAGTTTCCTCCTCCATGAAATCTGGGATCTGGCATATGGCAGGTACTGAATAAATACTGCTTTCTTTTTACCACTTCGGTGGGATTGTTTTTTCTTAAGGTACCTTAGGGTTAACAGGATGCTATCAGTGATGGTCAGAGACTGACTAGGGCAGGATTCATAAATGGGCCAATTAGAGGAGTCGCTTGATATCTAGATAGAGAGTTTACTTAAACATTTGCAGCCATTTCTTCACACAAAGCTATTGCTTTGAAGCAGTTGCCCAAACGGGAACTTTATACAACCTCCAACTCATACTAGGATTTCTGTTCTAATATTATTGTTTCAATAGGATGATTTTCACCTAAATTATGAAAGCTGAAGAGTTCTCATTCCTTTGAAGGGTCTCTGGGTCCCTATTATAAAGTAATTGTTTCTTTTTCTTTTTTAAAATTTGAGACAGGGTCTCATCCTGTCACCCAGGTTGGAGTGCAGTGGTGTGATCTTAGGTCACTGCAGCCTCTGCTCCTGGGCTCGAGCGATGCTCCCACCTCAGCCTCCCTAGTAGCTGGGACTACAGGAGTGCATCACCATGCCCAGCTAATTTTTGCATTTTTTGTATTTTTTGTAGAGACAGGGTTTCAACATGTTGCCCAGGCTGGTCTCAAACTGCTGGACTCAAATGATCCACCCGCCTTGGCCTCCCAAAATGATGAGATTACAGGCATGAACCACCACACCCAGCCTTATAATGTAATTATTTCAATTTGTTCCCTGAGTATTCCTCTTATTATCTCTTTCTTGCCATGCACAAAATTTGGATTGTTCTAAGGGACAAAGAGATCTTTCTCTTGCTTTACCCCCACAGCATTTGGTGCAGTGCTGGATAAAGAATGCGTATTTTAATTCTAGTGAACTAGAACCCCTGTCTTGACAGTTCTCAATAACAGAAGTCAGTTTTTATTCAAATGATTTCCATTGGCCTGAAAATAATAAAAACGACAACAATAGCGAACATTTATTGAGTATTTACAGCATGTCAAGCATTGTAACAAACTCATTATATTCATTGTTTGTCTCCTTTTATTCTCACAACCCCAGGATGTAGGTGTTATTGATTTCACCTACATCAGTGAGGAAATTGAGTATCCAAAATCTATCTCAAATTAGTCATTTCACTCTGTCTCTGCTACCACCATCATACCTCTTTGCCATGTTCTCCGGATAGGTTTTCCCATTTCCACTTTGTCCTCGTCCAATCCTTCACAGCGAGGCAGCCAGAATGATCTTTAGAAAATATAAATTGATCAGACCAGCTCCTGGTTTCATCTTCCTAGAGGTTTCCTGTTGTCCAAAGAACCTAATGGGTCCCTGCCTCCCTCACACCTCCCCTGTGTCTCCCTACCCCTTCTGCACAGGAGTGAGGTCATGGCTTCTAACAGCTCCACCTCCCTCCTCCCACTTCTGCACAAGCTACTGTTCCCTTTGCCTCAAATACTCTTGCCCAACTCTTCGGCTGGCTCATTCACACTCATCCTTCACTCCCTTAGGGAGTAGCTTTTTCTGATAAAAATACTTCTCATTTTAATGGAGTCTCTTTCCTCAAATAGGTCAGAGCTTTCAGCCTTTTTTCTTCTTATCACCAACCACACTTTAAATATTTATTTGTGTGTTTTACTTCTTAACATCTCTCTGATGAGACTGCAGATTCTATGAGAGTGCCTACATTTTTCTGCACTAGATAGCCAATGGCCTAGTCATCTGGCTGGCTGGCATATGGTGGCTGGTATTAATAAATAAATATTTGTTGAAAGGATGAATGACGCTTCAAGTAGTGAGTGTAAACACCAATTACCTCAGTTCTTTTCCACTTTCAAAACCTTATAATGCCTACTCTAATACTCTGTGCAAAAGGCAGTGTTCGTTGAAATGAATATAATGAACTTCAACTTTTTTTTCCCTCTTAGTTTAACAGGAAATTGCCCCACCCTAGTCCAAAACAATGATGGCTCTAGATGGCAAAAAAATGATGATGGCTCAGAACAGATTTAGGAGGATTTGTAACACGGCTTATCAATTACTCTGGGCCTAATAAAGGCCCAGATAACCAAGTGAACTCACAAGACTCTTCACTTAGTCACTACCTACAGAATCAGATACATTGCATGAGGGTAAACACCATTGACAAAATAGGCCGTGCCATTTCTGGGAGAAGAAACAAAAAATTGCAGTGGGTAGGCCAGGCACGGTGGCTTACACCTGTAATCCCAGTACTTTGGGAGGCCGAGGCGGGCGCATCATGAGGTCAGGAGATCGAGACCATCCTGGCTAACATGGTGAAACCCCATCTCTACTAAAAATATGAAAAATTAGCCAGGCGTGGTGGCAGATGCCTATAGTCCCAGCTACTCAGGAGGCTGAGGCAGGAGAATGGTGTGAACCTGTGAGGTGGAGGTTGCAGTGAGCCGAGATTGTGCCATTGCACTCCAGCCTGGGCGACAGAGCAAGACTCTGACTCAAAAAAAAAAAAAAAAAAAAAAACATTGCAGTGGGTGACTGAAATACAGTTCTAGGTTTTTTTTTATTTTTTATTTTTTTTTGAGACAGAGTCTCACTCTGTTACCCAGGCTGGAGTGCAGTGGCGCAATCTCGGCTCATTGCAACCTCTGCCTCCTGGGTTCATGCAATTCTCCTGCCTCAGCCTCCCGAGTAGCTGGGATTACAGGTGCATGCTGCCATGCCCGGCTAATTTTTTGTATTTTAGTAGAGACGGGCTTTCACTGTGTTGCGCAGGCTAGTCTTGAACTCCTGAGCTCAGGCAATCCACCTGCCTCGGCCTCCCAAAGTGCTGGGATCACAGATGGCTGCTACGCCTGGCCTACAGTTACCAGTTTTTGCTTTTTGAACAGCCTTGTCAGAAATAACAAAAGCCTACAAAATGGGTTTGCCACTTCATTTAATTAATCTCAGGACATATGAGAAAATGACTTTCTGCTGGAGCATGCTTTGTGAGCACCAAAGGGAGCCCTGTGGTGGATAGTTTAAGGATCCACAGTCAAAATGGACACAGGGCAAATCTCTACGGCCTGCTCGCCTCTCAGTTTTGCTGTAAATGTAACTTAATTATAACTGCAGTTTATGGACTTTCTGGTAGTATGGTGACGCAGCAATAAAAAAACCAAAACCGGCCGAGCGTGGTGGCTCACGCCCGTAATCCCAACACTTTGGGAGGCCAAGATGGGTGGGTCATCTGAGGTCAGGAGTTTGAGACCAGCCTGGTCAAGATGGCGAAACCCCGTCTCTACCAAAAATACAAAAATTAGCTGGGCGTGGTGGCATGCGTCGGTGGTCCCAGCTACTTGGAAGCCTGAAGCAGGAGAATCGCTTGAACCCGGGAGGTGGAAGTTGCAGTGAGTTGACATGGTGCCACTGCACTCCAGCTTGGGCAATAGAGCAAGACTCTGTCAAAAAAAAAAAGAAAAGAAAGAGAGAGAGAGAAAGAGAGAAAGAAGAAAGAAAGAAAGGAAAGAAAAGAAAGAGTGAGCGAGAGAGAGAGAGAAAGAGAGAAAGAAAGAAAGAAAGAAAGAAAGAAAGACAGAGAAAGAAGGAAAGAAAGATAAAGAAGGAAAGAAAGAGAAAGAAAAAAAATGAAACTATTAAGGGAAACTCCAAGAAATCAAAGAGCTTGGGCGAGGGACAGCGTTGCAGAAGGTTACCTGATACCATTTAATTCCAGTCTCTGTCTCTAAGGGACTTGGAAAACAGTTAGAAATGATGATGGGAGGAATTTGGGTGTCTAATCGGTCTGACAGGACAGTAATTTTTTTTTATTAAAACAAACTTTCTTGTGCAATAGTTTAAACATACTGTGTTCTGTTTTCAATATGGTTTTGATATCTTCCAGTATAAAATTTTTCATCCCTCACTCAGCTAATCCTAATCCCTTCATTCTTTGGAACTCTTACTTATTGGGACAAGAGGAAGGTTTTGTTGTTGTTATTGCTTAAATAAAATGAGATGGAGTCTCACTATATTGCCCAGGCTGATCTTGAACCCTGGGCCCAAGTGATCCTTTGGCCTTGGCCTCCCAGAGTCCTGGCTGGACAAGAGGAAGGTTTATGTCAGAAACTACAACTAACTCTATAAATATGTAGTTATTAATCTATCCATCCATCCATCCATCCATCCATCCATCCATCCATCCATTCATCCATCCATCCAGTATTTATTTTGTGCAAGCTATTAAAAAAAAGTGGAATAAGGCCAGGCACCATGGCTCATGCCTGTAATCCCAGCACTTTGGGAGGTCGAGGTGGGCAGATTATGAGGTCAGGAAATCGAGACCATCCTGGCTAACACGGTGAAGCCCCATCTCTACTAAAAATACGAAAAATTAGCCGGACGTGGTGGCGGGCGCCTGTAGTCCCAGCTACTCAGGAGGCTGAGGTGGGAGAATGGGGTGAACCCAGGAGGTGGAGCTTGCAGTGAGCCGAGATTGTGCCACTGCACTCCAGCCTGGGCGACAGAGCGAGACTCCATCTCAAAAAAAAAACAAAACAAAACAACAAAACAGTGGAATAATAGAGTAATTGCCCTTAAGGAACTCTGAATTCAGAAGGAGAAACAGATAAGAAATAAATGCCAATAAAGGGAGATAGGTGTTACAATGGAGGAGGTATGAAGTCCTAAGGGGGTCTTGACTCAGACAGCTCCTTCATGTCTTCCTTCTCTTGTTCCCTTACTCTCTTTAAGTATTTTCTGAGCTTTTAATCTGGTGGAGCGGTGGGAGAGGAAGGATGGCCTAAGGCAAAACCATGAATATATAAGATGTAGAAGGGCAGGATGAGGTAGGTGCCAGGGAAGTCCTGCTGCAGGAACTGAAGAGGGGGACAGAATCAGAGACCAACTAAGAAGATTTTCCAAAGAGGCAGGGTTTGAGCAGAACACTAATAACTGTGGACAGGATCTTGAGAGATTGATTTATTGAATAGTGAAGAAGTTGGATAAAAAGTCAAAGGGTTAAGAGAATTAATAAGGCATTGGGAAGTACTTTGAATTTTCGTTTCTTTTTGGTTTTAATGCTCATGTATAAAATGTTTGTAATCCTAAAAATGCACTTAGGACTTAAATGTGTTCTTACTGAGATATTTGTCGCACAGGATCTCTTCCTTTTGTGAGCCGTTTCTCCTTTACTCCCTAGTAATTTTGCTCCAGCCATGTGGTGCAGGAGGGCTGATTCTGCCCATACCTCTGGCTTCAGGGGTGGTCACATGACCGAGGGCCAATCAATCAGAATATGCCTTATACCTTTTGTAAAGCAATTGCTCTGAGATGCATGCAGAACCCCGGGTAAGGTGATTGGAGTCTCCTTGGCAAAGCTGTCATGAAAAACACCCATAAGATTAAGAGCTTAAAGAATGATGTAGGCTTTGGCTGTCAGTATATTGCTGCTGGAAAGAACTTGCCTGGGAATGAAGAAAGCAGTAGGTAGAGCTGAGAAATGATGAAAGATACAGAACCCAGATGACCATGAGCCCGTGGATCCTGCTGGGTCTGAGGTCTACCCTCCAAATCCCCATGAAACTAACTCTCCTGCCTTTATATTTCTTAAGCCAGTTCGAAGAGGAATTTTGCAAATTACAACTGAAAAGGTCTTCCTACACAGAGCAGATAAACTGTATAGACACAAGGGAAATAATATTCCTGGATAAGTTAGTCTGATCAGTATTAATAAAAATCCACACCTCAGGCTCACATCTGCCCTGATCAACTTATCCTTCTTGCTGAATTGATGGCCTCTATTCACGACTTCAGTTAAAATGATAAAACACCACTGTGGTTATAGAACATGGCCAGGTGGCTGCCCAGACTTCTGTTGTTCAGATCAATCCTTTTAACAACTATTCACCATGATTATGTCCTGTATTTTAGGCATTTGAGTCCTTTCATCCCAAAGAATCCTGAAATCATTTCTTATCTGTACCAAGAATCCTATGAGTGTTAGTCACTTTATTCATATCTGAAATATTATCTCTCTCCTCAGCTCTCTCCCTCCCCTTAGGCCAGAAAGAAGCAGTGGTTCTCAGAGAGAAATGTTCCTTCCAGAACCACCTTCCTGAGAAGGAAGAAAATTCTAATTAGTCACCACATTCTCATTTCTATTGCCACATAAGGGAGATTGTCATAAGTGACAACTAAAGATGACCCCTCAGAACTTTCCCCCACTACAAACTCTTTCAAATTGACATGAGGCAAAAAAAAAAAAAAAAAAAAAAAAAAAAAAAAAAAGAGGATGCAGGAAGGCAGCAGCTCCTGAAAAATCCCACTGTCTTCAAGAACGTTATCAATTTGCCCTCTTCATTTTATCTCCACGGGCAACTTTGCAAGAGTCAAGGCTAGGTGGTGTTCACTGTAGGAGTATGTGTTAGCAAAACTTATTTCAGCATATGTATAAAAAATTTCCATCAGCTGCTTGCTGCTATCAGATATCACACTACCTATGAAAGCTCTTTGAGGAAACTGCATTTTAACTTCCTGCTCTGTTTTTCAATGAAACTGAGATTTCTATTTGCTAGCTGCCTTGCCTGTTGGGTTCTTTTTGATCCCAGTTTTGACCCTGCTAATGTATCTTTAAGTGCCAATAGCAATTTTACATCCTGTTAATATTCTTCCTAGGTAAGAATCTCATTTTCTATCTCTGTAGACTTCCATGGGTAAAAATGCCAGGTTTCCATTTTTCAGAAATATTAAATCCTTTTCCACCCACTACAAAAAGAAATTAGACAGCCATAGGAGTTAAACACAAGTGAGGCAGGTCAGCCTACCCCTTTTAAACAAAAGTTCAGGGAAGAAATATTTCAGACACTAGGAAACCAGGGGGCATAGCACTTTAGTTCCATCTTAGTTTTGTCAGTATTACATACAAAGGAGTCTTAGGACTTAGAATCAGGCCTTTTTGGGGAAGCTTCTGGATCATTTAAGCCCAAAATATGTTGATTAAGGACCAGGCATTGAACTAGATGATATTGAAAGATCCTTCTTTTCTAGGCCAGTAGAGCTTCTTTTCTGGGCTGGTGGAGACTTTCCTTCTTTTCTGAGCTGGTGGAGTATGTAAGTCTGAGCTACCTGTTGCAATGTTTTTTTGTTTGTTTGTTTGTTTTGTTCGTAAATATTTGCGATTCTTTTGAATGTCCCACATCTGAATCCCTTTTCTGTGTCTGGGAACTCATCCAGCTTATAAGTTTAGGTAGGTGGCAGAACTTGCTTCAAAATTTAGAATTGGAACAGCTAGGCATGGTGGCATATGCCTATAGTCTCAGCTACTCAGGAGGCTGAGGCAGGAGGTTTGATTCAGCCCAGGAGTTGGAGGCTGCAGCAAGTAATAATCACTACGGCACTTCAGCTTGGGTGACAGAATGAGACCCTGTCTCCAAAACAAATTAAATAAATAAATACATACATAAATACATACATACCCAGAAAAGTTGAAAATGCCAGCTTTAATAGCATTGCTTTCAGCCAGGGATCCAGGTTTTGTCAATTAGATGTACCTGATTTGAATTTTGAATTGGGAGTTAGTGACCCATAGAGAGGACTAGGGAAGACTCCTCTGCACCTCCGTGTGATGCTGGTGGAGGCTAAAGCAGGTTGACCCCCAACTACAGAAATAGGAGGGTGACCAAGGCAGACCTGGAAGTCAGCACTTAGTCATTTGGGGCTTTGTTCCTGCAAGGTGGCCTCAAACCAGTCCTTCAGCCCTCCCAGAGGTTCTGTGAACAACCTAATATTCTTTTTATTATCTTGCCTCTGCTGATTTTTTTTTCCCTGTAGATTTTATTGTTTGCAACTAAGAAGCCTGGGGGATCTAAGTCATGAAGAGTGCCCTTTGTAAATGGAGAGAATGAGGTCAATTCATATAAAGAAGTGGAGTTAAGGCAGAGCGGGGTGATCTGTCAGAGCTATCTGGGTCCTTGTAGGCTCTTAGTCTGGCTCTCACTCTAAATTTTCCAGCCTGTGAGCTATCAAATACCCAGTTTTGTTTGAGCTAGTTTGAGGTGGTTTCTGTCATTTGCAACTAAAAGAGTTCTGGCAAACACAGATGACAGCAAATTAATATTACGTATCAGGAGTCTCAGAAATGTTCATCCCTTTGACCTGGTAATCACTTTTCTATTCTCTGGAAATAATTAAAAATGTTAAAAAACAAAACCAAAATAATTGATGGGATTGGGCAAATGGTTGCATAAAAAATGCCTTTAGATGACAATATCCACAAAGCTGGAGGTACTTGCTGCCAATTCCATGGTCACCTTTTTCATCCCTTTCATGTTACCTTTTGGAGATGTTTTCATTGCTGTCTCAGTTTTATTCTGTGTCTCTCTGGATAGCTTTTCCCTGCTTCTCTACCTGGAGTCTTTGGAAACTGCTTTTTGAGGCTCAAAATTGCCATAAACTGTGAGACCATGTAAATGCTTATTTGCTTTTCAGATCAAATTGCAGTTGAGTGCCAGAGGTCTGAAAGTGCCCTAAGCCCGCCACATTGTAAAACATTACACATGATCTTGGATGTGTTCGTGTTTCTAATGGAATTCTTTGTGTTGCAGCCTGGTTTGGAGGCTTCTGACCCAAGCCCAGCAAACTGATTACAACGACCTGGGCAAGAAGCAAGGCAGTTTGGTGAAATATGAAATGCATAGACCAAGAGTCAGGAAACCTGGAGTTTGGTCCTTGTGTGTGTTCCTTGCAAACTGGGTGACCTTGGAAAGTTCCATTTTTCTCGTTAGGCCTACGCTGCACATTGGTATAAGAAGACATTGGACCAGATGTGTTTTATGGCCCTTTAAAGCTCTCAGCACCTATGTTTTATGATTCCTTATAAGGTGGCATTTTAAAAGAAAACCCGTGATAAACTTGGTTTAGGAGTGCCTTTGATGTAATACCCAATCCAGATCAGGCCTCAGGCAGAGTCATGAGAAGAATTTGCTTGAATGCATTCCCCTGGGATGAAAACCTGTCCCTGAGTGCTTACAGCTGAGTCCCCTGAACCAACTCCTAAGAATGTTGACCCGACTGCACCTCAATTCTGCTCCCAGCTGGAGCGATTCAGGGAGGTGGTCTGAGTTGGCTCTGCAACAACTAATGATTCAGCCTTACAGGGTTCCATTTAGTCTTGAGAACAACCATCTGAAGTAGGTGCTATAGTTTTACAGAGGAGGAAACTGAGGCTCCAAGAGTTCTAGTGACACTGAGCATGTGAGAGACCTGGATTCAAACACAGGTTTTGTTTTGTTTTGTTGTTTTGTTTTGTTTTTTTTTTTTTGAGATGGAGTTTTGCTCTTGTTGCCTAGGTTGGAGTGCAGTGGGATGATCTTGGCTCACTGAAACCTCTGCCTTCTGGATTCAAGCGATTCTCCTGCCTCAGCCTCCCAAGTAGCTGGGATTACAGGCATGCGCCACCACGCCTGGCTAATTTTTGTATTTTTAGTAGAGACGGAGTTTCACCACGTTGGCCAGGCTGGTCTTGAACTCCTGACCTAAAATGATCTGCCCACCTCGGCCTCTGAAAATACTGGGATTACAGGCGTGAGCCACTGTGGCCAGCTGGTCCTCGGCCTCTGAAAGTATTGGGATTACCAGGCGTGAGCCACTGCGCCTGGTTGGTCTTTTGGTTTTAATGCCTGTGATGTTTCCCCTACCTGAAAACATCCTGCAGGTGAACACTGTTGAAGTGAACAGTGAGGTGCTCATTCAGAGAAGGTGACATTAGACAGACCCCCACCCCAAGTTTTTTTAATGTTATAGTATAGCACCTTCAGAGCATCAGCTTTGCCCAAATCCAGATTTGTCTCTTGCTCTCTGTATGACTTTGAGCAGGTTAATCTTTCTGAGCCTCAGTATCCTTACCTGTAAAATGGAAATAGAGATAATAGTACGCACCTCACACAAGGGCTGCGATAGTTAAACAGAAGTGCTTAGCATACTGGGTTTTCAGTAAGGTTAGTGACAGATAAAGGGTCCAATGTACATGTTCAATTTGCAGCAAGTTCTACTGCAAATTCACTCTTCCACTTTCAATTTACTCTTAAATTCATCCACTTCTCTGCATTACGGCTACTATCTTAGTCCAGGCCACCCACCCAGAAGACCAGAATTGGTCTTCTACTGTCATTATTGTTTGCAGAAATTCATTTCCCACACAGAAGCCAAAGTAGGGTTTTTTTTGTTTGCTTGTTTTTAGATATTAACAATATTTTGTAATTCAAGATCAATGCAATATCTGTTGAAAGTAACAACTTTGGTATTTAGGGAATACATTTTATAATATGATTGTTTCTAAAATTAGTTTGGTTTGGTATATCATGTTGCTCTGTAAAGGACTTTTATGAAACAGTTGTTATATAAAAGAATTGGCTGTCTCAAAGGAAAAGACAGCCAAAGCTTTCTTAATCAACTTAATTTCATTTGATTAACTCATACAACAAAACTTCTATCTTTGCTGCCTGATAGTTTTGAAGAGGAGACATGAGTTGCTACAGTTTATACCAATCCTAGCACAACCTTCTTCTCCAGTAAGATCTGGAGCAGGAATAACCCAATCTTTTGTTTGAGAGCGGATATACTGAAGCCATCTGAAGTAAGCTCTGTCACATTTCCTTGTCTTTAACTCCCAAATTACCTAGGTAACTTCTTTCTTTCTTCCCTCCTTCCCCCTTCACAATCCTTCTTTCTTTACAGAAGTAACCTCTAGATCTGTGGTCTTGATCCTTCCCTTTCTACAAACTTTTTACGGATTATTCCCATCACTTCTTTCCTTTTCATTTAACAGTAGTATACATCTATAATTTCTATATCTTAACTCCTTTGCTCCTTCCCCTCTACCTAGAAACATGTTTAGACACAAAAGCAAAAGATGGCCAGGTGCAGTGGCTAACAACTGTAATTCCAGCACTTTGGGAGGCTGAGGCGGGTGGATCACTTGAGGTCAGGAGTTTGAGACCAGCCTGGCCAACATGGTGAAATCCTGTCTCTACTAAAAATACAAAAATTAGCTGGGTGTGGTGGCGCGTGCCTGTAATCCCAGCTACTTGGAGGCCTGAGGCAGAAGAATTGCTTGAACCTGGGAGGTGGAAGTTGCAGCGAGCTGAGATTGGGCCACTGCACTCAGGCCGGGTGACAGAGTCTTACTCTGTCTCAAAAATAAAAATAAATAAATAAATAAAAAAGCAAAAGAATGCTTTCTACCAATCCTGTTATATCTTGAACTGTTATTTAGTGACTCTTCTTCCAGCTTTCTCTATGATGTCTATACCCTTGCTACTCTGGATATGGTTCAAGGACCAGCAGCAAAGGCATTACCTGAGAACTTATGAGAAATTCAGATTCCCAGATCTGCTGAATCAGAACGTACATTTTTACAGGGTCCTCAGCTAATTTATTAAAGTTTGGGAAGTTGTGGTCTATTCCGCGCATGCTTCCACTCTCCTTTATCTTAACTTATCCTTTTGGAATCTGGCCTCAATTTCCTCCCTATCATGTCTCCCACACATAAACTTCATTCCAAGTTATAAAGTTTGAATGGCCTTTTTATCAGACTACAGCTTCCTTGATCTCCCCATAACTAAACTTACCCTGCTCTTCTTTCCAAGTCTCTTCTTTTGGACTATATGATATGATCACACAAAGTAGCATTTTATATGACATTGAATTATAGACATGTATGGCTGACCATATATGCTATGTTCATCTGTGGTAGATAAAACATAGCTCTGCATGGTCAGGTACCTCAATCCTTAATGCCCTTCCAACAGGAGAAAGACAGGGAGAGAGGGAAAATTTTGCTCTACTTCTCTGACAAATTTCGGTACTGGAAGCTCATTTTATATTCTTGCCACCTTTCTAATACCCTGATCTTCCTTTTTCTCTTCAATTTTTATTTTAGGTTTCGGTCCATGTGCAGGTTTGTTACCTGAGTGTATTGTGGGATGCTGAGGTTTACAGCACAAATGATCCTGTCACCCAGGTACTGAGCATAGTACCCAATAGATAGTTTTTCAATCCTTATCCCCCTCTTTTCCTTCCCCACCTGGCAGTCCCCAGTGTCTATGGCTGCCATCTTTATGACCATGAGTACCCAATGTTTAGCTCCCACTTACAGGAGAGGACATGCAGTATTTGGTTTTCTGTTTCTGGGTTAATTCACTTAGGACGATGACCTCCAGCTGCATCTATGTTGCTGCAAAGGACATGATTTTGTTCCCCAACTGATATTTTGAACAGAAAATCAGGTCAGGTTATTCCCTGCTTTAATCTTTCTCATTACATCTAGTACCCAACCCCCTTCATTACTGATATAGTTTGTATATTTGTCCCCGCCCACATCTCATGGTGAATCATAATCACCAGTACTGGAGGTGGGACCTAGTGGGAGGTGATTGGATCATGGGGGTGGATTTTTTATGAATTAGGTTTAGCACCATCCCCTTGGTGCTCTCCTCATGAGATCCAGTCATTTAAAAGTGTGTGGCACCTCCCCCTACCTCTGGTCATTTAAAAGTGTGTGACAACTCCTGACCCTCTCCTCTCCTCTCCTCTTTCTCTCTCTCTCCCTCTCTCTCTCTCTTGCTCCTTGCTCCTGCTTTCACTATGTGACATGCCTGTTCCTACTTTGCCTTCTGCCATGATTGTAATGTTCCTGAGGTCTCCTCTCTGGCATGTTCTCACTTATAAGTGGGAGCTAAATGATGAGAACACATGGACACAAAGAAGGGAACAATAGACACTGGGGTCTACTTGAGGGTGGAGAATAGGAGGAGGGAGAGGAGCAGAAAAAGTAACTATTGGGTACTAGGCTTAATTCCTGGGTGATGAAATAACCTGTACAACAAACCCCTGTGACACATGTTTACCTGTATAACAAACCTTCACATGTACCCCTGAACCTAAAATAAAAGTTAAAAAAGTAAATAAATTATCCAGCCTCAGGTATTTATAGCAATGCAAAAATGGCCTAACACAATTACCACAGCTTCCGGGTCCTTCTGCATCTTCCTGTGCAGCTTATCTCATGCCACTCGCCTCAGTGCTTATCACCTTTCAGGCATGTGGGTTTTCTCTCAGTTTCCAGAACTCAGAACTTGCCAAGTCCTCTCTGCTCTCTGAGAACAGGGTCAGGATGTTCTCCCTCATTGGAACCCACTTCCCTGCTTTCCTCTCATCCTTCAGGTATCAGCATAAACGGCTCCCTTAGAAAGGTCTTTTTTGACCACCCTAATCAATTATCTTTCCTTTTATCCTCCATTTCATACCCTTGTCTATATTTAGTTTATATAACAGACACATTGCAATTTGCAATTATTTTTATTATTTGTGTGTGTGTGTGTGTGTGTGTGTGTGTGAGAGAGAGAGAGAGAGAGAGAGAGAGTGTTGGTGTTCTGCCTATATTTCTTCATTCAGCTTCACTTCCAATAGCTGACACCTATGATTTTGTTGAATGCCTTCTATTGAGCTTCTAGAATGTACTTTTCCTTTGGGGGCAGCTCTTAACCAATGACTGACAGGTAGGAGGGTATAAATACCCCAGATCTCTCATCTCTTGGCCAGCATAGTTCTAAGGTCTGGGTTTTATACTGTTCCCAGAGTTTTCTCAAAAGATTAAGCTTTATTGCCCACTGCGGTAGCTGGCCTCATAACACAGCTTTCTTGGTTACCCTCTCTTCCCTACATGATGCCACCACTCCCCTGCCAATGTCCTTACACCTCCCAAATAATCTATAAGTATTAAATCCTCATCTCAGGGTCGGCTTCTGAGGGGAACCCAGCTAAGATCATGAACTTTTTGTTCTTTTTATTTATCCCAATAAAATATATATAACATGTCTGTCTTGTTCATGGTTATATCCTAGAGCTTAGTTTAGTATCTGACACATAGTGAGCACTCAATATACATTTGTATAGTGAGTGAATATTAGTGGTTATTATTATTGAAATGTAGAATTTCTTCCTTTCACTGAGTTGTGTTATACCGGTAGTTTACCATGCCCCACAGAATGTGAGATGTGCACTGCAGAACTTACAGGAAGAAAAGTTATTTTTTTCTGTAGTGCTCTTAAAAGTAGCACTACTATTAAGATACTGTTTTAGCAAAGTTTGTTATGGCTAGAGGCTCTTTATGAGAAGGAATCCCAA
Source organism: Macaca thibetana thibetana (assembly GCF_024542745.1). Classification (NCBI taxonomy): domain Eukaryota; kingdom Metazoa; phylum Chordata; class Mammalia; order Primates; family Cercopithecidae; genus Macaca; species Macaca thibetana. Next base: position 35,706,723 of record NC_065583.1, read on the forward strand.
GAAAGATTCTCTAGGATTGTGGCAATTCTTCCTGGTATGACCTGAAACCCCAGCATGTGGATACTTTAGAGATGTTTTAGGCAACAAAACCCTATTATGCTTATTTGCAGGTGGTTTAAAAAGAGAGCAACTGAACCCTGGACTAGGGACCTTCAGTGGAATAAGGTGGATACTTATGCAGAGAGAGTGGCAATAATAATATTAAATAATAACAAAAATAATTAACATGTACTAAGTGCATTTATGGGCCAGTCCTCAAGTGTATTTGTTAATCTCAGAACCAATGTAGGTGGTAGGTTACACATTACTCCCATTCTTGATTAAGAGATTGGGGCTCAGGGAGGTTGACTTATCCAAAGTCATACAGCTATCAAAAGGTAGAACTGAGATTTGAAATTAACTATTATAACTTCAGAGCCCCTGTTCTTAACTAGTCCTCTATCTTGTCCCCAGGGTTAGGAATACTTAAAACCAGTTCAATAGGAGAACTAAGTGAAGTAGTCCAGCCTGGAGAAAATAAGATTGAAAATAAGGTGTTAAAATAAGATGCAACCCTCCTGAGTTGCCTTCAAAGAGCGGCAGATGCCCAAGGAAGAGTGGGCAGATGTGTTTCATGTGACTTAATTTCAGGGAGACTTTTCTAATGTTGCTTTTCAGAGGTGGAGGAAATAGTACGTGCTTAGACACAGAAAACTTCCCCAAACTGGAGATTCAAATGGACTGGGTGTGTGGGCCTATTGAGATAGGAAGTCAGTGAGAGGACTGAAGCATAGTGGCTTGGAGGACTTTCAAGATGTCTTGCAGATGTGAGATTTTAGAATGCAAAGGAATTAGAAGACTCGCTCGGTCCCTACATATGTGGCTGGTACTATGCAGTTTTGGAGAACCAAGATTTAAACCGGTAACATGACTTGGGAGAAATTTACTAATGCCATGTTAATAAACAAAAAAGATATGTGCTATGCATACTCTTTGCATGAGGGAAGCAGAGCTACTGTGCTGCAAGATGAGCCAGCAGAAGTGACAGTTAAGAATGTGGGCTTAGAGTCAGTCTACATGGGTAGCTTGCCCAGAGTACTCCTGAGCCTCTTATCTGTAAACAAGTGTTGCTCTGTGGATTAAATAAGCTTTTGCGGGTAAAGGATTTAGCACAGGCTCTTGAAGATGGTAAGCGTTCAAAAATATTAGCTATCTTTCTGAAAACTTTTAAATTTATAATTTTTTCTTAAAAACATAAATGCAAATATTTCTATATCTTCTGCATACTCTATAAAACATGAAAAGAGAAAGTTTTAAATTTGGGTTGCTGGAATATTGAGACTCAGAGAACTTGAAACTTTTTCCATAACCGCAGTAAGGCTAAGATTTATTAGGCACTCAGATACATTTCATGTCACGTGGTTGGTTTTCAGCTAAGACAGGATTGGAAGCTGAGTTTCCTGAATTTCAGGCTCTATTTTTCCTCACCTACAATGGACCATTTTGCTTGTGCACATAATGGGTTTCTGTTAGAATGAAATATATTTTGTCCTGAATCTGTTTACATTTCAGGAAAAGCAGACCAGTTCTGGACCAGAGCTTGTCATATTCGAGATAAAATATCTCTCCCAAATATCCCTCCCTCGCACATTTGATTTCTGATTGGCTTCCCTCCCTTTTATACTCCTTCTCTGGTTTTTATTTCTACTGTCCAGATCACATATATACCTTTTCTGCCTTTTTTTTTCTTCTCTAGCTCCCTCTTTTCTCTCACTGAATTTCTCCTTCTCCTGTTTCCCTCTCTATGCACCGACACTGATTTTTACTACTTATGTTCTTAAATTTCTGACCAAGAAGTACCCAGTGAAGATACAGCATATAATTAACATGGAGTTAGATTGGCTGTGGATTAAATCATGCTCCAGAAGCTTAGCAACAACATTAGAATGGTAACGTTGGTGCCAAAGGATTCAACCAGCAATGGCAGCTAGCGCAGGGCTCTATGAGGTTGCAAAAGGGAACACCACACCAGTCTTGGTCACCTTGGTTAGAACCCAGCCCTTGGATTCAGGCAGACCTGGTTCAAATTCTGACTCTGCACTTCCTAAGTGTTTCCTCATCTGTAAAGCGGGAAAATACCATAGACCTCCAAGGACAGTTGAGAGGATTAAAGAAGACATGGTTCTTTGGCTCAGTTCCTGCCACATGGTGTGAGCTACATGATGGTAGCAGTTACTAAGGTGATGATTGGCAACTATATCCACCTTTTCTTTGACTCCTTTCTTTCCTGCTCCCTCCCTCCATGCCCAATCAGTGAGAACAATCATTCCACTTGGTTACACTGGCTTAATTCTCCAGGCTTTGGGATAGCAACTGGAATGGGAAGGTAGGAATCCCAGGAATATCTCAGCTACAAAACTTTATGTTGTGAAAAAAATCGTAGTGTTTGAAAAGCTGCAGAAAACAAGAACAAAACAACAAAAAGAAATATGTTTAACTGCAAATTATTATTTTTCTTTCTAATACAAAGAGAAGTAAAAGAGGGAGATAGTAAATGTTTCTTTTTCCCCTGTTAAAATGCAGCCTCCTGCATCCTGGATCCTTTTTAATCACCTCTCAATAGGAAGAGAACACTGCTGTCTTCTTCCATTGTTCTCTCCCTCTATTCCTCCTTCCCTTACGCATCAAGCCAATCTACTCGGCTTTCTCTCATCTGTGGAAATTCACGACTCTGAGGAGAAATTTGGAATCCAGAAGATTACCTCTCCTGCTTCTCCAGAGAGTTGGGAAGGGAAGTTTTCTCTTCTGCCCCTCCATTTCTCGGCCATTCCTGTTTATTAAGCAAAAGTCCCAGATAAGATTTACTGCCACTCTGCCTTTCTCATATCCAGGCAGCTCGTTAATATCACAGACGAACACCTTTCCTGAACACAGCCCTGCAGAGTTCTATTCCTGCTCTGTGCTCCGTGATTCTGCTGTATCGCCTTGGCAACCAATTAAAATACTTTAATGTGTACAGCGATATCATTCTTAATTCTGCAAAAACCAGGGCAACCTGCTCAGAAGGCTTTGGCATGCCAGTCAGTTGGTGTTCTTCTTGGTATCCGGCTGCATTCTGGTTTGACTTCTTTTTTCACCTCCCAATTACCTCTGAATCCCCTGCAAGCACCTACGTGTCATTCCTAACACACCTGGCCTCAAGTCAAGCAACACCCTCATCAACAAGGCAGGGGCTGGAAGAGATCCTGGGGACAAAATGGCTGATATGTCTACTTTCGTTTAGCCTCAAGGGAAGATACCAGGAGCTCAGCCATGAGGCTGGCTAATCTAACTGCAGTTTCTTGCAATATGGCAAACATTATGCATTCAATAATTAAGTATTTAGTAAATGCTGATTGCATTTCAGGCCCTGTGTTAGGTACAAAGGAGGACAAGACACTTCCTTACCCATAGAGCTTATAGTCTAGTAGAAAAGAGACGTGAACAGACAGCACTGTACTGTCTGATACGTGCTGTGGAGGCTGGAGGGTAGCACTGGAGGCTCTGGGAACCTGAGGGGAACCTGAGGAGGAACCTAAGACCAACCTGGGTTTGGGACAGAGGGCTGACTTCCGGAGGAACAGAGGCTACACTGGTACCTGAGGATGGGTTGCCGTCAGCCACATGGCGAGTTTCCCAAGTAGCTGGACAGTTTCATTCCTACCTTCTCTAACACTGGCAGTTTGTCTGATGCGCTCAGCTTGGTGGTCTGCTTCAGATACCCTGGCATTATTTGCCTTATTTCTCCTGCTTCCAGGCTAATGTTTTCCTAATAGCCTTTCAGGAAAGGGTGACAGTGAATGATCCACGTTCTCTCACGTCTACTCTTGGTCCCTCTATGCTGTGCATGCAAGTGCTACCTGAGGGGCACATTTTCCAAAGCCAGTGGTGTTGGGGCCCTGAGGCCGGGACTCACCACCCATCTTACGTGCCCGCAATGCATTCTGAGGTTTGCAATCCTCAGTGTCATGGATTTCTGTTGATGCCTATTTTTTAAAAGTACAACCTCAAAATCTTCCCTAAACATTCCCACAACTAGAGGGATGATAAATTTTGATGTGTAATCATATTTTCCTATTTTGTTTTATTAATATTTACACTTACAGAACACACACCTCTTGTATAAAGTGGAGATACCAGTAGCACCATTCTCAGTGGGTTGTGTGTAGAGTTAAATGAGATTCTGTAGGTAGAGCCCAGTGAATGACACACAGTAAGTCCTCCATACATATACTCTGTTTGTAGAGGTGACCGGTTCTTCATCTGTGCTCTTGTAACACATGTGAACACCTTTATTTTAAGATTAACTGCATCATGCATAATAAGTAGGATGCAGTTAATAACTCTTAAACTTTAAAATAAGGTTTAAGTGGTATGTGGTTTACATAAAAGATCACAAGTTATTTGAGGACATGGATCCTGTCTCTCTCACTTTTGGAGCCCAAGCAAAGGGATTTTACCCATCAAAGGCATCTTATATGTGTATGCTGAACAAGTGAGACCTGGAAAATATTAATAATAACAATGTCTGACATTGATTGCTGCTGAGCTTACTATGAGTCAGGTCCTGTGCTACGAGCTTTATAAGAATTATCTTGATATATCCTCCAAGTGATGCCATGATTTTTATTATCCCCATGTCTATAGCACAGGGAAACAGCAGTCCACCTGTGGTAGGCATGACAGCATGTGAAAAGAGAAACCTACCTGTAGGAGTACAAGCAGATAGTTAACCATACTGGGAGCTTATTTGGTGCCAAGCCCTGTGCTAAGCACTTTGTAGGCATCATCTCATTAAATCCTCCCAATAACCATATGAGGTGAGCCTTACTATTTCTATTTCATAGTGACAACGTTCAGAGTCACTAAGTAACTTGCCCAGAAGCACACAGCCATTACTTAGGAGAAGCATTATGTTGTAAACATTATCTTGTTTACTTGTATCATCATATGTCTAAGGTCAGAAGCAGCAGAAAACTGGAATACATATTTTAAAAATAATATTAAAATACCTATTCCTATTATTCAGAAATAATTTTAAATATATCATATTTTTACCTAATATTATCAGTTTTTTCAACAATTATATTTTTTATTGTGGTAAAATACACATAGCATAAAATCTACCATGTTAGCCTTTGCTGAGTGTTCAGTTCAGCAGCATTAAGCACCTTGATCTTGTTATGCAAGCGTCACCACTATCCATCTCCAGAACTTTGTCATCACCCCATACTGAAACTTCCCATTATATATATACACACATATATATACACATACATATATATACACCCATACACACATTATATACACACACACCCACACACACACATACGTACCAGAGGCTGGGGAGAGGAGAGAATGGGAAGTTATTGTTCAATGGATACAGAGTTTCAGTATGGGGTGATGACAAAGTTCTGGAGATGGATAGTGGTAACGCTTGCATAACAAGATCAATGTACTTAATGCTGCTGAACTGAACATTTAGCAAAGGCTAACATGGTAGATTTTATGCTATGTGTATTTTACCACAATAAAAAATATAATTGTTGAAAAAACTGATAAAATGAGGGCTTTGGCAGCATGAATACAGTGGCCATGTTTCTACAGGAAACACTGTCTTCCCTTCATATTGGAGGCCAGGTCAGTTCAACTCATAAACTCAGGGGCAAATTCTTTCAGAGCCTCTTCCTTTCTGTCACTGGTATCCCTATGACTAAGTGTCAATTAAGATGAAACGTTTCTCTCAAGATCAAAGAGCACATGAAATTTGTGGTGTATGATGGAAGAGTTTAGACATATGCAGAGTGGCATTGCTATCTTCTTAGGGTTAGCGACTCATGAGCTAAGAGATCTTGAAGCTGGCCCACTGTATTCTCCTGAGAATGATGTTCATCACCCAAAAAGGTATTCAATAAGGTGATTCACAGCAAGGATGTTTCAGCCACCACATGACTTTATGCCTAATAAAGTGTGCTACTTGTTTCTCAAATAGCTCTGTAATGGCTCAATTCATAAAGGGTTCATTTCTGCATAATGAGGAGTTCTTTCATGATCCCATGAGGTCTACTACAGGCATGATTGTGTTTATTTATTTACTTTTTCATTAAAAAAAAAATTCCTAATATGGGTGAAGCTGTGAGCTGGGTGCTCTGAGCACAGTATTCAGAGATAAGATGAGTTGCCTCTTCTGTTTGTGCTTGGAAAAAAGATTAAAGAAATGACAGAGATCTGAGATGCACTCAGCTACTATTTGAGTCCTGGAGTCTGAGCTCATGAGTGTCCCTGGTGTGAGCTTTCAAGACAGAGCCTGGTACATAGCAGGCACTTAGGAATAGTTTGTCGAATGCTCTGGCTTCTGAGCTGGGGATCTGGAGCAGTGTGACCCTGGGGACTGGCACAGGCCTCAGTTGCAGGAAGCAGCTCATGGTGAACAGAATTATCTTTCCCCGCCCATGTTCTATCACTTGCTTTGGATGTTCTTGCTGGTGTTCATGTGTGCTAGGGGTTTCAGGTAACCTGAGATTTCAATGGAAAAGAATGGCTTTGTCTGCCAGGAACATGGAGACTGCTCCCCAGTTACCCAGTAAGCTCGGTCACCTGCTTGGAGTAGAGGTAACTTCTTGTTTGGCTGCACTGAATCCAGGAAGTTGCTGTAGATACAGCTGATAGTCCTCACGATGGCAGGCAACGAGTCTGGCATGAGGGCTGCTGGAAGACTTCATTACAGAGAACGCTGACATGCATGCTCCTGGTGGTATCTAGTCACCCTGATAGGAAGGCAAGTATCTAATCATTCTGCCTCTCCTCTATCTATTTCCTTCCCTTCTCCTTCAGCTTCCATTCTCATTCAAGATATCCCTGCCCTATCCTGCTTTTTCTAGGTCCACATGCCCAGAACGGACCCTGCCTTTTCTTCCCTTGACCATACACTTCCTGACTTTTAAAACATCTTTTTGTTTTTCTAGGAAGTTTCTTTTTATCAATCAAGCTTCATTTTGTTCAAACTGAATTGCCTCGCCACCTGATATTTTCATAAGCCATCATTTCTTGAGTCTAAGAATTCTTTGTCTTAATCAAGTTTATTGGGTTATAATTTATATGCAAAAATGTACCCAGTTTAAGTGTCTACTTTGATGTTTTGGTAAAACTATATACCATTGCATACAACATTTTCATTATCCAAAAAATCACTATGGTTTATGGTTTTGTCTTTTCTACAATTTTATATAAGTGGAATAAGACAATATGTACTCTTTGGTAAGACACTTCTTTTTTCACATCTTAACATTTCTAAAATTGGATGCATCCTACAGTGAGCATGTAACATAGTAGTGTTTCTCTTTCCCTCTAAGAACTATACCTAAATAGACAATATGTCTTATAATGAATACCTTAAAATCAATATCAATATCCCTAATTTTTATATATATATATATATATATATAGATGTCAATATGTATATGTATGTTTGTATACATGTGTACTGACTGGTTGGTTTACCAATTAGTCGTGATTGGTTTTTGCACTGAGGAGGTGAGAATCTTTGCTTTGCTGTGTACGTTACCATAGTGCCTAGAGCTGAAAACTGGTAGGAACTAAAATACTGCAGAGGGTGGCAATAGTGAGTTTCCAACAGTTTCCTAAAAATATCTTTTGCGTTATGACTGAGCATGTGAAGTCTGAGACAGCGTTTCTCAAATTTTGTTCCACGGGCAATTAATATTACTAAGAGGCTAATACAATAAAAGGGAGAAGAAAGGGGGTGTCAATGCCATAGAAATTTGGGAAGTGCTTCTTATTAAGATCCCACTTAGAAATTCACAATTCATTAGCATGCTAAAACTTGCAAAAAGTTTTGCAGCAAAGGGAAAACGTTTAGTTTTACTTTAATCTCAGGTTTGTCTGACCCTGGCACTTTGTGGCACACCCATTACCAGAATTCACCATGTGAAAGGCTGGTCTAAAGTACAAGCATGAATAAACAGAAGGAGAAAGAAAGGGAGAGCCAGGTGTGGTGTGTGCCTGTAGCTGCAGCTACTCAGGAAGCTGAGGCAGGAGGATTGCTTGAGCCCAGGAGTTGGAGGCCGCAGCAAGCTATGATTGGGCCACTGCGCTGCACTGCACTGTGACAGAGTGAGGCCCTGTCTCTAAAGCATAATTTTTTTTAAAGGGAAAAGAAATTGAGTAAAGTTATCCAGGTTGAGTATCCCTTGGGACCAGAGGAGTTTCAGATTTCAGATTTTTTTTTTTTGATTTTGGAATATTTGCAGAATACATATTAGTTGAGCATCTCAAATTGAAAAATCTAAACTCTGAAATTCAAAATACTTTGATGAACACTTCCTTTGAGCCTCACGTCAGCACTCAAAAAGTGTTGGATTTTGGAGCATTTTGGATGTCAGATTTTCAAATTAGGGCTGCACAACCTATACTTGAGCTGGTCCCAGCTAAGCCCAAAATGATGTAATGGTGCCTGCAATGGGCCAGATGAGGATGCTCCTCAAGAGTCAAGGGCTAAATAGGCACTTTTCTTCTCTCCTAAGTCTTTTTATAGTATGAAGGGACAGGTGGGAAGGCAACTTTTCCTAACAGGAAATGAAACAACACAAAAATATATATTGGCCAATCCCTTAGGTAACATGTCCCTAATGCACATGGCAGATAATTGAGGTTGAGTAGGAAAATCCTTATGCCCCACCCATTGCCTCAGAGCTTAGGCCGTCCTGTGGGGAATGAGCTGTTGTTGTGTTTGTCCACTGCTTGGCCAGACACCTTTAACTGACAAAACAAAAACAAAAACAAAGAACTGAAGTAGGTAATGGAATGATTGTCTACGACAGGGAGGAGCCACTGCAGGGATTACCCCGATCACTTAAATGATAGTGAAGTTTTTCTCAGAAATAGCATTTCTCAGAAATACACATAGAAATGAAAGGAAATCAGAGTGGGTCAGGTGAAAATCAGGCAGCGCCTAAAAGAAATGTGCAAGAGCTTACTTTCCTTTCCTAAAATATTGTCATACAGTAAAATAGACTTTTTTCTCTTGGCATTTATTTCTATGAATTTTAACACATACACAGTTTCATTTAATTACTACCACAATCAGGATATGTAACAGTTCTATCACCTCATTCTGCCCCTTTTTGGTCACATCCTCCCCCAATCCATAACCCCTGGCAACCACTAATCTATTTCTCATCACTACAGTTTTGTCTTTTTGAGAACTCCCTTTCCTTTTGCAACAATCTTTGGTTCCTTTTTTTTTTTTTTTTTTAATGGGGATCCCTGGATGTTTCTTTGTGTGTGCAAAGAACTCCAGTGCCAGCCAACTTTCTCTTCTATTGTTACTCTTTTGTGATTTACTGTTGCTAATGTTTATTAGCTTCTGTTATATGCCAGGCACTTGTGCTAAGCTCTTTATATATATTATCTCATTTTAATCTCACAATAGCTGTATGATATATGTAAGCCTTTTTTATTTCCATTATACAAACCTAGAAACTGAGGATCAGAGAGGTTAAGTGACTTGCCTAAGGCCTCACAGCTAACAAACAGTTGAATCCCGGCACAAATACAGCCCACTTCACCATAAATCCTTTAACACTACAGTAAGCAATAAAAGGGAGGAGACTAACTAGAAAAGAGGTGCACTGAGAGAGATTGGAGGCAGTGCCAATGGGGGGCCATGTGGTTATTAAAAATGTTTGTAAATGTGTGTGAAGCTGGAGAACCATCTGGGTCTCTTGACTTCTCAACCTCAGCCCCTACCTTTATGTCTTCCTCCACCTGCTACATATGGTACTTGCTGTCCCGGATGGCACCTATCTGCTGTTTTCAGGGTCCTGGGATGATTTTAATCCCCTTGCAAATTTAGCAAAAACCCCACTGTCTATATCACAGCTCTGTTACAGGACACAACCTCTGAGACCCAGGAAAGGGGCTGGCCCACCTTCTGGTTTCTACCCAACCTCAATTCCCTGATGTGCTTTCTGACCTCATTTTTTTTTTCCCCATCAGTTGCTTGCAACAGCAGCTGAAAAGTTTCTAGGACAAAACCACCTGGTCTGTGTACTGGAGGTGGCAGGTGTGTTCTTGCTGATAAGGGGCAGGTAGGACAGAAATGTGTGTGATTGGCATGATACTAGCAATGTAGGGAGAAAGTCCTCCCCTGCAGAACCCATGGCAACATTTGTGTTGGGGAATAGAGTGAGAAGCAGGAAAAAGCAAAAGATAGAAAAGTGAATGAAGAACTGATGATGCTGAGGAAGTAGACCAGGTTCTTGCCCTGTGTATGGTTTTCCTTTGAATGTGCTGTTTGGGGAAAGTGAAGTTAGTTAGGGAGTTTTCTTCTAGAACGGATCATAGCAACTTAAGGGTTCTGGAAGTGAGCTGTGAAGCCAGCACACGCTGGGAAGAATCACACATCTGAATCATGGCCACGGATCACGTGGAGACAAACAAAACAATGCAAAAATCAGGGCACCAAGCACCGTCTTTGGATGGCACTTGCTTAACAAGGGGCTGGAAGGGTGTGTGTAATTTAGAGTAGAAAGTATTGAGTCACTTCAATAACAACCACAGCTAACATTTACTGAGCACTTAATATGAGCCGTCTCTGTGCTCAGAGCTAAGTGACATGAATCATCTCACTTATTTCTCAAAACAACCCTCTGAGGTAGGTACTACCATTATCTCCAATTTACAGATGGGGAATTGGAGGACCTGAGGTTTAAGTGATTCGCCCAAAGTGCACAACTGTTGAGGGCAGAGTCAGGATTTGAATTTGGGTGTTTCTCAAACCCAAGTCCATAGATTCTTAACTTCTCTGCTTTACCACCTATCCTAAAACAGAAATATTACTAAAGTGTAACAGAATGAGGAGGAAGAAAGACCAGCTATTCAGGATCCTACAATCCTTTTGAAGGCTTGCCAAGTTCCTTTGCTTTAACTGCATTAGGGAAGGAATAAGAAGAGCCAGTGGGATCTGCACCACCCGGGCCTCTTCCTGGAGGAGTCTGGTGATCTTGCCTGTTGGTTTGAAATAATTGCACACGGTAGAAACCTACAGCTGTTTCTCAAGTTTTTCTTTTTACACAATCATCTAGGGAGGGTTTTAGACATGTCGGCACAATAGGCAATTTTTTTTCTCTCTATTGGGCTGGCACCATGAGGTGTGACTATTGGTTCCACCCTAGAACACTGGTTGGCACAGGATGCATCAGGCCTCTTTGAGCCAACAAAAAGAGCTTGACGAGCTTTTTTTTTAGATGAGCCTAGGTGAGCAGAACAGATTTTGGGCTTCAAAAGCTCATGGACAGGAAGTTAAATGAACTCCTTCAGGGTGCCAGGTTATCGGCAAGCCCTTTGAAAGAGGTGTTTTACAAAATGGTGCCCTGTGACAACAGGTTATTTATGCTTTCTGAGGGGAGTACTTTATACTTAGTATTATCCTGGCCTGAACTCATCATAGAATCAAGTTCAATAATAATAATACCTATTACACTCTCCTGCAAGGGCTGTAACTCCTTCTACATTTTGTAGCATGCCTCATGCGTGGCAGGACACAATAAACAGTCAATAATAATGTTCCCTGTGATAATGATCTTCCAAATGCCTTTCATCTAAGGCTCTCAAAGTGTTTTGGAGATACTAATTAGTTAAGCCTCACAGTGGCTGTCTGTTTTCATAAAAGACATCTTCCCATTTTACAGAATTTTAAATTGAGACCCAGCAAACATAAGTGGCTTGCCCAAAATCATACAGCATGTCTAAATGAATCTTAATGATGATGCTTTGCATTTACACAGCAGATGTTTTCTAAGGCAGTAAGAGTACGTTGCAAAGATAATTTTCACACTATCCTGGAAGAAGGTGGGTAGCAAGTAGCTTTTGACTACATTGGCTGAACTGTGGCAGAGAGGGCAAGGAACTCAGGAGGATTTGACCAAGGATGCAAGTCCATTCCTCTGACTCTCTGAGCAGACGGTGGCATCCAGATAACCCTCAGTTCTCTGAACTGTGGGATGCATAGTTACTTTCACAGTTGCAAAAAGATAGGTAATATTTTTGGGAGCAGAGACATGTTGCAAAACAACAGCCATATTGACATCCAGAAATGGGTTTGTTCATAGCCCCATTGAGGAAGGCAAAAGGGATGAGAGGAGTCACTTCAAGAAAGGATAGTTAGGAAATAAAGGAATTGGGAGGTGGGAGTGCCAGCTCTGCTCTCTTGCAGAGCAACTTTCTAGCCCAGGTCCTGCCTGAACACAGGAGCCCTTGAGTTTCAGCCTCACTACAGGACTTGGTCCAGAGCACCTTGGAGGGTGGGCACAGACCATAGTCTGATGTTATAAGTCCCTGCAAAAGAATTCCAGAGAGACGCAGTATCTTAATGGCTGTCTCTTATGTACGACCAGCTCTCACCTCAATTCCCTATTCCAGAAGGGCCCTGGGAATCCTCTATAGTTCAAAAACTTGGGAGCTGTGGTTGCATTCATCGCTACCTTTCCTTTGCAACACAGCCACATTGAGAAAGATGAAAACCACAACAAAAATATTCCAAGCTGGTAAGGGAACTGCCTGCTCCCAGTGTGACACCGTTTCCTGAGTGAGTGATGATACTCTGCTGAAACGCAGGTCAGACTTCCGCAAGGTGGGGAAGGGAAGAGGTTGCTAGGTCTTCGGAATTCAAGGGGGATTTGCTGACCCAGAGGTAGAGCTCCTTTCTCTACAAACGAGGCATGTTTGAGAACAATTTGCTTCCCTACCCCCACTCTGCCATTTCCAGACCTGTGGATTCTGATTGATGACTAGACCAGGGGTAGTGGAGGGACTTAAAAAGAAAAAGTCCTTTTCTGGAATGTGTTCACATACAAGCACAATGGCAATAAAAAGTCTACAGTGAAAAAATGTCCCACTTCTTCCCACCCTCATTTCGAATGTTTACACATGCCCTATGGGTGGTTTAAAGATGCAGTGAACCCAGGAAGCGGTAGCCCTTAGAAGGAAAATTTTGGAAAGTTGTTCCAAATGCATATCACAAGCCACTCCTCACTCCTGAGTAAGGAAGCAGTCCTGCAAGACCCTCCCACACACTGTTTGTCTTCTGAGCAGGGAGATGTAGGACCCTGCTGCCAGCATTTAGACTCTAACGCTTGCTCTAGGTAAGACTTCAAGGAATGCAGCTTTGATTTTCTAAGTATGCCAATGGCCCAAGCCACAGCTTTCCGTGTCCACTTTGTTACACTGACTCCAGGGGTGACAGTGCAAATAATTCTGCTGGACTCACAAGGACCATGTCCTTCTTTCCAGATGTGCCCTTACACATTATCCCACAACAAGACTCATAGCCAGGTCAGATGAAGTCCTCGGGGTGTGCTTTCAGTGCTGGACAGAGCGATTCCCATTATCCAAACATGAAAAGCATTAATCTCCTGCGAGGCTTAACTGGGTCTGTTTGGTTTTTTAATTGCAGCGCCTGCTGTGTATCTTCTGTGTATTTCATTCATTTTGCAAAATGAGACACATCTGCAGAGCTTCTATACACAGCTGATGTACTTCACAGCCCAGCCTTCGCTATCAATCAGTCCACCCACATAGACGCTTCCCTCCCGCACTATCTCCCTCGTCAAGTATCTTGATAGCTTCGAACAGATTATGAATGAGTATTGCCATAATAGCACTTTATGACTAGGGGTGGGAAGATGGATTTGGGTAAAATTCAAAAAAACTTGACATTTGGAAATTTCCAAGAGATCTCAAAAGCAACAAGCAGTTGGATTTGTTTTCTCTTTTTTTTCCCCACCCTCCGTGCATTTCCCAGGCACCGGTTTGGCCTCAGAAGAGCAGAAATCAAACACCAAAAATATAATCTAAAAGGCTTTCCTTGTTCTACTACTTTCTGGACAAGAGGAAAGGAGAACCTAGGAAGCTTTAGTAGTTCTAAAGAGAATTCTTAGATAGATTAGGTAGGCTCAGGCTTCCATCGTATTTGAGTAAAATGATCACTGCCCACAGAAACGTACCACTGGGGAATCACCAGCAGCACTCTGGAATGTTAAACTTGTAGTTAAAAGAAGATAATCTCTAGCTCCTTGTATACACAAATCCAACCTCCATGTGGGCATGATATTAACAAATAAGATCTCTCTTACCCCATCCATGTGGATTCTGATATTAGGCACTAGCCGGAAAGGACTGGCCTGCAGACGTCTGGGGTTGGTCCTGTTTTTCCTGCCATCCTGCAAGGTCATCATGCCGGGCCTGCGGAAGGAGCCTCCTCTCCCGGAGCTCTGCCCTGAGCGCACTCCATCGAGAAGGCGCACGAGCAGCAGGTTGGCCGGCAGCGCCTCGATGCTGCAAAACACAGGCGTCCTGCATTCGGGGCACCGCAGCTCTTTGTGGGCCTTGAAAACCCTCTGTAGACATGGTTTGCAGAAGGTGTGCTGGCAAGGGAGGACTTTGGCTGTGACATCGAGCTTCTCAAAGCACACAGGGCACTCCAGAAGATCAAGTAATGTCAAATCATCCATTTTATTTCAAAACTCCAGTTCCCACCTGGAGGAGCAGAGTCCACATGATAAGGTCAGTTGAGCAACGGGGGCAGAGCTGGCCTCTTGAGAACGTCAGAATTCTTGCCTGCTTGAAGGAGGGAGAGGAGAGAAAAAAAATGTGACTGCTCCGAGAGGTATATCCCACCTACATCGAGGCAGTGTCTCATAAGGCAGTTTGCAAGTACTTTGTTCCGGCACCCAAGTTTCAAATGACTCATTCTGATTCAATGCTAGCAGGTATAAGACTCAACTCGTGCTTGCTGTGAGGATCAGAGGAACACTGAGCACAAGACTGACTGTTCATTGCCTATGTGGCCAGGAGAGCAGAGAAATAAACTGGCCTGCTGAAGTGGCTCCCCAAGCCCTCTCTACCAGCCAGGGCCGGGAAGAGTTCCTTCACCCCTGCCTGGGGAAAGCTCCTGACAGTCTCAATTCTTACAACAAAGCCCCCTCCGAACGCAAGTTCTGTGAAGTTATCTCCTCCTCCTCCTTCCCCTAAATCTAAGTGTATCTGTTATCTGCATGACATGCAGATTAGTTTAGGTCGGTACGTTTATCTGAATCTCATGCAGATGTAGAATTATTTCCTTTACAATATACCTTCCCACATGATGCTAGCAATGAAAAATTTCCATTAGAAACCCATTTCCAAAAATTGTTTTGCCTTAACTACAAGTCAGGGTGCTTGGAAGCTCTGTTTCTTTTCTTTTTTCATCTTTGGTTCTTTTTTTTTTTTCTCCTCATTCTGATTACCTTAGGCTCAGAGACAATATTCCTCCCACCAGGTAAAGTAGTGCAGCCTGTTTAGTTACTTTGACATTGTTCTCAGTTTCAAACGAAGCAGATAGGAATTCCGGATTGTGGTCACAACCTGTAAAAACCGTACTGGGGCAGCATATACAGGTAGGGGTCGTGTGTGTGTGTGTATGTGTGTATGCATGTGTGTGTGTGTGTGGTCTGAAAACAGTACGTATTCCAGAAACAAGTTTCCTTTTGGATGTATGAAAAGAAGCCTCCAGTTTAGAAAAGTGTGGGAAGAAGTCAGCTGTCCCTCACAAGTGCCAGGGCTTCAGTGAGTACTGAGCCCAGAGGTTTGGCAAGAAGGCCAGTGGCTCCACTAGCGACTAGTCAGCAGGACAGATACGACGCGAGAATGAGCGATGGCGCCTCGCCTTTCTAAGACTCCTCTCCAAAGATGTCAGCGCGGCGGCGGGCTGGGGAGGCGTGTGGGGGCCACTAACCTGGTGCGTGTAACCTCTGCTGAGTTCAGCTCAGCCCCCTCCTCCGCGCAGCAGGGGTGCGCGGCTCCCTCCAACCGGCTTCCATTCCCCCAAGCGCCGCTGCTGCCACCGCTTTGAAAACTTTAACCACTCAGTCTTACTCATTTCAAGGGATCGCCTTACCCAGCCCTGTTAACGCTTTCACCGCCAGGCTGCTGCCTACCAACCACGCTTTTGTTGTTGCGGTTGTTAACTTTATGATCTTTCCTTTAGTTAACTGAATTGTTTCTGGGAAAAGACGGTAAGAGGTAAAATATCAGCCAGTCCCTAAGGCCAAGTATTTACAAAGTTCGTATTTTCACCTTTCCCGGTTTCTCTAGTATCCAAGGAGTCGGAACCTGCTCCATTATAAACATACCAAAGTGATTGTGTTTATTTTAAACCTTCATAAGGATTTCCTGGGAAGGTCAAAAGTAAAAATGGTCAAGCTATGAAAATAAGGATAAGCCAGACACCTAGAAAATGTTGCTCTTTGAAAATCATAGTCAATCTCTACATTTAGAGATAAGAGGGACTTTAGTGATCTTTTTGCTCAATCTGTTTCAATTAAGAAACTAGTGTCACATATATACACATACGTGAAAAATCAAAGCACAGAGAAGCTTTTTCAAAAAAGGAAAAACAGTGGCCTCCAAGCTCTCTTCCTGCCTGTTATCCACTGTAGTCTTTTCATATCCTCAGATTATGCCTATATTTCTATTTTTTGATTTATCAATAATACATTTCATGTAAAACTACAAAGGTATCCATTTAAGTGAATAATAACGATCTTAATGCCAGGGTAGTCCTTATCTGTGTCAACCACTGTTCTAAATACCTTACCTATATTAGCCTTTTAACCCTTTAACAACCCAAGGATACACTAAATTATTCTTTACTTTCATTTTGCAGATGAGGGAACTTGAGACACAGAGAGGGTAAATAACTCATCCCGGGAGTCACAGCTCCACCACAGAAGGCAAGTGATCTGTGCTCTTAACAATGTCATGGAGTGATATAACTTTAAGAGGCTGGCCGGGTGCGGTGGCTCACTCCTGTGATCCCAACACTTTGGGAGGCCGGACGTGGGCAGGTCAGGAGATCGAGACCATCCTGGCCAACATGGTGAAACCCCGTTTCTACTAAAAATACAAAAATTAGCTGGGCGTGGTGGCACGCGCCTGTAGTCCCAGCTACTCAGGAGGCTGAGGCAGGAGAATCACTTGAACCTGGGAGGCGGAGGCTGCAGTGAGCCGAGATCATGCCACTGCACTCCAGCCAGGGCAACAACAACAACAACAACAACAAAAAGAGGTGAAGAGGTGGTTCAAGGGAGCTAAGCCTCCTCTAAGAGGGCAAGAGGTCAAAAGATAATGGCCAATACTGGCTTCTCATTTTTTCTTACAGATGAGGCAGCTGTGCCCAGAAAGATCAAGAGATTCTTTGAAGTTGTCCAGTGAGTTAGGGGCAGAATTGGGACTAGAAACTAGGTGTTTGAGGCCAGGTGCGGTGACTCACGCCTGTAATCCCAGCACTTTGGAAGGCTGAGGTGGTGCAGATTGCTTGAGGTCAGGAGTTTGAGACCAGCCTGGCCAACATGGTGAAGCCCGATCTCTACTAAAAATACAAAAATTAGCTCAGCATGTTGGCTGCGAGTGCTTGGGAGGCTGAGGCACAAGAATCGCTTGAACCTGGGAGGTGGAGGCTTCAGTGAGCCAAGCTTGTGCCATTGCACTCTAGCCTGGGTGACTAAGACTCCGTCTCAAAAAAAAAAAAAAAAAAAAAGAGAAACTGGGTGTTCTTTTTAAAATTATTGTTATTACTGTATCTATAGACATAAGGATGACAATTATTTATTATGCAGAGAGTGCTCAGACACAGCTCAATGGGAAAATCGTAAGAGGAGACCAGGAGGTCTGAAAACACTGTTTACATGTTCTTCCACGTTCTTTCATGTTAGTTCCAAAAAATCAAACATGCATGTGACCCAGAACTTTAGGATGGAGCAGATGGTTATCTATTTTCTGAGCACTGAGGCCCTAATTTTGATGTAGGTCAATTTCAGAGACCACTTTCAGCTATTACTTTTTTAACGTCACTGTTGGGCTTTAATAATATCACATCCCATTCTGCTTGCCTCTCTCCTTCTATTATTGCCTACTCTTCAGTCTGTGCCATAAAGAAGCTCCTTGCGGTTTACTGTCCTCTTACTCTGTTTCCCACTTAGTAAAGCTGAGTCAGTTTCCTTTGTGCCCTGCAGTTGTCTCACTCCTTAAAAAGGGCCACTCCTATGCTGGAACTCCTGTTGCAGAGATTGGCAATTTTTTTCATTATTCCTTCTCTTGTTCTTAAACACACTCTATCTCCCTTACATACTCATATCTGCACCTGTATGCACATGCATGCATACACTTGCATAAGGGTGCACACACACATAATCTTAATAATAGTAACACCTGTGGAGCACTTGCTGTATGCCACTGACCAGTGCTAAGATTTTAAACATATTATCTCATTGAATTCTCCCCACCACCCCATAAGACACTGTAACATTTCCAGGGTTACAAACCTTGTGATCTGAACTCAGGTTGGTGTAATCCCGGGGCCTGTGTTTCTTTTCATTTTATAAAGTCATGTACATATCATAAGTACACCCATATATCTTTACTATATAAATCCGCATGTTTACACATATGCCCGTGTTGTACATACCAGCTGATCTCAGAGCAAATCCAAGACAAAATATTGATGTCAGAGAAGGAAATTGGGCCCCTCTGGGTTGTAGTCTACCCATCTCATGGCCCCTCCACACCCCTGTATGGTCAGTGGTCTTAAAAGCTTCGAAACCTCCCATCCCTGAGAAAATGCAGTCGAACCAGCTCAGTCCCCGGAAGGTAGACTAGATCCAGTGGGTTACTCTTTTCTAGCAAATCTGGCGATTGAAAATCCAGTCAAATGAAATCGTGATGGTAGAATTTTATGTTCTAATGGAGGACAGAGAAAATGTACACTGAAGCAAGGGGTGGTCTTTCAGCATCTCTCAAATGACGCCCTGTAGGTGGTCCCCAACACCGCCCATATAAGCTTAGTCTTGAAGAGAAAATTTCTTTTGAAACTTTTAAAGAAGGGCGAGAGTTTTAAATGGGGATTTGTTCTGGCTTACCCAAATACTACCTTGGCATCAAATCAGATGAACATGTATTCTTTAAAAACAAACAAAAAGGTGAACTATGCATACCTCTTCAGACTCCAGGCCACCTCCCTTCCCCCGCTGTTCCCACCCCACCAACACTCCTGTTTCTATCTGTAGTTATAGGGTGATGATTGGCTGCATTCTTTTTAAAAATCTGTATGATATGTCTGATCTTCTGTTGTGCATATTTATGAGTATATTTAGATTTATGTATGTAAAACACACAAACAAGCAAATCTGGTCATATTGTTTCCCTAGTTAAAACTCTTCAGTAGGTTTCTACGACCTTAGGATAAAATCAAATCCTTCTTCTGACCTGTCAGGCCCTGCATGATCTGGCTTATGTCCACCTCTCCTGCTTCAGCTTATATCCCCATCACCCCCTCACTCAGCATACTCTTGATCCACTGGGTTTCTCTTCACTCTTAGGATCGTGTTTTTGTCATCAAGCATTTGTTCATGCTCTTCTTTCTGTCTTCAACACACCCTCTTCCTCTTCCTCTCTTCCTAGCTACTCTCTTCCTCCCTGTTTTGCTTTTTTAATCCCATTCTCTGCAAATTTGAGCTTTAAAAAATGTCAATTCCTCCAAGAAGCCTTCTTTGATTCTCATGAGTAGAAAGTTTGTCATCCTACACTTCTCCTTTATAACAGCTATCACACCTGTAACTCAGTAATTATTTCATAATGATTTATTTAATGCCCAACTCCCCCAAACAGACTGTAAACTCCAAGAGAGGAAGGACCTTATGTGCCTTGTTGCTCTTCTGTTCCCCTGTATTTAACACAGTGGCTGGCATGTGGTTGATACTCACTAAATGTTGAATGGGTTTATTGATAACTAAATGAATGAGTGATGTTCTTAAAAATTTGTGTTTGGGCAGGTGTATACCAAATGGTTGGTAATGGTTTTATATTAGACACCTCTTGAGTGTCACTTTCAATGTTCTCAACCACACCTCTTATTTAAGCTAAGAAGTTTTCCCAGATTCAGGCCACATACAGAGATGCTACCTGGCAGTGTCTATCCTCAAGATCCAGTCACGAACTTCTTGCCTCCTGCCCTGGAGCTTCTCTGATGTTGCAGCATGGGACACACATGAGAACTTGCTTCACACACACGTGTGCATGATCCAGAAGTGTGGACCGTCTTTGACTAATGGAAAATCTGTGGATACATTTTCTGATTTTATCCCCTGGGCAGGTGGTCCTGAGATGTCATAAAGTTCTTCTGAAGGTCTCATGAGATTAGTACCATTCATCCACAGGGGGCTGACACAATAATGCATCTTTGTGCTGGCTTTCTCTCATTCCCTTTCACTCCCGCATCCCTAACTCCTGCTCCCAAATAAATCACTTTCAAGGAAGCAAACCTTTGTCTCAGGCTAAGACAGTTTCTTTCCAATTAAAAGTTAAATCACAAACAAGTGTGCAGATAAGTTTTGCCAATCAAATTTACTTACGTATTGGAATAATGATTTTAGAGGTATGCTATTTTCATTTGACTGGCTCTTAGCCACTTGGTGGTCTCAGGCTCTGCCATAAAGTTACTCATTTGTAAAGCACTCCTTAAATCCATCAAAGAAGTTGAGGTATTTGGAAATCTAAAGTCTTAGAGCTGCAGGTCGTGAAACCTCTCTTGATCATCACTGGACTTTCGTTGCTGAAGGTCATGTTTTGTACATCTTTGCTCTCTTTCCTTAGAACCTAGTATAAATCTAGGTATGTTTTTAAATATTTAAATAGACCTATGTTATCTGTTTCTGTGATGTTGACCTTGCTCATAGGATTTGATTTTCTAGTGATACTGAGAAACCTTCGGGACAATTCAAGAGGAGGCATGACTGGAGGACAACAGTGGAAATGTGAAGAAAATCAGACTGACAGGGGTTGAGTGGCTATTAAATACTCTGTCTTTCTTTTAAAGGATACAGGCCCGGGATGAAGTCAGATGTGAGATTTCCTCTCCAATCGGGGGGATGTTTGCAGGTGAGGAGTGTACTTTAAAATATTCCCATGCAATCACCAGGCCCACAGTAAAGTGACCCAGACTCCTGGCCAGGACAAAGAGGCATTATAAATTTTCTGGAGATGACTTATGATTCTTAAATTTAACAGGAAACAGTTTGAACCAGCAGTCAAGAGCGTGGTTTTGGGCCAGGTGCAGTGGCTTATGCCTGTAATTCCAGTGCTTTTGGATGCTGAGGCGGGCGGATGGCTTGAGTTCGGGAGTTCAAGACCAGCCTGGGCAACATGGCAAAATCCTGTCTCTACAAAAAATACAAAAATTAACTGGGCGTGGTGGCATATGTCTGTAGTCCCAGCTACTAGGGAGGCTGAGGTGGGAGGATCACTTGATTCCAGGAGGTTGAGGCTGCAGTGAACTGAGATCGCACCACTGCACTCCAGCCTGGGTGACAAAGTGAGACCCTGTCCAAAACAAAAGATAACACAGCAAAACAAAACAAACAGACAAAAAGCCCCATGGTTTTGGAGTCTAACAGACCTGGTTTGAATCCCAGCTCTGCCAGCTGATAGATAGATAGATAGATCACTTAGGCAAATTACTCTATTCCTCTGTTCCTTGGATTCCTCATGGATAAAGTGAGGACACTAGTAGGACTTACTTCATTGAGATGTTCTGAAGAGTCAATTGAGATGATGTATATAATAGTGCTTAATAGATGTAGGCTTCTTATCTTCTTTCTTCTTTTTCTGTAAGCAGATCTCATAAAAGAAGCAGATGCCAGATGGTTCTCATTCTAACGCAAACTAATTCAAAGAAAAACATGGTAGGCCATGTGATTGCTCAGTTCTTTATTGATCAAAATGCTCTTACACAATGTATCCCTAACCTCCGTCATTTGCGTTTTATCTTTATGCCTTTTGCCGTAATCATGTACTTTTTAAAAATGTCAAATCATTTTTAATTGAAATAATTTATTTTAAAGGGAAATTTAAAAATACTACTATAAAAGGGAAACCGGTTTCATATGCTGCAATTTGAAGGTGAAGGTAAATGCACATTTGATTAAAACAATAAAATGTCATTGAATCCCAGTTAAATGCTATTGCCTGCCTAGATCTGAACTTGAGACCTGAGCAATTTGTGTTAAAAAGAGAGTAGTGGCTCATGCCTATAATTCCAGCACTTCGGGAGGCCAAGGTGGGCGAATCACTTGAGGCCGGGAGTTTAAGACCAGCCTGGGCAACGTGGCAAAACCCCATCTCTACTAAAAATACAAAGGTTAGCAGGGTGTGGTGGCACATGCCTGTAATCCAGGCTACTTGGGAGGCTGAGACATGAGAATCAGTTGAATCTGAGAGGCAGAGGCTGCAGTGAGCCGAGATCACACCACTGCACTCCAGTCTGGGTGACAATGCAAGAATCTGTCTCAAAACAATTGTTTTTAAGTAAAAATAAATAAATAAATAAATAAATAAATAAAGACTAGCCCTAAACTGAAGCTTTCTCCTTGGCGTTATCAGAAAATTGAAGGAGAAATGAAAAGTGAGTAACTTTCTTCTAGTGTGATTCAGCGTTATTCCTTTTGGGTTAGGGTACCCCAGGCTATAGGAGACTCTGATCTAGTGTATCATAAAGAAACAAACTGATTATGAAGAACCAAAAGAAAGACAGGAACCTCCCCATTTCTGTGCCATAAATGGGGGTTTACCCACTTTACATCTGGTGAGAGATTCTTAGGTGCACTTCTTCCTCTTGATTGTCAATAAAAAAGAATAGTCTACTAGGTGTGTTTGTATTCTTTACAGATTAGAAGGAAGTTCTAAAGGCAGATTTGTGAGAGGAGAAAGTAGGAAAGTAAGTAAGAATGCATCTTTTCATTCTATTATTATTGGAAAATAATTCTGCTGGTAAAATCCAAGCAATTGGATTTTAACTTTAAAACTGTAACTGGAGTCTAGTTAATTGTATTGTGCCAATGCCAGTTTCCTAGTTTTTATAATCTATTATGGTTATTTGAAAAGTTATCTTTGGGGGAAGCTGTGTGAAGGGTACAAGGGACTTTTCTGTACCATTTTTGCAATGTCTTATGAGTCTATAATTATTTCAAAATGAAAAGTTAAAAAAAAAGTTTAAAAAGCAGTAGATAACTAAAGCCTTAAAAATATGGTCTCACTTCTCACCTCTTGATCATAAAATACCACTTCTATAAATTTATAGTAACATAACAGATATATATCCAAGTGTGTTCCTCATAGCATTACTTATAATAGTGAAAAGTTAAAAAAAAGCTTAATGTCCAACAGTAGGGGAGTGCGTAGTGATATATATAGATATGTATATCTATATACATGGGGAAATATTATGCAACTATTAAAAATGATAAGGAGACATATATTTAATGACGTGAAGGATCATTCACAAGTAAGTGAATATTGAAACTTAAGTTATATTAGTTCAGGTTATTTAAAAATGATACACACACATACATATATATATATAAAATATCAAGACAAGAAGAATGTATGCCAAAATGTTAGCAATGGTTATTTCTAGCCACTGGGCTTATTAGTCGATTTTTATTTTTAAAAATTTTGCTCATGTATATTTGTAATTTTTCTATAATGAATGTATATTCTAGTGTAATACATTTTTTAAAGGTATTAAAAATGCTTAAGACATTATAGATTTACTAAAACATCTGCAACAGGGGGAGTTAAATCCTATAACCCTAATAGCTTATGCATTATAGTTGATAGGATAGTCATTAAAAAAAAATAAACTTCACAGCTCTGAAACTGCTGTAAGTAGATGTTAATCCGTAGCAGAGACTGTACCTTACTAAAGAAAAGTAAGTGATAAATCATTTCACTCCTAATCTGTCTTTCTCCCTTTCTTTTACTGTTTCCTTTCTGATGAAATCAGTAAATGTTTTGATTCAAAACCAGGAGCAGGATGCAACCTTAATTCTTATTAAACACAGGGCAAGTCTGTGCAAAAGCTGACAGTTTGCCTAGGTGATTGAGTAACCACAATCTTGTTTTTTTTGTCACACAAGTGAGAAAGTTGCAAAACTCAGTAATTCCCCAGGTGCTCTGATTAGTGCTAGATGTCTCTCTTTATGGGTAGGCCTTCCAGGATAATGTGAAATACAAGAGAAACAATTTTTTTTTCTCTTATTAAAAAAGAATTAGAATGATTTTCTACAACTGACTGTAAATAACATCTGTCAAAGCAATTAGACATTTTTTAGGGTGCCTTGTGATGGTGCTAATTATGTGTTAGTTATATGATATATGTTATTTCCTCACTTGTCCTTATAAATTGTCTCTCTCTTCCACACAATCTACATCCCATGGTGCAGGAACCATGTCTGTGTTGTTAATTTGTCTCTGACACAAGTAGGTACTTAAAAACTATTTGCTGAGTGATGAGGATGACTCATTTGTGTTTGGAATTCTTATTGCATTCCTAGGGAGAAAGCTGGTGACTTGGAATCTGGAGACATGCTTTAGAAACTTAGCTTCACCAGTAACAGCTCTGTGACCCTTTGTGTTCAAAAGCTCTAGGCCCCATCCATAAAAATGCAATCAGTAACAAGTACTTCCCAGGCTTGTCATAAGGAATACATTTCCTAATACATGTTGGTAAAACAATGTCTGGTACATAGAAAGTGCTCAAAAGATATAGATATTAATGGACAATATCTGAATTTTTTCTGTTTAGGCTATAGTTTATCTCTTTCTGGCATCATTTCTAACTTAGGGTAGTTATGAACATGCACTCTGGAGTCAGATGGCCTGTGCCATCTTATTAAATAAGAGTATGACCTAGAGCAAGTTACTTAAGCATGCTGTATTTGGTTTTCTCATCTGTGAGACAGGAATGGTAATAATAGCACTTGCTCCTTAGGATTATTGTGAGCACACACTGAGAAGATGCTTGTAAATGCTTCAAAGAGTGTGACAGGAGTAAGTGCTCAGTAAAGGTTAGCCATTATCTCCTTATCAGGCCTCTTATCTATTGTGCTGCATCTAAAGCACAGTTGAAAATTGAGCCCAACTGCTGACTTCTCTTCCTGAAGCAGTTATTTATTCTGATTTACCCATTTCATGACTGTCAACTCACAGAATGGCTGCCCAGAGGTTTATGTGGTCTGGGCATTGCCACACCCTGTAAAACTTTTAAGAGGGAGCGGGATTGGTTGTTGTGCTAGAATAAATAATAACAATTAACATTGTTTTGTGCAAGATTCTGTGCAAAGAACCATAGCCCTGTAATTACCCTCATCTTACAGATGAGGAAACAGAGGCTGAGAGAGGTTATGTATTATCCCAGCCAGTGCATGAGGAACTCAGAACTTACACCCAGGGAGTCTATGCTCTTAACCTTCATGTCATCCCATTTGCCACATTTATTAAATAAAAAAGAAGCTATTTTAGTCAATACTTTATTGCAACTTTGATCTTAGACTTTTATTTTTGGTTCCATTCAGTAGAGTTCAAACCTTGGCAACATACAAAGTCGTCTCACAGTAACATCAGGTTAATCTCCAAGAAACACAAAGGGAAATAAGCCTGAAACAGAAAGAGAGAGAGCATACGGGGAATTATTATTATTTTTGAGATAAAAGAGTGAGAGAAAAGTCAACAAACCAGACAAAAGCATTTGGATAAAAATCCCTTTGGTTTTCAGTAACAAATGGAGACTTCTGTAATATAACCAGAATTATTTCATTTTTGTTTTTATGCTCAATTTATGATGATGAATTAACTGTTCAACTAGAATTATAAAATAGATTGCCATGCTAGATCTAGCTCTGCCATTTGAGATATTACCTTTGTGGTCACCAACTGTAGGTATACTAGGGTATAGGAGTATGGTTGCTGAAGAAGAGGGCTCAGATGATGGGCAGTTCATCTCTCCATGCCACTCTCCAAACTCAGCCGCTCCTTGCCCCCTGCTTGGTACTAAACATGGCTTGTATTCTAAACTAACATCAGCATTCTGGCATTATCTATCAAAATTGTAAGTATGCATTCCATTTCCCTGAGTAATTCTACATCTAGAAGTTCATTCAAGAGAAATGCTCACAAAGTATGCAAAGAGATATATACAAAGACATTCACTGTTTCGTTGTTTGTAATGGAAAATAAATGGCACTAACTTAAACATCCATCAGGAAGGGATTGGTTATGTATACCATAATGTAATCATACAGAAGAATACCTAGGTAAATTAGTGTATATTGATACGGATATAATGGAAAAAAGAAGATCGTTGGCAGTGCTCATAATACTTATAACATTATAGAAGGATTTTGTAAGGATAAATACCAGTGATACACAAACTTAAATGCATGCAGGGGATCAGATTTTGGCTTTGTGCATGGGTCGAATAGGGACTGTGACAACCTTGAGAGCATGCCTCATGTTAAGCAGCTAGCACCACTCAATTTCAGCAAATTGTTGCTAACCTGGTGGCAGGTCTTTGGATTTTCCAAGAAAAGCCGGGAGTCAGAGTACTTTTTATGTTGGTCTGTGGCATCTATTTACTTCTCTGTCACTTCCAAAGCTGTGAGCTCCATGAAAGTATTTTAGTCATGTGAAACCTCTTGATTTTCATTTTGAGACAACACATAAAAATATTTTAGAAATATATTGCGTATGGTCATCTGTTAGCTGCATTTTTTCTTGCAGGCTCATTGCTTATCACCCTCTAAAATACTCTTCGCAAGGGCTATCTCTGGAGAATCATATTATAGGCCGATATCAGGTTATGGCACTTACTATATGTAAAGTAGACAGTTCTCAAGTGTAGTCCCGGACCACCACATCAGTGTACCTGGAAACCAGTTAGAAGTGCATAGGCCCCACCCAGACTTATTGAATCAGAAACCCTGGAGATGGCACCAGCAATCTGTGGTTCCCCAAGTGCTTCAGGTGATTCTGATGCATTCTAAAGTTTGAGATTGAGTGGGGCTTATGCATTTCTAACTAGTTTCCAGGTGACACTGATGTGGTGATCCAGGGCCACCTTTTGAGAACTGTCTATTTTATACATTGCTTTATGTTTGAAGTTCCTGCAATGCTTGCACCACTTGCAAACCCCACAAGTACACAGGACATACTTACACTGGCCTTACATTAGGAAGGTCTGAACTAAAGTGAGTTTCCAGACCATTACAGACTAGGGGTAGTTCTGGGAGTTTGGACTAGCTTTGGTTTTGTTACCAGTCTTCTGGACTCAGCTAGGCTACGTTTTAGACTAAGGTTTCTGTAGCCTTGAAATGCTTCTGGCTATACTGGACCATATGAGTCCCTGGGGGTAGAAACAGCTTTTTAAAGGTGTTGAAAGAGAAAAATTACATCTCTCATTTGCATGGTATACCTGGAGCCTGTGGGAAAAATAAATACCTAGGTGATAACCATTCATTCTTTGATTCATTCACTCATTCATTCAACAACAATGCTGTGAGTGCTTACTATGTGCCTGGCATTGTGTTGAGCCTGATGACACTGAGATACCTTCATGGAGCTCCCAGCTTAGGAGGTGACACAGAAGTAAATAACCATCATGAACCAGTGTTAAAAATAGTGTGATGAGGGTCAGCACATGGTGCCTTGGAAATCCCCACTGGAGACGAGGGAAGACTTTCCTGAAGAGGTGGCACCTGGCTGCATTTTGAGAGATGAGCAGGAGCAGAAGAGATGAGGAGGAGTCAGCTTGATAAAGAAAGGGAGGGGATAGTCCAGGCTGAGAGCCAAACAGATGCAGAGACATGAAGGGTGGGAGGACCCAGGACTTTCTGGGAAATGCCTGTACTCTGCCTAACCTGGGCAGAGGGTGTGTGGCAGGAGTGTCAGGCTCTGGGACTGGAGTGTGGGCAGCTACCTGATCACAAAATGCTTGGCAAAGCAGTCTAGGACACCTGGACTCCATCCAAAAAGCAACTGAGAGAGCCAATGACAAGTTGTAACTTACCCAGTGACAGAGATTCCCTTTAGATTTGGGGGCTGTTTATATATTTATGACAACAAATGTTTTCACCCAGAGTTTTTCATTTTTCATTTTATGTGTCCTTGAATCTATAAATTAAGGTTTAAAAATACCATGCCTTTAAGTGAAAATAAATAGCAACTTATTTAAAAAAATAAAATCTACAAAATGATGGCTGGGAAACTTAATAAAACGTGGATTTAAGTTTTGTACTTTCCCTTGCTACTTGGTTTTAGAGATGTTTCATGACATGTCATACACAGCCTGTGAGTTAATTAAGTTATTGATTTGGAAGGTTGCTGGTAAATCCCATGCTGGTTTCAAGGGTGTGTATGTATTTTGGGTGAGGAGCTGGTTAAGGCATTCATAACATTATTATAATCCTCACTGAATGTTGCTAGGGCTCCAACTGGCAATGCATCCCATTCCTGGCATCATTACCCACGAAGGGCTTTGCTTCTCTGGAAAGTTGGGTGAATACTCAGTTAATAGGAATTGAATCAACATGTTCAGTTTGGTAAGAACTTGTCTTCCTTCATCTCACAGGGAGAAAGGGAAAAGTCAGTGGTTTTTCAAGACGGAAGGAAGGAGGGGAGGGAGGAGCAGACTGGGGTGACTGGTGGTGCTGTCAAAGTCCCACAATTGCTGTAGAGGTGGATTTTCAGCCCTGGAGCAGGGTGACCTCATTTGCTGCTACATATGCATTCACCCTTGGTTTCCTGGCCTTTTTGCCACGAGCACATGTATATCTACTGAATGTGTAAATGTGCCCCAGAGAGGCTGTGAGGACTTTTGAGACAGACTAAATGGGATTTAAACACTACTCTGCAACTTACTGAGTGTTGAGAGCTTGGAAAAATTGCTCACCTACCTGATATGTGATTTCAGAATGCCTACCTGACATGGGCTTTTTGGTGAGAATTAAATGAGATAAGATATTTATGTTTAGTGTCTTAGTCTGTTTGGGATGCTATAACAAATCCCCAACACTGGGTGGCTTATAAACAACAGAAATGTATTGCTCATAGTTCTGGAGGCTGGGAAGTCCAAGATCAGTAGGCTGACAGATTTGGTGTCTGGGGAGGGCCTGCTCTCTGGTTCATAGACGGCATCTTTACCTTGTGTCCTCCCATGACGAGAGGGGTGAGGGGTTTCTCTTGGGACCTTTTTTTTATAAGGTCTCTGCCCTCATGGCCTAGTAGCTTCCCAAAGGCCCTGCCTTCTAATAACATCACCTTGGGGGTTAGGATTGCTACATATCATTTTTAAGGAGCCAGAAACATTCAGACCATAGCACATGGTGACTGACACGTGCTGATGTTCAGTATTTCTTTCCTGACCTGGAACTGAAGCTACCTTTTCTGGTTTCCATAGGAACAATTGTTTGTCACCCCCACTCTCTGTCATGCTTGGTTTTCACCAGTAAGGAAACATGTTTGGGGAAGAGGGAACTTGAGTGCCAGAATACCTGCATTCCAATCCTGGTATAACTACTCATTTCAGACAAGTTACTCAATATTTTTGAGACTCAGGTTCCTTCTCTATAAAATGAAAATGAGATAATATCAATAATTTCCATACCTTCCACAGTCATTGGGAGGGTACAGTGAAGTAAGGCAAAGGTGCTCAAACTTTAGAGAGCATCAGAATCACCTGAAGAGCTGGTTAAGACACAGATTGCTGGGCCCATCCCACGGTTTCTAGTTTAATAAGTCTGGGCAAGGCCTATGCATCTCTAACTAGTTTTCAGGCGACGCTGATGTGGATCCAGGACCAGACGTTGAGGACAGTGCCTGGCAACAGTAAACACCAGGCCGATCTGAGTTACTATCACTTTTATATTTTGAAGCAGGAGTAATCGTGTAGACACCCCCACCTGGCAGCAATTCGAATCTTAGGGTGCTTATTTTAGTTACATCAATAATTGCTTGATTTTCAATTTTTTTTAGCACTACTCTAAACAGTGAGGAGGAGAGACTCAGTGTTCTAGGGGGTTAGGATCCACAAGTCATTGCTGCTGCACATCCAAGTGACCCAAGTACAAGAATCAAGGCCCTGGGTGCCTAGGTTTCAATGTAGTTAAGTTGGCCTGGGACAAACTAAAAAACAAATTTCTGGAACATTCTGCTACCTCACAAGACCCTCTACTATGTGTTGAGGACATGTTTTGGGGAGATTTGGGCAGAAAACAGGAGACTTCCACAGCCCAGAGTCTTCTCTTCTGTTGTCTTCTTTGGTCCTGCCCTCCCCAGGGGTTTTAAGCGTGTGAAGGATGGATCTTCCCCCTGAGGAAATCACAGGCCCTGACTCTTATTTTATTAGGCGGATGGCAAAGATAAGGGGTACAGTGACACCTCTGTCACCTAATGATCAGTCTGAATTACACATCTAAAATTAACAGCTTCTCCTCCTCCCTCCCACCCACCCGCCTACCCAGTACTTAAACCCTCCTTTGTCATTGTTTCTCCAAGCAATTGATTCGTCAGAAATACTACCTGGATTGGCAAACCCTTGAAACTCAGTGAGTGGGATTCAGCATTGCACTGGGGTTAAAAGTCGAGGGGCTGGGGTCATCTCCTCACTTGTTAGCTTGGAGAATGAAGTTACCATTTTCTTATGTAAATTGAGGGAAGTAAGGGTACTTGTATCAAAGTGTTCTTGTGAGGGTTAATTAGATATGCGTGCAAGATCTCAATAAATAACAATTGTGGTTGCTATGGAGGATTTTTAAGAGTTCTTCATTGGGATCCTCTTCTGCATACCCTCCCAGGGCTGTCACTTTTCCAGAATTATCCAGCAATGTTCAGTTGGTTTTGGGGGTCCAGATTCTCCACTTTCACTGATTTGTTTATGTGGCTTTGGACTGAAGGAGAAGGGAGGAGCCTTTGGTGTGGGACCTGGGGAAAGAAGTGAGGAGACAGGGACAGTGTAAGCTCTAATGAGGAGTCTGCCCCCCACCTGACCCCAAGAGCGGATGCTCAGTCCCTGTGAAGCAGGAGCCGTAAACTGGAGGATCTGTTCTCCCTAGGCAATGTGGGAAACTTAGTAGCTCAGAGGCCAATTGGACAAAAATGCAATGCAGTGTGTGGGGGAGGGGCTCACACACAGCACTAGGTGTGCACTGAGCACAGAAGGGAACCGAGTCCGTTTGGCTTTTCCAGCATGTGAGGTCCCAGGCAGGAAGGTAGTGTTTTAATGGAGGCCATAGTATCACAGGTAATTCCCATAGGGACTTGTAAATGGGCAGTAAATATTAATAGACAGCATGAGAGGGCTTGTTCCTGAGCTTCTTCCTCTAGATGAGGGGAAATCCCTAAGTAATGGGGTGGGAGGGACTACAGTTACACAGGTGGGAGCAGGTACAGTTAGGGACATTCAGGTGACACAGCTGAAGCCTGCTTGCAGCGCAGTGCTGGGCATATGGGAAGCACCCAGGAACTGGTCATAATTACCAGCTTTTCCTGGACAGTTTGACCTTTCCCCACGCCCACAGGACTGGGCAGTCTCTGCTGTGAGTATCGAAGGATGTGAGAACTCTCAGTCCTTCCTTCCATGGAACTACAAAATATTTACTTTTGAGAGGAAAGAGTAACTTACGTCTAAGTTACTAGGGGATAGCAATGATCTTTGGCTGGCTTTGTTGAGCTGTAGACTTGGAGTCAAAAGACCCTGTTCACCTCCCAGCTATTTCACCTTTGAGCTGTGAGGCTACAGGCTGATTATTTCCTCATCTGTAAAGTGGGAACAAAATTGCCTGCTCTACTACCAGATCATAAATATGAAAATGTTTTGTAAGTTGTAAAGTTCTGTTAAGGGAGTTTGTCGTGGCTGATAACGAGGTCTCCTAGGGATACCAGCATTCAACCGAAAAGTGGCAATCACAGGAACTGGCATTCCCTTCTTCTGAAATAATGAGGACTAATAAGAGTTCAGCCGGCTGGGCACAGTGGCTCATGCCTGTAATCTCACCACTTTGGGAGGACGAGGCGGGCAGATCAGGAAATCGAGACCATCCTGGCCAACATAGTGAAGACCCGTCTCTACTAGAAATACAAAAATTAGCTGTGTGTGGTGGCGGGCACCTATAGTCCCAGCTGCTTGGGAGGCTGAGGCAGGAGAATCGCTTGAACCCGGGAGGCAGAGGTTGCAGTGAGCCAAGATTGCACTACTGCCCTCCAGCCTGATGACAAATTGAGACTCCGTCTCAAAAAAAAAAAAAAAAAAAAAAAAAAAGAGTTCAGCCATGGACACCGGTGGGGGGTGGGGAGGTATTTGGGTTATTCCTGGATGTTCACCACCTACTCTTGAGGCTGGTCCATGGGACATTAACCTAATAATCTCATCAGAAGCTGTCATTGGGACAATCTTGAGGATGCGACAGGTGCCGCTCCTTGCTCCACACCCCTAGGGTCATTCCTCACTGTCTTCCAGGCTGTGAACTTCTAGATGAAGGTCTGCATTCTCTTCTCCTTGTTGTCCAGCACTGAGCACAGAACCTGGCACTCAGCAGACATTCTGATGCTGTTTACAGAATGATTCAGTGAGTGGGAGGGTGCGTTTTCTTTTTTTGGATCATGGTCCTTGTCTATATTCTGTGCACTTACTCTCATTCTCACACTTCTTCTATTTCTGAAATGTCCTTACACTGATCCCCAACTCTGGGGAGACCAGAACATGAAAGTTCAAATATTTGGGTCTAAAACACAGGAAAGCCTGAGAAAGAAGAGCAAGAATTGCTTTCCTTTCTGAGCCATGTGTGCCTTGGGAATCCACTTTGGGGAAGAAAGAAGACTTGCGAATTAATCTTGAGGGGTGAGTGGGAGTAACAGGCAAATACTGTGGAGAACGTGTCCATCTTGACATAATACTGTTTTGTATCTTAAAAGGAGATGTGGATTCTGGAGGTTTCCCACCCTGGAAATAACTGCTTTTCAGAAAAAAAAAGATACTTAGGAAATAAATCTGGCAATGGCTCCCATTGTTATTAGGGTTGAAATGCATGATTTGTATGTTTTCTGGATGTTTCATATGATTTTAAGTCAGGGAACTTCTTGATTTTAAGTTGGTGTCCATGCTTGCTCCTGTAATCTCTTAGCTGTGTGACAACAATGACAATGACAAAAAAGGTGATGACAGTCACCGAGGGCTTGCTCTTGACCACCATTCATGCTTGTTCCCTATCTCACAATGACCCTCTAAGGTTGGTCATAATTTCAATTTTATTTTACAGATTGGGAGACTAAGGTTTTGAGGGTTCAGTGATTTCCTCAAGGTAATATAGGAAGTCACCTTAATTTGAACTTTGTTTGAATCCAGGCCTGATAGCTATGTCTATACCCTTCTCCATGCTCTAAATTGCCTCCTTTGAAAAGTATAAGGTTGAATTTATGATGAGATTATATAGATCTGTCTCTGAAGTATTTTCTAGGCAGTTCAAATGAAGCTCTTCAAAATACAAATTGCCCTCTGTGACAAGGAGTCCTACCCCTTCCCAATGCCTTCCTTCAAGAGCTTTTTCATAGACTCCCCTCAGGGTTCAGCCTGGGGCCTGGTGGAGAAAATGGGGCAACAGAACAATAAAACAAAAGAAAGCAACAGACCCTAATGCCTGCAACTGATCATGAATGAAACAATACTTCCCCAGCCTGGAAAAATGTCAGTTTGATGCTCTTTGTTCTAAAAGCTCTGGTTCCACAGAGCATCAATTTCCCTTAATAATCAGCTTTTTTATTCCTCATCTAATGATGCAGCCTTGTCTTGAGGATTCTTATCATCTCTATTGCTCATCCACGATGACAGACACACGCACAGTCAGTTTGTCACTTCCCTTCTTTTCTTTTTCTTTCTCGTCACACATGATTCCCGCCCCAGCAGAAGCAGGGGCTCTGAGCAGTGCCCCCCCTTCCTCCACCTCCTCGCCTCCCACACAGCCATGCACAGCTCCTAGAATTCTCTGCAGAGCATCATCTGCTTCACCATGAATAAGCTTGTCTTTCTCTTCTTCCCTCCCCGCATGGTGACTCTGTGTCAGTTGGGTGTGCATGGGTACCCTGCATTGTTGACCAGTTGTGCATTCGAGCTAATATTTACCATGCATTAATTCTGTTCCAGGCCTGTGCTGAAAGCTCTGAATAGGTTATCTCATTTGCTACCCATGAGGTGAGTCTTAGAGGTGAACCCACTGTGCAGATGAGAAAAACTGAGGCACAAGGAAATGTCCAAAGACACACAGCCTTCTAGTGTCTAGATACTAGAGCCTACCATTTTTTTTTTTTTTTTTTTTTTTAGACGGAGTCACCCAAGCTGGAGTGCAGTGGCATGATCTAGGCTCACTGCAACCTCTGCCCCCTGGGTTCAAGTGATTTCCATGTAATTTTTGTATTTTTAGTAGAGTCAGGGTTTCACCATATTGGCCAGGCTGGTCTTGAACTTCTGACCTCAAGTGATCCACCCACCTTGGCCTCCCAAAGTGTTAGAATTACAGGCATGAGCCACTGCGCCCGGCCCGAGTTCTACCTTTGTAACCAGCAGGATTCACTGGATTGAGGTTGTTCTGGAATCTACCACATGAAAGTTGGAGAATGTGGAGAGCAGTCTCTGGCTTTTGAAGTTCTCAGCCCAAAGGGCCCTACAGAATCAAAGTGGACAATAGCCTCAGGAAAGGTCAGGCCAAGCAGGAACAATATCTAGACGGGTTTGCAAAACATCCACAGACTAACACTACCCAAAAATAACCATTCTCTACCTGTAATGAGTGCACAGGAATGGCCTAATAGGGCATGGCCCCATGCACCTGCTCCATCCTTCACCCTCTATAGAACCTTCTCCCAGATCATTTGCATATTCCCCACCCTTCACTCTCACCACAGCCATCCATAGATGGGTGGGGAGCCTGTGGGACAGCAACTCTCAAGGTTTCAGGTAGGTTAAGATCACTTAAGGGGCTTATTTAAAACACAGATGCTGGAAATTCTAATTCAGGATGCCTGGAAAAGAGATCCAGGATTTCTCATTCTTACCAAGAACCTCTGGTGATCCTAATGCAAGTCCCCATGCCACTCTTTAAAAGTAACCTCTGCTCCTAAGACTATAGCGTTAGGAAAAGGAAGTAAAAAGCTCCATTGTCTGGTGGCCTGACTTTGCCTCTGGCAGTCTCTCACAGATGCCCAAGGACATAATCCCGCAACCCCAGCATCACTCAATTGCAATGGCCTTTTTCTCTTGACCACTCTGCTGCTGGTGAGAAGGCAGTGGAGGCACTGCCCGTCTTTATCTGGTGTGCTTATTGCAGAAACTCAATCAGATTTTTTTAAATTTTTATTATTCATTTATTTATTTATTTATTTGAGATGGAGTCTTGTTCTGTCACCTAGGCTGAAATGCGATGGCGCGATCTCGGCTCACTGCAACCTCCACCTCCAGGGTTCAAGTGATTCTCCTGTCTCTGCCTCCTGAGTAGCTGAGATTATAGGCGCACACCACCACACCTGGCTAATTTTTGTATTTTTAGTAGAGCCAGGGTTTCACCATGTTGGTCAGGCTGGTCTCAAACTTCTGATCTCAGGTGGTCCACCTGCCTTGGCCTCCCAAACTGCTGTCATTACAGGCGTGAGCCACCATGCCTGGCCAGATTGATTATTTTTTTAATCTTCTTGATGAGGATCAAGATTTTTGTCATTTGCCCTAAGAGTTCCTACCAAAGGATCCCAACTTAGACCAAGTGAAATGATCGGGAAGAAGCAGGGAAGAGATAGTACCGTAAAGACAGCTGCTTGTTGAGGTGTAGACACAACTGAGGTTGCCCTGAAACTTGGTTTCCTCTGACTAAATTACAGTGGAAGCCCCAACTTTGACAGGAGGTTTTTTTTCCATAAGAAGAGGAGCAGCCAGCCATCCCATCCCAGGCATGATCTCCTGTGCAGCACGCCTCAGTTGCCGCGCTCGTCTTACAGACAATGCAGAAATGTTGACTTGCCTTTACTCACCAGCTCCACGAGCTTTGTAGCAAATCTCCTCTGCAATTCAATATTTGATTTTCCTTGGTCTGTAGCATGATTCTAAAATCAAAAATCCTGAGTGTGTTTCATAGTGCCTGACACATAGAAAGTGCTCAGTCAATATTTGTTGATTAAGCCGTTGTAATTCTGTGAATCCACTTTTTTTTTTTTTTTTTTTTTTTTTTAGGATTATTGTCCCCAGCTGGGTGTGGTCTCATGCCTGCCTATAATCCCAACACTTTGGGAGGCTGAGGCAGGCGGATTACTTGAGCCCAGGAGTTCCAAACCAGCCGGGCAACATAACGAAACTGTATCTCTATTTATTTAAAAAATTTTTAAAAATTAAATAAAAAGATCATTGTCCCCAGAAAAGCTTCTGTGGGCTGGACAGACAAATGAGAAAATTTCGGGTAATGTGTTAAGTTTTTCATAAAGCTAAATTTATCCAGCCTAAAAGACTTCTATTTTGAGGCTGTTCTTTCTAATTTGGGGTATTAAAAGTACCTTTATTTTATAGTAATTGATGTGACTGTATAAACTAAATTGACTCCCCACCCCGTTTTTATTGAGTGGGCCTTTTCATCTCTTGCCTAGCTGACTCTGGCAATATCCTTCCTGAGCCCACTGTTTCCCCCTTATCTATCAGGACTTTGAGTTACAAGAAACAGAAGTGGATCCTAGATGATGCAGGCCTTTCCTCAAATATAGAAAAACTATTTGGAAGACCATGGGTCTAAATGCAAAGTGCTATCCTGAGTTGGATCCTGGAACAAAAAAAGGACATTAGTAGAAAAACAGGTGAAGTCCACAGTTTGTCTTTTTGTTAGTGGTAATCTACCCATGTTAAAGTTGCAGTTATGATGAATGTACCACGTAGATGTTAACAATGGCAGAAATCAGGTGAAGGGCATGGGAAGCCTCTACTGTATTACTTTTGTCACTTTTCTGTAAATCTAAAATTACTCTGAAACAAAATTTTGTTAAAAAAGGACAGATGCTAACAATCTATGCATTCAGTAATTCATTTGACCAGGGTTACTGTTGAAAAATGTAAATCAGAGCGTTTCCATATCCTCCTTAAAACCTTTCAATGGATTTCCATTGCACTGTGGATTAAATCCAAAACCTGTACCAGGCCCCCATATACTGGCCCTGCTTCTGTCTCTGAGTTCATCTATACTTGCCCAAGCTGCCCTTGGTGAGTGACTGGTCACTTTACTCAGGTCACACTGGCCTTCCTACAGTTGACAAGGCCAGACTGGTGCCACCTTAGGCCTTTCCACAGGCCTCCTCTTCATCGGCCTCATCTTGCTATTTAGAGCCCTTCTATGGCATCTCCACTGCCCACCCACTCCACAGTAGCTCTCCTGCTCTGCCTGTCACTCTCCTTTGCATTGGTTTGTGTTCTTCAAAACACTTATCACCATCTATCAAACTGTTTACACTATTTACTTGCTTATTATATATCTGTGCGTGGTCTTTCCGCTGCCTCTGGGATGTCAGCTCCACGAGGGCAGGGGTTTTGTTGCTCATTGCTGTAACTCCAGCACCCAGAGCAGTGTCTGGCACATAACAGGGGTACTGTAGTTATTTGCTGAATGAATGAAAGAGGGGTCATTTCATCCAGGAAGACTTCCTGCTCTCTGGTCAGGGCTCAGAACCCCCTTTTTAGCTCTCATGGCCTCCCGAACCTCCCTCTCCCACAGCTCCTGCCCCACAGGCTGTAACTGCTGGTTGACCCACTGTATTCTCCACTGGGCCCTGGACTCTGTGGAGTGAAATGATATTATGATCTTTGTCCACCCAGCACTGGCAGAACACTTGGAACAAAGTTGGCAGTCAGTGCCTGGGACCTCATCAGGGCTGCTGCGGGGACACTTGCTGGTTGACTTCTGGGAGTCAGGTGAAGCTGAATTAATTAATTATTTTTGAGACAGAGTCTCACTCTGTCATTCCGGATGGAGTGCAGTGGCACGATCACAGCTCACTGCAGCTTCAATCTCCTGGGCTCAAGTGATCCTGTCACCTCAGCTACCTAAGTAGCTGTGACCACAGCAGTGTGCCGCCATACTGGGCTAATTTTGTTGTTGTTGTATTTTTTGTACAGATGGGGTCTCACTATGTTTCCCAGGCTAGTCTCAAACTTCTGGACTTAAGTGATCCTCCCCACTTGGCCTCCCAAAGTGTTGGAATTACAGGTGTGAGCCACCGCACCTGCTCCGGTGAACCTATTTAAAGGAGGCCAGTCACTGGCCACTTCATTCTCTTTGTGCTGTCAGTGCCAGGAGTAGAATACACTCTATGTGTCCCTTCTGAATGAATTAAAGGAGGAAATGGGAAAAGCAATCTGGCTATGGGATCTGAAGGGGATTTCAGAAATGGACCTTGAAATCTGGCCAACATCTGAGTTCGAGTTCTGCCTGCTCAGTGGACCCAAAGGAAGTGTGAATGTGGGGGCTCAAGTTCATCTGTCTTGGCTTCGGGTCAGTTCTTCCACTGTTTTCATCTCCTAGATATTTTCTTGGACCACTTGTCAGCCACATTTTCTACAAGTAGTGTTCTCGGCCTTGCTGCTTTCCTTTCATTTCAGTCCCTTTCACCCCTTCTCCCTCTGTGGCGGAGCAAGAGCCTTTTCCACTCTGCAGACCCATAGCTGCAGCTGCCGCTGCCCTGGGAACCTGGCTCAGCCATCACTGCAATGCACGGGGACGCCAGACCGTGACACCTGACCTCTTTCTCCAACTAAGCACCAGTCCTCTCTCTTCTCGGATTTAAGCAAGAAACAGCATAGAACTGTGGAAAGGGTGTGTAATTCAGAGTTCTACCAAACTAGTTCTAAAATGTGAACTCAAGGTGCCGATAGATGTGTTCATTAATTTGTGGTGATCAGTACACGACATAGACCTATACCAAATCATCATGCTGTACACCTTGAACATATAAAATTTTAATTTGCCAATTAAGTATTTTCAATAAAAATAAAATAACCCCTTTTTAAAAATGAAAATAAAAATAAATGACACATTTAAATTTTCTTCAAAAATACAAAAGAAGCCCTGCCTCATAACATGCGAGTGACCTTGGGCAAGAAATTTAACTTTTCAGGGCCTTGGCGTCCTCATCTACAGAGTGGGGATGTGCCTGTAGTTGTACACACATGTCCGTGCATGCATGTGTGCACACACACACACACTTCATGTAGTTCCCCTTCTTATCTACCCTTTGATTTTAGCTTACATCTTATCTGCTTCATCTAAACTAGATTTCCTCCTTCAGTCTCAACCCTGTATGAGTTTTCTTCATGGCACTTACCACAATGTATAATTAATTGATTTATATATCTTTTATGTTGTCTTCCCCATGAAAGTGCAGATAGGAGGAACAGCTATGTGTCACTACTGTATCTCAGACACTGAAATAGTGGATAGTATGTAATCATATGTACTATAAAAGTATATACAAAGTAGAAGTAGCTATACAATTATAAGTATATACTTACGCAATATAATTATGAATAATTTTAAAAGTTTGACAGTTGGTATATAATTATATCACTATTAATGCTCTCATTATTTTTCTGAACAGTGGGGAAATTATTGGAAAGAAGGAAAAAGAAAATCTCTGGGCAAGAAGGTCCCCTTTTGTTGGTTAATGGGGGAGGGTAATGCAGATTCGCAAAGGTCAAACTGTGGTCTCCGGTCCTGGCCAAGAAACTCTTATCTTCCAATGAGAGGTGGCATGTGTTTCAGAGGTTGTCAGTTTGTGACTGGACTCCGAGTTTCACAAGTTAAAGTTTCTTGGAAATCTCTTCCATTTCAGCCTACTCATGTAGTTTCAATTTATTTCAGTAATGAATTCCGTTGGCATTTTCCCTCTGGAACCCTGGTATTAAAACAAACGTGACAGAGACTCCGCTCGCAGGTACAATAGCGTGGGAACAAAATGAACTTCGATGTACAATATGACTCCCAATATTGGTTCAGCCACAGCGTGACAGTTCCAATGAGTAAGAGCAATGGGAATCTCGTTAAGCCTCACAATTTAGCACCAGCCTTCAGGAGAGGAGAAATCATGTCTGATCGTACTGTCCTGTTAGCCTTGTAAATGTGCAGGAGAGAGGAATTGGGAGGTGAGGGGTGAGGGGCAGGGCGGGAGGTGGAATATATAAATCAAGAGAGCAGGAATATTTATCCCAACTTTTTGATTGTTTTCTGATGGATCTGAAGAAAGACTAATTTATTAAAAAGGATTTATAGGAGAAG
The DNA here is from genome assembly GCF_024542745.1 of Macaca thibetana thibetana. Classification (NCBI taxonomy): domain Eukaryota; kingdom Metazoa; phylum Chordata; class Mammalia; order Primates; family Cercopithecidae; genus Macaca; species Macaca thibetana. The sequence goes on from NC_065583.1 coordinate 35,746,967, forward strand.
TAAAGTAAGGTCATGGTCAGAAGGTTCAGATGGGTGGTGAAAGAATTATTATTAGTCAGTAATCATTCAATTATTGAGCATCTACTATGTGCCAGGCACTATTCTAGGCGTTGATGAAGAAGCCAGACAAAGTCCATGCTTATATTCCAGTGGGAGGAGACAGACCACAACCAAACAAGCAAGCTAATGGATACCTTCTGTAAAGAATATAAAACAAGGTAACATTACAGGCAGTTACACTGAGGGAGGCAATAGAGACTGCTTTAGATTGATCGTCAGGAAAGTCTTCTCTGAAATTGTGACATATAAATGATAACTGGATACTTGGATGAAGGCAGCTGCAGAGAGATGGAAGGTAATAGCATCTCAACTGAGAAACAGAATGAGCAAAAGCGGAAATGAGCTCAACATTAGGGAGAAATCGAAATATTGACCAATCCTTCTAAATACAAAAATACAAATAATTACCACTTCTACATTCTTTACTATTTACTAGTGATGTTTATTATTTACCAGCTAAGTGCCTAGGACAAGTTATTTGATCCTTCTAACTCAATAGCTATAATATAGCAGTAGTAATGACTGCACGCCTCATAGCCTGTTATGAATTACATATGATGGCAATAAATGCCAGTAATTGTTGAGTGAGTGTGATGTGCTGGGTAGTATGTTAAGTGCTTCACATATAATAGCTCATTTAATTTTTTGATAATATCCTTAATAAGACAAGAAGTATTATAATCCCCTTTTTGTGGATGAGGTGCTTGAGTACAGAGAGGATGAATAATTTGCTTAAGCTCACCCAGCAAATGAGTGGCAGAGATGGGATTTGAACCCAGACACCCTTCTTCCAAAGTCCTCAACCTTAACCCATGTCTTCCAGATGTAGAAGTCTTGGATCAGTGCCCATAAGGTACCTAGCCCTGTGCCTGCAGTGGTAGCCCTCAATGCTTTTAGCTCTATCATTACTACATACATTGCTTTTCTTCTACCTCCCGGCAGCCTTGAGTAATCTTGGACTCTGCATTTTAGAATGTGACATTCAGAAATCAATGATTGCCAAAGAACTGGAGCTGGAAGCCAGATCTTCTGATTCCAAATCCCCAGGGTCTTTTTCCTACAGTGAGCATCCCTGGAGTTTTTGCTTATTATAATTGGGCATCTTTTGAAAGGAATCCTCAGAAATACACACTGAATTTGCTTCAGTAGATCCAGCTGTTTGCAAAACAATAAGTTCAATTTTCTTCCTTAATACTGCTTCTATTAACATTTAAAAGATCCCTTCATATTCATAGTTCCTATTTTAAGTCAAAAAAAAAAAAATTGTCAGAGCCTTTCAGTGTTCATCAGCTGATGAAACCCACCAGGATTCTGATCGACACCTCCTCTGCCACCTGTCAGCCCCAGCGTCACTCTCTGTGCCTGCCTTGCTCCTCCTTGTGTACATCCTGGGAATTTCCAGGCTTCCTTGAGACTTCATAGGTAGGACTCTTTGTTCCTGGGGAGTTTGCTTTTATTTTCTTGTACATGGTCATTCCTATTCTCTTGGATTCCTAGAGCTGAACTTTAAACTTGAAAAACTTTTTTTTAAAAAGTAATCTTTTTGGTTAGGATTGTCCAAATTTAGAATCGACTTCTGAGACTGGAGGAAAGTGCATCTCATATCATTGTCTTATGAGGCAATCACAGTTGGAAATAGGACAAAGGAGACATGACAGGTAAAACAGCTAGAGCATCTTCCTCATAGAACTGATAAGGCTGGAGCTTCCTCTGATCTTTCTCTGAGGTTGGTGCAGACTTAAAGCTGCAGTCCAGACCTTTCCTTTTAATGTGAGACTCCACTTAGAAGTCTAGCAGGCACCTCAAATCTAACATGATAGAAACAAACACCAGAACTTCATCCTTAAATTTGCTCCTGTCTGTCTTCCCTACATCTGCTAATAACAACTCTGTCCTTTGAGGCACTCAAACAAAAATCTTGCTCAAGTAAAAAATGTCTGGCTCCTCTAACACTCTGTCCCCAATACCTATTCTTCTTCCCCAACACTTCTCCCTTTCTTCCAGGACCCCATGTCAGATTTACCAGGAACTCCTATTGGATTTTACCTTCAAAATACATCCAGAGGCTGACCATCTCTCCTACCACAGGTCGAGTCACCACCCTCTCTTGGTTTCTGTGGTCTCCCTTATTTATACTCGATGTGGCAGCCAGAGCGATCTTTTTATTATGATGATGATTTTTTTTTTCGAGAGGAAGTCTTACTCCGTCACTCAGACTGGAGTGCAGTGGTGTGATCTCAGCTCACTGCAACCTCCACCTCCTGGGTTCCAGCGATTCTCCTACCTCAGCCTCCAAAGTAGCTGGGCTTACAGGCGCCTGCCACCATGCCCAGCTAATTTTTGTATTTTTAGTAGAGATGGGGTTTCACCATGTTGACCAAGCTGGTCTCGAACTCCTGACCTCAAATGATCTTCCCGCCTCGGCCTCCTAAAGTGCTGGCATTACAGGTGTGGGCTGCTGTGTTCCGCTAGGGTGTTCATTTTAAATCTGCATCAGTACATACCCCTCCTCTGCTCAAAACTCTCCAGTAGCTTCTGTCTCTCCGGATGAAAGGTGAATTCTTAAAAAGACTTCCAAGATTCCCACCTTCCCCTATTATCACTCTAATTTAATCCGATCTACCCCCTTGTCCTCTATGCCTTAGCCACCTGGCCTCCTTGCTGCTCCGCAGACCTTCCAAGCACGGTCCTGCCTTGGCAATAGAAGTTTCCTTTGCTGGAAGGCTTTTCCACTCCACAAGGCTGATCCCCTCACCAACTGCAAGTCTTTTCTTAGCCAAACCTCCCATGATAACTTTATATAAAATTGCAAATTTGCTTCCATCCTGTGCTTCCAGTTCCCTCCCCTGTTTCATTTCTCAGACCATGGATCACTATCTCGCATACTATATATTTAACTCACTCATTTTGTTTATTGTCTGTCCCCACGACTCCAACTAAAATGTAGGCTCCATGAGGGAAGGAACTTTTATCTATTTTTTCACTCTATTTCCAGTGCCCAGAAGAGTAGCTGGCAGCTGGCAGACACTGAAACATATTTATTAGGTGAGTGAATGACTGTTTAGGGATTAACACAGTGCCCGACTCTATCTAGTCAGGAATCATTCCGTGACAAAAAGGCAGAAAAGCAATTCAAGCCAGAAAGGAATGTGATTGGATCACTTCCAATGCTGTTGGAAATTCAGGGGAACGCTACTTTAAGGGCAGCTCTATCCAGGAACTCAAATGAAGCCATCAGTCAGGGACTTCCTTTCTCTGTTGTCTCTAATTTCTGCCCTGTTAGCTTCATTCTCAGGCAGGTTTTTATTGTCTCCATCAACTTCAGACATCCATGCTATCAGATTAGCAATGCCAGTGGGGGAAGAAAAGCACCTCTTTTCTAACATTTTCCCCTAAAGTCCAAGGGCACCATCTCATTGGCCTGGCTCAAGTCAGGTGCTCATCCCTGGACCAATCCTTGTGATGCAGATGAATGAAATGCTCCTCTTGGCCAGTTGAATCATCTGATCATCCCTGGAGGAAAGCGAGAGAGTGGGAGCATCAGGCCCACCAACACTCCACAGACTGAGAAGAGAAGGAGGGGTGCCCCTGTAGTGAGAAACATACATAGGTGCCATTACCAGGCTCGTCCTGCATTACCACCAGAGTGATTTCTATAAAATATGGTGATGATCTTGTGACTATTATGTTCCAGAATCCTCAATGGCTCCCCATTTAAATAAATGCTGAAATTCTTGGTCTGGCGTTCATAACTCATCATAATGTAGCCCCAATCTATTCCTCTGGTTTTCTCTCTCACCAAGCACTCCCACATTCTCTTTGCTATGGAAACACTGGACTATGTGCTATTCTTGTACCACTATTTGTTCTTTCATTTATTTATTTATTCATACATCTATAACACTTGTTAAGCACTTACTGTATGCCTCCCAACCCTTGTTCATTTAGTGACTGCTCTCCTGAATGCATTTCGCCTCCTCTATGCATATAAAAGCCAATACACTCTTTATGTCTCAGGTTAAGTGCCACATTTTTGAAGATATCCTCATTTCTCTCCTACCCCCTCCATGCAACTTGAAATTATTTATTCCCTCCATCTCTCTCCATAATACTTTATTTCCTCTCTTGAAGCAGCATTTTTGAAGGTGCCTTGGTTTAATGTTATATATGTAAATACCAATTTCCTCTGTTGGACTCTAAATTCTTTGAGGGCTTAGGCATCCCCTCTACACCATACAGGCAGTTAAAATATATTGTGTACATAGTACATCTCTAATAAAAATGAATGAATAACAAACCAAATTGCCTTAAACTTTCAGTTTCTCTCTTCATCACTGTGGTATGTTTATTTGCATAGCACACATTTGGATTTATAAAGTGTTTTCAGACCTTACATGTTATTTACTTTTCAGAACAGTATTACTGGGTATTATCTCTATTTTAAGGATAAAGAAACTGAATCTCTGATAAGCTAGGCAACTTTGGGCTGCATAGCTAATAAGTGGTAAGGATAATAATTGAATTCAGATCCAATATTGACTCTGTATCAGGTAAAGATACTTTGGTGACTGTGTAAGCACAAAAAGTAATTTATTGGTTAATTGGCAGTAGCCAAAGAACCATGCTTTTTGGTAATCACTCTCTTGGGTCGTTCCCTCCCTCAGCGGCTCTGAGCATGGATGTGTGACTTGTGTTGACCAATAGGACTTGAGCCAGCATGATGTAAGCAGAAGCTGGATAAGTCACTGGTGCATGGGGACTTGCTTGTTTGGACTGCTTCCTTTTGGAACCCAGCTGTTACACCCTAAAAAGCCCAAGCCACGGAGGGGAGAAGAACCATGTGCCCTTCAAGAGCCCCAGTTAAGTCCTCAGCTACTACCAGCATCAACAGAGCATGTGAAGCTCATCCCATCTGGAGGCAACTGGTCCAACTTCTAGATGGCTGAAACTCCAGCTACAGAACCATGAGAGAGAATACAATGATCGTCATTTAAAGTCATTAGGTTTTAGAGCAGTGTGACACTCAACAGTAGGTAACAGAAACATCAGGCCAGCATCTGACTTACTCTGTCTAACCCCGGACCAATCACTGTGGCTGTGGCTGTGGGGTCTTCTGACTCCTGCCAGGACCACAGGGAGCAGGGGAAGAGATCCTCAAGGAAGGGGTATGAGGATTTGTGTGTGACAAATAAAACTAGTGGCTCCAGAGCCAAGTCCAGGCTGCACAAAGGCCACCTGCCTCCTCAGCAGGTCAGGTAGGTGTTCATCTCATTAGGGAACCGTAGATAGTCAGAGGTTAAAAACTTCGAGTCCAAGTCTTTCATTTTACAGATGTTAAAATCAAGGTCTAGAGAAAACCATTTCCAGGTACAAGATCCCATCAACCGTCAGGCCAGAACCGGGGTACTGTGGGCCCTACTCTGGATCTACCACCCCACGTTTCCTCAGCGATGTTGGTTCTCAGGAGAGGGTGGAGGTGGGGCGTGAGGATGTATGTGTGTGCGCATTTGTGTGTTTCCTGGTGTCTGGCCTGGGGTGGGATGGAGGGGCCTTGGTGTGAGGGATGTCACCCCCCCAGAGCTCTGTTTTCAGCACTCTTCTGGGCAGAGACCCACATTCACACACAAATCTGGGGATAGTCAGACCCCACTCAGCTCCAGTTATGAGTTCTCCTCAGCCTTTCCCGACACAACTGGTTGTTAAACCACTTCGGGGTATGTCTCTAAAGCGTTGTGAAATTTTCATCAGTGGGGAGTATTTGCAGTCAACATTTGGGACTTCAGGCTTCATGTAATGCCCTGCTTGGTGTGAATTTGTGGCTCTTTAGATAATTCAAAAGCAATTTTTGTGAAATTTCCTGGAACATTTTGTTTCCTCAGGCAAAAAAATGGCTTTCACTGCATGAGCAACAGTTGTGTGTCTGCTCCAGGGAAAGACAATCAATTGTGGCCTCTGACACATCAATAAATATTGGTAGGGGGCCAGATTCGTTGTCTTCACTGTATCCATCGTTCTCTTCTTTCACATAACTTCCAGAGTTAGAGTTGTAGGATGTTCATCCTGATACAGAATTCAGAGTTTATTTACTCAAACCCATGATCTTAGAGATGAAGAGACAGAGGCACAGAGATGGTTAGAGGTTTGTTGTAGTCACACAGTAATTCTCATCAACTAAGTTGGGATCTGAGCTCTTATTTTTTTTGACTCTGAATCAAATCCTCTTTCCATAGTGCTGCAATGTTTTGGTGACTTCAGTGGCAGCCCTGACGCAGGATAGGGAGTAAGCTTTGGGGAAGACAGATAGGGAAGGAACTGAGTTTCAGAGGAAACTGCCTCTTAGCAGAAGGCCCCAGAGAGTGAAGAGAATGATCTAGATTTCTCCAGTAGAGACTCTGGACTGCACTACCTGTCTTCAGCCACCAGCGGGACACTTGGATATAACATCTTGAAGAAGTTTTTAAACAAGTCTCCATAGGAAACTAGCCATGCTATGTCTCATTTTCTCAGGGCCCTGATCTGTGTCTCTGAGGTTTAGAGAGGTTAAGCACATTACCCAAGATCACACAGCTAAAAGTTGATTTCAAAGCCTGTGACCTTTACATTACCCTGTAGTGTCTTTTAGGGGGCTAGGCACAATCTTTGCTGTCAATGCAACTGAAAGAATTTAGTCAGTGCTTATTTGTTTTAAGGCAAAAAATCATAGGGATATGTAGGATTTGATTTTTATTTAAAAGCTGCATCATGCAGCTGGTTGAGGATGTGAGCTCTATAAGGTTAGACTGTCTAAGTGCAAATCCAAGTTCAATCACTTATGCCTGTGTGACCTTGGGGGTGCACTCAACCCCTCCAAGGTCTCCTTTTACTTCTTATCTATACAATGGAGATAATTTTAACATATACCTTACAGTGTGGTCATGAGGGTAAAAGGGAGATAATGCTTGGAAATCACTGAACATCGTGCCTGACACTTGCTCAAAAATGTTTGCTGTTATTTGATTTTGTAATGCACCGTGTAATTGGTGGGCAGGATGAATCAGGAAGGGAAAATGTAAAAGAGAAAAGACAACCTCTTCTTCATGTTTAACTTGGCGTCACTCACTGATTCCTTTGCATGTCTTGAGCACACATCTACCCCCTCTGGTTGGTTTGATTAGATCAGCTCAGTTCATTCATTCCAGAGGAGAGAGACAGGTGAAATTGTTTAGTGGGAAACCCAATCAGGTGTGCACAAAGATGCATATAAGAGTATAGTTTTTGCAGAATTATTCATAGTAGAGAAAACCCAGAGGTCATCTATATGTTAGTTTATAAAGAACTGGTTAGGCCGGGCACATTGGATCACACCCTAGAATCTCAGCACTTTGGGAAATCAAGGCAGGAGAATCACTTGAGGCCCGGAGTTTGAGACCAGCCTGGAAGACATAGTGAGACACTGTCTCTACAAAAAATAATAAATAAATAAAAATTAGACAGGTACGGTGGCATGCACCTGTAGTCCTAGCTACTTGGGAGGCTGAGGTGGGAGGATTGCTTGAGTCGGAGTTCAAGGCTGCTGAGAGCTATAATCACAGCAGTGCACTCCAGCCTGGGTGATAGAGCAAGACCCTGTCTCTCTCTAAAAATAAGAAGACTGGTTATATCAGCTATGGTATATCTCAGTAATGCAGCACAGCGCTTTCAACTGCTTAGGACAAAAACCTCTGAATCATCTTCAATTCTTTTCTTCTCTCACTCCCTCCATGAATACCATGAGTAAATCTTGTTGACTACCTGCAAAATATATTTAGAATCTGCCTACTTCTCATTACCTCCACAGCTACCTTCCTGATCTTGAGACACTATCATTTCTACAGCAGATGTTTGCAATCATCTTCCACCTGGTTCCCCTGTATCCACTCTTGCTCCTTCCAGCTACAGTGGCATCCTTGCTGTTCCAAGAACCTATTAGTTACATTCCCGCCAGAGGGCCTTTGCTCTTACTGTTCCTGCTGCCTGAAACACTTTTCCCTCCATGTTCTCCTAGATCCCTCCCTCATCTACTCAAGGATGCTTCTCAGTGAGACCAGCTCTATCCACCTCATTTTTGGTTGCAATTTACCCCACTCTGAGTTTAGTATTCCCAATCTCCTTTACCCTGCTCTATTTTTTCCATAGCTGTTATCACTTTTCATATAATATATGATTTATTTAACATATTGTGTTTCTGTCCACTAGAATATAAGCTCCACAAATGCAAGAATCTCTGCGTTTTTACTTCTGCTTTTGTTGCTTTGTGCTGTATTCCTAACACCTACCATAGTTTCAAGCACATAGTAGCTGCTCAATAAATATTTTCTAGAAGTATAAATGAATGAATTCTTCTTTATAATGGATTAGTAAACAAATCTTAAAATTAATGAGGGAGAGCTATATGTATTAACATGGAAAACTCTTCAAGACTTTTTTCATTTCAACTTTTTTAGATTCAGTGGGTACATGTGCATAATATACTTGGGTATATTATGTGATGCTGAGGTCAGGGGTATAAATGATCTTGTCACCCAGGTACCGAATATAGTACTCAATAGTTATTTTTTCAACTCTTGCCCCCTTCACTCCTTCCCCCCTCTAGTAGTCCCCAGTGTCTGTTGTTGCCATCTTTATGCCCATGAGTATCTGATATTTACCTCCCACTTACAAGTGAAAACATGTGGGATTTGCTTTTCTGTTTCTGTGTTAATTTGCTTAGGATAATGGCCACCAGCTGCATCCATGTTGCTGCAAAGAACATGCTTTGGTTCTCTTTCATGACTGCAGAGTGTTCCACAGTATATATGTACCACATTTAGAAAATACAATCCACCATTGATGGGCACCTAGGTTGAATCCATGACTTTGCTATTGTGAATAGCCCTGCATTGGGTGTGATGAAGTGCATGTGTCTTTTTGGTAGAATGATTTGTTTTCTTTTGGATATATGCCCAGTAATGGGATTGCTGGGTCCAATGGCAGCTCTGATTTAAGTTCTTTGAGAAATCTCCAAACTGCTTTCCACAGTGGCTGAACTCATTTACATTCCCACCAACAGTGTATAAGCATTCCCTCTTCCCTGCAGCCTTGCCAATATCTGTTGTTATTTGACTTTTTAATAATAGCCATTCTGACTGGTGTGAGATGGCATCTCACTGTGGTTTTGATTTGCATTTCTGTCATGATTAGTGAGAATGAGCATTTTTTTCACATGTTTGCCTGGCTGCTTATATATCTTCTTTTGGGAAGTATCTGTTTGTATCTGTATTAGTCTTTTCTCACATTGCTATAAAGAACTATCTGGGATTGGGTAATTTATAAAGAAAAGAGGTTTAATTGGCTCACAGTTCCTCAGGCTGTACAGAAAGCATGACTTGGGAGACCTCAGGAAACTTACAATCATGGTGGAAGGCAAAGAGGAAGCAGGCACATCTTACTTGGCCAGAACAGGAGGAAGAGAGTGAAGGGGAAAGTGCTACACACTTTTAATCAACCAGACCTTGTGAGAACTCACTCTCATGAGAACAGCAATAGGGAAATCCGCACCCATGATCCAATCACCTCCCACCAGTCCCCCTTCTCCAACATTGGGGACTACAATTCAACATGAGATTAGGGCAGGGACAAAAACCCAAACCATATCAACATGTTTTGCTGGGGTTTTTTATGGGGTTGTTTTTTGCTTGTTCAATTGTTTAAGTTTCTTATAGATTCTGGTTGTTAGACCTTTGTTGGATGCAGAGTTTGTGAATATTTCCTCCCATTCTGTGGGGCTGTCTGTTTACTCTATTGATAGTTTCTTTGGCTGTTCAGAGCTGTTTAATTTACTTAGGTCCCTTTTATCAATTTTTTTTGTTGCAATTGCTTTTGAGGACTTAGTCATAAATTCTTTCCCAAGGCCCATGCCCAGAATGGTGTTTCCTAGGTGTTCTTCTAGGATTCTTATAGTTTGAGGTTTTGCATTTAAGTCTTTGATCCATCCTGAGTTAATTTTTGTATGTGTTAAAAGGTAGCGGTCCAATTTCATTCTTCTGCATATGGCTAGCTAGCTATCCCGGCACTATTTATTGAATAGGGAGTCTTTTCCATGTTGCTTATTTTTGTCAACTTTGTTGAAGATTATTAGATGGCTGTAGATGTGCTGCTTTATTTCTGGGCTCTTTATTTTGTTCCAAAGGTTTATGTGTCTGTTTTTGTACCAGTACCATACTGTTTTGGTTACTGTAGCCTTATAGTATAGTTTGAAGTCAGGTGATGTGATGCCTCTGGCTTTGTTCTTTTTACTTAGAATTGCTTTGGCTATTTGAGCTCTTTTTTCATTCCATATGAATTTTAGAATAGTTTTTTTCCAATTCTGTGAAAAATGATGTTGGTAGTTTGTTATAAATAGTGTTGAATCTGTAGATTGCTTTGGCCAATAGGGTCATTTTAATGATATTGATTTTTTTCAATCCATGAATATGGAATGTTTTTACACTTGTTTGTGTCATTTATGATTTTTCTTAGCAGTGTTTTTAGTTCTTTTTGTAGAGGTCTTTTACCTCCTAGGTTAGATGTATTCCCAGGTGTTTTATTTTTTGTGTGGCTATTGTAAATCGGATTGTGTTCTTAATTTGGCTCTCAGCATGAACATTACTGGTGCATAGAAATGCATAGTACTGGCTTTTGTACATTGATTTTGTATCCTGAAACTTTGCTGAAGTCAGTTACAGGAGCCTTTTGGTGGTGTCTTTAGGATTTTCAAGGTATAGAATTGTATTGTCCACAAAAAGAGACAATTTGACTTTCTGTCTTCCTATTTCGATGCCTTTTAACTCTTTGTTTTGTCTGATTTCTCTGGCTAGGACTTCCAGTACTATGTTGAATAGGAGTTGTGAGTGTGGACATCTTCCATTTGTCAAGGAGAATGCTTCCAGTTTTTGCCTGTTTAGTATGATATTGGCTGTGAGTTTGTTATAGATGGCTCTTATTATTTTGAGTTATGTTCCTTTGATGTCTAGTTTCTTGAGAGTTTTTACCATGAAAAGATGTTGAATTTTATTATCCTTCCTGTGTCTATTGAGATAATATGGTTTTTGTTTTTAATTTTTTTTATGTGGTGAATTACATTTATTACTTGTGTATGTTGAACCAACCTTGCATCCCAGGAATCAAGCCTTCTTGATCATGGTAGATTAACTTTTTAACATGTTGATGAATTTAGTTTGCTAGTATTTTTTAAAGGATTTTTATATGTATATTCATCAGGGATATTGGCCTATAGTTTTCTTTTGTCTTTGCCAGGTTTTCGTATCAGGGTGATGCTGGCTTTGTAGAATGCATTAGGGAAGGGTCACTTCTCCTTGATGTTTTGAAATAGTTTCAGTAGAATTGATGTGGTGCCAGCTCTTCCTTGAACATTTGGTAGAATTTGGCTGTGAATCCATCTGGTCCAGGGCTTTTTTGGTTGGTAGGTTTTTTTTTTTTTTTTTTTTTTAAATTACTGATTCAATTTCAGAACTGATCCAATCTTGGGAGATTGTGTGTTTCCAGGAATTTATCCCTTTGCTCTACATTTTCTAGTTTATGTTTGTAGAGGTGTTCATAATAGTCTCTGAGGATCTTTTGCATTTCTGTGAGATCAGTTGTAATGTCACCTTTGTCATTTCTGATTGTGCTTATTTGGATCTTCTCTCTCTCTGTTAACCTAGCTAGTAGTGGTCTATCAGTCTTGTTTATTCTTTCAAAAAGCAAACTTTTGGTTTCATTGATTCTTTGTAAGAATGTTTGGGTCTCAATTTCATTCAATTCTGCTCTGATTTTAGTTATTTCTTTTCTTCCTCTACCTTTGGGGTTAGTTTTATCTTGTTTTTTAATTCCTCTAGGTGTGATGTTAGATTGTTAATTTGAGATTTTTCTAACTTTTTGAGGTAGGCATTTAGTGCTATAAACTTTCTTCTTAACACTGTCTTTGGTGCATCCCAGAGATTTTGGTATGTTGTATCTCTGTTTTCATTTATTTCAAATAGCTTTTTGATTTCTGCCCTGATTTTGTTGTTTACCAAAAGTCATTTATTAGCAAGTTGTTTAATTACCATGTTATTATGTGGTTTTAAGATATCTTCTTTGTATTGATTTGTATTTTTATTCCACTGTGGTCTGAGTGTATGGTTGGTATAATTTTGATTTTTTTGGAATTGATTGAGACTTGCTTTATGGCTGAGAATGTGGTCAATCTTGAAGTATGTTCCATGTACAGATTAGAAGAATGTATATTCTGTGATTAATGGGTGAAGTATTCTGCAGATATCTATTAGGTCCAGTTGGTCAAGTGTTGAGCTTAAGTCCAGAATTTCTTTGTTAGGTTTTTGACTTCATTATCTGTCTAATGCTGTCAGTGGTGTGTTATAGTTCTCCACTATTATGTGTGGCTGTTTAAGTCTTTTCACAGGTCTAGAAGTACTTGTTTTATGAATCTGGGGTCTCTAATGTTGGGTATGTATATATTTAGGGTAATTAAGTCTTCTTGTTGAATTGAACCCTTTATCATTTACCCATTGTCCTATTTTACTGTCGTTGGTTTAAAGTCTCTTTTATCTGATATAAGAATAGTGACTCCTGCTTTTTCTTGATTTCTATTTGTGTGGCAGATCTTTTCTCAGCCCTTTACTTTGAGCCTATGGGTGTCATTATGTGTGAGATAGGTCTTTTGAAGACAGCAGGTGGATGAGTCTTTTTTTTTTTTTAAATTCAACTTGCCCTTCTGTGACTTTTAAATGGGATGTTTAGACCATTTGCATTCAAAATTAATATTAACATGTGAAATTGTGATCTTATCATGAAGTTGTTAGTTGTCTGTTTTGTAGTTCTATGGTGTTTTCGCTCTATAGGGTCTGCAGGCTATGTGTTTAGCTGTGTTTTTGTGGTAACATGTATCATTCTTTTGCTTCCATGTTTAGAACTCCCTTAAAGATCTCTTGTAAGACTAGTCTAGTGGTAACAAATTCCCTCAGTGCTTGCTTGTCTGGAAAAGATTTTATTTCTCCTTTGCCTCTCTTGAATTATTTCTTCAAATATACTTTCCAGGTTGTTTGCTTTTTCTGCTTCTGTCTCAGGAATGCCAATAATTTATAGATTTGGTGACTTTACATAATCCCATATTTCTCGAAATCTTTGCTCATTTAAAAAAATTCTTGTGAGGTGCAGTGGCTCACACCTGTAATCTCAGCACTTTGAGAGGCTGAGGTGGGCAGATTACTTGAGGTCAGGAGATCGAGACCAGCCCGGCCAACATGATGAAACTCCATCTCTACTAAAAATACAAAACTTAGCTAAGTATGGTGGCACATGCCTGTAATTCCAGGTATTCAGGAGGTTGAGGGCAAGAGAAATGCTTGAACTTGGGAGGCAGAGGTTGTAATGAGCCACAATTATGTTACTGCACTCCAGCCTGGTGACAGAAGAAGACTCTGTCAAAAAACAAAAACAAAAACAAAAACAAAACAAAGCAAAAACTTTTTTCTTTATTTTTGTCAGATTGGTTTAGTTCAAAAGACTGGTCTTTAATCTCTGAAATTATTTCTTCTGCTTAGTCCAGACTATTGACAAAGCTTTCAATTGTATTTTGAAACTCCTTACATGAGTATTTTAATTCCAGAAGCTCAGATTGCTTTCTTTTTAAGATGTTTATCTTAAACATGTTTATCATTTTCTGGACTGCTTTAGAAGTTTCTTTCTGTTGATTTTCAACCTTGTCTTGGATCTCAGTGAGCTTTCTTGAAATCCATGCTTTGAATTCTTTACCTGTCATTCTTGAGTTTCCATTTTGTTCATGGACCATTCTGGAGAGCTAATGCAATCCTCCGGTGGTATTGCCACATTCAGATTTTTCATGGTGGCAGAATTCTTGTGCTAGTTCCTTCTCATCTGGAGGTGCCGGTACTTCTAATTTTTGTATTTATTTTCCTATGGCTAGATTTTTTCCTCTTCTTTCTTTCCTTCAAAAAGTGAGTGATGTGGAGAGCAAAACATGCCCAGAAGTTCCCAAAATCTTGGAGATGCAACAGCAGATGACAGCTGGGAGTTCCAAGACATATTTTTATTTTTATTTATGTATTTTATTTGCATAGGTTATTGGGGTACAGGTGGTATTTGGTTACATGAGTAAGTTCTTTAGTGGTGATTTGTGAGATTTTGGTGCACCCATCACTCAAGCAGTATACATTTTACCCTCTTTGTAGTCCTTTATCCCTCGACCCCCCACCCAACACTTCCCCCCAAAAGTCCCCAGAGTCTATTGCATCATTCTTCTTTCTTTTTCTTTCTTTCTTTTTTTTTTTTTTTTTTTTTTGAGACAGAGTCTCACTCTGTCACCCAGCCTAAGCTGGAGTGCAGTGGTGCGATCTTGGCTCTCTGCAACCTCTGCCTCCATCTCTCAGGTTCAGGCAATTCTGCTGCCTCAGGATTACAGGCACCTGCCACCATGCCCAACTAATTTTTATATTTTTAGTAGAGAGGGGATTTCACCATGTTGACCAGGCTGGTCTCTAACTCCTGGCCTCAAGTGATCTGCCCACCTCAGCCTCCTAAAGTGCTGGGATTACAGGTGTGAGCCACCACACCCAGCCCATTGTGCCGTTCTTACGCCTTTGTGCCAAGACCTATTTTTAAATAAAAGGAAAAATGAAGTTGTAAAGCTATACACACACAGAGTGTATAACTTCATTTATGTTTTTAAGAAAAACCCCAACACAATTATTTGTATCTTGCATACATATGTATATAAATGCATAAAATGTTGAGAAGGACACATTCTAGATTTATAGTAATAGTTATTTTTTTTAGGAAAAATGAAGACTTTTTTGTTTTTTACCTGCATCTCTAGTTTTTGAATTTATACAAAACACTGTATTCATGTATTACTTTTATAATTTTATGTAGATTTTCTAAGCCGGTGTAAATTTTGAAAAAAATTAGGCATATGTGCCAAAACCTTGGCACCCTTGTTACATTCTCCTAGATCAAGTAACCTACACAGGTTGTTAGCAGAGAGGTTTGAAATGGATCAGGGAGTCTCTGACCAGTGGATTGTTCTTGCCCAGTTGACCTGATCCCTACTTCCCCAGACCCACATATTTTTCTGCGCTCCACCGTGAGCTCTTGGGAGAAGGCTCATGTTGTTTGGGTTGCTGCTGTAGCCCTATCTTCCAGGACCCCGTGCTTTAGACTTAGTAGATACAAAATATGTATTTGTTTAATTGAAACAGCTCTTTCCTGTCCTCTGGAGCCACACAATCACATCCTTTCCTAGTGCCTTCCGTGATGCAGCCTGACTTCCCTCTCCTCCCTGCAGGTGGCAGAGTCTTCATCAGCTTTAGCTAGCCATGCTTACTAGAGCAGTGGCTCTTACTCTGTCAGACGTAACGCATGCTTTCAGTAACTCTTACTTCCTAACCCTCTGCACTATTCTGGAATAACATTAATAAATTAAACAATTACCTGCAAATATAACTTCAAAAAACCAATATAATGTCCTTGCTCTAATATAAAGGGAAATAAAAGGAAAGTAATTGATATAAAATACTACATATTTTAAAAACAAATGCTTGGATGTGATTTCCTAGAAGTTATTGTAAAATGGTTAGGTGTTCTGCCTATGTCTAGGATCGCTGTGATTGGGACAGCTACAAATGCTTTCTGATACAGTTACAGTATTTCAACCAGTGAAATAATTTTACAAAATGGTGGACAACTCTTGGTAGAACTCTGAACAAGACAAAGTACAAAATTTCTTTAATTTATGTGCATTTTCAGTTCCCCAAATGTGCTGTATATCAAAGCTAAGCTCCCCACTCCCACTAATAAAATAAAATGAATAGACAAACAGCTATGTTCTAGGCACAGATAATTATAAACAGGTGTTTTATCTTCTCAGATGTCTGAGGTGAGGGACAATTTTTGTTGTGTAGGATTGCTCTTCATATTGGAGGATGTCTAACATCCCTAGCCTCTCACCCACGAAATGTCTGCGGTGTTCATTCATTTTGAGCACAGAACTAAAAAATAAATGTTTCCACACTTTTCCATAATGTCCTCTAAGGGGCACTACTGGCCTCATCAAGA
This sequence comes from Macaca thibetana thibetana, assembly GCF_024542745.1. Taxonomy (NCBI): domain Eukaryota; kingdom Metazoa; phylum Chordata; class Mammalia; order Primates; family Cercopithecidae; genus Macaca; species Macaca thibetana. Next base: position 35,763,137 of record NC_065583.1, read on the forward strand.
ATGTTTGACTAGCTGTCTAATAGGGTAGCCACAAGTAATAAGTGACTACTGGCCTTGAAATGTAGCTAGTGGGACTGAATAACCAGAATTTTAATTTAAACCTGGACAACAGGGAGACACTATGTCTATAAAAAAATTTTAAAAATAGCCAGGTTTGGTGGCACACACCTGTGGTCCCATCTACTCAGGAGGCTGAAGCAGGAGGATTGCTTGAGCCTAGGAGTTCAGGGCTGCAAGTGAGCTATGATCGTGCCACTGCACTCCAGCCTGGGCAACAGAGTGAGATCCCGTCTCAAAGAAAAAATTAAAATAAAAAATAAAATTTTAATTTGATTTACATATAAATTTTAAAATTGATGATCAGTTCAGTTATTGAAAAACTTTTAAATATGATTGGAACAACTTGGGTATGTGAATCTACTGTGTCAATATAAATTTTATGAAATCTGAATAGAGATCAAATATTTCTAACAGAAAGTCTAGTGAATGAATTGAGATGCTCTCTAAGTAAAATACACATAGGAATGAAAAGGTTTAGTAGGAAAAAAAGAATGTAAAATAGCTAATGAATATCTTTCTTATACTGGATTACATGTTGCAATGATAACATTTTGGATATATTGGATTAAGTAAATATTAATAAAATTAATTTCATCTGTTTCTTTTTGCTTTCTTAATGTTTCTACTGGAAAATCTAAAAATACGTATGTGGCTTACACTATAATATTATTGGAGAGTGCTGGAATAGAGAAAACTCAGGGCCGTTTTTCAGCCTCTGAGATCTCTTTTTGCTTTTCTGTGTGATAGGAATGCACGGTAAGTTAGAAATCAAGGAGGAGTTAGAAAAATTTGTCCCTTATTCTCTAGTAGGCAAACCAGGGGCTCCCCGGGACAGGGTTTTTGAATAGTAGAATAATCTCAAGTGATGATTATTGTTTAATGAAGTCCCAGATTTTGGCCTGTGGTTTCTGGCAGGGCGGATGTTTTTCCACCACACTCCTCGCCTACTGGGTCCTCTGGAAACCTTCCCTTTACATTCTGACGTGGGGAGTTTGGCCTGTGATGCAAAGACTCCTGCCAGCACTGCTCAGAGGCAGTGAGGAAAAGGCATTTCAAAGTACAAGGAAGCTGGCCTATCTCTACATTCTGGAGATTTACTGATAACGCAGGTGCTACATTTCAGCACAAACTGTGGGGTATCCCCTGAGGCAGAGCTTAGAGAACCAGCTCCATAGGTAGCTAAGTGACACCCAGCCACCAACAGGCTGCACTGATCATATATTCAGAAGCCTGTTATGGATTCTAGAATATGATGAGACTAGTTAAAATCATTTTCTGCCTCATTTTAAAGGAATTGGCTTTCGTTTTCCAAGTGGTCAATTTCATGATGTAAGATAGAAGCATTAATGATGAGAAGCATGAACTTTGGGCTCAGATGACTGACATTTCATGACTGTGGGATGCCTGGCAGATAACTTAACCTTTCTGCACTTCAGTTTTCAGTTTTCCCAACTGTGAAATACCTTATTCTTATGTAGAACATGCCCAGTAAGCAGTAGCTGTTTTTCATTATGAAGGGGTATGAATGGGAGGTGGAGGGAATTTTTAAAGAGGGAAGCATTTCAGAACAGCATCTCCCAGACTATTTTCCTCAGAATACTGACCTCACAAAATCAAATTCCAAAAAGAAAAAGAGTTTTGCGTGCACTGCATTTTGGAAATGGTGTGTCCCTCAGTGGAGATGGACAAGGTATATTAGTATCTTAAACATTCTAAGAAGTCATGCAGTAAAGAAACCAGTTTAACTTGGCTTAACTCAGCATTTTACAAACTTATATTATTAGCATTTTCACGCCAAAATAACTATTAGCTCTGTAAGTTGTACTTTGAGAAAATGTCTTACCTTCTAAGCAGAGCCCCTTGATCCTACACTTTAGATTGGGGGGACTCCCCATCAGAGGGAGAATCGTGGAACAAGTCACCAGACTCTCCCATGACACCTAGGACCACAATGAAAAACCCACTCCTGAGGGAGCTTAGAAAACCTTGGGAAAAAAAGAAAAAGGTGGTCTGAAATATAATAGTCTCTTGAAACATTGCCCTAGAAATTTCTAAGTGGTGGTGGTGGAACAGAGGCAGACTATAAACTTAGATTTTGTTCTTCATATTTTAATAAAGTCCTATGAACTCTTACAGCTCTCTACAAATGATCAATAACTATAATAACCTTCTGCCATAACAATATTTCAAAGAAAAATGCCATGCTGGAGTTTCAATACACACACACACACACACACAGAGACACACACACACAGTGCATGATAATGTATGAGCAGATTAAAAGGATATGTTTAATTTATAAGCCCTGCTCTGATTAGAAATGTTAGATGTGGAAAGATCACTAAAGGATAATGTTCATACTCAATTTGCAATAATTGTACATTTCTTTCAACAAGACACATATCTAATATAATCTCCTAAATCCCAAAATACACATAAAAATAACGTCCAGTAAATGACATCAGACAGATAGGATACAAATTCTACTCCTAAAAAGATTCAGAATACACTAGGGTCTAAATGAAAATGCAAAAAAGCAAACCTAGGTATCTGTGAAGATTTTTTCCCAACTCCCAAGTGCTTGGAATGTGAATATTTTAAAAGAGCATCATTTCTCTTCAATTTTTATTATAAACATTTCAAACATACAGAAATTGGAGGAATAGTCAAATAAGCAGCCATCAAGCATTGTGAACATTTTTTTTCATTTTTACTTTGTATACCATATATGCATACATTATTTAAATAGGCATATATATTGAGGGGATAAACTTTTTAATAATAAATTACAGACATAGATATTTCACCTTAAATATTTCGGCATGTATGCCCTACAAAAGGACAGTCTCTCATATAATTATATAACGTTATCTTGCCTAAGAAAACTAACAATAATTCTCTAGTTCCTTCTGATATTAATACCGACCCTAGAGTAAAATTTCCCCAGGAAGAAATCTAGGTTGATATATTGCACTTGGTCATGTTTCTTTTTTCTTTTTTCTTTTTTTTTTTTTTTTTTTTTTTTTGTTGAGATGGAGTTTCACTCTTGTTGCCCAGGCTGGAGTGCAATGGCGCGATCTCGGCTCACTGCAACCTCTGCCTCCTGGGTTCAAGCGATTCTCCTGCCTCAGCGTCTTGAGTAGCTGGGACTACAGGCGCCCGCCACCAAGCCCGGCTATTTTTTTGCATTTTTAGTAGAGACAGGCATGCGCCATCATGCCTAGCTAATTTTATATTTTTAGTAGAGACGGGGTTTCTCCATGTTGGTCAGGCTGGTCTCAAACTCCCGACCTCAGGTGATCCACCGCCTCGGCCACCCAAAGCACTGAGATTATAGGCGGGAGCCACCGCGCCCGGCCGGTTATGTTTCTTTATTCTCTTTAAATCTAGAAATGTTTCTTCTATCTACAACCTTTTTTCCCTTGATATATTGACTTTCTGATGAGACCTGTGTCTTGTAGGATGTCCCACGGAGTGGCTTTGTCTGGTTGTTTCCTTCTGGGCCACTTAACCATTTCTCTATTCTCTGTACTTCTTGTAAACCAAAACCTAAGCTTGCTTAAATATTGAAGATTTTTGTTCAGAATACTTCATAGGTGGGGTGTATTCCACTTTGCTTCTTCTCCTGCTGTAATTGTAAATAGTACCCCTCTCACCGTCAAGATTTTTATGTGTTTGTAAATGAAGCATCACATCAGGAGACATAATACATTTGTCCCACCGTTAGCAATGTCAAGTTTAATCACTTGCTTAAATGTCCATCAGAGTTTTAAAAAAGTATTGTGCTCCATATTGAGATTTTATAATGAAGGATTTTATTACTACATAAGTCAACTTTGGGTATCACTCTGTCGCCTAGGCTGGAGTGCAGTGGTGCGATCTCGGGTGACTACAGCTGTGACCTCCTGGGCTCAGGTGATCCTTTCACTCCACCTCAGCCTCCTGAATAGCTGGAACTACAGGCATGCCAGGCTAATTTTTATGTTTTTCATAGAGATGGGGTTTTGCCAACTTGCCCAGGCTGGTCTTGAACTCCTGGGCTCAAGCGAGCCACCTGCCTTGGCCTCCCAAAGTGCTAGGATTACAGGCATGAGCCACTGTTCCTGGCTGTCACCTTTACTTTCAATAACCCACTGAAATTTTTGCAGCTGGGTGCAATCCTGAGTAATCAGTTCCTCCATGAGTTTGGCTTAAGTTAAAGTCATTTCTTTTCGCATTAAAATGGCACCCAAAATATATTTTTTACAATAAAGTTGTATGAATTCCTATTATTGAATTCAGCCAAAGGAAAAATGCAAAATGTTGAGGATTTAAGTATTTCCCACCAATTGCATAAGTTTTAGGTATGGTTTACTTAACAAAAACCATTATTTTAATATTAAAAATCAGTACTTGCTTATAAAGAAAAATTTAGAAAAATACAGAAAAATGTGAAAAAGCATAAAAATCACCCTTAATCTCCCTTTTAAATAGAACCACTGTTAGCATTTTAATATATTTACTTTTAATCTCTTTTCTATACAGTTTTTTTTTCTTTTTCTTCTTTAATTATACTTTAAGTTCCAGGGTACAAGTGCACAATGTGCAGGTTTGTTACACAGGTATACATGTGCCATGTTGGTTTGCTGCACCCATCAACTCATCATTTACATTAGGTTATCTCTCCTAATGCTATCCCTCCCCCAGCACTGCACCCCTCAAAAGGCCCTGGTGTGTGATGTTCCCCTTCCTGTGTCTAAGTGTTCTCATTGTTCAATTCCCACCTATGAGTGAGAACGTGCAGTGTTTGGTTTTCTGTCTTTGTGATAGTTTGCTGAGAATGATGGTTTCCAGCTGCATCCATGTCCCTGCAAAGGCCATGAACTCATCCTTTTTTATGGCTGCATAGTATTCCATGGTGTATATGTGCTACATTTTCTTTATCCAGTCTATCCTTGATGGACATTTGGGTTTGTTCCAAGTCTTTGCTATTGTGAATAGTGCTACAATAAACATACGAATGCATGTGTTTTTACAGTAGCATGATATATCATCCTTTGGATATATAACCAGTAATGGGACTGCTGGGTCAAATAGTATTTCTAGTTCTAGATCCTTGAAGAATTGCCACACTGTCTTCCACAATGGTTGAACTAATTTGCACTCCCACCAACAGTGTAAAAGCATTCCTGTTTCTCCACATCCTCTCCAGCATCTGTTGTTTCCTGACTTTTTAATGATTGCCATTCTAATTGGTGTGAGATGGTATCTCATTGTGGTTTTGATTTGCATTTCTCTGATGACTGGTGATAATGCACATTCTTTCATGTGTCTGTTGGCTGCAGAAATGTCTTCTTTTGAGAAGTGTCTATTCATATATTTGCTCACTTTTTGATGGGGGTTTTTTTTTCTGGTAAATTGGTTTAAGTTCTTTGTAGATTCTGGACATTAGCCTTTTGTCAGATGGGTAGATTACAAGAATTTTCTCCCATCCTGTAGGTTGCCTGTTCACTCTAATGGTAGTTTCTTTTGCTGTGCAGGAGCTCTTTAGTTTAATTAGATCCCATTTGTCTATTTTGGCTTTCATTGTCATTGCTTTTGGTGTTTTAGTCATGAAGTCCTCGCCCATGCCTATGTCCTGAATGGTATTGCCTGGGTTTTCTTCTAGGTTTTTATGGTTTTAAGTCTAACCTTTAAGTCTTTAATCCATCTTGAATTAATTTTTGTATAAGGTGTGAGGAAGGGATCCAGTTTCCGCTTTCTAATATGGCTAGCCAGTTTTCCCAGCACCATTTATTAAATAGGGAATCCTTTCCCCATTTCTTGTTTTTGTCAGGTTTGTCAAAGATCAGATGGTTGTAGATGTGTGGTGTTATTTCTGAAGCCTCTGTTCTGTTCCATTGGTCTATAAATCTGTGTTGGTACCAGTACCATGCTGTTTTGGTTACTGTAGCCTTGTAATATAGTTTGAAGTTAGGTAGCGTGATGCCTCCACTTTTGTTCTTTTTGCTTAGGATTGTCTTGGCAATGCAGGCTCTGTTTTTGGTTCCATATGAACTTTAAAGTAGTTTTTTCCAATTCTCTGAAGAAGGTCATTGGTAGCTTGGTGGGGATGGCATTGAATCTATAAATTACCTAGGGCAGCATGGCCATTTTCACTGTATTGATTCTTCCTATTCATGAGCATGGAATGTTCTTCCATTTGTTTGTGTCCTCTTTTATTTCACTGAGCAGTGGTTTGTAGTTCTCCTTGAAGAGGTCCTTCACATCCCTTGTAAGTTGGATTCCTAGGCATTTTATTCTCTTTGTAGGAATTGTGAATGGGAGTTCACTCATGATTTGGCTCTTTGTTTGTGTGTTTTGGTATATGGGAATGCTTGTGATTTTTGCACATTGGTTTTGTATCCTGAGACTTTGCTGAAGTTGTTTATCAGCTTAAGGAGATTTTGGGCTGACATGACAGGATTTTCTAAATATACAATCATGTCATCTGCAAACAGGGACAATTTGACTTCCTCTTTTCCTAATTGAATACTCTTTATTTCTTTCTCTTGCCTAGTTGCCCTGGCCAGAACTTCCAACGCTATGTTGAATATGAGTGATGAGAGAGGGCATCCTTGTCTTTGCCAGTTTGCAAAGGGAATGCTTCCAGTTTTTGCCCATTCAGTATGATATTGATATTGGCTGTGGCTTTGTCATAAATAGCTCTTGTTATTTTGAGATACATTCAAGTTTATTGAGATATGTTCTAGTTTATTGAGAGTTTTTAGCATGAAGCCCTGTTGAATTTTGTCGAAGGGCTTTTCTGCATCTATTGAGATAATCATGTGGCTTTTGTCGTTGGTTCTGTATATATGATGGATTACGTTTAGTGATTTGAGTATGTTGAACCAGTCTTGCATCCCAGGGATGAAGCCAACTTGATCATTGCGGATAAGCTTTTTGATGTGCTGCTGGATTCAGTTTGCCAATATTTTATTGAGGATTTTCGCATCTGTGTTCATCAGGGATATTGGTCTAAAATTCTCTTTTCTTGTTGTGTCTCTGCCAGGCTTTGGTATCAGGATGACGCTGGCCTCATAAAGTTAGGGAGGATTCCCTCTTTTTCTATGGATTGGAATAGTTTCAGAAGGAATGCTATCAGCTTCTCTTTGTACCTCTGGTAGAATTCGGCTGTGAATCTGTCAGGTCCTGGACTTTTTTTGTTTTTGTTGGTAGGCTATTAATTATTGCCTCAATTTCAGAGCCTGTTACTGGTCTATTCAGAGATTCAACTTCTTCCTGGTTTAGTCTTGGAAGGGTGTATGTGTCCAGGAATTTATCCATTTCTTCTAGATTTTCTAGTTTATTTGCATAGACATGTTTATAGTATTCTCTGATGGTAGTTTGTATTTCTGTGGCATTGGTGGTGATATCCCCTTTATCATTTTTATTGCATCTATTTGATTCTTCTCTTTTTTCTTCTTTAGAAGTCTTGGTAGTTGTCTATCAATTTGGTTCATCTTTTCAAAAAAACCAGCTCCTGGATTCATTGATTTTTTGAAGGGTTTTTTGTGTCTCTTATCTCCTTCAGTTCTGCTCTGATCTTAGTTATTTCTTGCCTTCTGCTAGTTTTTGAATGCGTTTGCTCTTGCTTCTCTAGTTCTTTTCATTGTGATGTTAGGGTGTCAATTTTAGATCTTTCCTGCTTTCTCTTGTGGGCATTTAGTACTATAAATTTCCCTCTGCACACTGCTTTAAATGTGTCCCAGAGATTGTGGTATGTTGTGTCTTTGTTCTCATTGGTTTCAAAGAACATCTTTATTTCTGCCTTCATTTTGTTACTTACCCAGTAGTCATTCAGGAGCAGGTTGTTTGGTTTCCATATAGTTGTGTGGTTTTGAGTGAGTTTCTTAATCCTGAGTTCTAATTTGATTGCACTGTGGTCTGAGAGACTGTTTGTCATGATTTCTGTTCTTTTGCATTGCTGAGGAGTGTTTTACTTCCAATTATGTGGTCAATTTTAGAATAAGTGTGATGAGGTGCTGAGAGGAATGTATATTCTGTTAATTTGGGGTGGAGAATTCTGTAGATGTCTATTAGGTCTGCTTGGTGCAGAGATGAGTTCAAGTCCTGGATGTCCTTGTTAACCTTCTGTCTCAATCTGTCTAATATTGACAGTGGGGTGTTAAAGTCTCCCATTATTATTGTATGGGAGTCTAAGTCTCACTGTAGGTCTCTAAGGACTTGTTTTATGAATCTGGGTGCTCCTGTATTGGGTGTGTATATATTGATAGTTAGCTCTTCTCATTGAATTGATCCCTTTACCATTTTGTAATGGCCTTCTTTGTCTCTTTTGATCTTTGTAGGTTTAAAGTCTATTTTATCAGAGACTAAGATTGCAACCCCTGGTTTTTTATTTTGTTTTTGTTGTTGTTGTTGTTGTTTTGTTTTGTTTTCCATTTGCTTGGTAGATCTTCCTTCATCCCTTTATTTTGAGCGTATGTGTGTCTCTGCATGTGAGATGGGTCTCCTGAATACAGCACACTGGTGGGTCTTGACTATTTATCCAATTTGCCAGTCTGTGTCTTTTAATTGGGGACATTTAGCCGATTTACATTTAAGGTTAATATTGTTTTGTGTGAATTTGATCCTCTCATTATGATGTTAGCTGGTTATTTTGCCTGTTAATTGATACAGTTTCTTCATAGCATTGATAGTCTTTACAATTTGGCATGTTTTTGCAGTGGCTGGGACTGGTTATTTCTTTCCATGTTTAGTGCTTCCTTCTGGAGCTCTTGTAAGGGAGGCCTGGTGGTGACAAAATCTCTCAGCATTTGCTTGTCTGTAAAGGATTTTATTTCTCCTTCACTTATGAAGCTTAGTTTGGCTGGATATGAAATTCTGGGTTGAAAATTCTTTTCTTTAAGAATGTTGAATATTGGCCCCCACTCTCTTCTGGTTTGTAGGGTTTCTACCAAGAGATCCACTGTTCATCTGATGGGCTTCTCTTTGTGGGTAACCTAACCTTTCTCTCTGGCTGCCCTTAACATTCTTTCCTTCATTTCTACCTTGGGGAATCTGACAATTATGCGTCTTGGGGTTGCTCTTCTAGAGGAATATCTTTGTGGTGTTCTCTGTATTTCCTGAATTTGAATGTTGGCCTGCCTTGCTAGGTTGGGGACGTTCTCCTGGATAATATCCAGAAGAGTGTTTTCCAACTTGGTTCCATTCTCCCCATCACTTTCAGGTACCCCTGTCAAACGTAGATTTGGTCTTCTCACATATTTCTTGGAGGCTTTTTTCATTTCTTTTTACTCTTTTTTCTCTAACCTTGTGTTCTTGCTTCATTTCATTCATTCGATCTTCAATCACTGATACCCTTTCTTCCACTTGATCGAATCAGGTACTGAAGCTTGTGCATGCATCACCAAGTTCTCGTGGCATGGTTTTCAGCTCCATCAGGTCATTTAAGGTCTTCTCTACACTGTTTATTCTAGTTAGCCATTCGTCTAACCTTTTTTCAAGGTTTTTAGCTTCCTTGCAATGGGTTTGAACATGCTCCTTTAGCTTGGAGTGGTTTGTTATTACCGACCTTGTGAAGCCTACTTCTGTCAACTCATCACAGTCATTCTCCATCCAGCTTTGTTCCTTTGCTGGCAAGGAGCTGTGATCCTTTGGAGGAGAAGAGGCACTCTGGTTTTTAGAATTTTCAGCTTTTCTGCTGTGTTTCTCCCCATCTTTGTGGTTTTATCTACCTTTGGTCTTTGATGTTGGTGACCTACAGATGGGGTTTTGGTGTAGATGTCCTTTTTGTTGATGTTGATGCTATTCCTTTCTGTTTGTTAATTTTCCTTTTAACAATCAGGTCCCTCAGCTGCAGTTCTGTTGGAGTTTGCTGGAGGTCCACTTCAGACCCTGTTTGCCTGGGTATCACCAGCAGAGGCTGCACAACAGCAAAGATTGCAGAACAGCAAATATTGTTGCCTGATCCTTCCTCTGGAAGCTTCACCCCAGAGGGGCACCCACCTATATGAGGTGTCTGTTGGCCCCTATTGGGAAGTGTCTCCCCATTAGGCTACTTGGGAATCAGGGACCCACTTGAAGAGGCCGTCTGTCCATTCTCAGAGCTCAATAGCTGTGCTCAACCACTGCTCTCTTCAGAGCTGTCACACAGGGACAATTAACTCTGCAGAAGCTGTCTGCTTCCTTTTGTTCAGCTATGCCCTGCCCACAGAGGTGAAGTCTAAAGAGGCAGTAGGCTGTGCTGAGCTGTGGTGGGCTCTGCCCAGTTCAAGCTTCCCGGTGGTGTTGTTTACCTACTCAAGCCTCAGTAATGGCAGATGCCCCTCCCTCAGCCAGGCTGCTGCCTTGCAGTTTGATCTCAGACTGCTGCATTAGCAGTGAGCAAGGCTCCGTGGGTGTGGGACCCACTGAGCCAGGCACAGGAGAGAATCTTCTTGTCTGCTGGTTGCTAAGACCTTGGGAAAACTGCAGTATTCAGGTGAGAGTGCCCGTTTTTCCAGGTACAGTCTGTCCCAGCTTCCCTTGGCTAGGAAAGGGAAATCCCCCGACTTCTTGTGCTTCCCAGGTGAGGCAACGCCCCACCCCATTTCGGCTTGCCCTCCATGGGCTGCACCCACTGTCCAACCAGTCCGAATAAGCTGAACCAGGTACCTTAGTGGGAAATGCAGAAATCACCTGTCTTCTGCATCGGTCATGCTGGGAACTACAGACCGGAGCTGTTCCTATTCAGCCATCTTGGAACGGATCTCTTCTCTACAGTTTTATAATATAAATTCTATGTCACAGAAGATAAAATCTGTTATACCTTTTCCTACTTAATTTGTATCATAAACCATGTTTCCATATTATTTTCTTATTTTTTCATATGAGGCAGGAGAATCACTTGAATCTGGGAGGCAGAGGTTGCAGTGAGCCAAGATTGCACCACTGCACTCCAGCTTGGTGACAGGGCAAGACTCTGTATCCCAAAAAAAAAAAAAAAAAAAAAAAAAAAAAAAAGAATAGTGAAGAGGTAGGATCAGAAGATTTTTTTAAAAATCTACCTTTCTACTAAGAAGAAGTATCTCCTCTCCCTTTTAAAAATGACTATATAACTTTTCATATTGTGGCATTTCTACTGTTGAACATTTAAGTTGTTTTCAATTTTTTTCCCAGTATGAATAATATTTTGGGGAGTATCTTTAAATAAATATCTTTCTTTAAAATTATTTTCTGAAGAGAAATAATTGGGTAGAAAGGAATGGATTTTTTTTCATTTATTTTATTCTTGCTTATCAAAGTAAGATGAACTTATCACAAACAAGTAAAATATGATTAAACTGGGAAAGAAGAAACAAACACTCAAAATCCTCCACCCAGTTGCCAGAGGCAACTGATATTAGCGTTTTGCCACAACTTCTTTGGATATATGGAGCTACAGTATTTTCTTTCTTAGGAGGTTTCAAAGATATAAATATTTTTAAGGCTTTTGATAATACTGCCAAAATTGCTTTCAATTTATCAATTTGTTCTTCTTCTTGAAGTGTATTTGTGACTATTCTGGAACCATCAACATCTGAAAATTTTCGCATGAGCATGATTGTTTCAAAACTTCCCATGATTTTAGGTTGGCTCACTGAAAATCTGTCTGTGAACATGGGAAATGGCATAAAAAATATTGAACAAAATGTTACTTGGAAAACTCATCTCCAGCTTTTTTGTTGTTGTTGTTACTGGCGTTCATTTTGGGGCAACTGAAAATGTTTACTTGACAAGTAATTGTGGAAGTCAGCTCACTGGTTTTTCTAGATGAAGATAGGCTATTGGTTATTTATTAATATTTGTTTCCTGGGAGAGATAGAAAAAAATAATCTTCTAGTTAGGAGTTCCCAATCTTTTTCATGGCATGGCATAGATAGAAAATAATAGTTGTTGCATGCCTTGGTCTCAGCTACTCAGGAGACTGAGGAGGGAGGATTGCTTGAGCCCAGGAGGCAGAGGTTGCAGTAAGCTAAGATTGCACCACTTCACTCCAACCCGGGTGACAAAGCAAGACCATGTCTCCAAAAAAAAAAAAAAAAAAAAAAAGGAAAATAATAATTGTTACATTTATATATGTGTGTGTGTATATGTGTATATATATATATACACACACAATTTTTTAATATACATATACACACACAATTTTTTAAGAGACAGAGTTTCACTCTGTTATCCAGGCTGGAGTACAGTGGCATAATTGTAGTTCACTTTAGCCTCAAATTCATGGGCTCAAGCAATCCTCTTGCCTCAGCCTCCTGAGTAGCTGGGACTACAGACATGCACCACCATGCCCATATAATTTTTTAAAAACTTTTTGTAGAGACAAAGTCTCATTTTGCTGCCCAGGCTGTTCTCAAACTCTTGGGCTCAAGCAATCCTTCCACCCCAGTCTCCTGAGTAGCTGGGGTTACAGATGCGAGCCACCATGCCCAGCTTGATATTGTTCTATATGGTGAAGTAAATGAATAAGGCTAATGTAGTCCTGGGGCCCACCTGGCTGCCATGAGGGCTGAGAGATCAAGGTCTCAGTCTCCTGTAATTCATTGATGGTATGTCCCAGACAACTCTGCATCCTGGGGGAGTTATAATGTTATGAAAAGTGTATCTTTCTTTCGCTTTAAACATTGTTTCCCTAGTTCTTCTCTCCCACCTATTTCTTGCACCAGTTACACAGGGAGTTTACAACTGTGACACCCTTCCTTAGTAGAAAGGTAGATTAAAAAAAAAAAAAAGTCTTCTGATCCTACCTCTTCACTATTTTTTTTTTTTTTTTTTGATGGTGTCTCGCTCTGTTGCCAGGCTGGAGTGCAGTGGTGCAATGTTGGCTCACTGCAACCTCTGCCTCCCAGGTTCAAGTGATTCCCCTGCCTCAGCCTCCCAAGTAGCTGGGACTATAGGTGCCCACCACCATGCCTGGCTAATTTTTGTATTTTTAGTAGAGACAGGGTTTTACCATGTTGGCCAGCATGGTCTCGATCTCTTGACCTAGTGATCCACCCGCCTCAGCCTCCCAAAGTGCTGGGATTACAGGCGTGAGCCACTGCGCCCAGCCCCCTTTTCAATATTCTACACAAAATATGCTCAATTCCTTTTTTAAAAGCTTTGTGTATTTGGTTTCTCTCACCTGAAGTCATTCATTCAACAATTACTGAGTTCTATTATGTACTGGGCACTTTGATAAACACTGGAAATATATAGATGGTAAGGACAGCTTCTGACTGCAAGGTGTTCACAGTTAAATGGCGGGAAAAATAGGAAGGGCAAGGGAAAGTGAGAAGCACCTGAATGGCGGTAGGTCCGAAAGTCCAATGGCATTCTCCCTGGGGCAGGTGGGAAGGCTGCCCAGAAGCAGCGACATTTGAGGTATGACTTGAAGGAGGAATGGAAGTTTGACACTCTAAATCAGGAAACAGAGTACTGGATAAGAGACAGAAACTTGTGGGTTTGAGATATGGGTAAGCTTCTTGTTGGTGTAACTGGAACACCAATCCCAGGCAGCCCCTGGAAGAGTGACAGAGGGCAAGGCTGGAAAGGAAGGAAGGTGAGGCTGGTTTTTGAGGGGCTTTGCCTGTCACATGGAACAGTTAAGATTTATGCCCTGAACCACTGGAAAAAATTTTTCAGCAGGAGACTGACACCTGCAGACTTGTTGTTTTGGACTATCGCTCTCACATCAATATGGAGAATGGAATTGGTGGTGAGTAGGGAAGTCCTTGGGAGACAGCTGCAACTTTAAAAACAGAAGTGATGAGGGTTTGACCTAGGGCCAGGGTGACAGGGGTGGATGAAAGAAGGCGGTGGTGATAGAATCCATGTGAATGGGCTGGGCGTAGTGGCTCAGGCCTGTAATCCCAGCACTTTGGGAGGCTGAGGCAGGTGGATCACGAGGTTAAGAGAATGAGACCATCCTGGCCAACATGGTGAAACCCCATCTCTACAAAAAATACAAAAATTAGCTGGGTATGGTGGCGCATGCATGTAGTCCCAGCTACTCGGGAGGTTGAGGCAGGAGAATTGTTTGAACTCAGGAGGTGGAGGTTGCAGTGAGCCGAGATCGCGCCACTGCACTCCAGCCTGGCAACAGAGCGAGACACTGTCTAAAAAAAAAAAAAAAAAAAAAAAAAGAATCCATGCGAATGGCTGTAGGGGAACAGGAGGAGGGGCCAATTTGGGCAACTCAGTGAATGGTGATGCTGGTAGCAAAGACAGGGAGAAAGGCTTTACTCCACTTTCAGCTCCTCACATCCAACCTACCCTTTTCCACCCAGCCCAAGGACACTTTTCTTTACAAACCTTCTTCCATCCTTATTTCCTTAGAGACCACCACTTCTTCCCAGAGTGGCTATTCTGGGATTCAGCTGTGGGCAATTTGCTCTCTAAGCATGAGGTTATTATTTCACCTGTATTAGGTCTGTTCCCTGCATGGGATTGTAGGACTGTTCTCAGGCCCAGGTCACATGCTTCTGTGCTATTCACCCCAGCCACTATTTCAGTGCCGGGCATTTACGAAGTCCAACAGGCAGTGGGGACTTGTGCTGTGCTTGCAAATGAAATCTTAAATATAAAATACATACCAAGTGGAGCTGCTCTGGTTAGTGTAGGGGGAGAAGGCCCAGAATCCAGGACCCTCGGCCTTCTCCTGTTTTTAGCAGCAGCCCCCAAGAACCTCCACTGTACCTAAGACCTCATTTCCTCTTCTAGGACAGAACTGGAAAACTTCTGGTTATGTGGACTGATCATGGGTTTTGAAGTCAGATAGATCTGGGTTCAAATCCTTGCTCTGTCACTTACTTAGGTATAATAGAGCAGACAAATGATGAAGACAAATGACAAGTGGCTCTAAGCCTCATTTTCCCCTCTGTAAAAAATATAACATTTTCTTTGTAGGGTTATTGTCAGGATGAAGTAAAATAATGCATGTAACAATCTCTGGCACTTATGAAATGCTCACTAGATTTTAATTGTCATTGCTAACAGTAAGAAGACACTTGTTAACTAATTGAGTGTCTGATCCTTATTGAATTGGTACATGTTCAGTCTAAATAAACTTCTTCATCCTCAGGTTAAGAAAAGCTAGGGTTGGGGTGAAGTCATGGTGAGCTTGGGATTATGAGAAGAATCAATCTTGTCTTACATTCCATCCACTCCATCAAACCAGAATCGCCTGCCTTTTCATGAAGGTCTATCAATATTTAATGTATGGGTGTCAGTTGCTGTAAACTGACCATACCCCAGCAACAACTTGAATTAATTATATGCAGGAGGAGAGAAAATAAAATGCCTTTTTCTCAGAGGCCCAAGTTTCACCAGCTACACGGAAGGCTGGAAACCACAAGGTGAACTTTCTGCAGATGGAGGACCCCGAAAAGAAAGTGAATCAGAAGAATGATGGCAAACCCCGGAAAGTACGATTTAAAATCTCCTCCTCCTACAGCGGTCGAGTACTGAAGCAGGTCTTTGAGGATGGGCAGGAATTAGAGTCACCAAAGGAGGAATACCCTCACAGTTTTCTGCAAGAGTCTCTTGAACCAATGGATGGTGTTTATGGGACTGGGGAAGCCCCCAGGCCCAGGGAAGCCCCCAGGCCCCAGCTGTACTCCCCTAAGCTGACTGCTCAGAGGATCAGTGTGTTTAGAGAGGGTAATGCCTACACCTTGGCAGGCGGCCAGCCTCTGTTCAACGATTACAAGGCGAATGACCATAAGGTTGGTATTGTGCATGGCACATAGGCTTTAAGGGTAGGGCTTCCTAAAATGTGTTTAGAGAAATGCCTAAATGGTTCAGATTTGTGTCTTGCTCACCCTCTGGTACCAACGAGAGCAATTGGTGCACCAAATGGGAAGCTGTTATTAGACGAATATTTCCGGGGTAAAAATAACATGCTTGTTGACTACTAATTGGAAAGTGCAATGAGCATATATAGTATTCAAATTCCATCCAAGGTAATACATTGTAATTGGATCTTTGACTGAGTTTTCCTGGAATGTAAATTAAATAGAGGTGCAGTGGTTTTCAGGTTGTCAGACTGCGGTTTTAGACAATTATGCAGTCTTTTTGTTTCCTGAAAGAGCTGAGTATTTCAAAGTGCTCATTTTACTCCAGCCAATTATTCAGCTTGCAGTTTATCCATGTCTTGTTTTTTACCCCCATTGCCTTCCTCCTACTGCCTACTTTGTCTCTTTATTTTTCCTTTCCGTTGCTTGTTAGCATAAGCTCTGGGTAGTTGGAGTCCTGGGAAGGGATGGTGAAATGCAAATCAGCCAGAGGACATGTTACGTGGGGAAGAAGTTTGAGCTAATGGTTCAATTGAAACATGTGTTTAATCTATGAATTTCAATTACTTTCCAGTACCACAGATAATCAAAAGTCCATACATGATTTTCTTTTAAGGTAGAACCTGGAAAACATTCACTGATATCCAAAAATTCATAGGAGATGTATATATGCGGTCAGTGGGACCATTAATGCCTTTTTAAAAAAGATAAAATACAATTATGTAATGTATCCATGGTATTGATGAATAGCACACCAGGATGTGTTCTCATCTTTAAAGTGTGAGAGCCAGATAATTACTCTTGAATTATTTTTATTGTTAGTTTCCTAAGGGAATAGGTAATGCATCTATTGCAGATAAATGTATTACTGGCTTTACTGGCATTGGTAATTATAGGCATGTTCACAATTACCAAAGATAACAGTAGGCTTGTTTTTGATATTAAAGGGGGCTGAAATGAATGACCTCTTATCTTAATGGGGTGACTTACGCATTACAAAGTGTCGTCACATGCTATCTCTGTCTGTATCAATGGCATTGGGTCTTCACCATAACCTTGGGGAGAAAAGCCAAAGTATGGTCATTCCCATTTTGCAGATGAGAAAAATTGAGGGCCAAGTTGTTAAGGGATCCATCTGATACTACAGGATCATTGGGTACAGAGTCAGAATAAGAATCCAGATCTGATTCTACAGATGTTTTTCTTTAGGGCATGTTCCTTTTTTCAGAGAACCATATTATTACATGATAATAATAGCTACCATTTGTTGAGTGCTTATTAGGTCCTAGGTACCTGGCTAGTCTTGTACTTACACTATTTCTTTTGAACTATGTCTTACTTGTAGATTTAGAATTCACAAAGTCACAGTTCATTCAAACCTTATACAAGGCCACAGTAGATACATTTTGGGTTGCTTGATCTTTATAAGTCATGTGCTAAATTTAGCATTGGTGTAAATGTATAATTTTTTTTTTCTTTTTTAGAGACAGGGTCTCACTGTGTCACCCTGGTTGGAGTGCAGTGTTATGATCATAACTCATAGCAATCTCAAACTCCTGGGCTCAAGGGATCCTCCTGCCTCAGCTTCCCTGGTAGCTAGGACTATAGAATTTATAAATCTAGGTAAATGAGTTTCCATGGCAGCATGGCTCCGTTGGTTAAAACACAGTACTCTATGAGTTTTAGAGGCCACGTTGAAGGTCCAATTCCTGCTTGGCCTCGTTATCTCTGTTTTCTTTGTTTCCTGATCAAGTTCCCCATCCCAATCATAGCCAGCTTCTGAGCATGAGAGTGGCCAGGATGGATTCATGCAGCTCCATACCCTGGAACCGTTTGTCAATGTGGTATTTATGAAAAAGAAGAAAATGAGAGCTAATGTCATGACTTTTCAATAACGAATCCAAGTGTAAAACACCTCCTAGTAAATAGTGACTATGAGACTACATTGGGTAGCAATTAAGTGCAATAATTGAAAGCAAGGGCTCTGAACTCAAACAGATATATGTACACCATTGTTCATAGCAGCATTATTCTCAATTGCCTAAAGGTGGAAAGAACTCAAATGTCTATAGATTGATGAATGGATAAACAAGATGTGGTTTGTACATACAACACAATATTATTCAGCCTTGAAAAGGAAGGACATTTTGACACATGCACAACGTGGATGACCCTTGAAGACGTTATACTAAATGAAATAAGCCAGTCACGAAAACACAAATACTGTATGATTACACTTATTTGAGGTACCTAGAGTAGTCAAAATCATAGAGACAGCAAGCAGAATGGTGGTTGGCAGGGGCTGGGGGCTGGGGGCAGGGGAGAAGAAGAGTCATTGTTTCAATTTGGGAAGAAGAAAACGTTCTGGAGATGAATGGTGGTGATGGCTGCACAGTAATGTGAATGCGCTTAATGCCACTGAATTATACACTTAGAAAGGGTTAAAATGGTAAATTCTATGTTATGTACAGATTACCATGATGATAAATAGATATATTTTATATATGTATATAAAAAACAGGGCTTTGATGCCAGTCAAACCTGAGCTTGATGTTCAGTCCTACCCATTTACTGCCTAAGCTTGAACAAGCTAGTTAACTCTGTTGACCTTCGGCATCATTGTGATATGAGGGGAATCAAAGGACTTGCTTAAGAGAGTTGTTGTGATGATTTTAAAAGATAATACATAAGAAGCTCTTAGTATTGTGCCTGGCACATTTTATGCACTTAGCAAATGTTACCCACCATTGTAATAACGAGCAGGTTCTTATCAAAGAAATGTTGAGTCTTTTAAATTTTGTGTGATGGGTAGAGGAAAAGGTTATAAATAATTAAAATATTTTAAGCAATTAAAACTGAAGTTTATAAGGTTCAAAGAAAATGGAAGGGAAAAGGAAGGGAGGTAATATTTACTGAACACCTACTTTAAACATATTGCATAATTTCATCTTCACAAGATTTCTATGAGAGTTTTACAGATTGGAAAAACAGAAGTTCATAAGGGTTAACTAACTTGCAAATCTCACACAGTTGTCAAATAACATTTTAATACAATTTAAACTCAGGTCTGTCTATCTCCAAAGCCACTGAATTTCTAGTACCCAATAAGGCATTTCTGCATTTAAAAACAGAACAGTGGAAAGATTTAATAGTGCCTGATCAATAATCTCTAGGCATGTTGCCACAGACAAAAGAGTATTTACAAGTGCTCAATCACACAGGTTGCCATTCTGTGCACTAGGAGGAAATGAAAAATTCTTGGCTCTGTCCTGGCCCTCTATCATGTAGGAGTGGGTGTTCCTCATTGACATTTGATGTAACCACATAATGTGAACTTTCATTACACCCAGAGAGTTTCCTTAGACACAAGGAAGAATTTGCCTATCAGGGTAACTAAAACTTTTACACCTTAAAAGTGATTTGAGACCCTCCATCTTTGGGGTACATCAAAAAATAAACTTGCTATCTTGGGTGTCTCACTGAGCAGCTCAGAAACAGGGGTTTGGAGTAGGTGATCTCAGATTCTCTTAGCATATTGAGAGTTTTGTCTTGAAAAAAAGAAATCAGCTCTAGAAATGAAAAGCTTCCTAGTAACTGAACCTCATTGGCTATTACTAGAAGTAGAAATGGAACCTTCCAAAAGTACCACCATCCTTATCTTCTGATATTCAGAAACTGATAGTCCAGAGTGTGAAATAAGAATCCAGCCTGCATAAAACAATAGGAAATGGAAGCTGCTACACGATCCCTTGAAGAAAGGGAGAGAAAATAGGACCAGATAGGAAGCTTGTGGCTTAATAAATAATTATTGCAAACTCCATGGGTGTTTCAAGAAAGAGAGCCTGAATATTGAAGTCTTGCTCAAGCCAGGTTATGGCTGAATATACAAGGGCCTTAAATACAAGACTGCTTAACTGTAGCATATAAATAGATTTGGTTTATACAGTCTTACAAGCAGGGCAGAATATTTCATGCTGAGGTATTTAGTTGTGTAGTATGATTGTGCATGCACTACAGAAGAATAATTTTAAATAACAACAATGGCAACAGTACTCACAATCTGCATAGTATCTCCAGCTTTTGTGAACACTGTTTTACAGGTTTTTCATGGCACCTCCCACCCCCAGAAGTTGACACAGGAACCTTGCTCAATCAGCAGAGAAGCCAATAGAGTGTTGGAGAAGGTACTGAGACTTGGGTTCCTAAGTATGAACTCTTACATCGCTAGGTTTAGGGATGTCAGGGAGGCTGGGGTAATTGGAGGGCACTCAAGAGTCTCAGGACAACACATGTTTACCACTCATTTCTGTATTTTAATTACTAGCTTGTCTGTGGCGATGCTGGATGTCAGTCCCTTTGCAAATGAGCAAACTAAAGTTGAGAGGTTACATGACTTTCCTGTATGTCACAATCACACTACACAACTAAATACCTCAGCATGAAATATTCTGCTCTGCTTACAGAACTGTATAAACCAAATCTGTTTAGATGCTGTAGTCAGGCAGTCTTTTATTTAAAGTCATTTCTAAACAGTTTCCCTCCAGTCCTCTTTTCTGCACTGTGGTATTGTCCAGGTTTATTCCTGAGCAAATGATTAAGTAACACATGAAAAATCCATGCAAGAGAACAAAAGCTATTAATAATGATGCTTTAGAAGTCTATTTATTGGCACAGACGATTTTCATATTATATAGGTAATGAAAAAATAGGTTGCAACAGAGTATATATTATGATCCTATTTTTTGGGGGGAGGAAATACTTTTAAATAGTGTGATATAGGTGTAAAAATATGGGCTTTAGGATGACAGATTGGATTTCAATTCTAGTCACAGTGCCCGAGTAACTCTGTCACCTTGGTGAGGCACTTAACCCCACTGAGGCTCAGTCTCCTCACCTTAAAATGTGGAAACCATAGCATCTGCCTCATAGGGATGTTTGGGGAGAAACCGAGGCAATGTTGGTAAAATGCCTAGCATGATGCCTGAGACACAAATAGTGCCAATAAATGGTATCTACTAATATTATTATTTATGCTGATAAAAAATTGGAGAGATATTTATATAAAACAAAAAAGTATCCCTCTGTATTTATTAAACACTCATTGTACCTAGTCCTGCATTGGCTGTTGGGGTATGCAGTACAAATAGAAGCTCTAGCCCCTGCCCTCCAGACTCTCATACTGAGTAGTTCAGCTTTGATTGGTCACCAGCAACAGGAAGAAGGAAGCTGGCTTTCATGGCTTTTAGAGAGAGCAAACAGACCAGGGAATGAACTGTGACTTTGGGGTCTGATGGGATCAAAAATGCTGGGTGGTGGAAGTTCCTTCTCTGCTGTTTCCTGGTGTGTTGGACAGGTTCTGCAGCCCTCTACTTGGTGATTGGTGGTAAAGTTTCCATGCTTATTCTCCATTTCTCTAGCCCCTACCTATTATAGATTTTGGAAAGATAATCATCTACACTAATAACCTGAAAATCATTCGAACCCCAATGGACAAGAGAGACTTTGTGAGGAAAATTCTCCAGAAGGAAGAAGAGGCTGAAGAAGAGTCTCTGATGAACAAAGAAGAAAGCTGTGGAGGCAGGGACCAGCAAGATAGACCTTTGGTGGAGGCAGAAAGCACATTCCCCCATAACCGGTATACACAGGTGCGTTGGGGAGCTTGACTGTCCTACTTGGAGTTGGCCCTACAGCAATGGTCTCCAAGCTGGCTTGATTGTGCACTGCTTAAGTAAAACCTTTTAAATATGAATACTTAAGATATCTAAATTTGAAGATATGAGGAATTTTAACATTTGTTATATTTTAATGGTACATTGTTAGCAATAGCAGTTATAAGTCCATATTTCAGAAACTCTAAATTTTTAATTTTTTGGCTGACTTCTTTTTAGATTTGATTAAATATTTATTGTTTTTGCTGTACAATGTGGTTTATGAACAGCTGGTTCTAGAGGTGGAAAAAAATCAGCCCTATTTTCTTTTTTCTTTCTTTCTTTTTTTTTTTTTTGAGAAGGAGTTTCGCTCTTTTTGCCCAGGCTGGATTGCAATGGCATGATCTTGGCTTACTGCAACCTCTGTCTCCTGGATTCAAGTGATTCTCCTGCCTCAGCCTACAAAGAAGCTGGGATATCAGGCATCCACCACCATGCCTGTCTAATTTTTCTTGTATTTTTAGTAGAGACAGGGTTTCACCATGTTGGCCAGGCTGGTCTTGAACTCCTGTCTTCAAGTGATCCGCCCGCTTCGGCCCCCCAAAGTGCTGGGATTACAAGCATGAGCCACCACACCTGGCCTGGCCCTTTCTTTTCTTATAGGTTCACTTGTTCTTCTGTTATTGGTGTTATCCTTGATCCATAGTCTCCTGGAAGACATTATGTAAAGTCATGATTCCATTTGGCAGATCAGTTTAGTTAAAACTAAGGAGTATCCTTTGTAAATCCACTAGACCAGGCACAAGTAAACTGCAATATGTTGCAATGTGCTGAAAGTGAACAAATGAGCTGGACGCCACTGTCAGCAACATTTGAACGTCACTCTTACTCTAGGGTCCCTTGAGTACCACACTTGTCTAGTGACGGCCTAACCTAATATGGCTGTCGGTGTCCACCAGTTTATTAAAAGTTAGTATAAAAATTCTTTTAAAAATGTGAATAAAGCTTAATATCTGCCTAATTGTAGATAAAAAGCAAATATAAATAGTTCCAATGTTTTCCTCTCATACCCCTTAGAAGTGTGTACACACCACCCTGGAAACTATTGCTCAGACATGCTCACACTGGGGGAGGAGGGCTGATAGTCATTAATTCACAGTGTGAGGTTGGGGGTGGAGGAAGCAATTTTGATGAATTTAAGCCAAAAGATTAAAAGCTTGGGTAGCTGGATAAATGAATTTTCTCTCTCTTAGATTCCATCTCTTGGGACTTGATGTTTTCACTTTAATCTCCTGGGATTGCTATGGAAAAATGGGTCAGGGGCTTTCTGGAACTTGAGTGATGTCTCCACTCTGGGAGGGTTCAGATGATGAGAACAAGAAGGTCATGACTGGGCTTTGAGTGATGGCCTTAGACAAGAGGCACCAAAGGCTCCTTCTTATCTCATTTCTCCCATATCATGAGTCTATCTACCTCTCCACAATTTCTCTAAAATCTACTTTTTTCTTTCTTCCTTTCTACCTCTCCTTCCCTTCCCCTAGAGCATAAGCAACTGGGACTCTAGCAAAAGGTTCTGAAAGCTCTGCTCACATCCACTCACGTACTTTCCAACCTGCCCCCACACTCAAAAATATATTTTTAAATGTAATCTGATTAGGTCATCCCCTTTGTCACTGTATTAGTCCGTTTTCACATTGCTATAAAGATGGTACTTGAGACTGAGTAATATATAAACAAAGGAGGTTTCATTGACTCACAGTTACAGATGGTTGGGAGGCCTCAGGAAACTTACAATCTTGCTGGAAGGTGAAGGGGAAGCAAGGCACGGCTTACATGGAAGTAGGGGAGAGAAAGAGAGAGACAGTGCTTGAGAAAGTCCCATGCTTTAAAACTACCAGCACTGGTGAGAACTCACTTATCACGAGAACAGCATGAGGGAAACCGCCCCCATGATCCAATCACCTTCCACCAGGTTCCCCCCTTGACACATGGAGATTACAATTCAAGATGAGATTTGGATAGGGACACAGAGCCAAACCATATCAGTCACCCCCTCTAAGCTTTCAGTGTCTTTTCATTGCTTGGGATAAAACCCCAAACTCCTTACTTGTCCTAGAAAGCTCTGTGTACCCTGGCCTCTGTTGGCCCCTCCAGCATCATCTCTTACACATCTCTTCTCATGCTCTTGGCCCCAGACACACTGCCCATCTCCCCTTCTCCATCCCTCATGTATTATTTTCTCTTTCCTACCAGAGGCCAATTCCCTCTGCCTTGAATGTCCCCAGACTCCCTACCACCTTGCCTTCAGCTTCTGAGATCTCAGAGATCTCAGAAGGATCTTCCCTGGCTTCCATGAGGAAAAAATCCTATAGGATTGACCTGTCAGTGCACCTTACACCCCTCTTCACAGTTGCAATCTTACTTTAATTTGTGTGATTATTTGCTCTTACCAATTAGGTCTCCATGAGGGCAGGCCTGGCCATGTTTACGCTGGGTGCAACATTGTAGTTCCAGTATCAGAAAAATACAGCCTGGCATATAACAGATAACCAGTGAATATTAGTTAAATGTTTGTGGAAAGAATACTGGAATTTGAGACCAAAGTGCCAGCTGGTAAGAAGTCTGGCCATTACCTTCTCTCATCTTCTATGCAGAACTATTAAGAACCTATCCTGGGCCGGGTGTGGTAGTTCAGGCCTGTAATCCCAGGCAGAGGAGGGAGGATCCCTTGAGCCCAGGAGTTTGAGACTAGCCTGGGCAACATAATGAGACCTGTCTTTACAAAAAAATTTTTTTTTATAAAAGAACCTAACCTGGCAGCAGGCAGATGACTGAACATGTTGATCCAAAGCGCTACCTTCCCACTATAAAATTTTTAAATTCTATTATCTATCATACTATATTGTAAGTTGTAGGAGCATGTATTTTCAGAAGAGGACCAGAAATGATAAAAGGCAGGTTATACTTCAGGCCTGATTACAAAAGCAAGAGTAAGCCTGATATGACAATTACCTTTAAGCTCAATTTGGAGAGATCTGTGTTTTTTAGCTGTAATGCTATAAACTAGGACAGAGGTGTGCAGCAGAAGTTTGCTGTGAAAAGTTATATTTCACTTGTCTGTCCTTTAAACTCTGTTTTAAATTGCTATTTGTTTGCCCAATCCCTCATGCAGTAAATGCTCAGACAAGTTTTATTTCAAAAGAGAAGGTCAAAGAACATCAAGGAGCCCCTTCTGACCAAGACCCTCTTTGTTCTGTTAGGTGGAACGGGGCAGCAGTGAGAATCTGATGAAAGAGTAGGGCAAGGCTGAAAGCCGGGCCAGACTTGAGCCTCTGTATTAACTATCAAAGAAGAGGAGAGGAATAATTGAATTGAGCCACAGCAAAAGGTGGAAGGGGAAAAATTTGGCTTTGTGCTCAGTGAATTTGAGGCCATAAATCATCTGGGCTTCTTTATGCTTTATGTGATCTCACTCTGAGATAATAGCAATAATCATCTCATCATAATCAAAAGCATAATAGCTGCCATTTATTGAGGACTCACGATAGCTAGGCACCATGACCAATCCTCCATGCAATAGTTCATTTAACTCTTTCAAGAACCCTGTGAGGTAGATATTATTAAAAGTCACATTCTGCAGCTAGGGAAACTGAGGCTCAGAGAGGTTAAATAACTTGCCAGAGGACATTACAGCCAGTAGTCAAATCTAGGTCCATCTGTTGAACAATCTCATGACCATAACCACCCTATTTTGCAGTCTCAATTGGCGTTGGTTACCATCTTCAGGGCTACACAAGCCTTGGAGTCTTCAGTAAAAGATCAAGCCCCTCTTCTTGGTCATGGAGCTAGTAAGAGGTGGATTGGTGGGTCTGTTGGGTTCTAGAATCTAAGCAATGCTGTGCAACTATGTTCTATATCCTACTAAATATTTTCTGAGAATAATTTAAAAGATAGAAAGGAAGAAAGAGGCTTATAGTATATAAGTCTTGTATAGAGTGGTGCTTATTAAATACTTGCTGAATTAACTGAATGATTAAAAAGAGCATGTTGAGGGTAAGTGGTCAGAGAGTGGTAACCCAGAATAAGAATGGAAACTCCAGTGAAACTTCTAATAATGTAGCGCACCCTAGAACTATATGACATTAGGTATAATTTGATGGGAGACTTGTTCTTATTCTCTACAGCAGGCTTACTAGGTCATTTCATTAATCTTTCAATATCTGATCTGGCATTTTATGCAAATGAATTTTTGGATCACATGTATAGCATTATGGTAGGATTTTACTGTACTTTCCCTTGCAGTGTGGACTTATATTATTAAAATCTCACGGGTATGAAGTACAAAACATAAAACCTAATGGATTTGGCAGGAAATGAATCGTGGCAATTTGTTTTAAGAATATTTTTGCAAATACGTATTATTTTGAATATTTTAAGAGAAGAAAACAAATTCTCCACTGTTAATATACTAAAATATGGTAGCAATCAATAAAATATTAACAAAAGGGTACATAGACATGATTTGAGTTTTTGTCAATTGGGTAATTACTTTCACTCCTTAAATCTAGAATAAATAAAATTCAGTACCTTCTTAGGCAATTTGCAGCATGATGGAGCTATTTTCAAAACTTATGCCTCCCTTTTCAGGGATTATTTTTATTCTTACATTATAAATGAAAGCTGAATGAGTTGGGTAGAGCTACCCAGTGGACTCCTGCTGTCTTGTTGGTCCCTAGAATTTAAGAACAGGAAGGGTTCTCCAGACATCAGTGTTCATTTGTTTATTCATTTGGCACAAGTAGTGTGCCAGGCACTGCACTAGGTGTTTGGGAAGTGATGGTGAAATGGTACAAGTCCAGAGAGCTCCCTGTCTAATCAACAGGAACTTTCATTGGAGTATGGGATACCTGTCACGCCAGGGGCAGTACAGGTGGCCATGGGGGTGGGGGAACTCCTGGTCCAGAGTGGTGGGTGGGCAAGGCTTCCTGGAGAAAGAGCTGCTAAGCTGATCTCTGGGGACAAGTAGGAGTTGGCCACATTGGGAGTGGGGAAAGGTCCCTAGAGACCAAGTACAGAGAGGCCCATGAACAAGATCCTGATGAAAGAAGTGACAAAAAATTTAAATCAGCTAAGGAGACTGGGTTTTATCCTGAGGTTTTATCTGGAGGGCAAGTGTTCATTAAAAAGTTTCCTGAGTGCTTTCTATGTGGCAGTGATACTGCAGGCAACTTAATGAGCATCAGTGGGGAGAACATACTACAAGACCAGAGGCATGGGTCCACACTCAGTTCATGCCATAGTCAGTGGGCTGCTGGGCTAGGATTGTAGTTCTGGGATGAAGAAAGCAGGATGGATTTGAGATTTTCAGAAGCTGAAATGGCCAGGACTTGGTACTGGATTCGCCAGGTTTCAATCTAGTGTCTCCCTTTATTTCTGGGAAGGTTCATAGTCTATAAGGAGTACCAAGATCACCAATTTCCTATGGCTTTAAGGGGGACAGCAAGACAATAGCCAAGAAACATTTTCTGGAGAGCGGGAGTCAATAACTGGAGATTTGTTAGCAAGGCTTAGAAGTGAACTAACTGTTATGGTAAACCTATGATCTGACAGATAATATTGCATTATATATATTCTCTCTTTAATGTTCCAGCTACTCAGAAGGGTAAGCATTATTATTCACATTCTATAAATAAAGAAACAGATTGGGAGAGGCTAAGGGAACTATTCAAGTTGCATGGCTGATGGCAGACATAGCCTCAGTCCTAGTCTATTAACTCCAAATTACAGAGCTCTTAATCACTGGGCCTTAGCTCTCAAAGAGAATAAAGATATAAGTACTGCTAGCATTCAGAGCTAAGCTTTGAAGGATTGTAACATTTATTGATTCATGCATTTCTCCACTCAGTCTCTCAGTCACACAGAACAGTCTTTCTTGGGCACTTACTATGGACAACTACAATGAGGGGCTGTGTACATAGGCATTAGGAGCATGCATTCTGGTGCTCAAATCCCTGGGATGAGAACCCACCTCTTCCTCTTTCAAGCTGTGTGTGTGACCATTGGTAAACAACTTCTTAGTATCCCATTTTCCCATCTGCAACATAGGGATAATAATACACTATCTCACTGGGATTTTGTGAGGATTAGATGGATGATATATAGGAAGCTCTTAGAACAGCACCTGGCACCTATCAGGCATGCTACAAGGGTTCACTCGTAGTATTTGGCAATAAGGAAAATAAAGTCCTTGCCCTTTATGGAGCTTACAGAAAAAACAGGTCAGAGATAGTGACAAGGGCAATGAAGATCATGAAGTCTCAGAATGCAAAGTGTGGTGGCAGGGGATGCCATCTTAGAGATGTCCACCAGGGGAATCCTCTCTGATAAAATTGCTGTGACTGTTCTGGGTCCCAGCCGATTCTCTCACTGACATCCATGGGAAGCATTTTCCTCTATTCTGTCCCAGTCTTTGCTGTAGTCTAGTACTGTTTTGATCTGCGTGTGAACAACAGACTTGAACTGCTACTTTAACTAAACCCTAACCTGTTTCTTGCAGGAAGGGGATATTCCCGAGGACAGCTGTTTTCACTGCCGAGGGTCGGGCAGTGCCACCTGCTCTCTGTGCCACGGCAGCAAGTTCTCGATGCTGGCCAACAGATTTAAGGAGTCCTATCGGGCCCTGAGGTGCCCTGCCTGCAATGAGAATGGCCTACAGCCTTGCCAGATTTGCAATCAATAGTCCGTGGCTTTTGCATGTCCACTGTTATCTTACCCTCCCTGAAGTTCTTTCTAATAAACCACCCCCTTCTCCTTCTGCCTCTCCCAACAAGGAGGCCGCAGTGGCTGCAGTCACTCCCACTGCTGGCAAAACTCAATTATCTGGTGACATTTTGTGAGGCTGGTAACATCTCTGTGTGGGTCTAAGTGGCAGGGGCATTTTCGAATTAGAGTCTGCTTTGAAACTGGTTCTAAAATTATCCTTCCAGGATGGTGTGAGTGTATCTCACTTGACTTAGCTCAGTTTTCTCCTTGCTTCAGTGAACAAATACATGTACACTTCAGGCATCAGGTTGGGAGTTATTTTGCAAAATTATGTGGTGAGAAAGGAATAAAAAAGGCAGGTTTCTGATAAACTGAATTCTTGTTGCTTATAATGCATCTCAAATGATTATTGGTCAAATTGAATTTCTGATTAAGCAGAAGAAGAAAGAGACAGCCAATGCTGAACGCACTAACAGGCCACAGCAAGCAAAATGGGATGTTCATTCTGGAGACAGGCAAGCCAAAAAGCCTTCCCTTTCAAAGTCCTGAACCTCTTCCATGCGGTGTGCTTGGATAATATTTATGCAGACAGTGAGCAATACTATTTCTTAAGTCAACAGGAGATAAGACATTTTTGCGTGCCTCTAACTACTGAGGTTATAAGCCAAGTCAAAGCTATTTATGATAAATTTGGTGCTCAAATATGTGTGTATGATATAACTTCTTCCAGCCCCTGAATTACTACCAAATAAATAAATCCACTTTAAGTCTAGAACCTAGCTATGATCTCTTCATAAAGGACTGCAGGTATTTTATAGATTACCTACTGGAAATCTCTAAAAGAAAAAAATTAACCAAGGCTGATTTTTAGCAGTAATGTTTCTACTATCCATGAATATGCATAGTAAGGATGATTCTTTCCTCTTGAGGTTGGTTATAAAATTAGAACATACTTTTGTTAATGAACTTTTGTAGCTCTAACACCCACTCCCCAAGCCCTTAAGAATAACACTGCAAAATTTATCTCTTGAGACCTGCTGCGTTCTGTGATAATAATTTTGATTTCATAACTTAATAATTTCTCAGGATTTGTTTGTTATTCTCTAATATTCAGCATTTAATATAATTTAACAATGGAATGCTTTTCAGGCAATATAAATACTTCTAATAAAAAAGATTAAAATATTTTTGAAGCCATGATAGTTTTGCCTGTCCTTTCATACTCAGGAGTTACCATATTGCTCACCAGTTTTCTTTGCTCCTGTCCTTAACCATTATACCTCCTGCTTCGGTTTATGTTTTCTCACAGCTGTTGGCTCTTCTGCCTTTTCAGAAGGAGGGATGTCGAGAGTGTATTCTGCTTTAAAATTTTTTTTTTTATGGGAGACAGAGTGTGCTCAGTTGCTCAGGCTGGAGTGCAGTGGCACGATTTCGGTTCATTGCAACCTCTGCCTCCCAGGTTCAAGCAATATTCCTGCTTCCGCCTCCTGAGTAGCTGGGATCACAGGCACACGCCACCACTCCCAGCTAAATTTTGTATTTTTAGTAGAGACGGGGTTTCATCATGTTGGCCAGGCTGGTCTCCAACTCCCCACCTCAGGTGATCCGCCCACCTCCCCTCCCAAAGTGCTGGGATTATAGGCGTGAACCACCACGCCTGGCCCTATTCTGTTTTTTGACAAGAACATTCCATCACAAATATTGTTTGAGCCCCGCTGCACACAGGACAGTATTCCAAAGTGCTTCATGTATCGTGTTACCCAGAGAGGCATCATCCCTTTGGTATCTCATGGGACTTAGTTTTAGAGGAGGAGATAGATACATAAATGGATAACTGAAATGCACTGTGACAAGTGCTGGGATAGGATCATTACAGGGAGCATCTGGAGCATGCAGAAGGGGCATCTAATTTAAGCCTTAGTGGGGTTATGGAGGTTGCCCAGAGGAAAAGGTGTGAGCAACCTCAGCTTCTGTAAAGAGCCTTTAATGTTTTTCATCACATAATAAATAACCTACTAATGATCACATTTATTGTGTTCATTTCACAAGTATTCATTTATTATTGTGGTAGGAACATTTGACATGAGAACTACCCTCGTAATGAATGTTTAAGTTTACAGTATGTTATTGTTGACTATCCACAAGTATTTATGGAGCACCGAGGACGAATCATAGACAAACTAAATGCTCCTGCAAGCTTACATTTTGGTGAAGGAATGTAGACAACTAAATATATAGATTTATGAAATAATATATATGTTTATGCAATAAATATAGCCTATAGAACAAAATATATATATTTATATATAATAAGCTATATATATAACACATAAATTACATATATACATACACACACATATGTAAAATATAGTGTTAAAAAGGATAAAAGGCTGGGCGCAGTGGCTCACACCTGTAATCCCAGCACTTTGGGAGGCCGAGGCGGGCGGATCGCCTAAGGTCGGGAGATGGAGACCAGCCTGACCAGCATGGTGAAACCCCGTCTCTACTAAAAATACAAAAATTAGCTGGGCATGGTGGCAGGCACCTGTAATCCCAGCTACTCGGGAAGCTGAGCCAGGAGAATCGCTTGAATCCAGGAGGCGGAGGTTGCAGTGAGCCAAGATGGCGCCCTTAGGCTCCAGGCTGTGCAATAGAGTGATACTCTGTCTCAAAAAAAAAAAAAAAAAAAAAAAAAAAAAAAAAAAAAGGATAAGAGGATTTATCCCTTTTCTGAAGTAAAAAAGAAAACACTAAGGAGGATGGAGGACTAGATCAGGTTGCAATTTTTGGTCGGGCGTGGTGGCTCATGCCTGTAATCCCAGCACTTTGGGAGGCTGAGGCGTTCGAGACTGGCCTGACCAACATGGTGAAACCCCCGTCTCTACTAAATACAAAAAAATAGCCAGACGTGGTGGCACATGCCTGTAATACCAGCTACTTGGGAGGGCGAGGCAGGAGAATCGCTTGAACCCGGGAGGTGGAGGTTGCAGTGAGCCAAGATTGTGCCATTGCACTCCAGCCTGGGCAACAAAAGCGAAACTCCGTGTAAAAAACAAAACAAAACAAAACAAAAAAAAACAAAAGGTTGCAATTTTTTAAATTAGCTTGCAGGGAGGCTTCTTGAAAAGGTGCCATTTATCAGGTTGAGATTGATGTCTAGGACTACAAACTAAAAATAAAAATAAAAAATAAGAAAAGGTGTCATTTAAAGAAAGGCCTAAAGGAGTTGAGGGAGCGAGCTGGGAAGGTGTCTGGAGTAAGACTATCCCAGGCAGAGGAAACAGCAAATGCTAGACTCGGGAAGAAGAGCGCCCGCACCTTTGAAGAGTAGGGAAGGAGCCCCCGTGGCTGGTCTGGGTGAGCATGCGGACAGCAGCGGGGATGACGTCGGAAGGGAAGGTTCTTGTGTGTCACGGCAGGGGCGCCTCGCTCAGAAGCCACCATGAGAACTCGGGTTTTACTCTGAGTGAGGGCCTGCTGTGGATAGAGCCTGTTTTCTGTTACCGCCCTCCTCACTCCCTTTCAATCCCCCGCCCCCTTGCTGCTGGGGCAGGAGAACTGCAAACTGCACTTCCCAGACCCCCTTGCCCGCTGGCTTCCTGTTAGGTGCGCCAGGACGCTGGGAGAGGAGAGGAAGAGCCTTCCTTTTTTTGAAACGGGTTCCCGGCAGCCTTTCCGTAGGGCAGCTGTAGGAGCAGCAGCAGCTGGAAATGCTGGCCGGCTGCTTGCTTCCACCGGTAGCTGCTTTAGTGACTCTGGTTGTGGGCTCGCTGTAACACCATTTTCCCTTTTGTTCCTCCTTCCTAGGGGTGGTAGTTGGCTACCTGCAATCACAAATCTTTGTAACCAGTTCCCTGTATTTCCTCTGTTGGAAATATCTGGAATGGTTTCTGTTTTCTTGATTGGACATTGACTGGAGCAGAGGAGGGTCATGGTCTGATGATTTATGTTTTAACAGGCCACTCGGGCTGCTGTCTTGAGAGGAGACACCACTGGCAAGGGCAGAAATGGGAGGCCAGCTAGGAGATATTGCAGTAATCTTGGTGGCAGCTAATGGTGCCAGTGTGGTATCAGTGGACGTGATAAAAAGTGGTCGGACTATGGATATATTGTGAAGATAGAACCATAAGCTCTACCGTCCTTTGAACTCAGGAATATTGCTGTGACCCCTTGTATGCAAAACATACATACCTGAGTTCTTTGCCTATTACTGGAGACAAGTTTACACTAAAATATCCACTTCCTGATTTGTGAACTATAAGTATTTGCCAGTGGGTTGGGCAGGGTTAGGGGTAAGTTTAAACAAGGTTAGCCAACTGGTACTCCACTAAGACTACAAGAATCCCTTCAGAGCTAGAAGCAAACACGAAGGTTAAAAAAATATCATCATGATGCTGTGATTAAAAT
This sequence comes from Macaca thibetana thibetana, assembly GCF_024542745.1. Lineage (NCBI taxonomy): Eukaryota > Metazoa > Chordata > Mammalia > Primates > Cercopithecidae > Macaca > Macaca thibetana. The sequence goes on from NC_065583.1 coordinate 35,795,793, forward strand.
AATACTATATCCTTAGAAAGCTAAAAAAAATTTAATAAATACACGTCTTAAAAATGTAACATTTATTCATTCATTTATTCATTGAATACTTTTTTGTTAGATTTCTACTATGTTCTGGGCATTTGTACTAGGTCCTCATAAGACAAAGATGAAAAAGGATTTAGTATTTATCGTTAATGAAATTACAGTCTTGGGCCTCTAGTTGGCATAGTAACTGAATTTGGCCCCACAGTTTGGGGAGGACACTATTGCTACCCTTTGCTACTTAGTCCAGTAACTTTCATTCGTCTGCTTGAGGTCAAGTTAGATTGGCCTGGTTTGGGGGCTGTGTTTGTTACAGAATGTATGTATGCTTTTATTTAAATTATCAAGCACCTATTAGCCTTAACTGCAAGCAAGGCATTGCTCTAAGCAGTTCACACTTAACCGGCTCCTAAATCGTCTTAAAGTTGAATTAATTCAGTTTATTGACCATCTCTTAGTCTCACTCATACTGTTCCTTTCCATGCCATGCTCAGCCAGAGTAAATACACAGGTCCTTTCTGTGATCCTCACAAACATCTTGCCTTACTAGGCCTTTGTGGGTGTAACTGTACTGAAACTGGGGATCTACCTAGGGGACTGATACTGCATCATAGTAATGAGAGGACTTCACAAGACTTCTGTAGACTGTGCCAGCCACTTAGCATCCTTCTTCTGGTTCCTCCTTCCCTCCCTGCCTTCCCATCCCAGCTGACCCTTATTCTTCTTACTCTGTTGCCAGAATGACTCATCTTTATGGCTCCTATTTCCAACTGTGGCTCAGCCTCAAGGCTTATCTACTCTTCACACACAAAGATCTGCAGAGACCAGGAAACTTCTTTCTCACAGACCCCACCCTCCTTGAAGGACACTTGTGGTTTGAAATGGCAATATGTTCCCCTCCCTACCTGCCTAAGGGGCTCTGTGCAGCGGGAAGGGCAGAGTCCATAGGCCTTAAACCTTTGCTCCTATAGCAACTCTACTTTTTCTTCCTTGTTTTCATTTTGGTTTCCAGGTAAGATCCCTGCTGAAGACAGCATAGTACATTTAAAAATTTTTGAAAACAGAGTTAACTATTTACTTTGTGACCCGTACTTTACTTTTCCAAATTAAACTGGCCAAAGACATCATTTAAACTTCAGTTCATAGGTAAGATGATGTTTTCCTAGTTTAACTCTTCTACAAATATGAATTGCTCTGGTAATATATTCATTTAGATGAGTGCTGGCAACATTTATAAAAAAAATTCTGTGGTTCACTAGAGCTTAATCGGAGTGAATTTTATGCTAAAGGTAAATTTGAAAGAAATGTTCGCAGTTGTTTTTTAATCACCTGTCCTCATTAGTTGCATCTCCTCATTTTCTAATTAAACACAGTAATTATAGAGAGTCACATTCATGCAATTATGTGAGAGAGAAATGGAGTTATGTCAGTGTCAAAATTATGGCATATAATTACTGCCTGTGTTAAAGAACACATAAAACCAAGAGAAGAAAAGACCTAGAAACATAATACAGTAGAACTTCCTTATTGCTCGAGAGTTGGGGAAAGGAGGGAGGAAAGGGGCAGTTAAATCAGACCTTGACAAAACTAAAATCTATGTTTATCTCCTTTCACACTATGAGTTTCCTCTGTGGATAGTCCCCTTAGCATCTCTTTTATCCAGCTCCCAGACACATTTGCCTCCATCAGTGATTATTTCCCAGAAGATTAGGACCATTAATTCACACTAAGGTGTAGATGACTGATAGATAATTGACCATGCCTGCTTTCTTAGGTTCAAAGTGTTATAATTTTTGAAGGCCTCCTATGTATCAGGCCATGTGTAAGTCATAAGCAGTCACACAGATGAAAGAGACATAGTATCTTCTCTCAAGGACATCATGGTCTCACAGGGAATTAGAGAATTAAACAAACATTTGCAAAATAAAATAATACATCCATATGAGGGGAAGAGAATAAAGATTGGTTAACTCTCCTTTCATTGTTGGTCTCCCTCATTCAACTTTGAGCTTCTTGAGGACAGGAACTGTGGCCATGCATCACTGTGTCCCCAGCATCTACACTGTGCTTGGTGCATAGAAGGTGTTCTATAAATATGTGGTGGTTTGGTGTTTGCAGAGACATGACATTTAATTGCATATACAGAGCCCTCAGTGTATTGTTGTATTATGGGCCAATGCCTTGTGAAAATGTCACCAGTGGACAGCTTCTAAAATGCCTCCCAATGATCCCCACCTCCTGGTATTCCTGGCCTGTGTAATCCCTTTCCCTTGAGTGTGGACTGGACCAAGTGACTTACTTCTAACAATAGGATATGGCAAAAGTGATGCGATGTCACTTCAAAGATGGAGTTGTCAAAGACTATGACTCTTTCTCTGGCTTTTTGCTTGCTCACCTGTTGAGGCCAACTGCCATGTTGCAAGGTGCCTTATGGAGAGGTCCATGCAGCAAGGAGCAGAAGATGGCTTCCAGCCAACTGCCAGCAAGGAACTGAGGCCCTCAGTCAGCAGCCTGCTGGGAATGGAATTCTGCCAACAGCCACATGAGTGAGCTTGGAAGAGGGTCTTTCCCCAGTTGAGCTTGAGATGACTGCAACCACAGCTGACAACTTAATTGCAGCCCATCAGAGACCTAGAGTCAGAACCACTCTGCTAAGCCGTGCCCAGATCTCTGACCTGTGGGATACAAAACGGTGAGATAATAAATGCTGTTTTGAGCCAATACATTTTGGGATGATTTGTTACATAAGAATAGATAACCAGTACAGGGTAAGACCATCTTCTGTCTAGGTCTTTGTTGATGGAGCCTTATATATCTGAAGGTTTTTCTCATGGAGAAGAATACTAGCAACCATTTGTTCTTTGTTTAATGCTCAATTTATTAAGCTCATAAATCGAACACCAAAAACTAATAACCAATTTTTCTTGGGGCCTTTTAAACACTGATCACAAATTTATTAAGAAAACCACCGTAAACAATTTAAACAAACTGCAGTTAGATATTTGGAATGGCTAACCCTTTCAAACACTTCAAAACCATAATTCACAAACAGATAGAAACAAAGACTACAGAACATATTGCTGTGGTTTCACATAAATTTACTTTAAGGCATCAATATCATGGGTTTGATGCTTTTCTTATTTCTGTGCTTGTTTTTCTATGCTTGTTTTGATATACCCTCAGGATTTCAGTGTTATTATTTTTATTTCTTTCTGGGGTCACACAATTTTTAGAAGGCCCAAAGAAAAGATTATCTTATCAGAACAGCCTAGATTGCAGGACTTGGTTTATTGACTGATTAATTCTTGGTTAGATTTGTTGCTTCTCCCAAGGTGATTCTAACCTAAACCACCTTTTTATAGTAAGCTTTTCTATAGTTCAATGATATCTGTTATGTCAGCAAGACTATTTCAGGCCTTATCTTACGCCTAGGTTTAATTTTGCAACCTACTATCTACCCCTGAAATTGTTTTTGTAATTATCACTTGGCTGTTCTTACATAACTGATTCTCCTGTCATAATCAAATATCGATTTGGTCTCTTAGCATTAAAAACAGACAACTTCCTTATTAGCACTGAGATTTAATCTCCTAGGAGTTGAGGATTGAGTCTGAGTAGTTAGCCTTCCTCTGTAGATTGTCTGGTAATTCATTACACTGGCAAACACTGCAAAACCGTCTTTCTGGTGGGTTATTGTAGGTATTCACTCAAACTGAATAGTGTTTTTGGCTTGCAGTTCCCAACATTTATTCTCCTTAAACAGACATAGAGAGACAGATGACTGTGTGTCATAAACATATAAAGTTAATGGAAGAAATATCAAGCCCTCTTCATTGTTAAAATCAGTAAGAAAATAAGTGTGCTCTATTATATTCACTGTTTTCTATTACAATGACCTTTTGCACAGACTTCATATTAACACATTTCTGTTTTGAGTTATTTTGAATGCATGGCCTTTGATAAGACTCACCTTTTTCCTATAATTCATGATGATGATGGTGGTGGTGGTAATGATGATGGTGGTGGGAAGAGTGATTTTGATGCTCACATTGTAACTTAATCTTGAAAGGCATATCATTGTTTTAAAAAAATTGGAGAGACTAAACTATAGTGTTTAGGAGTGCACATTCGGGTGATAATACTATAAAACGACAATGATGTCATTACTATTAGAGTGACGATATGCAGAAAGAAATGGGGATGTGGTTGGCATGAGGCTCATGGAAGGGGCTTATGAGGTGGGCAGCAAAGTTCTATATTTTTGACCTGGGCCTACATTTTACTTTTTTGGGGGCATATGTGCTTTCTTTTTATAAGGCAAATTTTATTTTTAAAAATTGTCACCATATAGTTAGTGGGGCGCCCTGTATGCTGGCTCCCTTATTCTTTAACCACTGTCCCTGATGTTCTTGAAAATATTCTTGCTTTTTGGCAACAATAGAAGATTGAAGAAATGTTCTGATTTATTTCCATCTTAAATAATGAAATTAGCTATTCTCCAAGGAATTCTTTTTCCTTTTAGCAGGAAATAATTGTAAAGTCCGGGAGCTGGGATCTGGGAGTTGCACATGAGAATGTGTGCTGAGCCAGAATGCTATTGATGTGGCTGTTAGGCCACTCAGAGTTGAAAAAATACTACTTAAGCTTATTATTTCACACTGATATTTCCAATTTGACTTACTATGTTGCTATTCCATACTTTTTTATACTTTATAAGGTTTCATCAGCTACAAATCTTTCTCCTGAATTGACAATCTTTTCGGTATGATGAAACTCCTGGATGGAGCTAAGACATGCCTTCTATCAATTCTCCTCTTTTGTATAGTAATTCATAAACTTCTGTCATTCACATAATTCATATTTTTTGCCATATTTGTCAAATTTCTAATTTTGTACCACCTGTATTGTTCTTTTCTTAATATTTTATTTAATCAATTAAATTGAACCTCTTAAAATTCTTAGCTTCCTATTAAGCAATAATCTCTGTGAAATTGTAGGGTTTAATTAACTGGCATATATTGTTCCAGTTCACATTAAGATGAATACATAAGTATTGAGATTTGAATAGACTCAATAAATGTTACTTTCCCTTACTCAAGTTCTGCACCATCTGACAGACAGATGAGAATCAGGAAGGTGGAGCTCAAAATAGTAGCTTCATTACTAGTGAAAGTTGGATTGGAGGATGCGGCTTAAGTGCTGGACAATTATGGGCTCCTTAAGAGTAAACTCCAGGTGTGGACAGACATGTACACTCATAGGTCTTCCCTGCAGTGGAGTGCTATTGATCTCACAGCCAAGAACAGTGCAGAATTTGTCCTCCCTGAAGGAGATAGAGTCAAAAAGTACAAGGAGTGAATGACTGAGCTACTATACTCAATTTTATTATTATTATCAATGAATTAACTTATTTTAATTGTCAAATAAAAATGAGATATGTGTATGGTGTACCATATGTTGTTTTGAAATATGCATACGTAGTGGAATGGCTAAATCAAGCTAATTAACATATGTATTACTTTGCGTGTTTATCATTTATTTGTGGTGGTGAACACTTAAAATCTACCCTCAGCAATTTTGAAGTATACAATACAGTGTTATTAACTATAGTCACCTTGTTGTATGATAGATCTCCTGAACTTATTTCTCTTGCTTAACTAAAATTTTGCATTAAAAAAATTGAGACAAGATCTCACTCTGTTGCCGAGGCTGGAGTACAGTGGTGAGATCGTGGCTCACTACAACCTTGAGCTTCTTGTCTCAAGTGATCCTCTTGCCTCAGCCTCCCAAGTAGCTGGGACTACAGCCATGCACCACCATACCAGGCTAATTTTTTAAATTTTTTGTAGAGATGGGGTTTCAGTATGTTGCCAAATTTTGTACTTTTTGACCAACATTGCCCTAATCCTTACCCTCACTCCTAGCCCCTGCTAGCCACCATTCTACTCTGCTATGAATTCAACTTTTTAAGATTCCACATATAAGTGTGATCATGCAGCATTTATGTTCCTATCCCTGGGTTATTTCACTTAACATATTGTCCTCCAGTTTCATTTATGTTGTTGCAAATGACAGGATTTCCTTCTTTTTAAAGGCTGAATAGTATTCCACTGTGTACATAAACCACATTTTCTTTATCTGTTCATCCACTGATGGCCACATCTAGTTATTCCTTCAAACTCACCAATGGGGCAGGTGTGACATTAAGCTAATGAACATTCCAGTAGGTAAAAATGCAAAATCAGGGAGTAACTACTAAGAATACATGTTTGTTCATGTATTGTGTCAGAACACCTCAAGTATACTTTCTGGGAATTTCTGCTGTAGTCAACAGTGCTATGATAAAGTGCCTGTGAAGTTCACCTTGTCAAATGTTGCTGGGTACCTTTTCTGCATCTCAGATTGCTATATATAGAGGAACGCATCTGATGTAGAAGAGTCTGTCTGAATCCAAGTCAGAGTGAGTCACATTGACCATGTGTCGCATAAACCATCTTGGCCATTTTCCAGATGCTTTTGTTAAAGAAACTACCAGTACAAAATCATAATCAAAAGCTTCTAGTCCTCATGTTACTGACTGTTATTTTACTCTCTTCATTCACAAATTGACCAGACTATGGCAAGGTCTTGTGTGTTATCATCCTGTATTTCCTTAATTGAGTCAGGAACATGTATCCCATTCAACAGTTTTGAGGTGGTAACTTCCTGTGATTAGCCTCCATAGAATGTCAGTGCTTAAAGGAAAAGGAGAGACACCCTGAAAGTAGGAGGAGTGAGCTCCCCCTTGCTCACAGAGCTGAAGAAGTGAAGGTCTGAGGAGGCAAAAGACTTGTCCAAGGTCACATCCTACTTATTAACCAACTTAACCCCAGAACTGGAGTCTCCTTACTCAGCTTATGCCTTTTTTATGCTGCCCCCTGACGTTTTAACTTAAAGTCAAAGTGAGAAACCATGGGTTTTGGCAGAGAAAAATAATATCCTATCATTTTCTTTCTCTAAAATAAAGTTTGAATCTATCCATTCTTTTCTATGTTTTCTAACACTATAGACACAATCAACACCACCTGGACCACTGCAATAGCCACAAAACAGGTCTTCTCCATGTCAACCTCCAATTCCATTTCTTCCTCCAATTTAGTTGTTTCCCTTCACATAAGTTCTTTACTGGAAGGCTTTATCTTTTATTTTTCACCATTTTCCTTGTACTCATATTATATGAGTTAGGGCTTTTTCTGTTTCTAAAGACAGAAAAACTTTGAAACTGGTAAATACAAGTCAGGATGAGCTAGGTTATGTTGCGGTAAAGAACAACTCTAAAATGTCAGTGCTTTCATTTCTCCATCTTGGTTGATGGGGAACTCTGCCCCCTGTCATGCTCTGTCAGGATCTTTAGGCTGACAGACTCCCCACCATTTGGAGTCTATTTGATTGCCATGGCAGGGGTGGAAAACATGGTGGAGTGTGCCCCAGCTCTTAAAGGCTTCTGCCTCAAAGTGATACATGTTACATCCGCTCACATTTCATTGGCCAAACCAAGTCCCATGTCTACTTCAAGGACTGAGGAAGTGCAGTCCTACCATATGTCCAGAGGAGCAGAACCAGAAGAAAAAAAAAAAATGCCTAGCACTAATGATTACCATGCTTTACGTATAAGGGAATGTGTGATGATTCGTGACTGAACAGTTCATGGGTGGATATGATCAGGCAGAACTTAAATCAGGGCTTAAATGATGGCAAGAGGATATATTTCTTGACTAAGCTGTCTCTCAGTTATATGTCATTCTTTTCTTTTAGTGTCAAGGTTGTATCTTTAGAAGACTCAGTGCAGTGAAGAAGATAATCTGCTTCCCTGATAGATTAGATCAAAGATTCTAAATGGAAACTGGCTGCTGTTATTGGCCCAACAGAGGTCACATGCTCATCCCTGAATCAATAGAATCATTACTGTGGTCAGGGAGATGGAATACACTGATTGGCTGAGCCTAGGTCTTGGCCCCACCCTAGCAGCCAGAGATGGAAGAAATAGCTCCAAAACACTGAGGCTGAGAATGTGGTAGAGTATTTTCTCCAGGAAGACTTGGGCTATGGTTATAGAAGAATGTGAATGGAAGTTGGATAAGAAAAAACACAAGACATCTATCTATGGGTCTTTTCTTTCAAGTCTCTTTTTAATGTCACTTCCTCAGGGGTCCTCCGTGGGCACACACAGAAACTGAATTAGATACATCTTTATTTTCTCTCAGCATTCCTTTTGTTTTTCTTTTAAGGCAAAATATGTAATTTTGTATTTACCTGTGTGATGATTTGTTTAGTGTCTGTTTCCCTCACTAGAAGGTAAGCTCCTTAAGGGCAATAACTCTACCTGTTTTGTTCATTGATGATTGCTCAGCATCTAAAAAATTGCCTAGGATGGAGTAGGCTCCCAGGAAATATTTATTGAAAGAAGCAACAGTAAATACTACCTATTTTGGATATCTACTGGTTGTAAGATAAAGATGGGAGCATGCGATGGTTAATTTTATGTGTCAACTTAAATGGATTAAGGGATGCTCATATAGCTGCAGATAGCAGGTCATTGGGCTTCTCGGCCTTTATAACCATACCAGCCTATCCCTAAAATAAATCCCTATTATGTATATCTCTATATATCCTATTAATTCTGTGTTTCTGGGGAACCCTGACTAATACAGATTTGAATATTAGGGGGTTTTAGCACAAAGATACATGGCGTAGTATGTCTAGGTTAACAAGTAGATAAATTTTAGTAAGACAGTAAAGAGAACAGATTGGGCTAATAAAAGTATGTATTATTAAATGCTTCTACAATAACCTTTAGACTGCAGCAAAATGAAAAAAATAGGTTTCCAAGAATCTATAAATCAACATGACATATTAAAATGTTGTAAAAAACTAAGCAAATCTGTATTTTCCACCCTCTTATTTTGTCTAGAAGATGAAACACAATCTTGTTATGAACTGGCTTAGGTAAGTCCTATTGGTTGAGGCATGAGACTTTATGATTCTGTTTTTGTAAGTCATTAATTATCTAACTACTGAGCCCTTTTATCTTAAGCAAACTGTTGTATATCTTAGTAAATGTGTTGTGCCTCAGCTTCCTAACCTGTAAACTATGGATAATAACTATACCTGGCAATTGTGGTGAGAGTTAAATAAACTAATACACATAAATTACTCAAAGCAATTACACAAATAACAGTGTCTGCCACATATTAAGTGCCCAATAAATGTTAGCTGTTATTATTAAGAACTTATTTCCTTTATTATTTTATTTGAATAGCAGCTTCTACTGCCAGAGCACTTACTTACACATTATCTTACCCGAATTGCATGAGGTGTTCAGCATTTGGTATTTGTTGAGTGCTAGAGATACAAAGAAACGTGAGACCAAGTCCCATCTTTCAGAAATTTGCAACGTAGTTCCAACAGTATTTTCTGCTATGGCTTGATTTTAGAAAATACATCTCCAGGGGAGCTAAACATAGACTGCTAACTTTTTACCAATGAGGATTCTTTAGGTTGCAAGTAACAGAATCCAACTCGAAGTAGCTTCAAAAACAGAGTGGACTTGTTTGTATGGGTCAATGAAAAGAGTGTGTCTTTTAGGAGTGGTTGGTCCAGGATCTCCACAGTGTTCACTGAAAGCCCAACTTTTCCCCAGCTGTTGGCTTCTCTCATCACAGGGATGACATCAAACCAAGGCTATCTACCCATAGGATGTCTACTAGCCTTAGCTTGGGGCATTTCCTTGTTCATATCTGCGGGAGGGGAGCTAATTTCCAGAATCCCCCAGTAAACCTCTCTTCATGTCTCATTGGTCCAGTCTGCGCCATATGCCTGTTCTATTGCCAGTCCCTGGGAGTGGAGATTATCCCTGGATCAATCAGGCCCACCTTGGAAGCTGGGAGTGAGTCAACCTCCTTTCAGGTCCCTGTGCTAGTGCTTATTAGGGCTACGATAAAAACTTGAAGGCAGAATGAATGCTGACTAGATAACCAACAATTCCCAGTCTACTCTTTGAGAGGAAAATGATACCTTACTTTTATGTTCTAACATGTTCTGAGCCAAGTGTACAGAAAATGCTTAATAAATACTGCAGATAGAGTGGAGAGTAAATAGACCTACCAAAGAATTATTTATCCACTTTACGTAAGTCTCTGAATCCTAGAAATATTTGTCTTAGGAACTGGCACTATCAGTTTCTTTCTTGTTTAATTGCCCTCTCTCTCAGCAACATGACCATAGACTCCATCTAGTCCCAAGAGTGTTGGAAGGGCAGTTGGGATTGACCTTTTCTTTTGGAGTCTCCTTTATTGATTGATCATAAGCTGTGATATTTGTAATTCATTCCCAGGTCAAGGGGCACATTTTGGCTGCTTGGTATCATATGTTGTAGTAGATGAATCAATCTTTTAAGATTTGTGCCCAGAAAATTTGGCATATAAGCTTTCCCTTTATTCCAGCTCCGAGGTTAAGGAAACAGCTGTTGATGGACTAATTAGCATCTTAAGGGGACTAAGAATGATCTCCTATCCTTTAACAGTTGAATAAGCAGTTGTCTCAGGGAGATTGTTCGAGCATCACTGGAATATTATTTCATGCAGAACTACAGGCTGGCCTGACTTCCTGGTCACCACATATAACACAATGGCAATAGCTATAGTAAAGAAAAGGAAGTTTGTCATGCCTGGTCATCGGAAAGGATAATGGTAGGGTGCATTTGACATAGGAAAGTTTGTAACTTCTCAGGAGTTAACCCTTCGACTGGCATGCTTAGCATCTGTTTTGTCTCACTTCTAAGAGAGGGTCTATGTCTTAGGAGTAGATGCAGGAAAACCAAGTGCATACAATCAATGCATAATATCACACACAATAGCCACTAAGGATATTGGGAAGCTGAAGCAAAATCAGGAGCCACTTTATTCATTCTGAAGTATTACTACTGTACCAGTTAGTAACATTCTCATTGATAAGAACAGCTGGTTTGGTGAGCTGACCAAGATGGGAATCAGGCAGTTGCTTGAGGTAAATCTTTTTCAAAATTTTTGTTTTATCTCAAGCTCCAACATGATCAATGAGGTTAATCTTATGTATTCACTTATTTGTTTTACTGCTCTGAAGGTGCATCAGCATGGGTCAATCTTTTTCTTTTTTAGACAGGGTCTCACTGTGTTGCCCAGGCTGGAGTGCAGTGGTACAGTCACAGCCACTGCAGCCTTGACCTCTCCAGGCTCAGGTGATCCTCCCACTTCAACCTCCCAAGCAGCTGGGACTACAGGTGCATACCACCATGTCTGGCTAATTTTTCTATTTTTTGTAGAGACTGAGTTTCACCATGTTGCCTAGGTCAATATGAAATCCCAAGTTCCTCTGCCCTCCTCAGTTTCCCACAGTGCTAGAATTATGGATGTGAGCCACCAAGCTCACCTGGTTAATCTTTTATTATTATTATTTTAATTCTGGAACAGATTAAGATGAGAATGGCTTCATTAATCTTGATGTGACCATTTTAGGAAAATAAATATTTTTTCAATGGGAAAACAACTAAAGTCCTTGCCTGAATCTTCTACTTCTAGGTATAATTTCCCCAATATCCATGTTTACCTATTGAATGTTATTTTCCCATTATTTCATAGTGGCCATCACCTCTTCTGACTGAAGTTTCTTTTTTAAAGAAACATCAATGTCTTTAATCTGGACACTCTTGTGTGTTCTGGTTTCAAATCATTCCAGTTTTCAAGTACTGACTTTGAACCTATTAGTTTACATCTTTGCAAATAAAAGTTTAGTGAAATGGGAGTCTACTCCCTTTGGATGAGTTAATTAGCCCCTCCATGCTTCAGTTTATTCGTCTGTGAACTGTGGATAATAATGGTAATGAATGTGGCAGTACTTCACTCATGCCCCCTCTGCAGGGTCTGTGCTCTCCATCCTCCTCAAAGCTGTGCTCCTTTCTGAGGCTTGTCACCCAGCCTCCTTACCTTAATACCCCAGCTCCAGGGATTTCTATAGGATCGGTTGAGGCCTCAACTGGAACCAAATTTTGGAGCAGATTGTCTTATTGTCCAACCCTCCATTCCTCACTTCCTAAGGGGTGTATCTCCCTAAAGTACCCCCATCCTCATCTCTGTATGTAATTCCTTGTCTCATAGTCTGTTTCCAAGGAACCCAATCTGAGACAAATACCTACTTCTTCAGATTGTTGTAAAGATTGAGTGTCTATATAAAGCCCTTCAGATAGCACTTGGGTTTGGGAATAGATTTATTATTTGATAGATGTCATTATTCTTGGGTTGTACTTCATTGATAACATTGCCATTTCTGCTTATCTCATCAATCAGATAGTCCTTTGGAAAAATAATGTAATAACTAGCCCAAGTCAAAGTTGTTAAGTTTGCTATTTTTCTGTTAGTTTACTCTTCCTTTGCCCTGGGGCCCTTCATGGCTGCCTCCTTCCCTGCCCCTTCTCTCCTTTCCCCTTCTCCTACCCATTCCAACCTACAGTATCTGACTGCTCATGGCTTCCCCTGCTGGAAAAATATGTGGGAAAGGAAAGGACTTGCTAAACTTACTCACATTGGAGGCTCAGTGTGTTATCCCTTCGCTTTCTAAGTTAAACTTCATCTGAAATTCTCTCTGTATGCCTTTGGTTTTATTATTACTATTATTATTACCTGCAGTACCACCACAACTGGCCTTCTGTAATTTTTGACCTTCAGTCTGTTGTGAGATCATTTTTTAAAAATTGGTCTTCCCAGATAAGAAGCATCTTAAATAGATGCTTTTAAAATGCATGCCATTATGAGCTTCAAGTCAGTGAAATTTTTTTTAACAAAGAAATAAAATGCATGCCATTAAGATAAAATAAAATGCATGCCACTAATTGCTACCTGCTATTACAAAGAAAATTTCCCCTTTTGTACTCATATGGTGAGGCGAATTGGCCTTAAAGAATGCAATTTTACCAAACAAACAAGATGAATAAAATTCTTATTGGATTTCCAAACAATCAAGGTGAATAGGGTAAATACGGAGAGTTGAAAACATAATGTAAAAGGCAGCTCGACTTTCAAAGATCTCAAGAGCTGGGTCGATTTGGAGATGGAAAAAGAGTGGGCAATAAATAGTCTTTTTTCTTTCCTTTTCTCTTCTTTTTCTTTGGGCACATGAACTCACGACAGCTAAATTTTTCTTCCACATCATACTAGATAGGAGTCTCAGTTCAAAGTGCTAGAAAACTCAACTCAAATTAAGCTAAGCACAAAAGGAGATTTCCTGGAAGGATCCTGACCAAGCTCAGAGAATCTAAGAAGGAGCTGCAGAAAACATGGCAATTCATGGGATTCAGGGACCAGAACTGGAGGTCCGATGCCTCCAGAATCTCTCTTCATCTTTCGTCTCTGCTTGTGTCTGATATTACTGGTTAAATTGTGTCCTTCAAAAAGATGTTGAAGTCCTAACCCCCAGTGCCTATGAATGCGGTCTTGTTTGGAAAGAAAGTTTTATCAGATGATCAAGTTAAAATGATGTATTAGCTTGCTAGGGCGTCCATAACAAAGTACCACAGACTGTTTGGCTTAAAATAACAAGAAATTTATTTCTTCACAGTTCTGGAGCCCAAAAGTCTGAGATGAAGGCATCAGCAGGATTGATTTCTCCTTGGCTTGTTGGTGGCCTTCTTCTCTCTCTTTCTTCACATGGTCTTCCTTCTGTGCATGTTTGTGTCCTCAGCTCTTCTTCTGATAAGGGCACCAATCATATGGGTTATTAGGGCCCAACAATATGACCTCACTTTACATTAGTGACCTAGTTACCCTTTCAAAGCTCCTGTCTTTAAATACAGTCACATCCTGAGGTACTGGGCGTTAGTACTTCAACATATAAATTTTAGGGACACAATTTTGTGTATAACAGTTGAGGTCATTAGGGTGGCTCTTAATCTAATGTTCTTATAAAAATTTGGACACAAAAACAGACATGCATAGAGAGAAGACAATGTGAAGTCACAAGAAGACCATCCACAAGCTAAGAAATGCCTGGGGCTATTAGAAGCTAGGGGAGAGGCATGGGACAGATTCTCCCTCAGAGCCCTCAGAAGGAATCCATCCTGCCAACAACAGCTTGATTTATGACTTCTGGAATCCAGAGCTGTGAGACAATAAATTTCTGTTTTTTAAGTCATCCATTTGTGGCACTTTGAAAATGAATACATCTGGCTTTTGTTCCCTCTACAGTCAGACAGGCTTTCTCCAGGTGGTGACCAGACTGGACCTTGGCTCTTCCTCTTCCCACTTCTGATCTTTCAGCACACGTTTCCATTTCTACTTTCACAACGGATCCAGAACCTAAAAACTGATCACTACCTGCGCTGATACCATTGTGGTCTCAGCCATCATTTCCTCTTATCTAGATTATGGCAATTGCCTCTTGAGGGGAGAACAAGCTCAAATTGTGATTTTTTCCTGTGCTCTCACCACAAAAATCATCAACACAGAAGACATTCTATATTTTGTAGAGACCGGGTTTCACCATGTTGCCTAGGGCAGTATGAAACTCCCGAGTTCCTCTGCCCTCCTTCAGTAATGGCAGTTGTGGTGAGAGTTAAATAAACTAATACATACTATTATTATTAATAATATTGTTATCTACAGTACCACCACAACTGCTCTTCTGTAATTTTTTGGCCTTCATGTATGATGAAATATCTCTGTAAGACATTTGGTATCTTAAAGACCAAATAAGGTCATGAACTTCTAAGGTTGGCAACACACATGCAAATGTGTGTGTGGTTTCTCCCCATACAGCAAGCAAGCACTCAGGTCTGCAGTGGACACCAGCTAGGTGTCCTCCAATTCAATTCTGACACTACCTGGAGATAGTTCAGATCCCACAAGTTGAGGACCCAGTCCCACAAGATCACTCCGCTGTCCCCACCGTCCCCCATTCAGATGCTAGTTGCAAGTCCTGACCTCCAGAACTTCTGACTCACCCACTTCAAGACGGGCTTCCCATGACCCTCTCTTTGGATTCAATTAATTTACTAGAGCAGCTCACAGAACTCAGGGAAACACTTACTTCCATTTACCAGTTTATTATAAAGGATAGTGCAAAGGATGTAGCTGAAGAGATGCATAGGGCAAGGTATAGGGGAAGAGGCGTGGAGCTTCCATGCTCTCCCTGGGTGCACCATCCTCCAGAAATCTCCATATGTTTGGCTAGCTGGGAGCTCTTTGAACCCTGTTCTTTTGGGTCTCTTAGCAAGACTCCATTGGATAGACATGATTGAAGACAACCAGGTAGAAATATGATTAGCTAAAAAAGGGTATGATCTAATACTAACAGACTGAGTCAGGAAACCTAGTAAGGCCCATCTGTCTAGATTCTTCGTGGCCTTCCCGTGCAGCATTTCTTCGTGCAGGGTATGGGGCAGGATGCTCTCTGGAATGAGAAATCAATCAGAAAAGCCAGGAAAGATTAGAGTCCTGCCTTGGGCAGGTGAAGGGAAGTCAGAAGAAGGTCAGAGAGAGAAAAGCCTGCTTCTGAGGCCTAAAGTGCCCCCAACATTATAGCAAAAGACTGTAGCAAGGGCTATGGGAGTTATGAGCCGGGAACCATGAATCTATATTTATATATAGAGGGAAGAGTGGAGTTTAGTGAGGAGTGGGAGTAGGGGAGGAAATTTTACATATGTATATATGTAAAATATCATACCTCTTAATTGGTCTTTTTCTTCACTTTGCCTCCCCATATTCACTTCTCCAAACTGTAAGTAGCCAGAGTGATTCTGTTAAAATATAGAGTTGAGATCATGTCTCTCCTCTGCTCAAAACTCTTAATGGCTTCCCATCTCATATAGATAAAGCCAACATCTTTACCATGGCCTGGAGGACCCTGTGTGACCTAGATCCATGTTTTCTGACCTTATATCTCAGGAACTCTGCAACAGCCATACTGGCCTCCTTGCAGTTCTGAGATGTATCAGGAGAATGCCTGTTTCAGGATCTTAGAACCTGCCGTTCCTTCTACCCAGAATGATCCTCCTCCAAATACGAGCATGACTTGCTTCTCCTCTTCTTTCAACTTTTCTGCTTTAATGTAATTTTCTCAGAGAGGTCTTCCTTAGCTCTTTTAAAAAATTTAAACACTGCTCCTCTCTCCCCTGCCCTGCCATCACTTCTCATCCTTCTTCTCCAGTTTATTTTTTCTCCTTAGTACCCATACTTACTTATCATACATGATATTTTACATATTTGAATCTATTCTGAGATTTTGCTTTGTTTTCCTTGCAAGTTATCATTCTGTACCCTGGTTTCAATAACTATATCCCTATTCCCTGCCTTGGCTTGTGTCTCTAGCCCACATCTCAAATGTAAGGTTGCTGGATTTTAGAGACAGTCTTGGCCCACTCAGTTTCTGCCCCTGCATTTCAGTTTTCGTTGGTGGAAAAACTGAGCTGCAGGGGCAGGAAGGATTTTGTTCAAGGTCATATTTTATATTAAGTACATTCGTGAGTTTTTTCAACATATACTAGGTGTCAGGCATTTTACTAAGCACTGGATAGAGAGGAGTGAATAATATATACAGTTCCTCCAGTCTTGAGAACGTCACAGTAACAGTGAAGTGTTTACATATACAGATAATTATAAGACTGGATACAAAATATCATTGATAGAGAGATGGTCAGGATGGTCAGAAGTGGGAACTGAACCAACATGAAGAAGGTGAGAAAAGCAGAGAGACAGGGTCAGGGCTGGAGTTCTGTCTCACTTAAATCTTGCAGCATTTACAATCATTCATTCATTCATTCAACCTGAATATATTGGATGTCTACCATGTTTAAACTATTGTGCCTCCCTTTGAAGATACAAAAGGTATTTGATATCTTATAAAAGCTCTTTAGTAAGATATTTGGCATCTTAAAGACCAAATAAAGTCATGAACTTCTAAGGTCTGTCAGCAAATTTCCATCCTCAAGTCCCTGCCCAGTTAAGCCAAGCAATTTAAAAGCAATGGAAATTTGTTTCACAGTTTCTTCTCTCTCCCTCAGAGGACCCAGCAAGTAAGATTACTATTGTGCAAACCGGCTGTGATTCAGAGCTACAAGATTATAGGCTCATGTTGTCAAGTCTGGCACACGTTTCAGAAAGCCCCAATGTCCTTGGAATGGGCAGGTCGCATTTGTTCTTACACAAGTCACTCAGCCAATCAGCCCCAAGTAGAGGTAGCAGGTGGTGGGGCCTTTAATCTTTCAGGACACACCATTGGCCTTTCAAGGTTACTTAATCAGGAGATGAAATCCTGCTTAAAGATACACTCTGGGAGAAACTGATGGTCAGAGTGGATTGAGGATACAGGGCCCAGGACCCACGCTAGCGGTTTGTATGTCACATCTGGTCTCCAGCTACTCTGGTGAAAAAGGCAGATACAAAATACCATAAACTCTGCAGATAATTGAACTCTCTTTTGTGGGCCTGTGTAGTCTCCCTGTAAGACTGTCTTTTGTTTTCCCGTAAGGAGGGATTGGTGATATAGTGGAGTGACTTTTCAACATGCATCCAACACATGTAAGAGCATTTGCATCTCATTCTCCTCTCCACTCCTCCCTCTGTATTTCAAGGAAACGCTGCCTACAGGCTTAGTAAGGTGGGGATTAAGAATTAATTATTGGATTTAGCAATTTGGTCATTGATGACCTTGACAACAGTAGCTTCAGTGAAGTGGTGGGGGCAAATACTGATTGGAATGGACTGAAGACATTACAGGGAGCTCTTTTGAGAAGCATCAGTGGAGCAGAGACTTGGAATACAGCTGGAGGAAGATAGTGAAGATAGGGGGTTAAGAGGGTTAGGAGTGTTTTTTTTTTTCTTTTTCTTTTTAATGGAAGAAATTACAGTGTACTTGTTGTGCTGGCTGGAATGGCCCACTAGAGACAAAGCTGATGATGCAGAAAGGGAGATATTGCTAGAGCGATGGCCTTGAACAAGAAAGAGGATGGGCTGCCGGGCGCGGTGGCTCAAGCCTGTAATCCCAGCACTTTGGGAGGCCGAGACGGGCGGATCACGAGGTCAGGAGATCGAGACCATCCTGGCTAACACGGTGAAACCCCGTCTCTACTAAAAAATACAAAAAACTAGCCGGGCGAGGTGGCGGGCGCCTGTAGTCCCAGCTACTCGGGAGGCTGAGGCAGGAGAATGGCGTGAACCCGGGAGGCGGAGCTTGCAGTGAGCTGAGATCCGGCCACTGCACTCCAGCCTGGGCGGCAGAGCGAGACTCTGTCTCAAAAAAAAAAAAAAAAAAAAAAAAAAAAAAAAAAAAAGAAAGAGGATGGGAACTTTTAGTGATGTACTAGAGCTGGCCATTCAACACAGCTATTATTAAAGCGTATAAATTTACAATCACATAAATTACATATAAAAATTAATAAATATTTATTTATTTGAGATGGGTCTCACTCTGTGGCCCAGGCTGGAGTGCATGGCACCATCATAGTTCACTACAGCCTTGAACTCCTGGATTTAATAGATCCTCTGGCCTTAGCAACAGGTGTGTGCCACCACACTTGGCTAATTTTTATTTTTTATTTTATTTTTTGTAGAGATGGGGTTTCACTATGTTGCCCACACTGATCTCAAACTCTTGGCCTCAAGTGATCCTTCTGCCTTGACCTCCCAAAGTGCTGAGGTTACAGGCAGGAACCATAGCAGCCTGGCCAAAGAGTAATAAACATTGAAAACTCATCCCTTCCTACTGCATTTTTCCATTATCTATGTTCTTGGTTCTTTATGGCTGTTGTATGTAGGTGGTGAAAATACCATGTGATGGTGTGCTTCTGTGCTTCCCTCCCCAACTCCCACCCCTCACTAAACTCCATGTTGCTAAATCCCCAACTTGTGTTTAGTGACATCGAGTTGGCATCTTTAAACATGGTAGGAGTATTTACACCACAGGAATCAGCAACCTTTGGAAATCAGGGCCTTGCGTGATTTATGCTTTAAAGGAGAGCTGTTTGTTAAACATTTTTCAGTTCACCTCAGGATTCAGTGGACAAATGGAGACACTGGTGCTAAAACAAAGTGCTGACAGTTCAGCCACAGGAACAAGAGGGAAGGCAGGGCATTTGGTCTGGTTGGTAGAGAGGTGGCAGAGCGATGTGACCTACTAAGTGAAAATGGAAGTAAGGTAATGACTGGAGTATAAGACTGGGAACAAAGATGTGAGAGGTGTGAGGTGAGAGGAATGTGGGAGAGTAAGTGGATTAGAGAAATTCAGTACTTTCTTTTTTCTTTTTCTTTTTTTTGAGATGGAGTCTTGCTCTTGTTGCCCAGGCTGGAGTGTAATGGGCGATCTCTGCTCACTGCAACCTCCGTCTCCCTGGTTCAAGCGATTCTCCTGCCTCAGTCTCCTGTGTAGCTGGGACTACAGGCGCCCGCCACCACGCCCAGCTAATTTTTGTATTTTTAGGAGAGACGGGGAGAGACGGGGTTTCACCATGTTGGCCAGGCTGGTCTCGAACTCCGGACCAGGTGATCCGCCCACCTTGGCCTCCCAAAGCGCTGGGATTACAGGCGTGAGTCACCGTGCCCGGCCAGAAATTCGGTACTTTCATAGTGTATTTGGTACCATTAAAAGGCGCCATAGGATTAGTGGTTATGAATTTTAAAGATGCCTGTCACAGTGGGTGTGTATTTCCCTCCAGCCCCTTCCGGTGGCTTGGGTAGGGACAGTCAGAGGAGAGCTAGATTTACACAAGGCTAGGGTTTTGCCAGACCAGTGTGACTGTGTACAGCAGGGGCGAGCAAGATGGCAAAATCGTAAAAGTCATCACCTCGGAGACCCTCCATAATCACCCTCGCTAAAATCATGCCCGCGCCCGTGTCACTTTAACCGATTATTGTGTTTATTTTCCCAGCTTGTTGATTGGGTGTGAAATCAGCCGGCTCATCAGCACGGCTGGTGTTTCCTCCCGGCAGAATCCGCAGTGCCCACCGCAGCGCTGGGGCATAGGAGGTCTCAGAACCGTGCTGAATACACGGATGAACGTGCTGGTTCTCCTAACATCTGGGCGTTGCAGTAAAGAATAATACTCGCAACTCTTTTGTATCCTCTAGTTCCCTGCTCCGTGGTGTTTAACCTCAGCGAGCAAAGGAACTTAACTGCAGGGTTGGATGCACTAAAACGAGGTTCTTATTCCCGAGGCAATCTTGACCTTACACAAGGCCCAACCCCAAGCCTCAGAGGCAGCTACCTGGTGGCGTGAGTAATGCTGGCCTTTGTCACACCAGACCTTCCTTATTAATATTTTCCCGTGCTGCCAACCACGGCTTATTCTGTGACTCCAGGCGGTGATACCATAAACGCACAAGCCCAAGGTCCAGGTTTCCTGGGGCGGGGCGTGATGGCTTCCAGGCAGAGAAGCTTCTTTCGGCAGGCGCGGCCGCGGGAGGGTACCAGGGCCGCTCAGGCGCCGCCAGCGTGGAGACCGCGGGGCCCTAGGTGCTCTGGGCGCGCTCCAGCACCTCCCGCGCTCTACAACACCCGCCTCCGTGACTCTGGGCTTAGGGGCAGGGGCGTGGGCGTGGCCCACTGCGCGTTTCTCCGAGTGGCCAATAAAGTTTCGAAAGTTTGAAAAGCGGAGGAAAAAGGCCACGCCCATGTGGCTGTCCGAGTGTGGGCGCCTGCGGGCCTCGGCGGAGCCTTGGGCTGCTCTGCGCTCGCGGAGGCGTGGCCGGTGCGCGGGGCCCGGGGAGCGCGGGGATGGGGGTCTCGGTGGACGTGCACCAGGTGTACAAGTACCCCTTCGAGCAGGTGGTCGCCAGCTTTCTCCGAAAGGTACCGCCCCGCTTCCACCCTCCGGATCCCGCGCTGCCTCCGCTGCTTGCCCCCTCTCCTCTCCTCCATCCACGCGGAAGCTGGCATCGTCCGTCTCTCTCTCCAGCCGCGGGCTTTGCTTCAGGGATGTGTGGGTCGAGAGGGATTTCCTCGAAAACTCCCCTTACAGGGAGCGGGAAAAGGCGCCGTGCTTGGCATCACGTTCACACCTGCCCCAGCTGAAAGAAGAGGCTTTCCTTTCAGGAAGAGCCTCGGGGAATGCCAGCTCGCGAACTCCGTGGAGTTGCAGATGACCGACGTGTGGAGCTTTCCCGTTCATCACTGACCCCTTAAAAGCGAGGGGAGGCCATTGGGCAGTCATCCTGGTTTACTCAGCATTATCGTTCTGCCGCCTCTCCACTTCCCCTTATTAAACAGCTGTGGGACTTCGCGCAGCTTGCTTAGTCTCTCTGTGCCTTAGTTTGCTAATGTGTAAAATGGGGAAGATAATAGTACCGACTCAGAATTGTTGTGAGGATCCAGATGAGGTAACTTACGTAAAGTGCTTATCACAGCTGTGACCTAAATGAAGAAACTGAGGCAAAATCAATATAAAAAGAGAGTTTATTTGAGCCAAGTTTGAGGACTGCATCCTGGGAGTGAAGGTGCCCTGAGTACACATTCTGATGAGCAGAAGTCGAAAGTGGGTTTTTAAAGGAGAATAAGAAGCGGTTCCTAAGTTGTTTACCAAGAATTTATATTAAAATAATATAAACTATTGATTGGCTGTACATTGTTCTTTGTATCACAAATTCCGGGAACTTGAAGGTAATGGGTAAGGCATCTAACTGGTCGGGAACAAAATTGGGCTCGCAGGAATAGGTTGCTGGCAGGAATAGCTTGGGTGAGGAGGGCACCACCGAAGTCCTGTACTCTTGTCTCTCTGGGCTTGATCGGTTTTGCGTATTTCACTGTAACTCACACAATCTGCTCTGAGCTTTTTTTTTTTTTTCTTTCTCACTGCTACTGATGTTTAGTTAGGGCTCTAAAATGTTATTGTTGTTTGTATTACTACAACTGATTTCAATACAAGTAATGAACTCTTCCTCAATATTGAGTGGCCCTGAATCCTAAAGACTGTTTCTAGGGTTGTGGGTCCTGATAATAGGAAAATGGGAAATGTCTTTGAGAAATCGAAAGCGCCCAGGCCTGGGAGGTAGGACTCCTGTACTCTGGTCTGGTTCTATGTGTGGTTAGTTCTCTGGGTGACCTTGGCCGAGGGTCTTTTCTCTAGGCCTTAGTTTCCACATCTATAAGATGAAGGATTGTACCAGAAGATCTTTTAAGGTCCCCTTCAGTTTTCACTTTCTTAAGCAAGATTTGCAACAATTGCAGTTTGCCTTGGTTAGCAGCCACGGGACATTGAACTCCATATGCAACCCGGAAGCCAAACTAAGGGAGATGCTGGGAAGACGAAGGTCATTTGTTAAACGATAAGGCATAGCCTCCATTAGAGGAGGTGACACCGTAGCCCTGGTCACAGAGGAATGAGGAGGACACTGGTTAACATTTTTTTGCTATAGGGGGCCTCTTTAGAAGGAATGTCAGCTTGCTGATATGTTCATTGATTTTCAGTGTCTAGACTAGTGCCTAGCACCTACTAGGTATTTAATAAAAACCTGATCAATGAATAAAGGAATGAGTGATTTACAGATCTTTTGTAGACTTTGCCTTAGGCCAGGCTTCTGGACCCAAAAAGTAACAGCCAACACCCAATGTTTTTGTTAGGACTGGCACTTTGGAGTCTGGTATTCTTATGCCACTGCATCTTTGTAAAGTCTTTTTGGATTGTCATCATCAAGAGTTAGTCGATCTCCACCTTCTCAGAACTCTCAGGGCACTCTGTCTAGGCCTTGCTGACCTTCTGCAGTGTCAGATGGTGACTTCTGTACGTGTTGTATTTCCCATTAGACTCTCAGGTTTTTAAAGGTGAGACTCACTCCTGCAGAAGCACACAACACAATGCCAAGTTCTCATTTACGGAGGTCTCGGTGCATTGTCAGCTTTTGGAAAATGCTTTTCTTTTGTTGAATAGATACTTATCTTCTGTGTGCTAAGCTTTGTGCTAGGTGCTAGAAAAATGTGGGAGGTCACCACAGACCCTGTTCTCATGGAACTGATGGTGTGTAGTGGGTGAGATTAACATAAATAAATGATGAGCAAACGAACACAAAATTCAAATTGATGCTGTGTACTTATAAAAGGAAAATACATGGTGCTCGAATACAGCAGGGAGGCCTGCTGAAGTCAGACAGGGTGATCTTTAGGAAAGGCTTCCCTGAAGAAGTGGCACTTGTGAAATGATGGCTGAAGCATGAATAGAAGTTTCCTAGGAAGACTGGGTGTGTGGTGTGTGGTGTGGCATGGTGTGTGTGTGTATGTGCGCTCATGTGTGCTTTCCATACTTTATCATGTTTACTGCTGCCAACACCCTCAGGAAGTAGTTATGATTAATTTCCATTTTACAATATAGAGAAACTGAGGACCAGAGAAGTCCAAGTGTCTTCCTCAAGTTCCTACAGCTAGCAGGTAGGACAGCCAGTATTTTAAGACACGGATCCAAAACTCACACCCTGAGTCACCAGGCTCTGCTGCATTGCATATAATAGGCGCTTCCAACAATCATTGAGGGAATACAGTGTTTCAGAATCAACTTTGCTGGCCGGGCGCAGCAGCTCACGCCTATAATCCCAGCACTTTGGGAGGCCGAGGCTGGTGGATCACTTGAGGTCAGGAGTCAAGACCAGCCTGGCTAACATGGCGAAACCCCATCTCTACCAAAAATACAAAAAATTAGCCAGGTGTGGTGGCCTATGCCTGTAATCCCAGCTACTCAGTAGGCTAAGATGAGAATCACTTGAACCCAGGAGGTGGAGGTCGCAGTGAGCCAAGATCACGCCATTGCACTCCAGCCTGGGTAACAGAGCAAGACTTTGTCTCAAAAACAAAAACAAACAAGCCCAAAAAACTTTGCTGTGCTCAATCTGTTTTCTTTTGTTCACAGTCTTCTCTCAGAGTTTGCTTAGCTGTGTGGATCTGTTGTCCCTGATATAAAGGTATAACTTGGATGTATGTTAGGGTGAGAACACAGAATGTTTAAGTTATCTATTGGTATGTAACAAACCACTCCAAAATTTAATGACTTAAACCAACGACAGGCTTTTAATTTTCACAATTCTGTGAGTTGACTAAGCTCATGTGGTTGGTTTTTGTGTGCTGTGTGGTATAGCTGAGGTCACTTATATAGCTATATTCAGTTAGAACCTGTTGTAATTCTTATAAAATATTTAGCAGAGTACCTGGTACATAGTGAACAAGAACTATGGAAGGGAAGAACTGGGAAAGGCAGAACTGAGAAAGGCAGAACTGGGAATATCAGAACTGGGAAATGGAAGGCGGAACTGGGAAAACAAGGGACAAACATTTGGAGACTAAAGATCTAGTGATGGAACAGTGTTAACGTCATGCATGTCACTGTACTTCCTTTCTTTCTATTCATTCATAAAGGAATCCTTCAGAGATTTCTTGGAAGGAGCTATGTGGCTATTTATAAGATGTCAGTAAATCCATTTGCTGGGTGAATTTTCCCCTTATGTTATTCAAAGCCATGAACTGGAATTCAGTAGACCTGGATCCTAATCATTATGCTTTCACTGTTAGGTTGGGTGGCCATGGAAAACCGTTTTCACCATCCTATACTGTGTCCTTGTCCAAATTAGAAAAGGCATCTTTTAGGGGTCCACTTCATAAGCTCACAGTTCATAGGGCTGGTGGAAAGCAAATGAGACTATTTATGCAAATTAGAAAATGGTACTCCTTCCTCTAGGTGGGTGCAGTCCTGTGCCCATGGGTGCACTTGACGAGGAGCCCTTGTGCAGTGAGTAACATCACAACTGTGTAAGCCCTAGTTTCTCCTCTGTGAAAATGGTAATGCCACCTACCCCACCTACCTTCCAGGGTTGTTGTGAGGATATCACATGTGTTGACAGTTTGAAAAGCATAAGCTTTTTTTTATAAACCTAGGGTAGTAATAATTATCTTTTTGGCAAAATACACTTTTATTTTTCTTTCAGTCTTTATGATTTTTGTTTCAAAGGAAAGCACTTGGCAGAAGGGACAATCATCTGAGGATCCCTGGGAAGTATTTAATCTGATTTTGCACAATGGTATGTTTGAAGCTGCTTTAGCACTGAAGAAGTTCTATTTTAAATCAAATCTACTGATCTATGGCTTTTGGTTTGTTAGCAGTTGCCTTCCAAGTTATAATATACTACTGTTTTTAAAACCTGAAGAATGTTTGCTCTTCTTACATCTGCCTGTTGAATACCACAGGCAAAATATTAGCTGCATGCTTTCAAAGCTAAATGACACTGTGAAAACAAACAATATGATACCCTTTGTTCGTGAAATAGAGTATTTCTCAATAAACTTCATGGAGGAATGTTATGAAACCCAAAATGGTTTATTCATTGGATGCTGAACTGTATGTATTCCAAGAACTATAGTGTCAATGCACTTGACGGTGTATTTTGGTTTCTTTCTTTGTGTGACTCTTAGCTTTCTAGCTCTCATCACTTACCACTGTTTCCTTCCTTTTACTTAAAATCATCTACAAAGAGAACACAAAGTTGCATAGACGAATGTAGCAATGTAGAAAATAGGTCTTCTTTGGAATCTCACTTAGACCTTTCTAATGGGCTTGCCTTTCGTGACCTGGATTCAGAGAACGTCTTAAATTTCATCTGCCTGAAATTTAAAGTCATTAAAAAGGATCCAGAGAGCCATTATATTGACTATGTTTTCTTGTTTGTATCTAAATGAGGCCAGAGAAGTAAAGATTTTTCTTACCTTTGCAAGGTTGATTTTCTTTTTATGCTGTGGTCAAAAGAATCATAGTGAATAGAGTATCACCTTCATAGGTGGTGATTTTTGTCATTTGTTTCTGATGTATCCCAAGTACCCAAAGAGATCCTGGAACATAGTAGGTACACAGCAAATCCTTGTTGAATGAATGAATGAAATAACTCTTTTGGGGATTAGCTCTGTGCAATTTTAGATTGAAGTCAGTATGGGATTCAGAAACATGTCCTTACTTTTGGTACTGTAATAAAATGGATAGATTAAAATATTAATAATTTCTTTGCTTCAACAGAATGACCCTGGGTGTTATTTATTTTGGCTGGGAGCCTGGTATGCTGAACAAAATGGTTTGAATGTTTACTCTTAATCTCATAAAGGGGATTTATGAATGGCTATTTCCATTTAGAGTAGAAAGTTGATTGGGTAATTAATAATGTTTCCATTTCTGATCCTATCTTTTCTCCCTTGCAAATCTGACACTTACATGTGTGGAACATATCTCCTTGCAAAGCTCCAGAAATATTTGGGGGTGAACCTGCATTTCTAAAATAAACGATCTGATAAACCATAGGCCTAGTTTAACATAATGATTATTTATCTTTTGTCACATGCTGTACTAATCTTTCTTCACTTTTATCTTCCTGTCTTCAGTTCCACTAGAAGATTAGGCATGATGTACAGGAGAACGGTGCAGATGTGCAGAATGTGGGCTCTGATATCGGATGGGGTGGGGAAGACAGGGAGGGAGCGCTGTTAGCCCTGTGAGCTTGGATGGATCATTTCATTTTTCTATGCCTCGATTTCCTCATCTGCAAAATGAGAATAATAATCACTATCTTCTGGAGTTGTTGGAGAAATTAAATTGGATAATGCATACAGTTACGCATAACATACCTAGCTTAATTTCAGCACACAGTAGGCTCTTTTAAAGTACTTGTTGAATAATGATAACAACAACAACAACAACAATAATTTGTTGCATTGATTTCATGAGCCTGAAAATAAAAAGCTGAGAGAAGTGGCCTCAGAAATCTTTACTAACTTAGAGTAATAAAGGGGAGAGTGAGCGTGAATAAAGATACACATTTGAATGAGGAATATTTTCTAAATGCCATTTGAATAACTGTAAAGTATACTTAGAAACTTATCTAGTGGAGATTGCTGCTTAATCAGTGTATAAAAGATAGAAGATATTGGCCAGGCATGGTGGCTAATGCCTATAATCCCAGCACTTTGCAAGGCCGAGGTGGGTTGATGAATTGAGCCCAGGAGTTCAAGACCAGCCTGGGCAACAGGGCAAAAACCCCATCTCTAACGACAACAACAACAACACTCCAAACCACACAGACACAGAAACAAACAACCCCCGCCCCCACCCAAATTAGCCGGACATGGTGGCACACACATGTAGTCCTAGGTACTCGAGAGGCTGAGGTAGGAGGATCGCTTGAACCGGGTGGCAGAGGTTGCAGTGAGCTGTAATTGCATCACCACTACACTCCAGCCTGGGTGACAAAATGAGACCCAGTCTCAAAAAAAAAAAAAAAAAAAAAAAAAAAAAATTTTCACGATCTAAGTACATGGACCTGTCTTCAAGGAGTTCACTGTCAGAAGGGACAGAGGAGGATGTAGTAGTTTTCATGATAAGGCTTTCTTGGGGGCATATGGCAGACGTTACATTATAGTATGGGGCTAGATTTATATTTTAACTATAAATCCATGAAAGCATTTAAACTATTTAGAAATAGTTGCCTTTAAAAAACCAAGTAAATACTCTCTCTTGCACTCTCGCTTCTCTGGTGCAGCCCTTTCCCTAATGCTAGTGCAGAGTGAAGTGTCAGGAAGGCCTTGTATCTCACACAAATTCTGAACTGGTAAAGTATGAGCTTGTGAGTTTTTTTTAATTAGTCTAGGAAAATCAGATATATTATCTTCTAATCATTTTAAAATCATTGTTTAAGTATTTTTGGATTGCAGATAGATGCCAGCAATATATTTAATGCCATACCACAGTAAATCGCAAGGTAAAAACCGAAGTCTTGAAGCTTTTTAAGTTTTCAAAAGTGTTGATTCATTTGTTAGTAGCAAAACCAGCTACATTGATTTTCTACTTGCACAGTGCTAGGTATTATACTGTAATTAAATTGTTTCCTTTAATTCTTGTAACAACTCTTTGAGGTAATTATTTATTCTCACTTTACAGATGAAGAGACTAGGGCAGATTAAAATGATTTGTCGAAGCTTCTCACAGATGAGATTCCAATTCAGATCTCTTGGGCTCTAAAATTCACCATTTTCCAAAATCCTGTCTTTAATTTTGTTTTTTATTTCTTAACTTTTCCTTTAGAAACAATTTGACTTATAAACCATTTCAAAATCAATATGGCAAAACAAATAATTCCCGTATACTTTTTTCCAGCTTCCCCGAACCACAGTATAGTTTTTAAAACCAGGAAATTAACACTGATACAATGCTATTAACTAACCTATAGACCCTATTTAGATTTTGCCAATTGTCCACTGATACTGTTTTTCCAGTCTAGGATTCAGTTCAGGCCCCTACAGTGCATTTAGCTGCCAGTCTCCTGCAGTGTAGGGCAGTTCCTCAGTCTTTCCTTGCATTTCCAGACCATGGTGATTTTGAAGAGTGCTGGGCAGTTATTTGTAGCATATCTTTAGCTGCACTGGGTTTATGCATACATTTGATGTTGTGATAAGAGGATTTTCCTCTGTGTTACAATGATAAACTGTCTTTTCAAAACCTTCACTATGCCATTGCTGATTATTGGGCCATTTTTGAAAGAAAGAGGCTGATGTGCTGTTGGTTGGCCTTTGTTTGGAATCATAGCTTTTCCTGGCCAGAAGGACCTCGATGGTCACCTGGTGGTTCACCACCCTGGCCTCACAGATGGCAGCGTTGTAGTCTGCATGTCTTGGCTCATTGCCCTTTGTTCTTTCTATTTCATCATCCTATTGAAAGACCAATGAACAGCCATTCAAAATACTTTTCAACTTAATTATGTTTTGTCCTTGATCTCGTCTTGGTATAAAATCAACTTTGCTTTTCTTCTGTGATAGACTATGATGTGTGGAGCTCATAAAAGGAATTTGGCATAGCTCGTGGTGATGTTTTTCTGCTGCTAAACACCAAATCTCTTTTCAGCAGCCCCATCTCTTTGCATGTACATGTTTGGCAGCAGCCTAGATAACAGATTCCCTTAATGCTTATAACACGGGGATGTTAATATACCAGACTGATGGTAGGTCTTCTTTGCCTTCTTTGCAGGACTCTTCAGACACATCTGTCACTCACCTGCTTCCTTGTACTCTCTCGGGTAACCTCATTTGAAAATTGGTAGACAGTGACTCCTTTGGATGTCATTGACTGTTTCTGAGAGGGGGAGAAAATGTTATAAAAAACAGGCATTGGCTTCTGAGCTTTTTGGAAAGTTGATATTTTAATAACTCTTTTAAGAGTAGGCTTTCTGAAAGCTTATGGGTTTTTTTTTTCTCTCAGCACATATGAATGCTAAATGTTATATCTTCATGAAGCTTCTCCCACAAACATATTGAATATGATTTCTGTAATTAGATGGACTCAGTTTCTTGGACTCTTACTTTTTATATGTGTGTGTTTGCTTTAATGCTTATTCCCCCCACCCAATATTATGGAGTTCTTGGCTTATCTTTTAATATGTAAAAAATAAAGCAAGCAGATACAACAGCTTTAGGAGAGACTACATTTTACCCTTGTTAGACTGTAACATACATATGATATATACAGTGGTATTTGCAGTAGCTTCATGTCTTGGGGAAAGGAAAATGAGTTAGTTTACATATTCTGTGAATAAAGTAAAAATTATAAGGATATGCAAAATGAAGTCAAATATACCTTTAAAAATCCCTTAAATCATCCATAAAGTAGTATAGCATACATGGCATATGTATGCAGCCTGTGGCATCATTCTCATGCACACTGCAGTTTGTGATCACCTGAGTCAGGATCAAGAAAGACAAGGACTTTTGGCAGATATCTGGGTCTTCAGATCACATTGCTTTCATGAGAGTCTCTAGTATGAAATGGTGATTGAAGAATCCCAGTGTGACCCTGCTTGTCTGCAGGCTTTATACTATTATATTTATAGCATTAATACTTGATAGATTTTCATGCTTTGAGAAGGGCTGAATGAAATCATGTGCATGGCGGCTTCTCTAGGATAGCACCTTGCATGAACACAGTAGCTGCTTGGTAAGTCTTTGATGGGTGTGATCCTGATTTAGCTTGATCAATTCTGCAATCATACTGGATTGTGTTTGAAAAGGTGTCCAGAAAAACCTGGCCACTTGCCTCCTGTCTCCTTCCCAGGTAAGTGTTTCTGGTGTTGACCTCTGAGAAACCTTCCCTCTTTCA
Source organism: Macaca thibetana thibetana (assembly GCF_024542745.1). Taxonomy (NCBI): domain Eukaryota; kingdom Metazoa; phylum Chordata; class Mammalia; order Primates; family Cercopithecidae; genus Macaca; species Macaca thibetana. The sequence continues at coordinate 35,825,974 of NC_065583.1, forward strand.
ACTCTTTCTCATGGGAGTTTTGGTAAATTTTCATGAATTAAAACATGAATATTCAAGTTACCACGAGATGGCGTCAGATCATTTCAAGTAACGCCAGGTAGGGGGCGCCTCAGTTCAGTAAATCTTTAAAGAGGTTGAAATACGTGCCTTTCATAATAGGGCAGTTAGCTATTGCAAATAAACCCCTACTTTCTTCTACTATTCTTCTATGGAAACTTGAGGCTCATGACTCTTCAACTCCAAAAATTATGTAAGTGTGAAGTATTTGAGTTTATAATGTTTAAGAATTTCTCTGATAACTTAGTGAAGTAATCAGAACTTGAAAAATTTGATCACCATGTCTCAAATGTGATTACATTTTCAATGTCCTTTATAGTTTAGTTGAGTCATCTTCCTACAACTTATGGTGAATGTATAATATTCAGTCAATACATATTTATGGGTATGTAATGAACAAGCTAGAACTGTAGTAAACGAGATAAGCCCATTTTACTTTAGTGAACATGTTACAATTTACACACATATAATCACAATTCAGAGGACCTGTGTGAGTCTCAAATATCTCCCTTACTTTAGGGGTACTATGTAAGCGAAAGTCTCCTTTGCTGAGGAGCAGAGTATCTAAACCTGACCCTCTGTTACAGGCATGTAACTTGGAAGGGCTGAACTTCAAGAAACAATCATTGTAGTTCCAAGCATTTTTTTTTTTATTTGAGACAGAGTCTCACTCTGTCACCCAGGCTGGAGTGCAGTGGCATGATCTTGGCTCACTGCAACCTCCGCCTCCCAGGTTCAAGCAATTCTCCTGCCTCAGCCTCCTGAGTATCTGGGACCACAGGTGTGCACCACCACATCTGGCTAATTTTTGTATTTTTAGTAGAGACAGGGTTTCACTATTTTGGGCAGGCTGGTCTCAAACTCCTAACCTCAAGTGATCCACCCGCCTCAGCCTCCCAAAGTGCTGGGATTACAGGCATCAGCCTCCATGCCCAGCCAAGCATTTTTTTTTCCCTAGGGCTAAAATGAATGAATGAATGAATATATAAATAAATCGATTTTTTTTTTTTTTTTTTTTTTTTGTGATGGAGTCTCGCTCTGTGGCCCAGGCTGGAGTGCCATGGCACAATCTTGGCTCACTGCAAGCTCCACCTCCTGGGTTCAGGCCATTCTCCTGCCTCAGCCTCCTGAGTAGCTAGGACTACAGGTGCCTGCCACTGTGCCCGGCTAATTTTTGGTATTTTTTAGTAGAGATGGGGTTTCACCATGTTAGCCAGGATGGTCTCGATCTCCTGATCTCATGATCTGCCAGCCTCAGCCTCCCAAAGGGCTGGGATTACAGGCGTGAGCCACTGCCCCCGGCCATAAATAGATTTTTAAAAACCAAGTTTTTCATCAGTTATCAAGATTGCAGTTTCCAGGATGGAAGTGTGAATAACAGAGTTTACCAACATGGAACATGAAGAGATATTGAGGTTGCCGAAAGCTGAGCCACTGCTCTCTTAATAGATTGGTTTCTGACTGAAGGCAGGCTCATTTTCCAAATTGATCCCTGAGGTCATTGAGGTTTATATTCCAAATTGTTTATTCAGAAAATATTGACTGAGTGCTTTCTATGTGCCAGGCATTACGTTGGCTGGTAGAGATACAGGAGTAACTGAAATAGACAGTATTCCTGCCCTCAGAGAGCCTGTGTTCTAATCTACTGTCTTTTTGGGTTATAGATATCTTTAAGAATGTGTTAAAATGTGAACTCCTTTCCCTGAAAAATCCGTTAATAAATCAATATCACACACACACACACACACACACACACACACACACACACACACACCTGCTGTGGGTGGAGACCCACAGTCAGAGTTTTGTGTTTCACTTCCTAGGGTTCAGAAAACTTAAAGCTCAAGTTTGCAAAGTGAGGGGACTTTCTTTTTTCTCCCATCAGGCTGCCTGCTGCTCTTGCCTTCTGCTCAACACTTTGTGATGTCATGGATAAGACTTCTTGCTAATTTTCTTTTCAGATTTGATCACATGATACATCGGTAAACCTCAGGGAAAAGAGTCCAAGGGGGCTTAGTAGGCTCGGGTCAGCAGCTACCTTGTCCTGTGGCTTCTAGGAGGTCACTTCTGCTCCCAGTGTCTCTCTTTTCACATCTGAGTAATGGAAAGGATTGTGTTAGGTGAACTTTTAGGCGATTTAGTGGTAGGTTTGGTGGGCAGGCTTTGTAGGCTGGCAGAAAGTATCAGGGGGTAAATTATGTTACCCCCAGATATACTATTCATTAGCTGGACAATTTGAACAAATTATTTAATTTATCTAAGCCTTATTTTTCATATATGAAGTGGAAAAAGTAACACCTTATAGAATGGTTTTGTGAATTAACTGAGCTAATGTATCTAAAGTATGTAAATTGCCTAAGACAAAAGCAGTGGCTATTATCAACCTTGTCACAGCCAAATTGCTTTTCAGGGGAATTAAATCAGCATGTTAAATATTTATTGAGCATTTACTATGTGCCTAGCAAAGCATACTTCTATGATTATCCTACTGTGATGCTAACCCAGCCACCAGACAATGATATTAGACCATAGTGAAGAGGTCCACTCTATATTAAACAGGCCTGGTTTAATTCCCTGGCTCCACCAGGAGCCAGCTGGGTGACCCTAAACAATCCAGTCTTCATTCAGTTTCCATATCTGAAAGATGGGGATGATGATATCACATAAATCAGTTATAACAGAGAGGCTGTTGGATTTAGACAAGATTGTACAAGGAAAGCATTTAGTACAGTGCCTAACTCAAAGAACACTCTTGATTTATGTTAGGCTGGTTCAATATTAATACTATTATTATTTACTGATTAGCTTAACCTCATCCCCCTCAGGGCTAGGTTGGATCTAAAGAAGGTTTTCCCCAGATTTCGTGTAAGTCGAGATGATGATAGCATCTCACTTATCTAGGGCCAAGTTATAAAATTAGGATCCATGATTCAAAACTGGGCTTTGTTTAGAAGTTTCTTGGAAAATAGTCCTGCAAACAGCTGTGGTTACTACTAAATAATTCACCTTGGTAGATTAATGGTAATTCTTTTTTATGTGTTTTTGTTTAGTACCCCAACCCCATGGATAAAAATGTCCTCTCTGTAAAAATCACGGAGGAAAAAAGAGGTAAGTTCTCTGTACAGTTTTTTTCAGTAATGATCGTTAAATGATAGTGATTTTTGAAAAGATGTGTGTATGTGTGTGTGTGGCCTATTAGGTTTTTAAAAAAATTGTTCACCTACAGTCCCTTTCCATTATTAGTTGTTAAACAGGTATATTTCTGTACTTGAGGTGACTTAGAAAGGTGTGGCAGGTAGAGCACCAGGATTTACGATAGTAAAAGGCCTGCTGATGCTTTTTGTCACTTTCTAACTAATAATTGATGACAACACTGAGCTATATATAATTGTAACTGCTAACATTTTTGAGCCCTTAATATGTGCCAGGTACTCTTACTTTTATTAATTCATTTAATCTTCAGAACAATGTGTGGGATAGGTATTAGACTGCTCATTTAATGCACGGAGAAACTGAGATACAGAGAAGTTAAGTGACTTGCTCAAGGTCACATGGCTGTAGCCTATTATATCATTTTGTAGATAGCAAAATGCATATGATTAAATATGAGATGTGACCATAAAGTGATTGCTTATGGAATCCCAACTACTTGGCAATGTGGTTTAGCATTGACTAAATCAGGAGTTGACAAGCTATGGCTCGCGCTGTCTGTTTTAGTAAATAAAGTTTGATTGGAACATATTCACATTTGTTTACATGTCATCTATGGCTGCTTCCTCACTATAATAGCAGAGTTGAGCAGTTGCCACAGAGACTTTATTGCCCACAAAACTTAAATTATTTAACATCTGATTCTTCACAGAAAATGTTTACTGATTCCTGGTCTAGAGCATAGGAAGCTCTTCTCTTCTGTGTTATCCCTGTCTCCACAAAAACCATTATCAGTGTCAGTGTTTAAACCTGAGAACTGGGCAAAGCAGGAAGCTGTGACGATGCACATAGTCAATGTACAAAGCTTTGGAGACACTGGGGCCTAGGTCCAGCATGCCCTTTAGCCTTCTTAGGAATCATGAGATGCTACTGTTTGTTGTGTGACTCTGGAGCCCTCTCTGTGCTTGGCAAACATAACTGCCTTTTGCTTGTATATGCATTTTCTGTACTTCTATAACCATATAGATGTATTAAAAATATTTTCTCATGTACCTGCAGTGTGGGAAAAACTTGTTATTTGTCATCAGACAAACTGGATTTCAAATCTTGGTTTCATTACTACCTTGGTGACCTAACTTTTTGGAGCCTCAGTTTCTTCATCTGTCAAATGGGAAAATAATCTTGTTTTTAGGTTGTTACGAAGATCAAATGAGAGAACACTGTGCATATTCTAAATTGAAATGTTAATTATAATTTCTATCATTGTCAGGGGCATCTTTGCCGTTGGGAGTGGCTAATCCATTTCGAGTATTTGTGAAGCAAGCACTAGATGAGATGGCCAAAGGGAGGGCCAGTGGGCAGAGGGGTTGGCACCCTATCAACAGCTTCTGGGCAGTCAGGGTTTTTGCATGAAGGGTTGGGACTACTATAGCCAGAGCTTTGAGAAAACCTGTAACAGAGTGGCTAAGTCACAGTGATTCACAAAGCAGAAGACTGCACTTCAGAGTTTATTCTTTTCTCTGCCTCTGCCTTTCTTTTTCTTAACATTGTTTTTTACATCCCTGGTTTAATTCTGGAAACTTCATCGCAGACCAAAATGGTTGCAGTCCTAGTGTTACAGTAGGTAGCTAGTCAAGTATGAGCAGGATAGAAGAGGGCTTACACACACACACACACAGAGAAGAGGGCTTACACACACATACACAAGAGAGCTTACACACACATAGAAGAGGACTTACACATACACACACAGAAGAGAGCTTACACACACACACAGAAGAGAGTTTACACACACATACACATAGAAGAGAGCTTACACACACACACATAGAAGAGAGTTTACACACATATACACACAGAAGAGAGCTTACACACACACAGAAGAGGGCTTACACATTTATACACACACACAGAAGAGGACTTACACACACATACACACACACGTAAGAGAGCTTACACACACACACACACACACACACACGCACCCACCCAGGAGTGTTGGGTGACCATCAGGTGATGGTCAGGCGGTTGTTAACTGTCTCACTAAAGTAATAATTGGTCACAGTTGGCATCAGGCAAAGGCACGCTCCTAATAGATAGAAAACACCTGAAACTGATGATCAGCAGCTTCCTGATAAGATCTCAGGATTTGGGAGAAGTGATGTAAGACCCCGGACGTATGCCAACGCGTAAAACCCCAAGTCAAAAGGTCAGACCACACACTTGCCTTTCAGGTTGCCCGCTTGGCTGTCTTCCAAGACTTGGCTGTCTTCCAAGTGTCCTTTCCTTCCTTTCATTCCCATTCTAAAGGAACCAGAATAGCTTTTTCCTGTTTAGGAAGGTTTATAAAAAGAATAGGAATAGCCATTTCCTATTCTTTTTAATAAACGTTCACTCCTGCTCTAAAACTTGTCTTGGTCCCTCCTTCTGCCTGATGCCCCTCAGTCGAATTCTTTCTTCTGAGGAGGCCAGAATTGAGGTTGCTGCAGACACGTACAAATTTGCTGCCGGTAACAACAGGAAGTCTACTCCCTTATGAGAGATAAATGTGGCTGGTAAAATGAGTTATAGGTTTAAATTTTGTAGCCAGATATCTGTGCTTGAAAGTTAGGTTCAGAAAGTAGCAGCATCAGGTTCTCCCCCTTTTTGTTGAAACATTCTCTTTGGAGTTGAGCAGGAGTCCCACTGGTCATCGTCATTGGGGCACTGACACGGATAGTCCAGAGCAGTGAATGGTTGTGATTATTTCATCCTTGACACTGGAATGTGCGTTCTGAGTTACTGTTGTACCCTTATTCCTTCATCACAGATAAGGAATATCTGATTTGGCCCAGGAAAGTGTCAGGGAAACTGAATTTTGAATTAAACATTTTCTGTAGGAATTCTGCAAATAGAAAATTGAGATTGACTTTAAAAGATTTATTGCGGGAGGCTGAGGCAGGAGAATCGCTTGAACCCTGGAGGTGGAAGTTGCAGTGAGCCGAGACCATGCCATTGCACTCCAGCCTGGGTGTCTCAAAAAAGAAAAAACCAAAAAACAAAAAACAACAAAAAACCCCCCAAGATTTATTGACACTAAGAAAAGAACACATTTCCTTAATTTTTTGTGTATAAAAATTTTTCTTTTTTAGATGAATCAACAGGGGTCATCTACAGAAAGAGGATTGCAATCTGTCAGAATGTGGTTCCAGAAATTTTAAGGAAGGTAAGTTCATTTTAAAGTTTAATCACAGTTGTTGTAACATTGAGTTTTTTTAATAGTCATGAAAAGGAACAGCATTTTCTGATGTAAAGGAGCATTAGAAACTTCCTCCTCCTTTTACTTCACAGCCTTCTGAGGAAGAAAGCTCTTTCTTATCCAACCTCAGTTTTAGCAGATGCCACTGGAGATACTTTGTCTCTCTGTCTTGTGAAGGACTCTTAATGGACATAGAGATGTTGTGCAATTACTTTAAAGATGCTTTTGGCATTTTGCATGAAGTGACTAGTCTTTTCATGATTAGAAATGACTCTTAGGTGAGAATGATCAGAAATGGGAAGATTGTAAATATTTAGTCTCGTCTTTAATAAGAAAGAGAAAAACTTCAGTTTCTAATTCGCTATCAGAGATAACAGCTATTTACCAGAGAATAATGTTCTCCACGCCCTCTGTTAAGTCTTTATGTGTATTTCTCTAAAGTAATATCATTGATGATGAAATCTTCATGATAGCAAATGTTTTCTCTCTTTGAAGAAGAGCACTCTGGTGATTCTTTGTTGGAAAAAGGTGAGTGGAAATTTTTAATCACATTGCTTGAACTATAGAGGGATTTTCAGTGGGAGTCCTTTTAGAGCTATGAGGAGGTCAGAGGAAAGCATCTGGATATGCCCTTTCAAACAGGTCTCAGAGGGTAGTTTCAACCTGAGAGAGATTCTGTGTGTGATGTTGTGTTAGTCCATTCTCAGGCTGCTAATAAAGACATACCTGAGACTGGGTAATTTAATAAAAGAGTTTTAATGGATTCACAGTTCCACATGGCTGGGGAGGCCTCACAATCATGGTGGAAGGTGAAGGAGGAGCCAAGGCACATCTTACGTGGCAGCAGGCAAGAGAGTGTGTGCAGGGGAACTGCCCTTTATAAAACCATCAGATCTCGTGAGACTTACTCACTGTCATGAGAACAGCACGGGAAAACCCGCCCCCATGATTCAGTTACCTCCCACTGAGTCTCTCCCATGACATGTGGGGATTATGGGAGCTACAATTCAAGATGAGATTTGGGAGGGGACACAGCCAAACCATATCAAATGTGGAACCCAGCTTGGATCCTGCCGACTAGCTTGCAAATTAAATTGCTGTGTTGTAGGTGGAACAAATGGCAGCTTCCATCACTTCCTTATCATGAATTAAAAGACTGTCACATTCTTCAGTGTAATAAAGCTGATATGACAATGAAAATTAACTTTCTTTTTTCCAGATGGTAAAACTTGTTGCACTGTAGCAGCAAATTATTACTGGCTTTTTCCAGAGTGTGTACCCTGCCTTTGCCCTGTATACTCACTCTGAATCTATTATTTAAAAAGGCATTCAACTTTGTCTTGTATCTCAATTCTTAAATAATTTAAGGACACCTCTGACTTGTACAATTCTGCCTTTGTAGTTTTCCATGTCTTCACCTAGGAAACCATACATTTCTACGTATTGGACAGAGTTTAAAATGAAGAAAATATTTTACCTGATATTGTTCTGCATGTAAGCCTGTAAGTGGGCTCGATTAGAATCCATCAATTTAAGAAGGCCATAACCAGCCTTAGAGGAGATGCGAAGGAGGCTGATAATTTGCTTAGTGTTTAGCAGTTAGGGAAATTAGGCCAGGGACTGTATAGCCTACATAAATCCTGGGTCATTTGCATGTCCTCACCAGCACTTAGTAAGGTCATAGTATGTTTGATTATCAAAAACGTACAGCCACTGGTGAGCCATCATCCATATATCAGGATTACTTGTCCTCTTGGTTATCCAAGACTGAGAGTAACTCTGGATGTGGTCATTATGTAGCCTGCTCTTCCTAAATTGAGAAAGCCATTCTCTTTCTGTTGGGCAGGTGAGCATTTTGAAAGTACCTAATATCCAATTAGAAGAGGAGTCATGGCTCAATCCTCGGGAAAGAAACATGGCTATACGGAGTCACTGCCTTACGTGGACACAATACGCATCCATGAAGGAAGAGTCTGTCTTCCGGGAAAGTATGGAAAACCCAAATTGGTAAGACTCGTGTGTGTGTGTGTGTGTGTGTGTGTGTGTGTGTGTGTGTGTTTTGGATGCAGGGATGGACACATGAGTACATACATTCAAAATCTATGGTTCTATACTTATGACCTTTGTTTATAACTCATATGAATTCCACATTATTAATTTTTTAATCACAGTAATTAATGAATTTTTTGGAGGGGGATCAGGAAATGATAGAGTTCAACTCCCATCTGACCATCCCTCCCAATCCTGGTGTCTTTTTCACCCTCTCGAGAAGTAGTGTGTGTTATCAGTTTGCTGAATATTCTTCCGGACCTTAAAGAGATACCTTTAGATACTTACATATATACTCATAGAGTCTGTATAGTGTGATTTTGTATACATTTTTAAACACATATTATAAATTATTTTGTAAATTGTGAGTTTGTAAATTGTGTACTTTTTTTTTACTTAATGGAATGTTTCTGAGCTTAAACCATGTGATATATAAATATATATATAAACAAATATATATAAATATATACATAAATATATAAATATATATATAGCTTATTCCTTTATTGCATATAATTCAATCCTGTGACTGTATGACATTTTATATAGCTACTACTTTTTTGATAGACAGATGGTATCTAAGTTCTTTTTTTTACAAACAATACTATAATATTTGTGAAGCGTATGTTCCTTGTATGTGATCCTTTATGTTATGTATGAGTTGTTTATCTAAAGTAGATTTTTTTTTTTTAAATGCAGTCACGCTCTGTCACCTAGGCGGGAGTGCAGTGGCATGATCATGGCTCATTGCAACCTCAACCTCCTGGGCTCAAGTGATCCTCCCACCTCAGTCTCCTGAGAAGCAGGGACTACAGGCATGTGTCACCATGCCTAGTTAATTAAACAAATTTGTTTTGTAGACATGGGGTCTCACTCTGTTGCCCAGGCTGGTCTCAAACTCCTGGGCTCAAGTGATTCTCCTACATCAGCTTCCTAAAGTGCTAGGATTCCAGGCGTGATCCACTGTGCCTGGCCTAAAGTAGAATTTTTAAATATCAGGTTTATTGAGATATTATATGCATACAATAAAACTTACTTTTCTTAGTGTATAGTTCTTTAAGTTTTGACAACATATAGTTGTGCCACCACTGCCACAATTAAACTATAGAACATTTTAGATAGGTTTAAAACCGTTAATATTATAAGACCAATCAATGGGGAAAGAATATTTCTTTCAACAAATGGTGCTGGGATAACTGGATATCCACATATGAAAGAATGAAGTTAGATTCCCTACCTCGTGTAGAATACAAAACTAATGCAAAATAGATCAAATACCTAAATGAAAGAGTTAAAACTATAAGACACTTAGAAGAAAACATAGGTATAAATCTTTGTGATCTTGGGTTAGGTAATAATTTATTAGATATGATAGCAAAAATTTAAGCAGCAAGATTAAAAATAGATAAAATTGACTTCATCAATTAGAAACTTTTGTGTTTCAAGGGACACTGTCAAGAAGGTGAAAAACAGGCTTGGCGCGGTGGCTCATGCCTGTAATCTTAGCGCTTTGGGAGGCCAAGGCAGCTCGATCACTTGAGGCCAGGAGTTCGAGACCAGCCTAGTCACATGACAAAATCCCATCTCTACTAAAAATACAATTAGCTGAGTGTGGTGGCGCACGCCTATGATCTCAGCTACATGGGTGGCTGAGGCACAAGAATAACTTGAACCCAGGAGACGAAGGTTTCAGTGAGCCAGGATCACACCACTGCACTCTAACCTGGGCAACAGAGTGAGACTCTGTCTTGAAAAAAAAAAAAAAAAAAAAAAAAAAAGACACACAATAACAAGTGTTGGTTGTGGATATGTGGAGAAATTAGAACTCTTACATGTTTCTTATGGGAATATAAAATGGTGCAGCTGCTTTGGAGAACAGTTTTTCAGATCTTCAAAAAGTTAAACATAGAATTACCATTTGACCCAGCAATTTCACGCCTAGGTACTTCAAGAGAAATGAGAAAATATATGTCCACACAGAATCTTGTACAAAACTTTCATAGCAGTATTATAATAGCCAGAATGTAGAAACAAGCCAATGTCCATCAACTGATAAATATATAGCCCAATGTAATATATTCACAAAATGGAATATTATTTAGCCATAAAAAGGAATGGAGTGCTGATTCATGGTTAAACATGGACAAATTTTGAAAATACGCAAAATGAAAGAAGGCAGTTACAAAAGGCCACATATTGTATGGGTCCATTTATTTGAAAAGTCCAGAATGTGTAAATCCATAATGACAGAATGTAGATTATTGGTTGCCATGGGTTAGGGAGAAAGGAGAGTGATGAGTGACTGCCAGTGGGTATGGAGTTTCTGTTTTGGGGTGATGAAAATGTCCTGGAATTAGTGTTGATGATTGCAGAACTCTACGAATATACTAAACCTCACTGAATTGTGTACCTTAAAAGGATGAATTTTATGGTAAGTGAATTATATCTCAATACAGAAAACTATATAGCTGATTCTCAGAACATGCATACTTTTATTAGTTTATGTAGTGTTTTAGTTTGGGCTGCTATAACAAGAATACCATGAACTGGGTGGCTTACACAGTAAACGTTAATTTCTCACAGGCCTGGAGGCTGGTAAATCCACCGTCTAAGCACTGGCCTTTCCAGTGTCTGGTGAAGGCCATATTTTTGGTTTGCAGATGCTGCCTCCTCATCATTGCCTCACATGGTGGATAAAGTGAGTTCTAGTCTTGGTTTCTTTTTATAAGGACATCAGTCCCATCATGCAGTCTCTAACTCATGACCTCATGAAAACCTAACTACCTCCCAAAGACTCAGTCTCCTAGTACCATCCCATTGTAGGTTAAAGTTTCAACACATGAATTGGGGGTGGCGGGGGAGGGTACCGACATGCAGTCATAACATACAGATTCTGCCACATTGCCTTCCAATGTGTTAATATGCACATTTTACACTGATCAACAACACATGAGAGGGCTCATTCCCTTACAACATTGTCAGCACTTATTCACATGCTTTTTAACTTTTGCCAGTATAATGGGTGAAAGATGATTAATTTTTTTGAGACATGTTTAAAAATAAGCAAAATATAAGCACTAAATGTTAACAGTGATTTTTGCCGTGAACGGTTGTTGCTGTGAACTGGATAATTATCTGTGTTTTTTGTTATTGTTCTGTGTGGTTTGAATTTTTTATTATATACTTATCATTTTATGGAAACAGTAAAGCCCTCAAGCCCAAACAACTATAAACCAAAAATCTAAAATCCATTCTTAAGCCCAAACACTTGTCCAAATCATTACTGCTCTCCATAACTTTGGTCCTGTAGTGATAATTCTAGGATGCTGCAGCAGCCCGCTGAGTGGGTGTGAAAGCCATGTCTTATTAGCATCAGAGGTGGGCTTGCTCTGAACCACCCACTATTTTTTCTGTCTTAGTCTCTCTCATGACAAGAGTTTCACATAGGGCATAGATGTTTGGGATTAAGTGTGAAGGCTGTGGCCAGAAAATAGAGCTTCTTTCTTTGTATGAAGAAATAGCAAAAGGATGGAATTGGCTGATTTTGTGCAAAAAAATCATTTCATCTACTTTGTTTTAGCCTTAATTTTTGTGCATATTTGAGCTATTAGCTAGTCTTAAAAGGTGAACTAAACCTTCATCTGTGATATGTAAAATGACAATTAACTCTGAGAGGGAGGATATCCTTTAAGAACAATTTTTCTTTGTGTGTTTTTCAAAAAGTATTTTAAAATAGTCACTCTGATTCTAGAAACAATAATGCATGTGTCTTGTAAAAATATTAACGAATTCTGAGAAAAAAAGGAAATATTATCATACCTGGAGATACTGTCTGTTTACATGATTTTCTTGGTCCATTCCTAATTGATACTTAGATTGGTTTTGCTTTTACAAACAGTGTTGTGATGAAAATCTCTATGATTACATATTTTCCCACTTATTCAATTACCATTTAAGGTAGATTGAGCAAAGTGAGATTTCTTGGTCAAAGGTTATATGCATTTTATATTTTGGAACATATGACCAGACTCCTGTATAAGAAGGTTTGACCAGTTATATGTTTTTTTTTTTTTTAAATTTCTTTGGTTTGTTATGTTCCAGTCCTCTCCAAAACACTACCTTTTCTATCATTGACACAGAGGGCTAACACTTATTGATGCCTACTATGTCAAAGTCAAAGCTATATCCTTCATGTGCATTCTTTTGAGGCTTAGGTTAAATAACTTTCCCAAGGTGATAGAGTCAGTAGATTGCTAAACCAAGATACAAATGCAGGTATCGTAGACTCCACCTTGAGCACGGTGGTGAGGCAGGAATACGAACATTTGCAAAGGATGGGTTTATCTTGTTCTGTAGAGTGCTTTGGATCCCAGGTATGAAGGATGGGTTTTGTCCCTTCAGCAACAAGCAGTCACACAAAGGTTTCTGAGTAGGGGCTGATATGCTGAAAACTGGGATCCACATTCTAGAGAACTTATGTTTCCTTAGCTCTTGATATGCATTTAGAAAGGCATTTAGGCAGACATTCTAAATAAATAGGTAATGGCATGGGATGGGGGCATCCAAGAAAGATTCATTATTACTTTAATTTCTTCCCTTTGCTAAGGAAATATGAGAGTAATGGCTAGCTACTGCACCCAGAATAGGGACAATTGTTTTTTAAAGGGAATAAAAAAGCTGTCAGGGCTACTAAGTGTAAAATTAGACTTTCAAGCTGTGTGTTGGTTAGCAGGTGTGGGTGTGTGACTAGAAACCAGATGTCACTCTGTCCCTGTGCATGGCCTGTTGGCTCAATTCAGAGATGGGCTCAAAACAAGTTGCCTTTAGAAACTAAGCCTTGCTCTATGTCCTCTTTACATAGTTCTGATTTTGGCTTCCCACTGACATCTCTACAGTTGTGGCACCTTCTTGGGTGAGAGAACTACATTGGACTTTCCCCCATCTGTACTGTCACACAACAGGATAGCTCTAATATGCTTTCTTCCTTCACTAATTATATATGACATTGTCTTCCTGTAGTTTTTATGGAATGGAATTTCTATTCTCTCCATAATAGGTATGGGAAGATAGGGTGATGTCCTGTTTCTCACTCATCTGACTCTCCCAGAACCCAGGTTGGCACTCCATGCCTCAGAGAAGCCCTCCTGTACTTACTTTATCCCTCCTCCTGTATCAGTTAGGCTGCCTTGTGCTGCAAATAGCAGAAACCCTGACTCAGACAATACCAGCCATCCCTTACATGTGTTTACTATGTGCAGGCTCTGCTTTAAGTACTCAGTGTACATATGTATATGTGTGTGTGTATATGTGTGTCTATATTTAATCCTCATAATAACCATGTGAGGTTGGAACTATTATCTTTGTTTTACAAACTGAGGCTAGAGATGTCAAGTAACTTGTTCGAGGTAAGATGACCAGTAAGTGGCAGCACCAGATTCAAACATGGGCTGTTTGGCTTTCGAATCTAAGCGGTTGGCAGTGACACTGCCCTTCCTCTCACTAAGGAACTGCATTATCTCATAGCCAAGTGGGCAGTATTTCCATAGCTCTTATTCTTTTGGCTCTACCTTTGTATGTCAACTTTTTTTTTTTTTTCAAGTTTGGATTCCTCATGACTATCAACAGCATCTAGAATCAGCACACTAATTTGTCCACATTTAGTGAGAGAAAGAGCTATGTCGAGGAGGGAACCTGTCTCCTAGCCGTGAGGAAAAAAGCCCTTCCCCTGATGCTGATTGAGTCAACTTAGGACACCTGCTCCCCCAGATCAATCAGCGTGTTCAGAGGAATGATATGGTTGTATTGGCAGATCCAGTCAAGATCTGCTCTTGGAGCAGGGGGTGAGGTCGTCTCCCTCTGAAGCACATGGGCTGCATGGGGGTGAGTAGGCAACTGAACAGAAATAACTGGGGCATAGTAGAAGGGGACTCTGCACACATTTTTTCCTCTTCATGTTTTCTTGGCATCACGTTGCCCGTTGTCTTTATTTTGCTTTGGAGGTAATGGAGACTCACTACTGCAGATTATTACAGGGATATTTCTGTACCAGTGATCAGGCCTCCTGAGGGATAGGAACCAGGAATTGGAAAGCCAGCAAGACCTAAGGCAGCCTCATAGTCTCTTATTTTTCTATGTCTGACTACTTTGTCTAGTAATTTACTTATCTGCTTTATTTACACGGCCAACCTGACTCCCTCCAGGCCTGCACAGGGTCTCTCCTGTCATGTCCTATGCCACAGTAACTGAGTAGGCTTCTGTGTTCAGAATCCTACCACTGGGCCAGGCGTGGCTCCATACCTATGATCCCCGAACTATGGGAGGCCAAAGTGGAAGGATCTTGTGGCCAGGAGTTGGAGACCAGCCTGGCGACATACCAAGACCTTGTCTCTACAAATAATAAAGTAATTAGCCGAGTGTGGTGCCAGATGCCCGTGGTCCTAGCTACTCAGGAGGCTGAGGTGGGAGGATCGCTTGAGCCTGGGTGGTCAAGGCTATAGTAAGTTGTGATCCTGCCATTTAATTCCAACCTGGGCAACAGAGCAAGACCCCTGATATAGTTTCGCTGTGTCCCCACCCAAATCTCATCTTGAGTTGTAGCTCACACAATTCCCATATGTCGTGGGAAGGACCCAGTGGGAAGTAATTAAATCATGGGGGCAGGTCTTTCCCGTGCTGTTCTTGTGATAGTGAATAAGTCTCACGAGATCAGATGGTTTTATAAAGGGGAGTTCCCCTGCACAAGTGGTGTTTTTTTTTGTTTGTTTGTTTTTTGCCTGCTGCCATGTAAGACATGCCTTTTGCTTTCCCCCATGATTGTGAGGCCTCCTCAGCCTTGTGGAAGTGTGAGTCCATTAAACCTCTTTCCTTTATAAATTACCCAGTCTCAGGTATGTCTCTATTAGCAGCGTGAAAATGGACTAATACAACCTCCGTCTCAAACAAAAAAAGAGGAAAAAGAAGAATTCTGCCCGTGAAACTGTAACTATGTGCCCTTGTACAATTTGTGTCACTTCTCTACTCCTCAGTTTCTTCATCTATATGATGGGGATGATAACCCTTTCCCAGAGGGTGGTTGTATGAATTAAATGAAGTCGTACCTAGAGAAAGCTTAAAATAGTGCCAGCCCGTAGTGGTCAGCAGATATTAGTGTTTTGTATTATTACTTTTACAATTGTTATTTTCATAATCCTAAAAATTCTGATAACTTTTGATTCTAATTCTCAGTGTGT
Source organism: Macaca thibetana thibetana (assembly GCF_024542745.1). Taxonomy (NCBI): domain Eukaryota; kingdom Metazoa; phylum Chordata; class Mammalia; order Primates; family Cercopithecidae; genus Macaca; species Macaca thibetana. The sequence continues at coordinate 35,841,697 of NC_065583.1, forward strand.
ATTTAGTATAGAAACAGTGTTTGTAATGATTTACTGTTACACTGCAGAAATATGTTCATGTTGGGCTTTGCATTCCCTCAGTACTCATCTTTGGGGCTACAAGTGCCTCAATTTGAGAGGCATGGGACTGGGAACCTTGTATTTTAGTTCCAGAGTGAAATTTAAGCTCTGGAGAGAATAGTATTCAGGCTCAATGCAAGCAATTGGCATGGACTGAATCTGCTCACATTTCTGGTTTTCTTCTAGGTTCATGCAATGATCTTGGCAGTTGTAGATTCAGGGGCATCACATAGGGTCCTCTGATGCACTGCTTGAATGTGTAGAATGAGAGATGCCATGCTCGTGCTCTGTTTTGCCTTAAGACACTTGGGCCAAATCAGAAAAAAGATAAGTGAATCTTAATCTGAAAAGAGGAAAAAATTAAAGTCAGCTTTTGTGGGAATATGCTTTATTATGTAGAGCAGGACGCAGGCATTTACTTTGAAAATGGAGAATGAAGTGTATTATTTTAGACTTTTCAGAAGGAAGAAAAAGTCATGGTTTTTACCCTCCAAAGCCTTATGTTCTGAGATAGGTTTGTTAATTTCTTATCATTTTGTGTTTGTGTCTGTTCTTTAAAATATATTTATTTGTTAGTTTCTGGTTCTTATTTATTACCCTTTTCCTTTTAATAGGTGTTTGTTATACCATGTGGGAATATAATTGACATGCATTTGATTTGGTTTTAGTAATTGACATTTGCTTTATCCAAGTACTACAATGTAATTCTGAAAGATAATCACCTTGTAAAAGTATTTTCTTTGGCTTTACTCTTTCAGCATATGTGTTTTTATGCTAAGTAAAAACTTTCTGGTATCTTCAAGTTACTACTATCAGTGGGAACCTATTCTATTCATGATGTTGTGGAACTGGGTTTTTCCTCAAATGTAACAAGATTATTATTCTACATTCAACACAGCATCTCAATGGCCATGTCTGTAGCTTTCCACGTCTAAAAGCTTCTGCTAATCCTCTGATGCTTATTTTTGACAATAAAAATGCCCAGCCAGGCCAGGCACGGAGACTCACGCCTGTAATCCCAGCACGCTGGGAGGCCGGGAAAGGTGGAAAAGCAAAAGCTCTCCCAGGGCCCTGCATAGGCCCATGGACAGGTTGGAGGCTGGCTCTTTGTCTCCAGGTACTTATAGCGTCATTGCATGAAAACCATTTTAGGACCCCGTTTGGCCCACCCTCTCCTGGGCACAGTGGTTGGGCATAGCTGGGCCATGGCAGTGTGTCAAGGCTTGATGAAGGGGCAGGGCACAGCTGGCTCATGCCTGTAATCCCAGCACTTTGGGAGGCTGAGGCAGGCGGATTGCTTGAGCCCAGGAGTTCCAGACCAGCCTGGGCAACATGGAGAAACCCTGTCTGTACTAAAAATACAAAAATTAACTGGGCGTGGTGGTGTATGCCTGTGGTCCTAACAACTTGGAGGGGCTGACTGAGGTGGGAGAATTACTTAAGCCTGGGAGACGGAGATTGCAGTGAATCAAGATTGCGCCACTGCGTACTCCAGCCTAGGTGACAGAGTAAGACCATGTCTCAAAAAAAAAAAAAAAAAAAAGGTCAGCTTAGCAAAATGTGTGCTAATCATTTGAATATATCCCTCATGGAATATAGTAAAAAACAAGTCAAAATCAAACTTAAACACAGCATTACATTAATGAGATGAGAAACTGTTCTTTTTTTTTCTTTTTTTTTTTAGACAGGGTCTCCTTCTGTTGCCCAGGCTGGAGTGCAGTAATACAATCACAGCTCACTGCAGCCTTAAACTTCGGGGCTCAAGCAATTGTCCCACCTCAGCCTCTGAGTAGCTGAGATATAGGTGTGTGCTATAATGCCTGGCTAATTTTTTTTTTTCTTTTTTGTAGAGACAGGGTGTCACTGTGTTGTCCAGCTGGTCTTGAACTCCTGGCCTCAAGTGACCCTCTTGCCTTGACCTCCCAAAGTGCTGGGATTACAGGCGTGAGTCCCTGCGCCTGACTGCAGCTCTTGTTAGGTCAATACATTTTCATTACTACTGAAATTACTCATGAATCTTCTTCACTGTGTAATAGATATGTATATAACTTTTTGAATGTTTTATTTTTGAATTTCTGGATTAAAACGTCCTAAGTCTCAAGTGTTCATCTGAAAAATCACAAATAATATAATTTGCATGTGCTGAGAGGTAATTGGACATATTTTTTGGTGTCCATTGTTTCACCCTGCTCTGGAGTCTTTTTAGTTTTTTTCCATGAGTGAATTCGGTAGTCTGGTGACTTCTGTGTGTTTTTAAGATTAGTAGTGGCATTTTTGATTGACCTCCAGACCTGCTTTTACTGAAGTATTAAAATACTCTGGCTCTGCTGACTTAGGAATTATTTCTAAGCCCAGTCCTGGAGCTAAAGGGCTTGAGGGTGTAGTTAACTAATAGCCTGAATAAATACTACTGTATTCGTCCCAAAACATGACTCCCTCTGCTCATATTGACCTTGATTTCCAGTGTACCAGCGGATAATCAAACAATTAGCAGAAAGCACCACCAATTGTGAAAAGCCAAGCAGTAAAGGCTTTTCTATACAAATATAATCATCTGGGCTGGAGCTTTATTTTTGGCTTAATAAGACTGCCCTCCAAAAGATACTCATTTGCCATTTGATGTTTGTGTTCATATAATCAGAGTCTCCTCTGTTTTTTTTATCCTGTACTAATTGTTTTGTGGTGGCTGTGCACTGAGGTCACAGTTTACCACTGTATCCCACGTATTTAGCACAGTGCTTGGCTCACAGAAGATGCTTCATCACCATTTGTCTAATGAATGATGAATGAAAGTCTGCTAAAGGGGATGCAGATAGTACTTGTGGGCTGAAATGAGAATGGCAGGGGGGGTTGTGGGTGGGAAAGGGAAAGAGAAGGAATTTGCTGCAGGGCAAGTTCAAACTGGGGAAGCCCAGTAGGATTTGGTAGGAAATGACACGTAGAGAGAATCTGTGCATTGAGCCAGTAATCTGGGAGCTTCTCTTCTTGTTTCTGCTTGGTCATTTTATGTGCTCTTTGACTCTGGGAAAAGGGATAAAGCTAGCCTGAGCTCCCTCACAGAGTGAAGTGAAGACTTAATAAGATAAAAAGTAGACATGCTATGCACATTTATAAAGCACTGAATAAATATAAGTTGTTGGAACTAATGGGATTAAATGTTGTTTTCAAAGTGTGGTGACTGTTTAAAGTTACTAATTTTGAAAATTAAAGTAAGCTGTTTTATTGAAAAGGGAAGTGATAATTGAGCTAGAAACAATGATGTTTAGCCAAGAGAGCATTCAATGACAAAAGTAGGAGCTTTTGAGATACAGTCCAACACTGCCTACAACATTTCAGTCTATGGCAGACTGCATATATTAAGGTGGTACCGTAAGATTATATTGGAGCTGAAAAAGTCCTAGTAGTAGTAACATCACAGTCATCTTAATATCATAGCATGATGCATTACTCATGTGTTTGTTGTGATGGCAGTATAAACAAACCTACTGTGCTGCCAGTTGTATAAAAGTGTAGTATATACAATACATAATACTTGATAATGGTGTATTAGTACATAATACTTGACAGTGGTATATTAGTCCTTTTTTATACTTCTATAAAGAAATAACTGAGACGGGGTAGTTTATAAAGGAAAGAGGTTTAGTTGACTCACAGTTCTACATGGCTAGGGAGGCCTCAGGAGACTTACAATTATGGCAGAAGGTGAAGAAGAAGCAAGCACCTTCTTCACAAGGTGGCAGGAGAGAGAGAGAGTGCAGGGGAAACTGCCATCAGATCTCATGAGAACTCTTTCACTGTCAGGAGAACAGCATGGGGGAAACTACCCCCATGATCCAATCACCTCCCATCAGGTCCCTCCCTTGACATGTGGGAATTACAATTTGAGATGAGATTTGGTGGGGACACAGAGCCAAACCATATAAATGGTAATAAATGACTGTGTTACTGGTTTATGTAATTACAATATCATTTATTGTTGTTTTAAAGTGTACTCCTTATAAAATATTTTAAAAAGGTAACTGTAAAACAGTCTTAGGCAAGTACTTCAAGTGGTATTCTAGAAAGCATTGTTATCACAGGAGATGACAGCTTCACGTGTGTTATTGCCCCTGAAGACTTTCCAGTGGGACAACATGTGGAGGTTGAAGACAGTGATATTGATGATCATGACCTTGTGTAGTCCTAGGCTAATGTGTGTGTTTTTGTGTTAGTTTTTAACCAAAGTAAAAAAAAAAAAGAAAAAAGTTAATAGAATAAGAATATAAAAGAAAATATTTTTGTACAGCTATGCAATATGTTTATGTTTTAAGCTAAGTGTGCTTGCAAGAGTGAAAAAGTTAAAAATGAAAAAGTTTATAAGGTAAAATAATTACAGTAAGCTAAGGTTATTATTGAAAAAAGAAATTTTAGAAATAAATTTAACGTAGCCTAGGTGTACAGTATTTATAAAGTCTACAGCAGTGTACGGTAATATCCTAGACCTTTGCATTTACTCACTACTCACTCACTGACTTATGCAGAGTGACCTCAGTACTACAGGCTCCATCATTCATGGTAAGTGTGTATCATTTTTTAATAAATGGTATATATGTGGTATGTATCTTTTATACTGTACTCTCACTGTGCCTTTTCTATGTCTAGATATGTTTAGATACACAAACATGACTGTGTTGCAGTTGCATACAGTATGCCGTATAGTAAGATGCTGTGCAGGTTTGAAGCCTAGGAGCAATAGACTCTACCATTTAGCCTACGTGTGTAGTAAGCTACACCATGTAGGTTTACGCAAGTATACTCTATGATGTTTGCACAACGATGAAGCTGCCTAATAATGCATTTCTCAGAACATATCTTCATTGTTAGGTGATACATAATTGTATCTTAGTGGACGCCTGTTGACATTTTTTCTTTCATCCTCCTTTTCCTTTTGAGTTGTTTTGAGTTGTATGTTGGCCCAAGATTCAGTGGGGGAGTTAAAAATGTAGATTCACCTTGGTAATTCTAGTTTTGTATTCCCGGACTGACTCCTGAAAATCGACATTTTTAAAGTTCTTCTGATGAATCTGTTGAGTAGCTAGATTTGGAATCCCTGATATCTAGTAAGTATCCCATGGTCCCAGTGGTAAGCAAACATACAGCTGGCAGCCTTTTTGGAACTTCATTTTTTGTAAAATTCTTGTTAATCTTATAAAGCATGATCAGTTAATATTCTGGCTATCTAGCAAACACTAAACACTCTTCAGTGGAAACACCTGCTGAAAAGTCAAAATTCAGATGAGGGCTCTACTGAATTTATGCAAGAATGATCAATGGAAATAAGGGATGAGGAGGGGAGACTTTAGTGAGTATGATTAGTGTCAAAATTATGTTGCATTTTCTGCTCTTAGGAAACACAGATACCAGTTAAATTTTTTTCTTTTGTTTGGTTAGCTTTTGTAGCTATAGGAAATAAAAAATTTTGGTATTAAAAATTACGATACTTTATTAACCAGGCACTGAGATAATGCAGGATAACCTAAAGATCTCGAGACAATAGAGAGGAACCTGGTGACAATCTAGTCTTAGGGTCTACCTCCTCCACTGGGCAGACAATCAGCACCAGCTGTGAGTGGGATGCATGCACTGTTGGGCCTGATATCCCAAGACAAGCCTCCACCTAAGCTAGTTTACAAACCATTGTGTAGTTTGAAGCTTCGCCATCAACTCGGGATGCCCGTAAACTTTCACTAAATAGACACTTTTCTAGGTAGTAGGGTTGTGGGAAGGGACATGGGATCTGAAGTTAACTGTGTTAATAGTGGCCCTGTCACTTATTTTTGTGTGACCCTAAGTCAGTTTGCCTCTTTGAACCTCAGTTTTTTTAATCTGTAAACTCAGGTTAATATTATATACCTTCTAAGACTGTTGTGAGAATTAACTGAAAGGCATGCATATAAAAAACTTAATACAATGCTTTACCACAATAGGCTCTGAAAATATGTTAACTGTTTTTATTAATAATCACCTCTTTTTTTTTTTTTTTTTGAGACAGAGTCTTGCTATGCTGCCCAGAGTGGAGTACAGTGGTATGATCTCAGCTCACTGCAACCTCCGCCTCCCGGGTTCAAGCAATTTTCCTGCCTCAGCCTCCCGAGTAGCTGGGTTTACAGACATGTGCCACCACACCCAGCTAATGTTTTATATTTTTGGTAGAGACGGGGTTTCATCATGTTGGCCAGGCTGGTCTCGAACTCCTGACCTCATGATCTGCATGCCTCAGCCTCCCAAAGTGCCGGGATTACAGGCGTGAGGCATATTAATAATCAATTCTTAAATACCATGTTTTAAGAGACAGAGCCAGACTGTCCTGAAATATGTACCTGTACTAACCTGCTGGGCCTCTGAGATTCTACCATTTAATTTATTTCTTAGTGTTATGGCATACCCTGTTGATACTCATTGTTAATAATTTAGGTAACAAGCTGTTGGTTTCTGGCATGGGTTAGAAGAACAGCTCAGAGGGAAAGCACTGAGGAGAGGAGGTCAGAGAAGGATGGTAGAGTGTTTGGTTTCACAGTGCAGAGTGTAGGGTAGCAGGGTGAGACAGGAGGCTGGGAAGTTGGGAGGCTTCTGCTTCAACAGCTTTGAATGTCAGAACTGGGGTGGGGATGGGTTCATTCCCTTCATTGCCAAGGGGTTTATGGTGATTGAGTGCCACCTGGAAGTTAATGAATTGCAGAGTCTTGGAGTTGGCTGGGGCTGGATTTTCACAGTGGTTATTTGACTTCTCAGCCACTGTGCTTTTTTTTTTTTTTTTTTTTTTTTTTTTTTTTTTTTTTTTTTTTTTTTACTTTAAATGGGAATAATAGGGAATAATAATGGTGGTTGTAGTAGAACAGCATTATTGTTACTAGTGTTAGTACTGTTTACTCACATTTGTTGAATGCTTACACATAGTACCTTGAGTGCTGTCCACATGTTGCCCTATTCAACCTTGAGACAATTCATGAAATAGGTATTATTAACCCCATTTTACAGAGAAGAGCAAACTTCACAGAACTTCAGGAACTTACTACATGGGTGGGTAGGCAAGATAAAAGAAGACATGAATGTAAATGGTCTAATTCCAGGAGCCACACCTTTGTTCCCTGTCTTAAAGATATATATATATATATATACACGCACACACATACACACATATATATATATTTTTTGTGAGTGTGTGTGTGATTTTACACGTGTAAATATACACATTCATGTTAAGGCTGAAACTACATAGCATATATTGAGAGCTCTGCAAATTGCATTGGTTTTCTGTGGAGGCAGTTATGTAAATGGGTTCAGACAGACAGCATAGGAGTGACTACATAGTCTGGCATGGTGGAGCAGCAGTGAGTCAGGAAGTCTCTGCAGCAGCAGCAGAGCCAGGGAATTGGGCAGGAGTGAGTGGGCCATCTGACTTGAAGACCCTGTGTTTCCTTTGGGACCCCTATTTCTGTGTACTTACAGGAGAATGCTAAAAACATGATTAGAACTGAGATGTCATCACAACAAGAGTATCTGTGGAAACTTTTTTTCCTCCTCAAAGACACTTTAATTAGATTCGCATCATGAAAACAATTAGGCAAGATTTGCCATACCTAACCAGTCAATAATTCAAGGACAGGATCTCATTAAGAGCTTTTGCTTTCCTGGAAACTGCCGTTTTGAGGATTCAGCACTGGTGGCTGTGTGCTCTGGGGATTAATTCCTGATCCATATTTCCCCTGAACTTTTTTATTTTCTCAAATCCAGAAGAAAACAAATTTTTAAATGACTGTATAAGCTGCCCTTCATTTTCACAAAGGTGTTCTGGGATTTGAGTTGTGCTTTCTCTGTAACAGTTCCATTGGGTTCTGTTTTGAATTACACCCACTAAGTGGACAAAGCAAGAGATGGGACTCAGATACAGGTGCTGCTTGAGTGGGTCAGCCTCACTCTCAGATTTTGTAGGTGGCTTATCCCACAGCCAGGTGAAGGTTGTCTTCTGTTGACCTGAGCTGGTGGAACTCCTGAGACATCTGGTTCATTTTCCCTGACACAGGTATTGAGATGTACTATACATTTCTTCCCTTCTTTTGCTTCTTCACTTTCTCTTCCCTACAACTCTTTCCATCTCTTCATTCTTTCCTTTCTAAATGCATTATTGATTTCCTACCATGGGCTAGTCTTTGCAATTGGAATTGAGGATGCAATGAAGAAAAAATAGATACAACCATTTAGAAAAACATTTGGCCTGATCTATTAAAGTTGAAACTGTGCATGTGCTATGGCCCAGGTAATTGACTGCTGGATACTCCAGAGATACTTGTGCACATATATATCTGGATACATTATAAGTGTTTTCATAATAGCACTGTTGATAATAGCCATAAGCTGGGTCCATTCTAAATATCTTCTGTAGAGTGGATAAATAATTTGGAGTATTTTCAATCAGTAGAACACTATGTAGCAATGAAAATGAACAAACAACAACTACATGCAACATTGTGGATGAGTCTTATACACATAAAACTGAGCACATGGGCATTATTCACCCTGCCTTAATAGGCAGTGACATGATAGGTGTGTGCTTAGGAAGTTGGCTTTTGTCAATATGGAATATAGGGAATTCATGCTGGAGACAGGACGCCATTGGGAGGCACTTTGCAATGGTCCTGGAGAGAGATAATTCCATGCCAAGCCAAGGCAGTAGCAGTAGCAAGGAAGAGAGTAACATGGATTGTTGAGGGATGTTACAAGTGAAATAAGCACAATTGGGTGACTTATTGGATGTTTGGATTGATTATAGAGAGGGGACCATCTAACATGTTGCTAAGATTTCTAATCTCATGGACTAGAAAGACAGTTGTCATTCACTGAGAGCAGAGGAAGACTAGGATTTTGAGGTGATAGCTAATGAATCCTCATGACATTAAGCTATGTGACCTTGGGCAAGTTATTTAACATCTCTTTGTCATAGTTTCTTCATGCATAAAAGAGAGAAAATAATTTTCAAAGCATAGCAACCTCAGAAGATAATACAATGTCTGATATAGAATGGACACTGTTACAATACTGAGTTTTGAGGAGTAGGTATGACCCTGAATTTGTAATACCATAAATGTAATGGAGAGTCCTCCCTGTAGGCTTCTCAGAGATGAAAAACAGGTGAAGGAAACCTTGAATCATCCTTTTATGTCTTGCATATGATGAAACACTATGTATTTCAAGTACAGGGTGAGGAGAAAGTCTTAGGACACAGCTACAAAGAAATGAGATTACATAACGTGGGAAAAGGAAAGCCAAGAGGTGATTTAACAAGACTTTGAATGAAGAGGAAGCCAGAAGTTAGCAGGTACCATTGCTGAAAATGGTTTAAAAGGCACAGAGTCATTTATAAAATGCCTTATTTATTTATATAAAAGTGATACTCAGGGTCTTTTTCCTCAATAGACATTTTTTGGCAATTGCCAAAGGAATACGTATTTTTTTAAATAGAAAATTTATAAACCACTAAAAAGAAGAACAAAGCACGTAAATAGCATATAGTTCTAATGCCCTAATGTTGTTAGCATGTTAGCTCTGTTCAGTTACTCATCTGTCCGTCCGTCCGTCTGTCCATCCATCCATCCATCTTTTTTTAAAAATGAAGCTGAAATTAAACCATATGTTGTTGTGTAAACTGCTGTGTTTTGCACGGAACTTAAATGGAGATGAATTCTAGTGTGAGGGATTTAGGTTAGCTATTTGTAGTAAGAAGAGTGTCTGATGTGCTTTATCAATGAGTTACTGAGGGAAAGTGCAATATTTTCTTCTCTGGCAGTCTTAAAATATAATAGGATAAACTCTCATCTCATTGATGGCAAGGGCATGACCCTGTTTTACTGCCCTGTTATTCTCTGATATGTGGACAAAACTCGAGAGTGCTTTTCTGAGGACTTACTTCTCCCAAAAGTGGCAGAAAGCAATATTGGTTAGAATATGATATAAGAGACTTTTATTAATCTCTTACCTACATTTGCCTTCAGGACTGGGGACTGAAGAGTTCATCTCTCCCAAGAGTGTGAGACTGCTCAACTTTTCATTTCTTAATATTAAAATCACTGTAAAATTGTATTCTGACTAATCCAGAATAAAGACGGAAACGATTAGTGTCACCAGGATACAGTTTTACACGAGCAAATCATTTTAAATAGGCTTAAATCTAAGAGGTAAAAACTGCTTAGATGGAAGGTATTTATGTCAGATTGGATGGGATAACTCCTGTGTGTGTGTGTGTGTGTGTGTGTGTGTGTGTATGTGTGTAAGAGAAGGTGAGGAAAGGGAGAGGGGAGAGGGAGAGAGGAATTCTGAAGGCTTCCTTTTATTGTATGCATGATCTAAATGTAGAGGCTACTGCTATTAGCGAGGTCTAATTAAGAGGTTTTAGTAACCATTTGACCAAAATGACAGTTTGCCGGATCCAGCATTTTCTCAGATTTTTGTTTGTTTGTTTCAGTGCATGTGCTCACATATGCATGCATATAAACACATGCCAACTATACATACAGGAGACGTGGCTCTCATTTCCTTTCCACAGAGATATAAGGTTGGGAAGATGTATTATGTGTTGAATATTTTTGATTACAAAGAAATTGAATTAATTAATTTAACAAATGCTCATTGAACTCTTTCAGTGTAAGCACTGTGGTGAAAATGGGGGATAGGAAATTGTCTAAAAGCATCAAGGAATGGCAATGAGCGTTTTAGTCAGTGGTGCAGGTGTGACTATTAATCTATACCTGGTACTTAGTGTCCTCAGAAGAGACACCCCCTTTACCTTCAGGGTAAAGCCTAAACTTCTCAGCCTGAGGCCATTTGCAACCTTGTCTTCAATTATCCTTTCAGTCTCATATCCTAACATCTCCCACACCCACCTTATGCTCCAGTCATTCCTGTGGGAAGAATTTATCAAGCCCCATACCATGTACTGGGCAGTTTTAGATAACTTGTGGCTCCTCAGACATGTCTCTTCCTTCATGCCTCCTTACCTGGGTCCTTGTGGTTTTCCTCTGATGGAATGCTTCACCTCCAATTGCTGACACTCTCCCACTTGTCTATTTGTCTTTTCCACTAGCCAGTGAGATCCTGGAGGAGAGAGACCATCTCCTTCTCTGTGGGCCTCTAGCAGTCGGTATGGCACTTAGCATATAGTAGCCATGCAGTCAGTGTGTTGAACAAATGAATGAATGAGGCAAAGTTAAATGTAATCCAAATCTTTAGTGGTGATGAGCTCCCTTAGCTTTTGTTTATTTAGGAAAGTCTTAATTTCTCTTTCATTTTTGAAAGATAGTTTTGCTGGATATAGTATTTTTGTCTTGTAGGTTTTCTTTTTTTTTTTTTTTTAAATTTCAGTATTTTTAATATGGCATTCCATTCACTTCTGGCCTGCAAAGTTTCTGCCAAGGAATGTACTGAAAATCTTATAGGAGCTTAATGTGATGAGTTGTTTTTCTCTTACTGCTTTCAAGATTCTCCCTTTTTCTGTGACTTTTGACATTTGATTATAATGTGTCTTGGTGTGAGTCTTTATATATATATATATATATTTTTTTTTAAATTTAAGTTCTAGGGTACATGTGCACAGTGTGCAGGTTTGATACATAGGTATACATATGCCATGTTGGTTTGCTGCACCCATCAACTCATCATTTACATTAGGTATTTCTCCTAATGCTATCCCTCCCCCAGGCCCCCACCCCATGACAGGCCCTGGTGTGTGATGTTCCCCACCCTGTGTCCAAGTGATCTCATTGTTCAGTTCCCATCTATGAGTGAGAACATGCGGTGTTTGGTTTTCTGTCCTTGTGATGGTTTGTTGAGAATGATGGTTTCCAGATTCATCCATGTCCCTGCAAAGGACATGAATGCATCCTTTTTTTATGGCTGCATAGTATTCGATGGTGTATATGTGCCACATTTTCTTAATCCAGTCTATCATTGATGGACATTTGGGTTGGTTCCAAGTCTTTGCTTTTGTGAATAGTGCCGCAATAAACATACATGTGCATAGGTCTTTATAGTAGCATGATTTATAATTCTTTGGGTATATACCCAGTAAATGGGATTGCTAGGTCAAATGGTAATTCTAGTTCTAGATCCTTGAGGAATCGCCACACTGTCTGCCACAATGGTTGAACTAATTTGCACAGGTGTGAGTCTTCTTGAATTTATCCTAGTTGAAGTTCATTGAGCTTTTTCAATTTATTTACCAATTTCCTCCCTCAAATTTAGGGAATTTTCAGCCATGATTTCTTCAAATAGGCACTCTGTTTCTTTCTCACTCTCTTCTCATTCTGAGATTCCCATAATGTGGATAATGATCTGTTTGATGCTGTCTTGTAAGTCCCTTAGGCTCTCTTGACTTTTCTTTATTCTTTTTATTTATTTTTTGGTCCATGACTCAATAATTTCAAATAAAAACTTATCTTTAAGTTTGCTGATTCTTTCTTCTGCTTGATCATGTTTGCTATTGAATGAGCCCCTCTAGTGAATTGTTTTTTAGTTCCATTATTCTTCAACTCTGGAATTTCTCCTTGGTTCTCATTTTTCTCATAGTTTCTCTTTGTTGATAGTCTCATTTTGTTCTTGCATTTTATTTTTTCTTAATTCCTTTAGTTGTCTATTTTAGTTCATGGAGAATTTTAAGATGCTTATTTCAAGTTCTTTGTGAGGTAATTCATAGATCTCTGTTTCTTTAGGGTTGGTTTCTAGAGATTTGTTTTGTTTCGTTGATTGGGCCATGTTTACTTGTTTCTTTGCATGCATTGTGATCTTTTGTTGAGGTTCGGGTATATGAAAAAACAGCCACTTCTCCCAGTCTTATGGACTGGCTTCATATAGGAAAGACCTTCACTGATGAACCTAGCTTGAGATTCTGGGGGCCTCTCAGACCTTTTTGGGGGATGCAGCTTCTCTGGGCTTGTGGGTAATTTCCCAGTCAGAGAGGACTGCCCCTGTTCTCAAGAGCCAATGATCTTTTGTTACCCTTGGTGTCCGTCTGAGGTACTGCAGTCTCTCTAGTGTAACAAGCCACCATGCTTGCTTTTGAAAGTATATTGCCATTTCCTTTAGCACTCTGAGTCATGCCCCTCTTAAAGACAGAATGTTGCATGCACAGTTAGCACTTTTCTATCCCTTCTGAGGGAGAAGCCAGAAGCTGGGAATTTTTTCTTTTATTTATTTATTTATTTATTATTATTATACTTTAAGTTGTAGGGTACATGTGCATAACGTGCAGGTTTGTTACATATGTATACTTGTGCCTTGTTGGTGTGCTGCACCCATCAACTCGTCATTTACATCAGGTATAACTCCCAATGCAATCCCTCCCCCCTCCCCCCTCCCCCCTCCCCAATATAGGCCCCGGAGTGTGATGTTCCCCTTCCTGAGTCCAAGTGATCTCATTGTTCAGTTCCCACCTATGAGTGAGAACATGCGGTGTTTGGTTTTCTGTTCTTGTGATAGTTTGCTAAGAATGATGGTTTCCAGCTGCATCCATGTGAATTTTTTCTTGATTGCGTTACACTATGCTAGGTGGGAGGGAGCTATCATAGGTAAAAGTAACAAAGTGTCTTATCCGCTTGGATGTGGCTCTTCTTGGCTTTGCACTCACCTGGGGTGCTGCTAATTCTTGAGGGAGTTCTCATAAAGGCAATTTGGTTTGTAGATTGTTCTTAAGTCATTATCTCTGGGGGTAATGAGGTCTTGGGACTTCCTATTCAGCCATCTTACTTCTATCACTCAAGTGTAATCTAGATCCCTGTTTTATGACATGAAGATAATTTATATTGATATAATTTTGGTAATTAAAATTGGTAGAGATGGTGACATATCTCTTCTGTCTGACCCCCTTCTCCAATCGAGGATTGAAAAAGTCATTCCCGGTTTCTGGTTTTCTAATCTTGTCTCTATCTGACTCTATTTAGTAATAGTAGCTAACATTTAATAAATACTTATGTGTCAGGAACTCTTCATATTCCTGTGATGTGTGATAAGTCATTTACTTGCCACAGTAGTTGTAAAAGAAAGATATTATGGTCGTTCCCATTTTACATGTGAGGAAACCAAGTTATAGAGAGTCGAAATTATTTACCTAAGGTCATATCATTGATAATTACCTCAGACTCAATTTTAACAAGAGATTTTGCAGCATGAGATGAATATTCTTTAATTTGAATAAGACTGTTGTTAGTATTATATAAACTATAAATTACTTTAAACAAAATCTTCTTATAACAGGCAGTTGTTGAATTATTATGGATATTATTTTGTATTGATTATAAGTGGTAATTATGCAGCTAGAAATGTCTGTCGTTTACATATCCAAGCATAGAATGACATGGAAGATGTGTTTTTTGTTTTTTGTTTTTTTGCAGGACAGAGTTCATTCAAAGAGGCAGGATTTCAGTCACAGGAGCTGGATTTCTCAACTGCATTTTAGAAACTTTTGCCAGCACATTCTTAAGACAGGGAGCCCAGAAGGTAACTTTATTTCTGCTTTGAACCAACATTAATTTTAAAAAACAATAGGAGTTCCAATAGGGTTATTGAATAAGACTCATGAACAGACATAATGAGAAAAACATATAGTTAATAAACAAATATATGCAAAAATAATTACTCTCAAAATTATTACATAAATTCAAATCAAAGTAAAACTAAAGTGCCATTTATGGCTCATTAAATTAAAAATATGCCAATGAAGAGTATGTGAAAATTTGGAGCATACTTATAATCTAATTAAAAGAAATAATCAGAATGAATAATAATGTATAGTATGATGACAACTATTTAATAAAGATAATGATAGTTAATATTTATTGGGCACTTACTATATACTACTGACTGCTAAAAGCATTTGTATTTATTAACTCATTTAATCCTCACAAACCTTTGCAGAAGCTATTACTGTTGTCTTAATATTATGGTTGAGGAAAATACAGAGACCCCAATTGTCCATTCTTGTAGTTTTCAAACTCTATTCTCAAGGGAGCTTAAGCTTCCATGAAAGTGATTCAGAAGTCATGTTGGAGTTCTAAGGTCCTGTGTGCTCTATTTTAAGTAGAACTGTTCCATTTTAATCTGTCCTCTATGATATTCCATATGACATTTATATCTCCTATTTTCTTGCCTTAATAGCATTATTTTTAAAACTTCATGTCAAAACCCATGGCTTATGCATCTTTATGTGCTTATTGCAGTGCTCAGTATAGAGCAGTTGCTCCAAAGTGTTTTATTATTGTTATTAATTGCAATGATAATTATACTCACTTATTTCCAGATTTTACTCGGGACTCATTTTGTTTTGTGGGATAGAATTAACCGCTGGTATAAAGAACCATTGTTATGACCCTCAGAGACTTCCTAGTAATGGACCCTTGTTTTCATTTTTGCATGTCTAGGTTCAAGAATGAACCTGTACTAGGAGGCGTTCATTTGGGAGGCTGAGGGCGGTGCATGAATATTCAGTACTGTCGTGTACACCATAGACATACTGTCATGATTGATGATGTGTTCTTGCTCCAGTTTGAGGTGGTTCCTGGTGCATATTCAGACTGGTCCAGCCTCTTTAAACTTGAACTTGAAGGGAGTAGTTGAACTTCCAGAAGATGTTATGTCACCTTCACTCACTCAGACATTATTGCACATTTTCCTGCTATATTGCAATTTATGCATTTGTAAAAACTCCCATGTTCTACAGCATTGCACTCTAAAAATAGTGGAACTGATGAGAAAAGTAATTTCATTGCCATGTTTCTTACTGAGTTGACTTCTTGTGCATCCTTTAAACTCTGTATGATAATAATAGTAATAATAAATTGAATTTTTTAATAATACAGATATATTAACTAGAAGAATGGGATTTTTTTGAGAGAGAGGGATAACATTTAGCTGAAGTAGGGTTCAAAGTTCATGTTCCCTATCATCAAATTGATTGCAAATGTTCATTTATAAAAACCATTCTTGTAGGCCATATAAAAACAGGTGGTGGGCTGGATTTGGCTTGTAGGGTATAGCTAACCCCTACTTCAGATAAATATTATTTCATTAACTAAAGTGGGTCTGTATTTGACGCATCAGTTAATCTGATGAACCTAATAATGACTTTTAATTGCACAGTGGTTATGTACATTCTGATCCTCTGAGATACATAGAGTGAAATTTTTTTTCCCATTTTATTAATGAGAAATGACTTGAAAGATAAGCATACCCGATATGTGGTAACTGCTTTCCCTGCTTCCTTCCTCTTACAAATATATATTGAGCACCTGCTTTGCACTAGGCACTGCGTTAAGTGCGGGCTAAATGTGTTTCTTCAAGGTCACAGAACTAGCAAAGCGTGGAGTCTGGACTCAAATCCACATCTTTTGTCAAGAAGAGTTCCCTCTTGCCACTTTACTATGCAGCCCTCAGATGAATGAGGTGAAATCCTTGCCTACCTAGCATCACAAACTTCACTTATACTTTTGTTCATTAGATGAATTTGTGTCGTGGTTACTCCCTTTGGATTTTGTTAGGTCTATTTGGTTGCAAGTAACAGAAACCACTTCAGGCTAGCTCCTTGTAAGTGTACAAGGGTGGTGAGGCTGGCAGGCTTCAGAAAGGTCTTTACTGGGAACTGAACACTGCCAGGAACCCAAGTGGTATTCCTTCTTCAGCTCTTGTCTGTAAGACTATATGTCTGTTTTATTCCACTCTTTTTGTGTAGTCTGGTTTTCTCTGCTCCCCAGGCCATATAATGGAACATGGGCCTCCACTGTCAAGCATACATATTATATATTGATAGAATTCTCACTAATAATAAAATAGCTTATTTTTTTTCTTTATTAATTCTTTAGGAAGGACTCTCATTGGCCTCCCATAGCTCAGGCACCACCAGGAAGATGGAAGTCAGGTTGTCCAGTTATGGCTCATCCTCTGCCATGACCACATGGACCAGGGTTAGGGGGACACTTTTCAGGGGAAGGGGTTGTGGGGCGGATGTATACTCCCCAACATTTCTAGCATGATCCCACATTTGATTCTATGTTCCTTGATGGCAGAGAGGTGGTTTTATTCACCTTAATTCTTATTCCCTCCTCCCAACCTGTAGTACCTTGAACAGAATTCCATCCATTCGTGTGGGAATGAGTAGAAAGGAAATGCCCAGGGAGGTTCACAGTTGGTTTCTGATGAATATTATCTGGAAATAATTAGGTGACTTCAACTTCTTAAAGTGATTCCTTTTTATTCTCATTTATTATGCTCAGAAGTAAGAATATATTTTTCCTGCTAGCTTTTGCCTTTTCTGACTTACTTTTTCTTTTTGAAGAGCCCACGTTTAATTAGCTTTTTGATTTTAGGAGCCATTTATGCTTAAGTGTCTTTTTTCTTTTATCCAAGTGGTCATGTTTTCCAGTATCAGCCTGACTTCCTGATAAACCCTCACAGCTGAGCCTGCATAAATGGTTTCTGTGGAAGTCACCGTAAGAGTGTTTTAGGTGACTTTATTTTCACTTTAGGACTTATCCCTGAGTCTGTTGAGTAGTAGTAATGATGGGATCTGATATCTATTTTTTCCAGAAAAATCAAAACTAGGTACTCACAAACTTTTTATTTTTATGTTTGTAAATTAAAAGCTGGCTTTAGCTATGGATCCCCAAGCTGAGGTCATATGTATTCTGTGCCTCTGAGGACTGGCTCAATTGCTTTTTTCTCCCTTCGCCACTCTTAAAAGGAGGTAACTTGGAATTTGGGAGCCTTTGTGTCACAAATGCTGACTTTTCACACACCAGTCAGACCCCTCCTTCCTCCTGGAGTGGAAATCTGTGGGCAGGAGAACTGGGATTTCCCTTTGGCAGTCAAGTTGACAGATGTATCCTTGAAACAGAAGTGGTTCTGAACTTACAGCCCTCTGGACTCGCTCTCCTCACCTTTGTGACCCAGCACAAATCACTCTGGCCCTCCCTATTGTCAGCTTAATTATCTGCAAAATGGGGATTTTAATGTGTTCCCACAGATACATGTGAAACTAAGTTTGATAGCTTTCTGTAAGTTGGTAAACACAGGACAAATATACAAAATATGTTTTAGTTTTCAAGAATTAAAACTCACTGTCACATACTTCTTTAACATATTTTCTTTTTATGGTTATATATTTTTTATCCCCCTCAAATTCATGTAAACTTATATAGGCTAGACAACTAGATTTTAGGTTTAACTCTACCAGCACTTTTTGAGTGTCACCTATGTGCCAGGCATTGGGTAGAATGCTGGAGACACAAGTAAGAATTAAGACGTAATTCTTAATATAGAGATTGTGCCTTAAGCAGCTTTACTTCTGGGACATCTAGCTCAGGGCAGAAAGCAGGACAGACAATGAATAAACATCTGCTGATGCAGAAAATTTATCGAGCCTTGCTTGGTGTTCAGTGCCAGCACTGTGATCACTGCTGAGAAGCATATTAAAATAACAGCTAGTGCTTATAAGAGCTTAGTAGATGCCAAGCACTGTCCTTGGCATGCATTACCTTATCTGATTTTCTGGACAACATAATGAGATAGGAATTGTTATTTTCATTTTATGCATAGGGAAACTGAGGTCCCAAATGGCAAAGCAGTTTTCTCAAGGTCACAGGATTAGTAAGTGGTGAACCTGAGATTTGAACCCAAGCCTGTCTGACCCCAGAGTGCTCTTGATCTCTGCAGCACAGAGCTGCATCCATGATCAATGCACTTAAGCTACCTGCGTGGGGCAAGCTGTGTGTTCTTGATATAACCAGAGTAAGGCAATGTGATGCACAGTAACGACGGAGGAATGCAAGCGTAGGGAGCTCAGTTACAAGAGAGGAACTTGGAATGGGCCAGAGGAATGGGGCCATGCTACTTGAAACGGCCTTTGAGGGGCAAGTGAATGTCTTCCCTTCTGTTCGGAGGCCCCAGCCTCTATCGTCCACACTACAGCTGGCCTGAACTCCATGCAGCTCAACACTCTCAACAGTGCCATGCAGGTTGAGAGTATGTTAGCTGACGTTTCTCCCATTTTTATTGTAATGACATATCCTCTTTTCTGCTTTTTTATGTACTGCAGATTTATGAAAATACTTTTGTATTAAAAAATAGTATTAAAAATTTGTTTTTCATTGTGGCAAAATATACATAGCAAAAAATTTACCATTTTAACAATTTTTAAGTGTACAGTTCAGTGGCACTAAGTACATTCACATGTACTTAATGTGATGGTGATGCAGCTGTCACCATCATCTGTCTCCAGAACTTGGTTCCTCTTCCCAAACAGGAGCTCCTTAGCTGTTAAACAATCACTTCCCATCCCATTCACCTCCTAGCCCCTGACAACCACCGTTCTACTTTTTGTCTCTATGAACTTGGCTAGTTTAGTTATGTCATATAAGTGGACTAATACAGTATTTGTCTTTTTGTGACTGGTGTTATTTTACTTAGCATATGTTTTCAACGTTCATCTGTATTGTAGCATGTGTCAGAATTACCTTTCTTTTTAAGGCTAATATTTCATTGTTTGTATATATCACATTTTGTTTGTCTAGTCATCTGATATGATTTGGCTATATGTTCCCACCCAAATCTTACCTTGTATTGTAATAATCCCCATGTGTCAAACACGGGGATCAGGTGGAGATAACTGAATCATGGGGGCTGTTTCCCCCATACTGTTCTCATGGTGGTGAATAAGTCTCGTGAGATCTGATGGTTTTATAAATGGGAGTTCCCCTTCACAAGCTCTCTTGCCCGCTGCCATGTAAGACATGACTTGCTCCTCATTCACCTTCTGCCATGATTTTGAGGCCTCCCTAGCCATGTGGAACTGTGAGTCAATTAAACCTCTTTTCTTTATAAATTACCCAGTCTCAGGTATGTCTTTATTAGCAGTGTGAAAACAGACATAATCCATTGGTGGATTCTTTTTTTTTTTTTTTTTTTTATTATACTTTAAGTTCTAGGGTACATGTGCATAACGTGCAGGTTTGTTACATATGTATACTTGTGCCATGTTGCTGTGCTGCACCCATCAACTCGTCAGCACCCAACAACTCGTCATTTACATCAGGTATAACTCCCAATGCAATCCCTCCCCCCTCCCCCCTCCCCATGATAGGCCCCAGTGTGTGATGTCCCCCTTCCCGAGTCCAAGTGATCTCATTGTTCAGTTTCCACCTATGAGTGAGAACATGCGGTGTTTGGTTTTCTGTTCTTGTGATAGTTTGCTAAGAATGATGGTTTCCAGCTGCATCCATGTCCCTACAAAGGACACAAACTCATCCTTTTTTATGGCTGCATAGTATTCCATGGTGTATATGTGCCACATTTTCTTAATCCAGTCTGTCACTGATGGACATTTGGGTTGATTCCAAGTCTTTGCTATTGTGAATAGTGCTGCAATGAACATACGTGTGCATGTGTTTTTATAGCAGCAAGATTTATAATCCTTTGGGTATATCCCCAGTAATGGGATGGCTGGGTCATATGGTACATCTAGTTCTAGACCCTTGAGGAATCGCCATACTGTTTTCCATAATGGTTGAACTAGTTTACAATCCCACCAATAGTGTAGAAGTGTTCCTGTTTCTCCACATCCTCTCCAGCACCTGTTGTTTCCTGACTTTTTAATGATCGCCATTCTAACTGGTGTGAGATGGTATCTCATTGTGGTTTTGATTTGCATTTCTCTGATGACTGGTGATAATGCACATTCTTTCATGTGTCTGTTGGCTATATGAATGTCTTCTTTTGAGAAATGTCTGTTCATATCCTTTGCCCACTTTTTGATGGGGTTGTTTGTTTTTTTCTTGTAAATTTGTTTGAGTTCTTTGTAGGTTCTGGATATTAGCCCTTTGTCAGATGAGTGGATTGCAAAAATTTTCTCCCATTCTGTAGGTTGCCTGTTCACTCTGATGGTAGTTTCTTTTGCTGTGCAGAAGCTCTTTAGTTTAATGAGATCCCATTTGTCAATTTTGGCTTTTGCTGCCATTGCTTTTGGTGTTTTAGACATGAAGTCTTTGCCCATGCCTATGTCCTGAATGGTACTACCTAGGTTTTCCTCTAGGGTTTTTATGGTATTAGGTCTAACATTTAAGTCTCTAATCCATCTTGAATTAATTTTTGTATAAGGAGTAAGGAAAGGATCCAGTTTCAGCTTTCTACTTATGGCTAGCCAATTTTCCCAGCACCATTTATTAAATAGGGAATCCTTTCCCTATTTCTTGTTTCTCTCAGGTTTGTCAAAGATCAGATGGCTGTAGATGTGTGGTATTATTTCTGAGGACTCTGTTCTGTTCCATTGGTCTATATCTCTGTTTTGGTACCAGTACCATGCTGTTTTGGTTACTGTAGCCTTGTAGTATAGTTTGAAGTCAGGTAGCGTGATGCCTCCAGCTTTGTTCTTTTGACTTAGGATTGTCTTGGAGATGCGGGCTCTTTTTTGGTTCCATATGAACTTTAAAGCAGTTTTTTCCAATTCTGTGAAGAAAGTCATTGGTAGCTTGATGGGGATGGCACTGAATCTATAAATAACCTTGGGCAGTATGGCCATTTTCACGATATTGATTCTTCCTATCCATGAGCATGGTATGTTCTTCCATTTGTTTGTGTCCTCTTTTATTTCACTGAGCAGTGGTTTGTAGTTCTCCTTGAAGAGGTCCTTTACATCCCTTGTAAGTTGGATTCCTAGGTATTTTATTCTCTTTGAAGCAATTGTGAATGGAAGTTCATTCGTGATTTGGCTGCCACATGATTATCTCAATAGATACAGAAAAGGCTTTTGACAAAATTCAACAGCCCTTCATGCTAAAAACGCTCAATAAATTCGGTATTGATGGAACGTACCTCAAAATAATAAGAGCTATTTATGACAAACCCACAGCCAATATCATACTGAATGGGCAAAAACTGGAAACATTCCCTTTGAAAACTGGCACAAGACAGGGATGCCCTCTCTCACCACTCCTATTCAACATAGTGTTGGAAGTTCTGGCTAGGGCAATCAGGCAAGAGAAAGAAATCAAGGGTATTCAGTTAGGAAAAGAAGAAGTAAAATTGTCCCTGTTTGCAGATGACATGATTGTATATTTAGAAAACCCCATTGTCTCAGCCCAAAATCTCCTTAAGCTGATAAGAAACTTCAGCAAAGTCTCACGATACAAAATTAATGTGCAAAAATCACAAGCATTCTTATACACCATTAACATTGGTGGATTCTTGGGTTGCTTCTGCCTTTTGGCTATTGTGAATAATACTACTATAAACATGGGTGTATAATGTTCCTGCTTTAAATTCTTTTGGGTATATATATATATAGACCCAGAAGTGAAATTGCTGGATTAATTATATGTTTAATATTTTGAGGACCAATTTAAAGGTTTTTAAAATTTTTTAAGTTAATTTTTTGTTTTTAATTGACAAATTATAATTGTATATATTTATGGGATACAATGTGGCATTTTGAGATACACACACACACACACACACATATAATGTGGAATGATTAATTCAAGCTTACTAAAATATCCATCACCTCACATATTTAACATTTTTTGTGGTGAGATCATTTGGAGTTTACTCTTAGCAATTTTGAAATTTACAATATATGCTTATTAACTGTAGTCAACATGCTATACAATAGATCTCAAAAACTTATTCCTCCTGTCTAACTGAAACTTTATGCCTTTTGGCCAACATCTCCTCATTCTCTCTCACCTCCCCCAGCCTCTGATAACCACCATTCTACTCTCTACTTCTATGAGTTTAACTTTTTTAGATTTTACATATGAGGTATTTGTCCTTCTGTGCCTTATTTCACTTAACATAATATTCTCCAGGTTTATCCATGTTGTCACAAATGACAGAACTTGCTTCTTTTTAAGGCTGACTAGTACTCCACTGTGTACATATACCACATTTTCTTTGTGCATTCATCCATTGTTGAACACTTAGGTTGATTCCATATCTTGGCTATTGTGACTAATGCTGCAGTGAACATGAGGTGCAGCTGTCTCTTTGACATACTGATTCCAAATTCTTTGGATAAATACCCAGAAGTGGGATTGCTGGATCATATGGTAGTTCTATTTTGTGTTTTTTGAGGAACTTTCATATAGTTTTCCATAATGGGTAATTTACATTTCCACCAACAGTGTACAAGGGCATCCTTTTCTCCGATTCTTGCCAACACTTTTTATCTTTTATCTTTTTTATATCAGCCATTGTAACAAGTATGAGGTGATATCTGATTTTGGTTTTAATTTACATTTCTCTGATGATTGGCGCTGTTGAGCATTCTTTTTTTCATATACCTGTTGGCCATCTGTATGTTTTCTTGTGGGAAATAACTATCTGGTTCTTTGCCCATTTTTTAATTGGATTATTTGTTTCCTTGCTATTGAGTTGTTTGAATCCCTTGTATATTTTGGATATTAACCCCTTATCAGATGTATGATTTGTAGATATTTTCTTCCAATTTTCAGGTTGTCTCTTCACTCCATTAATTGTTTCCTTTGCTGTGCATAAGCTATTTAGTTTGATGCAATCTTATTTGTCTGTTTTTGCTTTTGTTCCCTGTGCTTTTGGGGTCAAATCCAAAAAATCGTTGCCTAGACCAATGTCATTGATTTTTTTCCCTTATGCTTCCTTCTAGTAATTATATAGTTTCAGTTCTTATGTTTAAGTCTTTAGTTCATTTTGAGTTGATTTTTGTATATGGTGTGAGATACAGGTCCAATTTTATTATTCTGTGTGGATATTCAGTTTTCCCAGCACCATTTATTGAAGAGACTGTTTCTTTCCCATTGTGCATTCTTGGCATCTTCCCTGAAAATCAATTGACTGTAAATGCTCTGGTTCATTTCTGGGCTCTCTAATCTGTTCCATTATTCAATGTGTCTGTTTTTATGCCAGTATTGTGCTGTTTTCATTACTATAGGTTTGTAATGTATTTTGAAATGGGGTAGTGTGATGCTTCCAGCTTTGTTCTTTTTACTCAAGATTACTTTGGTTATTTGAGGTCTTTTGTGGTTCCATGTAAATTTTAGAATTGTTTATTTTATTTTTTGTGGAAAATGTTGTTGGAATATTGATCTCCATCATTGCATTGAATCTGTAGATTGCTTTGGGTATTATGGATAAGTTAACAATATTAATTCTTTCAAGCTGTGATCATGGGGTATCTTTCCATTTATTTGTGCCTTCAGTTTTGTCCATGTTTTATGCTTTTCAGTGTAGAGATCTTTTACCACCTTGGTTCAATTTATTCCTAAGTATTTCTTTGGTAACTACTATAAATGAGATTGATTTTTAAATTTTTTTCAGAGAGTCTTTGTTAGTGTATAGAAATGATACTGATTTTTGTATGTTGATTTTTGTATCCTGCAACTTAACTGAATTCATTTATCAGTTCCATTTTTGGAGTCTCTATGGAGATATATATATATATATATATATATATATATAATCATGTTGTCAGCAAACAGATGGTTTTACTTCCTACTTTCTACGTGGATGCCTTTTATTTCTTTCTCTTGCCTAATTGCTCTAGCAAAACTCCCAGTATTATATTGAATAGAAGTGGCGAGAGTAGACCACTTCTTTTGAGATAGTTGTCTATCTGTGTGCGTGACAGCAATGGGGTATACCATGTCTGTGAATTTTTCTCAATTCTATACAGAAGAATGAATATATGCTGTCAGCCAGTGAGCACTGGTGGGTGTGCCATACAGTGTGTTCCTCAATCTGAGAGGCATTCACTCATCTCTTGACTGTGCCATAGTCTCTCTCAGCCTTGATTTCATGTGCTGGTGGATAATTTTGACCCATGGTGGCCAATAGAAGATAGTATATTGGAAGTGCCAAAAACATGCTGAAGACAAGTATTTGCTTATCTCAAGTCATGCTAAAATATGTAGTTATCTTTTAATATGCCTTGAGATAAGTAAGTACATTCAGAAAGCAGATCAAAAAGATAAAGTTCTGAAGGAAAATAGTGGTTGGTAGAAATCTGGGACACATGAAAGGCTTCATACACATTTCTACAGCTTTGGGAGATGGCCCAACCACTGTGTGAAGCAGAGCTGGAAGATAACCAGGCCAGAGTCAAGTCATGATCTCAGACCTCAGGGACCCAAAGAGAAGGAAACAGAGACATGACTGATGCTCTGCAGGTGCTCACCAGTTGAGGAGGGCTTTCCTTAGGTCGGTGTTTCTCAACCCTTTTTTCATTGTCAACCCCTTCAGGAGCCTTTTTAGACAATTTCCGCCTAATTATTCTTTTCACCATGAAATTTTAAGACCATAGATATACTGATTATTTGTTCATGCACTATATTATGTTCAATTTATACATAAAAAGTGAAGATAGCTGGGTGTGGCGGCTTGTGCCTAGAATCCCAGCACTTTGGGAGGCTGAGGTGGGAGGATCACTCGAGCTCAGGAGTTTGAGACCAGCATAGGCAACATAGGGAGATCTCATCTCTACAGAAAACCAAAACAATTGGCTGGACATGGTGGTGTGTGCCTATAATCCAGGCTGCTCTGGAGGCTGAGGGTGAGAAGATTGCTTGAGCCAGGAGGTAAAGGCTGCAGTGAACTGTGATGGCACCACTGCACTTCATTCAGCCTGGGTGACAGTGAGACCCTATGTCAAAAAACAAACAACAAAAAAAGTAGCCTCTTTTCAGTATTGCCCTGCTGAGACAGTGTGGCATTTACTATTTTGGGCATACTATTTAGGGAGCTTTCATCTCTACCCCTCTAAATTGAAGTGAAAAAATTGCTAGCTCCCCACTCCCAAAAAATCTCAAACCAAAAATTTCCAAACGCAAATCAAAAGAACGTTTTGGTGAACCCCCACATATTTGCTTACAAATTCCACAGTTTGCTTCTCTGGGGAGGCTTAGGAGATAACATGGGTGATAAAAGTCTTGTTATGCAAGCATTCTTTTTTTAGCCCAGTTTGTCTGAATCTTTAGAGAGTACTACAAGTGCTGTGGAAATGCAGAGCTGTCTTTATGCAATCGCATAGACGTGGTTTTTTGTTTTTTGTTTTTTTTTTTTTGAGTTTGTGAAATACATTTTCAATGTGTGATGAAATAATTTGTTATTTCAGCCACTCTCCTGGCAAGGCCCCATTATTAGTTCCATCATTATTCTTATTGTGTTGATCAGGAGGCTGAAGCAGAGAAAAATTGAATTCAACAGTGTGTGAAATATTTGTCACTGAAACAATGCGGGCAAGTCAAACAATTTGAATATCGCTTTGAGGAAGGTCTGGCCTAGACATGCTACAGCTAAAGAAATCAGAATATGCTGTTTCCTTGGGGTGTATGTTTGTTGTTTTAGCCTTATAGAAATCCATTTTAGTAGTGGGAGATAATTTCCTGGGACTCAAGGAAAAAGTGGAGATACTACATATGTAGTTCAAGTAAGGCATTTGAAAAACCTTGAGACATTTGGTGGCACTATTTTCGTAAACTAACTGTATGAGTTATTTATTGCTGTGTAGCAAATTGCCCCAACTTTGCAGCTTGAAACAACGTATATGTATTACCTCTGTTTCTGTAGATTAGGAGTCTAGGCACAGTTTAGTTGGATCTGTTTCAGGGTTTCACAAGGATGTAATCAAGGTTTTAGCTGGGGCTGTAAACTCATCTGAAGGCTCAATGGGGAAGCTTCATCTCCAAACTCACATGGTTGCTGGTAGGATTCAGTGGGCCTCCCTTGGTTCCTTGCCACATGGGCCTCTGTATAGATGATCTCAGAATGTGGCAGTGCGTGTGACAGCAGGAGATTGCTACCAAGGTGAAATATCAAGTTTTTTATGAACTAATTGAAGTGACATCCTTTTATTTTCTGTATTCTGTTCATTAGAAGAAAGTCACAGCCCACACTAAAAGGAAGGAGATTACACAGGGGCATAAATACCAGGAGGCACAGGTCACTAGGAGCCACATCAGAAGCTGCCTGCCACACTGACCTTATCCAACGTGTATGCTGAGTTGTAGGCAGAAGTGTTAAGTTCTTTTTGATACATACTGGGTATTGATGATAATGAGAGGTTGCTGAGGGTCAGCTGCATCCCTGAAACCTCATTAACAGTTTATGGAAATTTCTGTGACACATATATTGTGACATTTATTAGTCATTTATTTATAAGTAGGCACAAAATAGTTTACCTGTTCTGTAAGTTTGATTAAGTCTTCATCCTTTTGGGTGCTCTGACCATGAATTGCATGAACAGCTCCCTGAAGGCAGAGCAGACAATATTCCAAAGGCAGGATTCAGCTATTTTATAGAGAGCATCAGGTAACCAGAATCTTCTGATACAGTAGCTGGCCCTGGGACCATGTAGGCATAAACTGTGGGTGCCATTCCTAAAGTTGGAGGGTGAAGGGCTTGCTGGATAGAGACTTAGACCCTGATGGCACAAGGATGGGTGCGCGTTTAGAATTTTGAGCTAATCCACATATCTTAAGTTCCATTTATTGAGTTAATGACAGTCCGTTTCTAATATCCATTATGCTAGTTAACAAGCCATTACTTTTACCAGTGCAAATTTGCAATTTTAACATTCCTTGTGCTAATAATCAAAGCCTTTGGTGTCTGACTGAAGTTTCTGGAGCATGAGCTTGCTGATTAAAATGCCCACAGACAACCTCTGGCATGTGAGGCCTGCATGAGGGCATCTGGCTGTACCTAGTGTATAACTTGAACTAACACTCATGCTATCTTAGTATACATCATGTGCTGAAGTATTTTAAAGCAAATTATAGACATCTTAACAATCATATACCAAATATCAACTTCTGAACTAAAAGCATAGTATGCTGTGCCTTTAGAAAGATTGTTGAGTGTGAAACAAAGTTTTGTCTGTGTGTTTAACATAGGGATTGAGTATGAAACTTTAGAGAAAAGCTTCTCGGCCATTGATCAGGCTTTCTCACATTCCACAAGCCACACTTTTCTCTCTGACCCTTAACTTCCTCTCTCTAGAATGAAGTGATCATAAACCCTATTTTACGGGATTTTTAAAGGATGAAGTAAGGTTACATATGTGAAACATGCCTGGCACATAGTAAAACCTCAATCATTGTTAGCTTTAAGAGACGTTCTCTGCTAGGAACTATATTTTTATAGATAATACCTTTTAAATACAAACATTTTAGATATACAGTGGTACAGGGCAAGTTTATGGTGTTTCTCTTAAAAATGATATATTTTTATCATTTTCTTGAATTATAAAAGTATTAAATATTCATTATCAATTTTTAATTAAAGTGCAATTAAGATAAAATCATTCATAATTCTAATACTCAGTGTGTTCACAGTTAACATTTTGATGTAGATCTTTTTATATGTCTGTTCATGTCTGCATATGTATGTATATGCATTTGTTTTTTAAAACCAAAGTTGGGATTATTTAGCCCAACTATTTCATTTGTGGACATATTATAAACATTTTTTCTGTGTCATTACATATTCTTTGAAAACATGATTTTTGATGCCAGCATAATATTCCATCGGCATAATAGCTGTTGTTGGTTTCTATTTTTCTTCACTATTATGAGTAATATTGGAATACATTTTTGAATATAAATGCTGTATAAATGTTTGTGCACATTTCTTGTTGCCTTCTGAGATAAGACCTTTCATGCTTATTGCCAGATTTTCTCCCAAGAGAATTCTGCAAATTTGGCGCTGGGTATCATCCATATTCTTGCTGTATAACTTGAATGAAGGACTTCTTAGAACTTTCATTTATCATTAAGAAATTAGGCTAATCTCACTTCATAAAATTGTTGAGAAGAAAACAAAATTGTAAGGTCTTGTCTTCTGATATCTACTTTGAAGGCTACTGAAAGTTAATGATTCTACCATTAACTAGTTGTTTGATCTTTGTTTCCCTCCATTAATTTTTTTCTTTCGTTTCCTTTTCTTTCCTTTCCTTTCTTTTCCTTTCCTTTCCTTTCCTTTCCTTTCCTTTCCTTTCCTTTCCTTTCCTTTCCTTTCCTTTCCTTTCCTTTCCTTTCCTTTCCTTTTCCTTTTTCTTTTCTTTTCCTTTTCTTTTTCTTTTGTTTTCCTTTTTTTTCCTTTTCTTTTTCTTTTTCTTTTTTTTTCTTGTTCTTTTTTAGCTCACCACAACCTCCGCCTTTCAGGTTCAAACAATTCTTGTGCCTCAGCCTCCCAAGTAACTGAGACTACAGGCATGTACCACCATGCCTGGCTAATTTTTTTGTGTTTTTAGTAAAGACCAGGTTTTGCCATATTGGCCAGGCAGGTCTCGGACCTATGGCCTCAAGTGATCTGCCCACCTCGGCCTCCCAAAATGCTGGGATTACAGGTGTGAGCCACCATGCCCCAGCCCCGCTCCAAGCCTTTCATACATCCTACCTTGGACCAATTGCTCTGAGGTGCTCAAATCTTTATCTGTGAACTTACTGTTCAGGGTAAGTTACATACAAGGGTACTCGCAACTCTAAAAAACAGTGGACATTTCAAAATTCAATAATTCTGAGATAGAGGAAAAGAGCAAATAAAACTGTCATTGGAAAGAGTAAGAAGTCACAAGTGTGATAGAAGAACAGGGTGTGATAGTATACTGACTGTACATTGGAGACTTGCATTTCCTGCTTGTTCATGTGAATCCTTTCAAGATTCTTTGTTACTTGACCCACATGAAAAAACTGATGAAATGTTTTTTTCCCTGTTCCAGAGGGTTTATTTCCCAGTTCAAATTTACCTCTGTTGATACTTTTTAATCCCACCCTTGAGTGCTCAGATAGATTGATTTAGTTGATATTTATTCATTAGCTGTCCTGAGAATATTACCAAGAATTCTGATTTTTAACAGTTTATTTCTAGACCAGGTAAATCATAGTAGCTGCTGTCTTCTTACACATCTCCCTCTCCATCAGCCCTGCTACTACTGTTACCTCTAGAGTTTTCGTCTGATGAAACATAGCTTTTGCAGGGAAAACAGCTTCGTGGAAATGAGTATTCTGCAAATGATACAGTTTTTTGTTCCTTCTGCTGAGTTTAAATCAATGCCTTTACCTTGACTGTGAAACCTGGGAATCCAAAATCCCTTGATGGCTCATTTGAATTCATCCTCGTTGTAATAGACTTTGCTCAGTGGTAAGCTTTTGGGAATTCTTGGTTGATTTACCAGCTGAAATTCTGGGACGTTACCTTCTATGAAACTAGATGAAATCTCAGAAGTCAAGCTCTTGCCTGAAATGACAGTAAGTGGTTTCCTGAGCTCCAGATGTGTTGGTGCATAGTGATGGGAGAAAGTGCCTCTCCACACAGTGTGGTGGGGAGCCTGTCAACCCAGCCAGGAGTCAGGAGACCTGGGCTCTGGCCCTGTCTTGGCGGCTCTCTAAGGGCTGTGTTGCTTGGACTACTTGCTCTGAGGTTCACTAACATTTTCCATAAAATCAGACTGAACTGGGTAGGTCATTTTCAATTAGGCCATTGTATGACTTAAAAAATTTTTTTCTCTCCCTTCCTTCAATGTCTGACCAAGATTTTTCTGTCTCACAAGTAGTCTTTAAACCCTGCATCAAAATGCAGTAGTTTAAGCTAACTAGGGATCTAAGAGCATCAGAGGTAATTCATTTAGCAAGTTTGTAGTCAAGGGTTGAGATGGCAATAAAATATTTAAAAATAAGAAATATAATTTTATCAAATGCTAATTAGCAGAAGGCATGGTAAGCGTGTGGTAGGGTTGTTACAATTTCATTTTATAATTTGATTCACATAAATATGTTGGCTTATATTTAATCTATGCCTTCTATAAACACAGCCTTTGGAAACTTTGGGGAAGACCAGATATAAGAGTAGCTGTAATTATTGAGTGTTTACCATGAGCCAAGTGCTACATTGTTCTATGAACATTTAGTTTTCCCAGTTACCTTCTGAAAGAGAGACTGTGGTTACTCCCACTTTTCTGTTTTACAGATGAAGAAATATAGGCGCACAAAGGTTCAATTCCATGCACAAAGTCATCAGCCAGTAAGTGGCAGAGCTGGAATTTGAATCCAGGTGGTCTGACCTCAGAGCTCATCCTCTCAACTGCCATTTACTTTGATTCCCTCACAGGGAGGTCTGAGTCCCAAAGAGTTCAGGTGAAGGAGACAAGACAAATGCATGACTTGTCTCCATGAGCACTGGGTGTACATATGACATTGAAGTAGATACTTGTTAGACTATAGGGAAAAATGTTCTCATCTTCAAAACACTTAATATGATACCTGCTTTCTTAGTGTTCCTCTACTCTCACACCCATTAGTTCCTCTAATGTCTCCAAAGAGATTTGGGAGCTGTGTTCTCTCTACTATTCTTCCAATATTGGTTGGGATTTCCAACCAATCTATTAGTTTTCTGAACCTGTTATCTCACTCGTTTGTACTAAATTCAAAGACAAAGACAAAGACAATGAGAAAATAGGAATTTGTGGCCACTATAAATCTTCATGTACCTTGTATAAACCTAAGGCAGGCATAGAATTGAAAGCTGCAACAGCTCTGGCCAGGCTGCATTGAAATACCAAAACAAATTGTGTATTTGGGTGTGTGTGTATGTGTGTGTGTGTGTGTTTGTGTATAGCATATATATACATACATATATAAAAATATAAATATAGGGGCTGCATCTGCACATTGTGTGGACTAAGTGCCTCTAGGAACACATCTGTTGTAAATCAAAGGCGTCATTACTTACACCTTGGGCTTGGACTTTTCTAGGCTCTTTGTGTTAAATTAAACCTTTTAATTTGACCAAAAAGACCAGGAAAATGTCATTCAGACATATCAGCTGAGGGACTAATACAGAATTCTGGGTAGAGCTCCTTGAATTGTAAAGGTGATTTCATTTAAGGATACATCTACTAGTTTAGCAACAGCTGTGTCCTTAAGCCCTGCAGCATGCTACTTCAATGCTCCTTGAGCTCTCTGAGGTATCCAGCTGTTCCCCTGGAGCCTTCTCCCTCCCTTTGTCTGTGGTGATTTCTCATCCCGGCTCCCCACTCTAAGATAGAATTTCATCCTCCCCGAAAGGCCCGTTTGGTTGTACCCACCCATAATGGGCAGCAGGCAGTGACCCAGGAAGGTGGTGGGGAGGAGGCTGCAGTGTCTGCCTGTTGTTAGGGAAAAAGGAAGCATTGTGTCTAGTGAAGCTGGGTTTGTTGGAGTGACGTTTCTTTGTCACTTTCAGTTTTTTTGAATTCCGTTTGCTGTATGGGATTTGACTCCTTTTTCCTTGGCTAGCTTCTTTCCTTAGATTCCAGCTCACCGTCTCTGAATTTCCAAAGGAAAATGATGGCTTTTTGAAAGTTAAGTAACTCCTTTGCTTCGGCCTCCCAAAGTGCTGGGATTACGGGAGTGAGCCAGCATGCCCGGCCCCCATTGTTGTTTTAAGAGACGAAGTCTCACCATGTTGCCCAGGCTGGTCACGAACTCCTGACCTCAGGTGATCCACCTGCTTCGGCCTCCCAGAGTGCTGGGATTACGGGAGTGAGCCAGCATGCCCGGCCCCTGTTGTTGTCTTAAGAGACGAGGTCTCACCATGTTGCCAGGGCTGGTCTTGAACTCCTGACCTCAGGTGATCCACCTGCATTGGCCTCCCAAAGTGCTGGGATCACAGGAGTGAGCCAGCATGCCCGGCCCCTGTTGTTGTTTTAAGAGATGAGGTCTCACCATGTTGCTCAGGCTGGTCTCGAACTCCTGACCTCAAGTGATCCACCTGCTTCGGCCTCCCAAAGTGCTGGGATTACAGGAGTGAGCCAGCACACCCGGCCCCCCATTGTTGTCTTAAGAGACGAGGTCTCACCATGTTGCCCAGGCTGGTCTCAAACTCCTGGGCTCAAGCTAGTTGTTATTAACATTACTTTAAAAGCAAAATACAAGATAGTTAAAAACAATAACTTATTTTTCCCATTATGACATTATAAACAAATGTTTAGTGGTTATGATGAGCCTGTCTTTGGAATCAACCCAATGTGGATTTAAATCGGAGTGCCCTGCCTCATAGAGTCTGGATGAACTTAACCTCTCTCTGGGTGAAATATGAATAATACTGTCTATCTTATGAGTATGAGAGTGAAGGAGATATTATAAACAAGTACTTAAAATACTCTGGCACACAATAAATACTTTATAAATGATAACTGTTATCTTTTCATTTTGACCCAAATTGGCATATTTCCTTCTAGTCTCATATGCAAATTTTAAACACAGTCATAATTAAACAGTGTTAGTACAATTTCATTTCTTGCTTTTTCAAGTAATATTTTATAATAAATGCCGTTCACAGTAACTACATAAACTTGAAATTCATTTTAATAATTATAT
Organism: Macaca thibetana thibetana; assembly: GCF_024542745.1. Classification (NCBI taxonomy): domain Eukaryota; kingdom Metazoa; phylum Chordata; class Mammalia; order Primates; family Cercopithecidae; genus Macaca; species Macaca thibetana. Next base: position 35,875,149 of record NC_065583.1, read on the forward strand.
AATATTTCATTAAATAGTTATATAATAATTTATATCACCCTTTAGTGTTGAGCATTCAGGTTATTTTCACTTTTACCATTATAAATGACACCATGTGAAACAACTTTATATACATATAACCTTTCATATTTTTGTACCATTACCTTAGAAAAGATTGCCTGAAGCACTCTTAACTGTATGTGACTACTTTCTTGATCCTTTGAATGTGTTTTTTTCTCTCTCTCACTGAAAGATAGGCTTCTGTTTAAGGCTTACCACTTTATCCTTAGTACCTAGCACATCATCAATGCTCAATAAATATCTCTTGAATTAATGGACAAATGAACATATTATAATATTATTTTCCAAAAGTGGTTAGGCTTTATGTTTTCATTCTATTATCTTTTAACAACACTCTTACAAGCAGAGGTGCTTTCTATAAGACACAAGGGTAATCAGAAAGGTAACAGCAACAGGTAATATTTTTTGAGTATTTTCTATGCCCCGGGCATCAATCATCCTGAGTGTGTTGCATGTATTACCTCATCCAATTTGCTTAGCATCCACCATACAATTCACTATGGTGAGTACTATTGTTACAGGATCTTAGGGGTATCACTTTTCTGGCTGGAAACCTGTGGCTGGTGACACCTTTGCCTGAGTTTTGCTTGGGCCTGCTGGGCTCATTCCACCCACTCGGCCTGGCAGGCTGTGCTCAGTTCACACTACTGCCCTGGCTTCCACGCCTCCAAGGGAGACTGTGAATCAGGCGTGGAGCAGCAAGGGGTGTGTGAGCAGGCGTGGAGTACAGCCACTAAGCAGTTGGACACACCAGCTGCTGCCATGGGGCAGGCAGTTCTAGGTGCTGGCATGGGTGCCAGTTCTCTGCAAAGCTGTGGCTGGGCCAGGCACAAGCAGCTTCCCCGGTTGGCACTGTTTATGTTATAACTGTTTCAGCTTGGTGGGTAGTGAGTTCTTGTTCTGTGATCAGGGAGAATGAGATACACAGACAAGTGGAGGGTGAATAAGTCAAAAAGGAGCTTTACTGAGTGATAGAACGGCTTAGAGGGAACTCACAGTGTGTAGCCCCTTTCCACAGCCAGGGTGTCCCATAGAGTGTTCAGTCCCTAGCAGAGTGGAGACCCTGGAGTGGGAAGCTCCTCTCTGCAGGCAGATCGTCCAGTCGTCCCTGTAGCTCTCAGCAGAGAGGAGGCTCTGGAGTGGGTTGCTCCCCTCTGCAGCTGATACTCCTATTTCTACATCTCTCAGCAGAGAGGAGGCCCTGGAGTGGGTAGCTCTTCTCTATGGCTGGTTGTCCCAACATCTGCTCAGCTCTGATTGAGCCTGGGTCTTTTATGGGCCTCAGAGGGGAGAAAGTGTGCACTGGTTGGTCCATGGGTGGCCACAGGCAGGCCCAGAAAAGGCCCACAAATTCCCACTCTGGTGGAACTGGCAACCCCGCCCCCAGCCTTCAGACCCTCCCTGGCCTGAAGATGGGGCTTCATCGGGGACCTGCTCCCTTCCGTCCAGGAACCTGTCTGCCTCCTGCTGCCATTCGTGGCGTTCAGGTTCGGCCCTGATGTTGCTCTGAGATTGGAGCAGGTCCTGACAGCTGAGAGAAGCCAAGCAGCAGGGACAGGCACTTCCAAGCCTGCGAATGCACGGGGGCCCTTCCCACCTCCCGGCCCCCAAGAGTATAGGGATGCCTTGGTTTGCAGCACGCTTTGGGTGGTTGCAGCTGTGCCCATGGGGGCAGAGTTTCTGCCTGCTCCGTGGAGCAGGAGGCCTGGGTCTGCAGCTGCAGCTTGGGCAGCTGTAGCTGCACCCAGACAGGTGGGGCTCCTGCCAGCTTCATGGAGCATGCAGCCCTGGCCGTGCCTCCCTGTTGCAGCCAGCAGTGATGGCAGTGGCGCGCCATTTGCAGCAGCTGCTGCCATCACTATCATTACCATTTTATAGATGAGGAGGCATAGAGAAGTGAGTTGACTTGCCCAACATCACACAGGTGGTGAGTGATAGAATCCAGATTTAAACTAGGCAGTGGGACTAAGACTGAGCACATAATTACTAGGCTGCATGACTTTAAGGTACTGAAAATTTCCTCTCATGCTAGGTGCCATGGCTCATGCATGCCTGTAATCCCACCTACTCAAGAGGCTGAGGTGGGAGGATTGCTTGAGCCCAGGAGTTCAGGCTTCTGTGAGCTGTGATTGCACTGCTGCACTCCAGCCTGGGTGATAGAGTGTGAGACCCCATCTTTAAAACAAAAAAGGAAATTCCTCCTAATTTTACTTTTCCAGCAGCTCACTTCTTTACTTCATCCACTGTAACAAACTGTTTTCTCGAGAACCTGAATTTGTTGGCCAAATTCCATATAAGATGTGAATCAGAGCTGTCCCTCAGTCTTGGGAATTTTGCATCAGTCTCCAAAGGAGAGCCAGAATTGCTTACAGCACTTGGTTTTTTAAAGCAATCCCACCCTTGCAGTTGACCAACTGAAGGATTTGTGAATTTTTTTAAAATACAAGCCTTAATTTTTTTATTGAAGGGAAGAATTTTATTAGATTGTTTAACATTAAAGACAGATGGTAGATTTGGAACATCATCCATGTGGGAGATACTAATCCATGCAGGGATATCTCAACCAAATCATACAAAGAGTATCCTAGGGATTAACCAAGAACACTCCCCACTTAGTTAGCAACTGAAATCGTAGAGCAACTTTTAAGACATATCAACATTATTACATCTATTTCTTCAGTGTCTCCTTCTCCTTACCAGTTTATTACAGGGTTTGGGAGCTTTAAAGAGCCTTTGTATATACAGTAGTCCCTCTTATCTTTGGTGGATATATTCCAAGACCCCCAGTGGATGCCTGAAACCGTGGATAGTACGAAACTCTACATACACTATGTACAAATTTCTTTTTCCTTCTTCACAGTTTCATGGATGGAAGGCTTGTTCTTACCATAGATCTTAGCAACCTCAGCATATGATTTTTTAAATTTCTTTCTTCATTTGAGGACTTTCACCTTTTCACTTACAGGAAACATGTTGTGGCTTCTCTTCAACATATCTGAATTGCCAGCATCACTACTTTTGCACTTTGGGGCCCTTTTGAAGTAAAATAAGGGTTACTTGAACACAGGCACAGTGATACTGCAACGGTTGATTTGATAGCTGAGAGCGCTACAGAGTGACTAATGGGCCAGTAGTGTCTACAGTGTGGATATGCTGGACAAAGAAATTATTCATATGCCAGGACAGAAGGTTTCATCACACTTCTCAGAATGTCATGCACTTAAAAACTTATGAATTTTTTATTTCTGGAAACTTCCACTTAATATTTTCGGACCAAAGTTGACTGTGGGTAACTGAAACTGTGGAAAACAAAACTACAGATAAGGGGTGACTATTTATAAGCACTGCAGACACTTTTTTTCTTTGCAAATAGTTGACTTAAAAACAGCAGATGGTTTATTTTTAGGCTATTATCTGCTTATAGAGATTTTATTTTTTAATCATTTAGTAGCTTTCCTGTATGTAGCTTTTTTTTCTGATTACTTTTTTTAATTTGTAGTGTTAAATGTGTGGAATTAAAACACAAATATCACTTCCTAAACTTGCCATGGACTTGCTGTTCCTTCACTCCACAGGTAATGCAAAGGACGAGGAGTGAAGTCAAGCTATCATATTTATGTTGCTCTTGTTAATGACAGCACTCTGGCTAACCTTGTACTTCATTCACCCACTGCGGGTTTTGTCCCCAAGAAATGATGACCATATTCAGTACTGAAAGGCTTTTAGTGGGAAGTGAAGGGCCCTCCATGTTGGCATTACACAATGGAATTCTAATAGGCAAATATTGTGTTAAAGCAGAAATGCTTCCCTGTGGAATGTTTCTCTTCTGGCTTCTCCAGAGTGCACGAGGGAGCTTCACTTAGTGTCAGCAGAAAACAAAATTCACTTGGATACATTGGGAGGTGCTTTTTTTCTTCTGGTAATTTCAAGAACTATATGTCTACTGCCTCTTCTATATTAATAAAATTAAAACCACACAGATATAGATGGAAATGATTTTTCGATTGTAGGAAGGAATGTGCCTAAGCTGACATGTCATTTTTTTGGTAATTTGAGAAAACCCTATAAACACACCTTTTCAAGGAGATAGTATACAGAGAACTCAGAGTCACAAAAATCAGGGTGTGAAGCTGGATTATGCTACTTGTTGTTGTTGTTGTTGTTTGAGATGGAGTGTCATTCTGTTGCTCAGGCTAGAGTGCAGTGGCTTGATTTCGGCTCACTGCAACCTCCACCTCCCAGGTTCAAGTGATTCTCCAACCTCAGCCTCCTGACTAACTGGGGCCACAGGAGCACATCACCATGCCCGGCTAAGTGTTGTATTTTTTGTGGAGATAGAGTTTCACCATGTTGGCCAGGCTGGTCTCAAACTCCTGACCTCAAGTGATGCACCCACCTCAGCCCCCAACATGCTGGGTTTATAGGCATCGGCCACTGCACCTGGCCTGATTTTGTCACTTATTAATTGAGTGTCTTTGGTTACCTTTTTTAACCTAACTGAACTCCATTTTTCTTATGTAACTGACTTGTAGGTGGGATGTGAGGGTGAAGGCATATAATGTACTCAATGCAGACTCGTAGATAGAGGCCTTAGCCTGCTTGCTAATTAGTTCTTTCCCTGGAACTGGATTCTAGTTCTGTCTCTGATGACCACTATGACCTGAGGAAACCTGGTTTACCCTGCTGGGCCTAGTGGTGTGAAACAGAAGTGTTAGTGACTCTTAGAGATGATGTGAAGGGCAAGGAAAATGTGAACAAGCGTGAGGTGAGCCCCTGCTGGTATTTCCTATAGGTCACCAGCCTCTAGCTGAATGTGGGGAGGTGTCGCACTGTGGGAGTCCCATTATAAGGGGCCCCTAGTCAGATAGAGTCCATATATAAATCAGTAGCTACTTTTTAGGACACAGGAAGAATGGGAGGTAATGGTTAACAAAAGTCTGTTGTGTACCAGTAGCTTTATATGTTGCCTCATTTAATCTTCAGGAGTGATCCTGCAGGGAAGCATACTTACTCTCTTCTCTCCACCCATTTTCAGGCACAGAAACACATTCAGTGAGGTAAGTAAGCACTCATTGTGGAATGAGGTGGAGAAATCCAGATTTAAATCCTAGGTCTGCCACTTGCTAGCTACATGACTTGTTCAACAAGTCATTTACCTCTCTGAGGCTGAGTTTTCTTACCTGGAAATGGTGACAGCAGAACTGTCTTACCTCACAAGACTATTGAAACGGTTAAATGAGATAATGTAGGTAAAGTCTCAGCATACAGTAAGCCCATAATAAATTATCATTAGATTAAATATTGAGGTTTGGTGAGATCAGTTTTTGACTGAAATATGGCTTTGAAAAATTCTGTTTTGTTGAAAGGAAACACCTGAATTAAAGATACAGTAGGCCAACCTTTTATGTAAAGAAGATCATTGACTTGCAGAAGTCACAGAATTGCATGAACCTGTGGGGAAGGAGAAGGGTAAAGATACAAGATAAAAGCAGAATTATCTGGGCAGCTTAGCATCAGTTGGATTCGTTTAGTCTGTTAAAGACAATTTGTTGATAAAATGTACAAGCATGCTGCTAACCACTTTACCTCAGAATAGGGAAGAAAAAGGGAAAATTATGACTGAGCTTAAGTCTGATGAACAGTGAAAAAATGGCTGATAAAAGGTAAATAATAGGAACCTTGTTGCTTTTTACTTTGGCACAGTTGAGAGTATAGGAGTTGGTGCTGGAATGCTCTGGTGCCAGCCACTAAAACAGTTCCTTACTCTTCAATGTGAGGAAGCACTGTCTCGTAATTAAGCACAGATGGACTAAGGAACAGTATGCTTCCCATGAATGGAGGTTTCCAGCAGGTAACAGATGATCAACTGTTATAAATGTCACAGATGGGCATGGCACTGGGGGAGAGGCCATATTTTGCGTGCAGTACAAGTGAGGAAAAATCAAATTATATACAGGTCAATTTTTTAAAAATTCAAAATGAAAATAGATTAATTGAGTCACATTGGAAGGTGGTGGAAGTAACTGTGTAAAGTAGAAAAACACCAGTGACTTAAATCTTCATGTTAGGTTAGGGTTTATTTGAAAATCAGCAACATGGAAATGATTTGGTAATCGATCTTTCGTTCTGATATTTGATTGCAGGAAATCTCTTTAAATCCGATAGACCAGTTTTGATTCTTTGCTTAGAGTTTCCTATCTGGACTAGAAAATATAAGGTCACTTTCCAATTTTTAGACTTTATTATTTGGGGATATATTCTTTTCCATTATAAATTGTGAGAATTAAATATTCTCTTTAAGGACAGAGAAAGCTTTATAATGTGAAGCAAAGACATCTGAATTATTGTATCAGTTTAATGTTCTACAGTTATACCTAAAGATTTTGGGTTACTTACAAAAATAAAAATGAATCTTACTCAAGAGTTTATTAGCTACTATGAGAAAATTATATTGAAGCCATACATTTTATCAGGCTATTTCTAATTGAAAAATATTGTCTTTAAAACAGTTTGTAGATGGGGTTAGATATTGATTCATATATTAAGATTCATGTTATTTTGTTTGGGAGCAGGATTAAAATACCTGATTTACTTATTAGGTTCTTTGAATACAGCCAATAAAGAAAGGAAAAAAAACCTCTTGCTATATACCTGCTATGGTTTGAATGTGTCCCCCCAAAGAATGTGTTGGAAACTTAATCCTTGGTGCAACAGTGTTGGAGGTGACCTAATAAGTGTTTAGCTAGTGAGGGCTCCACCCCTTTGAATGGATTCATGCCGATTATAAAAGGACTTGAAACTGTGAGTTCAATCTCTTGGTTTCTTGTACCTGCTCTCTTGCCAAGTGGTGCCTTCTGCCATGTTACAACACAGCAAGAAGGCCCTCACCAGATACACTCCCTCGATCTTAGACTTCCCAGCCTCCAGCACCATAAGCCAAATAAACTTTTTTTTTGTTTACAAATCACTCAGCCTATAGTATTCTGTTACAGCAGCACAACACAGACTAGTTCCAGCAGGGTAGTGGGGTTTTCACTTTTGCATTCTCATTTAAACTTCCCATCCCCACAGTGTAGTAAGATTCAGGATCCTGGATTCTTGAGCCGCATTGCCTCCTGTCAAATTGAGGTTTAGTTACTGTGTGATTTTGGACAGGTTGTTTAATTTCTCTGAGCCTTGGTCTCATCAAAAAAATAAATAAATAAAAAGGAGATGGGAGGGTAAAATAAGTGATTGCAGGCAAAGTGCTTGGCACACAGTATGTGCCAATGAATTTTAGCTGTTTATTTTAGATTATTATTAGGTGTTATTCCACTTTCTAGATAAAGTTCTATGTCTAAAAGAATTAGACAGCATCAGATTAAAAGTTGCATAAAAGTTGCTTTATAGTGGTAGAAGATCTCTTCGTGGAGAAATTTCATGCAGTATTTCTCTTACCTTTTGATGAGAAAACTGGATGCAGATCCCTTCCTCCTTTCCTCCCTTCCTCTCTTCCTCCCTTCCATGCAGTTCCCACTCCCATCCATTTTCTTTTTTCTTTTTTTTTTTGAGATGGAGTCTTGCTCTTGTTGCCCAGGCTGGAGTGCAGTGGTGTGATCACTGCAATCTTCGCCTCCCAGGTTCAAGCAATTCTCCTGCCTCAACCTCCCAAGTAGCTGGGATTACAGGCATGCGTCACCACGCCCGGCTAATTTTGTATTTTTAGTAGAGATGGAGTTTCTCCATGTTGGTCAGGCTGGTGTTGAACTCCCGACCTCAGGTGATCTGCCTGCCTCAGCCTCCCAAAGTGCTGGAATTACAGGCGTGAGCCACCGCACGCAGCCACTCCCATCTGTTTTCTTAAGCCTCCTTCGGCTTGGTCTTTCCCTTTATCTCTGTGTGTCACACTCATGACTAGACTTTGGGTCTTACTCAAATCCCTCTTCTTCAGGTGGCTTCTGCAAGTCCTTCCTTCCTGCAATATTAGTTTCTACTTATTTTCTTCCATTATACAGTCACTTAGCAACAGGGATACATTCTGAGAAATGTATTATTAGATGATTTTGTCATTGTACAAACCTTATAGAGTGTACTTACACAAACCTAGATGGTAGAGCCTACAACATACTCAGGCTATATGGTACAGCCAGTTGTACAACATACCCAGGCTATATGGTACAGCCAATTGTACAACATACCCAGGCTATATGGTACAGCCAGTTGTACAACATACCCAGGCTATATGGTACAGCCAGTTGTACAACATACCCAGGCTATATGGTACAGCCAGTTGTACAACATACCCAGGCTATATGGTACAGCCAGTTGTACAACATACCCAGGCTATATGGTACAGCCAATTGTACAACATACCCAGGCATATGGTATAGCCAATTGCTCCTAGGCTATAAATCTGTACTCACTTACTGTACTGAGTACTGTAGGCAATTATAACACAATGATAACTATTTGTGTATCCAAACATAGCTAAATATAGGAAACGGTACAGTAAACATATGGTATAAAAGATTTAAGAAAAAGGGTAAAAGGGTACATCTGTATAGGATACTTACTGTGAATGAAGCTTACAGGATTGGAAGTTGCTCTGGGTGGGCAAGTCAGTAAGTGGTGAGTAGGAAGGCATAGGACATTACTGGACATTACTGTGCATTACTGCAGATTTATAAACCCTTTGCACTTTGGCTACACTACATTTATAAACAAATACTTTTGTTTCTTCAATAACAAAATAACCTTAGCTTGCTTTAACATTTTTTACTCTATAAAATTTTGAATTTTAACTTTTTGACTATTTTGTTATAACCCTTGGCTTAAAACGCGAACACATCGTACAGGTATGCAAAAGTATTTTTTCTTTATATCCTTATTCTAGAAACTTTTTCCATTTTTAAAATTTTTAATTTTAATTTTTACTTTTTAAACTTTTTTGTTAAAAGCAAAGGCACAAATTCACGCATTAGCCTAGGCCTACACAGAATCAGTATCATCAATTTCATTGTCTTTCACCTTCACATCTTGTCCCATTGGAAAGTCTTCAGGGGCAGTAACATGGAGCTGTCATCTGCTGTGATAACAATGTCTTCTTCTGGAATACCTCCTGAACGACCTGCCTGAGGCTGTTTTACAGTTAACTTTTTTTCAGAGACAGGTTCTCTCACTTTGTTGCCCAGGCTGTAGTACAGTGGCATAATCATAGTTCACTGCAGCCTCAAACTCTTGAACTCAAGTGATCCTAAGTAGGTAAGACTACAGGCTCATGTCACTGCACCTGGCTAATTAATTTTTTTTTTTTTTTCTGTAGAGAAGGGGGCTTAGTATGTTTCCAAGGCTGGTCTCAAACTCCTGACCTTAAGCAATCCTCCCACCTCAGTCTCTCCCAAAGTGCCGCTATGACTGGCCCTATAGTTAATTTTTTTTCATAAGAAGAAGTACATTCTAAAATAATAAAAAGTACAACATAATAAATACATAAACCAGTAGTATAGTCATTTATCATCATTATCAAGTATTATTATATTATAATTGTATGTGCTATACTTTTATACAACTGGCAGTGCAGTAGGTTTGTTTACACCAATGCCACCACAAATACATGAGGAATGTGTTGGGCTATGATGCTATGACAGCTACAAAGTCATCAGGTGATAGGATGTTTTCAGCTCCTGTACAGTCCTGTGGGACCACCATCATATATATTATCTGTCATTGACTGAAACATCATCAAGCAGCACATTACTGTACTATTTTCTTTTAAAAGTCATAGTGTTTCTCAGAGGCTGTCTGTCTTTCAGTTATTTTTAATTCCTCTGAAGAGGCCAATGGCCCCTTGTGTAAAGGCATCTTGTCTTATCTGCATCCGTGCTCCACATAGCTTCCCTGCCCTTCCTTACACACAGTGGGCGCATCAGTTCATGGTATTTACTCCAAAGACATGACCCACAAGAAAGCATTATTTCCAGTGAGGGTCTTTAGCACCAATCTTTTATCACTGATAATTAAGTGAGCAATTCTCTTTTGTTAAGAGCTCCCTGTGGATGTACCTTTTGAGAACTGCTTTAGAAAATTTTTATTCGGTCTAATATTACTCTCTTCCAAGCCTCCTACATAAATCAGAGCTTCTCAATGACGGATCAGTTTTATAACAAAATAAATATACTGTTGGAATTTAGCCACCTTTAGTTTCAACTTATTCCTGCTCCTCTTAAGACAAGTTTTGTGTTTTTAGTAATAATCAGCTATTTCTCAGAGACTCTTAGAGTGGAGAATTCGTGAAGTGTTTTGAATCTGAAAGACTCTGAGTCTCCTTTGTGGGGATACATTTGGCCAGCACAGCTCTGGTATTAGGGAAATGAACCTGCGAGATAGCTCACTTATCTGTACATTGGCAAATAGAGAAAGATAGCCTTGTAATAGAGAAAAAAAATCTCAGAGGGGAAAGAAATAATAAAATCAAGCTGGTTTATGGTTTGTCAGTCCAAAAAGCTTTTAAGCCTTATCTATAAAGGTAGATCCACTTAATGTTTGTTCTGCATTTCAGGCATCATTGTGTGATAAGTGGTGTAAATTTAGCCCCTTTAAGCCTGATCTCCTGGGGGTTGAGATTTAAGCGTTGGAACTTTATTTGAAAGAACTCTATCGATTGGGCTTTGATTTGGTCCTTCTTTACCAAAGAGAGGTGCTAAATCATGGTTTAGCTTCCCTGTTAGGGTTTTTTTTTCTCTTTTATTCATTTTATTGGCCTCTCTCTCCCTGCCCCCATTCTCCATGTTCCATTTCTAACTGTTCTGCTTAAAAAGACTAAAGTGGTATAAGAAAGGGGGGAAAAAGGAAAAGAAAAATCAACTGACACCCTGTGAACATAATTGATTCAATAAATAACATCTTTCAATTCCCAAGGAAAACCTCAGTCTTTGCTTATGTCAATTAGTGTTCAGTTCAATAAGTGGTGGAGGTCTTAATTTAGATGGATGGGAAAGTTTGCAGGTTCTTACCTCCTAAGGAAGGAGTGCTTTTCTTATTTCAAAGTCATCCTGTCTGGATTTATGCATCTACTCTGCAAAAAGAAGCTTCAAAGAGAATTAATGTGATAGTTTTTATTCTTCCTGAAAACAGAAAGAAGACATTTAATTATTGTCCAGAGATTTGTTAGAATAAAAAAGTGGAACAAGGGAATGAAAATTTTCTGGAATCTACTAGACTGTAAACTCCATGAGGGCAGGAACTATCTTGTGCATTCACCATTTAATCTCCAGTGCACGTAGTAGGTGCATAGTACATATTTGTTAACTGGATCTGTTGTTAAGGGAATAAGAACAAAAAGGGGCACAATTCAGGTTTTCTGTTAAGAATTTAGTTAAATTTCATTTCACTGGTTGTTTCATCCCTTGGCCCCAATCCCCTTTCCCCTAATTCTTTTTTTTTTTTTTTAATGGAGTCTCACTCTGTCATCAGGCTGGAGTGCAGTAGTGTGATCTTGGCTTACTGCAACCTTTGCCTTCTGGGTTCAAGCAATTCTCCTGCCTCAGCCTCCCGAGTAGCTGGGACTACAGGTGTGCACCACCACATCTGGCTAATTTTTGTATTTTTAGTAGAGACAGGGTTTCACTATTTTGGGCAGGCTGATCTCAAACTCCTAACCTCAAGTGATCCACCCGCCTCAGCCTCCCAAAGTGCTGGGATTACAGGCATGAGCCTCCATGCCCAGCCAAGCATTTTTTTTTCCTAGGGCTAAAATGAATGAATGAACGAATATATAAATAAATAGATTGTTTTTTTTTTTTTTTTTTTTTTTTTTTTGAGACAGAGTCTCGCTCTGTCACCCAGGCTGCAGTGCAATGGCACAATCTTGGCTCGCTGCAAGCTCCACCTCTGGGTTCACGCCTTTCTCCTGCCTCAGACTCCTGAGTAGCTAGCACTACAGGCCTGCCACCGTGCCTGGCTAATTTTTAGTATTTTTTAGTAGAGACGGGGTTTCACCATGTTGGCCAGGATGGTCTCAATCTCTTGACCTCGTGATTTGCCTGCCTCGGCCTCCCAAAGGGCTGGGATTACAGGCATGAGCCACCGTGCCCAGCCTCCCCTAATTCTTTAAATGGCAGGTACCTCTTAAGAGTGCAGTATATACTATATCTTCAGAAATGATGAAGGATAACCTATTTCATCAATTCCAAGACTGTCAGAGTTGGAAGAGATGGTGTAAAGTTGCTACTTACAAATTCAAGTAAATGAACTGATTGTGTTTCAGAATCACATTGAAACGGGATAGTTCCCTGACCCCTTCCCATGACTTATGAAGGGGTTGGCTCATTTAGTCAGCAAACAGCTCTCAACCCCTTGCAAGAGGGGGAGCGTGCAGGTGAGCAGGTGCAGGATGAGTGCTTCTAGGCAACCAGCAGGAGCAGAACTCTGTGCGGGCCTGTGGCAGCATCTAGAGGTTGCCTGTGACCCCCAGAACCCCAGGGGGTGTGTGTTATAGTGTGCTCTTTTAGCTTTGTCATTCATGGATGGCTTAAGTGTTAAACAGCTCAGTGGAGGGTCAGTGTGACAGCCTTTTGCACTCACACCCGGGTCCTTGTCCTGCGTCCAAGAATAATCAGGTGGCATGAACGAATTGAAGTGTGGTGAATGTGGAGGATTTTACTGAGCAGTGGAAGTGGCTCTCAGCAGGATGGGGAGCTGGAAAGGGGATGGAGTGGAAAGATGGTCTTCCCCTGGAGTTTGGCTGTCCCTGGCTGAATTCTCCGAGGTCCTGCCATCAAGCCATCCCTCTGAAATCAAGCTGCTTCTCTTTGATATCCAGCTGCTTCTTCTCCTCTCTCCTCTGCCACTCTGCCACTACACTGGTGGGGCCTGGGGTTTTTATGGGTACAGGATGGGGGGTGGGGTGGGCCAGGGTGGTTTTGGAAAAGGCAACATTCATGTGGGAAAACAGGAATGCATGTTCTCACTTTGGGCCACAGGTCTAGGCTTGAGGGTGTGGCCCTCACTGGGACTGCCGTTTTCTACCCAGTATTTTCCTGCCACCTGTCCTTATCAACATGAGGTATGTCATACACATACAGACTCAGGCCTGAACCTTGAAATTTCTGACTGAGTCAAACACACTCTTGGGTAGACTCTTGGGAATCTGTTTTCTTTTTTGACTTTCCTAGTAAGGCTAGAGTGCAGCTGGGTATAGAAAGCACTAATCCCATCTGCCTCTCAGTGCCCTAACCTCTGTGGTCTATGTTACTCCTTGGTAAAAGTGATCAGCCTAAGGTACCCAGCGGAATGACTGGTGGAGTTGTGACTAGAACTCAGGTCTCCTACCTCTGACAGTGGTGCTCCTGGTCCTGTGGTTTACTGCTTTGGTTTAGCAAACACTCCTTACTACTCAGCATTCTCTCAAGATCCAGTAATACTTTTTCCTTCCAAGATAATGGTAGTATTTGTGGTGATGGCCAGGCAGAATCTGAAGGACCTTCTGAATCCTCAAGGAAATACTAACTTTAGTTTAGTCTACTTTGGTGTTAAATATATGTTATTGTCTTCTCTAGTGATGCCTTTGATTACCCTCTGTCCCCATCCCTGGTCTCAGATCCCAAGTGGGAAATCTCTGCCTTTTTCCTGTGGGACCACTTGATGTTCACAGCCCTGCCTAATCAGAAGATGAATTATGGGTGCCTGTTAAGGGCATAGAGCTGTGGTGCCTGCTTGAGTCCCATTAAATCAGAATTTTCCTGGGAGGGGCCTGGGGATCTGTATTTTAAGTTCCCCTTATCATGATTCTCTGCAATAATTCTCAGGTTCAGGTCTCTGAAAATAGCAGCTCCCTTTCCCATGGATCCAACCTTGATGTCCTGGAGTCCCCACTTTGTAAATTGCATCATAACCCTCTCTTCCCACTTGAAGGTTTATCCTCTGGTCTGTAAAACTTGTCCTTTAAGAAAGAAAGGAATTTCTGCTTCCTTCTTTCTTCCAAGGTAGAATTTTTCTGGACAGGATACTGAGTAGACAGGTGGGTATAGACAGTAGCAGAATGAACATTGCAAGAAGGCTCACGGATGCCTTTGAAAAGGAAGAGGGTGCCTATGCTCTTTCCCTGGCTTTATTACTTAATAGTTGTGTAACTTCGGGCAAATTATTTAAACTTCTTTGAGTTTCTGTTTCCTCATCAGTAAAATGTGGGTAAGAATAGTACTTATTTGGCGGTTTTATGTGTATTAAAGTGTCCTATGTCAGCTCTTGGGACACAGACTCAATTTGAGATTTGCCTGCAGCGGGTATTGGAGAGTGCACTCAGGAACAACTCTTGTCATGGGGTATGGGAAGGGATTTTTGAACTGCAATGCACTTGAAACAAAGGTCTTAGCTGATCCCTTGGGGAGCTTTGAGGGTTGGATGCTCCCCAGAGTTGTCCCAAATTAAGGGAAGGGGCCAGGTCTTTATACCCCTGTACCTACCAGTCATCCAATGTTGTAGGCTGCACCTGGAGGGACATGACTTCAGGTAAGGCAGTTCCGTTTGACTGAGGTTGTCTGTGTGCCAGCTGCAGCCTACAGTGTTGGTGGAAAGGGAAGGAGTGCTTTAGTTCTGGGAGGGATCTCAGTGGTACACCATAGCACTTGCTACCCCCAGGTAATGCACATAAAACCCCAGCAGTGAATCTAGCATATTTGTAAATGTTCAATGAATATTAACTACTGCCATTATCATTCTAGCTCTGGCGGGGCCACTTTCAAGAAGTTATTTAACTACTCTTGGGCTGTTTTCCTATGTTTAAAATGGAGATCGTAAGCTCAGTTCTGCCGACGTCGCTGAGTGGTTCTGAGCAAATGCGGAGATAATGTATGTGAAATTGCTGAGTAAAATATTATAAAAATGTCAGGTGTGGCTATGAGCCTACTTTTTTGAAATGAATCTATGGCCATGACCTGGATTCTTTGAAGGGAAAAGGTTGTGATAAATGTAAAAGTACTTGTCTGTGAAATAGGGCATTTTAATTTTGTTTTCCTTCTTTCTATAGGGAATTAGAATCATGGAGATGCTGCTAAAGGAACAGTGTGGTGCCCCCGTAGCTGAATAAAGAATCATCAGTGAGTACCAAAAGCAAAGTCAGAATTATTTACGCAAGCCATGTTTTCATGCTTATCAGCCTGGTATTCGAAAGCAGCCTCCCTGGGCTATTCACGCTGCACATTTCCCAGTTATATGCACAGAATACTATTTCACAGGTGTTTTATCTCTTCAGTACTTTTATTTACTTGGTCCTTTGATTTTCAGAGCAGTTTTGTATTACATGCTGGGTTACAACTCTATTCAAATTGTTAAAACTGTTGCACAATCTACCATGATTGAGAGCCTCAAGCTGTCATAGATTTGTAAAGACTGCAGCTCAGATTAACTGAAACTTAATGTTTTTGTTCTGAAAATAATCAAAGGAAGGCTTTAAAAGTGTAATTGGAGCACGAAGAGAAACAAGGAAGGGGCATGTTGATTGGCCAGTGAAACAAATATCTCTTATTAGTCATCTGCATTTCCACTGATTATGGGTAGCTGCCTGAAATGCTATTGAAAGGGATTCTGAGGTCTTGAGAGTAATTCCCAGGCTCTGGGTAAGAGCGCCTTGATGGTTAACAGTGTCTGCCATGGGCAGAGGATGGAAGGAAGACAGCACTCATGCTGAAGCACGTGCCACATCTAGGGCAAATGGTACAGGGTTAACAGATAGTGGGAGATTGCAGAACTACTCAACTCCCTATCCCCACCCCCTAAATTTCTGTTGTCTAAATCAGGGAGAATGGTCTTTATAGTGGAAAGGGCAGGACAGAGTTATTTAAGAGAGAATCAAAGCCCAAAATAAATGAGTATGATAGATCTATATCTTACAGAATTTATAGGCTTTAGGGTTTTTTTGTTTTTTGTTTGTTTGTTTGTTTGTTTGAGATGGAGTCTTGCTCTGTTGCCCAGGCTGGAGTGCAGTGGCCTGACCTCAGCTCACTGCCACCTCTGCCTCCCGGGTTCAAGTGATTCTCCTGCCTCAGCCTCCTGAGTAGCAGGAACTACAGGTATGCACCACCATGCCTGGCTAATTTTTCTATTTTTAGTAGAGAAGGGGTTTCACCATGTTGGCCAGGCTGGTCTTGAACTCCTGACCTTGTGATCCACCCGCCTCAGCCTCTCAAAGTGCTAGGATTACAGGCGTGAGCCACCGTGCCCAGCCAGCCTTAGGTTTTTAACATCTGAGAGTTGAAACCTTTGAATAAAACAAACTTTGCCTTGGGTAATGTAGAATTACCTCAAATTTTCTTGTGTTGGTTTAATCGAGACATGTGGTCTTGTGTAAGCAACCTGGTATTCTAATTGTGATAAACAATAAAATTTGAGAGCAGTTAACCAATAAGAAGCAAAGGGAACATCATATAGAAGCACCTTGGCGTACAAAGCATGCTGTCCAGACCTGTGAATGAACATTATTTGGAGAATTGTAAAGTCTTTCTGCTTATTTGCAGGTTGGACTCCATTTTGATTAATATTACACCTCTGTCTACTTAATACATATTAATAGATTCTTATATTACTAGAAAAGCTAAACAGGATAATTTCATTTAGCATAGGCATACACACAGCAGGTGCTCATAAAATGCTGGAATTGGATCTAAATATGGTTTACTCCTACACCCACCCTGTTCCTTAAAAAATTATAGAGAACAACTTGGCCACATCTCCCTGTTTTTCTCGGCTAGTATATTTGTGAGGCTCACTAAGCACCTCTTGCACTTGCATGCTTAAGCACAGATCCCATCTTACTCTGGGGGGTGGGATCTCAAGTCAGCTCCAAGGTAAATGAAGGAATGAGGGGTCTCCATTTCCATGGGAAACGTATACACCTATTGGTCTTCAAACTTCAAATTAGTGGTTTTGAAACTGTCTTGAGCATCTGAGTCATCTGGAGGATTTAACACAGATTGGTGGGCCCCACTCCCCAAGTCACGACTCAGTAGGTCTGAGATGGGGCCTGAGCATTTGTGTTTCTAACAGTTTTCCAGGTGATGGTGATCCTGGTCCTAGGGCCACACTTTGAGAATGGCAGTTTCAAATGAGTTCACATCTCTGGGTAGAGACAGATGAAATGTCAGGGCACTGAGAAAGCTAATAGGAGTTAGGAGTTAGATATTATTGTCGTGCATTCGGTCAACTTTTGATTAATAGGAAGAATGATATTCTTTGTATGGCTTTTCCCTGATTTTAGCATCTCAGCTTCTTGTTTGCCCCCTTTTTTGTTGCTTAAATGTGGCCAGGCTCCACCCTCGAGAAAATGCAGTTGAAAAGAGGGGAGGTGAGATCACATCAACTTGTACTTTAAATCAATTTGGATTTAAATTGTTGGTAGTGAAGATGAGTAAATTAAACAAGTTTATAGCATTACCTATTGTCTTGTTACCCATGTTCTGTGTTTTGTTTTGTTTTATTTTGAGACAAGGTCTCGCTGTTCTGTTGCCCAGGCTGGGGTGTAGTAGCACAATCACGGCTCATTACAGCCTTGACCTCTGGGGCTCAAGCAATCCTCATACCTCAGCCCCCTTAGTAGCTGGGACTATAGGCGTGTACCACCACACCTGGCTAATTTTTTCCTTTTTTGTAGAGATGAAGTCTCCCTATGTTGCTCAGGCTGGTGTGTTTTGTTGTTGTTGTTGTTTGTTTTTTTGCCCTGTGGTTGAGGGCTAAGCCATGAACTTGGGGCATCGTATTGTTGGTGAAAAGCAACTTATTCTCCTCTCTTAAGTGAAATGGTCGAGGTCTGAATATAACTAAGAGTTTAGTACAGGACAGTTGCATGTAATGCATTCAATGCAATGAAATTTCCTGAAGGATTTACATAATTCAAAGTCTCAAAATTCATGACCAGTTTTCTCAGAGGAGTAACTGTAAAGTAGGGGATATATGTATATGTATGTATGTCCTCTTACCACATAAATCTACAATTTGATGTTGCATCGAATGCTGCCAGCTTATTCCTTTACTTTTTTCCCATTTTCTTGACTATTCTTACAGAGTTTTTCAAGTTTGAAATGTGCCTATTTTAATGGAACTTTTTAATTTCTCAGAAATAACTGTATGGAAAATGGAGGGGGTGGTTGTAGGTGGGAGTACTATTGTTTTCATGAGTTGTAAAATGCTACATTAAAAGAAGTGGGGGAAATTAGCTCTATAGCTATAATAAAGTAGAGGCCAAAAAACTACAGCCTATAAACCAAATTTATCCTGCTTCCTGCTTTTATAAATAAAGTTTTATTGGAACACAACTATGCTCCTATGTTCTAAGCTACAACTCAGAGTTGAATAGTTGTAACAGTGACCTTACAGCTGCAAAGCCTAGAATATTTACTGTCTAGTTCTTGAAGAAAATTTTTGCCTACTGAGTTAGTATCCTAAATTGACATCAAGGAGTGTTGTGGTGAATGGCCTTTTAAAATACAGTTTGACAGTTTGTTTTTCTTGCATTAGCTCTAATATCAACACTTTGTGAAGACTTGGCTGATTTTATATTAAGACATAAAAAGGTATTAAAATAATAACAGAAAGTTAAAATACCAGCAACAGTGGTCACTAAAATTGCTCATAAAGTTCCAATGCACGTACACAATGGAGTAGACATGTAGGCATTTAGTTTGGCACATGAAGTGGCACTGTGATGAGGCTGTAGGGTAGATGCTATTTATAATTTACTCAATTTGCCAGCTTTGGAATTTTGCAATTTTTGATACTTAAAAGACGTTTTGTGGGATTTGCAGAAATGTGCATAAGGAGACAGTATTTAATATTTTTATGTCATACCATATTTTAAATTTGCATAATTTAAATTCACATAGGAAGTGACTACATTCCACATTGTACCTAACATTAAAGATACTTCACAGAACTCTCCGACCTGTATGTCCAAGTGGGCATTTGAAGATTAGAAAGCTTAGAAGGTGATTTTTGTCATGAGCCAAAATGGAGACACATAAATCTCACTAACCAATATGTTTGTGGCATTGCTGTTGACACATCCTTTTGATAGATTTTTGATTTCCTGTCATTTTTGAATAAAACAAATAACCCTGACATCTGTCTTTTCTTGCCACTGGCGGTTGGGAGATCAGGCTTGTTGAGATTTGACAGCATAGCAGAGTTCTATCACATTGGAATGATTAAGACCTCAATTTTAGCTATATCGGTAGTTGGACTTAATAAAATGAGGTGCTTGCCTTGTTCGAAGATCATTAGGAGGGAGAAATGCAATTTCAAGAATTATCCATAGTGATAGAATTCAAGTGGACTCTGAAGAGTTGCTTCACAAAAGAGGGCAAATAGGTATTGATTGGTGAGACATGTTTATGAGGTGATAAAGCCTGTTTGCTTTCTCTTGCAGGAGAGCTGTATCCATGTCTACTTTTTTATTTTTATTTTTTATTTTTGAGAATCACTTCTTGGCCACAACACATCACAGACACAGTTTCTGGAATACAGGTTTGAAGATACAGTGTCGGCAGCTTCAAGAAGAGAAGACTTTCTTGCCAGGACATAAAATGATATCCTCCTCTGGGATCCTACTTCGAATAGTGGAACTCAGGGAGATGAGATCTTCTTGCTGGATTTTTATGACACAATCTCTTTATAATTTTACAAATAAAGGAAAAAAGACCCATGTAAGATGATGTGTGCCCTTCCTCAGGGTGTGCTGCTGGTTGTCTGGTGATGGTGTGAGGGCAGCTAAGGACAGGATAAAGGCCTGGAGAGGGTGCTTGTGCCCTTATGTTATCAGCACCATTGTTCATAGGATTTGTGAGGGGATTCTGGAACCAATAAGGGAGTTGAAACTGGTACCTGATTCACGGGTGGACTGGAACAAACAGGAATGTGCCAGACCTATGTTGAAGCTAAGCCGTATTTATAACAATGTTTAAGATTCTCAGAAATCAGGAGATTTTTATCCTATCCATAAGTAATAGGTAACTGCCATTAGTATAGCTTTTAGAATGTAACATGTAAACTGTGATTTGGTCCTCTGAAAAGAACATGAAATGAAGAGTGGGAAGGCAGTTTCTTGTCTGCTAATTCGTTCTGTGATGTGGAGCAAATCATTAACCTCTCTGTTTTTTATTGGGCAAATGGGAATAATCAGGCACAAGTCTTTCCACCAATGCGTTATGGTGATTAAACAAGGTAATTTTGTGTAGGTTTTTAAGTCAACAGACAGACCTGGGATGGAATCCAAGTGCTGGCACCTACTTGCTCAGTGATCATGAACAAAATTTTAAATCTTTCTGAACCTCATTTAAAAAAATTTATGAAACAAGATGATAGAATTAACTTTGTGAGATTGTTGAACTGATCTGAGATCATGCCTATGAAGCACCTAGCATGATGCCTGGTGCATAGTAGAAGACCAGGAAATGGAAGCCATTATTATGTAAAACATTTTGCAAATGTACTTTTTAACTGTAGTGTAAGGTGGTACTACTGTTTGAAACTTAGATGGCAGTAGTTTGCATTTCTCGTGATCAGAAGCCAAAATATAAATACATACTATCTAAAAAATCTTCAAGAGTGGTAATAATTTGGAATTCATCTTCTTAAGATAAAAATCAGGGCAGGGCGTGGTGGCTCACGCCTGTAATCCCCGCACTTTGGGAGGCTGAAGCGGGTGGATCACAAGGTCAGAAGTTCAAGACCAGCCTGGCCAATATGGTGAAACCCTGTCTCTACTAAAAATACAAAAAAATTAGCTGGGCATGGTGGTGCATGCCTGTAATCCCAGCTACTCAGGAGGCTGAGGCAGGAGAATTGCTTGAACCTGGGAGGTGAAGGTTGCAGTGAGCTGAGATTGTGCCACCGCACTCCAACCTGGATGACAGAGCAAGACTCCATCTCAAAAAAAAAAAAAAAAAGAAAAAAAAAAGAAAACAACAACAACAACAACAAAAATCTGGCCATTACTGGAGAGTCTTGGGGAAATTTTTTTTTTTTTATTATACTTTGTGTTCTAGGGTACATGTGCACAACGTGCAGGTTTGTTACATATGTGTACATGTGCCATGTTGGTGTGCTGCACCCATTAACTCGTCATTTACATTAGGTATATCTCCTAATGCTATCCCTCCATGCTCCCACCACCCCACAACAGGCCCTGGTGTGTGATATTCCCCTTCCTGTGTCCAAGTGATCTCATTATTCAATTCCCACCTATGAGTGAGAACATGCGGTGTTTGGTTTTCTGTTCTTGCGATGGTTTTCTGAGAATGATGGTTTCCAGCTGCATCCATATCCCTACAAAGGACATGAACTCATCCTTTTTTATGGCTGCATAGTATTCCATGGTGTATATGTGCCACATTTTCTTAATCCAGTCTGTCATTGATGGACATTTGGGTTGGTTCCAAGTCTTTGCTATTGTGAATAGTGCCACAATAAACATATGTGTGCATATGTCTTTATAGCAGCATGATTTATAATCCTTTGGGTATATACCCAGTAATGGGATGGCTGGGTCATATGGTATTTCTAGTTCTAGATCCTTGAGGAATCACCACACTGTCTTCCACAATGGTTGAACTGAAAAAATGTCTGAAAAAATTTCCACGTAATTTATTGATGAATTTCAAAGTAATTGCATTTTTTCATACAAGCCTGCCACTGTGAGCCTCTTCTTATTGTATCTGAGCTCTTTGTGCTGCCTGAATTTTGTCTCTGAATTTCTTTTCAGCTTCATAGGGTTTCATTCTTCAATTGTGTTGGAGGGAAAAATAATGGTAGAAACTGAAATACACTTTGACCTTTTTTTCCAGCTTGTAAATGGCATTTGGTAGGCTTTTGGAGTAATAGCCTATTTCCAAAAATAAGAGGTGATACAAATTATTGTGGAGGTGAGAGACAAGAAATTTGTATTTGGAGGTTGACATTAGAGTAAGTTTAACCCTTCACACTCAACAACGCCCATCCTCTGAAGGGAGGAGTTCTCAACCTTGGCTGTCTGTTAGGATTGCTTGGGGAGCTTTCCGCAATTCTGATGCCTGGGTTGCTTCCCAGACCAAGAACTCAGAATCTCAGATAGTAGAACCAAGACATCAGCATTTAAAAAAACTCCTTAGGTAATTCCAGTGGGCAGCTAAGAACACTACAATGACTTCTAGGTATTTGCAGACATTATCCTATTTTTTTTCTTAATATCTCTGTGGTTGGAAAGGATCTTTATAGCAGGATTTTTTTTATTAGAAATAGAGTGAGGCACAGAGAGGTTGAATTTCTACCTTGTGTGCAGGGGTGGCCAATGGTAGTGCTTGCAGGGATCAGGCAGCTGGTCTGAAGAGGGAGGCAGGCTGGGGCCCCTGGGGTGACGCCATTGGGAGCACATACCTGACTGAAAGTAGGCAGCTTTTGCCCAGTTCCAGCACAGTGTGGTTGTGTCGCTGGTCTTTTTTAGTACTTCCTATTTCCAATTTTCTAAGAAAAGACAAAATTAAAAAAAAATCTCCCAGTTTTTTATTGGCAACCAATTCAGAATTGTTTAAAACATTGTGCTGGCCAAAACAAAAAACATGTTTGCAGCCAGTAGTTTTTAGCCTCTGCTTCCAGAGTGTTAAGGACAGGCCAAAACATCCTGGCCAAGCTGTAATAGATTTGCATTTTTGTGTTCTGGATGCATGCTGCATTCTACCTCTCCTCCAAGACTACTTTTAGATGTATCTTCCTCCTCATTCCTAAATAATCCTCAAGGATTACTTTTCCTCACTCAGTATTTTTCCCCCTGCAGGCAGCTATTGCTTCCAGCTTCACATATATGGCTGAGAAATCTTATGGTCTTTTTTTTTTTTTTTTTTTTTCATTTCCTTTTTTTTTTGAGATAGGATCTCACTATGTTGATCAGGCTAGTCTTGAACTTCTGGCCTCAAATGATCCTCCTGCCTCTGCCTCCCAAAGTGCTGGGATTACAGGCATGAGCCGCTGTGTCTGTCCTCTTGTTGGAATTAATTAGGGTCTGTTAATTTTTTTTAAAATTATATGTTTTGTGATAAAACATTTAGAAGTCCATGTTTTTTATTCTGTACCGTGTAGCTTACGAACTGTCAGAACCAGGAGTACAGCCTTATTGGGCACACTAGAAACAAGAGTGGGAAAGGGTTAATTCACAAACCTGGACAGTCTCCTCCTGTCTTCAAGGCAATGATTCAGTCTGTGATTCTCAGACTTCCCATGTACCGGAAATCTCTGGGGAAATGTGCTAAAGTGCAAGTTCTCAGGGCCTTTCCCCAGTGATTCTGATTCATGGAATTTCAGTTGATCACTCAGCACACAGTATAAAGTTCTTATGCAGAGAGAAGCTGACTTGAACTATCACTATATGATTGAGGTGCTTTTACCAGGAAGGGGCTTTTATAGTTTCAATCATATATGGATGAAAAAGGTGCTGTATTCTTTTTCTATGAACTATTTTGTGTATTTTATAAGCAGTATATATGTACTGATATTCCGCAATAATGGTGAGGAATTGTAGGGTGCATGGTGTAGAAAACTCAAGGTTATTCTTTTAACTTGCACATCTTTTTTGCTTTATTTCAATCATTTACGTCAAACTATTTCTTAATTTAGTATACATTTCTCTGCTTTTGCAAACACAGTCTACTGGGGATATTAAATCTTTTCAGAGTCGTCATATATGTTTTTAATTCTTTCAGGTCCTACATAGTTTTGTTAAAGTCCCTACACTGAAGGCTCCAGATATGTTTGCTCTTTGAGTTCTACCATGGTTTTTTAGAGTTTTTCTTTTCCCTCACTTTTATCTGTCATTTATCTCTCCCATTACTGTTTCTACTTCTAGGAACCTTTCTCTAATTTGCCCTGGGGTTGGGAAATTGTGTAACTACATACTATATGTTGAGTAAGAGTAGAGAGGATTTGAATGAGGTTTTGAGAGGCTGTTCTAGCAATAAAAATGAATGTACTTTGCTACACTGACTTGGTGACATTAATTTAGTGGCTTAACTCCCTTCCTCTAACTTACTTCTTTATCCTCATCTGCAGTTGTCATATTTGTGACCTCATGGCAACTGAGATATTGCTAGAAATAATTTCTCTTGATCAATAAACCATTGTCTCCCCCAGTTGTGTTAGTGTTTTTGTGTATTCAGTTCTATAATGTGAAACTTAAGAGGATTAAAACTCAAAAAATTCTCAGGCCAAGTTTTTGTGTGGGATGAAGTGTTTCTGATTCACTGTTATTGTGATATAGAACTATAAATTAGTTGTTTACCTATGAAATTCCTTCCTGCAGTCATTCTGAAATAAAGTTGTTACAACTAATATTTATGTGTGCATTCTAATTTGGGGGGTATCCTATCTCTCAGCCGAGCTTATGGTTATCATTAGTAGTAATAATCCTAGTCCTTTTCAGCTGCCCCAGATGAGGGTGTTATCCCGACCATATGACGTTAGCTCCCTGTCTTCCCTCAAGGTGAGACATTAGAGTTTCTCCCAGAAATAAGCAGAGGCCACAATTATTGAGTGACCTGGGTGGGCCATGTGCTAATGGAACAAAGGACCAGTATCCGCAGAGGGAGAAGTAATGAAGCCCAACATGGACAAACAGAATGAAGCCAGGTGTTCCCAAAGGGTGAAGGAGAGAGAGAGTAGCTCCTTGTTGGCCTGTGAGGCTCAGCTCTATTTTCTGTACTTTATTTCCATGTTTCATATTTATCCTTTAATTTGTCCTCTTTTTACTTGAATGTGTTTGGGCTGGTTTCTGTGCCTTGTTACCAGAATACCTTGTCCATGCCCTGTTAATGCCCTTCCTTTGCTAGATTCCAGGTGTGGTGATGACCCTTTAGGAGTAGAGTCCTAAGTTCAGCCAGCATTTATTGAGCATCTGCTGTGTGCCCAAAAATGGCAGGATTTGTTTTCTCTTTTGACTTGATCCAGTGCATCACTAGAAGGCTTCTATCATTATATGAGGGGGCTTTAAAAGTTCATAGAAAATGGGATTAAAAGATTATAAACTTTATTTATCAAAATAAGTTCTATCAAGTTCAAGACACTTTTTAAAGCAATGATACCAGCCATTTAGTCCATCCCTAAAGAACTGAGGGTCTTGGAAATTTAACCATGTCAATGCAGTCTTTTTTACATTATTAACTGAAGAAAAATTGGTTGCCTTTAAAGGTTTCTTTTAAGATTAGAAAACAAAAAAGGGGCTGGGCACAGCGGCTCACACCTGTAATTCCAGCACTTTGGGAGGACAAGGTGGGCGGAACATGAGGTCAGGAGATCGAGACCATCCTGGCTAACACAGTGAAACCCCACCTATACTAAAAATACACACACACAAAATTAGCCAGGTGTGGTAGTGGGCACCTGTAGTCCCACCTACTCCAGAGGCTGAGGCAGGAGAATGGTGTGAACCCGGGATATGGAGCTTGCAGTGAGCCAAGATCGCGCCACTGCACTCTGCACTCCAGCCTGGGCGACAGAGCAAGACTCAGTCTCAAAAAAAAAAAAAAAAAAAAAAAAAAGAGAAAAGAAAAACAAAAACAAAAAAAGTCAGAGGGATCCAAGCCAGGACTGTAAGGTGGATGCCTAATGATTTCCCATGAAAACTCTCACAGAATTGTCTTTTGTCTGATGAGAGCAATGAGCAGGAGCATTATCGTGGAGAAGGCCTCTGATGAAGCTTTCCTGGGTGTCTTTCTGCTAAAGCTTTGGCTAACTTTCTCAAAATACCCTCATAATAAGCAGATGTTGTTGTTTGCCCTCCAGAAAGTCAACAATCAAAATGCCCTGAGCATCCCAAAAGACGGTTGCCATGACCTTTGCTCTGGACCAGTCTGCTTGTGCTTTGACTGGTCCACTTCTACCTCTTGGTAGCCATTGGCACGATTGTGGTTTGTCTTCAAGATTGTACTGCTAAAACCATGTTTCATCTCCTTGTGCAATTCTTTGAAGAAATGCTTCAGGATCTTGATCTTACCTGTTTAAAATTGCCATGGAAAGCTCCACTCTTGTCTGCACCTGATCTGGGTGCAATGATTTTTACACTCATTGAGTGTAGAGTTTGCTCAACATTATTTTTTCAGTCAGAATTGTATAAGTTGAACCAATTGAGATGTCTATAGTGTTGGTTATTGCTTCTGCTAATTGCCCTCCTCTTCAATTGGGGCACAAACAAGATTATTTTTTTTTCTTGTAAATGATGTGGATGGTCTGCCACTGTAGGGTTCATCTTCAGCATCATCTGGTCCCTTCTTAAAATGAGCTATCCACTTGTAAACTGCTGATTTCTTTGCAGAATTGTAAGACATCAATGATTTCATCATTCATCCCAAGCTTCACCATAAATTTGATGTTTTTCTTTCAATCTTAGCAAAATTTATGTTGCTCTGGTAGAGGCTCTTTTCAAACTAATGTTTTAGCTTCCTTAGTGCCTCAAAGTAGATCCTGTTTAGACATATTATAACAACTGAGTATGAGTTTATTTTGGTGAAAAAAATTGAAATTCATGCATAGTTTTTCATAATATGCATTTTCCATGAATTTTTAAAAGATTCCATGCACTGACAGATGGCAGTAGTGGGAACCAATTGATGGTAAGACCAGACACCGTTACCTCTTGGGTATATCAAACAATGATTACTTATTTAAAGGATGCGGAAGAAAAATTAGCATAGGATGCACAGTGGAGAGATCAGCAGAAATGCATAGGTTGGCGGCCCCAAAGCTCACCAGCAAATGCATGGTTGTGAATGATAATGTCTGAGTGAGTGAAGTGCATGTTATACCTTTGTAAGATAACAGTTTCTCTCTAGCCCAGCCTTATATACAGAAGGGTGGAGCTGGCTGCATGAGACCACATCATCTGAGTCAGGTAGGAGCTTTGCAGTACACAAATTGTAGGGTACAGGACATTGAGATATAAAAGTTTTTTTTACCTTCAAGCTGTTCAGATGGTTACAGCCTAGTTTGAGGACATCCTTGAATTCAAGCTGCAGTATCAGCAGTGATTCGCTGATGTCTCAGGGTAGGAGGGTAGCATGCGGACTTGTGTGGGCTAGTCCTGTGAGCCCCAGAACCTCAACACAAGCCTTGGAAAGACTGAGGAAAGTGGAAAGGGAGAGTCCTAAGAATGGCAAAGTCAGTGTGGTAGGGACTCAGAAGAGAAGTTAACTCAAAGAAACTTAATTTACAGAAGTTTGAAATGCTGTCTTCAAAATTTTAAATGCAGTATTTTATACCTTAGCTGCCAATTGGTAAAACCCAGGGAACTTTAAAAAACACTGATGCCAGGGTCTCACCCTCAGAGATTCTTTCTGGTTTATTGGTCGGGGTTGCTGGTCTGATGCAGGCTCCAGCATGAGGGTTGCATATAGCTCCCAAGGTGATCCTGAAGCCGTGGGCGGTGATTCCTACCAAAGCCGGAAGTCATGATATTCTCTTATCAGTAGTAACCCTTAGGAAGCTTGCTGGAGAAGGAAGTTTGAGACAAAAGAGCTCTCCCTTCTAGTGTTTTACCTCAAGTCCTTCAGAAAAATACAAGTTACTGTCCTAGAAAAAAGTGTTCCAGTGCCTCTTAAATGCTAATAGAAGAAAAGAGATTCTAAAAATACTACTTCGTGCACAGCCTGTTTTGTTATGATCAAAAGTTTTAAGTTGCATTTGTTGGAACAGAATCCCATGGACAAAAAGGATCCCACAGTAACTCCAGACCCTTGATTGTCTTGAAGGGTTAACCTGAGTAACTGCACTGCCAGACCTTAAGATGTAGCTGTGGACTGCATGCTGTGCAAGAGGCAGCAGAGAGAAAATAGCAGCCACTATCCTGTTAAATTAAACTCCACGGAGCTATTCTCCAGCATTCTCAGAGAAGGTTAGAGCCATTTCGTGCCTGCCATCTGTTAGGCTGCTGATGGTATCATTACTTCTTTGTGCCGGTGCCAGGATAAACTTTTAGATCCGATGACAAAGGAGAAAATGCAAACTTGTCCAGTTGCATGTTTTTGTTTTCCCATTTTGAGTTTAGGTGTCTCCCTACATTTGAAAACTCATCAATTGTTCAAACTTTAAAATTATTGCACTGCCAGTTTCTTCAGTGGTTTGTGGGGAAATTATTTTCTGGACTGAAGCCCCTTCTTTCATTTGTGTTTGTTTAAGAATGCAGTCATTAGTCTTGTGGAAACCAAAGTCATTCTTGGTCAATCAGAGAAAAAAACAAAAACCAATTCCCTGGGCCTCAGGACAGGAGGCTTACAGAAAGCAGACAGGAAGGGTTTAATGAATGAATCACCCCAAAATATAGTTATTGTAAATGGCGACAGGATATGAGGTGAGGAGAGGGAGAAAGAAACGGAGAACCCTACCAAGGTCATAGCTGTCACTGATTAGATGAGGGTGACTGAGGAAAACCTCTATTGTCTGATATTTTCTTTCACAAATGACATTTTAGAGAATTGGAGAATGTAGCATGGAGGTCTATGGTGTTCAATTCAATCCCGCCCCCTGAACCCTGCACCCAACATATCTTTAGGTATAGCAAAAAAGAGTTTAATGACGCTTTTCTGCTAGTTTCTTGGTGATTGGACATAAAGCCCTTAAAAAACTTGGAGTCGCATTAGTGGCACTCGATGGCCACAATTTCAAATTATGGTTTCAGATTGCATTAAGCAGTATGCATCAGATTACAATTGGAGCTATTCCAGTATGGAAAGTAGTCTTTCTGTATGTGTGAACTCGGAAGCTAGCATTGTAACTTGTTTCTTTAGGTGTTAATTGTTTTGTCAAGTGCTATGAGAATCGTTTCTTCTTGGAAAAATAAATGCTAACAATGTTTTTTGAGCCTTATTAAAGGAAAGGGTTTTGCAGAGAAGTATTGGGGAAGAGCGAGGAGTCAGCTAGACATGTAGTTTTCTGCTGGTCTACCTCTGAAACCTCTTTCTGGGGGGTTTCTCTTAGGGATCTGCAGTCATCTCTGTGAGGGGCGTGTTAAGTCACAAGATAGACCGACAAAAACTCTTCTTTTTTGAGATGGAGTTTCACTCTTGTCACCCAGGATGGAGCGCAATGGCACGATCTCGGCTCACTGCAGCCTCCGCTTCCTGGATTCATGTGATTTTCCTGCCTCAGCCTCCCCAGTAGCTGGGATTACAGGCACCCGCTACCATGCCCAGCTAATTTTTTATTTTTAGTAGAAACGGGGTTTCACCATGTTGGACAGGCTGGTGTTAAACTCCTAACCTCAGGTGATCCACCCACCTCAGCCTCCCAAAGTGCTGGGATTACAGGCGTGAGCCACCACGCCTGGCCCAAAAACTCTTCTTTTGGAGCATTAATTTTTCTCAAAGCTTTGTGGAAAAATAGTATTTTTATATTACAACAGGCAAATGATTTTGTAGAAAGTAAAATTGGAATGGATTCTTAATTTTTTAAAAGTGAGACTTAAATTGTGTTTGGGGCGCTGGAAATGCTTGGAATGCTGCCTAACACACAGCAAGTGTTCTGGTTGGTTGAATGTAATGGAAATACCAAAGAATGGCAATTGCATATGGGTCAGCCTAATACAATTACTTGCGATCCGTACATTGCCAAATGCTGCAGAGCTCTGTTCTGCTGGTAGAGACCTGGGGTCTCTTGGAAAAGTTGGAGAAACCCTGATTGAGGCCACCCCCAGTCACTGGAACTCCTAGAATTTCCATGTTGTGCAGAATCAGCCTATGTTCTCGCAGCATATCTGGGAAGCCTGGGTAAGCCTTGCCATCAGCAGCATCATGGGTTATTTTGAATACTGAGTTAATATAGAGCTCTTGGTTACTAAAGCTCTTAGTTGAGAAAGAAGTCCTGTATAGAAATATAATGAGAATTTATTGAACATTAAATTCTCCATGATTTTCCCTGTAGTGTATGTGTTTGGGCAACGCTGTTTCCTCTTTTGTTTTCCTGGTCAGAAAAAAATGTGATTTGTCAATATAATGCTTGTAACATACCAGTTTTTCCTAAATGGAGGCAGTTCAGATATACCTATATACCACAACATCTCTAACCAGTCAGTCTACAGTGTTTAATCCAGGGTGCTTGTTAAAATCAATGGGAATTGGTACAATTAGTCTTGAAGGGGTAAAGTAACAAACACAACGGAAAAAATTAACGAAACTGTGTTGTGATTCTTGATTCTTGTAATTATATTGGTGCAGCTGGTTCTGCTTTAGTGATGCTCTTACCATTTCCAAAACCAAACCTCTTTTCTGGTTTATTCTCTCAGATATATTTTAACTGTTATCTGAATGGGAATTGTATGGCAGTTGCCAGCAGGAATAACCTTTTTTAAAATTTACAAAATGCGCATATTTCTATTAAGAATGGCAAATACGGTAGTATCCCAACTTCTTTGTTGAAATAGTATATGCTGGTCAGATCTGAATTTCGTGTTATAAAAGTGAAATTTGAAAATTTGGTAATAGATTAAGATGAAAACTTAAGAAATCTTAGCATTTGATTTGATTCCAATATTTTTTGAGCAATGGCCACAAAGCAAGCTCTGTGAAATTTAGGGATTGCATAATGTGGTGGGTGAGAATAAGGGCTTAGGAGCCAGGAGCTAAACTGGAATCCTGGCAGTGCTGTGTACTAGCTGTGTTATTTAAGCTCTTTGGGTTTCATTTTCCTCATATGTGAGGGAGTAATAATAGTGCCTACTTTGTGGGGTTGTTGAAAGGATTAAATGAGTTGAGACATGTAAAACAATTGGAGCCATTCCTGGCACATAATTAAACACTGGAAGAGATTGTAGAGTTGGTATAAATTCTTAAATGTTTAGTAGAATTCTCCAGTGACACCATCTCAGCTTGGAGATTTCTGTTTGGGGGAGATTTTAAATTATAAATTGAATTTTTTTCTTTTTCTAAATTTTATTTTATTTTTTAAATTTTACTTTAAGTTCTGGGATATGTGTGCAGAATGTGCAGGTTCGTTACATAGGTATACATGTGCCATGGTGGTTTGCTGCATGTATCAACCCATCCTCTAAGTTCCCTCCCCTTGCCTCCCACTCCACAAGAGACCCTGGTGTGTGTTGTTCCCCTCCCTGTGTCCATGTATTCTCATTGTTCAACTCCCACTTATGAGTGAGAATATGCGGTGTTTAGTTTTCTGTTCCTGTGTTAGTTTGCTGAGAATGATGGCTTCCAGCTTCAATCATGTCTCTGCAAAGGACAAGATCTCATTCCTTTTTATGGCTGTGTAGTATTCCATAGTGTACATGTACCACATTTTCTTTATCCATTCTATCATTGATAGGCATTTGGGGTGGTTCCATGACTTTGCTATTGTGAACAGTGCTGCAATAAATATACATGTGCATGTGTCTTTATAGTAGAATTATTTATATTCCTTTGGGTATATACCCAGTAATGGAATTGCTGGGTCAAGTGATATTTCTGGTTCTAGATCCTTGAGGAATCCCCATACTGTCTTCCACAATGGTTGAACTAACTTACATTCCCACCAACAGTGTAAAAGTGTTCCTATTTCTCCACAGCCTCGCCAGCATCTATTGTTTCTTGACTTTTTAAAAGTCACCATTCTGACTGGCATGAAATGGTATGGTATCTCACTGTGGTTTTGATTTGCATTTCTCTAAAGATCAGTGGTGATGAGCTTTTTTTCTATGTTTGTTGGCTGCATAAGTGTCTTCTTTTGAGAAGGTCTGTTCCTATCCTTTGCCCACTTTTTGATGGGGTTGTTTTTTTCTTGTAAATTTGTTTAAGTTCCTTGTAAATTCTAGTTACTAGACCTTTGTCAGATGGGTAGATTGCAAAAATTTTCTCCCATTTTGCAGGTTTCCTGTTCACTCTGATGATAGTTTATTTTGCTGTGCAGAAGCTCTTTAGTTTAATTAGATCCCATTTGTCAATTTTGCTTTTGTTGTAATTGATTTTGGTGTTTTTGTCATGAAGTCTTTGCCCATGCCTATGTCTTGAATGGTATTGTCTAGGTTTTCTTCTGGAGTTTTTCTGGTTTGGGGTTTTACATTTAAGCCTTCAGTCCATCTTGAGGTAATTTTTGTATAAGGTGTAAGGAAGGGGTCCAGTTTCTGTTTTCTGCATATGGCTAGCCAGTTTTCCCAGTACCATTTATTAAATAGGAGATCTTTTCCCCATTGCTTGTTTTTGTCAGGTTTGTCAAAGGTCAGATGGTTGTAGATGTGTGGTGTTATTTCTGAGGTCTCCGTTCTGTTCCATTGGTCTGTACATCTGTTTTGGTACCAGTGCCATGCTGTTTTGGATACTGTCGTCTTGTAGTATAGTTTGAAGTCAGGTAGCATATTGCCTCCAGCTTTGTTCTTTTTGCTTAGGATTGTCTTGGCCATACAGGGTCTTCTTTGATTCTATATGAAATTTAAAGTAGTTTTTTCTAATTCTGTGAAGAATGTAAATGGTAGTTTGATGGGAATAGCAATGAATCTATAAATTACTTTAGGCAGCATGGCCATTTTCTCGACATTAATTCTTCCTATCCATGAGGATGAAATGTTTCTTCATTTGTTTTTGTCCTCTCTTATATCCTTGAGCAGTGGTTTGTAGTTCTCCTTGAAGAGGTTCTTCACATCCCTTGTTAGCTATATTCCTAGGTATTTTATTCTCTTTGTAGCACTTGTGAATGGGAGTGGCTTGCTGTCTATTATTAATGTAAAGGAATGCTTGCGATTTTTGCACATTTATTTTGTACCCTGAGTCTTTGCTGAAGTTGTTTATCAGTTTAAGGAGTTTTTGGGCTGAGACGATAGGTTTGCTAAATATAAAATCATGTTGTCTGCAAACAGAGACAATTTGACTTCCTCTCTTCCTATTTGAATATGCTTTATTTCTTTCTCTTGCCAGATTGCCCTGGCCAGAACTTCCAATACTATGTTGAATAGGAGTGGTGAGAGAGGGCATCTTTGTCTTTACTGGTTTTTGAAGGGAATGCTTCCAGCTTTTGCCCATTCAATATGATATTGGCTATGAGTATGTCATAAATGGCTCTTATTATTTTGAGATATGTTCCATCAATACCTAGTTTATTGAGAGTTTTTAACATGAAGGGATGTTGAATTTTATCTAAGGCTTTTTCTGCATCTATTGAGATAATCTTGATCTTTGTCTTTGGTTCTGTTTATGTGATGGATTTCGTTTATTGATTTGCCAGCCTTGGTAATATTATTGATATCAATAAAGGATGTTAAGCCAGCCTTGCACCCCAGGGATGAAGCCCACTTGATCATGGTGGATAAGTTTTTTGATGTGCTGCTGGATTTGGTTTGCCAGTATTTTACTGAGGATTTTTGCATTGATGTTTATCAGGGATATTGGCTTGAAGTTTTCTTTTTTCGTTGTATCTCTTCCCAGTTTTGGTATCAGGATGATGCTGACTTCATGATATGAGTTAGGGAGGAGTCCGTCCTTTTTGATTGTTTGGAATAGTTTCAGAAGGAAGGAACGGTGCCAGCTCCTCTTTGTACCTCTGGTAGAATTCAGCTGTAAATTGATCTGGTTCTGGGCTTTTTTTGGTTAGTAGGCTATTTATTACTGCCTCCATTTCAGAACTTGTTATTGGTCTATTCAGGGATTCAACTTCTTCCTGATTTAGTCTTGGGAGGGCGTATGTGTCCAGAAATGTATCCATATCTTCTAGATTTTCTAGTTTATTTGTATAGAGGTGTTTTTAGCATTCTCTGATGGTAGTTTATATTTCTGTGGTGTTGTGTCCAGAATTGGTGGGTTCTTGGTCTCACTGACTTCAAGAAAGAAGCCGCGGACCCTCGTGGTGAGTGTTACAGCTCTTAAAGATAGTGTGTCCGGAGTTTGTTCCTTCAGACGTTCAGATGTGTCCGGAGCTTCTTCCTTCTGGTGAGTTCGTGGTCTCGCTGTCAGGAGTGAAGCTGCAGACCTTCGTGGTGAGTGTTACAGCTCTTAAAGGCAGCGCGTCTGGAGTTGTTTGTTCTTCCTGGTGGGTTCGTGGTCTCGCTGGCTTCAAGAGCTGTAACACTCACCACGAAGGTCTGCAGCTTCACTCCTGACAGTGAGGCCACGAACCCACCAGAAGGAAGCAGCTCCGGACACATCTGAACGTCTGAAGGAACAAACTCCAGACACACTATCTTTAAGAGCTGTAACACTCACCGCGAGGGTCCGTGCCTTCATTCTCGAAGTCAGTGAGACCAAGAACCCACCAATTCCGGACACAGTGTCAGTGGTGATATCCCCTTTATCATTTTTTATTGTGTCTGTCTGATCCTTCTCTCTTTTCTTCTTTATTAGTCTAGCTAACGATCTATCTATTTTGTTAAATTTAAAAAAAAAAGCTCCTCTATTCATTGATTTTTTTAGAGGGTTTTTCATGTCTTTACCTTCTTCAATTCTGCTCTGATCTTAGTTATTTCTTGTCTTCTGCTAGCTTTTTGATTAGTTTGCTCCTGCCTCTGTAGCTCTTTTAATTGTGATGTTAGGGTGTTGATTTGAGATCTTTCTAGCTTTCTAATGTGGGCATTTGGTGCTATAAATTTCCCTCTTAACACTGTGTTAGCTGTGTCCCAGAGATTCTGGTACATTGTCTCTTTGTTCTCATTGTTCAAAGAACTTCTTGATTTCTACCTGAATTTCATTATTTACCCAGGAGTCATTCAGGAGCAGGTCATTCAATTTCCATGTAATTGTGTGCTTTTGAGTGAGTTTCCTGATCCTGAGTTTTAATTTGATTGCACTGTGGTCTGAAAGATAGTTTTTTATGATTTCCATTCTTTTGCATTTGCTCAGGAGTGTTTTACTTCCAATTATGTGATCATTTTTAGAATAAGTGCCATGTGGCAGTGAGAAGAAAGTATATTCTGTTGATTTGGGGTGGAGAGTTTTGTAGATTTCTATTAAGTCCACTTGATTCGGAGCTGAGTTCAAGTCCTGAATATTTTTGTTAATTTTCTGTCTTGTTGATCTGTCTAATGTTCACAGTGGGGTGTTAAAGGCTCCCACTATTATTGTGTGGGAGTCTAAGTCTCTTTGTAGGACTCTTAGGACTTGTTTTTTGAATCTGGGTGCTCCTGTATTGGGTACATGTATATTTAGAACAGTTAGCTCTTCTTGTTGAATTGTTCCCTTTACCATTATGTAATGCCCTTCTTTGTCTCTTTTGATCTTTGTTGATTTAAAGTCTGTTTTGTCAGAGACTAGGAATTCAATCCCTGTTTTGTTTTTGTTTTTGCTTTCCATTTTCTTGGTAAATTTTCCTCCATCTCTTTATTTTGAACCTCTGTGTGACTTTGCATGCGAGATTGGTCTCCTGAATACAGCACACCGATGGGTCTTGACTCCTTATGTAATTTGCCAGTCTGTGTCTTTTAATTGGGGCATTTAGCCCATTTACACTTAAGGTTGGTATTGTTATATGTTAATTTGATGGGGTCATCATGATGCTAGCTGGTTATTTTGCACACTAGTTGATGTGGTTTCTTCATAGTGTCATTGGTCTTTATATTTCGGTGTGTTTTTGCAGTGGCTTGTACTGGTTTTTCCTTTCCATATTTAGTGTTTCTGTCAGGATCTCTTGCAAGGCAGGCCTGGTGGTAACTAAATCCCTCAGCATTTGCTTGTCTGGAAAGGATTTTATTTTCCTTTGCTGATGAAGCTTAGTTTCACTAGATATGAAATTCTGGATTGAAAATTAGTTTCTTTCTTTTTTTTTTTGAGATGAAGTTTCACTCTTATCACCCAGGGTGGAGTGCAATGGCGTGATCTTGGCTTACTGCAACCTCCGCCTCCTGGGTTCAAGTGATTTTTCTGTCTCAGCCTCTTGAGTAGCTGGGATTATAGGTACCTGCCACCACATCTAGCTAATTGTATTTTTAGTAGAGATGGGGTTTCACCATGTTGGCCAGGCTGGTCTCAAACTCCAAACCTCAGGTGATCTGCCCTCCTTGGTCTCCCAAAGTGCTGGAATTACAGACATGAGCCGCCTTGCCGGCCCAGTTCTTTTCTTTAGGAATGTTGACTGTTGGCCCCAAGTATCTTCTGGCTTGTAAAGTTTCTGCTGAGAGGTCTGCTGTTAGTCTGATGGCCTTCCCTTTGTAGGTGACCTGGCTTTTCTCTTTGGTCACCTTTAACGTTTTTTCCTTCATTTCAACCTTGGAGGATCTGATAATTATGTGTCTTGAGGTTTATCTTCTCATAGAATATCTTAGTGGTGTTCTCTGTATTTCCTGAATTCGCATGTTGGCCTGTCTTGCTAGGTTGGGGAAGGTCTCCTGGATAATACCCTGAAGTGTGTTTTCCAGCTTGTTTCCATTCTCCCCACCTTCTTCAGGTACTCCAATCTATCATAGGTTTGGTCTTTTTATGGAGTCTCTTATTTCTTTGAGGCTTTGTTCATTCCTTTTAATTCTTTTTTCTCTAGTTTTGTCTGCATGCCTTATTTCAGCAAGGTGGTCTTCAAACCCTGATATCCTTTCTTCTGCTTGGTGGATTCAGCTATTGATACTTGTGTATGCTTTACAGAGTTCTCATGCTGTGTCCTTAGCTCCATCAGATCATTTATGTTTCTTTCTAAACTGGTTATTCTAGTTAGCAGCTCCTCTAACCTTTCATCAAGGTTCTTAGCTTCTTTGCATTGGGTTAGAACATGCTCCTTTAGCTCAGCACACTTTTTTTCTTACCCATCTTCTGCAGCCTACTTCTGTCAATTCTTTCATCTCATCCCCCGTCCAGTTCTGTGCCCTTGCTGGAGAAACGTTACAATCATTTGGAGAAGAAAAGGGACTCTGGCCTTTTGGATTTTTGGCATTTTTTTGTTGATGCTTTCTCATCTCTGTGAATTTGTCTAGGTTCGATCTTTGAGGCTGCTGACCCTTGGATAGGGTTTTTGTGGGGCCTTTTTTTTGTTGTTGTTGATGTTGTTGTTATTGCTTTCTGTTTTTCTTTCAATGGTGAGGTCCCTCTTCTGTAGGGTTTCTGTGGTTTGCTGGGGGTTCACTTCAGGCCCTATTCATCTGGTTCACTCCTGCACCTGGCGATGTCACTCAAGGAGGCTGGAGAACAGCCCAGATGGGTGCCTGCTTCTTCCTCTGGGATCTCTGACCTCAAGGGGCACCAACCTGATGCCAGTACGATTGCTCCTGTACAGGGTGTCTCACAACCCCTCTTGGAGGGTCTCATCCAATTGGGTGGCATAGGGAACAGGACCCATTTAACGAAGCACTTTGTCCCTTGGTGGAATGGGTGTGCTTCACTGGGGGGAAACCCACTCGTCTGGTCTGACCAGACTCCTCAGAACTAAGTCTGAGGAAAGATTAATTCTGCTGGGCCACAGGAGAAAAGGCTAAGTCTCTTAGTCTGCAGAGACTGCAGCCACCCCTTCCGTGAGGGGCTCAGACCCAGGGAGATCTGGGTTCTGTCCCTGAGTCTCCAGATGGAGTTATGGGAGTTCCTGCAGAGACACCCTGCCCAATGAGGAAGGATGAGTCAAGGTCAGGCCTGAAGAGGCACTCTGGCCACAGTCTGCCACAGCTGGTGTGTTGGGCTATGGGGGATACGTCTTGGGACCAAGCTGTCCAGCCTCCCTGGCTCCAGCAGGGGAAAAGCATGGCCTGGAGCTATGGAGATGGATGCTGTCCTTCCCCCACCCATGGAGCTTAGCGTGTTAGGCAGTTGTGAGTCCCAGTGCTGGCCACTGCTCCTCCCAGAAGGAGCTCAAATGGCTTAGACAGCAGGCAGCTGGTTGTCCCTCCCACTGGGAGCTCGGTAGGCTTAAGCAGATTGCAGCTGAGAGGCTGTTGAGAATCTGCACTGCTCCAGGGTTGGGATGCCACGCCTCTGTAACACAGGTTCGCCAGTGGGATCTTCCGACCTACCCGTGGAATTTCACTCATGCGGCCCATTCTGGAATGCAGTGGCTCAATCTCAGCTTACTGTAGCCTCCACCTCCTGGATTCAAGCGATTCTCCTGCCTCAGCCTCCCAAGTAGCTGGGATTACAGGCGTGTGCCACCATGCCTGGGTAATTTTTTGTATTTTTAGTAGAGACAAGGTTTCACCATGTTGGCCAGGCTGGTCTTGAACTCCTGACCTCATGTGATCTGCCTGTCTCGGCCTCCCAAAGTGCTAGTGTGTCCGGAATTAGAGGGTTCTTGGTCTCACTGACTTCAAGAATGAAGGCACAGACCCTTTCGGTGAGTGTTACAGTTTTTAAAGATGGGGTGTCCGGAGTTTGTTCCTTCAGACGTTCAGATGTGTCTGGAGCTTCTTCCTTCTGGTAGGTTCGTGGTCTCGCTGTCAGGAGTGAAGCTGCAGACCTTTGTGGTGAATGTTACAGCTCTTAAAGGCAGCACGTCTGGAGTTGTTTGTTCTTCCCAGTGGGTTCGTGGTCTTGCTGGCTTCAGCAGTGAAGCTGCAGACCTTCCTGGTGTTACAGCTCATTAAGGCAGCGTGGACCCAAAGAGCGATGCAACAAAGCCACCACATTGTGGAAGGGGACGCCAGCAGGTTGCACTGCTGGCTCCGGCAGGTTGCTTTTATTCCCTTATCTGGCCCCACCCACATCCTGCTGATTGGTCCACTTTACAGAGAGCTGATTGGTCCGATTTGACAGAGTGCTGATTGGCACATTTACAATCCTTGAGCTAGACACAGAGTCACAGAGCGCTAGTTAGCTAGATACAGAGTTAGCTAGATACAGAGTACCAATTGGAGTATTCACAAACCCTAAGCTAGACACAGAGTGCTGATTGGTGTATTTACAAACCCTGAGCTAGACACAGAGTGCTGATTGGTGCATTTACAATCCTTGAGCTAGACACAGAGTCACAGAGTGCTAGTCCTCCAAGTCTCCACTAGGTTAGCTAGATACAGAGTACCAAT
This sequence comes from Macaca thibetana thibetana, assembly GCF_024542745.1. NCBI lineage: Eukaryota > Metazoa > Chordata > Mammalia > Primates > Cercopithecidae > Macaca > Macaca thibetana. The sequence continues at coordinate 35,914,087 of NC_065583.1, forward strand.
TGGTGGATTCACAAACCCTGAGCTAGACAGGGGGTGCTGACTGGTGTATTTACAAACTCTGAGCTAGACACAGAGTGCTGATTGGTGCACATACGATCCTCCCGTTAGATATAAAAGTTCTCCAAGTCCCCATCCAGTTCAGGAGCCCAGCTGGCTTCACCCAGTGGATCCTGCACTAGGGCTGCAGGCGGAGCTGCCTGCCAGTCCCCAGAGGCACCTGCACTCCTCAGCCCCTGAGCTGTCTATGGGACCCAGCGCCACGGAGCAAGGGGCGGCGCCCATCGGGGAGGCTCAGGCCATGCGGAAGCCCACCACAGGCGGGGAGCTCAGCCATGGCGGGCTGCAGGTCCCAAGCCCTGCCCCCCCGGGAGACGGCTAAAGCCTGGCGAGAATTTGAATGTGGCGCTGGCGGGCCGGCACTGCTGGGGGACCAGGCGCGACCTCCGCAGCTGCTGGCCCGGGTGCTAAGCCCCTCACTGCCCTGGGCCTGCGGTGGCGGCAGGCCGCTCAACGTGCCGGGCCGCCGAGTCCGCACCGGTGCCCGCCGGAACTCACACTGGCCCGCTAGCGCAGCGCACAGCCCCGGTTCCTGCCCGTGCAGCCCCGGTTCCCGCACTCGCTCCACACCTCCCAGCAAGCAGAGGGAGGGGGCTCTGGCCTCAGCCAGCCCCAGAGAGGGGCTCCCACGGTGCGGTCGCGGGCTGAAGGGCTCCTCAAGCGCCGCCAGAGTGGACGCAGAGGCCGGAGGCTGAGAAGGCGCTGGAAGAGTGAGGTCTGCTAGCACATTGTCACCTCTCACTAGGATTACAGGTGTGAGACAAGGCGCCCCGGCCCTTATGGTTCTTTTGCATGGGAACCTATGATCACTCCAGTTTCTAGTCGGCCGTTTAGGCCCCGCCCCCTAATTTTCTTAATGCTTGAAAGGGCTATTCACATGTTCTATTTCATATTGGATAAGTTGTGGTAATTTGCATTTTTTGAGAAATTGGTCAATTTCATCTAAGTTGTCAAGTTTTGGTCAAATAGGACATCTTTATTATCCATTTGGTATCTGCCTGGATTTTAGTGATATCCCATTTTATTCCTGATATTGGTAATTTGTATCTTCTATCTTTGTTCTTTGTCAGTCTCGCTAGAAGTTTAATTTTATTGATCTTTTCAAATAAGCAGTTCTTTTATTTTCTGTGTGACTTTTCTGCTATATCTCATTGATTTCTGCTCTTTATTATTTCTTCTGCTTACTTTGGGCTTATTTTTCTCTTCTTTTTCTAGGTCTTGAGTTGGGAACTTAGATTGTTTTGAGACTTTTTTCTTTTATAACGTATGCATATAGTGCTATAAATTCTCTTTCTGACTGCTTTAATTCTGTTCCACACGTTATGATATGGTATTTTTTTTCTTTTAAATTTAGTTCATTTTTTTTTTTTTTTGTATCCCTTGAGACTTCTTTGGCTCCTAGATTTTTGAGAAGTGTGTTGTTTTATTTCCAAGTGTTTGGAGATTTTCCAACTGTATTTCTGTTATTAATTTCTGGTTTGATTCTACTGAGTTAGAAAAAACCTCTGTATTATTTCAAGTCTTTAAATTTGTTGAGCTTTGTTTTCTGGCTTAGGATGTAGCCAGAAAAAAAAAAAAAAAAAATATATATATATATATATATATATATTTTATGGGCACTTAAATGTTTATCCTGATGTTGTTGGGTAAAATGTTTTATAAATGCTAGTTAGATGTTTTCAATAGTGTTACTGAATTCTTCTGTCTCCTAGCTGATGTTCTATCTAGTTGTACCAATTATTGAGAGAATGTTATTGTAGTCACCTCCTATAATGATTTCTCTATTTCTCCTTTCAGTTCTATAAATTTTTGCTGCACATATTTTGCAGCTCTGTTGTTTGATGCATAACACATTTAGGATTGCTATATATGTATATTTATAAATCCTTTTATTATTATATAATGACTCTTTCCCTAGTACTTTTCTTTGCACTAAATCTACTTTAACTGTATTAATATAGCCACTCCTACTTCCTTTATTAGTGTTTGCATGATATGTATATATTTAAATCTTTTTACTTTCAACCTGCCTGTGTGATTATATTTGATGTGAGTTTCTTGTTAATAGCATATGGTTGAGTCATGGTTTTTAAGCCACTCTTCCAGTTTCTGACTTTTAATTTTTGTATTTTGGCCATTTGTATTTAATGTAATTACTGACATAGGGCTTATGTTTTTATTTTTCTATTTCTGTTTGTCCTATTTTTTGTTTCTTTGTTTTCTTTTCTTTTTAAAAACTTTCTTTAGGTATTTGGATACGTTTTAGAATTTGTTTGATTAATTTATGTAGTGTTTTTGAGTAAATTGTTTTGTACAGTTTTTTTTAAAAAATTAGGTGGTTGCTCTATATATTACATTATATATACATAACTTTAAAAAGCCTATTGATAGGGTCGTTTTATCACTCCCAGTGAAATGTAGAAACCTTACTTCCCTTTGCATTACTACCTTCTGTTTATAATCAATTATTTTAATATTTCTTGTACATTCATCTGGGACCACATCAGAGAATGTTGTAACTTTTTTCCTACAATTTTAAACATAATTTAGAAGACTTAAGAGGAGAAAGAATGTTGTTATTATATTTATTCATATTTTGCTTACCTTATTCTTTCTTTCTTGTTGAAACAAAAAACAATTTTTTTGTTTGAAAAAAAAAATTTCTTTTTGTTTTTTGAGATGGAGTCTCACACTGTTGCCCAGGCCGGAGTGCAGTATTGCAATCTCCGCTCACTGCAGCCTCTGCCTCCGAGGTTCAAGCAATTCTCCTGCCTCATCCTGGGATTGTGAGGCTGGGATTACAGGCGCCCGCCACCACGCCCGGCTAAGTTGTTGTGTTTTTTTTTTTTTTTGAGACGGAGTCTCGCTGTCGCCCAGGCTGGAGTGCAGTGGCCGGATCTCAGCTCACTGCAAGCTCTGCCTCCCGGGTTTATGCCATTCTCCTGCCTCAGCCTCCCGAGTAGCTGGGACTACAGGCGCCCGCCACCTCGCCTGGCTAGTTTTTTGTATTTTTTAGTAGAGACGGGGTTTCACCGTGTTAGCCAGGATGATCTCAATCTCCTGACCTCGTGATCCGCCCATCTCCGCCTCCCAAAGTGCTGGGATTACAGGCTTGAGTCACCGCACCGGGCCCCAACTAAGTTTTTGTGTTTTTAGTAGAGATGGGGTTTCACCTTGTTGGCCAGGGTGGTCTCGAATTCCTGAGCTCATGATTCACTTGCCTCGGCCTCCCAAAGTGCTGGGATTACAGGCGTGAGCCACCACACCCAGCCCCCCAAAATTTCATATTTAAATTGCTTTTATGTTTAGAGAATCTACTTCAGTCATTCTTTTAGGGTAGTCTGCTGGTGACTAATTTTTTCAGTTTTTCGTCATCTGAAAGTGTCTTGATTTCCCCTTAACTCCTGAAGGATATTTTTACTGGCTATTTAGGATTCTGGGTTGACAATTCTTTTCTTTCAGAACTTGAAAATTTGCCACTTCCCGTAGCCTCCATGGTTTCTGATGATAAATCCACTGTTTTTCCCTTATAGGAAAAGTGATGTTTTCCTCTCACAGTTTTTAAAAATTTTTTCTTTGTCTTTACTTTTTTTGAAGTTTGACTATGATATGTTTTGATATGCATTTCTTTGGGTTTGGCCTGTTTAGAATCACTCATCTTCTTGAATCTGTAAATGTTTGTGTTTTGCCAAATTTGAGAAGTTTTCAGCTGTTGTTTCTTTGAGTACTCACTCATAGAGCCTCACCCTTTTTCTGCTCTCCTGGAATTATGATAACAGGAGTTAGATCTTTTGTTTTAGTCCCACAGATCTTGAAGCTCTGTTTTTTTTTTTTCTTTCAGTTTATTTTCTCTCTGTTGTTCAGATTGAGTAATTTCTATTGTTATATCTTCCAGTTTACCAATTCTTTCCTTTCCCCATTCTGTTGTTGAGCCCATCTCTTGCGTTTTAAAAAATTTTGGCTATTTTTTTCTGTTCTAAATTTTCCATTTGGCTGTTTATAGCTTCTGTTTTTTTGCTCAGAGTTTCTGCTTTCATTTGTTTCAAGTGTGTTTGTAATTGCTTACCAAAGCATTTTTGTGAGGGCTGCTTAAAAATGTTTGCCACGTAATTCTAATGTGCTGTCATCTTAATGTTGGCATCCATTGCTTGCCTTTTTTCTTTCAGGTTGAGATCTTTCTGGTTCTTGATATGAGTGATGTTTTTATTGAAACTTGGATATTTTGCGTATTATGTTATGAATCTTATTTAAATGATCTGTTTTAGCTGGGTTATTCTGACATTACTCCAGCTGGGGAAGGGTGGGCAATATCTCGTTACTGCGATGCAGAGATAAAGGTTCACAATCTCTGTTGACATCTGAGGCAGTGGGTTCTCCTTTTACCACTTGATGGGAGTGGGAGTTCTGGTTTCCCATTGCACTCCCCTGATATCACCCTGGGAAGCGTAGGGGTGTCTTATTATTGCTCCTCATCTGGCCTCTACTGATAGTGTGGGGTTGGGGAAAGTCTTAACTCTTCACTAGGCTTTTCCTGGAACTACCTCAGTGGGGTGGGAAAGAGGTATCTCCTTCTGCCAGGTGGGGTGGAAGTCCAGGCTCCTCACAGAGTCTCCAGTGGGGTTCATTACCTCCTGGTGGGATGACATTTCCAACTCTCTACTAGGTCTTCTCTGACAACACCCTGGCAGGAGGATTGGCCCCCCGCCCTCCCCCACATTACATCCTGGTGAGGGTGAAAGTCTAGGTTCGCCACTCAGCCCTTGCTTGTATGGGTTATGGTGAATCAGTTTTTTCTATGGTATTTAGCTGGAGTACAGAAGTTACCTTCTAAACATTTCTGCCTTGCAAGACTGCTCCTTTCCTGGTCTTTTGCCCGGAGACAGCATCCTTTTTTAAAAAAATTGTCTGTGCTTATTGCTGTTTTTAGGCTGCCAGCTTCTCTAGTACCTGACCTGGGATATATGAGGCAAAACTAAAACTCAGGAAACTTACAGCATTGTTGTTCTTTGGGTCCCAAGTTTCCTAGCTTCTTCACTCCACATTTCACAGTCTTTTTATGGTTTTTTTTTTTTTAAATAACATCTAGAGGTTTTAGTTGTACCACCACTGACTTTTTATAAGTTCAAATCTTTGCGTGCCTTCCTCTATTTAAGTTCCACTTTTCCTTTATTTCTCAGCGGAAGCATTGCTTCTTCTGGCATGCTCATTCTGAGCCTGCACACGAGTCTAGGTTCCCTGTTATGCTCCCCACTAGCACCCGATACTTCTTCTGATAATAACTGTTCAGAGCCTGTCTCATCTGTTTGCCTGTAAACTCCTTGAGGGCAAGAATTGGTCCCATCTTGAATAAATGAGTGACACCTTCATTTGTAAAGTAAGACAATTGAAATAGATGAATTCAAAGTCTCTGTCTCTCTTTCTCTCCTCTTTTCCTTCTCTCTTTCTTTTATCTCTTCCTCTCTCCCATGTATGCTCTCTCAATTCTCTTCTTTTTCTCCACCACCCTCTAAATAATTCCCCAAATAAAATTGTTCCTGAAGTCTTCTCCTGCGCTCTGACAACATTAGATTTTATCATGAAAAGCAACATTGAAATTTTGATTCTCTGTTAGATGAATAAAGACATCTAATTATGGTTTTATCTTGCATGTATTTGAATACTGGGAATGTTTATTCATCTTGTCCACAACGATTGAGCATCTCCTATGTGCCAAGCTCCTGTGGGTTCACAAAACAAAGTCTTCCCATGAAGCTGATGAAGTGTTTGCATCTATTTATTGATCATTTACATATTTTTTTGTGAATTACCCTCCACATCAGTTGTTCCTCTATCTGCTGCCCTCTGCCCCTTTACAGAATTTAACAAATATTTTGCTCAGAAGTGCGGAAGGTGAAAAATTTAAAAAATCCTCTCCACTATTCAGTTAGCATGTATTCTGGCTCACCAGATAGATCATAGAGTCAAACAAAAACCTCTTCATCAAAGAACAAGTCTGAATAGTATACTCATTATCACTAATTTTATATAATCTTAAGTAATTCAAATTTGAATTCAAATAGTCACTTGAGGCTAGTAGTCACTGTCTTAGATAAAGCTGTGTGTTCTTGGGCAAGTAACTTACTCTCTGTGAGTCTTTGATTCTTCATCATTCTGACGATGAGGAATCAATAAGACCAGATGACAAATTAAATGCAAAGAACTCGATTAAAACATTAAAGAGCACAAAGGCCAAAGGCTTGTGAATTTGGGCACTTTATTTTTATAATAAATGTGTGGTCCCACTGTATATCAACAGTTAAATACTATACATTGCAAGAGGGAATTGAAGAGCTGGATTTAATGAAATCATTTTAACAAGAACCAGTTGCAGTGTTAGGTTGCACTTGCAAAGGAACCTGCCCAGACTTTAATTTGTCATCTTGTTGTATTTTAAAATGGTGCTCAATTTGCATTTCCCAGATGTCAGAGGCAGTGATGAGAGGTCCTGGGTGACAAACCTTTAATATCAGCAAGGTTTTAAACAAAACCTCGTATTTCTCTGATGAACTAAAATTCTACTCACTTCAGAGAGAGCGCCGAGTAAGACTGTTTTAGTCTCACAGTGTGGTTGGTCATGCTGATCACCCCTTTCACTTATTTCACATGTAATTGCAATCCCTTACATCTGTAGAGGGTGCTTTAGATGATAAAGCACTTCCACATGCCTTATCTCATTTAATCCCTGAAGCAACCGTGTGAAGACGGTAGCAGGTGATTTAAGATGAAGAATCAAAGGCTCGCAGTGAGTAAGTGACTTGTCCAGGAGCACACAGGTACTAAGTGGCTAAAGAAGAATCACTGCATGGCCACATATTTATCACGCCTTAAATGTAAATGCATAGTACTGTCATAGTAGTGTCACGCAATGCTAAATACACCAAAGATAAATGTCTTTATACTTCTTTCTTTTTCTTTTTTTCTCCAGTCATGAAATATCTGTATACCTCTTGATTTGTGCTTCCTTATCACAAACTATGTTCTTTACGCTATTGTCATGTCATTGTTACAAATCTTATTTTTCCTCTTTCTCTGAGGTGGGGTAAACTATGTTATGACTCACTTGATGTGTTTCTGAGTGTGTATAAAAACACATCTTTGTAAAAGCCCTTTATTAAACTCTCCCCCCACCCCCCAATTATCTAGTATGGCTATTGTATTTCTTGCTGTGATCTTGACTACTACAGTGTTGGAGTTAAGATGAATTAGACTAATTGTAGCCTTTTTTTTTTTGAGATGGAGTCTCACACTGTCACCGGGGCTGGAGTGCAATGTGCAATCTCCACTCACTGCAACCTCTGCCTCCTGGGTTCAAGCAATTCTACCGCTTCAGCCTCCTGAATAGCTGGGATTACAGGTGCCCGTCACCATGCCTGGCTAATTTTTTGTATTTTTAGTAGAGATGAGGTTTCACCATGTTGGCCAGGCTGGTCTTGAACTCCTGACTTCGTGATTTGCCCGCCTCAGCCTCCCAAAGTGCTGGGATTACAGGCATGAGCCACTGGCGCCCGCCTATAGCTTTTTATCTGTGAAATGAAACATTTCCGTTAGCATCTGGGACATAGAGAAACTCAAGTTCAGCAGGAGCCTTAAAAGCCTAAACTTTCCCATTAGTGGATCATAGTTCACGTGTTCCTTAGTCAGTCTGCCATTTACTAACTCTGTGGTGAGACAAGTTATTTAATCACTCTGAATTTAAGTTTCCTCATTGGTAAAATATAATTGATAATGGTATCTATTTATAGAGTCGTTGTAAAAATAATTAGTATAGTCCCTGGCAGGTAGTGACTCAATAAAAGTGAGCCATGAAAATAAATGGTCTTTTTCTGGATTAAGAGGTTGGCTGGCTGGATTAGTGAGTAATCTCAATTTTTTCATAAAACATGCTAATTAATGCCCACAGCATCCTGAATAATCACTGCTAGTACCCCTTACTTATTCATTGGTAGACTTCTGGTCTCAAAAGTTGAGTTATATGTTGCCCAAGGATAATTTGCATTAATTCCCAAACCAGTTTATGCTCGTTGCATTTATAATCATTTGATTTAATCACCTATTATGTAAACTGGTACACTAGTTTCCTGTTGCTGCTTTAACAAAGCACCACAAACTTAGTGGCTTAAAGCAACACAAATGTAATATCTTACTGCAGTCCTGGAGTCTGAAATGGGCTTCACTGGGTTAAAATTGAGTTGTTGAACCAGGTGCAGTGGCTCATACCTGTGGTCCCAGCTACTCAGGAGGCTGAGGTGTGAGGATTGCTTCAGCCTAGGAGTTCAAGGCTGCAGTGAGTTATGGTCATGCCACTGCACTCCAGCCTGGGTGACAGAGTGAGACTCCATCTTTAAAAAAATTTTAAAATATCAAGATGTTGGCAGGGATGCATTCTTCCAGAAGCTCTAAGGGAGATAGATCTGTCCCCTTTCTTTTTTCAACTTCAAGAGGCCACCTGCATTTCTTGGCTTGTCGCTGGCCCCTACCTCCATCTTCAGTCCTTCCCAATAGCATCTTTAAATTACACTCTGGCTCTCCACTTCTCTTTTATAAGGGCCCCTGTGATAGGGCCTGCTGGATAATCTAGCATAGTATCTTCACGTTAAGATTCCCAACTTCATTATAACTGAGAAGTCCCTTCTGCCATGTGAGGTAACAGGCTCACAGGTTCCAAGGATTAGGGCATGGACATCTTTTGGGGACCATGATTCTGCTCACCACAACTGGTGACATTTGAGAGGACAGAGAGGATGTTTTTATGAACTCTACTTTCTTGCTTTTGAAAAACTCATTAAGTTAAATTGAAAAAAAAATTGCCTTTGAGTTAGATGTGGGCTGGCTAAGTATAAAATTTTGGGACACTTGTGAAAATCTAGAAGGATTCTGTACTCAGATTGCTTCAGAAATATGTTTATGTTCTTGCTTCATCTAGAGAAACAAATGATAAGTCAGAAGGTACAGTATGGTTTTGATTTATGGAAGGAAGATAATGCAGAGTAATATGAGTACTGTTTTTTAAAGCTTTCCCATTTTAAGATAAAATTATTCACTTTCTCAGTTAACCAGCCAACTGTCAATCTTAACTGTGCAGTTTTTATATTATTTAATCCAACCCACACCCATTCCCATCCCTTTTGTTTCTGAGGCTAGAGAATAGATTTATGTTGGTGATTCTTCACATGTTAGTTGGAGTCTTGGATTCCACTGAGATTTTTTTTTTTTTTTTTTTTTTTTTGAGGCAAGGTCTCACTCTGTCTTCCAGGTTGGACTGCAGTGGCATGATCACAGCTCACTGCAGCCTTGACCTTCTGGGCTCAAGTGATCCTCCCACCTCAGCCTCCCGAGTAGTGAGTAGCTGGGACTACAGGCATATGCCACCACGCACAGCTGTTTTTCCTTTCTTTCTTTTCTTTTTTCGTTTTGGTAGAGACAAGGTCTGGCTATGTTGCCCAGGCTGATCTCAAACTCCTGGGCTCAACCAGTCTTCCACTGAGAATTTGATGAAAGCTAAGACTGACCTTGAAAAACACCTATACAAGTATTGTGTTCCTTTATTTTTAGTGTCTTGGATAATGAAGAGTTGAGTTATTATTCTCTTCAATTCTTGGTCCACTATCACTTTTAGTCTGTGTAAAACTACCCTTGTATTTATTATATTTTAATCTTCACCTCCCATCCCCATTTCCACGCCTACCCCTATACTATCCTCCCCATAGATACCCACTATATTATTTAATACTTGCTCTTGGATAGTTATGTATCATTGAAAGACATTTAGTATTGTTTTGCATACTCAACGTTTCATCTACAATTTTGGTAATTTTATGCATCTCTGAAGGTTATTTTTGGATACTAGAGGATCTATAGGCCTCAGGTCAAGAAACTTTGCCATAAATCTGAATTATCCAGTACAGTGAATGTCAGGCTCATGTGACTATTTAAATTCAAATTAAAATTACTTCATTATATCCAATTAAAATTTTGGTTTCTAGGTCTCACTAGCCACATTTAAAGTGCTCAGTAGCTGTACGTGTCTAGTGGCACATTTGTGCAGGACAGTGCAGATATAGAACATGTCCATCAATGTAGAAAGTTCTATTGGATAACACCGTGCTAGTGACCTATATGAACTCTTCCACCTCTAGCACTAATGATGAGTTTTGGTTGGAAAACTTTTCTCTACCTGGCATGCCTTTGTACATGCGTGGAGTAACTCATTTTTCAAAAGTGTGTTAGGGAGTCTCTGATAAAGTAAATGGGAGACAGGCTCAGGACATGAAAACTGTAAGCAGTGGTTCTGGATACAGCAAGATAAAGGACTGCAAAATGTATTCCTAATCAGTTGCTCTCTGGAGGACTTCTACAGTGACATAAACTGTAATCCAGGAGGCCACAAGTATAATCCTGAAAATTTAAATAAAACACTTCAGATTTCGAGCACCTATTTATTTATAGCTACCTTTAGTGATGGTGTTATTATTGTAATCATTGTAACCATTGTCACAGAATGTCCAGGCTGGTATGCAGGTATAGCCCATTACCAGGAGGAAAACACAGAAGGTGATATATAACAGCTTTTTACTTTCCTCATTGAACTATCCTTCAGTCTACATAAAGTCTACTCTAGGAGATAATTCAGAGGCTTCTGCTGTCTTTAATCTCCTTTACTCCCTTCCACTCCTGAGGGTTCAGATTTCCCCCTGGAATCAGGGACATGAAGTCCTCTATTCTGGTCTCTGCTGAGAGGGAAAGGTAGATCTTTATGGCCTGTGCCTCCTTTTACAGAAAGAGGCACAGGTATTTCTGATTCTTCATAATGGAGACACAAACTCTTTTCTTTGCTAAATTTGACAACTTCTCATAGCATAATTTCAACAGTAGTGAGGGGTAGAAGGAACAAAGTATAGTGAGGAAGACAGAAATGATCTGCCAGGTTGTAATTAGCCTCATTTTACTAATGAAGGCAGTAAGGCTAAAAATGGTTCAATGTCATGCCCCAGATTATTCAGACAGTAAGTGTTTGGCTACAAATCCAGTGTTCTTTCCCATGTCGTCCTCTCTAACAATTTGGAATGAAGAGTTCCACAGCGTTCAGACCACTTTGATGGGTGAATACCTCTCTGACACATTGGACTTACTGGATTCCCTGTCAGTATGCATCTTAGTCACTCTGCATTTTAGGAATGGAGCAGGATTATGGCTGAGAATAGGAGTCAATATTAACATTTGCCTTGGTCCATAGCTGTGATCAGTGGATCAATGAAAGGATCCTTATGTTCAAAACTGAGTGTGTTCCAAGAACTCTGGGAATTCCCAAATTTATGGCAGATAATTTCCCCTATGAAATGCAAATATATGCTATAAGCATTAGTACACATGCAACAATGTAGAACACGTAAGAGTTAAAGAGGAAAGAAACACAAAACGTGGCTGGCAGTTAAAGACAGGTTTTCTTTAATTAAAACCTGAGAGACACTCCTGGTCAATTTTGGTCAGGAGCGCTTTCTCTTACAGACTAAGACTATATATTGGTTTTAGGATGAGGGGGCTTATCAGAAGCCTGCAATGTTCCTATTTGAGGAAGAAGTTTTATGGTGGGGTTGGAATGTCTCTGGGAGGAGGGGAGTTTACCTTGGGGCAGGCATCCTTCTGGCCAGAGGTTTATCACCTCGAGACTGGCATCTTCCCAGCCGGAGTGGGGTTATCTCGGGACTAGCATGTCTCTGGTTGGGGAGGAGTTTGGAATGTTTCTGGTTAGAGATGTTATTTGTGGTTTATGGTCATGCTGACCTTAGTCATTAGACTGATGCCCTTAGGATTTAGGCAGTTTTTTTATTAAGGTGAACTTTAGAATGAGGGGCTTGTCCAAGATGGCGATGCTCCTGCTCTGTCAAAATAAAGTTGTAATGTGATATGATGTGATGTGGATGCTGAGTAGTTATCTAGGCTCACTCACAGGTAAGAAACTTGCTTTTGTACTTCTTCCAACCAGCCTCATCCTTATTAACATGGCTGATTCAAATTTATGCCTCAGCAAAATTACAAATGACTCCCAGTCATGGATCTTCATGCCATATATGAATAGTCAAAATCACCTTAGTTTGGCATTTTGAGCATGTGCTAGTTATTAGTGCTGCTCATTAAATATTACCTGCTTTCTACGTTATGGGCACGGGGTAGAATTACACTTCTCTTCCCTTCTTTTAAATTGGGCATGGCTATGAGAATTACTTTGACCAGTGTGTTGGGAGAAAAGCTGAGTGTTGGCAGAAACTGAGGCAGGGCTTGCATGTCTGACATAATGTAAAAGAGTCTTGGAACATGTCCGGGGTCCAGGTTCTAAAACCCCTCATGGCCTTTGGAACCCTAAGCTCTGTGCTAAAGGGTGGAAGGCTACCCTGATGCACCATAATATAAGCCCAGGGCATAAAACCCCTTGTGGCTCTGGAATGTGTCTAGACTTGCTGTCTCCTTGCTTCTAGCCCTCCCAGGCTCCTAGAGATTGAATGTGTCTTAGAATTGTCCATATACATGCAAAACCATCACAGCTGTAAATGATGTGCTTGATGCAACGTTCCCTTTCAACCCCACAGTCTCACCACCTGTTTCTTTGATCACCAATAAACAGTCTGGGCTTCCAGAGCTCAGGGCCTTCACAGCTCCATACTCACGTTGACCCCATGGATCCACTTTATCTCTCAAACTGTCTTTTTTCATTCGTTTGACTCCACCAGACTTCATTTCCCCCACAACCTGGTGTTGGGTCTGATCACCCCAACATTCCTGGCTGCCCAACATGGGGCGACAAAGACCCAGGTGAAGGAATGCTAGAGCGTGTAAAAGTGGAGGATGCATCATCAAGGGACACCCGAGGACAACCGAAAGAAGCTCAGTGGGAAAGCTGAGCGCTCAGAAGAACCAGGGTAACAATGAGACAAAGTGAAAGCAAACATTCTGCTTACTTGAATTTCTTAATGCATTTATTATGTAGAGGGTGTGGCATGGGGTATAAGACCCAGTGGAATCTGAGGCTTGTTTATTCAGAGGGCCCCATTTAGAGAAAAAGAAGACAAAGTGAGGACTTAGAAGGAACCTTGGCAAGTAAAGTCATCTTGAAGCTTCAGTTTCGTGGTTAACCTGCCTCTGCTAGAGAAAAACAGATTTAATGAGCACAGAGGCATGATCTGGGCTGAATGTAAACAAATTTGGACTCAAGGCCCCAAGGAGGTATTTGTTTGAGTTGTGGAATATGCTTGATTTTGGTATGTTAGCAATTTTCACAGCATCATTCATTGCAAGAGTCAGGGCATTCTGGCATGCTTCCAAAACCCAGAGCATCATTGATGCAAATGATACTTCAAAGGACTTGACAAAAGTAACATTGGGAGATAATGTGAAAAACTACAATTTGGCCAGGAGGGAGTGGGGGACCCCTCTGATCCTCGGATGGTGTCTAAAGGTCTTTGTGCAGTTGCTGTGGTTTTGAATTTCTCTGGGATAGCTTGTATTTTGTTGGCATGTGAAAGCTTTGGACCTCTGCGGATGTCACTTGGGGAAGCAGTCAAAGACGTCTTCACGTTCATGATCATATTCATTATGGTGTTTGTGGCCTTTATGATTGGAACGTTCAACTTCTACTCCTCTATTACATTGGTGCAAAACAAAATGAAGGCTTCACAACAGTTGAAGAGAATTTTAAGACACTGTTCTGGGCTACATTTAGACTTTCTGAAGTGAAATCGTAGTCATCAACTATAACCACAAATTCATTGAAAACACTGGTTATGTTCATTATAAAGTCTATAATGGTACAGTGGTCATTGATTTGCTAAATATGTTAATTGCCATGATCAACAATTCATTCTCGGAAATTGAGGATGACACTGATATGGAGTGGAAATTTGCAAGGGCCAAACTCTGGTTTTCCTGCTTTGGGGAGGGGAGAGCGCTTCCTGTTCCCTTCAATCTGGTGCTGGGCCGGGGTCCCTGTTTTGTCTCTTGCTGAAGCTTAAAGGGTGGATTTCTGAGCTCTACCCAGGGCCATAAAAAAGGTTTCCAGGAAGATGAAGAGATAACTAAGTAGAGATAGATATAAATAGAGATAGGTAGGAAAGGACAGGGACTTGCAGGAACTCACAGGACAGACAGGGACAGGTAGGGACAGATGAAGACTAGCAATATAAGGTCAGCACCCTAAAGAGTTACTGGTCAGTGCCCTAAAGAGGTACAAAAGTAGAGACTAGCAAAGACTAGCAGAGATTTGCAGGGACAGACAGGAATATTCTGAATTATGGAAATTAGCTGTGGTTCAAAGTCCAGTCAAAATCTGAGAGGGCAAATATAAAACGAATAGAGGGGAGGGAGGTAAGGATAAAAATGCTCTTTCTTTTCTCTCCAATGGGACCTTTTGGATTCAAAGTTGTGCTAGCAATAGGAAAAGTTACTCTTGATACAAATACACGCTTTATTACATGCCCTGAATGTTGCTTGTTTACCTGCATGAATTCAACCTTTGATAAAAATCAAACTATCTTGATAATTAAAGCCAGGGAAGGAGTTTGGATCCCTGTGTCTCTAAATAGAAGATGGGAGACATCACCATCTATTTATATTGTAACTGAGATCCTTAAAAAACTCTTATCCTGTTCCAAAAGATTGATAGTTGAAGGCCATTGGAGGCTCTACATTTGTGAATTTTGTTCTGGTGGTTGTGTGCTTATGCTGTCTCCTTTTAGACTGCAGATGCAGAACCCGCCTCTGAAGAGGAAGCCACCTCTGAAGAGAAAGCCACCATCAAGAACAAGCAATGATAGCTGTGGCAGTTTTACAAAAAAGAAAAGGGGGGCATGTTGGGAGAAAAGCTGAGTGTTGGGAGGAGCTGAGGCAGACAAATGCATGTCTGACATGATGTAAAAGAGTCTTGGAACATGTCCGGGGTCCAGGGTCTAAAACCCCTCATAGCCTTTGGAACACCAAGCTCTGTGCTAAAGGGTGGAAGGCTACCCCGATGCACCATAATCTAAGCCCAGGGCATAAAACCCCTCATGGATTGGATAGAATCCAGGGCTCAGGGAATGAAACTCCTCATGGCTCTGGAATGTGTCTTAGACTTGCTGGCTTACTGCTTCTAGCCCTCCCAGGCTCCTAGATTGATTGTGTCTTAGAATTGGCCATGTACTTGCTAAGCCATCACAGCTGTAAATCATGTGCTTAGTGCAGCACTCCCTTTCAACTCCACATTCTTACCACTGTTTTTTTGTTTGATCACCAATAAATAGTCTTGGCTTCCAGAGCTTAGGGCCTTCACAGCCTCCATACTCGCGTTGGCCCCCTGGACCCACTTTATCTCTCAAACTATCTTTTCTTATTCCTTTGACTCTGCCAGACTTCGTTGCCCCCTTGACCTGGTGTTGGGTCTGATCACCCCAACACAATGAAATGTTGTAATTTACTTCCAGACAGAAGCTTCAAGAGCTAGTGGACAATTTGTGTGGGCAGACTAAGCTCCCACAGTTTGAGTGAAAGTTCTAAGTGTGAAAAGTTAATAGATATGTTACAGAGGCTTGAGGTGGAAAGGTGTCAGTGTAAAAAGCTACAGCTGATGTCAGAACTGGGCTGAGGTAACTGATGCAGGGCAATTCCTATTTAATCTATGTAATTGTTTATCCATCATACGTTGCCTATCCATTCTTCTGAGATAGACACCTTGGTGGGCTCCAGCTTCCTGCTCCTGGTCCTAAATATAGTGCCGGTGAACACACTTGTACATATTTGCCTATCTGTCTACATATCTATCTATCCATCCATCTGTTAATCATCCGCTTATCCATCCATTCATCTATCTCCAGGAATGAAATTGCTAATAGGTGTTGGCCAAGACAGACTTAATATTATTCTCAGCTTGACTAAAACTTAGACTGATTTCTCCCTGACTATAGATCCCTGACCCCCTTTTGCTTAGAGCATTTACTTGAGAAAATATGCAACTGTAAATTCTTTCTTTCTCCTTCCTTCCTTCCTTCCTTCTTTCCTTCCTTCCTTCCTTCCTTCCTTCCTTCCTTCCTTCCTTCCTTCCTTCCTTCCTTCCTTCCTTCCTCCCTCCCTCCCTCCCTCCCTCCCTGCTTCCTTCCTTCCTTCCTTCCTTCCTTCCTTCCTTCCTTCCTTCCTTCCTTCCTTCCTTCTTTCTTCTTTCTCTCTCTCTCTTTTTCTCTTTCTTTCTTTCTCCTTCCTTCCTTCCTCTTTTTTTCTTTCCTTCTTTCTTCTTTCCTTCTCTCTCTCTCTCTTTCTCTCTTTTCTGAGACAGTGTCTTGCTCTGTCACCCAGGCTAGAGTGCAGTGGCAGGATCACGGTTCACTGCAACCTCCATCTTGTAGGTTCAAGCAATCCTCTCATCTCAGCCTCTGGAGTAGCTGAGACTACTCTGGCTATTTAAAAAGTTTCTTTGTAGACCCAGGGTCTCACTATGTTTCCCTAGCTAGTCTCAAACTCCTGGGCTCAAGTGATCTTCCTGCCTTGGCCTCCCAAAGTGCTGGAATTAAGGCATAAGCCACTGTACTCAGCTGTAAATTCTTTCTGTTTAAATTCTTAATTCTAATTATTGTTATTCCCTATAGAATATTTAAATCTTTTACAGCCCTGAAAAGTCTTGCTCAAGGATCTTGGAGTCATCCTTTTGAAATATAATCATTAAAGGCAATAGAACCACATTTCTCAGTCTCTATGGGAGGATAGAAGCCTACTCTTGAAAAGTCTACCCTTGAAAAGTGACAATTAGCAAACACAGATGACCTAATCACATTGGCCATCCTCCCTACACTGATGTCCTTCAGTACTCTCTAGTACTTTTCTATTAGCTCCTCCCAGCATTTAAGAATCTTACCGCCTTTTGTTTCAGTAGAGTTGAGTTCAGCCTCTCTCTGCTATTGCAATAGTCTTGAATAAGGTCTTTCTTGCCATTTTAAATATATCCAGTGACTTTTTTTTTTTTTTTTTTTTTTTTTTTTAACAGCAGACATATATTTAATTTAGTGAAGTAGTGCTCGTTTGTTATCTGGAATGGCTATACTGGTTTCTATTCCATATATACCTGTTAGCTATGCTTAAAGGTTTACATCCCTACATTTCTACCAACTGTAAGAATTATTCAGACTTCTAATGTTTGTGAGTTAGAGGTGAAGTGCTGTCTCATTGTTTTTTAAATGTGAATTTCTCAAATTACCAATGATTCTGAGCACCTTATTATGTTTTATAACTTTTGGGGTTTCCACCTCTGTAAATTGCTTTTGTCTTTTATTCTATAGGGATTGCTCTTTACTTGTTGCTTTGAATTCCTTTCACATATAGTCAACAACTTATGAATTTTAGACATTTCAAGTACTTTGTTCATATTACTGTCAAACAGAAATCCACAATTAAATAGTATTTGTTGGTTGGGAGTGGTGGTTTGCACCTGTAATCCCAGCACTTTGGGAAGCTGATGTGGGAGGATCGTTTTGGCCCAGGATTATGAGACCAGCCTAAGCAACATAGGGAGACCTCATTTCTACAAAAAATAAAAAAATTAGCCAGGCATAGTGGTGTGCATCTGTGGTCTCAGCTACTCTGGAGGCTGAGGTGGGAGGATTGCTTGAGCCTGGAGATCGAGGCTATGGTGAACCATGATCATGCCACTTCACTCCAGCCTGAATGCAAAACAAGACCCTGTCATATATATATATATATCACATTCATTTTCATACTTTTAAAGAACTGTTTGCAAATAAGTTACAGGCATCATATGTATATAAATTTTATAAATATATAAATTTATATATTATATATATTTATACAAAATATATAGATATATAAAAATATATATATACACTTCTAGTTATTTCAGTATTTTCCCTAAAAACATGAACAAGGAATAACAAAAGTACAAGTATGGAATCAGGATGTTTAATATTGATTCAGTATTATTATCTAATCCATTATCTATGTTCAAGTTTTGCCAGTCACCTTAATATTGATATTATAGATTGATATCTCTTCCTTCAATTCAGGATTCTACTTAAGTCTCTTTTGTTTCCTTTCATTAGCTCAGCCCCTCAGGATTCTTTATTTCTCATGCCTTTAACATTTTATTTTGTAGATGGTTTCTAAGTTTAGGTTTGTCTGATTTTTTTTTTTTTTTTTTGAGACGGAGTTTCGCTCTTTTTGCCCAGGCTGGAGTGCAATGGCACGATCTCAGCTCACCGCAACCTCCGCCACCCGGGTTCAAGCGATTCTCCTGCCTCAGCTTCTCGAGTAGCTGGGATTACAGGCATGTGCCACCATGCCTGGCTAATTTTTGTATTTTTAGTAGAGACGGGGGTTTCTCCATGTTGGTCAGGCTGGTCTTGAACTCCCGACCTCAGGTGATCCACCCACCTTCGCCTCCCAAAGTGCTGGGATTACAGGCGTGAGCCACCGCGCCAGGCCATGATTTTTTTTATGATCATAATTTTTTTGCAAAAATATCATCAAGATGATATTGTGTTCTCAGAACATCATATCAAGGGTACCATGATACCAATTTATACCATTACTGAAGCTGTTAACCGAGGCACTTGGTTAATGTGAGTCTTCCAATGACCATTTTTTCCCTTTGTAATTAACTGCTTTTACATAGACATGTTGTAAATATGTGTATATTTGCATGTTGCATTTGTAACTTATCAATATATGCTGAACTCATGTCATATTAGCTCATAGAGCTATCCTTTATTCTTTATTACAAACGCATAGCATTCCATTGTGTGTATGCATCAGAATTTATTTGATCTTTTATATATAGATATTTAGGTCACTTCCAATATTTTGCATTTATAAATAAGGCTGCTATGAATAAGCTAATGCAAATGTCTTTTCTTATTGTTGGAGGTATATATTCAGGGTAAGTTTCTAGATTTGAGATTGCTGAGTTGTAAGAAAAATGCACATACAATTTGTTAGAGATTGCCAAATTCCCCCAATGTAAGAGTTGTATCATTCACATTCCCACCAGCAATGAATGAGAGTGCCTTACAAGCCTTGCCAACAGAATGTGTTGCCAAGCTTTTAAACTTTTTGCCAGTGTGATAGAAGAGAAATGGTATCTCAGTGTAATTTTATTTGCATCTCTCTTATTATGAGTAAAATTAAAATAGTTTCATATGATTAAGGACCATTGTATGCCTTTTTAATGAATTTTTGGCTTGTGCCTTTAACTCATTGTTTTATTAAGCCTTTAGTTATTTCCCCCTTTTAAGTTTTTAAATATATTAAAGATAATGGCTTTTTATCTGTGATACATTTTGCAAACGTTCCAAAATGGTCTCAATAATCCCCATCTCCATGTATTTACTCCTTTGTATAGACCTCTCTACGTTGAATAGTCCTGGTCTGTGCACCCAATAGAATATTTGGTACAAGTCTTGTACATATCTGTAGTGTTTTTATATAAAACAAAACTGTGGCTACAGAATCATGGTGTGTTTGTGTGCTTACTTTATATTCATGAATTTCTTAGATTTATGATACATTGCATTCCTGGAATAAACCCTGCTTGGTCATTATGTATTATTTTCACAGTATGGTGATGAATTCCATTTGCTAGTAAATATTAACAATTTTTGCATTAGTATTTATAAGCTATATTAGTCTGTAATTTTATTTAAATTTTTGACAAATTTAGGTGTCAATATTATACTTGCTTCATAAAATGATTTTTGACAATTTTCCTTCATGTTTTATGTTTTGAAACAATTTTTGTAACATCGGGTCTCTGTGGTTATTGATAGTTTGGTCAGATTTCCTTGTGAAACCTTCTGCTCCTGGTGCTTTTTTGGGGGGTATAGCCTCGATACATTTTTTTTCCTATAAAAATTGGTTTAAGCTTTCTAAACTCTACTTGAATTAATGTTGGTAAACTGTATTTTTAAAAATAAATTATTAATTTGGAGCAGGCATGGTGGCTCACACCTGTAATCCCAGCACTTTGGGAGGCTGAGGCGGGCGGATCAGCTTAGAACAGGAGATTGAGATCAGCTTGGCCAACATAGTGAAACCCCATCTCTACTAAAAATACAAAAATTAGCTGGGCATTGTAGTGCTGTGCCTGTAGTCCCAGCTACTCAGGAGGCTGAGGCAGGAGAATTGCTTGAACCTGGGAGGCGGAGGCTGCAGTGAACCAAGATTGTGCCACTGCACTCCAGCCTGGGTGACACAGAGTGAGACTTCGTCTCAAAAAAATATATTAATTTGATACTGGTTTCTACTAAAACTACAAAAATTAGCTAGGTGTGGTGGCGCACGCCTGTAATCCCAGCTACTCTGCAGACTGAGACAGAAGAATCACTATAACCTGTGAGACGGAGGTTGCAGGGAGCTGAGATCGTGCCGCTGCACTGCAGCCTGGGAGACAGAGCGAGACTGTCTCAGAAAAAATCCTAAATTATTTTCAGTTGAGTTTTTAAATTTTGAAATGTAATATTCCTTATTTTATTGTATTATAATCTGAGAGTATTGTTGGTAATATTTCTTCTCCCTGTGATTTATCGATTTTTTTTACCTAATGCTTGATCAATTTTGTAAATGCTCCATGTGTGCTAAAGAGAAAAATGTATTTTCTATTATCAGGGTTTAATGTTTGATACATTTCTATAAGATCTGTAAGATCTGTCTTATTGAGAATGTTGTTTAGGTCTATCAATATTTTGTCTACTTGACCTGGTGTAGGATATTAAAGTCTATTATTAGCATGCTTCGATATATTTCTACTAGCTTCTCCTGTAGTTTCTGCTTTATGCAAATGTGTCTGTTATTTGGTGCATAAATATTCCTAAATGTTTTATCTCTATTTTGAATTACAGATTTTAACATTAAAGTGCTTATTTTGTTACATTAAGAGGTTTTTCTGGTTGGCATTCTATCTTGTCTTGTGTCAGGATTGCAAACCCTGCCTTCTTATTAATTCTATTTCCTGTTATGTCTGTGTCCATCCCTTTAGATTTAGCTCTTCTGAATCACTGTTTTTAGGTGTGGCTCTTATATACATCCTGGCTTTGATACCTGTTGGTGAGTTAATTGAGAAATATTTTTATTTTAAAAGATGAGTTAAGCCAATCCACAGTTAACTAATATCCTTGTTATGTTTGATCTATACTCTGTCACTTTATTTCAGTTGTAATTTTTATAAAATTACTATGTGATTTTATTACATTTTCTATTTCTCTATATGATGTGTTTGCTTTGCTCTTTAATTTTTAAAATTTCTTTTGGTATTGGGATTAGGTATTTAGTGATAACATTTGTACTTACACCTTTTAAAAATTCCCTTCTCTGCTGGTTAGCCTTTATTCTCTGGTTTGTCTGTTTCTGATATACTTTGATTCCTCCCCTCCATCTATACAATAGCTGTTTTCAAAGTGGTTCAGTAGGGGATCCTTGAAACCCTTTCATGGAATCTGTGAGATCAAAACTACTTTCGTAGTAATACTAAGACATCATTTCACTTTTCCACTCTCCTTTTCTCATGAATGCATGTGAAAGTTTTCCAGAGGCTATATGGTAAGTGATGATATCATTGCTCTGATGGCTAATGAAGGTGTGAAACACATATGAAAATCTAGCTGTCTTCTATTAAGGCAGACCTTAAAAGGATTTGCAAAAATATGAAATGATTCTTGCTGCTATATTTTTTGAAAAAAAATTTACATTATTGTGTAATGGGTTTATTATTATTTTAAAATAAAAATATTTTAAAAAAGCTTTCACATTTAATTTCTAATATGGCATATATGTCTACTTTATAATAGATATAACTCACATAAACAAAAACTTGCTGAGGTCCTCAAAAAGCTTAGAAGCATAAAAGATTTCAGAGGCCAAAACATTTGAGAATTGCTTCTATACAACAATCAATGCATTTATTCTCCTTTCCAATTCCCCTCTCCCTTTTCTTTCAGTTCTTTTTCAGATTATTTTTATTTTATGGGAACATACGACATTTTATGTTATTATTCTACCTTTGTCTCTATTTTCGTTTTAGTCTTAAATCTAAAATTAAATGTACTAAGTCCTCACTATTAGCCCTTTTACCTAAATTTTCTCAGTGATAACTTGGATGGATGAAACTAATCCTTTAGTAGTTTCTTCAAGAAGGAGTCATGAATACGGGATTCTCCAAGTTTTTACATATGTAAAACTAGTTTTTATTTATTTATTTTTTTAGACCTTGATCTTGAAGAGCAGCTTAGCTGAATATAAAATCTTTGGTTCACATTTTTTTTTTCTCTTGAATTTCTTGCAAGCACTGCTTGCTTCTTGCCTTGATCTGTATGTTGCTCTTGAGAAGTCTGATACTAACAATTCTGTTGCCATTGTAAGATTTTTTTTTTCCCTGCTGGGAGACCTGAGGGTTATTTTTTAAAAATTATCTTTAATGTTTCTTAATTTTACTGGAATGTATCTGGGGGTTGACTGCTCTGGATGAGTTTTCGCAAGTATCTGGTGGGCCCATTTAGTATGTGGATTTAGATTTTCTATAATTTCCTGAACATTTTCTGGAATTATATTTTAAAATATTAGTTCCATTACATTCTTTTTTCTTTTTTCAGAGTTCAATTACGTGTAATTGGATCTTCTTTGCTTGTCCTTCATTTAAATCGCTTCCTTTTAGACCCTTTTAATGTTTTAATCTTATTTTTATTGTCTTGTTTTTCTGCTTTTCTTCATTTTCTCTTATCCCATGTTCATTTGCATATAATATTCCTTGGGCAATTTGTAATTTAATTTTTCGTTTTTCTGAGATGATTTCTTTTTTTTTTCAATAAACTCTTACTTAATTTCTTTCTGTTTTATGTCCATTTCTGTTCCTTAGATTTTGATGATCTGATTTAAGGTGTTTTTCATATTCCTACATGCTTGTTTGAAGACACTGGATTTAGTTTTGGGTATTGCACGATAGTTTCTTTTGCTTTGTAGTTGTTTTGGAGGTTGGAGGGGGAGGAATTTTATCATTTTGAACATTTCAATTTTAAGTTTTCATTTTATCCTTCCGCTAGGTTTGTACAAATGTAGGTTCTTTTTCAGTCTTTGTTTTGTGTATCAGGTTGGCAATCTGGGGAGATTAGAAGCATTTAATTCAAGAGATCCCTTTTCTATCTGTGTAATGAAGTGGAGTTTCTTCAATGGATATCGATCTGTCATTATGTATGAATATATGTGTGCATGCACGTATGGATGTATTCCCTTTCTGTCTCTCTTTCTCTCTCTCGTAATGGGAAAGTTACCATTTATCTCACAATGTTTTTACTCCCTTTTGCCTTGTAGGATTCCATTTCTTTTACATACTTCTCTTCACCACCAAGACTCTGAAGTGTTTTTCTTTATACTGTCTTTTTCTCTAAATTATTGTGTCCTTCTGAGGCTGCCACCTTGAGTCCTGCACATCTTAAAGCCTGCAGTCACTCTTCTTGTTAAATTTTTTCATGATTAGCGTAGACCTGCTCTTTCTCAGGGTGATTTTAATTTAATCTTAGGCATGCTACTCCCCTTTTTCTCTTTCCACAGTTTTCCTGGACTTCCCACATTCTCTACAAATGCTTTCAGGGGGAGCTAGTGTTCTCTATCTTCCAGTTATCCTGAAGGTATGTGTTTCCTGTGGTTTTATTTGTTCTTTTGTTAATCTTTATAGTTTGGAAATGTTGTCAAGTGATTCAGATTTAGATGGCCATCGATTATCCTCAGGATACCCAG
Organism: Macaca thibetana thibetana; assembly: GCF_024542745.1. NCBI lineage: Eukaryota > Metazoa > Chordata > Mammalia > Primates > Cercopithecidae > Macaca > Macaca thibetana. Next base: position 35,937,931 of record NC_065583.1, read on the forward strand.
AAAGCAGAACTGTTTAAATTTGATGCAATCCAATCAGTCACCTTCTTTTTCCCATATAGTGTATGCTTTTATTTCATTTATTTATAAAGTCCAAGACGTTTTCCTCAGTTAACTTTATAGTTCTACCTGTTACCCTCACATCTTACACTTATAAAGAGTGGCCCTTTTCATATAATATTATGGAGAAACCAGTTCTAATTTTCTCCGTGTAATAAACACTTTTTCCAATACCTTCTCTTAAACAATCAAATCTTTTCTTAGTTATTTGCATTTTGTCATATGTCAAGTATTCAAACACACTAGTGTAGTGTGTTTCTCAGCTATTTATTCTGTTCCACTGGTCTATTTGTTAATTTTTATGGTTTAATGAACATGTCTTAATATCTGGAAGCCTGCTTTTTAGTTTTTTGTTTCATGGTTTACTTAGCCAAGCATGGGTCTTCATTCTTCCATGTAAATTTTAGTGCAAATATGATAAATTTCTCAAAGGCATTCAAGTTGAAATTTGACTGGGAATTTATACATTAGTGATGGGAAAATTTACATCTTTAAAATTATTATTAATTTTACTCAAGTCATGGAAGATCTTTGCATTTATTCTAATCATCTTTTACATTCTTTATTAGATTTTAGGATTGTTTTCTGGAGAGGTATTCAGTGTTGTCACTTAGGTTAATTCCTAGATATTTCACAGTTTGTTGCTTATTTTATTTTTTATTATATTTTCAAATTGGTTATTGCTGGTGTTGAGGACTACTATTGATTTTTGTAGGTCAATCATATATCAGCATCATTGCTAAACTCTTATTTTTTCTAATAGCATATCTCTAGATTCTGTTGTCTTTCCTAAGTAGATGACCATATAGAATCTACAGATAATGCCTCTACTTTCTCACTGTTGCATTTGAGCATTTTATTTTGCATTCTTGGATGAAACAAAAGTAAGAAAATATAGCAGTGTCAGATTTGCTCTTTGCTTTCCATGAACTTCAATTATCCTTACTGTCACTGTCCAGGGTGATTATTTAAGAGTCGACAGTAGCTATATATATTTTTAATGTAGTATAATGTCAAAACTCATTATGAATCCAGAAAAGTTATTCTCACTATGGAGAAGAAAATACTCAGCCTCTAAAGGACAAATGAACTAAGGAGGAGAAACACTACCCTGTAATCCTCTCATTTATATCACATCTATTGATAGTGTTGATCTTAGCACTTTGGTAAGCTGACTAACAAAAATGAAATATTAGGGTCCATTTTACTTACTTGATTTTTATTTATAATATTTATTATAATTTTACTTGATTTGAAGTTTAAAATCTTTATTATAGTTATTTTTAATCTAATTTATTATATTAAATAATATAAGAAATAAAATTGTAATTATAAAGTATTCAAATCATATTATTCAAATGAAATAGAACTAGGCAGAAAGAAACTCCCTTTTTTGTCTTTCATATTTTCATCTTATTTGTCTTCTACCGCTACTAATTTTCTGTGTATCGTTTTATCCCCTTTCTTTACTTAAATATATACATATATATATTATAAGACTTTTTTCTTCAGTTACTTTAAAAGCATATTATTTATTGAAATATAACTCACTACCATAAAATTCACCATTCTAAAGTGTACAGCTGAGTGGGTTTTAGTATATTCACAAAGTTGAGCAGCCAGCCATAACTACTGTCTTAATTTTCAGATATCTTTATCACCCTTAAAGAAACCTCATGTCTGTTAGTAGTCACTCTCCATTTCCCCCTCTCCCCAGCCTCTGTCAACCATTAATCTACTTTCTGTCACTAGGGATTTATGTGGGCCAGACATTTCAGAGAAATAGAATAAAATAATATGTGGCTTTCTTTAATGTAGCTATGCATGATTTATTAAAATAAGCATTAATGGGATCATAATAAGCATATTTTTCTGATTTTTTCCCTTAATATTTTTTCCATATCTTCTTACATAGTTTCAGGTACTTACTTTTAATAGCAGTATAGTGTACATAGACTAGATGCATCCTACTTTATTCACACATTCCATTACTGATGGGTATATGAGTTGTGTCAGTCAATATCAATAATCAACTTTGTGTTCATACATATAGTATGCAAGTGCAAGTGCCTTGTCCAGAAGAGAAAATAGAACAAAATGGAAATAATAATAGGACACACTCTAAAAAGTTATTGTGCAGATAAAACAAGGAAATACCAGTGCTGAGAGCAATGCCAGGCACATATCAAACTCTCAATACACGCCAGCTGTTATTAATATTACAAAAACATTCAGATCTTCAGTAGCATAGAAAATGTTTATAATAGTATGTATAAAAATCAAGCCAGTAAAATAGCACATATACTTTGGTTGCAATTGTGTGAAAATTATGTCTGCTTATGAATAAAAACTCAAAGGAAAGATGAATACGTGAAAATTGCTTTGTTATGATGGTATCATAGATTGCCTTTTTATGTTTTCAAAATGTCTTTAATGTTATAACAGTATAAAATTAAAAAGAAATATATAGATAGAAGAAGAAATCTTGACTTGCCTTTGAAGATGAGAAAGAGGTTTCTGAGCACCCTCAGACTGGGGCCCCACCCCAAAACAAGGTGGCTCTGATATGGAAATGTCAAGACATGGTAGCTCACCGTGAGTTCTTCTCAGTGAAGGATTCCTGGTGGTTTTCTCTTCCTTTATGATAAACATCTTTGCTTTGTCTCCTTGGTTATTCAATGATCCATCCTTTCAGTAGACATTTGTTAAGAGTCCACTGTCTGCTGGGCACTCTTCAAGTCGCTACATATACAATGGCGAACAAGACAGGAAAGGTTTTGGATTTTACATTCTAACAGAAGGCTTAGACCAGGGGTGTCCAATATTTTGGCTTCTCTGGGCCACATTGGAAGAAGAAGAATTGCCTTGGGCGACACATAAAATACATTAATACTACCAATAGCTGATGAGCTAAAAAAACAAAAAATCGCCAAAAAATCTCATAATGTTTTAAGAAAGTTTACAAATTTGGGTTGGGCCACATTCAAAGCTGTCCTGAGCCACACGCAGCCAGAGGGCCATGGATTGGACAAGCTTGGTTAGACCTAAACAAATAAATAAACAAGAAAATAGACAATGGTACTTGCCATGCAGATAATTAAAATACAATGATGTGATATTTTACTTGGTGACTACTCTAGATCGATGGTCAAAAAAGCCTCCTCTGCAGAAGTAACAGTTTATCTACTGAGCCTAAATGACAAGAAGAAGCCATCCATGGGACATTCATAGGGAGAAACATTTCAGGAGAGTGACTGGCACACGCAAAGGCTTTAAGGTGGAAGCCAGTGTGGTGGGTGTGAAGTACAGAAACCAGTGTGGATGGGCAGTGGTGAGTGAAGTGGGAGCAGAATGAGGTCAGAGAAGACAGGCATCCAATCATGTGGGTGGTTGTAAGCTAGGGTGGGAAGTTTGAATTTCATTCTAAGTGGGATGGAAGCATTGGATGATTTTTAAGTAGGAGAGTAACTTGATTGGATTTAAGTTCCAAAAAGTTCACTGGCTATTCTGCAGAAAATGGATTTTAGTAAGACTGGAAGCAGGGAGATCAGTTAGAAATTATAGTAATGGTCTAGGCAAGAGGTGATGGCAGCTGAGATTAGAGTAGTAGAAGTAAAGAGGAGAAATGGCTGTTGGGATTCATCTGAAGAGAAGTTAACTAGATTTGCTATTGCATTGATTGTGGGGGATAAAGAAATAAAGGGACTGAAGATAACCTCTAGATTTTTGGCTTGAGTAATTGGGTGAGTGGAGATGCTATTTATTCTGAAGATGACTGAAGAATTTCTGGAGAATAGAAAAGTTCTGTTTTGATAATAAAAAAAGCAAACATTTCTATCAGAAATACAAACAGAAATGACAAAGAGTTGATTATATGGGTGTGGATTTCCAGGAGAGATATTGAAGTCTTCAATACAGATGTGGTATTTAAAGCCATGGCATTGGGAAGGCTCGCCTAGATGGAGTACGTAGATAAAATGGAAAAAGAGGCCCAGAATTAAGTTATCTAATATTCCTAGATGGAGTATGTATATAAAATAGAAAAAAAGGCCCAGGATTATCCGCTGAGTGGTTAGGAATAAGTGGAGCCTGGAAAAAAGGCTGAGAGAAGCTAATGAAGTAGGAAGAAGAGCAAGAGAGAGGGATGGCACAGAAGCAACAAGAAGAAAGTGCTTCAAGAATGCAGGTGAGTTAACTGTTAAGTGCTTATTGAAAGTTCTGGTAAAATGAAAAGAGAGAAAGGGAGTTTGGATTTGGCAACAAGGAGACTTGTGAACTTAGGACACAGATATTAGAACCAGACAAAATTGGATTTGAATTTGAACTTCAAAGATCGGTTGTAAAGGTATTAAATGAGGTAAAATATATGAAATTACTTAGCACTTAATAGGAACTTAATACATATTATTTCCTGGAAAGGCAGGATTCTTGAAATATCCTAAGAGGTCTTAACTTGCTGGTGCTTTGTTTCTGAAGCTCCAGCTTCAAAAATGATTTGATTCTTATTTTCAAAGCAGGGAATAGGGTTTATTGACCTGGAGGTAAGATACTTCAGGGAAGTTACTTCTGTCCAAGAAGGACATGAATACATGTTTATTCCCTTGGAGTCCCATGGGGAGTTCTTCCTAGCTCTTGTTTGGTTCTTCGGGCATTTATGCTTGTTAAATCTCGGGTCATGAAGTTTCATGCCAATCTGTCACACTTATTTAATTCTAACATGAACAGAATGGATTGAGGCTAAAAGTGATTGGTGTTGTGCCTAAAACATTGACCAAACATCGCAGAGGAGCCTATTTCACTACCATATTTGTGCTCTCTTCCTGAGGACATCTTGCTGGGAGTTGGGGAGGGGACGAGAGGGTAAAAATAAAGGTTTATAGTCTACAGGTGCAGTCATCAGGAGCTCAGTTCAGTTCTTGTCCCAAAACGTTGGCTCTAGAGTTAGCCAGTTCTTAGTGTGCTATAGACATTTTTTTTTGAATTTTTGTTTATGTGAAAATATGCTTATTTCACATGCATATTTGAAGAACATTTTCACTGAAAATAGAACTCTAGGTGACAGGTTTTTCTCCCCCGCTTTCAGCACTTTAAAAATGTAATTCCATTGTCTTCTGGCATATATATATGTGCCAGAAGAACTCTCATACAAGCAAACTCTAAGAATGATATCTGACTTTATATATATGTAGTGTATATATATATACTCTGTATATACTTTATATAATGTATATAAATATACACTATATATTTATATAAAGTATATATATTTTATATAAATATATAAAGTATATATAATATAAATATATAAAGTATATATTTTATATAAATATATAAATATATATATTTATATAAATATATAAGGTGTATATATTTATATAAATATAAGGTATATATTTATATAAAATATAAAGTGTATATATTTATATAAATATATAAAGTGTATATATTTATTTAAATATATAAAGTGTATATTTATATATAAATATATAAAAAGTGTATATGAATATATAAAAAGTATATATTTTATATAACTATATAAGTATATATTTATATTATATATAAAATATAAACATATAAGTATATATTTATATTTTATATATATAATATATAAATTTATAATATATATTTTATATAATATATAATACATATTATATGTTTATATACTCTATATACTTTAGTGTGTATATAAAGTATATATATACTTTAGTGTGTATATATAAAGTATATATACTTATAAAGTTTATATACTTTAGTGTATATATATTTATAAAGTATATATACTTATAAAGTATATATACTTTAGTGTGTGTGTATATATATATATATAAAGTATATATATTGTGTGTGTGTGTATATATATATGAAGCACTTAATGTAATTCCATATATATATATGCCAGAAGAACTCTCATATAAGAGAACCCTAAGAATATCTGACTTTATATATATTATAAAGTATGTGTGTATATAAAGTGTATATATAAATATAAAGTCAGATATCATTCTTAGAGTCCTCTTGTATGTAATGTTCCCCTTTTCACTTACCACCTTGGCTGCTTTTAAGATTGTTCTCTATATCTTTGGCTTTTAGTAGTTTAACTATAATGTGTCTAGGTATGTTTTTTATTTGTGTTCAGCTTGTTTAGGGTTAGCTAAGCTTTTTGGGTCTGTAGTTGATTTTGTCATTAATTTTGGAAGATTGTGATCATCATATTAATATATTTCTTTTGCTTCATTCTGTCTGGAACTTCAGTTATATGTTTGCTAACTATCTAATATTGTCCCACAGTTCTATGGTGTTCTTCTCTTCTTTATTTTACCTCATTCTTTTTTCTCTCTGTATTTCAATTTAGACAATTTCGATTTATCTATCTTTAGCTTAACTGACTATTACCTCTGCTTTGATCGGTCTTCTGATAAGCCTTTCAAATATACTCTTCATCTCTGATAGTTCATTTTTCACTTTTCATGTTTCCATTTTGTTTTTTATATACTATATGTGTTAAATTTATATATATATGTGTGTAAAACAACTTTCATCTCTCTGAAATAGCCCACTTTTGTCTACCTTTTCCACTAGATCCTTTAACATATTTATCTCGGCTCTTTCAAATTTACTGTCTTATATTTTCAACATGTGAGCTATATCTGGGTCTGCTTCCATATACTATCTTCCCCCTTGATGGGCTACATTTTGTTACTTTTTCACATGCCTTGTATTTTTAAAAATTGTGTGCTGGATATTTTATATAAAAGAACAGTAGCAGCTGAAATAAATGCTATTTATCCTTAAAAAAGGGTACTGCTTCTTTGTATGCTAGGCTGCTAGTGTAGAGAGCTGAGTCAATCTAATTTATCAGTGGCATGCTAGTTGATGTTTAGCACCTGGATCTTTGGAAAGAAAAGTCTTGGCTTCCAGCATTTGCTGATTTCTACCCTTGCCAATTTCAAACTATCAACATGATGTCACAGAACACAGAGTTGGGAGAATCACTGTAATATATTATTATTATGTAACATTTCTAATATACAAATATAATAGATGTAACTTCAAGAATATATATAAAGTTATAAAATACAGTAAAGTCATTAGGAAGTGATGATTTTAAAATATTTATTACCTTTTAAAATGTAATTCATTTATTTAAGTGTATATAATTTAGTAGTGGAGGTATTTAACACTGACTCACAAAATTGCTGAACATTTGACAATCAGCTCTTTTCAAGCCAGTACACGATGGCTCCAGCACACCAGTGTTAGCTGATTGTATCAGGGCTTTGCTGTTGTTTTAGTTAGATTCCATCACCACTGGATTCAAATGATTTGTGGGCAGCATCAGGATTCTGCCTTGGGATTTGAGTAGAGGGAATTTCTGGAGATATTTTTGTGTTTTGTAGTTTTGTGGTGCAGCTACCAGTGTTCCGAAACCATGGGAGAGCTCCCTTTGCTTCGCAGTCTGGCTGCCAGCTTGCTATGTCACTGGGGAGTTCTCCTTGCTCTTCAGTCCTGCCCCTGGCTCTCTGTGCCCCACTGTGCTACCCTGCCTCTGCCTGTTGTAGTGCACTCAGTGAAGCCCAGAGTGCCTTTGAGCAATTTCTCTCAGTCCTCTTGCCCCCACCCCTCACCGCACCCACAGCCATAAGTACTCAGTGAGGGACTGGAGTGCACTGGAGGGATTCTCTCAATTCTCCTACTCTGCCCTCAGCCTTCAGCAAACACTACACACCTGCAACTCAGGGAGAGTCTCTCACAACTCTCCACTCTGTCCCCAGATTTCCACGTAAGCACTCAGTGAAGGTCTGTGGGAGAGACTTGGCAGGTGGCTGTAGATCTGTGGCTGGGGCTTCTGGAGATACTAAGCAGTCATGATAGCGCTCACTTGGCCCTTTAACAACTTAACATGGTTCAGATGGTTCTTCTTATCCACATCAATGGCAGCTTCCTCCTCATTTCACCACTTCACCAAGGATGAAAGCAGCCGTGGGCATCTTCTCTCCCAGGAGGAGTTCACTATTTTCTGGATTTTGGTTCTTCTGAATTTCTTTGCAACCCCAGATTTTTAATGGCCTCCACAAAACTGCGATTTTGTAGGTCACTGTCCTGTTCCTTTTGCTGGAATGGCAACAACACTCTTCTATGACCTCCTGCTTTCTAAGTGAAAATGAAATTTCTTGATTTAAATTCTAAGCGTGATTTTTGTTCTGTTAAATTGTGTACTGGTAGTTGGAAAATTACTTCTAAAAGCGGGCAGATGGTAGACATCAATCCTCTTGAATGCTTGGGTCCAGGAAATTAAAAGCGTTTGAGCTGAGGGTCAAGGGATGTAAACACAGATAAGTGAAATTGCAGAGTATAGCTTCATGGTGTGTGTGGCAGAGATTACTCATTGTCTATTCTAATATTATCCTCTTAGAAACGGAACCCTGTGTGCTTAGCTGAAGGCTAGCACTTGAATAAATTCTCTATTCCTCAACCTCCCTTGCAGAGAGGTGCAGCAAAGTGTTTAAGTTCTGGTCTATGAGTTGTAAGCAGAGATGTCTTATGGCAGCTTCTGGGAAACCTCGGTAAAGAACCTTCTTTTTATCCCTTATTCATTTCTGCTACTTGGCACGCAGATGAAATGGCGTGAGCCTCAGCAACATTTTGGACCAGGCAGTGACGTTAAGAGTGGGTGTCACTCTTGTATAACAGTAGGAAACAAAAGTGTCTGAACCCTGGCATCATGGACTCTTATGCTATGTCTGGATTGCCCTCGTCCTGAGAGAAGAATTCCTCTGACATGAAGCTAAACCTGTGTCTGACTGATTTGGTAGGTAAACTAGAATCATGCAATCAGAATCTTACAGCTAGAAGAATCTTTTAATAGCACTTAATTCTATTTCCTGCTTTTTTAAAAAAGGGAAACATTGAGGACCAGAGAGGTTAATTGTTTCCCAAGGTTAATGACAGTTTGCTTTAGATAGCACTTGGGAAAATATCCCACATAGACCTGGGATTTATTAGTACAGCTATGTAACACAAGTTTCTTCTTAGAGAAACATAAGTAGTACTAAAGATAGTAAATATTTTTATATTTATCATATATATATAACACTTTATGTATATCAGAGCTAAGTAAAATATTGTATTTTAAGCAATATTAAGTAAAGTAGACAGTGTCTTGGCACACTTCCAAACCTTCACGGAGGAAAAATTAATAGTACCTACTAATTGCTTGGAAGAAGTTCCTTTGGATTAGAAATCCTCTTCCATCATCCTTTTAATAAGTATAGATTCTGAAATAGATCGGCAAGAAATTTGTCCCTTTCTCCAAAAAAGCAAATTTTAAAAAACCCCATAAATAGATTTAAATATTAGGTCTCTCTTCTCCAGGGACAGAAATTAAATGGGTTGGAATAATCCCTCTTTATTAGAAGAAAACTGGAATTGACCTCCAGAAGTTGTATTGCAAGATCACATTCAATTCCTCCGATCTCATCTGCTCCAGTCTCTAAGGGAGTGACCACAGCTTTGGGATCTGGGGCCTTCTGAATGAGAAGCTAAAAATGGGGTTGGCAGTGGTTAGTATCTACATACTATCTGAGCATTGTATTTGAAAGAGAATAAGACGTATGAAAATCTTTAGATTGGTGATTGGTTCCTGTCTCTTGATGTTCTAAAATTCCGATCTTGTTATTATTAAAAACTTAAAAAATGGTGTAGCCCAAACAAAGCAGACATACTTCTTTTTTTTTTTTTTTAATACAGATCTAGGACTAGAACCTGCTTTTTCTTATTCCCATCAGAATGTTCATTCCATCTGACAGAATCCAACAACGTAATTAGCGAAGGTCAGTCTTGCACTTGTGTGATGAGGTGGTTCTGATGTATAACTGCAGATGGATCTGTACGCTCCCCCTGCTCCTGCTGTCTCCCAGCAATCTCACCAAAGTCAGAAACTCCACAAGTAGAAAACTATTCCTTGGTTTCCATTAAAGTGTAATCACCTGGGAGAGAGAGCACAGAAAGCCACATAATTATTTGCATTTTGAAATGATTGTGGCAATGGGTCACTTCCTGAGAGAGGTATTGGTGAAGAAACAAGAAGAGAGGATTAACTGTAGGTCCCTGGGGAAGGGAAGCTGAGCACTACTGAGATTCTCAGTGGGTGGGCTTCGGTAGGGTTTGGTAGGTGGCACAGGAAAAGATGCAAGAATAGCAGCTGTAGGTCTTACTCTATGCTAGTTTTGCTCAAGGTGGTCTTGCAATCAGGTCTAGGACTGTCACCCATGTTTACTCCATAGGATCAGGGCTGGGGCAGTTTTCTCACCCAGGTGCTTGCCACAGCAAAGCTCATGCATCTCACAACCTTTGTGTAGTTTTCTGGCCATATATGGAGGCAGCTGTAGACAGTGTCTTTGATGCCAGCTTGCTGGGGGAATTTTCCACAAAAGCACACGAGGATTTGTCCCACCCGACTGAGAATGCTGTTTTTCTGGATGGATCTCTGTTTATGCATGAGGAAACTTGGCACTGGCATAGCGGTAGCTTATTTTTCTTTTTTGTTTGGTTTTATTTTGTGCTTCAGAAATAGAACAGATTAAGCATTACTTGCTTTTGAAGGCTCAGCTCTCCCTACAGCATGACTTCAAATGTTGTTCTCCCCGGGCAAGAATGGGGGAAAACACATCTTCTAGCTTTTGTTAAAAGCAATGCAAATGCAGAGAATACTTGAGAGAATATTTTTGTTCAATTTATATGCCTTTGAACATATAAATTATTATTTATAATTTTTTCCTACACAAATAATGCTTATTGTAAAGAAATTAGAATAAATTAGAAAACATACATACAAGAAAAAACAATACAATTGGATAACAATTAAAATGATGTAATAAATTACATTAGAGCTGGAAGGGACCTTAGAAATAATCTAACTCAATAAACTATTGTATTTTATAAATGATCAAACTGGTTCCCAGAGAGGTTAAGCAACTTGCTTAAGGTCACACAGCCAATAATAAGAAGAGTTAGAATCTATGCTTTTTTTTTTAATTGATTAATCATTTTCTTACTGTACTACCGGTTTTCCAAAATTTATTTTTCCCTTTTAGTGATGAAACTGTTTCTTTAGGTCAAATATTACTCTGAAACCCAACAGGGATGTTCCAGTTGGATGGAAGCAGATTGGAAGGGGAAGAGCGGGCCTGTTCTCTCCACCCCCAACCACCCCAAGAATGCTTTGGAGACACCCCAATAGCACATCTCAGATTTCCTAGAGCAACATCAGATACATTGAATAATCATTGCATTATACTATTCAGTCATTTATTTATTCAACAGCTATTTATTGAGTGTTTGCTATGTGCCAGGTGTCTTTTGAGGTGAAAAGAATACAGCTTTGAACAAGGCAAGATTGTGTGGGGTGGGGACTGAGGTCACGCAGCATGCTGGGTGTCTCCCAGGCTCTGTCTCCTTCTTGTCTGTGGCATCCTTTTGCATGCTTTCCTTGTGTTTTAGAGTATACAGTACTTCATAATTTGAATAGGGACAACACAATGTAAACAATCTCAGAACTTCCAAATCAGGAAGATTTGGACTTGACTTGATCTGAGTGATTATTTTTTGTCTGTATTTATTTTGAAACGATCCAATATCTCTCAGTGTTCATTCAGAGCCTTTTATTTCTCCTTAGCTGGCAGTGGACTTGGTAGTTGCCCTGAGACTAATTTCTATTTCCGCTTGTATCAGAGAGGAGAACATTGTCACTTCTAAATGTCATGCGCATGCGTGTGAAGAGACCACCAAACAGGCTTTGTGTGGGCAACATGGCTGTTTATTTCACCTGGGTGCAGGCGGGCTGAGTCTGAAAAGAGAGTCAGTCAAGGGAGATAAGGGTGGGGCCGTTTTGTAGGATTTGGGTAGGTAAAGGAAAATTACAGTCAAAGGGGGGTTGTTCTCTGGCGGGCAGGAGTGGGGGTTACAAGGTGCTCAGTGGGGGAGCTCTTTGAGCCAGGATGAGCCAGGAAAAGGAATTTCACAAGATAATATCTCTTAAGGCAAGGACTGGCCATTTTCACTTCTTTTGTGGTGGGATGTCATCGGTTAAGATGAGGCAGGGCATTGCACTTCTTTTGTGATTGTTCAGTTACTTCAGGCCATCTGGGTTTATACCTGCAAGTCACAGGGGATGCGATGGCTTGGCTTGGGCTCAGAGGCCTGACATTCTTTCCTTCTTATATTAATAAGAAAAATAAAACAAAATAGTGTGAAGTGTTGGGGCGGCGAACATTTTTTGGGGGTGGTATGGAGAGAGAATGGGCGGTGTTTCTCAGGGCTGCTTCAAGTGGGATTAGGGGCAGCGTGGGAACCTAGAGTGGGAGAGATTAAGCTGAAGGAAGATTTTGTGGTAAGGGGTGATATTGTGGGGTCATTAGAAGAAAGATGGCCTGGATACGGTTTTGGATGAATTGAGAAACTAAACGGAAGATATAAGGTCCGAATAAAACAAGGAGAAAAATGGGTATTAAAGGACTAAGAATTGGGAGGGCCCAGGATGTCCAATTAGAGAGTGCCCAAGGGGGTTCAGCGTAATTACTTGCTTGGTTGGCAAGTTTTTGGGCTCTATCCTTGAGTTTTTTTATGTTGTCATATACCAGGTCAGATTGATTTAGGTAAAAACAACACTCTTCATTTAAGAATATACAGAGTCCTCCTTTTTCAGCAGTGAGTAAGTCAAGGCCTCGGCGGGTTTGGAGAACAACTGCAGCTAAAGAGTCAATTTGGGCCTGGAGGACTGATAAAGTTTGTGATATGTCTGTGATGCTAGCAGAGCAGTCATTAGACAGGCTACGGAAGGTCATGACAGAGGTTGAAATGCCTGCTATTCTAATACCGAGAGCAATAGTGGAGGCAGAAAGTCCTAAACCGACCAGCAAGGGAATTAGTGGAACAACTTTTTTTTGTCGTGTCAGTGTCATGAGGGGAACAGGGAGCTCTTCGGTCCCATTTGCAAATTGAACTTTGGGAGTAAGGAAAACTAGTGTGCATGTGCCTGTCCAATTAGCAGGTAGACACATGTAGGTAGAGGATCCACAGAGGAAGAAGAGACCCTGTGTGAGGCAAAGCTGGCCAAACCGAGGAATTATGTCTGACAGAAGGGAAGAAATGACCGCGGTGGGCTTCTCTTACCCTGTGGATAAGCCTCTACTTATCCAGTGAAAGTGTCTACCTAGACTAAGAAGTGTTTTAGTTTTCTGACTCGGGCATGTGAGTAAAGTCAATTTGTTAGTCTTGGGCAGGGGCAAATCCCCGAGCTTGATATGTAGGAAAGGGAGGGGGCCTGAAGAGTCCCTGAGGGGTAGTGGAATAGCAGATGGAACACTGAGAAGTGATCTCCTTTAGGATAGATTTCCATGATGGAAAGGAAATGAGAGGTTCTGAGAGACGGGCTAGCGGCTTGTAACTTAGATGGAAGAGGTTATGAAATGACGACAGAATAGAATGGGCCTGTGAGGCTGGAAGGAGATATTTTCCTTGGTCTAAGAACCATTTGCCTTGTGTGGGAAGAGATTGATAGGTGGAAGTTTCAGCGGCGGAGTAGATGGGAATGGCCAATGTGAAGGAGGAAAACTGCTGTGAGGATAGAAGTTGGAATGCTAGCTGCTTTTTTATCTAACTTATCAGCATAAGCATTGTCCTGAGTGATGGTTGGGGGGAGAAAATAGATTTTGGAAGTTATGAGAACTGTAGAGAGTTCACTGTAGTTTGTGATTTTTAGGCCCTCTAATAGTATTAAAGCAGTGGCAGCCACAGCATACAGACATGAGGGCTAGGCTAAACAGTAAGGTCAAGTTGTTTGGACAGAAAGGCTACAGTACGCGGTCCCGGCTCTTGTGTAAGAATTCTGTCCACACTAACCATGCCTAGGAAGGAAAGGAGTTGTTGTTTTGTAGAAGGGATTGGGGTTTGGGAGATTAGCCAGACACGATCAGCAGGGAGAGTAAGTATTTATGAGAATTATGCAGAGATAGATAACAGATGAGGAAGAAATTTGGGCTTAACTAAAGTAGTGGGGGCTGTCTGTGAAGCCTTGCGGCAGTACAGCCGAGGTAATTTGCTGAGCCTGATGGCTGTCAGGGTCAGTTCAAGTGAAAGCGAAGAGAGGCTGGGATGAAAGGTGTAAAGAAATAGTAAAGAGGCCGGGCGCGGTGGCTCAAGCCTGTAATCCCAGCACTTTGGGAGACCGAGACGGGTGGATCACGAGGTCAGGAGATCGAGACCATCCTGGCTAACACGGTGAAACCCCATCTCTACTAAAAAATACAAAAAACTAGCCGGGCGAGGTGGCGGGCGCCTGTAGTCCCAGCTACTCAGGAGGCTGAGGCAGGAGAATGGCGTAAACCCGGGAGGTGGAGCTTGCAGTGAGCTGAGATCCGGCCACTGCACCCCAGCCTGGGCGACAGAGCAAGACTCTGTCTCAAAAAAAAAAAAAAAAAAAAAAAAAAAAAAGAAAAGTAAAGAAAGTATGTTTGAGATCCAGAGGCAAGACAATTTGGTTGATAAGGTGCAGAGATCTTGAACTAACCTGTAAGGCTTGTCTGGTTTTAGGACAGGTAAAATGGGGGAATTGTAAGAGGAGTTTACAGACTTTAAAAGGCCATGCTGTAGCAGGCGAGTGATAACAGGCTTTAATCCTTTTAAAGCATGCTGCGGGATGGGATATTGGCATCGAGTGGGGTAAGGGTGATTGGGTTTAATGGGACGGTAAGGGGGTGCATGATCAGTCGCCAAGGAGGGAGTAGAGGTATCTTATACTTGTGGGTTAAGGTGGGGGGATACAAGGGGAGGATGTGAAGGTGGCTTTGAACTGGGGGAAAAGGCAGTAATGAGGTGTGGCTGTAGCCTAGGAATAGTCAGGGAAGCAGATAATTTAGTTAAAATGTCTCGGCCTAATAAGGGAACTGGGCAGGTGGGGATAACTAAAAAGGAGTGTATAAAAGAATGTTGTCCAAGTTGGCACCAGAGTGGGGAGTTTTAAGAGGTTTAGCAGCCTGGCCGTCAATACCCACAACAGTTATGGAGGCAAGGGAAACCGGCCCTTGAAAAGAAGGTAATGTGGAGTGAGTAGCCTCTGTATTGATTAAGAAGGGGACGGACTTACCCTCCACTGTAAGAGTTACCCAAAGCGTCTGTGATGGTCCAGGAGGCTTCCGAGGCGATGGAGCAGCGTCAGTCTTCAGCCGCTAAGCAGAGAAGATCTGAGAAGGAGCCAGTCAGAGAGCCTTGGGCCAGAGCTCCAGGGGCTCTGGGAGTGGCTGCCGGGCGAGTTGAACAGTCCGATTTCCAGTGGGGTCCCGCACAGATGGGACACAGCTTAGGAGGAATCCCGGGCTGTGGGCATTCCTTGGCCCAGTGGCCAGCTTTCCGGCACTTGTAGCAAGCTCCTGGGGGAGGAGGTTCTAGAGGAACCTCTGGCAGCTGCGGTTCACGCGTTTGGAGTTGTGTGCTGGAGATGTGGCTGAGGTTTGTCTCACAGTGGAGGCAAGGAATTGCAACTCAGAAATAAGTTGCTACTTGGCTGCCTCTACTCTATTATTGTACACCTTGAAGGCGAGGTTCGTTAAGTCCTGTTGTGGGGTTTGAGGGCCGGAATTTAATTTTTGGAGTTTTATTTAATGTCCGGACCAGATTGGGTGATAAAATAAAATGCATACTAAGAATAAGACAACCTCTGACCTTTCAGGGTCTAGGGCTGAAAAGTGTCTCAGGGTTGCTGCTAAATGGGCCATGAACTGGGCTGGGTTTTTTATATTTGATGAAAGAGAGCCTAAACGCTAACTGATTTGGAAGATGTCGGATAAAGAAAAAGGAACATTAACCTTGACTATACCTTTAGCTCTAGCCACTTTTTTAAACGGAAATTTCTGGGTGCAGGGGGAGGGCTAGTCGTGGAAGGAAACTGTAAGCCAGAAACTGTAAGCCAGACAGGGCGTGAGGAGGGGAGGTGATAAAAGGATTACAGGGTGGGGGAGTGGAGGCTGAGGAAAAATTGAGACCTAGCTCGGCCTGGCAAGGAGGGGAGAGGTCAGATGGGTCTGTAGAAAAGGAAGATTAGAAAGACTCAGCGATGCTTGGGGTTGGGACTGAGGGGACAGGCGGGAGGGAAGGAAGGAAGATTTGGGATGAGTTGCATTGGGAACAGAGACTAGAGAGGGACCGATGTGTAAAAGAATGCCTGGATGTCAGGCACCTCAGACCCTTTGCCCATTTTACGACAAGAATTATTTAGATCTTGTAGGATGGAAAAATTGAAAGTGCCATTTTCTGGCTATTTGGAACGACTGTCGAGTTTGTATTGGGGTTAAGCGGCATTGTAGAAGAAAATAAGGCATTTAGGTTTTAGATCAGGTGTGAGTTGAAGAGGTTTTAAGTTCTTGAGAACACAGGTTATGGAGAAGAAGGAAGAATGGAAGGTGGAAGGTTGCCCATGGTGAAGGAGGCAAGCCCAGAGAAAAGAGAGAGTAGAGACACAGAAAGAAGGAGTTCGGGGGTTCTTGCCCTCCAGAAAAGCGAGAAAGGGGTCGGCGCACGGAACTAAGGTATTGGGGTGCAAAAATAAGAGATCGGGGCGCAAAAGTAAGAGGGGGCGCAAAAATAAGAGGGGGCGCAAAAATAAGAGGTTGGGGTTCTTGCCCCTCCCCAAGAAAAGCAGAGAAGGGGTAGAAACAGGGAGAGAAGGGGTCGGGGTGCTTGCCCCTCCCCCAGAAAAGCAGAGAAGGGGTAGAGACAGGGAGGGTAGGGGTTGGGGTGCTTGCCCCTCCCCCAGAAAAACAGGACTTGCCACTTAGGGTGAAGGACCAAGGCGGGCGTCCCTGCTGCGTGGTCAGACACCCCTGAAATGTGGGTGAGTAATCAGAGAGGCGTCCCTGCAATGATTAAACACCAAGGGAAGGCTGCCTTCCCCAGTCCGTGACTGGCGCCGGCATTTTAGGTCCACGGATAAAACGTGTCTCCTTTGTCTCTACCAGAAGATGAAAGGAATTGAAATTAAGAGAAGGGAGAGATTGAAGGGTGTTGCCAAGATTGAAAGGAGAAAGAGGTTAAGAGATAGTGAGAGAGGTTGAAGAAGAGAGTAAAAAAGGGGCTGCTTACCCGATTTAAAATTGGTGAGATATTCCTTGGGCTGTTGGGTCTGAGGACCAGAGGTCATAGGTGGATCTTTCTCACGGAGCAAAGAGCAGGAGGACAGGGGATTGATCTCCCAAGGGAGGTCCCCTGAGCCGAGTCACAACACCAAAATGTCATGCGCGTCTGGGTGAAGAGACCACCAAACAGGCTTTGTGTGAGCAATATGGCTGTTTCTTTCACCTGGGTGCAGGTGGGCTGAGTCCGAAAAGAGAGTCAGCCAAGGAAGATAAGGGTGGGCCCGTTTTGTAGGATTTGGGTAGGTAAAGGAAAATTACAGTCAAAGGGGGATTGTTCTCTGGCGGGCAGGAGTAGGGGTTACAAGGTGCTCAGTGGGGGAGCTCTTTGAGCCAGGATGAGCCAGGAAAAGGAATTTCACAAGATAATATCATCTCTTAAGGCAAGGACCGGCCATTTTCACTTCTTTTGTGGTGGAATGTCATCAGTTAAGGCGGGGCAGGGCATTTTCACTTCTTTTGTGATTCTTCAGTTACTTCAGGCAAGTAACCGTATAAGTTTATACGTGCAAGTCACAGGGGATGCGATGGGTTGACTTGGGCTCAGAGGCCTGACACTAAAGGCTACCATTTCACTACCTTATGGATAAGCTTCTTAAGGAAACTAAACATATTAACTTAACAGAGATTTTTTTAAAAGTCTCATTCCTGATTCACGTACTTAAGGATCGTATACCTTATTCTCTAATGTGGTTTATTATAAGCTTGGAGCTCATAATACAGAAATTACCCTATTTCCAACATTACTGGCACACTCAGATTCCAAAGGTCAGCTGAGCCTTTTGCAAGCTGGCCACTTGGCCCTTCAGCTCCCTTCAGTCCTGACACAAAATCGAGAGGGAGAGTGCAGTCACGATCATTGGGGTCACATCCTGACTCTGGCACTCACTGCAACTTGCTTGCTATGGATCTTGGGCAAATTGTTTAGCCTCCCTGAGCCTCAGCTTCTTCACCAATATATTAATAAAATGAGTATAAAATCAGAGTCATTGTGGCAATTAAAAGAAAAATAATCATATCACAGTGGCAGAGTGCCTCACCCACAGATGCTTAATAAATTTTGTTCACATCCTCATTTCCTTTGAATCTGAAGGACACCTGAGTGACTTAAGGATTGTGTCAAATGCAGATTCTGAATGAGCAGGTCTGAGGATAAGGCCTGAGATACTGCATTTCCAACAGGCTTCCAAGTGTTAACTTGCATGCAAAGTCCTAGGTCTTAGTCACTGTGAAGTCCAGGCATGTGATTGAATCTTGGCTTTGCCAGTTGCCTGGTGGATGATCTTCATTAAGACACTGAGACACTGCATCTTTCTAAGCCTCATTTCTCAACTGGGGTTATTTATGTTTCATAGGTAATGTGAAGACTTAAAATGAGCAACATTTTAATGGTGCCACAAGTATAACACTGTTATTATTATTGTTATTTTCTTTTATATTTCAGTCATATTAGACTGAACAATGCTGACACTGAGAGTGACCTGGAGCTGTTGGCAGAGTGAGCACATCTTTCGAACAGCACCTAGTATAGTGCCTGGTGCACAGGAGGTTACCCACAGACAGACATTGAATTGTATTTCCCATATGAAGTTCATATGGGTAGAGGCTGGATGAAGACTAGGCAGAGCTGCTCCATAGAAATATTCACACCGTGGTTAGAGTTTGAGTGGGTGCCTTGAACTCCCTTCTATAAAGGAAAACCAACTATCCATTGATCAACTGGGTCCTAAAAAAAGGAGTTACGCTCCTCAGTTTTGTTTCTTTCCTTCTGGAAAACACTGTGGTTCTTATTATAACTGGGGTTGTTATTATTACTTCTGGAATTAGATGCTGAGGTCCTTAGTAAGGGGGTTCTGTGATGATACAGACAGTATTCCTGCTTTGTGCCAGTGGCGTCGTCGTGCCTTCCATTGCAACTTGGAGCTAGCTTTGCTTGCAGGAAGAATGCTAGAGTTCCGGGGGACCTTGGTGGAGTTGTGCACTCCAACTTTGCCGTTTTCCTGCCTCCTTCTTTGTCTTTCATCTACACTTTATGACTAAACCTTTTTTTTCCCCATTTAATTAAAAATAATTCCACAAGTAATACATGCCTATGCTACAAAAATAGAAAATACGGGCAAACAAAAACAAGAAAATAAGTATCCGTGAAATCCACTACCTTAAGATAAACTTTTTTTCTTTCTAACATTTTGAAGTGAAACTTTCAAAGTTGTGGGGAGTGTGTGTGTGTGTGTGTATGTGTGTGTGTATAGGTGGGCATGTGTGCACGGGTGGTGTATGGCCCACAGCTAAGATTGGATTTTATACTTCATATTTTTTTGATGGTGGGAAAAAATCACGAGAAGCATATTATTTGGTGACAAGTAAAATTTATATGAAATTCACATTTCAATGTTCATAACTAAAATATTATTGGAACACAAACACGTCTATTTTGTTTTTGCATATTATCTATAGCTGCTTCCTCAAAACAATAGTAAAATGGATTAGTTGTGATAGGTATCATATGGCTCACAAAGCCTAAAATATTTACTACCTGATTCTTTACCAAAAGTATTTGTTGACCCCTGGTATAAACAATTTCTATTTTGGTAGCCTAACCATCTGCTTATTGATAAACATCTTTCTATGTCAATAAATATCGTCTCCAAAATCATCTTAGTCTTTCATTAAAAATGGTACTTTTGGCCGGGCAGGTGGCTCATGCCTGTAATCCCAGCACTTTTGGAGGCCAAGGCGGACAAATCACTAGGTCAGGAGTTCGAGACCAGCTTGGCCAACATGGTGAAACCCCATCTCTACTAAAAATACAAAAAAAAAAAAAAAAAAAAAAAATAGCTGGGCATAGTAACAGATGTCTGTAATCCTAGCTACTTAAGAGACTGAGGCAGGAGAATCGCTTGAATCCAGGCGGTGCAGGATGCAGTGAGCTGAGATTGCACCATTGCACTCTAGCCTGGGTGACAGAGCAAGACTCCATCTCAAAAAAAAAAAAAAAAAATACTTTCGGGTTCAGATCTATTGTTTTTATGAGTTGTTAGAGTGCTTTCTATTTGTAAAGCATTGTTATTTTATTTAATTCTCGGAACCTCTGAGTGAGTTCGACATTATATGTTCGTAAATACTCTTAGCTTGCAAGTAACGGAAACCACCTTGAGTGTCTTAAACAAGAAAATGGGATTGAGAAAGACTGACTTTAAAAATAGGGGATTTGCTCTGCAACCCTTGGGTAGGGCTCAGCTGGGCTTCTGGAAGGGCCTGGAAAGCAGCCATGACTCTCTCACAGTCATCTCTCAGCTCCTTCCTGTATGTGCTTTCTAATCTCTTTGCACAACTCATCTGCCTCTGCCTGTCAGTACAAGTGCATCTGGCTGCTAACAGCCCAACTCTCTGTTTTACTGGTCCCACCACTCTGAAGGAGACTATATTCCCTTTCAGGCCCAATTCTAAATTTTATATAGGAGGGAAACATAGGTGGCCCAGCTTTGACCAGATTTCACTCCTGGTCCAGTCAACTGCCGCTATTGTTGAAAATGGCTCCTGGAGGAAACTATTTACAAAATGGCTCCTCTATACACTGGGGGACATTAGGAGGAACAATTGTGGATTGGGCAGGTATTTCAAAAGTTACCTATTTCATTATATTGTTTCCTATTTTACAGAGGAAGAAATTAAACCTTAGTAACACCAAGTGATTCTGAAGTAGTACTTTGTCAAATGTGAGTATACAGACTCCAAATTTCAGGTGTGTTTTGAGTACACCAGACTGCTGCTCACGGATTGCTGTGGACTTGGGATGTTACCCCAGTAACACCGTATTTGGGCTGCAGATCATGTTTTGCTCATTTCTCATCTCGTTGCTTGATATATCTTGGGAGGTTGGGAATTCCCTCTGTGTCTTTTACTTTGTTTCCAGGTTGTAGCTGGAAGCTGGATGGACAGATGCAGATTTTGGAATTTTCTCCTGGTTGACTGCTGTGCTTAGAGTTTTGATCCATCAGTGGAGGGAAATTGAGTGAAAATGATCCATATGCCAATCTGGCCTGGCATCTCATCACTTAGCCCAGCGTTTGTCTCACATCTTGTGGGTAATGCCAGCAACTAAATCTCCAAGCTCGATTAGCAATGACTACAGCCCAGTGAGCACAAATCCAGAAACCCCCTTGACATGATGTTTCATCAGGGAGAACTGTAGCCACAAAACCTGTTTCTGAGCCAACCGAGGAAGACGCCTCAGGTACCGTGACTCTAATTCTGGAGCAGTTGTTGAATAAAATTGCTATGACTTTATGGATTTTTTTTCTCTCTAAGTTGCATGAGTAAAATGAGCCATGTGATTTTGTAAAATGTAGCTCTGAAACAGACCTGGAAATTTGAGGCTTGCTGGAAAGAGTTCTTTATGCAGACACTCAGGTGTGGAGGACAGGTGCAGGGGAAATTTGTTGTATGATGTTCCAGTACCAATTCCTTTCTTCTCCCCTTTTCCCTCTAACTATACCTTGAACATCTCTCTTTTCTGTATGATTTTGGTGTGGAGTTGATCTGTCACAAAGTTCAAGGATTAGACTGTAATTGACCTAAGCCAATTTATATCTTCTTTCCGTAGCTACAGTTATTAGTTTGGGTTTAGTCAAATGTCCCATTTCGGGACAATGAAAGAGATCCCAAGACCTGGCTATATGCTATTGGAACTGACATTTTCTTTTCCCTGGAGCATTTAGGGTTAGCATGTGTGGCTTGAAACTGAGGCAGCAATTTGGTTGTCCTAAGAGTAAAGCTGAAGCTATTGTGTGTATTTGGGGGCATGTCTACCACATGGAATCTGATGATGGAGCAATCCCTATGGAAAGGAGAGCTAAGAGACAGAAGGAAGATGAGACCTCAAGGGTCTTTGGTAATAATGTCTAAACTGCTGAATCAACAAAGTTCATTTAAAGCCCACTCTGACTCTGAATCAATTGCTTAAGCCATTTCACCTGAGTTTTAAACAATTTGCATAAAAATTCCTATCTGATACAATTAATATTACTAACTCTCTGCTCTGAATAGATTATGTTTGCTTGGTCATTTGTCTGGCTTCTTCCAAAGACTTGGTATATTTGACACTTGATGGCCAACGGGTGCTGCACAGACCAGTAAAGGAATGGTGAATCTAGCTTCCAACTTGGACCCAGCTTTCTGTTTGCATGGCTAGTGTACATTTTCATCAGGGTTGAGAGTTGAGTAATTGCTTTATTTGACGGTATTTGCTGTGTTTTAATAGAAAGGGAAATAATGATGCATCAGTCTGCTAAATGACTTTCTTTCCTCTTTAAGATCTACCTTAAAAATTTTTTTCTAGTGATTGTGGAACTCAAGCCCACAGAGAAGTGGTATCTTCTCTGACTTTTGGCTGCTGAAGTTTTTTGAAGGGTACCTTGGTAGGTAGGGAGTCTTGATTAGTCTGTATCATTTGGGATAATTCCTTTCCCTGTGTGCTCCTTGGCTTAGAAGCAGCCAAATTTTTGTGACCTAATTTTAGCCAATTGATACGAAGCATGAATTGTAAGTCTGCTTGCTGGGCATGGGTGTGCTTCAGGCAAGTTTCTTAACTACTTAGAGACCCGAATGTCATTGAATTGCTTTACCTCTTGCCTTCTTGTGTGAGATTTTAAGCTAGTTGACAGAGTTTTTTTCTTTCTTTCTTAATTTATGTCAAAGAAAGCATCCTGATGCATTTTGCTAGGACCTCATGAAGTAGGGAATTGTTGATTCCCCCAAGGAGGGATCCTAGAGCCAAAATAATAAAAAAGAAACAGAGAAAAGAAAAACACATCTAAACCCATCTACTATAGTTCCTTTACTTTTATCTTGATGTCCTATTTCTCTGTACGTGATTCTACCTTCAGACACAGATGAGACAAGAAGTGGTCTGTATGATTACTAGATTTGAAGGGCTGCTTTGTGCAAAGTAGTGGTGCTTGAACACCATACTCAGATGATCTTAAATTTGCTAGCTCACTCTCATACATATTTATGAAATATCCTTTTTATAAGTGTTTACAGGGGTGGCATTAAAAATACTTAATAAGCATTACAATAACATGTTAATGTATAAATCAAGCTATTAATAAAAACATTAAATGTATGTGTGTGTGTGTGTGTGTGTGTGTGTGTGTGTATATTTTTTGTTTTGTTTTGTTTTTTTTGAGACAGAGTTTTGCTGTTGTTGCCCAGGCTGGAGCGCAATGTCACAATCTCCGCTCACCACAACCTCTGCCTCCCAGGTTCAAGCGATTCTCCTGTCTCAGCCTCCGGTGTACCTGGAATTACAGGCATACGCCACCATGCCTGGCTAATTTTGTATTTTTAGTAGAGACGGGGTTTCACCACATTGGTCAGGCTAGTCTTGAACTCCTGACCTCAGGTGATCTGCCTGCCTTGGCCTCCCAAAGTGCTTGGGATTACAGGGTTGAGCCACTGCAACTGGCCTTCAATGTATATTTTGTAATTCTCTAATCTAAATTATTAAACTGCTTACCAAGTGATATAAGTTGAAATGCACATAGTTCATTAAAAAGATAATGATTTACAGTTCATTTATTGATTTTTAGAAATTGTTGCTGTGATTTGTTGATGGCATCCTGTCACATGCTAAGTGACACCTTGTGGTTTGACACAGGGAATTACATCAAACTCCTCCACCAACCTCTTTGCTCATTTGTTAGTCTATAATCATTAGGAGACTTGCATTCTCAAAAAATAGAGAATTTCTTTTTAAAGTCAATACTATTGTTCAGGGTCCTGAGACCTTTCTCAGCTTCTGCTGAACTAAGCAATTACATTAATTTTTTTCTAGATTTTATAATGTTGCCTAAAATTTTTATATGGTCAAATTCTCTCTTACCAACTATGCCATGAAAATCATTTACTGGAATGTCATTTTTAATTAAGTTGAAAGTATACTTCAGGTCAAATGAGAGGCAGTGCAGTCAGTGTGAAGGTTAAGTGTGCTTCCTCTGTTGCCAAGGTGCCTGGGTTTGGATTCAGACTCTGTCACCTACATTTTAAATAATCTCTTTGTTCCTCAGTTTCTTAATCTGTGAAATGGGGAGAATTATAGGACTCTCAAAAAGTACTCTTCTGTCTTGGAATTGCCATCTATGGAGTTGAAGCCTTCAGCCACTGGCCTGAGCCTACAGTGGCACCTAATATCTCCTGACTTGGCCATCTGCTTTCCTCATCTTTCTCTGGTCCTCTCAGAGCCTGGCTCCCAGTGGCTGTAATTTCCATAAGTGGTCACACAGAGATAATTCAATGGCATGCTGGCCTGAGATGGGCAGCCATAGTCTTCCTGGTCCATATGGCCATGGAGGGACTTGCTCACCTGGGTGTTAAATGCGCTGCCAAAGGTATTCCCCATAGTGCTTTTGCCAGATTAGGATACACTCTGGCGAATGGAACAGATATTGGTATTTGTGAGCTACAGTGAATTGGATGCTCCCATATGGTCTGGAAGTGTTCACCCAGGGATCCCCAGGGCTGAGAGGAATACATGGATGGAGCATGACTGGTCCTTGGGGACCCCTGGGAGAACCTGTGGTGGGCAGCAAAGACAGACACTTTTGAGTGCTTTGACTGTCTTGGGCATCTACCAGTAAGAAACGATACCAGCTGCGGGTCCTAGAGGTCCCAGATGTACCAGTTTTTAACCCTTTTGTTGCTAGATTATGGAGAGATTCTGGTGATATTGACAGTGGCTATTTATGAAAACTACAGATAATATTTAATATTTTTATAAATGCTTCTACCTTGCTGGTGAAAACCAGCAGCATATCAATCTTCCATGTTGAGAGTGGGGGGTGGGGAGGTGGGGAAAGGAGGATTTAGGAAAATAAGTTAATGATTTGTGAGTACATGGATTTGGTAAACTGAAATTCACACACATCACTTAAGTTGCCCAAGATCACGCAGTTCATGGGTGGAGGATTGGAGATTTGAATCTAGGTCTGTGGGTCCTAAAATCGTTACAGGTTGATGTCTAGAGGAGATGGAAAGTTGGGGATGCTGTTGATGACCAGAAAGACCACTGGGTTCTGATGACATTTCGGGAATATAGTCTAAATGTCTGTTAGGCTTGCAGGGGTTACATCACTCCACTGCAACCATTTTTCTTCACCTATTAAAATGAATTAACTGTGTGATTATTTAAAAAAAAAAAAGGGAATTACGTGTGATCACAGAGATATATGTGACTGTGCGTGTCCATGTCTGTGGTTGCTCTAAAAGGAAAATGGTTTTTCATTTGGGAAAGTTCAGGAAGTTGCAGAACTTATATTCAGCTTCCTGAACTTGGTGTTACATCCCCAGGAAGTTAGGGACCCCTTTGGGACCAGGAAACCAAAAGAAGAAGGGGCAAACATCAAACCCCAGAGTCTGTTTTTGGAATCCTCAAGAATACAAAGAATGGATGGTGATGTTTTCTTTCCAGAAAAGAAATTTGTGAGGCAGCTGCGCTATTAAGGGTAGGGTGAGTGGGTTGCTGGAGCACTGGAGAGTCTGGGTCCACGCTTAGTTTAAACGACAGCTTTTGACATTTCTTCTCTTTGAATTTGGAAATCTTAAAGCAAATTCATATGGCTCTGAAATCAGTTTTCTTTTAAAAATACCCCAGTGTCACACAAACTGAAATGGGAAGCAGGCTGCAGTGCAAGGGTTTTCCTATTTCATTAATGTCAGTGAGCAGGGAAGAGATGCAAATCATGGGTCTGTGGAAAGCTCTGGCTCCTGCAGTCAGCCTAGGTATGACCCTCAGATTTGTCATTTACCTGGCAAATGGATGACTCTGCAGTTCTCCTACCCTTAGTTTGCCCATTTGTAAATTGGGATGTGTGTGTGTGTGTGTGCGCGCGTGTGTGATGTGTGTGTGTACAGAAGTGTAATAATACTAATATCCAACTTGCAAATGTTAAGTA
Source organism: Macaca thibetana thibetana (assembly GCF_024542745.1). Lineage (NCBI taxonomy): Eukaryota > Metazoa > Chordata > Mammalia > Primates > Cercopithecidae > Macaca > Macaca thibetana. The sequence goes on from NC_065583.1 coordinate 35,964,125, forward strand.
TTATATACTGGTCCCAGTTTTCCCAAATCCTCAGCATTCCGACATGTGAACATTGCAGCAAGGCTTCTCTTCCTCAAATAATTCACATAGCTTTGCTGCACTCCATCTCTGGGTCCCACCTCAGATGTCTCTTACCCCAAGTAGCATTCCCAGTCTTCCAAAAGGAACTAGGTACGCTGTTACTGTCTTTCTTAGAACTTTATTCTTCACACATTGTGCTGGTATGGACTGAATGTTTGTATTTCTCCCAAGATTCTTATGTTGAATTGTTAAACCCCAAGGTGATGACGATATAAAGAAGTGGGGCTGGCCAGGCACGGTGGCTCACACCTCTAATCCCAGCACTTTGGGAGGCTGAGGCAGGCGGATCACCTGAGGACAGGAGTTTGAGACCAGCCTGGTCAACATGGCGAAACCTCGTCTCTACTAAAAATACAAAAAATTAGCTGGGCCTGGTGGTGCATGCCTGTAATCCCAGCTACTTGGAAGCCTGAGGCAGGAGAATCGCTTGAACCCAGGAGGCAGAGGTTGCAGTGAGCTGAGATCATACCATACTGGGTGAAAAGAATGAAACTCCATCTCAAAAAAAATGAGGTGGGGTCTTTTGGAGGTGATTAGATCATTAGAATGAAACTCCTTTGAATGGGATAGATGCCATCATAAAAGAAGGCTCAGACAGCTGCATTGCACCAGGTGAGGACACAGCGAGAAGGCACTGTTCTATGAGCCAGGAAGTGGGCCCTTACCAGACACAAGTTGGCTAGCACCTTGATCTTGGACTTCCCAGCCTCCAGAACTGTGAGAAATAAGATTCTGTTGCTTGTAAGCCACCCAGTCATCTATAGTATTTGTTATAGCAACCCAAACAGACTAAGACAATTTTGTATTGATATATTTAGTTACTTGTGTTTATTTGAGTTCTCTCTCCTCCTATAGACTATAAGCTCCAAGATAATAGGGACATAGCTGTTCTTAAATCTCATTTAAAAGTTAAAATATCATTGGTGATGAATGTATAATACAGGTAAGGCAATTGGTGCCTGACAAATAACCATTCTGTAAACAATAGCATTGCCTGGTATATAGTAGGTTCTCAGTCAAAATTTTCTGAATGAATAAATATATGAGGTTTTATGAATTGGAATTGAAATCTAAACTTTCTGTAGCTTTGTAATAGAAATTCATGTTTTGGAGCTTGCAAAGAGGCCTGAATGATATTTTTAGTTAATAATAATACCAAAGATCTTGAATTTATGTTTTGAATTGCCTTGCAAACCAAAACTTCATGTATATATATGTGTATATATGCATTTTTTTTTTTGAGGGACATTAGGACAACCACAGTTCTTATATGTAAACTTTGAAGTAAGTAGGCTGCAAATTTTTAGTGATTTTATTTTGGAGTGTCAGATAACAGGCAGCTGAAATCGAAACAGCTTCAAATGTCACAAAATGTCTTCTTGTAATTCTCAAGCATTAAATGCTTTAAACCTTAAAGGCACAGTCTCCATTTCCCAACTCACCATAGATTTAACTGTCTAAGGAGACACAACCACACCCAAGAGACTTTTCTTATCGAAATGGACTACGTTTATGACAGTTTCCCCCAAATCTTCAAATTAGTTTTTCAGATAAGATGATGATAAAGAGTAGAGGGTCAGGAAACTTTTTCTGTAATGAAGCAGAAAGTAAATATTCTAGACTTTGCAGGCCATGGAGTCTCTGTTGTCACTACTGACCTCTACTCTGCTAACATAAAAGCAGCATAAAGACTGTGTAGAGAAATGGTGTTGGCTTGTTGCAACTAAACTTTATTTATAAAAGCAGGCAGCAGAGAGAATTGGCCCATAGGTGGTTAGTTTGCTGACCCCTGCTTGTATGCATAGGCTTTGGAGCCAGACATATATGGGTTCAAATTCTGGGTGTACCATTGAGCAGCTGTAAGACCTTCAGCAAGTTTCTTAGCCTCATTGAGTTTGCTCACCTGTGAATGCACTGACTCCTAGGGTTGCTGTGAGATTAAATGAGGAAAAGCATGAGTAGCACTCCAGGCAAGACCTGTACACAGGGATGCCTGTATCTATGTCTGTATCTGTCTACATATATCACACATATGTATACCATACCAGACAAATATATGTCTTATATCATATATCAGATATATTGTATGTGTGCATATGTGTGTGTATACATATTTATGTCATATATATGTGTGTGTATGTGTGTATATATATAATTTTCCTCTCTTTCATACCTCCACTTTGTTGCTTGATCGGTACCCCCTGCCTCCATCATTTACTTACTCTGATTTATTCTTCATGTCTTGACTTCTTCCACCCTTCATCACCAATAGTGGTCTGAATATATACTATTTTTTAGTACATACTGTATGCATTCTATTTTTAAAATTAAATAATTAATTCTTTTATTGGTGAGTCTTGGAGTTCTCAACAAATTGCTGGGAACATTAAGAACTGTAATGATTTTTCAAATATTTTAGAGATGGCTGGGTGTGGTGGTTCACACCTGCAATCCCAGCACTTTGGGAGGCCAAGGTGGGCAGATCACTTGAGTTCAAGAGTTCCAGATCAGCCTGGGCAACATGGTGCAACTCCGTCTCTACAAAAAGTACAAAATTTAGCTGGGTGTGGTGGCATGCACCTGTGGTCCCAGCTACTCGAGAGGCTGAGGTGGAAGGATCACTTGAGCCTGGGACATCGAGGGTTCAGTAAGCAGAGATCACGCCACTGCGCTACAGCCTGGATGACAGAGTGAGACCCTATCTCAAAAAGATATTTTAGAGATAAAGAAGTAATTCTGGAATGTTTAGGTAGGTCAAATACATATTGGTGAATAAAGGAATGAACAAATGGAAGGTGTCTCTGAGGTATATGTTCTTGGAAGGGATCATAATTCCTGAATCTTGGAATTATGAAATTTTCACCATTAGATGTGTGATATTTTTGTGTCAAGCAGTGCCTCTCTCAGGAGCCCTCTTAAAGAGGTGAAATACTTTGAGAAGGGAGAAGCACAGAAGTGGCTACTAAACTGGCAAATGGCTGTTTTATGAGCAACACTGGTAAAAAAAAAAAAAAAAAAGCTATTATTTATTGCTCACTATGTGCCAGAAACTATACTAAGCCATATATACATGATTTTCAAGTTTTAGATATATATAGAGTTATATTTATATATGCATATTTAGAGAGAGTTATATCCATACACACACACACACACACACACACACACACACACACACACACAAGCTTGAAGATTAAACTTTCACATATGCACATATGTTAACATAGATAATTAGCTAGCCAGAGTCTAAAATGGACCCCAGCGATCCCCTACCTCTGATATTTATGCTTTTGTGTGGTCCTCTCCCATATTGTATCAGGGTCAGTCTATGTAATCAGTTGACTATGGTAGAAGTGATGATACGTTACTCCTGAGGCTAGGTTATAAAACACATTGCAGCTTCCTCCTTGCTCACTCTAGGTCATTCATTCTGGGGAGAAGCCAGCTGCCATGTTGTGAGGGTCCTGTGGAAGGGCCCACCTAAGCAGGGACAGAGACTTCGTGCCCCTAGCCATGTAAACAAGCCATTTTGCAAGCAGATGCCCCAGACCCTTTGAAGCCTTTAGTTGATTGCAGCCTACCTGCAAACTTCACTGCAATTCCACAAGAGACTCTGAGCCAGAACCTGAATTCTCCTGGGCAAGGGTGATGTCATGGGACAACTCAAGGAATAAGAGCAGGTTGGAGGTGACATGGGAAATTGACCAAGACCACATTTCTCTTCTAAAAAAGTGATATAGCTGTGCATTAGCTGGCTTCTCTCTACCTTATTCCCCCTTCCCTACCACTTGCTTCCTAGTCCACTAGCCTCTAGTCATTCAGGCCTCCTTCAGGTCTTTGAATACACCAAGCTCTTTTCTGCCTCAGGGCTTTTGCACACACTCTTTGCTGTATTTAAGCATCTGTTCTTCTGGCTGTTGACATAACTGACTTATTCTCATCTTTCAGGTCTTGGCATTCATGTCACCTCTACAGAGAGAGCATCTCCAACTGCTCTAAAGGGGTAGCTCCCCTGCCTGTACCTGTTTGTTTCCTTCAGCACACTTAGGATAATCTGTAATTATTTATATCTTTTTCTTTACTTGTTAGTGTTGTTTGACCGTAAGATTTTATACTTTGCAAAGTAAGGCACAATCCATGAATTTTTGGGACACTACTGAATCCATAGTAACCAGCTGAGGATCTGACACATTCTAAGTGTCCAGTAACTATGTGGGGAGTGATGGAATACTCGCCTTTGTGTTTCTCAAAGGGCTTTTCATCAGTTCTGGCATTAGTGAGTGCTCACCGAGGCTTAGCATGACTACCCTTTAAACATTGTAGCTGGCTCTTCTCTGTTCCCCTTTATCCCTCTGCCTAATTGCTGCCACTCTTTCCTTTTTTTTTTTTCCTTTGGACCCAATTATTGTCTTCTAGTATGTTACATAATATGAAAGCAATGGGTTCAGCCTTCCAAGATGGCTGAATAGGAACAGCTCCAGCCTCCAGCTCCCAGTGTGAGTGACACAGAAGATGGGTGATTTTTGTGTTTCCAACTGAGGTACCAGGTTCATCTCACAGGGTCATGTTGGAAAGTGGGTGCAGGACAGTGGGTGCAGCCCAATGAGTGAGAGCTGAAGCAGGGTGAGACATCGCCTCACCCTGGAAGCACAAGGGGGAAGGGAATTCCCTTTCCTAGCCAAGGGAAACCGTGACTCACAACACCTGGAAAATCGGATCACTCCCACCCTAATACTGTGCTTTACCAAGGGTCTTAGCAAATGGCACACCAGGAGATTATATTCCGTGCCTGGCTCGGAGGGTCCCATGCCCACGGAGCCTCCCTCATTGCTAGCACAGCAGTCTGAGATCTAACTGCAAGGTGGCAGCGAGCCTTGGGGAGGGGCACCTGCCATTGCTGATGCTTAAGTAGGTAAACAAAGCGGCCAGGAAGCTCGAACTGGGTGGAGCCAACCACAGCTCAACGAGGCCTGCCTGCCTCTGTAGACTCCACCTCTGAGGACAGGGCAGCCAAACAAAGGGCAGCGGAAACCTCTGCAAATTTAAATGTCCCTGTCTGACAGCTTTGAAGAGAGTAGTGATTCTCCCAGCACAGACTTTGAGATCTGAGAATGGATAGACTGCCTGCTCAAGTGGGTCCCTGAACCCTGAGTAGCCTAACTGGGAGACATCCCCCAGTAGGGGCAGACTGATACCTCACACCTCACACAGCCGGGTACCCCTCTGAGAAGAAGCTTCCAGAGGAACGATCAGGCAGCAACATTTGCTGTTCAGCAATATTCACTCTTCTGCAGCCTCCGCTGCTGATACCCAGGCAAACAGCATCTGGAGTGGACCTTGAGCAAACTACAACAGACCTGCAGCTGAGGGTCCTGATTGTTAGAAGGATAACTAGCAAACAGAAAGGGCATCCACACCAAAACCCCATCTATATGTCACCATCATCGAAGACCAAAGGTAGATAAAACCATAAAGATGGAGAAAAAGCAGTGCAGAAAAGCTGAAAATTTTAAAAATCAGAGTGCCTCTCCCCCTCCAAAGGAATGCAGCTCCTCATCAGCAATGGAACAAAGCTGGATGGAGAATGACTTTGACGAGTTGAGAGAAGAAGGCTTCAGATGATCAAACTTCTCTGAACCCATCAGAAAGAAGCTAAAAACCTTGAAAACAGATTTGACATATGGCTAACTAGAATAACCAATGTAGAGAAGTCCTTAAATGACCTGATAGAGATGAAAACCATGACATGAGAACTACGTGACAAATGCACCAGCTTCAGTAACCGATTCGATCAACTGGAAGAAAGAGTATCAGTGATTGAAGATCAAATGAATGAAATGAAGCAAGAAGAGAAGTTTAGAGGAAAAAAGAGTAAAAAGAAATGAACAAAGCCTCCAGAAAATATGGGATTATGTGAAAAGACAAAATCTAGTCTGATTGGTGTACCTGAAAGTGACGGGCAGAATGGAACCAAGTTGGAAAACACTCTGCAGGATATTATCCAGCAGAACTTCCCCAACCTAGCAAGGCAGGCCAACATTCAAATTCAGGAAATACAGAGAACACCACAAAGATACTCCTCAAGAAGGGCAATTCCAAGACACATAATTGTTAGATTCACCAAATTTGAAATGAAGGAAAAAACGTTAAGGGCAGCCAGAGAGAAAGGTGAGGTTACACACAAAGGGAAGCCCATCAGACTAATAGTGGATCTCTCGGCAGAAACTGTACAAGCCAGAAGAGAGTCAGGGCCAATATTCAATATTCTTAAAGCAAAGAATTTTCAACCCAGAATTTCATATCCAGCCAAACTAAGTTTCATAAGTGAAGGAGAAATAAAATCCTTTACAGACAAGCAAATGCTGAGAGATTCTGTCACCACCAAGCCTGCCCTATAAGAGCTCCTGATGGAAGCACTAAACTTGGAAAAGAACAACCAGTACGAGCCACTGCAAAAACATGCCAAAATATAAAGACCATCGATGCTAGGAAGAAACTGCATCAACTAACGAGCAAAATAACCAGCTAACATCATAATGACAGGATCAAGTTCACACATAACAATATTTACCTTAAATGTAAATGGGCTAAATGCTCCAATTAAAAGACACAGACTGGAACATTGGATAGTCAAGACCCATCAGTTTGCTGTATTCAAGAGACACATCTCACATGCAGAGACACACATAGGCTCAAAATAAAGGGATGGAGGAAGATCTACCAAGCAAACGGAAAACAAAAAAAAAAGGCAGGGGTTTCAATCCTAGTCTCTGATAAAACAGATTTAAATCAACAAAGATCAAAAGAGACAAAGAAGGCCATTACATAATGGTTAAGGGAACAATTCAACAAGAAGAGCTAACTATCCTAAATATATATACACCCAATACAGGAGCACCCAGATTCATAAAGCAAGTCCTTAGAGACTTACGAAGAGACTTAGACTCCCACACAGTAATAATGAGAGACTTTAACACCCCACTGTCAACATTAGACAGATCAATGAGACAGAAAGTTAACAAGGATATCCAGGAATTGAACTCAGCTCTACACCAAGTGGACCTAATAGACATCTACAGAACTCTCCACCCCAAATAAATGGAATATACATTCTTCTTAGCACCACATCACACTTATTCCAAAATTGACCACATAGTTGGAAGTAAAGCACTCCTCAGCAAATGTAAAAGAATAGAAATTATAACAAACTGTCTCTTAGACCACAGTGCAATCAAACTAGAACTCAGGGGTAAGTAACTCAATCAAAACTGCTCAACTATATGGGAACAGAACAACCTACTCCTGAATGACTACATAATGAAATGAAGGCAGTAATAAAGGTGTTCTTTGAAACCAATGAGAACAAAGGCACAACGTACCAGAATCTCTGGGACACATTTAAAGCGGTGTGTAGAGGGAAATTTATAGCACTAAATGCCCACAAGAGAAAGCAGGATAGATCTAAAATCAAATCCCTCATATCACAATCAAATCTCTCACATCACAGATGTGATCCCTCACATCACAATGTGAGCTAGAGAAGCAAGAGCAAGCAAATTCAAAAGCTAGCGGAAGGCAAGAAATACCTAAGATCAGAGCAGAACTGAAGGAGATAGAGACACAGAAAAACGTTCAAAAAATCAATGAATCCAGAAGCTGGTTTTTTGAAAAGATCAACAAGTGCTGATCATATCTTTTGCCCACTTTTTGATGGGGTTGTTTGATTTATTCTTGTAAATTTGTTTGAGTTCTTTGTAAGTTCTGGATATTAGCCCTTTGTCAGATGAGTAGATTGCAAAAATTTTCTCCCATTCTGTAGGTTGCCTCTTCACTCTGATGGTAGTTTCTTTTGCTGTGCAGAAGCTCTTTAGTTTAATTAGATCCCATATGTCAATTTTGGCTTTTGTTAATGTTGCTTTTGGTGTTTTAGACATGAAGTCTTTGCCCATGCCTATGTCCTGAATGGTATTACATAGGTTTTCTTCTAGGGTTTTTATAGTTTTAGGTCTAACATTTAAGTCTCTAATCCATCTTGAATTAATTTTTGTATAAGGAGTAAGGAAAGGATCCAATTTCAGCTTTCTACTTATGGCTAGCCAATTTTCCCAGCACCATTTATTAAATAGGGAATCCTTTCCACATTTCTTATTTTTGTCAGGTTTGTCAAAGATCAGATGGCTGTAGATGTGTGGTATTATTTCTGAGGGCTCTGTTCTGTTCCATTGGTCTGTATCTCTGTTTTGGTACCAGTACCATGCTGTTTTGGTTACTGTAGCCTTGTAGTATAGTTTGAAGTGAGGTAGCATGATGCCTCTAGCTTTGTTCTTTTGGCTTAGGATTGTCTTGGCAATGCGGGCTCTTTTTTGGTTCCATATGAACTTTCAAGCAGTTTTTTTCCAATTCTGTGAAGAAAGTCATTGGTAGCTTAATGGGGATGGCATTGAATCTATAAATTACTTTGGGCAGTATGGCCATTTTCATGATATTGATTCTTCTTATCCATGAGCATGGCATGTTCTTCCATTTGTTTGTGTCCTCTTTTATTTCACTGAGCAGTGGTTTGTAGTTCTCCTTCAAGAGGTCCTTCACATCCCTTGTAAGTTGGATTCCTAGGTATTTTATTTTCTTTGAAGCAATTGTGAATGGGAGTTCATTCACGATTTGGCTCTCTGTCTGTTATTGGTGTATAAGAATGCTTGTGATTTTTGCACATTGATTTTGTATCCTGAGACTTTGCTGAAGTTGCTTATCAGCTTAAGGAAATTTTGGGCTGAGACGATGGTGTTTTCTAAATAAACAATCATGTCATCTGCAAACAGGGACAATTTGACTTCTTCTTTTCCTAATTGGATACCCTTTATTTCTTTCTCTTGCCTGATTGCCCTAGCCAGAACTTCCAACACTATGTTGAAGAGGAGTGGTGAGAGAGGGCATCCCTGTTTTGTGCCAGTTTTCAAACAAACCCATCAAAAAGTGGGGAAAGGATGTGAACAGACACTTCTCAAAAGAAGACATTTATACAGCCAACAGACACATGAAAAAATGCTCATCATTACTTGCCATCAGAGAAATGCAAATCAAAACCACAATGACATATCATCTCACACCAGTGAGAATTGCAGTCATTAAAAAGTCAGGAAACAACAGGTGCTGGAGAGGATGTGGAGAAATAGGAACACTTTTACGGGACTGTAAACTAGTTCAACCAGTGTGGAAAACAGTTTGGTGATTCCTCAAGGATCTAGAACTAGAAATACCATTTGAGTCAGCCGTCCAATTACTGGGTATATACCCAAAGGATTATAAATCATGCTGCTATAAAGACACATGCTTTATAAAGACATATGTTTATTGTGGCACTATTCACAATAGCAAAGACTTGGAATCAACCCAAATGTCCATCAGTGACAGTCTGGATTAAGAAAATGTGGCACATATACACCATGGAACACTATGTAGCCATAAAAAAGGAGGAGTTCATGTCCTTTGTAGGGACATGGATGCGTCTGGAAACCATCATTCTCAGCCAACTATTGCAAGGATAGAAAACCAAACACTGCATGTTCTCACTCATAGGTGGGAATTGAACAAGTAGATCACTTGGACACAGGAAGGGGAACATCGCACATTGGGGCCTATTGTGGGGAGGAGGGTGGGGAGCATTAGGAGATATACCTAATGTAAATGACGAGTTAATGGTTGCAGCACACCAACATGGCACATGTATACATATGTAACAAACCTGCATGTTGTCCACAGGTACCCTAGAACTTAAAGTATAATAATAATAAAAAAAGAAAAGATCAACAAAATCGATAGACTGCTAGCAAGACTAATAAAGAAGAAAAGAGAAAAGAATCAAATAGACACAATAAAAAATGATAAAGGGAATATCACCACCGATCCCACAGAAATACTATCTAACATCAGAGAATACTATAAACACCTCTACACAAATAAACTAGAAAACCTAGAAGAAATGGATAAATTCCTGGACACATACACTCTCCCAAGACTAAACCAGGAAGAAGTTGAATCCTTGAATAGACCAATAACAGGCTGTGAAAGTGAGGTAATAATTAATAGCCTACCAACCAAAAAAATTCAAGGACCAGACAGATTTATAGCCAAATTATACCAAAGGTACAAGGAGGAGCTGGTACTATTCCTTCTGAAACTATTCCAATCAATATAAAAAGAGGGAATCCTCCCTAACTCACTTTATGAAGCCAACATCATCCTGATACCAAAGCCTGCAAAGACACAACAAAAAAAGAGAATTTCAGACCAATATCCCTGATGAACATTGATGCAAAAATCCTCAATAAAATACTTGCAAACAGAATCTAGCAGCACATCAAAAAGCTTATCCAACATGACCAAGTGGTCTTCATCCCTGGGATGCAAGGCTGGTTCAACATATGCAAATCACTAAACATAATCGATCACATAAACAGAACCAATGACAAACACCACATGATTATCTCAATAGATGCAGAAAAAGCCTTTGACAAAATCCAACAGCCCTTCATGCTAAAAACTCTCGATAAATTCGGTATACATGCAATGTATCACAATAAGAGCTATTTATGATAAATGCACAGCCAATATCATACTGAATGGGAAAAAACTGGAAGCATTCCCCTTGAAAACTGGCACAAGACAGGTATGCCTTCTCTCACCACTCCTCTTCAACATAGTGTTGGAATTTCTGGCCGGGGCAATCAGGAAGGAGAAAGAAATAAAGGATATTCAATTAGGAAAAGAGGAACTCAAATTGTCCCTGTTTGCAGATGACATGACTGTGTATTTAGAAAACCTCATCGTCTCAGCCCAAAATCTCCTTAAGGTGATAAGCAACTTCAGCAAAGTCTCAGGATACAAAATCAATGTGCAAAAATCACAAGCATTCTTATACACCAATAACAGACAAATAGAGAGCCAAATCATGAATGAACTTCCATTCACAATTGCTTCAAAGAAAATAAAATACTTAGGAATCTAACTTACAAGGGATGTGAAGGACCTCTTGAAGGAGAACTACAAACCACTGCTCAGTGAAATAAAAGAGGACACAAACAAATGGAAGAATATGCCATGCTCATGGATAGGAAGAATCAATATTGTGAAAATGGCCATACTGCCCAAGGTAATTTATGGAATAAATGCCATCCTCATTAAGCTACCAATGACTTTCTTCACAGAATTGGAAAAAACTACTTTAAAGTTCATATGGAACCTAAAAAGAGCCCGCATTGCCAAGACAATCCCAAGCCAAAGGAACAAAGCTGGAGGCATCACACTACCTGACTTCAAACTATACTATAAGGCTACAGTAACCAAAACAACATGGTACTGGTACCAAAACAGAGATACAGACCAATGGAACAGAACAGAGCCCTCAGAAATAATACCACACATCTACAACCATCATATTTTTGACCAATCTGACAAAAACAAGAAATGTGGAAAGGATTCCCTATTTAATAAATGATGCCAGGAAAACTGACTAGGCATAAGTAGAAAGCTGAAACTGGATCCCTTCCTTACTCCTTATACAAAAATTAATTCAAGATGGATTAGAGACTTAAATGTTAGACCTAAAACCATAAAAACCCTAGAAGAAAACCTAGGCAATACCATTCAGGACATAGGCATGGGCAAGGACTTCATGTCTAAAGCACCAAAAACAATGGCAACAAAAGCCAAAACTGACAAATGGCATCTAATTAAACTAAAGAGCTTCTGCACAGCAAAAGAAACTACCATCAGAGTGAAGAGGCAACCTACAGAATGGGAGAAAATTTTTGCAATCTACTCATCTGACAAAGGGCTAATATCCAGAACCTACAAATAACTCAAACATATTTATAAGAATAAAACAAACAGCCCCATCAACAAGTGTGCAAAGGATATGAACAGACACTTCTGAAAACAAGACATTTATGCAGCCAACAGATACATGAAAAAATGCTCATCCTCACTAGGCATCAGAGAAATTCAAATCAAAACCACAATGAGATACCATCTCACACCAGTTAGAATGGCGATCATTAAAAAGTCAGGAAACAATAGGTGCTGGAGAGGATGTGAAGCAATAGGAACACTTTTACACTGTTGTTGGGATTGTAAACTAGTTCAACCATTGTGGAAGACAGTGTGGTCATTCCTCACAGATCTAGAACTAGAAATACCATTTGATCCAGCAATCCCATTACTGGGTATATACCCAAAGGATTATAATGCTGCTATGAAGACACATGCACATATATGTTTATTGTGGCACTATTCACAATAGCAAAGACTTGGAACCAACCCAAATGTCCATCAATGACAGACTAGATTAAGAAAATGTGGCACATATACACTATGGAATACTATGGAGCCATAAAAAAGGATGAATTCATGTCCTTTGTAGGGACATGGATGCGGCTGGAAATCATCATTCTCAGCAAAGTATCGCAAGAATAGAAAACCAAACACCACATGTTCTCACTCATAGGTGGTAATTGAACAATGAGAACACTTGGACACAAGAAGGGGAACATCACACCCCGGGGCCTGTTGTGGGGTTGGGGGAGGGGGAAGGGATAGCATTAGGAGATATACCTAATGTAAATGACGAGTTAATGGGTGCAGCACAGCAACATGGCACATGTATACATATGTAACAAACCTGCATGTTGTGCACATGTACCCTAGAACATAAAGTATTACAAAAAATAAAAAAAGGTGAACGAAGTGATAAAAAAAATATGTTCAGCCTTAAGACAACCAGGAAAAAAAAAAAAAGTAAGCAATGATTTTTGTGCATTCTATTCACACAGTAGTCACTAAAATATTTGTTAAGTGATTAAACGAATGATATTTCTGAATATCATATAGGAAAGTTGAATCCATGAAGTAAATTATTAAAAAACAAAACAAAACAACAGTCAAAAACTACAGTCACACCTAACTTTATACCGTGGACTTTAAGTTCTTCAAATATAATAAATTTGTAGTTAATTTCAAGCAAAGTCTGAAGCTGTACATTATATTTTATTGTAATACATTATACATCTTTTTAAACATGGTGTTTTATTAATAAAATATTTTAAAAGCAAAAGCACATAAGAAAAGTAAATTTCATTAAAAATTATCAACATTAAAATATTTTAATAATCATGCATCTTTATTTTAGAAAAGTAAAAAATACGCATAAAGACCGCCCCCTCCCCCAAATTACCCTTAATCCCATTGAGACAATCATGGCTAATATTTTGAGGAATATACTTCCAAGATATTTTTTTATGTGCAATATATCATACACTTTGTTTAAAAGCAGAAACCTACTGTAAATGTTAACAAAAGCCAATGTTATGTTGCACTTACTATGTTTCAGGTACTAAGTGCTTTATTTGTATGTATTTATGTATTTATATTGATTTAATTCTCACAAAAAATTTATGCTCTAGGTCCTATTTGCCCTCATTTTACAGAGGAGGAAACAGAGGCACTAGAAGGTTAACGACCTTGCCTGACGTCATACATCTAGTGATTGATAGGACTCGGATTTGAACCAATGCAGTGTGGCTTGAGAATCCAGGCTCTTAATCACTATTTTTGCTGCCTCAAAATATTGCTTGTGATTTGCTCCCTCCCCATCACTATATTAAGACCATCTTCCCAACTCTTATATGTTCTTCTCCAACATTATTTGTAAAGTCTATATAGTGTTTCAATACATAGATACCCTAAGTTTTCAATTTTTATAATTATAATTTAATTTTTTTTAGAGATAGAGTCTCACGCTTTCACCTTGGCTGGAGTGAAGTGGTTTGGTCAGAGCTCTCACCAGCCCCAAACTCCTGGGCTCAAGCCATTCTGTCACCTCAGCCCCCTGAGTAGCTAGGAATACAGGTGCACACCACCATGGCCTGGCTAATTTTTAAAATTTTTTATTTTGGAGACAGGATCTAGCTATGTTGTGCAGGCTGGTTTCAAACTCCTGGCCTCAAGTGACCCTTTAACTTTGACCTCCCAATGTGTTGGGATTGTAGGTATGAGCCACTGCACCTGGCTAATTCTTCTATTTTTTTTTTTTTTTTTTTAATTTAAGAATTATTTCTGGCTGGGTGCAGTGGCTCGTGCCTGCAATCCCAGCACTTTGGGAGGCCGAGGCAGGTGGATTGCTTGAGCTCAGGAGTTTGAGACGAGCCTGGACAATGTGGTGAAACTCCATCTCTACCAAAAATACCAAAAATTAGCTGGGTGTGGTGGCACACATCTGTGGTCTCAGCTATTTGGGAGGCTGAGATGGAAGGATCGCTTAAGCCCAGGAGATACAGATTGCAGTGAGCCGAGATCACACCACTACACTAAAAAAAAAAAAAAAAAAAAGAATTATTCTTTTTTTTTTTTTTTTCTCCTAGGATCAAAGTTCAACAAAAGTAGGTAATTTAAGGAATTTATGAGGAACAATTTTTTGAAGTACGTAATTTTTTAGTTCTATACAGCTGTAGTTTGAGGCGGTACCTTCATGAATTTCTTTAGGTGACATCCACCTATATTTTCTCTTCTTATTTTCAAATGGTTGCTTCTGCTAGAAATCCACTTGGTAACCATGTGTGAGTGAAAATGTGTTCCTAAACTGAGGCATTTTGACTGTGGGAAGAGCTATAAATAATAATGGAAAATTCAGGATAAAACTTCAGGCAAAAATTGAGCAAGTAAAATAAACCAAATCTGTATACTTAACATTAAGGAAACTGGAGTGCATTTGAAGCCAAACAAAGATCTTTCTTTATGAAGACACAGAGCTAATTAATCTATGTCAAACTGTTCTTTAAATACTTGTCTTTCAGTATAATTCAAGTTCACTCTTGCAGGAATTAATCTCTCTCTCCTTTGCCATTTGTAATTGTTGACCTGACAGGCATTTACTGTGATTTTTTTTGTAGTATAAAAAGTGTTTATGGTGCAAAATTAACATCATTAGACAAAATGTCACCCTTTGGGTTTAAGCACTGAGCATTTTTACCTCTTGAAGTGTCAACCCAGACTCTTCTGATTGATGCATGGAGCTATTCCTGGAGAAAGGCTCCAGCTGGTCAAGTATTCCCTTTGCTAATATTCAGAAACGCACAGTATGGTTACACCTGAGGCCTAGGGGTGTGTGTGTGTGTGTGTGTACCTCCATGTACACACAAGCTTGTAGAATTGGCTGGACAAAAAGACATAAAAACCTTTCCTGTCCCACTGACTGCAACTCTCAAAAACATTCAAGTACAATCAGTTTAAAATCTATTTACTCCTCAACTCAATAAATTAGGCATACTGTGTGCTCAGCACTGTTCTAAATTCTGGAATAGAAAGATGAATGAGTACCTCAAGGACTGTGTGGCATTGTGAAAATATGAGCCATGTAAATAAGTATTTGGAATCCATGGGATAGTGTCACAGATAACAATAAGAGCAGGTAACAGCATCAACCATGATCAGGGAGGGAGCAGATTCAAGCAAGCATCGTAGAGAAGGACTCGCTTGTGATAGGTCTTGAAGGATACATTCATCAGGTGGCCAGGGTGGTATTCCAGACAAAAGGAAGGAAGTGGTCAAAGGCACAGAGGCATGAAAGAGCAAGGAGTATTCAGGGTATTCAGCAGGGTGTTCTGTGCTGCTGGAGACAGAGGATCCTGAGGTGCTAGAGAAGTAACCCTTCTTCTGGTCAATCTTGGGCTCCATGAAGGGACAACTGAGGCCACAGTAACCACTGGCCATCTTTTCATTAAGATTTTTGGACTCTGTGAAAACCCAGGAGTCTTAGATAATTTTTTTGTTTGTTTTGTTTTTGAGATGGACTCTCACTCTGTTGCCCAGGCTGGAGTGCAGTGGTGTGATCTTGGCTCACTGCAAGCTCCACCTCCCATGTTCATGCCATTCTCCTGCCTCAGCCTCCCAAGTAGCTGGGACTACAGGCACGTGCCACCATGCCTGGATTTTTTTTTTTCTTTTTGTATTTTTAGGGGAGACAAGGTTTCACCGTATTACCCAGAATGGTCTTGATCTCCTGATCTCATGATCTCCCTTCCTCGGCCTCCCAAAGTGCTGGGATTTCAGGTGTGAGCCACCACGCCTGGCCAAGTCTTAAATAATTACTGAAGCTGTCTGGGATTCTACAGTTAGGCTTGATTGATTCGTTTGGGGCTAGCCTTGGCTCTACTTTTCATTCCTTTAAGGGTAAATATTCCAGGAAGACCACCACCAACTGTGCTTGGTCCTATGTTAGCTACTATGCACAGTTTCCACTTTCTAGTTGGTAGTAAATATTTGTTGGCTGAAACGTTGTTGAATGGTTATAAAAATGAGAGCTTCCAGGAACTTCCTGTCTTGCTGGGGAGATGAGCTAAAAATATGTAAAGAACTTGCAGTGCAAGATTTAAGTAACAGTTATAGGCAAAAGAGAGTTGACAAGATTATTATAAACAATTTCCAAAATAGGTGTCACAAGTTACACTATCACATGTAGTGCATAAATATACTTATTTCATCATAACTTTGTTGGAGTTGGCTATTATAATTTTTAAAGTTTTTGTGGTTTTTTTTTTAGGGAGACAATCTAATCAGGATGAGATCATTGTAATCTGCATTTCTTTGATTGCTAGTGAGGCTGAACAATTTTCATTTGCTTAATATTGTTATTTTCTATTGCGTGAAGTCATGTTCCTGCTAGCACTGTGATCTACAAGCAGGGCAAGAAGAGGCTATCTTGCACGTAAGAGAAAGAGTGGAGAGACAAGTGCAAGAAACAGGTGCTGTATCTTTTTGGACTGCATCTTTTCGTAGCTAGTGAAAGAAAATCTCACTTCACGTGAGTTAAATAAAAAAGGAAATGCAGTAATCACCCTACTGAAAAGACCTGACAGTAGGTTTGGCTTCAGTTACAGCTCGGAGCTCAAATGATGGCACCAGGACCCATTTCTGGATTTTGTGCCCTCCATGTTGATGTAGCATCTGTGTATGCAAACAAGCTTGCCTCTTGCGGTTGTCGTGTAGCTGCAGGAGTTCCCCTACTCTCTAATGCCAGCTTAAGTTTCAGATGGAGAACAGTCCCTTTCTTAGTCTCATTGGGTCTCATTGGATCACCTCAACACCCTGAACCAATCACGGTGGCCAGGAACACGTGGCATTCTGATTGGCTCAAGGCTGTCCTATATTCCACTGCTAAACTGAATTGGAACTTCACCGTAAGCACCAAGGGTTAGGGAAGAGGATACCCTTGCCAGATGTGGTGGCTCACACCTGTAATCCCAACACTTTGAGAGGCCAAGGTGGGTAGATCACTTGAGCTCAGGAGTTCAAGACCCGCCTGGGCAATATGGTAAAACCCTGTCTCTCTACTAAAAATACAAAAAGTAGCCGGACGTGGTTGTGTGTGCCTGTAATCTCAGCTACTCAAGAGGCTGAGGCACGAAAATCGCTTGAGCCTGGGAGGTGGAGGTTGCAGTGAGTGGAGATTGCACCATGCACTCCAGCCTGGGCCATGAAGCGAGACTTTGTCTCAAAAAAAAAAAAAAAAAAAGGACCCCCAGAAGGAAACTGGAAGTAAGGTGAATGGCACTTAAAGTATTCCAGGATTACCAAAGAGCCATTGTTTAGGAAACCTGGAGTTTGGCAAGGGGCCCCACGCTGGAAGTTGTAAGTGGAGATGCAAAGCCCTGAGGATAAATTGTCCTTTGCTCTACGTGGACTTAGGCTGCTCCAGATTGGGCTGTGCCCTTCCAGTGGGCAGTAGAAATAGGGCTGCCATGATCTTCTGAATGCTCAGACTCCCCCCTGTTATTCTCTCAGGGTGGGCTTCATCTCCTTTTTTTGCTCCCCTCTCCTTGGAACTTGCTTAAATCCATGGCTCTCAGTTTGGTCCTATCCCCAGAGCTGTCAGGAAGGTATTTATGGAGACAGAAGCCTGCAGACCTCTGACGTGATGAATACTAAGCTATTGTTTCTCAGCTCAAAGTCATCTTTGTTACTTAGCTTTTTGATACTGGGGCTGGAACTCTGCAAACCACATTTTTCCTTTACTGGTTGGCTCCCTGGTAGGCTTTGCCAATGAGAGAGAGGAAGCCGGAAGAAGATGTGAAACTAGAGGAGGAACAGGGGCCTTGTTCCTTTCTGTTTCTGTAACACAGCAGTGCTGCTTCTCCTTGGCAGTGTCACTTGTTTCTAGTAGCAGAAGTTGGTTCCTATTTGCAGTTGTTGTTGTTGTTGTTTTTTTTTTTTTTTAACACTCTAAGGACCTGCCTCACGGAGGTCTCTTGGAGACATCAGCTCCTGCCAACTGGCCTCTCCTGGGAAGCCTAAATCCCAGCTTTGCTGGATCCTCTAAACTCCTGGGAAATGAGCACCAGCCAGGCAGCTCCCTCTCCTCAGAGGTTTGGGCTCGATCTCTCCAGCATCTCTTTCCCATATTTGTACTTTTAAAATAATACCAGCCTCTTCTCTTTCTTTTCCTAGTTGTTGAAGTATTAGCTGCTTCCTGTGGTTACTATGCTTACGATATCTCAGTATCTCCTTTTGGATCTCCCAATTGTCCAATACCTGGCTAACAATTCTTTACATTAAATTATTTTTGTTAAAATAACTGGTGCAGTTTTTATTTCTTGACCAGACTGATTGAAACAGTCTTCGTCTCAGTCTACCTGAATTGTCTTGCCATTATTCCAGTGAAGCC
This sequence comes from Macaca thibetana thibetana, assembly GCF_024542745.1. Lineage (NCBI taxonomy): Eukaryota > Metazoa > Chordata > Mammalia > Primates > Cercopithecidae > Macaca > Macaca thibetana. Next base: position 35,982,918 of record NC_065583.1, read on the forward strand.
TGAAGAAGATCATTTTGATAGAAAATTAATATTGGCTTCCCATTGCCTTTAGAAGAAGGTACATACCTTTGCCTCCTGCCTGATTTTATAGTTGCGTCATTTGCAAGTTTGCACCTTATGCTCTAGGTACATGGGTCTTCTTTAAGTTCTTCCAATGTGTAATGCTTTGTCATGATCAGGCCATTAAATGTGCAGTTCCTTTTGCTAAGAACATTAACATCTTTTACCCTTTTAACTGTGTATCTCTATGTATTATTCATGCATCAGCAGAGATGTCATGTCCCAAACCTTTCTTGGCTTCTCCCCCTTTCCTGTGGTATGCTGTACTTGCTTTCTGATGGTATATATTGTTTGATTATCTGTTTCTGTCACTGGACTGCAGCCTGCTTGAGAGCAATGCCTAGAACTCAATAGGTAACTGAATTAATATTTGACGAGGACTTCCTTAGAAAATTTCCATGCTTTCTTTTTACTTTCATGAAGTAATGTCAAAACTCAAGCTACCATTACTGCTGATGCAAGTCACGCCCTAAATGACTACTGAGGGTTTTATCTCTCATCCAAAGGACAAGTTAATGTTGTGAAAATTGCCAAAGTCAGACTAGAGGGCAACAAACAAGATGCCTTAAAGACCTGAGATGTCTCTGAGGCTGCCATGTGTCGTGCCATTGATGAAGGTGGACAGGGATCAGCTACTGATTCACCAGGTTAAAAGCCTTCCCATCACCCACAGCAGCTGAAGGCATCGTGTCAAAGACAAGTGGCAAAAGAAAATGAAACCTTGTCAAGCCCTTGCATATATGATTTCAGGATGCCAATGAGAGGCATTGGATCACAGGAGAAGATTGTGAATGTGGCTGCTTTTCTGAGGCTGCACCATGCAATGAAGAAACAAAGACTTGGGAGTCTGAACTTGATTTAAATCTTGGCTTTGCCTCTAGTTTCACTGGGAGATAGAAACTTTGATAAGATTCTTAGTTTATTAATCTATAAAATGGGACTAATAGCACTGACTTTATTTAAATAATACAATTGATTTAAAGCATCTAAATCTTTAATTGATTTAAAGTTAGGAAATACTGGTAGTTTGTGGACAGTGATTGGATTGACAGATCTGATTCTACTCATTCATTCATTTAGTCATTAAAAAAATCACTGAGCATCCCCTAAATGCTAGTGATACATAAGCAAATAAATTAGAAAATGTCCATGCTCTCATGGAGTTTCTACTGGAAAGAGACAATCTGAAAGGTAACACATCAATAAGCAAAAAAATGACAATTTTGTTAGTTGATTGAATCATGTCCTTTATAGCACTTTGATTTCCTGATCCAGGATCCAGTCGAGGATCATATGTTGTGCATTTTAACGGTCATGCTTCTTTATTTTTCTTAAGAAGAAGTTCCTAGGCCTTTCCGTGACTTTCATGACATTGATATTTTTGAAGAGTTCAGGCCAGTTACCTTGTAGATTGAATCTCAACCTGGGTTTGTCTGATTGTCTTTTGACGATGTGCTTTTTAAGGCCATGAAGGAAGCAAATGGAAGAGCTAAGACTGGGACCTGGCTTTCCTGACCCCACATCTTGTGCATTTTTCTCTTAAAAACTGCCAAGAGACTTGGAGGTCAGAAGACCCCCCATAGCTTCATCCCCTAAAGAACAGTCCTATTAACACTGCCACGTTGTTAAAGAACAGCAGTATTGACATGGTAATAACCAGAGAGAACACTTCCTTCCAGGTAACCTGGTGATCCTCTTGGTCATCATTTAGCATCTCCAGGTCTGAATGACAAATTTAAAAAAAGCTGTAATTATTTCCTTACTTTTTTGTCATCATCTCTCTAGATGACAATTTGTCCTGCTTTAATAGAAGAGCTGGAAAAATCATTAGGGAAATTCGATCAAATGTGGGTAAAATGCCATAAGATCATTTCAGTTCTATTATGATGCATTTTTCAAAACTGTAGGACACTGAACAAAATGCATTAAAATTAAATAAAAAAATATTTTTTATTTGGAAAATTCTTTTTAAAAGCTGAACAATTACTGCAGCTAATCTATAATTTACCCAAATGTTGGGTACTTTATTATATTGACATGCTGCAAGTCAGCTCACTAAATTTTCTCCAAGAAATGGAGGAAACAAAAGGGCAAGTAATTGGTCCTCTGAGCCCATGGTCTGCTTCCCATTTCGTGAATGGGACCACAAGTACATTTTAAAATTTGTCCAGATGTTGCTTTAAAAAAAACACACACACACAAAGTCTTCAGACTAACCCTAAATGAACTCTGCCTTTTCATAGCTTTCTTATTTCTGGTTGAATGTTTCTTCTGCTGTTCCAAAAGTGGCATTAGAAGACGTTTTTAGGTGAGGCTGGGGGAAGACCCTTCGCCTGTTTAGTTCTTGTTGCTACAGGGAATGGTGGGTGGGGCTGGGTGGTGAGGGGAAATTTCACCTATTATGCATCTTATTAATGAGAAGGCATACATATGGTTAGACTGTTCATTTATATTATAAATATTAATTCAAATTTAGTTATTGAAAATCCCCTTTATAAGCCAGACACTGTGCTAGGTGGTGGATTTAAAATGAATAACTCAGATGTTGTTCCTACCTACAGGGGGTTTATAATCTTGTGTATGTAGGGTTTGGGTGAGGCAATTCTATTGGCTGAGCACAGGATGCTACAGGCAATCATGTAACAGACTTAGGAGGGAGGTAAAGTGAGTGGGTTTACGTGTGTAATTTCCTCTGTAACATACACTTTTACCTACGATAAAGAACAAAGGCAGAAGAGAAAAGCTTGATTTGGTGAAGAAGTTATACGTCACCATGCTCTTCATTCCCATATAACATGGGAAACCCATGACAAAGGGCTTTTCAAAGAATGGTGATATCAGGGACCAGGGTGAACAGAGAAGTAAAGCAGCTTTTTTCGATCCTTCCTCTGAAAATCTTGGAGGAGATTCCTCACAGAACTCAGAGACAGAAACTCTCCAGGATAGGGGGCTGAGGAGCTTGAAGGTTGTCTACCTTCTCTTCTAGGTGACCCTCTGCAGAGCAGGGCTACTTTCTCCTGTGGGTCAGTGGCTTTCTACCTCTTTTCTCTATACGCTGGGACTCCTGCTTTTTACAGTGGTACTGACTTAATATTTACTACAGGCAATTGTTTCTGGTCTCTCTCTCTCTCTGATTAATCTATAGAACTTCCCTCTCTACACTCATAGACAATGTTTTATAGCACTCCTGAAACAGATGTGGTATTGTAATGAAGCATTATAGTTGCTTTTGTAATAAGTGTTGAGGGTAGGAAAAAAATGATAATGGAGGAACTTCAATGTGATGAGGTTTAGGTTTGTCCTCCAAATTCTCAGCTATGCCAGAGAAGGCTTCTGCAAAGAAGCAATGTCCAAGCTGAGACTTGAAAACATTAGGGTAGAAACTGGACTCTAGAGAGCAAGAATAACATTTGCAAAGACCTAGAGACTAGAGAGAACATGGCGTATTACATCAGAGAAACTGAAAGTTGTTCAGTATGACTGATGGAAGACTGAAAACAGGGCGGTGAGGTGGGTTTGGTAATTGAAAGCTTTGGAACCCTTTGAGGCCATGGGAAGCTACTGAAGCCACGTAAGTGGGCAAGTGGTAGGATTAGATTTATATTTGAGAGTAAGCATTCTGGCAGCAGTGGAATGAAAGGTGTAGGGGAAAAGCTGAAAACAGAGAGACCAACTGGTTCTCTCAATGTATCCCAATGTATTGGGATAGTGGCAGTCAGGATGGGGAGAGGCAGAAGAATGGCAGAAATATTTTGGAAGTAGAAGAAATAAGACTTGATGATTAATTGGATGTGGACAGTGAGGGAGGAAGAGAAATCAGAGACCAACAGCTCAACTTTCTTTATATCTGTCTTATACCCCAACTTGATCTTGGACTTTGAAGCCTCCCTGCATCTTTAGTTTTTCCTAAAGCTGTGACCTCAAATCCTGGCATTGACCTTAGACCCCATGATGACTGTTATTGCCTTAGTGGTGCCAACAGCACCCATGGCTACAATCTGTACTCCAAATGCTGGTGCTGGTCATTACCTACCCCCAGGATTGGTCTATCCATTTGTTTGCTTCCTGAATGTACAGCCACAGGATGATAATAGTGGTTAAGAGCAGGGACTTTAAGTGGGATGGATTTAAGTTCAAGTCCCAGCTCTTCACTTACTCTTAGTTTGACCTTTGGCAAGTCACTAAATGTCTCTGAACCTCACATTTTCTCCTCTGTGAAATAATAACAGAACAACTATGAGGATTAAATGAAAGCATCAATGTGAAGCACAGTGCCTGCACATGGGCAAGCATAAAATGAAAGCTAACCAAAGAGAGGAACAAGGAAACAATACAGAAGAGAGTGATAGATTTTAGTGGTTTTTTTTTTTTTTTTTTGAGACAGAGTCTCGCTCTGTCGCCCAGGCTGGAGTGCAGTGGCGCAATCTCGGCTCACTGCAAGCTCCGCCTCCCGGGTTCACGCCGTTCTCCTGCCTCAGCCTCCCGAGTAGCTGGGACTACAGGCGCCCGCCACCGCGCCCGGCTAATTTTTTTTGTATTTTTTGTAGAAACGGGGTTTCACCGTGGTCTCGATCTCCTGACCTTGTGATCCGCCCGCCTCGGCCTCCCAAAGTGCTGGGATTACAGGCGTGAGCCACCGCACCCGGCTTTAGTGGTTTTTTTTTTGCTTTCCCTCCCATGACTTACAGTCTGAAACAACACAGGATAACAAAAGCATCCATTTGGATAGAGAGGAAGAGGAAGAATCTCTTTTAGCAGGATTTCATGAAGAAGGTCTGCTAAGAAGAGTTTATTTTGACCGCATAAAAGTTCAGATTGGTTTGTTGAGCCTGGTAGAACCAAAGCTAGGGCCCGACCCACTGAGACTTCTTTCACTCCGGGACTCTTGACTCTTTTCATGTCATTTTTCTCCTCTACTTACATGTTCTTCCTCATTGTCTTTGTTCAAACTCAGTCACCACTAACTCTCTTTTCCTTCCCGCTCCTGCTCTTCTCCTTCTGTCTCTTTTCACAAGGTAGCTCTGATGCGTCTCAGTATTTGTCCAGTTCCAGGCACAGCAGGATATAGAAGTTAACATTTATTGGAGACTGTTTTGCTTCCTGGAATCTCCCCTCTAGAAAACTTTGTGTCACTCTGCTTACAAACCTGGTATATCCCTGAGTAGAGGCGGTGCTAATAAAACTCAGTTAGTAATAATAATAATACCAATAAGCAATGTGCATCAGTGCACTCTACTGTTCTATACAATTGGCAGCTCGTTCTACTGGCCAGTGACCAAGCAGCACCCTCTCTGATTGGTTAGCTCCATAACTGGTCGTTACGGGTTTAATTGTGTTCCCCCTCTCCTCTACAGTTCATGTGTTGAAGCCCTAACCTCCAGTATCTGAGAGTGTGACTGTGTTTGGAGATAAGGCCTTTTAAGAGTGATAAAGGTAAAATAAGAGCGTTAGGGTGGGCCCTAATCCAATGTGACTAGTGTGCTTTTAACAAGAGGAAATGTGGATACGCAGAGAGATACTAGGGATGCATGCACACAGAGGAGAGGCCACGTGAGGACGTAGCAAGAAGGTGGTCGTCTGAAAGTCTAGGAGAGAGTCCTCAGAAGAAACCAAGCATCCTGACATCTTGGTTTTGGACTTCTAGCCTTCAGAACTATGAGAAGATAAAGTTTTATTGTTTAAGCCATCCAGTCTGTGGTATTTGGTGCAGTAACCCTAGCAAACTAATATACTGGTTATGGTATTGTTTGGACTGTCATGTTCAATAATAAGTTTTGTTGATTGCTGAGTCTATTCTAGGGCTAGTGTAGAACACATCATTACATCTTTAGTTACTATCTAGGTATTATCCTCATTTTGCAAAGGGGAGAACTCAGGCTTGAAGAGGAAAATGACTTACCTAGAGTCAAAGTCACAGAGCTAGTAAAGGACAAATTCAGGCTCAAATCTAAATCTTTCTGACACCAGTACCTAGGTTCTTAACTATTCTGTACTGCCTAGAAATACTGGTCTTCTGTGACTGCTTTCACCCAATATAAATAATCCTCCTTAATTTTTTTCTATGGCTCTCTGGTCTTTTTTCCTCTTTGGGGCATGAGCTACAATTTAGAATTATAAATTAATTATGTGGTTATTTTCTCAATGCCGTCCTCCGCTGCTAGTCCCGTGATATAGCACTGTGCTTATAATCATGAAGATGATGTTAGTTTTGGAACCAGCAGTGTTGAAAAGCTTCTTGATTTTTATGCCAAGTGAAAGCCAGCCAGCCCTTTGCATATGGTGAAATGATCAACCTCGATGGGCATTGGCAAGTAACAGGAACTGCTGCTGGGCTCTTTAATTTATACCTTGATATTGTACACATGTGGCCTCAGGAAGGGAGCGCGTCACCTAACCTTCCCACATGGCAAATACCAGCATTTCCCTCCTCACGGCTGCTGTCACGAAGAGCCCTGCCTGGTCTGGTATTCTCGGACTTGTTTTTCCATTTAGAAATGCACTTCAAGGCAGGAAGCTTGAGCCCCTGGGTGCACCCTTGGTGGCTTTTCTCTGCATTTCCTGACCTTCTACCCTGTTAATACATCAGGGCGAAGTGGCAGCAGCTTATTTTGGATATAATGGAGCCTACAAAAAAGGAAGCCAGGTCTGTTATACCAGATTGTGACTCCTCAGAGAACAAGATCCCAACAGATACTTATTGTAGATGTCGCACCGTGCTAATCACCTACTTCAGCCAATGTAGTATTATGATGATAGTGGTTATTATTTTCCCAATGAGGGTCCCCCATCAGAGGTGGAAACTGTACATTTTCCTCCCAACCAAAACTAATAGAAAAATTCTATCCACTTTCCAAGGACTGAATTTTGTAAAGACAGATTATTTTTCTCTTTGGGGTTTTTTATTTTTAGGTTTCCTCCTCCCTCTCCCCACTTTTTTCCATTTAATGCTTTCATACAGAATGAATAGTATTCTACATTTTTATATTCCAAACACCACTCCTGCATAATTTTATTCAATTCTTTGTTGGTCTTTTTTTTTCCTCCAAGTTATGGTTTTAAAAATAATCTAGAACTAATTTGTCTAATGAATATGCAATTATTGCAAGAGTCTTTTGAAGTTTTTGAAAACCTTCAGTCAGCATCTTTCTGGGACATGGTGATGAATGTAGCATCAGGCACTTGAAAGCCATTTCTAATTTGGCGTGAGCAGGTATAATTTTTTGCACATTTCAAAACCGGGTATGATGCAGCTATTTATTGTGTACTTAGGGTTCACTTAGTGTAGTTACTTTCTAGTCTAGCTCCCTCTGCTGGACGAATGGATGCACTATTGCTACTGGGGCACACTGGGGTTGAAACAGAAACCAGGTAGGACAGTCAAGGCAGGGGAGAAGGGAGTGCAGTTTGGTTTTGCCACTGCTCATGCCCACAGCTTACAAATAATAGCTACCGTTTATGGTGTGCTTATCCCATGCAAGACACTTTACAGATGTCTTAATCTTCACTTACACATAATCCAGAAAGCAAAGGAATATTATCACTATTTATAAATAAGGAAAATAAGACTTGAAGGGGTTAAGAAAGTTTCCCAAGATCACATAGGTAGTAAGTGGCAGAGCCTTCATAAACATTTATCCTGGAGCATGTTTTCTGTGTGAGGCACTGTGTAAGTCTAGAAATGAAGTTGACCTGGATTTTACTCTCAGAGTGTTTATCTTCCTGTAGAAGAGAGAGAAGACAAACAACTATATCATGTAGCCAAGAGAATTCAGAAAAGAGAAAGATAGAGGGCCATTCCATGGTAGCAGAAGCAAAGGAAAGGGAGAAAAATTTCCATCTCAGTAGAGAGAAAAATTTGTCCTCAGAGGAGCACTGGTTTCCATTTTTGCTCATGCCTCCCTGTTTCCTGCCTACTGTGGACATTATGATTTTGAAAGCGGCCCTTGGACAGCATTTTTCGAGGATCATTTTTGACCTGGGAAGCAGCTTCCCCCTCAGTACTTTTTTTTCCAATACCTGAGTGAAGAGGCCATTGCTGAAGCAGACAGAAGCATCCCAACCCCAGCTGTGGGGTTCATTATCCTCTGCTGTCAAATTGCCATGGTCGTGAGGGTGTGGAAGTCACAGCGCCTTCCCAGCTCTGGCTGGATACAGGCTGTCAGAGCTCCTCGTAAAAACAGCACAGGGCCTGATGCTGAGTGTCGGAACATGACATCTCATGAACCATAGCCTTCCTCAGCGATGGAACAAAGTACTTTCTTCCATACCCAGTCTTGTTATACTCTTTTTTTTTTTTTTTTTTTTTTTCCTTCTGGCCTCCTGAAAATGTATTTTGGTTGCAGGTAGCAGAAGCACTAAAACTATCTTAAGCAAATAAAAGGGAATTTATTATAAGAATCTCAGGGCTATACCCAGGAATCAAAAACATCAGAAGCCAAGGCAATTAATTACCTTCTTGGCAATTCTCTCTCTTAATTACATGGACTTGTGTTTCTGATTGTTTTTGCATCTCTGTCTACTTTTCCCTATTAACAAATTGTCTCTTCTCATAGATTCATGCCAGAATATGGCTTTCCATAGCCTCCAAATGCCCATCTTCTCAGTTTGAGCTAAGAAAAGAAGTTCACACTGGATCCCAATTCTACTGCTGGGAGAAAGAAGCCAGATTTATTCCAGGCTGGGTCCAATCAGCTGTGGTTGTGGCAGGGATCAGGTAGTAGAGAAAGGCCCTTATTCTTTCCCCAGCCCCTAGGGATGAGGTGCATTTTACAGAAAAGGAGAAGTTGTGGGACAGGCATTCAATAGGTAACCACATATTTGTAAATCAATGCTGTGACATGGTTTTATCTTTTCTTGAGAGTCAGTGCAACTTGCTAACTATCCATATGAGGGCAGTGTCTGTAGAACTTCATTCTTGCTTCTTGGAACAAATGGAATTCATTTGTGCTGTGTAAAGAGGACTAATGAAACTATCCGTATAATCCAGGCAAAAACTTGATGCTGAGGGTAAAGAGGCTTGGGTTCTGAACTAATTAGGCCAGCTAATATTTTCAAATACACAAGGTAATTGCTTAGGCATCCTCATGAAAGTATGAGTAAGATTTGGGTGGTTCTCACTGGCATTGAAAACCTAAAACTACCTCCCTGTCCCGTGCCTTTTCTGCAGAATCCCAAGGCAGAAGTGATCTTTCCCTCCTATAAATATCCAAAGAAATGCTTCATACTTCTAGTTTATTTAACTTCATTATACTTGTTTGTGTGCTTTTATCTACTGGTAGATTGTTGCTTGCACAGGTTAGCATCTACCTTATTTTATTGTTCCTAAGACTGATTATAGTGCTTTCCTTATACACAGTAAATTCCTAAATCATGATGCTAAATATATAAGTCACTTCAGTGACCCATAGTAAACCAGACCAACTTATTATGAGTTCAAAACTCTTTGAGCCAGAGATTCTTCAACTGGCCAGTTACTAAATAAATATCAAGATGCCTAGTACTGTGTTTAGTGCCACTAGGTAAATGGTTTTAAAATTCATTTGCTAAGACCTTGGGAAACCTTACACTGAGCCTCTATGTCCTATCTGCAAACTGGGGAGTTGAGGAGGAGTAATAATATTTCCTTTGTAAGATGATTGTAGGAGTTAGAAATTATATATAGAAAAGAGCAAGTACAGAGTAACCTTATCTGTTTCATTGTAGTTATTATTCATTGTGGTAGTTATGAATTTTCAGGCTTAACTCTCAAGTGCGAGAAAACTCACATTTCTTTATTGCTCATGACATTTATGGTGTCCTCATTGATCTCTTCAATTTCCTTGGACAGAAATTGAATTTCAGTTGTATTCTAGAGATCTCTAAACAGTCCAAAGATGTGGAAAGTCTCCATGTGTTTTAGGCAGTCCTCTACATTTGGGAAAGGCTCTCTGGACTTCAGTCTACTCTGCTTATCACTAATCAACTCTTCTAAGCCCTTCTTGGCTCCTTAGGATTGAAACTCTCTAGCTGTGGTTCCCAGGATCATAATTGCTATGTTCCCTATTCCCCTTGGGCTGAGGAATCTTCCACTCCCTTAATTTGAACTTTTCTGCCCCGACTTCCTAACTATAGAAGCCTGAAGCCACGTGGGAGGGTTGTCGTGTAGGAATCTGGAAACTTCTGCTTTAGTTTCTGAAACTCAAAAGTTGAGATGTCAATGAGTCTTAGCTCAAATGTTATCTCTTTGTAGAGATCTTTCTAGAATATCCCTTCAAAAGTAGAGTCCATGCTCTATCCCAGCCAATTACCTCACCCTATTTTGTTATTTTCATAGAATTCATCACTATCTTGACTTATCATAGTCATTAATTGTCTTTGCATGCTAGGATATAGTCTCCCAAGGGGCAGAAATCTTATTCACCATTGTATCCTTAGCACTATGTCTGGCACATATCAGATGCTTGGTAAATACTTCTTAAATAAAAGAATTAATTATTCTGCCCAATTGTGAAGCTAATGGTGATGAAGTTGATGAAATAAATATGACATAGTACTTATTTTAAGGTTGCTTAAACTATTTATTTATTTATTTATTTATTTATTTATTTATTTTTTGAGACGGAGTCTCGCTCTGCCGTTCAGGCTGGAGTGCAGTGGCCGGATCTCAGCTCACTGCAAGCTCCGCCTCCCGGGTTCACGCCATTCTCCTGCCTCAGCCTCCCGAGTAGCTGGGACTACAGGCGCCCGCCACCACGCCCGGCTAGTTTTTTGTATTTTTTAGTAGAGATGGGGTTTCACCGTGTTAGTCAGGATGGTCTCGATCTCCTGACCTCGTGATCCGCCCGTCTCGGCCTCCCAAAGTGCTGGGATTACAGGCTTGAGCCACCGCGCCCGGCCGCTTAAACTATTTTGAGTTAATAATCAAGAAATAATTTGAAGACTGACCCAAGGCTTGAATGGAGAGTTTGGAGAGGTGAGGTAGTTAGTATATATATCTATATATATATAGATACACACAGACACACACACACACACACACACAAATTCATAATATATCTATATAAAGAATTCATTTATACAAATAATATATAAAATATGTAAAATGTATACAGTATACATTACATATAAATATGTATAAAATAGAAGCTTTCTACATAGTTAGAAAAAGTTCTTCAAGTTCCAGTGTTTGTATTAATAATATGAAAGGTAGATATAATATATTTATGTTTAGCAAAAGGGGACATAGATTATAAAAGCTTGAGCAATATTGGTTTAATTTTCAGTGCCACAGTGAGTTGTGAGCTAACTCCACCTGAATCACTGGAGCATTTAAAAAATATAGAATCAAGGGCACTACCCATAGAGGTCCTGGTTCTGTGAACTGGGATGAGACTCAGAAATCTGTATTTTGAAAATAGATTCTCTAGATGATTCTGCTTCTTAACCAAACTTGGGAGCCAGTGATTGACGTGGAAAGTCTATGGAAAGGAAAGAAAAGGAAAGTGAATTTAAAGATGGATATCTTTGTGGATGATGTAGAACTTCAGCTCAAACACTGTGCTCAGTGGAGAATTTTTAATGAAACCACAGACCACTGCTGACCCCAAAATTCAAAATTCACACTTTATCCCCAGTGCTTGAGGTGAATGGTGGTGCTTCAGTTTTTTACTTTCTTTTTTTTCTGGTTTTATTTAAACACAATACTTTTATTATGAAAAAGTTCAGTTATATACGAAGTAAGAAAGCACAATGAACCCCTGTGCCTTTTTAGATGAATGTGTCACCCAGCTTCAATAATGGTCAATTCTTGGCCAACTTCATATGTGCTGCTCTTGCTAACCCCCCTACCTCTTGATTATTTTGAAGAAAATCCAAGACTTGATATCATTTCTTCCATTAACGTTTCAATCTGAAAAATAAGGACTCCTAAAAAACATAATCTCAGCCAGGCACGATGACTCAGGCGTGTAATCAAAGCACTTTGGGAGGCCGAGGTCGGTGGATCACTTGAGGTCCATAGTTGGAGACCAGCCTGGCCAACATGATGAAACCCCATCTCTACAAAAAATACAAAAATTAGCCGGTCTGGTGGCACATGGCAGTAGTCCCAGCGACTCGGGAGGCTGAGGCATGAGAATTGCTTGAACCCGGGAGGCAGAGGTTTCAGTGAGCCAAGATTGCACCACTGCACTCCAGCCTGGATGACAGAGCGAGACTCTGTCCCAAAACAAAAACAAAAACAAAAAAACAAAAACAAAAAGCCAAAACCCAGAAAACAAACAAAAACAAAAAACATAATCTCAATACAATCATTATACTAAAATAATTAATAATTTCTTAATTTTTTCAAGTATTACTCTATGTTAAAATTTTCTCAGTTGCTACAGAAATGCTTTCTCACAATTTGTTTTCATAATTAGTTTGACTTATGATGAAAATAAGACTCATATATTTTGTTTAATAGGTCTCTTAAGCCTCCTTTGATCTAAGGTTTTCTTTCTTTCTTTGCAACTTATTTGTTGAAAAATCTGGTCACTTTGTCAGTAGAGTTTCTCGTAGTCTAAATTTTGCTAATTTTATTTCTGTGGTGTCATTAAAAGCATTTTTTTCTATCCTGTGTATATTCTATAAATTGATAACCAGATTTAAAAGCTTACTCAGATTAAGATTTGATTTGTTTTCCACATTATTTCATGGATGGCGGTTATTATTTATATCAAGGAGCATATACCTTATTGTCCCTCTTTTTGTCATGATAGTAGCAACTGGTTTCTCAGGAAAAGTGGGTTAAATGCTCAATTCTTTCATTTTTTTTGCCTGTTTCTTGGCATTCTCCAAAAGTGAGCAATGAGTTGTTTTGTTATTGTTGTTGTTGTTTCTTTTTTTTAGACAGAGTCTTGCTCTGTTGCCCAGGCTGGAGTGCAGTGGCGAGACCTTGGCTCACTGCAGCCTCCACCTCCTGGGTTCAAGCGATTCTCTTGCCTCAGCCTCCTGAGTGGCTAGGATTACAGGCACCTGCTGCCATGCCTGGATAATTTTTTGTATTTTTAGTAGAGACGGGGTTTCACCATGTTGGCAAGGCTGATCTCGAACTTCTGACCTTGTGATCCGCCCGCCTCGGCCTCCCAAAGTGCTGGGATTACAGGTGTGAACCACTGCCACACAAACAATGAGCCACATTATTGTCTGTGTTTTGTTTTGTTTTGTTTTGAGATGGAGTTTCACTCTTGTTATCCAGGCTGGAGTGCAATGGCACGATCTCGGCTCACCGCAATCTCTGCTTCCCAGGTTCAAGTGATTCTCCTGCCTCAGCCTCCCTAGTAGCTGGGATTACAGGCATGTGCTACCATGCCTGGCTAATTTTTTATTTTTAGTAGAGACGGGGTTTCTCCATGTTGGTCAGGCTGATCTCGAACTCCCAAACTCAGGTAATCTGCCCGCCTCAGCCTCCCAAAGTGCTGGGATTACAGGCATGAGCCACCGCGCCCGGCCCCACATTACTGTTTTTAAATATTGGTATCAATTCACATATTTGTTGTGTTTCAATCTATTGCAGTTGTTATTTTTAGTCCTCATTTTTCTTTACAATTGTGTAGTTCTTCATTGTGCAGATGTACCTTGCTGGGTCATAGCCGAGTTCAGCAAATATTTTCTCTAAAGAACCAGATAATAACATATTTGTCACAGTTTTTTTTTTTTCTATAATTGTTTAAAATGTAAAACCACTCTCAACTTCCAGGCTGTATAGAAACAGGCTTGGAGATTTGGCCCATGCACTGTGGTTTGCTGACCACTAAACCAGTTCTCTGTTGATAGCTATTTGGTTTGTTTGCAGACTTTTACTGTAATAAATTGTGCTGTAACACATAATTTCCTGCATACATCTTTTTCTATTTTTGCCATTGGAATGGACTCCTAGAAGTGAGATTACTGAGTCAAAGGGTAAATGCTTATTAGTTTTGCTAGATAGTGTCAATCTCTTCTCAATGGGTTTGTTCTGTTTTGTACCAGCAATGTATGAGAATGTTTCCTCCAACCTTGCCAAAAGAGTGGATTATTGAACTTTTAGATTTTTTTTTACCGTTCTGAGTGAATAGCATATATAATCTTAATTTGCATTTATTTTATTATTAGTAAGATTAAGTCTCTTTTCATATGGACTGAGAGCCATTTACATTACTTTTTGGTGGAATATCTCTTTATAGCTCTTGCCCAGTTTACTATAATTAATTGACCTATTTTTTCCTCTATTTTTATAATATTAACTCGTTATCCCTGCAAAAAGTGGCAAGTATTTTTCTCTGGGTTTAAAAAATTTTAAATTAAGAATTTTTTGCTGTATAGTTTTTATAATTTTAATTTGTATGTCAAGTTTATCTAACTTTTCTCTTATTGCGTCTAGATTTTGAGTCATAGGAAAGTGTTTCCTACTCCCAAGTTCAACCATTTTTAAAATAGTACTGATATAGTAGTAGTCTTACATTTATTGTATCTTTTTTTTTTTTTTTGAGACTGAATCTCACTCTATTGTCCAGGCTGGAGTGCAGTGGTGAAATCATGGTTCACTGAAATCTCCACCTCCTGGGTTCAAGTGATACTCCTGCTTCAGCTGGGACTACAGGTGTGCACCATCACACCTGACTAATTTTTGTATTTTTAGTAGAGACAGGGTTTCGGCATGTTGGCCAGGCTGGTCTCAAACTCCTGGCCTCAAGCAATCTGCCTGCATTCGCTTCCCAAAGTTATGGGATTACAGGCATGAGCCACTGTGCCTGGTCATAGTCTTACATTTAAATCTGACACATTTGGAATTTATATTGGTATATGGAGTGAGGAATAGATCCAATTTTATCATTTTCCAGGTGACTTACCATGTATCTCAATACCACTTATTAAAACATTCATCTTTTCCCAATTAATTTCAGATGCTGAATCTGAATTAATAAAAAATATTAATTTTACACATTTCAGTTATTAAATGCTAAATTTTCATATGTGATCAGATCTATTTCTGGATTTTCTATTTGTTCCATTTGTCCTTCTGTCTATTCAAATACCAATATCACATTTTACACTTGGACACAGGGTGGGGAACATCACACACCAGGGCCTGTTGTGAGGAGGGGGAAGGGGGGAGGGATAACATTAGGAGATATACCTGGTGTAAATGACGAGTTAATGGGAGCAGCACACCAACATAGCACATGTATACATATGTAACAAATCTGCACATTGTGCACGTGTACCCTAGAACTTAAAGTATAATAAAAAATAAAACCAATACCATATTTTAAAAGTTTTATAGATTTGGAAAAACATCTTAATATCAGGCAGGGCTAGGCTTCCCCCTCCTATTTCTTATATTTTTTGGTGTTTTTCCAAATTAGTGGTATAATCAACTTCATCTTTAGGAAAATAAAAACCTGATGACATCTTATTGGCACTCACAAAGAATAAAAGTTAACTTTGTGTGCGCTGCCAACTTTTTGATGTTGGTACTTCCTTGTCTAGAATATGGAAAGACAGCCTTCTTATTTGTTCAAGTCTGCTTCTGTGTTTTTCAGAAATATTTTTTACTTTTTCTCATGTGGATTTTACTTAGGTGTTATTATTACTGTAATAATAATAATAGTTATTGTCCTTGTAAACAGGCTTTTCCCCTTCCAATGATGGCTTTGAATTGGATTTTGCTTATTCATATATCCATTTTTTACTTTTAATCTTTCGTAATTTGTTTGTTTTGCATGTGTCTCTCAGATGTGTTGAATTTTGGTTTGCTAGCAAACCTAAACATTTTTTATGGATTTGTTATGCCCATTTATATTTATTGATATGATTGAGAGCTTTGATCTCAGTTGTGTTATATTGTTTTATTTTATGTGATGTGGGGTGTGTGTACATCAATAATGTTTCCCTATGGGTTTATTTTATTGCTTTCTTTTTTCTTTTTCTTTTCTTTCCTTTTTCTTCTTGATAGATCAGCATTTAGGAAGATCTGGATGCTCTGTCTAATGGTTACCCTTATTATACCTTTATACAAAACATTTATCTGTTTTGGATAGTGTCTGGTACTTCCCTACTATAAGTAATATCGAAGTTGGCCAGCAATCCCTTCTTTCCTTTCTCTCCTCTCTCTCAGACCATCTAATATAATTTGATGCTGATGTAATATCATTTTGCTGCAGTTAATACCTGTAAGCCATCTCCTGAGGTGCTGGAGTGTAGCCATAGGGACTTTTTCTTGGGTGCCTTCAACCCTGGGTTGGAAGAGGCGTATTGGGCACTTTGCTGATTTGAATATAAGTCTTTTCTAAGTAGGCCTGGTAGACTTCAGAATCCCTGACTCAGTTGGTTCTCTCTCTTCTAAAGACTTGCTTCTGACCTTCTGTGAGCTTTTCTGGCACTCTATTTCCTCCAGACTTTTGTCTTATTCATCCCTCATAGAATCAGAACATACGTGCTTGGTTGTCCTGAACTACAGAGGGCCCTAGGGAAAGCTGTGCTATCCTGGGTTTCATAGCTGTGTGAGGTACATATTCTAAAAAAAGTTTTAGAATTCAAATAAAATTGGATGTCAGTAATGAAAATTTATATAACTCAAAGCTAGAAGAAAAATTCTGCATTCAGTGGAAAGATCAAGATTCCTTTAAAGTCAGGGAATTGATGGTGATGGGTCGCATTTTCTATCAGTCCTTTTGTGTGTTTTTATTGGATCTTTTATTGCTCAGGGATTTTATGTTTTGAGATGAGGTAGAAGCCAATGAAGTTGTCACTTGTTTCTAATTTTTGGTTCTTTTAATGAATGAAATCAAGGCTGTCTCCTTCTTAGCAGTCTCCTCTCCTTTCACATTTTCTGTTACATGATGAAGAGATGAGAGAGACAGAAGGTGGCTATACAGGAGGAAATAGGCTCTCATCATTTGAAGTGGCTGTTTTTTTTTCCCACAAGCTCTGTGGGGAATTCTGAGCATTAGCTTCAAAAAAGCCATTCATTATGTCAAAGCTGCGCTTAGATTTGGCTTGTTGGGATTCGTTTTGCGAATGCCAGCACTGGTAATGGGAACCGTTGATTCCGAAGATGGAGGAAGGGTGAAGTAATGGCCCCCAAATTACAGCCTCGGTCTATTCAAACCTTTCTAATGGGTGAGAATTCTGAATCCTCTCTTTAACCCTGCTGTGAAAAATGATGCTGATATGACCCTTTTCAGTATTTCCCCCTTCTATATCATTCCAGACTAGCTTTTTGTGCTTCAGTGATACAAATTTAGAGAAAATTGGGAGGAGAACAAGGGCAAGAGGGGATGTTCTAGGGCTTGGTGACAAGTATTTTGAGGATTTTGACAAATGAGCCATGGAAGAAGTGTGTGAAGGAAGTAGAGAAGAAAGAAAAGTGAAAATTTAAAATAGAGTATGTCTGAGCTAATTGGTATTCCATTCAAGGCATTTGAAAATAAAGTAAAGCACTTGGGCAGTTTTGCCATTATTATAATTTTTTGTTTCTGGATTGCGGTTCTTTTTTATTTCTGCACTGTAGTTCCTTGATTGTGTTAACATTCCAAAGCTAGTCCTCATGGGTGATATTTTATAAGGTTACACTTGCGTTTCTTGGTATGATAACTAGATTTCTGGTTTCTTGTAGAACATTTTCCTAAGTCCAGCAGGGAGAATAGGTTATATCTTACATAGCAACTCTAATTAAGTGGTGCAGCTTCTGTAGTTTGGCATTGAAAAGGAATAAGAAACTCCATGTGCGTTTCAGTGGGAAAGAACATTCTAATTGATTAATGACGTCTGCTGTGGGTGTCAAATGCTGGTGAATGGTTTATATGCCAAAGACTCTGCCACAGCTGCTGGAAAACATTATTCTTGCCTTTTCTTGTAACATACAGCTAAAGTGACAGAGAAGACAAGCAGAATATGCAAACATCCAAAACTGCTGTTGACAACTGCTCTTTGTTGTCAAAACTAAGTGGCAGAATAATACCAAGTTTAACAGAGCAGAAGGGAGTGAGCTAATTAATACAGGAAAAGTTTTAATGCAGAGAATTAATCTAGGACTGGACTCTGGAAAAAGAACAATTGACCTGGATTTCAGTACTCTATTGGACCTAAAAGTTTTGTTGGGGTTCTGAGCACAGCATGGACTGACTAGGTTCAAAAAGTCAAGCACTTTGCCTTGCGAACCATTTATATTAACTACATCCATTGCCTGAAATCTGTATAGCAATAGTTTTTAACCCCCTCTTCCTTAATTCATTCCATCATTTTATTAAAGAGTTTGGCTCAAAGACAGATTTTCTGAGAGGAACATTTTTGTCATTATAGGAATTTGGTTTGTTAATAATAGCTTCCATTTCTGGGCTAAATGTTTGCATACATTAGCTTATTGAATACCTATGAAAATCTTGTGAAATCAATATCATTATCCCCATTTTATGCTGAAACAACTGATGCTCAGAGAGGTTATGTAGCTAACCTGGGTATACATTTAGTAAATTAAGATCTCACTGTTGTAACTTGCAAAGCTTGGGCTTTTAGTCATACACTGTGCTGCTAATTTATTTACTTGTTTGCTTATTCATTATTTCTAATACATCTTAGGAACTTGGGAGCATTTTAGTTGTTTTCTAGATCCAGCTGCTGAGATCAGGCTGCACCATGCATCAGTTGTAAAGATCCTGGAGGTGAGTCCAACTCCTTAGAGTATGCAGAACCAAAAAAGACAGAGAGAGATTGGGAGCGAGGAGATTGGGGTCAAGATGTGAATCTGCTTAGGTGGAGGTGGAGAGGGAGAATGAATGGAGATGAATTACAGTAGTGAAGAGGCTAAGGCAATAGAGTGGGAGTGTTAAGTTCTCTAGTTTGTTTTTAATTTAACCAGTATGTCTTGAGCACTCACCGTGTGCCAGGCAACATGCTAAAAACCAGGGATACAAACCAGCAAACGCAGGATCCATCCCTGCCTTCATGGCTGATATGGTTTGATGTTTGTGCCCTCCAAATCTCATGTGGAAATTTGATCCCCAGTGTTAAAGATGGGGCCGAGTGGGGAGGTGTCTGTGTCATGGGGATGGATCTATCATGAATGGCTTGGTGCCATTCTCATAAGATTGAGTGAGTTCTCATTCTTTGTCTCTGTGAAATCTTACTGTTGAAAAGAGCCTGGCACCTTCCTCCCCTCTCTCTCATTTCCTTTCTCTCCACGTGACACACCCGCTCCCTCTTTGCCTTCTGCTGTGAATGGAAGTTTCCTAAGGCCCTCACCAGAAGCAGATGCTGATGCCATGTTTCTGGGACAGGTGGCAGAAGTGCAAGCCAAATAAACCTCTTTTCTTTATAAATTACCCAGCCTCAGATATTTCTTTTTTTTATTTTTATTTTTATTTTTATTTTTAAAATTTATTTATTATTATTATACTTTAAGTTGTAGGGTACATGTGCATAACGTGCAGGTTTGTTACATATGTATACTTGTGCCATGTTGCTGTGCTGCACCCATCAACTCGTCATTTACATCAGGTATAACTCCCAGTGCAATCCCTCCCCCCTCCCCCCTCCCCATGATAGGCCCCGGTGTGTGATGTTCCCCTTCCTGAGTCCGAGTGATCTCATTGTTCAGTTCCCACCTATGAGTGAGAACATGCGGTGTTTGGTTTTCTGTTCTTGTGATAGTTTGCTAAGAATGATGGATTCCAGCTGCATCCAAGTCCCTACAAAGGACTCAAACTCATCCTTTTTTATGGCTGCATAGTATTCCATGATATTTCTTTATAGTGACACAAAATGGACTAAGACAGTGGGCTTATAGACTAACGAACACGTATGATTAATCAATTAACCTCTCAAATAAATAGAAAATGAAACTGTAGTAAGTGGGCATAATAGTCCAAGCTTAATGTAAGTTCGCTGCAGGGGAACGTGGTGCTGTGAGAGGCTCTAAGATGGCGATTTGATATTATCAAGGGTCAGGAAAGACTTCTCCGAGGAAGATGATGGTTTATCCCGGATCAGAATAATGAGTTGATTTGGTAAAGAGAGTGGGAGAAGAATTACCAAGAGAGACTAGCATGTGAAAATCATGGGAGGATAGTGTGAAGGAAGCCCGTGTGGCCAGAAAAGAGAGACAGGCTACTGGAGAGATAGGCAGGAGGCAGACATGCATGGTCATGGAACACGTTCCAGGTGCTGGCCATTATCCTAATAACTGTAGATATCTGCTGAGGATTTTAAACATAAAATGGCATGACTTGGTTTAAATTTGAATCAGATCCCTTGAGCCATAATGAGAAACAGACTGGAAGGTGGCAAGAACAGAAGCAAGTAGTTCAGTTTGAAGGCTGACACAGTCGAATCTATGTCTAGAAGCACTGATTGCCTCCCAAGATGACCAGTTAACAGGAGTTTTGCAGTTTCTCTGGGTTGGTAGCACTGGGATAAAGGCCCCTGGTTTATCTGGACAGGGGAATATAAACCTACCATGTGGTAGAGTTCATTAATTAAGAACACCTACTTTGGACACACCTGTGTTTGCCTTTTATTGATATCTTGGTTGCAATGACCATTACTGTTGATTTATAGCCAACAACCTGAGGAAAACAAAGAGTCAATCTGCTATTTGTTTTCTCATCCAATATTGTTTCCTATCCAATAATCTGAAACCAATATTTTTTTCAGCATCATCCTGCCTCCATGTGGCCCAATTAGTTTAATGATAATTCTATACCTTTTCCTAAGCAATTGGTTTAGGAATGGCTATGTCACATATTCTGAGTCCAGAAGACATGAAAGAAGCTGGGGAGCACTGGGATGTGTGTCTGAGGAAAGTTTCTGTCTTATAAAAGAAATCCACAGGAACTGACTCTAGATATGATACCTGAAACCACTGCAGCCTGTGAAAGGGGGAGCTGAGAAACAGAATAGAACTTTGGACCTTAACAGGATGCTTAAGCTATTACTCAAGCAAATCAATCATCTCCAGGGCTCGCTCTGCCTCTAATAAGCTTTCTGTTACGTGGGATAATAAAGTCTTTAGTTTGAACTTAGGTTTTTCTGATATGCAGATGAAAGTGTTGAAACCAATAAACCAGCTGTGTGGACCTGGGAAAGCCGATTACAGTCTTTGAGCCACTTTCCTTGTCTGTAATGTAGGTAATAGTTGTACTTGTTGCATTGAAATAGGGTTGTGAGGATTATATTATATAATATACCTTATGTGCTTAGCCCAGTGCCCAACAAAGAGTTGTTCAATAAATTGTTGCTATGGAGATGAATAATAATCCTTTCTCATATTTTAGATCAGTGAGGATGGACTCTGATTACATATGGCTATGTGTCTACAGGTCATATACTAGCCAACTGTTTGGAAGCAAATAAACAGCTATACTGTCTTTTTTTTTTTTAAATCTAGGTTTATATTGGGTATCTATAGGGACATGCAAATGTACCTCTAGACTGCCTGGATATCTTTTTTTTTTTTTTTTTTAACCACCTTCATAATCTGTTTCAATATAATCAATTAGATTGGTTATGCAGATGATTCAATTTGGTCATTAGGTTGTCAGAAAACACCAGCTGGGTGATTACTGGAGCCAAAATCTTCTCTTTGGCTGTGGCCTACCTGTCTTTTGTTGAAGGATTTCACACATATGACACCACTGTGTAGGGATTGTTTTGGCAATACACATTCACTTACTCTGTCACAGGGGAACACTGAATCTTTGATATTTCTTGAATGTGCAGATCAATAGCCTAGTTCTTCTTTCCTGAAATCCTAATGTGACTTTTGGACCACTGACAACGTTTCATAAGTTAGGTTGACACTCCCAAAATGAATTGGATAATTCAAAGCCAAAACTTGCTTTTATACGTCAAGTCTGAAATACTTGTTTTTTCTTTTTGTCTCTACCTGAACTCACTGGGTGACTTCTAGAATTGTGCTTTCTTTTGAATATTCTCCTAAAGCCACATACACTCAGCGGCTGAGGTTAGACACTAAGCCGGTCTACAATTACCATGTGTGTCTGCAGGACGAAAGCTAACATTTGAGTGCAAAGTATGGTGCTAGTGGGTTTATATTGATATTATTATCTTCATTTAACAGATGCAGACCTAGGATTAGAGAGTTGAAGTAACTTGCCTAAGTCACTGGTTAGCAGGTGGTAGAGCTGGAGTTTGAGCCTAGACCTGTCTTATTCCCAAGCCATACTGGAGAAGCCATTCAACATAGTAAATAGCAACATACTGCATGGTCAAAACATGAACTGCAGTGTCAAGTGCCTGTGTCAAATTGATGACTCTGTCACTCACTAAGCGTGCAATCCTAGGCAAGTTACTTAACTGCCTTGTGCCTCAGTGTCTTCACTTGTGTAATGGGAAATACCCGCATCAAAAACTTGTTGTAAGGATTAAATGAGTAAATATATATAAAGCACATAGAACAATGCATTTGAATTTATCTTGGTTTCCTTTCCTTAGTTATCAAAATATACAACTGTGTATTTTGACAATAGAGGCAGAATATTGCAGGCAGAAACTTGAATGCAGGTCTTTAAAACTATAAAGCCATTGTGTTTCCTACTATATCAGGCACAGAATGGGAGACTTTTGGGAGTTACAGAGAAAAAAACCACTAAAGGTATTATAACCCACTCAAAGGCTAATATTCATACAATCTTCTTAGACTTTTCTGGATTAGCCATGAGTGACTAGGATTTTTCTCTGCATACTGAGACTTAAAAATCAAATAGGATTTCAAATAAAATTTCAGATAAGATGCATATATATATGTATTCGCTAGAGACCTCTCATTCCGTTTTGTCTTTTGTCAGTAACAAAAACTTCTCTTTCCTTATTCATTTTAACTCCCTTATCTTTTGTCACTACAATAAGAGGTTTTAAATATCTTAAATTGGTCACGTATAACCCATTCTCTAATGACTGCATCAGTTCTGAATTGGTGTGCTATAAATAAACACAAAAACTGGAATAAATTTCATTAGCAAGTAAACATAATACATATCACAGTACAACACATAAATTTCCTTCTGTGCTTGTCAAGCAAGGACTCGAGAAATGCTTGTCTCTGCAAGCTGCACCACGACTCATAAATTGCTTCACAGAATGAGGAAATATTCAGTAAACACAGACAATTAATAACCATGTTCTCAAGGGACTAAATGGAGCTACTATACATTCCCAAAGAACTAAGGAGAAGTGCTTGTCCTTATATTGTCCTTGAGGGCCACGCCACAGGGGACTGTGAATGAGTGAGACAGGCTCAGTTTGGTGGGGGAAAGACACATATAAACTCAAAACTCACCATTTTGTGTTATATTTTGTTATATTTTGTTATATTTTGTGTTATATATATTTGTTGTTATATTTTACCTGCCTGGAACAGATGCCTCATTTTTCTGAATAGAACACTCCCAGTCTTCCTTTGGTGAAGCTAGTCTTTCCCACTGTAGCTCTGTATGATTTGGGTGGAGTAGTTGATTTACCCTTCCTGCTTCAGAGGTGGAAGCTGACCCATATCTTGAGAATCAGAAAATTCACTTCTGTTGGTCACAGTGATTGTTTCAAGGGAGGGCAAATAATCCAAGACAGACAAATAAGACTGAAATCTGGACCTTCTATTGAAACAATTAGGAAAGAAGACTCCCTTTCTGCAGACCTGCAGCCGAAGTGTTCTCTAAGTAGAAACCAACCACTTAGAATTAAGTCAACATAAAGGAGAGAAATACCTGGAGAGGAAGGAGTCAGCTGTGAAGACACCATTTGACCGTCTTGATCCAGTTATGTCTGAAGACTCTATCGCCAAACTTTTTATTAACATAAGAGAATAAATAGTACTTTCTTGTTTCAAAAAATAAAAAACAAACAAGTTTGCTATTTTTTTCTTAAGGCAGTTTGAATTGGTTTCATCAGTTACAAAAAAATGTTTCTCATTAATATGACTATGATATGAAAAGTGCCATAATAGTCATATGAACAAAAGATCTTGGCATCCAGGGTGGGGAGACTAAGGAGTGCCATTCGAATTGAGCTTTGAAGGATATATAGAATTTCACAAGTGGAGTAAGGTAGGGAAAGCCACTTCAGAGAAGAAGAACAGCATGTACAAAAAGAATCAACATTTCAGGGAGTATGAAAAATTTGGGGTGACCAGGGCATAGTGTTATGGTGGCGAGTGATAAGAGGAATGGCTGGAGAGATGGGCTAGAGCCCAGTTATGCATTGCACACCATACTAGGCATTATATACCATGCTAGGGAACATACATATAAGAGCAGTGTGAGCCATACATATGTAGCATATATACACTATGGAATATTATGCAGCCGTAAAAAAGGATGGGTTCATGTCCTTCGTAGGGACATGGATGAAGCTGGAAACCATCATTCTCAGCAAACTATTGCAAGGACAAAAAACCAAACACTGCATGTTCTCATTCATAAGTGGGAATTGAACAATGAGAACACTTGGACACAGGAAGGGGAACATCACACACTGGGGCCTGTTGTGGGGTGGGGAGAGGGGGGAGGGATAGCATTAGGAGATATACCTAATGTAAATGATGAGTTAATGGGTGCAGCACACCAACCTGGCACATGGACACATATGTAACAAACCTGCAGGTTGTGCACATGTACCCTAGCACTTAAAGTATAATAAAAAGTAAAAAATAAAAAATAAAAAACAGCACTGTGAGCCATAGGAGAAATGATGTGATTAGATGTGAGTGTTGAATTACTGACTATGGTGGCAGAATGGGGAATGGGTTGAAGTATGGAGACCTGTAAGCAGAAAAGTTGACTTGGAGGCTCTGGCATTGAGTAAGGTCAGTAAATATATGGCATAATTGCTGTCTTTCCCAATCCTGGATCTAACGCACACTGCTAATTGACCACCCCCCTTTCCAATTTAGTATTCTCAGCACAGTGTTCCAGACAGTGACTATCAATAATTTGTCGATTCTGCTGCTCACACGGAAATCTACCTGCTCTTCCAGACCATTCAGTAAGTAGTTGACATGGATGCCATAATGGGACTGAAACTCTCTTGCGTTGACTCTTGCTTTCGATTCTTGGGTTGTATTGCAGAGTTAAAACTCTTCTTTTTTAACTTGTAGAAGTAAATAGGTGAGTGTTTGCTGAGCAGAAAAAAAATATTTTGAGTGAAATCTCAATCTCTAAGAGAGACTTCAACTTTCCTTCTTCTCTCAATGCAAGCAACAGCCCTACTCCAGCCATCAAAACAAAGTTGATGGACTCCATGGGGGCCAGTGTCTAGCTCAAGCTACTTTTAATGGGATAGGAAGCATGTGCATTTCCTTGAGGTCACAGCTTTAAATCTGACCTGTGGCCATAAGAAACACCTTCTGACAGCTCCTTGGCAGCTGCTGTGAAATGAGATATGGATCTCAGGACCATTCATTGTAGCAGGAGTCCACTTCAGCAAAGCTGTGCTGGAGTTACTGCTGGAGAGGGAGTGCTAAACTGAAAGGAAAAGGTATAAATGGAGACAGAGCTACTCTATCCACCTGTCAAAGTGGTTTTGCCAGAGCCACCTTGAAGCCCATTGGGTTAAAGGCTACAGTGAGAGCTTTCACTGGAGAAAGAACAATGTTGGGCAGTGGGGGGTGCATTCCTTTGCTGGCTCAAAGAGTTAGATTAAAAAAGCAGGAGCTTTAGAGTTGAGAAGTGGCCCACCCCACAGATAGCAGAGAGGAGCTGTATTCCTCAGATCTGTCAGATAAAGGATATTTAAAGTCATATACAATTTGCATTTCAATTCAAGAAGAGAAATTCCTCATTTGGAGGGCAACAGGAGCCAGGAAGAAAGAAACCTGGTTCTTGGGTTCTAAGGTTCAGATGGCCTTCTTCATTCTACTTCTTGGTATAGTCTTGTTCTTGCTTGCTCAAATGGAAAGGAGAATGCACAATTATTTTTTAGAATCCAAGGTTTTACAACAAAGTAGATCCAAAGCAGATAAACAATTGAGGATTTCAGATTTCAAAAGCCTGTATCAGTTTTCAAAAATTCAGAGAAGAAAACCTGGACACAGTAGTGTGTATAAAAAGAATTATCACCTACCAAGGAACAACAATTTGCCAGCACTTCCTCTATACGACTTATTTACATTCTTCAATATTTCCTTCATTTTACTTTACAGAAGTAAGTTACTCAGCTTACACATCTAGCAAATGATGAAGCCTGGATTTAATGACACATCTATCTAATTCCCTTTTTTTTTTTTTTTTTTTTGAGATGGAGTCTTGCTCTGTCGCCCAGGCTGGAGTACAGTGGCGCGGTCTCAGCTCACTGCAACCTCTGCCTCCTGGGTTCACGCCATTCTCCTGCCTCAGCCTCCCGAGTAGCTGGGACTGCAGGCGCCTGCCACCACGCCTGGCTAATTTTTTGTATTTTTAGTGGAGACGGGGTTTCACCGTGTTAGCCAGGATGGTCTCGATCTCATGACCTCATATCCACCCGCCTCGGCCTCCCAAAGTCCTGGGATTACAGGTGTGAGTCACCGCGACCGGCCCACATCTATATAATTTCTAGACCATTGTTGTTTCGTTGTACCTTGATATATTCTGGTATAGAAAATGCCTTGAGGAACAGATGTCCCTAGCCAGGATGAAATAGAATGACCTAAAAATCTCTAAAAATAATGATAATGGGCGCACTGCTGAACACATGATTGGAATCTCTTCAATTAATCCTCAGAATAACACTATGCTTTGGGTTCTATTACTTGCCAGTTTTACAAATGAGGAAATTTAGAGATGCTGGTTGACTGGCCTAAGGCCTCCCAGACATTCAGTAATGAAGTTGGGGTTAGGATTCAGATCTACCTTGCTTTCAAGACCCATCCTCCTAATCACTAATGCTGGTGTGGCACATATTAATAAAGACTTATTAATGGAGGCACATTAGATTATTTTAGAGGGTGTATAAAAAAATACTTTTTATAAGTAGTTGTTTCACTACCAAATTCACTCTTTCACTTTTAAATTCTACATGAATGTCCACAGCCAGTATAAGTCCCTTCCTCCGTGAAGCTTCCCTCTGAATTCTGCGGCCTTACTGCTTGTACCACAAAACTGGACTTTTTACATGAATATCTGGTGGTAATATGTCGTTATTGTTTCTCTTCAATTGTGACCAGAGATAGCAAAAATATCTCAAATCATGTCCTAACTTTGAAAGATGGATAGCAGCTACTGAAGTGCTGTGCTGGAAAGGAATTTGAGGTTGCACGTGAGCTTAGTAGGAAAGGACACCATGATCGATACTAATGTCTGTCTTGGGGCAGGTGAGGTGAGAAGAGGCCTGTGTGCTGCACATTTGTCATTCTTGTGCCTTGGTTCTCCAGCTTGCAGGTAACTCTTTGAGAAAATGATCCATGGCTGCTTCATACACTGCACTTCCCTCAGCATGTCACATATCTATAGATTCACTGATCCTGTCTCTCATTTCTTTTGAAGACCATTTCTGAAATTCCATGAGAATCAGAAGCCATTCAGTGAGTCTTCTGTGAATAATAATAATTTAAAAAACATAAAAAAAGAATGAGAAGCCATTATATTTTCACTGTCGATTACAGGTGTAGAATCTGTACTTCTGGTTTGAAGACTGTCTTGGTCCATCTTCTGTTGCTTATCACAGAAACCTGAAACTGGGTAATTTATAAAGAAAAAGAAATTTATTTCTTAAGTTATGGAGGCTGAGAAGTCAAAGGGTGAGAGGCAGCATCTGGTAAGAGCCTTTTTGCTGTTGGTGACTCTATAGAGTCCCAAGGTGGCTCAGAGAATTACAGACAAGGGGGCTGAGCCTGTTCACATGCTAGCTCAGGTTTCTCTTCCTCTTCTCATAAAGCCACCAATTCCCCTCCTATGACAACCCATTAATCCATTAACCCATTAATCCATGAGTGAATTAATCCATTAATGAGGACAAAGCCCTCATGAGCCAATCGCCTCTTCACAACCCTACCTCTCAATACTGCCACACTGGGGTTGAAGTTTCAACATGAGTTTTGAAGGCGTCATTCAAACTATAACAAAGACAAAATAGCTGCTTACCGAAGAGCATTGCCTTTTCCTTTCTCCCTACACTGTAATCCAGTAAGTACTGAACAGGAGACTTAAGGATGTGGGAGAGAAGCCAAGAAATGGAATGGATCAGTAAAGCAATGCGTTTGGCCAAAATGAGCTTCCACAATAACATTTGGGAGACAGTTTTTCTCCTATGCGAATCCAGTCTTAGTCAATCATTTTGTTCCTTTGATCTCATGTCTCTCTGACTTTCTCTATGATTTTATTACTTGTTGCCAAAGAACGGATGGCTGATAGCTAGGAATGATTGGTCCATGGTCTCTGCTTGAGATTTCACCAGCATCATGTTAGGGTGAAAAACAGCAGCTGTCAAGATCTGTTCACAGTGGGCTATTGATCTAGACAAGTGCCTGCATTGGACTCAGAGATATCAAATTATAGCCGGGGAATAATGATCTGGAAACAGAATCCTGTATATTCATCTAGCTTAGGCATTTCTTGACAAAACTATGCAGTAAGCAGAGTGCCAATTCAGGCTCTGCTCATCTCTCCTTTGGCCATGCTCTGTTTATTCTTTACACTGTTCTGAGATGTTTATTATCTCCAGGGCAGGGCCCTCTTTTCTTGAGAAAATATAATCTGTTTTTTATATTATTTCCTCAATTCTAACTCACCCAGCAGCATTCTGGGTCACATTCCTTCAGAACCTTTTCTCTTAGCTTGTTGACTACATGCTGTTTAGAATAAGTTATCCTCAGGCGGCTAATGCATTTTCCCTTCTAAATGGCACTTGCAAGCATAACGCGCTTTTTTAAAAAATGGCTTGTTTGTTTTTAACATCCTGGAATCATGTCCATGGTGTGAATCTCAGGCATTGGGACAGGCCAGTGGAGGAAGTACCTTTGGTTTAGAGGTTTTCACTGAATCATACAGTGACGGGGCCATTCTTCTATTTGAATGCTTCCAGGCAGTGGATCTCAACCAGCATCCCTAGCAGAAGTGAGCTGTCAAACGATTAACAATAATGTGTGAACTGATTTTTGCTGTAACTGAGGCTTCATATGGGTAAACTCACATCTGTTCTAATTTATAGTTAAGTGGATCATGCCATGCTGCACAGAGTTGAGTAAGACTTGGCGCAAATAAAAAATACATAGCGTACCATTAAGCTGGTGCCAAAAGAGACCGTATACTTACTGAAACGTAAGGAAAAGCAGGCCTTGTATACATATATGAAAGTCAAAGTTAAGGCAGACAATGCTTTTACTCAGACATTTGTTGGAAATCACTATTCTAGAGTGTTTTGTACCTTTTTCTATTTCCAGAGACTAGCTTGATGCCTGACATAAC
The DNA here is from genome assembly GCF_024542745.1 of Macaca thibetana thibetana. Taxonomy (NCBI): domain Eukaryota; kingdom Metazoa; phylum Chordata; class Mammalia; order Primates; family Cercopithecidae; genus Macaca; species Macaca thibetana. The sequence continues at coordinate 36,012,368 of NC_065583.1, forward strand.
GAAGGCATTCAAGAACTGTTTTGTAACCTAAGCAGTAAGATTGAGGCTAGCACCTGCTTTTTAACCTCATATGCCCCAGTATGAGGCAATCTTGAATTAGGTGATCCTGCACTTTCTCCAAAAAGAATAATATTTTTAAAAAAAGGTTTTGGTCCAATTGAACATACACACTTCTAAGTCTATAGATGAAGTACCATAGTTGCTGAGGTACAAATAGTATTTATTTAGTTCTTTATATATAGATACGTACCTCAAGAGGTAATATATTAATTTAGAAATACTGCTTTTCCCACTTTTATATTTTTTGAGACAATTTTATTCAAACTCTTCAGATGCATTTTTGATATCTTCTTTCTTAGAGTGCTTTTGACACTGTTCTCTCTTCTCCTATTCCTATTTCTTCTGAAGATTCATGTTGTTCAAAGGAAATGTAGGCTGTTGCCCAAAGATATTTCATAGTTGACAGTATAACACTAAATTATGCATGCAGAACCCCATTGGCACCAATAGGCCTGATGCTGGTTCTGGCGTCCATTAATTCTTTATTTCAAGAGTCCTTTTGGTGGCTTAGAAAGCACTGCTATTAGTGCTGGAGTCATCGAGTGAGTGCATTTTTTCTCAGTCTTCCCTGTCAGTAAAAGAATATGGGAATAAGCTGTCTCCTCGAATTTACTTTTGGACTTTATTCTGCCTAGAGGATTAGGAGGGGGAGCCGGGAGCTGATGTAGGAGGATCAGAACAGGAAAGAAAGACACAGTAGTGTGGTCCTGCCTTGGGCTGGATTGTGAAAATTTGGAGCATTGAGCTAGAAAAGGCTGTGGAGATGACAGAATTCAACACCTTCATAATTTAGAAAAGAAACACACAAAAAGATTAGGGAAGGCATGTTTCCCAGGATGTCTCTTCTGTTGACTCCAAAGGCCATACTCTTAACTACTGTACTGTCCTCCAGAGAAATCTGTGATTTCTGACCTTGCTCATCCTTCACTATGAATCCTTAGGCAAAAGACTTAGCCTCCATGAACCTGAGTTTCCCATTATCTTCAAAATGGAGTAATCATCCTCATGGCGATTTTGTAAGCAGAGGTGAAAATGATATACATAAAGTGCTCAATCCGTTTGACACTGTAGCTCAATATATGGTAGCTACTGTTACTATTATTAATATTAGAGTTGTGATGATTATTATTTTGCATTGTAGGTCTTTTTCTAGGCATTAAGTGCTCTCACTGTCAATATTAGATCAACGAGACAGAAAATTAACAAGGATATTCAGGACTTGAACTCAGCTCTGGACCAAGTGGACCTAACAGAAATCTACAGAACTCTCCACCCCAAATCAACAGAATATACATTCTTCTTAGCACCTCATCACACTTAGTCTAAAATTGACCACATAATTGGAAGTAGAACTCCTCAGCAAATGCAAAAAACAGAAATCATGACAAACAGTCTCTCAGACCACAGTGCTATCAAATTAGAACTCAGGATTAAGAAACTCATTCAAAACTGCACAACTATATGGAAACTGAACAACCTGCTCCCGAATGACTACTGGGTAAGTAACAAAACTAAGGCAGAAATAAAGATGTTCTTTGAAACCAATAAGAACAAAGACACAACATACCACAATCTCTGCGACACATTTAAAGCAATGCGTAAAGGGAAATTTATAGCACTAAATGTCCACAAAAGAAAGCAGGAAAGAACTAAAATTGACACCCTAATATGAAAATTAAAGAACTAGAGAAGCAAGAGCAGACAAATTCAAAAGCTAGCAGAAGACAAGAAATAACTAAAATCAGAGCAGAACTGAAGGAGATAGAGACACGAAAAACCCAAAAAATCAATGAATCCAGGAGCTGTTTTTTTTTTTTTTGAAAGTTCAACAAAATAGATAAACTGCTGGCTAGACTAATAAACAAGAAAAGAGAGAAGAATCAAATAGATGCAATAAAAAATGATAAAGGGAATATCACCACTGATCCCACAGAAATGCAAACTACCATCAGAGAATACTATAAACACTTCTATGCAAATAAACTGGAAAATCTAGAAGAAATGGATAAATTCCTGGATACATACACCCTCTCAAGACTAAACCAGGAAGAAGTCAAATTCTTGAATAGACCAATAACAAGTTCTGAAGTTGAGGCAGTAATTAATAGTCTACCAACCAAAAGACGTTCAGGACCAGATGGATTCACAGCCTAATTCTACCAGAGGAGCTGATACCGGTAATTCCTTCTGAAACTGTTCCAAACAATAGAAAAAGAGGGACTTCTCCCTAATTCATTTTATGAGGCCAGCATCATCCTGATACCAAAACCTGCTAGATACACAACAAAAAAAGAAAATTTCAGGCCAATATACCTCATAAACATCGATGTAAAAATCCTCAATAAAATACTGGCACACAGAATCCAGCAGCACATCAAAAAGCTTATCCACCATGATCAAGTCGGCTTCGACCCTGGGATGCAAGGCTGGTCCAACGTACACAAATCAATAAACTTAATCCATCACATAAAGAGAACCAATGACAAAAACTACATGATTATCTCAATAGATACAGAAAATGCCTTCGACAAAATTCAACACCCCTTAATGCTAAAAACTCTCAAAAAACTAGGTATCGATGGAACATATCTCAAAATAATAAAAGCTATTTATGACGAACCCACAGCCAATATCATACTGAGTGGGCAAAAACTGGAAGCATTCCCTTTGAAAGCGGCACAAGACAAGGATGCCCTCTCTCACCAGTCCTATTCAACACAATATTGGAAGCTCTGGCCAGGACAATAAAGCAAGAGAAAGAAATAAAGGGTATTCAAATAGGAAAAGAGAAAGTCAAATTATCTCTGTTTGCAGATGACATGATTTTATATTTAGAAAACCCCATCGTCTCAGCCCAAAATCTCCTTAAGCTAATAAGCAACTTCAGCAAAGTCTCAGAATACACAATCAATGTGCAAAAATCAAAAGCATTCCTACACACCAGTAACAGACAAACAGAGAGCCAAATCATGAGTGAACTCCCATTCACAATTGCTACTAAGAGAATTAAGTACCTAGGAATACAACTTACAAGGGATGTGAAGGACCTCTTCAAGGAGAACTACAAATTACTGCTCAAGGAAATAAGAGAGGACACAAACAAATGGAAAAACATTCCATGCTCATATATAGGAAGAATGAACATTGTGAAAATGGCCATACTGCCCAAAGCAATTTATAGATTCAATGCTATCCCCATCAAGCTACCATTGACTTTCTTCATAGAATTGGGAAAAACTACTTTAAACTTCATATGGAACCAAAAAAGAGCTTGCATAGCCAAGACTATCCTAAGCAAAAAGAACAAAGCTGGAGGCATCATGCTACCTAGCTTCAAACTATACTACGAGGCTACAGTAACCAAAACAGTACAGTAGTGGTACCAAAACAGATATTTTGACCAATGGAACAGAACAGAGGTGTCAGAAATAATACCACACATCTACAAGCATCTGATCTTTGAGAAACCTGACATAAACAAGCAATGGGGAAAGGATTCCCTATTTAATAAATGATGTTCAAAAAACTGGCTAGCCATATGCAGAAAACTGAAACTAGACACCTTCCTTACACCTTATACAAACATCAATTTAAGATGGATTAAAGACTTAAACATAAGACCTAAAACCATAAAAATCCTAGAAGAAAACCTAGGCAATACCATTCAGGACATAGGCATGGGCAAAGACTTCATGGCTAAATCACCAAAAGCAATGGCAACAATAGCCAAATTGACAAATGAGATCTAATTAAATCATAGAGCTTCGACACAGCAAAAAGAAACTATTACCAGAGTAAACAGGCAACCTACAGAATGGGAGAACATTTCTGCAATCTATCCATCTGACAAAGGGCTAATATCCAGAACCTACAAAGCACTTAAAGAAATTTATATGTAAAAAACAACCCCTTCAAAAAGTGGGCTAGGATGTCAACAGACACTTCTAAAAAGAAGACATTTATTCAGCCAATAAGCAAATGAAAAAAACTTCATTATCACTGGTCATTAGAGAAATGCAAACCAAAACCACAATGAGATACCATCTCATGTCAGTTAGAATGACAATCATTAAAAGGTCAGGAAACAACAGATGCTGGAGAGGATGTGGAGAAATAGGAACACTTTTACACTGTTGGTGGGGGTGTAAATTAGTTCAACCATTGTGGAAGACAGTGTGTTGATTCCTCAAAGATCTAGAGCTAGAAATGCAATTTGACCCAGCAATTCCATTACTGGGTATATACCCAAAGGATTATAAATCATTCTACTATAAAGATACATGCACACGTATGTTTATTGTGGCACTATTCACAATAGCAAAGACTTGGAACCAACCCAAATGTCCATCAAGGATAGACTGGATAAAGAAAATGTGGCACATATACACCATGGAATACTATGCAGCCATAAAAAAGGATGAGTTCGTGTCCTTTGTGGGGACATAGATGAAGCTGGAAACCATCATTCTCAGCAAACTATCACAAGAACAGAAAACCAAACACCATATATTCTCACTCATAAGTGGGAGCTGAACAATGAGAACACATGGACACAGGGAGGGGAACATCACACACCAGGGCCTGTCAGGGGCTGGGGAGCTGAGGGAGGGATAGCATTAGAAGAAATACCTAATGTAGAAGATTGGTTGATGGGTGCAGCAAACCACCATGGCAAGTGTATACCTATGTAACAAAACTGCATGTTCTGCACATGTACCCCAGAACTTAAAGAATAATAATAATAATAATAATAATAATGATAGAAAATCTCCATTTCTCTGTATCCTAACACAGGTATTGTCAAGTTTACATTTTTTTGTCATTAGTGTTTATGAAATGGCATCTCATTGTTGTTTTAACTTTCATGTTTCTGATATCTTAACAAAGTTTACCATCTCTTTATGATGTTAATGGCCATTTAGATTTTCTCTCTTTAAGACCTGTCTGCTTTATAGCATCATGATTTATAATCCTTTGGGTATATACCCAGTAATGGGATGACTGGGTCATATGGTATTTCTAGTTCTAGATCCTTGAGGAATCGCCATACTGTTTTCCACAATGGTTGAACCAGTTTACAATCCCACCAACAGTGTAAAAGTGTTACTATTTCTCCACATCCTCTCCAGCACCTGTTGTTTCCTGACTTTTTAGTGATTGCCATTCTAACTGGTGTGAGATGGTATCTCATTGTGGTTTTGATTTGCATTTCTCTGATGGCCAGTGATGACGATCATTTTTTCATGTGCCTGTTTGCTGTATGCATGTCTTCTTTTGAGAAATGTCTATTCATATCCTTTGCCCACTTTTTGATGGGGTCGTTTGTTTTTTTCTCGTAAATTTGTTTGAGTTCTTTGTAGGTTCTGGATATTAGCCCTTTGTCAGATGAGTAGATTGCAAAAATTTTCTCCCATTCTGTAGGTTGCCTGTTCACTCTGATGGTAGTTTCTTTTGCTGTGCAGAAGCACTTTAGTTTAATTAGATCCCATTTGTCAATTATGGCTTTTGTTGCCATTGCTTTTGGTGTTTTAGATATGAAGTCCTTGCCCATGGAGACACGTGCACATGTATGTTTATTGCAGCACTATTCATAATAGCAAAGACTTGGAATCAACCCAAATGTCCATCAGTGACAGACTGGATTAAGAAAAAGTGGCACATATACACCATGGAATACTATGCAGCCATAAAAAAGGATGAGTTCATATCCTTTGCAGGGACATGGATGCAGCTGGAAACCATCATTCTCAGCAAACTATCGCAAGAACACAAAACCAAACACCGCATGTTCTCACTCATAGGTGGGAATTGAACAATGAGATCACTTGGACTCTGGAAGGGGAACATCACACACTGGGGCCTATTATTGGGAGGGGAGAGAGGGGAGGGATTGCATTGGGAGTTATACCTGATGTAAATGATGAGTTGATGGGTGCTGATGAGTTGATGGGTGCAGCACAGCAACATGGCACAAGTATACATATGTAACAAACCTGCACGTTGTGCACACGTATCCTAGAACTTAAAGGATAATAATAATAAAAAAAAAGATAAAAAGAAAAAGACAAAGAAAGATTTAAAAGTGGGGGAAGGGGCGGAGCAAGATGGCCGAATAGGAGCAGCTCCAGTCTCCAACTCCCAGCGCGAGCAACACAGAAGACCGGTGATTTCTGCATTTTCAACTGAGGTACTGGGTTCATCTCACTGGGGAGTGCCGGACGATCGGTGCTGGTCAGCTGCTGCAGCCCGACCAGCGAGAGCTGAAGCAGGGCGAGGCATCGCCCCACCTGGGAAGCGCAAGGGGGAAGGGAATCCCCTTTCCTAGCCAGGGGAACTGAGACACACAACACCTGGAAAATCGGGTAACTCCCACCCCAATACTGCGCTTTAAGCAAACAGGCACACCAGGAGATCATATCCCACACCTGGCCGGGAGGGTCCCACACCCACGGAGCCTCCCTCATTGCTAGCGCAGCAGTCTGTGATCTACCGGCAAGGCAGCAGTGAGGCTGGGGGAGGGGCGCCCGCCATTGCTGAGGCTTAAGTAGGTAAACAAAGCTGCTGGGAAGCTCGAACTGGGTGGAGCTCACAGCAGCTCAAGGAAACCTGCCTGTCTCTGTAGACTCCACCTCTGGGGACAGGGCACAGTAAACTAAACAAACGCAACAGACACCTCTGCAGACGCAAACGACTCTGTCTGACAGCTTTGAAGAGAGCAGTGGGTCTCCCAACACGGAGGTTGAGATCTGAGAAGGGACAGACTCCCTGCTCAAGTGGGTCCCTGACCCCTGAGTAGCCTAACTGGGAGACATCCCCCACTAGGGGCAGTCTGACACCCCACACCTCACAGGGAGGAGTACACCCCTGAGAGGAAGCTTCCAAAGCAAGAATCAGACAGGTACACTCGCTGTTCAGAAATATTCTATCTTCTGCAGCCTCTGCTGCTGATACCCAGGCAAACAGGGTCCGGAGTGGACCTCAAGCAATCTCCAACAGACCTACAGCTGAGGGTCCTGACTGTTAGAAGGAAAACTATCAAACAGGAAGGACACCTACACCAAAACCCCATCAGTACATCACCATCATCAAAGACCAGAGGCAGATAAAACCACAAAGATGGGGAAAAAGCAGGGCAGAAAAGCTGGAAATTCAAAAAATAAGAGCACATCTCCCCCGGCAAAGGAGCGCAGCTCATCGCCAGCAACGGATCAAAGCTGGACGGAGAATGACTTTGACGAGATGAGAGAAGAAGGCTTCAGTCCATCAAATTTCTCAGAGCTAAAGGAGGAATTACGTACCCAGTGCAAAGAAACTAAAAATCTTGAAAAAAAAGTGGAAGAATTGATGGCTAGAGTAATTAATGCAGAGAAGGTCCTAAACGAAATGAAAGAGATGAAAACCATGACACGAGAAATACGTGACAAATGCACAAGCTTCAGTAACCGACTCCATCAACTGGAAGAAAGAGTATCAGCGATTGAGGATCAAATGAATGAAATGAAGCGAGAAGAGAAACCAAAAGAAAAAAGAAGAAAAAGAAATGAACAAAGCCTGCAAGAAGTATGGGATTATGTAAAAAGACCAAATCTACGTCTGATTGGGGTGCCTGAAAGTGAGGGGGAAAATGGAACCAAGTTGGAAAACACTCTTCAGGATATCATCCAGGAGAACTTCCCCAACCTAGTAGGGCAGGCCAACATTCAAATCCAGGAAATACAGAGAACGCCACAAAGATACTCCTCGAGAAGAGCAACTCCAAGACACATAATTGCCAGATTCACCAAAGTTGAAATGAAGGAAAAAATCTTAAGGGCAGCCAGAGAGAAAGGTCGGGTTACCCACAAAGGGAAGCCCATCAGACTAACAGCAGATCTCTCAGCAGAAACTCTACAAGCCAGAAGAGAGTGGGGGCCAATATTCAACATTCTTAAAGAAAAGAATTTTCAACCCAGAATTTCATATCCAGCCAAACTAAGTTTCATAAGTGAAGGAGAAATAAAATCCTTTACAGATAAGCAAATGCTTAGAGATTTTGTCACCACTAGGCCTGCCTTACAAGAGACCCTGAAGGAAGCACTCAACATGGAAAGGAACAACCGGTACCAGCCATTGCAAAAACATGCCAAAATGTAAAGACCATTGAGGCTAGGAAGAAACTGCATCAACTAACGAGCAAAATAACCAGTTAATATCATAATGGCAGGATCAAGTTCACACATAACAATCTTAACCTTTAATGTAAATGGACTAAATGCTCCAATTAAAAGACACAGACTGGCAAACTGGATAAAGAGTCAAGACCCATCAGTCTGCTGTATACAGGAGACCCATCTCACACGCAGAGACATACATAGGCTCAAAATAAAGTGATGGAGGAAGATTTACCAAGCAAATGGAGAACAAAAAAAAGCAGGGGTTGCAATACTAGTCTCTGATAAAACAGACTTTAAACCATCAAAGATCAAAAGAGATAAAGGAGGCCATTACATAATGGTAAAGGGATCAATTCAACAGGAAGAGCTAACTATCCTAAATATATATGCACCCAATACAGGAGCACCCAGATTCATAAAGCAAGTCCTTAGAGACTTACAAAGAGACTTAGACTCCCATACAATAATAATGGGAGACTTCAACACTCCACTGTCAACATTAGACAGATCAACGAGACAGAAAGTTAACAAGGATATCCAGGAATTGAACTCATCTCTGCAGCAAGCAGACCTAATAGACATCTATAGAACTCTCCACCCCAAATCAACAGAATATACATTCTTCTCAGCACCACATCATACTTACTCCAAAATTGACCACGTAATTGGAAGTAAAGCACTCCTCAGCAAATGTACAAGAACAGAAATTATAACAAACTGTCTCTCAGACCACAGTGCAATCAAACTAGAACTCAAGACTAAGAAACTCAATCAAAACCGCTCAACTACATGGAAACTGAACAACCTGCTCCTGAATGACTACTGGGTACATAATGAAATAAAGGCAGAAATAAAGATGTTCTTTGAAACCAATGAGAACAAAGATACAACATACCAGAATCTCTGGGACACATTTAAAGCAGTGTGTAGAGGGAAATTTATAGCACTAAATGCCCACAAGAGAAAGCAGGAAAGATCTAAAATTGACACTCTAACATCGCAATTAAAAAAACTAGAGAAGCAAGAGCAAACACATTCAAAAGCTAGCAGAGGGCAAGAAATAACTAAGATCAGAGCAGAACTGAAGGAGATAGAGACACAAAAAACCCTCCAAAAAATCAATGAATCCAGGAGTTGGTTTTTTGAAAAGATCAACAAAATTGACAGCCCACTAGCCAGACTAATAAAGAAGAAAAGAGAGAAGAATCAAATCGACGCAATTAAAAATGATAAAGGGGATATCACCACCGACCCCACAGAAATACAAACTACCATCAGAGAATACTATAAACACCTCTACGCAAATAAACTGGAAAATCTAGAAGAAATGGATAATTTCCTGGACACTTACACTCTTCCAAGACTAAACCAGGAAGAAGTTGAATCCCTGAATAGACCAATAGCAGGCTCTGAAATTGAGGCAACAATTAATAGCCTACCAACCAAAAAAAGTCCAGGAGCAGATGGATTTACAGCTGAATTCTACCAGAAGTACAAGGAGGAGTTGGTACCATTCCTTCTGAAACTATTCCAATCAATAGAAAAAGAGGGAATCCTCCCTAACTCATTTTATGAGGCCAACATCATCCTGATACCAAAGCCTGGCAGAGACACAACAAAAAAAGAGAATTTTAGACCAATATCCCTGATGAACATCGATGCAAAAATCCTCAATAAAATACTGGCAAACCGGATTCAGCAACACATCAAAAAGCTTATCCACCATGATCAAGTGGGCTTCATCCCTGGGATGCAAGGCTGGTTCAACATTCGCAAATCAATAAACATAATCCAGCATATAAACAGAACCAAAGACAAGAACCACATGATTATCTCAATTGATGCAGAAAAGGCTTTTGACAAAATTCAACAGCCCTTCATGCTAAAAACGCTCAATAAATTCGGTATTGATGGAACGTACCTCAAAATAATAAGAGCTATTTATGACAAACCCACAGCCAATATCATACTGAATGGGCAAAAACTGGAAACATTCCCTTTGAAAACTGGCACAAGACAGGGATGCCCTCTCTCACCACTCCTATTCAACATAGTGTTGGAAGTTCTGGCTAGGGCAATCAGGCAAGAGAAAGAAATCAAGGATATTCAGTTAGGAAAAGAAGAAGTCAAATTGTCCGTGTTTGCAGATGACATGATTGTATATTTAGAAAACCCCATTGTCTCAGCCCAAAATCTCCTTAAGCTGATAAGCAACTTCAGCAAAGTCTCAGGATACAAAATTAATGTGCAAAAATCACAAGCATTCTTATACACCAGTAACAGACAAACAGAGAGCCAAATCAGGAATGAACTTCCATTCACAATTGCTTCAAAGAGGATCAAATACCTAGGAATCCAACTTACAAGGGATGTAAAGGACCTCTTCAAGGAGAACTACAAACCACTGCTCAGTGAAATAAAAGAAGACACAAACAAATGGAAGAACATACCATGCTCATGGATAGGAAGAATCAATATCGTGAAAATGGCCATACTGCCCAAGGTAATTTATAGATTCAATGCCATCCCCATCAAGCTACCAATGAGTTTCTTCACAGAATTGGAAAAAACTGCTTTAAAGTTCATATGGAACCAAAAAAGAGCCCGCATCTCCAAGACAATCCTAAGTCAAAAGAACAAAGCTGGAGGCATCACGCTACCTGACTTCAAACTATACTACAAGGCTATAGTAACCAAAACAGCATGGTACTGGTTCCAAAACAGAGATATAGACCAATGGAACAGAACAGAGTCCTCAGAAATAATACCACACATCTACAGCCATCTGATCTTTGACAAACCTGAGAGAAACAAGAAATGGGGAAAGGATTCTCTATTTAATAAATGGTGCTGGGAAAATTGGCTAGCCATAAGTAGAAAGCTGAAACTGGATCCTTTCCTTACTCCTTATACGAAAATTAATTCAAGATGGATTAGAGACTTAAATGTTAGACCTAATACCATAAAAATCCTAGAGGAAAACCTAGGTAGTACCATTCAGGACATAGGCATGGGCAAAGACTTCATGTCTAAAACACCAAAAGCAACGGCAGCAAAAGCCAAAATTGACAAATGGGATCTAATTAAACTAAAGAGCTTCTGCACAGCAAAAGAAACTACCATCAGAGTGAACAGGCAACCTACAGAATGGGAGAAAATTTTTGCAATCTACTCATCTGACAAAGGGCTAATATCCAGAACCTACAAAGAACTCAAACAAATTTACAAGAAAAAAACAAACAACCCCATCAAAAAGTGGGCAAAGGATATGAACAGACATTTCTCAAAAGAAGACATTCATACAGCCAACAGACACATGAAAAAATGCTCATCATCACTGGCCATCAGAGAAATGCAAATCAAAACCACAATGAGATACCATCTCACACCAGTTAGAATGGCGATGATTAAAAAGTCAGGAAACAACAGGTGCTGGAGAGGATGTGGAGAAATAGGAACACTTTTACACTGTTGGTGGGATTGTAAACTGGTTCAACCATTATGGAAAACAGTATGGCGATTCCTCAAGGATCTAGAACTAGATGTACCATATGACCCAGCCATCCCATTACTGGGTATATACCCAAAGGATTATAAATTATGCTGCTATAAAGACACATGCACACGTATGTTTATTGCAGCACTATTCACAATAGCAAAGACTTGGAATCAACCCAAATGTCCATCAGTGACAGATTGGATTAAGAAAATGTGGCACATATACACCATGGAATACTATGCAGCCATAAAAAAGGATGAGTTTGAGTCCTTTGTAGGGACTTGGATGCAGCTGGAATCCATCATTCTTAGCAAACTATCACAAGAACAGAAAACCAAACACCGCATGTTCTCACTCATAGGTGGGAACTGAACAATGAGATCACTCGGACTCAGGAAGGGGAACATCACACACCGGGGCCTATCATGGGGAGGGGGGAGTGGGGAGGGATTGCACTGGGAGTTATACCTGATGTAAATGACGAGTTGATGGGTGCATCACAGCAACATGGCACAAGTATACATATGTAACAAACCTGCACGTTATGCACATGTACCCTACAACTTAAAGTATAATAATAATAAATAAATTAAAAAAAAAAGTGGGGGAAAAAAAGAAAAACAATGTATCAGGGAAATAAAATCCGGGAGATATATGATAGTGTTAAGACAAATATTTAAGGAAAAAACCATTATCAGAAATAAAATGAATTCCTAGACATTGATAAAAAGCTATAGTATACTGGTAAATATTTAATAGGCACTCAGGGGAAGGGGAAGACTTATTTCTAGTGTTTTTAATTTCTGTGGTGAAAATATCCTTACCTTGGCCAATTTCAATCCGCCAATGTGAAGTTAACTGACTCACAAAATTCTAAAAATTTAACTTTAGCTCTTATGGGTTGCAACTCTTATGAGTAAAAGTTAGTTTCAGCATCTTCACTCAACAAAACGTTCAATTCACTGGGAAAATAAAGCAATTAAAAACAAAACTAAAAAAACAAAAACAACAACAAAAAAGACCTGTCTGCTAACGTCTTTTACCTATTTCTCTCTCTCTCTCTCTCTTTTTTTTGGATTGATTTATATTAGTTTTGGATACTAATCCTTTGCTAGTTATGTATATTGCAAATATCTTCTCCCATATTGTAATTTATGTTTTAACTTATTGATGGTGTCTTTTTGTTGAGAGGAACTGTTAGGTTTTAAATAGTCAAATTTACCTCATTTTTCCTGTGGCTTGTACATTATATGTATTATTTAAGCAAATCCTTTTCTACCCCAATATTGTAAGTGTATTCCTCTATATTCTCTCAAGTTTTTAAATTTTGTTTTTTCTTTAAATTTGGAGTATTAACCCACTAGGACCTGGTATAAAATATGGCTATATGGTAATTTATTTTACAACATTGAGATCAATTAAATAATTGTCCTACCATTATTTATTGAGCAGGCCTTCTTCCTCCGTTGGTTTGTAATGCCACACTCATCATATATCATGTTGTCATATATAGGAGTTTGCATCCATTGTATTCTGTTGATTGTTTATTGTTCATATGCCTATATCATGCTGTCTTCATTAGTATAGTTTTGTAATATGTTTTGTTATTGACAGTTGGTGAATCCTCCAACTTGTACTTCAAAGCTGTCTTGATGACACTTGGCCTTGCCTTTTCCGAGTGAATTTTCTTTTCTTTCCTTTTTTTGAGATGGAGTCTCGCTCCGTCGCCCAGGCTGGAGTGCAGTGGTGCAATCTGGGCTCACTGCAAACTCCGTCTCCCGGATTCATGCCATTCTCCTGCCTCAGCCTCCCAAGGCGGGACCACAGGCACCTGCCACCATGCCCGGCCAATTTTTTTGTATTTTTTCTGTAGGGACGACGGAGTTTCACCGTTCCAAGTGAATTTTCTTGAACCATCACTGCTCTCTTTATATTTTGATTTCCCATGTTTGATAGTGACACCGATTCCAAGAAACATTTGTATATTATATATTAAAAAAAACTCACCGATGTGAGTGTAATGACAAATGCCAATATACAGACCTTAAAGCTAAGAGACAATAGAGGATGGTGGGGACTGTGCAAAACTGAAGAACACGTGCCCTTTTCCAAGGGGACAATTCTCATCAGCTTCAGCTGCTTTTGGCCATCTGGGAGTATAGACTAAGTTAAAGAGAAAAAAGAAAATTCAGGAGAATCTGGAAAGTTGTATTTTCTTTTTCAATATGAATTTTTCTATTTATTAAATCTTTTTTTTTCTTTCTGTACCTCTTAGCTCCTACCTACTTTTGTTAAATATTATGTCAATTCTTTATAAAATGTGTGCACTAAAGAAAATATCTCCAAGGCCCAACCCAAGGCACTTTCCCAACATCGGATTTAAATAGTTTCCAGATCACATTGAATAGGAAAAAGGCAGATAAAAGCGTAAGTTTGAAGCAAAGAATCTTGGGGCTGTCATGTGACATTGAGGTGCTATGTTTGTAAGCTCATCAGTGGATCCAGAGTATAGTCCTATGAGCCCCAAGAGTCCAAAGTAATTATTTCAGTGCTAGATGTTTTAGCTCTAAATGTTTGAGACAGTTTTCAGGGAATTATGGCATGGAGCATTTTAATAAGAGGATTTTAGATGGCAAAAACAATACATTCTACTATACTGAGACCTCTGTGACCCCACCTGCCATCTTGCCCTCCTCCCTCTGGTTTTCAAGCTGTGTTCTTTCTTCTTGGAAGTGACTTTTATTATAATTATCTCACTTTCCTCCACATCTTTATTACAATCAGTATGTAATATTTATGTTTCTGAGATTGCATCTTAATAAAATAATGGGGCCCAAAGTTGTCTTCTTAGAATTATATATGCAATAGGTTTTCCTTTTAAGTATTAGCTACAGTTTGAAACCTGCTATGTGGGGACCTCTGTAAGTGGTCTTCTAAAGCTAGAGTTATATGTTTTGGGAAAAACCAATCTACTTCTTTCATATTTTGCTGTTTATTTGACTACTGAATATCTTGAAGAATAGACTGTTAGGTCCAAAATACCTAACCCAGGTCTAAAACACCATTTAAGATCTAAAACACTATTTTGCTTTAGCTTGCCCACAGAATCATGTGGGCAACCAAAGCTGGCATAAGCTCCTATACCAGGAAGTAGCAAGTATTGAACAATGTCTACACCAATTTTCATTACAGAATAAGATAGGACAGCACGTCATTTTTCTACTCTCTGCTTCCTGGGTGCCGAAGGAGATGTATGCTATTTACAAGGTTTATTTTTTACAAATGATGATGCCAGAGATCATATCATGATAAGATATAAAATATAGAAATGTTCTATGTTTCTTCTGTCTTTCTGTTTTTTCGTCATAGAATCTATCTTGCTCCAGACAGATCTGTTTAAAAGGAAACATTCATGTACTTGAGCTGACCCATGCCAATGGCACTGTCCTTCACTCAACAAACACTGTTAAGGCTTTAGGTATATAGTGACACCCAAGATAGACATGGATTATGCTCTTCTAGTACTTGCATTGAATAGCAAGGGTAAGATATAGCCAGTTAACATCTAAATTAATAAAAAATAATTTTAGATAATAATAAGTACTTGGAAAAAATTAAAGGAATGGAGTTGAGGATGACTGTGTGTGTGAGAGAAGGGGGTGAGAACTATGTTTTGAGCATAAAAGCAGCTTTGAGTATGCTGTAATAGTGTATATCATTATCACATAAATAAAGCACAAGTGCCAGAATACATTGTAACGCCCATTTGGTGGGGAGCACAGCATGGAACAGCTTAAGTTAGGCATCTCTTAGGTTTTCTTGTAAAATCACAGTGGTTGTATTAGTAGTGCTGGTGGTAGTAATGGTGCTAATATCAATAATAGTACTAGCAATAATGAAACTGACAGCTGTGAAATATATTAAGAATGGTTGGCTGGGAGCGGTGGCTCAGGCCTGTTATCCCAGCACTTTGGGAGGCCGAGGCAGGGGCATCACCTGAGGTCAGGAGTTTGAGTCCAGCCTGGCCAACATGGTGAAACCCTGTCTCTACTGAAAATACAAAAAATAGCTGGATGTGGTAGTGTGCACCAGTAATCCCAGCTACTAGGGAGGCTGAGGCAGGAGAATCACTTGAACCCAGGAGGCAGAGGTTGTAGTGAGCAGAGATCGCACCATTGCACTCCAGCCTGGGAGACAGGGCAAGACTCCATCTCAAAAAAAAAAAAAAAAAAAAAAAAAAAAAAAAAGAATGGTTTTGTGTTTGTATCACTGTAACATTAACATTAAGACTTTGAAAAAGTTGTTTTCCCCCTTCCCATGTGTATGTTCAAAGAGGCAGTTAGAACTGATGACCTCTATGTTTCCTCTCACACTCTTACTAAATGAAAAAAGTGTTTAAATTCTCTTGGTCCTCATGTGCCTTCTTCTTATACTGGGTTTTTCTTCCCACTGGTTATTCATTATTCATTTCATCTTCATCTTCATCTTCAAGTTTTCCTTTAATAGTTAGCCATATGATTCAGTTCTGAGAAATGCTTTTTTTTTTTTTTTTTTGGCAGAGAAGTCCCAATTCTGGGCAAGACTTTAGGACTATTCCAAGGAGAAAACAGAGTATTGAAAATGTATGGACATAGCATGGTGTAGAAATGAGGGGACTAGGTTCTAGAGTCAGAGGTACCTGGGTTCACGTCCTGATTCCACCATTCCCAGGCATGGGGCACTGGACAAATGGCTTCACCTTTCTCACATTTTCTTTGCTGGCATATGAAGTGGAGGCAATGGTAGTATCTCCTTCATTGGATTTTTATGAGGTTATAATGAAATAATGCATGTAAAATGTCTGTTATGCAGTGCCCAATCAATGTTGGTTGTTAATATTATCACTATTTCAGTACACCTGAAGACCTTTAGAACTGGTTATTTTTTCATGATCAGTTTCTGATCTGAATTGAATGTGAGATAATTCCAGTTGGAAGAGTCTTTGGGTCTAACCTCCCGTCTGAGGCAAATGGCCTTTATTTAGACCCCATAAATGATAGATGTCTATTCTCTGCTTGACTATGTTCTGCCTTGAGCAGTTCACTTTATCTTTCCATTGATAGAATAGCTTTGATAAAAAGATAAATTTTGAAAATAGTGGAAATAGCCTGGAAAGGGAGAAAGAACGGATTATCTCACCTCCAGAGGAATTATTTGCCTTAAAAATATAATAATTCAGTAATGTTTCTCCAAGGCTACAGTTTTATCACTGGGTTAGTCCTTTAAGAATACACATCTTCAAAGTTTGGGATCTATGCCCCCAAAAGAAGTCCCAGGCAATTTTCAGTTGTTAAAGTGGTGAAACTCTGAAAGAATATTTTCATTCCTTTTAGACATGCATCTACTTCTTCTGGTGGATAGAAACAGCTGTTTAATGGCTGCCTAGTAACATTGCCTAGTGGCTGAGAACTGGTTGTGCCATGGTTTCACCCAGTGGAATACCCAAGGGCAATTAGGAAGACAATATCATTATGCAAGTTAGAAATAGGTCAGGATTTGGGACAAATACCCAGATGCTTGAGAAAGTAGCTTTGGGATTTGAAGGCCCCTGGAGTGAGAAGTTATTTGGGTTGATATGCCTGGGGCTCTCTTTGTTTTGTTCTAAGCACTTATGCAGAAGGAGAGCAATTCTGAGCACACTCCTTAGATATAAGCTTGGGTAATGCTTGTCAGTGTACTATACAGACTGAGATGGATAGATATCAGAAGCAGTATATCAGAATGGCATTGAGCATGTGCTATGGAGTTAGACAGATTTGTGTTTGATTACTGCTCTTCTACTTCTTAGCTGAGTGACCTAAGTGATATTATTTAACTACTTTGTCAGTTTTGTCATCTCTACATTGGGTATAACAATAGCATCTATCATAGGGAGTTGTATGGATTAAACACAGTAATGAATGTAAAGTGCTTAGAATAGTGCTAGGCAACTGGAAAGTAATTCAGCAGGATGTGGTAATGTGTTATGCCTCACTTCTCTGCTGCTATCATGTTGCCTTCAATGGCCTTCCCTCCCATTCCTTGACTTTCCCTGCAAAGAGTCCACAGTCATGGTTCAGCTGCCACAAGTGCAGAAGTATTTATTTTATCACAGGTATATGGATTTGTAAATGTGTAAGCCAGATCCACAATTGGAGAGCAGGTAGAGACGAGTGTTGTCCAGCTTATGGGTATTACCGATGGATATGCCCTAGGGAGTAAAGCTCTCACTAAAAGATCATTGACACTCTGTGGCCAGCAAGACAGAGTAGGCACGACTTGGATCCCAGAAAAAGGTTTGTGAAACTTTGTAGGTCTGATTTATTTCAAACATCGAAGGACCTTGTGGAAAGCCAGGCTTCACTTTAGAGGCTTATGCTGTTGAAATGATGCAAACATTTAGAGTCATGCTGCACACTCAAAGTGGCCAAAGACAGAATGTTAGAGGCAAGAGCTCAGGCACTGGTACCAGACATGCTTGAGTGCCATTTATTCACTGTGTGGTCTCTGTCGGCTTTCATAAATTAAATTTCAGTTTCTTCTTCAAGTGGAGATGCTAATATCCATCATGTAATATTGAATAGATCACAAGTAATGAATATAAAGTATTCAACCAGAGTTCGGTGTACGAAGTTAATACCTAGTATTTGTTATATTAAATATTATTATTGCTATTATTTAATCCTAAAACCACATTAAGGCACATAATCATCTTGTATAAAATGAACTCTATATTATATAATACTATAAATATTTATTAAGAACCATTTTAGATTCTGTGATGACTAAACCCATTTTAGATTCTGTAATGAAGGCATATAAAAACTGTTGTCCTTAAGGAATTTATGTTTCAGTTGAAGAGACAGACACAAACAATCCTAGACAAAAACCCCAAAGTGCTAAACAGAAGGTACAAGCACCATACGTTAAGGACAAGAGGGATGCAGAGATTAAATCTGCATCAGGGAAACCAAGTAAGTCTTTAAAGAGGAAGTGTTTTGATAGTAGCATTCTGGTGTGTGCACGTTCTTGTTGAGTGAGCAGTGTGAACAAAGCCTCAGAGGTAGGACTGTGTGGAGCGTGGGTTGGAAATAGGGGATGGTTAACTGTGACTGGCTGCTACAGAGTGTTGATAGATGTTGTATAAGAAGTTGGAAGATTGGGTTAAGGTTTGATCCTAGAGGGCCTTGAATATGCAAATAAAATTTCGGCAAAAATGTATTTTAAAAGAGTGACTTCATTCACTGATTCCTTTCTTCCTTTATTCAACATTTATTTAGTGCCTGAATTTTGCCAGTTACTGTTATGGAGATAAAGCAGTGAACTAGATAAAGCTGATGAGTTTCTAGTGAGGAAGAAAGACTGTTACATAAGTAATTCTATTAAAGTATGTTGAATGCCTCGACAGCTAGGGAGGGAGGGAAGCATCTTTTTAGATGTCCCAGCCCACCACTGGGGTGGGGGCATCAGAGAGGGCTTTTAGGGGAAATGACTCTAAGCTGAAATCTAAGGAACTGACTTGGAGTTAACAGGTGAAGAGAATAGAGGGAGAATATTCTGGGTGGAAGAAATAGTACCTTATAACTTAGAGGTCAGAATGATCATGTGGGTCTCAAGAATTGCAAGTTACTTCAGTACTGGTTGAGCATTGAGTGCAAGGTGTTTGGAGGGATAAGGGGATCATAGAACATGGTGTCTCATGCTGAAGAGTCTGGATTTTTATCTTGAAGGCCTGAAAGAATTTGCATCAGTGTTTGCTTTGGGAGTAGAGAGGCAGAGTGTTTGCATGACCCAGTGGTGTTTGTATTTTGGAAAGATAACTCTCAGCAGATTGAAATATAGGGATTGCAAGAAGCGAGACCAGAAGGAAGAAGACCAACCTCGAGACTATTGCAGTTGTTTCAGCAAATATGTCTGTGTTTACATTGCCACAACATGTACCACCCTGGAAGAGAGAAAGAGCAACTGTTTTCTGGGATTATCTCCTCACCCTGCTGATGTGCAGAATGTACTTGGTTACCTGTGGGAGCTGGGGCACATGGGGTTTACATCACGTTAAGCAATGTTTCTAGCAATTATCTAACATGAGGCATCTGTGCTCTCCCAGTGAGAGGAGGAAAGGATCCCGTTTCTTGCCATGGGGATGCAGGGAACATGGCTTTTATGTCCTTGTGGCAGAGTTTGCTGGACATCAGCAAGTATTTTGCAAAATTACCTGGAAATGGTTGCATTGCTTTCTAAGAGATCCACATTTGCCTATAGAAGAGAGAATCAGGGAAGAACAGTGCCCATTTACTCTAATGAGACCTAAAGCCAGCAGCAGCAGCTCCAGAGAAACACAAGTAGGGCGGCTGATTTGACAGCAATTGAGTGCACTTGTGAAATTTTTCTTTCTCCCCTAGGAAATCAAAATAGCAAACAGCATGATATTGGAGTGTGCTGATGCAAAGCTTCCCAACTCAGAGCTTGTCTGATTCCCTTGTCAAATGAAGCAGGCCTGTAGGATCATTGGAGATGACTGGAGCTGCTTTTCTTGGTCCTGCAGACATGTAGCTTATTCTCTCTGTTGCTGGCCATTTGCCTCTGCTGTGGTTGAAGAGAGAAGACCAGGAAAACGTGAACTAGAGTTTGCTATTCATGCAAAGGCTGAGTCAGACCTTAGACCTGGGGAACTGGAGGTACAGAAAACACATTGGACTTGAAAATCAGTCTCTAGCTGGTGAGTAACTTGATTCTAGAACGTGTTTCATTACTGTTTTAGGTTTTTTAAAAAAATTTGCTGCATAACAAATTATTACGGATTTAATGGCTTATAACAGCAAGAATTTATTGTCTCCAAGTGTCTGTGGGTCAGGAGTCCAGGTATGGTTTCACTGGTCCTTCGTTCAGCATTTTACAGGGCGCAAATCAAGGCCTTAGTCAGCTGTGTCCTCATTTGGAGGCTCGACTAGGGAAAAATCCACTTCCACACTCCCTTGAGTTGTTGGCGGAATTTATTTTCTTTTGGCTGTAGGACTGAGGTCTTTGCTTTCTTGATGGCTCCCAAATGGGGCTAATCTTTGCTTCTAGATGCCGCTTGGCACACAGTGCCACGTGGCCCTCTCCATACCCTGGGAACGTTCTCCTTCATGGCTGGGAGCAGATTTCTCTGTCATTTTAATTCTGACTGGATTTGAGAGTTTGCCTGATTAGGTCGGCCCACCGAGGATAGGCTTCTTTTTTATTAACTCAAAGTTAACTGATTAGGAACCTTAATTTTATCTGAAAAATCCCTTCTGCCATATAATGTAACATAATCATGGAGTGTTATCTTATATATGTAAGTCCAAAAGTCTTACGTATATAAGAGGATGAGTACACCAGCATGTGGAATTCTTGAGGGCAGCCTTAGAATTTTTCCAATCACAACTACCTACCAGGTTCTTTCTACAGGCAGACTTTCTAAACTTATGGAGAATATTTCAAAATTTGCAAAATGGGTACATTCTCAGTCCTGCCTTTCCCTGAGCAGGTAGAGTCACAAGTGATATGATATTCGTGGTTTATAAATTACTAAATTCTCTATGTACAGGAGGAACTGTGTCCACTGAAACCACCAAGCAGCTTTCTGAATGTAATTTTTTTCTAATATTCACCATTTAAAGATAATTAGTTTTAAATATTATTAACGTTTTATTGTTACATCTTTAGATGATTTATAATTTTCATTATTACAATTAACCAGATGAAAGGGTATGAACAATGTTAAAGGTTAGTGATTTTTTTAATAAATATTGTTAAATTATACTCTAGGAAGGGTGTCAATGGTAGCCATTTTGAAGGATTTACAATTACCCTAAAAGGAGAGAGATATAGACCTCTGAGGCTTGTTTACCTAAGGATGAGAGAGAGGTTTCACAGAATGGTTTGAGGTGAAACAATGGATTTGGGAGCTACAATTATGACCAGTCTCCAAAGACCTAGCATCTCAGTTCCTACTTGGTAGGCTTTACAGGGTTCTATTTTACCTCAGCATTCCCCTTATTACTAGATTAGATGTTATTTTAAATAGTGCAATTAGTTAATTATTTCAGAAAATATCTAGAGCCAAATTTTCAAAGACTGATTTCCCTGTTTGCAGGGGCAATGGTCACTGTGGAACCTGAGGTACAGATTTTTTATGCTCTGTTTCTCTTATGTATTTTAGGGGAAAATTGCTTCTCTAGTATGTAATATACATTGTAGAGTTAAACTACAAATAAATGAATATGTACACAAAATGGGTGCTTTAAGTTTGGACTTTAAATTTTAAATGAACATTTGGAAGAATAATATTGGTGACAATACAGAGTTCCTGCATTTATTAGTTATTCATTCACTGACAAATGTTTATTGAATGCCCGTTATGTGCCAGGTATTGTTCTGGATGCTGAGGATGTATCATTGATTAAAACAGTCCAAATCCCTTGAAATCATGGTGCTTACATTTCAATAGGGGCAGACAGTGTATATGATGAGAATAACTTTTTGCGATGACCTATTGCCTTATTGATTCATACCCTACAAACCTGTAGGATGAGGAAGAAAGATGATATGATTCCCATTTTGTAAATGTAAAGTTGAGGATCAGGTAGGTTGGAGGACTCTCCCAGGGTCACATAGCTCATAACTGGGAGTGAGACAAGACCTTTAGTTATGGTATTTCTGAGAATGAGGCAGGCACACAGCCACACAGATTCTTGGCTGACTGATATTCTGAAGCAGTGACTTGCCAACTGGTGCAGCTAAAAAGTCTTCTAGGTGCTTCGTTTCTTAGAAGAGACTTTGTTGTGTGGTAACATTCCACAGAAAACTGATGTGGCTGGGGGAGCACTGGAATCAACATTTTCTGGAGAAGTTCTGTAAATGGGGGCTGGGTGCATACCAGGAAAGGAATAGTTGTGCTCTCTCTCTCTCTTTTTTTTTTTTTTCTTTTTTGAGACAGAGCCTTGCTGCCCAGGCTGGAGTCCAGTGGTGTGATCTCAGCTCACCGCAAGCTCCACCCCCCGAGTTCACGCCATTCTCCTGCCTCAGCCTCCCGAGCAGCTGGGACTACAGGCGCCCGCCACCACACCCGGCTACTTTTTTGTATTTTTGGTAGAGACGGGATTTCACCATGTTAGCCAGGATGGTCTCGATCTCCTGACCTTGTGATCCACCTGCCTCAGCCTCCCAAAGTGCTGGGATTACAGGCATGTCATGCTCTTACATTTGTGTGTGGAGCTTCATTTACAAAGTATATTCACAATCAATCACTTCTTTTAATTATCTCCATGATCCTTTGAAAGCAGGATTAGTGGCTTATCCCCATTTCACATATGAGGAAAGTTGAGTCTTAGAGAAATTAATTGATTTGGTCCAAACTGCATGGTACTCAGTGACAACATGTAATGGAGATAGGTAAGCACCAAGAGTTCCTATTTTCTGTTTATATATTCTCTTCAAAAATGCGTTAGACTGCAGAATTCTAGTAGTCACAGGAATAATGAGAATGCCAGGAGTATTATGTATATGTTGACCTAAAAGACGAGCAGTAGTTTCTTTTTCGGTCTTAGGTGCACATGCTTTCTGAATCAGGCAGCCAATGGTATGCCACCCAGGCCTTCCCCATGGTCTTATGGTGGTTCTTTGGGTGAATAGTACCTCTTTTCATTCATCCAAATCTTTTAGAAGGCCCTGCATACTAAAAGTTATTTGGAGTCTGGCTTTTCTTATCTGGGCTAACAACCAGACACAAGGAAGAACACGTTTTAAGGAAAGAGAAGATAGCTTTTACAGTTAATGGGATGTTGCTGATACAGTTTACTCAGACTCACTCAAGGCAGCCTTGTGCAACGGAGAATGTTTTTCTTACAGTGCTTCCTTGTCCTTTTATGTACCAAATTAAAGCAAATTATTTTTTTTGGAATAGATAAGGCATACCCAAAAGCACAAAAAGTATACATTAAAAAAGGAAGCTTTTTTTCTACCACCTTTTCCAGTCACCCAGTTCCCCTCCCACAGTCACCCAGTGCTGTTTCTTCCCAATTTTGAAATCATCTCATTGCTCCATTGCCCTCCATTTACCCGCTGACTGCTCATGAAACCCAATGGTCTTTAGAGAGAATAACTCATTCATCCATCCACCTATCCACAGATCCACCTATCCACCCACTCATCCATCCATCCATCCGTCCATCCATTCATCCATCCAAACACTTTTTTGAGTACATACTTTTCACTTAGTAGCATAATAGAGTCTGGATATATTAGACAAAAGTCATAGCCCTTGACCTCAAGCAGCAGACATTTTCCAGAAATGTCTTGAATCTTTCATCCCCATTAAAGCTTAAATGCCTTGTTTTCCTTCACAGTTGGGGCCCTGCTCCTTGCAAGCTAATGTGATAAATTAATTTGTGTTAAGATTTTAATGGCTGATTACGTGCTGTGTTTTCCAGATAATACCTATAGTTCATAGCGGTTTTCATTTCAAAGGGTATATTTATTGCAATAATTTTAAAAAGCATTATGAAGGAGGCATTTTAAAAGGATGGTACAAGATGGATAGTAGAGTATAGAAGTTTTAAACCCCTCTATGCCTCAGTTTCCTCATTTACAAAAAGGGGCTGATAGCACAACAATATTTTTTCCCATAGAGTTTTTATGAGGATCAAGTTTAGATAATTCCTCTAAAGAATTTAGCAAAATGCCTGGCACATATTAAGCCTCCGTGATTGTTATAATTGTTATTGTCATTGTGGTTTTCACATAGTTGGTTTCTAAATCTACCTGTCATAGACCTGCCTGTTTAATGGGCCACTTTACTTCCAAATTCCCACAGGCAGGCCTGCTCCTCTCATCAGCGATAAGTACACAAAGGGAGGGCAGGACCTAGCATTCCTGATATGTCATTACATAGAAACCACAAGTACTGACAAAATGTCAAGATACTCCTTGAAAAGAAAAAGGACTTGAACAAAACTGCCTTTGGGCTGGGAGACAAATGTAGATGTGCACACCAGGCTACTCACACTCTCTTTTCATAGAGTGCAACCTTTCTGCTCTAGAATCTCTTCTTGATACTTGTTTCAAGGACCCCTAGGGCCCAGTCACAGCCCTGTTCTCCCAGAGCTCCTGGGCCTAGGAGGCAGGTGTTAGGAGCAGTTCCTAAGCTCCATTTGTCTGTTGAACAGCCATGTGTAGCTAAGGCTATCAAAGCTGGGCTGACTTAGTGGTTCTGGTAGATTAGACTTGAAAACACTAATTTTTACTCTTCTGGGACCAAGAATAAATTCAGCCAGCTCAGGTGAAGCAAATTTTCAAACCACTTTCCTTGCTACTCAGCCTTGCCCATTTTCTGAATTTCTTTTGACTTTCTGTATGTGCTACAAGCTGTGCTGGGCTAAAAGCATTTTTTATCTTGCTTTCTGGAAAGGAAGTCCACTCATTCTGCAACCATTTTCCACGTGGGCTGAGGTGGAAAATTATACTGCTTTTTAATATCATTTTAATTGAGAGGCCAGATCAGGACTTATATCCTGGTTCTCTTGTCTTTAATTTCCATTTTCTGCCCATAAAATGCTCAGTTAATAACCAGAGATCATAGTTCTTCCTGAAAGAACAGGAGGAGCTGGCTGTGATAAAGGGGTTATTCCTTCCAGTTCAAGTTATTATTCAAAATCTCATTAAGAATACATTTCTCAGTTGGGCGCGGTGGCTCATGCCTATAATCCCAGCACTTTGAGAGGCTGAGGTGGGCGGATCACCTGAGGTCAGGAGTTCAAGACCAGCCTGGCCAACATGGTAAACCCCATCTCTACTAAAAATACAAAAATTAGCCAGGCATGGTGGCACACACCTGTAGTCCTGGTACTGGGGAGGCTGAGGCAGGAGAATCTCTTGAACCTAGGAGGCAGAGGGTGCAGTGAGCTGAAATGGCGCCACTCCACACCAGGCTGGGTGAGAGTAAGACTCCATCTCAAAAAAAAAAAAAAATTTTTTTTTTTTCAAGAATCCTTCAGATTTCTCCAGAAAGTGTTTAATAAAGAAAACATTTCTTCTTGTGAGGAGTGGGCAGACGGGTTTGGGAGTTGGGGAGGTGAGGTGAGGAGATGATATATATGTATGCTTAATAGAACCTGTATAGATTGCCTCATTGCCTTATAGAGATAGTATATTTTGGGCAATTGGACAGTTCTGTGTAAAATACAATGTGTAAATAGTTCCCAAGTCATGTGTGTAAAATAGTCCCAAAATTCTTCAAAAGGAAGACACCACTTCCTCCATATCAGGCCTAATAAGGATGTTTTTTGTTGGGTCACAGGTGTGTAGAATTGGATAAATAATAAACATTGAAGCATGGCACACTTTCATCATTTGTACATCCAGGACATATTTATATTTAGTTAGATATTTGACAGTAATTGCCAAGGCCCTGCTTAGCACATATAAGGAAATGGAAAGAGGTCAGCATGATAAGTTGAGTGAATATTATAAGATCAAGTCAGAGAGGTAGCCTGGGGGCCATGATCATACAGAACGTGGATTTTATTCTATGTGGGATGAGAAGCCACTGGTAGTGGTGGTGCATGGGTTGATTAGAGTTGTTATGTAGTAGAAATTAAGTTTTGAAATGGTAATTGCTACTTTGAGAAGAGCTTTGTTATGTGAGAGAGGTAGTCCAGGGTTGATGTAGGGAGATCAGGTGATGAGCTTTTCCTGTGGTTTCGCTGAGAAATGGCGATGGTGCGGTATGGACTAGAAAGTAGTGTTGGCAGTTGTGAGAGATGGTTGGTTCTGGATATTTATTTTATTTTAAATTTTTATGGATTTAAGGGTATAAGTGCAGTTGTGTTATGTGAATATATTCCATAGTGGTGAAGTCTAGGCTTTTAAAGTACCCATCATCTGAATAGGGTACATTGTACCCACCCCCTTCTACTGTCCTATCTTTTGAAGTTTCCCATGTCCATTATTCCACTCCGTATATGTATGTGTACCCATTGTTTACCTCCCATTTATAAGTGAGAACATGTGGTTTTTGACTGTATGTTTCTGAATCATTTCATTAAGGATAATGGCCTCCAGTTCTATTCATGTTGTTTTAAAATACATGATTTCATTCTTTTTTATGACAGTTGTATTCCATGGTATATATACACACTTTTTTTTTTTTTTTTTTTTTTTTGAGACAGAGTCTTACTCTGTCGCCCAGGCTGGAGTGCTATGGCATAATCTCAGCTCACTGCAACCTCTGCCTCCCAAGTTTGAGCGATTAGCCTGCCTCAGCCTCTAGAATAGCTGGGACTACAGGCATCCGCCACCATGCCTAGCTCGTTTTTGTATTTTTAGTAGAGACAGGGTTTCACCATGTTGGCCAGGCTGGTCTCGAACTCCTGACCTCAGGTGATCCACCTGCCTTGGCCTCCCAAAGTGATGGGATTTAAAGGCATGAGCCACTGCATCTGGTCTATACACGACATTTTAAATCCATTCATCTGTTGATGGACACTTAGGTTGATTCCATGACTTTGCTATTGTGAATAGTGCTGCAATAAACATACAAGTGCAGATATCTTTTTTGATAAAATGATTTCTTTTCCTTTGGGTAGAGACACAGTAGTGGGATTACTGGATTGAAGGGTCATTCCATTTTTAGTTATTTGAGAAATCTCCATACTGTTTTCCATAGAAGTTGTACTAGCTGACATTCCCACCAAGAGTGTATAAGCATTCCCGTTTCTCTGCATCCTTGCCAATATCTACCTTTTTTCACTTTTTAATAATAGCCATACTGACTGGTGTAAGATGGTATCTCATTGTGGTTTTAATTTGCATTTCTCTGATGATTAATGATGTCGTGTATTTTTTCATGTTTGTTGGCTGCTGGTATGCTTTCTTTTGAAAAATATCTGTTCTTTGCCCACTTTTAAATAGGATTATTATTTTTTTTCTGATTGAGTTGTTTGAGTTCCTTGTAGATTCTGGGTACTAGCCCTTTGTTAGATGCATTATTTGCAAATATTTTCTCCAATTCTGAAGGTTATCTGCTTACTCTCTTGGTTATTTCTTTTTTTATGAAGAAGCTTTTAAGTTTAAGTACTATTTGTCTATTTTTGGTTTTGTTCTGTTTCTTTTGAAGACCTAGTCATAAATTATTTGCCTAGGCCAGTGTCCACAGGAATTTTTTTCTAGGTTTTCTTGTAGGATTTTTATAGTTTCAGGTCTTATTTTTAAGTCTTTAATCCATTTGAAGTTAATTTTTGTATATGACGGGAGATAGAGGTCCAGTTTCAATCTTCTGCGCATGGCCTTCCATTTTCCAAGTACCATTTATTGAATAGGGTATTCTTTCCCCAGTGTATGTTTTTGCCAACTTTGTCAAAGATCAGTTGGTTATTTTGAAAGCAGAGCCAACAATAGTTGTTGATAAGATGGAGAGAAGTCAAGAATTATAATGCATTTATAGTCCTTCGTAACTTTGTAACCCATGTATGGTTTTAGTGGTCACTCTATTTAAAGTATACATTTTCAGTAATCACAGTTTTCCATTTTCTGATAGTGCCAGAGGCTTACAGTGCTATTTGGTTCTTCCTTCAGTACACTAATTGGCTCACTCTAAAGATTTGCTTAACCAAGCAAGAGAATTAGTTACATACATTATGTTTTCTCCACACAGTCAATTCCAATAATTCTGATTAGAGAAACAAAAGATGTTGGATTTTTACTGCAATTTGAAAAAATGACTATTTGTTTTCTGCACTTGAAGAGAATAAATAAGTTTTATAAAAATGCTGACATATACTGTCTGTGGTCTACTGTGACCTGTTTTTTAATTTATTATTTTGTTTCTAAGGTTTATTCATGATGATGTGCACAGCTACAGTTCATTCATTTTCATTGCTATGTAACAATTCATTATATAAATATATAGTAAATAATTGATTTATTTTCCTGTCAATGGTCAGTGAGTTGTTTGTAGATTTTTGCTGTAAGAAACAACAGTGTTATGAATGTCTTTGTATATGTCTTCTGGACAAGCGATTCTGTATGTACGATTGGTAGTATAATTGCTGGTTCGTAGACTATAAAAATATGAGAAAATTCATCTTTGAAGGGTAATGACAAATTATTTTCCAGAAATAGTTGTACCAATTTATACTACTGCAAGCAGAGTTTAAGAGATCCTTACGTACTAGCCAACACTTGGTATCATCAATATCATATTATCAAACTTTGTGTTTCTGGCAAGTATAAAATGTTATCTTTGTATGCATTTCCTGACTACTAATGAGGTTGATTGTTGTCTTATGATTATGGGACATTTGCTCCTCTCTTCTATAAAATTACTGTTGATATATTTTGACAATTTTTCCATTGTATTGTTTAATTTTTTATCATTGATTTATAGGAGATCTTTGGATATCATGGCTATTAATTTTTTGTTAGTTACACGTGTTGCAAATATCTTTTCTTAGTTTGTGGCTTGATGCTTCACATTCCTTCTGGGGTCTTTTGATAAACAGAAGCTGTTAATGTTTAATGTAGCCAAATTTATAAATCTCTTTTATAATTAGTGCTTTTATTTGCTGTTTTGAAATAATTATTTACTATGAGTTAATACACATATTCTCTATTTTCTTATAAAAACTTTACAATTTTGTTTCTTACCTCAAGCCTTTAATCCAGTTGGACTTTATTTTTGTGTATGGGATAAGAAAAGATATATAGTTTATTTTTTTCCCTTATGGCCTAAGAAATATATATTTGGTCTTTGTCCTTAGTTGTTGGAACATATTGACAAAAATTTTTGGAATCTCCAGGACAGTAAGAGTGTCTTTTGTATGCTAACAAGATGTCTGGTGACTGGGGGTCCATAGATAGTTTCAGGATAGGGACTGGTTGCCAGAAAGACCAAGACATGATTAGAAGACTGGAACTTTCAGTCCCATCCCTCTCCCTCACCTTCAGGGAGGTGAGGGGGACTGGAGATTAAGTTAATCAACCATACCGAATAGCTTAATCAATCATACTTGTATAATCAAACTGCCATAAAAACTCCTGAATGATAGGGTTTGGAGACCTTCTGAGTTGGTGAACATATCAAGGTTCTGGGAAGGTGTATGCTCTGAGAAGCCATGGAGGATCAGCACACTTCTCCACTATTGCTTTATGTGTATACTCTCCATTTGGATGTCCCCAGGTTATATCCTTTATAATAAAGTGGTAATAGTAAGTAAAGCACATTCTTGAGTTATTTGGGCTGTTCTAGTGAGTTATTAAATCTGGGTGGAGGCATGAAAATCCCTGAACTTACAGATGGTCATCTGACGTACTGGTGACAACTTGGTACTTGCAACTGGCATCTGAAATGAAGGCAGTCTTGTGGGGCTGAGGCCTTAACTTGTGGGATCTGATGCTAACTCCAGGTAGACAGCATTAAAATTGAATCAAACTGTAGACCACCCAACTGGTGTTGGAGATTTGGAGAGTGCTGTTGGAAAAGGTGTATGCATTTGGTGTCAGAAGTATGAGCAAAAACAGTTCAGATCCTTATATGGGGAAACACTTATTTTAGCACTATTTATTGAATAACCTTTGCTTTCCACAATGATCCACAGGGTGTGGATATCTACCTACCTACCTACCTACCTATCTATTTATCTATCTGTCTGTCTAGCTCAAGTTTCCACAGACACATAAATCAGGTTTTTGGCTTTGTATACTACTTCACTTCAATTTGTCTAAGTCTGTGTCAATGCCATTACATTTTTTTAATTACTGTGGCTTTAGTTTTTTTTTTTTTTTTTTTTGAGAAGGAGTCTTGCTCTGTCACCCAGGCTGTAGTGCAGTGGCACGATCTCGGCTCACTGCAAACTCTGCCTCCTGGATTCAAGTGATTCTCCTGTCTCAGCCTCCGAGTACCTGGGATTCATGCCACCATGCCCAGCTAATTTTTGTATTTTTAGTAGAGATGGGGTTTGGGGCTTCACCATGTTGGCCAGGCTGGTCTGAATCTCTTGACCTCATGATCCACCCCCCCTTGGCCTCCCAAAGTGCTGGGATTACAGGCCTGAGCCACTGCTCCCAGCCTGTGGCTTTAGTTTAAATGAGGTCTTACATCCAGTAGCAGAAGTGATTCTTCTTCCTGATCACCAAACTATCTTATTATTTTCTTCTGGAAAGTCTCTACCATTCTAATACTTTTATATTACTTTAAAATTCTGCCAAATATACAGATAAATTTGTGGAAAAGGAATATTTTAATAATATCTATTTTTTTAAAAAATTGTAATTTATAACCTTTTATTACTGCTATGTTAGAATAAAATAAAATTTTTATGTCTTATATCTAGCCACTTTGTTAAACTTTTTTTTTTTTCTTTTTTTGAGATGGAGTCTCGCTCTACTGCCCAGGCTGAAGTGCAGTGGTGTGATCTCGGTTCACTGCAAACTCCACCTCCCGGGTTCATGCCATTCTCCTGCCTCAGCCTCCCAAGTAGCTGGGACTACAGGCTCCTGCCACCATGCCTGGCTAATTTTTTGTATTTTTAGTAGAGACAGGGTTTTATCATATTTGCCAGGATGGTCTTGATGTCTTGACTTTGTGATCCACCCACCTTGGCCTCCCAAAATGCTGGGATTACAGGCGTGAGCCATCGCACCCGGCCTTTGTTAAACTTTTACAGTAAATAATGTGTTCATAGATTCTTTTGGATTTTAAATACAGATAATTTGTCTAGCTTTTTATATGCTGCTTTTCCTACTGTCTTTTGTTTATTTATCTTAAATTATTTATTCCATTTTTCTTTCTTGATACATTCAGAACTTAGGCCAAATTATTTATAATTTTTAGTAGTTACCTTTGAAACTTTCTATGCATATTTAACTAAAGAAAGTTCAAATATCTTAATAACCTTCTTGAACAATACAAGAAATCATAATACTTTAACTCCAATGATCCCTCCCAAGTTTATGCTATTTTTGCCCAGTAGGTTAATTCTTTTATTAAAGAATACACAAGAAATGTTATTATTATCTTGCATGCATATATTTGTTTTGGTTCATCTGTATTTCCAACAGTTTGTTTGCTCACTAATCATTGTATCTCAGATTTGTTCCTAGAGGATATAAATGTTAGACCTAATACCATAAAAACCCTAGAAGAAAACCTAGGTAGTACCATTCAGGACATAGGCATGGGCAAGGACTTCATGTCTAAAACACCAAAAGCAACGGCAGCAAAAGCTAAAATTGACAAATGGGATCTCATTAAACTAAAGAGCTTCTGCACAGCAAAAGAAACTACCATCAGAGTGAACAGGAAACCTACAGAATGGGAGAAAATTTTTGCAATCTACTCATCTGACAAAGGGCTAATATCCAGAACCTACAAAGAACTCAAACAAATTTACAAGAAAAAAACAAACAACCCCATCAAAAAGTGGGCAAAGGATATGAACAGACATTTCTCAAAAGAAGACATTCATACAGCCAACAGACACATGAAAAAATGCTCATCATCACTGGTCATCAGAGAAATGCAAATCAAAACCACAATGAGATACCATCTCACACCAGTTAGAATGGCAATCATTAAAAAGTCAGGAAACAACAGGTGCTGGAGAGGATGTGGAGAAACAGGAACACTTTTACACTGTTGGTGGGATTGTAAACTAGTTCAACCATTATGGAAAACAGTATGGCAATTCTTCAAGGATCTGGAACTAGATGTACCATATGACCCAGCCATCCCATTACTGGGTATATACCCAAAGGATTATAAATCATGCTGCTATAAAGACACATGCACACGTATGTTTATTGCGGCACTATTCACAATAGCAAAGACTTGGAATCAACCCAAATGTCCATCAGTGACAGACTGGATTAAGAAAATGTGGCACAGGCCGGGCGCGGTGGCTCAAGCCTGTAATCCCAGCACTTTGGGAGGCCGAGACGGGCGGATCACGAGGTCAGGAGATCGAGACCATCCTGGTTAACACGGTGAAACCCCGTCTCTACTAAAAAATACAAAAAATTAGCCAGGCGCGGTGGTGGGCGCCTGTAGTCCCAGCTACTCGGGAGGCTGAGGCAGGAGAATGGCGTGAACCCGGGAGGCGGAGCTTGCAGTGAGCTGAGATCTGGCCACTGCACTCCAGCCCGGGCGACAGAGCGAGACTCTGTCTCAAAAACAAAAACAAAAACAAAAACAAACAAAAAAAAAGAAGATGTGGCACATATACCCCATGGAATACTATGCAGCCATAAAAAAGGATGAGTTTGTGTCCTTTGTAGGGACATGGATGCAGCTGGAAACCATCATTCTTAGCAAACTATCACAAGAACAGAAAACCAAACACCGCATGTTCTCACTCATAGGTGGGAACTGAACAATGAGATCACTTGGACTTGGGAAGGGGGACATCACACACCGGGGCCTATCATGGGGAGGGGGAAGGGTGGAGGGATTGCATTGGGAGTTATACCTGATGTAAATGACGAGTTGATGGGTGCTGATGAGTTGATGGGTGCAGCACACCAACATGGCACAAGTATACATATGTAACAAACCTGCACGTTATGCACATGTATTCTAGAACTTAAAGTATAATAATAATAAT
The DNA here is from genome assembly GCF_024542745.1 of Macaca thibetana thibetana. Taxonomy (NCBI): domain Eukaryota; kingdom Metazoa; phylum Chordata; class Mammalia; order Primates; family Cercopithecidae; genus Macaca; species Macaca thibetana. The sequence goes on from NC_065583.1 coordinate 36,045,718, forward strand.
AAATAAATTAAAAAAAAATTTAGGATTTCCTTTAGCATAAGTACTTACTGCTAAAGTCTGTTAGTTTTCATCTTAAAATGACTTTATTTCACTACTATTCTTTTTGAACAACAGCTTTATAGAGATATAAGTCACATATCATACAATTTACCTATTTAAAGTATGCAATTAAATGATTTTTAATATGTTCATACAGTTGTGCAACTATTACCACCTTTAAGTTTAGATCATTTTATTTAACACCTGAAAAAAGTTTTGTTATTAGCAGTTGTTCCCCAGATTTCCTCAGCTCCCAGCCCTCGACAATGGCAAATCTGTTTTCTGTCTGTAAAGCTTTGTTTATTCTGGACAGTTAACTTAAATGGAATCGTATAATAGGTGGTTTTCTTGGACTGGCTTCTTTCACTTAGCATAATGTTTTCCAGGTTTATCTATGTTGTAGCATGTATCATTAGTTTTTTTCCCTCTTTTTTCTTTTACTTTCAGCTGATATGTAGTAACTGTACATATTTGTGAAATACAAAGTGATGTTTTAATACATGTATGCAATGTGTGATGACCAAATAGAGTTACTAGTATATTCATCTTATTCATCATTTCTTTGTGTTATGAACATCCCAGATTCTCTCTTCTAGCTTCTTGAAAATATGCAGTAGGTTCCTGCTAACCATATTTATCCAACAGTGCTTTAGAATACTAGAAGTTATTCCTCCAATCTAGCTATAATTCTCTATCCATTAACTAAACTCTTTATCCTCCATTCCCCCTACCCTTTGCAGCCCCTAATAGCTACAATTCTACTGTCTTCTTCCAGGTTCTCATTTAATTAATTTATTCATTTTTGCCTCCCACATATCAGCGAGAACATGTGTATCAGCAGTTCATTCCTTTTTATTGTAGAATAATATTTCATTGTATGAGTATGCCACATTTGATTTATCTATTCAGCAGTTGATGGGATTTGGGGTTGTGTCTACATTTTTGGCTATTATGATGAATGTTGCTACCAACATTGGTGTACAAGTTTTTGTGTAGACATAGAATGTCAAATCTCTTTGTATACAGCTGGAATTGCTAGGGCACATGGTAACTCTTCTTTGCCAAGTTGCACATTTTACATTCCTACCAGCAATGTATGATGTATCTAATTTCTCAGTATCTTTGCTAGCATTTGCTGTTGTTGTTATTATGATTATAATTTTATGATAGCCATCCTAGTCAGTGTGATGGGTTTGATTCACCTTCCCTTAATGACTTAATGATGTTAAACAATTTTTCATGTGCTTCTTAGACATTTGTATATCGACTTTGGAGAATTGTCTATTCAGATACTTTGCCAAGTTTTTAAATTGTCTTAACAGTCTTTTTACTGAGTAGTAAGAGTTATTTACATATTCTGGATACAAGTTCCTTATCAAATATACTACTTTTATTCTTGGCAGTTAGTTTTTCTGGTATGCAACTCCTCTGTAGACTGACAATTATTTTCCCACTACTTTGATGATGTTATTCAGATGTCTTCTGGCTTTCATTGTGGCATTTGAGAAGTCAGATATCAGCCTAATGTTATGCCTTTGTAAGTTATTTATTTTTCCCCTGGCTATCTTTAATTTTTTTGTGTGTGGGTAACAGGGTCTCACTCTGACACCTGAGGCTGTGCCATGGCTCACTGCAGCCTCAACTTCCTGGGATCAGGTGATTCTCCCACCTCAGCCTCCCAGGTAGCTGGGAATACAGGTGTGCACTACCACCACATTTTGCCATATTACCCAGGCTGTTCTCAAACTCCTGGGTTCAGGTGATCTGCCTGCATTGGCCTCCTAAAGTGCTGGCATTACAGGCATGAGCCACTACACCTGGCTTTTTAAAAAAAATTTTATTTTTTAGAGGAGTTTTATATTTAAAGTAAAATTGAGAGGAAGGTACAAAGATTTCCCTTATACCGAGTGCTCCCTCACATGCATAGCCTCTTCCGTTTTCAATATCCCCCACAAAAGTGCAACCTTTCTAACAGTTGATGAATCTACCTGGATCATCATTATCAGCCAAAGTCCAAAGTTTACATTAGAGTTAACTCTTAGTGTTACACATTCTATAGGCTTGGACAAATGTATACTGATGTGTATTTACCATTCTCTGGCTGCTTGTAAGATCTCTTTGCTTTTGGTGTTTTACTAGAGTTATGCTTTGGTGTTTCACTATGATATTTTTAGATGTAGATTTTTTCTTTAATTTATGTTGTTCAGCATTCAACATGTTTCCTCTCTTTTTGGACTGTGGTAATTTGGGGTGACTACAAATAATGTTACTATGAATAACATGAATGTGTTCAGATGTACATATGCACATGGCTAGGAGCAGAATCAGTGCCACAAAATATGTGTGCTTTCAGTTTTACCAGAGAATGATAAACTGTTTTCTGAGGAGCTTAAATAATTTACAGTAGTCTTTGATGATTTCCATTGCTTCTCATTCCACCAATACTTGAAATTTTCAGACTGTTTAAATTTAGCTGGTCTGGTGGGTATGTTGTAACCTCATTGTGGCTTCAGTTGGAATTTCTCTATTATTATTTGATTTTCACATGTTAACTGATTTTCTTGATTAGTAATGAGTGTTCATATGCTTTATGGCTTTTTTCATATCCTGTTTTCAAGTGGCCTGTACAGGTATTTTACCTATTTTTAAAAATTGAATTGTCAGATGTTGAGGAGACATCATGGCGGATGCGAGGCAGGGCTAGATTGCAGCTCCAACTCAGATGGACAGAGCAGCATGGGGAGGCTCACATCGTGAATTTTAGCTCCAGAATGACTGCAGGAATAAATCAGGAAACCTGAGAGGACCCACATATTCTCTCAAGGGAGTGGACTGCTCCTGCAGGACCTGGGAGACACCCCAAATACTGTGAGTGCCAAAACTGTGGAAGTGGGAAAGGGAGATCCTCTGCCCCCAGACACACACTCCTGCTGGGCAAACTGAAGGTCTAGTTTGCAGGAGAAGATTCCAACCTTACCTGGAGCTGAGTCAATTTAGAGAGCCGAGTGAAATACAGGGGTAGAGGAAGCAGTGGAAAAGGCCCTGGGAGTTTGCTGGGGTCCATGCCACACATGCCATTCCTACCTAGTATCACAGGTCCTTTGGGAGGACAGCACAGGCAGGGGGAATATGCTACAGGGAGAAGGAAACCTTCCGCTGAACTTTGTAGCTCTTGAACTTTGAGCTTTTGAAGTTTGAACCAGTGGAGAAGCCTCCTGGCCAGAACTCAGAGGAGGGCACCAATCTGGTGTGTAGACTCCACAGGTGGGGGAAGAACTAAGGCCTTTTTCTTTCACAGCTGGGAGGTGGGTAGCCTGGGGCAAGTTCTCAGCCCTGCTTACCCACTGCCTGGAAACAGACTGTTTCCGGGGGATATGTTAGCAGGGATATGGTGGGTGTGAGACCGGCCCTACAGATTGCATGGGAGCTGGGTGAGGCCTGTGACTGCCAACTTTTCCCCACATACCCAGACAACCTGCATGACTCAGCAAAGACTGCCATAATCCTAGTAGGTACGTAACTCCATTGACCTGGGAACCTTATGCCCATCCCCCATAGCAGCCACAGCAAGACCCACCCAAGGAGGGTCTGAACTGAGACACGCCTAGCCCTGTCCCCACCTGATGGTCCTTCCCTATCTACCCTGGTATCTGAACACAAAGGGCATATATACTTGAGAGTTCTAGGACCCCGCCCACTGTTGGTTCCTCTCCATACTACCACAGCTGATGCTCTCTGGAAAGCATCACCTCCTGGCAGGAGGCCCACAAGCACAGAAATAGAGCATTAAATCACCAAAGCTTGGAACCCTTACAGAGCCCATTTCACCCTCCTGCCACCTCCACTAGAACAGGTGCTGGTATCCATGCCTGAGAAACTCATAGATGGTTCATATCACAGGACTCTGCAGACAACCCCCAGTACCAGCCTGAAGCCTGGTAGACATGCTGGGTGGCTAGACCCAGAGGAGAGATAACAATCAAGACAGCTTGGCTCTCAGGAAGCCACATCCATAGGAAAAGAGGGAGAGTACTACATCAAGGGAAGAAATTGTGGGACCAAAGAATCTGAACAACAGCCTTCAGCCCTAGACCTTCCCTCTAATAGAGCCTTTCCAAATGAGAAGGAACCAGAAAACCAACTCAGGTAACATGGCAAAACAAACTGTTTAACAATCCCCCAAAATCACACTAGTTCACCAGCAGTGGATCCAAACCAAGAAGAAATCTCTGATTTACCTGAAGAAGAATTCAGGAGGTTAGTTATTAAGCTAATCAGGGAGGCTCCAGAGAAAGTCGAAGCCTAAGGCAAGGATATCCAAAAAACAACACAGAAGTGAAGGGAGAAATATTCAATGAAATAGATAGCATAAAGAAAAAACAATCAACTAGGTGTGGTGGCTCACACTTGTAATCCCAGCACTTTGGGAGGGCGAGGTGGGTGGATCACCTGAGGTCAGGAGTTAGAGACCAGCCTAACCAACATAGTGAAACCCTATCTCTACTAAAAATACAAAATTAGCTGGGCGTGGTGGTGCATGCCTGTAATCCCAGCTACTTGGGAGGCTAAGGCAGGAGAATCACTTGAACCTGGGGCGGAGGTTTCAGTGAGCGAAGGTCGTGCCATTTCACTCCAGCCTGGTCAATAAGAGCAAAACTCCATCTAAAAAAAAAAAAAAAAAAAAGGAAAAAAAAAAAAACCAAAACTTCAGGAAACATTGGACACACTTATAGAAATGCAAAATGCTCTGGAAAGTTTCATCAATAGTATGAAATAAATAGAAGAAAGAAATTCAGTGCTTGAAGACAAGGTCTTCGAATTAACTCAATCCAACAAAGACAAAGAACAAGGAATATGAAAATATGAACAAAGCCTCCAAAATATCTGGGATTATGATAAATGACCCAACCTAAGAATAATCAGCATTCCTGAGGCAGAAGAGCAATCTAAAAGTTTGGAAAACATATTTAGGGGAATAGTTGAGGAAAACTTCCCTGGCATTGCTAGAGGCCTAGACATCCAAATACAAGAAGCACAAAGGACACCTGGGAAATCCATCATGAAAAGATCTTCACCAAGGCACATTGTCATCAGGTTATGTAAAGTTAAGATGAAGGAAAGAATCTTTTTTTTAGGTAATTTTTTTAAAAATTATACTTTATGTTCTAGGGTACATGTGCACAACGTGCAGGTTTGTTACATATGTATACATGTGCCATGTTGGTGTGCTGCACCCATTAACTCGTCATTTACATTAGGTATATCTCCTAATGCTATCCCTTCCCACTCCCCCCACCCCACGACAGGCCCCAGTGTGTGATGTTCCTCTTCCTGTGTCCAAGTGTTCTCATTGTCCAATTCCCACCTATGAGTGAGAACATGCGGTGTTTGGTTTTCTGTTCTTGCAATACTTTGCTGAGAATGATGGTTTCCAGCTGCATCCATATCCCTACAAAGGACATGAACTCATCCTTTTTTATGACTGCATAGTATTCCATGGGGTATATGAGCCACATTTTCTTAATCTAGTCTGTCACTGATGGACATTTGGGTTTGTTCCAAGTCTTTGCTATTGTGAATAGTGCCACAATAAACATATGTGTGCATGTGTCTTTATAGCAGCATGATTTATAATCCGTTGGGTATATACCCAGTAATGGGATGGCTGGGTCAAATGGTATTTCTAGTTCTAGATCCTTGAGGAATCGCCATACTGTTTCCACAATGGTTGAACTAGTTTACAGTCCCACCAATAGTGTAAAAAGTGTTCCTATTTCTCCACATCCTCTCCAGCACCTGTTGTTTCCTGATTTTTAAATGATTGCCATTCTAACTGGTGTGAGATGGTATCTCACTGTGGTTTTGATTTGCATTTCTCTGATGACTAGTGACGATGAGCATTTTTTCATGTGTCTGTTGGCTGCATAAATGTCTTCTTTTGAGAAGTGTCTGTTCATATCCTTTGCCCACTTCTTGATGGGGTTGTTTGGTTTTTTTTTCTTATAAATTTGAGCTCTTTGTAGGTTCTGGATATTAGCCCTTTGTCAGATGAATAGATTGCAAAAATTTTCTCCCATTCTGTAGGTTGCCTGTTCACTCTGATGGTAGTTTCTTTTGCTGTGCAGAAGCTCTTTAGTTTAACTAGATCCCATTTGTCAATTTTGGCTTTTGTTGCCATTACTTTTGGTGTTTTAGACATGAAGTCCTTGCTCATGCCTATGTCCTGAGTGGTATTGCCTAGGTTTTCTTCTAGGGTTTTTATGATTTTAGGTCAAACATTTAAGTTTCTAATCCATCTTGAATTAATTTTTATAAGGTGTAAGGAAGGGATCCAGTTTCAGCTTTCTACATATGGCTAGCCAGTTTTCCCAGCACCATTTATTAAATAGGGAATCCTTTCCCCATTTCTTGTTTTTGTCAGGTTTGTCAAAGATTAGATGGTTGTAGATGTGTGGTATTATTTCTGAGGGCTCTGTTCTGTTCCATTGGTCTGTATCTCTGTTTTGGTACCAGTATCATGCTGTTTTGGTTACTGTAGCCTTGTTGTATAATTTGAAGTCAGGTAGCATGATGCCTCCAGCTTTGTTCTTTTGGCTTAGGATTGTCTTGGCAATGCGGGCTCTTTTTTGGTTCCATATGAACTTTAAAGTAGTTTTTTCCAATTCTGTGAAGAAAGTCAGTGGTAGCTTAATGGGGATGGCATTGAATCTATAAGTTACCTTGGGCACTATGGCCATTTTCACGATGTTGATTCTTCCTATCCATGAGCATGGAATGTTCTTCCATTTGTTTGTGTCCTCTTTTATTTCACTGAGCAGTGGTTTGTAGTTCTCCTTGAAGAGGTCCTTGACATCCCTTGTAAGTTGGATTCCTAGGTATTTTATTCTCTTTGAAGCAATTTTGAATGGGAGTTCAATCATGATTTGGCCTTCTGTTTGTCTCTTATTGGTGTATAAGAATGCTTGTGATTTTGTATCCTGAGACTTTGCTGAAGTTGCTTATCAGCTTGAGGAGATTCTGGGCTGAGACAATGGGGTTTTCTAAATATACAATCATGTCATCTGCAAACAGGGACAATTTTACTTCCTCTTTTCCTAATTGAATACCCTTTATTTCTTTCTCTTGCCTGATTGCTGTGGCCAGAACTTCCAACACTATGTTGAATAGGAGTGGTGAGAGAGGGCATCCCTGTCTTGTACCAGTTTTCAAGGGGAATGCTTCCAGTTTCTGCCCATTCAGTATGATATTGGCCATGGGTTTGTTATAAATAGCTCTTATTATTTTGAGATACGTTCCATCAATACCAAATTTATTGAGAGTTTTTAGCATGAAGAGCTGCTGAATTTTGTCAAAGGCCTTCTCTGCATCTATTGAAATAATTATGTGGTTTTTGTGTTTGATTCTGTTTACATGCTGGATTACATTTATGATTTGTGTATGTTGAACCAGCCTTGCATCCCAGGGATGAAGCCCACTTGATCATGGTGGATAAGCTTTTTGATGTGCTGCTGGATTCGATTTGTCAGTATTTTATTGAGGATTTTTGCATTGATGTTCATCAGAGATATTGGTCTAAAATTCGCTTTTTTTGTTGTGTCTCTGCCAGGCTTTGGTATCAGGATAATGTTGGCCTCATGAAGTGAGTTAGGGAGGGTTCCCTCTTTTTATATTTATTGGAATAATTTCAGAAGGAATGGTACCAGCTCCTCCTTGCACCTCTGGTAGAATTCGGCTGTGAATCCGTCTGGTCCTGGACTTTTTTGGTTGGTAGGCTATTAATTATTGCCTCAATTTCACAGCCTGTTATTGGTCTATTCAGGGATTCAACTTCTTCCTGGTTTAGTCTTGGGAGAGTGTATGTGTCCAGGAATTTATCCATTTCTTCCAGGTTTTCTAGTTTATTTGTGTAGAGGTGTTTATAGTATTCTCTGATGGTAGTTTGTATTTCTGTGGGATCGGTGGTGATATCCCCTTTATCATTTTTTATTGAGTCTATTTGATTCTTCTCTCTTTTCTTGTTTATTATTCTTGCTAGTGGTCTATCAATTTTGTTGATGTTTTCGAAAAGCCAGCTCCTGGATTCACTGATTTTTTGAAGAGTTTTTTTGTGTCTCTATCTCCTTTATTTCTGCTGTGATGTTAGTTATTTCCTGCCTTCTGCTAGCTTTTGAATGTGTTTGCTCTTGCTTCTCTAGTTCTTTTAATTGTGATTTAATTAAATTAGGGTGTGTTAGGGTGTCAATTTTAGATCTTCCCTGCTTTCTTTTGTGGGCATTTGGTGCTATAAATTTCCCTCTACACACTGCTTTAAATGTGTCCCAGAATTCCTGGTATGTTGTATCTTTGTTCTCGTTGGTTTCAAAGAACATCTTTATTTCTGCCTTCGTTTCGTTATTTACCCAATAGTCATTCAGGAGCAGGTTGTTCAGTTTCCATGTAGTTGAGCAGTTTTGATTGAGTTTCTTAATTCTGAGTTCTAGTTTGATTGCACTGTGGTCTGAGAGACAGTTTGTTATAATTTCTCTTCTTTTATATTTGCTGAGGAGTACTTTACTTCCAACTACATGGTCAATTTTGCAATAAGTTTGATGTCGTGCTGAGAAGAATGTATTTTCTGTTGCTTTGGGGTGGAGTGTTCTGTAGATGTCTATTAAGTCCGCTTGGTGCAGAGTTGAGTTCAATTCCTGGATATCCTTGTTAACTTTCTGTCTCGTTGATCTGTCTAATGTTGACAGTGGGTTGTTAAAGTCTCCCATTATTATTGTGTGGGAGTCTAAGTCTCTATGTAAGTCTTTAAGTACTTGCTTTATGAATCTGGGTGCTCCTGTATTGGGTGCATGTATACTTAGGATAGTTAGCTCTTCTTGTTGAATTGATCCCTTTACCATTATGAAATGGCCTTCTTTGTCTCTTTTGATCTTTGTTGGTTTAAAGTCTCTTTTATCAGAGACTAGGATTACAACCCCTGCCTTTTTTTGTTTTCCATTTGCTTGGTAGATCTTCCTCCATCCCTTTATTTTGAGCCAGTGTGTGTCTCTGCATGTGCGATGGGTCTCCTGAATACAGAAAACTGATGGATCTTGACTCTTTATCCAATTTGCCAGTCTGTGTCTTTTAATTGGAGGTTAAAAGGTTACATTTACATTTAAGGTTAATATTGTTATGTGTGAACTTGATCCTGTCATTATGATGTTAGCTGGTTATTTTGCTCGTTAGTTGATGCAGTTTCTTCCTAGCATTGATGGTCTTTACATTTTCGCATGTTTTTGCAGTGGCTGGTACTGGTTGTTCCTTTCCATGTTTAGTGCTTCCTTCAGGATCTCTTGTAGGGCAGGCCTGGTGGTGACGAAATCTCTCAGCATTTGCTTGTCTGTAAAGGATTTTATTTCTCTTTCATTTATGAATCTTAGTTTGAGTGGATATGAAATTCTGAGTTGAAAATTCTTTTCTTTAAGAAAGTTGAATATTGGCCTCCATTCTCTTCTGGCTTGTAGGTTTTCTGCTGAGAGATCCACTGTTCATCTGATGGGGTTCCCTTTGTGGGTAACCCGACCTTTTTCTCTGGCTGCCCTTAACATTTTTTCTTCATTTCAATCTTGGTGAATCTGACAATTACGGGTCTTGGAGTTGCTCTTCTCGAGGAGTATCTTTGTGGCATTCTCTGTATTTCCTGAATTTGAATGTTGGTCTGCCTTGCTAGGTTGGGGAAGTTCTCCTGGGTAATATCCTGCAGAGTGTTTTCCAACTTGGTTCCATTCTCCCCATCACTTTCAGGTACTGCGATCAGACGTAGATTTGGTCTTTTCACATAATCTCATATTTCCTGGAGGCTTTGTTCATTTCTTTTTATTATTTTTTCTCTAAACTTCTCTTCTCGCTTCATTTCATTCATTTGATTTTCAATCACTGATACCCTTTCTTCCAGTTGACCAAGTCGGTTACTGAAGCTTGTGCATTTGTCACGTAGTTCTCATGTCATGGTTTTCATCTTTATCACGTCATTTAAGGACTTCTTTACATTGGTTATTCTAGTTAGCCATTCGTCAAATCTTTTTTCAAGGTTTTTAATTTATTTGCGCTGGGTTCATACTTCCTCCTTTAGCTTGGAGAAGTTTGATCATCTGAAGCCTTCTTCTCTCAACTCATCAAAGTCATTCTCCATCCAGCTTTGTTCCATTGCTGGTGAGGAGCTGCGTTCCTTTGGAGGGGGAGAGGTGCTCTGATTTTTAGAATTTTCATCTTTTCTGCACTGCTTTTTCCCCATTTTTGTGATTTTATCTACCTTTGGTCTTTGATGATGGTGATGTACAGATAACGTTTTAGTGTGGATGTCCTTTCTGTTAGTGCGGGAAAGAATCTTAAGAGCTGTGAGACAAAACCACCAGGTAACCTATAAAGGAAAACCTATCAGATTAACAGCAGATTTCTCAACAGAAACCCTACAAGCTAGAAAGTATTGAGGCCCTATCTTCAGTCTCCTCAAACAAAACAATTATCAGCCAAGAATTTTGTATCCAGTGAAACTAAGCATTATATATGAAGGGAAAATACATTCTTTTTCAGACAAACAGAATGCTGAGATAATTTGCCATTACCAAGCAGCCACTATAAGAACTGCTAAATGGAGCTCTAAATCTTGAAACATATCCTAGAAACACATAAAATCAGAACTTCTTTAAAGCAGAAATCTCACAGGATCTATAAAATGAAAATACAATTTAAAAAGCAAAATCAGAAAAACAACATATACAGGCAACAAATAGCATGATGAATGGAAGGGTATCTCACATCTCAATACTAACATTGAATGTAAATGGCCTAAATGCTCCACTTAAAAGATACAGAACTGCAGAATGGATAAGAATTCACCAGCCGACTATCTGCCACCTTCAAGAGTCTCATCTAACATATAAGGACTCACATAAACTTAAAATAAAGGGGTGGAAAAAGGCATTTTATACAAATGGAGACCAAAAGCGAGCAGGGATAGTTATTCTTACATTAGACAAAACAAACTTTAAAGCAACAGTGGTTGAAAGAGACAAAGAGGGACATTATATAATGGTAAAAGGCCTTGTTCAACAGAAAAATATCACAGTCCTAAACATATATGCATCTAACACTGGAGCTCCAAATTTATAAAACAATTACTAATAGACCTAAGAAATGAGGTAGACAGCAACACAATAATAGTGGGGGACTTCAGTATTCCACTGACAGCAGTAGACAGGTCATGAGGGCAGAAAATCAACAAAGAAACAATGGATTTAAACTCTACCTTGGAAAGCTTTCCCTCTGAGAACTGGAACAAGACAAGGCTGCCCACTCTCACTACTCCTCTTCAACACAGTATTGGAAGTCCTAACCAGAGCAACCAGACAAGAGAAAGAAATGAAGCATATACAGATTGGTAAGGACAAAGTCAAATTGTCACTGTTTGCTGATGATATGATTGTTTATCTTGAAAACCCTAATGACTCCTCCAGGGAGCTTCGAGAAGGTATAAAATAATTCAGCAAAGTTTATGGATATGAGATTAATATACACAAATCAGTAGCTCTTCTATACACCAACAGCAACCAAGCAGATAATCAAATCAATAACTCAATCCCTTTTACAATAGCTGCAAAAAAAGTAATAAAAGTAAAATATTTAGGAATACCCCTAACCAAGGAGTTGAAAGGCCTCTACAAGGAAAACTATAAAGCATTGCTGAAAGAAATCATAGACAACAGGAACAAATGGAATACATCCTATGCTCATGGATGGGTAGAATCAATACTGTGACAATGACCATACTGCCAAAGGCAATCTACAAATTCAATGCAATCCCCATCAAAATAGCACCATCATTCTTCACAGAATTAGAAAACACAATTCTAAAATCCATATGGAACCAAAAAGGAGCCTGCACAGCCAAAGCAAGACTAAGCAAAAGGAACTAAATCTGGAGGCATCACACTACCTGATTTCAAACTACACTGTAAGGCCATGGTCGCCAAAACAGCATGGTACTAATACAAAAACAGACACATAGACCAATGGAACAGAATAGAGAAACCAGAAATAAACCCAAATACTTAAATACAGAAATAAAACCAAATACTTTTGGGCCATGGGTGCACCAAAATCTCAAAAATCTCCAATAAAGAACTTGCTCATGTAACCGAACACCACCTGTACCCAATGACCTATGAAAAAATAAAATTAAAAAAATTGAATTGTCTGTCTTTGACAAAGCAAACAAAAGCATAAAGTGGGGAAAGGATACCCTTTTCGACAAATGGTGCTGGGATAATGGGTAGCCACATGTAGGAGAATGAAACTGGATCCTCATCTCTCACCTTATACAAAAATCAACTCAAGATGGATTAAGGACTTAAATCTAATTCCTGAAACTATAAAAATTCTAGAAGATAACATTGGAAAAACCCTTCTAGACATTGGCTTAGGCAAGGATTTCATGACCAAGAACCCAAAAGCAAATGCAATAAAAACAAAAATAAATAGCTGAGACCTAATTAAACTAAAGAGCTTTTGCACAGCAAAAGAAACAGCAGAGTAAATGGAAAGCCCACAGAATGGGAGAAAATCTTTATAATATGTACATCTGACAAAGGACTAACATCCAAAATCTACAATGAACTCAAATCAGTAAGAAAAATACAGACAATCCTATCAAGAAGTTGGCTAAGAACATGAACAGACAATTCTCAAAAGAAGATATACAAATGACGAACAAACATATGAAAAAATAGTCAACTAATGATCAGGGAAATGCAAATCAAAACCACATTGCGATGCCACCTCACTCCTGCAGGCATGACTATAAAAAAAAAAAAAATCAAAAACCAGTAGATGCTGGTGTAGATGCAGTGATCAGGAGACACTTCCCCACTGCAGGTGGAAATGCAACTAGTACAGCTGTTAGGGAAAGCAGTGTGGAGATTCCTTAAAGAACTAAAAATAGAACTACCGTTTGATCCAACAATCCCACTACTGGGTATCTACACAGGGGAAAAGAGGTCATTACTTGAAAAAGATACTTGCACATGCTGTTTATAGCAGCACAATTCACAATTGCAAAATCATGGAACCAGCCCAAATGTCCATCAGTCGACAAGTGGATAAAGAAACTGTGGTATGTATTTATGATTGAATACTACTCAGCCGTAAAAAGAAATGAATCAACCACATTAGCAGTGACCTGGATGAGATTGGAGACGATTATTCTAAGTGTAGTAACTCAGGAATGGAAAACCAAACATCGTATGTTCTCACTGATATGTGGGAGCTAAGCTATGAGGACACAAAGGCATAAGAATCAAACAATGGACTTTGGGGGCTTGGGGGGAAGGATGGTAGCGGGGTGAGGGATAAAAGGCTATTAACAGAGTGCAGTATATACTGCTTGGGCCATGGGTGCACCAAAATCTCAAAAATCTCCAATAAAGAACTTGCTCATGTAACCGAACACCACCTGTACCCAATGACCTATGAAAAAATAAAATTAAAAAAATTGAATTGTCTGTCTTTTACTTATTTGCAGGATTTTATAATATGTTATAATATGTTATGTTATGTTATGAATATGATTCCTTTGTAATTATACTTGTTGCCAATGTTTTCTCCTATTCTGTGGTTTGTCGTTTGTGTTTTGGATGGAAAAGTTTTTAATTGAAATGATTTCAAATTGCGAATCTTTTCCTTTAAGATTATGTAAGTCTTTCCCTTATCTAAGTACATGAATATATTTACTTATATCGTTTATTGTTTTATTTTATCTTTGTTTATTTTTTAGGAAGAAATTAATTTTCTTCCTCTTATATTTAGTTTTATAATTCACCTGGAATTGATTTTTATATATAGTATGAAGTAAGGATCAAGTTACAACTATTTTTGCATATGGATGTCCAATTGTCCTAATACCAGTTCGTAAAACTCCTGGTTTTCACACTGCTCTGCATTCTCATCTTAGATACAAAGTGTCATTTGTTTATGGGTCTGTTTTTCTCTGAGCTGTTCCATTGGTCTATTTGTCAATGTTTATACCCATATGACATTTTTGTAATAAACTGTAGCTTTTAAATAAGTCTTAATTTTTCATAGAGCTAGATTACTATATTTTACTATTCTTCAAGTATGCAATTTCATATACATGTTAGGATTAGTATTTCATTTACCACAAAAAACAATCAAACAAGCAAAAAATATCTGTGGGGATTTTGATAGGGATTGTTTTGAAATTATAGATCAACTAGTGGAAAATTGATTTTAAAAAAGTTGTGTCTTCGTGTATCTGATAATGGTATATACTTTCACTAAGTATTGTTTAATTTAATCCAATAATGCAATGTTTTTGTTTTGAGTAGAGTTATACCCATTTTGCTAGATTTATCCTATGTATTGGTAATTTTGTATATATTATGAAGGGTATCTTAGAAAAATTTTTAGTTTTCTATTGGTTGCTGGTTTATGGTATTGCAAGTAATTTTTAAAAATTGAGGCTGATTGCAGTGGCTCATGCCTATAATCCCAGGACGTTGGAAGGCCAAGGCAGGCAGATCACTTGAGGTCAAACCCTGTCTTCCTTAAAAATACAAAAATTAGTCAGTTGTGTTGGTGCATGCCTGTAATCCCAGCTACTTAGGAGGGTGAGGCAGGAGAATCACTTGAACCTGGGAGGAGGAGGTTGAAGTGAGCCAAGATTGTGCCACTGCACTCCAGCCTGGGCAACAGAACGAGATCCCATATCAAAAAAAAAAAAAAATTGACCTTGCTAAATTCGTTTGTCAATTCTAATAATTTACCTGTAAAGTCTTTGGATCTAATAATTTATTGGTATAGTCTTTGGATCTTCACTGTACAGAAACATTATCTGCCAGAATTTTAATGACCATTTTACTTCTTCATTTACAATTCTTCTCTCTATATATATTTCATATTACATATTTTAATATTTATTTACTATATATTTATATAATACATTTATTATATAATTACATTATATAATATATTATTATTTAAATAAATATATTTATTTTGTTTACCGTAGTTGTCCAGGGAAGCACCTGGACTGCAGGTGGATGGCCTCATTCACCCCTGCCAATGGTAGCCAGGCAGGAAATGCCTGCTCAAGTTCCTAGCCCAGTGGTTCCACTTCCGTGTGAACTCAGCTAGTGGGCACAGCCTCCTGTTCTCCTGGGAAGCACTTGGATGGCAAGGTGGGTGACCCCACTGAGCACCTCCTCTAGTAGCCAGACATACACAGCTGTTAGAGCTTCTTTTGTCTTAGAGCTTCTAAGGTCTTTTGTTCACTGCTAAATACATTAGGTGAGAGTGGGTTTCTTATCTCTTCCTGATTTCATAAAGAAGAATTTTGACCTGTTGTGATTAACTTTGATATTTTCTCTATATTTTTGTAGTTAACCCTTATCACCTTAAACAAGATCCTTCTATTCTGATTTGGCCACTTTCGAAGAAAATGTAGGAGAAAATACTTGTCTTAGAGGCTGAATAGATTTTACAGTTGTTTTTCTACACCTGCCACTCAATCTCATAGCCAGTATTACATCATGGCAGCACTTTACACCTAGGTACTAATTTCTGTCTCAACCAGATTTTGGTGTATAACAAGAAGACAAAATTTCAATGGCACCCAACAATTAGTCAGTATCTCCCATAAGCCTATGGATTGGCTAGGTGGCTCCGCTTCAGGCTGGGTCCTGTGTCCTTGTGTTCTACATACTTATTTTGAATTATCATTTTTTTTTTTTAAATTGAGAATGATGATCTTTTCTCTTAACCTGAAGGTATTTCCAGGGGGTGGGTCAAGGTGGTGGACTAGAAGCAGCTCATGAGCACTGCTCTCACAGAGAGGAAACAAAGGGGCTAGTGAACACTAACCCTGTGGGCAGATTATCCAAGAAACCATGTCGGGAGCCATCAAGGAAGCCGGGGGACACAGAAAGCAGGGAGGAGCAAAGCTGGGCAGTAGCCTGTCTGGGCTCAGTGTGGAGTCAGTAGAACCTCTCCAACAAGGGAAAGGGTGTGAGTGAGAGCCCCCCAAGGGATTCACACCCTCCACAGAGACCTGTGCAAGACTGTGAATGAGAGAATTTCCTTGGACCCCCCTGCACCCCATCACTGCTCTTCTCTATGAGGCACACAGCTACCTGGGCATTTTACAGGGTCATCTCTCCAATCTAGCAGGACCTATATAAGTCTTGGGATCTGGAGCAGACCAGCACCAACACCATAACCTTAACAGAGGCTGCAGTTGTGGTTCCTGGGAGCAGTTAGATTGCTCCACTCTCCTTCACCAGACAAGGCCCAGTGCCAGCTTCCAGACCAGTGATCTCACTTTGTCTGAACTCATCAGGTGGCTGCAGCCCCCTGTTGTCCAGGGAAGCACCTGGACTGCAGGTGGGTGGCCCCATTCACCCCTGCCACTGGTAGCCAGGCAGGAAATACCTGCTAGAGTTCCTAGCCTAGTGGTTCCACTTCTGTGTGAACTCAGCTGGTGGGCACAGCCTCCTGTTCTCCTGGGAAGCACTTGGATGGCAAGGTGGGTGACCCCACTGAGCACCTCCTCTAGTAGCCAAACATATACAGCTGCTAGAGCTTCCAGCCCAGCAGTCCCACTTATGCCTAAACTCAGCAGGCAGGTGCAACCCCATGTTCCCCCAGGAAGCACTCAGACAGCAGATTGGGGCTGACCTGGCAAGCATATGGCCTCTCTGCCAACTGCTACCCCTGCTTAAGGGAGACCCATGGACCAGAACATCCAACAAAAGAAATGAAGGTACACAGACAGTAACCAGCAGGGGTTCCTCCAAGACCCGGGAGCAGACTAGAGGAGAAAGAACCAGCACAGGGACTTAGGCAACTCAAAAGGCCAGAGAATATTTTCTTACCTCCAAACAACCACACTAGTTCCCCAGCAATGGTTCTTAACCAGTCTGAAATGGTTGAATTGTCAGAAATACAATTCAGAATATGGATAAGAATGAAGATCGTCGACATTCAGGAGAAAGTCGAAACCCAAAGTAAGGACTCTTAAGGTAGAAAATAAAAGGACATGGGAGATAAAAGATGAAATGACCATTTTAGGAAATAACCAAAATGAACTGATAGAGCTGAAAAACTCATTTCAAGAATTTCATAATAGAATTGCAAGTATTAACAGCAGAATTGACCAAGCTGAGGAGAGAACCTCAGAGCTTGAAGATCAGTTCTCCAAAATAACTCAGTTAGACAAAAATAAAGAGAAAACAACAAAGAAGAATGAATAAATAAGAAGAATGAACAAAACCTTGGATAAATATGAGATTATGTAAAGAGACCAAATCTATGACTCATTGATGTCCCTGAAAGGGAAGAAGAGAAATCAAGGAATTTGAAAAACTTATTTTGGGATATCATCCTTGAAAACTTCCCTAACCTCACCAGAGAGGCCAACATTGAAATTCAGGAAATGCAGATAATCCCTGTGAGATACTGTACAAGATGACCATCCCCAAGACACATTGTCATCAGATTCTCCAAGGCTGAAATGAAAGAAAAAATATTAAAGGGAGCTAGAGAGACAGGCAGATCACCTACAAAGGGAATCTCATCAGGCTAACAGTAGACATTTCAGCTGAAACCCTAAACTCAGAAGAGATTGGGGGCCTACATTCAGCATTCTTAAGGAAAAGAAATTCCAACGAAGAATTTCATATCTAGCCAAACTAAACTTCATAAATGAAGGAGAAATAAGATCCTTTTCAGACAAGCAAATGCTAAGAGAATTCATTACCACCAGACCAGCCTTATCTGTCTTACAAGAGATCCTTAAGGGAGTGCTAAATATGGAGAGGAAAGACTGTTACCAACCACCACAAAGACACACTTGAGTACAGAGACCATTGACATTATAAAACAACCACACAATCAAGTCTGCATAATAACCAGCTAACAACATGATGACAGGATCAAATCCGCACAAATCAGTATTAATCTTGAATGTTAATGAGCAATTAAAAGGCAGAGTGGCAAATTGGATAAAGAAGCAAGACTCAATTGTATGCTGTCTATAAGTGACTCACTTCACATGCAATGATGAGCATAGGCTCGAAGTAAAGAGATGGAGAAAAATCTACCAAGCAATTGGGAAACAGAACAAAGCAGGGTTACTATTTTAATTTCAGGAAAAAAAACAAAAACAGGCTTTAAATCAATAACGATTGAAAAAGACAAAGCAGGGCATTACATAATGGTAAAGTGTTCAGTTCAACAAGAAGACCTAATGATTCTGAATACATATGCACCCAACACAGGGGAGCACCTGTATTCATAAAGCAAGTTTTTAGACACTTATGAAAAGACTTAAATAGCCACACAATAATAACGGGGGAATTCAATACCCCACTGACAGTATTAGACAAATCATCGAAGCAGAAAACTAACAAACATATTCAGGACCTGAACTTGACATTTGACCAAATGGGTCTAACAGACATAGACATAATTCTCTACCTTAAATCATCAGAATATACATTCTTCCCATCTGCATGTGGCATATACTCTAAAACTGATCACACAATAAGCAATAAAACAACCCTCAGCAAATTCAAAAAACCCCAAAACATACCAAACACACTCTTGGTCAACAGTGCAATAAAAATAGAAATCAATACTAAAAAATGCTCAAAAACCATATAATTACATGAAATTAAACAACCTGTTCCTGAATGACTTTTAGATAAACAATAAAATTAAAGCAGAAATCAATAAATTATTTGAAGCTAATGAGAACACAGATACAACATACCAGAATCTCTGGGACACAGCTAAATCAGTGGTAGGAGCAAAGTTTATAGCACTAAAAGCCCACATCAAAAAGTTAGAAAGATCTCAGATTAGCAATCTAACATCACACCTAGGGTAAATAGAGAAACAAGTGCAAATCCACCTCAAAGTTAGCAGAAGACAAGAAATAACAAAAATAAGAGCTGGACTGGAGGAAATTAGACACACACAAAAATCATACAAAAGATCAATCAATCCAGGATTTTGTTGAAAGAATAAATAAGATTGATAGGCTGCTATGTAGTCTAATAAAGTAAAAAAGAGAGAAGATCCAAATAAACACTGTCAGAAATGACAAAGGTTACATTATCACTGACCCTGCAGAAATACAAAAGTCTCTCAGTGATTAGTACAAACATCTCTATTGCACACAAACTAGAAAACCTAGAAGAAATGGTACATTCCTGGAAGCATACGATCTCCCAAGATTGATCCAGGTAGAAACTGAATCCCTGAAAAGACCACTAATGAGTTCCAAAATTGGATCAGTAATAAAAAGTCTACCAACCAGAAAAAGCACAGCACAGGACACATTCATAGCCAAATTCTACCAGATGTAAAAGGAGGGCTGGTAAAATTCCTTCTAAAGCTATTCCAAAAAAATTGAGAAGCAGAGACTTCTTAGTAACTAATTCCATAA
Organism: Macaca thibetana thibetana; assembly: GCF_024542745.1. Taxonomy (NCBI): domain Eukaryota; kingdom Metazoa; phylum Chordata; class Mammalia; order Primates; family Cercopithecidae; genus Macaca; species Macaca thibetana. Next base: position 36,065,249 of record NC_065583.1, read on the forward strand.
GGCCAGCATCATCCTGATAGCAAAACCTGCCCAATACACAATAAACAAAGAAAAATTCAGGCCAATATCCTTGATGAACATTGATGCAAAAATTCTCACCAAAATACTAGCAAACTGAATCCAGCAGCACATCAAAAAGTTAATCCACCATGATCAAGTAGGCTTTATCCATGGGATGCAAGGTTAGTTCAAAATATGTATATTAATAAATATGATGAATCACATAAACAGAACTAAAATAAAAAACCACATCATCATCTCAATAGAGGCAGAAAAGTCTTTCTTTAAAATTGAACATCCCTTCATGTGAAAAACCTTCAACAGACTAGGCACTGAAGGAATATACCTCAAAATAATAAGAGCCATCCATGACAAACCCACAGCCAATATCATACTGAATGGGTAAAAGTTGGAAGCATTCCCCCTGAAAACTGGAACAAGACAAGGATTCACATTCTCACCACTTGTATTCAACATAGGACTGGAAATCCTAGCCAGAGCAATCAGGCAAGAGAAAGAGATAAAAAGCATCCAGATAGGAAGAGAGGATGTCACACTATCTCTGTCTGTAGATGATATGATTCTATACCTAGACAACCCCATAGTCTTGACCCTAAAGCTCCTAAACCTGACAAATAATTTCAGCAAAATTTCAGGATATGAAAACAATGTTCAAAAATCAGTAGCATTTGTATATATCAACAATGTCCAAGCTGAGGGCCACAGCAAAAATACAATCCCATTAATAATAGCCACAAAAGGAATAAAATACCTAGGAATACAGCTAACCAAAGAGATAAAATATCTCTGAAATGAGAATTATTAAGAAACTGCTGAAAGAAATCAGAGATGACACAAACAAATGGAAAGGCATTCCATACTCATGGATAGGAAGAATTTATATTTTTAAAATGGCCATCCTGCTCAAAGCAAAATACAGATTCAATGCTATTCTTATTAAACTATCAATGACATTCTTCAATTAATTAGAAAAAAGTATTTTAAAATTCATATAGAACCATAAAAGAGCTTGAATAGCCAAGGCAATCCTAAGCGAAAAGAACAAAGCTAGCCCCATCATGTTACCCAACTTCAAACTAAACTACAAGCCTACAGAAACCACAACAGCCATGCTACTGCTACAAAAACAGACACATAGACCAATGGAACAGAATACAGAGTCCAGAGATAAAGCTGCATGCCTACAACCATCTGACCTTTGACACAGTTGACAAAAACAAACAATGAGGAAACAACTCCCTATTTAATAAATGGTGCTGGGATAAGTGCCTAGCCATATGCAGAAGATTGTTGCCTGACCCCTTCCTTACACCATATACAAAAATTAAATCAAGATGAGTTAAAGACGTAGATGTAAAACCTAAAGCTGTAAAAACCCTGGAAGATATCCCAGGAAATACCATTCTGACCATAGGACCTGGAAAATATTTTATGAGGAAGACATCAAAAGCAAGAGCAACAAAAACAAAAATTGACAAATGAGACCTAATTAAATGAAAGGGCTTCTGCACAGCAAAAGAAACTCTCAACAGTGTAAACAGACAACCCATAAAATGGGAGAAAATATTTGTAAACTATGCACCCAGCAAAGGTCAAATATCCAGAATCCCTTTAAAGCTTAAATAAATTAACAAGCAAAAACCAAACAACCCCATTAAAAAGTGGGCAAAGGACCGTGAACAGACACTTTTCAAAAGAATATATATATATTCAAAAGAATATATATATATTTTTTTTCAAAAAGAATATATACATTCAAAAGAATATATATATATTCAAAACTATATATTCAAAACTATATATATATATATAGAGAGAGAGAGAGAGAGCCAACAAGCATATTAAAATATGGTTAACATCCTTAATTATTAGAGAAATACAAATCAAAACCACAATGAGATACCATCTCCCACCAGGTAGAATAGCTATTACAAAAAGGTAAAAAAAAAAAAAAAAAAAAAAAAAAAAAACCACAGATGCTGGTGAGGTTGTGGAGATAAGAGAATGCTTATACACTCCTGGTAGGAATGTAAATTAGTTCAGCCCTTGTGAAAAGTAGTGTGGTGATTTCTCAAAGAACTTAGAACTACCATTTGACCCAGCAATTTCATTATTGTGAATATACCTAAGGGAATATAAATTATTCTACCATAAAGACATATGCACGTCTGTGTTCATTGCAGCACTATTCACAATGGCAAAGACATGGAATCAACCCAAATGTCTATCAGTGGTAGACTGGATAAAGAAAGTGTGGTATATATACCCCATGAAATACTACACAGCCATAAGAAAGAACACGATCATATCCTTTACAGCTGGAGGCCATTATCCTAAGCGAACTAATGCATAGACAGAAAACCAAGCACTACATATTCTCACTTATGAGTGGAAGCTAAACCTTGAGTACCCATGGACACACAGAAAGGAAAAACAGACACTAGGGCCTACTCGAGGGTGGAGGGTGGAAGGAGGGAGTAGGTAAAAACACTATCTATTGGGTATGCTTATTGCCTGGGTGATAAAATAATCTGTACACCAGACCCTCGTGACACACAATTTACCTATATTACAAACCTGCATGTGTACCCCTGAACCTAAAAGTTAAAAATAATAATAAAGAGAAAAAAATAAATATAATTTAAAAATCTGACCTAATTACTGAAAAAAGTAGATATTTCTATGTAGTGTCATTACTGATATCTGAAACCTGTCTTATTAGTATTTTTAATTTTCTGTCACCTGCTATATATCATCTTTTCTCTCATTTCTTTTTCTGGATTGACTATTCTGTTTAATAATTCTGTTTATATTCCTTGAGCACACCAAAAGTTACTTAGTCTTTGTCTATTTTTTAAAGTTTATCCTAGAAATTATAACTTGTATTCTTCACTTATGAAAGTATTTTAATAACTGATACTTTTATTCTCTTCCTAAAATCAGTCCACCTCAGAATACTGTGCATATTTACCTCCTCCCAAATTAAATGCTAACGTGTGTGTATAAGTGTGTGTGTATGGGTATGTATGTGTAAAACCTCAAGTCAGTATTATTATTATTTTATAAAGTCAATACTTATTTAGGCATTCCTGTATATTTATCTTTTTTCCCTCTACTTTTTTCTGCATCTCTAATTTTTCATTTGTAATGAGTATTCTTCTGCCTGAAATCACCCTTGGTAATTGTCTTACTTTGTAAGTCTTCTGGTGGTGAACTATCCGTTCTTTGTTCGAAAAATGTCTTTGTTTTGCTTCCATGTTTAAAGTATACATTCACTTGGTAGAACATTTTAGGTTGTCGTTTTACTTCACTACATTGAAGAAATCATTCAAGCAGTATGCTGTTGAGAAGTTAGCCCCTGGTTTATATTTTACTTCTTTGTAGATAGTAATCATTTTTTTGGTCTCATTCAAATATTTTTCTTTTTTTTTTCTAGCCACTCTGATTTAATTATGTCTTTTTCTTTTTATTTATTCTATTTAGCTTCTATTTATCTTGAATATGTAACAATGTATTTCATCAGTTCTGTAAAATTCACAGAACTTACTTCTTTTAATAGTATCTGTCTGTTCTCTCCTTTTCTTTCAGGACTCCAGTTATATGTATGTGAGGTCTTTTCATCATGTTCTCCATGTCTCTAACTGAAAAAAATACATCGAGTTATTTTTCACATGTTTTTTGAGGTGGAGTTTTGCTCTTGTTGCCCAGGTTGGAGTGCAATGGCGTGGTCTTGGCTCACTGCAACCTCCACCTCTGGAGTTCACGCAATTCGCCTGCCTCAGCCTCCCAAGTAGCTGGGATTACAGGTACCTGCTACCACGCCTGATAAATTTTTGTATTTTTAGTAGAGACAGCTTTTCACCATGTTGGCCAGGCTCATCTTGAACTCCTGACCTCAGGTGATTCACCCGCATTTTGTTGCTTCATGCTTGATTCTGACTTTTTTCTTTTATATATTTTTCAGTTCATTGATTCTGTTTTCACCTTTGTTTAATCCGGTCTTAAACGTATCCATTGAGTTCTCAATTCCAGATTTGTATTTTTATTCATATAAATTTATATGTGTAAAATTTATTTCCATTTATTTTTCAAGGTTCTAGTATGGCAACTTTTATGGTTTCTGGTTTCCTGTTAAAATAGTTATTCTTGGCTTTTATTTTCTTGACTATAATAAACATAGCTGGCTCCTGTCTGGTAATTCCATTACCTGAAGTCTTGTGAGTCTGTTTCTGTTGTCTGTTGTCTTCCCAGTTCTTCCTCATGATGTCTATCTCTTGTTCACACATTGTTTTATTGTTTCCTAAAAGTCATATTTTAAAATTTATGTGTAGAAGTAACTTTAGTTCTAAAATGGAATTCCTTTTGTCCAATGCAGATTTTTATTTTTATTTTCCTCACTGTTACTTTTAGCATTAATTCCTTCCAGATGCTAGCACAAAGTAAAGGATATTTTACTAAGGTCCCTATGTGCTGTCTGTCTTGGGCTTGGACTTTTCTCTGTACCTTCGTGAGGTCACCTAAAGCAGATGCTTGAGTTATTTTACCCGTAACTCCTTGGGCTTTACTATTATATTTTATATACCAGCCTTCTGACTACCAGAATCTGCATATATTTGCCTCAGGGCTTTCTGCAGTAGCCAGAGCTCATTCTCTCTCTCTCTTTTTTTTTTTTTTTGAGACGGAGTCTCGCTCTGTCGCCCAGGCTGGAGTGCAGTGGCCGATCTCAGCTCACTGCAAGCTCTGCCTCCCGGGTTCACGCCATTCTCCTGCCTCAGCCTCCCGAGTAGCTGGGACTACAGGCGCCCACCACCTCGCCCGGCTAGTTTTTTGTATTTTTTAGTAGACACGGGGTTTCACCGTGTTAGCCAGGATGGTCTCGATCTCCTGACCTCGTGAACCACCCGTTTCGGCCTCCCAAAGTGCTGGGATTACAGGCTTGAGCCACCGTGCCCGGCCCCCAGAGCTCACTCTCTTCACATACATGACAGGTTAGCAATGCCAGAAAATAAAAACTTTCCTTGGAGTAACATTAAAGAAATGGCTGGTGAAAGTTGGTGGATAAATATTCCAACTCCCTTTCTCCTAGGGTGAAATGGATTTTAGTCACATGCTCTACACTACTTCCCAAAGTTTCATAGTACGAATGACCTTTAGTTACCTACAGTGGGAACTTGCTTAGTAATATCATTTTTTGTTGATATTGTTTTCCAAACTAACTTCCTCACTACCCTAATTGTGTTTTCTAGGATTATCTCTCAATAAGTTACTTATATTCACATCCTTGCCTTAGGAAACTCAAAGTTTCTGTGTCGAGATATACTTCGGTCTCCCAGCCACCTTGCCTGGATCAGCAAACTCTCTCAGTGCAAAAGTGGACCTGCTGATTAGACCCACTTGTCTAGATTCATGTCTCATTTTGGATCTCAGTTAGTAATTTCTCACTCTCTTGTTAACTCCTCGATGTGATTTAAAAGTTCTTCTAAGAATATACATTTTTTTTTTTATTATACTTTAAGTTCTAGGGTACATGTGGATAACGTGCAGGTTTGTTACATATGTATACTTGTGCCATGTTGGTGTGCTGCACCCATCAACTCGTCAGCACCCATCAACTCGTCATTTACATCAGGTATAACTCCCAATGCAATCCCTCCCCCCTCCCCCCTCCCCCCTCCCCGTGATAGGCCCCGGTATGTGATGTTCCCCTTCCCGAGTCCAAGTGATCTCATTGTTCAGTTCCCACCTATGAGTGAGAACATGCGGTGTTTGGTTTTGTGTTCTTGCGATAGTTTGCTGAGAATGATGGTTTCCAGCTGCATCCATGTCCCTACAAAGGACACGAACTCAGGAAACAACAGGTGCTGGAGAGGATGTGGAGAAATAGGAACACTTTTACACTGTTGGTGGGATTGTAAACTAGTTCAACCGTTATGGAAAACAGTATGGTGATTCCTCAAGGATCTAGAACTAGAAGTACCATATGACCCAGCCATCCCATTACTGGGTATATACCCAAAGGATTATAAATCACGCTGCTATAAAGACACATGCACACGTATGTTTATTGCGGCACTATTCACAATAGCAAAGACTTGGAATATACGTTTTTTAATGTTTAAATTGTTTTCAGTGGAAGAGTTAGTTCAAATTATCTAGCTCCTCATTAACAGATGTAGAAACTTCAAATCTTATCACTGGAAATATTTTTTTCTGTTCATTCTTTCATTCTTTTCTTTTGGATTCTAATTAGACATATTTTAATATTTCTAAAACCATCACCTGGGCGGGTGATTTTAGACCTTTTTATTCTTCCTTTAACCTCTCCTCTATAATTTCCGTTTTTTTCTCTCTGTATTGCAGGCTAAGCAATTTATTTATTTCAATTTTTTCATCAACTGTTTCTAATCTGTTGTGAAAATCCTCTAAATTTTTATTTCACAATTATATTATCATTATTTTTGCGAAATATTTCTGGTGCTTGTTTTTATTTATTTATTTACTTACTTTTTAGAGACAGTCTTCCTCTGTCATCACAGCTAGAGTAGAGTGACACAATCATAGTTCACTGTAAACTCGAACTCCCAGGCTAAAGTGATCCTCCCACCTCAGTCTCCCCAGTAGTTAGGACTACAGGCATGCTTCACTATGCCAGATTTATTTTTGAAATTTTTTTTTTTATTGTAGAGACAGTGCTTTGCTCTTGCCCAAGCTGATCTTGAACTCCTGGACTCAAGTGATTCTCCCACCTTGAGTGCCCAAAGCACTGGGATTAAAGGAATAAGCCATCACACCAGCCTGGACTTATTTTTTTGATATTTTATTTTTGTTTCTTTAAACATTTCATACATACATGTTTATAATATTTCGTATTCTGATTTCAGTATCTAAAGTCCTTAGTGGTCTATTTTTTATTGTTTTTGATGATTCTCACCAATTTTGGTTTATTTCCTTGTGTAATTCTTGATCTCTGATTGTTAACGCAAATTTGATTGCCATTAATCTGTAGTAAACTTGAAGTCTAAATTGATAGTTTCTTCCTGCAATGAGAAATTATTTTTGCTGAAAATTTTCTTAAAAGCCAGAGAGTGCTACTGAGCAGTGATCACTCTATTCCAAATCTCGGGTCCTTGGCTTAATATGTGAGTTTCATATTCAGTTTTTCTACCTTGCTACTGGGTCAAGGCGTGGTCTCCCCATCACATCTGAGATATATATATATATATGGTTTTGTTTTATTTTTTTTTTCCCTGAGAGAAGCGCATGCCTTTTGGACGCACTTACTGTTCATTACTCTGGTGTCAGCAGAGATTTTCCTTCTTATTAAAGATTCCTATCTCAGCAATGCAATAAAAAGATTTTACTCAGGATCTAGTTGTTTTATCATGCAGAAGACATTTGGAATACCTAATGTGCCATCCTCAAAGAAGCAGAAACTTCATTTAAAATGTTTAATTCTACTTCAATAATGGTACATGATAAAAATAAGAATTATTGAATAAAAATGTTAACTTTGTTAGCTGTTTAGAAAGCTAAACTTCAATTCAGATTCTTTTTCTTCTGGCTATTTAGATCTCATGTTGGTAACAACTTTTAAAAATGTCACAGATAATGTGAAACGTATTTCTTTGTAAGCCTCTAAAGCTTTTCATAGTAGTCCCACATTCTGTTGGTGCTCTCTTTGGTTTTTGTTATTGAAATTATTGGATTAGAAATACCCGGGAAGATGTTTTAAAATGAAAGTTTCTTAAACCTGACCCAGATCTGCTCAGATTCTTGGTTGATGAGGGGCTGGGAAAATGGATCCCAGGGATTTGCATTTTGAATAAACTATCAAGTGATTCTGTGTACAACTAGGTTTAAGAATCACAGATCTAGAAAATGTCTGATTTGCTTTTGCCTATGAAAGACATTTTCAGGAATCTTATCTGAAATTTATTTTAATACTTCATTCATTGCTCATTCTTCCCCAACCCAGAAATATTTACTAAGTACATGTCAAATGCTACGGAGGTCATCAAGGAGCAATCTAACACACATTCATGGAGTTTATCATCTATATGATAAGTTTAGTAATGCATTCAAGTATCTTGAGCGTAAGACAGAAAGAATCCAGTGCTGAAAAGGGGGTAGCCATGAGAATTCCTCCAGTAGTCATCAAGGCTATTGGCCAAGGTAGGAAGTTGAGACCTTCATGGATACTAAAAGCCTTAAGAAAGAAGAATGAGAAGGAACAGAAAAACAGAATCTTGTAAGGCTTTCCAAGTCTCCTAAGGGTTTGAGGTCTGTTGAGCCTAGATTTAGAGAACACAACAAAAGTAATCCTTCCGCTGATTTAACCAAACGTTTGAATTCTCTGGGAGTGTAAGAGTATAACAAGTTACTCTGTCTTTCTAGACTTTGCTAAATAGCTGCCAAAAATAGATTTTCAGCCTTGAATGGCTGTGTGGTAATAGAACTGTCATGGGCAGAAATATGACTTTCTGTCAATAAATATTTACTACTAAGGTATAGATTTATGGCAGCAATTACAATCTCCATGTTGCCTCTCTGCTAGCAAGTTAATGACCACCTTAGCAGCTCTTTCGGTCCCACAACTATTGGGGTCCATCATTAGTTCAAAGGGTAACAACCTATAGGCTGAATCAAGTTTTGACATAGACGGGGGAAAAAAAAGGAAGGAAAAACTATGGTGCCTTTGAAATATATGGTTGGTATATTTGCACTGGTAGAACCAGGACTCTAATAATTCTTTGAGTATTTAGCTCAACAGTCATCTCTTTAGCAAAGTCTTTCTTACCGTTCTTATGAAGAAGATCCGTTATTTTCTATTATTGCACCTGGTTTGTTTTCTTTATAACACTTATTACAAATTGTGATATATATTCTTCTTTTTTCTTGTTTACTGTTTCTCTCACTGGAATGTGGCTCTTTGAGACCATAGATTGTGTGTGCTTACTTCATCCTCTATCCCCAGAGCCAAGAAATGTCTGGAACAGAGTACTCATTACATTTCTGTTGAATAAATGAAGTGCTACTGTGCCACAACAGTGAGGAGTGCTGAATGAGTGTTTGGTGAATTGAATCTAAATTCACCCCAAAATTATGGATTCTTTTATTTCACTTCATAATAGTCTTTTATACGTTTAGGGTGCAATTTAGTAAGCACATTTTAGATGTTTCTATTTTTTTGTTATGGCAGCAACATCATCTGTTAGCTGGCTTCTGGTTGTCTCTACCTGCAATTCATCCTAAACATAGATGCTAGACCAGTTTTTCGAGAACAATCCATCTTGTCATGCTTCTGCTCAAAGCATTCAACAGCACCCTATTACTTAGATAATACTATTATATTACTTAGACTGCTTTCTCCACTCTATTTTAACTTTCTTCTCCAACTTTATCTCTCATTCTCCCTTGGTAAAACTTCTACGTCACTGATACTGGTCTATTTAATAGATTTCTCTTTTCTCACCACCCCTTGCTTCATTCATACGTATCATAAACATTCCCTCTGGATCACAAGGTTCTTTCTATTTGATATGCCATCTTTTTTTCACTTTGTCTATTGAAAGGCTACCTATCTAAATATTGAACTTTTAAGGAAGCCTTCCAGACCAATCTAACCCATGGGATTGTTCCTTTCTTATTGTGCTGAAGCCCAAATATTCCTTTATTTTCTCCAATAGCATCTTACGTTTACTATCTGATTTTGATACATACATTTTATGTGTGTATTATACATAAAAAATAACTTATATATTTCCATGTAGAGACACTTCTGTATTCACCCAGCTCCTTACTCAATATAATTCATTGAGTGAATATTCAAAAAGTAATTACTGGATGAATAGTGAATAAATTAATAAATAAATCTTGCAGGTGCAGTATGTTAGCAAAGAAATCTAGATCTGGGATTTTTGACAAGATTCATCTACCCTTCCGATAGCGATTATCATTTGATTGATATTGGATAGCTTGAACATAGAGTTAAGAATTCTTGACTTAACATAAACAATGCCATATCAATATATTTGCCTGGGTGAGAAAGAGAAAGTGGCAGGATGCATGCCATAAGTTCATTTGAAGTATATGAAATTGCCTTTGTAGGTTAAAAAAGGTCAAATATTGGCAGTATGGTATGGTTCAACCCAGTACTCATTTATCTTGAATTTTAAATTTTTCTGAACTAATTTTTTCTACCATGTGAAATGCTTTGATACTCCTGTCAGAATTCGTGCCAATGGATTAGTTCAGTGTGCATCTATCATCAGATAGTTGGCAAAATTTCCAGATCTGTTATGTCATGTAGCTTTGGCTAGTTATGGCTTGAAGTCTACAGATAGGTAAGACTGGGCACTACCTTTTCTAAGAAGAGTAAATGAAAATAAAATATTCTGGCACCAAATAGGACAGTTATTGCATTTAGTTGCTAATACATAGGATAATTTATTTCCATGCTATTTGTAGAAGCCTTATAATTAAGGAAATAGTGTCATAAATTTTCTCAGATCTAGAAATCTTTGATAAAAACTCAGTTATTTAATTTTCATGTCAATATTTGAGCTTGTAATAGTAACAGTTTCTAATTACTTATGTTCAGCAAGGTTAACTCTACTAATGTGCTTATGTTTTCTGCTATGTAGTATTTTTTGACCATACGGAGCCCCTAATTTGCATTTGGTGTTTGCCATTCATCTTCTCAATGGACTACAGAACTGTGACAAATGACTAATCACGGAGGGAAGAAATGTTGGGGCTCAACTCAGGGCAAGTCATTAGTGAGCAGCTTCCTTAGCATAAAATATTTTAATTCTGCTTCTCAAGTTACATTTAAGATATGCAAACAAATTCATCTATTGTCCAGTGTCTTATACTATATATTTTCGTTGAATCTCTATCTTGAAGACTGACTTCTCTTACAGTCAAGACACAAAGTGAGTTTATCTCATGTACGATCTCTGATATTTAGGTTCTGATTGTGCAGGGGTCCCCACTGAGAAGAAATCACAGGGTTTGTCATGAGGAAGTACTCTGCATGTTTTGATCCTTCTAAATAGTCAGTGACTTATTGTAGGCAAGAAAGCTTGGTCTTAGAGTTTGATGAACAGGAACAACAACAAGAACCTGATCTTCAAATGAGAAGAATTTGATATTCTTCTCATTTGAAACAAGAACAAGAATCACCCAATGTTTTGGCTGATTTTTTGTCTAGTAGAACCACTCCCCTAAGCTGTGGTAGTGAGACCTCATTTCCAGGATAAATGCCAGGTCTAATTAGTATGTCTTTATGCTTCTTGTCTGTAAAATAGAGATAAAACTGTGTTGCATTTTTCTTTGTACACTAATATCCTCCCTTCTGATAAACGTAATTGGAGAGGAGAGTCAGAGCTAGCTGAATAAATAAAGTCATTAAGTAATTTAAATCATTTGAATATTTTAACATAAGTTCTCCCTCCTTCCATTTCTTCTCTTTCATGTTTTGCTCTTTTTCTTTGTTTTATTTTGCTCAGTGCCTAAACAGACTTTTTATTTTTTATTTATGTATTTATTTTTTTTGAGACAGGCTCTCGCTCTGTCACCCAGGCTGGAGTGCAGTGGTGCCATCTCGGCTCACTGCAGCCTTCACCTCCTGAGCTCACTTCCTGGGCTCCCATCTCAGCCTTCCAACCTGGAACTATCGGTGTGTGCTAAGGCTATTGAATAAATATGAGTGAAGAAGTATTTGGAAAGGTTAACTAACTGTTGGCTTCATTTTATCTAAATTAATTTTTTAGACATACTGAATCACCCAGAGTGATATGATGGAAATAAATTTTAAAAGTAGACATGTAGCCATTAAAAAATGAGGGAGAGGTACTCAAACAACTTATTCAAAAGAGGAATACAACTTTTGATGATGCTACTTTTAGGGAGGGCACAGACTTTGAGAGTCTGATTTACTCTATTCTGGAAGGGCTAGGATAACTTGAAAAACCTGAGCGTCCGAGCAGGGTTCAGTAGTCTGAAGTTTTATTTTTCTCATAGATATGGAATTCATTAAGGTCCAGGGTACAACATACACTACAATACTAACATCTTCGTCCAGTGCTTGGCACACTGAGGTGTTAAACAAGAATTTGTTGAATTAATCAGTGGATGCATGAATGTATGGAACTGGCAAAGGTGGAGCTTTGCCAGTTAGAAAGGCCGTGCTAAAAATATAAAATAAACAGTGCAGGGTAATTGATAGTAACATGGCTGACATGTGGTGTGCCATTTACTGACTCTGGCTTTGAACTAGTGTGTGTGTGTATGTGTGTGTGCGTGTGTGTCTATTATGACTCTTCTTCTTCTTCTTTTTTTTTTTTTTGTTGAGATGGAGTCTGGCTCTGTTGCCCAGACTGGAGTGCAGTGGTACGATCTTGGCTCACTGCAACTTCTGCCTGCTGGGTTCAAGCAATTCTCCTGCCTTAGCCACCTGAGTAACTGGGATTACAGGCCCCTGCCACCACACCCAGCTAATTTTTGTATTTTTAGTAGAGATGGGGTTTCACCATGTTGGCCAGGCTGGTCTTGAACTTCTGACCTTAAGTGATCTGCCCACCTCGGCCTCCCAAAGTGCTGGGATTATAGGCGTGAACCATCGTGCCCATTCTATTATGACTCTTCTTAAACTTCACTCTTTGTTAAACTAACACGAGTTCATTGCTTAAAAAAAAGAAAATACAGTAAGCAAAACCTCAAATTACTGACAATCTTATCACCTAGGGACGATCACTCTTAATATTTTATGGAGTTATACATTTTTTATAACTTTTTTAACTTGATGAGTTATAAATATTCTTGTCAATAAATATACATCTATGTAATTACTTTTGTGCCTATGTAAGTTGGACATTTAGGTCATTTCTAATTTTTGGTTTTATGTGTAATACTGTGATGAGGATCTTCATGCATACATCAATGAACATGTTACAGAATATTTCCTTTTAATACATTTTTTGAAGTGAGCATAATTCTTCAAAGCAAATTGAGATGAAAGTCAGGAAGATCAGAAAAACAATAAGATGTAAGCCACATTTCTATAATTAGTAAAAAAAAGTTAATGTTATTTATTATTAATGTGTCATGGACTAGATATACACTGACTCAAAACAGAAAAACACCAAACAAACTGATACTTCTTATTAGCTGGCACAAATGATAAAAGATAAACTCATTGTCAGTGTGGGTATGGGGAAACAGACATACCCGTGTTCTATCTGTACGAGTGTACAAACTTTTTGGAAATTATTTTTAATTTATAAATGCAACTTTTATTGTGAAAAATTTCAAACATATACATAAAATAGGGAATATCATAGTAAGCCTCTATGGATGCTTATCAAGGGTTAAAAATCAGAATCTCACAGCCAATCTTTCTTAAATACTCCATTCACTAAACAATACCCCAATTAATTTGAAACAAATACTATGCATACAATTTCATTCATATTTAAGTATTATATCCAAAAGACAAAAAATATTCCTTAAAAATACTATCACAATACCACTATCAAATCTAAAAATTTTAACAGTAATTTCTTAATATCATTAGTGTTCGGTGTTCCCAGATTGTCTCATTTTGTTTTCTACAGTTTATTTGAGTCTGGATCCAAATAAGGTCATAGTTTATGATTAAATGATACATCACTTGAGTCTCTCTTCATCAATGAGTTCATCTACCATATCTTTTTCCTTCTGATTTTTTGGTTGGAAAACTCAGGAGTTTTTCCTACAAGATTTTCATATTTTGAATTTTGCTGATTCCAACCCAAGTTGTTGAACTGTTTGATGACTCTGTGGTACAGTTCACGTGGTAAAGGCAGGATTTATACTTTCTCTTTGCCTTTCCTCTTCCTCTGCCTTTTCTTTCTTTTCTTTTTCATTCGTTTTCTGTTTAAATGAGTTGATTCCTTAGCATTCAAAAGTTGCCTATAATGTTTTTGTTAGTCATACTATAAATTCGTATTTTAAAACTGCTGGATGTTTTAACTGAGTGCAATGGACTCAAATTGCTCCAGTTTTTGCCAATAGCTGGCTGTTCGGATTGACTCTTGGGTCTTCTTGAAATGACCCTAGAAACCTTTCATAGATTCCTTGATCACAAGATGTTCCAGGTTCATTTTACAGATATCCTACCACAGACTTGTATTTGGCCACTTCTCTAAGGAGCCCTCTTTCCTTTAAATGGGAAATGGTATTCAGGGTCCACAATTTTGGTATTAGAAGTGTTCTTTGCTGCTGATTCCTTCCTTGTTTCTATGCCTTTTCAATAGACAAGACTAGGTCATATGATTTTTTTAAAAAACAAAATATATCATGAATTTTACTGATACTTCCAATCCATATTCAGGACTACAGGCTTTTAATTTTACTTTGTTGATCTTACATCCATTTTCTTTCTCCCATCCTGGGTACCTCAGCTCTCAAGAATATTAACAATTACTTTTCTGCTGAGTCACATTCACAGTAGTCTCAGAATAAAATCAACATTATTGTCAGCAACATGATTATTAAAAATAGTTTTTATTTTCAATTCTTTTTTTTCTTGAGGTATATATTCCAATAGGAAGGTGTAGTCAAATTATTGGTGCCTACTGGTCACTTGAAATAGTTACTTTCTCTGTCATTACATAGTTAGCTTAATATGTTTCATTTTATCTTCAATGTCTGCAGGATGCATTTTTACATTAAATGTTATTTTATAATTATTAAAACATCATGTTTTAATGTTAATTACCTGTTATGCAACAAAGTAATTAAGTCTAGCTTTAATTCTTAACTCTCAGCTCTATTTACTTTCTCTTCTTACAAGAATCAATTTAAAAAATTTTACAATTGGATTTTCACTTTTAAAAAAATATAAGCAATGATGTAAATACACGTGTTTCCTCTTTTTTAGATGTAGAATAGCAGATTTTGCACACTTGTCTATAACTTGCACTTTCTATTCTACTGTGGTCGTCACTCCATAGAAAAGTGTATATGTGTGTATGTATGTATGCATATATTTATATAGAAATATACATATATACACATTTTTTTTTGAGACAGAGTCTCGCTGTGTTGCTCAGGCTGGAGTGCAGTGGCGTGATCTTGACTCACTGCAACTTCTGCCTCCCAAGCTCTAGCAGTTCTCCTTCCTCAGCATCCCGAGTAGGGAATACAGGCACCACCACCACGCCCAGCTAATTTTTGTATTTTTAGTAGAAATGGGGTACTGGCCAGGCTGGTCTCAAACTCCTGACCTTGTGATCCACCCTCCTTGGCCTCCCAAAGTGCTGGGATTACAGGTGTCAGCCACCATGCCCAGCATGCCCAGCTGATTTAGCAAGTTTTCTAATGATGGGCAAGATGGGTGTTTTTACTCATTTACTGTTACAACTCATGCTGCATTTAAGTTATGAGCTACTCTTGAGCCAGCTTAAATGTATATAGAAATTTTCCTCTCTCTCAGCACATTCATGGATAGTGTATGGAATGTAGGATGAGGTAGAGGTGAAGAATGTACATGAAGTAGTGAGACTGATATAGTAGGTTTAGACGATAGCACAGCAGCACTCATTACCAAGTGGCCGTTAACATCAAGCTGAAGAAGTTTCGTTTTTATTTCAGAATCAAATGAGACCCAGGGAAAGGTTTTAAGTATGCAAGTCAAATGCTGATATGAGCATTAGCAAAGTGAGTCAGTGGCTTCAGCCCAATTCCTCTGGTAAAGAATGGGTTTCCTGGAAGGGTCCCTCACATAGCAGGGATGTTCAGCTTTTCTATCATGGCAGCTTTGATTTACTGTGGGATATTTGTGATTTTCAGTGAAAAAATTCTCAAGAGCTTTTGAGTAATCAGTGAGGCCTGAATGTTTTGTCAGCTAAAGTGCCCTGAAATCAATGCCATGGCGCTGCCATGAACATACAAACTTTATCATAACATTCAAAATTACATAGACTGTTGCTCTCCACAGTCCACTTCATCTAGAGATTGCTGAATTATCACTTCCCTTTGTACTATGAAATGGTCTATTCTCCAAAGTAGAAAAATATTTAAAATTTTGCTTTATTATTTCCATCCATTATTTTGAAATAGATACTTAAAAAATAAAGCCAGTGCTAGATGTGATGCTATGGCCAAATCAATGTGGGTCTCATTTTTTTTTTTTTTTTTTTTTTTTTTGAGACATAGTCTCACTCTATCACTCGCGCTGGAGTGCAGTGGCATAAACATGGCTCACTGTAGTCACAACCTCCTGGGCTCAAGCAATCCTCCTACCTCAGTCTCTTGAGTAGCTGGGACCACAGGCATGCGCTACTATGCCCAGCTAATATTTTTATGTTTCGTAGAGACAGGGTCTTGCCATGTTGCCAAGGCTGTTCTTGAACTCCTGGGCTCAAACAATCTCAGCCTTCCTACCTCAGCCTCCTAAAGTGCTGGGATTACAGGCATGAGACACTATGCCTAGCCAAGGAACTAAAATTCTTATTTGGTAAGGAAGCAAGTTAATCTTTTCAGATTGAAGAATCCATGAGTTTCTGTGAGTTTGGGCATCAGGTGGTCTAATGAAAATACTGAACAATTCAATATTCCCATCAGTCTAGACAGTGTCCATTCTACCTTACTGTATTCATGGGTTTTAATTAATGTCGGTGTGGGGCATAGGCAAACTCTGGGGGCCAGAGTTTTCCTCAGGATGGGGCATAAAAAAAGCTATATGTGAGACAGATAATCTGACAAACTGATTCTAAATATTATCTGGACTAATAGACAAAGGTAATTTTGAAAAGAAATAGGATGAGGAGAATTTGCCCCCAAATACTAAGATGCATTTTAAATTTATAATAATTTAGTAAGACTGGTACTAATACAAGTATAAACTGACATATTGATGAAATTCCTAAAATTCTTTATTTATTATTGTAGTAGATGTTTGTTGGTTTTCTGCCATATTTCAGGCATGTTCTAGGCTCAGAGAATATTTATAATGATGAATGAGACAGTCAAGTTCCCAAGTTTCCTCTCTTTGAGCCTATGTATTAGTGGGAGAGATCAACAATAAATAAATAAATAAGAAAATGTTAGATTGTAATAAATGCTATGAAGATAATAAAATTGTGCATAAGAACAGAGAATACTTGAGTACCTAAGGGATATTTCTCATTTGGGTGATCAGAAAAGACTTCCCACAGAAGTGAATTTTAGAACAGAAACCAGAATGAGAGAAAGGAACCATCTAATAATCTGGGGGAGGACAAGACCAGGAAGAAGGAGCAAACTCTGGTGAAAGGACTGGGGCTAGAAATAGCTTAGTTTTTAAGAATAAGAAAAAGCCAGGGAGCTCTAAATGTAGGGAGAAAGGAGATAAAGTTGGAAAGATAAGCAGAGAACGTGTAGGAATTTAGAGGTCTGGTAAGTGCAATTCAAACTCTCTTCGTAATCCTTGTACATAATTCATATGTAGTACATATAAGAATATCATGTATATTAAAGAATGCATCTCAAGCCAATGAGGAGCTGATGGGCTATTCAAAAAGTGGTGTTGGATGAATTTGTTGTTTGTGCAAAAACATAATATTCTTACATCAAACCATACAACAAAATAAATTACAAGTGGATTTACAAAGTTAACACAAAAACCCAAACCATAAAATACTAGAAGGAAACATGGAAAAATATGTATATGAGTTTAGCGTAGGAAAGAATTTTCTAAACATGAAATCAGTGTAAGAAATCAACAAACACTGTTAGAAAAATGTCTGCAATAAATGTGGCAACGTATATGAAGCTCATCAATGAGGTCAGAATAGCACCGAGGCTACAATTAATGAAATAACAAAAGACATAAATGGGTAATTCACATAAGAATAAATACAAAAATCTTCTGAACTTATGAAAAAAGTTCAACCTTACTAGAAATAAAATACAGTTTATTGAAAACGAAGAAAGTGATGTGACTTTTGCCTGTTATGATGGCAAAGAAAAAAAATGATGATATTCAATTCTACTGATAGTATGGTGGTATGGGCATGTTCAGATACTTTTCATGTAAATTATACTCTTTTAACCATTAACCTTTACCTTTTGGGAATATATATCAAAAGTATTAAAATTAAAATTCACCTTGTGTAGAGTAATTGAACATGTAAGAGCCTTTCTAAAGTGAGTAATCAGAGATGTGAATAAAGATTTGAATGCAAGGACATTTACCAGAGCCTGGTTTATAAAAGTAAAACATGAGGGCGCAGTTCCAAGATGGCTGAATAGGAACAGCTCCAGTCTGCAGCTCCCAGCATGAGCAACGCAGAAGACGGGTGATTTCTGCATTTCCGACTGAGGTACTGGGTTCATCTCACTGGGGCTTGTCAGACAGTGGGTGCAGGACAGTAGGTGCAGCACACCGAGCGTGAGCTGAAGCAGGGCAAGGCATCGCCTCACCCAGGAAGCGCAAGGGGTCACGGAAATCCCTTTCCTAGCCAAGCAAAGCAGTGACAGATGGCACCTGGAAAATCAGGTCACTCCCACCCTAATACTGCACTTTCCAATGGTCTTAGCAAACGGCACACCAGGAGATTATATCCTGCACCTGGCTCAGAGAGTTCCACGCCCATGGAGCCTCACTAATTGCTAGCACAGCAGTCTCAGATTGAACTGCAAGGTGACAGGGAGGCTGGGGTAGGGGCACCCGCCATTGCTGAGGCTTGAGTAGGTAAACAAAGTGGCTGGGAAGCTCAAACTGGGTGGAGCCCACCACAGCTCAAGGAGGCCTTCCTACCTCTGTAGAGTTCACCTCTGGGGTCAGGGCATAGCCGAACAAAAGGCAGCAGAAACTGCTGCAGACTTAAATGTTACTGTCTGACAGCTTTGAAGAGAGTAGTGGTTCTCCCAGCATGGAGCTTGAGATCTGAGAACGGACAGACTGCCTCCTCAAGTGGGTCCCTGACCCCCAAGTAGCCTAACTGGGAGACACCCCACAGTAGGGGCAGACTAACACTTCACACTGCTGGGTACCCCTCTGTGATGAAATTTCCGGAGGAATGATCAGGCAGCAACATTTTCTGTTCAGCAATATTCGCTGTTCTGCAGCCTCTCCTGCTGATATCCAGGCAAACAGGGTCTGGAGTGGACCTCCAGCAAACTCCAACAGACCTGCAGCTAAGGGTCCTGACTGTTAAAAGGAAAACTAACAAACAGAAAGGACATCCACACCAAAACCCCATCTGTACCTCACCGTCATCAAAGACCAAAGGTAGATAAAATCACAAAGATGGGGAAAAAACAGAGCAGAAAAACTGAAAATTCTAAAAATTAGAGCACCTCTCCTCCTCCAGAGGAACACAGCTCTTCACAAGCAATGGAACAAAGTTGGATGGAGAATGACTTTGATGAGTTGAGAGAAGAAGGCTTCAGATGGTCAAACTTCTCTGAGCTAAAGGAGGAAGTTCGAACGCATGGCAAAGAAGTTAAAAACCTTGAAAAAAGATTAGATGAATGGCTAACTAGAATAACCAATGCAGAGAAGTCCTTAAAGGACCAGATGGAGCTGAAAACCATGGCACAAGAACTGCGTGATGAATGCACAAGCTTCAGTAACCCGATTTGATCAACTGGAAGAAAGGGTATCAGAGATGGAAGATAAAATGAATGAAATGAAGCAAGAAGAGAAGTTTAGAGAAGAAAGAATAAGAAACAAAGACTCCAAGGAATATGGGACTATGTGAAAAGACCAAATCTACATCTGATTGGAGTACCTGAAAGTGATGGGGAGAATAGAACCAAGTTGGAAAACACTCTGCAGGATATTATCCAGGAGAACTTCCCCAACCTAGCAAGGCAGACCAACATTCAAATTCAGGAAATACAGAGAATGCCACAAAGATACTCCTCGAGAAGAGCAACTCCAAGACACGTAATTGTCAGACTCACCAAGATTGAAATGAAGGAAAAAATGTTAAGGGCAGCCAATGAGAAAGGTCGGGTTACCCACAAAGGGAAGCCCATCAGATGAACAGTGGATTTCTTGGCAGAAAACCTACAAGCCAGAAGAGAGTGGGGGCCAATATTCAACATTCTTAAAGAAAAGAATTTTCAACCCAGAATTTCATATCCAGTCAAACTAAGACTCATAAGTGAAGGAGGAATAAAATCCTTTACACACAAGCAAATGCTGAGAGATTTTGTCACCACCAGGCCTGCCCTACAGGAGCTCCTGAAGGAAGCACTAAACATGGAAAGGAACAACCAGTACCAGCCACTGCAAAAACATGCGAAAATGTAAAGACCATCGATGCTAGGAAGAAACTGCATCAACTAATGAGCAAAATAGCCAGCTAACATCATAGTGTCAGGATTGAATTCACACATAACAATATTAACCTTAAATGTAAACTGGCTAAATGCTCCAATTAAAAGACACAGACTAGCAAATTGGATAAAGAGTCAAGGCCCATCAGTGTGCTGTATTCAGGAAACCCATCTCACATGCAGAGACACACATAGGCTCAAAATAAAGGGATGGAGGAAGATCTACCAAGCAAATGGGAAAAAAAAGGCAAGGGTTGCAATTCTAGTCTCTGATAAAACAGACTTTAAACCAACAAAGAACAGACACAAAGAAGGCCATTACATAATGGTAAAGGGATCAATTCAACAAGAAGAGCTAACTATCCTAAATATATATGCACCCAATACAGAAGCACCCAGATTCATAAAGCAAGTCTTTAGAGACTTAGAAAGAGACTTAGACTCCCATACAATAATAATGGGAGACTTTAACGCCCCACTGTCAACATTACACAGATCAATGAGACAGAAAGTTGACAAGGATATCAGGAACTGAACTCATCTCTACACCAAGGGGTGCAGACATCCACAGAACTCTTCACCCCAAATCAACAGAATATACATTTTTCTCAGCACCACACTGCACTTATTCCAAAATTGACCACATAGTTGGAAGTATAGTACTACTCGGCAAATGTAAAAGAACAGAAATTTTAAGCAACTGTCTCTCAGACCACAGTGCAATCAAACTGGAACTCAGGATTAAGAAACTCACTCAAAACCACACAACCACATGGAAACTGAACAACCTGCTCCTGAATGACTACTGGGTAAATAACGAAATGAAGGCAGAAATAAAGATCTTCTTTGAAACTAACGAGAACAAAGACACAACATACCAGAATCTCTGGGACACATTTAAAGCAATGTGTAGAGGGGAATTTATAGTACTAAATGCTCACAAGAGAAAGCAGGAAAGATCTAAAATTGAAACCCTAACATCACAATTAAAAGAACTAGAGAAGCAAGAGCAAACACATTCAAAAACTAGCAAAAGGCAAGAAATAACTAAGATCAGAGCAGAACTGAAGGAGACAGAGACACAAAAACCCTTCAAAAAATCCATGAATCCAAAAGGTGGTTTTTTGAAAAGATCAACAAAATTGATAGACTGCTAGCAAGACTAATAAAGAAGAAAAGAGAGAAAAATCAAATAGACACAATAAAAAATAATATTTTTTATCACCGATCCCACAGAAATACAATCTACCATCAGAGAATACTATAAACACCTCTACACAAATAAACTAGAAAATCTAGAAGAAATGGATAAATTCCTGGACACATACACCCTCCCAGGACTAATCCAGGAAGAAGCTGAATCTCTGAATAGACCAATAACAGGCTCTGAAGTTGAGGCAATAATAAACAGCCTACCAACCAAAAAAAGTCCTGGACCAGACGGATTCACAGCCGAATTCTACTGAAGGTACAAGGAGGAGCTGGTACCATTCCTTCTGAAACTATTCCAATCAATAGAAAAAGAGGGAGTCCTCTCTAACTCATTTTATGAGGTCAGCATCATCCTGATACCAAAACCTGACAGAGACACAACAAATAAAGAGAATTTTAGACCAATATCCCTGATGAACATTGATGCAAAAATCCTCAATAAAATACTGGCAAACTGAATCCAGCAGCACATCACAAAGCTTATCCACCATGATCAAGTGGGCTCCATCCCTGGGATGCAAGGCTTGTTCAACCTACGCAAATCAATAAATGTAATCCAGCAGATGACATGATTGTATATCTAGAAAACCCCATCGTCTCAGCCCAAAATCTCCTTAAGCTGATAAACAACCTCAGCAAAGTCTCAGGATACAAAATCAATGTGCAAAAATCACAAGCATTTTTATACACCAATAACAGACAAACAGAGAGTCAAATCATGAGTGAACTCCCATTCACAATTGCTTCAAAGAGAATAAAATACCTAGGAATCCAACTTACAAGGGATGTGAAGGACCTCTTCAAGGAGAACTACAAACCATTGCTCAATGAAATAAAAGAGAATACAAACAAATGGAAGAACATTCCATGCTTATGGATAGGAAGAATAAATATTGTAAAAATGGCCATAGTGCCCAAGGTAATTTATAGATTCAATGCCATCCCCATTAAGTTACTAATGACTTTCTTCACAGAATTGGAAAAAAATACTTTAAAGTTCATATGGAACTAAAAAGGAGCCCACATTGCCAAGTCAATCCTAAGCCAAAAAAACAAAGCTGGAGGTATCATGCTCCCTGACTTCAAACTATACTACAAGGCTACAGTAACTAAAACAGCATGGTACTGGTACCAAAACAGAGATATAGACCAATGGAACAGAACAGAGCCCTCAGAAATAATACCACACATCTACAACTATCTGATCTTTGACAAACCTGACAAAAACAAGAAATGGGGAAAGGATTCCCTATTTAATAAATGGTGCTGGGAAAACTGGCTAGCCATATGTAGAAAGCTGAAACTGGATTCCTTCCTTACATCTTATACAACAATTAATTCAAGATGGATTAAAGACTTAAATGTTAGACCTAAAACCACAAAAACCCTAGAAGAAAACCTAGGCAATACCATTCAGGACATAGGCATGGGCAAGGACTTCATGTCTAAAACACCAAAAGTAATGGCAACAAAAGCCAAAATTGACAAATGGGATCTAGTTAAACTAAAGAGCTTCTGCACAGCAAAAGAAACTACCATCAGAGTGAACAGGCAACCTACAGAGTGGGAGATAATTTTTGCAATCTACTTATCTGACAAAGGGCTAATATCCAGAACCTACAAAGAACTCAAACAAATTTACAAGAAAAAAACAACCCCATCAAAAAGTGGTTGAAGGATATGAACAGACACTTCTCAAAAGAAGACATTTATGCAGCCAACAGACACGTGATAAAATGCTCATCATCACTGGCCATCAGAGAAATGCAAATCAAAACCACAATGAGATACCATCTCACACCAGTTAGAATGGCGATCATTAAAAAGTCAGGAAACAACAGGTGCTGGAGAGGATGTGGAGAAATAGGAACACTTTTACACTGTTGGTAGGACTGTAAACTAGTTCAACCATTGTGGGAAACAGTGTGGCAATTCCTCAAGGATCTAGAACTAGAAATATCATTTGACCCAGCCATCCCATTACTGGGTATATACCCAAAGGATTATAAATCATGCTCCTCTGAAGACACATGCACATGTATGTCTATTGCAGCACTGTTCACAATAGCGAAGACTTGGAACCAACCCAAACGTCCAACAATGATAGACTGGATTAAGAAAATGTGACACATATACACCACAGAACACTATGCAGTCATAAAAAAGGATGAGTTCATGTCCTTTGTAGGAACATGAATGCAGCTGGAAACCATCATTCTTAGCAAACTATTGCAAGAACAAAAAACCAAACACCGCATGTTCTCACTCATAGGTGGAAATTGAACAATGAGAACACTTAGACACAGGAAGGGGAACGTCACACCCTGGGGCCTGTTGTGTGGTGGGGGGAGCGAGGAGGGATAGCATTAGGAGAGATACCTAATGTAAATGATGAGTTAATGGGTGCAGCACACCAACATGGCACTTGTATACATATGTAACAAACCTGCACGTTGTGCACATAGTACCCTAGAACTTAAGGTATAATAAAACATAAAAATAAAAATAATAAAAGTAAAACATGAGTAACAACCTAATGCTCAGTAGTAAGGGAAGGATGACGCAAAAATACAGTTATGCACCCATTGAAAATTAAGGTTAGGCACACAAAGGTAATTTTAAACTGTTTGTGCAGTAGGTATTTTGTGCAAAAAAAAAAAATGCAAAGTTTTATTTATATAGTCAGCCACTGGCTTTCTCTTTCTGCCTCTCTCTGGAAGAAAATACAACCAACAGTTGAGGTGGTAATAAACTGGAGGTAAGATTACAGATGACTTATTTATCTTCTCTAGTTTCTTAATGCTTTACTACTAACATATATTACTCTTATAATTAGGAGAAAATGACTATTTTTTTTTGTTGTTTACAAATTAAAAGCATCCCCTAAAACAGAGTGTGTGGATTTTAAACAGTCATTGCAGGACTTCACTTCCTTTCTACGCCTGGCTCCTGCTGGTGCTGCCTTCCAAGGGAGGATGGGAAGGAATCATCGTCGTTATTTTTGAGAGAATGCAGGGGTTTCAGATTTCACACAACGGCATGAGTGAAACTGTGAGCAAGAGTAAGTGCTTCAGGAGAGCATGATTTAGTACTGACCTGCCAAGTCAGTCCATTTTTGACACATGCGCACCCTCTCTCTCTGAATTATCTTAATGCCACCTTATTGTACTACTTAAAATTCTAAGAGTTAAAAATTAATTTGGGACAATAATCTTCTACATATAGATGTGAGTATGATTATAAGAACCATAATCTCTGGATGGATTGCAGGTCTATTCATTCATTCATACTTAAGTATGATTTGGGACAAAAGCAGTCAGATTGATTACACTTGAGGGAATAGGAGTTTTCTTCATGGGAAAGCAAAGGCAGGGCTTTTTGGCATATGGTGTTCTTTGCTGAGTAGGAGCCTGCAGGGAGATGTGCTGCCCGGGAGGAATTAGGGCAACGTGAACAGTCTGGATGGTTTCCAGTCTCTAGGCTTCGGTTTCCTTACTTGTATCATAAGAAAAATATCTACGTGTAGGATAAATATACTGTAGCATAAATAAGATAGTGCCTAGAATATCTGAGCATACCATAAATGGTAGAAATGGAAATGATGTTGATGACAGTGATGTTGATTAGAGGAGTAGTTCTAAATGAATGAAACAGTATTAAACATCAGTGGGGCTGCTGGAAGGGAAATGGAATTTTCCTCTTGCTCCATCTGGCAGCATGAGACTTCTTGTACCTAAACCCTAGTAAGCAGGCAAAAATGATTAATTAAGAAATTTCTACTCCCTCTTTCTAAGTGGTGGCTGCCAGAATGGCAGAAATGAAATCTTCCTTGTTACTCATTTGCTATCATACTTCAAGGTAAATTACTCAGAGGTACCCCAGTGGCATGAAAAAAATTAATTTATCTTCAAAGCTTGTTTTCATCCTGGGAGTAGCTGAGTCATCCAGGGAAAATCTGAGTCAAATACCAGTGAATCAAGGAAATGGAAATGACATTTTAGACAGTTTGGTTGCAGCTGAATAAGGAGGACATGATTGGGCTGTTTGTAAAGTTTGCTTGGTGTACCTTATTATAATGTAATGGAAACCCATAAGGGATAGCTAATAAAATTGAGTATAAAGTATTATGCTTTCTCAAAGTGCTATAGAAAAGCCAAATTTTACTATTTATGCTCCTATGTAAACATCATTAAGACTAGGTTCTCTATTGCCCCCAAAGATATATTTTAGTATCTCCTGCAAAATTAGAGCTGAATTTTATGACTCTATTTTCATGGGCATATGCCCTGTCAGCAGATGTTAACTGAAGATGCATGAAGAGGAGGAAGTCAATTCAAGATCGGCATCTTTCTAATGCTTGCTGATGTATAAAACATCCCAGCCACCAGGGCCCGAAGGCTAGAAGTAAACTGCTTTGCCACAAAGGATAACGTAAGTCTCTGTGTTCTCCAAACTTGAGGACTGTTTTTACAGAAACATCACACACCAAAGAGGATACTGTTTCACACTCTTTTCCCAACTCCATGGCATCTGGGAGTGGCCAAGTTTAACCAGCCACGAACTGGTGATAATGAATGGTGATGAGTCTTGATCGATATGTTTCCCAGATGTTCCCGGGCTTGATGCTGTATCTTCATTTCATTGGCCACAATTACCCAGTTGTGGGTAATAATTCAGTAGTCATTCACAGCATTAGTCTGATACCAGGCCAGATAGACTCTTGGCATATTTGGCCTTTACAATAACCAATTACTTTCACTGAATTGTGTGTGTGTGTGTGTGTATTTTATATTTAGTTCCTCTCCTGTCTCTTCCCTTGTCATGCTTCCTTGCCTTGGAATTAGCGATAACAAGAATGTTGAGAAACACTGGATAATGGGTCTAAAGGTCGTAGTTATAATCCTGGCTTTATAATCATCTATATATTTGAACTCAAACAAGTTATGTAAGTTCTCTGGGCCTGAGATTTCTCATCAGTACTATTAGGAGGTTGGATTTAACAATCTCAAACTTTCCTTTTCTAAAATCTAGTGAGTCTGACCTACCTCATGCTCAGAGATGTTGGATATATGGGGACTTCTGTGGGGTGGAAGAGAAGCATGAGTCTATGCCCATAGGATAGGAGCTTATATTCTCTTTGAGGGAATAAGGGAATAAATAACAAAATGAGCTGGTTTGTGATTAAAACAAGCTGACAGCTAATGAGTTAGCAGCAGTTACAACACTATGTGTTAGGTACTGAGTTAAGGGCTCTTAAGCAATGTTATTAATTTTTCTTTTTTAGGGATGGGATCTCACTGTGTTGCCCAGGCTGGTCTTGAACTCCTGAGCTCAGGCGATCCACCTGCCTTGGCCTCCCAAAGTGCTAGGATTACATGTGTGAGCCACTGCACTTGGCCTTTGTGTTATTAATGAATATTGAGTTGTCAGGGAAGGGCAGGTTATTGTGAACTGCACTGATGGGATAAGTTTTATGCAGAAATTAGGACTTAAGTAAGTAGAGATAATGGGTGTGGAAATGCAAAGTACAGCAACAAAGGGCATTCCTGGCAGGGGAATTCATGGGAGGAAAGGGGAGGACACAGGATGAGCACTGTCGATTTGGCTTCTGTCTGCCCTTCTGTCCCCTGCATTTTTTCAATATGATTTTTTCTTATAAGAAATCTGCTTTTGTGGATCAAATATCAGTTTTCTTTCACTTGCTTCAGAGTTCTAAGAAAGGGTTCATAAGAGCCTGGAACAATAGACTTGAAATCTCTGGATGATCCAGCATTTCTCTAGGTTTCAAGAGCACAGATTTATGGCATGATCTACAGCAGTGATTCATGGACTCACAATCTTTCATCTGTGATGATACCAAAGAGGAGAGGTCCACACATGTGGTGTACTCTGTTCTATGGGTCTGCCAAGGCTTTTCAGTGTCTCTGGCCGCCAGGCTGACACCCCACCCCATTCTATCCCACTGAAGAAGGTATACTAGAATGCAAATAAGCAGGGGAGACATTGTTATAGTCATTACTTTTGCTCAATCCATTAAAAAAAAAGATCCCTTTGCAGACTTGGTTAACCTAACTGTTTTTAGTTAATAGTAGACTTCATTTATTGAGTGTTTAGTGGGTGCTGGGCATTAGGCCAAGCACTTTAAGATGACTATCATTTAAATATCAAAATAACCCTGTGAGGTGTGGACAATTATTATACTCAACTTTTCTAGGGGTCTGGCTCTGTATCAGGTTTTACATGGATTACCTTACATAATTCTAACCATAGCACTATAAAATGTTAACTGTTGCTATGATTTTTTAAAATCTTCAGCTTTTAAATTTTAAGTTCAGGAGTACATGTGCAGGGGGTGCAGATTTGTTACGTAGGTAAACATGTGCCATGATGGTTTGCTGCACAGATCATCCCATCACCTAAGTATTAAGCCCAGCATCCATTAGCTATTCTTCCTGATGCTCTCCCTTCTTCACCACCCCACCACGACAGGCCCTAGTGTGTATCATTCCCCACCATGTGTCCATGTGTTCTCATTGTTCAACTCCCACTTGTAAGTGAGAACATGTGATGTTTGGTTTTCTGTTCCTGTGTTAGTTTGCTGAGGATAATGGCTTCCACCTCCATTCATGTCCCTGCAAAGGACTTGATTGTATTCCTTTTTATGGCTGCATAGTATCCCATTGTGTATATATACCACATTTTCTTTATCCAGTCTATCACTGATAGATATTTGGGTTCATTCCATGTCTTTTCTATTGTGAATAGTGCTGCAGTGAACATACACATGCATGTATCTTTATAATTAAATGATTTATATTACTTTGGGTATATATCCAGAAATGGGATTGCTTAGTCAAATGATACTTCTGTCTCCAGATCTTTGAAGAATTTCCACACTGTCTTCCACCATGGCTGAACTAATTCACACTTCCCCCAATAGTGAAAAAGTGTTCCTTTTTCTCTGCAAACTTGCTGGCATCTGCTGTTGATGATTACTTTTTAATAATCACCATTCTGACTGGTGGGAGATGGTATCTCATTGTAGTTTTGATTTGCATTTCTCTAATGATCAGTGATGTTGAGCTTTTTTCCATATGTTTGTTGAATGTATGAATGTCTTCTTTTGAGAAGCATCTGTTCATGTCCTTTGCCCACTTTTTAATGGGATTTTTTTTTTGTAAATTTGTTTAAATTCCACGTAGACTCTGGATATTAGACATTTGTCAGATGGATGGATTGCAAATTTTTCTCCCATGCTGTAGGTTGTCTGTTCACTCTGATGCCAGTTTATTTTGCTTTGCAGAAGCTCTTTAGTTTAATTAGATCCCATTTGTCAAGTTTTGCTTTTGTTGCAATTTATTTTCATGTTTTTGTCATGAAATTTTTACC
Source organism: Macaca thibetana thibetana (assembly GCF_024542745.1). Taxonomy (NCBI): domain Eukaryota; kingdom Metazoa; phylum Chordata; class Mammalia; order Primates; family Cercopithecidae; genus Macaca; species Macaca thibetana. Next base: position 36,094,184 of record NC_065583.1, read on the forward strand.
TGTGCCTAGGTCCTGAATGGTATTAGCTAGATTTTCTTCTAGGGGCTTTATAGTTTTGAGTTTAATATATAAGTCTTTAACCTGTCTTGAGTTAATTTTTGTATAACGTGTAAGAAAGGGGTCCAGCTTCAATTTTCTGCATATGGTTAGCCAGTTCTCCTAGCATCACTTATTAAATAGGGAATCCTTTCCCTATTGCTTGTTTTTGTCAGGTTTGTCAAAGATCAGATATTTGCAGGTGTGTGGTCTTATTTCTAAGTTCTCTATTCTGTTCCATTGGTCTATGTGTCTGTTTTTATACCAGCACTATACTGTTTTGGTTATTGTAGCCTTGTAGTATAGTTTGAAGTTGGGTAGCATGATGCCTCCAGCTTTGTTCTTTTTGCTTAGGATTTTCTTGGCTATTCAGGGTCATTTTGGTTCCATATGAATTTTAAAATAGAATTGTCTAATTCCATGATGACTACAATGGTAGTTTAATGGGGATAGCATTGAATCTATAAATTACTTTGGGCACTATGGCCATTTTCACAATGTTGATTCTTTTTGTCCATGAGCATGGAATGTTTTTCCATATGTTTGTGTCCTTTCTGATTTCTTGGAGCAGTGGTTTGTAGTTCTCTTTGAAGAGATCCTTCATTTCTCTTGTTAGCTGTATTCATAGGTATCTTACTCTTTTTATAACAATTGTGAATGGGAGTTAATTCATAATTTGACTCTCTGCTTGCCTGTTGCTAGTGTATAGGAATGCTAGCGATTTTGCACATTAATTTTGTATCCTGAGACTTCACCTAAGTCGCTTATCAGCTTAAGAAGCATTTGGGCTGAGACGATGGGGTTTTCTAGATATAGTATCATGTCATCTGCAAACAAAGATAATTTGATGTCCTCTCTTTCTATTTGAATACCCTTTATTTCTTTTTCTTACCTAATCGCCCTGGCCAGGACGTCCAACACTACGTTGAATAGGAGTGGTGAGAGAGGACATCCTTGTCTTCTGCTGGTTTTCAAGGGGAATGCTCCAAGCTTTTGCCCATTAAGTATGATATTGGCTGTGGGTTTGTTATATATGGCTCCCATTATTTTGAGGTATGTTCCTTTGATACCTAGTTTTAACATGAAGGATGTTAAATTTTATCAAAGGATTTTTCTGCATCTATTGAGATAATCATGTGGTTTTTGTCTTTAGTTCTGTTTTTGTGATGACTTACATTTATTGGTTTATATATGTTGAACCAACATTACATCCCAGGGATGAAGCCAACTTGATCATGGTGGATAAGCTTTTTGATGTGCTACTGGATTTGGTTTGCCAGTATTTTATTGAGAATTTTTGCATCGATGTTCGTTAGGGATATTGGAGTGAAGTTTTATTTTTTTAATTGTATCTCTGCTTGCTCTTGGTATCAGGGTGATGCTGGCCTCATAAAATGAGTTAGGGAGGAGTTCCTCCTTTTCAACTTTTTGGTATAGTTTCAGTAGAAATGGTACCAGCTCTTCTTTGTATCTCTAGTAGGATTCAGCTATAAATCTGTCTGGTCCTGGGCTTTTTTTGGTTGGTAAGCTATTTATTACTGCTTCAGTTTCAGAATTTGTTATTGGTCTATTCAGGGATTCAATTTCTTCCTGGTTCAGTCTTGGGAGAGTGTATGTGTCTGGTAATTTATCCATTTCTTCTATATTTTCTAGTTTCTGCGTACAGAGGTGTTTATAGTATTCTCTGATGGTTGTTTGTATTTCTGTGGGATCAGTGGTGATATCCTCATTATTTCTGATTGTATCACCATTTTATAGGTGAGGAAACAGACTCTGAGACAGTGATGTGATTTGGCTCTGTGTCCTCACCCAAATCTCATCTTGAATTGTAATCCTCATGTGTTGGGGGAGGGGTCTGGTAGGAGGTGACTGAATTATGGGGGCCGACTTCCCCCTTGCTGTTCTTGTGATAGTGAGTAAATTCTCACAAGATCTGGTTGTTTGAAAGTGTGCAGAACTTCCCTGTTTGCTTTCTCTCTCTCCTGCTACTGTGTAAGATGTGCCTTGCTTCTCCTTTACCTTCTGCCATGATTGTAAATTTACTGAGGCTTTCCCTTAGCCCTGCAGAACTGTGAGTCAATTAAACCTCTTTTCTTTAAAAATTACCCAGTCTCGGCTAGTTCTTTAGAGCAATGTGAAAACAGACTAATACAGACAAGAAGAGACTCGTATAAGTCCTTGCTTGACAATAGGTGGTAGAGTGGGGATCTGAACCAAGATTTTGTGACCCTAGAGACTGGGTTCTTAACCACAATAATATGGATAGAAAGTTATCTATGTGTAGCACTCACAACTCATTATAACACAAAAGTAGGACTATCCCTGTGGTTGAACAGTACTCAGGTACAGGATTATTTTCTGTGATTTCTTTTAAGTTGCACTAAATATGGCTAATTTGAATCAGTTGATTTGGAGAGAAAAAGATAACTGATAACTCTAGGACACTCATGCCTTGCTGAGCAACAACATTTACTGTTTGAAAATGACTAGAATAACGATGTTTTCCCTCACTATGTGGTGCATGACTGGTCCTCAATTTATCATGTGTAGTACACAGGTGATGCACTCAGGTTTCCTGGAATCTCTTAGGCTAATGTAAAATCACAAGAGGCTCATTCCCAAGTGACCCTCAGGCTTCAACATCTGGTTAGGTGCCATGTACCATGCAGGCCAAATAATTAATACACTTTTTGACTAAGCACTCTCATCCTAAATGTTCACATGGATGGAATTAAAGATTTTAATGCCTAATAATGCATGAACTCAGAGATAGGAAAGGATGTGACCTGGCAGGCACCAAGTAGCCAGTTGTGCAAAAAAGGAATCACAGAATGGATGTGGGGAGATTAAAAAACTGCAAGAGACTTGTCTTACTGCATTAATGCAAATCTCAACTGTCCCAAGAATGAAGATGCAAACCTCCCACATACATCCTTGCATGTCTGTACAATACCAGACATCGTGCTAGACAGTAGGAAAGCAGAGGAGAAGACATAAAAACCACTTTAGGCTTATGGTGTGGCCTGAACCAATGTGTGATGATGTTGACAACACATGGCTTCTATGAAAGGAAGAGGACAGGCCATTATGACAGCACTTTGTGGGAAGTAGAAGACGGTTTGGGAAGGCCAGTCTCAGGAAGGGATATCTAAATACAGACTGAAACATGAATGGGAGTTGGCCAAGCAAGAGAGAGTCGTGGCTTCTACACTAGGAAGAGGCAAGAGGTATTTGAAGGCAAATAGAGACAAAAGTCTGTCGTTTTCCTCTTGTTGGAGATAAATGGTAGGAAGAGGATAAAAGGAGAAAGGGAATGACAAGATATGAAGTAGGTAAGGTAGGTGGGATGGAGATTATAGAAGGCTTTTTAATTTGTACTCGGAATATTGAGATTTTATTCTAAGGTCAATGGAAACTCATTGAAAGGTTTCAAACAGGCATCTTGCTAAGCAAATTTCAACTGGTGGTAGGAGAAATATGGTAATGCTAATAGCTAGCCCCAGTAATTGAAGTTCAACATTATTTATCTTCGGGTCGATATCCTGGATTGTTTACCTGCATTACATTTCCTCTGCAATTGCAGAACACTCCATGTTTAGGATGACACCTGGGTCAGGATATTCCTGAACACAGGGGCGTGGCTAATTCAGAAGAGCAGGACAAAAATAAGATTGAGGGCTTGGTTCACATAAGGCTTGGCTGTTTTCAACTCTGCCCCTTGGTTACAGAATTAGCAGTCTTACAAACGCATTCTCTTGAGAAGAGATGGGAGTGTGGTATGGCTCTACTCAACTCAGCACTAGACAAAGGGTAGTCAGTGGACAGTGTTTGGCCTAAGAAATTTAGCTTAGGCCTCTGAGCCACGTGTTAGGGAGCTGGGTGTAGAAAAATCATGATCCAGAATTGGGGATATTAGTCAAGTCACACTGACTGAATATCTCAGAATCTCAAATTGACACCCATGAACACTGAAGTGAGTTTCTCTCCTGCTGTTAAATAAACCGGTTGAATACTAACCTCAATATTAGGGGGTGGCTTCCATTTACCATATAACTCTTCTTCTGACAATATTTTATAACTTGGTATTCTTGTTCCCTGATTGCTTTTGGTTATCTATAGCCCATTGTGACATTATCCAAGAATGTATGGCCTTGCCGCCTATATTAGTTAAGGCAACACAAGCTATTGTAACAGATTCTTGGATTGCTACAGTCTTGGTCTGAAGTCTTGCCAAAATCATAAATTGACTCTCAGCCTACCGTAAACTATTTCTGGAATGGTCAATAGATTGAATTCCATGTAGGAATAGAATCTTATTTGGAAAGTTATTTGGTCTTATTTATAAAGTTATTAATTCAGCTTGGCTAAGTATTAATGATTTACCAAATACCCATTCTATACAGAGCTGTCTTCTAGGTGAAATGTAAGATTAAAGATGAACCTGGCAAGGTTGTGCCCTTAAACACTGGGGAAGCCAGCGGGAGATAGTATAAGAGAGAGGACATGCTACTAAAATGTGAATGTGTGTTCATTTCCTTTCTATCGGGTAAGACCCAATAACTTATAAGTGTCAGGTATCACAAAACTTGCCAACACCCCTCCTCAGACACAGGGGGGACTCAGCCTTGATCCAAAATTCCTATGTATAAGAACTTTTAAAGTCTTTTTTATATTTATTTAGCATCAAAAAACGATATACAGGTGACTCAGTGATTCATTCCAACCAGTGTCTACAGACAACTCTATTTGCTTTTTCTGACTTTTAATGGATGCAGGCCACATAGTTAAATTATATATTCAATAAACCTGAAACTTGACTCCTCTTGTCATGGCTTGACAGTATCCTTAAACTTCAATGGGCCAGAAAACACAATTACACAATTATTGCTCTGCCCAAGGGCAATAAAATTGATGGATGAAATGATAAAGATTAGCTAAGATGACATAACCAGAACCATATAGCATCTGTGAATACTAGCTCTTTCTTACTAAAATTTTAACAGCAAACTCTCCCCATCCAGACTAAAAATTTACAAGAATTATATGTGTGGATATTGATGTTTTCCTCTGGGAAGTTTCTAAATTATCAATTAGTGAAGATTTTATGCATGATAATAATCATGTTATATACATTTCCTTGGGTTTCTCTAGTGTTTTCACACTCTTCATAGTGTTCCCAAGTATATTTTATGTCAGCCTGATCTTCAGACCCCTGTAAGACTAAAGAGGGTATTCAGGGCATTCCCCTATTTTACAAGTGAACAAGTAGAGGCACAGAGCTCTTAAATGCGTTACTCATGGCCCATACAACTGATGAGTATCAGGATAGAGCTAGAACCCAGTGATCTGACTGACATATTTTTAGCATGGTGACTAAGAACACAGATCTTATCAATGGATCAAGTCCCAGCTCTACCACTACCAACTACAAACTGTTCGGACTTCACAATGACCCTTCTAACTCTGTTTCCTCATTTATAAAAATTGGGTTAATTATAAAATCTACTTAATGGCACCATTATGAGGATCCAGCAAGTTGATGTGTATTCATTGCATAGTATTGGGCCCATCACATAGCAAGCACTCAAAAATAAATAGGTACCACTAAGATTAATTCCTAGTCTTCATCACACTGTGTTGTACTGTGATCTATAAGTATGAAGTGTTAGAACTTCAGCAATAAATAGTGAAAGATTACCATCATAAAACTGTATCTGTATTTAACAGCAGGACATTCTCGGTGACCCAGAATGCTTTCTCTAGCAGGGACTGCTCAGGACAGACTACTTCTTTTCTGCTGGCAATGGTTTTGCTCTTCACACATTTTTAGCACAACAGGCTAAAAATGGCCATATTTACCTTTGACCTAGGGGGAAAAAAAGGGAGCTAGACATATCTGAGCATGCCTGAAATGCTTGCAGCCTGGGACTCAAATCATACTTTCTTTGCACTCTCACCACTTGCAGCTCTACTAAGTTATTTTAAAAGCTTCACATATTTTCTAAGTGAAAGTTGGGATGTTGGGCAGCACGTGTTTTGTAGGAGGTAGAATGGATGGTTGCTTTTGCCTGTTTCCTCGCAGGTACTCATGGTCAATAAAGATGGGCTAGAAATGCTTGCTTTCAGCACGTGACAAGATGGGAGATATCTTCCTCAGGATTTTGTTCTCGTTGGATGAAGTTTCTAATGGTAGTAAGGTCAAATTTTCCAGATATCAGCTAAGCTGATGCAGCACTTGGCTTGTATTATGCCAAAAGATGAAACTGCAGAAGGCTGGGGAAATTAGTGAGAACAATTTTCTGGATGGATTGAGAGGAGGATCCCTACATTGAGAAGAAATGTCATTCCTCGTTGATTACTTCCATTTTTTTCAATCTCCTATAGTTAACTTATTCATTTCTGTATTTGTTGATTTTTTATTCAGCTAACATTTGTTGATGATGGGGATATAATGATAAGCAAAAATCACATAGGATACTTGCCTTTAAGAGGCCTATTAGTGTGGGAGACACATGTTAAAGAAATAATCACATCACATATAGTTCCCAGCTGTTAAATTCAAAGGTCCATTAAAAAGAACCCAAATATTCATCAAATGATGATAATAAATCTTGGGGTAGTTTTATTTGGATAGAATCTGATTGGAGACCTTTTATTTTTCTCTTCTCCTTCTTGAACTTCTAAGTGTTGAAAATTGCCTTTTTGATGCTATCCTATAAATCCTGTAAGCTTTTTTCATTCCTTTTCATTCTGTTTCTTTTTCTCCTATGTATTTTCTTTTCTTTCTTTCTTTTTTTTTTTTTTTTTTTTTTTTTTTTTAGACGGAGTCTCGCTCTGTCGCCCAGGCTGGAGTGCAGTGGCTTGATCTCAGCTCACTGCAAGCTCCGCCTCCCGGGTTTACGTCATTCTCCTGCCTCAGCCTCCCGAGTAGCTGGGACTACCGGCGCCCGCCACCTCACCCGGCTAGTTTTTGTTTTTGTATTTTTTAGTAGAGACGGGGTTTCACCGTGTTAGCCAGGATGGTCTCAATCTCCTGACCTCATGATCCGCCCGTCTGGGCCTCCCAAAGTGCTGGGATTACAGGCTTGAGCCACCGCGCCCGGCCTCTCCTATGTATTTTCAAGTAAACCATCTAAGTTCACAGCTTTTTTTCTTCTGCTAGACTTGTTTTACTATTGATTCTCTGTTTTGCATTTTTTATTTTCTTCATTGTATTTTTCAGCTCTGGAATTTCTGTTTGATTTTCTAAACTTTAATCTCTGTTAAGTTTCTTGTTCTGATCATGTACTGTTTTCTTCATTTCATTGAATTGTTTCTCTGTATTTTATTGCAGTTTGTTGAGCTTACTTAAAACAGTTGTTTTAAATTATTTGCCAGGTAGTTCATACATCATCTCCATTTCTTAAGGACTGATAACTGGTACTTTATTTTGTCTGTTTGATGCTGTCGTTTCTTTGATTTCTTTTGATATTCTGGTTATGCACTGATGTATGTGCACTTAAAGAAATAGGTATTTATTCCAGTCTTTGCAAACTAGTTTTGTCTGCGATGCTGTTTAACAGGAAACCTGTCTAGAGATTCTGTGAAGGCTGGCTAGCAGGGTCCCTAAGCCTGGAACTACTGTGGCTGTTGTGGTGCTGGGAATTACCTTAAATTCAGGACTGCTGCAACTAGCATAATGCTGGACAGGAATTTTATGGTCTCTGAGACTGGCATAGATATAATTGTACACATTTTAGGGGTACATGTAATATTTTGATACCCTTTTACAATGCATAATGATCAAATCGGGATATCTATCAACTCAAACATTACTATTTTCTTTGTATTGAGAACATAACAATTCTTCTAGCTATTTTGAAATATGTAATAAATTGTTGTTAACTAGAATTATCCTACTATACTACTACTGTTAGAACTTATTCCTTCTATTTTTGTACAGTTTAACAAACTGCATCTTTTTTTGATTATTGTGCTATAACCATGTAGTGTGATCTCTCACCTTATTTTCTTAACTTCTGTGAAAGATTTTTTGCATGTAAATATTGTTCAAATTGATGTTTCTCTAGGGGACAATTCCTGGAGAGTTCTATTCTGCCATATTATTTTCCTTCTCATCCATCACGTAAGGAATGGATAAATAAAATGTGGTATGTCTGTACAATAACATATTATTCAGCTATAAAGAAGAACAAAGTACTGATACATGTTGCAACATGGATGAGCCTTGAAAACATGGTAAGCGAAAGAAGCCAGACACAAGAGACCACATGTTGTATGAGTCCATTAATATAAACTGCCCAGAATAGGCAAGCCCGTAGAGACAGAAGACAGATTAGTGGTTACCAGGGACTAGAGTGGTTGGTGGGAATGGGGAGTGACTGCTAGTATGGGATTTCTTTTTGGGGTGATGAAACCGTTTTAAAGTTTAACATAGTGATGATTGCAAATTTCTGTGAATGTACCAAAAATCATTGACTTGCACACTTTAAATGGTTGAATTAGATAGCATATGAATTATATACTAATAAAGCTGTTATAGTTACAAAAAGGCCCATGAGAGCACATAAATAGGCAACCTGATCTACTCTTCAGAGCTAGAGAAGTAGGCTTCCCTGAAGAAGTGATGTCTAAATGGAGATCTTCAAGATGGGTAGGAATAATTTAGGTAAAGCATGGTTGGGAGGATGGAGAAGAGTGTTCCCAACATAAGAAGGTCTGTGGAGCATAGAAGGAGTATAGAGAATGCCAGGACAGCTGGAGCTTTGACAGCAAGAAAAGGAGTGATGCAAGGTGGGCTGGAGAGGTCAAAAGGGTGCCTACTTACTGCAGGCAGTCTCTGTTCCAGATGCAATATGTGCAAGGTCTAACGTAATCTTCCTCATGCTCCCTTGAGGTAGCAACAGTTATAGTCAGCGACCAAAAATGAAGGGCTACTTGTATAGATTATTTTCAATATATTTTTCTTGGTTGTAAGATTGGAGGGTAGTGAAGAGAACATGGGCAAGATGTGATTAGGTATGTATTTTTAAAATCCCTCTGGCTGTTGTGTAAAGCAATGCTAGGACTGAAGAGGTCATAAACTTTAAGTCTTGTAAGAGGAAACTATAGAAAGGTCCCTTTACATTCTAATTTCTGCTATCTACCTTGTGTTTATTTTTGAAGAATCAGTGGATGGACAGCATGGAGAAATAACACTATTCAGAAAGCTAGGCACAGTGTCCTGCACATAATCTAAGAGCTATTCCTCAAACGCATGAATCATAGTTCCGTTATTCAATCAATTTTAGATAAATTAGCTGTCTCCAGCAGGACAGAGCATTGAGTCCTTCAGGCATCTTCCTGTAGATGTCAGGTTGATGAGAAAAGATTTATATAGTTTGACTTTATTGACCTGAGTATCAGCAGGTAGTAAATAAGGTGTAGGGATTCAAGACATGGGGTTTTGAGTCAGACAAACCTGGATTCTGGAATTAGAGAAGAGGCATTTGCCCTGAGCCAGGCCTAATGAATCAGCAGCAGAAAAGAGCTCAAGGGATGATTCAGAGCATCACTACAACAGCATCCCATAACATTTCCTATCACTGAAAGGTCTCAGTCATTAAGCATGACATTATCATAATTCATTGCGAATATAGTCAATCCTTTGTGTCTATGGGTTCCACTTTCATGGATTCAACCAACTGTGGATTGAAAATATTTGAAAAAATATATGGTTACACCTATGCTGAACAAGTACACATCTTTTTCCTTGTCATTTTTCCTAAACAATACAGTATGACAGCTACTTACATAGCATTTATATTGTATTATGTATTATAAGTGATCTAGAGATGATTTATAGTATACAGGAGGATATACATAGGTTATATGTAAATGTGACAGCATTTTATATAAGGGACTTGAGCATCCACAGATTTTGACATCCTCAGGGGTCTTGGAACCTCTCCCCCACAAATACCAAGGGATGAAAGTATAGCAAGATGGCACTAGGTGAAGAGTGCTGTAATGGATGGCGAAGGCTCTCAGTTGAAATCAAAAGTCAGTAAAGACCCCAAAACATAAGTTTATAAAACTGCCTGTTGGTGAGGACAGCCACCTTTTCTTCATGCTGACAAGATGACTAATTTCACTAGCATCAGTGCCACCACCTCAGAGTGGGGCAGCAGGGTAGATAGAGGGTTACATTTGGAGGGTGTATTAGTTTTCTATTGCTGCTATACGAAATTATCACAAACTTTGTGGCGTATAACAACACAGACTTCATAAATATTACCTTATGATTATGGAGGTCAGAAGTCTGACATGGATCTCGCTGAACTAAAATTATGTATCAGCAGAGCTGCATTCATTTCTGGAGTCTCTAGGGAAGAGTCAATTTCCTTGCTTTTTCAGACTTCTAGAGACTGCACTGCCTGCATTTCTTGATTCATGGCTCTTTTCCTACATCTTTATAGCTAACGAAGTTGGGTTGAGTTCTTCCCAAGAGCTGTAACCTTTCTATTTCTCTCATTTCTGCCTCCCTGTTCCACTGTTAAGGATCCTGTGATTGCATTGGGTCTACTCAGATAATCCATGAGAATCTTCCTATTTTAAGGTCAGCCGATTAATAACAATTCCATCTGCAACCTTATTTCCCCCTTGCCATGTAACATAACATAGTTTCCAGGGATAAAAGACATCTCTGGTGGCCCCTTTTTCTGTCCACACAGAATGCAGAGTTTATGAAATGGTAATCATATCTACCCTCTCCTCTTTTCTTGGAGGTAAAAATTTGGCATGCGTTCCTCCACACCCCTTCTAAAAGATTGAAAATGCTACGTATGTTTATTGCAGCACTATTCATAATAGTAAAGTCTTGGAACCAACCCAAATGCCCATCAGTGATAGACTGGAAAAAGAAAATGTGGGCACATATATATACCATGGAATACTATGCAGCCATAACCAAGAATGGGTTCATGTCCTTTGCAGGGATGTGGATGAAGCTGAAAATCATCATCCTCAGAAAGCTAACACAGGAACAGAAAACCAAACACTGCATGTCCTCACTCATAAGTGGGAGTTGAACAATGACAACACTTGGACACAAGGGTGGGGAACATCACACACCAGGGCCTGTTGCAGGGGCAGAGTAAAGGGGAGAGGGAGCATTAGGACAAATACCTAATGCATGTGGGGCTTAAAACGTAGATGATGGGTTAATAGGTGCAGCAAACCACCATGGTACATGTATACCTATGTAACAAACCATCACGTTCTGCACATGTATTCCAGAACTTAAAGTAAAAAAAAAAAAAAAAAAAAAAAAAAAAAAAAAAAAAAAAAAGATTGAGGGTGCTGAAACATTCTCTTTCCCAATTATTTGGGGACTGGTTATTATATTCTGTCGGAATGTTGCTAGAAGTCAAGACTAGTAGAGTACTGAGGTTGCTAGAATGTAGAAAGCGGTGGCGGAGAGATTGTATAGAGATACAAAAAGTTATGGGTATATGAGGGGGAAAAGGGTCAGGAGAAGTCAGCCCCTATTCTCATTATTTGGTGTGAAAGAATATATGAACTTTCTTTGGGTTGAGTAGAGACCTCAGAAGGTAGCCTGATACTCCCTCTATATCCTATTGCCTAAGGGAGGGTAGCTTGTTGGGCTGTGTATACTTGAGCAATAAAAGGTTATGGGTTGGAGTATCCAGGAGAGGGCTGGTGGTGGGGTGAGAATTTGAGCTAGATGGGTCTATCATGCTAGAAGAGTAATCACAAAGTATACCCCACAAGAGTTTGAAACCCTGCCAAGAGAGGAACTAACTTCCAGACAGCCTCAGTGAAGACCAAGAACCAGACCGAATGGGAATCCCTCAGTCAGAGCAATTACACTGGAGATAAGTTCTGCTTTCTGCCCAGCAATGATGTGCATACATCTTATAAAGGAGGCAGGTACAGGGATGGACTACATCCTTCCCTACATATGAAACTGGGAGAGACATAATTTATTTAGCTGTGGAAATGGTAATGAGGGTGCCAAAGGCTTTGATATAGTACAGTCAGTAGCAGTTATTGGGAAAAATAAAATTATTTGATGTTTGAATCAATTCAAAATGTAGACTTCTCGTAACTAAAATAATTATGATAATGATAGTTAACATTTATATAGCACACAGATGCTGTACATTAAGTGCTTTATATGTATTAATTTAGGTAATCCTTAAAAATCCTATGAGTTAGGATTATATGAGATATCAACAAAAAGAATAGAACTCTGTGAAATATTTTAAGAGATTTATTCTGAGCAAGTTATGAGTGAACAATTGCCAGTGACACAGAGATGCTGGGAACATACACCCAAGGTCGTCAGAGTACATGTTAGATTTATACACTTTAGGGAGACATAAGACATCAATCAAAATATGTAAGATGTACATTGGTTCAGTCTGGAAAGGCAGGAGAACTGGTAGTGGGGATGTCCAGGTCATTGGGAAAGCCAAAAATTTTTTAATTGGCAATTGGTTTTTTCAACGAATTTATCTAAAGACCTGGAATCCATAGAAGAGAGTATGTGGGTTAAGACAAGGCATTGTGGAGACCAAGGTTCTTATTATACAGATAAAGTCTCCAGGCAGCAGGCTTAAAAAAATAGATTGTAAATGTTTTCTTTTTCTTTTTTTTCTTTTTTCTTTTTTTTTGAGATGGAGTCTCACTCTGTTGCCCAGGCTGGAGTGCAATGGTGCCATCTCGGCTCACAGCAAGCTCTGCCTCCCAGGTTCATGCTGTTTTCCTGTCTCAGCCTCCCAGAGTGGCTGGGACTACTGACGCCTGCCACCACGCCTGGTTAATTTGTTGTATTTTTAGTAGAGATGGGGTTTTACCATATTAGCCAGGATGGTCTTGATCTCCTGACCTTGTGATCCACCCACCTCGGCCTCCCAAAGTGCTGGGATTACAGGTGTGAGCCACCGTACCCGGCCAAAAAAATAGATTGTAAATGTTTCGTATCAGACTTAAAAAGGTGCCAGACCCTTAGTTAATTCTCTCCTGGATCAAAGAAAAGACTGGAAAGAGGGAGGGGGATTCTCTACAGAAAGCAGATTTTCCCACAAAGAGATAGCTTTTCAGGACCATTTGAAAATACGTCAAATAAATATATATTAAGGTAAAATACTTTAATTTCTTTCATTGCCTGCTATCTGTTGTGTGATGCTAGACAAGAATCAGTCTGGAATGTGGTGTCTTAGTGCTACAAAAAGTCTTAAGGTCTCGTTTTAATGTTAATGCTGGTCAGTTGTGCCTGAATTCCAAAGGGAGGGAGATATAATGAGGCATGTCTGACTCCCACTTCCTGTCATAGCCTGAACTCATTTTTCAGGTTAACTTTGGAATGCCCTTGGCCAAGAGGAAGGGCCCATTCTGACAGTAGCGGGGCTTAGAATTTTACTTATTGTTTACTTGAGGCATGAAGAGAGTAAATAATATGTCCAGCACCATACAGATATAGGTGGTAGAACTGAAATTTGAACCTAGGAAATTAAGCTGAAATATTAATGTTTTCAAAGAATTAACTGTTTAAAAAACATCAGAGCACATTTATGTGTAATTAGTATAAAAATGCTTTTTCAAGTCACTAGAATTATGTTCTGCCATTTGGATTCATTCGTTCAGCAGACTCATGGGCTCATTTATTAAGAGCCCAGCATGTTTAAAGAATGACTGGATTACAGTTAGCAAGAGAGAGAATTGTAGAAGCTAAAGGAAGAGAGGTAATGGACCAGCTTATGTAATGTCTTGGTTTCTGTATGGACTTTAGTTTCATTCTCAGTAAGATGGGGAGCCTTGAGAAGGTATTTAGTAGAGGAGTGTTATGACTTGACTTATGTTGTAAAAGAATTGTGTGTTACATTTAAAATAAGTTAGGGGACAATGGGAGGACAATGACAAAAGCATGGCCAGTTAGGAAGCTGTCGTAAGAGTGCGTGAAAGAGATAGTGATAGTTGGACATGTGGGTAGCAGAGGAGGGGATAAGACATGGATAGATTCTGGATATATTTTGAAGGTGGAGCTAATATGATTAATGCATGGATTGGTTCTGAGATCTGATACAGAGGAAATAAGTTACTGCTAATTCTGAGAGTTACTTATAAACTGAAGCTCATAGCATCAGCACCACAAGCCTTTACTGGTTGAGGCTGTCCTCATCATTATAACGCTTGTAAGATGTAGTTTTATTGTGCTTAAAAAACTACTCATGCAAATTTTTTTTTTCATAAATGAGAGGACAAAGATAGAGTTCAAGTGAGTGGAAATGAGCTTTGTGAAAATGTCCCACAGGAGTATGCTCTTCGTGTGAATGTTGTATTCATGTCATAGTGGAAAACCTCTGACGTAAGTGCTTCTGTTCTGGAGGCTTGTTATGGGTTGAACTGTGTCCCCTAATAAAAGATATATTGGTGTCCTAACCCCCAGTGCTGTAGACTGTCAAAGAGGTAATCTAGTTAAGATGAGGTCATTGGGGGATCCTAATCAATATGACTAGTATACTTATAAAAAGAGAAAATTTAGACACAGACATGCACACAGGGAGAACACCATATGAACATGAAGGCAGAAATCTGGGTGATGATGCCAATGCAAACCACCAGAAGCTGGGAGAGAGGCATGGGGTAGCTCTCACAGCCCTCCTGGCCAACACCTTGATCTTGGGTTCCTCACCTTCAGAATTGTGAGGCAATACATTTCTTTAGTTTAAGCTGCTGAGTTTGCTATACTCTGTTATGGCAGCCCTAGCAAACTAACACAAGCTTTCTGAGCAAAGACTTTCAAAAGTCACAATTGACTGTGATGGACAACTGGCAAAAACATTGGGAGGTATCATCACTACATCACCTAGTACAGTGTCGGGCACACAGTAAACCCTCAATGAACATTTGTTGCCTGACAGAATGTCTAATGTATGTAAATACATAATACATAGTAAATATTCAACAACTACTTTCTTTCTCCCTTAGCTTGAGCAATGAAAACAATTGCAAACTGTCATAGGTTTTTTTGAGATCTTCCCTAGGAAATCAAATATTCCAATGTCAGCACAGTCAGATCTTGCTGCCCAGAAGGATTCTGGTTTTCTCTGAAACCATATCACTGCAACAAGTTTCTATAATACAGGATAATATTGGTAGCTTTTAGGAAGCCAAAAGTCAAGCCTCTATCTTCATGGACCATGATAATGAGAATAAAAGAGAATGCAGAAATGAAAAATAAAAATCCTAACAACATAATTATGTTATATTCCTTTAAAAGTTACAATTAAGGGCTGGATCTACCCAGACATGTTACATTAAAAATAGTTTAAGTTTAGAACATATTCTGTAGAAAAACCAGGTTTT
Organism: Macaca thibetana thibetana; assembly: GCF_024542745.1. Taxonomy (NCBI): domain Eukaryota; kingdom Metazoa; phylum Chordata; class Mammalia; order Primates; family Cercopithecidae; genus Macaca; species Macaca thibetana. The sequence goes on from NC_065583.1 coordinate 36,109,592, forward strand.
CTTATGACTTTCAATCAATTAGTATGTTCCTTCTTTATTAATTCATCTGTAAGAATGAGATGAACATTTGAGACACTTTCATTGGTTTACCCTCTCTCTTATTTTGAATTTTATTTAACAAGACTTCATTGCTTAGACAGAAACTATTCCTGACAGTTTTTCAGTCTGTGCTTTTCATCACGCAGTGGTTCTTAACTGGTGAGGATGCTATCTGATGTTCTAGGTGATGATGTAATTGATAGCCTTTGTAAAATCTTTACAGTGTTTCTTTGAAACAGCATGAAGGAAGCATGCAAATAGGAAAGTTTCAAACAGCAATAGACCAGAAGGATCAGACTGCCATGTTTCTTTATGATGGCAGCAATAAAATATATGCCAATTCCAGTGGGCTGAATAAATCTTTGCTCTGAGATGGTGGTGGGGTGGCAGGCACAGTGTGTAACATCCTGTCCCAGGTTTTCCCAGTAACCTGATGCCTTCTCTTTGAGAGTAGTATTGTGCTAGCATTCAGAAAATGATTGGCTGCCCAAGTTATTCATAAATAAAAGCAGCTGGCTGCAACAGAAATCTAAGTAGCTAAGATTTCATCATTATTTATGAGGCAGGCCAGGGAGAAGAAGACGACCTAAAAGTGCAATAGCAAGCACCATCTTTCTCCTGAGAAAACGGCTGACTGGGAGAGAAATTCTAAAAGAGGAAGAAGCCAGTGTCACATTTATTTTCATGTCATCATCTTCTTAATCTTATAGGTAGTAAATAATAGAAAAACATTATCATAATACAGTCCTTGCAAGTTCCTTCTGAACCAAGGTTATCCATTATAATAGCTGGTCTAATTAGTTGGTTGATTTAGAAAAAAAGGATTCTTATTGACTTCCAGTAATTGAGAATAGTCGTGGATAACCAAATACTGAATAACATTTTTTGTTTATCTTAATTCCACTGATAGGGATAAGAGTTAATATATTATGGCTGGCTTACAATAGATCCTAAAATCTGCCAGGGGTTGGGGGAGAATTCTGTCCCCTGGCAGTGGATTCCATGTGGAGGGATCTCTATTAGGGTGCACTTGGCCTCTTCCTCACTCCCTCTTTCATACTTTCCCAGGAAATTGAGTAGTTTGATTGGTGAGTTTAGGAGAAGTATCTAAGCATGCATGGCTAAACGTTTGTCTTTCTTTTTGGTCTTTGGGAGGAACCCTGCCAGCAGGAGCATTCCTTCTGTGCTTCTCCTTTCTGCCATATAATAGGAGCAGGCCTCCAAGGGAGAAGGCCCAGTATTGTCCAGAATTACAAGTAGCTATGATTGGGCAAGTCTGTCTAAATGAGATGCTGAAGTATCAGTGAGCCTAATTGTCTTGAAAACAGCATTTTATTTATCCAACATCAGGTTTATTGGTGTATTAGTCTGTTTTCACACTGCTGTGAAGAAATACCTGAGATTATACAATTTAGAAAGGAAATAAGTTTAATCAACTCACAGTTCCACATGGCTGGGGAGGCCTCAGGAAACTTACAATCATGGTGGAAGGCAAAGGGGTAGCAAGAACCTTCTTCACATGGTGGCAGGAGAGAGAAGTGCCAGCAGGATAAATGCCAGACACATAAAACCATCAGATCAGCTGGGTGTGGTGGCTCACACCTGTAATCCCAGCACTTTGGGAGGCTGAGGTGGGTAGATCACTTGAGGTCAGGAGTCTGAGACTAGCCTGGCTAACATGGTGAAACCGCGTCTCTCCTAAAAGTACAAAAATTAGCCCGATGTGGTAGTATGTGCCTGTAATTTCAGCTACTTGGGAGGCTGAGGCCGGAGAATCACTTGAACCTAGAAGGCAGAGGTTGCAGTGAGCTGAGATTGCGCCACTGCACCCCAGCCTGGGCGACAGAGTGAGACCTTGTTTCAAAACCAAACCAAAACAAAACAAACCATCAGATCTCATAATAACTCACTGTCAGGGAAACAGCAAAAGGGAAACCACCCTCATGATTCAATCACTTTCTTTCTCGACACATGGGGATTACAATTTGAGATTTGGTTGGGAACACAAAGCCTAACCATATCAATGGGGAATAAAGCTGGTATTTTCATCTTTCTTGGCTTCACTCCTGTGTTTATCTCTGAAATGGATGTGAATTTTGGTGGGGAAAATAAAGAGATATTATTTATTGTTATTTATTATCATCCTTATTAAAATTCCAACACCATATACGAAAATGATATTTATACTCTGGCAATAGAAGGACATAGTTGGAAGACATTCTTTTATTTATTACAAACACATTTAGTGTAAATAATACATGTTTATTATAGAAAAATTAGATAGGCAAAATAAATAGAGAAAGAAAACTGTTCATACTTTCACCCCTCAGAGATATTTTTCACCTTTTCTTTCACTTTTTTTTTTTTTTTTTTTTTTTTTGAGATGGAGTCTCACTCTGTCACTCAGGCTGGAGTGCAGTGGTGTGATCTCGGCTCACTGCAACCTCTGCCTTCCAGGTTCAGGCGATCCTCCTGCATCAGTCTCCCCAGCAGCTGGGATTACAGGCGCACACCACCACACCTGGTTAAGTTTTGTATTTTTAGTAAAGACAGATTTCATCATGTTGACTAGGCTAGTCTTGACCTCCTGACCTCAAGCGATCTGCCTGCTTTGGCCTCCCAAAGTGCTGGGATTACAGGCGTGAGCCACTGTGTGGGGCCTTTTTCACTTTTTCTTTATCTTTATAAATTATTCTCCTTCTTGTATCTTTTCTTCCTCCCTCCTTTTTGATACTGCCCCCTTTCTTTTCCTCTTCTCTTTTCATTTTTGTGTCTCTTTATTGCTTCTCAGAGGTGTATATGAATGGAATGGCAAAATGCTGGAGTTGGAGACATTCCCTTTGTGTTTCAGTCCAAACCCAGATTGGTTATTACTCTTGATGGCACTGAAAGAGTGGATATGTGGTGTACCTGGCAAAAAATAAGAGAAGTAGGTAAATGGGTTTTGATTTGTAAATAATTTAGAATATGTCAGTTATACAGTCCTCTGTATCCCATTGTCTCTTGCCCCTATTTCTCTTTGGTTGACCCAGCTGTCATAGGGATAGAGGGGCTATTTGGCAGTTGTCACCATCATAAGAACACTTCTGAGGCTTAGTAACCTGTGTGGTATAGCAGAAGTCCATTATTATTATTGCCACGCTTTCATTCACTTTTCTTCTTGTAACAGCACTCTGATCTACCCCAGAGGAATAATCCACTTCTTAGTCCTTAACCATGAGCTTCAAGTAGAGTTGACTCCACTCCAAAGCTCTAGATGTGTCCATGTGATCATTCTATCTACATTAAGAGAATTATATTGCCTTAGACATTTTTCAGAATAATCTGATTATTTTAGGAATGAACATATGGTCTCATAGGAGCCAATGAAACTTACAGAAATGTTTGCTTAGACTTACACCTACTGGCATGGAGGCCTGGAGAATGGCTGTCCATCTTGCCACCATGAGGAGCCTGCAAAGGAAGTGTGTGAATGAGCAGAGTTGAGAATGACATGATTTGAAATCCTGAATCCAGGCACAGATTTACTACTGGAGTTTTCAGTTAAGTGACCCAGTACATTTCTATTTTTGCTGAAAACGTTTGTTTTTGTGTCTTTAAACCAAAAGGATTATAACGAGGTGAGCATGAGCTGTAGAGTTGACGTATCTGCCAGCTGACTATAAGTGACCAAGCTTCTTGGCTTACAGTGGCCTGCATTACTGATTTAGCAATTGTCTGCAATCCATGTGAGGTTAAATACACCTTTTCTCAAGGCTTAGTTTATGAGATTTACAATTGAATTGGATGAAAATACAATATTTAGCTATTCAGGCTGGCAGCAAAGACACTTGGTTTGATGCAGCAAGCGGTGCCAATGTCAGAATTAATATAATGGTTCCATGTCAAAACAATAACGGGGCAAATCACCTGGAAGGGCAATTCAATCACTTAGGCCTGATCGCCACTGGCAAATGAGGCAGTAAGCCACCTGCCTTCCTTTGCTAGACACAGGCTTGGATGAAGCTAAGCTGGCCAGCAATTTAGGTTTAGAAAATGGCTTTGGGAAATCACTGCTGTTTAAATGGCAAAAATGCTCTTATAAGGGTTTCCTAAGAAGAATACTTCTGGGTGGCTGTCAAGATGGCCGAATAGGCAGAGCTCTGGTCTGCAGCTCCCAGCAAGACCAACACAGAAGGCGGGTGATTTCTGCATTTCCAACTGAGGTACCCGGCTCATCTCATTAGGACTGGTTAGACAGTAGGTGCAGCCCACGGAGGGTGAGCCGGAGCAGGGTGTGGTGTCGCCTCATCCGGGAAGCACAGGAAGCACAAAGGGTTAGGGAACTACCTCCCTAGCCAAAGGAAGCTGTAGTGGAAGTCTCCTGAAGCTTTCTCATGTTGGGAATAAAGGAGATGAAGCCTTGATTGGAAAAAGTTGGAAAGGTTGTGAGCTCAAGTTAGGAAAGGGGGAGTTATCTTTTATTTATTTCTTCCATCAATTTGAATATTTATTCAATGCATTCTAAATGCTGCGCACTGGGGTTTCACAGTGGTCTGTAGAGCTGTGCATCTGCTCACATGAAGTCCAGGAGAGAGGAAGACATCAAACATGTAAATAATGAATAAAATGACAGTATAATAGAGATAAAATTTCAAACAGTGTTCTGAGTTCAAGAGTTACAAGGAGAGGGATCTGCTTTGATGAAAGGCCTCCAGGATGGGGGTGACACTGAAACTGAAACCTGGAGATGAGAAGGGGCCAGCTGTACCAGGAGTTCAGGACAAGCATCCTAGCCAGAGAGACGAGCATATGCAAAGGTGAGTGGGACAAGAGTGAGGGACATTTAAGGGTGTGAAAGAAAACTAGAGTGACTAGAGCATAGTGACAGAAGGAAAGCACTGCATGAGATGAGGTTGTAAGAAAGTCAGGGGACTGATCAGTCAAGTGTGTGAGGACTGCAGAAAGGAGTTTAAATTTGATTCGAATAACAGTGGGAAGCCATTGGATGTGTGTTGATCCTTGATGCTTTTTGGTGCGTTGAGAAAAAACATGTAATTTTCAGAGGCAGGTACACCAAAACTTCTCTTTAAAAGCTTTGGCTTATGGGTGACATTTTAACTTTGGATGTCTAATTGTTTCCAAAATGAGTGTTTTTCAAAAAGTAAAACCAATGGTTTTTTGAGCTTTAGTCCACTGCCTTTTCTCTGCACTGTCACTAAAGATTCATTTTGGTAACTGAAGTAAGCCAGACACAAAAAGAAAAATACTACATGATCTCATTTACACTTAAAATCTACAAAAGTTAAATAGATACAAGCTGAGAGAGGTAGAACCAGGGGTAGGGAGGTAGAACAAATGAGGAGATGTTGGTCAAAGAGTATAAAGTTATAGTTATGTACAATGAGTAAGTCTAGACATTTAATGTACAGCATGAGTGGCATGGTTAATAATATTTAACATGTACAGCATGATGTTTTGATGTACATATACATAGTGAAATGATTATAACAGTCAGTAAATTAATATATCTATCTCTTCTTATAGTTACTTTTTTTTTGGTGAGAGCACTTGAAATCGACTTTCATGGGGAATTTCTAGCATGATCACAATATTGTTAACTGTGGCACTCATGCTATACATTAAATGTCTAGACTTACTCATTGTACATAACTATAACTTTATACTCTTTGGCCAACATCTCCTCATTTGTTCTACCTTCCTGCCCCTAGTAACCACCATTCTCTCAGCTTGTGTCTATTTAAATTTTGTAGATTTTAAATGTAAATGAGATCATGTAGTATTTTTCTTTTTGTGTCTGGCTTACTTCACTTACCAAAATGAATCTTTAGTGACAGTGTAGAGAAAAGGCAGTGGACTAAAATCCAAGTTGTCTGCATTTTTGCCTAGGTTCTGCTGTTGACTGCTGTGCAACCATAAGCAACTTCTTACTCCTCTCTGGACCTCAGTTCCTCATCTGGAAACTTTAAGGTAGAGCAGGATGTTGCATGTATCATGACTTCTTATTGAAATTGACAGAAACATGGTTCAAATTGGCTTAAACAGAAAGAAATATATTCACTTATCTATCTGAACAATCCAAGGGCAGTGGCTCCAGTTATGTGTGGATCCAGGAGCTCACATTTAGTCACCAGGAATCTGATTCTCCATTTCTTGGCTCTTTACTGACTTCACTCTCCAGGAGGCCCCTTCTGTGGGTGGTTTCCCACAGTTCCTGGCTAGCATCATTCATAGAATTAGAAATCCTTGTGCAAAAGGATATTTCTCTCCTAAACAGTGATATCAAAAGTTCCAGAATTGCATGCTGACTTGGAGCACATGGCCATGGTTGTGGCCAGGGTGTGAGGATAAGATCATTGGCCAAGTCTGGATCATGTGCCCACCCCTGGAGTCAGCATGAACCACATTAACAAAGAATGGTGATGCCGTGATTTCCCACGTGAAAAGGGAAGAACAGGAAGTGGGTTCTGAATAGGCAAACGGGAAATGTCCGTGAATACTCTTTCGGGCTTTAGTAGTCCCATAAATCCTGAGATAAAGAGTCAGTTCTTTGAAACCTCTTCCTTGTTGAAATTAGTCATTGGCTCCAGAAAAAAACTCCAGTTTGGCCTAAAATACCAGAATTATGTATTTATTTTGTTTAAATGTATGGTATAATCACCCATCTTCTCCTTCCATTTTTTCTGTGTCTCTAAACTCTGTTAACACACATCTAGATTTTCTCCTCTGGTTCTTTTTCATGATTTATAAAACTTATGTGTACATTTGAAGCATTTTGCTTTGGTGCAAATGCTTACTCACTTACTCTGGTACCTTTTCCCACAAAGAACATGAGGACAATCTTTGTACAGAATCTATCTTTATTTCCTTGCTTACATTCCTGCCCTTATTCGTGTTATTCCCACCAAATTTTGACTCCAGATACTTGCACAGCCAGGAAGCCAATGGGTGCACCAAAGCAAACTACTTCAAATGTACACACACATTTTATGAATCATGAAAATGAACCATAATAAATCATGTAAATGTACATTAACTGAGTTTAGATACACAGAGCAAAAATTGAAGATTGATGTTTATGTCATAAATTTATGCAAAATAATATATAATCCTGGTATTTTAGGCGAAACTGGAGTTTTTTTCTGGAGTCAATGACTAATTTCAACAAGGAAGAGGTTGTAAAAGACTGACACATCATTACAGGATTTATGGGATTGTGAAAGCCCAATGTACCTTTCCTTAAGTTCTTGCTTTTACATGAAGTATTTGGCACTTGTTAGTCAGCCTTTCTGATTTTCACTTAGTGCCACAAGCCATCTTTTGCCACTAGATTCTGGTTCATTACTAATTACCTGAAATGCATGACTTTAAAAAAATGAGATCTAATCCACAAACTACAAAATTTGCCATTGTACATACAATTCTGTGGGAGTGTATGTGCAAGGTTAAACAACCATCACCACTATCTAATTCTAGAACATTTTCATCATTCTAAAAAGAAAACCTATACCCATTAGCGGTCACCCCGTATTTGCCCCTCCAAAATGCATGACTTTCGTCTCTGAAGTTAGCTCCTTGAGGGCAGTGGCTGAGACCTATATTTTTCTATGTCTCTCACAGAAGTCTAGCCTAATTCTGGGGCCATAAGAGGCATTCATGCAAATGTATTGAATTTAAATCTTGTGTTGATATTGTTCTCAGTTCAAGGTGAGAGGCTATGTGATAGTGGAAAGAATACTGAGCAGGGAGTTAGTTTTAGTTTTTCTTTTTGCCTGACACCAGCTGTGCCTTTAGGTAATGCTCTCCCTTTCTTTTTGTCTAAAAGATTGTCCTAATTGTCCTCTGTCAAGGAGATGCATGGACTCAAGGACTTATATCGTGCCTTCCTGTTCAAACTGGCACCTAGCACTGTTAATTTTGAAGTCAAAACTCACTTAAGGCATAAGAATTTATTGAATGAAAACAGCAGGATTTCTTTCTATTTTCACTGGTGTATCGAGAATACATGAAATAATAAAGCCCCTGTCTGGGAGCCATGCTTAGGGGATGTAATGTGATCTTGCTCAGTTTTGTCTGCACTCACTTGAACAAAGATGGCATGCACCAATACAGAAAAACAAAAACAAAGAAACCCCAAAAAACAAAAAACAAACAAAAAAAAAACCAAAAAAAAAAAAAAAAAAAGAAAAAAGAAAAAAAAGTGCTGCTCTTGGTCAAGGGCCCAACTTTTGCCTTAGTTATTTTATTGGAAGTTATCATGTATTTGCATTTAAAGAATTTTCTCTGGAAATCAGGAGTCAAAATACTAAGTAGAAGTCATGGTACAGAAAGACAAAAATATACAGACTGTGCGTTGTACTTTATTCATAACTTGAGGGCTAAACATCTTTCCCTTTCCACCTAACACATCTTTGTGGCATGCAGTTTCAATCATTTTGTAGCTTACCCAGGGCCTAGTGTCTTCAAGAACATTTTAGGAAGAAAAAAAAAAGTGAAACAGTCCTATTTTTCATGATTCCCAAATGAGTGGTTCAATGTCATGGAAATGAGGTCGGGATGGTAAACAGATAGCTGTTCTGTATTTCTCCTTCCAGGGAGATGAAGGTCAAAGACACCTTCCTTCTGCTTATAGGTCCCTCCCAAATGGATTGTAAACAAGTGTGCATTACAGCCCTAACTGCACTGGGAAAGAAGAGAGACATTTTGGAACAGCCTTTAGAGGTGTTGAACATACATGTCTTTGATTCTGTTTTCTCATCTCTTTGCAGTGTCTTTCTTTCACAACATGAAACCATTGATTGAATGAAATTAGAATAACTTTTGACATAGCTAACCAAAATAGATAGCAAAGGGACTGGTTGCTAAGCACAGCTCCACTGGGTTCCCTGGCTGACAGGCTGTATTAGCATGCCAGACTTTGCAGAAGCAAGTCCTTAGTTATTGGCAGTTGGTTGTTTAAAGCTGTTAAAAGCCTCTCAGGTAATAGTGGGTCAGCAGCACATGTGATATTAAGGATAAATTACTTAATATTACCAATTATAAGCCTTCCTAATGGGATATAAGCTGCTTAAGGGCATTACTTGTTCAAACATATGTTCAACAAACATTATTGAGCACCTACTATGTGTTGGGTAAGTGATAGGCTCTGAGAATGTAATAATGAAGCTACAGTTACTGTTTTTGTGGCACTTGAGCTTAGTGTTGAGAGAGAGGGGAGAATAAGTATGATGGAACAACACTTATTAGTATAGACAGTCCTCAACTTACAGTGGTTCCACTTGTGATCTCTGACTTTACAATGGTGCAAAAGTGACAGGTTCAGTAGAAGCTGTACTTCAGGTACCCATATAATCATTCTGTTTTTCGCTTTCAGTACAGTATTCAATAAATTACATGAGATATTTAACACTTTGCTATAAAATAGGCTTTGTGTTAGATGATTTGCCTAACTGTAGACTAATGTAAGTGTTCTGAGCATGTTTAAGGTAGGTTAGGCTAAGCTATGTTTGGTAGGTTAGATGTACTAAATGCATCTTATAATGGGTTTATTGGAACATGACCCCACCATAAGTCAGGAGCATCTGTATGTTAGTGTCCTCCTTCTCCTGTACAGTAAAGAGGGTTTTCTTTTTCTTTCTTTTTTTAACCTCTTTTTACCAAGGAAAATATATTCAGTATCTTCTCTTTCCATTCCCCGTAAGAAATGTTCCACATTGACTTCTTGGTTTTTGGGGTTGGTGATGCAGAATTGGGAAAAAGAGAAGAGGTAGACAAAACAGGAGAAGCAAGAAGATAGGCTAAGAAAGACAAAAGGCTCTCATGCTGGGCACTCATGCTAGAGCCGGACTTTTCCTAGAAATAAAGAGGAGGGGGCAATAGAGGAGTCATGGGATAAGAAAGCAGTGGATGAAAGTGGAAAGAAGATTTTAATATGCATTGCTGCAGATTTTTTTATACATGTGTTTTGTTTATACATGTGTATTGCACATATATGACACATATTTTAAACAAAAAGACTACATTATGTATTTTTGATGTTCTGCAGTCTTTTAATCTTTGTATAATAGAGTATTTTCAGTCAGTAGACATATATCTATCTTTTTTTATTAGCTCCACAACATTTTACTTAATGTAGATACCCTAATTTATAAAATCATTTCTCTTTTGATGGACATTTATTACAGTATTTCCCAAAACACTTTTTTTACATGTATTTGTTTTCAGGGTTGTGCAAACATTTTTATAGAATAGATTTTTAGAAGTTGGTTTACTGGATTATAGAAAATGTGCATCACATTTTTTTTCATAGATTTTGCCAAATCGCCCTCCAAAAATGTGTCAAGTCTATTAAAAGGTTTGAGGCTGAACGCTTTTCATATTCTCATTAGCTCCATCTTCAAAGTCAAGTGCTGCAATGTCACTGGTGAGTCTGCCTCAAAATCCTCAGGCTCTTCAGTTTTTTAAAGATAGGCATGACAGTCTTGCAAAGCCAGATTCACTGCTTTATGGAAGAGTAGCTCTTATGGGTACGCTCCAAGGTATGGCTTGAAAATGGAAGCCTTAAAGCTTTTGACTCTCAGAAATACTTCTAAAGCCAATCCTAAAGCTGCTTGGAGAATTCTGAGTGTCACATAAGGTAAGTTCACTTTAGCTGTCAGCATTTCTTAGGGCAAAATGTATCTACAGAGTTAGCTTCATTCAATAGCCTTCATTATGGAATTTTTAGTCTTCCCACAGGAGACATTTAGCTAATAAGAAGGTTATCCATGCACATATATGTATCTGTCAAATCACCGGTAATGAACCATTTGGTTCATGGGTATAACAACAACGAAGTTTCATATTCCCCCTTCAACAACCTCTACAAATATCTCAGTTCTGTAAAATACCTTTTCTGATTAATTATCAAGTGCATCCTTTAGTTCTGTACTAATGACTTTCGAATACGTTATCTCATTTCTTTTAAACAAATTTATGAGCCAGATTGTAATAGTCCCATTAAGAACAGCAACCAAATGTCAGAGAGTTTAAGTAACAGCCACACAACTAGGTCAGTGTTTGAAACCAGATTTATCTGATTCTATACTGTTAAAAACTATGACTTAGTGCTCATTAAATGACATGACATTAAATAATTTCATTTCTTGATCTCTTTAGGGACATCTGATTACATTTTATAAGAAGCTTCTCCCATCTTACTTTTGTTTTCACAGTTTTTTTTTTTTCTGATCTCGTTTTGTAGCCAAGGCAAGAACCAACTTCATCAATAAGCCATTTTGGTCCCAAATTTTATAAAGAAAGAGCATACGATAGTAGATAAAAGTATAGAGTCAGCCTCTCTGGGTTCATACTTTGGTGCTGCCATTTACTAAGTGTTGGCATTTTTAAAAATTCAGAGTTCAAGGTCTGCCTTCAGAGAAGGAGGTCAGTGATCTAAAAGGGACCCCAGGCCTCAGTTTTCTCATTTGTAAAATTGGTACAATAAGCTTGCTTGCCTCATTGGATTAGTGTGAGAATTGAAATAGTGCCTTCAAGCATTTACACAGTTATCTGGCACATATGAAGTATAGATTAAGATCTGACTCCCCTGCAGCTATTCCTTTCTACTGCTTCTCATCTTGCTCCACCAGCACCATCTCCTCTCCGTGTTCTGTCTGGCTCCTTGACCACCCAGGTCATTCCCTTCATTCTCACTCAATTATCTGTATCCTCACCCAGAAATTTTCTTAGTCAGAAGTCTTGTTATAGTCCTGCTCTGGCTCCTGACCCAGATTGCCTCTCATATGGATTGTCATCTGTTTGTCATTAGATTGCTATTTTATCTCAAGTTTCTAAATGATTTTGGTCCGTAACCTAACCAAGTCCCAACTAGCTCATGCTCTCTGTTGTCTCTACCTCATTCATATCAGTACCTTTCATAAGCGTGCCTGACTTTTCCATCTTCTACTTTCCTCATCTGGTCTCCAGCTTGGGCAAACTTGTGCTTTGGTTAATAAAAATTTGGTTGTCAAGCACTGTCTCTGATTTTTTTTCTTACCAATTCTAGACATTCCAAACTGATTTAGCAAGTATTTCAGATAACTCACTATATATCAGGTAGAGTGCTGGGTGTTGGGGACACACAGGTGAACAAAACAGACACTGGGTAGCCTACTGGGTACTTATTAGATGATTAGATTATCACACAACTTCAAAGTTGCAATTGTGATAAGTGCTAAAAAGTTAAGTCTCACTATGTCATGACAATTTACACTAGAGGTATTGGGCCTTGTCAGAGAGACGAGAAAAGGCTTCCCTGAAAAAAAAAAATGCCTGAGACGAAGTCCAGAGGATGAGTAGGAGGAGTTACCTAGGCATATAGGGAGAGAGGAGTGTTAGAGACTGAGGAAGCACATTCGCAGAAGTGCTGTGGTGAAAAGAAGCATGGGAAGTGTTATTTCCTGGGAGAAGGCCAGTGAGAGTTGAACAGAGAATACAAGGGTCAAGATAAGAGTAGGGTCAGGTGAGACCACATTGGGCCTTGTTGGCTCTGTTGAGGATTTTGATCTTTATGCCAAGTGCGATGGGGGACCATTGGATGATGGTTGGTGTGGCAGTAGGGTACTGGGGATGTGATCAGATTTTCAGATGTGTATTGGAGATGTCTACCTGGTCAGGACAAAGAGTGAGTTATGGGTAGACCAGAATGTGCCTGAGGCAGGGACTTAGGTAGCTTAATCTAGGATAACAGATAACAGTTATGGAAAGAAAGAAATAGTACTAATAGATACCAGAGCTGAAATCAGTAATTTTTGGTGATATTGGATGTGAGAGATGAGGGAGTGAAATGACATCAAGATTTCTGGCTCACACAACTGGCCAGAAAGTGATTCCCTTTTACTGCGATGGGGAAGAATGGAATTGCATGAGATTAATTTATTCAATTACACATTAGATGCTCCACATAAGGCTCTTATAGTCTCTGACAGCAGAAAACCAATCAAACTAGTTTGAGTAAAAGTTTTTTTTTTTTTTTTTTTTTGGAGATGGATTCTCACTCTGTTGCTCACGCTGGAGTGCAGTGGCGTGATCTCGTCTCACGGCAACCTCTGCCTCCCAGGTTCAAGCAATTCTCCTGCCTCAGCCTCCAGAGTAGCTGGGACTACAGGCACATGCCACCACGCCTGGCTAAATTTTTGTATTTTAGTAGAGATGGGGTTTCACTGTGTTGCCCAGGCTGGTCTCGAACTCCTGAGCTCAGGCAATCGGCTTCCCAAAGTTCTATGATTACAGGCATGAGCCACCGTGCCTGGTCTAAGTAAAAGTTTTAATGTAAGGATACAGGGAATCTCATGGAAGCAGTGGCAGTAGGGCCTTGGGGAAACTAGAAAGTTATTAGGAACTAAGACCTTTTTCCCTGGCTCTCAAGGACTGCTTCTCTCTGTGAGTTTCCTCCACCCTTCTCCTTTTCTTGATTTGATACTTCTGCTGGCTTCCTTTGCATATGGCTCACCACGGTCACTAATCAAAAATCTATTCCTAATTGATCAGCTTCAGCGTTCATCACCAACCACCTATAGTTTCTGTGTCCTATGTCAAATTATTGATACATAGAGAGAATTGCTGGTCAGCTGTCCAGTTGTATTCCTGGTCCAATCAGCTGGGCTGTGTGATAATGCTACCCCAAATCTAGGGGTTATGAACAGAGAAGACAATAATACTCAACTGTGGTAAAACTACTTTAGGATAGGAGAAATGTTATATGTACTGGCATTGTTTGAAGTGACTAGCAAATAACTGGCATTTAGTAGATGCTCAATAAGTACTCTATCCTTGTTGAGTCGTTGGAGATCTTTAAATACTTTTGAAGTGTTGAGATACATCAGAATCTCCTGTGACATTTTTTAAAAATTCAGACTTCAAGGTCTGCCTTCAGAGAAGGAGGTCAGTGATCTAAAAGGGACCCCAGGAATATGCATTTCTAAAAAAAGGGACCTCACCTAAATTTGATACAAGTGGTTCATGGACCACACTTTGATGGACACTGCTCTGATGCTTCAATAATCATGCCCAGAAATCTCTATTGTAAACTCTGGAGACTGGGTTCCTTCTGGATCTTCCGAAATTCTACTTATCTATTTATATATTGGGACAAATATTTATCTTTTTCTTATATCCAAAGGTGGGTCTGAAGGTTAACAAGGTAACTTTGTAAATAAGCTTTGACCTCTCTTTTCCAGAGCCATAATAAATATGAAAGATAGTGTTAATATGTATATGGACAGCTTCTATACTGCTTGAATTGCATAAAATTCTTCTTAGCATTCACTATTTCTTGATGATGACCCATGAATGAATAAGACCTCATCAGTGTTTTATTGTCTGCTTTCAGGAACTGGAAATGTAAATCTTAAATCACTGCTACTTGTCCTGAGTAAAGTTCTTAAAAGGAGAATAGAGGAAAGTTCTTGAAAAGTCAAACACAATGCTGTCTGTAACTGTCTGGCTTTTCAAAAACAAGCCTTTCTGATGATAAAAGATCCATTTTGAGGAGTGCCAGCCAACAACACAGCCCTATTACACACATTGTGTGGTTATAACATGGTCTGACACTAAGGTCAGTGGAATTTCAAAGCGAGGGAAGCCTGGCAGAGTTGCCAACCAGCTCTTTGAAAGAGTGGATCCTTCAACCTGGTCCAGGTCCTCACTTTTCTCTTTGCCATTAGCCACTGCAGTCTGAGTGCCGCTTCTATCGCATCTCTGAAACTTCTCTCTGGGTTTAAAAATGATTCCTGTTAGCAGTGGTGTCCTTTGAGTCATTATGCATCTTAAGTGCCATCTCTGTAAACCCTTCATTTCTAAAGGTTGCTCCTTGAAGCTTTTTCCTCCTTTGCTTTTGAGATCTCGACTCTCTTCCACTTCATATTCTTCCACACTGGTGGTTACTTTTAAGTTTTCTTTGCTGACTCTTCCTTCCATTTGTGTTAGTGATTTTCGGGGTTCTAGCCTCGTTGTTGGGCACTCACATCATCTACCTTTCTTTAGCAGTTGATTCTCATCTATCAATCTCCAGCCTCGAACTCCCTCTTGAACTCATTTTTCCAACAGCATCTGTAATTTTTCATTTGTTTGGCATATGGACAACTAACATCTAGCAGGTCTAAAACTTGTACTTATTGTTTCCTCCTCCAGCCCTCTTCCTTCTCTTCTCTACCTTTATTTATTAAAGGTATTATCATCCCCCAGAAAGTTTGCCACCATGCTTGATCCTTCACTTTTGTATTTCTGTCACTTCTTCACCCCTCCTATCACTGTCCTGAATCAGGCTGCATCCTTTCTCATCTAAGGGCTGTTTTAATATTCCCATTTCCCTGCTTTCAATTTCTCCTCATCCAATTTCAATAGTCACCCTGTCACAATTCTTCTTCTAAAATACAAACCTGTTCATGTCTACTTAAAACCTTTGATGTCTGGTGCATACATTATATGATATAAAACCCATTATATTATATAAAACATTATATAAAATCTATTATTTAGCAGAGTTCATAAGAATTGTCACAGTCTGGCACCAGTCTTCCTTTCCAGCCTAATCAATGATCTCCCTCTGAATAATAGCATTTTTTGAGTGATGGATACTTTAATTGTAATAGAACTTACTTAAATGAACTGTGGGACAAGTATGAACAAGAAATTATTATTAGTCCTGTTTTGCACATGAGGAAAGTGATATAAAGAAAAAGTTAAGTGACTTGCCTGAGATCATGTAGCTAGCAAAGGATGGAGTGCCAGGGTGGAATTAAGCACTCCTTAGTCACTTTGCTACTCTGCCTTTACAGAAGCCACACTGAACCACCTCAGGTCACTGTGCCTTTGTTCATGCCACCTCTGTGGCCTGCATTGTCACACTTCCTTATCAAAGATCCTGTGTGTACTTCAAGGTTCTGCTTACAAGACACCATGTCTATAAAGCCTTACCAGACTTCTTGCAATTAATAGCTCCTGGTTTTTTTGTTTTTTTTTTTTGAGGGGGGGGTCCTCTAGCATCTCGTATATATTTCAATTATAATAGTATATCACTTTTTGTAAAATGAGCTTCATGATGTGTCTCTGCTTAATTCAAGTGAACTCCCTGATGACTGTATGTCTTAATCATTTTTAAGTCCCCATTGTCTAGTACATAGTAACACCTTGGGAAATATCTGCAAAATGTAGAAGGAGTGATATTTTCATAATCTCATTAGATTATTATTGGCTAATCCAAACATTTCTTCTAAGTAAACTAATTTCAATTATTAACATATAAGCATTGAGGATTCTCAATAAGCTGCTCAGCGTTTATTAATGATATGCTATGAGCAGGTGTTTTCAAGAACTTCAATTGTGACTACCTAGAAAGTAGTTACTTCTTTGGGAAGCACCAAGAGGCCTTGACAGAGGTATGACACAGTCAGTTGTGTTGATAAGACATTTCTCAGTGATGAACAACAGAAAAGCAGACTCAAACAATAAAGAGCACTTTTTGCCTCATTTTTTTAAAAAAAGAATGGTGGCAGGAATAACTTGATCTGGTAAGGATAAGATATTTTTGTTTTTTCTTTTGTGGTTCTAATTTTTTGGTGTTGCTTCTATTTTCAGCAAGCATCTCCTCTTGTATCCCCGAGGCTTGTTCATTCAAACTGAGGCAGGGGTTTGGGGTGGAAGGTGAGGCAGGGGAGAGAGTGTGTGTCTCTTTATCCAGCAGTCAACAGGATTCAGTCTGTTTGAATCAGTTAGACCAGACGTATCCCTAGAAGTCAACTGTAGTTGAAGGATGTGATTACAATAATCAAAGTCCTATGCCACACTCTACCCAAAGTCTCGTGTGGCAGCAGCTGTTCCCAAACAAATAGGCTGCAGGGGGAGAAGGTGGACATTTTCACAAAGGCTTGGTGGCTGATACCAAGCAAAGAGCACACAGATGATGAATGACCAAAATCAGTAAAATGACTCATGAATGATCACTATGAAAATGGATGAAAAAGACAGGGAAAACGTGTGATCCGGAGGCTGTTGTCATGCCTCCCAAGAAAGACAAGCCGGTCCCGTTTCTGTGGAAGGGTAGGGAACACTATGTAATGTAAGAAAAGTTCTTATCATTCTGATCTTTGGGAAGGGAGCTGAATTGGATATTTTCTGCTCTTTGTCATGGAAGGCTGAGCTGCATGGTGTGTATCAGTGAGCTCTCCAGTTTCAGGAGAGGTTCAGCCCATGGGGAGACAGAAGACAGGAGGAGAATGAGGTGTGGTATGTATTCCCCTGGGTACCTCCCTGCTGGGCTGTGGGTTGGCTGTGTCCCTGTTCCTGCCAGATGGCCTTCTGTCCACACCTACTGTCTCCAGATTCTAAACCACTTCCTCCTTTTGCCTTCTCAGATCTTGAAGATGTTGCTCTTGCTGGGGTTCTATATTGCTGATTTTGCTAAACTCTGCTCACACTTTTGTAAAGAGTCTCTTTATTAAACTCATCCCAAATCACCCAGTTGGAGTATGCTATCTGTTTTCTGCCAAGACCCTTACTGATACAGTGGGTAATCATTTTTCTCCTAACACGTTTTCAATCGCTGCAGTGACACTTTTCCAAAATAGAATGATCATGATAATCAGTCAAAGGTAAATTTTTTTAATTGGAATAAGGCAACATTTCTCCAATCAATTTTGGTCATCACTTATCATTGGGTTGCCAAGTCAAAGGATTTTCAACCTGAGGACAAAAGAGTTGTTAGAGAGTTTTTCTAATAGTTGTTAAGCAGGTTCTTTTATTTATTTGTTTGTTTGTTTGTTTTGAGATGGAGTCTTGCTTTGTCACCCAGACTAGAGTGCAGTGGCATGATCTCAGCTCACTGCAACTTCTGCCTCCTGGGTTCAAACAATTCTCCTGCCTCAGCCTCCCGAGTAGCTGGAATTACAGACGTGCCACTACGCCCAGCTAATTTTTGTATTTTTAGTAGAGACAAGGTTTCACCATGTTGGCCAGGCTAGTCTTGAACTCCTGACCTTGTGATCCATCCCCCTCGGCCTCCCAATAAGCAGGTTCTTTTAGTTTGCATGTTCCTGTGCAAATTGGTTAATATTTCTCTTGGCTCCTCTAACTACAAATAATAAATAAATGCAAATGTTAGTTTAGAAATTTTAGTTTTTATAATATTTTAGCAGGAACATTTATTCTCGATAGTACAGTTTTTAACTGCTAAAGGAAGAATGTTTGTAGAGTTATGTAGTCATGACAATTGTATTTACCATTCAAATTACTGATATAAACTTTTCTATCTATACAACTTAGTATAAATAGCAACCCCCAAGAGCAGATTATCTAGAGTTATGTTAATATTCTTTGAAGAAAAAATGGTAAACATTTTATTTCTTTTGTGCTGGGATTTAAATCCTTGAAAATGGCTCTACAGCGGAAAACACCAATGATCAAGAATCGCTAGCTTGTGCCATTCCATTTAGTGCTGACTGAATTCAATTTCTTCCCCTTGGTTTCCTAGTTTCTTATTTGCATATATTTCTGATGTCATTAAAGTTAGAAATATTAGTTGTGTTAATATTTTAAGGTCCTTCTGTAGTGTAGGAAACTGTACATTTTAAAAGTATTATTACGATATTAGAGATGAGGTCTCACTCTGTTGCCCAGGTTAGAGGGCAGTGGCACAATCATGGCTTCCTGCAGCCTCGATCTCCTGGTCTCAAGTGATCCTCCTGCCTCAGCCTCCTTAGCAACTGGGTTCTAGGCACATGCCACCATGCCTGGCTAATCTTACATTTTTAAGTGCTTAAAAATAACTTGTGAAATTAATTCTTGGTTTCCTTTACTGAGAGTCTGGTTTAATAGGTCCTAGTAAACTCCAGATTTCATTTTCTTTCTACTCTCTGCCTTGCTCATTACATTCTGGTCACAAAGGCTCTCCTGTTGTTTCTCAAACCTGTGAAGTTGTTCCTGTCCCAGGGTTTTATATTGAAAACCATGAGTTTACAGTGATATCTCTAGGTCTCATTCATACCACAGGGTTCATTCTCATCCACTACTTCTTTCCTCCCTTCTTCAGCGGTAATTTGGTTCCCATTATCTTTAATATGTTTACTTATTTGCCTAAACTCTGTTCATAGGCAAACACCTAACCCCATTGGTCTGCTGGCCCATTTGAAATCCCTCCTTGTCAGGTCCCAGTCCATGCCTTCCCACCCTCCCCAGTGCCTCCCTTGTGGCAGGACTTTCCAACTGAATTGGAAGCAAGGAAGGAAAGAAAGAAGGAAGGAAACAATTTCATCTTTTAAAATGAGGTTACAAAGTTACTAATGTTTGGGATAGGATTTTGGATTAAGGAGTGAAGTGTTTTATAAGCTCTAAAGTTATAGTCAATGGTTATTTGTACTCTTACACTTAATATAGCATTCGCTGAATAAATTAATAGCATGAAATTAGTAAACAAATACCCCCAAACTTTAGTAGGGCAGAAATAGTAGTTTGGTATCTAATTCTAAATGTACTACCTAGATCACTAAGAATTTGAACAATTACTTAAATTCATTCATTCATTTATTCAAGAAACACAATTTAAATACCCTCTTTGTTCCAGAAATTATCCTAAGAAGTAGGGATATTAAAATTAACAAAATAGACTTGGTCCCTCCTGTCATCATGCTTGTGGGCTAGCTGAGAAGCAGACAGCTAATGAGCAACAGCTGTCAAGTGCTTTGTGACAGCTCTAGAGAGAGCTCTGAGAGCACACTAGAGGGGTGCAGAATCACATCTGCAGGGGCACTCAGGACTTTCTGGAGAAGATGAGCATTAGGCTGCAACCTCATGTAAATAAGAGTTAGTGAGGTGACAGGAGAAGAGTATTGGGGGCAGAAGGAGCAGAATGTGGGAATGGGAGAGAGAGCATGTTGTGTTTGAGGAATTAAATGGAATTTGAGGTGGTGGGTACAAATGAGTGGCAGATGTGGAAGAAATTTGATTGGGGTTATCAGGGGTCTTGTGAGTCTGTTAGGAGCCTTGGGCATTATTCAGAGTGTGATGCAAAATCAGTAAAGAATATGAACGTGATGCAGTTAGCTCTTTGTAAGCATTTCTCTGAGTTCCCCACTGAGAAGAGTATGGATTAGGGCAAGATAGCAAGACTGAAGGCGCAGCAAGAACTCAGATGCAATCACAGCCATCTAGGGGAGAGATAGTGAAGGCATGGCCTGGGTAGACACCACAAGGATGGACAGAAGTGGCTATCAACCAAAGAGATTTAGAGGTGGGCTCAACAGAAATGATGCCCAGATCTCTGGCACAGGCAAATACTCTTTAATATAGTAGAGGACGTGAGTAGGTTGAGGTGGGTTGAAAATGGGGGCAATGAGAAAGGGGAGATGAGAAAATCATTCCCAAACATTTGTAAAATTAGAGGTTTAAACTTACAGCAATAAAATTCTATGATTTTCTTATTTTGTTTTCATGTGGCCAAAGACAGAGCAATTGTAAAGCTGTTGGGGAATTCTCTTAAATATTTCCCCTTTCCTCTTGCGATTCAGGCAGCTAACCAATCTAGACTTTAGTTACTAATTAAGCCCAGGGAACAGGAAATGTTTGGATTCCTCAATATTTAAATTGAAACAAAAGAAGGGGAGGTGGGGTGCTGGCAGAAGCTAGCAAATATGTTAGCTTTCATAAGTATGAAATAACACAAGATTTATCATTCCACATTTTATAACCTGGGTGATTTTAGATCTTCTGTGGCCAGGCTGACTTTATTGTCCTATAATTCTCAATTCTGTGATTTGCGCTTTCTCTTAGCTTGAGCAACTCTCTCAATTGGTTATGACTTTACAGTTGCTGCAGGGGAGTCGTTATACACAGATGGCTTTTAGGAGGGGAGTCAATTTGGTAGGCATTTTCCTTGATTACGATGCCTCCTCTCTGCACTGATCATTATAAGAGTGAAGATTCTTGCATGTCAAATGGTGAAAATGTTTCCAGGGTCTTGAAAAAGAAAAGAACATTGCATTTGGCAGATGATCTCTGTATGACTATACTCTGATGAAAAAGCTGGCTGGTTCCTTTAATTTATTCAGATAAATTTTTATAAGCAATGATAAAGCCAAACCAACATTGAGACACCAAAGGGAAAAGACTGAGCAGGATTTGCAGCAGTAAGTAAATATTGACTTGAGCATATAATTATATCCACCTTGTTATATGGTTTCATTTTCTTCTGTTGCAACCTTGCAAATAAGTACAAAAATCTTATCAGACATCACTTGTACTCATTTTTTTTTTTTTTTTTGGTTAGTTCAACTATGCTTCCAAGAGAACACAGGCTAAAAAAGAAATAAATACTTTTTTTATTTGAAGTCAATTTTATTTCTTTTCTTATATTAACTTTTAAATCAACCTTTTATTGCACAGTTGGTGTAAGTTTATTTTAGAAATATCAGGAAATGCAAGCCAGTGTTTTTCACCTAAATTTGTCTGAGTCTGAGGAAAGGCCTGGTCCATGTGGATAATCTTTGAGTACAGAGCTACAGAAGATAAAATGGACACCGTTGACCGGCCTGGTTATTTTACATTCAGATCTTACATTTTGTGATCTATAAAAACAGAATAGCTGTGCCACTGTCCCCGGGTGGACTTTTTCATGAAGATTAAGGAAAAAAAAATTGGTTATAGTGAATAGTTACTCCAGTTTGACTCCAATCAAGCAATGTTTTCTAATTAGCTGTCAAAAGCAGACTTTGCTGCCAAATTTTGAGAACCTAGAGCAAAGAAAAGTATATTCCTGTTTGAAGAAGTCTCCTTCTTGAGGTATACAAAATAATACCAAGTATTGAGCATTTACTACATTTCAGACATTGTGCTCAGCATTTCACGTGTATTTTATTTGATCCTCATGTAAAGCCCCTGAGGTAGGTATTACTCCCTCTTTAACAGAAGGGACATTTAAGTACCGAAAGATGAACTTGCTCCAGATCACAAAACTTGTCCTGTTAACCATGAGGCTAAGCTGTTTTTCCTCTTTCCTTTCCTCTATGTTACTTTCCCCTCCAGTATGAGAATGGGTCCATCTTGTCTAAAGTAGAATAGGCTTTTTTTTTTTTTTTTCAAATTTCAGGGAAAAATAGCTGAGATAAAGACATTCACTTCCTGAACACCTGAACATAACCAGTTAAAGATCCTGTAGTTAAGGGATCATGGTGGGAGAGAAAGAGGTAAAGCACTCCGTCTCTGCTCTACCTGAGGTGGAACCAATTTAGGGATCCTATCTGGAAGAGATAATTGATTTTGTCTCTGTGGCCAATCTGTGGTATATTCATACAATGAATGTTCTACTTGCCTGTCTTTTCATTTACTCCCCACTGTGATTTTACTTCAGGTTCATGAACTTCCACATAGCCTTGTTTCCCTTTTCACAAGTGTACATCTTGGAAGGGGGCATATGTATCCTTTCATCTCCACATTGATAAATGCAGTGTCCTTCCTCCAAATCTTGTTCAAATCTTGAAGATATTTAATTACTTATAGTTTAATGTTGAGTTTTCTCTGATGACTGCATTTTATTTTTGCATGTATTAGAGATATTGAGTATTAAAATGATTGTTTTCAGATCATTTTCTGTTTCCCTGTTATTTTCTCAGAGAAATCATTTTTTCCCCCCTCTGGCTCCTCTGTTATTCCCTTGATCTTATGCTAAAATAACAATTATGGAATGCCTTCAAAAATGATAAATATAATGATAATAATGTCATACACTTTCTAAGTTTTTATGTTTTACAGTATATGAGGCCTGGAAACCTGCATATTTAGCAAGCTTTGCAGACAATTCTGATCCAGGATATCTGTGGACCATATTTTGGGAAACACTGTTCTAATGGGCCTTATTTCCATTTCCTATCCTGCCATTTAGACCTCAGATTATCTATAGATTTGGATCCCTGCTATGCCACTTTTTACTTCTACGTCACTTTTCACTTCTATGTATGTGAATAGCCTTGAACAAGTTTAAGGAAAAGGGAAACCACCAAATGTATGTTAAAAAAGTTATTTACCATGATATTGAAGCTTATGTTCTTCCCATGCAAATAATCATCTGGAGAAGGTACCTCATTTGAGTGTGAGAACCACAGTAGCCTCTGAACCCCAAATTCAGAAGAGCCTGCTGGACTGCAATAAAGTACGTTGGACAGATGGATTCCATTCTTGATTCAGTTGCAAATGCTGGTTGCATGACCAAGACCAAGGCCGTTTCCTTCCCTGAGCCTGTTTAAAAATGGTGCTAGATCTAGGTTTGTTAAATTCTTCCACAAAAATAGAGTGGAAGAATGTGTTCAAGTCCTCAAAGAACTTTGACCACAGCTGGAAAGAGCCTACGACTAGATAAAATTTCTTTGAAGTATCACGTTTTACTTTGAAAATTAGAGGTTTTTTTTTTTTTTTTTTTTTTTTTGCCTTCTACTCCATCATATACGCATGGTTACTTCAGTGTAAAAGTTATGTTTAAAATTAAATAGCATTGAGTAAAACTGAAACTCCCATGGCTTCACCTCCCGCTGCCTCATGTCCCAGGAGTCTCTATAGTTGAGTTCGAAAATAGACTAGATGATCCTAAAAATTCTTTCCAGGTCTCTGATTTTATGATTTAAGAAAACCTTTTAAATAAATTTGTCATTTGATGCACTGACCTCTGCCTCCAAATCAGATGTTCTCTGATGTCTAGGGACCGAGAAGGTGTTCTAAAGGAAAAAATACTCACCTATAAGGTAACTGTCATTTTGAGGCAAGGACCCAGTGCTAAATTTATTGACCTGATTTACAAAGGGTTTTGTGATTCTCTAAACTCTCTTTGAGCTCTATATGAATTCATTGGCCTCAAATTGAACTTGTACTTGCAAATAGTTATCAGAGTGTGGGTTTGAAGAAAAAAATTCGACTTGACATGAACACCCATGCTGGAATTGAATGCAACTAAAGTTTGTTGAGGATACTTTGTCACACTCATTAAATGTATTGATCTTTCTGTGTCTCAAATCACCTCTCTGTGAGCTCCTTCGCCACTAATGATCCCTCCAAATTGGACATTTCTTGACCTCTTTGTTCTTAGAGAGAAAGATGATTTGATAAAAATTCTAAACAATTTGAATTCTGTTATCTTCCATAATAAGAGCTCATTATAGTTCTAGTGTACACCAGTGAACTTAAAATGAACTGTATTTAATTTCATGGGGAGCCAAATAGACACACACCCCCACAGAGTGACATGTATTATCTTCAAGAAGCCAGCTGGTCCCTCAGACACTTCTCCAAAGGGTGGCAGTAAATAGCTATGATCCTAAGCTGGATCCTGGTGAGATGCCAAGTCTCCAGAATGGACTCCACTGAACTAAATTCACAAGCAACTAATCTATAACAGAATGTCAATTTATTAATTTATGTTAAGAAATATAATTGACATGGTAGCTAGGTATGTATGTCTTTTGACCAGCACATTTGTACCTCGCCATACAAATGTATGCAAAAGCCAATTTATTATCAGTAGTTTGTTTGCTTGGTGAGTATGGAATTAAAGCATAAGTTTAGTTGGAAGATCTTGGTGGTTTCTGGGGCATTACATTATGATAGAATTATGATAGTGTGGTGTGTTCAACTCTCCCATGGGCAGAGAGTGAGCTTGATTCATGTACTTAATGGGTCCTTATCACAGTGGACATGGGCGTGAACTCTGTACACAGGCTTTCTGGGATCAAAGACTCCCTCTACCCCTTACAACTGTGTGACTTTTGATGCCTTCTGACTCACTGACCCTCATCTTCCTCTTCTGTAAAATTCTGCTTCACTCTGTCCTATTATTCTAACTTGTGATAGAAAATGCAATTTTCCTTATTTCCTGGTTTTTGGAGTTCATCTCAGTGTCACCTCCCTGCAGCCACTCAAACTTCAAATTGAAATTTCACTGCCCTACCTATTCTCAGAAAGAAAAGTTGACTGAAAGAAAATTCTTTATCTCATAAAAGAACCCAATGACCAACTTTATGAACTGTTTGACTTCTGGGAGAAAAGTGAAGCCTTAGAGCCCAATTTCTTTCTAGATGGCCTCCAAATGTTACAATTACCAATAGTCAAGGTTTCCTAGAGAAAGGTTGTTAGAGGGGAAAAAATGCCAATTTCTACTCAGTGACTGATCTTAAGCCCTCATTAATCTCTCCATATTTCCCACAAATGCCACATGAAGCCATTGGCACTCTAAATTGGAATTTTACTGGCTACTGTTCTTTCAGAGAAAGAAAGTTTGAGCAGGAAAACATTTCGGTTCTCTCAGGTAATCTTAGTGATCACTTAAATTTGAATAAGGCAATGAAAATCATTGACCAGGAACAAATAAGTCTCAATAAACACTTAGGAATCAGAAAAGGACTTGCCAGTCAGGATTTACACCATAAGAGCCACGACTTAAAAATCCATGTACAATACATTGATTGATTAACTCATCTTAGGCCCATATAAAGCACACTAAAATTTTGGAAGAAAGAAACAAATAAGTAAAATAAATGCCTTTGCTGTCTTAATACATTCAACAAATATGTGAAGAATAGCTATTAAGTGCTGGCACTATGGCAGGCACTGAAGATAACAATGGTGAACAGAAATTGACTTGTCCTCATGGAGAGTATATCCTAGCAGAAGAATCAGGTATTATTCAAACGATAACTCAAGCAAATGTGAAATTTCAAATGGGATACATGTTGTAAGGGAGGCAGCTAGTAGGAATATTTGACCTGGAGAAGGTCAAAGAAAGCTCTCCCTGAGGAGGTCACCAATGAGCTGAAATCTAACATGAATGGAAGTGAACTAAGCAAAGAGCAGGAAGAAAAAGCTAACAACTTGTACAGAGCTTGCTTGGCAAGAAGGATGAAGTGGGTTCAGGAGACTAAAAGCAGGTGAGTAGGGCTGTAGGCCAGAGACCTTTGTTCTTAATTTGATGGGATTCATACCACCAATACAGAGATAACAAAAAGGTACATTAACTAAAGTGTACCATATGTAATAGAAAGAAAGAAAAAAGTAGAAAGGAAGAAAAAGAAAGAAGGGAAAGAAAGAAAGAAAACAAAGAAAGCAAGCAAGCAGAGAAATTACAATGTATATTTATCATGTATAAAGTTTCAGTTTTTAATAGAGGAGAGCAAAAATGGTTTCCACACTGTAAGAAGAGGTCAGTTTCAACAAATCAAAACTGCCTAGCATACTGCTTTCCAGTATAGAGGCTTACTTTCATTCCTCATATGATCCTTAGGCAAAGCTGTCAAAATCTTTATTCATTCTTTGGTTTCCAAATTACTTTGAGATTAAAGAACCATTTTTTCTCCGAACAGTGAAGTACCATGAGCACAGTGTTGGGGTAAATTGCATTCACTGCTAAAGTCCTCATGTCTACTGAGTACTTGGCACACAGTAGGTGATCAGTAATATCTCTTGAATAAAAGATCTGAAAAACATAAACTCTGTCTTTCTGTTTTAATCCCCACCACCTTTGCACTTTTAAACTAGAAATACAATTGTGACTAGGAGAATCCCTTCTCTTCCTATCTGCTATTGGAAGCATTTAATGCCAGTCCATTATGTTTGCTGGGAGCACACTGCAGTCAGGGTGGCCACACTGGAAAGCTGTTTGGTGAAAGGATTCAGGAAAGCAGAAGAGGCCAAAAGTCGGGCTCAGCCTATTTATTGCATGATTGAAGGTGACAGATTGGGGGAAGCAAAGGAGGGACAATTACTTCCAGGGTTAACCACTGTTACCCACTTGGTATATGTCCTTCCAGACTTTTTACAAAATGCAGGTAGAAATTTTGTATTTCTATATTAATTTCCCCAAACCCCAAAATATATTCTGTTTTTACTTATCATGAATTTCTTCTTATGTAGAACATGAAGATCAGTCTCATTCTTCTGTTCTACTTACATATATTTACATATAATTTAAAATTTTTGTTTACTTATAAATATTGCGATAACATTTTGGGGGCTTTGTTTTTAGTTAGAAAATTATAAACAGGAAAATGAAAAGGGCCCATCATCTCAAAACCCAAATTATCCTTTTTGACATAAACAAGCCATTCATACTTATGGTGAAAAAAATCAAAGCAATAAAGAAAAGAATTCATAAAAACTGAATGCCTGCCATCCCCAGGTTCTCTCCTCCAATTAAACTACCTTTATAGTTTCTTGTGCATATTTTCAGAAATAAAAGTATACAGTGCATATGTGGGATATATTTAGCAAAAGTAGAGCAGACTATATACAACAGTCTACACCCTGATTATTTTCCTTAATAAAACATCATGGAATCATTCTGCATCTGTGAGAAGCAAGGATTGTGTCATGGTTCAGTGTATGAACTCTGGTTCCATGTAGCCTGGGTTTAAATCCCAGCTCTACTACTTACTAGCTTACTATGACCTTAGGTGATTTAACTATGAGTACCTCCATGTTCCTATTTCTATTAATAAAACGACGACATAAAATTTCCTTCATTATAATGTTTCTATAAGGATTAAGTGAGCTAGTCCACAAAATATATTTTGAATAGTGCTTTGCACATACTAAACTATATATATTAGTTGTTAACATTAGGGCAACATATACTATTACATCACCTTATTATATTAGCTATTCCTGTTTCTGTTAATTCTGTCAAAACGTAGAGATCTACATCATTCTTTTGTATTTGGCATAAAAAACTTTCATTATAAAAAAATTTTAACAAACAGGAATGGAGAGAATAGTACAAAGAATCCTCATATACCAACCACTCTGCTTCAGAAATTATCAACACTTTTGACAGCTTGGTTCATTCATCTCCTCTACTTTCTTTTTTTTTTTTTTTTGAGACGGAGTCTCGCTCTGTCACCCAGGCTGGAGTGCAGTGGCCGGATCTCAGCTCACTGCAAGCTCCGCCTCCCGGGTTCACGCCATTCTCCTGCCTCAGCCTCCCGAGTAGCTGGGACTACAGGCGCCCGCCACCTCGCCCGGCTAGTTTTTTGTATTTTTTAGTAGAGACGGGGTTTCACCGTGTTAACCAGGATGGTCTCGATCTCCCGACCTCGTGATCCGCCCGTCTCGGCCTCCCAAAGTGCTGGGATTACAGGCTTGAGCCACCGCGCCCGGCTCCTCTACTTTCTTTAATGGAACATATTAAAGCCTATCCCAAGTATTGTTTTATTTTACTTGTAAATACTTTTCAGTTTAAAAACTGAAAACATAGCCTCTATGCCACTATCCCATCACATGCCATTATCATATGTAATATAATTCCTTAATATTTTCTAAAACCTGATATATATATTTGAATTTCTCTGGTTGCCTAAAAAAATGCCTTTTTATAGTTGATTTATTCTGGTTTCAAGCATAATCTGTACATTGCATTTGATTGTTATTCCCTTTCTTTTTTCCCCAAAATGGTTTCTTGTCTTCCCTTTCCTGCTCCCACACCTTTTTTTTTTTGCCATTGACTTCTTAGAAAAACTGGGTCTTAAATAATCCCTCATATTTTGGGCTTGGCTGGTGATTTCCTTGTGAGTCATTTAACTTGTTTGTCTGTTCCCATATTTCCTGTATCTTGGTAGTTATATCAAGAGTTTTGGTTACTTGAACTTCCTAGGTGCCACATTCTGTTGTCCCATGGTAAGACTCATCTCTCTAACCATTATATGCTGTTACATTGGATGGACACACCATAATTTATTTAGTTGTTCCTTTATGGATAGTACCATAAGAAACTGCTGTGAGCAGATATCTTTGTATACTAGTGTGAGTATTACTGGGAGTGAAATTCTGTATCAAATGGTTGGCTCTAGATATTGTTTATAAGGCTTATCAGTCTGAAGCCTCTTATCTTCCCCTTGTTATGTTTCTAATTCTTTTTTGTTGTTTTTATGGATAGATGGAGGAACATATAAGTAAATTCAGTTAAACAGAATATGGCTAGAACCCAAATTGCAGAATTTTAAAGCAAGGAGTCTAATTCCAACAATTGCAAATAGAATATATACAAACAGGTTAGAAGGGTTAGGGTTGAGGTGCAAGCCAGCACGGTCCAAATGCACAGTGCAATCGGAGAGAAGGCACTATAAACTCTTTAAGTTTTTTTCCTAATTATATAATTTTTACATATTAGTTGTATAATTGAAAATAAAATAAGAAGAAGAAAAGCAGCAATCATAATTTCATTACTTAGAAGCACATTTTGGCTTATTTCTTTGTAGTTTTTTTTTATTTAATACTAACATTTTTCATAGTTCCAATCACACCTTGTAAAAATACTATAAAATGTTATTTTCACTTAGCAGTATACTTTCTCCCAAATTATTAAGAACTTTCTGGAAACATTATATTTAATAAATACTTAAAACACCACAGAGTGGCTTTATCATAATTAATTGTATTACTATTATGAGATATTTATTTATTATTTACTAGATATTCAGTATTATAAATGCTTTTGGAAATACAATTATGATTCAATAAATATTTATTGATTTAATTTTTATAATGTGTTTGTGCCAGACATGAAAATTTTCTTGTGTTTTTGAGTATATTTTATATAATACAAAAAGAGGAGGAAGAGAAAGAGGTAGAGAAGGAAAAAAGCAGGGTGAGATAGAAATTTGAAAGTTCTCAAATTTCAATGTGCATAAGAATCACCTGCAGTGCTTATAAAATACAGATTCTTGGGCTCCACTCCCAGATTCTGATGTAATAGGTCTGGATGGGGTCAAAAGCTTTATTTTGTTTTTAAACAAACCCCTGGTTATGTCTGACATAAATGGCATGTTGCACACATTTGGGGAAAGTGGCCAAAGTCAGTTCATCAGGTACTGAAGCTGGTGATCCTCTGCTACATGTGTAACTCAAAATGGAAACCACTTAATAGCTGGTAACGAATGCTCCCTTTTGGGTGTGTTTACTCCTCATATCCCACATGTTATAAAAACACTGCAGATTGTTCACCATGGCGATTGGCCTGGTTGTATTTTAATCTCTGATGAAGGCTCCTTGTTCTGACTGTCTTAGGTTTTCTTATCTCATTGCCTTTCTACTCCTCGGAAGACCAGCATTCAGCAATTTGAATTCTTACAAGTCAGGCTGATATTTAGCTCTCTTACATGATTGGTCAAGATGATTTGTGGTGATGCTGTCAGGTATTCTGAGTTATGCAGGGAGGCTTTCTGCTGATTGAGTATGTGCTTTTGAGCAGAAAATGGCCTTTATAAATCTTTTCTTTAACAAGGGCTTCAAAAATTTGCTTAATTCATTGAAGTTCATAACTGTGTCCTCATATCAATACTTTGTGCAGGAAAGATTGGTTGCTTGAAGCACTCCTCTGTCTTTGGATGCCACTGAGCTCAGTACAATCTATCCATTCAGGCAAGGGGGCTTTCACATTTCTCCAGGATGAACGAAAGCAGGAAAAATCCAATGCCAACTATTTCCAGAGTTAAAAAGTCTCATGACTGATGACAGACAGGTAACACACAACTAGACACCTTCTGATACTATAGCTATTTTAGTAGCTGAATGCTTAAAGCTAGTGTTGTCTAGTAGAACCTTCTGTGATGATGGAAACCTTCTATAATCTGCCATAGCCGCTTGCCACATGTGACCATTGAGTGCTTGAAACGCAGCTGGTGTGACTTAGGAATTAAAATTTTAATTCATACTACTCAACAATCTATATATTTAATGCAATCCCTATTAAAATTTAGAGAACATTCTTCACAGAGATTTTTTAAAAATCATAAAATTTATGTGGAAACACAAAGGACCTCAAGTATGCAAAGCAATCCTGGGCAAAAAGAACAAATCTGGATGCATTACACTAATTGACTTCAGAATATACTACAAAGCTATAGTAACCGAAACAGTGTAGTACTGGCATAAAAAAGGACATAAGGACATAGTGGATAATGAAACAGAACAGAGAGTCCAGAAATAAATACACCCACCTATAGCCAACTGAGTTTTGATAAAGATGCCAAGAATACACATTGAGGAAAAGACAATCTTTTTAATAAATGGTGCTGGGAAAATGGGATATCCACATGCAGAAAAATGAGACCAGGTGGTTACATCTCACTATATACAAAAATCAAATCAAAATGTATTAAAACTTAAATGTAAAACTGGAAACTGTAAAATTCCTAGAAGAAAACATAGGGGAAGTACTCTGTGACTTTGGGCTGGGCAAGGATTTTAAAAATAACACCTCAAAAACACAGACAACTAAGAAAAAATAGGCAAATGGGATTACATTAAACTAAAAAGCTTTTGCACCGCAAAGGAAACTATTAACATAATTAAGAGACAACCTACAGAATAGGAGAAAATATTTGCAAACTATACATCTAACAAGGGGTTGATATCTAGAATGAATATATAAGGAATGTAAACAACTCAACAGTAAAACAAAACAAAATAAAACAAAACAAAAAACAAATAGCCCAATTAAAAAAATAGGAAAAAGACTTTAATAGCAGTTCCTCAAAACAAGACACACAAATGGCAAATTATATGGAAAAAGATGCTCAACATCACTAATCATCAGGGAAATGTAAATCAAAGCCACAAGATACTATCTAATTCCTGTTAGAATGGCTACTATCAAAAAGACAGAAGAAAACAAGTGTTGGTGAGGATGTGGATAAAAGGGAAAACTTACATACTGTTTCATGGGATTGTAAACTAGCATAGTTACGGAAAACATCTTGGAAGTTCCTGAAAATATTAAAAATCGAACTACCGTATAACCACCAATCCCATTACTGGGCATATATGTAAAGAAAATGAAATCAGTATGTTCTTTGTTTTTCCATTTTATCACCTACTAGTCTACACAGCCCATATTTTTTGGTTCCCTTTCTATGTTTCTTCTCCCACAAGATCCCTTCAGAACTTTTATGCCTCTCTATTCCCCTAGGATCAAAATACATTATTGAGTAAAACATGCAGTTTACAAAACCATATGTATGCCCTTTTGGTAAGTAAAAACTATGCATAGAAAACATTGTTTAACAAGATGGGATTCTAGTTGATTTAAAATTTTTAAACTTCTCTTTGTTTTATCAGTTTTCTAGTATGTAGATAGTACTTGCTTATTTAATACTTTTTTAAAAATTAAAGAAAACTTAAAATTTTTAAAGTTCTCTCTTCCACAACAAAGTTCTTGTAACTTCTACTTTCTTCTGTTTCATTTAGACTTCCTGCGAATGTGCTCAGGACCCCTCCATGCACCTACATCCTTATGAAATAAACACCAAAAGGATCTGAAAAAGACATACAAAGTATAACAAATTTTCTTTTATTTACCCTTTGAGTCACTTTATTAGGCCTTGAAAAAATATGGTCTCCTTATTTTCACATGGGCCTTAAAACCAATATTTCATTATAGCCTCTAAAGGGCCAGGACTAAGTTAACTGCCTTGAACTACACGGAAGTATCCTGGCCCCTATGGACTCTGAGGGAGGGACATTGTATCTTTTCCTCTCTTCTTTTGTCTTTTAAAGATGCAGAACACCAACCCCAGCTTTCCCTCCACATAAGAAATAAATAAAAGAGTGCCTTAGAACATTTTGCAAGATCATGGAGAAATAGAGACTTTTACCCAGTAGCGCAAGGTTGAGAGCTCTTGGCAGCTGCATTTTGAACTTATTGCACAAAGTCCATGAAATGATTTACTTCCTGTTGTATACAAATGAGCAAAATCACATACTTAATTTTAGATTCTTCAGCAGTGATATCATTTCTATTCTAGTTCTACTGCTCGTAATTTAAAATGGAGAAGGCTTATCTGCATTCATTTCTTAGATCATTGCTTTGGCACTTTCAAGATTTTATCCAACTGTGACTTTTATAACCTTGTGGAAATTGTGGTGATAAAGGATGCATCAGCAATTTTCAAACCCATTTCTTTTTGTGAAGCCATCCCTCAGCCTCCCTTAATAGAGTAATGGAGAGAACCGCAGGTCTTTTTTACTGTCTTCATTTTTAAAGAGCTTTGTTTTGGTCAATGAGACATACACTGTGGAAACAAGTCCAACACAAACTTTGTAGTATTTTTTTCGTTGCACATCTAACTAACCTTGATTAGATGTAAGGCAAGGGGCTGCTCTGCCATTTTATCCCCTAAAATTGGTTTCAGAGGAATTGGTTGTAATTGAAATGTCAAATCATTTAAATATCAACCTTTAAATACCATACAGACATATGGATGTGAACATTACTTTGCCCATTCTTCGATTCTAGTATGTCACATGTCAGAACTAAAGGAAGAAGTGAAAAAGAGAAATAAACTATTGTTCTAGAATAAATGACTTAAAACACTTGGATATGGACATGATGAATGGATGAGGACAATTGGCTCATCTTTAGAGTAAGGCCTTCTTTTCTCTGAAAGTTGGAGCCAAAATGGGATCTGCAGAACATAGGCAGCTATGAAATTATACACATGCCTCATTGTTCCTTCCATCCCACCTCTTCTCATGCCCTAGGAGACTCATTTTCCTTGAAAGTAAGCAATTGTGAGTATAGCACTTTGCAAATGACTTCAGGAAGCTTGCCCTTTGAAATATAATGATAATAAAAACTCTTTATCTTGATGAGAGCCATAAAACCTAGTGTTGTGTGCCTAATATATTACATAATAAATAAATATTGAATTGAATTGAATTCTGACTACTGGGAAATGGACTAGGCCGGAAAGACATGGGCTCGAGTCTCACTGTATTCTTAATTGGCTGTGTGACTCTAAGAAAATCACTTAAACTCTCTGGGCTACTGGATAATAGTGATAAAAATATCTACTTTGTGGGAGTCTAAGGACATAATCTCCAAACATTCTGTGAAATTATAAGGTGTAAATGAAAAAGATGAAACAGTGCATAGAGAGCCATTTAAATGAAGAGCAAAGTAATTTTTAACAAGTTTAAGTATGATTTAATCAATTGCATCTAAAGGAGATACATAGGAGGAGGAGGCACATATGTCTGTATTACAAATATGGCTCCTGGGAGTCCTAAGCCTATGCAAGGTCTATAATTCTGTGGAATGGCAGAGATGAACTTGTTAAATTCTGCCTAGAAAAGAAATCTAATGTCAAAGGACTCTCTCAGACAAATAAGATCTTAGAAGAATATCAAATATTAGTTTTAGATCAGGGCAATAGCAAAATACTGTTGAAATGACATTTTTTTATTTGGAGAAAGTCATTTAAAGCCACCTCATATAATGAGCTGGCTCTAGTTACAGTCTGGAGGCATTTTGTCACCCAGCAGAGACTCTCTCTATATTTGAAATTATAGGCTGTTGGATGTCCAGCCATTTCTGTCTATGATACGTATCAGCTTGGTTTTCCCAACACTGTTAGCACAGAACAAAAGAAACTAACATTTAATAGGCAACTACCATGATAAGTCAGACATATTGCATTTATTATGTTGTTTAATTTAGGTAGGTTGATTGAGTTAATTACTTGTCATTTTGTGAATGAGGAAAAAGGGACTCAGGCTTAGTAGTTTACTGGTGAGGCAGGAGCCAGGTTCAGTCTGCCTTACTCCACAGCCCATGCACCTTTTAGTTGCAGTAGTTTTTTCTCAAAGTATGCTCTGTCAAAAAGTTCTGTGATCAAATAATTTGGGTAAATGGTGCATACTCTAGCCCCTTTTTGGACATTTGCAATACCTATTAAAAGGTAAAAGGCTCAGCAAAGTCAAATAGTTAAGACTGTTAAAATATTTTTTACTTAGTTTTTTTAATTATCATAAAATACACATTTCCTGTGTTTCTCAAGAAACACTTTTGAAGAAAAGATACTTGTGCATCATAGAACACAATATTAAAAATGCTTGCCTCTTCCTGTCTTGAGGGTAAGCTTGTTTAGTGAAGTCTTATCACCTGAGAGTAATTGTGGATTGGGTCAAAGGACCTAAATAGGGACCACTTGTTTTCTAACTACATAACTTTGTTCATGACCGTGAAATTTGCCATTTCCTTTCACTATAATGAAGACTTTTGTCTATTAGAAGGGAAATAAAAATTGGAGTCCAAATTCCCATCTAATATAGAATCTCCTCAGTCATATAATCCACCAATTTCAACTTCTATCACAGATACTTCTATGGCTGATAAGTTTACCAGCTGACAGCCTCTACAAGGCAATGTGAAAGATTTTTGTGCATCTAAGACAGGTAAATGAAAAGGGAAACATCCATTCAGTTGGTCACCTGAATTCTTCCTTTGACTAGCAATAGACTGCTCAGATATTGTCCAATATACAAATATTTGGAATCCTAACTGCAGAATTTCAGGAGGCATGACTGACTGAATCTGTCACTATGTTACTGATAATATGTAACTTGAACAAACATATCAAAAAGAGGGAATAGAGTATTTAAGAGGGGAATATATATGCTGGCTCTGCTTCCTACAACTGGGAAAACTTAGATAAGTCACTAATCCCTGTAAGCTCCAGTCACGCATGGGACTAACAATTGTGTGTTACTGTTAGAGCTGTGGTGAGGAATAAATGAGATAATGCACATAAAACATTGAGCAAAGCATGTAATACCCAGTAAAGTGTCTATTTCTAGTCTGCTAAGAGAGTTATTCCACCTTGATTTTTACTATTCAGAATACTAGAGAAAACAGCAACAATAACTTTGATATTTTCTTTTATGCTATCCCAATTATTATGTGGGGTTCTTCATTTGAGTTCAAGATATCGAACTCAAATATATGATACAAAGTCTCCTTCTGTCTATACTGTTTTGGTGCTAGCATCGGAACTGAGAAATAGAACTCCTTATCAGCCCCAGATCTCCCCCAGGTCATTAGGAACAGAGGAAAATAGGAGTGATACCTTTTACGTTGTCCCATTCCCAGACTTTATACATGTCACTGGTGTATTGGCACTTAAGTTGGGGTGTTGTTGGAAATAGTGGTGATAAGGATAATAGTAATAACATATATTTAGTGGGAATCTTGTGGTCGACTCATTCTAAGAGCCATTATAACAGTACAGCTGTTACGAAAAACAGCATGGAGGTCTCTCAAACAATTAAATATAGAATTACCATATGACCTAGAAATCCCATTTCTGGATATTTATTCAGAAGAAATGAAATCAGTATGTCGAAGAGACATCTGCACTTCTATGTTCAATGCACCATTATTCAAAGTAGCCAAGATATGGAATCAACCCGAATGTGCATTGACAGGTGAATGGATAAAGAAAATATCATATATACACAATGGAATACTCTTCAGTCTAGAAACAGAAGAAAATCCTGTCATTTGCAACAATATGGATTAACCCAGAGGAAATTATGCTTAGTGAAATGAGCCAGGCACAGAAAGACAAATACTACATGATCTTACTTATATGTGGAATCTAAAAAATTCAAACTTGTAGAAGCAGAGTAGAACAGTGGTTACCAGGGGCTGGGAGCAGGATGGGGAATGGGAAGATATTGGTTGAATGGTAGAAAGTTTCAGTTAGGCAGGAGGAATACGTTCTGGAGATCTGCTGTACAACAAGGTCACTATAGTTAAGTTTTTGTATACTTGAAAGTCACTAAGAGCAGATTGTAAATGTTCTTATCACAGAAAATGATAAGAATGTGAGCTAATTGATTTGTTAATTAGCTTGATATAGTCATTCTACAACATAAATGTTTATTAGAAGATCACATCATATACTCTAAATATGTATAATTTTTGTGTCAATTGTACCAAATAAAACTGGGGAGAAAAAAAGAAACAAGAGTCTTACATCGATGATCTTATTTAATACTTTTCCAAGCCCTATAAGTAAGTATTGTTATTAATATCTCTATTTTGTTGATGAAGACTTCATCACACACCTAATGAATGGTCTGGGTGGGATTAGAATACTTGTCCTTCTCACTTCAAAACTCATGCTTTTAACCACCACACTAGAGACGTAAGGCAAGACAGAGAAGGCTAATGATGATGACAATGATAATGATAATCATGCCAACAGACATGTATTGAGCTGTTACTAGATGCCAGACATTGCACTGCTTTGCATATATTTTGTCTTCTAATTTCTACAACACTCCTGTGTGATAGTTTCTATTAGTACCACCATTTTACTTAGGAACAAACAAACTTAAAGACACGAAATAACTTTCTCAAGTCTACATGGCTAGCAAGTGACAGAGCTAGGATTTGAATCAAGGTTCTTTTTGGATTCGCTTTTTTTTTTTTTTTTTTTTTTTTTAATGGTATAAAAGATTGAAGAGTAGAAACAGGGCAGTAGATCTTGGTTGGCAGGTTGGGGCAGGTATTTACACTTATTCTATGCCTAGATAAACTGTTTGTGGATCTAGGTCATGGTGATCCTTCTCTGCATGAGAGCAGGGAATCTGTACATTCAAACCCAGCACAGAGGCTTTGCGGAGCCTGGAGAAATGGCCTTGCTCATGCATAGTCTGCAGGGGCTGCACATTTTAATGAGCAATGGACCTTCCAGATTCCTTGTCTTTCCTGTTCTCCTGGCCTAAGCTGAGCGAGGAGTCCTTTGAGGTGAATCATACTCTCAGTGAAGGATGAGACAATGGCCACTTGCCAAACAGTTTTACAGCCTTTTCTTCAATTATCAAGGTTGGAGTTCTTAACTTTCAGCCTTTGGAGGAAGTGCCTCAGCCACATGTGTCCAGCAAAACACAGCTTTTGACATTAGCCAGAAGTAAACAACAATTACCTCTCACTTGTCAAAACAGTCTCTTTTAGGGGAGAGAAAGTAATGAAATGGACAAGATTTTTTAGTCTGTGTCAGAACAGTCAAGGCCAGAGACACAGCGTAACAACTCAAGGGGGGAATCAAGAGGTGTCCTAACTCCACTTCCTCAATATACACAAGATCAGTCAATGCACACGGGCTGCATGTATTAATGCCATGGAGGCATGCAACAAACCACTAGCATCCACATAGTGAGACAGATCAAAGAGTGTGTGTGTATATATATATATATATATATATATATGTGTGTGTGTGTGTGTGTGTATGTATATTATATATATGGACTTTCAAACAACAGCAGAATTAAAGCCCAAGGCTTCACTATTCCTTCAAAGAATTTACTTCTAATTAAAAAACAAAACCAAAATGAAAGAACTTTTGAACTATACCAGGACCTGGAGAGGACTTTGAAAAAGTTAAGATTTTCTACATATGTGCTCTCTCCTCTTCCCATTTTTTTGTCCACTCAAGATGGAGTATTAGCTACCTACTTACAAGGCATGGTTCTAGTTTCAGATGTCTGTGCTTCTCCTTGGACAATTATGACTATTACAGCTGCCCTCCTTCCCCCACCTACAACTAGCTTCCACTCACTCTTTACCTCCAGAAGGCTTTTTCTAAGTTAGTGATTGTGTTGTTGCTCACCAGCTCTCAATGCTTCAGTGACCTCTACTTCAGACAAGAAAAAGTCCTGATTTCTTAGCCTACTGTTTGGTACCATTGACAACCGGTTCCTGCGTTCGTTACCAGACTCTTGGCCTGTCTCTCCCTCCTTATTCTTTCTTCTCCATCTCAGCCACAAGAGTCTGGTTGCTGCTCTCCTTACTCATCATCGTCCTTCCTGTCTGTCTCTACTTGACCAATTTCCTTTGGACTAACTCCTCTTTACTTATTTTCTATTTAGTAAACTCCTGCTCATTCTTCAAGGCCCAGGTTAAACACTGCCCCTGTGGAACTCCTCCTCTGATTCTCCAAGGTGTTATACTTTTCTCATGCGTTTGTAATGAATTTTTTAAATGTGATCCCAATGTGACTGGGAGCATCATAAGGTCAAATGTTGTATTTTTCTCACTGTGAGCAATTGCTATCAACTGGCAATGAATGAAACAATTTTATGTTAATACTTGTTGAGTAAATTGAATGCCCTTCTCTATCTACTGTAAATGTATTCTGGAGAGAGCATGGGACTAGGAGTCAGTAGTCTTGAATTTTGAGTTACTCACTTGCTGTATGATCTGAGGCAAGCCCCAGCTTTCTCACCTGAAAAATAGGGATAATAGTACCCTCTTCTGAAAATCAGAGGAAAAATAGATGTGAAGATATCTGAGACATAAAGTAATATTCTAGTGCAAATGATCTGCTTTTAGTAAAGCAGGTCATTGTATAAAGCACTTACTCTGGTCACAATATGAGCAGGAAGAAGATTTAAATAAATGGTCGTCTCAGGCATTTTGATTATTATTACATAAAACATGTGCCAATAGTTTAATCAAGACAGCACTAAGTAGGTAGAGGTTAGACATTTCTCAGATATACTAACATAGACTTCAGGGCTTATGCTCAAATATCTCCTCAGAGAGTCGTTTAGTGAACACCCAATCTAAAGCAGACACATTTTGTATGTGAACATTATTTTGCTTTTTTTTGTAGTTTGTGTGTGTTTACTGTTTATATCTGTCACTACAATGTCATCCTCATTAGGACAGGAACATTGTCTTGTTCACAGCTGTTTCCTAGTGCTTAGAACAGTATGAGACATAGTAGGCACTCAATCAATATTCCTTAAATAAATGAATCATCAGAGGGATAGCATTAGGAGATATACCTAATGTAAATGATGAGTTAATGGGTGCAGCACACCAACATGACACATGTATACATATGTAACAAACCTGCACATTGTGCACATGTACCCTAGAACTTAAAGTATAATTAAAAAAGTAAATGAATCATCATTCTCTGAGGACAAGTGACAGTATTGTTAAATTTCACACATAATCACAATTCTTAAGATAATTCAAATGAGATAATGTACATTAAAGTACTTTATAAGCCATGAAGTTATAAGAACAGATTCATAATTGTGGCCCATTGAAGAATTCTGGTCTGATTGTTCTTATGCCATCTTAACAACCCAAGAAAAATGAGAAAGCCTGAGTTAGTTGTCTGTTTAGTGTTTGCTCATGTGTTCTCATTTCTTTGGAATTAGAGAAAGACTTTAGAACTAGTTTGAATGCTTTGACAAACTCAGTATGATTGCCTTTGGTTAGCGCAGAGCAGTAATTAAGTCTGCAATTATATGTTCAGATTTTCATATTTTTCTTGTATGTGCATTTTGACAGTAATTGAACAAGGCAGTACTTGCAATATCCATTCTGAAACTGTTTCACAATATTTCATTATATGCCAAATTAATTTGTTAAACTCACGTAGCAAATGAAAACTTCAGCATTGATCCAATTAATCCAACTGTGGGACTTTACTGCTAATATGCCCTAGCAGGGAAAACAGACGGAGATGTTGGGTAAAATGTCTAGAAAGATTAGGGATATAGTTGGGGATGGAAGAGAGCCTGACAGTAAGCTTTATTTTTTATTCTTCTAAGTTGCTCTTTTTTCTCATTAAACATCCTTTGCTTCCTTGAGAATCAGCACAGTGGGAAGTTGAATAAACATTGATGAGGTATGCATCTGATTTTTGAAAAGACCTGGGGAAATTTAATTTTCTCTTTTGGTATCTCTTGTGAGTGAGTGAGAGTGACTTACTCTGTGTGTGTGTGTGTAGTTTAGAATGAAGTGAAATGGCCCAAAGCAGAATGGCATTTTGATTGTCTATGGCTCTTTATTTGTCAAGCATACCAGTATACCTTACAAAGAGTCAGTGAGTTAGAATCCCTTTCACTGTGATACAAACTTGAGATGAGAGGTCTGGAAATTCTCAGTGGAATATAAAATCCCTTTGCATATATGTGCTCTCTCTCTCATGAGCTGAAGATAGGGAAAGAAACCTGCTCTCTGTTGGGTGAACAGCCTCTTCATAAAGTTGGGCATGTCTGCCAGCTTCTGTCATTATAGATTTATTTATTCATTTAAGCATTTAGTCATTCAGCAAATAGTTACTGAGTATCTATAATGAGCCTAGGACTGTAATAAGTACTGAGGGTACTATGAAGAGCATAATCAAATCCAGTTTTCATCTCAAAGTGGTTAAAATCTAGTGGAGCAGCATATGACAATCACATAGCTCTCAAGGTGTATACTGAAACTACAACTAAAATAAATGCTATTAAGTGTTGAGCTATCTATAAGCTTAAAAATAGAACATTTGACCTTACCAATGAAGTCCAAGAAGTCTTCCCCGAGAAAGTGATGCTTGCATTGAGATTAGGATGGAGGAGCTGAAGTGTTAATGTGTTGAATGAGGGTGAGTAGGCAATAATTGGTGGTTGGGAGATGGGACATAATATGCAAAGGTTCTGAAATGGGAGTAATTATGGTTAAAGCAGATGATAGTAATGGGAAGATAGGGCAAGAAGAAGCTGGAGAGATTATTAACCATATTAGCTCATTTAATTCTTATGAATCCTATGAAGTATGTAAAATTATAAATTTCATTTTACTCACTAGGAATCAGAGGCATAGAGAAGTTAAACAACTTGTCGAAAGTGAGTGGTAGAGTTTTGGAAGTAGTTGAGTCAGGATTTGTACTGTTTTGCTCTAGAGTAAAAGCTCTTAATACAATATTACCCTTGAGGGAAATGCACCAACTTTCTAGGTGTCTGTCTCTGGATTTGTATCATGACAATGTATACAAATTCAGAATTTCAAAGGCTTTAAAAACTTCAAAAAATTCCTTGAAAAATTCTGCATGTGCAATAATTAAGATTATTTTGTTTTTTAAAACCTTTATATTTTGAGATAACTGTAGATTTATATGCAATTATAAGAAATGATAAAGATCTTATGTATGCTTAACCCAGGTTCCCCCACTAGTAACCTCTTGCATAAATTTAGTATAATATCACAATCAGGAAGTTGACATTGGTATAATCCACCAACCTTATTCAAATTTCATAAGTTTTATATGTATTTATGTGTGTATTTGCATATTTATGTGTATGTATGTATGTGCGAATTTAGTTTTATATGATTTTATCATGTGTGGGTTTATATAACCGCTATCATAATCAAGATAATAGAACAGTTTCATCAGAAGTATTGCTGGTGCCACCCTTTTATAGACACAGCCATTTCCTTCCCCCACCAATTCCTATCGAGATTATTTTTAAGGCAAAGAGCTTATATATTATTCCATCATTGTTTGTCATATAAATCTAATCTAATTCTCTCATTATGATAGCACAGGCTGCACCATCTGGTGAGTATTCTTTTTCATACTTGACATTGTTAAGTATTAAATGGTTAACTTAATGAATAAAGAGTGACTAATGAACAAGATATCTCAGTTGGCTTATACAAAAATTAATTCAAGATGGATTAGAGACTTAAATGTTAGACCTAAAACCATGAAAACCCTAGAAGAAAACCTAGGTAATACCATTCAGGACATAGGCATGGGCAAGGACTTCATGTCTAAAACACCAAAAGCAACGGCAACAAAAGCCAAAATTGACAAAAGGGATCTAGTTAAACTAAAGAGCTTCTGCACAGCAAAAGAAACTACCATCAGAGTGAACAGGTAACCTACAGAATGGGGGAAAATTTTTGCAATCTACTCATCTGACAAAGGGCTAATATCCAGAACCTACAAAGAACTCAAACAAATTTACAAGAAAAAAACAACTCCATCAAAAAGTGGGCAAAGGATATGAACAGACACTTCTCAAAAGAAGAGATTCATACAGCCAACAGACACATGAAAAAATGCTAATCATCACTCGCCATCAGAGAAATGCAAATCAAAACCACAATGAGATACCATCTCACACCAGTTAGAATGGCGATCATTAAAAAGTCAGGAAACAACAGGTGCTGGAGAGGATGTGGAGAAATAGGAACACTTTTACACTGTTGGTGGAACTGTAAACTAGTTCAACCATTATGGAAAAGAATGTGGCGATTCCTCAAGGATCTAGAACTAGAAATACCATTTGACCCAGCCATCCCATTACTGGGTATATACCCAAAGGATTATAAATCATGCTGCTATAAAGATGCATGCACACATACGTTTTTTGCGGCACTATTCACAATAGCAAACACTTGGAATCAACCCACATGACCATCAGTGACAGACTGGATTAAGAAAATGTGGCACATATATACCATGGAATACTATGCAGCCATAAAACAGGATGAGTTCGTGTCCTTTATAGGGACATGGATGAAGCTGGAAACCATCATTCTCAGCAAACTATCTCAAGAACAGAAAACCAAACACGGCATGTTCTCACTCAGAGGTGGAAATTGAACAATGAGATCACTTGGACACAGGAAGGGGAACATCACACACCGGGGCCTGTTGTCGGGTGGAGGGAGCGGGGAGGGATAGCATTAGGAGATATACCTAATGTAAATGACGAGTTAATGGGTGCAGCACACCAACATGGCACATGTATACATATGTAACAAACCTGCACGT
The DNA here is from genome assembly GCF_024542745.1 of Macaca thibetana thibetana. Lineage (NCBI taxonomy): Eukaryota > Metazoa > Chordata > Mammalia > Primates > Cercopithecidae > Macaca > Macaca thibetana. Next base: position 36,153,043 of record NC_065583.1, read on the forward strand.
TGTGCACATGCACCCTAGAACTAAAGTATAATGAAAAAAAAAATAAAGAAAAAGAAGTAGATGAATGAAAAAAGTAGACCCAGAAAGAAAAGAAAATGGATCATGTTTCCAGTTGCTGCAGTGTCTGCTTTTTTCAGAGTTTGGCCTTCATTGTTTGGCCTCAAGTCAGTTTTTAGAATGTCAGATATGTCCACCTTTAAATGCAAGCCCCAAATTTATTCCAAGCCCCAGTAGAAATGGTTATTGGTTTCTCACAGTTGTTGTGTGTTTTTTTGAAAAACATTCACAGGCTTGTCCTTCAATCATTGAGAGTAAACTGAATCCTCTGAGTCTGAACAAAAGCTTAATTTTTGCCTGAGGAGAGAAGCACTGGGTTTAAAAGAGAGAAAGCGAAAAAGAAAAAGAAACCAAAAACCGTCTCATGATAACTGCCAGTCAGATTTGGAGACTGTACAATCAAGTCCAAGAACAAGAAAGTTCACCGTGGGCTTTCCCTGCTGCATCTGTAGAGGTGAAATGAAGAGATGAGGTGAATCGATCACCCAAGGACTTCAGGTGAGAAAAACCCTCAACTCCATATTATTTAGAAATTTAAAAAGGCAGTATCATTAAGGACTTTTAATTTTGTCTCACTCTTGGAGAACAGGGGTGTGTGTGTGTGTATCAGATTCTACTAGAGATTTCTTTCACTCCATTGCAAGGATAAACTTTGCAAAGGGGATCCATCATGGTGAAGAAAGGAGCTGTGGGATTGGCCTAATTTACTTTGAGTGCTATTTCTGCCTGTCACTCACTGTCTGATGTTGGGCAAATTCACTTAACCTTCTGGATCTCGGTTTCCTCAATTGTAATGTGAACATATTGAAATAATACAACCTGCTTGTGAAGGTTGAATGAGATAATACAGCCCAATGGCATAGAATAAATGTTCAGTGACTAATCTCATTAGTATTTGTATTAATATTTGTATTGATATTAGCATTAGTATTGGTTCTGGTTACTTTTAAAGTGAAGAGAGGAAATTAACTAACTTGCGTCAAACTCTTCCAATGTAACAGAGGCCATGGTAGAGGTCCTACGTGCGCTATGACACTTAGTCTTACACTAAACCCATGAGATAGGTATTATTTCTGTTTTTTACCGGAGGAAACTGAGGCCCGCAGTCACCTTGTGCCACAGCCACCCAGAAGGAGAATTGCTACTCAAATCCTATGACTGTAACCCCGAGTGGTTTGTTGGTTCCGAGTTATTCCAGGAAACTTGAATTGGAGCTTTTTCTGAGAGGACCTAGTTCTGTGGGTTTATGCAGTTCCCATTGCATTGAATGAAGTCACTGGGACATCAAACACATCAGCTTTTGAGCTTCCACGTTAGCAAGGGACAAACTTCCAGAATTACCACAGAGAGAACAAAACCACGTTTTCCCTCTTTGCTTTGCTTCTGGATCCGCGGCTTCTCCGAGTTACTCATGGTTTCTATTCTTTCTCAAATCTCCAACTACTTTCACTCTTTAGCTTAATTAGGGGAGAGTTTACCTTCATCTAGGGCCTCTTTTCCTCTTGAGGCCTCTCTGTGTCTGGGAAATGGTCAAATCCTAGCCCTCTGGCTGGAGTGCCCAGGGGCCACGCACAGATTCTTGTTCTGGGATCTCCACTCCATGCTAATGACGGGGACGTCTGCTCTGCAGAGATGGGCTGAAAGCAAGTGGCAGAATCTCTTGTTGCCAACCCGTGACCCATTCCTGTGAATGCCACTTTGAGACTGCGACGCTGCCCAGTCCCTAATACAAAAAGGGTGGGCGAGGGAGCCAGCCAGGGAGGATCATCTCGGCTGGCTCCGAGTCGTGTGCTTCAAAGGACTCTGCTATTAGAGAGACTTCTGAGGGGAGCTGACCTGGGATTTCAGCCTGTTTTGCAGTGACTCCTTGACCCCTGAAAAACAACAACAAAAAAATGCTTTGAGAAGCAGCACAGAATTCTAAGGACGTTAGCAGAATAAGAAAGTAATGCGAAATTCTCCGAGGCATATACACCAGACAAACTTTTGGTTTTCAAACAAAAGTGGTCATGTGCATGGGGAAACTAGTACAAGGATGTTTGTTGCTACATTGTTTATAATAAAGAAAAATTTAAAGTAGTTTGTCATATGCCGAAATATGAGATAACTAAAAATATGCAGCGACACCTTTTATGAGTTGAATATTTGTGTCCTCCCAAAATTGATATGAGGAAGCCCTAACTTCCCAGTGTTGCTGTGTTTGGAGATAGGGCCTCTATGGAAATGCTTACGGTTAAATGAGACCATAGTGAGGGACCCTGATAGAGCTTGCTTTTCTGCCCCTCCCCAACCCCACCCTTGCACACAAAGTAGAGGCCACAGCCAGATGGTGGCCACCTACCAGCTGAGAAGAGACCTCAGAATAAAACCTGCCACGCCTACACTTTGATCTTCCCAACCTTCAGAAAATTGTGAGAAATAAATTTTTGTTGTATAAGTCTTCCAGTCTGTAGTATTTGTTACGGTGGCCTGAGCTAATACACTCCCATTCCTTTTTACAATGAGAAGATAAAAAAATGGTTTGGGGCCAAATTGAATATATGAACTTTGTTAGGGATGTGAAAAGTCAACCGTTTATTTAAAATGTTAGAGATGCCTATTTAAAATTACATATTTTACAAAATAACTTAGAAGTGTTGTCTTTTCCCTCCAATTGCATCTGTTAGATGATGATTTGCCTTACGTTTCTCCCATGTGCCTTTGACATCATGTTTCTCATCTAAAAAGAACCACTTTCTGAGTCATATAAATTGTATCCCAGGGCATGTCGTACTCAGTAGTTTCCAAATCAGCCTATAAGACTTTGTCTAGAAATTTTACCCCAACTACAAGGATCCATGTCTTAACATTAAGATGGCTGACTTATTCATTTGTCTTGTTATATATTTGCTCTCCACAACCTGACCAATTACTGTATTGTTTTAAGGTGATCTTTAAAGAGCTTATATGTAATGGCACACAACACTTGCAATTACTTATAAGTGATTACCTAGTCTATGTAAAATTCCTTCCTTCCTTCCTTCTTTCTTTTCTCTCTTCTTGTTTTTCTTCTTCTTCTTTTTCTCCTCCTCCTCCTTCTTTTTCTCCTACTTCTCCTCCCTCTCTCATTCTCCTCTTCTACTTTCTCTTCCTCCTTCCCCTCCTTCTCCCCCTCCTTCTTCTTCCAAAGATAACATTGCTTAAAGTTATTTCTGGTAATGTATCTTCCCCAGCAATGTCATGTGGTTTGAAATAAAGTAAATGCAAGATTGCACTGTAGTATGAAAGACTTCTTGAGGTCTAATGTATGAGTACTTCTTTCTCTGAGTGATAATTTTGGGGGCAATGTTGCATCATGTTCTGGCATACATGCCATCATTTGGGAAAAGAAAAAGAAAGTATATTCATATGATGAAATACTATACAGAAGTGAAAACATGAACTCTTCTCTGTCTCTCTGTGCCTCTCTCATATTCTCTCTCTCTTTCTTTTTCTCTCTCTTTCGTGTCTGTATTTACATATGTATCCCTATATCTATGGACAGATACACAGTGATAACCAATAAAACACATTGCAGAAGCTACATGTAGTGTGACATTTATGCAAATAAAATACCTAAAATAATATAATACAGCTGCTGTTTGATGTATTTATATGCATGTAAAAATGTAAAAGGGACTGGATAGATATAGTTCAAAGAAATGGTCTTAAAGAAAGGAGAGATGAAGAGACTAGCAATTGGGACAAAGAAATTTTATCTTAATTTGTAATGTTTTATTTCATTTATTTAAAGAAAAAACTTGAAGCAAATATGACATTTTTAATAGTTTTTATCTTTTGATGGGAGGTGCATGTTTTAGTCTATTTTTGGTTATATTTTAAAAATATCTCAAGAAATGAATGAACCATCATTCTCAGCAAACTATCAAAAGAACAGAAAACCAAACACCGCATGTTCTCACTCATAGGTGGGAACTGAACAATGAGATCACTTGGACTCGGGAAGGGGAACATCACACACCGGGGCCTATTGTGGGGAGAGGGGAGGGGGGAGGGATTGCACTGGGAGTTATACCTGATGTAAATGACGAGTTGATGGGTGCAGCACACCAACATGGCACAAGTATACATATGTAACAAACCTGCACGTTGTGTACATGTACCCTAGAACTTAAAATATAATAAAAAATAAATAAATAAATAAAAATAAAAAGAAAAGCAGCATGGCAATTTTCTTTCACTGGTAGGGAAACAGACTGTATTAGAAGGAACATAAATTGAATGATGTTAAAATTTTCAGCCAAAGCAGGTAACTTAGAGAACAAGAGCAAATTCGTAAGTGGTAAAGGAAATCCAAAACAGGTCAATGTTTTAGAATGTTCACAATCAGCCCAGAGCTCAGACCAAATTCTGACCAATCTTTAAAAGTTGTTTTGATTGAACTGTATGAGTTCTTGCTGGATATGTGAAAGTTTCTGCCAGTAGAGTACCTTAATAATGTCAAGTTAAATTTTGTGACAGCATTGTAACCAACTATTTTGTCATTGATTATCTAATTGATTGACACATCTTTGCTTGTACAACAATCTAAAAATTTCCTATGTTTATAACTCAGCTCTTCACTTTGATTATCGGCTTATTGGGGGTGACCATATCATGTCCTGTCATTCATTTTATCCTACTTAGATCTGTATATAGTAAATCATAGGCATAAATAAAGCAATTGTTGGTTTGGAAAAAAAATTTTTTTTTTTTTTCTCCAGCAGGGCACCTTTCTATGGTCAAATACAAGTTGGAACTGGTGCTTTCTATCTGTATGGTAAATTAAGACTGTGTTTGTCACCAACCAGGATTCAGAGAGAGGAGGATTGATCTAGTGTTGGTGCTGGGGAAGTAAAGCAGTATTCTTTGAACTCTGAGCCAAGAAGATACCTGGCTGTGACTAGTTTCTCTGCCCTACACAGTATGTGGGTCTGCTCCAGGCTGCATTTCTTGCCATAGCCAACTCCCTGTTCCTTGAAGAACAAAGATAGGGATTATGAGGCAGAATTGGCAACCTGGTGGTCCTGGAATGCATCCATTCCAGATATACATTATATATGTATGTATAACATTTATGTCTGTGTGCATGTAATACAGTCTACACAGTGATTTTAAAAATGACTCATTTAAAAATGGGGATATTTTACAACCACGCTGGAACCCATGTTGTACATGGCAGGAATTGATTGCAGCTAATTGGAGTCTGCTCCAGTTTTCCGCAGAGCCCCCTCTACAACCAGCTTCATTCAAGCATTAACAGGCCCCTGTAGGAATTTGAGCATGCTGCTCCATGTAGAGTAACCATGTGACACGCAATAGCTAAGACTCTGGAATAGATGGTGCCAATCTTTCACAGAAATGCTGGCAAACCATTATACATGAGAGTTCATTTTAGCTCCCCACTGTGCCTCATTATAAATAAATGGTCGGAACATTTAAATATGCCACAAAAGAATGACTCGTATCTCATGAACTGGCAATTCTTCTTTCTCTCCAGCCTAAGATTAACTAACTGACATTCCTCATCTTTAATTTCTATGAATTAAACACTGTCCTTACCCATGAAAGCCATAGATTTGTTAACTCCCTGTCAGCTTAGAATCTATATACACATTAGCTAATTATGTCCCTTGGGATATAGCGGGGTGGGGAGGGGGACTCTTGCCTGTCAAATGGGAGCGTGTTTAATGCAAATTGTGCTCAATTATATATGCTCAGAAAAGAAACAAATGAGTAAAATAAGAATGTGGTCCAGGTTAATAGAAAGTTTATTTTTATGTATTCATTCAACATATACTGAGTACTATATTCCTGGCATTGTGCTAGTTTCTAGGGATGAGATGATAATATAAAACAGGCAATCCTTGTCTGCTTGAGGTTTAAATTCTAGTAGGAGAAGGATACTAAAACATATGTATACAGTTAATAATTAATTAATTACAACACATTGTATTTATAGGAAACCCAGAATGTCAAGGGAGGGTATAATATTGGGAATCAGCCCCGTGCCAGGTGGCTGGGCAGGTTCCTGAGAAAGGCATGTGATGGGTGTATGGGAAGCTGGCTGCCTGAAGAGAGAGAGGGGGAAGCACATTCAGGGGATGAGAACTGCAGGTGAACAGGTGAGGCACGGCACTGTATGTTGGGAAACTGAAGAAGGCTTGTGTGTGCTGTGGTTCCATATGGGAAGGGGAGAGAGGTACAAGATGAGACCTGACGGATACTTTGAGGGAAGCTTGGCAAGTGCAAGGATTTAAGCTTGTCATTTTTACCTCTCTGTTGCAGATGTTTTTATTTATAGACAGGATTTCCTGCTTTTCCCTGCCTTTACCACCAGTTCAGAAGATGCAGGAATGGCTGCTATTGAAATAACTTTAGACACTTCAGGGGAAATGCATTCAAATGTTATGTCCTGTATGCCAGGAATAGTAAAGAAGAATGCAGAATTCAACAAAATAACATAGTCTTGGTTTAGGGGGAAAATGTTCCTTTACAGACATTTTTTTTACACCCCAAAGAAGGAAAAAGCTCACCTAAATAGGTGGCTTTGCACAGGTAAGATATTGTAGGTTCTCACTAGGTGCTCAAATTGATCGGAGTCCTGACTACTTGCTCACCATTGAGAGCCAAGTTATTTCTAAATGAGGGTAGCTCAGTATTTAAATTACAAAGAGCGTAAGTATGATTTGGAAACCTAATATATATCTTAATGAGTTTTACAATAATTCCATTTGAGACATTTCAATTGTAATTTTAGACTAATTCTTTAGGGCAGAGGCTAACCTAGCACCTCCCGTTTTATTTAATTTTTTGTAATACAAAATAAATCAATCTTGAAGTGGTTCAGCACTTTCAATTAATTTTAATGGTCTGCTGGTCTCCACGTCATTGGATCAGAGCCTATGTATTCAGACATGTTGTTGAGCTTTTTAATAGGTCCTTACGAATTGTACATTGCCTGTATTAGATTCTTGCTAAAAGTAAAAGAGCTCCTACTCAATTGGTTTATCGTGATAGTGAATCTCTAAAATTAATATGGCTAACAAAGCCTCTTTGGAAGCAACTGTATGGCTTTCATAGGTAAAGCAAGTTACTGGTTTTCAAGTGGATGATCATAAAAGTGTAAGAAAGTAACTATCAGAGGAAAACCAAGTAATGGTTTACAGGGTATGTGGCTGTTATTGACATCAACCTCAAAAACTTAGGGATGTATCTCAAATAGCTTCAGATTTCCATTTTAAGTAATTTTCTCTATGCTTTTAGCCTAGGTTACCGCTTGGGATAAAACACAGCAATTATTTATACACATCCTAAAGGTTACCTTTAGCACATTCAAGATACCTCTTAAATTCACTGTCTTATGAGTAGTGATTGAATTTATTTATAAGAACAAATTTTTCTTTATCTCAGTGTTTGGGAGACTCTTAAATTGTGAATTATAAAAGAAGTCAGGCTCCTGGTGCTAGAGATAACTTTAAACATAACTTTTGTCAAGTCAACAATAGTATCTGTGTCCATGCAGCTCCACCAGAGAAGTCTTGGTGCTGAGGGCAAGTTATGATATGAAAAGTCATTGTAAAATGATGTCATGGCAAGTTAAAGACAGTGGCAACATCAGAATTGTGGGAAGTTATGGGACACAAAAATGGAACAGTTAGGAACCCTGTGGATCAGGGAAATATTAAGGTCAAAATTGAGTTTACCATAGAGCAAGGTTTCTCAACCTCAGAACTATTGACAGTTTGGACTGGATAAACCTTTGTTGTAAGGAATTGTTCCGTGTACTTTAAAACGTTTAGCAGCATACCTGGCCTCTATCTGCTAGATGCCAATAGCAACCCCTTCCCTGAGTTGTGACACCAAAAATGTCTTTATTGCCAGGTATCTCGTTGTGGAAAAAATTGCCCCTGCTTGAGAACAACTGGTATAGGAAATTCCACACAGCTGAGATACCACTAAAGGATTGATTGATGCAAATGACTGATAACCACAAATGTTAATCCTCTATATTGTTAGCCTAGACAACTTCTCTTACTTTCAATCTTTGTATTTAACTAGCAACATCTGTATTTAGATGTCTGAAAGACACTTTATTCTCAATAGGTACAAAAGTGCACTCATGGCCGGGCGCGGTGGTTCACGCCTGTAATCCCAGCCCTTTGGGAGGCCAGGACGGGCAGTTCATGAGGTCAGGAGTTAGAGACAAGCCTGGCCAATATGGTGAAACCCTGTCTCTACTAAAAATACAAAAATTAGCTGGGCGTGGTGGCGCACACCTATAGTCCCAGCTACTTGGGAGGGTGAGGCAGAAGAATCGCTTGAACCCGGGAGGCGGAGGTTGCAGTGAGCTGAGATCGTGCCACTGCACTCCAACCTCGGTGATAGAGAGAGACTCTGTCTCAAACATACAAACAAACAAACAAAACCAAGAGGGCACTCATGGCTTTTTTATTATTACTATTATACTTCAAGTTCTGGGATACATTTGCAAAATGTGCAGGTTTGTTACATAGGGATACACGTGCCATGGTGGTTTGCTGCACCCGTTAACCCACCATCTACATTAGGTATTTCTCCTAATGCTATCAGTCCCCTAGCCAACCACTCACTGACCGGCCCCAGTGTGTGATGTTCCCAACCCTGTGTCCTTGTGTTCTCACTGTTCAATACCCACTTATGAGTGAGAACATGCAGTGTTTGTTTTTCTTTTCCTGTGTCAGTTTGCTGAGAATGATGGTTTCCAACTTCATCCATCTCCCTACAAAGGACATGAACTCATCCTTTTTTATGGCTGCGTAGTATTCCATGGTGTATATGTGCCACATTTTCTTTATCCAGTCTATCACTGATGGGCATTTGGGTTAATTTCAAGTCTTTGCTCTTGTGAAGAGTGCTACAATAAACATAGGTGTGCATGTAGAATTATAGTAGAATAATTTATAATCATTTGGATATATATCCAGTAATGGGATGGCTGGGTCAAATAGTATTTCTGGTTCTAGATCCTCGAGGAATTGCCACACTGTCTTCCACAATGGTTGAACTAATTTACACTCCCACCAACAGTGTAAAATCGTTCTGCTATCTCCACATCTTCTCCAGAATCTGTTGTTTCCTGACTTTTAATCATCACCATTTTAACTGGCAGGAGATGGTGTCCCATTGTGGTTTTGATTTGCATTTCTGTAATGGACAGTGATGATGAGCTTTTTTTCATGTTTGTTGTCCACATAAATGTCTTCTTTTGAGAAGTGTCTGTTCATATCTTTCACCCATATTTTGATGGGTTTTTTTTTTTCTTGTAAATTTGTTTAATTTCCTTGTAGATTCTGGATATTAGCCCTTTGTCAGATGGATAGATTGTAAAAATTTTCTATTCTGTAGGTTGCCTGTTCACTCTGATGATAATTTCTCTTGCTGTGCAGAAGCTCTTTAGTTTAATTAGATCCCATTTGTCAATTTTCGCTTTTGTTGCCACTGCTTTTGGTGTTTTAGTCATGAAGACTTTGCTCATGCCTATGTCCTAAATAGTATTGCCTAGGTTTTCTTCTAGGGTTTTTATGGTTTTAGGTCTTATGTTTAAGTCTTTAATTCATCTTGGGTTAATTTTTGTATAAGGTGTAAGGAAAGGGTCCAGTTTCAGTTTTCTGCATATGTCTAGCCAGTTTTCTCAACACCATTTATTAAATAGGGAATCCTTTCCCCATTGCATGTTTTTTTCAGATTCGTCAAAGATCAGATGGGTGTAGATGTGTGGCATTACTTCTGAGGGCTCTGTTCTGTTCCATTGGTCTGTATATCTGTTTTGGTACCAGTACCATGCTGTTTTGGTTACTGTAACCTTGTAATATAGTTTAACATCAGGTCACGTGGTGCCTCCAGCTTTATTCTTATTGCTTAGGATTGTCTTCACTATATGAGATCTTTTTTGGTTCCATATGAAATTTAAAGTAGTTTTTTTCTACTCTGTAAAGAAAGTCAGTTGTAGCTTGTTGGGGATAGCATTGAATCTATAAATTACTTTGGGCAATATGGCCATTTTCACGATATTGATTCTTCCTATCCATGAGCATGGAATGTTTCTCCATTTGTTTTTATCCTCTCTTATTTCCTTGTGCAGTGGTTTGTAGTACTCTTTGAAGAGGTCCTTCACATCCCTTGTAAGTTGTCTTGCTAGGCATTTTATTCCCTTTGTAGTAATTGTGAATGGGGGTTCATTAATGATTTGGCTCTCTGTCTTTTATTGGTGTATAGAAATGTTTGTGATTTTTGCACATTGATTTTGTATCCTGAGACTTCGCTGAAGTTGCTTATCAGCTTGAGGAGATTTTGGGCTGAGTTGATGGGGTTTTCTAAATATACAATCATGTCATCTGCAAGCAGAGACAATTTGACTTCCTCTCTTCCTATTTGAATACCCTTTATTTCTTTCTCTTGCCTGATTGATTGCCCTTGACAGAACTTCCAATACTATGTTGGATAGGAGTGGTGAGAGAGGGCATGCTTGTTTTGTGCCAGTTTTCAAAGGGAATGCTTCCAGTTTTTGCCTATTCAGTATGATATTGGCTGTGGCTTTGTCCTAAATAGCTCTTATTATTTTGAGATACGCTCCATCGATACCTAGTTTATTGAGTTTTTAGCCTAAAGAGTTGTTGAATTTTATCTAAGGCCTTTTCTACATCTATTGAGATAATCATGTTGTTTTTGTCATTGGTTCTGTTTATGTGATAGATTACGTTTATTGTTTTATGTATGCTGGACCAGGCTTGCGTCCCAGGGATGAAGGCGACTTGATTGTGGTGGATAAGCTTCTTGATGTGCTGCTGCATTCGGTTTGCCAGTATTTTATTGAGGATACTTGCATCGATGTTCATCAGGTATATTGGCCTGAAATTTTCTTTTTTTGTTGTGTCTCTGCCAAGTTTGGTATCAGGATGATGCTGGCCTCATAAGATGAGTTAGGGAGAAGTAACCTCTTTTTCTATTGTTTGGAATAGTTTCAGAAGGAATGGTACTAGCTCTTCTTTGTACCTCTGATAGAATTCAGCTGTGAATCTGTCTGGTCCTGGGCTTTTAATGTCTAGCCCAGGACCAGGGCTGGACATTAATAGCCTGGGCTGTTTAGTAGGCTATTAATACCTCAATTTCAGAACTTGTCATTGTTTTATTCAGGGATTTGACTTTTTTCCTGGTTTAGTCTCAGGAGGGTGTATGCATCCAGGAATTTATTTTCTAGATTTTCTAGATTATTTACATAGATGTTTTTATAGTATTCTCTGATGGCAGTTTGTATTTCTGTGGGATCAGTGGTGATATCCCCTTTATCTTTTTTTATTGTGTCTATTTGATTCTTCTCTCTTTTATTATTTATTAGTCTAGCTAGTGGTCTATTTTAATCTTTTCAAAAACCGGCTCCTGGATTCATTAATTTTTTGAAGGGTTTTTTTGTGTCTCCATCTCCTTCAGTTCTGTTCTGATCTTAGTTATTTCTTGTCTCTACTAGCTTTTGAATTTGTTTGCTCTTGCTTCTCTAGTTCTTTTAATTTTGATGTTAGAGTGTTGACTTTAGATCTTTCTCGCTTTCTCCTGTGGCCATTTAGTACTATAAATTTCCCTCTAAACACTGCTTCAGCTGTGTCCCAGAGATTCTGGTACGTTGTGTCTTTGTTCTCATTGGTTTCAAATAACTTATTTATTTCTGCCTTAATTTCGTTATTTACCCAGTAGTCATTCAGGAGCAGATTGTTCAGTTTCCATGTAGTTAGGTAGTTTTCAGTGAGATTCTTAATCCTGAGTTCTAATTTGATTGCACTGTGGTCTGAGAGACTGTTCGTTATGATTTCCAGTTTTTTTTTTTTTTTTTTGCATTTGCTGAGGAGTGTTTTACTTCCAATTATATGGTCAATTTTAGAATAAGTGTGATGTTATGCTGAGAAGAATGAATATGCTATTGATTTGGGATGGAGAGTTCTGTAGATGTCTATTAGGGTCCACTTGGTCCAGAGCTGAGTTCAAGTCTTGAATATCCTTGTTAATTTTCTGTCTTGTTCATCTGTCTAATATTGACAGTGAGGTGTTAAAGTCTCCCACTATTATTGTCTAGGAGTCTAGGTCTCTTTGTAGGTCTTATGAACTTGCTTTATGAATCTGGGTGCACCTTTATTGGGTACATTTATATTTAGGATAGTTAGCTCTTTTTGTTGCACTGATCCCTTTACCATTATGTAATGCCCTTCCTTGTCTTTTTTGATCTTTGCTGGTTTAAAGTCTGTTTCATCAGAGACTAGGATTGCAACCCATGCTTTTTTCTTGCTTTCCATTTGCTTGGTAAATATTCCTCCATCCCTTTGTTTTGAGCCTGTGTGTATTGTGCACATGAAATGGGTCTCCCGAATACAGCACACTGATGGATCTTGACTATCCAATTTGACAGTCTGTGTCTTTCAATTGGGGCATTTAACCCATTTATATTTAAAGTAAATATTGTTATGTGTGAATTTGATTCTGTCATTATGATGCTAGCTGGTTATTTTGCACGTTAGTTCATGTAGTTTCTTCATAGTGTCGGTGGTTTCTACAATTTGGTATGTGTTTTCAGTGGCTGGTACTGGTTTTTCCTTTCCATATTTAGTGCTTCCTTCAGGAGTTCTTATAAGACAGGTCTGGTGATGACAAAATCTCTCAGCATTTGCTTGTCTGTAAAGGATTTTATTTTTTCTTCACTTATGAAGCTTAGTTTGGCTGGATATGAAATTCTGGGTTGAAAATTCTTTTCTCTAAGAATGTTGTATATTGGCTCCCACTCTCTCCTGGCTTGTAGGGTTTCGGTGGAGAGATCCACTGTTAATCTGAAGGGCTTCCCTTTGTGAGTAACCCGACCTTCCTCTGTGGCTGTCCTTAACATTTTTTCCTTCATTCCAAGCTTGGTAGATCTGAAAATTATGTGTCTTGGAGTTGCTCTTTTTGAAGAGTATCTTCATGGTGTTCTCTGCGTTTCTTGAATTTGAATGTTGGCCTGTCTTGCTAGGTTGGGGAAGTTCTCCTGGATATTATCCTGAAGAGCATTTTCCCACTGGGTTCCATTCTCCCCGTCACTTTCAGTACACCAATCAAATGTAGATTCGGTCTTTTGACACAGTCCCATATTTCTTGGAGGCTTTGTTCGTTCATTTTCATTCTTTTTTCTCTAATCTTGTCTTCACACTTTATTTCATTAAGTTGATCTTCAATCTCTGATATCCTTTCTTCTGCTTGATCTGTTCGGCTATTGATACTTGTGTATGCTTCACAAAGTTCTTGTGCTGTGTTTTTCAGCTCCGTCAGGTCATTTATGCTTTTTTTTTTCTAAACTGATTATTCTAGTTAGCAATTCCTCTAACCGTTTTTTCAAAGTTCTTAGCTTCCTTAGGTTCCTTTGGTCTTTGATGATGGTGACCTTCGGATGCGTTTTTGTGTGGACGTCCTTTTTGTTAATGTTGATGCTATTCCTTTCTGTTTGTTGGTTTTCCTTCTAAAAGTCAGTCCTCTCTACTGCAGGTCTGCTAGAGTTTGCTAAAGGTCCACTCCAGACCCTGTTTGCCTGGGTATCACCAGCAGAGGCTATAGAACAGCAAAGATTGCTGCCTGTTCCTTCCTTTGGAAGCTTCATCCCAGAGGGGCACTCACCAAATGCCAGCCAGAGCTCTCCTGCATGAGGTGTCTGTTGACCCCTGCTGGGAAATGTCTCTCAGTCAGGAGATGTGGGGTCAGGGACCCACTTGAGGAGGCAGTCTGTCTCTTAGCAGAGCTTGAGTGCTGTGCTGGAACATCCACTGCTCCCTTCCGAGCTGGCAGGCAGGAACATTTAAGTCTGCTGAAGCTGCACCCCCTCCCCCGGGTGCTTTGTCCCAGGGAGATGGGAGTTTGATCTATAAGCCCCTTAGTGGGGCTGCTGCCTTTCTTTCAGAGATGCCCTGCCCAGAGAGGAGGAATCTAGAGAGGCAGTCTGGCTACAGCAGCTTTGCCAAGCTGTGGTGGGCTCTGTCCAGTTTGAACTTCCAGGTGGCTTTGTTTACACTGTGAGGGGAAAACCACCTACTCAAGCCTCAGTAATGGCTGACGCCCCTCCGCCTGCCATTCTCAGGCATCACAGGTCGACTTCAGACTGCTGTGCTGGCAGTGAGAATTTCAAGCCAGTGGATCTTAGCTTGCTGAGCTCTGTGGGGGTGAGATCCGCTGAGCTAGACCACTTGGCTCTCTGGCTTCAGCCCCCTTTCCAGGGGAGTGAATGGTTCTGTCTCACTGGCATTCCAGGCTCCATGGGGGTATGGAAAAACCTCCTGCAGCTAGTTTGGTGTTTGCCCAAGTGGCTGCCCAGTTTGGTGCTTGAAACGCAGGGCCCTGGTGGTGTAGTCATCCGAGGGAATCACCTGGTCTGTGGGTTGCAAAGATCGTGGGAAAAGCATAGTATCTGGGACAGATAGCACCATTCCTCATGGCACGGTCCCCTCAGGGCTTCCCTTGACTAGGGGTGGAAGTTCCCTGACCCCTTGCGCTTCCCAGGTGAGGCGACTCCCCACCCTGCTTTGGCTTGCCCTCTGTGGGCTGCACCCACTGTCTAACCAGTCCCAGTTAGATTAACCGGGTACCTCAGTTGGAAATGTAGAAATCACCCGCCTTCTGCATTGATCTCGCTGGGAGCTGCAGACCGGAGCTCTTCCTATTCAGCCATCTCACCAGCCACCAGCTTCTTCTCATGAGTTTTCATCTACAAAATTTATTCCTTCTTCATGATGCCTGATCTCAGTGAATGTACCAAGTTAGATACCTAGGATTCATTGCTGATTCCCTCTTCTCGCTCATCTTCCACATGCAATCAGTCTGCAAGATTTGCCTTATGATTTTTTACAACAGAATATCTCTTGAGGCCATCTACTTCTCACTAATTTTACCACCACTGCAGCCCCAGTGCAAGCTAACATAATCTCTCTCTTGTCAGCTTCCACTGTAGAGGCTAGAAAGGCAAAATACTTATTTTCCAGTTTCTCTTGCAGATAGAGGATATTCATGTGATTTATTTCTGACCGTTGAGTTGTTACCAGGGAGTCTTCAGAAAGTTCCTGGAAGATATTTTTTTCCTAATGGAATGCACAGAGATGCTGGCATTGTCCCTTGATATCTTTCAGCCCCTTTGAATGAAGACTTCATGCCCAGAGTTGAAATAGTCGTTCTGTAACCATGAAGGAAAGGCCACTGAAATCCACAGAGATTCTGGCTGCACAGTTTTGAACCACTAAATGAATGGCCATAGCTGCCTATCCCTCATCATACTGTCACGTAAGAACAGCACAATCCCCACTTGTGGAATTCACTGTCTGTTGGGTATTCTGTTCCCTTCAGATATTTTCCTAGTGAGTACACTAGCTTTTCAGTTTTGAAGAAGGTGTTTAAGAGTGCTCTCCATTCCTTGATTTTTCCATTTGTATAATGAGGATAACTTTGTAATGACTGGGCTGATATAATAGTGTGAGATTTAAAGGAGATAATGCCATAAACGTAACAAATATGTAATGGTACTATTTTTTAATTAAAACCTTTGAACTCTTTGGCCTTTGTAGGTCCCAATTAAAGCTATGCATGTGCATTTCATGAAGATGATCACATCACAAACAGCAGATGAAAAAATAGCTTTGTGGCTCCAGTGGCGCAATCGGTTAGCGCGCGGTACTTATAAGAAAAAATAGCTTCCTGTGTTCCCATGAAGACAGGCACTGTGGTTAGTGATAACTTTCACTGAACTGGATTTCAGAACAGCAGTTAGAGATTGACATCATTACCCTTCTGAATCAAGAGGTGACATGACTGACATCACCTTTGAGTTTCCAGCCTCCTGGTGATATTGTTTGTCTGCATCTTATACCACATACCTCAGTCATCTTACTTAGCCCTGCTTCTGGGCATCTGTGAACCATCTGGCCTCTTGACAGATCTGGCATATTTCATGTAGAGATGCTGAATTCCAAAACTGGGCTCCTGAAGGCTGAGCATGAGGAAACAGGTCTTCTAATCAGGTATACTGATTTGGAGAGAAGGCACTGCAAAAGGCAACTACAACCTCAGGCTGAAGATTAGATGACAGGACACCAAGAGTTTCCTTAGTTAAATTTGTGAGGCTTTTCCTGGCATGCCCAGTAAGAGGACATAGGTAGGGGGAGCAAAAAGATAGAAAAGCAAATGCATAAAATTGGCTTGCAGGAAACTGCTGGTTTATCAACAGTTCCAGGAGATAGCTGGCATCACCTCTGCTTTGCCTCCAGCCTTCTGAAATTATTTCTAGCCATGGGTGAGAGGGATTCTTTCTTCCTCCCCTTCACATCATATGCTATATACTGGAAAGCAATCAAGCATGTGGCCAGAGCCAAGAATTGCATCATCAGTGTTTCTGAATAAGATCCAGGCCAGAATGTCCCCTCCTCTGAGTCCTCTTACTGCAGGTCACTAGGAAGAGCCCTCCGTGACTTGAAGGATGAGAAAAAAAAGCTGGAGCCTGTTGTAAGGCTGTCTAGTCCCATTAAAAACAATGTCAAGGGAGAGAAAAAAATCCCGTTTAATATTCTATATATTTCTAAAGAGTCTGGGAAAAAGTGTGGTGAGGGAGGAGCAAAGAAAGGAAAGATATTGCTTTCAAACTTGATAGATCAAGTTCATGGAGTTACATAGGTGAACACATGTCAACAGCATTCTTTCTTATGGAGATGATTATTTATTGAGGTTTGAGTGTGAACCAGTCACTAGTGTAGCTATTTTATGTAGAGCATTTATTTCATTCAATCCTCAAAATAGCCAAGCAAGTTGAATGATAATATTCCCCTTGGACAGAAAGATGTTCCGAGAAGTTATGTAACTTGCTCAAGGTCATGCATGTTATATGCAGCTTCACACAATGGTACCACATTAAGTAATATAATTACTTAACAACGAGAGCAGGTGCAGTTCATCAAATGCCTACTTTGTGCTCTGAACTTTGGAAATATGATCTCAGCCACTCTAAGGGTTAGATATTATCTCCAACTTACCAGTGAAAAAACAGATGCTGAGAGGTTAGGTAATTTGTTAACTAATTTTGGGCAAGATACTTGATGTGTCAGAGCGTCCATTTCCTCAATAATAAAAGGAAGAAAACGGCATTTGCTTTATAGCGTTACATTGTTTTAAAGAACAAAATGAAGGAGGATGAAGAAAAGCAAAATTTCGTTTCTATCCTAAGAGCTTGGGAAAACCAAAGTAGCTTGGGAAATTATCAACACAGTAATGACTGTGCACTTTGTGAATCATTATTACTTATGGTTCTGGCAGAACTCCTCTTTCAGAGACAGCAAAAGGAAAGGCAGGTGGCCCTTGCCCTGAGTCTTGGCCCAGGCAGCCTGGATAATGGGTGCTCAGACATGTGAACTTTTCTGCTGTTGTGCAGGGCAGCCTGGGTGACCTTGCCTCTCCAAAAAGCCATTTCGAATTCTAGGGCAATTCTAAATAAAAAGCATCTTTTCATAGAGTAGTTGAGAGCATGGGTTTGGAAAATCAGACCAATGTAGTTTTATTCCTGGCTCTACCACTTATAAACGGTAGGACTAAGTATTTAATCTGTAAACTAACCCGATAAATCTCTTGCAGGTTTTGATGAGAAAGTGTATATAGCATGCTTAGCATAATGGCTGACTCAGAGTACATATTCAACACATAGCAGTTGTCATTGCTGTTGTAGTTGTTAACCCATATCACGGATGCTCACAGCCAATTTTCCTATGACATGCAGTTAATTTTTTCAGCCCAGGATGCAAATGCCTACTCTCTCTCTTATCTCTTGCATGAACCCTCTCAATTAAAACCACTGAATTCCAGTGTTTGACTTTGACAAAGTGACTCTCATTTCAGCTTCTTTACAGACCACGATTATGAATTTGGACTCATGAGACCAGTATTTCAATTCTGCCATACTACTTTCAACATGGAGAGTCAAGCCTCAGTTCAGAAAAGATCCAAAGGGCATCCCTGATTCCCTCTCACAGGATGATGATGCTTGCTGGTTATGCCAAGCCAGTTATTTTTGGCCCACCATTCTGTTCCTACCCCTCAAGCCAGCGACTTCCTGCATGTCTGTTTTCTCCTTTGCCTTGCATCATTTGAGGGTGAACTCTTGAGATATGAGACAGTTCTCTTATTTTAGTAAGAATGTGTATCCTGTCTCTGATTTAGGAGCAAGTGAGTCAGGAACATGAGCAAGAGGGGAAGATAGGTGCCCTAAAATATCTAGATCCCACAATCCTGCAGGAACAGACACAATGCTTTCTTTCTTTTTAATTTTATTAATTAAATATTTAAAAATAAAAATAAAATATACTAATCTTTAATGAATTCAATTGCCATCCCATTAAATGGGGAAATAAAAGTTTTTTCTTTGTACTTGGTGTTTATTCACTCTCTGTCACTTTGGCTTTTTTACCTCCATTAACCATTCTGAGTAGTTTTTTGTGCAGCCTTCTAAAACTTTTCTAAGCATATACAACTATATGCCTGCTTATTTCAACTTCAACAATGCTGAGAAAAAAGATTTATTAATAGATAATCTTTATATATATTTTTATCTATCTATCTATCTATCTATCTATCTATCTATCTATCTATGCAAAAGTAACTGCAGCCTAAATCCTTGAAATTGATTTTTTCAGCCAAAGGGAATGTACATTTTAAATATGGAATAGATAGAAATGCCAAATTTCTCTTGGGAAAGATTATAGATTCGCACTATCACTAAACAAGAGTGATTGTTTTCTTATACTATTGCCACAATGGCATTATTAAACTACTAAATTTTGGTAATCTTTATGAACATGGGAGGCTTGACTACATAGGAGGACAATACTAATGGAAAGTTAATGCTAAAATAAGAGAATTAAGTACATATTAGCTCAACTAGGAGAACTAACATTAGGGTGAGTTGTTACTCTTTCCCTTAATTTACCCTTCTAATAAAATGCTAATTTTTCAAGTTAATTTCTTACCTACCTCATGGGAAAATTAATTGATTAATACAGTTTTTCAAGGAAGGAGAATGCTCAGAAATGATGAGCAATAAAAGGATTCAATCTGGCTCCACGTCTCCAAAACAGAATTTTATTAGAGTCTGATAGAAAGGTGGGGCCATATCATTTAGGATTAATTTGGAGACAGTCTTGTCGGCTTGAAGCAATTCTTGTGGAAACCAGTGAAAAAGGCCACCAAGAGTCCCTCAGCACTTGCAAACACTAGAGGGCCATGGGGGAATGCAGCCACCCGCAGCCCCAACAGAATGACCTGTGTGACAATGGGGACTGACAATCTGTGGATCCACTATTCTAGAAAAAACACAGGGGAAATCTGTCTGAAAGTCGTGAAAACATGTGTCCCTTCTGAATCATCCATTAACAGACTCTATGTTGGCTCCACTAACTGGTTTGTGTCTACCTTTCCCATCTTACTACATGCTACTCTCTCCAAGTTCTTCAAGGTTTTAAATTCAGTGCTTTCACAGTTCAGCTTGGTCTCTTGTACTCCTACTACTCACAGTGAAAGGAACATGGCCTGGGTGGCACTGGTTAAGCAGAATTGGGCACACACAAGGCAGATATGAACTTAACTCATAGTTTGAAGCCAAGCTCAGCTGACCTATGGCCTGAAGCAGAACTGGTCCTTGCAAAGCTAGAACTGACCAGCAGACCCATGCACAAATACACACAAAAGGCTTATTGTAGCAAGCTACAGATAAGAGAGGGAACAAAATCTCTGAACTGGGAATAAACTTGGAATGTCCCAGAAACAGAAATAAAGCCATTCTGATGGGAACAGAGTGAGCAAAAGGGGTAGGATTAGAAGTAATGAAGAGAGGGGCCAAATCATATAGTCTCTTGTGGGTCAAGAATTTTCTTTTAAATTTAATTTCTCGAATTGTAGCAAGAACATTTAGCATGAGATCTACTCTCTTAAATTTTAAAAATGCAACACAGCATTGTTAACTATCGTCACAATGTTGTACATCAGACCTCTAGAATCCCCTTGGTAACTCCACATTTTCTCTCCTTCCAACCCCTAGAAATCACCATTCTCTTTTCCATTTCTATGAGTTTGACTTTTTAGATATTTCATGTAAATGGAATCATACAGTATTTGTCCTTCTGTGACTGGCTTATTTTGCGTAGCATAGTATTCTCAAGGTTCATCCGTATTGTCACATATTGCAGGATTTTCTTTTTAAGGCTGAATAATATTCCATTGGATGTATATACCACATTTTCTTTATCCTTTATTCTGTTGATGTGAATTTATGCTTTTTCCACATCTTGGCTATTGTGAATAATGCAACAGTGAACATGGGAATGCAAATATCTCTCTGAGATCCTGATTTCAGTTTTTTTGGATAAACATCCAGGAGTGGTATTGCTGGGTCACGTGGTAGTTCTTGCATTTTATTCCAAGTATGAGGATTTCGAGCTGGAGAGTCATATGATCTGATTTATGTTTTGAAAAGATCAAAATGTTGAGAACAAAATCATAGGTTGTCAAGAACAAAAAAGCAGGAAGATCAGATAAGAGGTTATTATAGCAATCAAGAAAAAGAAGTTCAGGGCTACCATGTATAGTTATTTGGGATTTGTGCTGCTGAGAGTGTCCAGAAAAGTGGGAAAATGAGAGCTGCAGTTCAACTCAGACGTTCCCTGTTGTGAATTTTGTCACAAGGCCATAGCTACTCGGAGGGAGTGTATTATTCTAATTTGTAAGAAACCACCATATGGACTAGTGGTGGCCTCGGCATTGATGATGGCTTGTACTTGGATGGTAGTAAATGTGTTTTTTCTCTTTCCTGACTATTGGATGAATAGTATTGATCAGAATGGAAATCTATTGAATCAGAGAAGAAAATGTATAAGATTAAGTATACATATATACAGTATGTATAGAGCTAGTGTGCTTGCAAAGGTATACTTCTGCAGTCATGTATGCTTGGAAACATTCTGTATGCTGTGTTATTGAATGAGAATATATCAGATTAGTGGATTATGGAGAATAGGATGCGCTTGCTTGAGTATATGAAGACAGAGGTCAGTTAGAGCCAGAGAGTCTGCAGAGTATTTATAGTCCTGTGTCCAAAATGTGAAGTGAACAAGAACATATTGGTGCTCAACCATTTGGAGAAAGTCTGTGCGGTTCTCAGCTGGGTAGGCACCACTCCCAGGAAACTAGGTTACAGGGACCTACTAGGTAACAATATAATTAGACAAGCTGTATGCAAATTAAGTAGACAATAATCAGGAGTAGAATGAAGTATGCATGAAGAGAGCCGCCTTTTCTTTGAGGGAAAATCTAAATGGAATTTTGAAAAGGTGATTAGAAGACAACAAATGAGATCAGATGAGGAAGGGTTCAGTTACTAAATAAAAGGGAGGTACTTAGCTGATGACTTCAGGTAATTATCCTGAAGGATATTTACCTTGAGGTAATATCCCCAAGGTATTGAGCCCACGTTGCCTCACCTGTTCTGCCTGTTGTCATCTGTGCACTGAAAGAAATTTCAAGGAAAACAACAGGATCTAGAGCATGAAAGACAAAATGCTTCTACAAAATGTTATGTGTATCACTTCTCAGCCTTTTGGCCAAGATCAAAAGAAAATGTTATGTGCTCTGTTTGGAGTTAAGGAAATTAGTAACTTCTCTGTATTAAGCATTTACTATGGGCCAGTTACTCTAATAGAAGTCCTTTATGTGCCTTATCTACTTCAATCTTCATATCCACCTCTGGAATACATTCATTTTACAGATGTAAAAACTGTGGTTTGATGAGGTTAAGTTGATCCAGCCCAAGGTCACAGCCAGGCACTGCTCTGTGAGCTTGTGCTGTTCCATGGTCATGTGCTGCTGCTCAGAGATTCTTGGTTGCTCACCAGTCTGAGTGGCAGACTTATAGTCTAGCAGTTTAAAGTGTTGCTTCTGAGGTCAACCTGGCTGAATTTTAATTCTGACTCCAGCACGTGGGCAAATTGGGCAAGCCTCTTTGAGCCTCAGTTTCTTCATTTTAAATATGGGAATAACAACTTACTACAGAGCCTGGTCCAGTGTAAATGGAAGGATTTTTTTTCTTATTTTTCACGATGTGCTGTGAGGCTCCCAGTTCCTTCCTTAGAAACATCAAATCGCTTTCCAGAGACTTTGAATTCAAGATAGAGGGTAAACCTATGTCATGTTTCCCAAAGTAGCACAAATGTTTCATGATCAAATGAGTTTAGAAAACAACTCGTACAGAATCCCAATGTAAACCAGCATGTTAAAAGCTGCAAAGTCCTGTACTAAAGAACTGTTGTTTAGATAATGATTTCCTAAATTAATTTGATCATAGAAACAATTAATATGGTGATTCAATGCACAGGACCAGCAAACTCCTGGGGTCACACAGTAGCCCACTGTGCTTCTATCTTCATCAAGCCTCTTAATCGCTCTATACCTTAGTTTTCTCACCTGTAAAATGAAAATAACAATAGTGCTTTTTTCATAGGACAGTTTGGAGGATGAAATGCATAGAAAATGACTGATATCTAGTAGGAGTTTAATAAATGTGAGCTCATATTATCGTGACTATTGTTTTAAATGTCTGAACACTGATATCATGTTATGTATATTTTTCTGTGGTCCAAATGTTTGTTTTTCTCTTAATTTTATCACCATTGTTTTAGTGTGTACTCTTTTACTCTATGTGGCTTTAAACTGTGGAATTAAGTGGATGAGGTGTGGAGACATGGGGTAGGAAATAGAGTCTTTCAGTTGCTCAGAGGATTAGAATACTCATGAACTTCGCAAAGTAGACAGAACCACAGCGATGAAATAGTTATGATCACTCCTAATGGAGCTTTCAGACCCTAGGGGATGGGAAAGTTGGGTTCTGTGGTACGTCTTCTGACAAGGGCCCTGCTATCACTAATCTCCCAGCTTTGACGACCCCTGGCCTCCACCCCCTGTGAATCCTCTCCCAGCTATCCACTCCATTACTTCTAAAAGCTACTGCCAGAGGCAAGGAAATTAAATCTCATTTTTAAAAAGTGTGTGATGTTTGAGTCATAGCTGCCCTTCTTTCAGTGAAAGATCAAAATGGGTTTTGGGATCCTAGTAGTCAGCCTGTCTTTCAGATAGCCCTCATTTATTTGAAGTCCTTATTAGTGATATCTATACAGACATAGCAGAAAAAAATAAAAATTCTGGGGATCAAGAGCTAGGAAATCATTAATTTGCTTTCTTGCATAACTATTGGGCAGCATAGCCATGGCTACTGGAGGCCTGTAATTAATTAATTAATGTGCTAATTAATTCATTATATGCATATCGAGTGGTTGCTATGTATCGGGTACTGCGCTAAGCTCCGAGGGCAAGAGAGATAAATGAGATGTGGTCTCTGCCTTCAAAGATCTCAACATTCAGTTGGGAAGAAAATGCGTGTATACAAATAATTTTAATTCAAAGTAATTTTCCATATGAGTAATGCATATGTGGCAGACAAAATTTATTAACCTGGCCATAGTTATAACACCTCCTCCCCTTTCATATAGCTTCTGTTATCTCTAGCTTAATTTCTGTCCTTTCATCTTGATACAGTTTGGATCTGTGTTCCCACTCAAATCTCATGTTCAATTGTAATCCCTAGTGTTGCAGGTGGGGCCTGGTAGAAGGTGATTAGATTATGAGGGTGGTTTATTGTGAATGGGTTAGCACAGTTCCCTCAGTGCTGTTCTCATGATAGTGAGTGAGTTCTCATGAGATCCGGTTGTTCAAAAGTAGGTAGCACCTCTCCTCTCTCTTTCTTCCTCCTGCTCTAGCCATATGAAGTGCCATTTCCCCTTTGTCTTCCACTATGATTGTATGTTCCCTGAGGCCTCCCCAGATGCAGATGCCATTATGCTTCTTGTAGAGCCTGCAGAACTGTGAGCCAATTAAACCTCCTTTCTTTATAAATTACTCAGTCTCAGGTATAGCAGTGTGAGGAATGCACTAATAAACATCCCCTGGAAAGTTGGCCTCTGCTAGACAGTTTCTGGGGGTGTGTGTGAGAGAGAAAGAAAGAGAGAGTGAGAGAGATTAATACAGACACAGAATCAGCAATATATAGAGGACAGAAGGAATATTTTTCCAAAGTAGCATCACTCTGGGGCTGAACCAGATTCATGGCCTTCAGAGGGTTATGGATATGGATCTCATGGGAGTTCAGAAGAGGCAGAGAGAGCTGCTCCAACAGGGATGGCCAAGGGAAAAGTCACAGAGGTGACACTTATGAATTAGGTCTATATTAGTCTGTTTTCATGCTGCTGTTACATACCTGAGACTGGGTAATTTATAAAGAAAAAGAGGTTTAATGGATTCACTGTTCCCATGGCTGGGAGGACTCACAATCATGGTGGAAGGCAAAAGGTATTTCATACTTGGTGGCAGCAAGAGAGAATGAGAACCAAGTGAAATGGGATTCCCCTTATAAAGCCATCAACTCTCATGAGACTTATTCACACCACAAGAACAGAATGGGGGAAACTGTCCACATGATTCAATTACCTCCCACCGGGTCTCTCCCATAACACATAAGAATTATGGGAGCTACAATTCAAGATGGGATTTGGGTGGGGACACAGTCAAACCATATCAAGCCCCTACAGAATAGACAGATTTTGATATACAGTAAAAGAGTTAGTAGAGGTGTTGTGTTCTGGGTAAGGGTCACCTTTTAAATCAGGTAGCAGAGTGAAACTATTGTCTTTAGGACATACTGTTGCAAGTAGTCTGGGTTTTATAGGGCAGTAATGAAATAAGACCGGAAAAGCTAGTTGAGGTCAGAATTCAGTGAACCAGATCTTAACACAACATTGATTTTTGTCACAATATTTCCTTCTTCAATTGAATTGATGGTGGGCTGGCCTGGACTATGAGTTTGGCTTTCTATATTGTGAGAAAGAGGCATGCCCAGATTAAGGGGAATTACCTTTCTGTCACCATAATTGGGCCTGTTGGAAGGGTAATTTCGGGAAGCCGCTTTGCACTGCAGCTTCTAGGAGGCGAGGTCCTCCCTCTGCTTGCAGTTATAAACTCATCAGTCAGGCACATGATCTATGTTTGGCCACCCGGAGCATTGTAACTTGAGCAAATGACCCAAGGACAAGAGGGAATGTTAAAGATGATTTATTGCAGCAGCAGTGGTGGTGGCATCAGCAGCAGCAGTGAAATTAGTATCGCCTGATAGCTGTCCTAGCTACAAGGCAGTTGTCATCCTTCTTGGACTCTAAACTTAACACAATCCATGCTTCTTTTGATGCCTCGTGCCCAAGCTACTCTTCCCTCTCTTTCCTACACTGGTAATTTTCCATCACATCATACTTATCTTAAATTAACCAAAATCAATTTCTGTTACTTGCAACCAAAAACTGACCCTTGGGCCAAAAGCTCTCCATCATTCTGTGGGCTGATGAATTTCAGCTCAGATGTTTTTTTCAGGAGAAAGCCCTTTCTTACAGAGCTCAGAAAGTTGACTAGGCCTGAGACAATGTGTTAGTCCATTCTCACACTGCTGTAAAGAAATACTTGAAACTGGGTGATAAAGAGGCTTAATTGGCTCACTGTTCTGCAGGCTATACAGGCTTCTGCTTCTGGGGAGGCCTCAGGAAACTTACAATCATGGTGGAAGGCAAAGGCAAAGGAGGCACTTCTTACATGGCCAGAGAAGAAGGAAGAGAGTGAAGAGGGAGGTGCTACACATTTTTAAAAAAACAGGTCTAATGAGAATACACTCACTATCGTGAGAATAGCAAGGAGAAATTCATCCCCATGATCCAATCACCTCCCACCAGGCCCCTCCTCCAACACTGGGGATTATAATTCCATATGAGATTTTGGCAGGGTTACAGATCCAGACCATATCAGACAGTTCTACATTTTGCAGCTATGTTTCCACCTTGAGACACAACTTCTCCAAGAGCAAGGGCAGAATAATTGCCGGACTTTTCCAAACATCACACTGGAAAGCACCAGGAGGTTAAATGACTAGCCCAAAGCACTGAATCTGACAGTTCTTAATCCAAGATTAAAGTCGAGTGTGCGGTTTACAGGTAGGTGTGCACAAAGTTCAGCTTCTGGAATTTCACATTTGTTTGTGGAGTAACAGCACAAAGCTTTTGTTTATATGACTTTAAAAGAATTAATCTCATTCATTCTGAAGAAAGTGGCAGGGGAGTTGATTGGAATCTTTCTCTGCTGTCCTTTCATTTCGGGGTCAGGAGTTTACATAAGCTCCCTTTAGCAGCTTTATTTTTCCGAGAACACAGAAGGTACCTGATGATCCCTTACATCTGTCACAAATTCTTCTATTGCTGGGCAGAGTAACTACAGCTTCCCTCAGGCCCTGCAGACCTCAGTACACAGAAAGGAAATGCTAATAAAACCTCTCTCCTTTGACTTCTCTGGCGTAGGTGCCTGACCTCTGGCTCCAGGCCTCACCCCACCCCATCCTGATCAAAGTCATGTCAGTTGTCTTTGGAGCACACTGAGAATTTCTTTCTCTTATCTTAAACTAGTATTTATCCATTTTTACTTCCTCATGTTGAAAGAATCATATTCATCGTCAAAATTTGAGAACTTCAGAAAAGCATAGAGAGGAAAATCACTAAGAGTTCTACAACTTAGAAATAACCATTTGTGATATCCTTCTAGTCTTTTTTTTCCTGCATACACAGAAATAAACATGCAGATATATAACTATATAATATACTTTTAACATTTAATTTTTTTTGAGACATGGAGTCTCACTCTGTTGTCTAGGCTGGAGTGCAGTAGCATGATCATAGGTCACTGTAACCTCCACCTCCTGGGCTCAAGCGATCCTTCCACCTTAGCCTCCCAAGTAGCTAGAACTACAGGGTAACACCACCATACCTGGCTAAATTTTTAGCTTTTTCTAGTGATAGAGTCTTGCTATGTTGCCCAGGCTGGTCTCGAACTCCTGGTCTCTATATAATATACTTTAAGAGATATTTTCGTTAGAATTCTATTTATATTTTGTCTTTTTTTCCTCAGTAGTATATCATGAATATTATTTCATGATTTTCAATAATGGTTTGTATTTTTTTCTTATTTTTGTTTTTTTAAGAGACAAGTTCTCAGGCTGGGTGCGGTGGCTCATACCTGTAATCTCAGCACTTTGGGAGGCCGATCACTTGAAGTCAGGAGTTTGAGACGAGCCTGGCCAACATGGTGAAACCTTGTCTCTCATAAAAATACAAAACAAAACAAAACAAAGCCATAGCTGGGCATGGTGGTGCGTGCCTCTAGTCCCAGCTACTCAGGAGGCTGAGGCAGGAGAATCACTTGAACCCAGGAGGCGGAGGTTGCAGTGAGCTGAGATCACGCCACTGCACTCCAGCCTAGGCAACAGAGCGAGACTCTGTCTCAAGCAAAACAAAGCAAAACAAAACAAACAAACAAACAAATAGAGGGAGAGAGAGAGAAACAGGTTCTCACTGCATTGCCCAAACTGGATTCAAACTCCTGGAATCAAGTGATCCTTTCACTGCAGCCTCCAGAGTTGTTGGGACTACAGATGCACGCCATCATGCTTGACTGTGTAGAAGTTTAATCATTTGGTTATATAATAATTCTGTTAATATATATCATATTTTTAAGTATTTAGGTTGCCATTTCTTGCTATACAAATAATATTGACCTTCCTTGATTCTATTTTCTTTACATAAATTCTTAGAAGTAGAATTGCTGGGTTCCTAAGATTTAGCTTCCTAATTTAGTTTTTTTTTTTTTGACCTTGTTTTAAATTATTTTATAGTTTAACAGGGAACCCAAGATGGAGATGGGTGGTATAAGAAAGTTTCTCTCTCTAGAGAATGCATGGTTGGATTATGAAGAGCTGAATAAAACTCAGGGTCTTAGAGAGTTATCAGTGGTGCCCACAGAGGGAGGCTTTTGAATCCTAATTTAACCTAACAGTGGATTGAGAATATTAGTGAAGGGCAAGTGTTGACAAACAGGAGCACAGGATCTAAGGCTAAGGCCAAAACTTTTAGAAACAGGGGACTTCCATAGATGCTTTGTGGGAAAGTTACAACAATCCTCAATTCTTTGACAACAGTAATAACCCTCTTGATCTATGCCCAGCTGTCCAAAGCTTCCATCCAGATGTGCACTCCAGCATTAGGTTCACTTGCTAACCTTTTTCTCATTAACTGCACAGTCTCTGCATGTAAATAAACCTCAAAATGTTTTAGACATCTGTTGTTCCAGTGGCTCCTGGGATTGGAAACATGGAAATCCCCGAAACTACTTGAGTGAGCACAGGTAACTTTATGGCCATGTGGATCAGTGGCCATTAGAAATTTCCACTTACTTGTCTAATGGCTAGTATGTAGGCATTTCTACTTACCTGGAACCCTGAAAACAATAACACTCCTAAGTTACTGCTGAAAAATACTGTAAACATTTTGATCATTATTCCGCCTGTAATATCTTAGTAGAAATTTCCCCAGAGACAAAGTTTTAAATGCAAGAAGTTTATTGGAAGGCACAAAGGAAGTGGGTAGTTAAGGGGGAAGTGATACAGAAAAGGGAAGAGATGATTAATAAAGACTATATTGTTAGTACAATAGCACAATGGATGACTGAAATGGAATCCCCTGGGAAATCTCTAAAATATAATGCAAAACACAAGCCTTCAAATTATTTTAGATTGAGCTGGGTATAGTGGCTCATGCCTGTAATCCCAGAGTTTTGGGAGGTTGAGGTGGGAGGATCACTTGAGGCCAAGAATTTGAGGTTACAGTTAGCCATGGTCACACCACTGTACTCCAGCTCAGGCAACAGAGCGAGGCCCCAGCTATAAAAAAATGAACAAAACCAAATTATTGGGTCTGTTATGAAAAGCAGACACCAAGATAGGCCAACACCTATGAAGGATCAAGGGGGAGTGAACTGGAGTAGGAAGAAAGAACTTTCAGACCACAAGGTAGGTTTGGCACTTGTGAAAGGAGAGAGAAAGGAAGGAGAAACCTCAGGCCATAGCACAGTTCAGAGAAAATCTCAGCTAGACCAATGGAGAGTCTTCAAGCAAGAGTAGGCTATTCAGGAAGGATGATTGGTGGTCACAAGTGGAGCCTTGACCATGCCCAATCATTGGCTGGGTGCAGTCCAGGCAAAGCTTGTCCTTGACTGGCAACATGTTTTTCCTCCTAACTTGCTGGCCAATCCCTCTTGGTTCCTTTTGCAGGTTTATCTTTTACTTTCAGATCTCCAATTATTGGATTTCCCACATTATCTCTTTTTTTCTATACATACTTACCTCCTAAGTTTCCTACTAGTGTCGTAGCTTTAAATGTTATGTATATATTTGTGACCTACAAGTTTATATCTCTTGTCCAGACTTTGCCTCTGAGCTCTTCAGCCACTTCTGCTCATCAGTTCAGATATCTAACTGCCTATTAAATGTCTAGTGGGCACCTCAAATTTAACAAGTCTGAAATAGAGCCCAAACACGAGTCAAATTGGTATATTGTCCTTATTTATGTTTTTAATTGTCTTTCTTCTCTATATACATGTAAGCTCCTATAAAAACATAAAGATAGATTTTTGTCTGTCTTTTTTTTCATGCTTTTAATTTCTAAGAATAGTACATAGTATTACTATAGTATATAACAAAGAATATTTCTCAGCCCTTGAGACAGACAAACTTTTGTGAGATTGACCAGTATCTGAGCTAAAGCTGTGAAGGAACTTAGCATTATGTAAAGGGCACATGGTAGTGGAACACCTGACTCATTCTCTGGTGACTCACACTCTGAGCAAAGCTAATGGACACAGACAATTTTTATTCAATGAGGTAGAGCAAAGAACTGGTGCAAAACCCAGGGGAAGTGAAGAGTTTAGAGCTTTAAAGAACATGTACTACCTTAAAAGAGATAATTAACCTATCATCCCAGCAAAGTCTAATGAGCACAGTTAAATCTAGCAATATTAATGCATTAAGATAAATGCTTTACATAAATCATCATATATAATCTTCACAACAGTTATATGAAAGACATGCTAACATTATCCTGTTTTCTAGCTGAGGAAATGGGGGCTGTGAGAATTTCTAAAGAATCTTTTAAGATGTAAGTGAAAATCTAGGAGACTAATATGAAACATTTTTAAATTCTGAAAGTCAGGCTGGGTGTATTCATGATGGAATTGTTTCCTTGAGGGAAGCCAAAAAGAAAAGGGGTTTAGCACTTAGGTTATTTAACGCTGAGATGAGACCAAGTTAGAGATGTCAGTCTTGGAACAATTTTGTGTTGGAAGAAAGCTTGGATGGACTAAATGCAAAATTCAGTTGCCTTTTGCCTAAATGATTTCATCCAAAAATAGTTCTAGCAGATTCTGCTGATGCTCAATTCGTACTGTGTTATATCCCTGCATCATTCTCTTGCGTACCAGCCTGATCTTCAATGTCTAGCCTGCCAGAAGAGGCAGGGGCAGAGTGCCTGATAATGATGATGCTGAGAGACTTTGTCCATAAGTGTAGAGAGGCCAGGTTAGTTGAGAAGTGAGAAATGACTACTGGATTGAGCAACATGGCTTTGGTAGCATGGTGGAGGCAAAAATTTGATTGAAATGAGTTAAGGAGCTAGTGGGAGGAAGGAAACAAGAAACAGTGAACATAAACCACTTCTATGAATTATTTGATGGCTGCCATCACCACTTAAAAAAATACAAACAGCTTACATCACATCTTTTTCTACTGCTGAAGACATATTGTCATCGACACACTTAACATATAAGAATATCAGAGAGGAACAGCAGCAAGACATCTGAATTAGGAATCGTAAAACTTGCATTTTAGGCTGAGCTTAAAATGTGACTAGATTTTTGGCCCTAAGCAAGTTACCTCCCATTTTCTCATTCTCTTATCTATTCAATGAGATTTGTAACTTTAGATTTCATTATTTCCCCAAGGAAATTAATTTGAATTATCTCAAGTAAGATCTAATATTCTTTTCTTCTCATGGTACATAATACATATTCATTTGTTGCCAATATCTTTAATAAGAATATATACTTAAAATGTTCTATTCTCTCTCTTTTAGTTTTTCTTAACCTGTTACAAGATCTTTTCTTTAATGACCTCTAGAGACTTGATGAGCGAACTCCCTTGTTACTTGGATATGATATGTCAGTTACTATTAAATGTGTGATCTTGTCAAGATTTGCATCTATAGGATGAATTTTCATTTAAGATACCATTAACTAACTATGACATAAATGTTGACCTTAAAATTGAAACATTTTATTAATCCTATATTGTTTTCAGTTAGAAAATTGTCCAACATATGGAAAATATTTCAAAGAACACTTTTTTCAAGACTGAATACTGATTTGTGCCTATTTTCACACTTGTTTAGTGTGCACAGTTATTTGACACTTTGGTCAAAGTTATATTTATATTTAAATGAACTACTTTTTCAGCGTAGCACAGAATAAAGTTTGGTGGTCATAGTCTTTGGATTAGGAAAATCTGATTTTCAATCTTTGTTCTGCCATCTGCTAATGTTAGGACATTTTGTTAGTTAATAGATATCTCAAAGCCTCATTTTCCTTTTCTGTAAAATAAGAGACCCTGAGCTTTGTGAAGTACAAATGAGATATGCTTGTAAAATGTTATGTACAGTGTGTGAAACTAAGTAAATGTTCAGGAATCTATTATCACTGTGAACAAGCAACTTACAAAGTTTTAAAAGAATTAAAAAATGTTATGATATGGTGCCTAGTCTCAAGGAATTTATACTCCAACAAAAGCATCTGACATACAGTTTAAGTGCAAGGAAATTCTTAAGAGTCATTTAGAAATATAAAAGCTAAGAACTGTGGGAGTACAAAAGAAGAAATACTTCCAACTTGGGATATTAGGAAAAGCTTCATCATGGATATGATATTCTAGGAAGCAGTCAAGATTCTGTCTGGTGGGGAAGGAAAAGGAAAAGAGGAAGTGGAGAAGGTGGATAAGGGAAGAAAAAGATAGACTTTCAGGTAGAGAGAGCAGGTAGAGTAGCTGAGCAAGGAGGGATGACTCATTCGCACAGCTGGAGCAGAGTGATGGGTGCAGAGAATTGGGAGGTGAGAGCTGACAGGTGAATTGGGGGTAGAGGTAGGAAGACCATGTAAGATTTTAAAGCCATGCTACAGTGTTTATCATAAGCAATGGTGGAAGCACTATTTTAGACAAGAGAACCACTCAATCAGGACACTGAAGCGACAGATCAGAGGTTGCAGGGAAACCTGAAAATCACGTTTGGCTGGCAGTCTGTGAAAGCCATTCAGATGAGCAAAGTGAAAAAACTGGATGGGGTCTTTGGAGATAAAGGAAGGACAGAAATAGAGATTTGTTTTAGAGCTGGGCCTGAAATGATCTGATGATCATCTGGACATAGGCAGTGAGGGAGAAGGAAGTATTAAAGCTGACTTCAGGGACAACCTGGGAGCAAGATGGTGGAGGAGAACTCTCCAGTGCTTATCCCACCATAGAAATATCAATTTGAACAACTACCCACATATGAAAATACCTTCACAGGAGCTATGGAAACGTGGCTGTAGCCCAGTGAAAGGCACATTGAAGAGGGTAGGAAGAACAATTTTATATTACCCAAGACACCCCTCCCCAACCCTAGGCAGCACAATGACTGAGAGAGATACCATCAGCTTGGGGCAAAGAGAGGGAAGTGAGCACAGGACATCGACTTTTACTCCAACACTGGGCTTACCACCCAGCACCAGGCAGATCCCCACAGTCCAAGACCAGTATCCATGGATTGAGCCTCTAGACTGACCGTGGTGCTGGGTGGGACCACATAGCCCTAGGCTTGGCCTTGTGTGGTGGACTCAATCTCTGGTCTGCACTACTTCTGGGCTAACATCAGCAGCCCTGGGTTCTGGACAGCCCTTAGCTATAGGCAGCCCTCAAGCAGCCCAGACTTCTGAACCCTATCTCACACTAAATTCAGAAATCGACTCAAAATGGATTAAAGACCTAAATGTAAGACTCAAAACTGGACCGGGTGCAGTGGCTCACTCCTGTAATCCCAGCACTTTGGGAGCCTGAGGTGGGTGGATCACGAGGTCAGGAGATCGAGACCATCCTGGCTAACACCGTGAAACCCCATCTCTACGAAAAATACGAAAAATCAGCTGGGCGTGGTGGTGGGCACCTGTAGTCCCAGCTACTTGGGAGGCTGAGGCAGGAGAATGGCGTGAATCCAGGGGGCAGAACTTGCAGTGAGCCGAAACCATACCACTGCACTCCAACCTGGGCGACAGAGCAAGACTCCATTTCAAAAAAAAAAAGGCTCAAAACTGTGAAATCTTAGAAGAAAACATAATGAAAAAGCTCCACGATGTTGACCTAGGCAATGAATTTTTGAATATAACCTCAAAAGCACAGGTAATAAAGACAAAAATAGACAAATGGGATTATGTCATACTAAAAAGATTCTATAAAACAAAAGAAACAACCAACATAATGAAGAGATAACCTAGAGAATGGAGAAAATATTTGCAAACTATACATCTGATAAGGGGTCAATATCTAAAATATATAAGTAACTTATTAGTAAGAAAACAAAATGACTTGATTAAAAAATTTGCAAAGGACCTGAATAGCTATTTTGCAAAAGAAGACATAGAAATGGCCAACAGATATATGAAAAAATTCTCAACATGACTAATCATCAGGGAATTGCAAATCAAAACCATAATGAGATACCACCTCACATCTTTTATCAAAGGGACAAAAGATAACAAGTGTTGGAGAGAATGTGGAGAAAAGGCAACCCTTGCACACTGTTGGTGGCAATATGAATTAGTCCAGTCATTATAGAAATAGTATGGCGGTTTCTCAAAAAATTAAAAATAGAACTACTCTAAGATCCAGCAGTTCCACTACTGGGATCCAAAGGAAGTGAAATCAGTATGTCAAATGATATCTGCACTCCCACGTTCATTGCAGCACCATTCACAATAGCCAAACATGGAATCAACCTGAGGGTCCATCAGCAAATGAATGGATAAAGGAATGTGGTGTATTTTCAAAATGGAGTACTATTCAGCCTTAAAAAGAAGGAAAGCCTGTCATTGCGACAACATGGATGAAACTGGAGAACATTACATTAAGTGAAATAAGCCAAACACAGAAAGACAAATACCGCATCTCATTATATGAGAATCCAAAAAAGTTGATCTTGTAGAAGTAGGAGGTAGAATAGTAGTTACCAGGGATGTTGGGGGGTTACAGAGATATTTGTCAAATGATACAAAATTTCAGTTAGATAGAAGAAATATGTTTAAGAGATCTATTGTACAATATGATAATTGTAGTTAATAATATATTGTATATATTATACCCTTGAAAAGCACTAAGAAAGTGTATGTTAACAGTTACCAGAAAAATGATAACTCTGTAAGTTAATGCATATGTTAATCAGCTAGATTTAGTCATTCTGCAATGTGTATATACTTCAAAATATTTGTATACAGTAAATGCAATTTTATCTGTCAATTAAAACATATACATTAAGGGAAAAAAGGGGCAGAGCCTTTGGGAAGTGATTAGTCATGAAGGCAGAGCCCTCCTGATTGGGATTAGAGCCCTGACATAAGAAGATATAAGAGGCCCACGGGAGCTCCTTGGCCCTTCCACCATATGAGAGTAGAGACAGAACACGCCATCTGTGAGAAAGCATACCCTTACCAGGTAGGCATCAAATCTTTTTGCACCTTGATCTCAGACTTCCCAGCCTCCAGAACTATAAGAAATAAATTCTTGTTTTTAATATGTTAAGAAATATTTTAAAAATAAAATATTGACAATTTATTGTGCATGGTTTCTTTGGTTATACACTCATTTTAACCTAAATCTTATCAGTTTAATAAATAAAATTGTAATTGTTAAAAAAAAGTTGTCAGCAAGATTTCAAAATGTAGGAGATACAGAAGAAGTTTTGAAGACAGTTGTTGGTAGGAGCAGAAAAATCTCATGCCTATAAGGACCAGGCAAGAAAGGGGAATGAATGAAGTAGGCTAGATTAGGGGTTTGATACGGAGGGGTTGGGACTGTGGAAACTGTCCTGTATACCAAAGGAAGCATCTATTCAGCTTTAGTTAGTCATTGTCATGGAGAATTCATGTCAAATAGTACCAGATCTTTCTGTTTTCAAGAGAAACTGAATTTTCAGAATTTAAAGCAATTTATCCTATTTTATTTCCTTTAGATTTAATTATTTTTAAACACTGTATAGGTGAAACAGCACAAGAGATGAGAATTTAAAACTTATAATAAATTTATAATTTTGTTATAATTGCCTGATATTTTCACCTATACATTTGCTTAAAGTACTGTTTATGTTTCCATTTAGCATTTACACGAATTTTTTCAACTGCCTTAGAATGGATATGATTCATACTTAACTGATTGCTGTTACTACATATTCCAAGTAAGTGGTTCTTTTCTTCTTTTCCTTTTGTGCTCTTTTCCTCAATAGTTTCTTCTACAACATATATTAGTTTCAAGCAAGTTTGAGAAGAAGTAATCAATACATCCATAATATAAATTCTAAAATAAGCAGATGAGGTTGTAGACAGGGGAATATGTGTGTGCACAGGTGTGTTTGTGTGTTTTGTTTAGTTTCAGGTACAAGAGAAAGTGTGGACAAAGCATTTTTAAGTAGACTGAGCTTCTGGGACTTAAAATGCAAGAGTACAAAAAAGGAAATTTTAAAAAGTCTAGGTAAGAGCAGAGAGAAAGAAATAAGATCCAGGTAAAAGAACTTTTAAATGAATATTGACAAGCTGATTTATCAATCAAATAACACAAAATTTCTATATCTTCTATGTGGAGGGATGATGATAGCTCAGTTGATTTTAAGCAACATCTTTTAAGAAATACTGAGAAATAAATTGGTGTAAGATAGCATAGATACATCATCTGCAAAAATTCAAACTAATCTTTCAATATAATAATTCACATCAAATTTATGTAAAATTGTCCTTTATATAGCAAGTTTTGATGCCATTGAAATAATGGATAATTTTTTGGTGGAAATACAATCTATTAAGGTTTTGGAAAAAGTAAATGTATGTATTTCATTGCTGAAAGAAAGCTAATGACAGACAGCAAAGTCTGAGGCATAATTCTGAAGATAAAAGAGATCAGTTAGTTCTCCCTCCAATCATTTTATCTTCCCAATGTGCTATTCATCTTACAGCTTGTTGCCTGGTAACCTGGTGATTATGAGGAATAATCACGGCATACCAACACTGAGGGTACAGGTGATTTTGTATTATGATCCCTGCTCGCTTTTAAGCTGAGTAGGCAATAATGGGTGGCTCTCAGTTCCAAGAGAAAGGGCTTTGTTGTTACAGGGAAAGAATGCTGGATATAAGATGATAATTTTGCTTCTACCAGGCACTGATTGTGGCTCTTGGAAAGTTCCTTGAATTCAGACAGCCTCAGTTCCCTCATCTATATAATGGAGATAAACTTAGTGCCCAACTGTTTGTCAGGAATCTTACATAAGATCATGTATGTAAAATACAACAAATACAACTATTTTTAATATTAACAGTATTACTATCACTAAAATGGATAAAGTTTGCTATTATTGGAGGCTAATTGGAAACACTGAAGTTATTTGTTATTGAAAGTTGAATCAAATAGCTAATGATGATGCTTTGTTTATCCGGTGGAATCCTTTAGTTGAAATTAAGATAAAGTGACTCTGGCCAATTAAAGCCAAAAGGAATTTATAGGAAGGATTTTCATGGTGTACATATTTAATGGATGGTGGTGAGCCAGTCTTGGGAATTGGAAGAAACCAGGATAGTCTGGGAGAATGACGCCATCACTTATAGATAGGGTACTGCAGCTGAATTGCTAGGCTCCATCTTTTTCGAACTCTGTTTCCTATTTATTTTGAGATTCAAATTCCTGGTATGAATGCGTGTCAAACTAGTATCCCCTGGGTCACATGCTCCCTCTTTTAACAATGTTGTTACCAAAAGGAAATCAAGACTCTATTCGAAATGGTAAATGGACTCTCATAGCCTAAAAAATTCTGAAAACAAACAGGTTTCCTAATTCCCAAAATAAAAACAACAAAAAATGTCCTTTATACCAACTGTCACAAATGTGTGAATAAAAAAACTACTAGGTCATAGTCATAAGAGGCCATGAACTCGATTGTATAGACACTTAAAAACTATCACTACCTAGTATTTATTCAGTGTTTACTATGTGCTAGGACTTGTGCTAAACCCACCAAGCAGATTACACAATGTGCATAAATATATTACTTATATAATACTGACTGCCAGATAATGGACAAATTATAAATTTATTGAATTAGGGTCTTGTTTTTATTTGATTTTTATGAATAATTGTGGCTTTCTTTTTTTCTATCTTAATCCTCATAATAGGAAGTTGTTATGATTATTGAATTAATCAGGAGTCTTTAGGTTTATAAGTGACAGAAACCCAACTCTAACTGAACTAAACAAAAACCATAAATTGACTAGTTTATGCCAGTGGGAAAAACATGGGAGTGGCCCTCAAATTACATAGAGTTGCTGCAGGAACGAGGTCAACACTGCCAGGTCAATCTCTCTCTCCATCAGACTCTCCCTTTGCTTCTATCTGATAATCTTAATTCTCTCCTACTGCAGACAGATCTTCTCCATATGGTGGAGAAATAGTCACTAGCATCTTTCCAGTCTTCCCAGCACCCCATCTCCAAATCAGAACAGAAAGGATGGAAAGGTGGGTTTGGTTTTGTTTTTCCAATCCCTTTTTTTTTTTTTTGAGACAGAGTCTTACTCTGTCCCCCAGGCTGGAGTGCAGTGGTGTGATCTCGGCTCACTGCAATCTCTGCTTCCCAGGTTCAAGTGATTCTCCTGCCTCAGTCTCTCAAGTAGCTGGGACTACAGGTATGCGCCACCACGCCCGGCTAATTTTTTGTGTTTTTAGTAGACAGGATGGTCTCGATTTTCACCCTGTTAGCCAGGATGGTCTCGATTTCCTGACCTCGTGATACACCCACCTCAGCCTCCCAAAGTGCTGGGATTACAGGCGTGAGCCACCACGCCCAGCCTCCAATTCAATTTCTTGATTTTTATGTCTGCTGTTGGAAAAGACAAAAAAAGAAAAATAGTTTTAAAATCCTATTTCTGTTAGCATACTAAACCTGATACCCTTCCTTCCTCCATCTCTAAAAAATGGGGAAGGCAGAAAAATGGAATGAAAAATCTTCAAAGCTGGAAGGACAAAGGGAGTTTCCTGTTCTAGGATGTGATGTGAAAGGAAGTTAAAAGATGGACTGTCCTGAAGCATAGACATGACCCTGTCCAGTTCATCATCTGAGATCAGCTGTTCTGGTAGGAACCCCTCCAGCCAACCCTTCCTCAAGTTATTCATTTCCATCTACTGGAAAATTGACATTTGATGCTGATTTTATTGGATGAAGACACTACTCACATCAGTATTAAAATTGTCCTAATGGATACAGAAATCTGTGACATCTACAAAGTGAGTAGTGCCCCTGGGATCAGATAGTTTCCACCTTTACAACTTTACAGAGTTCTAGATACTTCATAACTCTCCTGAATGCAATGGGAATCCCATATGCTCTGTTTGGGGACTGTGGCCTGAAGAAAGACTGTGGCCCCCTGACAACTTAGTCTTGACCACAACTGGTAGAAACTACCGCTATGACTAAGGTAGTAGAAGATGCATTCTATTGATACATATAATTTTCTTTGCTTTTTAATCCTTTATTTCCTTAATTTTATGAAATGTGTACTGACAGCACATGCCAGCTTACACTGTACATGTGCCTGGACTGGATTTTCCCCAAGAGCGATTTTACAGAAAAATGCACCAAGATACAGCTGGTGTTCTTATATGAAGATTGTGGGGTGTGGTGGCCAGAGTTATGATTGGCAGGAAGAGTTTAAGAGCACTGGACTCATTGCCTAATTTTTGTTTTACGTTGAAAAAGTGTTTCTGAGGAATGGCTTCATTTATTCATTAATTTAACAAATTATGATTATAAATATGCCAGACACTGGCTAGACACTGGGGATAACATGATGAACAAGATAGGTAAAATTCTTATCCTTACTGACTCTAATGAAAAAAATATAGACTCCCACACAAACTATAACAATTAAGTGTGATAAATGCTGTGATAGAAAAACGACAGACGTTTATGGAAATGAGGAGAATGAACATCTAATTTTAGGGTTCTGGGAAGACGTTATAATCTGGCTTTTGACTTGACTCCATTCCCCTATAGTGAAGTCATTGGCTTTTTGGCGCAGTGCTTTAATAGGCACCTAAACTAATTTCTAGGTGAAAATAATGAGAGAACTCACAGAAGAACATAGGTCCTCCTATTTCCATTTTAAACTTTATATCTGTGTTAATAGGGTGTGTGTATGAAAGTTCGAAATGTGTCTGACAATGAAAGCATGCATCCCTGTGTTCTTGTTATAGGTAAAGATAGATAGACCTATATAAATAATTTTTCATGGATAACATAAAAGCTTCAATTAAGATCTTGGTAGGCATTTAATACATAACTCCTAAATGAAGTTCTTTGCATTGTCTTGATCAACAAATTATTCCCCTCGGTGATAACCACAGACAGCTTAATTTGGCAGGAGAATGAGCATGCACCTTATGTTTATGGATAAAAGGGTTCTTGCTACCTGGTGGCTCAGGTGCTGAGGAGTCTCTGGTCAGGGACAGACACTGGTGGGAGTGGAATGGATGGGTGGGTTGCAGCAGTTAAGACTGCCATTTTAGCACAGGCGTGCAGAAGTGCCAAGAACTTGACAACATGACAGATAGTGAGCGAGGAAGCCAAGCCAGTTAAGGATGACCTCCAATTCATGGTTGACAGCCAAGAGTAACTTGTGGTTAACAGAGCAGGCAAACACGCTCTACATACATGTGCTCATTCTGAATGTGCTCTAGATGAGATTATCTCGAGTTTTGTGGCTAGCTTTGAACTGGAATCACTGCCAATATCTCTTTGTATGTTCTTTGGAAGTACTTACCTCACTTTAAATTGTGAGCTATACATATGTGACAGCCAGATTTATTCCAGACTTAAGTCCTTGGCAGTCGTCACTTGCACTGTCTAGAACCCTGTCCTCAGATTGTCCTGTGGCTAACACTTATTTTGTCAATCTCTTCTCAGTGTGAATATTAGTTCTTCCAGAATTATTTCGTGAATCCATTTTAAAAAGACAAACCAGAGCTTTCTGTTATATTTTAGTTCTATTATCTTGTAGCATGTATGATTGTTTGAAGTTATCTTAAAGATTTTATAATTGACTATTTATTATAGGCATGTTTGGATATAGCTGTGTTTCAGGTATTCTTCCTTCTGATCTGGAAGCTCTATGACAATGAGGAATTTCTCTATCTCATTCACCTCTGTACCCTCAGAAGCTAGAAGAGCCCCTGGTACTATCTCCTCTCTGTTGCTTGAGGGCAAGAATTGTATCTCAGACAAGGTCCTGAACTTTATGTCCAGCACAGTCAGTGAATATAAAGATGCTCATTAATATTTAGATTTCTTTAATGGGAAATACAATAAAACCTTACAGAAGTAACAGATAATGAACATTAACTGAACTTGTTGGCTAAAAGAGCTAGTTTTTTCTTAACTTTTAAGTTAATTTAAAATCAGCATATATTTTTGTGTATTTGTGTTTAGTGTATCCACTTGAGTACTATTATGTGACAGTGCTTTTGGAAGTGAAGGAAGGTAAAAGTGTCCTTGCCTTTGAAGATCTTATACTCTGTTTTAAAATGAGCCAATGAAATGCTTTCTCCTTTCTCATATTTGTAGATGGTGCCTACCTGTGTTCTTAGACACAATGGTATTTGTTGAAAGAATGAATCAATGAATCAATGAATAAAGAATCAATGAACCAATAAGAAATAAAAGAGCTAAGGGAACAAAACACAGCCAATTTTTCTATGAGTCAGTCTATGAGTCAGATTTGGAAGATCTGCTTACATGAAGTCTTTGACTAATGAAACAGGCTACATTGATTTTTTCACCCAGTGGAAGTCACTGTGTCCTTGTGTTCATAGCATTGTTTCTTACCCCATGGGATGCTCATGGTGTCCCTGTGCCTGGAATGCCCCGTCCTCATAGTCTCCATATGTTCAAAGTCCAGGTGCTAAGAATAAAATTAAACATCATCACTTCAGTGAAATATCATATTGCCTCCCTTGCAGTAAGTAATTTCCCCTTCCTCTGAATTCCAAGAATGCTCTACTGATTCCTTGCCTGTGGCATTTAACCTTCCCGTGTTAAATTACCATTATTTATGTCTGCATTTGATTTTCTCTTTTAGACTCTCAGCTCTTCAAGGGCAGGCTTTGTTGCTGATTTATCTGAGTAGCCAACCTTCAGTAATTTATTCAATAAATCTTTACTGAAGACTTATTACATGCCAGGTACAGTGCTCATTTTGGAAAAACAGTTGTGAGCAACTGACACAGACAAGGCAAACTCTCACTTGCCCTGTATTACAGGGTTTAATAATAGAGAATAGTATTAATGACTTTTATATGTTGAGCACTTCGGCCAATTTAAGAGAATTATCTTAGGATATTGTGATAGGTAAGGACACAGGTTTTCAACTCCATAGATTATGATTTAGTTCCTAGCTCTATCACTTGTTAGATGTATGCTCTTAAGTTGGTAATACAACTTCTCGGAGTTTC
Source organism: Macaca thibetana thibetana (assembly GCF_024542745.1). Lineage (NCBI taxonomy): Eukaryota > Metazoa > Chordata > Mammalia > Primates > Cercopithecidae > Macaca > Macaca thibetana. The sequence continues at coordinate 36,194,981 of NC_065583.1, forward strand.
TGCCTCAGTTATTACCATAAATAATGCTGTATAACAAACCAAACCAAAACAGATAAAAACAGAATTTATTAGGCTCATGAGTCTGTGGGTTGATTGGATGTCTCTTCTGGTCTGGTCTAGGCTAGGCTGGTCTTATTGTTGCTAGTTCATGTGTCTGTCTATGATGAACTAATGAGTCAGCCAGGACAATGGTGCAGTCTAGAATAGCTTCATCCTCTGCATAGCAAGCCTGGACTTCTACACATGGTGGCTCTGGGGATCTAAAACAGCTAGTAGAAACATGCTGTTTGTAATGTAGGCTCAGAATTGTCACAGTGTCACTTTTGTCTAATTCTATTGCTTGAGCCAGTCCCAGGGCCAGCCCAGATTCATGAGGTGGGAAACAACTCTATATATTGATGGGCATTGCTGCAAAGTCACATTGTACAGAGTGTGAACACAAGGGGACATCAACAATTGTGGGTGATTTTTGGACTTAATCTACTACAACTTCAGTCTATAAAATAGAGATGATAGTAATAGTCCCCATTTTATAGGTGAATTGTGAAAACTGTATGACAGGTGTCCTCAACCCCCAGGCCACATAGCAGGAGGTGAGTGGCAGGTGAACCAGCAAAACTTCATCTATATTTACAGCTGCTCCTCATTTCATGCATTACCGCCTGAGCTCCACCTCCTGTCAGATCAGCAGCACGTTAGATTCTCATAGGAGCATGAACCCTATTGTGAACTGTGCCTGTGAGGGATCTAGGTTGCATAAGCCTTATGAGAATCTAATGCCTGATGATCTGTCACTGTCTCCCATCACCCCCAAATGGGGCTATCTAGTTGCAGGAAAACAAGCTCAGGACTCCTACTGATTCTAGATTATGGTGAGTTGTATAATTATTTCATAATAGATTATGATGTAATAATAATTAGAAATAAACCATACCATAAATGTAATACACTCGAGTCATACCAAAACCATCCCCTTCCCAACAACCCAGTTCATGGAAAAATTGTCATCCAGAGGTTTTGTGGTGCCAAAAAGGTTGGGGACTGCTGCTGTGTGAGATAATATGGAAAAGGCTGGATTGTTACCTGGCACTTAAGATTAACTGTAAATGTTGGAAGTTTGTTATTATTATATCATGTATCTTCACAGCCAACCATCTAGAGATATTATTATAATCCTCATCTTACAAAGGAAGATTGTGGAGCCAGGATTCAAACGACAGTTTTTTTCACCTTAAAGCTTGTAGCACAGACTTCTTTTCTGTTTTGTTTTGTTTTTTCTTTTTGAACACACGAGCAGACATTTTCCATTCTCCCTTGCTGTTAGGTGTGACTATGTGATAGGATTCTAAACAGGGAACAGATTACTATGAGGCGCTTCCCTGCTGACTCATAAAATGCTTCTGTGTGGGATCTTACATGTTCTTTCCCCTTTCACGGCTAGAAGCGCATAGCACAACAGCTACATGAATCTTAGAAGTTATGTGATAAAGATGAGAGGGCCACAGAATGAAAGGAGTCCAGGTCCCTGAATCTCCATGTGGAAGAGAAATCCCTGCAGAACTGGAATTCTGATTTTGGATTTTAATGAGCCAGAAGTTAAGTTTTATTGTGAATATCCAATGAAGTGTTGGAGTTTGTTGCATCAATAACTAACTGATACAGATTAGCTGTAATAAACTAATTCTAGCTGTAACAAATTCATTAATTGCTGTTAGTTTTTACTAGCTATTACAAACTAACCGATACATAATTTAATTTCTAAAATACTATGCTATACAATTTAGAATAGTTAAACATTTCCTAGACAGTATTTTGTATATATGAGGCATTCTGACGTTTGTTGAAATGAGAGGATTCCAGAGCCAAACATAAGCTTTCTAGTCATTTAATTCCATTTGTACTTCCTTTTTGCCTATGATTTCCTTGCTTTCTTAACACTCAGAGAAACTTGTTCCTTTTTGGTCAAAGTGGACTTACCAGGTTGATGGACAGTTAACTTGGACCAGAAGATCCAATTCTCTAGAGTACCATTATTACAATCCATTTTATCTGCATAAAAAAGATCAAATAATATTTTTAGGCAAAATTATAAAAAAATTGAAGACCTTTTCTATAGATTGGAAAATATTTGTTTTAGGGTCTCTATGTTAAATTCTGAGGACAATTGGAGTAAGGGAGATTCTAAGAGGATTGAAAGTAGGTTTTAAGCACTCTTTAGTGGGAGGAGAGGAGTTAAGAATTAAAAGTTAAAAAAAAAAAAAAAACCAGAAAGGTAGAAAAAAACTACTGAAAACAATCCAAATAAACCAAAAGTAATCCAGCCCTATTTGAAACCAATGAGCAAAAAAGGTACACTACATTCCCATTGGCCCAGAAAGGGGAATTCATACTAATTGGTACCGTTATAGAAGCTCTAGTGTGAAAAGTAGGGCTTTTATTTTATGATAATTATATGAAACCTCTGCTGTTGACCCCACTCAAAGAATGTACCTTCTGCCTTACAGAACAAAAGAATCATAGAGGCTGACTATATAAATTTAGAGCCATGGAGTAAGAGGTCTAGTTACATCCCTTAGGAGGAAAACAATTAGCACACAATGAAATCTCAGTGAAATAGAACTTAACTTTTAAAACATTTCCATTTCTATTCGGTAACCTCACTTTGAAAGAAAAATAATATAGTTGACATTTAATGAATACTTACTATTTGCCAAGCACTCTGAGTTGAACTAGAAAGAGGCAAATAATAAAATCAAGTTGAAATCAGAAATTTTATGAAAGCAAATTTTCCTCTTTTTTTTTTTTTTTTTTGAAGTGTAGCAGATCTCAGGGAGGCTTTGAGTAGAGGAAAAAATCACTTAACAAAGTCTTAGGTGGAGTCTTGGTTCTGGCACTTGATCAAACAGTCCTTTTTATTCATCTGTAAACTGGAAATAATGATATCCTCCATTGAAGATCAATGAAATAAAATATGTGAAGGCATTTTTCAAGCCACAAAATGTAGGGTAAATGTAATTTTACACTTACATACACATATCTAATTCTTTTATTTACAGTGGATTCTGGCAGGAACAAATAGCACAATGAAGATTTTGAGAAAACTGAAAAAAATTTTGCATATGGTTAATATCTAGGAAACACCCTGTACATCATTGATATTCCTTTGCTACCCAATAAACAAGCAAAAACCCACAACCCAATAAATATATTACAGCAAAAACCCACTCCAAAACACAGCAAGGTACAATAAGCAAAGACATCTGCAGATGATTGCTATATGATGGAAAATAGTAAATGACATAATTCACTAATATTTTTTATTTCTTCCAGTAAGTTATTAGATGCTTAAGAGAAGTGGCTTATGACAGTTTTCATTTTCATTAAATATTTATATTTACTAATGGAAATTGTTCTGACAAATTGGGTAAATTGAGCAACTTAGAAATTTATGCTTCAAAAATAGAAGTTCTGGAATTCCTAGTGAGCAAGCTAATGCTTGAGTCATTAACACGCCATTGATTTTATAGTTAAAAAGCTGGAAAGGAAATATAGTGAGTGTTTTAAATGTTGTGATAGTTGTTTATCTTGATACTTAAATCACAAGCCTTTTAGTTATAGATATCCATTAGCTATGAAGCATGCTCCTGTGGATTTTTTCAGAGGATCCTCTTTCAGTTCTCTGGGGATAACTTACCCCCCATTTTTTGTCATCTGTGAGAAAGAAAATGACAATGAACCTTTCTTGCCATGTAGCAGCTAAGGAAAGGATCATAAGTTCCAAAAAATTGGAAGGCCAGAAATGTGAATACAGGACAAAATTTCTGTTTCTGGAAGGCAAAAGACCTGAGTTTCTGGGGAACTATAAGAGAGTAACTTAACCATAATTATTCAACATTAGTCCAACAAATATTTACTGTGCACTTACTATATACCAGGCACAGTGCTCAGGATGCAGTAATGAATAAGAAAACACTGTGTCTGAACTCAGGGTACTTAAGGCAGAAAATTAAGTGAATGGTAATAACACAATGTAAGGAATGTAATGACAGGAAGCTGTGAGCACACATACACAGGGACCATAAGTTTAGGGACTATCTTCCCGATGGATTGATTTATGCTGAGCCCTACAGGATGAACAGGAGGTAGGAGTGTTCCAGGCCATGAAAACAACGAAAACAATGGCCAGGAAATTAAAAAGAGTATGGCATGCGTTGTCTAGCAAATGGGCTTACTGCCTGATGCACACAGAAGCCAATAACTATGGCACCAGTTTTTGAGAAAAGAAAGCTGTCTTTCAGCAAAGAGACAGAAGTGGGCTCAAATCTGTCTCTCTGATTTGGGATCTGGGGCAACAAAAGGGATCAGAGAGCAAGGGAAAGGATTTAGGAACATTGGCTTGGCAGGGTCTGATTGGAGGGCTTCAGATTTGAGCATTTACAGTAAAGTATGTTGAGGCAGATTTTAGCCTTGGATCTTCCTGGCCAATAGAGTCCTCACTTCTTAAAGAGTTCTGACATTCAGGTTCTGGTCAAATCTCAATCTTCTTGGTTCCAAAGGCAGAGGGGAAGAATTGTGAGTTCTGGGTATTGTTAGAGGTCAAAACTTTTTCTGTTGCACATGCCCAGGCTATGTGACTTGCAGTTTTTGGCTCTGTTATAGCTAAAAGGTAACCTGACATTTTGTTATCAACAGAGTAGGTCCAGTTTGGGCTGGTCCCGCAGTTACACATGTTCCAGCCACCGAAAGACAGTGTGGGTAGAATAGTTGTTGAATGAAACCTAACATGAGCTACAAATGTGAGTCATACAAGTAAATATGACATTTGTAATTCTAAACTTTATAGCAGTCACATTAAAAAAGTAAGAAGAGGCAGAGAAAATTAATTTCAATAATATATTTTATTCAGTCGCAAATGTCCCAGAAACTGTCATTTCAATGTGTAATCAGTATAAAATATTAAGAAGACACTTTATATTATTTTTTTTCTTTTTCTTTATTTTTTTTGAAATGGAGTCTTGCTCTGTTGCCCAGGCTGGAGAGTAGTGACGCAATCTTGGCTCACTGCAACCTCTGCCTCCTGGTTTCAAGTGATTCTCCTGCTTCAGGAGAATCCCCCAGTAGCTGGGATTACAGGTGCGCACCACCACACCTGGCTAACTTTTTGTACTTTTAGTAGAGACGGGGTTTCATCATGTTGGCCAGGCTGGTCTCGAACTCCTGACCTCGTGATTTGCCCGCTTCGGCCTCCCAAATCACTGGGATTACAGGTGTGAGCCACCGCACTTGGCCTATATTATCTTTCATACTAAGTCTTTGAAATTCTGTGTTTTTTTCACATGAGCACAACTCAATTTGAACTAGCCACATCCAAGTGCCCAAAGCCACATGGCTACTGCACTGGACAATATAGGGCCTAGACAGCAGAACAAGGGCTCAAGTGGTGAGAGACGGAAATGGACAAGTAGAAAGGAACCAAATCTTGAAATTTATTTCTTTATTTGCAACCCATTTAATTAGACAAAGTGATCTTTAAGGTTCTTCTAGCCCTAAAATTCAGTGAACCACTAGCCTATCTCAATGTAGGAGTGGGAAGAAATAGCCCAAACTGATTGTTCTCGCCTTAACATCTCAAATTTCTCCTCCTCCCCTCTTCCCCCTTTCCCTCCTATTCCTCTTCCTCCTCTTCTCCTTCCCTTTCTCCTCCTCCTTCTCCTTCTTATTCTTTTTATTCTTCTGACTAAAAAGGTATTTATACATGCCACTGACCCAGGAATGCTGCAATGCATACACTTGTTCTCACATAAAATTTTATTTAAAGCTAATTTCTCTTGGTTCATTTGATAGGGCTTCCATTTGACAGTATGTATAGCAGACTTTTATATAGTAGATTTTACCTTCTGGTGATAGCACTTTCAGTTTTCTTTGGGAACTGTGATTCATTCTTCCATTTTAAGTCAGTGTTGTCCATGCTCCAAGTCCAGGGAGAGGTGTGTCTAAGGCCTACGCATGCATTCTTGGCCATAGCGACTGGTCACTGATGGGCCTGTTGCATAAATCATATGAATCAGGGCCAACCAGAGCTCATTTGGGGAATTTTTCTTGAACTATTGGGATATAAGTATATTCCATTCTTTCTATTGGTAAAATTATTGGTAGGATAGGATAGAATGTGGATTGGAGTGGATGGCAGCCATCTTGTCTCTATGAGGAGAGAGCTTGCTTGAGAATGAGCAAACACAGAGAAATGTGGAGCAGTGAGATGGGAGAAGCAGAGCTTTGAGAAAAAGTCTTTTGTGCTCCTGGATCCAGCTGTACCTGAAGTCCAAAGATCCAATCTTGGTCTTTCAGTTTTATAAATCTCTGTATCCTCTCTCTCTCTTATTCGGATAAAGCCTCTTTGAGCTGGAGTTTCTACCACTTGCCACAAAAAGATTACTGGATAAATCTTCAGTAGGATTATTGTCAACTGAAACAGTTTTACAGAATGGGCTACAGAATTATATTATAGGAAAACATCATTAAATAGAAAATTCTAATGCCTGAAAAATGTATTTCTTTCTATGAGCTACTATTACTTATTAACTAATTAAGGAATTTGCTCATTTTATTCAACATTTATTACAAATATATGATTTTTCCGCCACTGTGTTCTGCATTATGTGTTATATTGTGCCAATTATTTACCTGATTGTTCTTCTCATTCCTCCGTGAGCTTTTGGAGATGGAATACTCCTGCCCAACACCACATAAAAAGAAGAATTTATAAATAAAAATAGAAGTAAGATCTACGTATGTGAAAGGTGTTTCATTCTTCTTTAAAATTGCAAGTCTGATTCTCTTTGAGAAGGAACAATTAATTCTTTTTTTTTTTTTTTTTTATTTTTTTTTTTTTTGCGCTCTTGTTGCCCAGGCTGGAGTGCAGTGCAGTGGCGCAATCTCAGCTCACTATAACCTCCACTTCCTGGGTTCAAGCGATTCTCCTGCCTCAGCCGCCTGAGTAGCTGGGATTACAGGTGCATGCCACCATGCCTGGCTAATTTTTGTACGTTTAGTAGAGACAGAGTTTCACCCTGTTGGCCAGGCTGGTCTTGAGCTCCTGAACTCAGGTGATCCACTAGCCTCGGCCTCCCAAGGTGCTGGGATTACAGGTGTGAGCCACCACTCCTGGCCAGGAACAATTAATTCTTTCAAATTTATCTCCTTCTACTTTACATATGTCACATAATTTTCTGCATAATTTTCTAACTATAATTTTGGAGAACTTTAGAATTGATTGTCTCCCAAAATTGTGACTAGAATAAATGGGCAGTTCAAAAATAAATCCACATCTAGACCTTACCCCCAGTGCATCAGAATCACTTGGGATGATTATTTGAAATGAAAATTCCTGGGCTCCTTTTGTTCAGAGATACTAAATTGGAGTCTTTTTGGTAGAGTCCTTAATTTATATTTTAACCAGATGCTTTAGAGAATCACATGCACAGTTAAGTTTTAGAATTACTTAGTTGCTTAGGAAAACAATCAGCATAGAGTGAAGCACTGCAGGATAGAGTGAAGGCATGGATTGGCTTTGAGACTTAGATCATTAGCATTAAATATTATTTATCTACTTTAGTCCACCTGACAGCAAATAATTATTTTTAATGATTATAAACATTTCACATGAGAAAATATTTTATAAATATTATTCACCTATTAACATATGAACAGAATTTTATTAGTCACAGGTAAATACTATAGATGATAAAGACTATTTATTAAATTTAGTTAAAGCATGTGAACTCTCTCTAATGAGGGTTTAACTGACCAGTATTAACTTAAGCTGGAAAAGCTGGGCTAATACTATTCTTTTCAAACAAGAAATAAATCTTGTTCCTAAACTCTATTCTTATATATTTTATACAAACTCTTAAAACGTCTTGGTCATTTTTTTTAAAATTAGCCTGTGTTGTGAGTTTGGACGTTTATTTTAAATTTTGTATTGCCTTGCAAAAATGGTTGGTACAATGCATGAATGTAGTAAGAACTGGGTATGAGAATGAGATCTTGCAAATTAGAAATAGCCGCCTGAAATTGAGATTGAGAGAGGAGACTGAAAGAGAAGCTCAGATCACAGTGGATGTTTAGGATACTAATTTTTTCAGTTTCATAAGCTAAGTGGAAGTCTTATCATGCCCACAATACTTTCTGGGCCCTGGTAACATTCCCACATAGTTTATACTTGGATAAAATATTAAAACTGAATAAAGGAACTGGGAAGAGTTTCTATTTCAAGAAATGTTAGATCACTTGAATGTTGGCCTCTAATTCTGTCTAGCTAACTTAATTTTATTAAGTTCATTCATTCATTCATTCATTCATTCATTCAACAAGTGTTTGTAAAGTGCCTGCTATATACCAGCCACTCTCCTAAGCATTTGGGATGGAATAACATGCACATAACCCTGCCCTCATGTATCTTATCATCTGATGACTCTACTTATCTGTGTGTCTTGTCCTATGTGGAGGAACCCAGAGAATAGTCTTTCATAATTTTCAGAAGAACTTTGTTTTAGTTTCCATAAATAACAGACCTATTAGCTTAGTAGACAGTTCATTTAATATGCATGGTGATATATTGTTTTATACATTATAGTCCTGCCCATCTCAGTCCAATGTACTCCATGAGGAATCAATGAGTGAATCTATTAATTATCACCACTAGACTATTTTTTTGCCAATGATCCTGCCACAGATAGAGTACAAGATGATTGTATTTTTGCTAAGTTACTACTACAATCTGTAGCATGCACATCTCAACTTACTTCTTTAGAAAGAAGTGTAACATTCACACTGACCCCCCGAATAACTATATAATCAAGAAATCTGTCTTGAGGGGCCAGCTGTGACTTGAACCCATTTGTTGGGTTCTGTCAGCCAATATAGCAATTATGATCAGGACTGCTTAGGAGGAGAATTGGACCAGGCCAGACAGGTGTGAGTAATTGCCTGCCACTCCAGAGCATGGGTTCTGAAGGTGTGAGTGCTAACACACAACTCTTCAATGACTTGCAAAGAATGATTGTCATCATGGCTAACCAAGGCCTGATAAATCTCCCTTAATACCCAGATTTCTATGTAGTAAGATTTCCATGGAAAAGAAGATGCAGTTTCAGGGATTAGTGCCTAGGAGAGTTCTCTTTGTCTTTTCTAGTTTTATAAAATGATTATGGCAAGAGATAATTGATGGTAATGTTAAGGCCAAGAGAACACTGTAAGGAGTTGCATGTAACGAATGTTTTAATAAAATAATACAAAACTGATCACGTCTACATTCTACATTGTTCTTTCTGGATCCTCTGATCTTGGGAGATAGATTTATTCAGTCGTTTATTGTTGTCACTTATTAGTATTCTCATAGGTATTGGAATCACATCCTGCCCATGTGGGCATAACACTTTGGATTGAGTACTTTTCTTTGCTATCAACATTGGGTTGAAGTTGATATTGGTTTTTCCTTTAGTGGAGCCAAAGACACTTTTCTTCACTGTTTTTGCATCTGTTACAAACTAAGGCGGCTTCCATATACTTAACAGTAACTTAGCTCCTGGTAATTGCAATAGCATCAACAAAATTAATATAAATATGCTCACTGAATATTTTACACTATGTAAACTGTTGTTATGTATATTTTTATATTCAATCTTTGAAGCCATCCCAAGGGGTGATTGTTATTAAACTTATTTTACAGATAAGAAAATTAAAGCTCATCTGAAGACTTAAGGTCACATGACCTGGAAGATGTTGACCTAAATAGAACTAAAGAACTAGTTCCTCTTAATTTAAGATCCTGTTCCTTTCCCATGGCACTGAATGCCATTCACAGAGATGGCTGTTGTATCATGTGCCCTCCAAATTTCACTCTGCACTGTCTTTGAAGACATATAATAATAAAGAGAGTAAAATGCAATAGTAATAGTAATAATAATAGCATAATTTGGTGTTAACAGTGTTGCTCTAACCTTAATAAGTGAGTTAAATTCTCTCTCTTTTTTTTTTTTTTTTTTTTTTTTGAGACGGAGTCTCCCTCTGTCGCCCAGGCTGGAGTGCAGTGGCCGGATCTCAGCTCACTGCAAGCTCCGCCTCCCGGGTTTACGCCATTCTCCTGCCTCAGCCTCCCGAGTAGCTGGGACTACAGGCGCCCGCCACCTCGCCCGGCTAGTTTTTTGTATTTTTTTAGTAGAGACGGGGTTTCACCGTGTTAGCCAGGATGGTCTCGATCTCCTGACCTCGTGATCTGCCCGTCTTGGCCTCCCAAAGTGCTGGGATTACAGGCTTGAGCCACCGCGCCCGGCGAGTTAAATTCTCTCTAAGATTCACTCTACATGTCTGTGAAAACAGTAAGCATCTCTTAATATTGTGAGGATTAATGACATCATCCATAGAATAATAAGATGATGATGATGATGACTACTGTTTTGGAATCCTATGTGTTTACTAAATGCTAGATATTTTATATGTATTACCTATAAGCCTTATTGTAAAATATGCATTTTAATTCCCAGCTTATAAATGGGGAAACAAAGACTAGAAAAATGTATGTGATTTGCTCAACATCAAAGTCATCAAGAGCCTGTGTTAACATCTGGCATGGATCCAAAACCCATGTTCTTTACTGTGTTAAGTTGTTGCAAAGCATTCTTTGAAAAAGATGGAAGCCTTCTTCATCCAAAATCAATTAATTTCTTCAAACCTTTGACCTCCCATGAATACCAAGTCCATGTTATACTCATGGTATAGTTTAGTGTACTTGGGGTACACACAGTAAAAGAAATTTGTATTTCACAATTTATCACAGGTGGTTGGTTGCTGTGAATGAAAATGTTTCTTTTTATGCTAATGAGTTCATGTGTGTTATCCTAGGTTCCTTAAAGAAAGGTGGGTCAGTTTCCAAAGAAACTGTGTTCTAGAAAATAATAATTTAATGAAAATCTAAGTTGTGGCTCACAGAATTGTGACTCTGTACATATCAGACCAGAGAACGATGATTCAGGCTTGTAACTACAGAGCCTTGAGTGTTTTTGCGATATTTATATACCTGTGTTCTTATATCGTGTCTCCTCTGTAAATCTAGCAGGAAGACAAGGAAAGTGTTCTGTACCATTTCACCACTGAGGAAACTGAGTCTAGAGGAGTTATATTTTCTGCTGAAGATCACATAACCAAGGGAACTTGTTTCTACCTCCAGACAATTTTCTGCTGTGACCTTAAGGTACTAGGCACAAAGGATTGGGGGCTATCCCTCAGGCTAATTTGTGGATAAAGATTTATTTTTCTCCTAGGCCTTAGGATTATAATAGGAAAGCTTTCTCCCCCTGTATTCATCTTTAATGTAATGAGTATAAACTGTGAGTCAGTAGGCTGGGTTTCAGTTCTGCTCTGTCACATACCAACTGATAAACTAGGTCACTTAGCCTATCTGGGGCTGTGTTTCCTCTTGTGAAAAACGAATATAATAGTGCTTATCATTCTTGTCCTATGGGGCTGTGGAGAGCATCTAACCAGAGACTATAGGTGGTAAGAAAGTTGTCTCAGTATTCAAGTCGTGGACAAGCTCTAGCCACCCAGCATACCCTCTTCTTTCTTAAGCATACCGTAATTTTCTTTTGAAGAACTGCTTATCTTCCATTATGTGTGATCTCAGAGGGGCTGTGAATCAGGGTCATTCTGCCTTCCTACTACAGTCGTCAAAAAATATTCTGGAGGCCATTGCAAGCTTCTCCCTCCAGATCCCTCCTCACCCTCTGGCATAGTCACAGGGCAGACACCGGATCTAAGCCAGTCAGACGGGCTCTTTCTTCTGGAACTGAATCCTTAGCAGGATGACAAAGACTAAACAAAGATGACTCAAATGAATTGATCCTTTGATTCCACATCAGCTCCTTCATGAGACAGGGAAGCAGTTCCTTTACCTTCTTTGTTGTCCCATTGTGGAGCTGGCTCCTCCAGCTTTCCCTGCAATTCTACGGGAATCGTTCCGCAGTGATTTCACTCTTCAGATAGCCTGAGTTGGATTATGTTGATTGCAATCACAGAACTGTATTACATATGTAAGTTTTTAACGCATTTCCTTGACTTTAAAATGCCACAAATTTAATATGCATCATTAAGTTTTTCAGGGAAAAAGGAAGAAGCAGTCACACTATATTCAATATATACACTGATAGGCAAGAGGCATACTGGTTTGAGAAATGTGAGACATGAGAAGTAGAGTATATAAAAAAAAGTGTGTGTTAGAATTGAGGAATTATGGTACTCATATTATCATTATTAATAAATTATATTAGAATAATAGTTATGACAACTGAGTATTTTATGGACCTAGAACCCACAAGGAGTGAGGGAAGTAGGCCAAAGGAGTCGATTCTAAAATTTTCTTGATTGCTTCTCCGAGAACTTCTCAGTTTATTCCCTTTTTGGTATAAGAAATATCTGGTTTTGACTGCCAGCTAATTTCCAGAAGTTGAAGGCAGTTATGGTTTATTGTGAGTGGGAGGTTTGTAAGAAAATAGCAGTGCAGCAGTAAGGAGAAGCTCTCTGAAGTTGTTCTGAATGTACAGCTAATGGGCAGTTATCTTTGAGAGAGATTTTTATAGCTTCCTCCATATAGCTGGTGAAAAATTAGCCTGGATGTTGGGGGAGGAGCCTGTCAATTTGGCTTCTTATCAAACTCACCTTTGTTAAGCAGTTAATTCTAAGGTGTTTCATCCATTTATTACTAAGGCATGTAATTCTGAGCTGGCAGCCTTGATTCACAGATTAATGATCACTGCTCCCTACAATGTAATTGTCATTGTGTCCCTAGAAGAACTATAAATTTACCTCCGGGGTTAGGATTAGGTGAGGGTGACACTCAAGCAGCCACAGAAGGTATGAGGATTTGGGCTGTTTAAATGAAGACAAAGACATGCCCTCAAGAAACAATTTTCCAAGCTGCTGTTTTGACTTGACAGTGGCAGTGACTTCATTGGAAGATGTTGTGATAATGAAATACAGCAGGATCAAGAGGAGAGGGTCTATTAGTCACTCAAAACTGACTTGTGCAGATCTTGCAATTCCATTTGTATTTCTGTCTCCCTATCTACAAAGCAAGAACAATTATTCATAATTTGACTACCATTTGTATCATGCTAAGTGATTTAGGGCTGCATCTTCACATGACCCAGCTTATCACAGATGGGCTGTAGATTTAATGAGGTGGCGTATCCCTGCTCTATCACTTTCTAGCTCCATAAGCAAAGACAGTTATGCAACTCTTTAAGTCTCATTTCCTCATTTGGAAAATGAAAATAATAATAACCTGCCTCATCATCATTTTGTTATAAAAATTACTCTAACTAGTGTCTGACAGGCTTAGCAGGTTACAGAGTAAGTATTCAGTAAATGTTAGCTACCATTACTTAGTAGATGGGCATCAAGATATTTGTCGATGGGTGCAATGTAGATGTTTTATGATTCCTGTTAACATGAGTTTGACAAACTACAGCCCTGAGTCAAATCTAGCCTGTCACATATTTTTGTAGAGAAAGTCTTATTGGACCACAACCATGCTCTCTTGTTTATATATTGTCTATGGCTTCTTTTTTGCTACAGAAGGAGAGTCAAGTAGTTAAAACAGAGATCCTAAAATATATACTACCTGGCCCTTTATAGGAAAAGTCAGCCAATTTTTGGGGATCATCAAGAAAACAGACAAATGTCCCACCCTTCATGTAATTTACACTTAGTAATAGATTGGATGTGTTGTAATTTACTTAACTTTTCCCCTTCAGATGATTAATAGACATTTAGCAGGTTTTCATTTTTTTCATTCACAAATAATTCCACAATTCCAAATGACAGAGTATATATGTGAATATATCTGTAGAATAGATTCCTACATGTGAAATACTTAGGAGTAATTATTTGGGACACCTCAGTTGATGTGCTTGCAGATTTACTGATGGGACATTGTGAAATTTCTCAACACCAAAGTTGTCAGAACTGAGTACAGAATTAAGCTGTCAGTTCTAATTCCCTATAACAGAGTTTATCAGTAATTAGCTTCTTTGATCGAGCAAGAGGTTGCAGTCCCTAAAGAAAAAAACACAACACTGAATCTCAAGAAATTGACTACTTGTCAGATGAAGTTAACTATCAAGATTCCTATCCATCACAAGTAATCTTACGGCTGGTCATTGCTTCCATCTATCAGTTTGAAGTCGCTGCCTTTTTGCTTTGGAATAGATTGTGTGGATAGAGTCATCAAGCTTAATGGAAGTCTCCATCTGGATCATGGCATCTGTTAACCTTAAAAAGGTTTATGCACTCTGAGTAAGGGAGCAGTTACATTATTCTTTCATACAAGGTGATATTATTTCTAAGACCACTCCTTTGTGAAACATGCCTCAATCAGAAGATCTGATGGTGGAAACAAACATTTTATCCTTAGGTAAAGGACCCTTCTGTTTTTTACTTTTCACATGCCTCAAATTGTTGCACCTGCAAAGACATGGCTCAGGATTTACTACTAGTATACAAAATTATGATATATTGGTTAGTAGATTGTGGAGATTAGCTGACTATATCTAGATAGTATTTTCAGAGAACAAATTGTTTTATTGAATCAGGGCACCTAAAACGCAAAAGTCTAAGGGGCCAAGGAGATAATATTAATGGTGAACTTGAGAGCTCATTTTTCATTTGAAGAGAGGGGCTGCTACTTAGTCCCAGCCAATTGCTGCCACACCTTACTTTTCTAAAAGAAGGTGGACATACACGTCTGTAGGTAAAACTGTCCCAAGATTTAGAAGTCTGCAACTAAAAGTAATTTAACTTAAAAATAAAATTAGCTTAAAAATAAATAACTTAAAAATAAAAAAGCATACATGGCATAAAAGCTGAAATATATCTGCTGGTTTGATACCACCTGTAAGCCCCCGCCCCCCCCAAAAAAAACTGTAAATTCAGAAGGCAGAATGATTGAGAATAGAAATGGCTCAGGATGAGATGCTCCCAATTAAGGCCATGAGTCACTAGGAATTCCCCTTAAGAAACAGGGCTTTGTCATCAGACAGACCTGTCGGCAGGGTAATTTCTGTTTCCTTCTTGAGGACTAAATGAGAAAATGTATGTAAAGTACTTTACACGGTCCCTAATACATGGTAGGTGCTAAATATATATAAGCCAATATAACATAAAATGTAAAATGGACCTACATTTTATTTTTAAAATATGAAATATACTTTAGGTCTAGAATCCTTTCATTCTTTTTTAAGGATTAGCATATATGTAGACTTGGAATGGTTTGCCATATCCCTATTTCCTGGAGAGCCACTGTGAAATCCTTCAGTGTTGTCACTTTATGACTGGACTTGTGAAGGGCCCAGAAAACTCTGTGTGGTGTATCAGGTGTCAGAGCACTGGGAATTCCATGATGCAGATGGAGGCCTCCAGTGCTGGTGGGCTACTGCTGTGTTCTGTCCCTAAGGACAAATACACTTGATTATAACAGTGCTTCTGCAGATTATTTGAAGTTATGGATTGTCATGATAACCACTGGGGTAGTGGACTGAACCAGAAGGACTGTGAAGTATGTTTTAATATGGAAAGGGTCTTTTTGGGTTTTACATACTTCTGGGAAGATACTCCTGGGAGATGCTGGTGGGCATTGTAAGATCATCAAAGGGTCATTGGAGACCTTTCAAATTTACTAGTGACCCTGGGAGGTTGAGACTAACGAGAATGTTGATCTAGTGCTAGTAACATATATTTCTTTAGATTTGGTACTGACTAATTTTTTCATTTTTATAGTCAGGTGAATTCAGGGTGGGTGGTAGGAGTGAAGTTGTAATGGTGAGGCATAAATGCTTGCCCTAGGTTGAGTGTGACTTGCTAAATGGGAGTGAGTTGGGGTTAAGAAGGCCTAGTAGGCAATTTTACATATCTACCGTAATATAAGTATTGAGCTTCATTATTTTAGTGGCCTGCTTAGCCAGAAAACTGTCATTTCCTGAAAAAAGCCCTATATCTGTTTGTTACCAAAATGTTTGTCCCAGCTTGTCAAGGGACAATGTGTTCTTGGATTTTCTACTCAGTGGTTTAATTACCAGCCAATATCAAAATAAAATGGAAATTTTACATTCTTTCTTAGTGGATAAACTATTTATCTATTGCCTTATCCAAGCGTTTTACATAGTCATAGATATATGATAGGTAGATAAATAGATATACATACAAAAACATACATTATATATCATGTAATATATATTCTAATTTGACTTTAATTACCAGCACATGATTTAAATTCATGTTAGTTTGATCACTATTTCCAAGTAGTAAACTAAATGCATAATTGTTCATTTAAAATTGTCACAAAGCCGCCTATTTTTCAAAATCTTTTATTAATCATAATGAAAAATGGTATTAATTATTATCATTTACATCAAGGTATTAATCTTGCCAAATTGGTATGCTTATGTTTGTATTCATACTTTTGGTTTCTATAGTAAAGTGAATTTCCTATGGAGAGTATCTTTTTAGATGTTACTTATCTGTTTTTCTCATTCATTTTATTAATCATTGCCAACTGTTAAACTGTTCAGCTTCCAAGGACTGTTTTTCCCCTCCATGTTTAATGACTAACTTATTTGGAACAGCAGCAGAAAGAAAAATCTCTGAAGCAGAATCTGCTCACACACATTCTGACACGTCTCAGCTCAGGGCAAATTTCCAAAGGATAATTATAGATGTCACTAAAGCTGAATTCATGATGGTCAGATTGTCAGAAATCTTATTTATAAATGCTATCATAATACTGGAGGGGAATCTATCTTTCTTTGGAAAAGGAAAAGTTTGAAACCTTCAAGGCTGCCTGGGTTTGCCTCCATCTCTGGCTCTGGGATCTAATTTTGTGTTAGAATCACTTGTGGAGCTTTTGAATGCTAAAATTTAATTCAGCCACTAACAAAAGTTTCCTCAGACAATATTTACTATTATGCTAACTAGCACTGCACTCACTCACTGTTTGGCACTGTTCTATGCACTTTAGATCTATCATTAACTCATAGAGTTCTTCCAACAAGTCTATGAGGTAGTCACTGTTAGGATGGTTATTTTACCAATGAAGAAATGGAGACACGGAGAAGTTAAGTAGCTTGCCCTGGGGTCACATCAATAGTAAGTGTAGAGTCAGAGTTAACCCAGGCAGCTTAACTCCTGAGTTCATGCTTTCAATTACTGTATCTTCCTGCTGCTCATCTTCAGCATGCCTATGACCAGAGAGAAAGATCTGGGTTTACTAGGATAATATCACACAGTGGAATTCATTGCCTGGTTCTCAACTCTTACTCATTTAATTTGAATACCTAATTTGTATCATTATTGACTTTCTGAGTGACTACTCTCTAATGACCACACACATAAAAATTTGTCTCCAGTCTGGACTAACTAAATCAGAATCTTTGATGGGTGGGGCCTGAGCATCTGTGGTTTAAGTAGCTTCTCTGCTGATTCTGATGTACATGCTGCTAGCCATCTAATATCAGAAAGTGGAAAACCACACTATTAATTTCAGTATAAAGTAGACTGAGACCAAGACTCTAGAAAGCCATGAAAAGTACTATGGGGGAACAGGTGGAAGGCATTAATATGAGAAGCACATACAGTGATGTATTTATATATACTGTTCTTACAATAGCTTCCCCAATTCTAACCCATTCTGATCAATAGGACAACATACATTACAAAAGGATTTTGGGCAGAATTTTACATTTTTGAGGGGCTTTACTTTAGGTTCTTTGGTCCAAAGAGGGCAAAGTCAGGTACCCCAGTGTCCCCCGATGGCCTGTGTCAAATATTAAAAATATTAAATCCATGGATTTTTTTTTTTTTTTTTTTTTTTTTTTTTTTTTTGAGACGGAGTCTCGCTCTGTCGCCCAGGCTGGAGTGCAGTGGCGCGATCTCGGCTCACTGCAAGCTCCGCCTCCCGGGTTCACGCCATTCTCCTGCCTCAGCCTCCCGTGTAGCTGGGACTACAGGCGCCCACAACCGCGCCCGGCTAATTTTTTGTATTTTTAGTAGAGACGGGGTTTCACCGTGGTCTCGATCTCCTGACCTTGTGATCCGCCCGCCTCGGCCTCCCAAAGTGCTGGGATTACAGGCGTGAGCCACCGCGCCCGGCCAAATCCATGGATTTCATACAGCAGATAGGAAACCATACCTTCTGTACCTCTTCTAATACACATGCTGATTCATAGAGAGGCTTTAATTACCTCAAACAAGATGGCACCAATTGCCAAATTGATACATCAATTGACAGTGTTTAATAAAATGAATGAGAAAAACAGATAAGTAACATCTAAAAAGATATTCCTTACATCTTTCACATGTCCAAATACATCCATATATCGCTGTCTTAAAGAGATGACATATTAAAAGGTCTGTAGAAGATGAATACACAGTATTAAGGACCATTTGCTAACTATCCCCTACAAGAAATGAGTTTCATTCAAATTCCCTCCTACAGGATAAACCTGCAGATATTTGAAGACAGACTTCTTGCCTTTCTCTAAGGCAAATATTTCTGTTTCCTGGTGTTGAGAAATATTTAAACATTAAGCTTGTCAAGGCCTAATAATGTGGTATCAGAGTCCTAATATCAATAATTAATTTTCTATTGTCATAACAAAATTGGCACTAAGAAAGGTATATAGTTGTTCCACTTTTCCCTTATTCTAATATTATTTCCTCAGTGTGCAAGGGCTTTATAATTACTATACATTTGCATAAGGGATGCTCAATTGCTACATTGCCTCTTAGGCTTTTCTCAACTCTATCTGGAAGCATCATGCTTGGGGTAATTAAAGCCCCTCTTTAATTCAGCATGTATTTTAGAAGAGGTACATAAGGGGCGTGGTTTCCTATCTGATTTATGAGACCTGTGGATTTAATATCTTTAATATTTGACACAGGCCTTTGGAGGTCATTGGGGTACTTGACTTTACCCTCTTTAGACCACAGAGCCTAAAGTAAAGCCCCTCAAAAAGGTAGAATTCTACCCATAATCCTCTTGTAATATAGGTTGTCCTGTTGATCAGAACGGGTTGGAATTTGGGAAACTGTTGTAATATTAGTGTGTATAAAACCTTTGGTAACTTTTATCTCTGAATCAGGCTTAGAGTATTACATAATCACTGGACTTCCATACATACTAAGTTACTGCCATGTGGCAGTAGTGTTCTCTTAGCTGGACTCTGTTTTCTTTTGGTTTATCTTTGGGTCTCTGTGGGATCTTAACTGCTAAGATGTAGAGCCTTAATACTGGCAATACCTTCAGCTGCCTGTGGGCTTCAGGCTGTATTCTGTTTGTTATTGTATCTATGACAGTTTCGTGCTCAGAATGGGTCACCAGTAGACAGTGATTTTCATTTGTCCGGGACCCATATCAGAGTCCTTCCTGTTATGAAGTTGCATAGGGGAACACAATGGTCATAACATGATTAGGTATTGTTAATGTGACTACTTGCTCAATCCAAATTAATTGCAAAGTTAAACTGAAAATTATGTAAAAGATATAGAATTCAATAAAATTAATTAAAAATGAAAGGGGAGAACTTCTCCCATCACATGGTAAACTATTGTAAGGAGATTTGACAGGATCATATCAATTAAAACTAAAGAAACTAAAGCACAATATTGCTTCAAAAAGGATGCTTTGAGTTAAAAAATGATTAGGAGACATCCTTTTGAAAATTAAAAAAGATTAAAAATGTTTTGTGAAGATTTATAATTGTGAAGAAAGGTTAGACAAAAATGAAGGATTTTCTGTAGCAAAGTCATAAAATTATGTCAGTAAAATTAAACAAAGCAAATAAAAAATAATTCTTTATTTTAAAAAAGACACAAAGCTGAAATCATAAAATAAATTTAGTTCCACATAATTAAACAATCATTTTATGTTCAGTTTCATTTTTCAACATAAAATCTCAAATCAAACTATTTTCATTTATTTCTTTTTATTTTTCACTATTTACTATAAAATTTTGTCCAATTTATATCACTCAAGGGTTTGGCAGGAAGCAGAAGGTACAGTCAAAGCAGTCACTGAAGAGAGTTTACTATTTCCAAAGACCTGGACAAGTTTTAAGGAACTACCAAAGGATCATCTAGTAACCTGGGGCTAGTAGAAGTGGAAAGCCATCACCTCCCCTAGGATTAAGGAGCCAACTAGAAACAGCAGTCACTTGAACTTAGAGAGAGTAACTGTATGGAGAGTGTCGCCTTTGGTAGACAGTGGGCACAGCCAATTCTCAGTGATTACACAGGGAGGAAACCAGAGCATTAATGCTCTTCTTTCTTCTCTTTCAGCCCCTGATCTCCTGCCAGTGGCCCCAGTGGCCAAAGCCAACCAGAAGCCAGAGTATAAATAGATCAGTTTCCTTGGTCACAGAGCGGGTAGGGAAAGATGGAGAGTAGAACTGTAAGAGAAAATGACAAATTCCAGAATGCCATTTGAAACAGATTAACTTTAAATGACTTAGATGTTTCTGAATTCATGCAATTTTTGGACAGCTTAAAAGAATAGGACTTGTACTGCTTGATTTAAGACACATTTTAATGTAAAGTTAAATCAGCTTTTGTAGTCACAATAAGTACCCTTACTGAACAATGATTGACAAGGTAATATCCTTCAGAATTCCCCATACACACTGCTGCTATATCATGTCCTCCAATTTTGTTTTTGAGAAGTTTTCTTTTTGGAGCTGTGTATATAAGACTTGACATTTATTAATTAAGGTTTGTGATAATCAATTTGGATTATGTTTCAGTCTCCTGAGATTTTTCTGGAGTTTAATATTTTATTGTATCAGTGCTCTTCATAGCTTTTTGTCATGCTTACATACTATCAGCTGCAATGATCATCCAATCCTTGATAACAGTGTTACATTGGGCATGGCAATAGGTAGATCCCTGAAGCATACTATTATAGACTACACTCCACAATGGCAAAAATTATAATGTATTAGTCAAGTTAGACTATGTTGTGCTGCAGTAACAAATGAACCTCCCAAATCTCAGTGACTTTCCATACCAAAGTTTATTTTTTACTCATGCTGCATACATAGTCCATGTATTTCTGCTCACAGTTCACTGGCTGGACCTAGTCGTATGTCCTCAGTCTAACCATAAGGGAGTTAAAAATGTGGGAGGATACATAAATATTTGATGATAATTAAATTTTAGTATCATTTGCATGCATTCCTTTGACCAGTTTTGAATCTACCTGATACTAATCTTATCTATATTTCTCCATCTTTTAATGACTTGTTATTTATTGAAGGCCTTTTATAGAATAACAATAATTAAACATACACTCTAATTAAATCTCCAAGACCATCCAATGGAATAGGTATTATCATTTTCCTTAAATAGATGAGAAAACTAAAGATTAGAAGTTAAGGCCAGGCGCGGTGGCTCACGCCTGTAATCCCAGCACTTTGGGAGGACTAGGGGGCGGATCATGAGGTCAGAAGATTGAGACCATCCTGGCTAACATGGTGAAACCCCGTCTCTACTAAATATACAAAAAATTAGCCAGGCGTGGTGGTGGGCGCCTGTAGTCCCAGCTACTTGGGAGGTTGAGGCAGGAGAATGGCGTGAACCCAGGAGGTGGAGCTTGCAGTGAGCAGAGATCATGTCACTGCACTCCAGTCTGGGTCACAGAGCAAGACTCCATCTCAAAAAAAAAAAAAAAAAAAAAAAAAAAAGGAAGAGAAGTTAAATATCTTGTCTAAGGGTGTACAGTCAACAAGCAATAAAGATTTGAACCAATCAATTTTAAACATACATATTGCTCCTTATTATCTATATATCTAATCTCTTAGCTAAAAATTGGATAAAAGAAAGGGTAAACCTAAGGCCAGATTGAAAATAGGACAAATTGATTTTTCATCCTTCCCGGCAGTTCTTTCCTTGTGCTTCGCTTTATACTACTTTCTCTCTTGTATTGATACACACAAAGCTCTTATTATCGCCATCTGTTATCAATTGCTCCCACAAAAAATGTCACTCATATTAAAGTACAAATGACTAAATCTCTTCTGTTTTCCGTTTTAAGGGTTACTTACTTATTAAAGTTAGATCATCCTGCCACTAAGAAGAATACATTTCTAGTTGTATGTGAAACATCTTTGAAATAGTTTATTTAAGTAAACACTATTATTGTTATCCCTAAAATTGTATCATGGAGCTACCAACAGTGTGATCTTAGGAGGCAGGATACCACAATAGAAAACATGGACTTTGGGCTCAGGATGTGAATTAAATCCTTGTTATACTTCTAGTATCTATGTGACTGTGTGAAATTTATTTAAATTCCTGTGACCTTGGTTTTCTCATCTGTAAAATGACTTAATGCCTAGCTTATATTTTTTGTGAAGATTAAAGAAATATAGCACAGTGTAGGTGCCCCAAGTATTTGTGAAGTGAATGAATAAATGATGTCCAGAATACACTAAGCAAGTCTTGATACAGAGAAGTTAGTAAATGATTGTGAAGTTGGATCTAGGGCCAGGGTAGAGTATGTTAGGAAAGGAAAGTCAGCAAGTGAAGCCAAGTATGGAAATTATTAAGTGCGTTTCAATCCAAATGAATTTTTTTTTTGTATCCTTGGCTTATATGCGAATAGAATAGAGGATAATTTATTTTGGAATCTACCCACTAAAACTACATGTTCTATGTCTTACTACTTTAGCAACTAAAAGCAATCTGTTGTAATAAGATGGTGTGCATGGTGGTAGTGTGATTAGCCAGTGTATGAAGAACTCTTTATTGAAATCACTGGCCCAACCTGAGACATGTGACCAGGTGGCATGAAAAATAAAAGATAGTTGCAATTGGGTTGTAGCAGTCTCACTAGTTAACAACATGAATTGTGATGACTCTTGGTCATTTTTTATGTTGCTGAACTAACAGGCCGGGCACAGTGGCTCACGCCTGTAATCCCAGCATTTTAGGAGGCTGAGGCAGGAGGATGATGAGGTCAGGAGTTTCGAGACCAGCCTGGCCAATATGGTGAAACCTGGTCTCTACTAAAAATACAAAAACTAGCCGGGTATGGTGGCACACCCCTGTAGTCCTAGCTACTTGGGAGGCTGAGGCAGGAGAATTGCTCAAACCCGGGAGGTGGAGGTTGTGGTGAGCCAAGATCGCATCACTGCACTCCAGCCTGGGTGACAGAGCAAGACTCTGTCAAAAAAAAAAAAAAAAAGTTAAATTGTAATGATTCAAATGTTTTCTATAAATTCTATTTAGGAAATTATAGATAATAAAGAAAAAGTAAGAAGATATAATTGAGGCATTTTGGGGGGGACATGATTGTGCCTTTTCTTTTTGTTTCAATCATTGTACATTTCAGAATGAAGATATTTTAAATCTGGAAATATATGTAGTAGAGGAAGTTTTATAATATTAAAAAATAAAGTAAATGTGTTAAAATAATATGTGTCTGTGACTTAAATTGTTAATTAAATAGCCTTAAATTGTTTATTGGAAATCATAATTCATGTACATATAAATGGTAGATTATGTGGAAGACTAGATTCTATGGGGAAAGAAGATATAATACATTTCTTTTTTTTCACTTTTCTAGGTACACTATATGCAAGTTTTTCTGGGTCAGCTTAAGAAATCTAACCAATTGAAACTAAAAAAAGGCAATTTCTCAGGTTACAAGGGGAAATTCTAGTATCTCAAGAGGCTTCAGTTATGATGCAGCACCTACAGAAAAATGAATAAAGAATATATAATTAGAAAATTATATGTACTTCAAATTGTTGAGTGTGTAGTGACTCCAGGACACAAGAATCCAGGATACAGCTCCCAGGGGACATCAGAATTTTCTGGGGATATTTTAGATATTCATTCAAAGCAACCTAGTAGTCCTTGTTCCTATTTTTACTTGTGATTGCCTCTGCTTGACTCAAGATGAAGATCAGTCAGAATCACATAATAGCATGCTGCTTTTTATTCCCAGCACCCTAGGTGGCTGATGGCATTTCCCCTTTTATTCCCCAAGGAATTTCATAGCAGAAATAAAACTCCAATGATAATTCATATTCATGCTCTGTTGATCCTCCCTCTGCTTTTGATGCTCTGACCAATTTCTCAACCCGTTTCTAAGCTGACCTCATTAATTATTGACTTATTTCAAAAAGGAATAAAAAAAATCGAATTTTTTTCTTTAATTGAATTTTTTCAGATAATAAAAGAAACAAATGCTCATTGTAGAACATTTGTAAAATATGTACCCAAATGCATGAAATCAATAAATCAAATCATTGATAACCCTGTTATAATTGGAGTATAATTTCTTCCAGTATTTTCTCTACCTATCAGGGTTTCTACTCAACCTCAGCACAAGTGACATTTTAGATAGAATAATTCTTTGTTTCTGGAGGATGTCCTATGAATTCTAGAACATATATAGCATCCCTGGTTTCTACTCACTAGATACTGGCAGAATAGAGCCTCCCTTCCTCAGCACCCAATCGTCACAAAAAAGTCTCCAGACATTGCCAAATATTCCCTTGTGAGCAAAATTGCACCCAGTTGAAAACCACTACTAAGTATTATAATGAATTGGAATTTTACTCTCTGTACAATTTTACATTCTTTTTAAGCTATTTATATGCTTCTTAAACTAACATTACATAGTGGAAATTTTCCCATTTTATTAAACAGCATTGAAATGATGGTTTTTACTAGCTGAATTCCAATGTAAAGATCAAATATAATTAACTATTTTCTCATTGTTGACCAGTTACGTTGTTCATATATTTTTAAATAAATAAAAGTTTAAGGAATATCCTTATACATAAGCGTTTGACCCTATCGCTGATTAGAAATTTTTTGTGTCTTCCTAAAGTCATAAACTTATTTTCAAAGTAGCAAAGTGTCTTTGAACTAATGTATAATTGTTCAGAACTTTGGGGATGTTAGTAGAGTGATAGACGTCTTTCACCCAAAACAAGCTGGTGGCTAAAATCTCTAAATATGCTCTGAACCTCTTTTGAATAATGTTTCAAAGGGCTGAGAATCTAATGAAAGCTAAGGACTGAATAACACTATTACACACACACACAATTCCATATACAGTTTTGGAAGGTTGAGGTTTGTGGATCTGTTAAGAGCCATAGGCCTTAAGGAGACCTGCTATAAAGACCTCTGGTTTCTATTGCAACTTTTACAAATATGTAACCCCAATAGAGAGCTAAGCAAACCAAAGTTAAGGGGCATGTCCATGACAGAACTAGAAGCCTGGTGTCCACTGAGCCTTTATGAATTTACAAATGTCCAATATGAATCATATTACAGAAAAGCTTTGGAGGTAGAAATGTGAGACACTCTTCTGGTCCTTTAGACCTGTGGCAGTATTAGTCTAGCGGGGTCCTGGTTTCCTGAATTTGACTGGCCTATCAGGTCACCAGCAGTATCTCATGAAGATAAAAACAATACCAAGCACTAGGCTTCAGAAAGCACTTACCTGTCCTCATCACGAGGCTGAGTATAATTTACTTCCCAGTGTAGACTGATACATAATTATGTCTTTGAAAAATGTTCCCTGGAATGAATTATAATGCAATGACTATGGCCGCAATCATTACTTTCCAACATAGAGCGTGGGGGAGAAAGAGGGAAGTTGAATAGCATTTACCAAGATGAAGCAACTACTCCCTTGCCAAAGACGGTTTAAGGATCTTTGCTTCCATACTTTTGTTTAGTCCTCACAACGACTCTGTGAGATGACTGATATGATCATTTTACGGAAAATAATTCAGATGGGTTAAGCCAGTGCCTTAGTGTCACGTGGAGAGTAAGTCACATGTAAACCTGGAGTAAGCTCATGCTCTTTTTATTACACTGTGTTACTCAAGAGGAACAGAATCAAGATTTTCCCCACCTTCCCTCAGCACACCACTACCGCCATCTCCAATAAATCTTTGCCCTGGCACACTCTATCCCCTTAAAAACAAAGTATGACACTTTTTGGAAGGCCTTCTGAGGCATTCTTAGGTTATTATATTATCTACTTTATTAGACACTAATCTTGCATTTAGAAGACTCAACTTTGTTTTCTAGCCCTTTATCATTTGCTTTTGATTGATGATGGGCAAGTCAGTAATTCTCTTTGAATGTCAGTTTTCTTCTCACCACAGCTGCTACACTACTTGATGCATAATATTAAGAGCTCATAACTCGAAGTAAAAGAAAACTGTAAAAGATTGTTACTTTAAAAGACATTTAAATTCCCTCAGCTTTAATTTCCACATTTATAAATTTGAAATTATAGCTCCTGTTTCACAGGGTTGTTAAATTGTTCATTCAACAAATATTTACTGTGTATCTATTAGCATTATACACTTATTAGGGGAGAGGTGGTGGTGGTAGACATGTGATAAACAAGTAGAAAAAGCAAATTTGATAGTTGCCCATTGTGATAAGTACTGTGAAAAAAATAAACAAGCATTTTGGGTAGCAGGTTGAGGGTACAAGGGTTGGAGATTAAGAGTGCAAGGGCAGTCAGGGGAAGCCTCTCTAAGGACATGATGGAGACTTGAAAGCTAAAGGATGAGAAGGCACCAAAAATGGGTGGGCAAGTGCTATCTAGAGGATCTAGGGTGTGAAAACCAGGGTTACTAAAAGATAATGAAAAAGAGCAAGAAGACTATAAGGGTCGCTACCCAAAATACAGTCTACAGACCAGTGGTCATCTTCACATTCTTTGTTACCGGTCTGCGACAATACTAGAAGCCTGAACAGAAATGTAAATCAATGCAATGCCCCTGTCATTAAGAAAGTCTTGCTAGAAAAACAAAAGTCAGCTGAATTAAGCAGTATGCCTAGTTATATAGTTGGTGTTCAGTCTGATGTCCGTAACTCCTTATATCTCAGTAACAACTTGCAGACTAGCCACCTTTAGTAGCATTTGTAAGCCAAAGTTAGAGAAGGCAGGGGTCAGGCCCTGAAGTACCTTGAGACCAAGTAAGCTGTCTGAGTTTTATCTTAAGTGCAGTAAGAGAGGTGGCCGGCAAGATGGCCGAATAGGAGTGACTTCAGTCTGCAGTTCCCAGTGAGATCAACACAGAAGGCGAGTAATTTCTGCATTTCCAACTGAGGTACCTGGTTCATCTCACTGGGACTGGTTAGACAGTGGGTGCAGCCCACGGAGGGTAAGCCAAAGCAGGGAGGGGTGTCACCTTGCCCAGGAAGTGCAAGGGTTCAGGGAGTTCCCTCCCCTAGCCAAAATCACAAGCATTCCTATATAATAATAACAGACAGAGAACCAAATCATGAGTGAACTCCCGTTCACAATTGCTACAAACAGAATAAAATACCTAGGAATACAACTTAAAAGGGATGTGAAGGACCTTTTCAAAGAACTACAAACCACTGCTCAATGAAATAAGAGAGGACACAAACAAATGGAGAAACATTTCATGCTCATGGACAGGAAGAATCAGTATCGTGAAAATGGCCATACTGCCCAAAGTAATTTATAGATTTAATGCTATCCACACCAAGCTACCATTGACTTTCTTCACAGAGTTAGAAATAACTATTTTAAATTTCATATGGAACAAAGAAAGAGCCCATATAGCCAAGACAATCCTAAGCAAAAAGAACAAAGCTGGAGACATCATGCTACCTGACTTCAGACTATACTATGAGGCTACAGTAACCAAAACAGCATGGTACCAGTACCAAAACAGATACATAGACCAATGGAACAGAACAGAGGTCTCAGAAATAATACCACACATCTACAACCATCTGATCTTTGACAAACCCGACAAAAACATGCAATGGGGAAAGGATTCCCTATTTAATAAATAGTGTTGGAAAACTGAAACTGGACCCCTTTCTTACACCTTATACAAAAATTACCTCAAGATGGATTAAAGACTTAAACATAAGACCTAAAACCATAAAAACCCTAGAAGAAAACCTAGGCAATACCATTCAGGACATAGTCATGGGCAAAGTCCTCATGACTAAAATAGCAAGAGCAATGGCAACAAAAGCCAAAATTGACAAATGGGATCTAATTAAACTAAAGAGCTTCTGCACAGCAAAAGAAACTATCATCAGAGTGAACAGGCAACCTACAAAATGGGAGAAAAGTTTTGCAATCTGTCCATCTGACAAAGGGCTAATATCCAGAATCTACAAGGAACTTAAACAAATTTACAAGAAATAAACCAATCCCATCAAAAAGTGGGAAAAGGATATGAACAGACACTTCTCAAAAGAAGACATTTATGTGACCAACAAACATGAAAAAAAAAGCTCATAATCACTGGTCATTAGAGAAATGCAAATCCAAACCATAGTGAGATACCATCTCACACCAGTTAGAATGGGGATCATTGAAATGTCAGGAAACAACAGATGCTGGAGAGGATGTGGAGAAATAGGAATGCCTTTACACTGTTGGTTGGAGTGTACATTAGTTCAACCATTGTGGAAAATAATGTGGTGGTTCCTCAAGGATCTAGAATGAGAAATATCATTTGACCCAGGAATCCCATTACTGGGTATATACCCAAAGGATTATAAATCATTCTACTGTAAAGACACATGCACAAGTATGTTTATTGAAGCACGATTCACAATAGCAAAGACTTGGAACCAACCCAAATGCCCATCAATGATATGCTGGATAAAGAAAATGTGGCATATATACAACATGGAATACTATGCAGCCATAAAACGGATGAGTTCATGTCTTTTGCGGGGGCATGGATGAAGCTGGAAACCATTCTCAGCAAACTAACACAGGAACAGAAAACCAAACACCACATGTTCTCACTCATAAGTGGGAGTGGAACAATGAGAACATATGGTCACAGGGAGGGGAATATCACACACTGGGGCCTGTCACGGGTGGGGGTCTAGGGGTGGGATAGCATTAGGAGAAATATTTAATGTAGATGATGGGTTGATGGGTGCGGCAAACCACCATGGCACTGTATACCTGTGTAACAAACCTGCACGTTCTGCACATGTATCCCAGAACTCAAAGTAGAATAAAAATATAAATAAATGAAATAAAATAAAAATGGGCAATGGGAAACCATTGGTGGTTCTAAGCAGGAGAGTAGAGTGAACTGCTTTTGAGAGAAACAGATGCTCTAATGCACTTGAAAACATTTTATAAAGTCTGATGAATGTGAGTTTTGACTCAATAGTCTCATCTAATCAGGGCTTGCCTACCCATTCTGCCAACAGCTTCCTCCTGGACTTCTAATTAACATATGTCATGAATCTCTTGAGGCCATACTGCAACATAATTTTTTTATGTGGCAAAATATATGCCATATGATTTTGAGGTTCTGTCTTTCTAATACAAACAACATTTCATGCTTGGGAAGTAAATAAGTCACATGCCTATAGCTCAGGGGTTTCAGATATCAAAATAACCCCCCCCCCATTTTTGGACAGCATTAGTATTCCATGTTCACACCTACAGAGCTTATTACTAACATATTATCCATTTGTATATCCTTTGCTAAAAATAACATCTGCTTTAAATCCAGTAACTTCATAGCTGTACTTCATTCATGGAGGAAATTTTAGAGTTTTCAGCAAGAGGAACTGGTGAGTTCACTCTCTTGTCACCCAGGAAACGGCTCCTTTTATCTTTTGGAAAAGCAATGGCATTGATGTGTTTGCCCCAGAAATGATAATTTCCCTTTCTCTCTTCCCTCCTTTCCTTCTTTTTTTTTTTTTTAACTTTTTTTTCTGACTCCCCCTTTCCTTCTCTCCTCTCTTTCTCCCTTGCTTTCCTTCACAACGACTTACTAATTATCTATGCCATGGGCTAAGAACTCTGATAGATTCTGGAAATAACACCATTAAAAAGACACACACAGACTCTAACCCAAAGAAGTTTAGTCTTGAAGGGTCACAGAAAAGTAACTGGGAA
This sequence comes from Macaca thibetana thibetana, assembly GCF_024542745.1. Lineage (NCBI taxonomy): Eukaryota > Metazoa > Chordata > Mammalia > Primates > Cercopithecidae > Macaca > Macaca thibetana. The sequence goes on from NC_065583.1 coordinate 36,224,985, forward strand.
ATTATAATCCAGTGTGATCTGTGCCACAGTAGGGGAAATAAAGAGTGCATATTGGAGAACAAAAACTGGGAAGCTAACATGAAATTGGAGTCAGGACAGCTTCAGGGAGGAAAGAATGTCTAAGTTGAGGTCCAAAAAATAAGAAGTTATGCTGAAGATTTGGAGATGAGTGGAGTGTTCTTGCTAGAGATATCATGTGTGGAAGCTTGGAGAAGAGACAGTGCAATGTAAGTTGCAATAAATAAAAGATGTTGAGATTGGGGGGACAGAAGAAGGAAGAGGTGGAAGAAGTAAGTAGGGAACAGATCATAACAAACCTTTTAAACTATGCTAATGAGTATGGACTTTAAAGTGATGACAAGTCATTGAGGGATTTCAACAGGCAGATGATGTGTCATGTGGTCCTTTTAGAGAAATGATACTGGTTTTGGGAAGGAAAATGGATTAAAGGGGCAAGGTTGGAGTCAGGAGACCACATAGAAGGATGTGTCTGAGAATTATACTATAGAGTGAACAAGTTACAATTGTATGCATGCAGATGGCAAGATATTATATTTCATTAGACACTCAGAAAACTGCCGATTGATTTTCTCAGGGTCATAGGACAATTTGGAAAAGCAAGAACAAGGGCCAGGTCTTCCAATCTGTGAATGGCTTTTCCAGTGAGAGCTGTTTTGAGAGCAACCATCACTCATTATTTTCCGGCCCCTTACCTACCTCACATAATTTGGACATTTTTTAGTCTTAAAGTGGGGAGTTTCTCTTTGATGACAATTTTACTTTTGGGAGCTATCCAATATTCTATTGCTGCATTAAAATATAAACTGACTTTAAAAAATAATGAAGGGGATATTATGCAGGCAGCTGTCAAGGGAATGATTGGAACTTAGTCCTGAAATTCTATTGTATCAAACCCTGCAGATTTTAATCTGTCCCCCTAAGGTCTTCTCTCAACACACACCCATGATACAAAGAAGGGGGGTTAATCAAAGAACAAGTGTGTTCAGCACTATTGTGAGCTTGACACAGAATGAAGCACCGTGGGGGATCATGAGGAGAGGTAGGGTGCGATCTCTGCCCTGAAGTTGTCTAGTTTAAAAAGCAAAAGCAAACACACAGGAATATATCAAGCCATTTAAAACAATATCTAGGCATGTGTTCTGGTTATATGCTTAAAATATTAGTGTTCTACTTGTTCAGAAAACAAAGATGACTGGTAAGGATGAAGCAGTCAGACAACCTTTCTGGAAGAAATGGTATTTGAGCGAAGTCTTGGGTGAACAGAGGTGAGAGAGTGGTAGGCTAGGGAGTTGGAGTGGTGACGACGCATGTGTGAGTGACTGTGGCGTGCCTGTGGCACTTTGGTATGGTGCCTAGAAAAGTGGTGGGGAAGTACCAAGAAACAGTGGGAAAGAAGCTCAGCCAGATGGTGTGTGGGCAATAATGAATTACTTTGAAGTCAAGACACAGAAATTTTGAGAAGTGGGGATGCAGTGAAGGCTCTACAGTAAAGGTGTATTAAGAAAGGATTTTAAGATGTCCATATGAATGGAGGAGAATGGTCATTCCCAGCTCAAAATATACTTCAACTTGCCAATACATCTTGGCCAAGTCAAGTGACTCAATGCATGTCCATGCTTCCTCTCATATCTGAGGCACCTTGAGGGTTAAATGAGATAGCAGATGTGAAAGTGCTCTGTGGATCCTATGTAATTACCATAAATGTTGTTGCCACCTTTGCAAGTTTTCTATGTTTTTGACAAGTCTCTTTTTCAAAATTCAGTCTCAGTAGCTGACTCAGTGCCTTCCCTTGCTACTCTGGCTAGGCAGATTGTCTTGCAGAATTCTCTGTCCAGCATTAATCAGTTGTGTCCTTTGGTATACATTCATTTCTAGCATCTTAGACACATCTGCTTTGACAAAATCCCGTCTGGTTAGACAACCTCAAAAAAACAAACAGCAAACTCATTTAAATTCAGCATTTAAAACAGTGAGGTGGCTTGATCTAAATTAATATTTAATTTTTGATCTCAGTTTGGGGATTTTGTGGTCATGACCTGGGTCTTCTTTTCTTTTAGAGTTCCCTACAGGACATTGCATAGCCTCAGTGACTAATGGCTTTTCTACACACGTCACTGACTGGCTGCCCAGGAGGTAGATTGTTGCTTCTCCTTGTGCTGCAAATTGCTGGCTTAGCAGCTTTTCCACCATGGCTTTCTGCTAATATTTTTAGATTGCCAAGATGTTATCGAAAATGGTATTTAGTTGGGTGGCTTCGATGATTGCCTCTCATTGACAACAGGATTGTAACTTCTTGAGCTCAGTTGTGTCTGTTTAAATCATCAATTTCTGGAAATTCTTTACAAGGGACTGCTCTGTGTGTTTTGCAATGAGGGGCTGTGCATTTTCCTGTGGTTTCCCATGTAATGAAGATCCACGAAGACATGACTTTTGATTGATGACTGTATTTAAGAAGCTATTTAAGGAGTATTAGGTTTCCATGTTCTTTTGCTCAGGAGCAGCTTTTTAAACTGCTCTTTCTCAGCAGCTTCATTCTGACAAGGAACATTCTGTTTGCATTTCATTTTTATTTTTAGGAATTTGCAGATGAGGCTGCCCTGAAACAGCAATCTGCTCTATCCAGAGGGGGGCAGAACAGTGTCAAAATTTATGTATTTATTTCACAAATATTAATTCAGCAAGTGGAGCACGGCAGGCCCTGTTCTAGGCATTGCAGATACAGGGATGTGTTAAGACAATCCAGTCCTTACCCTCAGGAAGTTTATAGGCTTGTGAAGGAGTGATTTTTAAATTATAATGATGATAATCACTGTGAAGGAGAAATGCTAGGAGCTATTGGAACCTTCAGAATATGGAGCAGGAATAGACTTAAGCAGTAGAGTAACATGTTGATACAGACAGGAGACAGGGAAATACTGGGTAGAAGAAGGCGGTGCCCTGGCAAAGGTCCCACCCTCAAGGCTGGAAACCTGCGGTCCTAAATGGGAACAGGCATTCCGATTTTTGCACCCAAAAGTTGCATTTTGGCCCACCATGTACCCCTGTCCCGTACCCATGTAAACTCCAAACCCCAGGCTCCATGAACTGATAAACAGAAGAGCAGAAGAGTGGCAGAGAAGGAGAGAAGAGAAGGAGCATCTGAACGTCGAGGGGAGTTCGACTGGGGACAGTTGGAGAGATCAGCCACTGGACAGCCAAACTCCAGGAAAAGATCATCTTCCCATTCCATCTCCCATCCAGCTCCCCATCCATCCCAGTGAGAGTCACCTCCACCACTCGATAAAACCCCCTCATTCACCATCCCTCAAGTCTGTGTATGACCTGAGTTTTGCCATGGAGCCCTTCCCACCTGGCCATCTCATTAGAATGAACATGTGCTAACACGTGGGACTCAGCCTCAGCACTTTAATTAGAATTATTGAGAAAAAGATGTTCTCCTTCCCCTGGGGCTTTCAGAACCAATAGTCATTTTGGAGGGGCTGCTGGCCATTTTGTTACTCAATACAAGGGGATAAGCCTAAGAAGGGAGCAATACACGAGGCAGCAGATGGTGCTCTTTGAGCTTCTGGGCAATCTGATCTATATGCCCCTAGCTTTTTCAGTTGCATGATCCAGTATATTTCCTTAAGTGAAGTTTAAGTGAGTTTGAGTTTGTTTTCTGTCACTTGCAACTGAGAGCCCTTTCAAACACAGTACTCTATGATTTGAGATCAGTAGCCAGAGTTAGTGACTGACAATGATGATGAATATTTATTTAGCTCTTACTATGTGTAAGGTACCATGACCTTTGACACACTTTATCTAAATTTAACCTTCCCAACAACCATATGACATAGGTATTTTTTTCCCCAATTACAGATGGGATGACAGATTTAGAGTGGTCACCTCAGGTCACACAGTTAAGATTCAAATCTAGGCAGCCTAACTCCAGAGCCCATACTCCACTACCTCTTAACAATAAGAAAATATTTCATTAAAACAGATATTAAAGAAGCTCAAGTGAGAATTATAATCAGTTTCTCTCTTTGTTCAATATCTTTCACGTAGTGGAGAAGAAAAAGCAGCCACAGAAGCCCTCATTCATATATCCTAGGTTAAGCCAGGTGAATTATCACCACTTAAGGCCCTAACTAACATTGATGGATTTTGACTGTTATAAAAAGATCATTCAACCTCATGCAGTACTGAAAACTCAATGAAGACAGAGATCTCTCTTTTTGGCTCCAGGCCTATGTAACCAACAACCATCTAAAATTAACAGTCTCGGGACTATATCAAAAAATGTGGTCTCTGATTTTCTTTTTATTTATTTTTAAATATTTATTTATTTATTTAGAGACAGAGTTTTGCTCTTGTTGCCCAGGCTGGAGTGCAATGGTGGGATCTCAGCTCATGGCAACCTCCACCTCCCAATTTCAAGCGATTCTCTTGCCTCAGCCTCCCGAGTAGCTGGGATTATTACAGGCATGCACCACCATGCCTAGCTAATTTTGTATTTTTAGTAAAGATGCGGTTTCACTATGTTGACCAGGCTGATCTCGAACTCCTGACCTCAGGTGATCCACCTGCCTCAGCCTCCCAAAGTGCTGATATTACTACAGGCATAGGCCACCATGCCTGGGCTCTGATTTTCAAATGGCACAGCAATCTGTTCCTCTTGCTGTATTTCCATTTTAATCGATGGAAGCTCCAGGTATGTGGCTCATCAAGATGATATTTCTCATCAAGATGATAATTCGTTAATCTCTTCCTTTCCCTGTTGGTCTAGGTCTGATTGATTGGCAAATTTCCAATTCTATATCCAAACTATATCTGAAAACCATCCACCAGCCACATTAAACTTACATAGGTTCTTGGGATATACCAGGATCTTTTGCAAATGAGGACATTCATTCATAAGGTTTCTACTACCCCCAATACTGTTTTCCTGGCTCCTCCTATGGCTAGCTGTTTCTGATATTTCAGTTCTCAGCTTTAACATCAGTCTTCCTAGAGTACTTTCTTGACTACCTTGTCTGAATTATCACTTCTCTCCATCCCCAGTTACTTTTTTTCACATAATTGTCTTTATAGCTCTTATTTCAAACTGAGACATATTTTGTTATTTTATTTTTTTAATGAACATATATATTTTTTATTTTTTAATGAACATATAACAATTGTGCATATTTATGTGGTACATAGTGATGTTTCCATACATATTATATATAGTGATCAGAGCAGGTTAATTAGCATATCCATTATCTCAAACTTTTATCATTTCTTTGTGTTGGGAGCATTCAATATCCTCCTTTTAGCTATTTGAAACTCTATGATATATTATTGTTAACTATAGTCATCCCACATTTACAGAATGCTAGGATTTACTTTTCCTTTCTAGCTATAATTTTGTATCATTTAACAACTCTCTCCCTATGTCCCCTTCCCTCACCCTTCTCAGCTTCTAGTATCCTCTGTTCTACTGTTTGCCAGCGTAAAATCACAGTTTTTAGCTTCCATATATGAGTGTAGAAGAGTTCCCCTTCTCTATATTCCCACCAGCATTTGCTAATATTGCTATTTTTGATAATAGCCATTCTATCTGGAGTGAGATGATACTCCAGTGGTTTTGATTTACATTTCCCTGATGATTAGTCATGTTGATGTGTGTGTGTTTGTGTGTGTGTGTGTGTGTGTGTGTGTGTGTTGAGAAACACCTGTTCAGATCATTTGCCCATCTTTTAATTGGATTTTTTTTTTTTTTGCTGTTGAATTGCTTGAGCACCTTATATAACCTGGATATTAATCCCCTGTTGGATAGTTTACAAATATTTTCTTCCATTTTTGATATTGTCTTTTCACTCTGTTGATTGTTTTCTTTGCTGCACAGAGCTTTTTAATTGATAAAATTCCATTTGTTTATTCTTGTTTTTGTTCTCTGTGCCTTTGAGGTCTTATTCATAAAATCTGTCCAGATCCATATCCTGAAGCATTTTTCTTGTTTTCTTCCAGTAGTTTCATAGTTTCAGTTCTTATATATAGGTCTTTGATTCATTCTGAGTTGATTTTTGAATAGGGTGAGAGATGGGGGTATAGTTTTATTCTTCTGCATATCAATATCCAGTTTTCTCAGCACCATTTATTGAAGACTGTCCTTTACCCAGTGAGTGTTCTTGGCACCTTCACCAAAAATCAGTTGGCTGTGGATATTTGGATTCATTTCTGGGCTCTCTATTTTGTTCCATTAGTTTATGTGTCTGTTTTTATACCAGTGTCATGCTGTTTTGCTTACCACAAATTTGCAGTACACTTTGAAGGCTGGTAGTGTGATGCCTCCAGCTTTCTTCTTTTTGCTCAGGATTGCTTTGGCCTTTCACTGTCTTTTGTGGTTCCATACAAGTTTTAAGATCTTAAAAATCTATTTCTGTGAAGAACGTCATTGGTATTTTAGTAGGGATTGTACTGAATCTATAGATTGCTTGGGTAATATGGTCATTTTCATAATATTAATCTTTTATAATATTAATTTGCTTACTTACTTTCTGTGTTTCCCACCAGAATATAAGCTTCCTGAAAGTAGATTCTTTATCTCTTTAGTTAAACTTTGTATTTACATACATAATCTAATGCTTGGCATATTATAGGCACTTAATATGAAATGAGTGGATGAATGGGCACTCAGTGATAGGAATGATATAGTTAGACACTCAGGGAACATTCTCTCTCATTGTGTAGCTATATGTCATTAGCTAAATATCTGTGTATTTTTGAGTTTTATTCTCTTAGCTAGTCAAAAAAAGGGAGGGGGCTAATGGTAACCACTTTGCCCTCCTAAACCAGCAGGCTCACGAGTCTTCTAACTGGAAAGAGTGGTTGCAGTGCAAATATCCAGAGAAAATCATTAATTCATGACTCATGACTCAGGAGGCAGGCAATCAGAGCTATAGAAAAATGGCAAAAATGACAGTGTGGGGACCAAAAAAAGAGCCCACTTATAACTGTTAGACGGTAATTAGTATCACACAGAGCAAAACATCTAAATTTGTTGCAGAAATACACTTGGCCATGGGGAATTCTCTTCAAGCATGGGAATGAATGTTCAGAATCCAGTGCTCATGCTAATGTCTACCTTTCGAGTCCAGGGTTCACTGTTCAGGGGCTTTTTACTCAGCATAACTTTTGTGCCTGAAAAAATTAAATTCTTGGGCAGAATAATTACATGTAAATGCTGCTGGGCTATTAGTCTCAAGGGGCCAATTTTCTAGCCATTTGTTGCCATCTGAAATGTCAAATTTATTACACAGAGGGCATGGTAATACACACGACATCCTCTCCTAAATAGGGTATGAAAGGCACTAATCAGCACTGTGGCTGTGAATGTTGAAGTCAGTAAGATGTTGCTTTAGTTAATAAGGTGATCTAAATTAATTACATGGATTATTTTAAGGAAAATAAAACATCTCATAATAGATGTGCTACCTGAATACAGGTTCCTCAGTTCAAAGACTATTTGCTCTTAAGAGGGCTAATAATTTCCCACTCTGTCATATTTTCATAGATTCCCAGGGTCCAGGAAGAAAGACACTGGGCAAAAATAGGGGCTCCAACTTTAATTTCTGGCTCTGCTATTGTCTTACTATGTGAGCCTGCAAAAGTCACTTACCCTCTCTGATCTTCAGTTTTCTTACCTGTAAAGATAACGCTGTGGTTCCATATGAACTTTAAAGCAGTTTTTGCCAATCCTGTGAAAGAAAAAGAGCCCACATTGCCAAGACAATCCTAAGACAAAAGAGCAAAGCTGGAGGCATCACGCTACCTGACTTCAAACTATACTACAAGGCTACAGTAACCAAAACAGCATGGTACTGGTACCAAAACAGAGATATAGACCAATGGAACAGAACAGAGTCCTCAGAAATAATACCACACATCTTTGACAAACCTCAGAAAAACAAGAAATGGGGAAAGGATTCCCTATTTAATCAATGGTGCTGGGAAAATTGACTAGCCATAAGTAGAAAGCTGAAACTGGATCCTTTCCTTACTCCTTACATGAAAATTAATTCAAGATGGATTAGAGACTTAAATGTTAGACCTAATACCATAAAAACCCTAGAAGAAAACCTAGGTAATACCATTCAGGACATAGGCATGGGCAAGGACTTCATGTCTAAAACACCAAAAGCAACGCAACAAAAGCCAAAATTGACAAAAGGGATCTAATTAAACTAAAGAGCTTCTGCACAGCAAAAGAAACTACCATCAGAGTGAACAGGCAACCTACAGAATGGGAGAAAATTTTTGCAATCTACTCATCTGACAAAGGGCTAATATCCAGAACCTACAAAGAACTCAAACAAATTTATGAGAGAAAAACAAACAACTCCATCAAAAAGTAGGCAAAGGGTATGAACAGACATTGCTCAAAAGAAGACATGCATACAGCCAACAGACACATGAAAAAATGCTCATCATCACTGGCCATCAGAGAAATGCAAATCAAAACCACAATGAGATACCATCTCACACCAGTTAGAATGGCAATCATTAAAAAGTCAGGAAACAACAGGTGCTGGAGAGGATGTGGAAAAATAGGAACACTTTTACACTGTTGGTGGGATTGTAAACTAGTTCAACCATTGTGGAAGACACTGTGACGATTCCTCAAGGATCTGGAACTAGAAATACCATTTGACCCAGCCATCCCATTACTGGGTATATACCCAAAGGATTATAAATCATGCTGCTATAAAGACACATGCACACGTATGTTTATTGCGGCACTATTCACAATAGCAAAGACTTGGAATCAACCCAAATGTCCATCAGTGACAGACTGGATTAAGAAAATGTGGCACATATACACCATGGAATACTATGCAGCCATAAAAAAGGATGAGTTTGTGTCCTTTGTAGGGACATGGATGCAGCTGGAAACCATCATTCTCAGCAAACTATCGCAAGAACACAAAACCAAACACCGCATGTTCTCACTCATGGGTGGGAACTGAACAATGAGATCACTTGGACTTGGGAAGGGGAACATCACACACCGGGGCCTATCATGGGGAGGGGGGAGGGGGGAGGGATTGCATTGGGAGTTATACCTGATGTAAATGACGAGTTGATGGGTGCTGACGAGTTGATGGGTGCAGCACACCAACATGGCACAGGTATGCATATGTAACAAATTTGCCCGTTATGCACATGTACCCTAGAACCTAAAGTATAATAATAATAATAAAAAATAAATAAAAATTAAAAAAATAAGTAAAATAAAATCAAAATGAATCACAGGGCCGGTGCGGTGGCTCATGCCTGTAATCCCAACACTTTCAGAGGCTGAGGCAGGTGCATCACCTGAGGTCAGGAGTTTAAGACCAGCCTGGCCAACATGGCAAAATCCTGTCTCTACTAAAAATACAAAAAATTAGCCGTGCATGGTGGCATGTGCCTGTAATCCCAGTTACTTGGGAGGCTGAAGCAGAAGAATCACTTAAACCCAGGAGGCGGAGGTTGCAGTGAGCCAAGATAGTGCCATTGCACTCCAGCCTGGGCAACAGAGCAAGACTCCATCTCAAGAAAAAAAAAAAAAAATGAATCATAGAACTAAATGTGAAAGGCAAAACAATAAAGATAAAATAAACAACAACAACAAAAAAGATAAGGCTGTGTTGTGCTGATGGCATTTTAGAGAGTTCAAAGGAGGGAATTTGTTTTCAAGCACTTTGGAATCCTGAAAATGCTATACAGAGGTGGAACTGTGCTCTACATTGTAGGCATTTTTTAACTTTGCATGCCCAATGTCATTTCTACTGCTTTTATTCTTAGCAGAGGACCCTAGGCTTCACTTTTAGAATGCTTCCTCCTTTATTTAAGTCAATACAGCTCAGTTGTCTTTTTCTAAAATTCCAGAAGTAGTCATATGACCCAGAGTTGGCCAATTGAGCCTTGTATCACGTTGGCCTCATTGATTGTTTCAGAGATAGGTATATGACTTGGGCCAAGACAATGAGACATATTTCTTGTATATATGGAGGAAGGTGATGGAAAAGGGATGTATTTTGCCTTTGGGAATGTAACCTGTCAGGGAATAAAACATGATGCAGAGCAAAGAGATAGGGTGATGCTGAATTGTAATGACATCTTTTGAGCCCCTGGATCAAGCTTGCTAGCTGGATGCTTTATTAAATGCCTGATCTGTACCAGGCACAACTAAAGGCGTTCAGAATTTATCTTTGTGTGAGAGAAATAAGTCTTGCTCTCATACAACTCACATTTCAGTTGCATGAACCAACACATTTCCAGTTTCAGTCTTCATCGTTTGTTTGTGTTCTCTCTTGATCCTGAAAGTTCAGGATTGTATAAAATGGCCAAAAAATATCTATTTTGCTGAAATATTGCAAAGAGAATGTATATGAAGTCTTTGGGATATAGTAGGTGCTAAATAAATGCTATTAAAATAGACATCAATTATTATTCCTGGCCACCTTTTCTTTGTTGGAGAATCTCCTATCTTTTGAGTCAGAGTTCATTTTAAAGCCTGGCAATGCCATCTCCTGTGAAGCAAAGTTACAGACATTTAGCTAATAATTCACTAATTGGATGCAGCAGACTTTTGTCTGAATCATATTATACAATGAAGAACCAACCATGCAGACTTCTTTCTGGGGAGGTTGGTTCTAGTGGTGGCAGCTGCATGTGATTCTTAGAGTCAGCAGAGGCAGCGGTTCCAGCAGTAACATCTGAAGCACTGCTTCAGAATGCTAACAGGACAAACTGCAGAGGCAGTGTGTGGCGGTGGAGGCTGTGTGCCTTCACCATACATCCCTGAGAAGAAGGGATTCCTGGATGTGTAGCTTCTGAAATAGTTCTCTGGACTTCCTAGGGATTATGGAAATCAGCCCATATCCATTAAGTTCATTATTTCTGCTTTAATTAGCCAGAGTTTATATTTTTGCTTACAATTAAGACCTGACTTATGATAATTGTGATAATATAATTTCAATAATGACAATGGTGATGATAAGAACTGTATTGTAGGAAGGAAAACAATCACTCAGTTTGTAATGTGGAAAATAGATAAGAGATCAGTGAGATGGGAAACAGATAAGTGTGAGACTAATCATATTACAAATGATGTATGGTGACAAGAGATGGCATGGCTGGTAGTTAGTCTCTAACTGTGTAGATGAACAGAAAGGAATAGATTCAAGAGAGACATTGTAGGTAAGGTAACCTTGAGTTTCTTCAGCTTTTGGACCATTCATAGTACAGAAACTTTGAGAGATGTTGGCCTTAGGTGCTAATGTTCTTTGTTCAACCAGAAATATTGGGGCTGCAGAGAGTACAGCTCAGCTTCACATCATTTAAACTGAGTCGAAGAACAACTAGGGGTCACGTTCAGATTGGGTTCCCTCATCTGGGTAGAAAGACTCACGCTTTTCCATTTTTGTCTTTGCAAGGAGGTGAGATTTCTCCTGGACTCCCATATGCTGATGACATCCGATATTTTGCAAATGGTAAATATGCAAGAAAGGTGCTCATGAATAGATAATGAACGCTGCTCATCACGATTTTCTGTGGAGCTTTCTCACTGTCCCAAGTGCTGTAAGGCCAGCCTAATGAGCCTCTTGTGACCACAGGAGGAACACAGTTCGGAGAGGGTAAGCGCTTTCTATTGAGATGTATAATTTTCCCCTTCAATTCATTAAAAGTTTCTGAAACAAATAAATAAAACATAATTGATACAGATTCAGCCTCCTTTTCTTCCATAGATCATTAAGAAGTTGTAATTGCTTCCCAGCACCCAGGAAGCTCTCATCTCTAAGAATAGAGCATTACTTGTGACTCCCTGGCAATTGTTATTATTCTGAGGAATTAATTTACTCTAATTAGTTTTAAGCCCATTAACAGAAATAGAAAGCTGAGCAAGGGAAGGGAGGTCTGAAAACAACATTTTCCTCAGCCCATTGTAAGAACTTTCCATGTGTTTAATAATTTGGCCAGTGGAATTCAAACCTTGTTAAAAACCAAAAAAAAACACATATAAATTAAGATATAACTAGTATGACTCCTAAAAGGCACATTGGCTCTTATTCTGTTTTCTGAAAGTAAGAAATAAACTATAATTTTTCTGTCCCGCTGGAAATCTTCAAATTGAGTCCCAAGGATGCCAAATCAGAGAAATGATTGATAGTGAGGTTCACAAGGGGTTGGTTTCGCTCAGGCAAAATCGATTTCTGTTTGGGATGATTCAGGATGTTTGGGGAAGGCTGTATTCTCTCAGGAAGTAGCCTCCCCATCCTGAGTCACTGTGGCTGGAATCTGGTCATGACAGAAAAAAAAAGTGACTTATTTGAGTTATTTTCTCCAGTTCTTCTTTAAACAGTTCATCCACGCAGGAGGGGGAATGCGTTTTCCTAAGTCTCATGGAAGGGCTTGCATAGCTTAGAGCTCAGCCTCAGAGTGGACTAGCACACAGCTGTTTTGGAGACTGGAGGATAGCCTGCTGGGATAGAGATATCCCCGGAAGATACAGAGCTGGTAAGGCTATCAAGGTAAATTGGGCACAAGTGGTGGAGTCCATGGCGTTCAGAAAGGTTTTCAGGCAACAGGGAGACCTTGGAGTTTTTTGTTTTGTTTGTTTTGTTTTGGAACAGAGAAGTAACAGAATCAGATCTGTGCTCCTTGATAAAATGTAAAGAATGAATTTGAAGAGCAGAGACTAAAGGATAGAAGGCAGCTTAGGAGATCCAGGTAAGGAGTACAGAAGGCCAGAAAGCAGGGCAGTAGAAGTGGAAAGGAGGAGACAGGGTTTTAAAATGTGTTGGAGTGGAATGTGTAAGATTTAGTGAGGGGTAGGATGGAGCTAGAGAGACCCAGAGGCTTTAGGTCTGGGTACTTAGAACAGTGAGGCCAGCAGTAAAGATAGGGAGGGAACAAAAACATAGAACATTCCCAGAGTCTGAGACAATGGATTTGGTTTTAGACAAAATAGATTTTAAAGACGATAGGCTTTGGGGGAGAATAATCTGAATTTCCTGTAAAGCAGACACTGACTGGTCAGACTCATGAACTTTTGAACCAGGCAGAAGTATATGAAATTTATAATAAATAAATGAAGCGGACTGGAATTGAGGGCCACTAGATTTAGAGAACATGACCCATGTAAAGGCGACTTAGCTCCACTGAGTTGCTGATGGGCAAGAATGGGGGCCAGTACTGTCAAATCATCCAATTCCTAAAGAGAGGCCAGAAATCAGAAATGTGACCTAAAGTCTCCTGATTCTTAAATGTTGGCAACCAATTCTTTCTTTGTTGAACCTTGAAGTAAGCCAATCCCAGGCAATTGTGCAGAGCATCCCACCTGATCCCATACATTTGAGATTGGATGAACTAACCTGAAATATTACAGAGCAGCGGTGCAGAAGTGGGGATACAACTAAAGGAGGATCACCAAGGAAGTGTTTTTGAGCAACTGCAACATTGCTGACCCCATGCTAGGTGCTGTGGGAGATATAAACTATGGGTGCTGCTCCCAAGAAGCTGACAGCAACGCTGCATCAGAGAAAAAAGAAGCACATTATGTGATTATGGGTGGGAAGACTCAAGAAAGGGAGAAACCAGCATCAAACAGACAAGTGAAGAGAGGCGATATAAAAGCTCTGGGTCTCAAATAGCTTTAAACAGGAGGCAGAAGGTGCACAAAGAGCTAGAGATTTTCCTCCAAATTCAATTTCCAAGTCAATAGCTGCAATTCAACAGGTTTTGTGATTTCTGCAGAAAGATAGGCATGAGGCTTCTGAGAGCAGGTGGAAATGAGTGAATTATAGGTGGAACCTGCTTTCATACTAATGATCACTAACAGAAAAGTTTGTGCTATTTATTTTATTATATTTTTTAAACAGTTTTCTCTGTTCCAATTGCTAGGCCCTTGGCATCTAACTTAAGAATTATCAATAAATAATAAAAATCTTCATAGTTTATGTTAGGAGATGACACACCTCTGTAAAATAGTGAGATAATCCCCGAAGCTGGAGCACTTTATTCAAGGTGGGTTTATTTAGGATTGCCCATGGAGTATGAAAAGAGGTTAAGAGAACACGGAAATTCTCAGGATAGAGGAGAGTACTACAAAAGAGAAGATTTGTCGTGTTCTTTATAACCAGGCTTTGGGGATGCAGCAGAAAGTCAAATAGAGTTTGCGTAATAATATACTCTGTATTTGCTTCTTGAATTCTTGTCTTCCTTCTTTCTTTTCTATTTTTTCCCCAAACCTCTGATGTTAACAATGAGGACTGATTTATTTGTTGGGAGATAAAGAAAATAGTGTCTTTGTCCTGAGTTGGTATCAATCATTGTATTTAAATGAGCTTTTTTCTGATAGGCAGAATCAATTTGTGAACCACATTTGATCCCCTCAGTTCAATTACTGCAGAAGCTGCTTCCTGGCTCAGGTGAGGAAAAAATAAGAATATATTTTTGCATTTTCTCTTCTGCAAGGGAGGACATGAGAGTATAACAACCACTCAGAAAACAGCATGACATTTGTCTGACTGTTTTGCTTTGGGGATGGATGGCTCTTGGGGAAAGAAGCATTTTCAGAGCAAGAGGCACTGTTTTTCATAAATAGGTAAAGATCTACATCTCCTGCCTTTTTGACCAGTTTCAATTATGTTTGGGTGAAAATGCCAGACCGTATTTCTCTAATAGGAGCATGAGTTCTCACACCTGATGCAGTTTTGAGATTACTGGGTTCTTATCTCTAAAATCAGAGGGAGGGGGAAGGAATGAACCAAGGAGAGAAGGGCCTCCGTGCAAAACTCCAGAGGGCATCAGGCCTCCCAGATTTTTCTGGGACTGTCAGCTACACGGGGAGTCATGTGGTAAGTTGAACCCAAGGTTCTCATATGCGTCCTTTGAGCTAAAGTAAGATCCCTCCCACGAAATAGTGTCTTCTATTATAGTGGGGACTATTTTAGTTGTGCACAGACAGAGGCTACTTCAGAAAGGAGTTAGAGATCTCATTTTAGAGAAGGTTAATATAGTAAAGACATTTAATTGCTTTCTGGCTGACTTTGAAAACTCAGATTTCCAGCATTCTTTGGGAATTAGGTAAATTCTTTCTTTTCAATATCCTGTTTTGAAGGATTCTGTTTTCTCCTTCAGTGATTGGAGCATTTGGAGCAATAACAGGATTATTCCTTTGGGTTAGCATTAACAGCTAATGTCACGCAAATCAAAACTGTGCTTATATGCATGCCTTGAGTTACAAACAACAGGTGACAACCATCGCTCACCAGAGATGGTAAAGTTTTCTTTCTTTTTCTTTTCCCTACACCTCCTCAGCAAGGCTGCTCTCTCTACACAGCCACTGAGATGTCCAAGTCAGAGACAGTTTATCAGTGACTGGTGTCTGGTCTAAAATGATTCACAGTTGAATTTATCAATCACATTGGGAGTTTATTATGTGTAAGATATTGGTTTCTGTGGTTGGTGTGCAAAGATGAGTGAAGCACATTACTTGCTGTCAAGAAGCTAATAGTAAAAGAGAAGAATAGGCATGGAAACAAATTCCATATGATGTGTTAGGTGGTAAGGCTTAAGATAATGGGAGACCTTGATTCAGCCTGAATATCTAAGGAAGGCATGCTGCAGAAGATGACATCAGACCTGAGTCTTGAAGTAACAGCAGGAAGTTAGTAGAGAAAAGTTAGGATGAAGGAGGGAATGCCTATGCGGACAGGAACACCTACAGTTAGTCTCACTGAGTGCTTTCTGTGAGCCAGCCTCTATGCCTTGCACACATTCAGGATTCTCACAGAAGACATAAACACAGCCAGCAAACATATGAAAAAATGCTCAGCATCACTAATTATTGGATAAATGCAAATCAAAACCACAATGAGATACAATCTCACACCAGCCAGAATGACTATTATTAAAAGATCAAAAAACCAACCAACAAACAAAAATACTGGCGAGGTAGAGGGGGAAAGGGAATTCTTACACACTGCTGGTGGGAATGTAAATTAATCCAGTCATCATGGAAAGCTGCTTAGCAATTTCTAAAGAACTTAGAACTACTGTTCTACCCTGCAATCCCATTTGGGGGACATATATCCAAAGGAATGTAAATTGTTCTACCATAAAGACATATGCATGCGTATGTTCATCACAGCATCATTCACAATAGTAAAGACATGGAATCAACCTAAAAGCCCATCAACAGTAGACTGCATAAAGAAAATGTGATACATATATACCATTGAATATTACACAGCCATAAATAACAATGAGATCATGTCTTCTGCAGCAACCTGAATGGAGCTGTAGGACATTATCCTAAACACAAGAACTGAAAACAAAATGCCAGATGTCACTTATAACTGGGAGCTAAAAATTGAGTGCACATGGACACAAAGAAGGAAAAAACAGACAATAGGGCTTACTTGAAGGTGGAGGTTGGGAGGAGGGTGAGGGTTGAAAAACTACCTATTAGGTTCTATACTTATTACATGAGTGACAAAATAATCTGTACACTAAACCCCTATGACACAGAATTTACCCATATAACAAACCTGCACATGTACCCTTGAATCTAAAATAAAAACAAAAAATTTTTAAATTCTGTTAGGTATCTTTCTGTCTATTCTATAGGTGAAAAAAAATGAAGGCTTAGAGAAGCTAATTAACTTGTGCAGATTAATATTGCTACTGTGTAGTAGACATAAGATTTAAACCAAGACCTGATTTCAAAACTCAGCTGCTTACCTATCATAGTACATGGCCACAAGACATAAATTTGTGTGATTATTTCCACCAACTGGGAAAAATATTATAAAGTCCCTTTATATGAAACTTGTATGCCCCTATTTGGCAAAGAATGGGGAAGAGCACACAGAAAACAAAGTAGAAGTCCTAGAAAGTCATTGGCCATTGAAAATGAACAAGAAGTTATGCAACAAAAGGCGGAAATGATAAAGTAGGCTAATGAGAATAGGACAATTGATTTCATACAATGCTTAAAGCATGTACAAATACCAGCTGTGGAAAGTGTTGTTTCTTCAGAGTCAACTGGACCTCACTCTCCCCATCACTCCCTTGGGCCCAGCTACACTTGTTCCTTCTTTCTGTTCCTCAAAACACCAACTTGCTCTGGCTTGCGGGCCTTTGCACTCACTCCTCCCACTGTTTGGAATGTTCTCCACCTAGATCATCTCTTTTTCATTCCCTCATGAGTCAGCTCAAGTGTCACCTCCTCAAAGAGGCCCTCCCTGACCTCCTGACCAAATGAGTTCAACCACTCTTCGTCAAGTTACTCTATTTTTTCTATCACATTTATCACTCTCTGAAATGTCATCTTTATTTATAAGTTTATTTGTGTACTGCCTGCCTTCCTCTATGAGGGCATACACTCTTGCACGGTGAAAGTTTTATCTTGCCCACTGCTGTGTTCCCAGCTGCTCCAGTAGTGCTTAGCCCACATATTGGAAGAACAAGGATATTTGATTAAAATAACTTTGAAAGGAGAATGGACATTTGTTTTAATCTTTATTGAACAGAAAATAGAATGAGACTCTTTGTAGTAAAGTAATATGTCAAAAAGGAATAAGTGGAAGAGTCAGGGACTGAACCTGAGTTTTATTTCCCCGCTGCATGCCACTCTCATCTAGCCCAGAAGAATGTTTGCTGGTTTCTTGCTTTTCTTTCCTTCTGACTTTCACATATAAAGATGGATTTCCCTAAGGTTAGAAACTTTCTGTAGTGACGAGGGTTGTATATTCTTCTATTCACTACCCAGTGCCCCTCACTTCTGTGTCTTCCTGGGATTCCCTAAGATAGAGATGCCAGGTTGACCAGGTGGCAGTGGGATGAGGCGAACTGTGCACAAGAAGCCAGTGTCATGGCCGTGACTCTTTCATTGCTTGCTATATGGCCTTGGGCCTATCTCCTGTTTTCTCTAGACCTGGTTAGTGAAGAGAATGAACTCAGTAATCTGTGAACTAGTGATTCCTCGATGGCTGTTTCAATATGAGCCTGGCAATGCTGAGACTGAGCACGGTATGTCTGTGTCTCTGTATATGGGTATATGTCAGGGGTTGTTATTAGGAGGACATCAGAAACTAATGATACAGTTATCTAGTTTATTAAAGCTTAAACATAAAGTACTCAGGTCACCTACAGTTTACTTCATTTGTCCCAAGTACTCTGCTCAAAGAACACATACAGAATGAAAGATGGAATGAACGAGGATGTTTGCTCAAACCTTCCTGCTTAATGACTTAGTAGCAGTGTGTGCTCTTAGTCACAATTCACTGAAACTAATTTTAACTAAACTAAGCAAGAGGAATGTTTGGATGGTTTTCATGGGCCTACAGAATTCAAAGGAGGGTAGAGAATTGCATGAGGATGAGGGAAACTAAAAGAGGAGAGGAGGACTTGGAAAGAGGCAGCATGGCAATGGTTCTGTCATGGGAAAAACCTCAAGACCTTCTCTACACCATGTCCATTTTGTAACAAAAACATGCAACCTATGCCTCCCCTCCGTATTAATGCATGTAGGGCTCAACACGCTGAGAGTGTCTGCAGTGGTCAGAGGCTAGTGAGGAAAACAAAACCGTGGCAGTTATTTTAATGGAGAGACTTCAACATACGGAAATGGTTGCACAGAAGTTGGAAATTGTAATCGTAAAAACGAACCTCAAGGCAACATAGACTTAGTACCGGCAGGAAGAAGCTACCATGCCTGGGGCTGGGAAACAGAGAAGTTGCTGATACCAGAATCCAAAAGCTTGGCAGAGATGCATGAAGGAGCTGAATCCTAGACCTCTGAGGGGAGGATGCTGGCCAACCTTTGCTGGTGTCTCGGGAGTTGGAAGAGGATTCTGCCAAGGCTGGGGCTCAGACCTCTGAGGGACTGAGGCAGGGATGATTCTAGGACTATGGAAAGAAGCTAGTAAAGGACCAGTTGTCGTTGGAAAGAACTGCCGCTGCTCTGGTAAACAGCAGCAGCTGCTGATGCTGAAGGGAGAGGAGCAAGTCACTTCTCTCCTCCTGCCTTCCAGTTTCCCTATTGACAGAATGAATCGGGAAGCCACCTGGCCCTGAGAAATACAATCTCCAAGGTCCCAGGTCCAGCAAGACAAAGGTGGGTAGTGAAGGTGAATTTTGAGCTGAGAGACAGTAGCTTAATCACCTGTAGCGCACCTCACCCTCACATACTCCCAGGCAGAGGTTGGGTCATGTGCTCACCCTCTGGCTGTACTGGGCAGGGATAGGGAGGATCTGATCTTTTCCTTTTGTCATTAAAAATGATCAGCTGGAATTGGTTTTCCAATACTATGCATCCTGGAGGAGAAATGAATTCTCAGTGTGGAAATACAGGTGACATTAGACAGAGGGAATGGATGTTGGGGAGGCAAAATGCCAAATATCTGCTGTGGCATCTTAGTAAGTAATGTTTTGGTGGAGTGCTGAATGTTGGTATCATTTTCCCTTCTGTATAAAGATATGGAGTTGACCCTTCTTGTCCATTTATTATAGCATTAAAGCTAGATATTTATGTCAGGCTACCAATTGCAGATACCCTGTTTAGATGGGGATTATATATCCCCTACTTTGAACTTTAATTGGGGACAAATAAAGAGAAAAAGTTTGAGGTTATTTTCCTCCATGGTTTGGAGATTTATGTAGGGCACTTAGAACCTGTTTATCTCAGTAGGCAGAAAGAGGTTTCTTAAATGGATTTTCATGCTTATGGCTTCAAAACACAAAGCCCTATGCAGCTTGGTGTTTGTTTTGCAAATCCTTTTCACACCAAAATTATTGTTTTGTGGAAGGAGGGAGGAAAACAGCTTACAGTAGTGCCCCCCTCCCCCTGCCATCTTCCCCAATTTCTCTATGTTATGCCTAAAGAGAGATACACACAAACGTGTAATAGATCAGCTTTTGGAGGAATTCAGTGCATGGTAATTAGTTCATGGCAGCTTTGAATTTCTTGAAATTAGGAACATTGATTCTTTACTGAAATGTAAGTTACTTGGAGATACTTTATTCCTTTTATTCTAGGTTTTTTGTTTGTTTGTTTGTTTTAAAAAACAACTTGAGCTTATTTGCTAAGTAAAGTTTTTCATTTATGCTTTATGCTGCTTAACTCAGAAGACTTAATCGGGAAGTTCCTTAAAATTAAAAGCTCTCATAAATTTCTTCAAGGGTGGTTACAAAAAATTATTGACTGGCTAAACTACAACAGCCAAAAGGAAGGTCAATTGTCAATCTTGCATCAAAGTTTATTGCTTGAAAAATACTGAAAAATAAAAAGTTAAGATTCGTAATAGCCTACTTTAAAAGTTATATGTATGTCATATAAGAAGTGAAATTCTTTTATCCTCAGAAGTAATCGTTTTACTACTATAAGCTTTATATATATATATATATATATATGTATGCATTTATTAAAAATAGAACCATGATGTATGTATTAGTTTAAAATGTGTATTTTTCAGATAATAATATGTCAAATATTTTCTAGGTAATTGCATGTGATTACTCTCTATTTTACACAGCATGACTTCTCATAATTTATCTCTTCCCTGTTGATGGATATTTAGATTGTATTCTTACTTTTCTTGCTACCAAAAACAATGCCATTGTGAACATCCTTGTGTATCTATCTTTGCATATATGTGCTATTGTTTCTCTAAGATAGATATGACATCATCGTCCTTTTGCAAAAAGATCCCGTTCAGAATCATGTGTTACATTTAGTTGTCTTGTCTCCCTAGTCCCTTTCAGTCTGAAACAGTTCTTCAGACTTTAATTTCATGACCTGGATACATTGGAAACTACAGTTATTTTGTAGAATGTTTCTTAATTTGTCTTTGTCTGAATTTTCCTCATGATTAGATTGAAGTTGTACATTTTTGGGAGAAATATTACAGAGCTGATGCTGTGTCTTTCTTGCTGCATCCTATCAGGTGGTGCATGATTTGTCTCTTTATTGATGATGATGTTCACTTTGATCACATGATTAAGGTGTTGTCAGCCAGACTTCTTCATTGTGCAGTTACGCTCTTTCCCTTTGAAATTCGTAAGTATTTGATGGGGAAAATCTTTGAAACTATGTTAGTATACAGTTTATAATCAAACTTTCAGTTTATCCATTTATTTATTTAAATCAATATGGACTCAGAGTTTCCTAATTTATTCAAAATGTTATAATCCATTACTATATCTTTTAATTTTGATATTCAAATTGTCTATGCTGAAACACGTTTCTGGAATATTACTACTTAAATATTGCTCACAGTTATTTCATTTGGAAAGAAAGACTAGTGATTGGGAGTGGATAAAAAAGAAATTTTACCATTTAAATACCTTTCTATTATCTTTGATTTTTAAAAAATTCTATTTCCCACCATATTTTGTTTTAAGAAAATGTCTGAAGAGGTTGCCTGGGCCATAACATTAGGGCTGTGATGCTCAACTCTGACAAAATGTTATAATTTGTAAAACAAAACAAAACAAAACAAACAAACAAACAAAAAAACCAACCACAACATTGCCAGGGCCTCATTCCCAGAGTTTGATGTAATTTGTTCTCAGGTGGTGCTTGGGTATCTATTTTTTTTTTTTTTTTTTTTTTTTTTTTTTTGAGACGGAGTCTCGCTCTGTCGCCCAAGCTGGAGTGCAGTGGCCGGATCTCAGCTCACTGCAAGCTCCACCTCCCGGGTTCACGCCATTCTCCTGCCTCAGCCTCCCAAGTAGCTGGGACTACAGGCGCCCGCCACCTCGCCCGGCTAGTTTTTTGTATTTTTTAGTAGAGACGGGGTTTCACCGTGTTAGCCAGGATGGTCTCGATCTCCTGACCTCGTGATTCGCCCATCTCGGCCTCCCAAAGTGCTGGGATTACAGGCTTGAGCCACCGCGCCCGGCCAGGGTATCTATATTTTTAAAAATTCCTCCAGTGAGCACTCTGGGTTGAGAATTACTAGATTAGGTATGAACAAGATCAGCTATATAATTCGCACGGTTCAGGACAAAGTGAAAATGAGAGGCTTCTTGTTGAAACTCATTAAGAATTTCAAAATGGTGATATCAAATTATTAAACTAAGTGAGGAGTTTTAAGCATGGGGGCCCTGTGAGACTGCACAGGATGCATGTTCATGAAACGAGTCCCGGGCGAGGATATACCACATTCGGTATAAGAAAGAAAACTATGCAAATCAAAGGCATACAGGCATAAAGAAATAGTACCATGAGAAATGATGGCATAGACGCAGACAAGTATCCATGTGCTCCCCCTGATTTTCCAGTTCTCTTGCAGTTAGATGAGGACACATGACCAGGCCTAGACAATGGGCAGTGAGCAGAAGAGACGAAGAGCAGGTATGAGTTCTTCATGAGTTGTCTGAGGTCTAGATCTGAGACAGTGTTTCCAAGAAGGTGCTGCTTGCATCAGTGTGGTAGCCTGAGAGAATATGTGAAGCAGAACTCCCTGGCAATTCTCATCAGTCCTGTACCATGAGCAAGAAATAAATCTTTTTTTATACAAAGTCACAAAAATTTGTTATAGCAGCATAGTTTTAACCTATTCTGACAAATACCAAAAGATACAGATTAAATGCTATAGGGTGTCAGAGGAAAAACAACTGACTTATTGCTGTAAGTATCAGACGATACTTCATGGAGGATGGTATATTTGAAATGGAATGGGTAGAATTTGCACATGTAGGATTGGGAAGACAAAAGTCAGATTAATTAGCTGTTACTACATCGAAAACCACTCCGCATGTTAGTGACTGCAAACAACCACCATCTACTGTTTCTCATGAGACTAAGGACCCACTAGGTGGTGCTGCTCTTCTGGGCTGCGTTCAGGTAATACAGACTGGCCTTTCTCATGCATCTGTGTTCAGCTGCTGGGCTGGCTGAGCGCTGGCTGGTTTAGGTTGGCCTCACTCACATGTCTGGAGGTTGGCTGGCTGTCATCCTCCAGCAGGCTAACATATGTGGTGGTGGCAGGACCCTAAGAGACAGAATGGAAGCCTGCCAGGCCTTTTTAGGCTTAGGCCCCAAACGAGCGCATTGTCACTTGTACTACATTCTATTGGTCAAAGCAAGTCATAACACCAGTCTAGAATCAAAGGGTGGGGAAAGAGTCTCCACTTCTTGATATCATATTTTTGGTACTTGGGAGGTATTCGGCATTTGTGAAATAAATACATAAGGAGCTAGGTTGCCTGAATAATAGCTTTATGGATCTCAGTCCTTGGACTTCCACATTTCCCTGTGTACGTGGCCTACCTATGTAATCTCATCCTGTATTCCCAATTGTATGTATCTCTTCCCTGAAATCTCAATCTCCTTCCATAAAACCAACTGCCTACTCCATATCTCACTAACTCTGTAATAGTCAGCTTTTGCTTAACATGTGCAAATCTATACTCTTCATATTCCTCTCCCCCAGATGATTTCCTCCCATAATTTCAATTTCAGTTCATGGTAGCTACATTGTTCTAGTTGCTCAGACCATAAACCTCGAAGTCATCTTGGTCTCGTCTCTTTCTTTCTCTCACACCCCATGTCCAATCCATTAGCCAATCTTGTTAACCCTACCTTCCTTACATGTCCAGGGTACAATTACTTTCACCCTCTCTACCACTGTCATCGGGTTCAAACCATCCTAATCTGTTTGCCTTCATTATTGCAATAGCCTTCTGTCCCACCTCTATCCTTGCATCTGCTCTGACCTCTGCACTCAATGTTTTCACACAGTCTCCAAAGTGCCCTTTTAAATATCAAAGTCCTTTAATGTCACCCCCTGCTTAAGGGCTCCCATGAGTTTCCCATCTCATGGAAAGCAGAAGTCCATTTACAAAGGCTTCCAAGGCCCCACATGAACTGTTTTCCTATTCCCACTTTGCACTTCTTCCCTACTCCTCTTTTGACTTTGTTCACTCAGCCCCAGCCACATTGGCCTCCTTACTGCCCCTAGAACACAGTAACATGCATCTGCCTGGGGACTTCACTTTTGTTCTCTCCTCTGCCTGGAATGCTCTTCCTCCTGATTGCTGCATGTTCTTCCTTGCCTATTTCTTTCAAATTTCTACCCCAGTGACTTCTTCATACCAATAAGGGCTTTCTAGACCTCTGTATTTAAATAGCCACCAACAAACTTCCTCTGCATCTTACTCTGTTTTTCTTTTCTCTGTAACTCTTCCAGCCTTTTACATATTCTATATTTACCTGTTGTTTGTTTGTTGTCTGATTCTTTGTACTAGAACATTAATTTCAGGCAGGCAGGAACATTTTTTTTTCTATTTGCATATCTCCAGAGCCTAGAAAAGCTTAGAAATGTTTTATAAATGAATGAATAAATAGAAGTAGAGATTCTTACAATGGGTAAGAGACTAGGTGAGGTAATCTGGAAGATCATTCCAACTCAAATAGCCTGTGACACCAATAGAAGTAGAAATTGAGTTGTTTGGCCGGGCACAGTGACTCAGGCCTGCAATCCCAGCACTTCGTGAGGCTGAGACGGGTGGATCACCTGAGGTCAAGAGTTTGAGACCAGCCTGACTGACACGGTGAAACCCCGTCTCTACTAAAAATATGAAAATTAGCTGGGTGTGGTGGAAGACACCTGTAACCCCAGCTACTTGGGATGCTGAGGCAGGAAAATCACTTGAATGTGGGAGGCAGAGGTTGCAGTGATCCAGGATCGCACCATTGCATTCCAGCCTGGGTGACATGAGCGAAACTCCGTCTCAAAAAAAAAAAAAAAAAAAAAAAGCTGTTTTTGTACAAGATTTATTTGAGATCCACTGGCATCTATTATCACTATTTCACTATTGCCCTTCCAATCTCTTCTCTCCATTAGTGCCTAAATCTCCTGGTTTTCTGTCCCTCTTCTCATAATTAATACCTTCTAATCTAAACTTAATGATGACATCCCTGAACTTGCTGCCCAAATTCTCTTTGCACTATCTCGTGGCACCATTCACTATTTTGTTATACCATTTATCACAACACAATTGTGTAATACATTTATTGGTGTGATTCTTTTCATAGATTATAAACTCTGTGAGGGCAGGGACTATGGTTCGTTCTTTTTGTCAGTATATCAACAGCATCCTGCACAAGTACCTGGTTCATAGCAGGGACTAAATACCTCCCGGTGCCTGACTATGAGATTGAATAAGTGAATCTCTCTCACCCAGATGGTACTGTGCTCTGATCGCAGATTCTGTGCCCTCCACTAGTTCATTCTAAGGGGTATATTTAAAAATAGATGCCATCTTTCAAATCCAATTTTAGATTCTTGTCTGAATAAAAAAATATGAAGGCTGTGGGATACAGAGTTGAGGGGAGAGGAGGGTCTTAAATCTGATGAATAAGTGCACTGTGTCACAGGGGCCTTTTGGTAACACGCTACATTTGAGGGTTAAAATTCAGAGCCAGACCTCTGAAATGCTCTTAGTGTTCTTCTCTGGGGACTGTTTTTGAGGTTGTCTAAAACCAAGACTTAGGGATTTTCTTGCAAAAACAATATTGCACAGCAGCTCCAATCTTGGCAAATTCTGCCTGGGAGGCAGTGTCATCTGTTAACACTCCGGGAGCAATTAAATGTGTTTAACAAAAACAAAATGATATTTGCAAAGTAGCTTGAAAGAGTCTATGGGGTACATCAAAATTGATTCTAAAGTAGGTCAGATCCATTCTGTACCTTGTCCAATTATGATGTGTAGGCAAGTGAATTCAGTTACTCAGAGACTTGACTCAGTTAAAAGACAAAAACAAAAAAAAGCCCAGAGGTGGGTAAACTGCTTGTCTTTGAAAGCCTCCATGCGTAGGATCCTACAAGACCATCTCAACCAGGATACTAGAATCCTGGGTAGGAAGGAAGTGCCAAATTTATTCTCTTCCCTCTCATTCTTCTCTTTCTGCATATTCTTTCTATTCAAGATGGTACAGTGGACTTGTAGCTCTGGAATCAACAGGTCTGAGTTCACATCTCAGCTTATCTCAGCTTATTAGCTGTATGATCTTGGGTGTGCAACTTTATCTCTGTGAGCTGTTGTTTTCTCACCTGTAAAATAGCAATCCCAACCATAGGAAAAGCCACACAAGATTATGTAGAATTAAATAAAGCATGAATGCAAATGGCTTAGGAGTCTGCGTGACATATAGACAATGTACTGTAAATGTTGACTATTGTTATTATTTAGAATATTCCCTTTATATTATACTTGGTAAAGAAATGAATAACCCAGATCCTTCCTCATAGTTGGACATTTACGGGGAATTTTCCCCAAAAGTTAGATGTAGATTCTGTAGCTTTTTAGACATTTGATTCATGTCAGAGTCTTTGCCATTTAAGATGTAGCTGAAAGTCAGTTTTACTCCAGGAATTATTCTCCACATTCCCCACCCATCATTCCTTGTGTTTTCCTCACCAAGATGAAAATTTAATGTCTGAAGGAAATGTCAGTTATTTCTGTATTGATCTTGAGGGGACAACTTATTTCTGTTTTAGAGAATATAGATATTTGGGCTGGACATCACTGAGAAACATGAGGAAAGCAGCAAAAACCCTGCAGGCAAACCACAGGATCACTTTAAAGATGGATTTTATTTCTCTCCTCTCATCTGCCAGCTCTTATGTGCCAGAAGGGTCCTGACTGAGGCCCCTTCTTTTCCCAGTGGGATATTTGAGGAAAACAATCACCACGTTTAATTCAGAGAGGGAAGGGAGGAGGAGTAAGTGAGACTTGAACTGAGTTCAAAGTAAAATAATAATGATGATGAGGGGGCTCTCAGGCAGGTGCCTTGTGTTTCTACTTCTGATCTCTAAGGGAAGGCTTTGTGGGAGTGGGAAGGCATAGTTGCTTTTTTAAACTTTTGCTGAATTAATTTTTTTCTTCAACTTTTAAGTTCAGCCATATATGTGCAGGATGTGCAGGTTTGTTACATAGGTAAATGTGTGCCATTGTGGTTTGCTGCACAGATCTTCCCATCACCTAGGTATTAAGCCCAGTATCTATTAGCTACTCTTCCTGATGCTCTCCCTCTCCACAACACCCCGCAACAGGCCCCAGTGTGTATTGTTTCCCACCATGTGTCCATATGTTTTCATCATTCAGCTCCCACTTATAAGTAAGAATATGAGGTGGTTGGTTTTCTGTTCCCGAATTAGTTTGCTGAGGATAATGGCTTCCAGCTCCATCCACATCCCTACAAAGGATGTAATCTTGTTCTTTTATATGGCTGCATAGTATTCTATGGTGTATGTTTACCCCACTTCATGTATTCAGTCTATCATTAATGGACATTTAGGTCGATGCTATGTTTTTGCTATTGTGAATAATACTGCAATGAATGTATTCATGCATGTATCTTTATAATAGAATGATTTATATTCCTTTGGGTATATACCTAGTCATGGGATTGTTGGGTCAAATGATATTCCTGTCTCTAGCTCTTTGAGGAATCACCATACTGTCTTCTATAATAGTTGAATAAATTTACACTTCCACCAACAGTGTAAAAGGATTCATTTTTCTCCACAACCTCACCGGCATCTGTTATTTTTTGACTTTTTAGTAACAGCCATTTTGACTGGCATGAGATGGTATCTCTTTGTGGTTTTGATTTGCATTTCTCCAATGATCAGTGATGCTGAGCATTTTTTCATGTTTATTGGCCATATGTATATCTTCTTTTGAGAAGTGTCTTTCCATGTCTGTTTGCCTACTTTTTCATGGTTTTTTTTTTTTTTTTTCTTGTACATTTATTTAAGTTCCTTGTAGACTCTGGATATTAGACCTTTGTCAAATGGATAGATGGCAAAAATTTTCTCTCATTCTGCAGGTTGTTCTTCAGGCTGGTGATAGTTTCTTTTGCTGTGCAGAAGGTCTTTCGTTTAATTAGGTGCCATTTGCCAATTTTGGCTTCTATTGCAATTGCTTTTGGCATTTTTATCATGAAATCTTTGCCCTTGCCTATGTTCTGAATGGTATTGCCTAGATTTTCTTCTAGGGTTTTTATAGTTTTGGGTTTTACATTTAACTCTTTAATCCATCTGGAGTTAATTTTTGTATATGGTGTAAGGAAGGGGTTCAGTTTCAATTTTCTGCATATGGCTAACCAGTTCTCCCAGCACCATTTATTGAATAGGGAATTCTTTCCCCGTTGGTTGTTTTTGTCAGGTTGTGGAAGATAAGATGGTTGTAGTTGTGCAGTATTATTTCTGAGTATTATTTTCCATTGGTCTATGCATCTATTCTTATACCACTACCATGCTGTTTTGGTTACTGTAGCCCTGTAGTATAGTTTGAAATTGGGTAACATGATGCCTCCAGTTTTATTTTTGCTTAGGATTATCTCGGCTCTCTGGGCTCTTTTTTGGTTCCATATGAATTTTAAAATAGTTTTTTCTCTAATTCTATGAAGAATGTAAATGGTAGTTCAATGAAAATAGTATTGAATCTACAAATTACTTTGTACAGTGTGGCCATTTTCATGATAATTGATTCTTCCTAACAATGAACATGGTTGGTTTTTCCATTTGTTTATGTCCTTTCTTATTTCTTTGGAAAGTGGTTTATAGTTCTCCTTGAAGAGGTCCTTCACTTTCCTTGTTAGCTGTATCCCTAGGTATTTTTTTTCTGTAGCAATTGTGAATGAGAGTTCATTCATGATCTGGCTCTTTCCTGTTGTTGGTGTATAAAAATGCTAGTAATTCCTGTACATTGACTTTATGTCCTGAGACTTTGCTGAAGTTGCTTTTATCAGCTTAAGAAAATTTTGGGCTGAGATGATGGGGTTTTCTAAATATAGAATGATGTCATTTGCAAAGATAATTTGACTCCCTCACCTCCTATTTGAATACCCTTTATTTCTTTCTCTTGCCTGATTTCACTGTCCAGAACTTCCAAAACTATGTTTAATAGAAATGGTGAGAAAGGACATCCTCGCCTTACACTGTTTTTCAAGAGGAATGCCTCTAGCTTTTGCCCATTCATTATGATAATTGCTGTGGGCTTATCATATATGGCTCTTATTATTTTGAGGTATGTCCCTTCAATACCCAGTTTATTGAGAGTTTTTAACATGAAGGGATGTTGAATTTTGTAAAAGGCCTTTTCTGCATCTATTGATATAATCATGTGGTTTAGTCTTTAGTTCTGTTTATATGGTTAATCACATTTATTGATTTGCATATGTTGAACCAACCTTGTATCCTGGGAATGAAGCCAACTTGATCATGGTGGATAAGCTTTTTGATGTGCTGCTGGCTTGGTTTGCCAGTATTTTATTGAGAAGTTTTGCATTGATGTTCATCAAGGATATTGGTCTGACATTTTTTTTTTCTTGTATGTCTGCCAGGTTTTGGTATCAGGATGATGCTGGCCTCACAGAATGAGTTACAGAGGAGTTCCTTCTTTTCAATTGTTTGGAATCATTTCAATAGAAATGGCACCAGCTCTTCTTTGTACCTTTGATAGAATTCAGTTGTGAATCAATCTGGTCTTGGGCTTTTTTTTCGGTTACTAGGCTATTTATTACTGCCTCCGTTTCAGAACTCATTATCAATCTGTTTGAGGATTCAATTTCTTTCTGGTTCAGGCTTGGGAGGGTGTATGTGTCTAGGAATTTATCCACTTCTTCTAGATTTTCTAGTTTATGTGCTTAGAGGTATTTATAATATCCTCTGATGGTTGTATTTCTGTGGAGTCAGTGGTGATATCTCTCTTATCATTTCTGATTGTCTTTATTTAACTCTTCTCTTCTTTGTCCAGCTTACAGTCTATTTTATTAATTTTTTCAAAAAATTTTTTTGAAACTAATTTTTTCCAATCTCCCATTTGGAATGGATATATTTACCCAATACCTGTACCTCCATTGTATCTAGGATGTAACGAACTTGCTTTTGCTTTTATGGGCTCATAGGCAGAAGTGACTTTCTTTGACTCAGATGAGACTTTGGGCTTGGAATTTTGGGTTAAAGCTGGATTCATTGATTTTTCTGAATGATTTTTCATATCTTCTTCAGTTCAGCTCTTATGTTGGTTGTTTCTTGCCTTCTACGAGCTTTGGGGTTTGTTTGCTTTTCTAGTTCTTTTAGTTGTGATGTTAGGTTGCTAACTTGAGATCTTTCTAGCTTTTTGATGTGGGCATTTAATGCTATAAATTTTCTTCTTAACGCTGCTTTAGCTGTGTCCCAGAGATTCAGGTACATTGTCTCTTTGTTCTCATTAGTTTCAAAGAACTTCCTGATTCCTGCCTTAATTTCATTATTTACCCAAGAGTCATTCAAGAACAGGTTGTTGAATTTCCATGTAGTTGTGCATTATAAGTGAATTTTTCAATCTTGAGTTCTAATTTGATTGTGCTCTGATCTGAGAGACTGTTATGATTTCAGTTCTTTTGCATTTGCTGAGGAGTGTTTTACTTCCAATTATGTGATCAGTTTTAGAGGAAGTGCTGTGTGGTGATAAGAATAATTATTCTGTTATTTTGGGGTGGAGAGTTCTATAGATATCTACCAGATCCACTTGATCTAGAGCTGAGTTCAGGTCTCAGGACCATTGCTTTTTTTCACTGCAGCCTAGAGTTATTGCTGGTGGTGATTTTCCAAAACTATTTTGTGAGACATATAAATGGTAAAGAGAATCCTCCCATGTGGATCCTCCCGATGTGGACATATTCAAATGAAATCATTCTGCCTAGGCCATTGAGACATTTGTGCTGCATATTATTTCGAGACTCAGGTATTGAGTACTGGGATGCCCAAGTAAATACTTACATGGTGGTTAAAATTGCACTCATTTGAGGGAATTCAGTTTAAAATAGAAGAATGCTACTCTGATTCACAGTTCTGCCTTTTCAGAGTTTTGGGTGCATAATGTATTTATTTTTTTCATTCATTAGTTCAACAAATATTTATTGAGGGCCCACTATATGTCTACCACTCTTCTAGTTACTTAAACATATTGGAAATAAGAATCTACCAGTTGCTTGACCAACTGGGGAGGAAGGGATATGATATATTGCTGATGTTTCAAGAGCGTTCCTATATCCTGAAAAGGGTCAGATAACGGTAGGAGCAAAGACAAATTAGAAATGAGAGGCTTAATTCTACCTGTAAAAATAAGAAATGTTTTCTTCTACCTTTTCTCAGAGCAATTACTTTTTAGAAATTGATAATTTTATTCACAATAGCTAAGACATAGAACCAATGTAAGTGTTCATCAACAGATGTATAAAGAAGATGTGTTATATAGACACAATAAAATATGATTCAGTCTTAAAAAAATAAAATCCTGTTATTTGCAGCAACATGAAGGGAACTGGAGGTCATTAGGTTATATAAAACAGAAGTAAAACAGAAAGACAAACACTGCATGATCAATTTACATATGGAATCTAAAAAAGTTGAACTCATAGAAGCAGAGAATAGAAAGAATAGTGATTACCAAGGTCTGAGGGAAGGGGGGAAGGTGGTAGGGTATGAGTAAATGTGTTTCGCTATCTATTGACATAATAAATAATTGTGTGTGTATGTGTGTGTGTGTGTGTGTGTATTTTCTTCATCCACTTGTTGGTTGGTGGGGATTTAGGCTGGTTCCATATTTTTGCAATTACAAGTTGCACTGCTATAAACATTCATATGAAAGTATGTTTCTCATATAATGACTTCTTTTCCTTTGGGTAGATACTCAGAAGTGGTATTCTGGATCAAATGGTAGATCTACTTTTAGGTCTTCAAGGAATCTCCATACTGTTTTCCATACTGGTTGTACTAGGTTACATTCCCACCAGTAGTGTAAAAGTGTTCCCTTTTCACCACATTCATGCCAACATCTATTATATTTTATCTTTTAATCATGCCCATTCTTGCAAGAGTAAGGTGGTATCACATTTTGGTTTTGATTTGCATTTTCCTGATCATTAGCGATGCTGAGCATTTTTCATATTTTTTTTGTTGTTTGTACATCTTCTTTTGAGAGTTGTCTATTTACGTTCTTTGCCCAGTTTTTGATGAGATTATTCTTATTATTCTTATTATTTGCTGATTTGTTTGAGTTCTTTGCAGTTTCTGGATATTAGTCTTTTGTTGGATGCACAGTGATATGGTTTGGCTATGTCCCCACCTAAAATCTCATCATGAATTGTAATAATCCCAACGTGTCAAGGGGGACCAGGTCAAGATAATTGAATCATGGAGGCACATTCCCCCACACTATTCTCATGATAGTGAGTGAGTTCTCATGAGATCTGATGGTTTTATAAGGGGATAAGGGTCTTTCCCCTTTGCTCAGCATTCATTCTCTCTCCTGCCACCCTGTGAAGAGGTGCCTTCTGCCATGATTATAAGTTTCCTGAGGCCTCCCCGGCCATACAGAACTGTGTGTCAATTAAACGTCTTTCCTTTATAAATAACTGGGTTTCAGATATTTCTTCATAGCGGTGTGAGGACAAACTAATACAGTAAATTGGTACCAGGAGTGGAGAGCTGCTATAAAGATACCTGAACATGTGTAAATAGTTTTAGAACTGGGTAACAGGCAGAGGTTGGAACAGGTTGGAGGGCTTAGAAGAAGACAGGAAAATGTGAGAAAGTTTGATACTTTCTAGAGACTTGAAGGAATTAGAAGGTAGGAAGATGTGGGAAAGTTTGGAATTTCTGAGAGACTTGTTAAATGACTGACCAAAATGCTATGGTGATGTGAACAATAAAGTCCAGGCTGAGGTGGTCAGATGGTGATGAAGAACTTGTTGGGAACTGGAATAAAGGCCACTCTTGCTATGCAAAGAGACTGGTGGCATTTTGTCCCTGCCGTAGAGATCTGTGGATCTGTGGAACTTTGAACTTGAGAGAAATGATTTAGGGTATCTGATGAAAGAAATTCCTAAGCAGCAAACTGTTTAAGAGGTGATACAGCATAAAAATTTGAAAAAATTGTGGCCTGGTGATGCAGAAGAAAAGAAAAACCCATTTTTGAGGGAGAAATTCAAGACAGCTGCAGAAAGTTGCATAATGAGGAACCAAATGTTAATCACCAAGACAATGGGTAAAATGTCTCCAGGGCATGTCACAGACCTTCACAGCAGACCCTCCTATCATAAGCCTAGCCTAGGATAGAAAAATGGTTTTCTGGGCTGGGCCCAGGGAACCCCTGCTGTGTGCAGCCTCAGGACTTGGTACCCTGCATCCCAGCTGCTCCAGCTATGTCTAAAAGGGGCCACAGTACAGCTCAGGACATTGCTTCAGAGGGTGCAAACCCCATACTTGGCAACTTCCATGTGGTGTTGAGCCTGCAGGTGTGCAGAAGACAAGAATTGAGGTTTGGAACCTCCACCTAGATTTCAGAGGATTATGGGAATGTCTGGATGTCCAGGGCAAAGTTTGATACAGGGATGGAGCTCTCGTGGAGAACCTCTTCTAGGGCACTACAGAAGGGAAATGTGGGATTGGAGCCCCCCACAGAGTCCTCACTGGAGCACTGCCTAGTAGAGCGTCAGAAGAAGGCCAGCATCCTCTAGACCCCAGAATGGTAGCTTGCACTCTGTGCCTGGAAAAGCTGCAGACACTCAATGTCAGCCCATGAAAGCAGCTGGTAGGGGGTTGTACGCACAGAACCACAGAGGCAGAGTTGTCCAAGGCTGTGGGAGCCTAGCTGTTGCATCAGTGTTCCTTGGATATAAAACATAGAGTCAAAGAAAATTATTATGGAACTTTAAGGTTTAATGACAGATATAGTTTGACTGTGTCCCCACCCAAATCTCATCTTGAATTCCCACATGTTGTGGGAGGGACCCAGTGGGAGGTAATTGAATCATGGGGGCATGTCTTTCCTGTGCTGTTCTCATGATAGTGAATATGTCTTATGAGATCTGATGGCTTTATGAGGCAGTTTCCTTGCAGAAGCTCTCTCTTTGCCTGCTGCCATCCATGTAAGATGTGACTTGCTCCTCCTTGCCTTCTGTCATGATTGTCAGGCTTCCCCAGCCACATGGAACTGTAAGTTTAATAAACCCTTTTTTTTTTGTATAAATTACCCAATCTCGGGTATGTCTTTGTCACCAGCATGAAAACAGACTAATACAATGACTGACCTGTTGGAGTTCACACTTGCATGGAGCCTGTAGGCCCTTTATTTTGACCAATTTCTCGCATTTTGAATGGTTGTATTTACCCAATGCCTGTACTGCCATTGTATCTAGGATGTAACTAACTTGCTTTTGCTTTTATGGGCTCATAGATGGAAGGGAGTTGCTTTGACTCAGATAAGACTTTGGACTTGGGCTTTTGGGTTAAAGCTGAAATGAGTTAAGACTTTGAGAGATGGTTGAAAAGGTATGATTGAGTTTTGAAATGTAAGGGTATGAGATTTGGGAGTGCAGTGGCAGAAAGATATGGTTTGGCTGTGTCCCCACCCAAAATCTCAACTTGAATTGTGATAATTCCCATGTTTCAAGGTCAGGACCAGGTAGAGACAATTGAATCATGGGGGCAGTTTCCCCCATGCTGTTCTTGTGATAGTGAGTGAGTTCTCATGAGATCTGATGATTTTATAAAGGGCTTCCTCCTTCACTCAGAACTCATTCTTTCTCCTACCACTCTGTGAAGAAGAACTTTCTGCCATGATTGTAAGTTTCCTGAGGTCTCCCAAACCATGCAGAACTGTAAGTCCATTAAACATTTTTAAAAATAAATTATCCAGTCTCCAGTATTTCTCCATAACAGCATGATAATGGGCTAATACACATAGTTTGCAAAGATTTTCTTTCTCCCACTCTCTGGGTTGTCTTTAACACTGCTGGTTATTTCTTTTGCTGTGCAGAAGCTTTTTAGTTTAAGTCCCATTGATTTATTTTTGTTTTTGTTGCATTTGCTTTTGAATTATTGGTCATAAACTATTTGCATAAGCCAATATCTAGAAGAGATTTTCTCATGTTATTTTCTAGAATTTTTATGGTTTCAAGTCTTAAAGTCTTTGATCCATCTTGAGTTGATTTATGTATAAGGTGAGAGATGAGAATCCAGTTTCATTCTTCTACATGTGGCTTACCAAGTATCCCAGCACCATTTTTTGAATAGGGTATCTTTTTGCCACTTTATGTGTTTGCTTTGTCAAAGATCAGTTGGCTGTAAGTATTTGGCTTTATTTTTGGGTTCTGTATTCTATTCCATTGGTCTATGTGCCTATTTTTATACCAGTACCATGCTGTTTTGGTCACTATAGCCTTGTGGTATAGTTTGAAATCCAGTGATGTGATGCCTCCAGATTTGTTCTTTTTGCTTAGTCTTGCTTTGGCTATGCAGGCACTTTTTTGGTTCCATGTGATAGTTTCCTGTTGGATGAGTCTTTTAATCATTATATAATGTCTCTCTTTGTTGTTTTTTTTTTTTCTTTTTTTTTTTTTTTTTTTTTTTTTTAGTAGTAGAGATAGGATTTCACCATGTTAGCTAGGATGGTCTTGATCTCCTGACTGTGTGATCCACCCACCTTGGCCTTCCAAAGTGCTGGGGTTACAGGCATGAGCGACCATGCCTGCCCTCTCTTTGTCTTTTTTAACTGTTATTGCTTTAAAGTCTCTGTAGTCTGATATAAGAATAGCTACTCTTGCTTGTGTTTTGTTTCCATTTTCATGGAATCTTTTTCCATCCCTTTACCTTAAGTTTATGTGAGGCCTATGTATTAGGTGAGTCTCTTGATGACAGCACATACTTGGTTGGTGGAATTTTATCCATTCTGCAATTCTGTATCTTTTAAGTGGAGCAGTTAGGCCATTTACATTCAACGTTAGTATTGATATGTGAGGTACTATTCTATTCATCATGCTAGTTGTTGCCTGAATACCTTGTTTTTTCCATTGTGTTATTGTTTTATAGGCCTTGTAAAATTTATGCTTTAAGGAGGTTCTATTTTGGTGAATTTTAAGGTTTGTTTCAAAATTTAGAACTCCTTTTTGCATTTCTTGTAGTGTTGACTTGGTAGTGGCATATTGTCTCAACATTTGTTTGTCTGAAAAAGAACTTATGTTTCCTTAATTTATGAAGCTTAGTTTTGCTGGATACAAAACTCCTGGCTGACAATTATTTTCTTTAAGGAGGCTAAGGATAGGACCCCAGTCCTTTCTGGCTTGTAGGGTTTCTGTTGAGAAATCTGCTGTTAATCTGATAGGTTTTCCTGTATAGGTTACTTGATGATTTATTCTCACAGTTCTTAAGATTATTTACTTTGTCTTGACTTTAGATAACCTGATGACTGTGTGCCTAGGTGAGGATCTTCATTTAATGAATTTTTGAGGTGTTCTTTGAGCTTCTTGTATTTGGATGTCTAACTCTCTAGCAAGACTAGGAAAGTTTTCCTCAATTTTTCCCTCAAGTATGTTTTCCAAAGTTCTAGATTTCTCTTCTTTCCCACAAAGGCCAATTATTCTTACATTTGGTCAGTAAACATAATCCCAAATTCTTGAAGGCTTTGTTCATTTTTACAAATTCTTTTTTCTTTGTCTTTTTCTCACTGGGTTAATTTGAAAGCCTTGTCTTTAAGCTCTGAAGCTCTTTCTTCCACTTGGTCTATTCTATCTCATGTATTTTGCATTTCTCTAAGTTGTTCTTTAGTTCCAGAAGTTGTGATTGTCTTTTCTTTAATGTATCTATTTATCTGGAGACTTTTTCATTAATACCCTGTATATATATATAAATTTCTTTAAATTGTTTTTCATCTTTCTCTGCTACCTCCTTGAGTAGCTTAATAGCCTTCTGAGTTATTTATCTGGCTATTCAGAGATTCTTCTTAGTTTGTACCCATTGCTAGAGAGCTAGTGTGATCTTTTAAGGGTGTTATGAAACCTTGTTTTGTCATATTACCAGAAATACTTTCCTGGTTCCTTCTCATTTGTGTAGACTGTTTCAGTGGAAAGATCTAAACCTCAAGGGCTACTGTTCAGATTTTTTTCTACCATGGGGTAATTCCTCAATGTGGTGTTCTCCTTCTTCCCCTAGAGATAGGGCTTCCTGAGAGCCAGACTGCAGTAATTGTTGTTGCCCTTCTGGGTCTAGCCACCCAATAGGGCTACTGGGCTCTTGGTTGGTGCTGGGGAATGTCTACAGAGTCCTGTGATGTGATTCATCTTCAGGTCTTCCAGCCATGGATACTAACACCTGTACTGGTATAGGTGGCAAAGGATTGAAGTGTACTCTGTGGGAGTCCTCGGCTGTAGTTTTGTTTAGTGGATTGGTTTTCTTGAATGTTGGTTATGGTAGCAGTGAAGTTGTCGTGTTGACAGACTCAGGACCTCTGGTTATCCAGGTTATTGCTGGTGGTGGAATTAGTTGTTGTTTTCTCCTTTGTTGGAGCAGAGTTGTCCTGTTATGAGTTGCTGTAATGGCTTGAGTTCATTGGTCTACATCTAAGAGGTGGCTCTTTCAAGAGAGCAGCCGCTATAGGAGTTAAAGGGGGATTTAGGTTTGCCCTGTGTTGGTCAAGAAAAGTACTGGGGTTTTTCAGGCAATGGGTGGGAACATAGAGCTTCTAAGAGTTTATGTTTTTTGTATTCAGCTACCAGGGCAGGTAGAGAAAAACCACCAGTTAAGGGAAGGGTTAGGCATCTGAACTCAGATTCTCCTTAGGTGAGGCTTGCTGTGGCCACTGTGGGAAACAGAG
The DNA here is from genome assembly GCF_024542745.1 of Macaca thibetana thibetana. Taxonomy (NCBI): domain Eukaryota; kingdom Metazoa; phylum Chordata; class Mammalia; order Primates; family Cercopithecidae; genus Macaca; species Macaca thibetana. The sequence goes on from NC_065583.1 coordinate 36,262,674, forward strand.
GGTGGTTCTCATGTCAATGGAGTTATGTTCCTAGGGGGATTATGGCTGCCTCTGCCCCATCATATAAGTTGCCACAGAAGTGGGGATAAGCCAGAAGTGGCAGGCCTTATCCAGAGCCAGCAAGGCCAGTCTCCAGTCTCACTCCCACTGTGCCCCACAAATAGCACCAAGTTTATATCCAGGCAGCTGATGCACAGGGTTGAGTTCTTGCTCCAGGCTACAAGCCTTCCTGCTAAGAAAGCAAGAAGGGCTCTTCAGAGCTCACCCTTCCACACCTATCTGCACTGTCAGCTATAGCTTCTGTGCTCGTATCTGTACTTCCCATTTGCTCCACAATCCTGGCTTCAACTCAGGAAAATTTGTGCTCAGTCAAAATTATTACCAAGTTTAGATAGAAGCTTCCTTCAACCTGTGACCCCACCCTAATTCTGCTGGCTGCCTTCCTCAAGGAACCCCATGAGATAAGGCCAGGAATGGCTTCCCTGGGTTTGAGCTGGGGACTGGGAGTACCCACAGGGCTCTTCTCACTGCTTTTTCTACTTTTATATTTCACTCAGCTCCCTAAACCCATTTCAGCTCTTGGTATGGCTACATCTTTCTCCTGTGGTCTGGATTTTTAGGTTCTCCAGTGGGAATGTGTGTTCAGAGGCAGACTTTACCTACTCTCACACTTTACAAACTCACAGTTGTTCAGCTGTCTCATGGAGTTTGCAGCAGCAAACCACTTCTTTCAAAGGATCTGTGAATTCTTTTGGTTTTCCTGGTATGTTCCTGCAGTGGTTCTTGGAGTAAAAGTTCACAATGTGGGTCTCCACACGCTGTTCTGTCTGTCCAAGTGGGAGCCCCACATTAGTCCTGTCTCCAATCTGCCATTTTCCTCACAATGTATACATATTTTTCAACGTTGTTGTACACAAAAATATATGCAATTTTCATTAATTAACAAAACAAAAACTTGTAATTGTTAATTCTCTCTCTGCCCTTTGAGATGTAAATCTTTCTAAAAGCCTCTTGATAGTTTTACAACCCAGTAATGTCTTTCTCAGAGACATGGGAACCATCCTTTTGAAATGTAAACATTATGTAAACATTAAGGAGGTAAAAACCTTATTTCCCAGTTTCTGTAGAAGGGTAAAAGACTAACTTCAAGGTACTCTGACAAATTGCAAAACTACCACCTGTTATACAAATATGAGAAGTTTATCTTTCCTTTATATGATGACAATTGATACAGTTTGGATCTGTGTCCCTGCCTGAATCTCATGTTGAATTTTAATCCACAGTGTTGGAGGTAGGGCCTGCTGGGAGGTGATCAGATAATAGGGTTAGATTGCTCATAAATGGTTTAACAGCAGCCCTATCGTGTTGTTCTTGTGATCCCGAGGGAGTTCTTGTAAGATCTGGTTGTTTAAAAGTGTGTGGTACCAGCTGGGTGCAGTGGCTCACACCTGTAATCCCAGAACTTTGGGAGGCTGAGGTGGGTGGATCACAAAATTAGGAGATCGAGACCATCCCGGCTAACATGGTGAAACCCTGTCTCTACTAAAAATACAAAAAATTAGCCGGGCGTGGTGGCAAGTGCCTGTAGTCCCAGCTACTCAGGAGGGTGAGGCAGGAGAATGGCATGAACCTGGGAGGCAGAGCTTGCAGTGAGCTGAGATCGCACCACTGCACTCCAGCCTCAGCAACAGAGCAAGACTCATCTCAAAAAAAAAAAAAAAAAAGGAAAAAGAAAAAAAGTATGTGGTACCTTCATTCTTGCTATCTCTTGCTTGTGCTTTCACCATGTGACATGCCTGCTCCTACTTCACTTTCTGCCATGATTGTAAGCTTCCTGAGACCTCCCCAGAAGCTAAGCAGATGTTGTCACCATGCTTCCTACAATTTGCAGCCACATGAAGGGAACTGGAGGTCATTATATTAGGTGAAACAGAAAGACAAATACTGCATGACCTCACTTACATGTGGACTCTAAAAAAGTTGAAGTAATAAATCCTGCAGAACCATGAGCCACTGAACCTCTTTTCTTTATAAATTACATAGTCTCAAGTATTTATAGTAATGTAAGAACAGCCTAACACAGCAATTAACTAACGTAGGTGGGGACTCAGATTACCAGGTGAGTGTAGGATAAACTGTGTGACAAAACAGTGCTGTTAAGTCCTTCTACTTATATGTAATAGGCTTTATCTACTTGGCTACATTTTCTCTTTTCTGACATTGTGGAAAAATTTTCTTTTTGGGGAATATTTTGTTTTTAATTATATTTTCCAACAATAGCAAAGATACCCCCCTTATTGGGAGTTCCCCAATCAGGATATTATCACACATTTTTGGAGTTTGGGATAGCGTGGCACTTGAAGTTTTTTTATTTTATATTTTTAAGATGTGGAACCCTTTTGTTTAAATGAAATCCTATTTGGTGCCCCAGTGTATAAAACCATGAAAATATGAGCTGAACATGTGCAGCGGGGCCTCCAGCCAGTTACCTGCCCACATCCTGCCTTCACTCCGTGTCCCCTACAGAGCCAATTCAGAGAAACCTGGGAGGTTAACATAACAGTGTCTAATCTCACCATGCAGACATCTGTCTTCCTTTTTTGCCTTGAGCCTCTTCTACGTTTCCATCCTGCTTCACTTTCATTCGGTTAAACTGGACCATAGACGGTCAAAACCATAATTTGTGTGACTCTTGCCAGATTATAGACGCCTTCCACCCAATATCAGTTAGTCTTCACCCCAGCCTTGTGAAATAGGTCTTCATTATTCTTTCCATTTCACAGATGAGGAGAGGTTTAAAGATGCTGAAAGATATGCAAGTGATATGCGTGGATCTTTCTTCCTGCACTCTCCACACTGTAACATAATTGTTGGTCTGTTTTGTCAGTCTCTCCCACTGCTCTGTGTGCTCCTTGAGAGCAGGGACGTATTTCCTTCACCTTGGTGTTCACTCTGCCTAACATAGTGCTGGACACATACTAAATATTCGTAAAATGAATAAATGCAAATAATGTCCTACAGCAGGGGAAGAAGCAAAGCTGTTACGGGAATCCCTGTCTATTTGATCCCACAGTCTCTATTCCTTGTGTTGTCCTTCTGAAGGACAGCTCTGCAGCTGGTGCATGAGCTAATGGAGGTGCACAGAGTGTGCGGAGAAAAAATAAGCCATCTTTCTTGCATAAGCTAAAGCTTCCAATATATCATACATTTTCACTGTTCTGTGTTTGCTCTATTACTCAGAGTGAACAAATACACCATTCGGTAGTGGTGAAGGATGGTACAGAGAATGTTACGCTTAATTTATCCTGCCAGCCTTCAGAGATCATAGAAGTCACAGGTGCTGTTGTTGATATTTAATCCGCTTCAAATCAGGGTGGCTGCCATCTACAAATGAGATGGTTTGGTACACACATTTCTCTTGGAGTTAGTGCTTTGGCAGTTTAAAAGACCAACCTTGTTCCCAGAAGAGATGCACTGTCCTAATAAAAAGGATCTAGATCGATTTGGCTTTCCTAGGAGCTAACATTGGCTGTTATGAACATACAGTCTCTTGAGGAGTTTCTCTTCAGGGTGAGACAGTGCTATATTGCATATAGATTTTGAGTCTGATAGACCTGGTTTTGCAGCTGGGATCCCCCAATTCTCATTTGAATGACACTGGAGATGTCCCCAATCCTGTTGACTTCAGTTTCCCAATCTGCAAATCAGGGATAATAACACTCATGACATAGGATTTGTGAGAGGATTAAATAAAATGGCACATGTTAAATGTTAGTATAGCTCCTGGTACACAGCAAACCCAATATAAAGCTTTCTTACTTTTACCCCGTAGGTCTGAGTGAAGGTGTTTTGAGCCTGGGAAGGGGAATTGAGTTCTGTTCTTCATGGGAGGAGGAACAGGCTTAGAAGGGATGGGGCCAGCATGCGGAGACCTGCAAACCAGGCCCCATTCTTCATATTGGCTACTGTGCAAGGGGGAAGCAGGCACTCAAGCATTTGCCCCCATCTTCTGTTACAATTTTTTTTTCTAAAATTTGTAGTTATTTTTAAGAAAGAAATGGGGTCTCACTATGTTGCCCAGGCTGGCCTTGAACTCCTGGGCTCAAGCCATCTTCCCACCTCAGTGTCCCAAAGAGCTGGGATTATAGATATGAGCCACCACAGCCGGCACTGGTCCCTTTTAAAACTGCTTTCAAAGCTATGGACTTTTCCTTATAATCAGAAAAAGGAGATTGGACACTCTGGATCCATCTTAGAAGAGTTTGGTTCCCCAGTGACTCCTCACAGTGTTTGGACATTTTGAGGTTTCTTCTAATTTGCAGTCCCCTAGGAAAGCTCTACCTTTTAAGGGAAGAAGTTTATATTAAAAGGAGCATGTGTGGGTCTAGTGGCTCAAGGAAGTGGGTCCAAATCCTAGCTCTACCACCTAATTCCAAGGCAAGCACTGAGGAGTTGGCCTCTGGACTCTAACTTCCCTTTGGCAAAACCCCTTCCTCAGTTTGTAGTATCTGGATGGCTCAGCATGGTCATTTTGAATCCTTTGCTGCTCATTCATATGTCCTTGAAAAGACTTACCTGAAAGAAACCGGGATCAAACATATGGCAACTATTCAGTCTGTTGTGCCTGCTCCTCCTCACATTGTGATCCTCACTATCAGGCATCTGACTTTCAGTGTCAATTCACACATGGCAGACACTATGCTAAACGCTTTAAATGCATTATTGCATATAATCCTATCTATAGGCTCCTCAAGTATACACTAATATATCTATTGTGAAGATAAGAAAACTTATCTTGAAGAGGTTCAGAGAGGTTAAACATTTTTTCAAGGTCACACACCCAGTGAGAATTGGAAAAGAGATTCAAAACAAGCAGACCTGCTCTACAGCACAGATTTTGGTACAGTGAGCATTTTAGTTTTCCTTTACAATTTTTCATGGATCTGATTCAAACCAAATCTATAATGTCTCCCTGGCATAAATTCAGATTTTGCCCTAAATCCAAGGGCACATGTTTCATATATAAACAGTCCTAAAGTTTCAGAGGTATCTGGTTACCTTTGTAGTATGAGTGCTTAAGTATCTCTGCTTAAGATAAAATGTGCTAAGTCCTGATGAATCTACCAGGAGACCAAGGAGTATACAGCTTACCCTAGCTTTTTCCCACTCAAGAAAAGCCAGTTTTGCTTAGGACACTTGAGAAAACGTCTGTGCATCTTTGGGAAAACCACTTTACCTCTCTGAGACTTTGTCCAATTCTTCCAACAATGTGAATGGTCATATCTGTCCCATTCATGTGTTAAAATAAAACCTGTGAAAATGATTTGTAAACTCTTCTGTTTTTCACAAATTTTATGGATAAAAAGTGATGAATAAGGCACCTCATATGGAAGAAGCAGATAACTAAACAAATAATATGAATAATCAAGTATGGTTGTGGCTGTAACTTAGAAGCAACATGATTGGGTGGGTGATGTTAAGAAAGACTTTTCTGAGTAAGATCATACAACTGGTAGTAGTTACCCAGGCAAATAGCATTCAAAATAGCGAGAGGGAAAGAGCTTCAGTTTCCTCCTCTGTCCATGAGAATAATAGCACTGTCTCACATTATTAAATTTATGAGAATGCCATGCATCGACTAGATGTTTGAGAGACAGTGGCAAAAATCAAACACAATACATGACATACATAACAAAAACATAAATTGCTACTTTAGATAAATGTGCACATCAAGTCCATAGTCTAACTGTTCATTTGACCAAAGTGTCTCATCTGCAATGGTGGGATGGGCTGAGCAGGAGGCGGAGGATATATATGAGTAAAGAAGGCAAAGAGGGAGTCCTCACACAAGCTAACATTCTCCTGGGATGGTGGCTGCTGGGGGAAAGAGGTGAGCTTGTTATACTAAAGAGAAAATCTTCATCATGGAGCTGTTATAAGGATCTAATGCATTTCAAAGTCCATATCACAGCCTTGGCACATGGTAGGAGTTCACTAATTGAAATTATTATTTGAAAACCTGATTAATAGATGATTCTATGAAAATACTGCAGAGGCAGCTCTTCATTTATCTTAGGGAAAATTCCATACTCTCCCTCTTAACTTGATTAATTTTATTTTATTGTGGTAAGAACACTTGACATGAGATCTACCCTCTTTATTCATATTTTACCAAAGCTAATGGGCTACGAGTCTAAATGAAAAAACAAAAAGAAACCCTGGATTCTAGAACTTGCAAAATCTCAGTTCAAAAATTCACATTATTTACATCCTTGAAATTTCAACTGTGTGATTTAAGTTTCTAGTTCTTGGCTCTATCCCTTTAGGCACGTGACAGCAGCAGTAGGGCCTCTGTCTGGGCATGGATAACTGAGAAGTGATCCTTGAATATCTGTATTTTCTGGCTCTTTTCAGAGTCTAAGTGGTGGGAAGGAGACTGTCTAGTGGTAACTATACCCACCAGACAGTGGTGAGGTCCTGAGAGGCATCCTTTACTGCTGCCTTTCCTATTATTGAGAAAAATGGCACTGGCTTTAGACATGGCCTCGTTAGGTTCCTCACAGTCCTAATGTTTTATTTGATTATCTCAGGAAGGAATGCTTTGAAATTTTGTCCCAGGTCATGGTTGATGGTAGGATAGTGAGTTTCAGAGTCTCAACATGTTTCCTTCCTTTGGGAGAGAAAGGCTTGGAAAATATACCTCTTCTCTATGTGTCAGATGCTCCAAAGAAACAAAACCAGACACCCTCCTTCCCACAGAGTGGGGGATAAAACCAAATGTGTGTGCTGAGGAGAAAAATGAAAAATGCCCGTTATTTTCTGCAGGCTGGAAAATGATGTATGTTCCTGGGGGTAACCTGCTACCTCGGAATTAGTCATTCGACATCGTGTTCTCTCTGCTGCTTGAAGTGCCTCATTTTAAAAATGTTAGATTTTTTTCCCCTCTCACTTAACTGTAGGAACATTAAATGCACAACTTTATCAAAATGACACAAGATATATGTTTCTGCCAACAGCAACAGGAGAGGATTAACAATTCAAATGGGAATGAGGAAAAGTTTCTCTGAGACGATGGGAAGAAGAGCAGTTTGATTGGGGATCCTGAACTTTCCTCAGCCTGAAGCACACTGTTACACACTTGGCGTCTCTGAGGTCTGGATGGGAGAAACATTTTAAGAGGAAGAGGGTTTATTTTATATTATTTTGGTCTATCTCTCTGAGATCAGGACTAGTTGTACACATTTGTAGAGTGTACAACTATGTATGGATATCTCAAAAAATAATCATCACTTGCATAATGACTGATGCCTGAATTTGGTCACGGCTAACACTTCTAGTCGTTATGCAATAAAGGGCCAGAAAGCCAGTATTAAATAAAATTGGAGAAAGGAAGGACAGTGTGAGGGTGTGGAGCTAATATGGGTTGGCTGTGTCCCCACCCAAATCTCATTTTGAATTCCCACGTGTTATCAGGGGTACCCAGTGGGAGGTAATTGAATAATGGGGGCAGGTCTTTCCTGTGCTGTTTTTGTGATAGTGAAAAAGTCTCATGAAATACATTGGTTCTACAAGGGGGAATTTCCCTGCACAATCTCTCTCTCTTTGCCTGCCGCCATCCACGTAAGATGTGACTTACTCCTCCTTGCCTTCTGTCATGATTGTGAGACCTCACCAGCCATGTGCAACTGTAAGTCCAATAAACCTCTTTCTTTTGTAAATGACCCAGTCTTGGGTATGTCTTTCTCAGCAGCATGAAAATGGACTAATGCAGGAGCCCTGGGAGATGAGGGGATGAGAGGGAAATGATCTCTGTGGGATTAGTTATTGCAAATAAGAAATAGAATTCTATATCTATATAGAGGGTAAATGGTCCATTGTGCCATTTTGCTGATAAAATGAGGTGTTTATGTTAGATTCAGTTGGAATTTTTGAGAAAGTTAAGATTCTGGATGGAGTAACAGAATTTCCTTGTTCTTAAGAAGAAGAGCATATCATTTTGCATGAGCTCTGGTATCATTTTAGCAGGATATAGAAATGAACCCTTGAACTTCTCAGAATCTTTTTCTGATATGTGAATTATATATATTAATTTATTTTCTATGACTCTTTTCTGTGTACCACCTTCTTAACCAGGAGTGGCTTTGATGCTGGATTTTCCAACCCCCATGTAATCAACCCCATCTCATTTTCTATCACTACAGAGCATGAGATTGTAGCCAAGCCACTGACATTGAGGAAACTCATAGTGAGGGCTCCACAGACTATCCTCTAGATAACAAGTAAGAAGAAAACTCCTCCCAGAGGAAGAGTACAGAAATGATAAACTTGACCCAGTAAGAATATATGGGAGATTTGAGAGGAGGAGTAATTCTGGGTACAGTCTGGTGTTGGCCACTTGGGTTAGCCCTCCACTTCTCCAATTTCAGGACATGTGAATCTCTCACTTGCTAAATGGATCCCAGGCACATCTCTGAAATATATCAAGTTTTTTCTTCACTCAAAGCTTCCATAATTACTGCTTCTTTTCCCTGGAACATTTTTCTATATGATCCTCTCAAGGCTAATTCTTGAAGTTTAGGGTGGAACTCAAATGTCCCCTCTTGAGGAAAGACTTCTTTCCTTTACCATCTAAAAAGCCATGCTCCTCTCACTCATTCTTCTCCCTATCACATTCACATGTTTTGTTTTCTTTTTGGTTTCATCATTCTTTGAAATGACCTTGTTTATTATTTTATTTGCTTACTATTTGTCTCTCCCACTTGGATGCAAGCTCCATGTAAACAGGAACATTGTTTGTTGCTATGTCCCTACCACCTAGAAAAGGGCCAGGTGCGGAGTAGAAACAGAGCAAGTATATGTTGAATTAATAAATAAACTAAGAGTCCTGTGGATCACAACTCCAAAATGGCCCCTGTCTTATCCTCTCATGCTTACCCTGAAGGCAGAGACTGAGGGAAAACTGGTATACAGAGGGTTTAGGGATGTGATCATAGAAGGCAGGCATGAGAAACAGGAGTGAAAACAGGGGAGGTAGGGGAGGCCTTTAAAAAGGTATGTTACTGATTTGGCTACTGCTACAAACAACTGGTAATTGACTCTGAAAGAGTTTCTGAGGAGCTGGATAAAATGGAACTCAGAAATGTTCATCCAAAAGAGGCAAGGGGAAATAATGATACTTGGGCAATTGTGATCCATTATTTGGCCAACAGTTGCCCCAGGGGACATGAACTCTTCTGTATTTTGCATGGCATGTGAGTGAGTGCCCAGTGGTTCCCTGCGGGATCCCAGGGAGTAGAAGGTGGGCAGTACACACTGAGGTGAAGCACTGCCAGGTGACACTGTTTGAAGCTGGTTGAGGCTTGCCTGATTCTGGTCCCTGCCATGGCTGGAGAAAAGATGAGGCCACGGGGATTTAAGTAATGCACAAGAGGTATGCAAAGTTCATTTCAAACTCTATTGACTCATTAAATTATTTCAACAGCCATCACCTCAAACCATTGCATTCTTGCACACCTGAAGGGATCAGGCATGATGTGTCCTTCAGTTTCATTCCCTAATATACTCCCGCCACAACTCCATTTGGTGGTTCTCAGACAGCTTTGAGACTTTGGCTCCCACAGGGCATGGAAACTCAGTTTTCTCTTCTCTGACCATTTTAACCAATGGCAGGCACAATTCATAACTTTGGACCTACTATTTCTTGGCATCTGGTACCAGAATCCAGGCTCATTATTTCCTAAAGGCTTTCACAAAAGTGCAGGTGGGTGTCTTCTTGTCTCTCTCTTTTCCTATCTTCTCTCCCAGGGTCCCTGCAGAGCTTTGCATATGACCAGTTAGCTCTCAGAGCAGAATGATGCATTTTGCAGAGGAGTTTGCAGGAGAATTGTCAAAACAGGTGTTTATTTTACAATCTGGAAGAAAATTGCAAGAGGCAATAGATTTTGACCCTGCAGTTTGTTGAGTAAAGTTTTGTTTTTAATTTCCCCCTACCTAGACACATGATAAATGAGATAACTTATTTCTTCTGGTCCCTCAGTGGACAATATGATAACCATTCCTTGACAGCAAGCAACATGCTATTTCTTTTGGCATGTGTTTTGTCAAAATATGTTTCCCTGGGAGATTCTCCCGAGTCTCAGATTTTTATTTTCAGAGTACTTTTTCTGATATCCCTAATTCTACCTGAAATGTCTGAAGTCATCTGGGGGACTTCAGAACATGTAGAGGGAAATGGATGCTTTATAGATCTTAGAATTCTTGTGGACCTGAGATCCAATAACATCCCCTGTTCTCCACTCAATAACTCCCTTATAGTCTCACATTCAGGATAGTATCTGACTCATTTGTCTAGAGGATGCTCTGGGCTTAGTGATAAGTATTAAGGATAGCAGTGGACTATCATTGCAGTTGCTCCCCAGTGCCCTCAGTATAATATCTAGATATTTTTCTGTGTATAAGTTATTTCATTTCTAACCTTTATTTACTTATGTAGCCTTAATTTTTCTTATTACTCACTTTGTACTCTGACCTTTAGCTGGACCATGTGGATTTTTTCAAATTCCCCATGTTCCCTCTTCTGAGCATTTTCTTCTGCTTCTCTTCACCCAAGTAATTAGTCTTCATCCTCCACCTGTGTTATTGAGTCTCCAATCTGAGTTCTCCTATTGTGTCTTGCTTCCATAGCTTTTATTCTTTTTTTGTTTCAAGACAGAATCTCAGGGAACTTTACCTTAAGAGGGATATTTTAGTTATTTTCTCGGAAATTAGGGTAAAGTATAAAAGAAGTCCCTAGCTTTTTATTATATAAGGTTTAAGTAATGGAAGTCTCATATTTAGTCTAGTTCAAGGCTTGGCAAACTTTTATTGCAAAGTACCAGAGAGTAAATATTTTAGGCTTTATAGGACCAATGCCATCTCTGTCACATTATCTTTTTTTTTTTTTTTTTACAATCTGTGAGTAATGTAAATATCATTCTTACATTTTGGGCTTTGGGACACCTTTGGTTTACAGGCAAACTAAGCCTAAAAGCTAAGAGTTAGTCCCCTTACTGTTAGGACTCTAGTTACTAGTACTGTAGATAATAAAACATCAAAATATCGCCAAGGCTCCCATAAGACTATGAAGAACAAATAGCTCTGATGAACAAGGAACCTGCATTTTCAGGCTCAATTATCTTCACATCTAATAATGTCCCAGTAGCTTATTACAGGATGTTGGTTGTTATTACAATGCTGAGGAAAATTGGATGAAAGTGTGCTTAATTATATATAAACCTTTGTAAACGATTGTTCCTTTGAACTAGTATTAAGCAGTCTCATGAGATCTACCTGTAATGCTGGTGGACATCACGTGGTTGATATACTTAACCAAGTTTCTATTTTCCAGAATCATTTCTGCTTTTGTTTCTTATTCTGGCTCCCAAGAAGGCACAACAATTCAGGCAAGTGAAGAAAAGGTAGTACTTTGAAGCCCAGAAGGTAGTAAGGGAGACCATTCTTATTGTATGACTGTGGCAAAGATTGATAAGCTAGTCATTGAATGTTAGCACCAGAAGGTAACTTAGTGACTATCTGGTTGGAGGAAATGAAGCTCAAATTTTAAAATGAGTGGCTGGCTGAGCTGGAACTGGGGTCCAGCTCCATGACTCCCAACTGTGGGTTCTTTACACCTCAGTGCATTGCCTCTCTTGACTGTCTTAAGTATTTTAGACACTATGATTAAATCTGGTGGTTTTTAATGTATGTCTGCAAATGTTTTAGCCTGGTTCACCAACAAACACAATGTACAGAATTTCACTTTTTCCTCATGCAGTCTCCCCAAGACAGACTTAACCCTGTCGCATTGAATTAAATTTGGCCTAAAATTGTCTCCATACATATTTTAAGTTTAAACATTTCTCTCTACACAGTGAACTGTAACCTAACTTGACGTGTAAATAGATTGTAATATACTTTGTATAAGTAGTTGAGTCTCAGCCAATCACAGCAGCTGAGTTTCAATTACAGGCAGCCAACTGTTCAAACCAGGTTCAAATAAGGCAAACGCCAGCTGTCAGCAATCCAGCTGTTTCTGCAATTCACTTCCATTTTCTGTACTTTGCTTTCCCTTTTCTGTCCATAAATGTTACCGGACCATGTGTCAGCCCTGCAGCCTCTCTGAACCTATTCTTGTTCTGGAGGCTGCCCAATGCTTGACTCATTCTTTGCTCAATTAAACTCTGCTAAATTTAATTTGCCTAAAGTTTTTTCTTTTAACAACCCAAAGCCAGACTACTCAGTTCTCACTCAGAGGTGCTCCACTGACACTTGTCCTGACAGAGTGGACCCCACCAAGTTACATTTCCCCTGAGGAGTGTGACAATTAGGCTTTAGTTCTGAAATCAAAGGATTTACAGATGGCTACTCATGGTGTTGGCCTTTACTCTATGTGCCTGCTCCATCTTATTCTGACTTAATGGATAATGTCATTCTCTATTATGCATTCATTAAGGGAAGGCCAGCATCTGATTGTGTGATGGATTATACCAGATTCACACAACTCTACGCATTAATCTGGCATATTAGTAGAAATCAAATAACTGAAGCTCCTCTTGGTGAGAAGTTTGGTGCTTCTCCAGATAAAATAGCAAGGTGCAATGGGGAGAAGGGGATGGATCAGGAGATTAAAGCCCTCAAGTGGACAAATGAGCTTTGATACCGAAACAAAGTGTTTGAGGACAAAATAGAGTCAGACTATGTCACTAGACAATGTGGGTTCATGCCATTGGCTGTATTAGAATGAAGGACAAGATGGAAAGGAGAATATTTAAATAGTTTACTTGGAAAAATGTTCTTGTTCATTTTTTCTGGATACTGTTATTTGATTGACTAGAGAGCATGTAGACCGACTGACCTTCCTTTCTTCCTTCCTTCCTTCCTTCCTTCCTTCCTTCCTGCCTTCCTTCCTTCCTGCCTTCCTGCCTTCCTGCCTTCCTGCCTTCCTGCCTTCCTGCCTTCCTGCCTTCCTGCCTTCCTTCTCTCTCCTTCTTCCTCTCTCTTTCTTTCTCTTTCATGATATGATGTCTATTTTTGGTATGTCCTATTAAAGCTAGTTTCAATTACAGAACAAATTGTGACTGTTTTCAGAGTGCATTGTGTCCTCTGCAATTCTGTTTTATTATTTATTTAAATGTCCTTTTTACTAGATAGTCTTTCTGTGTCCAGGTGATATGGTTTGTCTGTATCCTCACCTAAATCTCATCTTGATTTGTAGTTCCCATAATCCTCACATTTCCTGAGAGAGACCGGGTGGGAGGTAATTGAATCATGGAGGTGGTTACTCTCATCCTGTTCTCTTCATAGTGAGTTCTCCCAAGATCTGATGGTTTTATAAGTGGCTTCTCTCCTTCACTCAGCACTTCTCTCTTCTGCTGCCTCATGAAGAAAGACACGTTTGCTTCCCCTTCTGCCATGATTGTAAGTTTCCTGAGGCTTCCCCAACCATGCTGAACTGTGAATCAATTAAACCTTTTTTCTTTATAAATTACCCAGTCTCAGGTCTATTTCTATTGGCAGCATGAAAATGGACTAATACAGTAAATTGGTACCATAGAGAGTGGGGTGCTGCTATAAAGATACCTGAAAACATGGAAGCAACTTTGGAGCTGGGTAACAGGCAGAGGTTGGAACAGAAAATATGGGAAATTTTGGAACCTCTAGAGACTTGTTGAACGGCTGTGCCAAAGTGCTGATAGTAATACGGACAATGAAGTCCAGGCTACGGTGGTCTCAGATGGAGATTAGGAACTTCTTGGGAACTGGAGCAAAGATGAGATTGCTATGTTTTAGCAAAGAGACTGGGGGCATTTTGCCCCTGCCCTAGAGATCTGTGGAACTTTGAATTTGAGAGAGATGATTTAGGGTATCTGGTGGAAAAAAATTGTCAGTGGCAGTGTTCAAGAGGAAGCAGAGGGTAAAGGTTTGAAAAATTTGCAGCCTGATGATGCAATAGGAAAAAAAAATTTCTAGGGAGAAATGTAAGTCTGCTACAGAAATTTGTATAAGTAATGAGGAGTTGAATGTTAATCACCAAGACAATGGGGAAAATGTCTCCAGGGCATGTCAGAGACCTTCACAGCTGCCCCTTCCATCATAGAACTGGAAGCCGAGGTGGAAAAAGTGGTTTCCAGGGCCAGGCCAAGGGATCCCTCTGCTCTATGCAGCCTTGGGATATGGCCAGGCCACAGGCCCCTCTGCTCTATGCAGCCCTGAGTCCCAGCTGCTTCAGCTCTAGCAGTGGCTAAAAGGAGCCAACATACAGCTCAGGCCATTGCTTCAGAGGGTGTAAACCCCAAGTCTTGGAGACTTCCATGTTATATTCAGCTTGTGGGCGCACAGAAGTCAATAATTGAGGTTTGGGAACCTCCATTCAGATTTCAGAGAATGTATGGAAATGCCTGGATGTCCAAGCAAAAGTCTGCTGCAGACGTAGAGTCATGATGGAGAAGCTCTGTTAGGGCAGTGCAGAAAGGAAATGTGGTGTTGAAATACCCACACAGAGTCCTCACTGGGCACTGCTCACTAGACCTTTGAGAAGAGGGCCACCATCCTCCAGACCACAGAATGGTAGATTCACTTACAGCTTGCGTTGTGCACCTAGAAAAGGCAAAGACACTCAACGTCAGCCCATGAAAGTAGGCAGGAAGGGGGAGGTACCCTGCAAAGCCACAGGGGTGGCACTTCCCAAGGCCATGGGAGCCCATTTCTTGCATCAGTGTGATGTGGATGTGAGATATGGAGTCAATGGAGATTATTTTGGGACTTTAAGGTTTAAGGCTGCCCTAATGGATTTTGGACTTGCATGGGGCCAGTAGCCCTCTTGTTTTGGCTAATTTCTGTCATTTGGAATGGATGAATTTATGCAATGTCTGTAGTCCCATTGTATCTGGAAGTAACTAACTTGCTTTTGATTTTATAGGCTCATAGATGGAAGGGAATTGCCTGGTGTCAGATGAGACTTGGACGTGGACTTCTGGGTTAATGCTGGAATGAACTAAGACTTTGGGAGACTATTAGAAAGGGATGACTGTGTTTTGAAATGTGAAGACATGAAATTTGAGAGGGGCCAGAGGCAGAATGATATGATTTGTCTCTGTCCCCACCCAAATCTCATCCTGAATTGTAGTTCCTATAACCCTCACCTGTGGGAGGAGGATCTCTGTAAGAGGTAATTGAATCATGGGGGCAGTTACCTTTATGCTGTTCTCAAATTCTCACAAGACCTAATTGTTTTATAAGGGGCTTCCCTGCTTCACTTGGCACTTCTCTCTTCTGCCACCTTGTGAAGAGAGGTATGTTTGCTTCCTCATCCACCATGATTGTGAGTTTTCTGAAGCCTCTGTTTTCTAGGCTGCTGAACTGTGAGTCAATTAAACCTCTTTCCTTTATAAATTACCTAGTCTTGGGTATGTCTTTATTAGAAGAGTGAGAATGGACTAGTACACTAGGCCTATGTAAATTTTGTTCTTTGGGTCTGAAACTTCTGTTAATCTTGCAGAGTTCTTCCAATCCTTCATGCTTCAACTGAGATACTATATCCTTGAAGAGCCTTTTCTGATCTTCTAGAACAGGATTACGTGTTCTTCCTAGGTACTCCCACTGTTCTTACCTCCATCAGAATTCTGTTTACTGTATTGCAGATACTTTTTTTATGCAGCTATCTCCATAGTCAAACTGTGAAGGCAGATTTGTTTCAAGATTTCATGGTTATAGCCTGGCATTTACATAGTAGGTGTTCAATAAATGTTTGTTGAATATTTGAATAAACTACGTAACTTCTTCCCACAAAATTACTAGCATTGTTTACTTGGGTAATTTTAAGAAAGTATCTTTCACTTTGGTCTGATATAAGTTTTTGTCTTTCTCAGTAGAGTAAGTGTGAATCCCTGTGGCAGAAATGAAGGCATTGTTCATATACCACCTCAGCCTCTCGTCTGGACTACTGAGAATTTAAATTTCAGAGACAAAGTGAGCAACCTAACTTTCATTTCCAATAACTGTATCCTCTTTTCTTTCTTCCAAATTTGTATGCTGTGCTGCCAAGAGAGATTTTTAGAACAACTCCCACGAGTTTTAATTTCAATTCATTTGGACTGTGTGAGATGTATACTGTATTTTATGTTAAATAGAGTTGTTACCACTTATTTGAGCTCCTTGGAAGAAAGATGTTCCCTAAATGCAAAGCAGCCAGAATAGCAAAATTTACATTTTAATGCATTACTTTATCCCTTTAGTAAAAACTCTCTGGAGAACTATGCAACCTCAGATATTAACTGGTATTGACATTTGGGCTTTTGTGGGTACTGCAGAGGAAAGGTGGTTACTGCCACTGCATCAGGTGATGAGTTGCCTCGTTACCAATTCTAGACGTGTGAAGGCAGTTAAATTATAGCATTCACAAGCCCCTCTAAGATCATCTGTTTGTATTTCTCTTCCATCTACTATCTTGTGTAACAACCATAATCTCAATCAATCAATGAGTCATTTTTGAGTGCATATCTGCACAGATCTTTGCTACAAGCAGTAGGGGAGGCAGGCAGAATATGTAGCATGATTCTTAGCCGTAGGAAAGTTATAATTTAGTTTGGGAGATAAGGAATGAAATAATCAGCAAGTAGTACAAGGCAGAATGTAATTCAGGATATTCATTTGGTAAATATTTATCAAGCATCTATTATGTGCTGGCCATAATATTAGGAGCTAGCACTACAGTGGTGAATAAGATACATCACGCTTATAGTACATCATGCTTATAGTAAAAAAAAAAAAGAAAAACATTAAATAAGTACATGTAGATGTTATAAAGATAATTTAAAGTAGTAAGTCCTAAAAGGAAAATAAAACAGGGAAATAGTATATTGATGAAAAAATCTTGATGGAGAATGATGGGAGAAATGTTACTTTAAATTGGGTGGTCCAGATAGTCTTGCCAAAGTGGTGATATTTGAGCTTTGCCCTGAGTCAAGAAGGAGCCAGCCACATGGAGATGTGGAAAGACAGATTTAACACAGAGAGAAAATTAAGGACCAATCCCTGAGATGGAAATGAGCCATGTTCATTTGAAAAACAGAAAAATGCCAATGTGCTTAAAACAGAATGAAGAAAAAGAAATGATGTTTGAGTGTAGCAAGGAGCCAGTTGTATATGGTGCACACTTCAAGGCCTGTTGGAGTTTAGAGAAATAAGTTTTAATGAGAACTGGAGGAATCATCAAAGACATGAATGTGGTGAAGACTAAACTAGGGTTTGTAAAGTGGGCCCAATTGATGGGAGTGGGAAAAAGAAAAGCATTAATGAACAAAAGAATATCATTATCAAATGCCTAGATACTTATTAGTTGTGTTAGATACAGGGTTTCCATGTTTTCACTTGCTACCTAACCCAGACCAAGATGCAATTAACTATTGTAGCTTTTCAGGTACAAGTTATGCATACATTCATTTAAAAAAATACTTAAAATGCCAATTAATTTTGATTTTTATGTTTAAATAGGTAATACTAGCATACAAAATTCGAGGTAGAAAAGAAACACAATGAGAGATCTTATTTTTACCCCATTATTCAAAAACTCAATTCCCTACTTTACTGGTAATTACTGCTAAGTGATAGGTCCTTGTAATGTTTCTACCATCCTCATCATTTATCTCTTAAATGTTCTTTTCTGATTTTTATTAACTGTTTGGAATTCTGTTTTATCTGCATATTAATGATACGCCTCTTTAAATATTTTTCAACAGAGTACTTTGCCACTTTAAGCTTGTAATTTTAGTGTCTTTGTTTGTTTGTTTTTGAGACAGGGTCTTTCTCTCTTGCCTAGGCTGGAGTGCACTGGTGCAATCTGGGCTTATTACAGCCTCCTAGACTCAAGCAATCCTCCCACCTCAGCCTCCAGAATAGCTGCAACTACAGGTGTGCTCCACTGTGCCCAGTTAATTTTTGTATTTTTGAACAGACAGGGTTTCCTTATGTTGCTCAGGCAGGTCTGAAATTCCTGGGCTGAAACAGTCCTCACACCTTGGCTTTCCAAAGTGCTGGAATTACAGATGTGAGCCACCATGCTCAGCCTAGATTGTCTTTAAAGCAATGTCCAGGTGATTAGGAGCCATGTATGGTCAAAAGAGTACAATCATAAGTAAAACAACTTCAGTTTTTAAGTGCATAGACATTTCACTAGTTAATTGATAGTAAGTATAAATTCCTTATAAAGAAACAGCATGTGAATAAGTTCAAACATCCCTGTGTCAGGTGTCAAAGATATAAGTTCTAGATGAGGCTCTTTTCTTCACGGATGTAATGACATTGCCCACATTACCCTCACTTCTTCTGGCATTACTTTTCACATCTGTTAAATGGAAGAGGTCATCCCTTCCATTGCTAAGATTCTCACTTTAGCTGAAACCAAAGTTTTGCTCCTTGAATACTCTACTATGCATATGTAATTTCACTAGCCCAACATAGCCATGCATCTGCATTCCCATTTAAAAAAAAAGGCTTTTTGACATATCTAACAGCAACATTTAGGTTATATTTGTTCAGGTTTGATGGTATCACAAATTTAGCCATTTAGTAAGTATACTTGGTCATGCACATTACCTGAGTGTTATTTGCAAAGTGAATGCTATGTAAATATCTATTGATTTATTGACTATTATTAATTTTAGTAAAATGAACTTTTTTAGAAAAGCATACATAATAAAACTATGTCACTGATATTTAGAAACAGAAGAGGGCTTATCACTTAGGATAAAGTGGCTTGTTGAGTTCAGTAAGGAAAATAACCAGCCATTCAGTTTTATTTTGGCTGCTCCCAGGAGAATTAATATTATAAAGTGATGTAGAACAAGTAATTCCTTGAAATGCAACATTGTGATTCCAGAGATGAAGCTCCTCTATTAAAATGACCATATCAAGTGCTCATTTATCATTTCAACAAGTATTAAGAATTTATTGTATGAGATATTTGTGTAAGAGAGATATTATTGAACTATAGTTTTTGTCCTATAGTAGGATATGTAAACTATACAAATAATGCCAATAAAAGACAGAAAATAATAAGGGCCATGTATTAGTCTGTTTTCACACTTCTATAAAGACATACCTGAGAGTGGTTAATTTATAAAGTAAAGAGGTTTAATTGACTCACAGCTCTGCATGGCTGGGGAGGCCTCAGGAAATTTACAATCATGATGGAAGGGGAAGGGGCATGTCTTACATAATGGCAGACAAGAGAAAGCGGGCAAGAGCAGGGAAAACTGCCTATGAAACCATCAGATCTCATGAGACCTCACTCACTATCATGAGAACAGCATGGGAGAAACTGCCCCTGATATGATTTGGCTGTGTCTTCATTGAAATCTCATCTTGTACTGTAGTTCTCATAATCCCCCTGTGTCATGGGAGGGACCTGGTGGAAGGTAATTGAATCATGGGGGTGGTTGCCTCCACCTCCATCCTGGTATCACGAGAGTGAGTGAGTTCTCATGAGATCTGATAGTTTTATAAGGGTTATTTTCCCTCTTCACTCTGCACTTCTCCTTGCCTCCACCATCTGAAGAAGAATGTGTTTGCTTCCCCTTCTGCCATGATTGTAAGTTTCCTGAGGCCTCCCCAGCCATGCTGAACTCTTGGTCAATTAAACCTCTTTCCTTTATAAATTACCTTGTCTTGGGTATGTCTTTATAGCAGCCTAGGCATGGACTAATACAGCCCCCCATGATCCAGTCACATCCCATCTTGTCCCTCCCTTGACACATAGGGATTATGGGGATTACGATTCAAGATGAGATCTGGGTAGGGACATAGAGCCAGCCCTATGAGGGCACAAAACAGAGGTGTTCAGTGAAAGAAAATATGTTTTCAGTTTGTTAAGGTACTGGAAAGGCTTTATGAAGAATTCATAAAGGTGTCATTTGAGTTGGGCCTTGAAGGATGCAATGTCATTTATGATCTAAATATAAATAATTCCACTTCTTAAGAACATCTCAATTGGATGAATTTCCATGAATGGAAATATAAAATGCAGTAGTTCTCTGGTGCTATCTGTACTTATAGGCCAAAAGTTCTTGATAAAAGAGGAAACAGTCCTACATTATTTACTACCATGTGTTACAGTAGTGAAAAATGTATGAGTTGCAAAAATTTGATGGTTAGGATTTCTCACTACTGAAGTTAAATTGGTTTCCAAACTAGATCCTATCAGACAGAGTGGTCACTTTGCGTTTTTCCTTCATGCAGTGTTGCCCAGGCAACGATCACTTTTGATGGAAGACACCCTCTGAGCAGCACTTCCAAAAGCATTTTCTGCAGAATATTTGTACTTCAAGATGCTATGGAAGAACAAAAAATGTTGTAGACAAATAACTCAGGGCAATGATAAAGACTAGATTTTTTTCACGGACACTTAACCATGCTTATTTGTCTTTTTAAGGTACTGAAAAGTCCTTCAGCAAAGGAACATGCTTTACTTTGGAAGATCTGGCATTTTCAATTCCAATTTTTATAAAAGATACATTTAAAAATTTTAAATACTTTTATGGAAGTACATTTTACATGAAGTATAACACACAGACTATAAGTGTATAATTTAGTAAGTTTTGATAAATATATACACTTGTGTAATCACCACTCAAATCAAGATGTAACACATTCCTATCAACCCTCTAAAATTCACTCTTACACTGTACCTACCAGTAATCAGAAACTACTCTTCTGGTTTCTATTACTGATATAATTTGTGTATTTGTCCCCATCTCATGTTGAAATGTCATTACCAGTATTGGAGGTGGGGCCTGGTGGGAGGTGAATGGATCATGAAGATGGATTTCTCATGAATGGTTTAGCACCATACCATTGGTGCTTTCCTCGTGACAGAGTGACTTCTTGTGAGAGCCTGCTGTTTAAAAGTGTATGGCACCTCCCTCTCTTTCTCTGCCTCCTGCTTTTGCCATATGACATGCAAAATCCTACTTCACCTTCCGCAGTGATTGTAAACTTCTAGGGGCATGCCCAGAAGCTAATGCTGGAGCTATGCTTTCTGTACAGCCTGCAAAATTGAGAGCCAATTAAACCTCTTTTCTTACAAATTACCCAGTCTTATGTACTTCGTTATAGTAATGCAAGAACAGCCTGATACGATTACCACAGATTATTTTGCCTGTTCTTATATTTTATGTAAATGGAATCATACAGTATGAAAACTTTCATTTCTGTTTTCTTTTATTCAATATATGTTTTAAATATTCATTTATATTGTTGCATGTATTTATATATCATTCATTTATGTTCCTAGAAAAACCTTCCATTATATGAATATATTAGAGTTTGTATCCATTCTCCTGTTGATGAACACTTGCATTGTATTCAGTTTTGGATATTATGAATAAAGTCATTTTGAATACTATTGTGAAACTATTTTTGTGGATTTAGGCCGTCATTAATCTTTGATAAATGCCTATGTGAAATAGGTTGGTAAGTGTATGACCAATTTTACATTCTCTCTTTGGCAAAGTATGAAATGCCCAGTTCTTCCACACTCTCATTCACATTTGGTATTGTCATTCTCGTGAAGCTTGAGTTTAAAATGGTGCATCATTGTGGTTTTCACTTTCACTTACTCAAAAGTTAATGATCTTGAGTATGTTCTTGTGTGCATACTGGCCATTTGTATAGGTATATACATATTCAAATATATATATGTATATACATATATACATATATATATGTATATGTGTATACTGGCCGCCTTTTATGAAATACCATAAAATATATATATGTGTATACTGGCCTTCTTTTATGAAATGTGTTCAAAGTTTCAAATTGAATTGTTTGTCCTTTTATTAATGATTTGTAAAAGTTTATTATATATCCTATACTCATATATATACACACACATACATATATGTACATACGCACATATATACACACATACATAGTTAAATATACGCACTCAAATGTGTGTGTGTGTGTGTGTGTGTGCACGTGCGCCAGTCTTTGGTCCTCTTTTGGTCTTCTCTTTAAGAAATGTTTGCTTACCCTAAGGTCAAAAGGATTTTTCTAATTTTTCTCACATTTTCTTCTAGAAGCTTTTACACTTAACTTTTATGTGTAGGTCTACAGTCCACCTAAAATTAATTTTTGTGCGTGGTATGACTTAAAAATTGAGGTTTTTTTTTTTTTTTCTATGCTGACATTTTGTTATTTCACATCATTTGTTAAAAAGATTTTTTCCCTATTGAAGTGCATTGGCTTCTTTAATGAAAATCATCTGACTATGGTTTTTGTATGTGTCTATTTCTGCATTCTCTATTTTATTACATTTATCTATTTGATTATTAGTTTACTAGTTTTACACTAGATCTTAGAAAAGGTAATGTGAGTATTTCAGCTTTTTCATTTATACACACACACACATAATACACATCCGTGTGTGTGTGTGTATATATATATGGACATGTGTATGTGTGTGTGTGTATAAATGAAAGAGCTGTATATCCATACATATATGTGTGTGTATATATACATATATGAATGCATATATAGTCATTTGAGTGTATATGTATTTGAGTATAGGATATATACACACACATATATACGGATGTGTGCGTGTATTTCTGTGCTAGGTTTTGGGTTTTTTCCCCACATGTTTTAGAATCAGTGTACATTTTTTGTTTTTAAAAAAATTTATTGGGAAGTTGATTGAGATTGCATTGAGTATACAGATCAATCTGGAGGAAATGATATCTTAACAATGTTGAGTCTTTCAATCCATAAATACAGTACACCTCTTCATTTGTTTAGGTATTTTATAATTCTCTCAGTAGTGTTTCAGAGGTTTTAATATAGATCGTTGTTACATATTTTGGTAAAGTTTCCACTAAGTATTTCATTTTTCATATTATTTTATTTTTAAAATTTCAATTTTTTATTTTAGATTCTGGGGGTACATGTACAGGATTGTTACATGGGTATATTGAGTGATGCTGAGGTTTGAAGGAGAAATAAAATATTTTCCAGACAAGTAAAAGCTAAGGGAATGTGTTACTACTAGACCAGCCTTATAAGAGATCCTTAAGAGACAGGAGTTTTCATAGTATGGGTCTGCTGGTAATGAATTCTCTGGTTTTGTGTACTAGAAAATATCTTTGTCTTATCTTTCATTTTCAAAAGACATTGTTGCTAGAAAATATGCTGGATGGATATTTAATATTCACACTTTTACCTAAAAGACCATTTTATTGCCTTCTGGACTATTGTTTTTGACAAAAAGTTATCTGCTATTTTTATTATTATCTTGTATATAATGTATTATTCTCTGGCTTCTGTCAAGATTTTCTTATTATCTTTTTCAGAAATTTTACTATAAAATGTTTATCATTTGCTGGGATTTTTGAACCTCAAAAGTAATATTTTTCCAACAAATTTGGAAACATTTGATCTATTAATTGATTAACTATTTTTGTTCTATTATCACTTTTATTTTTTTGGAACTTCAATTATATGTATGCTAGACTCCTTGACATTATTCACACAGGTTACTGAAGATGTGTTAATCTTTTTTCAGTCTTTTACTATCTGTTCTGTAGCTTGTATACTTTATATTGCTCTGTCTTCAAGTTAATTTAACCTTTCTGTGCTGTGTCTCATTTGTTGATAATTCCTCCAGTGATGTTTAAATTTCTGGTACAGTTTTTAAGTTTTAGAATTTCTAGTTTTTAAGGGTCTCAATTTCTCTTCTGAGATTTCCCATTCATCCTTTTGTTTTAATTATGACTATTCCCCACTTTAAAGTTATTCAACATATTTAAAGTCATTTTCCTGCTAAATTAAAAAAAAAAAAACAGACAAAACTAAGTAATCTCAGGGTCTATTTCAGTAGATTTTTTTTTCCTCTTGATTATGCATTCCAGTTTTCTGGGTTTCAAAAGCTGTGTCTTAAAATTTTAATGAACACAGTAGATGATTCTTTGCAGAGATAATATGTTCTGTTATGCTCCTCTGTAGAATGATTTTTGTTATGGAAGGTTGATTATCTTGAACTTGTGGTATTCTTATCTTACTCTTATAAGAATGTCTTGTTTTGTTCGTAGAAGAATCTCTCAGTTCTGGATCATAGCATTTACTTCTGAGGGATGGCCATTTTTTAGTTTCAATGGAAGACTCTGAAGCTTCAAATACCAAGGCTCTTTACGTTGTTGGGACTCAATTTGTTCTCCTCTATGGTGAGTAGCAGCTAAAATACCCTCTAAATTTTTCAAGTTTTTGGCTGTTGATTTCCACTGAACTTCATTTAATGTCATCCACACATACACAATGCAGATATCAATTGAGGATTAAAGTTTGTTTTAGGTTGGTGAAAAAGTAATTGTGGTTTTTGCCATTGAAAATAATAACAAAAAAACACATTTACTTTTGCACCAACCCAATATGTAGATTTTTGGGGCTCCCCACTCTGTGCCATTCTCTTTTTCAGGAATTCCATCCTCATTTTCAAGACTCTCTGACAGTTCTGAACTTTTTTATCTCACAATTTAATTCAGAAAGACTGCATTTTTTTGCTTGAGTTTCAGATGTTTTGATGGAAAGTGACCTGCATGGGATAGATGCATAAACATGGACCTGACTCTGGTTTCAGTCTTTTAAGGGTTGAATTTATTTAACTTTGCCTGTATTTAATCACTCTTAGGGCCTTTAAATTATTGTTTTTTTAGGGACAACTTGTTCAGAATTTGTAGTTTTTGGTTGAAAATGTGAATTCTATGCAAAATACACTGCTATGATGAACCAGAATTTCCAGTGGATCATTCTTTAAAAAATTAATAACTATTTTATTATGTTCCATGGAACTAATAATAGTTTTGTTGTTCTAGAACATGCAAAAAAACTGTGTCCCATAGTTTTTAGGTCACTGATTGGATTTATTTTATTTATATAACACTTATCAAGACCCTTTGTTATGAATGACAATATTTTAGGCATTTGTGGGGGCAAAGAAAAAGAAAGGCTCATGAAAGCCTTCAAGGAACTCATATTCATCCATTCATTCATCCTTTCTTTCATTTAACTGAAACGGATTTAATGCCATTATAGTGAGAGAATCCAAAAATAGCTCTACTGTAAAAACTGGAAGAAGTCTAAAGAGCAAATCCATAATTACTAAAATAAAAACGATATTCTGTAAAAAAATGAAAAAATATGTAACATGTAATAAAACATACTAGCTATGAGTGTGTAAAATCAGAAGTACTAATTTAGAGTGGAAACTACAGAAGACTTTGTTGAGAAGTTGTATTTGAGCTGAAACTTTAAGTTAATCAGGCCATATGGTGGCATTAAGGAAATAACTTTTGGAGGAGGACAATATGGCCAATTAGAGCAGCCAGGTGAAACGGCTCCCATCAAGGGACCGTGAGAGCTGGCGTGCTCCTAACGGATCTTCAGAGGGAAGGCACCAAGAGTGGAAAAAGGGAAGACACAAAAGCTGGGCTGAAGGGGGAGAAAGCTGGGAACCCTGCATGCGGCTACCAAGTACTGGGACTTATTTCTGGCCCCGAGTGGCTCTGGCGGAATAGTTGAATTGAACTGGCAAGGAGCAATCTGCTGTTGCCATGGGCTTCTGGAACCCTGGTAGGAGGAGACCCCTCAACCACCATGGACACTTAAATTAGCAGGGAGAGCAGCCTAGAGAAATAGTAGGGGCAGCAAGGCAGCTGATGTGCAGTGCAGAGGGTTTGGTGCAGAAGCATCTGTAGCAGACCATGGCCAGAAATGGCCACTCCCCTAGCATTGACTTGCTCCCATAGGCTTTAGCCCTAGAGGAACTGTTGGACCTGAACTCTGTAGTATAGTCTTGCCCATCAGACATGACTGGTCTGATCTGACCACCTGTTGGTCTGCTGGTCTCTCCTGGGGCCCTAGTCTGGACATGCTTGCTTGAAGGGCAGTCTTGAGTGCTCTCGGGCCCTACACCATAGCTTCTGGATTCATAAAACATGCCTGACTTGCAGAGCTCCTGTGGGTTGGCTCCTGTGGCCATGTACCAGCCTTCATGCTCCCTCCTTATGCCGCAGCTTCCCCTTAGCCCACAGCAACTCCCCAGATTGCTTTGCTGTCTGTATATCTGTGTGGCATGTATGTATGTCTGTACTCCATCCCTTCTCCCTGCTCCAAATTCCATTGCAGGTGAAGCCTTGGTGAGCACAGAGCCAGCAATCTCTGCCACCACCAGCACCATACCCTTGTGTTAACATTACACAGAGAACAGTGGATCATCCCTCACCCTGAGTGAGCACTCTTGCTTGCTGGGAACAGAGAAGCCATCTAGAACTGTGCCCACAAGCACCCTACCTCCAAGCCAACACCACCTCCAGTACAACCATGCACATAGTCACCAGAAGGAGTCCCTCACACCCTACTCCAGCTGCATTGCCTCTGCCATTGTGGTGACCACTGACAGGGAGTCAGGCAGCCCAGCACCTGCTAGGACTCTGCCACAGCTGCTACTATGAGACTAGATCCACTGTCACTGCACTATGAAACACTTTGGCTGACACCACCCATTGGAGTACAGTGACCAGCAGTCTGGGAGCACCTTCTTGGCCCCTTCCCCAGTGAAGTGGATTCCTATCATTAAAAAACTAGAAAACAAAGTTTGGACCCAGTACAAATCTTCCAGAATTAAAGCATGCAGTCCAGGATTTGGGGGCTGTGCATTGGCCCCCTAAAATCTTCCAGAAATAAATCCAGTTGGCTGAATCAACCTTATACCACAATCAAGCCCTCAAATTCATCTAATAGAAAAAAAAAGAAAAAAATCCAAAGGTCGACACTCTCAAAGATTGAAGGTAGATAAGCCCACAAAGATGAAAAAGAATCAGCAAAGGAACCCTGACAACTTAAAAAGCCAGAACGTCTTCTTTTCTTCAAATAAGCACATCACCTCTCTAGCAAGGCTTCTGAACCAGGCTGAGATGGCTGAAATGACAGAAATATAACTCAAAATATGAATAGAAATGAAGATCATTGAACTACGGGAGTACCTTGGAACCCAATCCAAGGAAGCTAAAAAGTATAATAAAACAATGCAGAAACTGACAAAATAGCCAGTACAGAAAATAATGTAACTGACCTAATAGAGCCAAAAAACACTACAAGAATTTCATAATGCAATTACAAGTATTAGTAGCAGAACAGACCAAGCAAAGAAAAGAATCTCAGAGTTTGAATACTGGCTTTCTGAAATAAGAGTCAGACAAGAATAGAGAAAAAAGAATGACAAGGAATGAACAAAACCTCTGAGAAATGTGAGATTATGTAAAGATACCAAATCTAGGATTCATTGGTGTCTCTGAAAGAGATAGGGAGAATGAAACCAACTTGGAAAACATATTTCAGGATATCATCCATGAGAAATTCCCCAACCTAAATAGAGAGTCCAACATTCAAATTCAGGAAATTCAGAGAACTCTGTGAGATACTTCCAAAAAGATCCTCCCCAAGACACACAATTGGCAAATTTTCTAAGGCTGAAATGAAAGAAAAAAATGTTAAAGGCAGCTAGAGAGAAAGGTCAGGTCATTTGCAAAGGGAAGCTCATCAGACTAACAGTAGACCACTCCGCTGAAACCATGGAAGCCAGAAGAGATTGGGAGCCTATAGCCAACATTCTTAAAAGAAATTCCAATCCAGATTTTATATCTGGTCAAACTAAGCTTCATAAATGAAGGAGAAATAACATCCTTTTCAGACAAGCAAATGCTGAGGGAATTTGTTATCACCAGAACTGCCTTACAAGAATTCTTGAAGAAAGACCAGTGATACTATAAAGCAACCACATAAACAAGTCTGCAAAATAACCAGCCAACATCATGATGACAGGATCAAATCCACACATATTAATACTAATCTTGAATGTAAATGGGCTAAATTTCTCAATTAAAAGACACAGAGTGGCAAGCAGAATAAAGAACCAAGACCCATTGGTATGCTGCTTTCAACAGACCCATTGCTTGATGGGTGAAATGACACACATAGGCTCAAAATAAAGGGCTGGAGAAAAATTTACCAAGCAAACAGAAAACAGAAAAAAGCAGGGGTTGCAATCCTTGTTTCTGATAAATCCTTTAAGTGAACAAAGATTTAAAAAAGACAAAGAAGGACATTGCATAACAGTAAAGTGTTTAACACAACAAGAAGATTTAACTATCGTAAATATATATACAACCAACACAGGAGCACCCAGATTCATAAAGCAAGTTCTTAGAGACCTTCAAAAAGACTTAGACTCGCACACAGTAGTAGTGGGAGACTTTAATTCCCCACTGACAGTAGTAAACAGATCACAAAGATATTCAGGACCTGAACTCAGCACTGGATCAAATGGACCTGGTAAACGTCTACAGAACGCTTCACCAAAAGCCAACAGAACATACATTCTTCTTATCTGAACAGACTCTAAAATTGATCACATAATTGGAAGTAAAACATTTCAGAGCCAATGCAAAAGAATTGAAATCATAACAATCAATCCGTCAGACCACGTGCAATCAAGTTAGAAATCAAGAATAATAAATTTACTTAAAACTGTGCAATTACATGGAAATTGAATAACCTTCTCTTGAATGACTTTTAGGTAAATAATGAAATTAAAGCAGAAATCAAGAAGTTCTTTCAAACTAATGAAAACAAAGATACATCATACCAGAATCTCTGGGACACATCTAAGGCAGAGTGTTAAGAGGGAAATTTATAGCACTAAATGCCCACGTCAAAAGTTAGAAAGATCTCATGTTAACAACCTAATATCACAATTAAAAGAACTAGAGAACCAAGAGCAAACACAACCAAAACCAGCAGAAACAAGAAATAACCAAAATCAGAAATGAACTAAAAGAGATTAAGGGAGAAAAAAAACATTTAAAAAATCCACAAACCCAGATGCCTGTCTTTCAAAAAAATTATAAATAGATAGACTGCTAGCTAGACTAATAAAGAAGAAAAGAGAAGATTCAAATAAACACAATCAGAAACAAGGGAGATATTACCATTGATCCTACAGAAATATAAACAACCTCATCAGAGAATATTAACATCTATGCACACAAAATAAAAAATCTGGAAGAAATGGATAAATTCCTGGACACATACAACAAAAATTTGATCCAGTGCTGAGTTCAGGTCCTGAATATCTTTGTGATCTGCCTACTACTGTCAGTGTGGAATTAAAGTCTCCCACTAGTATTGTGTGCGAGTCTAAGTCTTTTTGAAGGTCTCTAAGAACTTGCTTTATGAATCTGGGTGCTCCTGTGTTGGTTGCATATATATTTACGATAGTTAAATCTTCTTGTTGTTCAGTCTTAAGATTGAACTAGGAAGAATTGAATCCCTAAACAGACCAATAACTAGCTCTGAAATTGAGTCAGTACTAGCCTATCAACTAAGAAAAGCCCAGGAACAGATGGATTCACAGCTGAATTCAACCAGATGTACAAAGAAAAGCTGGTACAATTCTTGCTGAAACTATTCCAAAAAAATTGAGGAGGAGAGACTCCTCCCCATCTCATTCTATGAGGTCAGTATGATTCTGATATCAAAACTTGGGAAAGACACAACAAAAAAAGAGAAAACTTTAGGCCAATATTCTTGACGAACTTTGATGCAAAAATCCTCAATGAAGTACTGGCAAACTAAATCCAACAACACATCAAAGAGCTTATCCATCATGATCAAGTAGGCTTCATCCCTGGAATCCAAGGATAGTTCAACATACACAAATCAATAAATGTGATTCATCACATAAACAGAACTAAGGACAAAAAACACATGATTATCACAATACATGCAGGAAAGCCTTTTGATAAATTTTAACACTACTGCATGTTAAAAACTCTTAATAACTAGGTATTAAAGGCAAATACCTCAAAATAATAAGAGCCATCAGTGACAAACCCACAGCCCATATCATACTGAGTGGCAAAAGCTGGAAGCATTTCACTGAAAACTGGAACAAGAAAAGAATGCCCTCTTTCACCACTTCTATTCAACATAGCAGCCAGCACTGGGACTCACAACTGCCTAACACACTTAGCTCCCTGGATTGGGGAAGACGGGCATGCATCTCTATAGCTGCAGGCTGTGCTTTTCCCCTGCTGGAGCCAGGGTGCTGGATGGCTTGGTCCCAAGACGTGTCACCAACAGCCCACCAAACCAGCTGTGGCAGATTGCAGCCAGAGTGCATCTTCAGGCCTGACCATAACTCATCTTCCCTCACTGCACAGGCCTTCCCAGCAGGAATTCCAGTAACTCTAGCTAGACACTCAGGGACAGAACCCAGATCTCCCTGGGCATGAGCCCTTAGGGAGATGGCTGGCCCTAGTCTCTGCAGATCAGCAGACTTAGTCTTTCCTCCTTCTAGTTCTGAGGAATCTGGGAAGCCCAGATGAGTGGGTTTCTCCCCAGCAAAGCACACCCTCTCCACCAAGGGACAGTCAAAGTGCTTCGTTAAATGGGTCCTATTCCCCTGGACACCCAACTGTGTGAGACCCTCCAACAAGGATTGTCAGACACCCTATACAGGAATGATCCTACTGGCATCAGATTGGTGCCCCTTGAGGTCAGAGATCCCAGAAGAAGGAGCAGGCACTCATCTTTGCTATTATCCAGCCTCCTTGAGTGACATCTCCAGGTGCAGACGCAAACCAGATGAAGAGGTCCTGAAGTGAACCCCCAGCAAACCACAACAGTCCTACAGAAGTGGGACCTGACTATTGAAAGAAAAACAAACAAGCAGAAAGTGACAACAATAATAAAATAAAAGCCCCCACAAAAACTCCATTCAAGGGTCAGCAAACTCAAAGATTGAAACTAGACAAACCCACAAAGATGAGAAAGAACAAAAATATGCTGAAAACCCAAAAGGCCAGAGTGCCTCTTCTCCTCCAAATGATCACAGTGTCTCTCCAGCAAGGGGCAGAACTGGATGGAGGATGAAATGAATGAATTGAATGAAGTAGGCTTCAGAAGATGAGTAATAAAAAATAACGCTGAGCTAAAGTAGCATGTTATAACCCAGTGTAAAGAAGCTAAGAACCTTAGTAATAGGATAGAGGAGATGCTAACTAGAATAACCAGTTTAGAAAGGAACATAAATGACCCGATGGAGCCGAGAAACACAGAAGAAGAACTTCATGAAGCATATATAAGTATCAAAAGCCAAGTTGGCTAAGTGGAAGAAAGGATATCAGAGTTTGAAGGCCACCTTGCTGAAATAACGCATGCAGACAAGATTAGAGAAAAAAGAATGAAAAGGAACAAACAAAGTCTCCAAGAAATATGAGACTTCATAAAAAGACCAAACCTGTGATTGATTGGAGTACCTGAAGGAGATGGAGAGAATGGAAACAAGCTGGAAAATACACTTCAGGATATTACCCAGGAGAACTTCCCCAACCTAGCAAGACAAGCCAACCTGAAAATTCAAGAAATACAGAGAAAACCACTAAGATACTCTATAAGAAGATCAACTCAAGACACATAATTATCAAATTCTCTAATGTCAAAATGAAGGAAAAACTGTTAAGGATAGCCAGAGAGAAAGGCCAGGTGACCTCCAAAGGGAAGCCCATCAGACTAACAGCAGACCTCTCAGCAGAAACTCTACAAGCCAGAAGAGATTGGAAACCAATATTTAACATTCTTAAAAAAGAATTTTCAACCCAGAATTTCATATCCAGCCAAACTGAGCTTCATAAGTGATGGAAAAATAAAATCCTTCCCAGACAAGCAAGTGCTGTGGGATTTTGTTACCACCAGGCCTGCCTTGCAAGAGCTCCTGGAAGAAGCACTAAATATGGAAAGGAAAAACCAGCACCAGCCATTGCAAAACCACACCAAAATCAATGACACAATGAAGAAACTGCATCAACTAGTGTGAAAAATAACCAGATGGCATCATGATGACAGGATCAAATTCACACATAATGATACTAACTTTATTAATATAAGGTTATTATATTTATATATGTTATAATACATAAATATATATTAATATAATAATAATATATAATCTTATGTAAATGAACTAAATGCCCCAATTAAAAGGTACAGACTGGCAAATTAAGAGTCAAGACCCATTGGTATGCTGTATTCAGGAGACTCATCCCACATGCAAAGCCATACCTAGGCTCAAAATAAAGGGATGGAGGAGAATTTACCAAGCAAATGAAAAGCAAAAGAAAGCAGGTGTTGCAATCCTACTGTCTGACAAAACAGACTTTAAACCAACAAAGATCAAGAAAGACAAAGAAGGGCATTACATAATGGTAAAGGGAACAATTCACCAAGAAGAGCTAATTATTCTAAATATATATGCACGCAATACAGGAGCACCCAGATACATAAAATAATGTCTTAGAGACCTACAAAGAGACTTAGACTCCCACACAAAAATAGTGGGAGATTTTAACACCCCACTGCAATATTAGACAGAAAATGAACAAGGATATTCTTCTCAATGTGACATGGCACTTGTTCTAAAATTGACCACATAATTGGAAGAAAAGTACTCCTCAGCAAATGCAAAAGAACTGAAACTATAACAAACAGTCTCTTAGACTACAGTGCAATAAAATTAGAACCCAGGATTAAGAAACTCACTCAAAACCAATTACATGGAAATTGAAAAACTTGCTCCTGAATGACTCCTGGGTAAATTATGAAATTAAGGCAGAAATCAGTAAGTTCTTTGATACCAATGAGAACAAAGAGACAACATTCCAGAATATCTGGGACACAGCTAAAACAGTGTTAAGAGGGAAATTTATAGCACTAAATGCCCAAATGAGAAACTAGAAAGATCTCTAATTGGTACACTAACATCACAATTAAAAGAGCTAGAGAGGCAAGAACAAACTAATCCAAAAGCTAGCAGAAGACAAGAAATAACTAAGAGCAGAATTGAAGGAGACAGAGACAAAAAGAGGTATTCAAAAATCAATGAATCCAGGAGCTGTTTAAAAAAAAAAAATAAATAACAAAATAGACCACTAGCTAGACTAATAAAGAAGAAAAGAGAGAAGAATAAAATAGACACAATAAAAAATGATAACAGGGCTATCACCACTGACCCCACAAAGATACAAACTACCACCAGAGAGGCTATAACCATCTCTATGCAAAGATAGATTCACAGCTGAATTCTATCAGAGGTACAAGGAGGAGCTGATACCATTCCTTCTGAAACTATTCCAAACAGTTGAAAAGAAGGGACTCCTCCCTAACTCATTTTATGAAGCCAGCATCATCCTGATGCCAAAACCAGGAAGAGACACAACAAAAAAAGAAAAGTTT
The DNA here is from genome assembly GCF_024542745.1 of Macaca thibetana thibetana. Classification (NCBI taxonomy): domain Eukaryota; kingdom Metazoa; phylum Chordata; class Mammalia; order Primates; family Cercopithecidae; genus Macaca; species Macaca thibetana. The sequence continues at coordinate 36,296,052 of NC_065583.1, forward strand.
AGCCCAATATTCCTGATGAACACTGGTATGAAAATCCTCAATAAAATACTGGCAACCAAATCCAGCAGCACATCAAAAATGTAATCCACCATGATAAGTCAGCTTCATTCCTGGGATGCAAGACTGGTTCAACATACAGTAGTCAATAAACGTAATCCATCACGTAAATAGAACCAAGACACAAATCACATGATTATCTCAATAGATGCAGAAAAGACCTTTCATAAAATTCAATATCCCTTCATGTTAAAAACTCTCAATAAACTAGGTATTGATGGAAGATATTTTAAAATAATAAGAGCTATTTATGACAAACACACAGCCAATATCATATTGAATGGACAAAAACTGGAAGCATTGCCTTTGAAAACCGGCCCAAGACAAGGCCGCCCTCTCTCACCACTCCTATTCAACACAGTGTTGGAAGTTCTGGCCAGAGCAATCGGGCAAGAGAAAGAAATAAAGGGTATTTGGATAGTCAGAGAGGATGTCAAATTGTCTCTGTTTGCAGATGACATGATCGTATATTTAGAAAACCCTATCTCAGTTCTAAAATTCCTTAAACTGATAAGCAACTTCAGCAAAGTCTAACGATTCAAAATCAATGTGCAAAAATCACAAGCATTCCTTTATACCAACAATAGACAAGCAGATAGCCAAATCATGAATAAACTCCCATTCACAATTGCTACAAAGAGAATAAAATACTTAGGAATACATCTAACAAGGATCTGAAGGACCTCTTGAAGGAGAACTACAAACCACTGCTCAAGGAGATAAGAGAGGAAACAAATGAGAAAACATTCCATCCTCATGGATAGGAAGAATCAATATTATGTAAATGGTCATATTTCCCAAACTAATTTATAGATTCAATGCTATTCCCATTAAACTACCATTGACATTCTTCACAGAATTAGGAAAAACTACTTTAAATTTCATATGGAATCAAAGAAGACCCCATATAGCCAAGACAATTCTAAGAAAAAAGAACAAAGCTGGAGGCATCACGCTACCTGACTTCAAACTGTACTGCAAGGATGCAGTAAACAAAACGGCATGGTACAGACATACAGACCAATGAAACAGAACAGAGACCTCAGAAATATTACCACACTTCTACAACCATCTGATCTTTGACAAACCTGACAAAAACAAGCAATGGGGAAGGATCTCCTATTCAATAAATGGTGCTGGGAAAACGGGCTAGCCATATGCAGAAAACTAAAACTAGACCCCTTCCTTACACCCTATGCAAAAATTAACTCAAGATGGATAAAGACTTAATGTAAAACCCCAAACTAGAAAAACTCTAGAAGGAAACCTTGGCAATACCATTCAGGACATAGGCATGGGCAAAGACTTCATGGCTAAAACTCCAATAGCAATTGCAACAAAAGTCAACATTGACAAATGGGATCTAAATAAACTAAAGAGTTTCTGTTTAGCAAAAGAAACCAGCATCAGGGGGGCGGAGCAAGATGGCCGAATAGGAACAGCTCCAGTCTCCAACTCCCAGCGCGAGCGACACAGAAGACCGGTGATTTCTGCATTTTCAACTGAGGTACTGGGTTCATCTCACTGGGGAGTGCCGGACGATCGGTGCTGGTCAGCTGCTGCAGCCCGACCAGCCAGAGCTGAAGCAGGGTGAGGCATTGCCTCACCTGGGAAGCGCAAGGGGGAAGGGAATCCCTTTTCCTAGCCAGGGGAACTGAGACACACAACACCTGGAAAATCGGGTAACTCCCACCCCAATACTGCGCTGTAAGCAAACAGGCACACCAGGAGATCGTATCCCACACCTGGCCGGGAGGGTCCCACACCCACGGAGCCTCCCTCATTGCTAGCACAGCAGTCTGCTATATCGCGGCAAGGCAGCAGCGAGGCTGGGGGAGGGGCGCCCGCCATTGCTGAGGCTTAAGTAGGTAAACAAAGCTGCTGGGAAGCTCGAACTGGGTGGAGCTCACAGCAGCTCAAGGAAACCTGCCTGTCTCTGTAGACTCCACCTCTGGGGACAGGGCGATAACAAACATAGCCGAAACCTCTGCAGACACAAACGACTCTGTCTGACAGCTTTGAAGAGAGCAGTGGATCTCCCAACACGGAGGTTGAGATCTGAGAAGGGACAGACTCCCTGCTCAAGTGGGTCCCTGACCCCTGAGTAGCCTAACTGGGAGACATCCCCCACTAGGGGCAGTCTGACACCCCACACCTCACAGGGAGGAGTACACCCCTGAGAGGAAGCTTCCAAAGCAAGAATCAGACAGGTACACTCGCTGTTCAGAAATATTCTATCTTCTGCAGCCTCTGCTGCTGATACCCAGGCAAACAGGGTCTGGAGTGGACCTCAAGCAATCTCCAACAGACCTACAGCTGAGGGTCCTGACTGTTAGAAGGAAAACTATCAAACAGGAAGGACACCTACACCAAAACCCCATCAGTACATCACCATCATCAAAGACCAGAGGCAGATAAAACCACAAAGATGGGGAAAAAGCAGGGCAGAAAAGCTGGAAATTCAAAAAATAAGAGCACATCTCCCCCGGCAAAGGAGCGCAGCTCATCGCCAGCAACGGATCAAAGCTGGACGGAGAATGACTTTGACGAGACGAGAGAAGAAGGCTTCAGTCCATCAAATTTCTCAGAGCTAAAGGAGGAATTACGTACCCAGCGCAAAGAAACTAAATATCTTGAAAAAAAAGTGGAAGAATTGATGGCTAGAGTAATTAATGCAGAGAAGGTCCTAAACGAAATGAAAGAGATGAAAACCATGACACGAGAAATACGTGACAAATGCACAAGCTTCAGTAACCGACTCCATCAACTGGAAGAAAGAGTATCAGCGATTGAGGATCAAATGAATGAAATGAAGCGAGAAGAGAAACCAAAAGAAAAAAGAAGAAAAAGAAATGAACAAAGCCTGCAAGAAGTATGGGATTATGTAAAAAGACCAAATCTACGTCTGATTGGGGTGCCTGAAAGTGAGGGGGAAAATGGAACCAAGTTGGAAAACACTCTTCAGGATATCATCCAGGAGAACTTCCCCAACCTAGTAGGGCAGGCCAACATTCAAATCCAGGAAATACAGAGAACGCCACAAAGATACTCCTCGAGAAGAGCAACTCCAAGACACATAATTGCCAGATTCACCAAAGTTGAAATGAAGGAAAAAATCTTAAGGGCAGCCAGAGAGAAAGGTCGGGTTACCCACAAAGGGAAGCCCATCAGACTAACAGCAGATCTCTCGGCAGAAACTCTCCAAGCCAGAAGAGAGTGGGGGCCAATATTCAACATTCTTAAAGAAAAGAATTTTCAACCCAGAATTTCATATCCAGCCAAACTAAGTTTCATAAGTGAAGGAGAAATAAAATCCTTTACAGATAAGCAAATGCTTAGAGATTTTGTCACCACTAGGCCTGCCTTACAAGAGACCCTGAAGGAAGCACTCAACATGGAAAGGAACAACCGGTACCAGCCATTGCAAAAACATGCCAAAATGTAAAGACCATCGATGCTAGGAAGAAACTGCATCAACTAACGAGCAAAATAACCAGTTAATATCATAATGGCAGGATCAAGTTCACACATAACAATCTTAACCTTAAATGTAAATGGACTAAATGCTCCAATTAAAAGACACAGACTGGCAAACTGGATAAAGAGTCAAGACCCATCAGTCTGCTGTATTCAGGAGACCCATCTCACACGCAGAGACATACATAGGCTCAAAATAAAGGGATGGAGGAAGATTTACCAAGCAAATGGAGAACAAAAAAAAGCGGGGGTTGCAATACTAGTCTCTGATAAAACAGACTTTAAACCATCAAAGATCAAAAGAGACAAAGAAGGCCATTACATAATAGTAAAGGGATCAATTCAACAGGAAGAGCTAACTATCCTAAATATATATGCACCCAATACAGGAGCACCCAGATTCATAAAGCAAGTCCTTAGAGACTTACAAAGAGACTTAGACTCCCATACAATAATAATGGGAGACTTCAACACTCCACTGTCAACATTAGACAGATCAACGAGACAGAAAGTTAACAAGGATATCCAGGAATTGAACTCATCTCTGCAGCAAGCAGACCTAATAGACATCTATAGAACTCTCCACCCCAAATCAACAGAATATACATTCTTCTCAGCACCACATCGTACTTACTCCAAAATCAACCACGTAATTGGAAGTAAAGCACTCCTCAGCAAATGTACAAGAACAGAAATTATAACAAACTGTCTCTCAGACCACAGTGCAATCAAACTAGAACTCAGGACTAAGAAACTCAATCAAAACCGCTCAACTACATGGAAACTGAACAACCTGCTCCTGAATGACTACTGGGTACATCACGAAATGAAGGCAGAAATAAAGATGTTCTTTGAAACCAATGAGAACAAAGATACAACATACCAGAATCTCTGGGACACATTTAAAGCAGTGTGTAGAGGGAAATTTATAGCACTAAATGCCCACAAGAGAAAGCAGGAAAGATCTAAAATTGACACTCTAACATCGCAATTAAAAGAACTAGAGAAGCAAGAGCAAACACATTCGAAAGCTAGCAGAAGGCTAGAAATAACTAAGATCAGAGCAGAACTGAAGGAGATAGAGACACAAAAAACTCTCCAAAAAATCAATGAATCCAGGAGTTGGTTTTTTGAAAAGATCAACAAAATTGACAGACCACTAGCCAGACTAATAAAGAAGAAAAGAGAGAAGAATCAAATCGATGAAATTAAAAATGATAAAGGGGATATCACCACCGACCCCACAGAAATACAAACTTCCATCAGAGAATACTATAAACACCTCTACGCAAATAAACTGGAAAATCTAGAAGAAATGGATAATTTCCTGGACACTTACAGTCTTCCAAGACTAAACCAGGAAGAAGTTGAATCCCTGAATAGACCAATAGCAGGCTCTGAAATTGAGGCAATAATTAATAGCCTACCAACCAAAAAAAGTCCAGGACCAGATGGATTCACAGCTGAATTCTACCAGAGGTAGAAGGAGGAGTTGGTACCATTCCTTCTGAAACTATTCCAATCAATAGAAAAAGAGGGAATCCTCCCTAACTCATTTTATGAGGCCAACATCATCCTGATACCAAAGCCTGGCAGAGACACAACAAAAAAAGAGAATTTTAGACCAATATCCCTGATGAACATCGATGCAAAAATCCTCAATAAAATACTGGCAAACCGGATTCAGCAACACATCAAAAAGCTTATCCACCATGATCAAGTGGGCTTCATCCCTGGGATGCAAGGCTGGTTCAACATTCGCAAATCAATAAACATAATCCAGCATATAAACAGAACCAAAGACAAGAACCACATGATTATCTCAATAGATGCAGAAAAGGCTTTTGACAAAATTCAACAGCCCTTCATGCTAAAAACGCTCAATAAATTCGGTATTGATGGAACGTACCACAAAATAATAACAGCTATTTATGACAAACCCACAGCCAATATCATATTGAATGGGCAAAAACTGGAAAAATTCCCTTTGAAAACTGGCACAAGACAGGGATGCCCTCTCTCACCACTCCTATTCAACATAGTGTTGGAAGTTCTGGCTAGGGCAATTAGGCAAGAGAAAGAATTCAAGGGTATTCAGTTAGGAAAAGAAGAAGTCAAATTGTCCCTGTTTGCAGATGACATGATTGTATATTTAGAAAACCCCATTGTCTCAGCCCAAAATCTCCTTAAGCTGATAAGCAACTTCTGCAAAGTCTCAGGATACAAAATTAATGTGCAAAAATCACAAGCATTCTTATACACCAGTAACAGACAAACAGAGAGCCAAATCAGGAATGAACTTCCATTCACAATTGCTTCAAAGAGAATCAAATACCTAGGAATCCAACTTACAAGGGATGTAAAGGACCTCTTCAAGGAGAACTACAAACCACTGCTCAGTGAAATCAAAGAGGACACAAACAAATGGAAGAACATACCATGCTCATGGATAGGAAGAATCAATATCGTGAAAATGGCCATACTGCCCAAGGTAATTTATAGATTCAATGCCATCCCCATCAAGCTACCAATGAGTTTCTTCACAGAATTGGAAAAAACTGCTTTAAAGTTCATATGGAACCAAAAAAGAGCCCGCATCTCCAAGACAATCCTAAGTCAAAAGAACAAAGCTGGAGGCATCACGCTACCTGACTTCAAACTATACTACAAGGCTACAGTAACCAAAACAGCATGGTACTGGTACCAAAACAGAGATATAGACCAATGGAACAGAACAGAGTCCTCAGAAATAATACCACACATCTACAGCCATCTGATCTTTGACAAACCTGAGAGAAACAAGAAATGGGGAAAGGATTCCCTATTTAATAAATGGTGCTGGGAAAATTGGCTAGCCATAAGTAGAAAGCTGAAACTGGATCCTTTCCTTACTCCTTATACGAAAATTAATTCAAGATGGATTAGAGACTTAAATGTTAGACCTAATACCATAAAAATCCTAGAGGAAAACCTAGGTATTACCATTCAGGACATAGGCATGGGCAAAGACTTCATGTCTAAAACACCAAAAGCAATGGTAGCAAAAGCCAAAATTGACAAATGGGATCTCATTAAATTAAAGAGCTTCTGCACAGCAAAAGAAACTACCATCAGAGTGAACAGGCAACCTACAGAATGGGAGAAAATTTTTGCAATCTACTCATCTGACAAAGGGCTAATATCCAGAACCTACAAAGAACTCAAACAAATTTACAAGAAAAAAACAAACAACCCCATCAAAAAGTGGGCAAAGGATATGAACAGACATTTCTCAAAAGAAGACATTCATACAGCCAACAGACACATGAAAAAATGCTCATCATCACTGGCCATCAGAGAAATGCAAATCAAAACCACAATGAGATACCATCTCACACCAGTTAGAATGGCGATCATTAAAAAGTCAGGAAACAACAGGTGCTGGAGAGGATGTGGAGAAATAGGAACACTTTTACACTGTTGGTGGGATTGTAAACTAGTTCAACAATTATGGAAAACAGTATGGCGATTCCTCAAGGATCTAGAACTAGATGTACCATATGACCCAGCCATCCCATTACTGGGTATATACCCAAAGGATTATAAATTATGCTGCTATAAAGACACATGCACACGCATGTTTATTGCAGCACTATTCACAATAGCAAAGACTTGGAATCAACCCAAATGTCCATCAGTGACAGATTGGATTAAGAAAATGTGGCACATATACACCATGGAATACTATGCAGCCATAAAAAAGGATGAGTTTGCGTCCTTTGTAGGGACATGGATGCAGCTGGAAACCATCATTCTTAGCAGACTATCACAAGAACAGAAAACAAAAACACCGCATGTTCTCACTCATAGGTGGGAACTGAACAATGAGATCACTTGGACTCAGGAAGGGGAACATCACACACAGGGGCCTATCATGTGGAGGGGGGAGGGGGGAGGGATTGCATTGGGAGTTATACCTGATGTAAATGATGAGTTGTTGGGTGCAGCACACCAACATGGCACAAGTATACTTATGTAACAAACCTGCACGTTATGCACATGTACCCTACAACTTAAAGTATAATAATAATAAATAAATTAAAAAAAAAATAAAAATAAAAATAAATGGAAAAAAAAAAAAAAAAAAAAAAAAGAAACCAACATCAGAGTGAACAGACAGCCACAGAATGGGAGAAAAGTTTTGCAATTTATCTGACAAAGGTCTTATATTCAGAATTTACAAGAAAAAAATTACAAGAAAACAAATTCACACACACACAAAAACCCCATTAAAATGTGGGCAAAGGATATGAACAGACACTTCTCAAAAGAAGACATGCGGCCAACAAACATGTGAAGAAAAGCTCAACATCACTGGTCATTAGAGGAATGCAAATCAAAACCATGATAAGATACTATCTCATGCCAGACAGAATGGCAATTATTAAAAAGTTAAGAAATGATAGATACTGGTGAAGCTGTGGAGAGATAGGAACACTTTTATCACTTTTACACTGTTGGTGGGAATGTAAATTAGTTCAACCGTTGTGGAAGACAGTATGGTGATTCCTCAAGGATCTAGAATCAGAAATATTGTTTGACCCAGCAATCTCATTACTGGGTATATATCCAAAGTAATATACATCATTATACTATAAAGACACATTCACACATATGTTTAGTGCAGCGCTGTTTACAATAGCAAAGTCATGGGACCAACTGAAATGCTCAACAATGATAAACTGGATAAAGAAAATGTGGTACATATACACCATGGAATACTACACAGCCATGAAAAGGAATGAGATCATGCCCTTTGCAGGAATATGGATGAAGCTGGAAGCCATCATTCTCAGCAAACTAACACAAACAGGAAACCAAACACCACATGGTCTCACTCGTAAGTGGGATTTAAGCAATGAGAACACTTGGACACAGTGAGGGAAACAACACGCACCAGGGCCTGTTGGGTGTTGGGGGGCCAGGGAAGGGAACTTAGAAGATGGGTCAATAGGTGCAGCAAACTACTGTGTCACATGTATGCCTATGTAACAAACCTGCACATTCTACATATGTATTCCAGAACTTAAAATAAATTTTTTTTAAAGAACAAAATCATGTTCATTACAGGAACATGGATGGAGCTAAATGCCGTTAACTTTAGCAAATTAACACAGGAACAGAAACCCCAAATATTGTATGTTCTCACTTATAAGTGGGAGCTCAATAATGAGAATACATGGACACATAGAGGGGAACAACACACACTGGGGCCTATTGGAGGGTTGAGGGTGAGAAGAGGGAGATGATCAGGAAAAATAACTAATGGGTACTAGGCTTAATACTTGGGTGATGAGATGATCTATACAACAACCCCTCCATGACACCAGCTTCCCTATAAAACAAACCTGCACATGTACCCCTGAACTTAAAATAAAAATTAAATAATTTTAAAAAAGAAAGACTGCATTAAAACCTTACCATTGAAAGAATAAGCTTAGCCATAAAAGAAAGTCTATTATTGAGAAATATAAATCTGTTACGGGTGACCGCATATTTTCAATGGGAATAAAAGATAAAATTGGAAGAAAATGAAATCCAAAAAGAAAATAACTTTTATATGAGAGGGAACCGTATGTGTAAAGGCCATGAGAGATCAGGAGTAAATGATCTTTCAGACATACGAAGTATATATTAGGGGGAGGAGAAAGTTAAGGATGATGTTCAGGGTTTGGCATTTCCAAGGCATTAGGTGCGGTGCCATTTACAATGACGTGGGGTATGGGCTTAAATGCATCAGTTTGGTTTGGACATGGTGACTTTGAGATGTCTTGAAGATGCCAAACTGAAAACATTAACTGAAGTTAGGTGTACCATTTTGGAGCTAAAAACTGGCATTTTGCCATTCTCCCTCCCTATTTTTCAACCAACTGAAAAGTTGGTGACTTTAGAGCTCTAACACTATTTTGAGCATCCATCATTTAAAACATTCAATCATTTAATATTTGTTAATAGTACCATGTACATTCTAGGCATTGGACTAGTTGTTGAAAACATAGATTTGGATAAGACAGACAAAGTTATTATCCTCAAGAAACTCACGTTCCAGTTGGGGAAGACAGGCAATAAATATATAAACAAATAAAACAAATAACCAAGTAATAAAATTTCAGACAACGTCGACAGCTTTGAATGACAGTTAGAATGTGGAGCAACAGGAACTCTTGTTAATTTATGGTGGTGGCTTCTTACAAAACCAAACATAATTATATCATATGATTAAGCAATGTGGCTCCTTATTATTTTACCCAAAGAAGCTGAAAACTTATTTCACGTGAAAACTTACAAGAGAATGTTTATAGTAGCTTCATTCATAAAGCAATCAAGATGTATGTTGCAGGTGAGTGGACAGATAAAATGTGGTTCATCCAGACAATGAAATATTATTCAGTGCTAAAAAGAAATGAGCTACCAAGCCATGAAAAGATATGGAGAAGACATAAATGTATATTACTAAGTCAAAGAAGTCAATCTGAAAAAGCTACATACTGTATTATTCCAATTACTTGACATTACAGAAAAGGCAAAACTGTGAAGACAGTAAAAAGATCAGTGGTTGCCAGGGATTAGCGGAAAGGGAGGATGCATTGGCTGAACACAGAGGATTTTTAGTGCAGTAAAACTACTCTGTATGATACTATAATGGTGGATACATGTCATTATGAATTTGTGCAAACCCATAGAATGTACAACCCCAAGAATGAATCCTAGTGTCAACTGTAGACTCTGGGTAATTATGATGTATCAATGTAGGTTCATCAATTATAACAAATGAATAGCTGTTGTGGGGAATGTTGAAGATAGAAGAAACTGTACATTTGTGCAGACAGGGAGTATATTAGAAATCTGGGTACCTTCTGCTCAGTTTTACTGTGAACTGAAAACTGCTCTAAAAAAAAAGTCTATTTAAAAATTCAGACTATTAGTGCTTTGGGGAAAACTAAACTAGAAAAATAGTATTTTGGGTTGAAAGGATGTGAAACTTTATAGAGTGGTCAAAGAAGGCTTTTCTGGGGAGTCAGCATTTCATCAGAAACCTAAAAGATGAGAGAAAGGAATAACATGACCATTTTTGGGGAAAAGTCCAGACAGGAAACATCTGGAGGAAAGCCTTGAGGTAAGAAGCAGCTAATTATCCTGTGTGACTGGATTTTACCAGATGAGGGAAAGAATGCTAGAAACCTGATTACGTATGGCCTTCTGGATAAAATATCCTAATCAGACCAGCGTACCTATTGATGGCTTTTAGAAGCCTTTTAACTCCTTATTCCTACTCCAATACGATAAATCAGAAAAACATTTCAGAAGAGCAAACAATGGCAGGAGTATCACTTTTTAAGTATTTCCTTGAGACGGTAGAAAATTTAGAAAATGGAGCATCTATGGGTATCTTTCATCCTGCGTCATCCACTTGTTTTTGTTTGAGGAAACAGAAGACAGGATTGGTGGCGTAAAGCATGGTGTGATGCTGTGTGAAGCACAGAGATATGCTTTGGTTTGTGAGAACACAGACAATTTCAACAGGAATAGTCAAAGTATTTCAACAGTAAAAGCTATGTGGAAAAAAAAAAGATGAGAAAATAAATTGTAATATAACGTTATCTGTCCTGTTACTTTAACTTGATGTGATTTAAAAGGGCAGTCTTACTACCAGGAGCTGTCTAATCTTCTAAACAATGCTTGGTGACAATTGAAATACCCTGTATCCTTCTGGACTGTCATTTAGCTTATTTGGGGGGATTTGACAAATCACATGTTTGCAAAATAAGCGATACTCCAAATTCCTGTTATTTTCTCTTTTCATTCAAATGTTTCCAAGTGTCAGAATCTTCCATGGGAAATAATCGGCCCTTTTTGGAAGGTATAAACGTGCATGCAAATCAGAGTCGCAGAGACATGAACATGGAGCTATTAGTGTCATGCTGGAACTGCTCAGGTTATTTATGCTCAGATTACTCCTTGAAAACAAGAATAAACTGAGAGAATTTGTGGATGGAGAACATCACCAAAACCTTGTCTAATAATTGTGAAACATATGTCCTCTATGGCTTTCATTTAAATCCTTTTCTCCTCATTCTGTCCCCAACATATCCACTTAAGTTAATTTAAGTAAAGTCTGCACAGGCAGATTGAGGTAGGGAGGTGAACTAAATCATACAGATATCTATTTTAGAAATAGAAAATTGCTATTTAGAAAAAAGACCCATTTTTGCCAGGATGTCTAGAAAGCCTTTTTTATACCACTTATATTTATCAGAGAACCACTTACTCACTTTCTACTTTGTCAGTCTTATTTTTTGTATCTTATTTATTCTAGAGACTAGGGATGCCTCACGAAATCAGTTCTGCCCTGTGGATTTTTAGGGACCCCAGAAAATTAACCCTAGAAAGATTCTGAAAGATCATCTTGTCCTACAATCTTGTTAAGACCCAAACACTGAAACATTTGATCGAGGCCACTCCATCAGTTAGTGGTTGAGGGAGGCATATTATTTATAGACTATGATCTGTTTCTCTGCCAGACCAGAATAACTCCATGGAGTGTTTCTATCCGGTCCAATTGGTTCAGTTATTTCAATACATTATTGCTGCTGCACACTGAGCCCAAGCACAGTGAATGCTCTTTGTGGCAGGTACATAGGCCAAAATTACGTTAAATTTTTCCCTTCAGGACTTTCTTTTTAAATACCCACACATGAACAAATGGACAGTTGGCTCCATGTGTAAGTCACAATCTTTTAAATAGATTAAATTAAATTTATAAAATTTTATTTTTCATTGACAAGCAGCATTCATATTTACCATATATTTATGAGGTACAATGTGATGTTTTGATATATGTTTGCATCGTAGGATGACGAAATCGAGCTAAGAAGTCTATTACCTCAAATACTTATCTTCTTTGTGGTGAAAACGTTTAAAATCCAATCCTTCAGTCATTTTAAAATACATAATGCATTATTATTTATTATGGTTACCGCTGTGCAATAGGCCATTAAAGCCTATTTTTCATTTCTAACTGAAATTTTGTACCCTTGGATCAACATCTCCATGTCCCCATTCACTTGCATCCCCCAGTTTCTGGTAGCTACCATTCTCCTCTCTACTTCTATGAGTTCCTATAAGACATCATTATATAGAGAAGTCTCAATTCAGTTTTCTCTAGAAAGAGAACAAGAGTCAGTCAATAAAAATCCTTTCTGACTACTTTGTGTAGTCCAGCACTTTTACATTAAATTTCCTATAGTTATTTACCACTGGCAGGTCTTAGATTAATATTCCCTTTTGGGAAATTTCAGAAATTCTTTTCAATAGGACTCTGAGTTTGAGTGGGCTGCAGCAAGAGGGTCAGGATATGCAGTGAATCAAAGAAAGGGTAGTGCTTTTTACCACTCAGCAATCAGTATGTATAAGATACTATGTAATTTGGTGAAATCCAAGTGTTGATTGCATATACCATAAAATTTCATTTTTAGGTAAATACCTGAAATGCTTAAATTTACTCTCCAGGAGCTACTCCTCTCCCCTTATCTAATGTCTTTCTGTTGTAGTAACCTGTTCATTTAATCCACTGCATCACACTTCATTTATTTGATATCTAACAAACGTTTGTTAAGTACTACTGTGTATTTGACAGTAGTTTTAAAAGTTTTAAAAGCTGAGGATCGAGGAGTATATAAAACAATTTTTTTTCACCTTAGGGAGCTTACACTCTAATGGAGGAACAGGACAATAAAGCAGGAAAATATGATAAATGATTTAAAGGTAAATTAATTGGACAAATATGTAACTTATTTAGTATGTATCCTGGCATGGAGGAGGTTAGAGTGTGGCAAATTTTCTATTTTCTAGAAATTAGAATCAAATAGTTGTAACGCATCCCCCAGATGCCAAAAATGTAATCAAATTGTCACCAGAATCCAGAAACTTAAAGGCACTGTGGACAGAGAAAGCATTTCAATTTAGATATCGACAGAATACTTCTCTCTGCATTTGTTTTAAGCCAAATAGCTTTTCTTCCAATTTTGTTTACCTTTGGTATTTGTATCAAGCTCTTATTTTCTTCTGATAACCCATTAATTTAAAAGTAGCTCTTATGAAGCAATAGTGACTTTTCCATTATTGAGTATCTGTTTCAAAGTCATTTAATCTTCCAAGCAGAATTTGTTGTGTGAAGTTTTATGCATCCAAGAATAATTTATTTGCAAATGTAGCAATAGCATACAATCAGCCAAACAAGATTTTTTTTTCTCCAAATAATATTCTACTGAAAATGTAAATGTTTCTAGTCTATGTTTCATTAGAATTTGAATAGGTATGTGCAGCTACTCCAAATGTCCACTGATAGTGAAATATTATTTGGGAAACAGAACCCTGTAAACATAACTCCTTTCAGAGTACCAACACATTCAAATTTCTACTCAAGGCAAATATGATTTGGAAGGCAACATTGTTTGAATGAAATAATATAATTCAGATGATGATTATAGTCATGAACTAAAGAACTAATTAATTTGGCAAAGATATTGTAGGTGTAAAGATACATGTACAATTTCTTACCGTGGTTATTAAGAATTTTATCTTTGCTTTAATGGTATCGTTATAAAAGGTTGTAATAAACATTAAACATTTAAGGAATATTTTTAAATGATCTATGAGGGGATATTCCCTCTCACAACACTTGCACAATTAGCCTAAATGAGACTTATGGGCTTTCTTATTAATGAGTTAGAGGACTTAAGAGTTTGACTATTTTTAATGGCTGCTCTCTCAGTACCTGTCGCAGGGTTGTCTTTGTCTTTGATTTTACTTACTTTAGAATATAGAGAGGCTATCACAATAATCCCAGAGCAAGACAAAAACTGTAAGCAACGGTTTCCCTAATTTGGATGCCAATACGTTTATTTGGGGCCCTTAAGAGTTGTTTAGTATTTAACATTTTGATGTGTACACATCTTATGTGTATTGACAATGACAACCAGCTATCAATATTAGCTAGGTAACATATTCACTATTCTTTCTCATGAGGGTGATATGTTTGTGTTGAGCTAGCCACATCATTTTCTCTGTTTTTTTTTTTTTCTTATAGCCATGATATGTGGCTAGAATCAAGAATGCAGGCCTTGTTTATTTGAAAAACTAGTTAATCTGTATGGTGGAGAAGAAAAAAGAAACAGATTCACATCTTTCGAAATTGCAAGCATAAGGTCTAAAGATTTAAATTAAGAGAGGAAGAAGTTGAGGTAGGGTGACCCATGGTGTGGTGCCAAAACAAGATACGAATAAATTTAACTTATTTATCTACCATATATATGAGTGTTGATTTCCAGCCATCAAGCACCGTCTGTATGTCTTAGAAATATCTATTCCTTTCATGGCAGCCAAAACACCATGTGAATATGAGCACTTCTCAAAATTTTTTGGCCAGAATTTACTACTGGTATGTCATTGGCATAAGCATGGCTATGTCTATTCTCATGATCTTCCTGATGTTGTATTTGTAAGCCTAAAACTCATCATATAACTATTTTTTCTCCCTTGGTCCAAGGTCCCTGACCTATAGATATAAGATTTGTTTTATTTTCATCAGATCAGTGAACTGTTATTCATTCATCCAGCCATTTAGAAAATATTTATTTAGTGCACACTATATACCAGGTTCTGGGCCATGATCTAGCAACACAAAAATGAGTGAAATTAGAAACTTGCTTTAAGGAATTCAGGAGAAACAAATAAGGAAGTGAATCGTGACAGCAGCGTGATAAGGCTGTGAGAGTGGTATGAACCTGGGTCGATGGAAACATGTTGCAGAAAGTGCTTAACCTTGTCTAAAGATATGAGTGAATATGAAGCCTTCCCAATTATGCGAGATGAAACCTGAAGATGAGGTATGAGGACCCTGAAGATAATCAGATTCCTTAGTTTCTTTATCCTCCAACCCATATTTTTCTTTTGAAAGGCTTCAAATACCAACATTTAAACACACTCTCTTGACTAGGAGGTAATTCCCAGCTTGGCTTTCCTTCCTTTCTTTATTTAGCATGTATTAGGTCCCCAAGATATGCACAGCACTAAACAAGGCACTGAAGATGGTAATGAATGAGATAGACATGGACCTTATGCTTGTAAAATGTGCATTCTAGTAATGCTGCCATAAACGTATCATCGTCCAAATACTTGTTGAATCATGATCGTGTTGAGAGCTGTGCAGAAGAGCTATAAGGTGTTTGAGTCCATGTCACAGGGAACCTGGCATAATTGAGGGCTAAATAATTTTCTGGGGTGGCTAAGCTTTCAGCTGAAATCTGGGACATGGTTTCAGACTTTCCAGAGAAAAACTGGGGAAATTGCCTCCCAGGTAGGAGGACAGCTTGAGTGAAGGCTCTGGAAATGAAAAGAAGGCCAGTGAGTGTAAACCAGACCTCACAGAAGGCTAGGTGTGGTTCAGAAACTCAGAACAATGCCAGGTCATGAGGAGACTTGCTGGATGCTTTAAATGCTGGACAAAGAAAAGACACCGAAGATGTTCATGGTGAGGTAGGAGTTGGGAGACTCCAACAGGCATTTAAAAAATAGCCCTCTACAGAGCTGTGGTGTCCAGATTTGGTCAAAGAACAACTCGTTTGTGGCTCTTTACATACCAGTCTGTCTCTTAAGAAATGCTGAATATAAGATTAAATGGATACATTCTCAACAGGGACCAGAGGTGTATTGGTGACATCTGGCTCCTGCCAGTTGTTTGAAGGGACTCAGCAGTCAGCAGAAGATACCATAGAGGCAGGCATCTTTTGGGGAGCATCATGAAAATTGTGTTATTTGGTCATTGGTTTTACTCTGCCACTCGGTCTTCAGCCTTGCTATTATCTGCCTTCATTTAGAAAGCACTTAGCAGGGTTAAACAATATGTGATTTTGAGCTAAGGTGTTAAGGGCTGAATATAATTTATAATGCCTTTTTTTTTTTTTTTTTTTGCATATATCTTTTTCCATTTACTTTAATATTTCTTTAATATTTCTTTTTTTTTATTTCCCCTTACTTTTGTTTTCTTTCTTTTTTTTTTAAATTTATTTATTATTATTACACTTTAAGTTGTAGGGTACATGTGCATAACGTGCAGGTTTGTTACATATGTATACTTGTGCCATGTTGCTGTGCTGCACCCATCAACTCGTCATTTACATCAGGTATAACTCCCAATGCAATCCCTCCCCCCTACCCCCTCCCCATGATAGGCCCCGGTGTGTGATGTTCCCCTTCCTGAGTCCGAGTGATCTCATTGTTCAGTTCCCACCTATGAGTGAGAACATGCGGTGTTTGGTTTTCTGTTCTTGTGATAGTTTGCTAAGAATGATGGATTCCAGCTGCATCCAAGTCCCTACAAAGGACTCAAACTCATCCTTTTTTATGGCTGCATAGTATTCCATGGTGTATATGTGCCACATTTTCTTAATCCAATCTGTCACTGATGGACATTTGGGTTGATTCCAAGTCTTTGCTATTGTGAATAGTGCTGCAATAAACATACGTGTGCATGTGTCTTTATAGCAGCATAATTTATAATCCTTTGGGTATATACCCAGTAATGGGATGGCTGGGTCATATGGTACATCTAGTTCTAGATCCTTGAGGAATCGCCATACTGTTTTCCATAATGGTTGAACTAGTTTACAATCCCACCAACAGTGTAAAAGTGTTCCTATTTCTCCACATCCTCTCCAGCACCTGTTGTTTCCTGACTTTGTAATGATCGCCATTCTAACTGGTGTGAGATGGTATCTCATTGTGGTTTTGATTTGCATTTCTCTGATGGCCAGTGATGATGAGCATTTTTTCATGTGTCTGTTGGCTGTATGAATGTCTTCTTTTGAGAAATGTCTGTTCATATCCTTTGCCCACTTTTTGATGGGGTTGTTTGTTTTTTTCTTGTAAATTTGTTTGAGTTCTTTGTAGGTTCTGGATATTAGCGCTTTGTCAGATGAGTAGATTGCAAAAATTTTCTCCCATTCTGTAGGTTGCCTGTTCACTCTGATGGTAGTTTCTTTTGCTGTGCAGAAGCTCTTTAGTTTAATGAGATCCCATTTGTCAATTTTGGCTTTTGCTGCCGTTGCTTTTGGTGTTTTAGACATGAAGTCTTTGCCCATGCCTATGTCCTGAATGGTACTACCTAGGTTTTCCTCTAGGATTTTTATGGTATTAGGTCTAACATTTAAGTCTCTAATCCATCTTGAATTAATTTTCGTATAAGGAGTAAGGAAAGGATCCAGTTTCAGCTTTCTACTTATGGCTAGCCAATTTTCCCAGCACCATTTATTAAATAGGGAATCCTTTCCCCATTTCTTGTTTCTCTCAGGTTTGTCAAAGATCAAATGGCTGTAGATGTGTGGTATTATTTCTGAGGACTCTGTTCTGTTCCATTGGTCTATATCTCTGTTTTGGTACCAGTACCATGCTGTTTTGGTTACTGTAGCCTTGTAGTATAGTTTGAAGTCAGGTAGCGTGATGCCTCCAGCTTTGTTCTTTTGACTTAGGATTGTCTTGGAGATGCGGGCTCTTTTTTGGTTCCATATGAACTTTAAAGCAGTTTTTAGTAGCTTGATGCAGTTTTGGTAGCTTGATGGGGATGGCATTGAATCTATAAATTACCTTGGGCAGTATGGCCATTTTCACGATATTGATTCTTCCTATCCATGAGCATGGTATGTTCTTCCATTTGTTTGTGTCCTGTTTTATTTCACTGAGCAGTGGTTTGTAGTTCTCCTTGAAGAGGTCCTTTACATCCCTTGTAAGTTGGATTCCTAAGTATTTGATTCTCTTTGAAGCAATTGTGAATGGAAGTTCATTCCTGATTTGGCTCTCTGTTTGTCTGTTACTGGTGTATAAGAATGCTTGTGATTTTTGCACATTAATTTTGTATCCTGAGACTTTGCTGAAGTTGCTTATCAGCTTAAGGAGATTTTGGGCTGAGACAATGGGGTTTTCTAAATATACAATCATGTCATCTGCAAACAGTTTGACTTCTTCTTTTCCTAACTGAATACCCTTGATTTCTTTCTCTTGCCTGATTGCCCTAGCCAGAACTTCCAACACTATGTTGAATAGGAGTGGTGAGAGAGGGCATCCCTGTCTTGTGCCAGTTTTCAAAGGGAATGTTTCCAGTTTTTGCCCATTCATTATGATATTGGCTGTGGGTTTGTCATAAATAGCTCTTATTATTTTGAGGTACGTTCCATCAATACCGAATTTATTGAGCGTTTTTAGCATGAAGGGCTGTTGAATTTTGTCAAAAGCCTTTTCTGCATCAATTGAGATAATCATGTGGTTCTTGTCTTTGGTTCTGTTTATATGCTGGATTATGTTTATTGATTTGCGAATGTTGAACCAGCCTTGCATCCCAGGGATGAAGCCCACTTGATCATGGTGGATAAGCTTTTTGATGTGTTGCTGAATCCGGTTTGCCAGTATTTTATTGAGGATTTTTGCATCGATGTTCATCAGGGATATTGGTCTAAAATTCTCTTTTTTTGTTGTGTCTCTGCCAGGCTTTGGTATCAGGATGATGTTGGCCTCATAAAATGAGTTAGGGAGGATTCCCTCTTTTTCTATTGATTGGAATAGTTTCAGAAGGAATGGTACCAACTCCTCCTTGTACCTCTGGTAGAATTCAGCTGTGAATCCATCTGGTCCTGGACTTTTTTTGGTTGGTAGGCTATTAATTGTTGCCTCAATTTCAGAGCCTGCTATTGGTCTATTCAGGGATTCAACCTCTTCCTGGTTTAGTCTTGGAAGAGTGTAAGTGTCCAGGAAATTATCCATTTCTTCTAGATTTTCCAGTTTATTTGCGTAGAGGTGTTTATAGTATTCTCTGATGGTAGTTTGTATTTCTGTGGGGTCGGTGGTGATATCCCCTTTATCATTTTTGATTGCGTCGATTTGATTCTTCTCTCTTTTCTTCTTTATTAGTCTGGCTAGTGGGCTGTCAATTTTGTTGATCTTTTCAAAAAAACCAACTCCTGGATTCATTGATTTTTTGGAGGGTTTTTTGTGTCTCTATCTCCTTCAGTTCTGCTCTGATCTTAGTTATTTCTTGCCTTCTGCTAGCTTTCGAATGTGTTTGCTCTTGCTTCTCTAGTTCTTTTAATTGCGATGTTAGAGTGTCAATTTTAGATCTTTCCTGCTTTCTCTTGTGGGCATTTAGTGCTATAAATTTCCCTCTACACACTGCTTTAAATGTGTCCCAGAGATTCTGGTATGTTGTATCTTTGTTCTCATTGGTTTCAAAGAACATCTTTATTTCTGCCTTCATTTCGTGATGTACCCAGTAGTCATTCAGGAGCAGGTTGTTCAGTTTCCATGTAGTTGAGCGGTTTTGATTGAGTTTCTTAGTCCTGAGTTCTAGTTTGATTGCACTGTGGTCTGAGAGACAGTTTGTTATAATTTCTGTTCTTGTACATTTGCTGAGGAGTGCTTTACTTCCAATTACGTGGTCAATTTTGGAGTAAGTATGATGTGGTGCTGAGAAGAATGTATATTCTGTTGATTTGGGGTGGAGAGTTCTATAGATGTCTATTAGGTCTGCTTGCTGCAGAGATGAGTTCAATTCCTGGATATCCTTGTTAACTTTCTGTCTCGTTGATCTGTCTAATGTTGACAGTGGAGTGTTGAAGTCTCCCATTATTATTGTATGGGAGTCTAAGTCTCTTTGTAAGTCTCTAAGGACTTGCTTGATGAATCTGGGTGCTCCTGTATTGGGTGCATATATATTTAGGATAGTTAGCTCTTCCTGTTGAATTGATCCCTTTACCATTATGTAATGGCCTTCTTTGTCTCTTTTGATCTTTGATGGTTTAAAGTCTGTTTTATCAGAGACTAGTATTGCAACCCCTGCTTTTTTTTGTTCTCCATTTGCTTGGTAAATCTTCCTCCATCCCTTTATTTTGAGCCTATGTATGTCTCTGCGTGTGAGATGGGTCTCCTGAATACAGCAGACTGATGGGTCTTGACTCTTTATCCAGTTTGCCAGTCTGTGTCTTTTAATTGGAGCATTTAGTCCATTTACATTTAAGGTTAAGATTGTTATGTGTGAACTTGATCCTGCCATTATGATATTAACTGGTTATTTTGCTCGTTAGTTGATGCAGTTTCTTCCTAGCCTCGATGGTCTTTACATTTTGGTATGTTTTTGCAATGGCTGGTACCGGTTGTTCCTTTCCATGTTTAGTGCTTCCTTCAGGGTCTCTTGTAAAGCAGGCCTAGTGGTGACAAAATCTCTAAGCATTTGCTTATCTGTAAAGGATTTTATTTCTCCTTCACTTATGAAACTTAGTTTGGCTGGATATGAAATTCTGGGTTGAAAATTCTTTTCTTTAAGAATGTTGAATATTGGCCCCCACTCTCTTCTGGCTTGGAGAGTTTCTGCCGAGAGATCTGCTCTTAGTCTGATGGGCTTCCCTTTGTGGGTAACCCGACCTTTCTCTCTGGCTGCCCTTAAGATTTTTTCCTTCATTTCAACTTTGGTGAATCTGGCAATTATGTGTCTTGGAGTTGCTCTTCTCGAGGAGTATCTTTGTGGCGTTCTCTGTATTTCCTGGATTTGAATGTTGGCCTGCCCTACTAGGTTGGGGAAGTTCTCCTGGATGATATCCTGAAGAGTGTTTTCCAACTTGGTTCCATTTTCCCCCTCACTTTCAGGCACCCCAATCAGATGTAGATTTGGTCTTTTTACATAATCCCATACTTCTTGCAGGCTTTGTTCATTTCTTTTTCTTCTTTTTTCTTTTGGTTTCTCTTCTCGCTTCATTTCATTCATTTGATCCTCAATCGCTGATACTCTTTCTTCCAGTTGATGGAGTCGGTTACTGAAGCTTGTGCATTTGTCACGTATTTCTCGTGTCATGGTTTTCATCTCTTTCATTTCATTTAGGACCTTCTCTGCATTAATTACTCTAGCCATCAATTCTTCCACTTTTTTTTCAAGATTTTTAGTTTCTTTGTGCTGGGTACGTAATTCCTCCTTAGCTCTGAGAAATTTGATGGACTGAAGCCTTCTTCTCTCATCTCGTCAAAGTCATTCTCCGTCCAGCTTTGATCCGTTGCTGGCGATGAGCTGCGCTCCTTTGCCGGGGGAGATGTGCTCTTATTTTTTGAATTTCCAGCTTTTCTGCCCTGCTTTTTCCCCATCTTTGTGGTTTTATCTGCCTCTGGTCTTTGATGATGGTGATGTACTGATGGGGTTTTGGTGTAGGTGTCCTTCCTGTTTGATAGTTTTCCTTCTAACAGTCAGGACCCTCAGCTGTAGGTCTGTTGGAGATTGCTTGAGGTCCACTTCGGACCCTGTTTGCCTGGGTATCAGCAGCAGAGGCTGCAGAAGATAGAATATTTCTGAACAGCGAGTGTACCTGTCTGATTCTTGCTTTGGAAGCTTCCTCTCAGGGGTGTACTCCTCCCTGTGAGGTGTGGGGTGTCAGACTGCCCCTAGTGGGGGATGTCTCCCAGTTAGGCTACTCAGGGGTCAGGGACCCACTTGAGCAGGGAGTCTGTCCCTTCTCAGATCTCAACCTCCGTGTTGGGAGATCCACTGCTCTCTTCAAAGCTGTCAGACAGAGTCGTTTGCGTCTGCAGAGGTGTCTGCTGCGTTTGTTTAGTTTACTGTGCCCTGTCCCCAGAGGTGGAGTCTACAGAGACAGGCAGGTTTCCTTGAGCTGCTGTGAGCTCCACCCAGTTCGAGCTTCCCAGCAGCTTTGTTTACCTACTTAAGCCTCAGCAATGGCGGGCGCGCCCCTCCCCCAGCCTCGCTGCTGCCTTGCCCGTAGATCACAGACTGCTGTGCTAGCAATGAGGGAGGCTCCGTGGGTGTGGGACCCTCCCGGCCAGGTGTGGGATATGATCTCCTGGTGTGCCTGTTTGCTTAAAGCGCCGTATTGGGGTGGGAGTTACCCGATTTTCCAGGTGTTGTGTGTCTCAGTTCCCCTGGCTAGGAAAAGGGACTCCCTTCCCCCTTGCGCTTCCCAGGTGAGGCAATGCCTCGCCCTGCTTCAGCTCTCGCTGGTCGGACTGCAGCAGCTGACCAGCACCATCGTCCGGCACTCCCCAGTGAGATGAACCCAGTACCTCAGTTGAAAATGCAGAAATCACTGGTCTTCTGTGTCGCTCGCGCTGGGAGTTGGAGACTGGAGCTGCTCCTATTCGGCCATCTTGCTCCGCCCCCTATAATGCCTCTTTAAAATGCAGAAAACACTTGCATTTTTAAACACCAGCTTTTAGTTTACAGTCTTTGCACAGCCTTGAGTTTTATGGCAAATAGCGAGTCCTATGACAGGAATGTAAGAAAGACAACTCAAAAGAGAAAAAATTTTCCAGATGTTTTTCATAAAAGAGCACCATTTAACATTTGGGCAGTGTTTTTTAAGGATCACAACATATTTTTACATAGGCTTTAATCCTTTTAACAACCTAGTAGGTGGTTAAGTGAGAGGACTGAGGTAGAATCATCTGCTTGATTCTGTCTACAGCACACAGTAGGATACTGTATCTTGATGGAATTTAGGCTGCCATAAGTATTATATATGCAGTAAGGATATCATATTTATTTACTTATATGCCAACTTTTAAAACAAAAAGACACATTGAACAAAATTAGTATAATAGTATCATAAAGAGAAATTATGAGCTAGAAAGAGAAGTAGAGATCTGCTAATTCAAAGGATTGGGATTATTATAACTCCATATCAAATGGAGTTATTGGCTTCCTGGAATCCAAGTCAAAAAGGAAATCTAATGAATCCCTTGGTTTTGTAGTCAAGAAGAATAGGTGGTGGTAAGGAGTATCAACATTTTTTATATTGTTGGCACTAAATTTTGAAGTCTTTTTTCACACATTTTATAGAATGGATACTGAATAGTGAAATGCACAATAGGCTCAGGGGCTGTTATTTTCCAGAGAAAACCTACTTGAGTTGCAGGCCTCTCTGTTCTGATTTCCAGGTCGGGACACTGTAAGGGTTTGTTCCTATGTCACCACGCTGGACCTTCGTCTTTCCTTCCTTGCATCTCTGTGGGGGATCTCAGCTGCAGTTCTCTATTGGCTACATTCCTGCCTCCTGACTGCTCATGCTTACTTTTACCTTTTCTGTCTTCTCTGTTGTCTGTTTCACGCTGCTCAGTGCCTTAGAAATGTCAGGACTGCCTTCTTCCTGCCACTCTTTGGGCGCTGCCCACGTGATGGTGCCGACCTACCCTTGAATCCAAAGTACTCTTGGCAGTGAGTCTCCCCATTTGGAGTCACATTGCCCTCTTTCTTTCCATCCTGGCCAATATTGCATGTTCTTCTGGCCTGCTTTTGGAGGAGGAGGACCCACAGGAGTGTGACTGGTTCCCTAGTGATACAGTCTCTTTAGCTTTACTGATACTTATGGCACTGGCCCAAGCCTTGGGCTTCATATACCTCAGCAGGTCTGACATATTTCTCGAATGTAGCCATTGTCTCAGGAATTCTATTTTCTTTAGCTTGTGCCTCACAGTCAATCCAATATGTCTGTACAAAATTGAACCTCACTGTGAACATGCTTAAAGTTTATTCCCATGAGGCTCTTTTGAACTAATGAGAAGAGGGGGTACGGCTTGATAGTAGAATGTTTATAATTTAACATGCAAGCATACTTGAGACTCAGCTCTGAGCCAGCTGGGATCTCATTGCAAAAGGATGAAGAGGTGGATTTCAAATACTATTTCATGTAACAGCCTCTGATAATAGTCTTTAAAGAGCAATTCAATGAAGGGTGTTCTATGAGGCTAATGTGGTACCAGTACATAGCCTTCCAGCCTTTTAACTTGCTCCAAGGAATGGCTTTCGAGAGTAGAGGAGCAAATGGATAGTTCTGTAACCATGCTTACTTATCTGAGACTGGAAAAATCGATTCTGCATCTTACTTCTACCATGTGGTCATAATTGACGTTGTGACAAATATGGAAGAAGAAAGGAAACTTTCTGTTTTCTAGTTGAAATTCCTAATGGTCATTTTCTTGAGAAATTCTAAGCAGTCTTCTTAAACAGCCAATCTCATTTCCTGCAGCCCTACTCCTGATTGAGAACAGGGAGAGATTAATGTGGGATGGCCATGGTTCAGTCTTAGTGGGCAGCTGTGATAGATTGAATGCCACCAGCTGCATTGCACTAGGTATTCTGGCAAATCCTGTTTCTGAAAATATACTGTCCAGAGTATTGATTATGCTAACCTTTAGTTGTAAATTCATGTCTGGAGTGAATACTTGCAATAAAGCCCATTTGTCAAGCACAGGCTTAATCAAAGATTATAATTGGCATTAATGAGTCCTTAGTAAAAGAACAGGTTTGGAGTACCAGTTAAAGATTGGTCCATGTCAGTGCATCCATCAGTAATCACCATCTGGAATGGAAGCTGACAGCTGTGCAGGGAATTAGGGGAGTTGCTGCTGGGATACTTTCCTTTTTGATGGGCAGGTGCCCAGAGTCCTCATTATAAATTATGTTTGGATTGAGTGGATGACCTTTTTGGCAAAGCTAGCACTATCATCCTTTAATGTTTTCTTGTGAGAAATCCATTCTGAAGAAAATTTTAAAAGCTTACAAAGAAGAAGCAGAGGGTCAGTTTAAACTCAATTCCAGAACCTTGAATTTGCCAATCAGGATTTTGCAGATATTTTGCATGCACATTTGGAAAGCAAAATCAAGACCTCTTTCTACTTCTTTATCCAAGGATTAATGTCAAAAACATTGAAGGGACCATTTTCCCTTTCATTGGATTTTATCTTTTGGGTATCATCTGTGTCTTAATTCCATTACATTAAAGAGATGACCTTTTTCTTCTTTGACTTTCATCTTTTCTCCCTTTGGTCACACTTTTATCCATGAGACTAGAGTTAAAGTGGGCCAGCAACTGTTTTCATCTTGGAAAAGACTCTATCCTGTCTTTCTCTGTTGCTCTGGCCCAGCAGTCCCATTTCTGTGTGAACTCAGTGGAGAGTGTAACCTCCTGATATACTGGAAAACATCTGGATGGAAGGGTGGGTGACCCCAGCCACCCCCACTGCTGGCAGCAAGGTAGGGCAATGGCTACAGAGCTTCCAGCCTAGAGATCCTACTTCTGCCTGAATATGCTGAGGGGCACAGCTTTCTGTCGTACCAGAAACAGCCAGATGGCAAGGCAAACAACTCCACCCAGCCCCTACCTCTCATAGGCAGAAGGGCCACACTTGCTAGAAATTCCAGCCCAGTGATCCTGCCTCTGCCTGAATCCTGTGGGCAGGCACAACCCTGTGTTCCCCTGAGAAGCACTGAGACAGCAGATAAGGGCTGACTCAGCAAGGATATGGCCTGTCTGCCAACTACAGCCCTTGCCTGAGGGAGTCCCATGGACCAGAACACCCAACAAAAGAAATGCAGACATGGAGACAGTAATCAGAGAGAGCTTGTCCAAGACCCAGCAGCAGACTAGAATTAAAACTAGTCGACTAAACCCACCTTATGCCACAACCGAACTACCAGCAGCACCAAAGAATATTAATGCAAAAAAAAAAAATTCAAAGGACAGAAACTTCACAGATTGAAGGAATGTCAGCACACACAGATGAGAAAGAACTAGCAAGGGAACTCTGGCAACTCAAAAAGCCAGAGTGTCTTCTTACCTCCAAACAACCACAGTAGGTCCTCAGCAATGGTTCTTAGCCGGGATAAAATGGCTGAAATGTCAGAAATATAATTCAGAATATGGATAGGAACAAAGATCACTGACATTTAGGAGGAAGTCAAAACCTAATCCAAGGAATCTAAGAAATATGGTGAAACAATGTAGAAGATAAAAGATGAAATGGCTGTTTTAATAAAGAATGAAACTGAATAGACAGAGCTGGGAAACTCAACTCGCTTCAAGAATTTCATAGTACCATTGCAAGTGTTAATAGCAGAATTGACCAAGCTGAGGAAATATCTCAGAATTTGAAGACCAGTTCTCCAAAATAACTCAGGTAGACAAAAATAACAAAAAAATATACAGAAGAATGAAAAAAACCTCTAAAAAATATGGGATTATGTAAAGAAACCAAATCTATGACTCATTGGCATTCCTGAAAAAGAGGGAGAAAAATCAAGCAAATTGGAAAACATATTTCAAGATATCATCCACAAAAATTTCTTTATCCTCAAGGAGAGGACAAGTCTCAAATCCAGGAAATGCAGAGAACCTCTGTGAGATACTATATAAGAAACCATCCCCAAAACACATCATTATTAGATTCTTCAAGGTCAAAATGGAAAAAAAATTGTTAAAGGTAGCTAGAGAGAAGGGGCAGGTCACCTACAAAGGGAACCCAATCAGGTAAACAGAAGGCCTTTCAGCAGAAACTCTGTAAGCCAGAAGATATTGGGGGTCTATATCCAACATTCTTAAAGAAAGGAAATTTCAACCAAGAATTTTACTTATAGCCAAACTAAACTTCATAAGTGAATGAGAAATAAGATTTTTTTCAGACAAGTGGTTGCTAAGGAAATTCACTACCACAGGACCTGCCTCACAAAAGGTCCTTAAGGGAGGGATAAATATGGAAAGAAAAGACCTTTACCAGCCACCACAAAAACATACTTAAGTATATAGACCATTGACAATCTAAAACAACCACATAATCAAGTATGCATAATAATCAGTTCACAACAAGATGACAGGGTCAAACCCAACATATCAATATTAGCCTTGAATGTAAATAAATGACCCAATTAAAAGGCACAGAGTGGCAAAGAAGCAAGACACAACTGTATGCTGTCTACAGCATGCGCATCTCATGTGCAGTGATACCCATAGGCTCAAAGTAAGGGGATGGAGAAAAATCTACCAAGCAAACAGAAAAAAGAAAAAGCAACGGTGGCCATTCTCATTTCAGACAAAACAGACTTTAAATCAACAGTGATCAAAAAAAGACAAATAAAGTTATTACATAATAGAAAGATGTTCAATTAAACAAGAAGACTGAACCATCCTAAACAGATATACACCCAACACAGGAGCACCTAGATTCATAAAGCAAATTCTTAAAGACCTATAAAGAGACTTAAATAACCACATAATAATAGTGGGATATTATTTTATTAATAAGTACTTATTTATATTAAAAATAAGTACTTATTAATAAAGCTCTGGACTCTAAGGAGACCGTACATCATTGCTCATTTTGTCACATGTCAGCCTTAAGTACAGTGTTACTCTATACTGTGGAATGCTTTATAAACCCAACCTGAAATACTTGAGTATGTTCATAAAATGTTTTCTTAAATTCAAATGTGTTAAATCACATAACTATTTCTGTTTGAATGAGGCCAGTGTTAGGTCAATATAAGGTAATGATAGGACTACTTGGTGGTGCTGTTTGTTGAGGAATATTCTGTTAACTTTGGAGAGTTTTAGTAAAACATTGAAATAATTCAATACTATAGTACTCTTATTGCATGGAAATTACTCTTTTCAAGTTAAAGATTGTATCAGCTCTTTTCATGAGTGGAGTAGACATGGCCTTAATAATTATTAATTATTTATTAATAATAATTGCTACATTTATATGCCTAATATGTAGCCTTGTGCTACATAAAGTACATACACGCTCATGTAACTTTTAAAACAATTCTGTAAGGGCAGATGTTACTATCCAGATTTCGCAGATGAGATTCTAAGAGGTTAGCTGTTTATTTTCAGTAACACTGTTAGTAAGTGGTAGAAATTGAATTTGAACCAATGATTGCCAGACTCCAAAGCTCATGCTTTTTTTTGCTCTGCCTTTATGCTGAACTCAATTTTCTCAGGGTCTTAGCAGTCATCTCCTTGGTAAGATGTCTTGGTAGGTCCTTTGAACATAGGTAAACATAGGTATGGGTATATGCATGGTTTGTTGCCTTCGTCTTCACACAGTAAACTGTAAATTTCTAAGATCCTTTTTATATTCTAAACTGATATTTTAAAAACGTAGTTAATAAGAGATATCATCAGCAGGGTCATCTTATTATGAGAGGAAATAAAATATAGCTCTTTTCTTCAATCTCTACACACATATACACACAAATATATGGAGAGAAAAAATTCTTAAAAATACTTTTGAATACATTATTTAACCTTTAATATTTACATTAACTAAATTACATATGAGCTTACTGTAATATGTTAGAAGATTGGCTCAAAATTCATCCCATTTATGTTGCAGTTAATTCTATGGTATTTTTACCCATTGTATTTTTAAGTTTCCACTTGCTTATATAAGAAAGTATCTGTTTAGAAAAACAATTTATAGACTTTTTAAAAGAAAAATACCATTAAATGTTATTGTCATAATTTACAACACAATACTACAGCTAAGCAGTTCATCTTAAAATATTACCAATTATTATAAATCAAGAATATTAAACACTGTCTTTAATGAAAAGACTCATTACATACTAGTTAGTGGTTCTAGCCACGGAACCAGTTTTCATTTCATCATCAATTTTGTTTGGTCTTTAATAGCATCAGTTAAGATATACTTCATGTTTAAGATTAAATAAAAAGAGAGCTTATTCCATCATTTGAGCAGCTCAAATGAACAATGTAGACATTGTGTGATAATTTAATTTGCCCAGTTGATTAGGTCCCACTAATCTCTCCCTGCCCAAAGTGGCATAATGAAAAAGTTCAAGATGATTCATTATTTCATTAAAAATTATATAGATTCACCTATCTACTCCTCTTTCTGACATACCTTGGGACAAGTTTATTCAGGAAACCTACCATTATTGTTATATTAGCTCATATATGTGGTGGATTTTGTTATTGTTGTTGGGATTTTAAAAGTTAAATATGGAAGTAATTCTGCACAGGAGGTGAGAAAGGAAGCAAATGGGTATTTCTCTTGAGGTTGGAAATTAGTGGTGGTTATCTGCCATAATAAATTATACAGATGGGCTGTGGAAATATTTGTTAATGAGAGGAATCAGTGAATTAGCAAAAACAATTATATGAAAGTAGGGAGGTTGTTTTCAACCAGGAATCCTCTTCTTTTCCCATCTTCTATGGATCCTGAGTATTGTTACCTCATAGCCCCTCTGTCAAGAATGGAAAATAAAAAAATTGTACACCACCAAAATAAAATGTAAACATAGAATGGGGCAAGCTTTCTAAATTTTACAAAATATGATTCATATTATGAAAAACACAGTGGACTAGGAATCTGAATCTTGGTTAAGAGGCCTGTTTCTGCTGTATCCTGGCTGTGCCTTCTCAAGGAAAGTCATCGAATAATGTGGGACCTCTGTTATTTCTAAAGGTAAGATGGTAATTACAGCCTCTTAGCAACCGTGTTTGCTAAGATCAAGTGAGTGTTTGGAAAACAGTCTGAAACCACAAAGTACCATCTAAATGAGATGGGTTATGGTGCTGAAGCCAAATTACTTGGCTGCTTTTCCAGGGACTCTAACTTCTGAGTGTTCTTCCTTCCTAACTCTTGGTCAAGAGAAGTACAGATGTTAAATTTTACTGTAACCACTGGAGATGGTAAGAACAAATTAGCAAAGTTAGTGAAAAATCTAGAAAGTTGGAGAAAGACCTCGTAAATTCTTTTATGATCATAATTGAGGTGCTTTTCCCCCTTGATATGGTTTGCCTGTGTCCCCACTCAAATATCATCTTGTATTGTAGTTCCCATAATCCCCATGTGTCGTAGGAGGGACACAGTGGGAGTTAACTGAATCATGAGGGCAGTTACCTCCATGCTGTTCTTGTGGTAATGAGTGAGTTCTCATGAGATCTGATAGTTTTATAAGGTGCTTTTCCCCCTTTGCTTGATATTTCTCTTTCCTAACATCATGTGAAGAAGGATATGTTTGCTTCCCCTTCCACTATGATTGTAAGTTCCCTGAGGCCTCCTCAGTCATGCAGTACTGTGAGTCAATTAAACCTGTTTCCTTTACAAATTACCCAGTCTTGGGTGCTTCTTTTCTTTTTCTTTTCTCTTTTTTTTTTTTTTTTCTTTTCTTGAGATGGATTCTAGCTGTCACCCAAGCTGGAGTACAGTGGCACAATCTCAGCTCACTACAACCTCTGACTTTTGGGTTCAAGTGATTCTCCTGCCTCAGCCTCCTAAGTATTTGGGACTACAGGTGCGCATCACCACATCGAGCTGATTTGTTTTGTATTTTTAGTAGAAAAAGGATTTTGCCATGTTGGCCAGGCTGTTCTCAAACTCCTGGCCTCAAGTAATCCACTCACCTTGGCCTCCCAAAATGCTGGGATTATAAGCATAAGCCACCATGCCCATCCTCAGGTATTTCTTCATAGCAGCATGAGAATGGACTAATACAGTAAATTGATACCACAGAGAGTGGGGTGCTGCTATAAAGATACCTGAAAATGTGGAAGTGACTTTGGAGCTGGGTAGCAGGCAGAGGTTAGAATAGTTTGGAGGGCTCAGAAGAAGATAGGAAAATGTGGGAAAGTTTGGAACTTCCTAAAGTCTTGTTGAATAACTTTGACCAAAATGTTGATAGTGATATGAACAATAAAGTCCAAGCTGAGGTAGTCTCAGATGGAGATGAGAAACTTTCTGGTAACTGGAATAAAGGTGACTCTTGTTATGCTTTAGCAATGAGACTGGCAGAATTTTGTCCCTTCACTAGAGATCTGTGGAACTAGGAACTTGAGAGAGATGATTTAGAGTATCTGGCCGAAGAATTTCTAAGCAGCAAAGCATTCAAGAGGAAGCAGAGCATAAAAGTTTGGAAAAGTTGCAGCCTGAAGATAGGATAGAAAAGAAAAACCTATTTTCTGGAAAGAAATTCAAGCCTGCTGCAGACATTTGCATAAGTAAAGAGAGGCCATATATTAATCAACAAGGCAGTGGGAAAATATCTCCAGGCCATGTCAGAAACCTTCACAGCAGCCCCTCCCATCACAGGCCTAAAGGCCTAGGAGGGAGAAATGGTTTCCTGTACTGGGCTCAGGGGCTGCCTGCTCTATGCAGCCTTGGGACATGGTGTCCTGTGTCCCAGCTGCTTCAACTTCAGTGATGGCTAAAAGGGGCCAATGCACAGCTCAGGCTGTTGCTTTAGAAAGTGCAAGCCCCAAGCCTTTGTGACTTACATGTTGTGTTGGGCATGAGAGTATACAGAAGTCAAGAACTGAGGTTTGGTAACATCTGCCTAGATTTCAGAGGATGCATGGAAATGCCTGGATGTCCAGGCATCAGTTTCCTGCAGGGGTGGGGCCCTCATGGAGAACCTCTGCTAGGGCAGTGCAGAAGGGAAAGGTGGAGTTGGAGCCTCCACATATCATCCGCACTGTGGCATTGCCTAGTGGAGGTGTGAGAAGAAGGTCACCACCCTCCAGACCCCAGAATGGTAAATCCACTGATGGCTTACACCATGCACCTGGAAAAGCCACAGACATTCAATGTCAGCCCATGAAAGCACCTGGGAGGGGGATTGTACCCTGCAAAGCCACAGGGGTGGAGCTGCCCAAGGCCATGAGAGCCCACCTCTTGCACCAGCATGACCTCGATGTGAGACATGGAGTCAAAGGAGATCATTTTGGACCTTTAAGATTTAATGACTGCCCTAATGGATTTTGGACTTGCATGGGGCATGTAACCCCTTTGTTTTGGCCAATTCCCCCTATTTGGAATGGGTACACTAACCCAATGCCTCTACCCATATTTTATCTAGGAAGTAGCTAACTTGCTTTCAATTTTACAGGCTCAAAGGTACAAGGGACCTGTTTTGCCTCAGATGAGACCTGGGACTTGGACTTTTGGGTTAATGCTAGAATGAGCTAGACTTTGGAGGACTGTTGAAAAGGCATGATTGTAGTTTGAAATGTGAGGACATGAGATTTGGGAGGGGAAAAGGGTAGAATAATATGGTTTGGCTGTATCCCCACCCAAATCTCATCTTGAATTATAGTTCCCATATTTGCCGCATATTGTGGGAGGGACCTAGTGGGAAGTAATTGAATCATGGGGGTTGTTCCCTCCAAGCTGTTCTTGTGATAATGAGTGAGTTCTCACGAGATCTGATGGTTTTATAAGGGGCTTCTCCTTCTTTGCCTGGCAATTTTCCTGCCTGTCACCATGTGAAGAAGGATGTGTTTGCTTTCCCTTCTGCCATGATTGTAAGTTTCTTGAGGCCTCCTTAACCATGTGGAACTGTGAGTCAAGTAAACCTCTTTCCTTTATAAATTACCCAGTCTTGGGTATTTCTTCCTAGCAGTAACAAACTAATACACCCCTCCCAGAGAATCTGAGTGAATGAAACTTTTGGCTCTGAAATCAGACAGGCCAGAGTTTGAATCCTAGCTCTGCCGCTTACTGGCTTTGTGAGCTTGGGAAATTCACTTTATCTTTTGGCTTCAATTTCCTCTTTTGTAAATTGTGGTATATTCCACCTACTCTCTGTGTTGTTAGAGTTAAATTACCTAAATATCCCAAATATTTACCCCATTGACTGGTTTGTATCAAGTGCTCAATAATTTTCTGCTACTATCATTACACAGAATATGTCCTTATCATGATCAATAAGTATATTCTAGGACCAAATCTCACAAGCCAGGATGCTCCCTTTCAGGAAATTCTCAACCTAGACCTGCAAGCCTGAAGGCTTCTCCTAGTCTGAGCTGCTGCCACATATTCAAATTTTTGCCTGCCTTCCTGGAGCACAGGAATCTCACATATAGGAGTCCAGCCCCAGAATCATCTCAACTCTGTGCTAGTGGTCCCCTCAACTCTGATTCATTGTGAGTATGGCAGTTTGCCATAAATTGTGTGTGCTGTATATATATGTGTGTGGACATGTATATTTATGTAAGAGAAATCATATATGAAAAATTAGGGTGAATCATGAGTGGAGGCTCCTCAAAAGAAGAAGAAATGAGTGAATACACTTATTTTCCATTCTCTGTGGCTGGGCTTCATAGTACCCTCAATCAACTCTCAACCTGTCTTTTTGATCTCACCACAGGCTAGCTATCTTCCTGTTCACTATCACACTGACACTACCTCCTAGTTTTCCCTAAACTTTGTGTGATTTTGAAACTTGGAGCCCTATGCCTTTCTTGCCTCTTACCTGCCTAATGAATTCCCACTCATCCTTTAAGACCCAGGCCAAATACCACTCTTTGGTGAAATCTTTTCTCATTTCATCTAGACTGATAGTCTATGCCTCATTTATGTTTTCTGGCATTGAATAAATAACAAAATAAAATTAAGTGTTAAAGACTATCATGATTGAGAAACTACCACATGCTAAGGAGTCTTCAGGCTTTATCTTATCTGATGCACTTATAAACATGTCCATTTTACAGATGACAAAAGTAAAATTCAGAAGATTTAAATAATTTGTCCAAGGTTACAAAAATAGTAAGCAGAGTTTAATGTATGTCTAAAGCTTGTGCTTTTACCTACCAGGGCACTATTTATTTTATGGCATGGTTAACCCTCCAATAAGCTGAAATTCCTCATTTTTATTCCTCTTGTGAGCTCTCTTTGGCACATCATAGGAGCTTAATAATTGTTTACTGAATAAATATTGATGTAAATCCTAAATAACTATTTATCAAGTGAATGAAGGCTAAGCAGTAGTTTTTAAATTTAGATGATTTGATATGCAGTATTCCTTATTACTGTGGTACATTAATGGCCCTGTGATTTCACGTTAGATTATTCTTTCTTCATGTGTTTACTTATCAGAAAGAACATATTCAGAAATTGTTATAGGTCCCATGGATTTTAGTCTTCAATGTATGCTATTATATAATGCATAATATAAAGTTAACTATAGAGAATTCTTTTTCATTTCTCTACTTCTTTAATTGAAGGTGGTTGTATATGTGCAATGGGAAGATAATATGTTTTTGTCCTTTGAGATTTGTTGTATGAGTGTCTCTTCATGGTTTCAAGAAGCAATTATCCTGCTAGGCACAGGATTTGTAAAAAAAAAAAATGAAGTCATATAATTATGAGTGATTTCTGCCTCTGTGTACCTCCACTAGGAGGTATACTTGGGATTTGATTGTCGAATTTGGACTTTAAAGTTTACTTCAAATGGGAACCAATCATAATCCCAAAAGACACAATTCTCGCAGCCATAATGGCAAATATTGAAATCTCAAAAGAACAAAGTCCCAAAAATATAATTCTGAAAAAAACTATTAAAAATTCTTTAGAAGACGTTTACTTACATTTCTAAAAGGGAGTTTATTTGAGAAACATATAAAAACAGAACTGAACACTTCATAGGGTATTTGCACATAAAATAGGCAATACTAGCTTATGTATTTTTGCAAGCACTCAAGTATACTAACAACAGTTGCATGGGTATAAGAATTATGAGCAGATAAACCAAATTCACAAAGAAATAGGTCAAAAAAGGACATGTATAAATACATATATCACTATGTTTGGTAATTGTGTGTACCCAGATTTACAACTGCAGTCATCTGAAATTCTATGACAAAAACCCTAAACCTTTTGAGATCTATCAAAAATTGCAGTGGATCAACACTGCATATATAGTCACCCAAAAAGCCAAGATCTCAAGAAATTTTATCTTTTATAAATGCAGATGTACAATGACATCTCTCCATTTGTTGAAAAATTTCAATATTTTAACATATACATACAAGGCTTACACACAAAATCAACATTATGATAATGCCTTTTCAGGGAGTCAAATTTTCTAGAAATGCATGAACAAATTAGAACTCTCTAAATGTCTCTACACAATTATACCATTATTGGAAAGGATGCAAAGATAAACTATGTAGAATAGTGAATTGTAAAAAAAAAAAGTCTGCAATTTATAAGAGAAAAGCATCCAATACCCTCTTGTCTTAACGTATTTGTACAATTAAGAATTTATTGCATTAATTTAAGTGAGAGACAATGGTAGTTAGGTATAGAATGGATCTGTTGTTGATGACTGTAATGCTGCTGGGGGTGGGAGAAATTGAAGGATTTGATCATTATATTTAAGAGGTAAATGGACAGGTTTGGTTATAGCATAGAAAAAGGGACTATAAGGTTGGCTCCAAAATTCCTTGCTTGCTACTTGGATTGGTCATGATTCTATTCTCTCAGACTGGGAACAAAGGAAGAGTCCAGAGTTAGAGGCGAATATTGTGGTTTTATTCTTAGACTCACTGATTATGTTTTGATGGGCTTCTGCATAAGGGAAATAGTAGGGCAATGGCAAAATGTGATGGGAAGATTTCAGTCACATTCACTAATCTGTTTATCATTACTGACAATGTTTTTATTTCTCTTGTTTGTTGCCACTTAACTTTTCTGATGTCTTTAACTGATCATGGATTCCTTGCTGACATAGAGGACCTCAGGATAAATTGCCTGTTTACTGCCTCTTAATGTTCTAAGACCTTGCTCTTTAGAAGATGTTACTGCCTGCCTGTTCAGGTTCTTTTTTTTTTTCTGCTAAAAATACACAGTGACTCTGACCTAAAACATGGGAACCATTTGAATCAAAATAGTAAAGCGTCTTTCCCTCAATAGTTCTGCTAGGAGTAAACTTTGTCTTTTTAAAAAATAGACTTTCAGTTTTAGAAATTTTAGATTTTCAAAAATACTGAAGAGAGTGCAGAGAGTTTCAATGTATCCCAACAAATAGTTACCCCTATTATTGACATCTTATATTATCTACCACTACAGTATCATATAGAATATTTTCTAGAATCCTTTCAAACAGAGGTGGTATTATCTACTCAAAGGGGGTAAAAACTGCTAGTAAGAGGCAGGAAAGAATGAACCCTCAACCAACTCACTGCTCTGAAACTCCAAAACTCAAAAACTGTAGCACAAATAGCTAAAAATAGAAAAAAGAAAACTCCATGGATAATAAAATAGCCACCACAAACCCTTATTAAAACTCCAGAATCTTTGTGAGATACAGTGAAATTTGAATAAAATCCAAAGAGGAAGCCCAAGTTGATAGTATCTGCCCTATTTTTGAGAAAACAGCAATAGTCTCTGAAAGGGCCATATAAATGCTGCACTCGAGATGACTACTAATGTGAGTGAACTGGAAAGACGTATTCCCCTTGAGGCTCATTACCTCACTACAAAGCTTTCAAAGAGGTGGGAATAAAAGATCATATGGCAGTACCATTTTTATTTTTTCCAACTCAGCTTCCTAAATTGAAGTGGCAGCTTGAAGGCCAGGCTTGGCTATAGACACAGATCTAGCTTCGCCACCACTGGGCGATATTAGCTGAGCAGAAATAAACAAGCACTGACCTTCTGAGCAGAAGTTTCTTATATGTAGAACTTTGTGGTCTTACCCCATGTCTACCCAGGGAGATCTGTTGTTTAAAAAGGAAAAGAAGGAAAACTTCTCTTTTCCCCACAGGACTGGCTATTTCCCCTTCTGGTACATACATAGAAGCTTTAACACTCTAAAATCAGATGAAGGGGGAACACTGATCATATCCACTTCAAAGAATGTAGACATATTACTTTATCCAGATCAAGCAGTGTTTAAGACCATAGTCTAGGATGCTCACAATTAATTTGTTTGCTTTTAATTTCATCTCTGTTAGGCCTAAAATGGATGTTCTTCCTTCCTGGCATGTAAAGATAAGCAGAGTTCACACATAGGAAGTGCAAGTCCAGAGGAATTATCAATGCTTTGAGGCTAAAATCAGCTTCTTTCTCCCTTGACAAACTAAAACATATCACCTGTCCAGAATTGAGAGTATAGTGTTCTCTTGAAAAGGACCAGATGGTTTTGTCAATAATTTACTCTGACAGTGTAGAAATAGCTGGGCTCTAGGAAGAGATCCAGGTTTCTGATGCTCATTTTGCAATTATAGCCCTTCTAAATCTTATTCTTAGCTGCTATTAGTTTTAAAGCCCCTAAAATGGAACAGGCCTGTTAGGCTATCTTTAGTCAATAATTCCTTTCCCATTCTAAAACAATTTAGTGCATTATCTTGGGC
The DNA here is from genome assembly GCF_024542745.1 of Macaca thibetana thibetana. Lineage (NCBI taxonomy): Eukaryota > Metazoa > Chordata > Mammalia > Primates > Cercopithecidae > Macaca > Macaca thibetana. Next base: position 36,333,605 of record NC_065583.1, read on the forward strand.
CAAGAATAGGAGAAGGGATAGTATTTTCCTTAAATGATGTTGCTAATGCAATGGGCAATGTTAGTGAACCTGCTCCTCAAACTGTCTCTTGAGAAGAAGCTATCAGTGCTGTCAATCTTACACATCTTAGCAACCAAATAGATATGAGATTAAGATCACCAAATGCTGACTGTTTGCAATTCAAATGTGAGCTTTACTTTCTCTGAGTCTTTTGTGGAATCCTGAGTTTTTATATTTAGAGGAATTATTAATATTAACACTGTAAAATTAACTAATAGAATGTTAGTGCTGGGGGTACTTTAAGAATACCTAACTCAATCCCTTTGCTTCACAGATGAATAAACAGAATTTCAGAGGCTGAGTAATTTGCCCTAGGTCACAGACTGGTGAGAAGCAGAAAGGAGACTAGAGTGAGAACTTTTAGAGAAATGATCTTTAACTTTCTCTGTTTTGTTACTGTTTACACAAGCCTAGGACGAGCAGACTCTTAGCTATTCTGCAATTTGCCGTAATGCTCATTTGTGGCTGGGACTCAGTTTATGTATCTGAAAGTTCGGATAAAAATGCCTGCCCCCACAGTGTATTTGTGATGCAAGTGAGAAGTGTGTAAAATGGCTAAATGTGTACGTGTTTGTGTATGTGTGGGGTGGGGTTGGGGCGGTGCAGGGTGGTGGTGGTTGCAATTTTGCAGCTGCATCAATCTTGAAGTTTCACAAGTCAAATACTCTAATAGCCCAGCATTCAGCAATTATTTTCAGATTATGTTAATGTGTTTTTTTCCTTCAAAGCACTTCACTTGTAGATATTGCAATCTGTTTACATGTGATGCTGAAATGAAAAGGTTATTATTAGCTTGGAAGTAAGCAATGCCAACTATAGAGTGTTTTCTTTTACTTGGATATTATAAGTTAAGATGATGAGAAAGACTTGCTGTGGGAGCACAGAATTTTCCGTCTTTCTGCCATCCTGAGTTTATTCTCAGCTTGTTCATTCTTCTTGCAGGATTTCTAGAGAGGGAGGAACATTTTGAGTTTGTGGGCTTCAAGAGTTTGATTCCAATTATATGTCAGTTTGGAGTCTCTTGTGTCAAGGTATCAGGTGCCTCAATAAATGAGTCTGTGGTCATGAATCAGTAGACTAGCAAACAGAAAGACAAGAGCATGTCTTTATCTACTTCCTTGAGCTTGAAGAGAGGGGCTGTCCTATTCCCCTTTATATCTCCAGGGCTTAGTGAGAATGGAATAAGTACATTTTGAAATACAAAGACTGATATTTCTTTGCTTATACCTGAAAGTGGAATTAATTCCAGATGGATAAGCAAAAATTTAAATGTCAAAACAAAACAAAAGTGCTGGAGTAAAATATTGGTGAGTATTTGTTTAAATTTGAAGTAACATCATAGGCAGAAACCACATGTAAAATTTCGATAGTTTTCATCAGTTAAAAATAAACACTTTTTGTATAAAAAGTCCAATGTGAAGTTTAAAAGGAGACTCTAACTTGAGAATGAGATTTGGAATTGCACAGCACAGGTAAATCCTCATTATCAAGAATTCTTAAAAATCAGTAAAAGGTAATGATTATTCATCCCAATAGAAAAAGAATGAAATAAGGACAAACAGGCAATTCACTAAGGAGGAAGTATAAGTGCTTAATAAATATGAAAACATGTTAAATATTATCAGTAAGAAAACTTGCATATTGGAGAACAACGATGAAGTACTATTTGTAACTATTTAACTGGCATAGATTTTGAGAACATGGTAATACTCAGCTTGGCAGGAGCATCAATCTCATGCACTACAAGTAGGACTCTGTATGGGTAAGAACATTTTACATTATGTATACAGTCTCATAAAATTCCTCCTGGTATTGATTTATAGCTTTATTCCATTGTGTTCTGAGAAAATACTTGATGTAATATTGGTTTTTAAAAATTTGTTGAGACTTGTTTTGTGGCCTATAACACGTGGTCTATCTTGGAGAACGTTCAATGTGCCAATAAAAAGAATATATACTCTGCAGTCATTGGATAGAATGTTCTGTATATGTCTTGTAAGTTCATTTGGTCTGAATTACAGTTTAATTCCAACATTTCGTTATTAATTTTTTGTCTAGATGATCTGTCTAACGTTGAAAGTAGGCTGTTAAAATCCCCCACTATGATTGTATTGCAGTCTATCTAGTGCTTTAAATATATTAATATTTGTTTTATAAATCTGGGTATTCTAGTGTTGGATGCATATATATTAAAAATTGTTTTATTCTTTTTCTGGATTGATCCCTTTATCATTATAGTACTTTCTTTGTCTTTTTCTACTGTTTTTGACTTAAAGTTGGTTTTATCTGATACAAATATAGCTACTCTTGCTCACTTTTGGTATTCATTTGCATGGAGTATCTTTTTCTGTTTCTTTACTTTCAGTCTATATGTATCTTTACTGATAAAATAAGTTTCTTGTAAGCAGCATATAGATAAATCTTGTTTTTAAAAAATTTATCCAACCACGTTTTATATATATTCAGTGGCTAATTTAATCTATTTACATTCAAGATTATTATTGACATATGAGACTGTGTTTTGTTACATTTTTAATTGTTTACTGGTTGTTTCATATATTCTTTGTTTCTCTCCTTTCTCTTGTTTATAACTGGTTTGGTGGATTTCTGTAGTGTTATCATTTGAATCAATTCTCTTCTTCCTTTGTGTGATTGCTTCACCAGAGTGTTACATTTTCATGTGTTTTCATGATAGTAAATGTCATCCTTTTGCTTCTAGGCTTAGGTCTCTTTTGAACATTTCTTGTCGGGAAGATCTAGTGGTAATGAATTTCCTCAAGATGTGTCTATCTTGAAAGATTATTTCTTCTGCATTTATGAAGGATAATTTTGCTGAATGTAGTATTCTTGGCTGGTAGTTTATTCTTTCAGCACTTTGAATATATTATCTCATTCTCTTCAGGCTTATAAGGTTTCTGCTGAGAAATCTGCTATTAATCAGAATGGAATTTCCTTTGTAGGTGACTAGACACTTTTCTCTTGCTGTTTTTAGGATTCACTCTTTATCTTTGACCTTAGAGAGTCTGACTACAATGTGCTGTAGAGAAGATCTTTTGGCATTTTATCTGCCTGGGGATTGCTGAGCCTCCTGTGTGGAAAAGTCTAAATCTCTTGCTAGACTTGGGAAATTTTTATCAAATAATTTGTTAAATAAATGTTCTAATCTTTTCATTTTCTCTTTGACCACAGCAATACTGATAATGCAAATATTTGGTTGCATTATGTTGTCCCAAATGTCACAAATGCTTTGCTCATTCTTTTTTTTTCTAAAAATTTGTCTAAATTGTGTTTTTCAAAAAAGCTGTCTTCAAGTTCTTTCTTAGCTTGATTTTATGTATTGTTGAAGCCTTTACATTTATTTTGCACTTCCCTCAATGAATTATCCAGTGTCAGAATTTCTACCTGGTTGTTTTAAAAAATCTCTCTCTCTCTCTTTTTTGAGATGGAGTCTCATTCTGTTGCCCAGGTTGGAGTGCAGTGGCTCAATCTTAGCTCACTGCAATCTAGGTTCAGGCAATTCTCATCCCTCAGCCTCCTGAGTAGCTGATATTACAGAAAAAAAAATCCATCTCTTTAGTAAATTTCTCATTCATGTATTGAATTGTTTTTCTGACTTTTTTGTACTTTTTTTCAGAATGCTCTTGTATCTCACCAAGCTTCTTTAAAATTAATATTTTGAAGTATTAATCTGAGATTTCAAAAATTTCTTTTTGATTGAGATCTATTGCTAGAGAATTATTGTATTTCTCTGGGGATGTCATTTTTTTTGCCTTTTCTTGTTTTCTGTGTCCTTATACTGATATTTGCACATCTGGTATAACAGTCACTTCTTCCAATTTTTTGGATTTCTTTTCATAGTGGAGTACTTTTCCCTGAAGATGTATATATATTGTTGGTTAGGTAGGGTGCTTTTGTTTTGATTTTAGCTGCCTGCAGTAGTGTGATCTCTGTATGATTTCTTTAGCTGTCAGCAGCCTCAGTGTTATCTGTGATTTCCTTTGTGATTTAGGATGCTGTTATTAGGGGAGGCTGTGATGAAGTTTTGCTGGGGACTAGGATGCTGGTAGGCCAGTCTTTGAGCCCTAGTGGTGGCAGTGTTAGACACAGCATGCCTGTTCTTGGGCCCCAGCTTACAATGGCACCGGTGTGAGTAGATATAGGAAGGATATATATATATATTTAGGCAGGGTCTCATTCTGTCACCCAGGCTGGAGTGCAATGATGAAAGCTCACTGCGTCATCTGCATCCCAGGCTCAAGTGATCCTCCTACCTCTGCCTCCTGGGTAGCTGGAATACAGGCACATGCCACCACACCCAGCTAATTTTTGTACGTTTTGTAGAGATGGGGTTTCACCATGTTGTTTAGACTGATCTTGAACTCCTGGGCTCAAGTGATCTGCCCACCACAGCCTCCCAAAGTGCTGGGATTACAGGCATGAGCCACTACGCCCAGCCTGAAAGCCTGATTCCTAGGCCTTCAGGTGGCTTGCATGGGTGCTGGTCATGGCAGTGGTGGGCTGGGCATGTGGACATGTCCTTGAGCCACTGGGCAGCTGGTGTGATGTGGGTGATGGCAGTGGGAGTCTTGGCACAACCTACTGGAACCCATGCAGTCCATGCTATGTTGGTGATGACTATGACAGGTTGGGCAGGCCAGTGCTTATAGGTTTTAGCTGTGGTGGTAGTGGCAGGTTGAGTCAGCCAGACCTCAGACCACAACAGGAGGGATCAGGTGCCAATGGTGGTAGACTTAGCTGGGTAATTTTAGGTTCATGCTTGAGTATTTGGGGGATGGGACTAGGCTGATAAACTTGTCCTCAGGCCCCTTAGTAGCGCATTCACGTGCTGGCTGTTGTAGGAAGAGGTGGAGTGGTCCCAAGGTCACTGGTGGAATGCTCAGGTGTGAGCTCCTCTCAGCTAGATCAACATAGGCAGGTAGTTGTGGGGAGTGAAGTTTGCTCACACTGTGGTCTCAGAGCAGTACACAGCAGCAGCAGTAAGATTTGTCCTTGCATATGTGGGAGTGTCTAGCCTCATTTCTTCCTTTATGACCCTGTGGCAACAGCAACAGTTTTAGCCATGCCTCGGGGCAGCATACAGATCTTTGGAGGCTAGGCTCTCAGAATGGTGCCAGTTGAGGGCTTGCCTTTGGGTAGGGTAAAACCCCTCTCAGCTGGAGCAGCATGAGCAGATAGTTGTGGGAAGTGCAGTTTTCTGGTGCTTTGGTCCCATAGAGCCTACACTGGCAGCAGTGGGATTTTTTTTCTTAGAGTGCTTGGGAATGCCCAGCTTCTTATCTTCCTTCTTGGCCCTACAGGAACAATGTCATTCCAGGCCCAGGGCAGAAGACACGTATTTGTAGACTAGGCTCTTGGAATGCCACTAAGATGCAGCTGCTCTGGGCTCAGATACATGTGGGGCTGTGTGTTAGTTCCGTATCTGGAGCAATGTCTCTGTGCAACCTCTAGGCAGCTTCATATGTTAGTCTTGAGGCTTGTGTGGGTCAAGGGGTTCTCTCATAGCTAAGATTATAAAAAACCATGGTGGGAATGTGAAGCCCTAGAGATTCCTCTCTTACCCTTTTCTCATGTCTGGAAGCCTCTCCAAGCTCCCAGCCAATCCTGGCTGAGCAAGCTGTCTCACTTCTCTTTCCTTACTTGCTTTCAGTGCTGTCACTTCTCTGTTGAATCCCACTGTTCTCTCTTAGAAAATTTCCTTGCAGTGTGAATATCTACTTACTACTTTGATTTGGCTTGTGTCAGAGGCATGTACTGGCTGCATCTAGTCAGCCATCTTGCCTCCAGTCTGCTAGTCAATTCTTAAGTTCTGTAGTTCACTTTAAATTGCCTCTTCTACTCCATACACATTTTAGGGGATAATGAGCAGCTATAATCCAACCTGTTTAAAACCTTATAAAAATTGGACTATTTTAATAATATGAACCACTCACTTGAAATATGTAGGTAATTATGACTAAAATTAGTATCTACTTCAATTCCACGCAGTAAGGCTTGATTTAGTTGATTATTTACATCAACACCTTGATTCACATATACTGCCATTAAAAGATGAACACAATGGCATAGAGAATAGTATGTAGGCATTGGAGCCAGGCAAGTGTCAGTGAAAATCCCATAACCATGGATTAATTGCTGTGTGATGTTGGGCTAGTGTTTCAACTATTTTGAGAATAATTCTTACTATGATTGAAAATCAAATAGCATGTGGTAGGAATTGTAACTGTCACAGAATAAAGACTCAAAAAGTGGTAGCAACTGTTTACTCAATATATATAGGGTGAGATCTTTAAAAAAATATATCTACCTATGACAGGTGATGCCATATTAAATATCAAAGTGTCTCAGGCAAATTTACTTCAAGCTTATGTCAAATGTTATTAACTTCCTAATAGGTAAAACAGTAATTTGTCAGAAATGGGTCACAGGATTATAAAAACCAATAGATCATGTCTAATGAACTTGCATGCATCTATGTGCATGTGATTGTGTGTGCATGCAGAAGTGTGATTTATTTTCTTTTAAAAATGTTTCATTTCACAAGGTCAATAAAAATATAATATCTCTACAAGTACCTACAAGGAAGTATGTTGCAAGATGGTCCAAGTGCACACACTGCAAGTCAGAGATGCAAACATTACATCCAGGAAGCAAATAAGAGTGTATCTGTGCCTGAAACAAGGATACTAAGGTCATCCACAACAGTGGTGTCTAATGGGGTACGCTAATATGAAAGAGTGAAGTAGCATCAACAGAGAGTAAAACAGACTGACTGCAGCATGTTCTTCATATTTGTCACTATTTTTTAATATGTTACTTCAGATTTCAATGTAAAATTTTGAATAAAAGGAATAATTATATACATGTTTTATTTATTTTTGAAACAGATGTTCTCCCTTTTTGAAGAATAAATTACATTTTATTTTCCTCCAGTCTTATTGAGATATAATTGACAAATAAAATTAAATAAATCTAAAGTGTATAATATTTTGATTTGTGTATACTATATGAGGACAGGATTTTAGAAGCTTCCATGTTGGTGAACAAGAACACATCCATGTGTTGGGAGGGTGGCACATCTTAACTTCATAGGGACAGAAGCTCGTGTGCTTGATACCCTTCCAGACCTTGCCATTATACACACACACACACACACACACACACACACACACACACACACACACACACATATACTCCATGCATCTATTCCCTCCGGCTGTTCATCTGTATCCTTTGAAGTAGCCTTTATAATAAGCTAGTGAATGTGTTTACCTGACTTCTATGAGCCACTCTAGCAAATCAAATGGACCTAAGGAGCAAGTCTTGGGAACCACAATTTATAGCTGGTAGGTCAGAAGCACAAGTTATAACCTGAAACTTGTGAGTGGAATCTGAAGTAGGGGAAGTCTAGTGGGATTGAGTCCTTAACCTGTAGGATCTGACACTATCTTCAGGTAGATAGTGTCAGAATTGAATTTAATTATTACAGGACACCCAGCTGGTGTTTGCTGAAAAATTGGTTGGTTTGTGTGTGTGGAGGTGTCTTCTTTTATTCTTGGTTAGTCTAGCTAGAGGTTTGACAATATTGCCTACCTTTTCAAAAACCATCTCAGTTTTGTTGATCTTTTCTATTGTGTTTTGTCTTAATGTCATTTATTTCTGCTCTAATCTTTACTATTTTCTTCATTCTGCTTCTTTTTAGCTTAGTTTGTTATTCTTTTTTAGTTTCTTAAGGTGTTATGCTAGGTTATTTGAGATCTTTCTTCCTTACATAGGCATTGGTTGGTTTAAACTTGCCTCTTAGAACTGCTTTTGCTATATCCCATAGGTTTTGGTAGTTGGGTCTCCATTTATGTTTGTCTCAAGGTATTTTTAAATTTTTCCCTTTTTGTTTCTTCTATGACTCAAATAGTCATTCAAGAATGTGTTGTTGAATTTTCACATTTTTGAATTTTTCTGTTTCAAGGAAATAAGTTTTCAGTAACTGATAAACACAATACTTTTTTAGTAACTGACATTAAAGGAATGGATATCTATGAAGTGCCTGACAAAGACTTTCAAAATAATTATTTTAAATAAACAATCAGCTGAAAGAGAGCACAACTAGACAACTCAATAATACCAGGAAAAACAATACATAAAAAATTAGAAGTTAAAGAGATATAAATGATTAAAAAGAGCTAAACAGAAGAAACTGAATAATGCAATGAGTGACATAAAAATGCAAGAGAAAGCTTCAACATCAGACTCAAGCAGAGGAAAGAAAAAAATCTGTTAACTCAAAAATAAGTCATTTGAAATTATTCAGTGAGAGGAGAAAAAAGAAAAGAATAAAGGAAAGTGAAGAAAATTCATGGAATTTATAGGGCACCATCATGTGGATCGATACACAATTAGAAACTCATGGTATAAGAAAGAAAGATAAAGGAGATAAAAGCTTATTTAAAAAATAATAGACAAAATCTTCACAAATATTGGGAAGGATAGAATGTCCAGGTTTACATAGCTCAAAAGTCCCCAACCCACGAACATAACACCAAGATACATTATAACCAAAATTTCAAAAGACAAAGAGAATTTTGAAAGCAGGAAGTGTAAAGCAACTTATGACACATGAGGACATTTTTATGACATTATCAGCATATTTCTTAGTAGAAACTGCACTCCAATAAAGAGTGAACTGATATAACCAAGGTGGTGAAAAAAACCTGACAAACAAGAATACTATGCTTGACAAACTGTTCTTCAGAAATGGAGGAAAGATAAAGATTTCCTCAAAAAGAAATGCTGAGGAAGTTTGACATCACTAGACCTTCCTTACAAAAAATGCTGAGGAAGTTCTTCAGGTTGTAATAAAAGATGCTAATTATTGTAAAAACCTATGAGAGTATTAAGTTCACTGCTAGAAATATATAGTCATACTCAGAATAATCATCAGGATATTGTAATTGTGTAATGATATTCCAAGGATGGTGTGTAAACCACTTTTAACTATAGTATACAAGTTAAAAGACAAATGTATTTTTAAAAGATTATAGCAACAATAATATATTGATACACAGTATAAATAGATGTAAATTGTGACATTAATAACAAAATGTTTGGGAGGGGGAGAATTAAAAGTGTAGAGTGTTTTATGTGATGAAAAAGAAGCTTATTTTCTACTTAAAACATATATATATATATATACACACACACGTTTTATGTAAGCCTCACGGTAACCAAAAAATAATTTTTTAGTAGCTGGTAAGATGGTCAAATAGGAACAGCTCCTGTCTGCAGCTCCCAGCAAGATCAACACGGAAGTGGGTGATTTCTGCATTTCCAACTGAGGTGCCCAGCTCTTCTCACTGGTACTGGTTAGATAGTGGATGCAGCCCATAGAGGGTGAGCCGAAGCAGGGTAGGGTGTTGGTTCACCCAGGAAGCACAAGGGGTTGGGGAACTCCCTCCCCTAGCCAAGGGAAGTCATGAAGGACTGTGCTATGAGGAAGGGTGCATTCCAACCCAGATACTACACTTTTCCCATGGTGCTTGCAACCCATAGACCAGGAGATTCCCTTGGATGCCTACACCACCAGGGCCCTGGGTTTCAAGTACAAAACTGGGCAGCCGTTTGGGCAGACACTGAGCTAGCTGCAGGAGTTTTTTGGTTTTTTTTTAATACTCCAGGGGCACCTGGAACATCAGCGAGACAGAACTGATCACTCTCCTAAAAAGGGGACTGAAGCCAGGGAGCCAAGTCGTCTAGCTCAGCGGATCCCAACACCATGGAGATCAGCAAGCTAAGATCCACTGACTTGAAATTCTCGCTGCTAGCAAAAAAGTCTGAAGTAGACCTGGGATGCTCGAGCTTGGTGGGAAAAGTGTTGTCCACCATTACTGAGGCTTGAGTAGGCGGTTTTCCCCTCTCAGTGTAAACAAAGCCACTGGGAAGTTTGAACTGGGAGGAGCCCACTGCAGGTTGGCAAAGCTGTTGTAGCCAGATGGCCTCTCTAGATTCCTCCTCTCTTGGCAGGGAATCTCTGAAAGAAAGGCAACAGCCGCAGTCAGGGGCTTACAGATAAAACTCCCATCTCTCAGGGACAGAGCACCTGGGGGAGGGGGTAGCTGTGGGCACAGCTTCAGCAGACTTAAACATTCCTGCCTGCTGGCTCTGAAGACAGCAGTGGATCTCCCAGCATAGCACTCATGCTCTGCTAAGGGACAGACTGCCTCCTCAAGTAGGTCCCTGACCTCCATGCCTCCTGACTGGGAGACACCTCCCAGCAGGAGTTGACAGATACCTCATACAGGAGAGCTCCAGCTGGCATCTGGCAGGTGCCCCTCTGGGATGAAGTTTTGAGAGGAAGGAACAGGCAGCAATCTTTGCTGTTCTACAGCCTCTCCTGGTGATACCCAGGCAAACAGTGTCTGAAGTGGACCTCCAGCAAACTCCAGCAGACCTGCAGCAGATGGGGCTTGACTGTTAGAAGGAAAACTAACAAACAGAAAGGAATAGCATCAAATCAACAAAAAGGATATCCATACAAAAACCTCATCTGAAGATCACCAACATCAAAGACCAAAGGTAGATAAATCCATGAAGATGAGGATAAACCAGTGCAAAAAGGCTGAAAATGCCAAAACCAGATTGACTCTTCTCCTTCAAAGGATTACAACTCCTTGCCAGCAAGGGAACAAAACTGGATGGAGAATGAGTTTGATGAATTGGCAGAAGTAGGCTTCAGAATGTGGGTAATAACAAACATCTCTGAGCTAAAAAAGCATGTTCTAACCCAATGCAAGGAAGCTAAGAGCCTTGCAAAAAGGTTAGAAGAATTGCTAACTAGAATAACCAGTTTAGAGAAGAACATAAATGACCTGATGTAGCTGAATAACATAGCACAAGAAGTTCGTGAAGCATATACAAGTATAAATAGCCGAATCAATCAAGCAGAAGAAAAGTTATCAGAGATTGAAGATCAACTTAATGAAATAAAGTGTGAAGACAAGATTAGAGAAAAAAGAATGAAAAGGAATGAACAAAACCTCCTGGAAATATGGGACTATGGGAAAAGACCAAACTAACGTTTGATTGGTGTACCTGAAAGTGACGGGAAGAATGGAAACAATTTGGAAAATGCTCTTCAGCATATTATCCAGGAGAACTTTCCAAACCTAGCCAGACAGACCAACATTCAAATTCAGGAAATACACAGAACACCACAAAGATATTCCTTGAGAAGAGCAACCCCAAGACACATAATCATCAGATTCACTAAGGTTGAAATGAAGGAAAAAATGTTAAGGCAAGCCAGAGAGAAAGGCAAGGTTACCCACAAAGAGAAGCCAATCAGAATAGCAGCAGATCTTCCTGCAGAAACCCTGTAAGCCAGAATAGAGTGGGGGCCAATTTCAACATTCTCAAAGAAAAGAATTTTCAACCAAGAATTTCATATCTAGCCAAACTAAGCTTCATAAGTGAAACAGAAGTAAAATCCTTTACAGACAAGCAAATGCTGAGAGATTTTGTCACCACCAGACCTACCCTAAAAGAGCTCCTGAAGGAAGCACTAAATATGGAAAAGAAAAACCAGTTTCAGCCATTGCAAAAACATACTAAATTGTAAAGACCATTGACACTATGAAGAAACTGCATAAACTAAGGGGCAAAATAACCAGCTAGCATCATAACGACAGGATCAAATTCACACATAACAATATTAACCTTAAATGTAAACAGGTTAAGTGCCCCAATTAAAAGACACAAACTGGCAAATTGGATTAAGAGTCAAGACCCATCTCACATGCAAAGACACACAAAGGCTCAAAATAAAGGGATGGAGGAAGACTTACCAAGCAAATGAAAAACAAAAAACAGGAGGGTGTTCCAATCCTAGTCTCTGATAAAACAGACTTTAAACCAACAAACATAAAAAAAGACAAAGAAGGGCATTACATAATCGTAAAGGGATCAATGCAACAAGAAGAGCTAACTATACTAAATATATATGCACCCAATACAGGAGCACCTAGATTCATGAAGCAAGTCCTTAGAGACTTACAAAGAGACTTAGACTCCCACACAATAATAGTGGGAGACTTTAACATCCCACTGTAAATAGCAGACAGATCAATGAGACAGAAAATTTACAAGCATATTCAGGACTTGAACTCAGCTCTGGACCAAGTGGACCTAATAGACATCTACAGAACTCTGCACCCCAAATCAACAGAATATACATTTTTCTCAGCACCACATCACACTTATTGTAAAATTGACCATGTAATTGGAAGTAAAACACTCCTCAGCAAATGCAAAATAACAGAAGTCATAACAAACAGTCTCTTAGACCACAGTGCAATCAAATTAGAACTCAGGATTAAGAAAGTCATTCAAAAGATACTTAGACACTGAGCAACCTGGTCCTGAATGACTACTGGGTAAATAACAAAATTAAGGCAGAAATAAATAAGCTCTTTGAAACCCATAAGAACAAAATAACAACGTACCAGAATCTCTGGGACAAAGCTAAAGCAGTGTTTAGAGGAAAATTTATAGCACTAAATGCCCACAGGAGAAAGTGGGAAAGATCTAAAATCGACATCATAACATCACAATTAAAAGAACTAGAGAAGCAAGAGCAAACAAATTCATAAGCTAGCAGAAGACAAGAAATAACTAAGATCAGAGCAGAACTGAAGGAGATAGAGACATGAAAAACTTTTCAAAAAAAATCAATGAATCCAGGAGCTGTTTTTTTGAAAAGATTAACAAAATAGATAGACAACTAGCCAGCCTAATAAAGAAGAAAAGAGAGAAGAATCAAATTGACAAAAAATGAAAAGGGAAAGGACCGCTGATTTCACAGAAATACAAACTACCATCAGAAAATATTTTAAACATCTCTACGCAAATAAACTAGAAAATCTTGAAGAAATTGATAAATTCCTGGAGGCATACACTCTCCCAAGACTAAACCAGGAAGAAGTCAAATCCCTGAACAGACCAATAACAAGTTCTGAAATTGAGGCAGTAATTAATAGTCTACCAACCAAATATAGCTCGGAACCAGACAGATTCACAGCCGAATTCTACTAGAGGTACAAAGAGGAGCTGGTACCATTCATTCTGAAACTCTTCCAAACAATAGAAAAAGAGAAACTCCTCCCTAACTCATTTTATGAGGCCAACATCATCCTGATACCAAAACCTGGCAGAGATACAACAAAAAAAAGGAAATTTCAGGCCAGTATCCATGATGAACATCAATTCAAAAATCCTCAATAAAATATTGGCAAACTGAATCTAGCAGCACATCAAAAAACTTATCCACCATGATCAAGTGGGCTTCATTCCTGTGATGCAAGGCTGGTTCAACATACACAATCAATAAACATAATCCATCATATAAACAGAACCAATGACAAAAGCCACATGATTATCTCAATAGATGCAGAAAAGGCCTTTGATAAAATTCAACACCCCTTCATACTAAAAACTCTCAATAAACTATGTATTAATGGAATGTATCCCAATATAATAAGAGCTATTTATGACAAACCCACAGCCAATATCATACTGAATGGGCAAAAACTGGAAGCATTCCCTTTGAAAACTGGCACAAGACAAGAATGCTGTTTCTCACCACTCCTGTTCAACATAGTATTGGAAGTTCTGGCCAAGGCAATGAGGCAAGAGAAGGAAATAAATGTTATTCAAATAGGAAGAGAGGAAGTCAAATTGTCTCTGTTTGCAGATGACATGATTGTATATTTAGAAAACCCTATCATCTAAGCCCAAAATCTCCTTAAGTGGACAAGCAACTTCAGCGGTCTCAGGATACAAAATCAATGTGCAAAAATCACAAGCATTCCTATACATCAATAGTAGACAGAGCCAAATCATGAGTGAACTCCCATTCACAATTGCTACAAAGAGAATAAAATACCTAGGAATACAACTTACAAGGGACGTGAAGGATCTCTTCAAGGAGAACTACAAACCAATGCTTAAGGAAATAAGAGAAGACACAAACACTCTATGGTCAAGGATAGGAGGAATCGGTATTATAAAAATGGCCATACTGCCCAAAGTAATTTATAGATTCAATGCTATCCCCATCAAGTGACCATTGACTTTCTTCATAGAATTAGAAAAAGCTACTTTAAATTTAATATGGAACCAAAGAAGACCACTTATAGCCAAGATAATCCTAAGCAAAAAGAAAGAACAAAGCTGGAGGCATCACGCTACCTGACTTCAAACCATACTACAAGGCTACAGTAACAAAAACACCATGGTACTGGCAACAAAACAGATATATAGACCAGAACAGAACAGAGGCCTCAGAAATAATGCTACACATCTACAACCATCTGATCTTTGACAAACCTGACAAAAACAAGGAATGGGGAAAGGATTCCCTATTTAATAAGTGCTGTTGGGAAAATTGACTAGCCATATGCAGAAAACTGAAACTGGACCCCTTCCTTACACCTTATACAAAAATTAACTCAAGATTGATTAAAGGCTTAAATGTAAGACCTAAAATCATAAAATCCCTGGAATAAAACCTAGGCAATACCATTCAGGACGTACGCATGGGCAAAGTCTTCATGACTAAAACACCAAAAGCAATGGCAACAAAAGCCAAAATTGACAATAGAATCAAACTAAAGAGCTTCTGCAAAGAAAAAGAAACTGTCTTCAGAGTGAACAGGCAACCTACAGAATGGGAGAAAATGTTTGCAATCTATCCATCTGACAAAGGGCTAATATTGAGAATCTACAAGGAACTTAAATAAATTTACAAGAAAAAAACAACTCCATCGAAAAGTGGGTGAAGGATATAAACAGACACTTCTCAAAAGAAGACATTTATGTGGCCAAGAAACATGAAAAAAAGCTCATCATCACTGATCATTAGAGAAATGCAAATCAAAACCACAATTAGATACTATCTTATGCCAGTCAGATTGGCAACCATTAAAAAGTCAGGAAACAACAGATGCTGGACGTGATGTGGAGAAACAGGAACAGTTTTACACTGTTGGTGGGAATGTAAATTAGCTCAACTGTTTTAGAAGACTATGTGGCGATTCCTTAAGGATCTAGAACTAGAATTATCATTTGACCCAGCAATCCCATTACTGGGTATATACCAAAGGGATTATAAATCATTCTACTATAAAGACACATGCACATGTATGTTTATTGCAGCACTATTCACAATAGCAAAAGCTTGGAACCAACCCAAATGCCCATCAATGATAGACTGGATAAAGAAAATGTGGCACATATACACCGTGGAATACTATGCAGCCATAAAAAGGATGAGTTCATGTCCTTTGGAGGGATGTGGATGAAGCTGGAAACCATCATTCTCAACAAACTAGCAAAGGGACAGAAAACCAAAGACCACATATTCTCACTCATAAGTAGGAGTTAATGAGAATACAGGGACACAGGGAAGGGAACATCACACACCAGGGCCTGTCAGGGAATGGGTGCCTAGGGGAGGGATAGCATTAGGAGTAATACCTAAGGTAGATGACGGGTTGATGGGTGCAGCAAACCACCATGGCATGTGTATATTTATGTAACAAACCTGCACATTCTGCACATGTATCCCAGAACGTAAACTATAAAAAATAATCTTTTAAAACCTCCAGTAGATACACAAAAGATAAAGACAAAGGCATCAAAGCATATCAATATAAAAAATTATCAAGTCACAAAGGAAGACAGCAAAAGAGAAATAAAGGAAGAAAAGAACTGTAGAACAATCAGAAAACAAGGAAATAGCAATAGTAAATCCTTGCCTATCAATAATTAATTGAAAATGGTTTACATTCTCCAATCAAAAGACAGAATGAATTAAAAAACAAGATCCAATAATATACTTCCTACAAGATACTTCATGTAGCTTTAAGGACACACATAGGCTGAAAGTGAAGGCATGAAAAAAGATATTTTATGCAAATAGCAGCCAAAAGGGAGCAGAAGTGGCTTTAATTATATCATAGAAAATTGACTTTAAGAACTGTCACAAGAGAAAAAACAGGTCATTATATAACAATAAAATGGTCAATTCATCAAGCTGATGTAACAAGTGTAAATAAATATGTACTCAACATCAAAATATCTTAATGTACAAAGAAAATATTCACATAATTAAAGAGGGAAATTATCAGCAATACAATAATAATGGGAGAATTCAATACCCTATTTTCAACAATGAATGTGTCCTTTGTAGGGGCATGGATGCAGCTGGAAACCATCATTCTCAGAAACTATCGCAAGAACAGAAAACCGAACACCGCATGTTCTCACTCATAGATAGGAATTGAACAATGAGATCACTTAGACACGGGAAGCGGAACATCACACACCAGGGCCTATTATGGGGAGGGGGAAGGGGGGAGGGGGAAAGGGGGAGGGGGGAGAGGGGAGGTATGGCATTGGGAGTTATACCTGATGTAAATGACGAGTTGATGGGTGCTGACGAGTTGATGGGTGCAGCACACCAACATGGCACAAGTATACATATGTAACAAACCTGCACGTTGTGCACATGTACCCTAGAACTTAAAGTATTAAAAAAAAAAAAGCACACAAGAGAAAAAAATAATAATACAAAATGTCAGTGGAGAAACAGTGGACCTGAATAACAATATAGACCAAATAGACCTAAAGACACATACAGAATGTTTCTTCCAACAATAGCAGAATAGCCCTGTGATTTTTAGGATTTTAGGCCTTAAGAGATTTTGAGATTTTAGAATTTCAACATTTGAGATTATGGTGTTTGTGACTATGTCTTTTGGGATTACGGTCCAACTCATACTGCAAATGTTTTCTCCTGGTTCTTGGCTTACATTTGCAGTCTCTTATTTATGCTCTTAGAAAAAGAGCTGCTTTAATTTTTAAAACTCTAATGCATCAGTTTCTATTTTTTTCTTCTATAGTTAATGCTTTTTTTCTGATCTTCTCTAATAAATCATTGCCTATGGGTCTATGACCCATTTTGACAGTGTGTGGTAGGAGGTTGAGGTTACTATTTTTTCATATGGATACCTAATTGTTCTTTCACCACATGTTAAAAGCTGATTCTTTCCCTATCAATTAATTTTGATACCACTGTCAAGAATCAATCAACTCTGTATGTGCAGGACTTCTTCTATACCCACTATTATGTTCAGTTAATCTATACCAACTCTAATGCCACATTGTTTTATTACTATAAAATGCAAAACTATAAACACATATAAGACAAAACAATAGCTTTATAGTAATTCTTGAAATGAGGTAGTATAATTATCCAACTTTGTTCTTTGTCTTCAAAATTATCTTGGATACTATAGGTTCTTTGCCTTTTCATATGAATTCTAGTATCAACTTGTTTATTTATACAAACAAACCTGCTGGCTTTTTAATTGAAATCGTGTTGATCATTTTAGGGGCAAATTGACACTTTAATAATACGGTGGCTGAGTGCAGTGGCTTGCACCTGTAATCTCAGCACTTTGGGAAGCTGAGGTATGACCATCACTTGAGTTCAGGAGTTGGAGACCAGCCTGGGCAACATACCAAGACCTCTTCTTTACTAAAAATTAAAAAAATTAGCCAGGTATGATGACACATGCCTGTAGTCCTAGGTACTTGGTAGGCTGAGATGGGAGAATCGCTTGAGCTCAAAGATCGAGGCTGCAGTGAGCTATGATCACATCACTGCACTCCAACCTGGGCAACAGAGTAAGACCCTGTCTCAAAAAAAAATTTGAGTCTTCCAATTGTGTGCTGTTGTCCAATGTCTGTAAATATATTTTCATATATTTTTGGAACGTTCATGTGGTGTCAGTTTCCCTGTCATGACAGGACTGGAAAGCTGACAATTCTAATTTTAAACAGAATTCTGAACAGGCCATTGCCAGTAATTTTTCTCTAACTGCAAATAAAGTTTTCATAGTTTTTGTTTTAATACTTCCCCCCCATCCCTTTGACACAGAAAGGTAAAAAAAAAAAAAAAAAAAGACCAAAAAAACCTAATTAACATAGATTGCCAAAGTTCATCACTGTAGAGGCAGGCAAGGTAAAGGAGAGGGAATAAGGTTACCAGACCGAGGTTTGAGTTTTGGTTCTATGTTAAACTGGTATGGTCTTGGGTAAACTATTTAATGTCTTTTAACTTTCTTATTAGAAAAAATGGGGCTAATCCTCCTCTAATTTTTCCACAGGGCTATTTTAAGTCTCTTGTAAAATAGTGCATAGATATGAAAATATTCTGTAAACTCTAAGGCACTGAACACAACTAAAAATTACTTTTGTTATTCTTGAATAAAATAAAACTCTGTCCTCTCAGACAACTCTCATTTTCTCTCTACCTCCCCAGTTATCTGGATATTTGGCTCAGGATTCGTTCATGCCTCTTTTTTTTCTCTTATAGTTTGCAGTAAGAGAGGGAGGATGTTGTAGCACTTAGTTGAAAAGAAACATTCTCCAAAACATTTGCCCTGTAGGGAAAATTTTCTTCCTTTCTTTGGAATTATGCCTGAGAAATAATATACTTTGGGCTTTTAGCCAATCAAGAAAGCAACAGCAAGAAAACATGTTTACTTGCACTTAGAAAGGAAAAAGATGGCTTTGATTTTATAAGATTTCCTTATTTAAAAACTATTTGTGCATGTTTTTAAAAAGTTTAAAATTAAACTTTAATTATTGCTTATAAGAAACTTTAATTATTGCTTTTAGGAAAGTATCATGACTAAATTTGTCGATTACAGAAATTATTCTGGTTTTGGTATTATCATCTCCAGGACACTTGAACCCCATGACTTTTCAGAAATGCTTACTCATGCAATAAGCGGTAGCCTTGTCTCAGTGTATTGAATGAAACAGAACCTACAAATACTTCGCTTTCCCTAATTATTCCTTTATATTATGAAGTTTGGAAGCCAGACACACTTTTTTTCTAATCTTAGCTTCTTCTTTTATTAGTTATGGGCCCTCAGGATGTTATTCAACCACTCTAGGCATCAGTTTCCTCATCTATGGAATGGGCTGATATAAATAAATACCAACACACAAGGTTGATTTAGGATTTAGTAAATTAATAGTATAAAGCATTTAGAACAATGCCTTATATGTGGTAAGTTCTCCATAAATGGCAGGTTCAGAGTAGGCATTCAATAAGCATTATTAGAAAAATACTTCATGTTATTTTTAATGCTGTTCTTTTAGTGTACATGGTACAAGACTTATTTGGCAAGAATTATTCTAAGTTTTGAGGACCTGAACTGGGTGGGCAGGAATCTTGATATTTACAAATAAGTTTTGTTCCAGAATCAAGGGACTCCTAAAACTCACCCTAGACAAATTTGAACATGTCAGTTGTCTGGGAGAATAGAATAGTTAAGTTTATGTGATTTGCAACTTGGACCCTGGCTCCTAAGAGTTGAAAGTCCCTTCATAATCCTTTGGGTATATACCCAGTAATGGGATGGCTGGGTCATATGGTACATCTAGTTCTAGACCCTTGAGGAATTGCCATACTGTTTTCCATAATGGTTGAACTAGTTTACAATCCCACCAACAGTGTAAAAGTGTTCCTATTTCTCCACATCCTCTCCAGCACTTGTTGTTTCCTGACTTTTTAATGATCGCCATTCTAACTGGTGTGAGATGGTATCTCATTGTGGTTTTGATTTGCATTTCTCTGATGGCCAGTGATGATAAGTATTTTTTCATGTGTCTGTTGGCTGTATGAATGTCTTCTTTTGAGAAATGTCTGTTCATATCCTTTGCCCACTTTTTGATGGGGTTGTTTGTTTTTTTCTTGTAAATTTGTTTGAGTTCTTTGTAGGTTCTGGATATTAGCGCTTTGTCAGATGAGTAGATTGCAAAAATTTTCTCCCATTCTCTAGGTTGCCTGTTCACTCTGATGGTAGTTTCTTTTGCTGTGCAGAAGCTCTTTAGTTTAATGAGATCCCATTTGTCAATTTTGGCTTTTGCTGCCGTTGCTTTTGGTGTTTTAGACATGAAGTCTTTGCCCATGCCTATATCCTGAATGGTACTACCTAGGTTTTCCTCTAGGGTTTTTATGGTATTAGGTCTAACATTTAAGTCTCTAATCCATCTTGAATTAATTTTCGTATAAGGAGTAAGGAAAGGGTCCTGTTTCAGCTTTCTACTTATGGCTAGCCAATTTTCCCAGCACCATTTATCAAATAGGGAATCCTTTCCCCATTTCTTGTTTCTCTCAGGTTTGTCAAAGATCAGATGGCTGTAGATGTGTGGTATTATTTCTGAGGACTCTGTTCTGTTCCATTGGTCTATATCTCTGTTTTGGTACCAGTACCATGCTGTTTTGGTTACTGTAGCCTTGTAGTATAGTTTGAAGTCATAAATCATGCTGCTATAAAGACACATGCACACGTATGTTTATTGTGGCACTATTCACAATAGCAAAGACTTGGAATCAACCCAAATGTCCATCAGTGACACACTGGATTAAGAAAATGTGGCACATATACACCATGGAATACTATGCAGCCATAAAAAAGGATGAGTTTGTGTCCTTTGTAGGGACATGGATGCAGCTGGAAACCATCATTCTTAGCAAACTATCACAAGAACAGAAAACCAAACACCGCATGTTCTCACTCATAGATGGGAACTGAACAATGAGATCACTTGGACTCGGGAAGGGGAACATCACACACCGGGGCCTATCATGGAGAGGGGGGAGGGGGGAGGGGGGAGGGATTGCATTGGGAGTTATACCTGATGTAAATGACGAGTTGATGGGTGCTGACGAGTTGATGGGTGCAGTACAGCAACATGGCACAAGTATACATATGTAACAAACCTGCACGTTATGCACATGTACCCTAGAACTTAAAGTATAATAATAATAATAGTAATAAAAAGTTAAAAAAAAAAAAAAAAAAGAAAGTCCCTTCATTAGTTTTAAACATTCCATTGTCTTTGTAGGTGGGGAAACAGGAATGCCTCTGCATTTTTGGACATGTCTTTTGGACATGTCCCAGGCTAGTCTGGGAGTTGTGAAAGGAAAGGAATGGGATTCCTTCCCCCCAAAATGACATCCACAGTGTCCACAGTGATTCCCTGTCACCTTATACATACCTTAAACAAGTGTAACTCTCTCTGTTGCAATTGCTTATTTTACTAGGTCTGATTTCTCTGTTAGTCCAAATTCTTTGTGGAGAAAAGCATATTCACCACTGGTGGGAATGTAAATTAATTCAGCCATTGTAGAAAGCAGTTTGGTGATTTCTCAAAGAAGTTCAAATAGAATTACCATTTGACCCGGGATTCCCATTATTGGGTGTATACCCAAAGGAATGAAAATCATTATACCATAAAGACACATGCACGTGTATGTTCATGACAGCACTATTCACAATAGCAAAGACATGAAATCAACCTAAATGCCCATCAATGGTAGACTGGACAAAGAAAATGTGATACATATCTACCATGGAGTACTATGCAGCCATAAAAAAGAATAAGATTATGTTTCTTGCAGCAACACAGATGGAGCTGGAGGCCATTATTCTAAGCAAACTAATACAGGATCAGAAAACAAAATACCGTATGTTCTCATACGGTATGTTCAAATACAAACTTTGTTAATTTTGTATTTATTTATTCATTTATCCATTCATTTATTTAGAGATGGAGTCTCACTCTGTCACCAGGCTGGAGTGCAGTGGAGCGATCTCAGCTCACTGCAACCTCCGCCTTCCGGGTTAAAACAATTCTGCTACCTCAGCCTCCCAAGTAGCTGAGACTACAGGCCCAGCTTTCTACTTTCTTGACCTCGTGATCCACCCACCTTGGCCTCCCAAAGTTCTGGGATTATAGGCATGAGCCACCGCGCCCGGCCAATTTTGTATTTATTAATGAGCTCTTTTTGGTTTGTTTTCTTGCTACTAGCATGTAAGTTTTATGAGGTAAAGAACATGTTTATCTCTATTATATTCCCAGGGCCAAAGACCGTGCTATTTCTAGTAAGTATGTATTGAAATAATTATAAATCAGTTGAAGTTTTCAAATTTAGTTTGCATTTTTTTTCTGTCTTGCTAGGCAGGGAAACAAGCATTTGGAGGTAACATACACTAACATAGAAGTGTGTTAGTAGATGTGAGTGGCTAGATTTTGGCTAAACCAAAATTGAAAAGTCCTCTCAATACTACATGTTCAGATGTAAAGACACTGTATTGAGTGGACTTCTCAATTTTGGTTTAGCCATGAGGGCTTTATGTCTTTCAAGAAGGAATGCATCAGATCAAAAAGAAGTTATAAACAAACAAGTTAACCAAGTTTTCAGTGTGGAGAGCTGAAGCCCTGTTCTCCTGGTCCTAACAGGTCCTTATATGTATGGAAAAAATAGCCTAGTATCTCGATATAAGAGGGATATTTGAGATAATGCAATATAAACTCTTGTGACAAGTGCTTTCAAATGGACTGCAGAAGGGTAAGGAGATGTATTATGGTTAACCTTATTCTCAGATAATTTTTTGATCATGTGGACATTTTCTAGCCACTTTTGAATTATCTCAGCATTTCACAGACAGGAGCCAAGAGCTATTAGTATTTATTTGGAGTGAAAAACAACATGCTAAGAAATTAGAATAAGTATCTTTTCTCAGCAGACCCCAGACCATAAATGATCTGTATACAAACAAAGATCCATCAAAGTAAATCTCAAACTCAGTGTACGCACATCTCCTGTTGAGGATGGTGAGCTCCGGTGCCACATCATGGTGGCCTCTCCAAATTGGATGGGGCCACCTGCATGTTATATCCTTATTGGACACAGCAATGCTTTCTAGATTACATTTTAGTGTTTTAATTTATTTGTATGAGGAAGGGAGGGCAGCACAAATCATCTCATACCATCGAGAGAACTTCTCAGCACAAAGATAGTTTTGTATTTCTCCCTTCAGACAAAAACTTGGCAAATTATAACTTTGAAAGGCTTAGTTTTACCGAAGGGACAATTGCTATGGCTTGATGAGTTTAAATCAATATCCAAACGTCAGTGCTTTCATCCTCTTATGTCTAATAAAACAAAATAGGGTCCTTGGGGGTAAGTGAAGAAGAAATCAAAGTATTTTTAAGAGGCATCCGCCGGTGGAGTAGCCAAATGTCTCTCTGTTCTCAACTGCTATTGTTGTGGGCAACAAAAATAATCTGGGCCCAGTATTTACATAGCATAAGCTATGTACTAAAGTTTACTAGGACACATGTCCAGAGTCTTTCAGAAGGTGGAACAGGCAGTTTCAATTGGCTTCTATAGTGTAATCAGCTATCCAGGAAGAAATCGCAAGAAAGAGTGCTACCTAAATTAGTTTCTCTAGAAATGGAATTTATGTTGCCTATAAAACTGTTTTCTCATTAATAGGTAACTTCCTCCTTAGTAAATTTGGTTAAAAAGTGTATATAATAGGCTTTGGTTTTCCTAAATTTTATAATAATCATTAATGGGTTTCTTCCTAGTCAATGTCAATTACTAACACAGCTACTTTGCTGTATTGACTTATTAAAGGGAGATAATAATGGTATGGAACCTGGGGCTTGGAAGCAAAAGGCCTTGTTTTTCATTTCAGTTCTTGGACTAAATAGTAGTGAGATCTAGACCAACATATTTTGAGCCTCAATTTTTGCGTATGTAAAATGGGGCAAATAATAATTTTAGAGATGGAGTAAAAATTAACTGTGATAATGCATTAAAGTGTTTAGTACTATGCTGAGCATGTAGAAAGTGCTCAACAGACAGTAGTTAATAATTCCAGTGACAATGACAGTGGTTGCCTTAACTGAGTTAACTTTTTAAGTCAGATGTCTAATTGGATTGCACATATAAATATAATCTTAAAACCAAACACAGTAACAATAAACAACAGAAAGCACACATTTTTTCATTTTTCAGTCTTTTCTGCTTATGGTGCAAATATCCTAAATTATAATATCTCCTTGTTTTCTATTAACAGTGACCAAAAAAAAGCATATTGTTCCCAGCATTATTCTTTCAGTGTTATAGCAATACAGGCAAAATCAAGTGGAGAATAACATTATGATGCGTGTTGGGAAATGTGTATCTTTTGGTGTGGCTTATCCAGAGGGCCACTTTGTGCTAACGTAACTTCTGGGTCATTGTTCGACACTTAGCTTCAAAAGCTGTTGAGTGCTGATGGGTTTTGATATGTGGCAACTGCAGGCAGAAAATGTCAAGTGCAAGTAGTTTAAGGAGCACTCAGGAAAACTATTTCCTGACTAAAAATACAATGAGACATTGCATCTTAAATCCAATCTAGCGTGTAGCCAGACTAAATGGAACAGAAGAATAAAATGTATTCCATTCATAATGAACTGAGACTGCACATAAAAGGATCTTTAAAATATCCAAATGGTTAAAATGGATTATATTTCCCTTTGGGAAAGGAAGTAGTCAAAGGGATAGGTCTGATGAACTGAGCTTATTAAATTGGCTTTTGGTGGTGATGAAAATTGTATTGACAAAAGGCAGTGGTATATATTTCACACACATTTGCAGAGGTAATAAACATGAAGTACTGCTCTGGTAAAAAGTTGAGATGCTTTATATTGTGACACCTAGACTCTGGTGGCATGCTTATCATCCAGAGTTGTGCTCAGCTTCGAGAAACTAAGATGATTTTATCAGTAAGCACCTTTATTGGTGGGGTTACTTTTCTTCCCTCCTTCCCTCCCTCCCTCCCTCCCTCCCTCCCTCCCTCCCTCCCTCCTTTCCTTCCTTCCTTCCTTCCTTCCTTCCTTCCTTCCTTCCTTCCTTCCTTCCTTCCTTCCTTCCTTCCTTCCTTCCTTCCTTTCTTTTTCCTTTTCTTTCTTTCTTTCTTTCTTTCTTTCTTTCTTTCTTTCTTTCTTTCTTTCTTTCTTTCTTTCTTTCTTTCTTTCTTTCTTTCTTTCTTTCTTTCTCTCTCTCTCTCTTTCTTTCTTTCTTTCTCTCTTTTTTTTTTTTTGACGGAGTCTCACTCTATCACCCAGGCGGAAGTGCGAGAATGCAGTGGCGTGATCTCTGCTCACTGCAACCTCTGCCTCCCAGGTTCAAGGGATTCTCCTGCCTCAGCCTCCTGAATAGCTGGGACTACAGGTGCCCACCACCACACCTGGCTAATTTTTTTGTATATTTAGTAGAGATGGGGTTTCACTATGTTGGCCAGGCTGGTCTCAAACTCCTGACCTCAGGCAATCCACCTGCCTCGGTCTCCCAAAGTGCTGGGATTACATGCGTGAGCCACCATATCCGGCCTGGTGGGATTACTTTTTAACTTCACGCAACTATGCATTACTTGAGATAAGATTTGGGAATGGGAGGGGTAGACATCAATTTTTTCAGTTGACATTATCAGGGAAATTCCCATCCTTTTAGTGATATGGACGGGAGGCAGGGAGATATTGGGTGGAAGAGGGTGGTTCCCCAGCAAAGGCCCCACCCTCAAGCCTGGAAACCTGTGGCCCTAAATGGGAACAGGCATTTCTTTTTTTCACACCCAAATGTTGCCTTTTGATCCACAATGCCCTCCTATGCCATACCCATATACACCCCAAACCTCCATGAGCAGAAGAGCAGAGGAACAGAAGAGCAGTGCCGCAGGGAAGCAGAGAAGATAAGGAATGTCTGAATGTTGAGGAGTTTGGCTGGGGACAGTCAGAGAGGAGATCAGCCATGGGACCACCAAACTCCAGGGAAAGATCGTCTTCCTACTCAATCCCCTTTCTGGTTCCCTATCCATCCCCCTGAGAGCCACCTCCATCCAGCAATGAAATCCCCTGCAATCACCATCCTTCAATTTGTCTGTGTGACCTGATTTTTCCTGGATGCCAGACAGGAACCTGGGTACCAAGAGGGCACTGAGCTAGTTAACACTTAAGCTTTCTGTGGATGGCAGAGCTAAAAGAGCACTGTAACATATCCACTGAGACTTCGGGAGTCGCAGGCACCTACCCCTAGACGCTACCATGGGACTGGAGCCCAAAAGCACTTGTCCCGGTTCCTGCACCTGCCCATTTGCATGCTCCCCCTCCTGTAAGGGGTTTGAGTGCACTGCAGCCAAACAGACAAGCCACACCCCTGTTGCACATCTTGCAAGGGAGGCCAGGGAACTATCCTGTTTTATTAGTACTATACCAAAGAATATATGAGTACTGTGAGTGCATATGAAGGCATGTTATTAACCTTGCTCTGGGAAACCCTCCTTTCCTAGTCTAGATTGTGAGTTATTTTATGATTCTTTACATATCCCAATTGATGTAGACATAATACATTTCATATTTCTGCCTTCATTAGCAAAATAAAACTCAGGTCCTCAGAGTTTTAGTACAGGAAGGCAATTCAGTGTGTGGAAAAGGGTGACTGACGTGGACAACAGTGGCTTGGTCTCTGAGGTTTGAATGCCTTTGATTTATCTTCTTTAATATAGAAGGCACCATTATGTTGGCCTTTTGAGAACATAGCTATTTCTATAATGCTTTGTAGAAACATTGAAAAATAACCCTTCCCTTGCTTCCCAGTGGCCCAATTGAGACTTGACTGGAACTCTAAATAAAACTTACTATAAATTTGAGGATAATATAAGATAAATATACAGTGCCGCAGTCTCTTCATCTGTAAAGTGGAGTAACAATAATGCCTACCCTGAGAATCTCCAGTCTTCAGAATAGCATGTGACACCTGATGGAGTTTCAGAAAATGTTAGCTGCTATTATTGTTAACTTTTATTATTGTTACAGTGAGATCTATGGCTCTAGAATTTTGATGATCTCCATATTAGGATCTAAATAATAACACAGAAATCTCATCAAACAGTTCACAGTGAGGTTACCTAGAGATGAGCACTAGCAGGAAAGTAATACCATTCCTCAGCTGGAAAGACATAGGGAACAGGTGTTCCTGGAGCACAGAGACAAGGTCACCTGATAGAAGTGTGAACCTTGGAAGAGCTTTCTGGAGTGAGCTGGAGTCACAGAAGAGACTTAGCCATGCTGGAGAAGATATTCATGACGCAGAGAGGAGAGAAATACTCTGGATTCTCCTTTTTCTCCACCCCCCAGTCTTGTACCAGTTTCTCTGTTATTCAAATCCAGTAAGAAGCCTAATGAGCTGGCAGCCTGGTAAGCAAAGATTTCAAGGGTCAGTCCTCCCTCACCCTTTGTTACAGAGTATGTCAGAAAAAGGGTAACAGAAGGATCTGAGGGCCAACAGGCTCAGGAACAGCACAAGCTCATCTACAAGATAGGGCTTGCTCTCTGGGGCCACAGGCAGTTCTTATTCAACAGCTTTCTAGCTGCCCGACTTCCTGCATGTGCAAAGCCATTTTAAGTGCACTGCTCAGGAGCACCCTTTTCTGTATGATGGCAATGTCTTATCCAATTTTGTGTGTTCAACTTCTAGAGTAACCCCTGGTTCAGTGGTTCTTAATAAATGTTGCTGAACTGACATTCTCAAAGGACCATTGTAGGACCCAATGTGGTGATGTGCATGAAAGCACCTATTAAACTGGACAAACACAAGAAATTGCTCTGAGTCCACACTAGCCTTCCAACTGTCTGTAAAGAACTCTGACGTCGTGTCTCCTGCCACCTGACAATTAAAGCACTTGTCTTCCAACTAGAAACCATTTTCTTCTATCACTCCTGACCCAGGTGGATTACAGAAGTGTAGGAAATATCCTGGTGGAATCTGATTTCTTCTTGAATTAAATGATCTTTTAGAACTGTGATGATTTGTGAGAGCAAGACTAAATTCTTCAGAGTTAAACGGAATTGAGGTAAATGAGGGAGAAAGGATGAAATGAGACATCATTTGCATAAACACACATTAACAAAGAGGAGCAAACATTGTTGGTGGCTTTTGCAGAACTCTGTTTATATGAAATGGCTTTAGAAACTGAAAAAATGGAGTTTATTCAAACAAGCTGGGAAACATGGCATTTTCTTAGGTATACTTTTCTAGTAGAAATGCGCCCTGCTCTGTGGAGTAGCCCTAACTCTTAGATCTAGGCCTAAGTTCAGTAAATATGGAATTCACCGTTTCAAAAACTGCAGGCAGTGGTATCTTAACAGGAACTGTCTTAGTCCTTTTGTTTTCACCTTTTTTTCTATCACTGTGTAGTAACCTTCTTGAAGTAGTTCTGCATCAGGTTTCTTTTTTTTTAATACTTTAAGTTGTAGGGTACATGAGCATGATGTGCAGGTGTGTTACATATGTATACATGTGCCATGTTGGTGTGCTGTACCCTTTAACTCGTCATTTACATTAGGTGTATCTCCTAATGCTATCCATCGCCCCTCCCTCCACCCCACAACAGGCCCCGGTGTGTGATGTTCCCTTCCCGTGTCTAAGTGTTCTCATTGTTCAATTCCCACCTATGACTGAGAACATGCGGTGTTTGGTTTTCTGTTCTTGAGATAGTTTGCTGAGAATGATGGTTTCCAGCGGCATCCATGTCCCTACAAAGGACATGAACTCATCCTTTTTATAGCTGCTATCTCCTTGAAGAGGTCCTTCACATCCCTTTTAAGTTGTATTCCATGGTGTATATGTGCCACATTTTCTTAATTCAGTCTGTCAGTGATGGACGTTTGGGTTGGTTCCAAGTCTCTGCTATTGTGAATAGTACTGCAATAAACATACATGTGCATGTGTCTTAATAGCAGCATGATTTATAATCCCTTGGGTTTATACCCATTAATGGGATGGCTGGGTCAAATGGTATTTCTAGTTCTAGATCCTTGAGGAATCGCCACACTCTTTTCCAAAATGGTTGAACTAGTTTACAGTCCCATCAACAGTGAAAAAGTGTTCCTATTTCCCCACAGCCTCTCCAGCACCTGTTGTTTCCTGACTTTGTAATGATCGCCATTCTAACTGGTGTGAGATGGTATCTCATTGTGGTTTTGATTTGCATTTCTCTGATGGCCAGTGATGATGAGCATTTTATCATGTGTCTGTTGGCTGCATAACTGTCTTCTTTTGAGACGTGTCTGTTCATATCCTTCGCCCACTTTTGTTGGGGTTGCTTGTTTTTTTCTTGTAAATTTGTTTGAGTTCTTTGTAGGTTCTGGATATTAGACCTTTGTCAGATAAGCAGATTGCAAAATTTTCTCCCATTCTGTAGTTTGCCTATTCACTCTGATGGTAGTTTCTTTTGCTGTGCCGAAGCTCTTTGGTTTAATTAGATCCCATTTGTCAATTTTAGCTTTTGTTGTCATTGCTTTTGGTGTTTTAGACATGAAGTCCTTGCCCATGCCTATGTCCTGAATGGTATTGCCTAGGTTTTCCTCCAGGATTTTTATGGTTTTAGGTCTAACATTTAAGTCTCTAATCCATCTTGAATTAATTTTTGTATAAGGTGTAAGGAAGGGATCCAGTTTCAACTTTCTACATATGGCTAGCCAGTTTTCCCAGCACCATTTGTTAAATAGGGAATCCTTTCCCCATTCTTGCTTTTGTCAGGTTTGTCAAAGATCAGATGGTTGTAGATGTGTGGTATTATTTCTGAGGGCTCTGTTCTGTTCCATTGGTCTGTATCTCTGTTTTGGTACCAGTACTATGCTGTTTTGGTTACTGTAGCCTTTTAGTATAGTTTGAAGGCAGGTAGCATGTTGCCTCCAGCTTTGTTCTTTTGGCTTAGGATTGTCTTGGCAATGTGGGCTCTTTTTTGGTTCCATATGAACTTTAAAGTAGTTTTTTCCAATTCTGTAAAGAAAGTCACTGGTAGCTTAATGGGGATGGCATTGAATCTATAAATTACCTTGGACAGTATGCCCATTTTCACGATACTGATTCTTCCTATCCGTGAGCATGGAATGTTCTTCCGTTTGTTTGTGTCCTCTTTTATTTCGTGTTTGCTCTTGCTTCTCTAGTTCTTTTAATTGTGATGTTAGGGTGTCAATTTTAGATCTTTCCTGCTTTCTCTTGTGGGCATTTAGTGCTATAAATTTCCCTCTATACACTGCTTTAAATGTGTCCCAGAGATTCTGGTATGTTGTATCTTTGCTCCCATTGGCTTCAAAGATCATCTTTATTTCTGCCTTCATTTCGTTGTCTATCCAACAGTCATTCAGGAGCAGGTTGTTCAGTTTCCATGTAGTTGAGTGAGTTTCATAATCCTGAGTTCTAGTTTGATTGCACTGTGGTCTTAGAGACAGTTTGTTTTAATTTCTGTTCTTTTACATTTGCTAAGGAGTGCTTTACTTCCAACTATGTGGTCAATTTTGGAATAAGTGTGATGTGGTGCTGAGAAGAATGTATATTCTGTTGATTTGCGGTGGAGAGTTCTGTAGATTTCTACTAGGTCTGCTTGGCGCAGAGCTGAGTTCAATTCCTGGATATCCTTGTTAACTTTCTGTCTCATTGATCTGTCTAATGTTGACAGTGGGGTGTTAAAGGAGGAGGAGGAGGCAGTGTGTCCGTTCTCAGATCTCAAACTCCATGCTGGGAGAACCACTACTCTCTTCAAAGCTGTCAGACAGGGACATTTAAATCTGCAGAGGTTTTTGCTGCCTTTTATTTGGCTATGCCCTGTCCTGAGAGGTGGAGTCTGCTGAGGTAGGTAGGCCTCCTTGAGCTGTGGTGGGCTCCATGCAGTTCGAGCTTCCCAGCTGCTTTGTTTATCTACTCAAGTCTCAGCAATGGCAGGCACCCCTTCCCCAGCCTCGCTGCTGCCTTGCAGTTAGATCTCAGACTACTGTGCTAGCAATGAAGAAGGCCCTGTGGGTGTGGGACCCTCTGACCCAGGCATGGGATATAATATCCTACTGTGCCTGCCTTTTTCTAAGACCCTTGGAAAAGTACATTATTAGGGTGGAAGTAACCTGATTTTCCAGGTGTTGTGTGTCACGGTTTCCCTTGGCTAGGAAAGGGAATTCCCTTCCCCCTTGTGCTTCCCTGGTGAGTCGATGCCTCACCTTGCTTTGGCTCTCACTCAGTGGGCTGCACCCACTGTCCTGCACCCACTGTCCGACACACCCCAGTGAGATGAACCTGGTACCTCAGAAGAAATCATCTGTCTTCTGTGTCGCTCACACTGGGAGCTGTAGCCTGGAGCTGTTCCTATTTGGCCTTCTTGGAACCGCCCCAACTCTGCATCAGGTTTCTATTTCCTTGCACACTGAGTGTGAAGAAAAAGTAATTTTTAGCTGCATGGTGTATGACTGAGGGATTGTTTATGATGTGTTGGTAAATGTTTAACAGTTTAGTCCCCAGGTGCAATTCCAACATGAATGTGGGTTGATCTTTTCATTCATGTGAATGAGGATAGTGAAATTGAAACAAGAAATACATATGTCAGAATATCACTGGTTTATCAATGGCTTCTTTACTGAATACTAAAAGGCTATTTTCTCTTTTGTGCTCTGCATAGTTAACTGTTACAAAACATTTTTAAGTTTATCCTACATTACTAATGTTTCCTTCACTTCATTAAGTTTAAACAATAAAGACCCAAAAGACCAAGAAACCAACAGCAATATACAGACCCTTATTTGTAGAGTTTGCTGGCTCCTGTGGTGTAAATATTCTTACCATGGCCAATTTCAAGCTACATATCTGACATTGCTGAATGTGGAGATAGAAAGAGAAAGCAGCAGTCCACCATTTACCTCTCTTGTATCTATATGATGGAAATACATATAGATACAAGAGAGGTAAATAACCTCAAGAGTATAGATAATAGTAAATGTAGTAAAATAATTAAGAAATTATGAGTTTTGGGTATATTTTAACAACTTAATTCAAGTATGACAATATATAAAATTGTGTATATTTAAGATGTACAACTTAATGTTTTGATATACATTGTAAAATTATCACCACAATCAAGCTAATTAACATACATGTTACATCCACATAGTTGCCATTTTCATTGCTCTCTATTCCATATGTAGATTCAGCCTCACATTCCACCATATGGATGTGCCATACTTTACTATTTTTGATTAGTGTCTTCATTGTTTCCAAAATTTCTCTCTTGTCAGCTACATTAAAAAATGCCACTTGGTAGATATGTGTGAGGATGGGCTATTTCCAATAAAAAGATCCAACTGGCATGATTGCTACACACACACACGCACACACACACACACACACACCCTGAAAGAGCAAGCAAACTAGGACATCCAGGTAAACTAGTCATGAATAAGAAAAATCTGGAGAGAGCGAAACTAAAGTGTTCATAATTCTTCATTTTATATGAAAGGGAACTGGAAGTTATTCTTTCAGATTAGATATGTCCATATATAAGTATTAATTTAAGAATTATTGTAGAGGTAGGCCACAGTGGCTCATGCCTGTAATCCCAGCACTTTGGGAAGCTGAGGCAGGTGGATCATGAGGTCAAGAGGTCGAAAATATCCTGGCCAAAATGGTGAAACCCGTCTCTACTAAAAAATACAAAAATTAGCTGGGCGTGGTGGTATGTGCCTGTGGTCCCAGCTATTTGGGAGGTTGAGGCAGGAGAATCACATGAGCCCGGGAGGAGGAGGTTGCAGTGAGCTGAGATCATGCCATTGCACTCCAGCCTGGGTGACAGAGCCAGGCTCCATCTCAAAAAAAAAAAAAAAAAAAAAAAAAAAAAAAAAAAAAAAAAAGAATTGTAGAGTATATTAATTAGCTAACAATTTAATATGCAGCTACAACCTTCCAAATTTAGTTTCCTTTTAAGATCAAAAAGCAAAAGAAATCATAAGCCATACAATAAAAATTAGAATTAAACAATAACAATAGATAAATATAAAATTCAGACCCAAATAGTAAGGTGAGACATGATAAAAGACAACTGAAAAGCAGTATGAGTGAATTATATAAATTTATCCTATTGAAAGTCAGAATCTCAGATATGAATAAAAAGAAATGTCAAATGTTAATTATTTTAGGTACCGTAACAATTTTATATAGGAAACTTGACCTTAATTTATAGTGCCCAGGGATGAGCTGGCAACTTACTTTGAAATGATACAGAAAAATAATGAAAACTACTATGGCAAGGTCTTAATAATTATTGAATATACATGGTACATGTAAGGATATTGTATTCTTTATATTGTTCTGTATTTTAAAAAATTTAGTGATAAAAAATTTGGAAAAATATAAAAGTTCCTTCAAAACCCCATGTAAATCACTTACTTTTAAAAAAAATTTCTACACTATTATAAATTTTATAATTTATAGCATTTATAGTATTTCTAAAGTGAATAAATAACTGTAAGATTTCTAGTACAATTGAAACAGATTTTGCTCTTTCTGATATCCCCTCTTGTAAAATAGAAAAATAAAAATTAGTGGCTTATTTAAATGTATTAAGCTAAACAAGACAGATTTAACAATGCTGCTTATGTAACACACATAAACTGAAAGTGAGATTAAAAATGAAAGGCTAGACATGCACTTTAATTCTTAAAAAACACTGGGATTAGGAATCATACCTGAACTTCATTTCCAGCACCATTGCTTTGTAGAGCTGTGCCCATGGCTAAGTAACTATCTTGGCATCTCTGTTTCTTCATCCATGATGAAGGTCTCATGGTTCCTGCCTTCTTCAAATGTTTTCCTGACTATAAAGTGATATGACATAATTTAAAATGCTTTGGTAAACTGTACAATGTCTTATAGCATAACACAAGTACATATGGCCAGGGTATTAAAATTTCCAATTGGAAAATAGGCACTTTGAAATGGCCATCAGAACAAGAGTGTAGATATTGTTGGCTTTTGATGTTCATAGATTCTTCTCTCTGCTTAAAAATAGAGGCTTCCTGGGAGAATTTCTAGAATTCTTTCCATTTTATTTCCTTATGCTATTATGCTACACCCTGCTATTGAGACAAATTATTTGACTTTTCTCAGTTTTGTAAACCATAAAGCTAGTTAGGTAATGTAATGCTGCAACTCTTTGGGAAGTGAGGGATGGGAGAGAAAGAAGAGAAACATTCCTCAGAATACCCTGGCTGTTGCATAGCCTCCGAATTGTGCCACCTCCTATGAATGTGATATCTGTCCTCTCTCTTGCAGTTCCAGATGAGCACACCTTTCAGTCCATTTGCTGCCAACACCACCTACAGGGATCCCACAGTAGCCATTTTCATTGGGCTAAACAGCACAAAGAGGCTATTGTCGGAGAGCAGATGCAGGAGAAGATTTTGCCAAATGGCATATTCTAAGGTGAGCAGGTTTTCACAAACGAAGCGTTAATCACAATCTTCTGACACTACCAATTATGGAAGAAAACCAAGAATAAACCTGCAAATGAGAAGAGCCCTTTCTTCCCTTCTCAAATTAAGAAGGCAAACATATTGGAAATGCAAAAGGAAAACAGATTTGCTGAAAGATAGACATCTTAAGCAGAAAAAGCTTCACTTTTTTAAAAGTAATAAGAACAAACATTTTCTTCTTTTTTTTTTTACCTGGATGAATTGTTAGCAGAAATGCCTTTGAAGGTATAATTGCACTAATTTGTTACCTTATATATATTTATTTTATGGCATTATGTAGAACCTTGCTACCTAAAGTCCAGTTCTATGAACTAGTAACATCAGAATTACCTGAGAGCTTGTTAAAAATGCAGAATTGCTAAAGATTCACTTGGCTATTTGTTTTTTTGGGGGGTTCCATATGAATTTTAGAATTTTTTTTTTCTATTTCTGTAAAAATGTTATTTGAATTTTGATAGAGATTGCATTGAATTTATAGATTGCTTTAGCTAAAATGGACATTTTAATAATATTTATTCTTAAAAAATAAAATAGAACTATCATACGGTCCAGCAATTCCACTTCTGTATATATAGCTAGAGGAAATAGAATCAATATGTTGAAAAAATATCTGCACTCTCATGTTATTGCAACATTATTCATAATAACCAAAATATGGAATCAAACTAAATGTCCATCAATAGATGAATGGATAAAGAAAATGTGGTATATATACACAATGGAATACTATTCAGCCTTAAAAAAAGAAAAAAAAATCCAGTCATTTGTGGCACATAGATGAGCCTGAGGGGCATTATGTTAAGTGAAGTAAGCCAGGCATAGAAAGACATGTTGTATGATCTCACTTATATGTAGAATCTTAAAAAGTTGATCTCATAGAAGTAGAGAATAGACCGATGGTTACCAAGGGCTGAGAGTGAGAGTAAAGGAGATAGAGAGTGGGGAGATATTGGCTGAAGGGATCAAAGTTTCACTTCAATAGGAGAAATAAGCTCTGGAAATTGACTGTACAGCATGGTGACTACAGTTAATACTAATGTATTATACAGCTGAAATTGCTAAGAGTAGATTTTTTTTGTTTGTTTTTTGAGACAGGGTTTCACTCTGTCACCTAGGCTGGGGTGCAGTGGCGTGATCTTGGCTCCCTGCGGCCTCGACCTCCAGGGCTCAAGTGATCCCCCCTCAGCCTCTCTAGTAGCTAGAACTACAGGCACATGCCACCATGCCCAGTTATTATTATTATTATTTTTGTATTTTTAGTAGAGACAGAGTTTCATCATGTTGTCCAGGCTGGTCTCAAATTCCTGGGATCAAGGAACCCACCCACCTTCGCCTCCCAAAATGCTGGGATTACAGACATCAGTCAATACACCTGGTACTAAGAGTAGATTTTAAATGTTCTCATCATAAAAAATGATACGTATGTGAAGTGATGAGTATATTAACCAGCTTGATTAATCATTTCACAATGTATACATATATATCAAAATATGTTGCCCACCATGAATATATAATTTTTCATTTCAATTGAAAGTAATAGTAAAAGTGCAGAACCACAGGCCCCTTCTCATATCTGTTATCAGAATCTGCATTTTACTTAGAAGATTTGTATTAAAGTGTGAAATGCACTATTCTAGAATATCAGCTTCTAGAGGGCAGGCATGTCACATCTTTCTGTGTTCATCCATATCATGTAGCAACTGCTGGTCTAATGGGAATCACTCAACATGCTGCGCGTATGAGGAATGTTTGTTTACGATGCTATTTAACTTTAAGCATAGTACTTTTGCATGGAATTGGTGTTATTGCTTAGGGAATTTCATGTGGAAGAAAACACATTATGTGTTCACCAGAAAATAGTGCATAAAAAACTAAATTTCTCAGCTACCCTTGCAAAAATCAAGGCCATGCCCTGAGTCTAACCAGCCAACAGGGTCCGGATAGAATTCATGGTCACATGATTTCCAGTGCAATCCTTAGGACTGATTACACAATTCGTGAGACCTAGTGTAAGATAAAATGTGATGCTTCTTTGTCCAAAACTAATAACTTCAAGATGGTGACAGAAGAGCAACAAACCAAAAAAGGCTCTTCTCAGCAATAAATGAGTGGGTGGGGGCTGTGCTACAGTGTTCTGGTGTCATGCATATCAACTAGTGCCAGCCGCACTCTACCGCCTCTCTTCCCTGGCCCTGGCAACTCCTGAAACCATGTGTGAGATGGTAGCATGGAAAGGTGCTAGAGTCTTGGTCAGTCTGTGTCCCTGAGTGACCATGGGGAGCAGAGCCCCTGCTAACACTCTTTATATAGGGAATGAGAAATACTTTAGTTTCTGCAAACCACTGAGATTTCAGAGTTCATTTGTCACCTTTTTGCCATCTGGCCTGATTTTACTTATACATCAGAGTTGCTGCCAATCATACATGAATCAAATCGAGAGGAAGAGATTGAAACAGAACTGGGAGACTGAGGAAGCAAATATGAAGAGTTGGTATGGAGAACAGAACTGAAATATCCAGACTTGTAACAGAAAAATATTTAAGGGAAGATTGAAATTTTTATTTAGAGAGAGTTTGAAAAAAGAAAAGGAAGATGAAAGAAACTTCCACCTGATGTCTGTCTTTTTTCTTAGTTAATGTGAAATAACCAAAACACCTGATAATCATGGAAAGTGAGCTTAAGAGTTTATGAAGATGCATTTTGAAATAACTACTGTGGAAAACCTTCTAAGAGACCACCAGGAGATGAATAAGAGGATATGTGCAGAAAAGGTCAAGATAAATTAACCTTTGGGTGAAGTCGAATAACCCAACTGATGGAGCCAGAGAGGATGGAAGGAAGATGTGGTCCAATATCATGAAATAAAAAGGTAGTTTGAGTTAAATTTTAAAGAATATCTATCATTTTGTAATTAAGAACTGATTTTTCTATTAATGTAAATCATGACCATTTTGTCAGTTTCAAGTAGGTTTAAAAAGTCACGCATGGTGATTGTCACTTGGGAAAGGGCATCTGGCCACTTAGAAAGGTCTCCAAAGGTGGCATTTCATTTTCTTTGGTAAAATTACCACAATGCAAATAATGATTGTTATCCCTGAAAACTCAAAAGTCTGATATTGTAAGGAAAAATCGAAATGTCTAGCTGACTAAGATAGAGTAATCACATTCTCTCCCTCTATCCAAACTACATAGGAAGCTAATTTAAAACTGTATTGCTAATTGACTGTATTTCCCCCAAAGAAATGAAGATAATTGCGGACACTTATTAAGTGCTCACTGTGTGCCTAATACCCTTCTAAATGCTTACATGTATTTCTTGAAATCTCACAACAACCATGAAAGCAGGATTCTTGTTATCTTCATTTTCTCAGATAAGAATAGTTAGAGAGAGACTAACTTGTCTGAGGCTGCATAAGTAATAAATAGTCTATGATTTCAAATGTTTATGATTTCAAATGTTTGTCCTTTCTGTGACATTGGGGTTAAGAGAAGTAGTCTGATATACCATTAGAAAAAACAGACTACTCCGGTTGGTCCAGTCAGCTTAGCCTATCGCTTTAGGTAAGCTACAAGGGAAGCTGTTTTCTTATAAGGCTGCTTGGAGAGGCAGACTAGCTTCATGGTTAAGGTGTGGATGTTGGAGTCATAATTCTTGGGATCACACTTTTGCTCCACCAGTGTCATCTTCCATAATTTGTTCAAATTACTGAACCTTTTATTTGTTCCCTAAACTGTAAAACATGGAGCCTATAGAGTAGTTATAAAGATAAGTGAGATAGGAAGACTGAACACAGCACTTGGAATATTAAGAACTCAATCAATGTTAGCTACTGTTGTTAGTGGGAGTAGAAACAAATAAAAGGTAATTTTTGATTATTTTATTAGGTCCATCTTATAATATTTTCAGCAAATACTTTCTTTAAATATTCGGTATAACTGGCTCCCAAAGTTACAAGGAATCCTTTCTGTCAGCAGGGCAAAGTGCTATCTCTTTAGCTTAGCTGTTCTGCAATCCTGTATCAGTTTTCTTTCTCTCCCTATCTTTCACTACTATCCAACAGGAACACTTCAATCCAGCCCCTCAAACAAACCCCAGTGCCTTTGCTCACCTCATTTCTCTTTTTCATTCTTCAGATCCAGCCCAGATCTCACCGTTTTAACAACTCTCCTTGGAACACTGTGTTCTCCAGTAATGTCCTTCTCTTCTGAGCTTGAAGAACACCAATCTCTGCTAATATTTCTTGTGTTGATTACTTCCTGTACTATTTTCTCAATGTTTGCTTACAAATACATAGGCGAGATAAAGACCTCAGGCATCAAACAGCACTCTTTAAATTAGCTGATTAAGCTCTGTTATTTGACTTGACCACTTTGAAGAAAAGATATTTTAATGTGTCAAAATGTAAGAATAATTTTTAATGATCCGGTTTTACATACAAAAGAGACCTCAGACTCTTACTTCACCCCTGCTGTCCAATACATTCCTGAATTCTACTGTATCTTCTGAGTGGAGTCGGGGATGGAGTGGGGCCAAGGAATACAGTAAATGTCTGCTCTGCCCATTAATTTACAATAAAGAAAAAAATGTTGATGGCATCAAGCTCCCTGCAGTCAACATGGCTTTGCAAAAGCAGGTTTGTCAAAATAACAAGTGCCTTTCAGGAAGCATTCACATCCTATATGAATTCTTTGTTGCCATTCATTGTTTTTGTTCTTTCTAGAAAATATATTTCATTACCTACCATGTGTTAAGGCTCAACTAGAGTTCCTCAAACTATTAAATGCTTAATAAATATTTGCTGAAAGAAGAATGCATTGTATTAGGCAAAACAAACAAACAAACAAACAAAAAACCAAAAACATTCTAACCTCTAAATTAAAAATATCTGCACCTACATGCCCGTAGATAGATAGATAGACCTATATGGTGACAGAGTAATTAAATTCACATTAATTTCTTAGAATAGACTCTTGAATCAATGCACCTACAGTACTCTGCAGTATAGTCAGAAGAAATTCAACTAGGAATTATAATGTGTAAAAACCGAAAAGTAAGCATAGGCAATAAAAAATGTATTTTAAAATATCATGTTACAGAAAAGGAAGGCAAAGTGATTGTTACAGCAGAGAAGATTGATGATTCTTTCCTCAGCTTAAATCTTTGTCGATTAGTACATCTATTTTTCTCCTAGAGATATGTTTGTTAGCATTAAATCACGAACCCATCCATATGGACAGGATATATATGCATATATCCTGAGACTGCTGGGCATTTGGGTTCTATGCTTGTCTCGAAGAATAATGGCTAAGATAGGTAGGAGACCATCAGTCACCTTGAGGCATCTGGTGCCCTCTCAGTCTGATAATGGCTCATACATTCTCACTAGAGTAGTTAGTGGTGGCTTTTAAGAGAGTGTGTTACTGCTTCCTCCCTTCAAATGATTCGTTATTTCACTGTGCTGCTCTCTCACTTTAATTCGACTGACCACACACAGAGACTGCTAGAGCAATGAAGAGTTCAGGGAAACTGTATGTCAAACAAACAGGCCTGAGAATGTGGGACTTGGAGCACCTCTGCCAGGTGGCCTGGTAAATGACCGTACATAGATGTCCAGGTCAAGGTTCTTCCCTGTAGTTTTGGAAAGAAATGACAAAAGCAAATGAGCTCTGAGCAAATCTTTTTTATTTTTTCCTTCTCCAATGGTCTTGCTTTTATGACGCAGGTGCTTAGCCCTCGTGCTAAGGAAACATGGCTGCTGTTGGGTACAGCTCTCAGCTCAGCTCTCTCCTGCCACAGCCAAACTGGAGGGCTCCATGCTGAACTGAAATGACCTGAGTACTTGACCTCAAATGACTAAGTGCCACATGGAGCTAATGTACACTTTTGTTGGGTGTGAGTGGGGGATAGTTGAGTAGACATGTGGCACACAGAGGATTGGGAGGCAGCTATTATATTCTATTTCCCAGGGCCTTTGGATTAAGTAGAGGTGGGTTAGGATTGACATGTTGAGGGTGATGTGGTATTCTTAATTTTTCACTGAGTAACAAGGTCTTTACCAAGTATAATCAGACCCAGTTTATATATCTTCCTGGATTCACTTGGCTCTGTCCAATCATAGGTCTTAGCTGCTTGTGCCATGGAGAGATTCTGGCCACTTG
Organism: Macaca thibetana thibetana; assembly: GCF_024542745.1. NCBI lineage: Eukaryota > Metazoa > Chordata > Mammalia > Primates > Cercopithecidae > Macaca > Macaca thibetana. The sequence continues at coordinate 36,374,102 of NC_065583.1, forward strand.
CTGTGTGAGCCTCCCTCAGGTTGAGGACTGGGCTTCGGTGGTACCTGCTGCACAGGGAGCTCTGGAAGCTCCAGCATCCATGACTGCCCCAACTATACCTATTAAACTATGACTCTTCACATTGCTTCCTCCTGAAATGAAACGGCATGCCTTAGGTCATGAGGTCTGACTTCCTCTGCAGCTTCCTGGAAGGACTTGGCAATAGAAGCAAGGAATAGAAGAAAATTAATGCCCTGTGTGACAATTTTTGACCAGGTCCATTGTGAAAAATTACAGAGTCTGGCAAGACTATAAAGATCATGTATAGAAATATTAACAAGTTATGCCAAATTAACCAACTACAAATTAAAAATAGTTGTATCTCCTATTTTGACAAGTATGCATTCAAAATAAGACGTAAAGAGATGAATCAAGCTACATTATTTATATGAATAAACATTGGCAAAATACTAAAGATGACTACATTTAGTAACTTAGGAAGCATGTGTAGATATTCTGTTGATGGACTAGTGATGTTTCGATAAGTATTAAAAATAAACATATATACACAATTCACAAATTATTATAATCGTTATTTTTGCCTACTTCTGGAAAATCACTAGTTATATTATTATAATCAAAATTTTCATATAATTTAGGCTGAACTGATAATAATACTGTAAAAGATTGGAATATGAAATATGATTTACTCAACTGTATGAGAATCCAGTGTATTTTCATCCAAGAAGTAATTTAAAATAAATGTAACAAAATGAAAAGTAAAATTATTTTTACTGATATTTTCAAAAATGTTTTTATTTTAAATTACTAATATAAAATTAGTTTTATATTTTTCTATTAAACTGAAAAAGCAAATATGAATTAATGCCATTGTAATTAAGGGGATTCTTAAATCAAATTGACTTAAGTAAAATTTAAAATATTTATTTCATTTTTAAAAAATATAATCAACTCATTAAACATTGTTATTAAAAAAACTATTCTGAAGGCAAGTGTTCAAACTTCATCTAGTTACCAATGTAAACAATTGACATTACACTTCACGTAAGTTATATTCAGACTGACATAATATTCATACAAACCTAAGAGTAATATATTTATTGCTTAATACTGTAAAATGTCCTTCAAACTCCATAAGTCATTATTGTAAGTACTGTATTAACTAGTGTTCCATTATTGGAATGCTAAGCATGTGGGCACTTCCAGTACGTAGAATAGGTACCCAAAGGAAATGGACACTCAGTACTTCATGAAATAATAGTTTGTCATGCAAGAGTCTGCTGTACTTCTGCTATCTGAAAAGAAGGCTTTAACAAGTTCGCTATTTGTCTTTTCTCTGACCTAAGTGTTCCCACTGGTGGAATCATGTCATACCCTACAGCATATTCATCTTTGCATTAGCAGTGGCCCTCCATGGGCATCTGCAAAAAAATCATACACAGGGTAAGAGATGTGGGGAAGCATTTCCCTGGGGCCTGTGTAGTATTTGTCATGAGACTAACTGTTTGGAGTTAAGGGTTGCTTTGTGCCAGGGTGTGCTAGATCCTGAGTGACAGAGGTGTCCCTGTATTTTGTAATAAATGTGTGTGTGTGTGTGCGTGTGTGTGTGTGTGTGTGTGTGTGTGTATAAGTTCCGCAGGGCCTTTAAAAAAACTAGACCCAGGTCAGGGGTCTCTCTAGTCCTGACCAATGAAAGGCTGGACAGGAATGAGGCCACAGACAAATTCCTTTCCTCCTTCTCACTGATAGACTATGCTGGTGAGTAGCTGTTACCCATGGCCTGCCCTCAAGTGACCAGTTGTGTGTTCATTATGGCACATCATAATGTGCCTTGCATCCTCCAGTCTCAAGACAGTCTCTTTTTCCTTCTATGGAAAATTGACCTGCAATTTTCTCCTTAGGGTAGGAAGGGCAGTCATGTGGAAATACAGAGTTGGGTCTTTCAAGCAATCTTTCTCTCTATAGCAGAATCTTAATTTCTACTTGCCAAGGTACCTGCTACTACTGATTTCTGAATCCCTGGTGGGTTCTGCATTGAAAATTGGTTTGATTTTCTATTTGTTTTTCACTTCTAGCTTACAATTTTACATGGTCATATCTACTAACTCAGTGACTACTCATCCTTTTGCTTTCCAACTTTCAAAAATTTGCTCCTATCCTGTCCTATCCTATTCTCTCTATCCTTTGTGCCTATGTTTATGCTTTAAAATTCCCATGACTTGAATTTTCAGTGAAGTTTCAGGAGATAGTGGAAATAGTTTTATGCATTCAATCTGCCATCATTCATGGACAGTATGGTTTTTAATAGATATAAATTTTTAAAAAAATCTACATATCCACAATAGGAGATGGATTAATTATTAGTACTTTCTTACTCACGTATTCATTCAACAAATATTTTCCAAATCTCTACTATGTTCCTACTCTATCAGGTGCTATGCTATATATATATGTGTGTGTGTGTGTGTGTATGTGTGTGTGTGTTTATAACTTAAATGCATTGAAACTTTGTTTACAAAATTTTGATGTCTTTTCTATACTATGTAGGGATAATTGTGTCCAACAGAATATGAATCTTTAAGTGGGAGGGTGGGCCAATGAACAGAATATAGTCTTGGTGTCTGAAGTCTAAGGCCTAAATCTCAGCACTGATATAATTTTAATATTGTTGAAACAAATGGGGCAGCAATATATATTTGATAGGCTATATTCCTTGCAGTCAGAAGTACTTGGGTTGTAATCTAGGCTCTCACACTTAATAGTTGTATGACATTGAGCAAATTAATCACCTTGAATTATTTCAGTTTCATTATCTCTGTAATAGGAATGATTAACCTCACCTCAAAATTTTGTCATAAAGATAAACAGAAATGAAGTGTTTAACTTGCCTAGCATAGTCATGATACAAACAATATGTATGCATGGAGAAAAAAACTATTAAAATATTAAAAATGCATGTCTCTCAAGAGTGAGATTATAAATAAATTTTGTTTTTAGCTGCATGATTTTGGAACCTCAATTTCCTTTACCATACAAATGAATAACAACAATAGTAATAATCAAAATAATGCTTTCATAGAATTGCTGTGAACATTTGATTTATAAGATTTTGAAAATAAAGCATTAGGACATTGCTTGTATATACTAAGTGTTTAATATAGATATTACCTATTATGGTTTATTTTTATTTATTTTGTTGTATTTTGCCAATTTTCTATAAGTGGCCTGTTTTGTTTTCTTAATCATAAAAAATAAATAATCCACTTTATTGTTTTTAAAAGAAAGTGCCCCTTCGCCTGCATATTTCCAAGTGGGAGATTGATTAAGAAGGTGAAAATAAAGCAGGATATCATTTTTACCAATTCTATCACACTCTGATAATAGTCGCTGAGTGTAATTACAAAGCTTCAACAGAGGCATCATAAGTGCTAGGGAATGAATAAAAGGACATACAACAAAGATGGTCATTTCCAACAGACTCACTTGTCCCTGAATACATCCTTGGGGTTTTAGAGGACAAGCACCATCATGAAATGGAAGATTTATAATTGCAACATTAAAGTAGTCCTTTCAACTTGGTGCTGTTATACTTTTCGTAATCAGTGGAAATTCAATTAATCCAGTTAATTAAATGTTGGTGAACCCAGAGTGAATCCTATTAATTAATGTTTCTGTATAAAGACATACCAGACCACACAGTGCTTTCCATCAAAGCTCACAGATGGCTGCCCGTTCATAGCTGTCACATTTCCATGTTGCTGTTGCTAGAGAGAGACACAGAGAATAAGACACAGCAAACCTGTGATTCCCAGCCTGGAGCCTACAGATGTGATCCCAGGGGACCATAAGTTCTCTATAAGAGTTTAAAAATGATTAGTTTCTATCTAGTTGGTAATCTAAAAGCAATATAAGCTCCTAAATCTTCTGGGTGACAGTCTGAAGTAGAACATTGTCACACAGGTTTAGTGTCCATATAACTGGAGGTCTTACAATCATATTCAGGTAATATAATGAACTTAAGGTAGCAGTATTGACTTCACTGTTTTTACTGTCAGTGGTGAGAAGGTAAGTATCAGAAACAACCTTCCAGCACTACCTCTAAACCAAAGCGTATCTAACATTTTATCACTCTTACTTTTTTGGGGTACTTTACAAATGTTACTGAATTCTGACATTATAAGTAGTTATGATACTGTCGTTGTCAGGTTCTGAAGTTCAGAGAAGTAGAGTAACTCTTCCAGTTCACACAGCTAGTCAGTGGTAGAGCTGATATTTGAAGTTTGATTTGAATCTACAACTTCAAGGGTGAGCTATCTCTAATATTACCTGTGATTATCGAGCTTAAAAGATCAGGTAGAGGAGATATGTGTTGTGCTCTCTAAATCCCACGACAGTAATACTGTTGAAGCCTGTTTCCATCAATAGCTTTACAAACAAGCTACTGATCAGCTTGAACAAATAACTACTTGATTAGCTGACCTTATTATTAGAACCTTTACCACTATTACTACTAGGTAAAAAAATGCAATTTTGCCTTAAATGAAATGAAGCACATATTTACAAGTTAATTATATGGAAGACTTGTATGCACTTACATACTATTTTAAAAAGAGGAAATTGAGACCAAATATATTAATACTTTTTTTCCATCTTCTGTGCTTTTTATTTTTATTTATTTCTTTTTTTTAAGGCTTTTAATGTCTGTTTTTAAATATACTTTATGTTCTAGGGTACATGTGCACAACATGCAGTTTTGTTATATATGTATACATGTGCCATGTTGGTGTGCTGCACCCTTTAACTCATCATTTACATTAGTTATATCTCCTAATGCTATCCCTCCTCCCTCCCCCAACCCCACAACAGGCCCCAGTGTGTGATGTTCCCCACCCTGTGTCCAAGTGTTCTCATTGTTCAATTCCCACCTATGAGTGAGAACATGCAGTATTTGGTTCTCTATTCTTGTGATAGTTTGCTGAGAATGATGGTTTCCAGCTGCATCCATGTCCCTACAAAGGACATGAACTCATCCTTTTTTATGGCTTCATAGTATTCCATGGTGTATATGTGCCACATTTTCTTAATCCAGTCTGTCATTGATGGACATTTGAGTGGGTTCCAAGTCTTTGCTATTGTGAATAGTGCCGCAATAAACATACATGTGCGTGTGTCTTTATAGCATCATGATTTATAATCCTTTGGGTATAACCCCAGTAATGGGATAGTTGGGTCAAATGATATTTCTAGTTCAGGATCCTTGAGGAATCGCCACACTGTCTTCCACAATGGTTGACCTAGTTTACAATCCCACCAACAGTGTAAAGGAGTTCCTATTTCTCCACATCCTCTCCAGCACCTGTTGTTTCCTGACTTTTTAATGATCACCATTGTAACCGGTGTGAGATGGTATCTCATTGTGGTTTTGATTTGCATTTGTCTGATGACCAGTGATGATGAGCATTTTTTCATGTGTCCGTTGGCTGCATAACTGTCTTCTTTTGAGAAGTGTATGTTCATATCCTTCGCCCACTTTTGTTGGGGTTGTTTGATTTTTTCTTGTAAATTTGTTTGAGTTCTTTGTAGGTTCTGGATATTAGCGCTTTGTCAGATGAGTAGACTGTGAAAATTTTCTCCCTTTCTGTAGGTTGCCTGTTCACTCTGATGATAGTTTCTTTTGCTGTGCAGAAGCTCTTTAGTTTACTTAGATCCCATTTATCAATTTTGGCTTTTGTTGCCATTGCTTTTGGTGTTTTAGACATGAAGTCCTTACCCATGCCTATGTCCTGAATGGTATTGCCTAGGTTTTCTTCTGGGGTTTTTATGGTTTTAGGTCTAACATTTAAGTCTCTAATCCATCTTGAATTAATTTTTGTATAAGGTGTAAGGAAGGGATCCAGTTTCAGCTTTCTGCATATGTCTAGCCAGTTTTCCCAGCACCATTTATTAAATAGGGAATCCTTTCCTCATTTCTTGTTTTTGTCAGGTTTGTCAAAGATCAGATGGTTGTAGATGTGTGGTATTATTTCCGAGGGCTCTGTTCTGTTCCACTGGTCTATATTTCTGTTTTGGTACCAGTACCATGCTGTTTTGGTTACTGTAGCCTTTTAGTATAGTTTGAAGTCAGGTAGTGTGATGCCTCCAGCTTTCTTCTTTTGGCTTAGGACTGTCTTGGTAATGCAGGCTCTTTTTTGGTTCCATATGAACTGTAAGGTAGTTTTTTCCAATTCTGTAAAGAAAGTCATTGGTAGCTTAATGGGGATGGCTTTGAATCTATAAATTACCTTGAGCAGTATGGCTATTTTCACAATATTGATTCTTCCTATCCATAAGCATGGAATGTTCTTCCATTTGTTTGTGTCCTCTTTTATTTCATTGAGCAGTGGTTTGTAGTTCTCCTTGAAGAGGTCCTTCACATGCCTTGCAAGTTGGATTCCTAGGTATTTTATTCTCTTTGAAGCAATTGTGAATGGGAGTTCACTCATGATTTGGCTCTCTGTTTGTCTGTTATAGGTGTATAAGAATGCTTGTGATTTTTGCACACTGATTTTGTATCCTGAGACTTTGCTGAAGTTGCTTATCAGCTTAAGGAGATTTTGGGGTGAGACAATGGGGTTTTCTAAATAGACAATCATGTTATCTGCAAACAGGGGCAATTTGACTTACTCTTTTCCTGATTGAATACCCTTTATTTCTTTCTCCTGCCTGATTGCCCTGGCCAGAACTTCCAACACTATGTTGAGTAGGAGTGGTGAGAGAGGGCATCCCTGTCTTGTGCCAGTTTTCAAGGGAATGCTTTCAGTTTTTGCCCATTCAGTATGATATTGGCTGTGGGTTTGTCGTAAATAGCTCTTATTATTTTGAGATACGTTCCATCAATACCGAATTTATTGAGAGTTTTTATCAGGAAGGGCTGTTGAATTTTGTCAGAGGCCTTTTCTGCGTCTATTGAATTAATCATGTAGTTTTTGTCTTTGGTTCTGTTTATATGCTGGATTACATTTATTGATTTGCATGTGTTGAACCAGCCTTGCATCCCAGGGATGAAGCCCACTTGATCATGGTGGATAAGCTTTTTGATGTGCTGCTGGATTCGGTTTGCCAGTATTTTATTGAGGATTTTTGCATTGATGTTCATCAGGGATATTGGTCTAAAATTCTCTTTTTTTGTTGTGTCTCTGCCAGGCTTTGGTATCAGGATGATGTTGGCCTCCTAAAATGAGTTAGGGCAGATTCCCTCTTTTTCTATTGATTGGAATAGTTTCGGAAGGAAAAGTACCAGCTCCTCCTTGTACCTCTGGTAGAATTCGGCTGTGAATCCATCTGGTCCTGGACTTTTTTTGGTTGGTAGGCTATTAATTATTGCCTCAATGTCAGAGCCTGTTATTGGTCTATTCAGGGATTCAACTTCTTCCTGGTTTACTCTTGTGAGAGTGTATGTGTCCAGGAATTTATCCATTTCTTCCAGGTTTTCTAGTTTATTTGCATAAAGGGGTTTATAGTATTCTTGGATGGTAGTTTGTGTTTCTGTGGGGTCAGTAGTAATATCCCCTTTATCATTTTTTAATTATTTCTATTTGATTCTTCTCTCTTTTCTTCTTTATTAGTCTTGCTAGCGGTCTATCAATTTTGTTGATGTTTTCGAAAAAACAGCTCCTGGATTCATTGATTTTTTGAAGGGTTTTTTTGTGTCTCTATCTCTTTCAGTTCTATTCTGATCTTAGTTATTTCTTGCCTTCTGCTAGCTTTTGAATGTGTTTGCTCTTGCTTCTCTAGTTCTTTTAATTATGATGTTAGGGTGTCAATTCTAGATCTTTCCTGCTTTTTCTTGTGGGCATTTAGTGCTATAAATTTCCCTCTATACAATGCTTTAAATGTGTCCCAGAGATTCTGGTATGTTGTATCTTTGTTCCCATTGGCTTCAAAGAACATCTTTATTTCTGCCTTCATTTCGTTATGTACCCAACAGTCATTCAGGAGCTGGTGTTCAGTTTCCATGTTGTTGAGCAGTTTGGAGTGAGTTTCTTAATCCTGAGTTCTAGTTTGATTGCACTGTGGTCTGAGAGACAGTTTGTTATAATTTCTGTTCTTTTACGTTTGCTGAGGAGTGCTTTACTTCCAACTATGTGGTCAATTTTGGAATAAGTGCGATGTGGTGCTGAGAAGAATGTATATCCTGATGACTTGGGGTGGAGCGTTCTGTAGATGTCTACTAGGTCTGCTTGGTGCAGAGCTGAGTTCAATTCCTGGATATCCTTGTTAACTTTCTGCCTCGTTGATCTGTCTAATGTTGACAGTGGTGTGTTAAAGTCTCCCATTATTATTGTGTGAGTGTCTAAGTCTCTTTGTAAGTCTCTAAGGACTTGCTTTATGAATCTGGGTGCTCCTGTATTGGGTGCATATATATTTAGGATAGTTAGCTCTTCTTGTTGAATTGATCCCTTTACTATTTTGTAATGGCCTTCTTTGACTCTTTTGATCTTTGTTGGTTTAAAGTCTGTTTTATCAGAGACTAGGATTGCAACCCCTGCCTTTTTTTGTTTTCCATTTGCTTGGTAGATCTTCCTCCATCCCATTATTTTGAGCCTATGTGTGTCTCTGCATGTGAGATGGGTCTCCTGAATACAGCAAACTGATGTGTCTTGACTCTATCCAATTTGCCAGTCTGTGTCTTTTAATTGGAGCATTTAGCCCATTTGCATTTAAGGTTAATATTGTTTTGTGTTCATTTGATCCTGTCATTATTATGTTAGCTGGTTATTTTGCTCATTGATTGAGGCAATTTCTTCCTAGCATTGATGATCTTTACATTTTGGCATGTTTTTGCAGTGGCTGGTACCTTTTGTTCCTTTCCATGTTTAGTGCTTCCTTCAGGAGCTCTTGTAGGGCAGGACTGGTGGTGACAAAATCTCTCAGCATTTGCTTGTGTGTAAAGGATTTTATTTCTCCTTCACTTATGAAGCTTAGTTTGACTGGATATGAAATTTTGGGTTGAAAATTCTTTTCTTTAAGAATGTTGAATATTGGCCCCCACTCTCTTCTGGCTTGTAGTGTTTCTGCCGAGAGAGCTGCTGTTAGTCTGATGGGCTTCCCTTTGTGAGTAACCTGACCTTTCTCTCTGGCTGCCATTAACATTTTTTCCCTCATTTCAACTTTGGTGAATCTGATAATTATGTGTCTTGGAGTTGCTCTTCTCCAGGAGTATCTTTGTGGCATTCTCTGTATTTCCTGAATTTGAATGTTGGCCTGCCTTGCTAGGTTGGGTAATTTCTCCTGGATAATATCCTGTAGAGTGTTTTCCATCTTGGTTCCATTCTCCCCGTCACTTTCAGGTACACTAATAAGACGTAGATTTGGTCTTTTCACATAGTCCAATATTTCTTGGAGGCTTTGTTCTTTTCTTTTTACTCTTTTTTCTCTAAACTTCTCGCTTCATTTCATAATTTGATCTTCAGTCACTGATACCCTTTCTTCCAGTTGATCGAGTTGGTTACTGAAGCTTGTGCATTTGTCACATAATTCTCGTGTCATGGTTTTCAGCTCTATCAGGTCATTTGGGACTTCTCTCCATTGCTTATTCTAGTTAGCCATTCGTCAAATCTTTTTTCAAGGTTTTAGCTTCTTTGCGATGGGATCAAACTTCCTCTTTAGCTTGGAGAAGTTTGATCGTCTGAAACCTTCTTCTCTCAACTCATCAATGTCATTCTCCATCCAGCTTTGTTCTGTTGCTGGCGAGGAGCTGCATTTTTTTGGAGGAGGAGAGGCACTCCGATTTTTAGAATCTTCAAATTTTCTGCACTGCTTTTTACCCATCTTGGTGGTTTTTTTCTACCTGTGGTCTTTGATCATGGTGACATACAGATGGCATTTTGGTGTGGATGTCATTTCTGTTTGTTAGTTTTCCTTCTAACAGCCAGGACCCTCAGCTGCAGGTCTGTTGGAGTTTGCTGGAGGTCCACTCCAGACCCTGTTTGCCTGGGTATCAGCAGTGGGGGCTGCAGAATAGTGAGTATTGCTGAACAGCCAATGTTGCTGCCTGATCATTCCTCTGGAAGCTTCATCTCAGAGGGGTACCCGGCCATGTGAGGTGTGAGGTGTCAGTCTGCCCCTAGTGGGGGATGTCTCCCAGTTAGGCTACTTGGGGGGCAGGGACCACTTCAGGAGGCAGTCTGTCCGTTCTCAGATCTCAAACTCTGTGCTGGGAGAACCACTACTCTCTTCAAAACTGTCAGACAGGGACATTAAAATCTGCAGAGGTTTCTGCTGCCTTTTGTTTGGCTATGCCCTGTCCTGAGAGGTGGAGTCTACAGAGGCAGGCAGGCCTCCTTGAACTGGGGTGGGCTCACTGCTGCCTTACAGTTAGATCTCAGACTGCTGTGCTAGCATTGAGGTGGGCTCCATGGGCGTGTGACCCTCCGAGCCAGGTGCAGGATATAATCTTCTGGTGTGCTGTTTGCTAAGACCCTTGGTAAAGCACTGTATTAGAGTCAGAGTGAGAGGATTTTCCAGGTATTGTGTGTCAGGGTTTCCCTTGGCTAGGAAAGGGAATTCCTTTCCCCCTTGTGCTTCCCGGGTAAGGCGATGTCTCACCCTGCTTCGGCTCTCACTCAGTGGGCTGCACCCACTGTCCTGCACCCACTGTCTGACACTCCCCAGCGAGATGAACCCAGTACCTCACTAGAAATGCAGAAATCGCCCATCTTCTGTGTCACTCACGCTGGGAGCTTGAGGCTGGAGCTCTTCCTATTCAGCCATCTTGGAACCACCCCCCCCAAATATATTAATATGAATTACATTTAATTTTTTAAATATATTAATATAGTTAATAGTAAATGTGCATGAACATAACTCACCTACTAAAATAAAAAAATCGTATTGCTAACAATACAAAATTCAACCCTATCTTCATATTGAAAGGCACAGTTAAAAAGAGATTCAGAAAGGTAAAAAATAAAAATATATACCAGACAAATACGAATGCAAGAAAAGCAAGTGTAAAACTCTTGATATCAAGAAAGATAAAATTTGGCCAGGCGTGATGACTCATGACTGTAATCCCAGCACTTTGGGAGACTGAGGCAGGCAGATAACTTGAGGTCAGGAGTTTGAAAGCATCCTGGGCAACACGGAGAAACCCCCTCTCTACTAAAAATATAAAAATTAGCTGGGTGTGGTGGTGCCTGGCTGAGGCACGAGAATCGCTTGAACCCAGGAGGCAGAAGTTGATGTGAGCCAAGACTGCGCCTCTGCACTTCAGTGTGGGGGACAAAGTGAGACTCTCTCAGAAAAAAAAAAAAAAAAAAAAGATAAAATTTGAATAAAAATTAAATATCTACATAAATGAGAAAATATATGGAATATTGGAAGAGTCAATATTTTAAAGATATCAATTTTCTCCACATTTGTCTAATGAATCAATGCAATAGTAATAAACATCTCGGCCATCCTTTTTTTGTGTGTAGTAACTGACAATCTGAGTCTAAAATTATTTGAAAATGCAAATTACCAGGGTTAGCGAAAAAGAAAAAAAAACTGAACAAAGTTCGGTGACGTAGGTTACCTGCTTTCAAGAATTAATAAAAAACTACAATAACCAAGACTATATGGTTTTGATGTAAGGATATTCAACTTAATAGGCTAGAATTGAGAGACTAGAAATAAGTTTTATAATGTACAGTGGATTAATTTGGACAAAGATGCCAATGAAATTTAATGAGGAAAGGAAAAGTACTTTCAACAAATGTGATCAAACGATCTTAACTCCTACTTCACACCATATACAAAAACTAATTTGAGATGGGTCATAGATATAAACATAAGAGCTAAGAGTACAAAGCTTCTAGAATGAAATCCAGGAGAGTCACTTTGTAAACTTGAGGTAGGCAAAGATCTTTTAGAAAGGAGCCGAAAGCACAGACCATAAAAGAAAAAAAAACCTGATAAATTTCATTAAACAAAATGTATCAAGTCTTCAAAAGACACCAGTAAGAAAATGAATAGGCAAGTCAAAACTTGCAGAAAATATCCACATTATACATGCCTGTTTCAATAATAATTAAATGATTATTATAAATCTGTAATAAAAAGACAAGTCTATAAAAATGGGTAAATGTCTTGAACAGACCCTTCACAAAAAGAAAAATACATAAATATTTCATTCATATAAGGAAATGCACGAATGGTCGAAAAGTACATCAAAATGAGCTCGACATCATTAGGTTTCAGTAAAATAAAAACAAAAACCAGAATGTTACACAATTTTATAGTCATTAGGGTAATTACAGTTAAAAAATTGGACAACACTAAATAGGTGCTAAGATGTGGGTCAACTGAACCTTGCAAATGTTGCTAGCGGGGATGTAAAATAACACAATCACATTGGGATAATTCTTTTGGATATATTGTTAGGCAAACAAGCAAGGGGGAAAAAGTGTACACAGTATGCTTCATTTATTGTTAAAAAGGTGATAGAGTAATAAAAATCTATTTTACAGAATGGGTTAGATGGGACATGAGAAGCTACACTTCTCTGAATATGCTTTGTTCTGTAGGTTTGGTTTAAAAATCATATAAATCATTTGCCTAATTATAAAACAAAATCAAATAGAAAACTTCCTTAACAATAAATGCATCAACTTTTTATCTAGGTGGTGGCAAAAAACAGAAGGAAAGGAACTATTTCAAGAAAATGCAACACATAAATAATCTTAGTAGGATATACCCAAAGGACAAGCTGAACTGCAATAAATAAAACTCTTAAAGTGTTTTAGTAGTTATAATGTTAGTTATAATCTTGGTATCTTATTCTGACTGTTGTGCTTGTATTGTGGGATAAAACACATGTATAGTTATGTAATATATTAATTCCATCATTCCTTGGGTTTTGAGGACTGGCATTCTTGACTTTAAAGAAAGGAGATTCAGATTTAAGATAATTGAGCTTAAATAAAAACTTGTATTTTAAAAATTGAATTTGTAGTTATCAGTGTAAATTCATGATTGTGTTTTATTTAAAATATTCTTAAACTTTTTATACTAAAAAGGTTTAGAAACAATCACTAATGCAGTAGCAATGAGTCCCTATAGAATTCATATTGTGGCCTTAAAATTTGTTACTTTCTATTAGAAACCACTGGTCCTTGGGGAAATGACTATTTTCAGGTATGAGGTAGAAAGCGTCCAAGATAAGCCTGAGAGATTTTGTTTTAACAGATAAGAAGGTATTATCAGATATCAAGCATCACCAGTTTATTTAAAAGGACAAGAGGAAATTTGAAGTGGCTAGAAGTGGTCAAATATAGCGCTTTTTTTTTAATTGAAGAAAAATTTACCTACAGTTAGTGATATACACAGAGAAGTGAAGATGGGACAATGTAATAATCAACAAAGATAATATTTGTAATATATTGCAATATATCAAATATATTTAAATCTTGAGTTCATAATGAAATGAAAAAAGACATAAAAATTTGTTACTGTTGAAAAATACTAGAAAATCAACTCATTGATTTACAACCGCTAAAGGTAAAGAATCATGTATCTATCCTGTCTTTCCTAGACAAACTGCATTTTTGGGTGGCTAAACTATAGATGAGAGCAAGTTTATTCCAGTTAGTTAATGAAGAAGAAATGGCAGAAATAAAGTATCACCATTTTGCATTTCCCAATGATCTGGCTATTGATAATCAATAGCTGCTAATATCACAAAATTGGAGTCTTATGAAATATTATTTTATATAATATATTGTATTATATATACACATACATGTGTGTATATATATAGTCATATATATGTGTGTGTGTGTGTGTGTGTGTATATATATATATATATAGTAGTCTCAGCAGGGAAAAATGGAATCTGTATCTAATCAGGACTCGAGATGCAATGAGCAGGTGTCAGAACATACAGAGTGCAGAGAAACATGTTAAACAATATGATAATACAATAATCATGCAATCAGGAAAATCCAAACTGAGGGTAATTCTACAATCTTGTTTTTTCAACAAATCCATTGCAAAAAAAAAAACAAAAAAAAACAAAAAACCCTGAAAATAATGAAAGAAAGCCTATAAACACCACAATTAGAATAATAGCAATTGCTCCCAATATGTGGATCTTATTTATTTATTTATTTATTTACTTTTTATTATACTTTAAGTTCTAGGGTACATGTGCACAATGTGCAGGTTTGTTACATATGTATACATGAGCCATGTTTGTGTGCTGCACCCATTAACTCGTCATTTACATTAGGTATATCTCCTAATGCTATACCTCCCCCCTCCCCCCTCCCCACAATAGGACCTGGTGTGTGATGTACCCCTTCCTGTGTCCAAGTGATCTCATTGTTCAATTCCCACCTATGAGTGAGAACATGCAGTATTTGGTTTTCTGTTCTTGTGATAGTTTGCTGAGAATGATGGTTTCCAGCTGCATCCATGTCCCTAGAAAGGACACAAACTCATCCTTTTTTATGGCTTCATAGTATTCCATGGTGTATATGTGCCACATTTTCTTAATCCAGCCTGTCACTGATGGACATTTGGGTTGATTCCAAGTCTTTGCTATTGCGAATAGTGCTGCAATAAACATATGTGTGCATGTGTCTTTATAGCAGCATGACTTATAATCCTTTGGGTATATCCCCAGTAATGGGATGGCTGGGTCGAATGGTATTTCTAGTTCTAGATCCTTGAGGAATCGCCACACTGTTTTCCACAATGGTTGAACTAGTTTACAGTCCCACCAACAGTGTAAAAGTGTTCCTATTTCTCCACATCCTCTCCAGCACCTAGTTTTATTCCAGATCAACCAAACTTTCAAAAAAATGATAATAATGATATTCATGAGACAATTAAAAGTCTTAATATTAACCGAATGTCTGATACTAAGAACATATTATTAGGAGGTGTGGGAATGATATTGTTAGGTTAACAAAAAGGAAACATATATAAGGTTTGGGATTAGTTTCAAAATGATATGAAAGAGAGAGGTAAAGTACAGGTATAACAAAATGCGTTTTGAGTTGGTAATTATTGAAGCTAGGTGATGAGTATTTGAGAGTTAATTATTCTGTGTTGTCTCTGTTAAAATTTTCTATAATAAAAAACTAGAAATATATAAATATTGCAAAATGCAGTATGTAATAAGGGCACACAAGTTTTATATTTTTATGTTATTTTACATAACGTTCTGTTTTATACATGTAACATTTCAAAATAAAATATTTAAAATACTGTCTTTCATATTTTACAATGTAAATATATGAAAGGAATAACAAATATATAACCTATTGAAATATGTTACATAGTAAAATATATAACACTAAAATGTATACTGTACTATGTATATTGTCTTAGTTTATTTTGTGTTGCTGTAGCATGCCACAGATTGGTTAATTTATAATGAACATAAATTTATTGGCTCACAGTTCTGGAGGCTGGGAAGTCCAGTCTGGCATCTGTCTTGACAGGTACTGGCATCTCTCAAGAGCCTTCTTGCTACATCATCACATGGCAGAAAATGGAAGGGCCAAGAGACATAAGGGGCCCAAACTTGTCCCTTTATAATGGCAGTAATCCTACCTATGAGAGCAAAGACTTCATCGCCCAATTGCCTCTTAAAATCTCTCCTCTTAAAACTGCTACAATGGCAACTAAATTTCAACATGAGTTTTGGAGGGAACAAAGAGTCAAGCCATAGCATATAGGTTTTAAAAGAATAATTTCTTCTGTTGTCACTGAGACTTTGACCTTACAAAATTAATCAATTAATCTCACTTCCTATATTTTGTCTGGAAATCTTAGCAGCTTTGCACCAAGACTTAGGCGTATCATATTTCTTTTACAAGTATAAAGGAAAAGTCGTAAGTCCTAATTCATTCTCCTAAGTCCTAATTCACTTTTCTCAAATTCTTACAAATCATCCCTTTGCTTCTCTTTTTCTTGGTAAAATATGGTTTTTAAATTACATTGTCTACTTATTTTGTTTATTAATGTATTATGCTTAATAAATAAATGTGGATAAGATAAACAAGGTCTCTGCCTTCGTAGCTGGCTCTTCCATCAATTTGCTACATGAACATAGGCATGTCTTTGTTTTCAGTTAGAACCTCTGTTTTCAAATCTGAAAAACGATGTGTGTGGGTCTTAAGATCTCTAAAGAATTCTTCTAGGTTTAAAATTCTACAAAACAATGATTCAATCATTTATTTCTATCTGGCATGCAGTACTTATATCCACATTGTGAAGATGCTTTCTGTTCTGTACTGTATCAACACTTGGATCATCATGAAATCAACAATCAATTTCTTTTAGTTTTTTGTTGATTGCAGCAAAACAGGCTTTACTTCAACCACCACTTTCCAATGAGTCAATGTAAAGGGTTTCACAATTAACTATGTTTGGGAAATACTAGAAATTGTGTAACACTGACTTAAACCACCCTCCTAGTTAGAAAGTAAATTATATTACCATGATTCTTCTTCTTTTTTTTCTTGCCTGATGACTAAGTTTTATAATTGAGTCTATAACAAAATAATTCTAAAATAAATTTTTCATCAGAGGCAACTTAGAAATCGATTTTTTTTTGCAGGGCTATGCATGCAGGAATTTTAACTCAATGTTAATCCTTGTGTTTGTATAATCTGAAGTTTGCTACAATGTTTTCTGGTGCATCATAAATGTTTCCACATTAGTATGACACATTGGGCAAATAATCAAAAGCAATCAGCCCAGGACAGGCAACCAGCTCAGAGCTGGTAACAGCTCAGAGCTGGTGAGCAGCCCTAGGGTTGAGGAAATCAATATCTAGGTTCCCTAGTACCTCATTCACAGCAAAATGGCTGCGAAGCTCTGATGTATTTTTTGCTCTCACAGAATAAAAAACATGTTTGTTGTTTGGACAGCAGCCTTCTCAACAAATCTTTCAAAAAGAAATTCATTCATCCAGAAATTCTCATTTTGAGGGCAGTATAGTTTAGAGGTATCCCCAAGCAGAGATTCACTTATAAGTTATGAGAACTTCAGGGAAATATGGCATTTAATGCAGAAATAGAACATCACTGTAGGGATTCATGGTTCTATCACCAAAATTACGTGAATCAGGATAAGTTCATTCCAAGTAAATAAGTTTCTTATACAAGTTACAAATATATGGCTAATCACAAAATAATTTTAATATATTCTGCTGTATTTAAAAACAATGACAAACTCTAGCAGCTATCCAATAAAAGCTGAGTTAATAATCTTGATATAGAAAACACAGCCCTTATTGTTGTGAAGGTGTCAAAGTGATGTAATATTGGTCATACAGGGTTAGGAATGGAATTGTAGAACTCTTTCTACAGCTGTGTACAGCAGGGATACAGAACTTTTAGTTTTGAAACATTTAAAAACTCGAAGTCATTTGATCTTATTCCCTATAGTCAAGTCAATGATGTAACACATGCTAGCTGATGGGTTCTGATTCAGTAACTAAGATTATTTAAATGAGCAGATTTGACAACTTTCAGAACATTAATTCATTAGCATCTTAGAAATTCTGATTATTCTGTAGATGTTAGTCATTATTGCTAAATAAAGAATAAAAATAATGAAATGTATTTATGGAGGCACATTGCTTCACCTGGGCTGCATGATGGCATTCTTATGTGGAAGAAAACTGTAACTAGTTGCCCAGAAAACACTTAGATTTGAAGTGTCATGTGCATAGTTTTTCAAAAAGATGTGCTCTTGGGACAAAACCCTTAAAAGAGAAGGATGCATAATCGAGAGGGGAGTTTAACTGAGATACTGGCCCTAAGATTCCTCAGTTTACACAGCATGGAGCTCTGGAGCTAGAATAGTACTTCAGCATAGTCAAGCATTGGGCATAGGTGGCCAGTCTTTATACTGACACATCAAGTAGTCATTGGATGGATGTCATTGGCTAGGTAGCTTTATGCAGTTGAGATAATTTCTGATAGGGCTATGTCTGATGTCTGCTAATATCAATCCCAGCATCTGGTTACTCTTTGTAACCATAGCCTTGTTCTCTTGATCTAAATTCACTATTAGGCTTGTAGGACTTAATATGTTAATCTCAGCCCTCCATTCTCTATATATGTTAATTATAACACAATGAGGGATATTTACTTATTAATAATATGAAACCATCCTTTACATGAGAAAATACCTTAATATCTATGCATATTCAACCCCTTCTCATCTTATCATCAGCAATGAATTTCTCCTGCTCTCTAGAAAATGACAAAGTGGTTTAAATAATAATTAAATGGTTAGGAGTTTTGACCTGAGCCTTTATGCCTATTCTGCCTTATATTAGCTATACTTGTCAGCAAGATGGTTCCGTCTCACCTATAAAAAGGAATAGCATATGTAGCTACTATCTAGGATTATTGTAAATAATAAAACATACATTTATGCCAAGTACTTAACATTAGGCCTGGCATAGCTCTAATTCTAAACAAATTAGACATTTTCTTATTATTAAAATTATTGTTATGAGATAATTTGTTTGTTCTTCGAATCCCCAGAAATCTGTCTAAATACTTAGATACCCAAGTCTATATAATGAGGGTTGCAAACTCAAATGTGTATGTGGGGACAATACGGATGAAGACAATGAGTAAAGCTGGCCATGCGTTTGACAAGTAGGAGTGGTAGCAGTTGTGGCAAATGGTAGAGGACCTGTCCTCTCTAAAACGGCACAATTACTCAGTTATAGTCAATGGGAATAAAGGCTCTGTGTTGCTGGATTCTCTGGATTTTCATGAGAATGTTTCCCATTTAAAAGTGTTGCAGAATGGTCATGGTGGTTCACACCTGTAATCCCAGCACGCTGGGAGGTTGAGGCAGAAGGATCACTTGAAGCCAAAAGTCTGAGACCAGCCTAGGCAACAAAACGAGAACCCATCTCAAAAATAAAAAATAAAAAATTAGCATGGTGCAATGGCATGCTCCCGTAGTCACAGCTACCTGGAAGGGCTGAGGTGAGAGAATCACTTGAGTCCAGAATATTGAGGCTGCAGTGAGCTATGATTATGTCACTGTACTGTAGCCTGGATGATGGAGAGAGACCCTGTCTTTTAAAAATAAAGTAAAAGTGTGGGAAATGAGTACAGATTTTTAAGAAACACTGTTTTTTATCTTCTTAAGTGTGAGAAACTTAAAACACATCTGTGACCCAGATTCAGCCCCGGGTCCACCCTTACGTTATTCACTGAGTTTAGTTTATTGAAGCTTTTGTCATCATCTTTCACTTACCAAATATTTGTTGAGCTGTGACTGTGTGTGAGAGACCCTGTGCTTGGCGTAGATGAAGTCCTCATCCTCTTAGAGCTTGCTTTATAACGTGTGTATCTCATAGTAGTTTGTGTGCATGGTCGGCAGGGGCAGGAAGAATCACAACCCCTGCCCCTGTGCACAAACCACTCTGCATTTTCATGAAGTCATAAAATAAGTCAGCTGTAGAGCAGAAACTCATATTTCATAATAATTCCCTCTCTTGTTTAGTGTGAATGCAAAATTCTCCCACAGCTGATATAGAAAGCACACCTCCCAACTTTTAAAATTCATAATATGTATTTTTCTAAATCTGTGACTCCAAAGGGGAGTTTATCTTCCTCATCGCCTAGGGGTAAAAATAAGAAAATGATTATGAATCATTTTTAGTTGATGTTAGAAATTTATATCACCTTTTTTTTGTAGAGCCTACAGAAATTGAAGTGGTTTTTATTGATGAATGATCTAGAGGAAAGGAAGAGTAATAAAATCTGCTGTTGCAAACATAAAAAAATTGTGAAAGAACTTTAATGGATTATATTATATATGGAAAAATAACCAAGTATTAAAAAGTGTCGCTCAGACCCACACAAATATAGTCAACTTACTTTTAACAAAGGCACAAAGGCAATTCAATCAAGAAAGGATAGTCATTTCAGCAAATGATGTTGGAACAACTGGATGTCCACATGCAAAACACTTTTCCAAGACACAGACTTTACACTTGATGTAAAAATTAATGCAAAATAGATGATAGATATAAGTGTAAAACAAATATCTATACAATTTCTGGGGAAAAATAGGAGAAAATCTAAGTAACCTTGGGTTTGGTGGTAAGTTTTTACAAACAACAAAAAAACATAATGCTTTAAAGAATAGAAAAAAGCAAAACAATGGTAATTTGAACTGGATTTGTTTCCTAGGGCTACCATAACGAAGCATCACAAACCAAGTGGCTTAAATAACAGCAATTGATTATCTCATATTTTTGGAGGCTAGAAGTCCAAAATCAAGGTGTTGGCAGTCCTATCCTTGCTCTGAAGCTGCTAGGAGGCACCCTTCCTTGCCTCTTTCTAGCTCCTGGGAACCCTCTGGTGTTTTTGGCTCATAGATACATCACGCCAATCTCTGCCTCCAGGGTTACATGGACTTGTTTCCTGTCTGTCTGTATCCAAATACCCCCCCTTTTTTTTTTTTTTTTTTTTTTTTTTTCTGAAATGGAGTCTTGCTCTGTTGCCAGGCTGGAGTGCAGTAGCACGATCTCAGCTCACTGCGACCTCCGTCTCCCGAATTCAAGCAATTCTCCTACCTCAGCCTCCCAATTAGCTGGAATTACAGGCACCTGCCACCAGGCCTGGCTAATTTTTGTATTTTAATAGAGACGGAGTTTTGCCATGTTGGCCAGGATGGTCTCAATCTCTTGACTTCATGCTCCACCCGCCTCAGCCTCCCAAAGTGCTGGGATTACAGGTGTGAGCCACCCCGTTCGACCCCTTTTTTTTTAAAGTAATGATGTCAGTCATTGGATTTAAAACTTCCCCTAATCCATTGTGACCTTATCTCAACTTGACTACCTCTGTAAAGAACCTATGTCTAAACAAGATCACACTCATAGATATTGGGTATTAGGACAACCCACAGCACGGATTATATTAAAATTTTAAAATTCTGCTCTGTGACAGACACTACTACGAGAATAAAAAGATAAGCCCCAGATTTGGGGGAAAAAAAAAAGTTTACGAAACACATATCTGATTACATATTGTATCCCAAATATACAAAAAACTTTTTTATTTTATCTTATTTTATTTTATTTTTATACTTTAAGTTCTAGGGTACATGTGCACACTGTGCAGGTTTGTTACATAGGTATACATATGCCGTGTTGGTTTACTGTACCCATTAACTCATCATTTACATTAGGTATTTCTCCTAATGCTATCCCTCCCCCATCCCCAAACCCTAAGACAGGCCCCAGTGTGTGATGTTCCCCACCTTGTGTCCAAGTGTTCTCCCTGTTCAGTTCTCACAAGGAGTGAGAACATGTGGTATTTGGTTTTCTGTCCTTGCGATAGTTTGCTCAGAATGATGGCTTCCAGCTTCATCCATGTCCCTACAAAGGACGTGAACTCATCCTTTTTTTATGGCTGCATAGTATTCCATGGTGTATATGTGCCACATTTTCTTAATCTAGTCTATCATTGATGGACATTTGGGTGGGTTCGAAGTCTTTGCTATTGTGAATAGTGCTGCAATAAACATATGTGTGCGTGTGTCTTTATAGTAGCATGATTTATAATCCTTTGGGTATATACTCAGTAATGGGATGGCTGGGTCAAATGGTATTTCTAGTTCCAGATCCGTGAGGAATCGTCACAGTGTCTTCCACAATGGTTGAACTAGTTTACAGTTCCACCAACAGTGTAAAAGTGTTCCTATTTCTCCACATCCTCTCCAGCACCTGTTGTTTCCTGATTTTTAATGATTGCCATTCTAACTGGTGTGAGATGGTATCTCATTGTGGTTTTGATTTGCATTTCTCTGATGGCTAGTGATGATGAGCATTTTTTCATGTGTCTGTTGGCTGCATTAAAACACAAAGATAAGAAAACAAAGAACCCAATTAAAAAATGGCTAAAAGTCTGGCAAAATACCTCACCAGAAAAGATATACAAATGCCAAATAAGCATATGAAAAGATGCTCAATGTCATTTATCATTAGATAAATGCAAATTAAAACAATGATGAGATACCACTATCCACGTTGTAGAATGGCTAAAATTAACAAGATAAAACTGACAGTACCATTTTCTGGTAAGATGTGGAGCAGTAAGAATTCTCATTCATTACTGGTGCAGATACAAAATGACACCACCCCTTTAGAAGACAATTTGGCAGTTTCTTACAAAACTAAATATAGTCTAACCATATGATCTAGGAATAGTGCTCTTAGGTATTTACACAACTAACTTGAAAATTCCTGTCCACACAGATGTCTGCATGCAAATATTTATAGTAGCTTTAATAAAAATCACCAAAAACTGGAAGCAACGAAGATGTCCTTAAACAGATTGATGCACAAACTTTTGTATAGCCATACACCAGAATATTATTTAGCAATACAAAGGAAATGAATTATCAAGTTATGCAAAGATGTGTGTGAGTCTTAAATCCATATTGCTAAGTTCCAGAAGCCAGTCTAGAAGGCTACCTACTGTATTATTCCATTTATATGATATTCAGGAAAAGGAAAAGCTATAAGGATAACAGAAAGGTCAGAAGGGGATTGAGTACAGAAGACTTTTTCAGACAGAGAAACTATTCTGTATAGTCCTGTAATAGTAGATACATGATGTTATGCAATTGTTAAAACCAATAGGACTTCACAGCAAGCAAAAGTCCTGATGTATGCACATTAAAAAAGTCATTTAGGAGCTCAGGGAACCCAGGATAGAGTGCAAACTGTGACAAAGGAATCTAACTGTATTACAAACATATGAAACTTTATTGAAGGAAGTAATGGGAAACAGTGCCAACAAAAGTAACTTTGTAATGGGTGAAATCTTAAGACTAAAGGCAAAAGTACCTGCACAAAAGCACTGTAATTTAGTTGAAAAAATTGTTGCCCATGGGCTGTTGGCAATATGATATTGCCATACATGTACCCTGATGGAAAAATTCAATAAATGAATGGCAAATGGTGCAAGCCAGGTTTTTCTTTGTTAGAGTAAGAAGTTATAGACATACAAGGAGAGAAGTCTAAACTCATGTTTGGATTAACATAGTACATATGAATATTTTATACATACAGATATGTGTACATACATATGTTAATAAACACATATGTATACACATACACTTATTTCCTTGCTCTGTCAGCTAAGAAAGCTTAGAAGCAATGATACCCAGTAGCAACCAGCACACCTAACATACAGATGCTGGTTTTTAATACCATTTTCTAATAAAATGACTTAGGGCTCTTTGCAGAAATGATTGATTCTAAGGTTCTGGCAGAAAATATACAAGATGAAGTTGGAGTGCCTTATATTGTCAAAATTTAAGGAACTGCTCAGAAGCAAAAGTAAAATACAGTGATGGGGGTACATCAAAAGGACACAACGGTCACCTAAAAGAACTCTCAAAGATCAAAGCTGGAATGATGTGATTCACAAAATAAAGTAGTATTGGATTGTAACAAAAGTATAAAATGAGTATATGTGAGTCTATATTGATATAAAATAAATTATTGAGTAAATAGTTAAATCTATATTGGGGGTGAATCCACAAATCTCTCCTACATAACTTTCTACCTCTTAAAGTGTATGCTTCTTATAGTAACTTCCTTCCAAAGACTAGAGTGTGGAGAGGAGGACAAAAGAGTAACTTTGCAGTGTAGCAACCTAATAGTACCTCAGCCAGAAGATCAAGATTAACATTGATACAGACAAGTTATGTTAATAGCATATACTCTAGATATGATATGATGAAAAAGGCACTTTACCTCTCTGGTCTTCTTTCCTAACCTATAACCCCAGTCTAATTATGACATAAACTCAAAGGAATCTCAGTTGAGGAACAGTCTACAAAGCACGTGACTACTCCTCAAAATAGTCAAGGTCATCAAAAACAAGGGAAGTCTGAGAAATAGGTGCAGCTAAGGGAAGTTACAGCTAAGGAGACTTTATGACTAAATGTAATGTGATATTCTGGGTAGGATCTTAGAACAGAAAAAGAACAATAGGTACAACTAAAGGAATTGGGATAAAGTATGGAATTCAGTTAATAGTATCAGTATTGATTCATTAAATTATATCAAAAGTGCCATACTGATGTAAGGTGTTAGTAATAAGGAAAATTTGGTGTAATATATATAAAAGCTCTGAAATTTTTATATAAATCTAAATCTACATCAGTTCCTCCTTATCCATAGTATTAATTTCTGTGGTTTCAGTTACACAAAATCAACCATGATCCAAACATGTTAAATGGAAAATTAAGAAATGAGCGATTTATAAGTTTTAAATCGCATATCATTCCGAGTAGTGTGATAAAATCTCACTCCATCCTTTTCTCCAGCATATTTGTTAGTCACTTAATAGCCACCTTGGTTATCAGACCAACAGATCACAAGATGAAGGGAGAGAACAGTACAATAAGACATTTTGAGAGCGAGAGACCACATTCACATAACTTTTATTACAGTATATTGTTATAATTATCCTATTCTAGTATTAATTATTGTTAGTCTCTTATTGCATCTAATTTATAAATTGACCTTTATCATAGATACGTATACATAGGAAAAAAATATAGTGTATATGGGGTTTGGTACTACATAAGCTGCATAGAAATGAATGCAGTTTCAGGCATGGTCTTGGAATGTATCCCCAATGCATAAGAGGAGACAACTATATTTTAAAGTAAAATGTGTTTAAAATTTTTAAAAATGTATTAATAGTTCAAACATATTTACAGGAGAATACAGTTTAAGTGTAACGATAAGAAGTTCTGGCCAGGCGCAGTGGCTCATGCCTATAATCCTAGCACTTTGGGAGGCAGGTGGGCAGATCACCTGAGGTCAGGCGTTCAAGACCAGCCTGGCCAATATGGTGAAACCAGTCTCTACTAAAAATACAAAAAATTACCTGGGTGCTGTGGCGCATGCCTGTAATCCCAGCTGAGGCAGGAGAATCACTTGAATCCAGGAGGTAGAGGTTGCGGTGAGCCAAGATCGCACCACTGCACTCTAGCCTGGGCTACAGAGGGAAACTTCGTCTCAAAAAAAAAAAAAAAAAAAAAAAAAAAAAAAAGTTCTATGTTGGCAGTCAAATCTTATTTTCCTTATTTATTTTCAGCTGGAAATAAGTTCCTAGTGGTTTAGAGCACTTAAAGATTTACTGATGAAAAAGAGTGCTTCTCAAGAGGTATTCTGAGGGGAGTTAGGTATGTGGGTTTTGTGAGATGATCTGAGTTTGAATTTCAGTCTGACTCAACATGACTGAGAAAATTACACATCATCTCTGAGCCTCAGTCTCCTTATCTATAAATCGGGGCTGATAATAGCATCTACCCTACGGAATTGTCGTATTGCTCTAATGAAATAACACGTAAAGTTCTCAGTAAAATTTAAATTGGCACACAGTAAGTCCTGAAAAAATAGTGACTGCCATGAATATGGCAAAGGTTAGTATAGCAAGCATAGTGGTAAGTAGTGTGGGCTCTGCAGGCATGCTAGTTTTGAATCCCAGTTCCACTCTTTCCTAACATTTCAACCTTGGGCATGTTTCTAATCTTTCTGTGCTTCAGTTTTGTACCTTAAGACAGTGCTAGTAATGGTACCTTCCTCACTGGGTTGTGGTGGAGATGAATTAGCAGATGTAAATCACTTAGAAGAGTGACTAAGGTACTCTTGGTACATGGTAGCAGGTGCATCTATATTAATTATAATTATTATAGAGATACCTGTATGAAAAGACCTCCAGCCACATGGCTAACTGGTTTTGCTGGGACTGAGAAGTCAAATCAAATTTATTTTGAAATCTGTGTGCTTAGAGCTGAAAATACAGCAATCAGTAAGATACATGAAGTCCTTAGCCTCTTGTACCTGGGCAATCATCTAAAGATCTGTAGAGCAGAGCCATTTTCAGATGTTTCTTGACATTTACTTAACATTGTCATAGACTATCCTTTTAAACCTTTACTGGAAGTGTTTAAGATCTCTGCCACTTGAAGGGTGACCTGACATTCTACCTCTTTATTGGCTGTAACCTTGGAACCTGATAAGGTCTTCAGAGGGAAACCTGTGTGCTAGAGGTAATTTCTACCTCCTACTAAAGTCTAATTGTGCAGAGATTAATGCTGGAGGGTTTTGTTGCTGTTATTGTTGTTTTCATGCTGGAGTTCTAGCCAATACCACTTAAAATGATTTTGTTTTTACTAATTGCATCATGTTTGAATACACTTCACTTACGGAAAGTGATTGTTTAAAATGTACCATGGACCAGAGTAGTTCATTTAAAATAAGCTTTTCTGGAATCTACTGATTGCCAGTTTTGACCCAGATAATGCAAAAGTCAAGCTTAATTCTGCTGTTCGAGGAGATTCAAGGGAAATTGGGAGGAGCTTCAGGGATGGAGAACTCTGGAGGCAGTACCGCTATTCTTAGTGCTGTCTTTATGATAACCTCCAAAATAAGCATCTGCCCTAGCCCTATTCCTGAATCTCAACTCCCAACATTATAGTCCCAATTTAGCTCCCCTTTGTAGTCAATTTCGATAGTAATGCCATCTTCTGAATGTGCCTCAGACATAGTATGAATAACAGTCCTGTAGTCCCTTGAGACAGGGAAGAAGACAAAAAGTTGATGTGGCCTTGATGATTCCGCTAACCATCAAGCAGAATCATCAAGGCTGTGGCTTTTGATTATATGGACTCAGGTTTGAGTCCTGCTTCTGACTATACCAATTGCATGACCCTTGGAAAGCATTCTATACCCCAGTTTTCTTAATACCTACCTCATGGAGTTGTTGTGAAGATGAAATGGGACCAGTACAAGTGAAATGCATCTCACAGTGCCTGGCACATAGTAAGTTTCAATTTAAATTAGTTTTCATTATTAAAATATTAATAATAATTATGTTGAATGCATTCTTTCCCTCCTGAAATAAATTCTTCTAAGGAATTATTCTCAGATATCTTTTAAAAATTTGAAGAGTTTAGATAAAACATGTACTCTTAGTTAAGAAAATTATTTGATATAGAAAGTAATATTGGCAGAATCCAAACCAGCCACTTTCATATTCACTTGGTGGGGGCCAGGTTAGGATTAAGGATAGGAGAAAGAATGGAAAGTTGGGATTTAAATAGCTGAATTTTAGGATAAACTCTACCTTCATTGTGTTAGTTTGGGCAAGTCATTTAACTTCTTGGATTTGTTTTCTGAAGTTGAAGAATAGGATTTCTTTCTGCCACTTTCAGAGTATAATTTCATTAGACTTCAACAGACAGAGGCCCTTCCTTTAAATAAAATAATAGAAAACAAAAAGTCTTGAATCTGTCATCATCTTTTGCCTCCTTATACATATTGTTTAGCATTTCTTGCCCGGCTGTGATTGATGAAATTTAACATACAGAAAAGAGTCATGGCAAAAATTCTTTCCCAGTCTGTTGTGAGATTTGCTTATTATGTCCCTATATAGCTAAAATGATTTAGCTAATATTTTCTCTACTGAACCTAGATAGAATGTTAAAAACAAACAAATAGAAAGCAAAGCTACTCCCCAATCATGTTGCAGAACTTTGTATTCATGAGAATGCAGTGATAATTTTATAGCATTAGCATTTATTGAACACATACTATGTGTCCGACAATGTGTTAAGGACTTTATCTGCATTACTCCTCTGAATAAACACATGTGGAAGATATTATCATTATCCCCATTTTACAGATGAGCAATATGCTTGGAAAGATTAATAACTTTTGAAATTCAAACACCTAGAAAACAATAAGCTGAATTTTAAACCAAGATGCCTTTGACCATGGCACTTTTACTTTTAACTACTTGGTTTCTGGAGACTGTGGAAATGAATAAAGAAAGTGAAAAAAACACCACCTTCCCCCCACCAAAAAAAAATTAAAAATGTAAAGATATCTTAAATAAGAGCTTACTGCATATAGTGATGGTTTTTAGCTGAACATACATAATTAATTTCCTCTCAAATCAATTTAACATCTAAATAATACAACACCAGCTAATGGGCTCTCAGCTGGCCAAACATTAAAAGATATATTGCCCCATATACTCATCATAAAGAATTAAGATGAACAACTTGCCTGGTTACATAACATTGTTGTACAACATAAATAAAAGATTCTCTCGCTTTGGCAATTGTTCTGTACTGTTCTAAGTTTTGCTAAATCAGACTTCTTTCTAATCTAACAGATGCCAGCAGTTTAAAAGCAGTTCAAAAATCCTTATTTATATCTGGTGTTCAGCTTTGAATAAAATGGGCCAGCAAATGCAGAGGGAGAGGGGAGAAAAAAAGCATAACTTAAAAATGGAATTTATTTCCAGCCTTCTAAACACAGATTTCCAATAAACATCCACTTAGAGAACCATTTCATTAAGCTAACGGCAGCCGAAAACAAGTTCCCTGATGTTTCTTTGAGCATTTTATTTTCTAAAATGAATCATTACTTTCTATGTTTTGGCTTGACAATCTTTTCCCCCCAGTTGTGTGATTTTACATTTGTCACTCAAATTGCTTGTATTTCCGGAGAATTGTTCCAAGATATTTATGCTTTGGAAAGAGACTGTTAATATGGTGGCATGAGTTTGGAGAAGCTCCCAAACCACTAAGGTGCACTGCGCTTTTAAAAAACTAGAGAGGGTCTTGACTTCCTCATTCTAATTGAAGTTTAACAGCCCCTTAAGGCTGATTCTAGGGGTGGCTGAAATGAACTTGTAATGGAGAAGATGGAGAGCTGTGGCCTTAAGAGGAGGCAAGAAAAATGAAAGCCAGAGCTTTTTGAAACTCTTCTATCTGTGGTTTGGCAAACCATCTAGATATTTGGAAACTCATTCTCAACCATCCCACCCCTAAATGTAAAGATGAACCTTCACTAATGAAGATCCAATAAAAAGTGAAGAAAATTGAAGCAAAGTATTGAAGGGAATATTTTCAATATACAAACTGTACATATGCAAATGATGCTTAAGAATAACTGTCTCTGCCAGGGCGCGGCGGTTCATGCCTGTAATCCCAGCATACTGGGAGGCCAAGGCAGGCAGATCACCTGAGGTCAGGAGTTCAAGACTAGCCTGGCCAAAATGGTGAAACCTTGTCTCTACTAAAATATAAAAATTAGCCAGCCATGATGGCGGGTGCCTGTAATCTCAGCTGCGGTGACTCATGCCTGTAATCCTAGCACAGTGGGAGGTGGAGGCAGGCAGATCACCTGAGGTCAGGAGTTCAAGACCAGCCTGGTCAAAATGGTGAAACCCCATCTCTACTAAAATGCAAAAATGAGTCGGGCATGTTGGTGGGTGCCTGTAATCCCAGGTACTCAGGAGGCTGAAATGGGAGAATCGCTTGAAACCAGGAGACAGCGGTTGCAGTGAGCAGAGATCACACCACTGCACTCCAGGCCGGGTGGCTGAATGAGACTCCATCTCAAAAAAGAAAGAAAGAAAGAAAAAAGAATAGCTGTTTCAGAAGTCAGTTTATCCCATTATGGTCTGGCTTCTGTATGTTTGGTTAAACAGAGAAAGTCAGAGAAAATATTCTATTTAATGTATTAAATGTAGTTATATTTCACACTTGATTATAAGCACAGGAGATTATTGTATCAAGACACTCTCCTTGTAGTAGTTACATATTCATTCTACTATTCAAATGGTTAGGCAAAATAATGATAAATACAGTAAGCAAACTCTAGAGTCATTTTGAACATTTAGCCTATACCTGGTATGGTGCTAAGATAATGAAAGTAAATTCAATCATTTCAACTTCAAAGTAACCATAAAAATGAGTATTATTATTAACAACACCAATAGTTAACATTTGTGGACTCCTTACCTTAAAGCAGAAAATATACTAAACACAGTGGGTGATTATATCACTTGATCTTCACAAGTAGCTTTTCGTATCAGTATTAAAAGGCTATGCTTATTCCTGAGAATAACAGCTATTATTTATTTCATGTATACATGATTCTTGCACTTAATTTCTGCTATGTCTAATTTTTATTATGAATCTGCAAGGTAAATATTGTTTCCTATTTTAGGGATGAGAAAGTTTAGTTTTAGAGAGGTTAAACAACTATTCTAATATGACATAGCCAATGGGCTTAAAAAATAATAGCTATTATTTATTGAGGATCTGAGACAGTATTTTAACCCAAGTCCATACAATTCTAATTTGGATGCTTATTCTACTATATTGATCCTGCTCTTTCTCATTTGGAGTTAAAAAGCTGTAAATGTTAAGTAACTAGATTTTCACTCAATGGACATATAAACAAGGTTTTCCACTTGTGAGGGCAGACATGTTATCTCTGCTCATTCCATGTGGGAACACTGCGAAACATTCATGGGTCCATGTAATCCATTTTCTTTGAAGGGGTTGTCATTACTGTCTTATTTCGTGGTAGATACAGCCAAATAAGTTGCCAGTTTTAACCCAGGCAGATAACATGCTTTATCTTAGTGCTACAGGGTCAATTATTGAAAGTGTAGGAGTTCTGTCATGCACTGCTTAAATTGGTTATGCACAGAAACAAATAAAATAATCACTGAAGAGTAGGGACTATCTATGTCTGACCACCCACTGTACCTCTGCAGAAACCTCTCTCTCTAAGACACATACTTCTCCATTTATAGGTTACATGGGTTTTGGAATGGGAGACTGGGCTTCACTTCCAGGTCTGAGAGATAAAGAGTTGGTCTAGTTCTAATAAATAAATTTACCACATTTCTATGCCTAGTGATTTATTCTGGGTTGGACATTTGGACCTAGCAGGAGCCCACTAATCACTGGATTGCTAAGAAAAACTTTTCTAGCTGATGTTTTAAAGGCTGACAGGATATAATCCTGATTTGCTGGTTACCAGTTTTGCTACTTCTTGGAGAGAGCCTGAGAATGGAGCCAACAAAGAAGAATGCAGAACGGTGAGATAGAGTGAGAATTCTGATTTCATCGTTCGAGGATCTAGATACTGCTGTTCCTAAAGGTCAATACCCCAGGATACCATTACATAAAAAAGTGCATTTCCCCCACTCCCCCCAACCCCCCTGCCCATCACAAGCCAGTTTTGGGTTGCTCTCATTTGCAACTAAAATTATTCTGAGTAATCCAGAAATTTGCAAAATATACAGAAAAATGTAGTAATCTGATTTTTTTAAATTTAATTTTATTTTTTTTTTATGAATCAATCTGCACCATATTACTAAGAGGTTCTACAAGAAAGCCAAGGTCTAAAAAGCACATCTCTGTTCTTCCTTTTCCCATCCAGACACAAATAGTAGATTAAAATACAAACATTTCATGACTGCCAATACATATACACTCACATGCATATATATGTAAATAAACTGTCATAAAGACTTGCTGATTTTTTAGTTAATGCACGCCATACATCACTACTCTGTTTAAATTTATGATTGAGGAGAGTGTATTTCTTTTTAACAACATGAGCAAAGAAATTATTTCCAGTTGCAGTTTTACAAATTGCTCTCAATTGTGACATTTATCTTTTAGCCCAATCAAGTGTAATTTACCAGAAAAACTGCAGAATGTTTCTGTATTTAAAATGTGTGAGGCTTTTATAACAATTTCCACCCCCTCAAATTTTCCCCACGACATAGGGAGGGGGCCAGCATGTTTCAAACAAACTCATCAAGGTGTAATGGCTCCCCTGAACACTATCTGTCACCAAAATAAGATAGCCAGTTGCTAAGAAGTCACTGGTTTGGTTCACAGTAAATCAATCAAAATGGCTTGGAAGTTTTAGACCCTGTCTGATTTCATATATCTTAATGAAAAACGTGTGTTGATGTAAGATAAGTCAATCATTCATTTAGTGATTGAGATACAAGAGGGCAGTAACTATTACTCTGGTCTGATGGGACCTTGGGCTTCTAATCCAGCCATTGCCAAACTCTGGGCTATGAATCATTGAAAATCCATGATGAAGTTTTCACCATGAGGTGGCAAAATAAGAAAAAGCAAAGTTAAATAGTGAAGTTTTTTGTTTTTTTTTTTCCTCAATAACTACATTTGTTCCTTTAAAAAGAAAACCTCTTTAACTCAAGAGTATGTCCTTCTAATTTTTTGCTTTAATGTGTTTCTTTTCTTTGATAAAATAGCAGTGACATTAAATAATAGTTTCAAAAAATGAATTTAATTAAAACACTAAAAATTGGCAACCCTATGTTTTTTACATTTTTCTTGGCCTGGCAACTAATTACTGTTCTTGACAATAATGATAATGTTAATTTTAGGCACTATAATTTGTGAAATGCTAGCCATTTGGCAAGCACTGTACTAAATGGTTTGTGTATTTAAACCTGGCCTTAACATTACCACACAGAGGCAATTATTATTGCCATTTTACGGGTGATGAAACTGAAGCCTATGCAGGTTAAGAAGCTGGCCTAAGATCACATCATCACCAAGTGAAAGAACTCAAATTTATGTGAACAAAAGGTCTGGTTCGTAAGAACTTTACCATGCCTGTCATTCAGAACGTGAATCTGCTAGATCAGGGATGATAATGGTGACATCTTTTTGAGCCAATTTGGGAAAAGAAACCTGGCAATGATGTCTGGTAGATACTGAAATGAGAATGGAGGAAAGGATGTGTTAGGTTGATGCAAATGTTATTGCAGTTTTTGCCGTTGAAAGCAATGCCAATTGAAAGTAATATCAGCCTCCTATTCTGGAAGCCTTTCAGATATGACAATGCATGGACTAACAGAATCCAAAAGGGTTGCAGAAACTGAGAACTCCTTGTTTATATTAGGGGTTTAAAAAAGTGGTGACAGAGTAAATGTTCTGGATAATTTGAATAGCAGGCTCCCGTTACTGTGCACTGCCTACTGTGTTACACTGCTGCAGTGTTTTTGTTCTGGGTCAGAGAGAACAGGGCCACTCATGTTCAGATTTTCTCTTGCTCCTCAGAATAATTACTCTTAGGTATATTTCCTCAACTCTAGAAGATCTTCAAATATCTTTCTTTGCTGGTAAGTCCAGGATTTTGCTGGTATCTTTCTTTGCTGGTAAGTTCAGGCTTTTGCTGTTGATAAGAGTAAGACAATCACTCTGTGTAGGGCAAAATTAACCAGAATATACCCCAAGGGTAGTAGAAAGGTTCTAAGGTGACCTCCATGACCTTTACGTTCTTGTGTTCCTTGGGTGGACCCCTCCCCTTTATTGTAGGCAGAACCTGTGACTTACTTCTGGCCAACTGAATATGGCAAGTGTAACAGTGTGTCACCTTCATGATTATGTTATGTAGGATTCTAACACTTGTCCTGTTTGAACTATCTCTCTCTCTCATGCTGGCTTTTAAGAAGCAAGCTGTCATGTTGTGGGCTGCCTATGGAGAAGACCACAGCGTGAGTAACTGAGAGTGGTGTCTGCTTAACATCTAGAAAAAATCTGAGATCCTCATCCTGCAGCCTGCAAGGAATTGAATCCCGCCAGTGACTTCATGAATTTGGAAGCAGATCCTTTGATCGCAATCAGACTTTAGTCCTGGCTAACATCTTGATTGCAGCTTTGTAGGAGACCCAGCTGTGCTTGGACTACTGATATACAGAAACTGTCAGATAATTAGTGTATGTTGCTTTAAGCTGCTAAGTTGGTGGTAATATTGTTACACAGCAATAGATAACTAATGCACCAGCTTTGTGTCTCGGGAGGCTGAGATGATGCTAGTGACATTCCCTGAGAAGACCTCAAGGGGGGACCAAAGTGTGAGGATTCAAAAACCAAGATGAGTTCAGCTTGAGCATGTTGGGTTTCAGATTGCCAAGGATGCCCAAATGGAAGATGTCCAATAGACAGAGAAATGTATGGTTCTGGAACGTCTCAAAAAAGGCAGCTGGAAATAGAGACTTTAGAGTCATTGGTTCTCGCAGGCTGGGTTTCCTGGAAGCAGACTCAGATGGAAATTTATATGCAGGAGGCGTGTTAGGAATGTTCTGAAATTAACACTAGTGTGAGAAGAGAAGGCCACAGGGTGGCATAGAGGGAAGGCATATGTATAACGCAGAGTCACATCAGCTACTGCTGACCCCAAGGGAAACTCAAGCTTGGATGGCCCAGTGAGGAGAGTCAGCCTTTACATCCTCTGTTGCCAATTATTGGATGCTGACTGCCCATGGGAAGGTGTGGCCTTGGATAAAATAGCTCTGTTCAGTTGAGGGCAATTCCTGGAGGAGGCTGAGAGCTGAGGTTTATTATCTGTCAGCTCTCCCAGCAGCTGGAGGAATAAATCCTTCAGTGGTAAAGGAAAGCTGGGAATTCATGACAGTGTCACTAAATTGGCAGCCACAGTTATGGGTGTGGCTATGAGTCCCCTCAGGGAGTTGAAAGGCTGAGAGGTAAAGAGAGACAAGGACGGGGATGGAATCATCAGGAACACTAAGGTCACCCTGTGAAGAGTGGGAAGATATTGTTGAAGAGTTACATGAATGGGAACGTTATGAATGGGAGCAACACTAAAGTTTCAGAGGTGAAATTCTAAGGCGTCAAATATGAGGTACATATTCCATATCACAAAACATATTTATATATTTTTATGAGATCTAATAGATTAGATATTCAGACTTTAAAAGATCCATGAAGTCAAAATTATTTTTGCTTTCACATTATATTTGTAATCTTATTATTTTTTGAAAACTTTGTTTACTGAACATTTAGTAAGTGCTAGTCACTGTGTTAGTTCTGGGACACAGTAGTAATCCATGCAGTCTGGTGAGGGTTATGGCAGGAAATAGAAACCTATGTGTCCTGTAGCAAGTCCCAGGCTTGGTGTAGCACCGAGAAGGTACCCTCAAACCACAGTCTTCAGGGATTTTTCTACTCTGTGGCATCATTCACACAAATCAGAACAGGCATGGTGTGGCTTTTAAATCTTCATTTCTCCTGTCATTCACCACTATGCTGCCTTGAATGGGTTATTTAACATCCATCAACCTCAGCTCTCACATTTGTAAAATGGGGAAATAACCATTATCCTGCAGAATTGCTCTGAGGAATATTTCTGATTCATTAATTCAGCAAATACTTATTGAGTGCCCAACCCCATATGAAGTTTTTTTGAAAGTTCTATCATTGCATTTTCAACAGGAAAGCAATGATAGAACTTTCAAAATGCAACCATACTGTCAGATATGAAAATGTACTATAGCAGAAAGCAATTCACGACAGCATCACAGCTATTAATGAACCTACTAGATGAGTCAGGTAATTCTTTATAAACAAATAAGAATAAAAAATTGAGGTGACTATTTTTTTAAAGTTGGGATTTTGATAACTTATTTTCTGGCAGAGGGGGAGGAGATTATACTATTAACCCTAGGGATAGCATTTTACACAGTGAATCTTGTTGGCTCTAGTAATTTCAGAGAGTACCAATATTTGAATGATTTTCCTCTAGACCCATTCTTTCATTTGGAGGCAATTGCTTTCTATCGTAGTCATTCCTTTGTCAAAAATGTACACTGTGACCGTGTGAAACAACAGGCTAGGTTAAAAAAGAGAAATTTTAAACCTCTAAAAAGAGAGAAAGGCAGCTTAAATTAAATATTTTGGTGGAAAGGTGTAGGTGGAAGACGTTTAATCTCCAAGACCACAGCAGTACTTAGAACCAACACACATTTGTCATTAATGTGCTTCCATCAATTGCTCAAAAGGTCTTTTAAAGGAAAATTCCATCATAATCAAGAAGGTTATTACAGAGTGAAAGAGAAATTAATCAATAAATGCTTGCTGAATTGATCATTAAGAGAGAGTTCCGTTTTTTTTACCTTTATCTTACCTTTAAGCAACTTCTTCATGTGCTATGCAGATTTTATCTTCTGTTATTTCTACTAATGATAAAACTTGTCATGTCCTGAATGCTCTTTTGTATCAGAAACTGCTAATTATGTATATACAGATAAGTACTTTATGTACATCCACTCATTTAACTCCACTTATGAGGTATATACTGTGATCAGGATAAATGCAGAGTTGAGGATCATGATACACAGAGAGATTAACTCACCAAAAATCACAAGCTGGTAAGTGGTAGAGCCAGGATTAACTAACCTATAAAGTCTGGACCAGAGCTCTAGTTCTTAACCATTGGACTAAATAGCCTCTCAAAATTATTAGACAACTGTCTTCTCATTTACCTCCCAATTCACCAATAAAGAGTACTCACACAAGGCATGCCACTCTGCACACGCTACACTTCTCCTCAGCAATCGTACCTCAGTTTTCTCCAAATGGTCTGACATCTGCTTATGGCTCCAAACTCATTGCACAAATCTATTTTCTTTTCTTAGTCCTACTGGCTTCACTCAACCCTTCAAACACCCAGCAATCTCTTCTACTTGCCCCCAGGAAACGTGCTATTTTCTCATTCTTGGGTCACCGGTGTCATTTTCTTCCTCCAGCTCATGCCTACACCCTCTTCTGGTTGTGTCTTAAAGCTTGCTTCTTCCAGACATGCCTCCTGGACCCTCCCCTATTTCACTCTTGTCTTTGCAGCATGTCTCACAGGTGTGATTAATTACTAAATAATGTATTTATATACGATCCCCTATTGGATGCCTGTCTTCCTCCCATCTCCTGTGGTCCATGAGGACAGGGCAATGTCTTCCTTTATCTGCAGTGCCTTGCACAATACCCTGCACATAGTAAGTGCTCAATTAATATTTGTCGAGTATTTGGGTTGAATTGTGTCCCCCAAAATTCATATGTTGAAATCCTAAGCCCCAGTGCCTCTGAAAATGACTATTTGGAGATAGGGCCTTTAAAGGGGAGATTAGGTAAAATGAGACTATGTGGTGGGCCCTAATCCAATATCACTTGTGTCCTTATAAGAAGTTTAGGACACAGATGAAACAGAGACAGAGTTAGGACATAGTGAAAAACTGGCCATTCACAAGCCAAAAAGAAACCAAACTAGCTGACACCTTGATCTCAGACTTCTAGCTTCCGGAACTGTGAGAAAGTAAATTTCTGTTCTTTAAACCGCCCAGTCTGTGGTGGTTTGTTATGTCAGCTCTAGCAAACTAATGTATAGAATAATTGACGGGCATTCTCTACATCAAACTGGCCTTTCTTTGACTCTGATTTCCATTGCTTTCCTTGTGTCAAACTATGCTTTCCTCTTTACTGCATTCCATCCACCAGCTTCTGTTTTTGTCTCTTCCTGACTTAAAGTAATGGATAGACTAGAATGTATATGCAAATATTTTTTATTGTCTTTTCTAGCGTTATTTATTACTTCCAGCAGGCTGATTACAATTATGCAAGCCTCCCTGCCAAGGTGCCTACTTTTTAACCTCTAAGTCTGTGCCTATCCCAAGTATCTGTATAATCCTTTTGAATATTTGGTGTGGAAGCTGTTGATGAGCAAATGAGAAAACTTCTCCCAGCTGCCGCGGGGTCCATAAATTCAAGTGAGCTCATTATTTTCTTTTCTGATGCATAATGTCGCTCTAGAAAATTATCATTTAATCAGCAGTAATGACTCTCATATTTCTGCTGCACTGCTTGTTAATCTCCCTACCTAGTATAAAGTCTTTAGCAATGCAAATACAATCTCAGATTAGAGACAGAGCTATGAAAAAGAAGGGATCATACACCATTCTATTGTCATAACTATAGCCTTTAATAGTTACAGAAGCGAAACAATAATTGTACTTTATCTGATGTACTCAGTATAGTTTTCCGTGGAAGGTGGTCAAATATAGGAAATGATTCATGTGAATTTGATAATCTTATAAAATACCCAAGTGCTTGCACTTCTTGGCTTAGAGTGTTACACGTTTATTGAAAGTCTGTAGCTCCAATCCTGCCAGACCTACCTCTCCATCCTCATCACGCACCTCCATCCCTCTTTCTCACTATGCTCCAGTCACTGCTGTATTCTTCTAACTCCTTGAAATCATCAAACTCCTTCTCACCTCAGTACCTCAGTGCATTTGTCCATGCCATTGCCTATGCCCATGGCCACTTACCCCATGTTCTTTGCCTGATTACTTCAGATCATAGGGCTTGTTTCACTGCCACCTTCGAGAGGAAGCTTTCCCTGAATTTCCCAGGACACAATAGGTCCCATATGCGTTCCCGAAGTAAGAATGATTTTTTTTCTTCAGAGTACTGGTGACAATAACATTAAATATTGATGTTCATAGTCAATAACTTGCTAGCTCCCTACTAGTTGTCCCTAATATTTGTAAGGACAAAAACATAGGCTATTTTTTTTTCAGACTGTCAGTCATACACATATATCCAGAGGATGCTGAAAAGCATTTCTGTCTGTTTTTCTTCTTTGAGTGATTTATGAGTCACATCCAATCCTCCTCTCTGGGTCCTTCATTTTTTCCTTCCTCCCTGAGATGCCTTGGCCCTGCATCCCCATCATCACCATCTATGGGGCTTCCTTTCTTCCTCTCAACCTCTGGCTCTGACAATCCATCATTTGGTTACCTTGGATTTTCCTTCAGCATTTAAAGGCAGGTGGTAGAGGGTGGCGAACTGGAGGGTTGAGAGTGCTTAAGACCCAAAAAGCAGGATACTGTAAAGCATTTGCTTCAAGTCCAGCCAGAAAGGAACATCTGAAAGGCCAAGAAATTGCTCTCTTGGTAATATTGGCCACTTCTTACAGTAGAACCCCTAGGAAAATAATTCAAGATAGTCTTTGGTAATGCTTTTTTAGTCCATTCCCTACCAGAGTGACTTTTTCTAAAATGTAATTATGAACCCGAACTCTGCTTTAAATCTTTTGTTGGTTTCCCTTGCCCTTTAGGATAGTGTAGGATCATGTCCATATTTTCCAGCATGGCGAACAAGATCCCCGCTATCTGATGAGCTAATTTTGGTTTGCCTCTCTGGCCCCACCTGCTGCTAGTCGGTATTTGTCCCATGCACTCTGTGCCCATGCAACATGGGCCTGTTCGAACTCTCTAGAAGGTGCTGATCTTCCCAGACCTCAGATCCCTACTGAGGGGCTTTCCGTTTGTGAGGTCTTCACAGATTCTTAGCCCATAACAGGTAAGGGAAAAATTTATAGAATATTAGAATATATGTCTGTATTACAATGGAACATAAGATTTTATTAGAAAAATTTCTATCATCTATCAGTGGTCAAAAATTGTAGAGTACTAACTTTATTAATATATAATAAACACATTTGAACTAGTAACTAAAACATATATGTATATATATATTTAAATCTAATTGTCTCAATAACCCTTTTGATAGATGGGAAACTAAGGCTTCTAAGCTGAAGTTACATATCCAAGGTCCCACTGTTTCATAAGGGTAGAATGGGAATTTGAATCTCACCAATCTGTCTAGAGCCCATGATATTTACCACCACCCAATTTACCTCTGTGGTGCTGTATGTTGTATGAACACCTACTAACTCTGCATGCAGGCATCACACTGTTTTGCAAGATTTTATTTGTACTCCTTAAAAGATTGAGTGCTCCAAGACCAAAGATGATTCTGCTTAATTTTTGTAGCCTGATGCATTACCACAGTCCTTATCATATACTAATATTTGCTGGGTTTACCTTCAGTTTTATTTATACAAATTTTGGAGGCTGTCTTCCTTGCCTGATCAAGTCCCATGACTTCTATCTTATCTTTCAGCTAAGTATTGAAATGTTAATCTTCTCAGTATAATCAAATTTAATTATTGCAGTTATGTTTCTGTGCCTAGAGGTGAAGAGTGTGTGTTTTCAATAAGTCAAACTAATAAACGAATGTAGTACAGTTCTAAGGTAGATTGTTGGCTGCTCCAGAAATGAAAAAAAATATGTTTCCATCCAATATGTCTCCATGCCACACTACCAGATTCCAAGACTTCCACACCAAATGGGTGGAGAATCCACAGAGAAGAAAGCCACCAGAGAGACTTAATGCAATCAGGGAAGTAATTTGCAGGGAGTTTATTTGGTATGGAATAAGCCATGCTATTCACATATGAAGAGACTTTCAAACAAACTGATAAAATGCTTCAATAACTCACAGAATTGGTGGAATCTGACCCCTCAGAGAGGTAGTTAAGGGATTCTGCAGGTTTAGAGATATGTCTTTGGGATGAATTGGATGTTGGTGGGTAAAAGAGATGCCAGGTTTCTGGATTTGACTGTTTGGATGGAGGTGTCAATAATCAAGAAAAGCCACAGAAGAGGAAGAGTAAATCACAGCCACCCTCCAAAACCAGGAAGGAGGGCAAAACAATGGAAGAAAAAAGTAATGCTTCTGCTTTTAATACACACCTCTTCATTTAGTAATGACAATAATTTAACTAGAATTAATTTACACATAAAAGATAATGTGTTAGATTTGATTACCAAATCTTAATAAATATAGGTATAGGGCCAAGTATGGGGGCTCATCTATAATCCTAGTACTTTGGGAGGCTGAGGTAGGAGGACCACTTGAGCCTAGGAGTTTGAAACCAGCCTAGGCAACATAGTGAGACCTCATCCCTACAAAGTTTTGCCCAGTATGGTAACACATGCCTGTGGTGTCAGCTGCACACACACTATTAGTTCTACTTCTGTCCCTCTAGAGAACTCTGGCTAATACAGAGTTTGGTACAGAAGTGGTTCTAGAGGAAGAAAATATTGAGGATGGAGTTCTTTCATTCATTTTGGGGTATCTGGAGTTGTCTGCTTAACATGATTAGACCCCAAAATGCTAGGGACTCTTTCTAACAGTATGGAGAATGACAGTGGATTATCACAAGCTTAATCAAGTGGTGACTCCAATTGCAGTTGCTGTACCAGAAGTGGTTTCATTGCTTGAACAAATTAACAATCTCCCGGTACCTGGTAGGCAGCCATTGACTTGCCAAATTCCTTTTACTCCATTCCTGTCCATAAGGGCCACCAGAAGAAATTTGCCTTCAGCTGGCAAGGCCAGCAATGTACCTTTACTGTCCTACCTCAGGAGTATATTAAGTCTCCAGCTTTGTGTCATAATATTATTCAGAGAGAACTTGACTGCCTTTCACTTTCACAAGATATCACACTGGTCCATTACATTGATGACATTATGCTGATTAGATCCAGTAAGCAAGAAGTAGCAAACACACTGGACTTATTGGTGAGACATTTGCATGCCAGAGGATGGAAAAGAAATTTGACTAAAATTCAGGTACCTTCTACCTCAGTAAAATTTCTAGGGATCCAGTGATGTGGGGGTCCTGATAAGATATTCCTTCTAAGGTGAAGAATACGTTGCTGCATTTAGTCCTTTCTACAATCAAGTAATAGTCACAACACCTAGTGGGCCTGTTGGATTTCGGAGGCAATACATTCCTCATTTGAGTGCGTTACTCTCGCTCATTTATTGAGTGACCCAAAAGGCTGCCAGTTTTGAGTGGGGTCCAGAACAGGAGAAGGCTCTGCAACAGGTCCAGGCTGCTGTGCAAGCTGCTCTGCCACTTGGGCCATATGACTCAGCAGATCCAATGGTGCTTGATGTGTCAGTGGCAGATAGGGATGCTGTTTGGAGCCTTTGGCAGGCCCTCATAGGTTAATCACAGCAGAGGACTCTAGAATTTTGGAGCAAGGCCCTGCCATCGTCTGCAGGTAATTACTCTCATTTTGAGATAGCTCTTAGCCTGTGACTGGGCTTTGGCGGAAACTGGACGTTTGACTATGGGTCATCAAGTCACCATGTGACCTGAAATGTCTATCATGAACTAGGTGCTTTCTGACTCATCTAGCCATAAAGTGGATCATGCACAGCAGCATTCCATCATCAAATGGAAGTGGTGTATATGTGACTGGGCTCAAGCAGGTCCTGAAAGTACAAATAAGTTACATGAGGAAGTGTCTCAAATGCCCATGGTCTCCACTCCTGCCACCCTGCCTTTCTCCGCCAGCCTGCACCGATGACCTTATGGGGAGTTCCCTATTATCAGCTGATGGAAGAAGAGAAGACTAGGGCCTGGTTCACAGATGATTCTGCACAATATGCAGGCACCACCAAAAAGTGGACAGCTACGGTACTACAGCCCCTTTCTAGGATATCCCTGAAGGATAGTGGTGAAGGGAAATCTTCCCAGTTGGCAGAACTTCAAGCAGTGCACCTGGTTGTGCACTTTGCATGAAAGGAAAAATGGCCAGATGTGAGATTATATACTGATTCATGGGCTGTAGCCAATGGTTTGGCTGGATGGTCAGGAACTTGGAGGAAGCACGATTGGAAAATTGGTAACAAAGAAATTTGGGGAAGAGGTATGTGGATGGACCTCTCTGAGGGGCCAAAAACTGTGAAGATATTTGGA
Source organism: Macaca thibetana thibetana (assembly GCF_024542745.1). Classification (NCBI taxonomy): domain Eukaryota; kingdom Metazoa; phylum Chordata; class Mammalia; order Primates; family Cercopithecidae; genus Macaca; species Macaca thibetana. The sequence continues at coordinate 36,416,415 of NC_065583.1, forward strand.
CCCCTTGTGAGTGTTCACCAAGGACCTCAGCAGAGGAGGATTTTAATAATCAGGTGGATAGGGTAACCCGTTTTGTGGATACCACTCTGCCTCTTTCCCCAGCCAACCCTGTCATTGCCCAGTGGGCCTATAAACAAAGTGGCCATGGTGGCAGGGATGGAGGTTACACATGGGGTCAGCAACATGGACTTCCACTCATCAAACCTGACCTGGCTATGGCCACTGCTGAGTGCCTAATTTGCCAGCAGCAGAGACCAACACTGAGCCCTCAATTTGGCACCATTTCTAGGGGATAATCAGCCAGTTACCTCGTGACAGGTTGATTATATTGGACCTCTTCCATCATGGAAAGGGCAGAGATTTTTCCTCACTGGAAGAGACACTTACTCTGTATATGGATTTGCCTATCCTGCATGAAGTGCTTCTGCCAAGACTACCATCTGCCCTATCCACCGTCAAGGTATTCCACACAGCATTGCCTCTGACCAAGGCACTCAACTTTACAGCTAAACAAATGCAGTGTTTACCATGGTAAAGACTGGTTTTACCATGTTCCCCATCATCCTGAAGCAGCTGGATTGATAGAACAGTGGAATGGCCTTTTGCAGTCACAATTACAATGCCAACTAGGTGACAATACTTTGCAGGGCTGGGGCAAAGTTCTCCATAAGGCCATGTATGCTCTGAATCAGCATTTAATATATGGTACTGTATCTCCCATAGCCAAGATTTGTGGGTCCATGAATCAAGGGGTGGAAGTGGAAGTGGTACCAATCTAGTGATCCACTAGCAAAAGTTTTGCTTCCTGTTCCCATTACATTATGTTCTGCTGGCCTAGAGGTCTTAGTTCCAGGGGGAGGAATGCTGCCACCAGGACACAATTATTCCATTGAACTGGAAGTTAAGATTGCCACCTGGACACTTTGGACTCCTCCTACATTTATGTCAACAGGCTAAGAAGGGAGTTACAGTGTTGGCTGGGGTGATTGACCCAGACTATCAAGATGAAATCAGTCTAGTAAGTGGAGGTAAGGAAGAGTGTGAATGGAATACAGGAGATCCATTAGGGCATCTCTTAGTATTACCATGCTCAGTGATTAAGGTCAATGGGAAAATATAACAGCCCAATTCAGGCAGGACTACAAATGGCCCAGACCTTTCAGGAATGAGGGTTTGGGTCACTCTATCAGGGAAAACAACAACAACAAACCTGCTAAGGTGCTTGCTGAGGGCAAAGGGAATATAGAATGGGTAGTAGAAGAAGATAGTCATTAATACCAGCTAAGACCACATGATGTGTTGCAGAAACTGCACATGGAGAAATGAGGACTGTAATTGTCATGAGTATTTCCTCCTTCTTTTGTAAAAAACATATTTGTGCAAGTATACACTTGTACTAAGAAAATATCTTCATTTTATTTCCTTTTTCCCTTATCATGTGACATAAGATTTATTGTCTTCATATCAGCATTTAAATATTGTTAACTGTATACAATAGTATTTGTATACTATTGAGGATTGGTGTGTTTCCAGTTATATGGATAGTTGTATTATGTTAGGCATAATTATGACATTATTGTCTTTATTTGAAAATTATGTGTGATCTCAGGAGATGTGTACGCTTCAAGTTGACAAGGGGTGGACTTGTGATGGTTAATACTGAGTGTCAACTTGATTGAAGGATGCAAAGTATTGATCCCGGGTGTGTCTGTGAGGGTGTTGTCAAAGGAGATTAACATTCGAGTCAGTGAGCTGGGAAAGACAGACCCACCCTTAATCTGGGTGGGCATCATCTAATCAGCCGTCAGCACAGCCAGGATATAAAGCAGGCAGAAAAACTTAAAAAGGTTAAACTGGCCTCACCTCCCAGCCTACATCTTTCTCCTGTGCTGAGTGCTTCCTGCCCCGGAACATCAGATTCCAAGTTCTTCAGTTTTGGGACTCGGATTGGCTCTCCTTGCTCCTCAGCTTGCAGATGGCCTATTGTGGGACCTTGTGATCATGTGATTTAATACTCAATAAACTCATATATATACACACACACACACACATATACCACTATATATATATATATATACACACACACACACACACACATAGTGGTATATATATAGTGTGTGTGTATATACATATATATAGTTCTGTTCCTTTAGAGAACCCTGACTAATACACAGAGTAAGACAAACATCACATGTACTCACTTATTTGTGGGAGCTAACAATTAAAACAATTGAACTCGTGGCCTGGAGATGGGGAGAAGAAAGATGGTTACCAGAGGCTGGGAAGGGTAGTGACAGTTGTGGGGGTGGACTGTGTAGCAGAGGAAGTGGGGGTGAATAAAGGGTATAAAATAATAGGAAGGATAAATAAGATGTAGTATTTGCTAGCACATCAGGGTGGCTACAGTCTAAAATGATTTAACTGGACATTTTAAAATAACCAAAAAAAAATTGGATTTTTTTTTTTGTCACACACAGGATATATGCTAAAGGTGATGAATACCCAATTTATTCTGATGTGACTATTATTAATTTTTGTACATTAATATGTTCTTTAGTGGTAATTTGTGAAATTTTGATGCACCCATCACCTGAGCAGTGTACACTATCCAATGTGTAGTCTTTTATCCCTCATCCCCTTCCCACCTGTTTCTCCAAGTCCCCAAAGTCTGTTGTATCATTCTTATGCCTTTGCATCTCATAGCTTAGCTCCTACTTGTGAGAACATACAATGTTTGGTTTTCCATTACTGAGTTACTTAACTTAGAATAATCATCTCCAATTCCATCCATGGTGCTGCAAATACCATAATTTCGTTCTTTTGTTGGCTGAGTAGTGTTCCATGGTGTGGAATTTTATTTATCCACTATTGATTGATGGGCATTTGGGCTGGTTCCATGTATTTGCAATTGTAAATTGTGCTGCTATAAACACATGTGTACAAGTATCTTTTTCATGTAATGACTTATTTTCCTCTGAGTAGATACCCAGAAGTGGAATTGCTGGATCAAATGTTAGAGCTTTAAGGAATCTTTATACTGTTTTCCATAGTGGTTGTATTAGTTTACATTCTCACCAACAGTGTAAAAGTGTTCTCTTTTCACCACATCCACACCAACATCTATTATTTTGGGTTTTTTTGATTATGGCTATTCTTGTAGGAGTACCACATTCATGGTATCACATGTGGTTTTGATTTTGATTCGCATTTCCCTGATCATCAGTGATGTTGAGCATTTTTTCACACGTTTTTTGGTCATTTGTGTATCTTCTTTGAGAATTGTCTATTCATGTCCTTTGCCCTTATTTTTTTTTAAGGATTATCCTCCTCCCCATTTCTTGTAAGAACGGGTTTCCCCTACACAGCTAAGTAGCAGTAGCTTCCCCAACATCCCCTGGGAAAAAAAAAAAAAAAAAAAAAAAGGTTAAAATAGGCTGGGAGTTTGAGACTTTGATGGGATTTTTTTTTTCTTGCTGACTTATTTGGGTTTCTTGTAGATTCTGGATATTAGTCCTTTGTTGGATGTATAGATTGCAGAGATTTTCTCCCACTCTGTGGGTGGGTCTGTTTACTCTGCTGATTATTTATTTTGTTGTGCAGAAGCTTTTAATTTAAGTCCCATCTATTTATCTTTGTTTTTGTTGTATTTGCTTTTGGGTTATTGCCCATGAAGACTTTGCCTAAATCAACGTCTAGAAGGGATTTTGCAATGTTATCTTCTAGAATTTTTATGATTTCAGGTCTTAGATTTAAGTCTTTGATCTATCTTGAGTTGATTTTTGTATAACATGAGAGATGATGATCCAGTTTCATTCTTCTACATGTGGCTTGCCAATTATCCCAGGACCATTTGTTGAATAGGGTGTCCTTTCACCACTTTATGTTTTTGTTTGCTTTATCAAAGATAGGTTGACTGTAGCTTTCTTTCTGTGTTCTCTATTCTGTTTCACTGGTCTGTATGCCTATTTTTATACCAGTAAATAGGTATACTCTTTTGGTGACTATGGACTTACGGTATAGTTTGAATCTTTTGGTGACTATGGATTTACGGTATAGTTTGAATCCAGGTAATGTGATGTCTCCAGTTTTGTTCTTTTTGTTTAGTCTTGCTTTGGCTATGCAGGCTCTTTTTTGGTTCCATATGAATTTTATGATTTTTTTCTTCTAGTTGTGTGAAGAATGATGGTGGTATTTTGATGGTAATTATACTGAATTTGTAGATTGTTTTTGGCAGTATGGTCATTTTCACAATATTGATTCTACCCATCCATGAGCATGAGATGGGTTTCTATTTGTGTCGTCTATGATTTCTTTCAGAAGTGTTTTGGAGTTTTCCTTGTAGAGGTCTTTCACCTCCTTGGTTAGGTATGTTCCTAAGTATTTTATTTTATTTTTTGCAGCTATGGTAAAAGGTGATGGGTTGTTGATTTGATTCTCAGCTTAGTAGCTGCTGATGTATAGCAGAGCTACTGACTTTTATACAATAATTTTGTATCTTGAAATTTTGCTCAATTCACTTACCAGTTCTAGGAGCTTTTTGAATGAGTCTTTAGAGTTTTCTAGGTATACAAGCATGTCATCAGCAAATAGCCACAGTTTCACTTACACTTTATCAATTTTTTTTTTTTTTTGGATGGAGTTGCTCTCTTGTTGCCTAGGCTGGAGTGCAATAGCATGATCTTGACTCACTGCAACCTCTGCCTCCTGGGTTCGAACAGTTCCCCTGCCTCAGCCTCCTGAGTAGCTGGACTTACAGCCTCCCACCACCACACCTGACTAATTTTTGTAATTTTAGTAGAGATGGTGTTCCGCCATGTTGGCCAAGCTGGTCTCGAACTCCTGACCTCAGGTGATCCACCCACCTCAGCCTCCCAAATTGCAGGGATTACAGGCATGAGCCACCATGACCGGCCCTGTTTACCAGTTTTTACACCCTTTATTTCTCTCTCTTGTCTGATTGTTTTGGCTAGGAATTCCAGTACTATGTTGATTAGAAGTAGTGAAGGTGGACATCCTTGTCTTGTTCAAGTTCTCTGGGGGGTTGCTTTCAACTTTTCCCGGTTCAGTATAATTTTGGCTGTGGGTTTGTCATACATGGCTTTTATTACCTTAAGATTTGTCCTTTTTATGCCTATTTTGTGGAGGGTTTGAGTCGTAAAGGGATGCTGGATTTTTTCTAATACTTTTTCTTCTTCTATTGTGATGATCATGTGATTTTTGTTTTTAATTCCATTTATGTGGTGTATTACATTTATTGACTTGCGTATGTTAAACCATCCCTACGTCCCTGGTATGAAACCCACTTGATCATGGTAGATTATCATTTTGATTTGATGTTGAGAACAGTTAGTTTGTTAAGGATTTTTGCATCTATGTTTATCAGGGATACTGGTCTGTAGTTTTCTTTTTTATGTTACGTCCTTTCCTGATTTTGGTATTAGGATGATACTAGCTTATAAAATGATTTGGGAAGGATTCCCTCTTTCTCTATCTTTTGGAATAGCATTGATAGGATTTGTACCAATACTTCTTTGAATATCTGATAGAATTCAGCTGTGAGGCTGGGTGCCTCTGTAATCTCAGCTACTCAGGAAACTAGAGGTGGGAGAATTGCTTGAACCTGGGATTTGGAGGTTGTAGTGAATGGAGATCATGCCACTGCACTACAGCCTGGGCAACAGAGAGACTCCGTCTCAAAAACAAAGAATTCATCTGTGAATCTGTCTGGTCCTGGACTTTTTTTTTTTGGTAACTTTTAAATTACCACTTCTATCTTGCTGCTTGTTATTGGTCTGTTCAGAATTTCTATTTTTTCCTGATTTAATCTAGGATGGTTGTATCTTTCCAGGAATTGATCTCCTCTAGGTTTTCTAGTTTATGCATGTAAAGGTGTTCATAGTAGCCTTGAATCTTGAATAATCTTGAATAATCTTTTGTATTTCTGTGGTATTGGTTGCAATATTCTCATTTCATTTCTAATTGAGCTTCTTTGGATCCTCTCTCTTCTTTTCTTGGTTAATCTTGTTAATGGTCTATCAATTTTGTTTATCTTTTCAAATAACCAGGTTTTTGTTTCATTTATCTTTTAAATTTTTTGTTTCAATTTAATTTAGTTCTCTTTTGTAAGTTTTTTGTTTTAATTTATTTTCTTAAATTTGTTGAGACTTGTTTTATGACCTATCATATGGTCTATCTTGGAGCCTGTTCCATGTGCTGATGAAAATAATGTATATTCTGCAGTTATTAGGTAGAATGTTCCGTAAGTATCTGTTAAGTTCATTTGTTGTAGGGTATGGTATTAAATTTCTCTTATGCTATGTTGACTGTGTTGATGCCTTATCTAGTTCTGTTGGTGGAGTGTTTAAGTCCCCCACTATTATTGTGTTGCTATCCATCTCATTTCTTAGGTCTAGAAGTAATTGTTTTATATATTTTGGAGCTTTAGTGTTAGATGTATATATATTTAGGATTGTAATATTTTTCTGATGGGTGAGTCTTTTTATTATTACATAATGTCCCTCTTTGTCGTTTTTAATTGCTGTTACTTTAAAGTTGGTTTCTGTCTGATATAAAAATAGCTATTCTTGCTCTGTTTTGGTTTCTATGAGCATGGAATATTGTTTTCTGCCCCTACCCTTAAGTTTACACGAGTCCCTATAGATCAGGTGAATCTCTTGAAGACAGCAGATACTTGGTTAGTGGTTTTTATGCATAATGCCATTCTGTATATTTTAAGTGAGCATTTATGCCAATTATATTCAATGTTAGTATTGAGATGTGAGGTACTATTCTGTGCATTGTGTTATTTGTTGCCGGAATACTTTGTGGGTTTTTTTTTTATTGTGTTATTATTTCATAGATTCTATGAGATTTATCCTTTAAGATATAATTATTTTGGTATAATTTGGGATTTGTTTCAAGATTTAAGCTTCTTTTAGCAGTTCTTGTAATGCTGGCTTGGTGGTGGCAAATTCCCTCAGCATTTGTCTGTCTGGAAAAGGCTGTCTGTTTCCTTCATTTATAAAGCTTAGTTTCAGTCAATATATAATTCTTGACTGATAGTTGTTTTATTTAAGGAGGCAAAAGATAGGACCCCAATCCCTTCTAGCTTGTGGGGTTTCTGCTGTGAAATCTACTATTAATCTGATAGGTTTTCTTTTATAGGTTACCTGATGCTTTTGCTTCACAGCTCTTAAGATTTTTTTCCTTCATTTTGTCTTTAGATAACCTGATGACCATGTGCTGAGGTGATGATCTTTTTGTGATTAATTTCCCAGCTGTTCTTTGAGCTTCTTGTACTTGGATGTCTAGCTCTCTTGGAAGGCTGGGGAAGTTTTCCTTAATTATTCCCTCAAATATGTTTTCCAAACTTAGATTTCTCTTCTTTTTTAGAATATCAATTATTCTTAGATTTGTTCATTTAACATAATCCCAAATTTCTTAGAGGCTTTGTTCATTTTCTAAACTTCTGTTTTCTCTGTCTTTATTGGATTGGGTTAATTCCAAAGCCTTGTCTTTGAGCTCTGCCAAGTTATTTCTTCTGCTTGTTTGTTTCTAGTGCTGAGACTTTCCAGTGCATTTTGCATTTCTCTAAGTGTGTCCTTCATTCTGGATGTAGTGATTGTTTTCTTATCTATGCTATCTATTTCACTGGAGATTTCTCCATTCATAGTCTGTATCTTTTTTTTTTTTTTTTGAGTTGAACTTCACCTTCTTCTAATGCTTCCTTGATTAGCTTAATAATGGACCTTCTGAATTATTTTTCTGGCAATTCAGAGATTTCATTTTGATTTGGATCCATTGCTGGTGAGCTAGTGTGATCTTTTGGGGGTGTCAAAAAACCTTTTTGTCATAGTACCAGAATTGTTTGTCAGCTTCCTTTTCATTTGGGTAAACTATGTCAGAGGGAAGATCTGGGGCTCAAAGGCTTCTGTTCAGATTCTTTTGTCCCACAGGGTACTCCCTTGATTTGGTGCTCTCCCTCTTCCTCTAAGGATGGGGATTCCTGAGAGCTGAACTGCAGTGATTGTTATTTTTCCTCTGGATCTGGCTACTCAGTGGAACTACTAGGCTCTGGGCTGGTACTGGGGAGTGTCTTGTGATATTACTGCAGAGAGTCCTGTAATGTGATCTGTATTCAGGTATCTCAGCTGTGGATACCAGCACTTGCTTCAGTGGAGGTAGCGGGGGAATGAAATGGATTCTGTGAAAGTCCTTGGTTGTACTTTTGTTGTGCACTGGTTTTGTGTTGGTTGTCCTCCAGCCAGGAGTTGTCGCTTTCAAGAACCGATTAGTTGCAGTAGCATAGGGAGGATACAAGCTTGCCCTAGGGTCAGGCTGTGGGCAGGGCCATAGAGCTCCCAAGAGATTATGTCCTTTGTCTTTGACTACCAAGAGAAAGACCTTCAGGTGGGGACAGGATTAGGTGTGTCTGAGCTCAGACTCTTTGGGCATGACTTGCTGTAGCTGCTGTGGGGGATGGGAGTGTGGCTCCCAGGCCAATGAAGTTATGTTCCCGGGTGGATTATGGCTGCCTTTGCCGCATCATATAGGTCACCAGGGAAGTGGTGGCAGCCACAGGCCTCACCTAGCTCCCATGCAGCCCACAGCCCAAAAGACCAGTCTCACTCCCGCCATGCCTTTGATCAACTGCACTGAATTTATTTCCAGGCAGTCAATGAACAGGACTGAGAACTTGCCCCCAGCTACAAGCCACCCAGCTGAGAAAGCAAGCAGACTCACAGTTCCTCAGCTGTCCCATGGAGCCTGCAGCAGCAATCCATCTCCTTCAAAGGGTCTGTAGATTCTCTTGGCATTCCTGGTATGTTCCTGCAGTAGTTCTTTGAACAAAAGTTCATGATGTGAGTTCCACATGCTGCTTTGTCCATCCAAGTGGGAGCTGCAAGTTAGTCCTGCCTCCTATCCACCATTTTTTTTCTGCCTCAGTTCTCTGATGTGATGATTACACTTTGCATGCCTGTATAAAAACATCTCATTTAGTTCATAACTACACATACCTACTATGTAGCCACAAACATTAAACATAAAAAAATTATTAGAAAAAACTCAAAACAAAAAATAATGTTCCACAGTATCTGAAAATTTCTATTTCGCTGTTATTGGGTGCATTCTTATTCTATAATTTTCAATTATGTAAGTTGACTGACAATGCTGTTTAAGTCTTCTGATATATTCACTCACTTTTCCCTGTTTATTATGTCCCTGTGAAAGGAGTTGAAGTCTTCAAATTTGTATATTTTTTTTCTCTCTTTAGTTTTCTTGATTTTTGCTTCATGTTTTTGGATGACTTTTTACTGGTTGAATATGCTGTATTGATCCTTTCTCACATTGCTTTAAAGGAATACCTGGGATTGGGTTGTTTATAAAGAAAAGAGGTTTAATTGGCTCATTCTTCCTGACTGTACAGGAAACAAAGCAGCATCTGCTTCTGGAAAGGTGTCAGGAAACTTCTAATCATGGTGGAAGACAAAGGGGTAGCAAGCATTTAACATTGCAGGAGCAGGAACACGAGCAAGAAAGAGAATGCGAGGGGAGTTGTTCCACGCTTTTAAACAACTGGATCTCACAAGAATTCACTATCATAAAAACAGCACTAAGGGGATGGTGTTAAAACTATTCATGAGAAATCCCTCCCATGATCCAACCCTTTCCCACCAGACCTCACATCCAACATTGGGGATTATAATTCAATGTGAGATTTGGGCAGTGACACAGATCCAAACCATATCATTCTACTCCTTGCCCTCCCAAATCTCATGTTCTTCTCACATTACAAAATGCAATCATGCCTTCCCCATGATCCCCCAAATTCTTAACTAATTCCAGCATTAACTCAAAAGTCCAAAGTCCAGAGTCTCATCTGAGACAAGGCTAGTCCCTTCTGCCTATGAGCCTGTAAAAGCAAAAACAAGTTAGTTACTACCAAGATACAATGGGTGAAGAGGCACTGGGTAAACATTCGCATTCCAAAAGTGAAAAAAATTGGCCAAAAGAAAGGGGCTACAGGTTCCATGCAAGTTGAAAACTGACTTAGACTTAACTGAATGCAGGGCAGTCATTAAATCTTAAAGCGCCAAAACAATCTCCTTTGGCACCATGTCCCACATCCAGGGAATGCTGGTGAAAAGGGTGGGTTCCCAAAGCCTTGTGCAACTCTGTCCCTGTGGTTTTGTAGGGTTCAGCCCCTGTTGCTAATTTTAAGGGCTGGTCTAGAGTGCCTGTGGCTTTTCTAGGCGCAGGAGTGCAAACTGTCAGTGAATCTACCATTTTGTGGTCTGCAGGACAGTGCCTTCTTCTCATAGCTCCACTAGGCAGTGCCCCAGTGGGAACTCTGTGTGGGGCCTCCAATCCCACATTTCCCGTCTTCACTGACCTAGTAGAGGTTCTCCATGAGGGTTCTGCTCCTGCAGCAGGCTTCTGCGTGGGCACCCAGGATTTTTTCATATAGCCTCTAAAATCTAGGTGGAGGCTCCCAAACCTCATCTCTTGTATTCTATGCACCCACAAGCTTAATAACATGTGGAAGCTGCCAAGGCTTATGTCTTACACTTTCTGAAGCAGTGGCCTGAGAGGCACCTGGACCCCTTTGAGCCTGGACTGGAGCTGGAGTGACTGGGATGCAAGGAGCAATGTCCTGAGACTGCATAGGGTGGTAGGGCCCTGTGGGCCTGGTACAAGAAACCATTCAGTCGTCTTAGTGCTCTGAGCCTGTGATAGGAGGGGCTGGCCTGAAGATCTCTGAAATGTCTTCAAAGCCTCTTCTCCATTGTTTTGGCTCTTAGCTCCTTTTTACTTATGCAAATTTCTATAGTCTGCTTGAATTCCTCCCTTGAAAATGGGCTTTTCTTTTCTACTGTACAGCCAGGCTGCAAATTTTCCAAAATTTTATACTCTGTATCTCTTTTAAATATAAGTTTCAACTTTAGGTATTTTCTTTGCTCTTGCTTATGAGCAAACACTGTTAGAAGCACCCAGGTGACATCTTGAATGCTTTACTGCTTAGAAATTTATTGTACAGATACCCTAAGTTATGACTCTGGAGGTAAAATTTCCACCTATCCCTTGGGTAGGGGCACAATGCAGCCAAGTTCTTTGCTAAGGCATAACAAAAGTGACCTTTGCTCCTGTTCTCAATAAGTTTCTCATTTCCATGTGATACCTCCTCTGCCTGAACATAACTGTCCATATCACTATCAGGGTTTTGGTCACAACCATTTAACCAGTCTCTAAGATGTTCCAAAATTTCCCTCATCTTCCTTTCTTCTTCTGAACCCACCAAACTCTTCCATCCTCTGCCTGTTACCTAGTTCCAAAGTTGCTTTCACATTTTCAGGTATCTTTATAGCAATGCCCCACTCCTCAGTGTCAATTTTCTGTATTAATCTGTTCTCATGTTGCTATAAAGAAACACCTGAGACTGGGTAATTTACAAAGAAAAGCTGTTTAACTGGCTCATGGTTCTGCAGGCTGTACAGAAAGCATAGCGCATCTGCTTCTGAGGAGGCTTCAGGAAGCTTCTAATTATGGAAGGCAAAGAAGGAAAAGTTGCCTTACATGGCAGGAGCAGGAAAAAGAGAAAGAGAGACTGAGAGGGGATGTGATGTGTACTTTTAAACAACCAGATCTCATGAGAATTCACTGTCACAACAACAGTACCAAGAGAATGATGCTAAACCATGCATGAGAAATCCCCCCATGGTCTACTCCCACCAGGCCCCACCTCCAACATTTGGGATTACAATTTGACTTGAGATTCGGGTGGGAACATGTATGAAAATCGTATTATATGCACTTGAGATTGGTTTGTATTCTTGTCTAATTGACCCATTTATCATTATGAAATGCCATTTGTCTCTGATAATAAACTTCATCATGAAGTCTACTTCTAATATTAATAAAACCATACCAGTTTTCTTATGCTTAATGTTTGCATATTGTACCAGTTATCTTTCTTTTACCCTCAAACATGCTGTATTCTTACACATTCTTATGAACATCATTAGTTGTGTCTTGTGGTTTTATATTGTCTGGCAATCTCTGACTTATAATTTGAGTCTTTATTACTTTCATGAAATTATTTATTTGTATGTGAATTCTATAAGTCCTCCTACTTTTTGTTTTTCTGTTTTCTCTTTTATGCCTGATTTTTGCATAAATTGAGTATTTTAAAATATTCATTTTTATCTTCTCCTTTGATTTTAATTATACCCTCCTCTGTTAATTGTTTTTAATGGTGACTCTAAAAATTACAATAAGCATATTTAATTTCTCCTCGTCTACTTTCAAAAATATTCTACTTCTTCACAATTAATATAATAATGTTAAAAATGTATTATATAGTTACTGCCCTGCTGAGTCATGTAATCTTTTTGTTAAATAGTTAAATTTTACACACACTGTAAACCACACATTACACTGTTAAATTATTTCTCCTTAAAGAGTCAATGGCCTTTTAAATAGGCTTAAAAATTATATAGTACATTAAGAATAATTTTTAAAATGCATTTGTATTTGCTGAAATGTTCATGCTTTATAGAATTTTTTTATTTCTTTCTGCATCACCAGTTTTCTATGTGATTATTTTCCTTCAGCCAAAGAAACTTTTGAAAAACACTTCTTGTAGTGCAAACCTATTGAAGATATCTTCTTAAGTTGCTTTCTCTAAAAAACATTTTATCTTTATTTTTGAATGATATTTTCACTGAATATAAAATTCACTTCTAGTTTGGCCGTTTTTCTTTCAGCACTCTAAATATACGTTTACGTTGTCTTTTAGCTTCAACTACTTTTCTGATTAAAAGTATGCTTCCATTCTTCTTCTTTTTTCCATATACATAATGTACGTTTTCCCTTCTGGCTAGTTTAAATAATTTTTTAAAATCTTAGTATTTCAGTGTTTTTATAATTATCTGCTTATATATGGTTTTCTTTGTGTTTTTCCTGTTTGGAATTTGCTGATATTTATGGATTTATGAACATACATCGGGGGAGGCAGAATAATGTCCCCTCCCACAAAGAGATGTCTATGCCCTAATTTCTGGGATTTGGATATATTTTAGATTATACATAAAAGGGCAACTAAGTTTCCTGATAAAATTAAGTTTATTAATTGGCAGACTTTAAAGTAAGGCGATGATTCTGGATCAACTAGGTGAACCCAATGTAATCACAACAGAAAATAATCAATAGAAACAGATATAGAAATGACCCAGAGGTCAAACAGACATAGAAATGACTCAGATGACAAAAACGTCAAATGACAAAGATTTAAAAATAATGATGATAAATATGCTAATAAATCTAAATGTTTAACAGGGAAGCAGAAGAGTCAGTGTTATTGTGATAAGATGTGAGAGAGATTCAGCATTACTGGCTTTGAAGATGGAAGGAAGAAATAAGTCAAAGAATGGGAACGTTATCTAGAAGCTGATAAGACAAGAAAATCGATTCTTTTTTATGGCCTGCAGAAAATAACACTACCTTGGTGACACCTTGATTTTAGCCCAGTGAGACCTGTTTTGCCTTGACTTCCATGATTGTCAGATAAGTTGTGTTGTTTTAACCACTAAGTTTGTTATACTTTTCTACAGCAGCAACAAAAAAATTAATATAACATCTCTTACCAATTTTGGAAAATTGTTGGCCATTATCTCTATTTCTTTTTTCCCCATTCTTTCTCTCTCTTTCTTTATGTATTCTGGAATTCCAGTTTTATGTATATTTTACAATTTGATATTTTCTCACAGATCTTGGATGTTCTATTCTTTTTACTCTCTCTGTGTTTAAGTTTTAATTTTATAAAGATATATATATATTTTATATATATATATATATATATATTATTTGAGACAGGGTCTTGCTCTGTCATCCAGGCTGGAGTGCAGTGGTACAATCATGGCTTACTACACATTCAATTTCCCAGGCTCAAGAGATCCTTCCACCTTGGCCTCCCAAGTAGCTGGGACTATAGGTGCACACCACCATGCCTTGCCAGTTTATTTTTTATTTTTTTTTAATAGAGACAAGGTCTCACTATGTTGCTCAGTCTGGCTCAAACTCCTAGGGTCAAGCAATTCTCCCACCTCTGCCTCCCAAAGCCTTGGGATTACAGATGTGAACCACTGTGCTGAGACAATACTTTCTTTTCACCTGTATTCCAGTTCTCTGATCTTTTCCCCTCTGTTATCATTTTAAAAATATTTTCAGTATTTCCACTTGATATGCCTTTACTATAGTTTTTATTTCTTTTTACTATAGTTTTTATTCCATTTATCCTTTCTGTGTATATCCTTTCTAGGGGGAATGTCTCATTTCTCATATTTGGCCATCAGACTTTAACAAGACCTATGCACCCGAAAATCAGTGTAAATCTTTCTCATTTCTCTTGTCCATCTCTCAGTTATAGATGATCAGTCCTTGATTATATGTAAGATTCAAAATGCCTGCAGGTTTTTTGAAATTCTCTTTCTCTACCCTTATTCCTCAGTAGGCTTTTAAAATCTGTATCACAGTGTGGTTTTATTTAGCTCTCCTGAATCTTCCCCAGGTTCAGATGGTCACTTCTTCAAGCTCAGTGTAAGGCCCCCATGACCTGTAGGGTTTCTCTCAATTCTCTTGCTTTGCCCTCAGAATTAAACGGGTATATGAGCCTGTGCCTTCAAAGTCACCACTTTCTCTTCATTGCTCTTCTATCTTCTCTCTGAATTGGTATCTTTTCGATGAGGCGGGAGATCTGGCTGCCAGCAGATTGGGGCTCACATACTTGTAGTTTTTTGAACAGAGACCAAAATAATCACAACTGGCAGCTTTAGTTTAGTTCTGTTTTTTTAAATCCCTCAGAGTAGTAATAACAAATAATAATTCAAAAAACGGAGGTTAACATTTATTGAATATACAATGTGTGTAAGACGATTGTTAAGCATCAGTCTCTATATGTTTAACATGGGTATTTACATAATAGGCAAAATGATATGTATATATAAATATAGCCAATCCTCATTATTCATGAATTTGGTATTTGAAAGTTCGCTGAACTGTTGTGGTCATTCATCGGCACACACAACAGAACGGCAAAAGATTTAATTCACCTCATGCACAAGTTCTCAGCCAAGGAATAAGGTGACACTGCCTTCTTGTCATTATGTGTGTGTGTGTGTGTGTGTGTGAGAGAGAGAGAATCCTTAAAATAATACTATGAGACAGCTACTGTTACTATCTTTTTGTCTTCTTTTTTAGGAAATTAAGGCTCAGAGACATTTCTCTAAGATCATACAAACACTAAATAAAAGTGACAAAAGTTGCATTCAAAGGAATGCTGGATTGTTTTTTGTTTTTTCTTAGATCTCACTCTCTTAGCAACTATACTTTACCACTATATGTGGTAAATATATATGGCATATAAAGCATATGCCAACTATACTTTAGTTGGCCTGACTTAAGTTTCATGATTGTCTCTGGAGGAATAACTGCGTTCAAATGTCAGAAGACCAAACTGGCGTAGTTTGGGACATATGCCTACCTCTCTAACAGTTCAGTTACCCAGTTTGTTGAATGGCTTCTACAAGGAGAGGCAGAGAGGGAGATTTAGAATCTGAGAGAGGCACCACAGAGATGGCTGACAGATTGCATCCTGAGGCCATGACTTGCAGGGATTCTTATGAGAGTTTTGTATTTCCATACTGGGAAGCTCTGATGAATGCAAAGGAGAAAAAGCATGGATGTCAGATGGATCTGCTCCCAAAGCCTGACTTTGTTTTTTAAGGTTACTATGTGTATGGCCTCTAGGAGTATTAGCTAGTCTTTCTCAGCTTCTTTCATCTATAAAATAGGTCTGATACTTACCCTTTCATGGGGACTATGAAAATCAAATAAGATAATATTGTAACAGGTCTTGCCCAGCATAAATATTCCACGATAACTCCTTCCACTCTATGGTAGCACATTTTAAGTGAATAGTCAACCGCAGGTTCGCCTCAATGGAATATCCTAAATGTTTGCTTTTACTTTATCATCTCCCTGGGAATCCTACAATTCCTTTGCTAGCATTCCAGCCAGAAAATGAGATTTGGACCTGTATTGCATAGGAAATACTAACTTGGTTGCCAATTTGATATTTTCCTTTAAATCCAGAAGAAATTTAATGCCACACAAAGCTTCAACAATACCAATCGTTTTTCTCTCTGTTGCATCCTAATAATTTCTGTCAATCTGAACACACTTCCTTCAATGATTGTCCTTAGAGTTATTCCTCAAAAAATGTTTTTTAAAATATAGTAAAATTTACCTAACATAAATTGTATCATTTTAACCATTCTTTTCGATGCATGTATTTTTTTATTTTTATTGGATAAAATATACATGAAATATATGACTTTATCATTTAGATGTACAGTTCAGTGGCATTAAGTATGTTCACATGGTTGTACAACCATCATCACTACACATTTCGAGAACTTTTACATCATTCTAAACTGAAGCTCTGTACCTTTTAAACAATAACTCCCAATTCCTCCCTCCTCCTTGGGTTATTTCTTTGATCTAAGCTATTATCATCAGAAACTGTTACCAAAAATGCACATATGTTTCTTGGGTATGGAAAAAGGCTAGCACATTAACACATTACAGTTGATAAACATTAATACAATACAAAGACAAACATTTATTAGTGCTTCCTTTGTACTAGGAATTATGTTAAGCACTTCACAGGCATTATCTAATTTAATCCTCTCAATAAACCTAGGATGAAGAATTTTTAATTTGAAAATGAGAAAATCAAAGCACAGAGAAATTAAATAGCTTTATACAAGATTGCACAGATGGCTTGAAGCAGAGCTGGCATTTGAGCCCAAGCCCTCTAAATATGATATGGGAGGCATTACCTGGAATATTTGTTATTTATGCAGATTTTTGTTTAAGACAGGGCCCGAGAATCTACATTTTTAGCAAGCATAATAGACAATGTTTCTTGGACTTTAACATAAGAATCAACAGGAAGGCTCGTTAAAACAGAGATTCCCATCCATCACCTCTGGAGATGTTGATTCAGGATATGTAGAGTGGAACCTGAGAGTCAGCATATGTAACAAGCTCCCAGGTGATGCCAATGTTTCCGACCAGATTTTGAGTAACAAACCTCTAGGCATTTCTGATTCTGGTGGTGTGGATCACTATGAAAAAAAAGAGCACTATTTTCATAGTGTCTGTATAGTTAATTGGTTAACTGATAGTTATCTACAGAGAAAAGGAAGGAGCTTCAGGGTTTGGGTCAAACACCAGAGAAGTTGAGACAAGAGAAAGGGTAGGAAATTATTCAGACATGGACCCCTGACAGATGAGAAGGTCAATAGAGATCAGCTGAGAGCTTTGCTAGACTGTCTAGGCAGAGGACAGGCTTCCAGACCAAGGGTTGGTTGACTAAGAGATAAAAGTGTCACTCAATGAGGCAAGTTGAGGAAGAGGCAAGGTTGTCAACGAAAACTATGGGCATCAAACAAGGTGCAATGTCCGTAACCAAAACTAGGGCCTAGAAACAGAAAATGCAGAAAAGAGGCCCAACTATTTTGTCAAGGGGGTCCAGGGCTCAAATAATCTGTAAAAGACTATGGGGAGTATTGATCCCACATAGAGATGTTACAGCTGTGCTTGACTACCCATCACCAGTTGAGGTGGTTGGGATGATGAAGGCCACCAGGCTAGTCTCCTCTTCTAGAATATTTGTAGCTCCTGCAAATTATTTTAGTTAGAAATCATTACACAAACTGAGATCAAGACCCCCAAGAGCTTCCAATTCATGGAGTGCAGTTATAGAAGGCAAGAGTCTGGTGAAATATTCTAACAGCAACTTGGGCTCATCACCCACTTAAAAAGTTTGCTTGGGCAGTAGGGTCAGCTATGATGCTATTGTGTATTCTATAAATGCAAAATAATTGAGGTCACGAGTAGGAAAATAATTTACTATGCTCATCAATAGTATTATCCTTATGATCCTAGCCTGGAGTATGCCTCCCATTGCCCTCTACTACTGATCTGAAGGAGACTTGCCTATAATGTCTTCAAGATAAGAAACTACTGGGTGGATCAAGAAAATCTTCTTGATTTCTCCCTTATACTGCCTCTTTTATCTAGATGTACATCTGACTGGAGGAAGTTATCTAGCAGCTATGGATAGTTATGTCATCTATTCTTTATCATTCTTGTAATTATCTCATTTCAAAAACAAGTATGTTTTAAAATAACTTTTTTTTTTTTCTGATCACAAAGGCACTGTGTGTCATTGTAGAAACTGGATGGAAAATGAAAGTAAGTACCTACTAAATATTGGTTTTCTATGCTCTTCCAGGCACTGCAGATATAAGGGTGAACTATTATTATAGTATCCACAACCTTACCTCCCCAAAGATCACCATTAACATTTGTTTGTTTGTTTTATTTTTGTTTGGCTTTATCAAGATCCTGCTCCACATACTGTTTTATATCCCACTTTAAAACTTAACAGTGTTTCATGGAAAATATCCCAATGTTATTACCTAATTGCTGTGTAGTGTTTGTATTCCATCTCAAAAATCAAAACAGCTTTATTCCACTTACTAACCACTACTTCTTTCCACTTCTTATCTAGACCATCAACCTAAGTCTCTTGGTACCCTCAGACCAACCTGACATCCCATGGTCTACAACTTCAAGTTCTTTTTCATCAATATTCTTAACTTCCTAGTCTTCATATCAATGATTTGATGTGCAAGTTGGTCAGTCAGCAGCTTCTTTTTAGCCATGTTTTATACTACACTGATTCCCTCTGAAGCTGTTGGCTTGGTTCAAACACTTGCATTTTGAATGAAGTCAGAAAATCTGAATTCTAGCAACCATTGGCACAGAATAAGCTCCTTACAAATATGTTTAATGTATTGCTGACTATAAAATACTCATCAACTCAGATATATTAGGTGAAAGTCCTTTGAGCAAAATATTGCATATTGCAACCCTGATTCTTGCCCCCACATAGTTCATGCTGACGAGGGTTGTCTGTGTGTAGTTGAGAATATCTTTCAACATTGATCATTGTAATTCTAAAGAGTAGTGGTTTCTCTCCTGAAAGAACACAAAACTTTATCCAATAATATTGCCTTCCCAAACTGTATGTTACAAAAGCAACATCATTGAAAATTTCGAGATCTATAAAGAAAAGAAAATTTAGGCTTTGGATTTTCAGTTAAATGTCTTCATCTAAATTGTATGCAGATTGCAACTGGCTATGCATTGAAAAAGAGAGAGAGAGAGAGACAGAGAGAGAGAGAGAGAGAGAGAGAGAGGCATGGAAACTATACTGACAAAAAATGGCGCCCTCCCACTCCTCTATTGCCCCTCCCTTCAGCAGGTTCAATCACCTCACTATTCTTTCAGCCAAAGCACAAGGATTTAAAATTATGTCTCTTTTCTGGAAAGAATCATAATACCCCTTTAGGCATTACAAAACAGAGAACTGAGCTTAATGCTAGAGAATAAAACCAAGAACTTGTCTTCTCTGTTGGCTGAAATATAGTATTTTCCCTTTAAAATAATGTTGAAGGAAGGTGAACCTTTAAACCTACAGATTTGCCACTTAACACTGTAATTTATTTCTCCTGGCAACCACTGCAATATTCCTAGATTTATGTAGAGAAGAAAAAATATAATTCTATTTGGAATGGACAAAACTCTAGAAAGAAAAAAAACAAGGATTTTGACTTACATTGTTAAAAGGGGAAAATAGACTATGGCAATGTAATAGTCCATTATCCAATCCTCTGAGGATTTTAGAAGGTAATTATAGGACAGTATTATATATTCAAAATATTCAAAATTGAGTATAAGGTTCAGACTGCCCAACTCCTACCTAATTAATCTTATCAACTAATAGTAATGGAGATGGATGAAAAGGTTTAAAATTTGCAGCAGCATAGAAAAAATGACAGCAAAATAGTTATTGACTAACAAGAGCTTGTGTGCTGGGAAGGGGCATGTTAAAGAATCAGCTTAATCTCTTTTGGACTTGGTTCAAAAGCAAAGCCACAAGAATTCTAAGTTTCCCTATTCTTCAGCAAATAGCGAATGTGTGGCTTTGTAATTTGTTTAAAAATGAGGGTCATATTATATTTCATATAAAATATGGTGATGCTTATTCATGTGCAGGAAATATGCTGACAGCAATAGGATGAAAAAAGCTTCTAAATCTGAACAAACATCAGCATAATATTTATTGAGCTTATATAAGTGAAACACGTGATAGCCTCAAATAATAGGCTGGCACTGAAAATTTTTACTGTGGTCCCTGAGACATTTCCTTCTGAAATTTAGTTGTTGGCACCTGATTATTGCTTCAATGAGTTTGGCTCCCTAGGGAGTAAGATGAGGCGACAATACCAGAGTGCAGAAAAACTTAAATTTTATGTGTGTATATATATATATATATTTAATTTATATTATGTTATTATATTTTATTTTATGTTATTTATATTTTAATTATATTTAATTATATTTAATATATTAAATATATTAAATATATATTTTAATTATATTTAAATATATATTTTATATATATATATATTTTTTGAGATGGAGTCTTGCTGTGTTGCTAGGCTGAAGTGCAGTGGTGAGATCTCGGCTCACTGCAACCTCTACCTCCTGGGTTCAAACAGTCCTCCTGCCTCAGCCTCCCAAGTAGCTGGGACTACAGGAGCGCACCACCATGTCCAGCTAATTTTTATATTTTTAGTAGAGACGGGGTTTCACCATGTTGGCTAGGATGGTCTCAATCTTCTGACCTCCTGATCCACAAGCCTTGGCCTCCCAAAGTGCTGGGATTACAGACGTGAGCCACTGCGCCCAGCCAACTTATATGATTTTACAAAGAATGGCCAAGAATAAATTTAGGGCAGTGATATTTTTGACTCCCAGATTCTCTTCTGATATCAACTCAGAGCTGGCTTCTCATTCTATTGAAATACATTTTTACAATTATAATTTTAAATTAATATTTTTAAAATATAAAATAAAACTAACCTGTAGTACAAAATGCGATAAACTACATCTAAGCAAAGAGAACAACATAAGCATGTTTGTCTCTTTACTCTGTTTCACCAAGGGCCTCTTTCCCCCATACATACACAAGGGTTAAGAAGTGGGGGGTAATGGAGGAATGAAAATATAGGAATTTTGCATTTGTACTTACTATTACATCCTGAGCAGTTCTACATTTATGGTTTTGTTGAATTATCATTATTAATAGCTATTTTATATTTTATTATCATCTATCAAACTATTTACCTACTGTTGGACACATTTAAATATTTCACAAGGTATATTAGTCATGATTTTCTTCAGGGACGCCTGTGACTCTAGCTCCTCTTGAAATGTTGATATTCCTTGACTTCATATTGAAGAGTTCGGCCCTTTTTTAGGTAGGTAACAGGGAACCACTAGCAAGTTTTGGCCTCAGATTAGCTGAGGCCAGTATAATAAAGAGACATGATAAAAACATATTGAGTGACTAATCTGAACTAGAATGTAGGATGTTTCAGAGGTATATCAGAACACTCGTGTGGTCCAGGTCAGATTTTCTTGGCCTTTCTTCTAATTCTAGCTCCTGTTTGGGGGACAGCTTTATGTGTGTGCAAATGGCAGTGTCTTGTCTGGGAACCATTCTCTATATTTTTGCTTTGCCCAGGGGCTTCTCTGCTGCAGGGCTGGGCATGCCTGACTGGCATTCAATACTAGCCACTCATGTACGTGCAACCCAGGATTTGGGGAAGTTAGTATATACAGAGCAACCTTTGAGTAATGTAGGACACAAGACCATAGAAAAATGCTTTTCTGTTCTTTTTTCGGAAGATGGTGCAAAGAGGCATTTCATAAGACTTCTCAGCTGGCACTGTGGCCTAAGCAGCCACTTGTCTTATAACCACCCAGTGGGTTTGCCTTGCCTGCTGCCTAGACAGAGCCAATTTGTCAAGACAGTGGAATTGTCATGGAGAAAGAGTAATTCACAGAGAGTCGGCTGTGTGGGAGATCGGAGTTTTATTATGACTCAGATCAGTCTCCAGCATATGGCGATCAGGTTTTTAAAGATAATTTGGTGAGTAGGGGCTCGGAAATTGAGGAATGATGATTGGTCACATTGGAGATGGAATCAAATGGGGTCAAAGTGAGGTTTTCTTGCTGTCTTCAGTTCCTGGGTGGGATCACAGAACTGGTTGAGTCAGATTACAGGTCTGGGTGTGGTGTCAGCTGATTCAGCTGATTCACTGAGTGAAGGGTCTGCAAAATACCTCAAGCACTGATCTGAAGCTTTACAATAGTGATGTAAAGCAATTTGGGGGGTTCAGACTCTTGCAGACAGAGGCTGCATAACCCCTAAACCGTAATTTCTCATCTTAGCTAATTTGTTAGTCCTGCAAAGGCAGACTGGTCCCTGGGAAAGAAGAGGGTCTTTTCAGGAAAGGGCTATTATCAATTTTGCTTCAGAGTCAAACCATACACTAAATTTCTTCCCTAGGTTAGTTTGGCCTACACCCAGGAATGAACAAGGACAGATTAAAGGTTAGAAGCAAGATGGAGTTGGTTAGGTTTGATCTTTTTAATTGTCATAATTTCCTCAGTTACCATTTTTGCAAAGTCAGTTTCAGTCTTGTAGAGTAGTGGCAAATTTGATAATGTAAACTTGTACTGGCTCTCTTTCTCTTTCCATGTCTCTCATATCTGCTCCTAAATAAACTATTCATGCATAAGCTTTTATCACAAGATTAGGCTTGGGAGAGCCCATGCCAAGGAAGAAAGGAAGGAAGGAAGGAAGGAAGGAGGGAGGGAGGGAGGGAGGGAGGGAAGGAAGGAATATAATTGACTTTCCGAAGGAAGGAAGGAAGGAAGGAAGGAAGGAAGGAAGGAAGGAAGGAAGGAAGGAAGGAAGGAAGGAAATATAATTGCCTTTCCCCAGAGAGGCTTTCTCAATTTAAACTAGAATACCTATTAATATACCACACTTTTATCTTAGAGTGGTTACAATATCTTTACATTTTTTTTATTTGTATGACTACGTATTTATCACTCTTTCCCCCCATTTGAGTGTAAGAGGCTTGAAGCAAAGGTCATGTCATTTTGATTCACTATTATATCCCCAGTACTCAATAAAAATGTATCAGATAAACAAAATGGTGAATGTGATTTTAAAACTTTCCTCTAAACCCCACACTTCTGAAGTCTAGGCTGTCAGAAGCTATACTCTCTATTTCATCTTTTTTGGCAGTAGGGGTTATTGTCTCTGATTTTCTCAGAAAGATATGTGACATTAATTAGGATAAAACAGAATTTCATTAATCCTCCCATTTGCCAGGTTTATTGTTGTTAATCGAATTTCTTCACCTCAATTTTGTGTATTCTAAGTAAAATATCCTTTCCTCAGTTAAAGGTCCTTGTAACTGCAGTTGATCTGTTTCATTGTGTCCCAAATTAAGACAATTTGGGAGTTCTCTGACCTCCCCTGTTTTCTTTCCAGAGGATTCTTCGAAGATTAGCTGAAGGCAGTATAATTAGAAAAACAAAAACAAAAATAAAAATGTGCTGAGTGCCACGGTGCTTTTTACATGGACATGCACTGTCCAGTGTAAGGAAGAATCATCAGCTGTATTGTACATTGAAGAGAATGAGGCTCAGAGAGATTACGTAAACTACCCAAGTTCACACAGCTAATACGGGGTCTCATTCCAAAGCCTGTGCCATTAACTATTGCATTTAAGAGCTGCTTGAATCCACTGAACTTCCATTTCTTTTGAATCAACAGAAAGATTTTTCCTGCCATCTGCAGTCATCCTTAGTCCTTCAGGGCAGCTGAGAAGGATGTTAATCAGGACCCTTGACCTTGTCATTCATTCTTTTTCTCACTCTTGAGTTAACTTCAGGCACTCTAGGGAATGGAACTGTAACTGCTTTGGACTTCAGAGGAGCAGGCCTAGCTAGAAAAACCACGTCAAAGTTCTCACAGCAAAACTGAGGGTAGTGTTTTTTGAATATTAATGTGCTCTCTCTCTTTTCTACCCACTCACTTTCTCTTTCTGTGTCTGCCTTACTTGGGGTGGAAGTGAGGGTAACAGAAGGAATAGAAGGATATCTTCATTAACTTTGTTTTTTGCTGAAATACAAATTTATTTAAAATTGGTCTCTGAGGATTTATGAGTTCCTGACAGTTTAAACTGTAGCTTCTTGGCATTGAATCTAAATCTATAAAAATAAATCTTACTGGAAAACTCATTTCTTAATTATAGGACATATTAGTATCTAACTTTAAGAATTTTGTAGTGGGTTAAAGAAACATTTTAGTTAGAAGAAAGCTTTCTCTTAATCCTTTTGCTATAGTGATGTCAATGAAGTATCATAACCATTAGTTTAAAATAAAAATAAGATAAAGAGAAAAATGTGCTGGAACAAAAAGAGATGCTTTGAATACTTTGGAAATGAGTCAGAGAAGAAATAAAAATTTTAAAAATAACAATTCTATTTTCTTTTATGTGGAGTAAATCCTGAGGAAGACGCATATACTGCAGTGCTGATTTTATTCTAGGTAGAACTGTGGATAGGCAAAATTTATTTTGCATATAAAAGAAAATTAGGGTGAAATTAACTCTGATCTGAATTGGACTTCAGTAAGTAACAGCAATTCCCAAAGTTAATGGTTACATATTAAATTTTACAAATTTGAGTAACATATTTAAATATATTATCTAAATTCATTTAAGACCTTCCCTGCTATGTAGAAATTTTACTTACTATGAGTTGAAATTTGGTAATAATGTAAATGAAGAGATTTCCTGTAGAAAGTACCTGAGTCCCTGAGTCTGTGTGCTGTGGAACTGTACTGAGTCCTCACCATTATCCTACTCCAGGGAATATGGTCTCATAACAACAGCCTTTCCCTCCTGTTCATTCCCCCAAGGCTGTGTCCCTGCATCTTTTTGTACCTTCGATCAGGACACTATGCCAAACGTTCATCACTTTGTAGATGTTCAAGGAGCACCTGCCACCCACCAGGCACTTTGCTAAATGCTTGGAATAGAGTAGCAGACAGGGAGTACAAGTGGTCTGTGTCCTCAAAAAGTTGTCAGTTTCGAGGGAGGTAGAGGACTGGGCAAGTATATTACAAGTGAAATTCATGTTACAAAAAAGTTGGGGCCGGGCGTGGTGGCTCAGGCCTGTAATCCCAGCACTTCGGAGGCTAAGGCGGGTGAATCACTTGAAGTCAGAAGTTCGAGACCAGCCTGGTCAACATACTGAAATGCCGTCTCTACTAAAAATACAAAAAAATCAGTTGGGCATGATAGTGTGTGCCTATAGTCCCAGCTATTCGAAAGGCTGAGGCAGGAGAATTGCCTGAGCTCGGGGAGGCAAATGTTACAGTGAACTGAGATTGTGCCACTGCATTCCAGCCTGGGCAACAGAGCAAGACTGACTTCATCTCAAAAAAAAAAAAAAAAAAAAAAAAAACAAAAAAAAAAAACTTGGAAGTAAAAGGTGCTGAGGAAGTAAATATGACAGAGGGAACTAGCAAAGACCTTCATGGTTCCAGAAAAATGTATGATCTTCTTTTTGATACCCTAGGGAAATGGAGAATTTATAAAATAATAATGCTGATAATAATAGTAATGATGGTTAACCTTTGTTGAATATTTATTACTGGCAAGACATTCAATCTATTCTATAAACCTTAACTGTATATTACCAAGTGAAAGAAGCCAATTTTAAAAGGCCGTATATACCATATGTTTTCACCAGGCCCTGGGCACTCAATGAATGGGAACTATTTTTAAGAGAATAATGACGAAGAAGATGATGATGGTGATGATGACACTGAGAAAGATGATGTAACCAAACATAGCTTTCATAGCCTTCTTTAACCTTACCTGCCAAAACATCAAAACAAAATTGAGGTGCTAATTGTAATAGCTATAATGGACTTTACTATTTTAGTGTTTTGCTCTCCTTTTTCTTTGTTTCTTTTTTTAATATGAAAAGAAAGACTTGTCTAGTTTTACCATTGCCTTTTCATTCTGTTAACCCTGACCATACCTTCATAAATAGCACTTTTATTAAAGTGTCTTCGTTTGAGTCTTCTGGGGGCAAAATCCATTTTCTGCTGGCATGCTTACTAATAAACAGAATATTCTAAGCACATTTGCCAAACCGATGTAGAACAGAAAGGCATTTCTATCTCTTTTGTGGTTTTGTTGTTGTGTTTGTTCAATTGAGCATAAAAATTACACAGTGAAACAGATTGAAATGTCTTTTAGTTCTTACTCTGAATTCCTACTTTGTATTTTCTTTGGACTGTTCTTAATACATTTTCAAGAAAGTATAATTTTCTGTTAAATGCATGATTATTTACAATTTTGTTATATTTGTGTGATGTTACAAAAAGGTCTCTTAGCCACTTTTCTTTTTCTAAAGAATTGTATTTCAAATAGAATAGTGAAAATAAATGGGAAACGGTATTTAAATATGTATATAAATATTTGTTATATAGCTGTTTCTCAGGAACACATATAGTGCTTAAATCATACCACTAAAAGTTTCAAATCACTTTATTAGCCTAGACATTTGTTTTATTTACTGTTTCCTGAAACAAGTATGCTTTTAAGGCGGGGAATGATAAACATTTTAAATTTCTGGCATTTGCACTGGAATGATCAGATTAGGGTTTAATTTACTGCCCATAGGTTATTTAGTTGTTCTTTTCTATGATGCAAGCTGGGATGAGGTCAAATGCATCCTATTGGTTACCTTTTTCTCTCATAGACACATCTGTAACTGTTACATTGATTAACTTGATTGTAGCTGTCACTTTGAACATTTTCAGAAAATTCATATGTGAAAACTGAAGTCTGCAGGTTACTTAGTGGATGATTACTTGGATTGCCTTGTAGCACTATCGAGGTAACCTTGGACAGACCCTTTAATCTCTCTGAATTACAGTATCCCCTCCTGTGGGATGGGACTGGTAATACCTTCCTACACAGAAAACTCATTGTGGAGCATGATGCAAATATAAGGGGAGAGCCATTTAACTCTATATTTAGAAAGATTCATTTGATAGTGTTATTTAATGTCTTATGGTCCCTGGAGACTCAAAACACTCTGAAAAATATTCCGGTTAGTTTCAGTTGGAAGTTCTAACCTTAGAAAATAAACCATGTGGAAAGTGTTTCATGGTTTATATTTGAATAAATTTTTGCCTGAAAGTTCATAAAATTGCATATATATGTATATATTCACAGACATATAAAATCATTTTTGGTATTCTTCTACTTTTCCCTTCCTTTGGTAACAAATAACATTTTTTGCAAAATGAACAATGCTTCATATTGAGCATTTTTTCTTTCATGTCTAGGATCCTCAAGGGGAAAACTTGGGAAATATATTCCTGTTTGGTATGACTTTCCTGTAGACATTTCAGAACTGCAGAACCATTACGGGAAACTTTTTTTTAATGCAATAGCATTTCTTTTGAAAAGTTCTCTTTTCACAAAGAATGTTTCCTCCTGGATTTTCTCAGCTGGTACTTTGGTATTTATGGCCTAAGTGATTTAGTAAATGCAGGAAAATGATGTTCATTGATTAGTGTAAGAGGGAATGTGAGGAATCTGTGTCTGTAAGTTGAATAAATACATTTAGCTGTATTGAGATTAACCTCTGTAGCCTGGAGTCAGAATGGAGAATATAAAGAAACTAATATGTGGGATAATATACATTCTAGATAGACAAATGACCCATGGACTCATATATTATCAAGCTTTAGATTTTCTACAGTGAATTTCAAGTCCTGACCTTTTTTCACCTCTCCATTCTTCATATTTTGAAATAAAATTCTCTCTTTTTAAAAAACAGATGTGTGATAAAGGAATAACAACAGGCAACTCTATTAGTCAAGAAAGGCTCAGTGCTATGACAAGAGCAACAAAACATGTAAAATGCAATGCAATATACATTTATTTCTCACTGGTGAATGATAGTTGCATGTGGTTGGTGGCGGTGGGGCTCTCTTCTATAGTCATTCATACATCCAGGCTCCTTCTATCTTGTGATTCCACCTGCTCTCGGTCCTTTGGGTTATCTCTATTCTGCTGGTTGACAAGGAAATGGATGAGAATTGTGTCTTGAAGGTATTTATGAGCCAGACCAGTAAATGGCACACATCAATTTATCTTACAATCTAGTCTCATAGATGTATATAATTGCAAGAAAGGCTGAAAAATTAATTTAGTTGTGTTCCTAGAAACAAGAGAACATGTAGCATTTATTGAATGCTTACCTGTGCCAGGTACTGTTCTGTGTCAGCTTTATGGGTCAAATCACTTAATTCTGAGAACAACCCTAAGAGATAGATACTTTAATTATATCATATTACATATGAGGACACTGAAGCCCAAGGAAGCTCTTTAAATTGTTTGAGTCATAGAGCTAGTGAATAGCTGAGCCAGCATAGGAGATCAAGTAATCTGGCTTGAGAAACCAGCTTCTAAGTCATTACACATTCTGCTTTTATACACATAAACAAGGTTTATGGAATCACTATAATGTTCACTAAATGTAGGAAATAAATAAACATGTTAATTTTTTATATGTCATCTAAGCTTATAAAATGATAACACCTGGGATTGACACAGTGGTGGTGTAAAGCAGTTACAGTGTGAACTTCAGTCATAAGCACCAGGAGCCTTTAAAATGGGATTTACCCTTTGGCCCAGCAATTCTACTGGTTTTTAAAGAAAACCCTCAAATAAATACGAGAAGTTGTATGTACAAAGACATTTATTATAATGTTGTTTAAAATAGCAAAAATGTGGAAACAACTCAGCTACCTGATAATAAGTATAGGTTCAATAAATGTTGAGATATACACAATGGATTATTTTGTAACTACTAAAGATGAGGATGCACATGCATACTTATGATGTAAAATATTTTTATTTACTATTTGTAGACATGTAAATTACAAAATATTGTATATATCAGAAAAATATTTTTGTTTAAAAAGTGTATATTTGTATAGGAAAACCTTGGAAAAGACAGAAACAAAATGTTAATATTGGTTAATGCTAGGTGGTGAAATCTTTGGTTTTAAAAACGTTGCTTATTTTTGTTTTCTAATACTTCTATAAAAGCATGCTTTCCTTGTCTGAAAAAAAAGAAAGCAATAAAGCAGAAAGTGAAAATTAAAAAGAAAATAACATTTGCTCAATGTGGAGAGTGCCCACGAGATGTACCAGTTTATAGATGCCATAAAACTCCGGACCATTCCGACAAACCATCTATTAAATTCATTTTCCTGCACTCAATTATCATATACTCATTCATCCCATTATCAACAAGAAAGACACAACCTTGTTGTCAAATAATTTATTTAGGAGGGAGAAAAGAGGCAAAAGATGTACCAATTTCTGAGAAAACAGCATTCAAAGATATGGTTTGCTGGGGGCCATATTTTTATACAAAATAATTTAGCACAAATTGTGGCTGCTATCAATCACATTTAGTTGTCATTATCATCCTTCAGTTATTCAGCGGCAGAAAACTCATTCTAGTTTTGCCAGGATCTTACCTCGAATGTCTGAGAATATTCTAAAGAAGCTTCTATGAGGATCCATTCATCAGATGAGAGGGTCACTTGGGTAGGGCTGACGCTTATAGAATTTCTTAAGGACTCTTATGGGTTAAAAATCTTCTGAAATATCCCCATGGATAACTTACTAGGAGGCCTTGAGTTTCTTTTCAAATAATGGCATTTCCATTTTTCATGGTGTATATTTGAGCTTCTGGAGAGCAAGGCATCAATTTGATTTAATTCAATTCAACAGACATTTATTGTAATTGCATTATATTTATTATAATTGCATTATAGCATTTACCATCACTTCGGGAGGAATCTCAGTAATTAGAGACCTCAGCAGTCCATCATTTTTGCCTTTCATCAAAGTGTAAGATACCTTTGGGCCTCTGCTGACCCAGAATACTGTGCTGTAATTGTCTGTTTATCCCAGGAGACAATATCCTTGAGACGGGAGACTATATCCTCCCATCACCCCAAGTGATTCCCGGAACATGGTAGGCCCTCATAATTACCTTCTGGGAAAATCTGCTCCACATTCTTTTGCCCCTTTTTAACATTTAATTGCTCATTAGTATTTCTTTCAAAGGAATTGCTAGAGAATAGCTAGAAAAGAGGAGGAATCATTGGTCAGTCATAAACATTTAATGAGATAGCTGAAGAAATTACAGTGGGAATTAGAAGATTATAACACAATTTTAAAATTAGCACTTGCCCTCGTAGAGCTCACACTCTTACTGAGACAGTGCACATAGTCACAGAAAAAAATACTTCAGATGTTTAACTGCCACTGAAAAATTCACATTAATGTGTGTGTGTATAGATAGATAGATAGATAGATAGATAAATAGTGACAGATAGACAGATACCCACACGTTAGTTAATATAAATCAGTATTAAGAAATTAAGCTCAATAAAGCAGATAAATAAATGATGATTCACATAATTGATGATTCAGATAATTATGTGACTTCTTTATTGAAGGAAAGTGGTTTTGTGTAGGCTTTCATTTGCATAGGCAATGTCCTAAGTAATTTTAATCACTTCATTCTTAGAAATGTATGGATTGTGGTAATATGAGGGTCATTTATAGGATAGTGGGGACATAACAGGGGAGACCTCTCACAAGGTGGGAATATAGAGTAACAGAGTAGTCAGATGTGGGTGTAGCTATTCTGGGTATGTGAATTTTGAAAAGGGTTTGAAAAGAGTCAAGGAAAAAAACCATTTCATTCATTTAGTCATTTATTTATTCAACAGATGCTTAGTACATATTGGGCATAGGAGAAAAAGGCATGGAAAAGTAGCGATAGGAAATGTCTAAATACATGCATTTAGGTTTTACATAGACAAATTTTCTCCACTGAGGTTGACATATTCTGTGGGGGAGTCACAGAACGTCCTGAAATCTAGGAGTGCTGAATGAAATTAAGAGCTGGAAGTGTTGAATAATAGAAGAAACATCCACATTGATGTCAGCAAGTCCTGGTTTTGAATCTTGGCTCTATTTGTTGAGCAAACTACTGTCATCTGTAAAATGGGGATAATAATTACCTTATATGGATGAGTGAAGCATTTAATCTCTTAGAATAGCACCCGAGCACATAGAAATATATGGCAAAAATTGCTTCTCTTCTGTCCTCCTTCTCTTCTGTAATGTGGCCCTTTTCATAGCAAGCTAATAGGGAGGCTTGGGGAACCAAATTTGTTACAGTGAACTCTAGGTGGCGCTCTAGCAATGTAAGAGAGATTATTGGAGGGTAGGTCTTTGTGAGAAGGAATATGGCATATGCCAGGTGCCTGATTACCACATGAAATATGCCCCTGGTCCACAGTTTTATGTTCCAGCCTAACCCTGAGCAAGCTAGTAGGATTGCCAGGGTTGGGGTTCTGTGAAGATACCCATACTCATTTCAGCCATGTGAAGAGCTGTATGTATTTTGTGTAAGACTGGTTAGAGGATCAGTAAAACTGACCACTTCTTTCAGAAGCATAGGAAGGAATGATCAGATGGGGAAGCACATGGACAGGTCATTCAAGGAGAAAAAAATAAGTATTTATGCTGAACCTTTATCATCAGTGGTAGAAAAAGTCCAGCCTCATTTGCCATCACACTGTTTGCTGCTGCAACCAGAGGTGTGAGAGTCCTGTGAGAGGGAACAAATCTTTAGAAGGATTCAGGAAAGATGATGGATACAGGGGAAAATGTAATATTTTTTTCTTTGAAAGGCCAGAAGCATGGGAGAAGTTGGCTTTAGACCAGCAAACATGTCATCTGTGTCACCACCTCTCAATTTCATGTCGTGGCAGACATTAATAATTGATTATGCCAATTTTCCCTGTTGAGATTGGAAATGACTACACAAACATTCTTGTCATAGCCCTCCAGACAACCATTACAAAATCATAGGAATTGACACATGGGATGAAAGCTCAGCCGTAGGCATATATAGCTATCCCACCCAGAGGTTTTTGTTTGTTTTGTTTTGCTTGTTATTTTCCTATTTGGCTGGCAATGAAATCTAAAGAGCTGTCTTAGAAGATATGTTATGCAGATTTAATGCAGTAACAAATAACCACACTGTCTTGGTGACTTAGCATAACAGTGTATTTCTGGCTTACATTATGTGTAGGGACTGTGAGTCAGCTGCTGTGGCTCTACTCTGCGATTCCTCATTGCTGCATGGCAGGACATAGGCTCAAGGAGCAGACCCAATTTGGGACATGCAGTTCTTATGGTAAAGGACAGAAGAACAAGAGGGTTGGCAGAAACAAGTGATGCCTCCTAATACTTTTGCTCTGATGTGTATGTCACGTTCACTCGCATTCTTCTGGTCAAAGCACATCTCAAGGCCAAATCCAACATCAACTCAGTGGGGATTGATAACCAAATGAGTGACTGAGGCATCTCTCAATTATGGAGGTTCATTAAACCAGCTTTAGAATGCATCTGAGGAAAATATGTGCCACAGACATAACTGTGGCTATTTATCCAAAGAGGTTTTCAGGAAGTTTGGTATTTATACATTTCCTTAAAGGTGAGGAAGGCATGTAGGAAGAGGGGCAGGTGGGCAGTAAGGTGAATAGTTGCATTCCTGTGAATAGTTGCATTCCTGTGAAACTCCATTTTCCATGAGATAAGGTAAATTTCTGAAGAGAAAAAAGGAGTAAAAAAGAATAAATTATGCAGACATCTCTGGGTAGGTTGAAGAAATGAGTTTTGACTTTGTTCTGCACTTGGTAAAATAAGCTTGGAATGAACATTATTAATGTGGGTTTCAGGAGCTAGACTTAGATTGTAGACCTAAAGTTACAATTGGCATGTCCTTGTTTATGGGAGGTCAGCAATTTATTTACTTGTGAATGATCTGTGGGAGCAGCCCTTTGCAGATGCCTGAGGCTTTTACCTTTCCATGAGGATCTTGCTGATGCACAGCATTAGTAACAGATATTTCTTTGGAGGAGGGTGTTGCAATGACTCAGCCTCCTCTGGGTTTAAGAATCCTTTTGCATAAGAAGTTTGGGAGGTCCTGAGATTTAAAATTTTCCTTTACAGGATGTATACTCCTTTCAGGGCAGGGATACTGCAAGAGACACAACTGTGGTTGAGGATGTATCATCTTCTTACAGGATGGAGAGGAAATGATAATGCAATCTACCACTGAAGATCCCTTCCTTGTAATCTTATTAGGGCAGCATAAACCATTTATGCACCATAGTTGGTAACTCAGCAGCTTTCAGGATTCTTCCTCAATGCCAATGAAGACAGAACCTATGGAAATCTGAGGTCAAGCATCTTCTAGCAATTCATTCAAGTTCTCAGATAGTGGACTAGCACCTTCTCTTAGGAAACTTCTCACTACACTCTAACTAGCATGATCTAATTAGACCAGCTAACTTAAGCCAAAATTCTTGACATGACCTGTGCACTGGCTCCTGCTTAGTCCTCTAAACATTTTTGACATTCTTCACCAGAACCTTTATGATACAGATAAAAATACTGCTCGAAGTTAGGAACATACTATGTTTTCTTTGTATGTGCTCTTCCCTTTGCCTGGAATTTGTTTCCTGCTAGGAAACATTTACAAAGCTTACCATCTTATCCTATGTACACACATAAGTGTGGCATTTGTCGTTCAGCAGGCTCTAGGATGGCAAATCTGCCACTTTTTTTCCCTAATAAGAAAATCTTTGTAGGCAAAAAAATAATAATAATAAATAATAGTAATAATAATCTTGGGTGTCAATTGAAAGAGAAATGAACCAATCTTTCAGCAAAAGAACACAGACGCATTGTTCTCATTAATCCTAATCTCCCATCCCCACCAGGGCTGATTTAAGCGCCAATTCATGTTGCAAGGAAAGCACCCAATTCTCTATTTCCCTGAGGCCTTCAAGCCAGGGCAATAGCTGACTTCAGCACCCTCTCTGGGCTTGACAGCAACTGGAGGAGCAAAGGTACTTAATGCTTGGGTTGATCAATGAGTAAATTACACCATTTTGAGTGACAGCTATGTAATTCTCCAACAACTGTACACCTTGCTCAAATAAAAGAACATGCTACAATCACAGGATTGAGGGGCTCTGTCACCTTACCATAAGAATATCAGCCTGTGACCCTCTTTCCTTTCTATACTCTGAAGGGCTGAGTGTTTGGCCCTCTGTTACTTGTGTATTTATATGTGCTTTTACATACATATTTATGCAACAATGACAAGAAAGAAAATGGCTCAGTGAAATGCTGATAGTCTGCTAAGGTCACTGAAAGTTGTGCATCTATCTTTTTCACCTCCTGCATCATAATATTATGGTCCTGTTACATTTCCTTTAGATACAAAATATTACATTTGTTTTTTTACTTAACTGATAGATGGTTGGAATTATTATTTTAATTTTGCAAAATCCACAAAGAGGACCAGTCTTAATAATCTGGAGGAGAGATTAATATAGCTCATATAAATACACATTGCCTTGGAAAATACCCTCATCCTCTTCAGGTCTCAGCTGTGATGACACTTCCACTGGGTCATTCTGAGCCAGGTGTCCAGCTCTGTGCTTCTACATGTAGTTTGTGCACTGACTGGGTAGACTCTATTTCTTGAGACAATGTTTCTTTAGTGTTTAGTCTACAGATCTGGATGCAGACTAGGTCTTCAGTAAGTATTCATGGAATAGATGGCATAAGTGAATTCTTATACTGCAGTTGCTTGTTCTTGTCTTGTAAACCAAGGAAAGTTCTTGGGTTGGACTAGACCACCAAGAAAATGGAAATGGGAGTTGGAACGCTTTTTAGGAAATACTCTGACCAAATCAGACATGTTTAGAATGCAACATTTTTACTGCTCTGGGCTTCTCCTTTCTTTATATGGAAGTACTCTAGTGTGGTAGTTAAGGGCAGAGACTAATGACTGACATACCTGGTATGAAGTATTTACTCTGACTTTGATTAAGAGTAAGGACTTTTTAAGCAAGTTGGTTTAAAACTTCTAAGCCTCAGTTGTCCCAACTGTAAAATAGAATAAATAATACCTATCTCACGGAGTTGTTGTGACAAGTAAGTGAGATTGTGAGTGTTTGGGCAAGAGTAAGCACTCAGTAGTTGTTAGTTGTTATACTTGATATCGCTAATAGTATATTTCTGATTTAATTATCAGAATAAGAAGAGTCAGGAAAATGAAGTAAAGCTACTAAGTATGAGCAGATTTCAGAAGGCCATATGATTAAATATTATTGATAACTTATATTTTCTTACATATAACCTTCCACTACTGATAACAAATTAAGAATACTCAATGTAAATATAATCAATATTCAAATAAGGGTGTCTATTTTCCATTCACTTTGTAGAAAAGTAGCATAAACATAAATGTAAAAACTCTGAAAGCAGTGTGGTTGGTAAACATTAAGCTTCCCCTACCCCTGTCCTATTCAGATCCCAAGATTGGTTATATTTTAAAAACACACTTGTTTTGTTAAACTGATTTAAGAAAAGGGAGGAGTTATTAATTACACATAACGCTTAGTCTAGCTGGTAAGAAACTGACATTTTGGCCTTTGTTAACAGAATTGCTTTCTTAGTGATTACTCATTAGGGAGTAATACTAGGTGCCCTTGGTTACAAAAGAAAGGATGTTTACTGCCACAGAAGACAGGTAGCTGTGACCTGAATGGACTTTCTCTTTTCCATGACTGTCCTGAGAAATGCTGGGTCAGTAACTACTTTTATTTTGAGACGGAGTCGGAGTCTCACTCTGTCGCACAGGCTGGAGTGCAGTGGCGCGATCTCGGCTCACTGCAGGCTCCGTCCCCCGGGTTCACGCCATTCTCCTGCCTCAGCCTCTCGAGTAGCTGGGACTACAGGCGCCCGCAACCACGCCCGGCTAATTTTTTTTTTTTTTTTTTTTTTTTTTTTTTTTGTATTTTTAGTAGAGGCGGGGTTTGACCGTGTTAGCCGTGATGGTCTCGATCTCCTGACCTCGTGATCCGCCCGCCTCGGCCTCCCAAAGTGCTGGGATTACAGGCGTGAGCCACCGCACCCGGCCAGTAACTACTTTTTTAAGAAGCAAGTCTGCTCTCTCTTCTCAGCTGTAGGCCAATGAGAGTAAATTACCTTTTTCTAGTTTTACTTTTAGATTCCTCACATCAGTGAGGAATTCTACTGCCCAACTGGATTGTGGTGACTGCCTTCTCCAAGTCTATCTTCTTTGAAACGACAGCGTGGCAATATCAATTGCCTCATTAAAAAAGGTGGAATTTCTCCTCTGAAAACAATGTTCTATTTCAGGATAGGATGTAAGGGCATGCCTATGGAATGAGAGGCAAACAGAATTCCTACCTGGAATACCATGTATGTGTGGTGAAAATCCGAACTTCACATTTTGAGAGTAGCGGACAAAGAGAACCTGGTTCAGATTATGTCCTTCATTTTAGCGGAAATAGCACTGGCTTTAGAATCACACAGATTTTAAGTTTATATTCTGGCTCTTGCATGTTCTAGCAGTGTGATCATGGGTAAATTGGCAGACCTCTCTGAGCCTCAGAGTCTCATTGTTAAAATTAGTAATATGTAAAAATCACTGTCTAAAATGCATGCAGGATATGAAATACATAATAAATGGTAGTCATTTGAAATAGCAGAAGTAGTATATATATATGTGTGTGTGTGTGTGTGTGTGTGTATATATATATATCCATATCTAGATATTTTATTTTGGACCAATGGAAACTTGTATATGTAATAATACTAATAATGAGAAATTACATTGATGCCTATTACGTGATAGATTATGTTATTCTTAATATGCGTATTATTTAGTTTTATACTCATGAATGTTTAAGAAGTGGGTATTATTATTTGGTAGATTAAGAAATTCAGAAATAAAGAATAAATTACTGAACATGAAGAGGTGATATAATCTTCCGAGACTTTTGAGTCACATGAATTTTTTTTCTATTATAGAGTTAATTTATCCAGAATTTTCTATTTACCCTGGAGGGAATAGATAGTCCCATGAGACAAGATTTATTCATTAAGTTGCCAGTCTAGTTGAGACACAAAAATGTATGTCCAAATAATGAGTGATCAAGCCTTATAATTGGCGGCCATAATACTGTTTAGAGAGAAAGACGCAACAAGACCTTACTCTTTTCCTTCTTCATCCATTCGCTCCTCTACTAAGTAATCATCTGGGACACTCATTCTGACTAAAGTCAGTGCTAGGTACCAATGTGGAATCTGGCCTCAGATTTCCTGGGCTGGAAGCCCTACTTCCCCAGTTATCTGATGACTGACCTCAGGCAAGCCACTGAATTTCAAGGTTCAGTTTATTCATTTGTCAAGTGGACATAACAATAATATTATTCACCTCTCATTGTTGTGATAAATGAATAAGAAAATGTATACTAAGCCACTAATACAACTTCTGGAACTTAATATACACTTTATCATCATCATCAACATCATTATTACTTTTGAAAAAATACTTTCCGTACTCTGAGAATGCTAGACACCTCACAAAGCTGTTAGTCCGCGTAACCAAAGATATATTATGGTTCCATCAACCTCTACATGAGACACTAGTGTTCTAAAAGTTTCAATGTGTTTTTAAAAAATCTGATACATTAGCTAGGATGGTGTATGCATGAGTGAGTGTGTGTGCAAGACAGGGGGGGGGGGGGGGAGAGAGAGAGAGAGAGAGAGAGAGAGAGAGAGAGAGAGAGAGAGGGAGAGAGAGGGAGAGAGAGGTTTTTTCTACATTACTCCCTGAATACAACATTCTGGGAGTAACATCCAAGCAGAGTAAGCCACAAAAACAGTGGACAGCGAAGAATATTCATTTTGGGGCTAATGTCTCCTCCATTGATCCATAGAGGAATATTTAGCAGAGTTTGACTTAAATGTCCTGACTCATAGGAACAAGGAGACACCTTCTCCCTTTAGGTTTCCATCCAGGGAATAGTTTAGCAACTCTTGTTTCACTTTTCCACCAAGACGTCATGACATTGATTTCAGTTTGGCAGAGAGAAGAAGACGGTAAAGTTGAACATGCTCAGATAAGTGTGGGGCATTCAGAGATTGACTGTCCAATGTTAGCATATCCTCTGAAGCACTTCAGACTCAATTTTAGTAGGCAGTCAAACTGTCCATGAGAGGTGCAACTGTGTAACCCTACTACTTATTTATACAAACTGTCCTGAAATTGCCAGTGCAGATTTTAAATCACTTTATAAAGCCTTAAAAGGAACCATAGTGCCTTGCATTGTCTCTTGTTTCCTGACTCTCTCCCTCAGTATAGGCCACTGTTAATGACATGCATAGGATCAGCATTATATCCAGTTTAGAGTGGATAATCTTTTGGGTTCAGTGTATACTGCACAGGTGACGGGTGCAGTAAAATCGCACATCACCACTAAAGAACTTACTTATGTAACCAAATACCACCTGTTCCCCAAAAACCTGTGGAAATAAAAATAATAATGATATAATGTCAAAAGTCATGACAAAAAATAAAATAAAAAAGGAGTGTATCATCTTTAGGAGCTGCCCTGACTTGTAATGTAGGCATTGCAGAATACAGCAAAAGCCTGGAATAGACCCTGTGATGGTTTTTAAAATATGTCAACACAATGTTAAACTTCCCTTTGAAAGATGGGCTCTGATTTCCCTCTTCTTAACTGTGGGTTGTATTTAGTGAACTGTTTCTGATGAACTGCATATGGTTGAGGTGAAAGTGTGTAATGTTTGACATTAGGGTATATAAGGCTTTCTCCTTGTTCTCTCTCCAGAAGGAAGGCAGCTACATTGTCGTGAAGACACTCCAGCTGACCTATGGAGAGGTTCATGTGTTAAGAAACTGTGACCTGCCACCAACAGCCATGTGAGTTAGCCATCATGGAAATGGATTTTACAGCTCCATTCAAGCTTTCAGATGGTGGCAACCTGGGCTGACATCTTGAGCACAGCCTCTTGAAAAATCTCTGAGCCAAAACCAACCATTTAAGCAGCTCCTGAATTTCTGAACCACAGATATGCTGACAAAAATGTTTATTGTATTAACCCACTATTTTTCTTTTTAATCACACCTACTAACCTATTTTGGCAAATCTTTTTCAAGAGATTCTTCATTTTTTTCCTTTTTTTTTGAGACAGAGTCTCGCTCTGTTGCCCAGGCTGGAGTGCCATGGTATCTCGCCTCACTGCAACCTCCGCCTCCCAGATTCAAGCAGTTCTCCTGTCTCAGCCTCCTGAGTAGCTGGGATTACAAGCACTCACCACCATGCCCAGCTAATTTTTGTATTTTTAGTAGAGACGGGGTTTCACCGTATTGGTCAGGCTGATCTCAAACTCCTGACCTCATGATCCACCCACCTCAGCCTCACAAAGTGCTGGGATTACAGGTGTGAACCACCGCACCCAGCCTTTTTTTTCTTTTAATTGTAATTTTATAGCTCCCCACCGCAGCTGTCCCCCACTCTTCCCTTCGATGATGACGTCTGCAGGCTTCAGGGGGATCTTGGAACAAAGCTGGGTCCTGGCAGCCCCACTATGGTTGCCAGCTGGGGAGAACAAGTCACAATTACAAATTATCACAACAATTAGCACCTGCACTTGGAGGCTCTGTAAATTGAGGAGGCCCCAGCTCCTCATTGTACAGGGATCTATCTGTCGGTGACCTTACTCTGGAGATGATGGTATTCCTTCAGTCTGAGGGAATTGATGATGAACCCGGTGTCATCAATTGGCTCATAATCACCTTGCACGTTCATGCTCACCAGCTCCTCGTTGTAGAGAGAGAGTGGGGACTCCCGGCCAAGGACGTACACCTGGCCCTTGAGGACAGGCACCTGCACTTTCCCTTCCGCCTGCTCCTGGGACTTGGCAAGGCAGGGGCAGACAAATTCACACTCTGAGCTGTGCCAGCAACCGGTGTATATCAGCTCAGCAAATTTCAAGCCCAGGCCTTGTTTGGTTTTGTGCATTTCCCAGTCCATGGTGAAGGTCTTGATGTCTAAATGAGCATGGTAAAGGATGATGCCTGCTGGGACCTGGTAGATACCTCAGACCTTCATCCAATGAAGTTGTTCTCAACGATGGCAATACAACCCACGCTGTGCTTGCCCGCAACTTCGTTCGGCACACGAAGAGCTCCACGGAGGTCTGGTGGGTGGGCCATCCTTGACGTTGGTCACCTTCACAGGGACCCCTTTTTTGAACTCGATCTCGACAATGTCATGGGTCTTGGGGGCTTTGGCTGGGTCCTGGGTCTTCGTGTAGAGATGTGGAGGCACTTAGTTCTTGGTATTCTGTGGGATTCCAGCCTCGTAGCTGATGATGGGCACGAGGTTCTCGTCCATCCTCCATGGGTTCTTGGGAGTGACCGGGATGGGAGTCCC
The DNA here is from genome assembly GCF_024542745.1 of Macaca thibetana thibetana. NCBI lineage: Eukaryota > Metazoa > Chordata > Mammalia > Primates > Cercopithecidae > Macaca > Macaca thibetana. The sequence goes on from NC_065583.1 coordinate 36,456,952, forward strand.
ACGTTGTTTTGCATATTCCATCAGGTCATTGCGGCCCTTGAATCAGTTGTAGAACTCGGGCATCCTCCAGGGAGCAACGACCTTTATCTGGGGGGCCAGCGAGTAGCAAGTGAGCTCAAACCGGACCTGATCGTTCCTCTTTCCTGTGGCGCCATGGGACACATACTTGGCCCCCTCCCGCTGGAGGATTTCCACTTGTTTGCAGTCGATGCAGGACCTGGTGAGAGAGGTACCCAGGAGGTAGCAGTCCTCATACAGTGTGCTGGACTGGATGGCTGGCCAGATGAACTCCACAAACTCCCTGCTGATGTCCTCAATGAACACTTTTTTGGCTTCAGTGCCTTCTTCCTGGCTTCCTCGAAGTCTTTCTTCTGGCCAATACTGGCCAGGTAGGCAATGACATAGCCTTGTCCTTCAGTCACATGAGGATACGGGAGGTATCCAGGCCACAACTGTAGGCCAGAACCACGGAGCCTTTGCTGGACATAGCGTCTGGGATTGGAAGCGTGAGTTCCTGGTGTCTGGAATCTGTCTTCCCGGTGCAGTGAACCACTCGGGCCCCAGCAGCGGTGGCAGGCAACAGAGCAGGTGACTCCTCATTTAAAATTTTTTTTTTTTTAATTAAGAAAATAGACTCACACAAAGAAATTGATGAGTTGCCAAAGTCAGGGATTATATGTCCCCTTGTTAGCACCTCCAACTTATAATTAATGGTTCCTGGGCTGGCTGTGGTGTCAGGGACTGAGTACAGAATCACGCCGTGGCATGTATAGAGGAGGGAATACTTAGGAAGCCCAGCTAGTCTTATGAACATCATGTGAGGACTTACCTTTAGCTGCTGGGCATAGTATCCTTGCTCTAACAAGAATCCTTTAGGTTTAACAACATATGTCTTGCTTACATGGTTAATATATAGACGTTATTTTTAGTTTCAATAAATCCATGGAAGTCGACCTCCATGGTTTTAAGGGTAAGAAATGTGTCAAGTACTGAGACTGATACCTAATTCTTAGTACTCAGGAAAGATTTAGGAGAGGAGGATGTTTTGAGTAGAAAACTCCTATGGACTCAGAAGGGACATTGTGAGTGAAGACTAATTGGATAGAGAAATTAGTTCCTAGACATGTGCAGTAGCTGTGGCTTCAGTGTTCTCTGAAACATTCCGTACATCCTTCTCATTCTCTGGGTGTTATTGTGGACAGAACCTTGATCTTATAGTGAAGAGGCTTGACTTACAGTCCTACTTCCCACCAGAGATGAATTTAAAATTCCAAAATAGGCCAGTCGTGGTGGCCGTGAGCCTTTAATCTCAGCACTTTGGGAGGCCAAGGCAGGCAGATTGCTTGAGCCCAGGAGTTTGAGATCAGCCTGAGCAACATGGTGAAACCTTGCCTCTACTAAAAGTGAAAAAAAATTAATTAGACTTGATGGCACACACCTGTAATCTCAGCTACTTGGAAAGCTGAGGCCAGAGGATTGCTTGAGCCTGGGCTGTCAGGCTGCAGTTAGCTGAGATTGCGCCTTGGTACTTCAGCCTGGATGGCAGGGTGAGACCCTGTCTTAAAAATAATAATAAATAAATGAAATTTATGAAATAATTTTTTCTACAAAGACATTTTTTCTCTTTGCTTCTTAATGCAGTTAAGGGATAGGGTTATAATTGAAAAACACATTTTTTACAGAAACTGTATGGAAAAAATGGATTCTCATGACAATGACTTAAATGCATTTTTTAATCTCAAGGATGATGCTTTTGTTCCAGAAAGATATATTACAGTCAAATTAATTTGTCTTTGCAATGAGACCAATGGATGAAAAGATCTCTGAAGTGCAAATTGTTGTTATTAATTTATAAGATAAAGCACCTCTTGTTTTGGGAACCGGTCTTAGAGCTGACTGTTTTCACATAATCTTATATTGTGGGTAATTATACACAGATATTAATGTGATAAAGATAATTACAAGAATCTATCATTGCTGGGGTTTTGGTTTATTTGATTGTGAACTTTTGGGAACTTTGGATTAGATGATTAACTTACACTGGGTATTTATTTGTTGGCGAGTGCCTGAAATAGTTACTGAAATTAACACAGAGCACGTTTTTACCTTTTCACAATGAATTTGTTTGATTAACAGCATGGTATTTATTCAGTTGGAGATCTTAAATACCAGATGCAAATTTCAAATTATCACTTCAACAATCGAGTTCAAATATTTAACAGATGAGTGCAGGAAAGATTAAGTGGGAAATTTACTTTAAAGGACAAATGTGTGTGTTAGACAGAGATAGAAGGAAACACCAGTAAATTTTAACCATTTCAGGCCTTATGGTGTGGCAGACACATGGATCATGCAATGGTGATGTTTTTCATGTTTGGAAATTTTCTATTCCTTACAAGTTGTATGTAACTTTTCCTGATACATTAGGGAATGGCATCCCACCTTAGCCTTGTGTAAGCATCACCAAGAGATCTTGTTAAAAATACAGATTCCTACTATGCAGCCATAAAAAAGAATGCAATCATCTCCTTTGGAGCAACACAGATGCAGCTGGAGGCCATCATCCTAAGTGAATTAACAGGAACAGAAAGCTAAACACTGCATGTTCACTTAAAAGTGACAGCTAAACACTCAGTACACATGGACATAAAGATGGCAACGGTAGACATTGGGGATTACTAGAGGGGAGAGGCAGCAATAAAGGGTTTAAAAACTAACTATAGGCACTATGCTTACTACTTGGGTGACTAGATAATTTATACCCCAAACCTCAGCATCACACAGTATACCCAAGTAATAAATCTGCACATGTAGCCCCTGAATTTAAAATAAAAGTTGAAAAAATAAAATAAAATAGCAGAAAATACAGTTTCCCAGGCCTGTTGGGATTCTGAATTGTAGATCTGGTCTGGTGTCTGCACACCTGTTGATAAGCTCCTCAGGTGATTCTGATGCACAGCTTGCTTTAAGAGGCATTAAATTAGGGCATTCCTGTGGCATACCTAGCTTAAAACATGGTGTCTTATGAATTTGCTCTTAAAATCATAAACAAGAAAGCATAAGAAAAGAAACATTGTTCTTTCTCTTTTCCCTTACCCATCAAGCCTGGTTCCAAACTTTGCATGTCTTTTCTCTTTATTGTCAGGGACACTATCACCTTCAAGCTATGTCTTCCCCCAATTTTTTACCTGAGAAAAGAATCATTTACCCATATCTAGCGTAATCCCTCCTGGGATTTAGATTCAACTCATGCTTGAGAGTAGCTCTGATGATAACTGGGCCTTTTTCTAGCTATCTAGATTCTGCTACCTCATTGTACTTCAGTTTATATTGCTGGATTTCTGGATTGTTCCTAAATCTTAGTCCTGAAAATCCGTCTAGTAGTTTTTGTCCCTCTAGGATTAGAGCTCGGTATTGGTTTCCCTCTAGTCTCTTCCCAAGAATGTAAATTTGCTTCAGAACCTGGTCCAGAGGCCAGAACAGTCACAGGTTATTAGATTTCTCCATGCAGTATGGCATGCTTGACTTCCTGAAACCTATGTCTACTCTGATACCATATCCCACTCACTCAACTGCCAGATACTCTGTGTTGGACTTCCTAATGACTCCTGACTGTGGACAATCCACCTGAGAGAATAGGTCTTGTTCCAACTTCTCATTCTATGTTCTGGTTAGCTTCATTCTATGTTTTGGTTAGCTGAGTCCAGACAGGTGATGTCCTGAGACCTGAACCCACAGTGGAGCATCTATGAACCTCTGTAGATTGTAAGAGCAGATTAATCGGGAAAAAAGCATGCTTTTTTATGTAGGTTTTTATTTCCTTTGTCTTTCTCACTGTCTGTATCATGAGACATAAATTTATGCCTCTATGGAGTGGGATGTGAGTCAACTCAAGATAATATACTTGAAGGCTCAGAAAAGGATGATAGGCCAGTCTGGTACAAGATAACATGATGAATGATGAGTGTTCTGATTATATGCTCACTTGGTATAATTTAGACTTTTGTCTATTCTGAGACAATGGCACTAAGGCCGCTTGATCTATCATGCTGGTAACAACTGTGTTCTGAAAAGGTGGCACATCTTGTGACCCCCTCCTAGGGAGTTAAGGCTGTTACTTGATGGTCCAAGAAATGTGGTTTTGAAACAACTTCTCGAAAGATGTTTAATTATGGAATAAGTTGTATTGAACCTTTTTCTATGTGCTAGAAACTGGACACAGCTGTTTAAAGTTCAGGATTATCTGAAAGGCTTAATGCTTTCTTATGCCTTAACAAGAGTGTAGTTTTACCATCCAGATCACAAGCTTCGATGATGCTGCACTGGACATATCACTCTGGTTACTATCCAGGTTCAACAAATCACTCTGGAGTAAGATTAAACTTTTGTGTTCCAATAGAGATTGACCTTCCCCAGACCAACACCAGTGTCTGGGATGGCACCAGTGTCTAAGAAGGAGGTTGAAAGAAGGTTTCAAGACTTACCCTTGGCTGTCCACATGCATGGGCCAGTTCTCTGGGCTAGACTGCGGCAGAACTTATCTTTCAGTCGAGGCTGATGGCAGAATGCTAGCTATTGAGGCTTTATTTTGTTTCTTAAGATAGGCATTCATATAAGTGAGTATGAATTTAGGGTGTACTGAAGCTGAACAGACTTCTGCATTAACATTCTTGTCAGTATCCCTTCAGGGTCAGATGGATAATGGAAGGGTGAGTCCCATATGTCCCCTTTATTATGCATCTGGAAACTGCCAGCTGAGTTGACCCTCCTCTGTGATCAACACTGCATCTGTTTTCAGATTATGTCAAGGCTCCAGAGTTCTGTTTAAGTAGAATATTGCTCTAAGTCTCCATTTGTCTGACTCAGTCACCTAACACAGAAAAAAAAAAACTGAAATAAAAACCTCATACAAGATTCTATAAAAATAGTCACTAAGTCAATTCTAATAAACATGAATGGTTCTGTAAACTACAGATCAAATTCCTCCTCCCACTCTTTTTGGCTCATGAGTAATTATCATGGCAAGAGGATTGAAAACTGCTTAGAGGACACACATATCTGTTAATTAAAGCCATCAAAGGTCACAGAACTCCGATTTTCCATATTAATGAATATCTATTGATATTTGTAGAATTCTTGAAAACGTACCCCTATTTTCATCTGTTTCATCAACTGTGTTTGTGGGTTTGTGGGACTTGGTGGTAAAATAAGAGTGGGAAGACAACACCTTTTGGCTCACCCCAAGTGACAGTCAACAGTTAGTCTCATTTCTTCTCAAAAAGGGAATTTGAAGAGTATAGGCATTCAGAAGTGTGTTAACTACTTAAGGAAATATAAGGAGAAGCTCTTGGTTCACAGGCCCACTTTTCTTGGGTAGAATTATGTTAATAACTAGAACGAAAACATATTTCAATCACTACTACTTGAACATGCATACTTCTGTAGCATTTTTCATAATTGAAAAGAGAAATGTGAGGGATTGCATTCACAGCATTCAATACCATAAATGCTTATTTCTGAACTGTGATTGTGTATTGTTTCATGGCTCGTGCTGACATGTGCTTAATTCCTGTCATAGCCAGAATGGTGTGCTCTGGGCTGATTACATTTTGACGAAACTCTGTACGGAGATTCTAGGAATGGCCAACATGTAATAAGTTTGTGTGTGTGTATGTGTAAATATGTTAACCATGTTTAGACTTCCATTAGATATTTAAGATGACATGCGACATTTTCCTAATGTTTAAAACCATATTTGCGGCCGGGCGCGGTGGCTCAAGCCTGTAATCCCAGCACTTTGGGAGGCCGAGACGGGCGGATCACGAGGTCAGGAGATCGAGACCATCCTGGCTAACACAGTGAAACCCCGTCTCTACTAAAAATACAAAAACTTAGCCGGGTGAGGTGGCAGGCGCCTGTAGTCCCAGCTACTCGGGAGGCTGAGGCAGGAGAATGGCGTAAACCCGGGAGGCGGAGCTTGCAGTGAGCTGAGATCCGGCCACTGCACTCCAGCCTGGGTGACAGAGCGAGACTCCGTCTCAAAAAAAAATAAAAAAAAAAATAATAAAAATAAAACCATATTTGCCAGTTTAGACTCAAGTTTGCTAAAATAAAGAAGACATTCACCAAGCAAACAGGCTTTTCTCTTTTGACTGAAAACAGGCATGTCTAAAGAGTACCCATTTTATTGCTAGTGATATAATAAAGAACCACAGAAATTGGGATGGAAGAGGGTGAAGACCTGAATCTGTACAGAGATTGGGGGTGTTTCTCTAGATAGCAACATTTAAAAAATAAAACCAAAAGAAAGAGCAGGCAACATGCAGTTAATAAGAATGTAGCAAACAATACATACAGAAATAGAAAGGGAGGGAGGGAGAAAGAAAGAGAAAGAGAACCACAAGGACTTTGTAGTTCCTACTCTTTTTCCCTTCCATTAAGGCTATCAAAAGTAAGTTGCTTATTTCAAAACAGCAGGGAGCTATGAAGGAGCTATGATGTCCCCTAGGCAGAGAAATTTCCTAAAATATCTGAAATCTTTTACTGTTTCTTCCCCATTGTCTTTAAGAAATAGTCCAAACTCCCTCAAGTGGCTATAAGGTCGGATATAATCCAGTCCCCACCTACCTCTTCCGCCACATTTGTGCTTTTACTTTTTTCATTCTGCTCCTGTCAAACTGACATTCTTTCATTCTTGATCTGCCATATCCTCTATGGAATCTGAATCTTCACAACCTGATATTCCATACTTCATTATTCTTCTTTTCTCCCTACATGTGTCTAAATGCCTCTTGTCTTTCTGGTCTCAGCTTGGTTATCATTTCCTCAAGGAAGACTTCCCTGATTTCTCCTCTGCCTGATGAACTCAGGTCATCTTCTCCATATTCCTATAACACTCAACTTTTTTTTCATAGCACTCATTGCTGATGAATTCACCTGTTTAATGCTTGCCTTTTCCATTACACTGTAAGCTCCATGTGTTTACTGCTATATGCAAGAATTAGCCTGATCCCTTCCACTGGGTTTGTGACTAAATTTTCTGATAGCACTAGAAGTAAGACAATTGAGGCCCCAGGGTAAGTGAAAACTTGTCTGAAAAAATGTGAGGAATAATAAACACTCATGGGTTGTTGTGACATAAGACATGTAAAACATCTACTGAAGTTTCTGGTACATAAGACTCATCAATTTGTACCTTGTAAGTAGCTTTGTGTCCTTTATTTAGAATTAAGCAGTATAGAAATTGATAAATATATATCTCTTCTTAGACATATCAAAGTCTTTAAACTCAGCAGATTCAGACTCGTACTTGGGATCTCTTTCCCCAAACCTGTATTGATCCGTTATTCCCACCCTCAGTGGACAGAAGCACCTGGATAGCCATCCTCAACACCTCTAACCTCTGTCTTCTCCCTAGCAGCCAATTCTTAACAAATCCTGACCACTTTATATTTATTCACCCCATTCAGTCCTCTTCATATTCATTTCTTCCACCCTAGCCCATACTACCATCATCTAATTCCTATAAAATAGAGTGTCTTCATAAATGATCCTCTTTTTCCTTGCATGCCTGCCTCCAATTCAATCTTCTCAATGTAGCTGGAGTGACTTTTTGAAAACTTACATCACACCAAATCACACACATCCAACTTTATATTATCCAAAACAACAGAAACAACCACCACCACCACCACAAGTAACATGGTAAATGGCATGTTATACTATCATTATATGCCAGGTACTATTTTAAGTGCTTTATGTATATTGATTTATTAAATCCCCACAAGAAGTCAGACAGTTGTGTGCATTTAGTCCATCATGGAGAAACGAGCACAGAGAGGTTGAGTGATTAACAGCAGCCCACACACACTACTCTTCAGTAGTTTTCTAAGTTGGAGAGGCCCTTACTGAGTACTGATAAAGAGAGTTGACTATGGAAAGAGATTTCCTGGCTTCAGAGCCTGGCTCTACCATTTCGTAACTGCAGCTTTATCTCTCTGGACTCTGTTTCCTTATCAGCTAACTGTGGAAAATAATAGTGCCTCCTTTATATGGGGTTTTCTCAAGTAAGTAATACAAATAAAATGTTTAGAATGGTACCTAGTACAGAAAAAGATTTCAGTAAAAGTTACTGATATTACCATATATGTATAAAAACATAGGCCCTATATATCCTTCCAAACTCATCCTTTACAGTTCTTTCCCCTTTCTCTTCTTTTTATTCTGGTCTTCTCTCTGAGAATCATTCCTCATACTATAAGAAACACATGTCCCCTTATCTTTTCCAGCAATCTTGCTCTTCCCTGTTTTACTTTTACACATTGTTCAGTTCTTAGCTGAGAAGTCACTTACACAGGGAAGTCAATCATTACTTGCCTGCAGTCTAGTATAGCTCTCACTATTATATATGCTCAGTATCTCCTTGTAACTTTCCTGTGAAGCGTTTATCACAATGGTAATTTTATATTTATTTGTGTACTTTTTTGGTTGTCTATCTTTCTCATTAGAATACAAGGCCCATGAAAAAAGGGACCAAGTCTTTTTGTGTTCAATGTTGTGCAGTGAGCCTGATATATATTTGTTGGTGAGTGAATACACATATTTCTCCATTATCTGTAGTTATAGCATAAGGGGTATGTTTTGGTTTTAGAAACACAAACTTGACTCACATTTCTGCAGTGCGGTTGCTATACAATATGGTAAATCCACAGATATAGATATATGTATATATATAACAGATATTATATATATGTATGTATTGATATGTATATAGGCATCTCAGTATACTCAATACTCAGGGGATATGTTCACAGCAGAATCGCCTGTACAGGTATTGCCTGCAGTGGAGACTTTGACAATTCTAGTGCTCATATTTTGTGTCACCTTCTAGGTAAACTTCTCTGCCCCCCATTCCCCTGGAAACAAGTTTTGCAAGTCTTTCTCGTGCAGTCACATGCTACCTACTGACGTGCTCTTAGGGTTCTTTTGTTGGTTCATAACGTGCCTAACTTTTCTTTCAATCTTGGGTATAGTTTGTCTTTTATCTTTAAAAAATACCCATTCTTATACCAGAACTGGTGAAATTTAGTTAGTCCTATATCTCTGCTACAACTTGACTCCTGGGAAATCATTAGTGCTACTCCTTACACCCAAACACCATCCAATTTTTGTGTGTGCCTTTTACAGTTTTTTTCTGTTATTGTGGCTTTTCATTTCACCTATAATAAGTCTAAATTCCCTACCATGAGCTATAAGTTCCTGAAGAGTCTGGTCTCTGTGTACCTCTCCTGATGCATTTGCTGTCTCTCTCCTCCTTTCCCACTGTACTCTAACTATGCTGGCCTGTAGTTTGAAAAATATAGCAGTTTTTTTTTCTTTTTTCTCCCACCTCTGCAGCTTTGGATTTCATAATCCATCTGGAACACCATTACCCCCAGCCTTCACATGTGAGGCACCTGAATAAAATTTAATATTCTCAGGAATGCTTTTTCTGGCTATCCTACCTAAAGTAGGCTTACTTTTTAGAGCACTAAAATGATAACATGTAATTAATTAATTTGTTTATTCACTTTTTTTGGGGGGGTCTGAATCCCCTAATATAATACAAGCCCCATAAAGCAGGGCCTATAAAAGCTTGACCATTTTCACTTCTCAGCATCTATAATGTCTGGTGCGAACATGGGAACATTAGGATTAAGTCCTTAGATAAGATAAAGTATTCTTTATTACAAGAAAATTTATTTAGCCCAATCAAATTTGCAAAATGATAGAGCGCCTAATGAAATCACCTTCTTCATCTAAGAGTACATGACATGTACTGCATGCAGACATAGCCTGATAACTGCACCATTGCATGTTAATTGTGTTATACATCACAATTGGAGCATAGGAGGAGGGCAACTCGTTCTGGAAACTGGGGACAAAATGACACAAAAGTTGGCACATTGCATGAGACACAAGTCCCTCCAGTGAGCCGTGAATTCGCAGCTTGAGAAGTGCTATAAGGTATGACATATAGCCTTAGTGTCTGTTGAATCCTCAGTCCCTGACATGAGACCTGGCACATGGTAGGCTCTCAAATATCTGTTGAATGGACAAATGAATCCATATAACATGCCACAACCTGGTAATCTTTATTTATACTGAAGCTATTTTTATTACTCAAGTTAGTCATTTTTTTTTCTTGCTAAAACAACATATTGCTGATTTTATGTCAAAAGTCTGTAGGGAAACATGTCTCACTTTATAGCCAATTTTGCTGGAATGTATTGGACCTGCAAAGCAAGAGATGTTTACTTTGACATGTGCATTGTCATTTACTCTTCAAAAGCATAGTAGTTTTCCTTAGCTGTTTCTTGGTTTGATCAGTCCCCAAAGCTGAATAAATGAAAGAAATGGAATGTGTGTAAGCATTAAACTATATTCTGGCAAGGTGACTTACACTTAGTTCATTGTAAGGTAATTATTAATGAACAACTGCTTTGTCTAGGTAATTGTTTTCCTCATAAGTTATTACTGGCTTATGAAATATAGTAATTCCAGGAAAGAGAAAAATGTTCTCAGTGTTCCTCGCTCAAAGTCTAATCCCAAACATTATTAAGTAAATTAAAAGTGCTGTTAAGACATCATTTTCATCTGTTACATTTCTACAATTAAAATATAATACAAAATAATATTAAGACTGCCAGAGGTATGGTGTTCTTAAAAACATTGCTGTGGGTGTAGAAATTTGTGTAATGATTTTGAAAGCAATTTAGATATATTTACCTCTAAAATGTCACTGTATTTTGAACTAGTAATGTGCCTTTTAGAAGTTAGTAATACAGATACAGAGTTTTACACAAAGGTTCGTGTATTACAATGTTCATCACAGCATCAGTAAGAATAACAGGAAACAATATAATCTCCAAATATTAGGGATGTGGCAGTATAAATAATGGCGTATGCCTGTTATATAATCCTGAATGTCCATAAAAGTTACCGTTTACAACTACAAAGACTATTTAATGACATGCAGGAAATGCTCAGTTGGTAAAATTAAGTGAAAAAGGTAGTAAAGGAAGGAGTAAATGTAGAAGTGGTAGATGAGCTCTCTGGTGGAATCTAGTCTGTAGATTTGTTTAGTTTGCCTCACATGGTGTTAATTATTTAAATTCATTTCCAATATTTAAAAATTAGGATATTTTACTTTTAAACAACTGTATGTTCAGGTCCTTCCTAAAATTCTAGATATTGGGTAGCATTCATGGCACACCACCTGGGAGCAGCAATCAGCTGGAGTTGGGAAGGCTGGAACCCTAGACCTGGCAGGTGCTCTCCGGCTGGCCACACTCCCCAGCACTCCCGACCATTACCCCCGACCTGTGGCACTCGTGGATGTCACCTTCCTGGCATTTGAATTCTTGGCTGCTATGCGGCATGATCCTTGTGTGGCAAAGCACACATACATATGCATGATATGCTGCAAAAACTCCTCAGGGTGATAGGATAATGGGTGATTTTCATTTTCTTCTTAATAGTTTTTGCATTTTCCAAATTGTATAACAAAAATATGTATTGCTTTTCTGATTAGAAAAGAGTTTTTTTTTTTTGAAGGCAAATCATTAAACGTCATGGAGCACCATGCTAAAAGATTATAAATGGCAGATGTTAACAGCAACCTTGAGGAAAAATTACATTTCTGAATTCCCTTAACCAAAATAGTGGACGAGGTTATTGATGCCTTTTCATTCACAGTGGTTTTGTTTCCCCACATTATTTAATAAAAATACATTATTGAAATCTAAATGAGATGGAACAGTCATACTAAATTGCTTTTTTTCCCTACAAAGTATTGTATCTTCACCTCAATTCTAAATGAATAATAGCCTCAACCTTATAGTAAACCATTTTGCTCACTGTTCAAGTAGTAAATATTTCTGATAATATGAAGCGAATAAATGAAATTATTCTCTTTCAGATCTTTGATTTTGTGGAGAATGAGTTAAACTTAAATTGTAATTAATTCTAGTGCATTAAACTAAGTGAAATGTAAGGAACATGCATATCCCTGAATTGATGACATAGACATATAATCAAAAGGATTTTGTTTTCTGATTGTAAGTAGAGATTTATAGGAGTGAATTCTTTTATAAAATAAATTTTTATTTTATGAAAGTGATAGTCAACCATGCATAATATACTTATTTTCACTTTTACCAGGAGATATAATTATAGGTCAGAGATTTTTGTTTTGTTTTCCTTTCTAGTTTTACAAGAATTTGAGGGCCAAAATAAAAAAGCTTGTGTGTCTGTAATTTTTCCACCTGGCCAGTTACAGCAATGAGATTCTTATACATTTACTGGTAGATAAAATAACCAACAAGTATTTATTGAGCACCTAATACAATGTCCTAGGAAAAATCCATAAAAAACCTATTCTCTGATTTCTGAGAAATTTTCATTGTATATCAAGCTCTGGCAGTGTGAATATAAACAATGATATGCTATTAGAGGTTCCATGAGACTGTAATAAAATGTACTTTTCTCTCTTTATTAATACAACATATAGTTTTTAAGTAGGACTATGACCTAATTAAATCTTCCTTTTAGAGATAGTACTCAGGATCTGGGTGTTACAATCATGCAAGTGGATTTAACCCAGAAGAGTAGATGGAATCATATAAGAAAGTATATAAAATTACAGAGAAGCAGTCAGTCATGGTGGCAAGGAATTGGAGAGTTCAAATTATTTACTTATAATGCAATTATTATATTGTTAGGTTTAAACTCATTATCTTGCTCTTTTAAAATCTTTTTTTCCTTCTTTCCTGTTCACATTAATTGGCCAGCTTTTCATATTACAATTTATTTTCACCATTGGATTTTTTAGCTTTTATGAAATATTTATTTTTTATTTTTTAAATTAATATATTCCTTTAGCGAGTTTTAGATTGAAATAAAAATTGGGCATATATAGGCTGGGTGCAGTGGCTCATGCCTGTAATCCCAGCACTTTGGGAGGCCGAGGCGGGTGGATAGCCTGAGGTTAGGAGCTCGAGACCAGCCTGGCCATCATGGCAAAACCCCGTCTCTACTAAAAATACAAAAATTAGCCGGGTGTGGTGGTGCATGCCTGCAGTCCCAGCGACTTGGGAGGTTGAGGCAGGAGAATTGCTTGAACCTGGGAGGCAGAGGTTACAATGAGCCAAGATCACCACACCACACTCCAGTCTAGGCAACAAAGTGAGACTCTGTCTCAAAAAATACAAATGAAAATGAAAATAAATAAATAAAAATTAAGCATCTAGTACACAAAGTTCCAATATCATTCTATCCCCTCATCCCCCACTTCATAATTTAACCTGTTATTAACATCTTACATTACTGTGGTACATTTGCTAAAATTAATGAGCAAATATTGATACATTATGTTTCTTTGGAAAAAATTACACATATTTTACAGTGTACACTGTACCCAGTGTGTAGTCTTTTATTTCTCACCTCCCTCCCATTCTTCCCCCAACTCCCCAAAGTCCATTCTATCATTCTTATGCCTTTGCAACCTTATAGCTTAGCTCCCTCTTATGTGTGATACAATATTTGGTTTTCCATTCCTGAACTACTTCACTTAGAATAATGGTCTTCAACTCCATTCAGGTTGCCGCAAGTGCCATTATTTTGTTTCTTGGTATGGCTGAGTGGTATTCCTTAGTATATATGTACCGCATTTTTTTTATTCACTCGTTGGTTGATGGGTATTTAGGCTGGTGCCATGTTTTTGCAATTGTGAATTGTGCTGCTATAAACTTGTGTGCAAGAGTCTTTTTCATATAATGATTTATTTTCCTCTGGGTAGATACCCAGTAGTGGGATTGTTGGATACAATGGTAGTTCTACTTTTAGTTCTTTAAGGAATCTGCATACTCTTTTTCATAGTGGTTGTACTAATTTACATTCCCACCAACATGGTAAAAATGTTCCATTTTCACCACATCCACATCAACATCTGTTTTTTTGTTTGTTTTTTAATTTTTAAATTATGGTCACTCTTGCAGGAGTAAGGTGATATCTCATTGTGATTTTGATTTACATTTATCTGATAGTGATTTTGAGGATTTTTTCATATGTTTGTTGGCCATTTGTATATCTTCTTTCGAGAATTGCCTATTCATGTCCTTTGCCCACTTTTTGATGGGATTTTTTTTTCTTGCTGATTTGTTTGAGTTTCTTATAGATGCTGGATATTAGTTCTTTGTAGGATGCATAGTTTCAAATATTTTCTCCCACTCTATGGGTTGTCCATTTTACTCTGATGATTCTATCTTTTGCTATGCAGAAGCTGTTTAGTTTAATTAGGTCCCATCTGTTTATCTTTGTTTTTGTTGCATTTGCTTTTGGATTCTCGATCATAAACTCTTTACCTAAGCCAATGTCTAGAAGAGTTTTTCCTATGTTATAGAATTTTTGTGGTTTCAGGTCTTAGATTTAAGTATTTGATCCATCTTGAGTTGATTTTTGTTCAAGGTAAGAGATGATGATCCAGCTTCATTCTTCTACCTGTGGCTTGCCAATTACTCCAGCACCATTTGTTGAATAGGGTGTCCTTTCCCCATTTTATATTTTTGTTTGTTTTGTTGAGGATCTGTTGGCTGTATTTGGCTTTATTTCTGGGTTCTCTATTCTGGGTTTTCAAATATTTGGCTTTATTTCTGGGTTTCTATTCTGTTGCATTAGTCTATGTGCCTGTTTTTATACCCGTACCATGCTGTTTTAGTAATGATAGCCTTGTAATATAAAGTCAGGCAATGTGATGCTTCCACATTTCTTTTTACAATATTAATTCTATCCAACCCCACAAGCATGGAAGGTGTTTTCATTCGTTTGTATCATCTGTGATTTCTTTCATCAGTGTTTTGTTGTTTTCCTTGTAGAGATATTTTACCTCCTTGGTTAAGTATATTCCTAAGTATTTTATTTTATTTTATTTTTTGTTTCTGCTGTTGTAAAAGGGGTTGAGTTCTTGATTTGATTCTCAGCTTGGTCACTGTTGGTGTATATCAGTGCTACTGATTTCTGTACATTCATTTTGTATCTAGAAACTTTACTAAATTTATCAGATCTATGAACTTTTTGTGTGATTCTTTAAGGCTTTCTAGGTATATGATCATATCATAAGCAAACAGTGATAGTTTGACTTCCTGTTTACCAATTTGGATGCCCTTTTTTTTAGTTTCTCTTGTCTGACTGCTCTGACTAGGGCTTCCAGTATTATGTTCATTAGAAGTGGTGAAAGTGGGAATCCTTGTCTTGTTCCAGTTCTCAGGGGGAATGCTTTCAACTTTTTCCCATTCAGTATAATATTGGCATTGGGTTTGTCCTAGATAGCTTTTATTACCTTGAGGTATGTCTCTTCTATGCGGATTTTGCTGAGGGTTTTAATCATAAACAGATGCTGAATTCTCTCCAGTGCCTTTTCTGCATTTATCAAGATAATCTACATTTTTTTCTTTAATTGTTTATGTGATGTGTTTCATATTTATTGACTTGTGTAAGTTAAACCATCTCTTCATCTCTGGTATGAAACCCACTTGATCATGATGTATTATCTTTTTGATATACTATTGGATTCAGTTAGCTAATATTTTCCCTTTTTATTTTTCGGAATAGTATCAGTAAGATTAGTACTAACTCTTCTTTGAATGCCTGATAGAAATCAACTGTGAATCCATCTTATCCTGGACTCTTTTTTTTTTGTTGGCAATTTTTAAATTACTGTTTCAATCTTGGTACTTATTATTGGTCTGCTTAGAGTTTCTATTTCTTTCTGATTTAGTCTAGGAGAGTTGTATATTTCAAAGAATTTATCCATCTCCTCTAGATTTTCTAGTTTGTGTGTGTAAAGGTGTTCATAGTAGCCTTAACTGATCTTTTGTATTTCTGTGGTTTTGGTTGTAATATCTCCCATTCCATTTCTAATTGATTTTATTTGCATCTTCTTTTCTTGGTTAATCTTCTTAATAGTTTATCAATTTTGTTTATTTTTTCAAAGAACCAGTCAGCTTTTTATCTTTTTGTTTGTTTGTTTCAATTTCATTTAGTTCTGTTCTGATCTTTGTTTGTTTTTAATTTAATTTTTATTTTTTTGCTGGGTTTAGGTTTGGTTTATTCTTGTTTTCTAGTTCCTTGAGGTGTGACCTTAAATCGTCTATTTGTAGTCTTCCAGACTTTTTGATGTAGGCATTTAAGGCTATGAACTTTCCTCTTACCATCACTTTTGGTGTGTCCCAGAGGTTTTGATAAGTTGTGTCTCTATTATCATTCAGTTCAAATAATTTTTAAATTTCAATCTAGATTTTATTGTTGACTCAAAGATCATTCAGGAGCAGATTAGTTTCCATGTGTTTGCATAGTTTTGAGGGTTGCTTTTGAAGTTAATTTCCAATTTTATTCCATGTAGTCTGAGATGGTACTTGATATAATTTTGATTTTCTTAAATTTATTGAGACTTGTTTTGTGAACTATCATATGGTCTACCTTGGAGAATGTTCCATATACTGATGAGTAGAATGTATATTCTGCAGTTGTTGGGTAAAATGTTCTTTAAATACCTGTTAAGGTCATTTGTTCTAGGGTATAGTTTAAGTCCATTGTTTCTTTGTTGACTTTCTGTCTTCATGAGCTGTCTAGTGCTGTCAGTAGAATATTGAAGTCCCCCACTATTATTGTGTTGCTGTCTATCTGATATCTTAGGTCTAGTAATAATTGCTTTATAAATTTGGGACCTCCAGTGTTAGGTGCATACAGATTTAGGATTGTGATATTTTCCTTTTGGACCAGTCCTTTTATCATTACATAAGTCCATTTTTGTCTTTTTTAACTATTGTATGTTTAAAGTCTGTTTTGTCTGATATAAGAGTAGCTACTTCTGCTCACTTTTGGTGTCCATTTGCATAGAATATTTTTTCCCACTTCTTTTGCCTTGATTTTATGTCACTCCGTATGTGTTAGGTTAGCCTCTTGAACACAGCAGATAATTGGTTGGTGGATTTTTATCTATTCTGCCATTGTGTATCTTTTAAACGGAGCATTTAGGTCATTTACATTCAATTTTAGTTTTGCTATGCGAAGTACTGTTTTATTCATTGTGCTAGTTGTTGCCCGAATACCTTGTTATTTTGTCCTTATGTTATTGTTTTATAGGTCCTGTGAGATTTATACTTTAAGGAGGTCCTATTTTGGTGTGTTTTGAGGGTTTGTTTCAAGATTTAGATCTCCTTTTAGCATTTCTTGTAGTGCTGGCTTAGTAGTAGTGAATTCTCTCAGCATGTGTTTGTCTGAAAAAGATTTTATCTCTCCTTAATTTATGAAGCTTAACAGCTTAATTTTGCTCGATACAAAATTCTTGACTGGAAATTATTTTGTTTGAAGAGGTTAAAGATAGAACCCCAATCCCTTCTAGCTTGTAGGATTTCTGCTTAGAAATCTGCTGTTAATCTGATAGGTTTTCCTTTACAAGTTACCTGCTGCTTTTGCCTCATAGCTCTTAAGATTCTTTCCTTCATCTTGACTTTAGATAACCTGGTGACTATGTGCCTAGGTGATGATTTTTTTTGCAGTGAATTTCCTGGGTGTCCTTTAGCTTCTTGTATTTGGATGTCTAGATATCTAGCAAGACCAGGGAAGTTTTCCTTGATTATTCTCTCAAATATGTTTTTCAAATTCTTAGATTTCTCTTCTTCCTCAGGAAAATCAATTATTCTTACATTTGGCGATTTAACATAACCTCAAATTTTTTGGAGGCTTTGTTCATTTTTTAAAATTCTTTTTTCTTTGTATTTCTCTGATTGGGTTAATGTGAAAGCCTTGGCTTTCATTTGAAAGCCTTTGAAGTCCTTGTCTTTAGCTCTGAAGTTCTTTCTTCTATTTATTCAATCCTATTATTGAACTTTCCAGTTCATTTTTCTTTAAGTGTGTCTTTTATTTCCAGAAGTTGTGATTAGTTTTTTCTTCATGATATCTATTTCTCTGAAGCATTTTTCATTCATATCGTATATATTTTGTAATTTCTTTATGTTGGTTTCACCTTTCTCTGGTATATACTTGAGTAGCTTAATAATCAACCTTCTGAATTCTTTATCTGACAATTCAGAGGTTTCTTCTTGGTTTGGATCCATTGCTAGGGAGCTAGTGTGGTCTTTTCAGGGTGTTATAGAGCTTTGTTTTGTCGTATCATCAGAATTACTTTTCTGATTCCTTCTCATTTGAGTAGACTATTTCAGTGAAAAAATCTGGAACTCAAGAGCTGCTGTTCAGATTCTTTTGTCCCATAGGATGGTCCCTTGATGTGGCACACTCCGCCTTCACCTAGGGATGGGGCTTCCTGTGAGCCAGAATGCAGGATTGTGATTGCCTTTCTGGTCTAGCCACCCAGCCAGGCTACCAGGCACTGAGCTAGTACTGGGAAATGTCTGTAAAGAGTCCTGTGATGCAATCTGTCTTCAGGTCTCCAAGCCATGGATACCAGCACCTGCACTTGTGGAGACGGCAGGGAAGTGAAGTAGACTGTGTGGGGCATCCTTGGTTGTATATATGTTTAGTGTGCTGGCTTTCTCAAATGTTCACTAGCAGCGAAGCTGTCATGTGGACAGACTTGGGACCACTGGTTAGCCAGAATGTGGAATTACCTCTTGTTTTCTCCTTCTTTGAAGCACGGTTATTCTGTCATGAGTTGCTGAAATGTCCAGAGTTGGTCGGCCTCCAGCCAGGAGGTGGTGCTTTGAAGACAGCAGCAGAGTTTTTCACCTGCCTTGAGGAATTTGCAGTGGCCTGCCACTTCTTCCAAAGATCTGTTAATTCTTTTGGATTTTCTGGTGCGCTTCTGTGGTGGTTCCTGGAGTGAAAGCCCACACTGTGAGTCTCCACATGCTGTTGTGTCCATCCAAGTGGGAGCTGAATGTCAGCTCTGTCTCCTCTCTGCCATCTTTCCTAGTATTCCTCACCATTGGATTTTTATGCATACTTTTTAGATGGCTTTTAAGGTTTCTATAGAATTTACAATATGCATCTCTACATTATTATACTACCTCCAAATAATATTCTTCTTTTCAGTAATATAACTACTATGTAAAGATCTTTGAATGATATATTTCCATTTCTCCTTTTTCTATCATTTGTGCTATTGGTGTTATACAGTTTATTTCTACCAATAACATAAATGCCAAACTCATTAGTATTATTTTTTACTTAAATAATCAGTTAACTTAGAAATACATTTTAACGAAATATATGTGAGGCAAAAGTGCATGTACAATGTTTTGGAGTTCTTCAATCGTTTATGCAGATAAAGTTTCCATCTGGTATCATTTTCACTTGACACCACAAACTTTCTTTTTTTTTTTATTTATTTATTTATTATTATTATACTTTAAGTTGTAGGGTACATGTGCATAACGTGCAGGTTTGTTACATATGTATACTTGTGCCATGTTGCTGTGCTGCACCCATCAACTCGTCATTTACATCAGGTATAACTCCCAATGCAATCCCTCCCCCCTCCCCCCTCCCCATGATAGGCCCCTGTGTGTGATGTTCCCCTTCCCGAGTCCGAGTGATCTCATTGTTCAGTTCCCACCTATGAGTGAGAACATGCGGTGTTTGGTTTTCTGTTCTTGTGATAGTTTGCTAAGAATGATGGATTCCAGCTGCATCCAAGTCCCTACAAAGGACTCAAACTCATCCTTTTTTATGGCTGCATAGTATTCCATGGTGTATATGTGCCACATTTTCTTAATCCAATCTGTCACTGATGGACATTTGGGTTGATTCCAAGTCTTTGCTATTGTGAATAGTGCTGCAATAAACATACGTGTGCATGTGTCTTTATAGCAGCATAATTTATAATCCTTTGGGTATATACCCAGTAATGGGATGGCTGGGTCATATGGTACATCTAGTTCTAGATCCTTGAGGAATCGCCATACTGTTTTCCATAATGGTTGAACTAGTTTACAATCCCACCAACAGTGTAAAAGTGTTCCTATTTCTCCACATCCTCTCCAGCACCTGTTGTTTCCTGACTTTTTAATGATCGCCATTCTAACTGGTGTGAGATGGTATCTCATTGTGGTTTTGATTTGCATTTCTCTGATGGCCAGTGATGATGAGCATTTTTTCATGTGTCTGTTGGCTGTATGAATGTCTTCTTTTGAGAAATGTCTGTTCATATCCTTGGCCCACTTTTTGATAGGGTTGTTTGTTTTTTTCTTGTAAATTTGTTTGAGTTCTTTGTAGGTTTTGGATAGTAGCCTTTTGTCAGATGAGTAGATTGCAAAAATTTTCTCCCATTCTGTAGGTTGCCTGTTCACTCTGATGGTAGTTTCTTTTGCTGTGCAGAAGCTCTTTAGTTTAATTAGATCCCATTTGTCAATTTTGGCTTTTGCTGCCGTTGCTTTTGGTGTTTTAGACATGAAGTCTTTGCCCATGCCTATGTCCTGAATGGTACTACCTAGGTTTTCCTCTAGGATTTTTATGGTATTAGGTCTAACATTTAAGTCTCTAATCCATCTTGAATTAATTTTCGTATAAGGAGTAAGGAAAGGATCCAGTTTCAGCTTTCTACTTATGGCTAGCCAATTTTCCCAGCACCATTTATTAAATAGGGAATCCTTTCCCCATTTCTTGTTTCTCTCAGGTTTGTCAAAGATCAGATGGCTGTAGATGTGTGGTATTATTTCTGGGGACTCTGTTCTGTTCCATTGGTCTATATCTCTGTTTTGGTACCAGTACCATGCTGTTTTGGTTACTGTAGCCTTGTAGTATAGTTTGAAGTCAGGTAGCGTGATGCCTCCAGCTTTGTTCTTTTGACTTAGGATTGTCTTGGAGATGCGGGCTCTTTTTTGGTTCCATATGAACTTTAAAGCAGTTTTTTCCAATTCTGTGAAGAAACTCATTGGTAGCTTGATGGGGATGGCATTGAATCTATAAATTACCTTGGGCAGTATGGCCATTTTCACGATATTGATTCTTCCTATCCATGAGCATGGTATGTTCTTCCATTTGTTTGTGTCTTCTTTTATTTCACTGAGCAGTGGTTTGTAGTTCTCCTTGAAGAGGTCCTTTACATCCCTTGTAAGCTGGATTCCTAGGTATTTGATTCTCTTTGAAGCAATTGTGAATGGAAGTTCATTCCTGATTTGGCTCTCTGTTTGTCTGTTACTGGTGTATAAGAATGCTTGTGATTTTTGCACATTAATTTTGTATCCTGAGACTTTGCTGAAGTTGCTTATCAGCTTAAGGAGATTTTGGGGTGAGACAATGGGGTTTTCTAAATATACAATCATGTCATCTGCAAACAGGGACAATTTGACTTCTTCTTTTCCTAACTGAATACCCTTGATTTCTTTCTCTTGCCTAATTGCCCTAGCCAGAACTTCCAACACTATGTTGAATAGGAGTGGTGAGAGAGGGCATCCCTGTCTTGTGCCAGTTTTCAAAGGGAATTTTTCCAGTTTTTGCCCATTCAGTATGATATTGGCTGTGGGTTTGTCATAAATAGCTCTTATTATTTTGAGGTACGTTCCATCAATACCGAATATATTGAGCGTTTTTAGCATGAAGGGCTGTTGAATTTTGTCAAAAGCCTTTTCTGCATCTATTGAGATAATCATGTGGTTCTTGTCTTTGGTTCTGTTTATATGCTGGATTATGTTTATTGATTTGCGTATGTTGAACCAGCCTTGCATCCCAGGGATGAAGCCCACTTGATCATGGTGGATAAGCTTTTTGATGTGTTGCTGAATCCGGTTTGCCAGTATTTTATTGAGGATTTTTGCATCGATGTTCATCAGGGATATTGGTCTAAAATTCTCTTTTTTTGTTGTGTCTCTGCCAGGCTTTGGTATCAGGATGATGTTGGCCTCATAAAATGAGTTAGGGAGGATTCCCTCTTTTTCTATTGATTGGAATAGTTTCAGAAGGAATGGTACCAACTCCTCCTTGTACCTCTGGTAGAATTCAGCTGTGAATCCATCTGGTCCTGGACTTTTTTTGGTTGGTAGGCTATTAATTGTTGCCTCAATTTCAGAGCCTGCTATTGGTCTATTCAGAGATTCAACTTCTTCCTGGTTTAGTCTTGGAAGAGTGTAAGTGTCCAGGAAATTATCCATTTCTTCTAGATTTTCCAGTTTATTTGCGTAGAGGTGTTTATAGTATTCTCTGATGGTAGTTTGTATTTCTGTGGGGTCGGTGGTGATATCCCCTTTATCATTTTTAATTGCGTCGATTTGATTCTTCTCTCTTTTCTTCTTTATTAGTCTTGCTAGTGGTCTGTCAATTTTGTTGATCTTTTCAAAAAACCAACTCCTGGATTCATTGATTTTTTGGAGGGTTTTTTGTGTCTCTATCTCCTTCAGTTCTGCTCTGATCTTAGTTATTTCTTGCCTTCTGCTAGCTTTCGAATGTGTTTGCTCTTGCTTCTCTAGTTCTTTTAATTGCGATGTTAGAGTGTCAATTTTAGATCTTTCCTGCTTTCTCTTGTGGGCATTTAGTGCTATAAATGTCCCTCTACACACTGCTTTAAATGTGTCCCAGAGATTCTGGTATGTTGTATCTTTGTTCTCATTGGTTTCAAAAAACATCTTTATTTCTGCCTTCATTTCGTTATGTACCCAGTAGTCATTCAGGAGCAGGTTGTTCAGTTTCCATGTAGTTGAGCAGTTTTGATTGAGTTTCTTAGTCCTGAGTTCTAGTTTGATTGCACTGTGGTCTGAGAGACAGTTTGTTATAATTTCTGTTCTTGTACATTTGCTGAGGAGTGCTTTACTTCCAATTACGTGGTCAATTTTGGAGTAAGTATGATGTGGTGCTGAGAAGAATGTATATTCTGTTGATTTGGGGTGGAGAGTTCTATAGATGTCTATTAGGTCTGCTTGCTGCAGAGATGAGTTCAATTCCTGGATATCCTTGTTAACTTTCTGTCTTGTTGATCTGTCTAATGTTGACAGTGGAGTGTTGAAGTCTCCCATTATTATTGTATGGGAGTCTAAGTCTCTTTGTAAGTCTCTAAGGACTTGCTTGATGAATCTGGGTGCTCCTGTATTGGGTGCATATATATTTAGGATAGTTAGCTCTTCCTGTTGAATTGATCCCTTTACCATTATGTAATGGCCTTCTTTGTCTCTTTTGATCTTTGATGGTTTAAAGTCTGTTTTATCAGAGACTAGTATTGCAACCCCTGCTTTTTTTTGTTCTCCATTTGCTTGGTAAATCTTCCTCCATCCCTTTATTTTGAGCCTATGTATGTCTCTGCGTGTGAGATGGGTCTCCTGAATACAGCAGACTGATGGGTCTTGACTCTTTATCCAGTTTGCCAGTCTGTGTCTTTTAATTGGAGCGTTTAGTCCATTTACATTTAAGGTTAAGATTGTTGTGTGTAAACTTGATCCTGCCATTATGATATTAACTGGTTATTTTGCTCATTAGTTGATGCAGTTTCTTCCTAGCCTCGATGGTCTTTACATTTTGGCATGTTTTTGCAATGGCTGGTACCGGTTGTTCCTTTCCGTGTTTAGTGCTTCCTTCAGGGTCTCTTGTAAGGCAGGCCTAGTGGTGGCAAAATCTCTAAGCATTTGCTTATCTGTAAAGGATTTTATTTCTTCTTCACTTATGAAACTTAGTTTAGCTGGATATGAAATTCTGGGTTTAAAATTCTTTTCTTTAAGAATGTTGAATATTGGCCCCCACTCTCTTCTGGTTTGTAGAGTTTCTGCTGAGAGATCTGCTGTTAGTCTGATGGGCTTCCCTTCGTGGGTAACCCGACCTTTCTCTCTGGCTGCCCTTAAGATTTTTTCCTTCATTTCAACTTTGGTGAATCTGGCAATTATGTGTTTTGGAGTTGCTCTTCTCGAGGAGTATCTTTGTGGCGTTCTCTGTATTTCCTGGATTTGAATGTTGGCCTGCCCTACTAGGTTGGGGAAGTTCTCCTGGATGATATCCTGAAGAGTGTTTTCCAACTTGGTTCCATTTTCCCCCTCACTTTCAGGCACCCCAATCAGACGTAGATTTGGTCTTTTTACATAATCCCATACTTCTTGCAGGCTTTGTTCATTTCTTTTTCTTCTTTTTTCTTTTGGTTTCTCTTCTCGCTTCATTTCATTCATTTGATCCTCAATCGCTGATACTTTTTCCTCCAGTTGATCGAGTCGGTTACTGAAGCTTGTGCATTTGTCACGTATTTCTCATGTCATGGTTTTCATCTCTTTCATTTCATTTAGGACCTTCTCTGCATTAATTACTCTAGCCATCAATTCTTCCACTTTTTTTTCAAGATTTTTAGTTTCTTTGCGCTGGGTACGTAATTCCTCCTTTAGCTCTGAGAAATTTGATGGACTGAAGCCTTCTTCTCTCATCTCGTCAAAGTCATTCTCCGTCCAGCTTTGATCCGTTGCTGGCGATGAGCTGCGCTCCTTTGCCGGGGGAGATGCGCTCTTATTTTTTGAATTTCCAGCTTTTCTGCCCTGCTTTTTCCCCATCTTTGTGGTTTTATCTGCCTCTGGTCTTTGATGATGGTGATGTACTGATGGGGTTTTGGTGTAGGTGTCCTTCCTGTTTGATAGTTTTCCTTCTAACAGTCAGGACCCTCAGCTGTAGGTCTGTTGGAGATTGCTTGAGGTCCACTCCAGACCCTGTTTGCCTGGGTATCAGCAGCAGAGGCTGCAGAAGACAGAATATTTCTGAACAGCGAGTGTACCTGTCTGATTCTTGCTTTGGAAGCTTCCTCTCAGGGGTGTACTCCACCCTGTGAGGTGTGGGGTGTCAGACTGCCCCTAGGGGGGGATGTCTCCCAGTTAGGCTACTCAGGGGTCAGGGACCCACTTGAGCAGGGAGTCTGTCCCTTCTCAGATCTCAACCTCCGTGTTGGGAGATCCACTGCTCTCTTCAAAGCTGTCAGACAGAGTCGTTTGCGTCTGCAGAGGTGTCTGCTGCGTTTGTTTAGTTCACTGTGCCCTGTCCCCAGAGGTGGAGTCTACAGACACAGGCAGGTTTCCTTGAGCTGCTGTGAGCTCCACCCAGTTCGAGCTTCCCAGCAGCTTTGTTTACCTACTTAAGCCTCAGCAATGGCGGGCGCCCCTCCCCCAGCCTCGCTGCTGCCTTGCCGGTAGATCACAGACTGCTGTGCTAGCAATGAGGGAGGCTCCGTGGGTGTGGGACCCTCCCGGCCAGGTGTGGGATATGATCTCCTGGTGTGCCTGTTTGCTTAAAGCGCAGTATTGGGGTGGGAGTTACCCGATTTTCCAGGTGTTGTGTGTCTCAGTTCCCCTGGCTAGGAAAAGGGACTCCCTTCCCCCTTGCGCTTCCCAGGTGAGGCAATGCCTCGCCCTGCTTCAGCTCTCGCTGGTCGGGCTGCAGCAGCTGACCAGCACCGATCGTCCGGCACTCCCCAGTGAGATGAACCCAGTACCTCAGTTGAAAATGCAGAAATCACCGGTCTTCTTTGTCGCTCGCGCTGGGAGTTGGAGACTGGAGCTGCTCCTATTCGGCCATCTTGCTCCGCCCCCCCACAAACTTTCTTTACCATGATAGTACAGGTAAGAATATGAGATATTGTTTCGACTTTTATTCCTGAAAACTTATTTTGGCTTTATTTTTGAAGGACATTGATAGATCTAAAATTCTAAGATGACAGGTTTTTTTTTTTTTCTTGATTTTACAGTGTTTTTCTATTGTCTTCTGGCTCACGTACTTTTCGATAAGAAGCCTGTCATTTCCTTATCTTCATTATTCTGCAGGCACTGTCCCTTTTTGTTCCTCTGGCTAATTTCAAATTTTTTGATTCCTGACTTTTTTTAGGAAAATTGATTATGAAGTGTTCTGGTATAGTTTTATTTGTGTGTATCATGCCTGAAATTTGTTGATCTTCTTGAGTTTTTAACATTCTCGAGGAGACCCCCACATAGAATTCTGTAGCCCTTTTGTCTATAACTTTGACACACAATTCTAGCCACATTGGTTTCCCTGAACTTTCATCTACATTTTCTTTTCTTCTTTCTTTCTTTCTCTCGCTCTCTTTTTTTTTTTTTTTTTTTTTTTTGAGATGGAGTTTCTCTCTTGTTGCCCAGGCTGGACTGCAATGGTGAGATCTCGGCTCACAGCAACCTCCACCTCCCGGGTTCAAGAGATTCTCCTGCCTCAGCTTCCCTAGTAGCTGGGATTACAGGCATGCCCCACCACGCCTGGCTAATTTTGTATTTTTAGTAGAGACAAGGTTTCTCCATGTTGTTCAAGCTGATCTCAAACTCCCGACCTCAGGTGATCAGCCCACCTTGGCCTCCCAAAGTGCTTGGGATTTCAGGCTTTAGCCACTGCGCCTGGCCCCTGTGTCTTCTTTACTTAACAAAACTGCTGGGCTTTGCCTGCAATTCCTCTTTCTATACCAACATATGGCAAGGATCTTCAAAGAAGCCGAAATGATGAAGGTCTCATCTTGTGGGTTTTACCTCTCTCAGGGATCTGAGTCCTGTATTGGTTGTTGTCCAGTGTTGAAAAATAATTGCTTTATATATATATATTTTTCATTTTTCTAGTCATTTGTGAAAGCAGGGCAAGCATAGTCCCAGTTTCTCTATTATTACCCAAAGAAGAAATCTTACTTTCAGAAGATTAAAATCTTGCAGAGTATGTTTTCATGATGTCTCAAAAGCAATCAGGACATAATATACTTAAACCTTAGTTTCTAAATATACTTCTCCACTAAAATGAACTAAGAATCCTGGATAAAAGTCTGATTCTAGAGCTAGGGCAGAATAAGTACAAGATGAACCTATGATATATTGTTTGCTAGCAAGTAAGGACATGGTAAAATTATGATGGACCAGAAAAACACAGAAGCCAGCTGAAGGGAGTCCCATTGACTAAATTTGGGATGATCTGAGCATCAAAATAAATAATGGTAGTAATGGAATATAGCCTATTGAATACAAATGAAAGAGTGAATAAATAAATGCATATATATATATATGTATACACACACACACACACACACACATAAAGGGGAAGAAGGCAAGTTTCTCACAGTTAAATACCAACTAATAAACATAGATGGACAGATGGAGTTAGACAATTATTAATGCACACTAAAACTAGTGGCAGAAATTCGTCAGGGAACAAGATATTTACTTAATTCCATAATATTTCCCCACAGTGCTGAAATTCAACAAATACTACCGGAAGCAAATGTTCAAAGCTTATGCCAATGTTAGAAAACCAATATCATGTAACTTTGATGTGATGCATTAAGAAGAACACAACATCACTTTGATGGCATTCCTAATGAAAATGGATAACTTGCATCTAATTGTGAGAAAATATCAGACAAACTCAAATTGAGAGACAGTCTGCAAGATAACCTGCATATTCTCTTCAAAAATACCAAGGCCAAGGAACACTGAGAAAGGCTAAGAAACGCTTCTAGATTAAAAAAGACATGACAACTAAATGCAATGTGTGATCCTAAATTTGATCCTGGGCCAGCAGAAAAATAGCTTTGAAGGTCACTGTTGGAGCAACTGAAAACTGTTAGATGTGGCCTATGAACTAGAAAATGGTATTTTGTTAGTATACAGTTTTATAACTGTACTCAGGTTATGTAAGAGGAGGTCATCATTCTTAGTGTGTGAAGCAAAAGTGTAAAGGAAGATCGTGTTTCCAACTTACTCTCAAATAGTTCAGAAAAAAATAATAATTTGCAAATAAATATATGGATACACATATATATGTCTTTCTATCGTCTATAGTTTGAATCTGTGCCTTCTAAAATTTATGTATTGGAAACTTAATCCCCAGTGCAACTGTGTTGGGAGGCAGATCTTTTTGGGAAGTGTTTAGGTCAGAAAAGACTAAGGGTGATGAAAATTCTATCTTGACAAGTACTTCCATGATTGCATATCAGAGAGAAAGGAACATAGGAAATCATAAACTGGCACTTAAGTCTCCTTGCCAGAATAAGTCACTTTTGCTCATTTTTCCTTGGTTAAAGCAAGTCATATGGACACATCTATTTTCTCAGGGGGTGGGAAGTGCAATCTGCCTGGAAGGAAACTGTGAACAGCTCGAAGGATGCCCACACACAGGGTGTATTACATCACACAAAAGTTATCATGCTTATCAGTTTTCTCAAGGAAATTGTGATTGCAGTTTCTATGTCCCATTCATTCTTCCATTCAACTCTTCAAGACCAATGTTTCATACAAAGAAGGTACTTAATGCTTATTCACTGAATGAATGGACATCCAGAGACTTTTCTGAGATCCTAGAACCTATGGGATTTGCATTCATGTTTCTGAATTTTTAATCTTGTGCATGTTTCATGGCATCAGGCAATAAGAATCTATAGAATTCCTTGACCCATGGTCCCATTCTTATTGAAGTTACGATCTGCTAGTAGAAACTATTCCAACTTTGCTATGTAAGATAATATTTTATAGACCTCAACCTATATGCAAATAACCCATTTCAAAATTTGCTTGCAGCGAAAGTATGCCAAAGAAATGCATTGATTAAAACCCCGCAAATGAAAACACATTTCATTTTTTTCAACCTGCCATGTTGTTTCACTTTTGCGTTTGAGAGTCTTTCTCTCATCATTTCCCTTTCATGGCTCTTTTCATTACAAACTGGACCCCAGGGTCTTTTAGAATCGTATGCCTTTAATAACAAAAGCTAAAAAAACCTTTAAATGACTTCAAAAAGTACAGAAGATATCAAAGTCTAGACAAGACTTCAAAACAAATTTCACCAGGATGGCATATATTCTTGGTTAACTTATGAAATTAAAATATCTGATTGTGGTAAAATGTTTTAGATGCTCATCTATCTTTATTAATGTTATTATGGCTCATTTCTCAAGTCCCAATGGAACAATAAACTATTAATGTCATATTCATCTCTCTTTTGGAATGAGAAGAGTGGAATTGACTGCTGCAACAGTGCAGAGACTCAGAGAGGGTTTACCTGTTACGTATATTGAATCATTATCACTTCAATGAAAGGCAACAAAATAGCCAATCTCATGCAGAGCAGCATGGTTTCCAGTAAGATTTCCACTGCAAATTAGAATTTCATGTGAGGTAGAGAATGAATAGAGATGATAAATTCAGGAGGCGATGTTCAGGAATAATTCAAATGAAGAGCATCTGTTGTTGCTTGGATCCCAGGAAGCTGAGTTTGTTTCTTATTCTGCTGTATATCTGCCATATTGAGGAGCCAAGTCAGTGACTGGATAAGTGTTGTGGCTAGTTTTACCACCAATTACTGAAGTATGACAAACCCCGAATTGCCTTCCTTACTCAGACTTCCAAACGCAAAATAGAACCACTTTCTGTACCTTTGATTTGGGATTAAGTTTTGATATTTCCCTGCAAGGGTGAGCAATCTTTAAGCAACAGATCATTTTATGAAGTTTCTAAGATGAGCAAGCCTGTTTTGATAACATAAAATTGGCAGGAACTTGAGCTTGAAATTTGAATAGAGACCAAACTGAGTATCTGTACAAGTTTGAAGAGGCACAGATGATTTTATGCAAATTGTTTGTTTATGGAATGTTTCTCCTGGGCACATCTGCTTGATCACATGGGCTGAAAGTGGAAGGAGAGATAGAAGCTCTTAAGTTAAAGGGACTATTGACTTGCTTTTTTTGGTTTGTTTGGTTTTTTCCAGTAGTTAGAAATTAAAAAAAAAGAGTAATATCTAACATTTATGGAACACTGTTGTTGCAGGACTTTTCCTTAATTCAGCTAAAGATGGGGTCCTTGTCCCATGGACACAAAAGTTTAGGCTTGTGGATGGTTTGAAGGGTGAGTAAAGCAGCGTTTTACTGAGTGAAAAGGGGAAAAAAGGGAAACAGGGACTCTCCGCAAAGCCAGAATCCCTGCTAGAGAGCTTCCCACCTTGCAGTTTGAATCCCAGTTTCCACACGGGAGGAGGAAGAGCCAGGCTCCTCCTGGCTGAAAATGGCATGGACTTCTGTGGCTTCATCCCTGTGTGCATTCCTGGTGCACAGGCCTGTTGGAGTTTTGCCAGGCCACCTGACTCTCATTGTTGTAGGACCTAGGCTAAATGCCTTGAAATTACTTAATGGTACTACTATTATCCTCGTTTTACTAATGAGGAAAGTGAAACTCAGGTAGGTAAGGGGCTTACCATTGCTTCACAGCAGTAAGTGGCAGAGACAGGTTTGGAACCTAGGCAGTCTGTCTCCAGAATCATTTTCTCAGTTATGCCATGGTACGTGGACATTCTTAGATAATACAGAATAACTCGAGAGGATTGAGTTAGTACTTAACCCACAAATACAACAGTTTGTTTAAAAGAATTTCAGAAAAGTTCAAATTTTTGCTCTTACCTTAAACTCGATAGAACATTCTTTTTGGGACAGGATGGCTCCATTCACTCCCTGGAAATTGAACAGAAAACCCAATTAAATAACAGGCCTCTAGGCTTGTGACCATCAGATCAGAGCCCTTATAAACATCATCAGTGAGAAAGGTGGAAATTCTTATCTCTCTCAAACTAGTACCTCAAATTGAATTATGGAAATTATGGAAGCTTGACATAGATGGTGTGAAAGAGTCTGATTATGTAATGGGAATTGTGCTAAGATATCACATAAGTTAAAATTGATAGAAGGCAGAACTTGAGTTCTTTAAGATTATATAAAAGTAACTTAAGTGTGATGACAGCATATTGGTAATTATATGGAGTTCTGCTTCATGTTTGACATTCTGCCAAACAGA
This sequence comes from Macaca thibetana thibetana, assembly GCF_024542745.1. NCBI lineage: Eukaryota > Metazoa > Chordata > Mammalia > Primates > Cercopithecidae > Macaca > Macaca thibetana. The sequence continues at coordinate 36,487,719 of NC_065583.1, forward strand.
AAATAAAGCCAAAATGAAATATATTTTTGTTGATCCATGAAACATCACCCAGTCCTCTGCATTTGTTACCCAGGTTTTCTGTTATGTTGTTTTTAAGCCATTTTCATGGTCTGGTGCTCCTTTTTGACTCAATCCATTTTCTCAGAAATTCTACCAGGAGATCTGATAGCATATCATGCCTATTGTTCACGAAAGTGTTGCTTTTGTTGAGTGTTTGATCACACTTTTCTGTTGAGGACTGAGTTGTCAGTTGCTTATGATATCAGGATAAGATGTATGCCAAGGAAAATGAAAAAGACATATTTGCTAAGCCTGCCAGAGGATATATTGACAATCGTGTCAAAACCCGAAAGCAAGGCTTCAATGGTTAAAATATATATGAGTATTTTTATTTTGTCAAATAATTCCAAGATTTGAAGTCCATGTATTTACCATAATAATATGAAGACAAGCAATCCACACAAATTGCAACCCCAACTTCTGAAGACATCCACCCGATATAGGAAGGATTAAGATTACTTCATTTATTCAACATGAATGATTGAATACCCACTGTGTTGTTCACTGTGGTATGCACTAGGGGTAAATCAGACACATTCTCTTAGTTTCCGGTCTAGAGGGTGACAAAGATATGCAAATAGATAAATGAAGCTGTATAATGAATAAGAATGTTATTCTTTACTTCTCTACCCCATAGACTCATTCTTCACCCTTCCTTTCCTTGCTCTGTTCCCTGGGAGGGTGACATCAATGAATTTCCCACTTACTATCTGGCTTCAAGTTGGGTTTAGCCAATGAGTCACTGGCAAGAGATTAGAGGGACCAGAATTTTTCTTCCTTCCTCTCTTCCTGCTCCAGCATCTACTTTCTGGCAATGACTGTGCATCCCCGTGATTACTCTCCTGGTGTCCTCTGGTTTTCTGCAGCGTCAACTCGCACAAGGTTCTGGGCAACAGGACTTCCTCATCCTTTGTTCCTTCAACTCTCTTAGTTGTAGTGACTTCCATCATTGCTTCTCTCTGACTGCTTGAACATCTCATGTTTATTCCCTTTGCCACGCAACAACCCAGAAATAAATCCTTTATTTAAACTCTCTTCACTTGAATGGCTAAGTTGAAGTTTGTTTCCTCCCCAAACTCTGACAGCTTCAATGATTATATTAGAGATACTAATTGTTTCTATTCATTTATCATTTATTTATTCAACAATCATGGACATAATACTGAGTGCCTATTATGTGACAATTTACTAGGCACAAGGTATAGACCAGTACTTTCTGATAGAACTTGAAAATATTCTTCACTGTCCAATATGGTAGCCACTAGCCACTTGTGATTACTGAACACTTGAAATGTGGCTATTGTGACTGAGTAATTGAATTTTGAATTTTATTCAATGTTTATTAATTTCAATTTAATTAGCTCCATATGCCAATGGCTACAGTATTAGACAGCACAAGTATGGATTAATATTAATAGAGTCCTGAATAATTCTTTTGGAAAGAGGTATGTAAGGAGAAAGCAGGGTTTGCTCTGAGATCTGGCTAGGCAGAAGACATTTGACCTGCTTGTAGATGAAGAGGTCTCTGTATCAGGCAGAGAAATGTGGAGAGTGAATTCTGGGGAGAAGAGCATCTTCTGTAAATGCTAAGAGGCTTTCACATATAGAAGGGCATGTTAGTATCAGAGGACTACGTAGTATTCAGAGTGGTTAGGTCTTAATGATTAAGGGGGATGTGGTGAAAAATTAATTGAGAACATTGAGTTTGAGCTGTATGTTGATGAGCCATATTTTATGTCTGTGTTACACTACTCTTTTATACTCCATTATAAAACCATTAGGTAGGTCATTTTAAAACATAGATATTAAGCAAATATTAATAATATGACATCTTTCTTTTAAAAATATTCCATTGAACTTTCAATTGAAAATAAAACATGATTATTTACAGTATGCTCAATTTTGTTGCCCCTCATTGTTTAGAGTTTAGCTAGGAAAGTGAACTCAATATTATCATATGATATGTCAGTGATCTAGCTTTATTCAGAGATGCCCCAAGTGCCACAGGGCACAGATGAAGGTTCCTGTAGCCAAATCTTAAAAGGATCAGAGAAGAGTTTCGGGACAAGTTGTGAGGTTTGGACCCAAATAACAGATTTGTGTTGCCTAGATGAATTTGTGTAACTGTATGGAGCAGGAGTTGAAGGGGAGGGGTGATGGGAGTGGATCAGAGTGTGTTCCCATTAGAAAACGATAACTGTGACATAGTGAGGGGGAAAGGAAGCTGGAGTCATCTAAAGAAACAGATCTAAACAGACCTACGTTAGGAAGGACCACTCTGCTTGAGTGCCTCTGCAGAGTGGCTTAGGGAGAAGTAAGACTGCAGTATCAGTTATAAAGCCATAGTAGTAATACAGGGAAAACATAGTGGTATTTAAACACAGGTAATCTATATCTTAGGTTCTGAAAAATACTATGTCTCATATATGATTTTTCCCACTGCCAAAAACTTATTTATGTTTCTCCAAACAATAAAACAATTCTGCTTTTGTTTTGGGTCATAATAATAATAGCTGTTATTTAGCAAGCAATTACTATGTGCCAGTCACTCTTCCCAGCTTTTACATGTTGAGGATTAACTTACTAAATCCTTACAATAACTCTATGGGGTAGGCACCATTATTATCTCCTTATTTTACAGATGAAGAAATGGAGTGTTGGTGAACTTAAGTAAGCTTCCCAAGATTGCCCTTAGTATGTTCCAGAGCAGGATTTCAATACTGGCCATCTGCTTCTAGAGCCAACTCATTAAGTTCTACTCTTTTCTTTAAAATTCTTACAATTACCTTATGCTGATGCTTACTTAGTATTTGTTGGTGAAGTATTGTTTCTTTCTACCTTGAATATTGAGTTAGCTAGGAAGTAAGATAATCTAATGTAGTATTAACTTTGAAATATTTATACCTGTCTTGTAGACTTTAAACAGAAAAAGATGGTCATTTTAAGAAAGATGAAAAAAGAATAAATGCTAATGCAGCCAACATCATATCCTATTAAGGCATCTGAGATTATTAAATTTACTATAGTGCAGTTGTCTACATAATAGTCTCATTAATCAAAATACTTTTCAGTTTACACATTTAAATGTGAATAGTTTTAAATGCTGAATATAATTATTTTAAAGAGGTTTTAAGGGGACATGGTTGACAGATTTGCAAAGCATCTTTTCTCTCATAGACTAGATCACTGCAAATGAACACTAAAATATGTATGTTTCTGGATGCTTGATGAATATTTGTAGCTTATTGGGAATCTGTATTTATAAGATTTACCTTAAGATCACTCATTGCAGCACAGTGTCATAAACTCTCATTTCTGTTATAATTATGCTTAAGATAGATTCCAGAAGATTAAATTTGAGATGTCCTTGATGCAAACCTTCCTGCAATTACACTATTCCAAGAGAAACTGTATTGTTCTTAGAAGTATTGTCAAAAGTAGTTGATATAGGATGTAAATTTCTCCCCACTTCAGATATGTTGTACAAAAAAGCACAATTTGGTTAGAGGTTTCGGTTAGAGGTGGGAAGCTGTTTGGGTGTCCCCAAAACCCAACACTCATTTAGTTCACAGCTTAGATATCTAATAACTCTTACTACGGTGGCCTTCATTTACCTATCCTGGATGCTCATCAATCTTGCAAAATTCCATCAGAGTCACACTAGGCAGCACAATTTGAAGCAGAATATGCCAACCCATTCAACCTGGTAAATTTCCCATTTTGCCACCGAATCTGACCTCACATTGATTTCCTTTTACAATAACCTGCCTTTCTTATAAATAGCATTCTATTTGTTTGCATTAAAACAGGTACATGCCAATTAAATAAAAATGAGGTGGGAGAGGAGATGAGCTTATGACATTTGGCATCTATTGATATTCTTCCTAAATAAATGCTTTGGATCTCATTCTTTCATTGAAGATTGCATATAAAGAAGCCATAGCATGTACTAGTAATAATAATAATAATAACAGAAAGACAATGTTTACAGACATAAACAGTTTAGGTGGAGAAATGTGAGACACATGTTCGAACCAGAACATGTCTGAGGATGCAGGATCATAGAAATTTGGGTTGTTTTGAACCATAGAAAATGTGGGGAAATTAATGAAAAATGAGGCTCTAAAAGAGTGTGAAGTCCAGGTCATGAAAATCTTAGATCTATGCTAAGGAAGTTAGATTTTCTCCATTTGCAGTAGGGATCTGCCGAGGGCATTAAGCAGAGAAGCATTCTGTTTTTGCCTTTGTTTTTTGTTCTTTTAGGGACACAGTCTCTCTCTGTTACCCAGGCTGGAGTACAGTGGCACAATCATGGTCCACTGCAGCCTCAGTCTCCTGGGCTTAAGCAGTCCTCCTGCCTCAGACTCCAGAGGTAGCTAGGACTACAGGCATGCACCATCATGCCCAGCTAATGGTTTAATTTTTTATAGAGATAGGGGTCTCCCTACATAGATCAGATTGGTCTTGAACTCCTGACCTCAAGTAATCCTCCCCCTATGGCCTCCCAAAGTGCTGGGAGTACAGGCATGAACCATTGTGACAAGCCAGAAAAAAATGATATAAATGCTAGAAAGTTCACCTACATTTGCATGGTAAAACTATAATCCAGAACTTTGTTATCATTAGATCTATAGCAGTACGAGATTTGGAAACTTATCACTCCTTTCAACAACACAATTAAAAGGATCATCCACCTTTTAATATGTTAATCAACTATTGGGTATTTGTTGAAGAACTAGGGGGTCTTCACATCTAAAGCAGCCTGCAGGCAGCATTGACAGCAGGCTTCGCACATGGAGATGGCTGGTTTGGTTGAAGCTAAGAATGTTTGGCTGCATTGGAGTCTCTCAATGGAGTTCTGCTTCTTTCTCTAGAGAGCTTAAAGCTAATAGAAATCAATTGAAATTGGGTCAAGTTATCAACAGTGAGCTAAAAATCACAAGAGTGGCTAATCAACTGCTGTCTAGAGAAAATCCCAAGTCAAACATATGGAAAATGAGGCTTATGAATCATAGCTCCAGCTTGGCTTTAGCCCTGAGGCAAATAAAACTAAATCAGTAAAAATATATTCAGTAGAACCATAACTTATTCTAATTCTGTCTAAGGCATCTCAGTTCTAAAAGCAGAGAATCCTCCACAGACCTAAAGAGAACAATTCTTCCTCTATCCCTAGAATCAGACTGGGAATTCAATGCTGGCATCACCCTCTCCAACTGTTGTGATTTTGGACAAGTTACTTAAATGCTCTAGCCCTCATTTTCTTCATCTTAAAAATAAAGAAAATAAAAAAGAAAACTGGCCAAATCTGTATCAGAGGGCCTGTATGCTGCAGGAGGGCAGAGACTATCTGTATTATTTCCATAACTGAATCCTCCCTCAGTGAGTAGCTTAGAATCAGGCATATGGCAGGCATCTAACAGATGTTTGTGAAAAGCTAAGTAAGTGAATGAAGAGACAGAAATATTATAATACACCATGAAAGTGCTTTGTGAGCCACAGATTGCTGTATGTATGGTGACATCATGATGCTTCAGATTCTATAGGTTTATATCCTATATAGAAGATCTCCAACCATTTTCCTCTCTCCAAAAAAGCAGCAGCTATTTGCCACTTATTATTTGTTAGACCATCATATTTATTTCCTCATGCATTTCTTATGACAACTTTAAGAAGCTGAAACTGTCATTAACTCAGTTTTTAGATGAAGAAATCCAGACTGAGGTAGACTAAGTAAATTCCTCAAAACAAAACAGCAGTAAGTGGTGGCACCAAGGCTCAAGCTCAGTCTGTCTCCTTCCAAAGTCTATAATCTATTCTATTACTCAGATGAAAACCTCAGACTTGCTTTATATTCTAAAACATATTGTAGTTAAAAAAATAAACTTCAAGCTGTCAGGTTGTACTGAATGATTCTAGTTGGCATAAAAGGATTTACAGAATTAGATAGGGCATTATATTTGATTCAGTAAAGTTTTTCAACCCCCAACTCTATAATTCTATTAATATGATTTCTTTCTAAGGACATCTACACAACCTAAAAGAAATGGGTGAATTCCTAGGCACACAAAACCTATCAAGACTGAATCATGAAGAAACAGATCATCTGAATAGATCAATAGAGGAAGGAGATTGAGTCAGTGATAAAAGTCTGCCATTAAAGGAAAGCCAAGGACCTGATGACTTCACAACTGAATTCTACCAAACATTGAAAGAACCCAAATACCAATCCTCCTCAAATTGTTATTAGGTAGGGGCAGAATTAATTGCAGTTTTTGCCATTGAAAGTAACGACAAAAATTGCAATTACTTTTGTGCAAACCTAATACAAAAAGTTGAAGAGGAAATATTACTTTCTAATTCGTTTTACAAGGCCAGCACTACCCTGATACAAAAACCAGATAGTAAAAATATAAAAAAAGAAAATTACAGGCCAATTTCCCTGATGAACTTAGATGCAACATTTATCGACAAAATACTAGCAAATAGAATTAAACAACGCATTAAATGGATTATCCTCCTTTTAATGTGTTAATCAAGTAGGAAATAGTAAGTGGGATTTACCCCATCTTCTTTTAATTCTACCCTCCCCTTCGCTCTCCTCTCTTAACTCATCTCTTTACTCATGGCCAACTGTGGCTGCTCAAAAGGGGTAGCCTCAGCTCTGAACCTATCTTTTAAAAACAACTTACTCGGTGTTATAGGCACTATTTTAAAAACATGGGACAGATAATCTAGTCAAGGTCCACTCTATTCTAATCACCTATGTCCAGAGAGATTGGGTTCATCTATCATATTGCATAGGATATTTAATGGCACATACAGATTCTGAAACGAGGCTATATGGTACTGGAGAAAGTGATTGGTAACTCTAATATAAGAGCATAGCTCTTCTAAAAATACAATACACATGACAACATTACTAAAAGAATGGTTAGCAATTCTATGAAAGGAATGCCTGAGGAAGTCATATCCATATATGCTTCAAAGGGGATTGAATCTAAATTATCAACTTCTAAAGCAAAAATCATTTCTCTAAAATATTACATTCATGTATAAATCTGAGGAAGAACCAATACACATTATCCTTTTAATGCATTTTTAAAATTATAGGTTGAGGTACATTGACCTAAAACAGTTCTCCAAATAATGAGAAAACCAGTTACTAAATTAACTTGTGTTATTTGATTGCTTTACAAAAAATCTGAAGGCAATATTGTCTGAAAATACAAGTCCTATAAATATTTTCAATTTATTATTGATGTGGCCTTTTAGCACATACCCTTACTTGTAGTTCACTGGATCAGAGTGATTCAATTAAATCTTTTATAAGCTATTGAAGTCTGAGTATCTCTTAGCATTGAAGCAAGTTGTCAAGAGAAATGGGAACTCATCTAACTGTTGCCATTACGTATTTCTGTCTTCTTCCATCCTGCATCCCTGTGCTTCATTTCTTTTATTGTTTTGATTACCTATTAGGTACAAAGTGGAACACTAGTTACTAAGGTGTGCACATGGCTTGAGCATTTAAGAGATTTCTTGAGAGTCAAAGGAGCTAAAATGTAAACCGACTTTGAAAAGAATAAAATGTAATACACACAAAAGGTATTCTTATTTTTATTTCCCTGGATATTGTAGAGTATCCAAAGAAATATGTGTCTTTTGGTCTACCTGACAACCAAAAGTGGAAAGTTTCCACATGAACTGCACAGTGATTAATATGAAATAAATAATTGGACTGAGCCCCTGGAGAAACTACAGAAAGCTGAGAGATGGAGATGTGCATATTGCTCTGTTTGTTCTGGCAAAAAAAAAAAAAAAAAAAAAAAAAAAAAAAAAAAAAAAAAAAAGCCTTTTCCCGTTTACATTTCCTCTTATTATTATGGGACATGGACTATCATCATAGCCCATTCTATTCTGTTTGCAGGGCTTTAAGAAGGTGACTCAGAGGTACTTAATGAAGAATGACAGCAACTAATATCAGTCAAATGTTTCATCATTTCTTTTACATTAATCTCCTCTTCTGCAAAGATTAGTCAGAGTGCTTAACTGAAAAAACTAGGAGAAAATATGTACAGCATCAAATTAATTCCTGCATTTTGAACACAAGTAAAGAATTTGGCTGAATGTTGAAAAAGTAGTAAAAACAGATTACATGTGAACAAGAGCAATCTGATCACTGCACAAAGCAGAATAGTCTGTACATTTGGGCATCCATGGCTTTAATTGAACTCATGAAAACTGAGTGTTTTGTAGATTGTTTGATTTTTATCTCAAGTCTGAGTTGGCAAAGAAGAAGTCCTATAGCTTCAGGCTGTATTATAAACTCAGGTTTTTTTCTTTCTTTTTTTCCCCATATAAGTTTGTTTTCATTATTTCTTTTTTTCTTTTCTTTTCTTTTTTTTTTTAGATGGAGTTTCACTCTGTCGCCCAGGCTAGAGTGCAGTGGCACGATCTCGGCTCACTGCAAGCTCCACCTCCTGGGTTTACGCCATTCTCATGCCTCAGCCTCCTGAGTAGCTGGGACTACAGGCGAGTGCCACCATGCCTGGCTAATTTTTTGTATTGTTAGTAGAGACGGGGTTTCACCATGCTGGCCAGAATGGTCTCGAACTTCGGACCTCAAGTGCTCTGCCTGCCTCGGCCTCCCAAAGTGCTGGGATTACAGCCATGAGTCACTGCACCCAGCCTGTTTTTGTTACTTCTAAAACCATCTCTCAAGCACAGGGAGCAAATTTTCAGCCATCATACATGCTGACTGGATTAAAAAGTCCTCTGCTCCTCTTCTGAGTCCTTCTATTAGAGAAATCCAGGGAGTGCTTCCAAGTTTGGACCATGAGACCAGCTTCTTGAGAATTGGAAGATCCTTGGGGAGGTAGGTGGGTGTACAGTAGACTCAGTTTACCATCTGAACTAGAAAAAAACTGGGCTCTTCTTTAAGCTTCTTATTTCTTTTGCACAAGCCATCTGATGGTTACCACCTGTCTTCTGCCTATTTTCAAATAATGAAAGAGTATAACTGTATTGTTTGTAACACAAAGGATAAATAGTTGAGGGGATGGATACCTCATTCTTCATGATGTGATTATTGTGCATTGCATGCCTGTATTAAAACATCTCATGTACCCCATGCCTAGTAAACACCCACAAAATTAAAATTAATTTTTTAATTGATAAGGAATGCTACACAGAATATTATAACAAGCCATTTATTGAGTTTTTGTTGTATGCTAGACAGTGAGGTAAATGCTTTACATTAACAATATGATTTAGCTTTCAAATCACATCAAAATATTTTTATTTTGTCTATAAGGAAATTCAGGCTTTACTCATATAAAGATCAGTTATTTTGCATTCACACCAACAGTGTAAAAGCATTTTTATATTGCCACAACCTTACCAGCATTTGTTGTTTTTTGACTTTTTAATAATTGCCATTCTGACTGGCGTTAGATGGTATCTCACTGTGGTTTGATTTACATTTCTCTAACGATCAGTGTTGTTGAGCTTTTTTTTCATGTATTTCTTGGCCGCATAAATGACTTAATACCTAGGTGATGGGTTGGTAAGTGCAGCAGATCACCATGGAGCAGGTTTACCTATGTAACAAACCTGCACATCCTGCACATGTACCCCAGAACTTAGAAAAATCATGATCAGTTATTTTAGAACAGAAGAAAATTCCAGGAGCAAGATTTATCTCCAGAACAGGTTGCCTTTGCCTCCCCAAACCTATTCTGTAAAATACATTTAGATAGTTATGGTGGTGTGCTGGGAAAAAAGCTGTCATTGGTGGGGGAAATTGGGAATTATAATTTTGAAGCAATAAAATCTTTTCAAAGTTGTTTTTGAACATTATAAAGTCAGCCATGTCTATCCTAAAAGAACATCATAACTTGAAATTCAAAGCGTGGGTGATACTATTACAAACACCAAAATCTCTGTTTCCTTCCAGTGGTCAAATGATCCCTTTTAATTGTTATTAGTCGGAGCCAAAGGGCCAAAATTACAAGGAGAGACGTATGTTGATATTCTTCAACACAGGTTTCACATTCAGATAGTTTGACTTTAAAGCGGATTCTTTAAATCATTGCCGTCCAAACTGTGTCCGGGGAACAGCAACATTAACATCATCTACGAGTCTGCTAGAAATGCAGAATCTCGGGTTCTACCACAAACTGAAACGTAATCTGCCTTTTCAACAAGATACTCATGTGACTGGTGTACATACGAGGCATCAGTGTCACTTGCCAAGTTCATGGCAGACCTTTGCTGTGGGTTTGGGCATCCACAGGTTTGCTAAACCCCACAGGGATTTTGGTGTTAAGCCAAAGTTAATTTCTCCTTCAGCTCGTGAGTATATTTTTAGGAAGTGACAAGATCAGGTCCAAGATGGGAAACATCTCTTAATATTTGAGGAAGACTCTCTAGGTAGTGTTTAAAGTGTCAATGATAGAATGTCTTATGTTCTCTCTTGAGCCTTTAATTTTTCCTCTACATTTTAAGGATGCCTAAACCTTTCCAAAACCATTCTCTTGCTTCGTTTCTCATGTGCCCCCTCTTCTTCCTAGCTCCATCCATACACTCTTCAATCATCATAAAAAAGAGAAAGAAACAAGGCAGAGTGTAACTACCAATAGGCAGTTCTTCTTCTTTTTCTTTCTTTGTCCTCCCTGAAGTTCTGCTTCTAGGGAAGGAACGGAACTATGAAAGATCCTACATGCCTCCTGTACAATCCTCTTTCATGCTTATGTGAAGCTACTACATATTTGTTTCATTTTTTTTTTCTGCAAACATCAAAGGTCTAAACCCTTTGTTTTTTTTACATGTCTTTCCATATCTTTATCGGTAAAGATGAGGAAGATCTTTATTGATAAAGATGAGGAAGGACATGTAAAAAGAGATATTCATTTTCCAAAGGTACGTTCTGGGTCATGATCCAGGTTTCTACATAAATGAACATTTCAAAAGTAGTTTGTTGGCAATTGAGCCCTTCTGCTCTCTGCCTGACAATATAGCTAAAATGTCTGTTGACATAACTGTGGGATGCATTAATTTATAATTTCACACCTGAAATGATAAGCTCCCACAGTTGCAGCAAGTTATGCATTTGTATTTGTGCCTCTAGCCATTTGTGAGCACTTGATGTGAAATATCCCTTCCCAGAACTATCTTACAAGACTCTCCTAACTTGCTCTCCTAAAGAACACAGAAGAGGGACTTAAAAGAAAGGTAGCAGTAATGATGTTGTGTCTTTGGCAACCATACCCTAGTCAACATTTGGCTTTTCTTTCACCCTTACAAATTATCCCTTGGCAATGTTTACATTAATAGCTGTCATTTTAATAATGTTTATTTTTTGGCACAGTGTGTTTCAGGGCCTCTGGGAACCCGAGCAAAATTTACTAAACAAAACGACAAAATTAACCAAATAAGACAATAAGTCCAAATAAAAGTATATAAGCCTAGAGCAGAGAATAAATAATGTAGGAAAACATAGGACTGACTTTCCCCTAACAAGGTTGAACTGATGCAGTCATATTTTGGGGATGCAACTATTCATTTCAGCATGGCCACTTGTGGCCTGCCAGGTAGAGAGACCATCATCCTGACCTTTTTCTGGGGATTGTTTCATTCTCTCCTCAGGGTGGTTTTTTCCTTTAAAGGACAGACTTTTTCAGTAAGCCCAAGGCTACTGGTATAGATAATTTAGGATTGAGATGGACTCGAGAGTATGTCAGACCTGGGTTCTAATTCCAACCCTGTCATCTCCAGTTATGTCACTTGATAATCTCTATCTTCACTGGTAGAATGATACCTATATTACAGGTTTGTTGTGAGGAATTAATGACATTCAGGAAAAAACCCTTATCAGCATTATTATTTGTTACTATCATTTGAGGTAGTATTAGAATTGGTAGCAAAATTTCAGGGTTTGATTTCAGGAGCCCGTTTGGGAGCCACAGTGGAACCGATGGAGGAGCAAAGGATAGTGTGAGTGGAGAAATGAAGTGCTGAGTCAAGGTTCTAAGAGTTGAGTGGCTTAGCTGGGATATTTATGAAAGGCGGCTGACTGACACAACCACAGCTACAATGAATATTTACATCGTAGTTGAGAAAGCAGGCAAACTACTCAGTAGCAAAAAGATTTTTAATAATGGAAAGCAAAGGATGTGAGATGTCTAATATTCTGTTTTAATTTATTTTTCTGCACTAGGATGTACCACTTTCCGTTGCATCTAAAGTCTAATGAAATTCCAATATTCAATGATGCTTTTAGAGGTGAAGGAATTGGGGCCATGAATATTATAGCCAAGTGGAGAGAGTTTATAGAAGAAGTAAATTCCAGATGAGCAATAGAATATTCAGTAGAGTTATATATATTTAATATCTGTATAAAGTACAAATGTATATTTATAATATATATTTAATATATGTTATATATTAATATATTTCAAATATTCAGTAGAAATATTTCAAAGACCTCTCAGGTATCCCTTTCCAAGTCACTCAGAACTACCCTTCCAGTCTTAATGGCCTTAGAGTGTTTGACTCACAAAGCTTACCTAGAACCCATGTGTGTCCTCAATTCAGTTAATATTACTGGGCACTCTTTCTTTGAAACAGATCTATTGGCTACTTTAAAAGAATTTTTCCACTCTCAGGTGCAGTCAAGTTGCTTCTGTATATATTTCTAGTTTCTAGCCTCTTCTTAGGACTCTCTTCTCAACTGTTGGAATAATTTACTTATCCTTAAATTCTTTTTAGGAAATGTTTACTAAACACCTATAATGAAGCAGGCATTGTCCTACATTCTGGGGATGCAGGGTTGAGCTTGTCCAACATGGTCCTTGTCTTGAAGGTGAGCTAGATATATAGGATGATGGCTGCAACAATAATACCAATTATTCCTTAGATGCCTCCAGTACCTCACAAAGGTAATAGTGTTGTAGCATTAGAACCATCACTTTTTATCAATAGCAAAGTATCCTAACATTTTCCTAGCAGTAACAGATATTTCAGTCTGCCTAATAGCACTGATTGAGTGTAGCATACAGAATGATAGCTACCACATGTCCACCAATGCTCACAGCCCTGACTGAAGAACATGTTTTTCTTTTCTATTGGTGTGCTTTAGGCCACAGTATAGTGAACAAGAACTAGGAGTCAGAATTTCTAGGCACTGTGTGGCCCCTTATCAACTGTGTGGCCTTAGCTGAGTCATCTCTGATCTCGTTTCTACATTAGTTGAAGGAGGAAAATAATACCCAAAGACATACTTCCAAAGGCTAGTACAAAAAATAAGTAAGTGTGTAACTGTGATGAATCTTTGTTCATAAACCAAGAGCTAAAAAATAGTTTTAATTATTACTTATTAATAATTTAATTATTAAATATATAATTTAATAGTTTTATTTAAAGTGCATCTAGTTCAATCTCAATCTCAAATTTAATCTGTATGCTCATCCCAGTTGGCTGGCAGAAAAGTAATTCTCAATCATTTTGGGGATCTCCCCTCCCTATTGTGGTACCAAGATACTTTGTCAGCACCAAAGCAGTAGAGAGACTCCTCAGACAACCTGCCTGTGTCCGCTCTGGTTAATAGTGAGAGGTGTCTGTTGTATTTACCCATATATTCCTTGTTTCCATCCTCACTAGGGACATTGAAACACTTGCCAACACCCAGACCCCTATACCTAGGTTCCAGCCTTTCTTGGTTCGTATGTTAAACATCCTATCCCCAAGCGCCTGTCACTTCTCAGTGATTGTGGTATTCTCCTGTCATCCCTCCTTCTCTAAAACATCAAACATACATATTTTCAAATGTCCCGAGGCCCTTGACAAATAAGGAAGATCTATGGACCTCAAATAGCTTTTGCTTTGCATTCCACCATAAAAACTGGCCTAATGCAAGAAGGTTAGAAAATACAAGGGGCCAGGTCATTTGCTCAAAAGATGAGAAGGCAAAAATATGAACTCTTCTATATTTTTGATAGAAGCAACAGGAATTTATATATTAATTATCCTGTAAAAGGGCATTTAAGACACATAAACTCTAGTGCACGTATCAGGATGTGCTGTTAGAATTCACCCCTGAGTCACAGGCCCCTCTGCAGAGCAGTGGGTAACTAATGAGAAAAGAGGTACGTCATCCCGCATTCACAGATGCTGCTCTTTTCTGGTTATGGTTCATGCCACGGTCATTACATGTTGGATTTCAGCTTTGAAGAGGCCTCCAGAGCCAGTATAGATCATTGAGTCTTTGATTAAGCTCTGCTAAGGCCTAATAGTCTGGAATTTTTCATTATTTTCTTGGCAGGACTCATAGGTTATCTCTTAACAGCAACAGAAAGCAGAAGTTGTGAAAAAGTGTGTGCTACTGTTTGGGGTCCCACAGAGGAGAGGCCCATTACAGTGCCTTTAAAAAGAGCACATTCACTTTAATAGGTTCAGCTTATGTTAGAGTCTGGATCCCATTTTCTTATCTCCCCCACCCACCACCAAATGTCCAAAATAATGATCAATTAGTAACAATAGAACATTTAATAATAAGAGCAATCACTACTAATTCAGTGCTCACTCTGCACTAGACTTTGTGCCTAGAACTTAGAATACCTTCTACCATTATATTGCGTTGAATTGCGCCTTCTTCCAAAAAATTGTGTCTCTCAAAAAAATATGACCAAATCTAATCCCTAGTACCTGTGAGTGTGATGGGTAGTGGATTGAATAACATCCCTCTGAAATTTCATGTCCACCTGAATCCTCAGAATGTCACTTATTTGAAAATCAGGTCTTTGAACATATAATTAGTTTAAAAAATGAGCTTAAATCCAATGACTGGTGTATTAGTCCATTCTCACATTGCTATAAACAAATACCTGACACTGGTACCAAAGCAGATATATAGACCAATGGAACAGAGTGGAGGCCTCAGAAATAACACCACACATCTACAACCATCTGATCTTTGACAAACCTGACAAAAATAAGCAATGGGGAAAGGATTCCCTATTTAATAAATGGTGTTGGGAAAACTGGCTAGCCATATGCAGAAAACTGAAACTGGACCCCTTCCTTACACCTTATAGAAAAATTAATTCAAGATGGATTAAAGACTTAAACATAAGACCTAAAATTATAAAAACTCCAGAAGAAAACCTAGGCAATACCATTTAGGACATAGGCATGGGCAAAGACTTCATAACTAGAAAACACCAAAAGCAATTTGTAACAAAAGCCAAAATTGACAAATGGGATCTAATTAAACTAAAGAGCTTCTGCATAGCAAAATAAACTATCATCAGAGTGAACAGGCAAAATTTTTGCAATCTCTCCATCTGACAAAGGGCTAATATCCAGAATCTTAAACAAATTTACAAGAAAAAACAACCCCATCAAAAAGTGGGTGAAGGATATGAACAGACACTTCTCACAAGAAGTCATTTTTGTGGTCAACAAACATATGAAAAACTCATCATCACTGGTCATTAGAGAAATGCAAGTCAAAACCACAATGAGTTGCCATCTCATGCCAGTTAGAATGGCAATCATTAAAAAGTCATGAAACAACAGATGCTGGAGAGGATGTGGAAAAATAGGAATATTTTTACACTGTTGGTGGGAGTGTAAATTATTTCAACCATTGTGTCAGACAGTGCGACAATTATCCCTCAAGGATCTAGAACCAGAAATATCATTTGGCCCAGCAATCCCATTACTAGGTATATACCAAAAGGATTATAAATCATTCTACCATAAAGACATATGCACATGTATGTTTATTGCAGCGATAGCAAAGACTTGGAACCAGCCCAAATGCCCATCCGTGATAGACGGGATAAAGAAAACATGGCACATATACACCATGGAATATTATGCAGCCATTGAAAAGAATGAGTTCATGTCCTTTGCAGGTACATGGATGAAGCTGGAAACCATCATTCTCAGCAAACTAACACAGGAACAGACAACCAACACCACATGTTCTCAGTCATAAGTGGGAGTTGAATAATGAGAACATATGGGCACAGGGAAGGGAATATCACACACTGGTGATATTCGGGGGTGGGTGTGGGCAAGGGGAAGGATAGCATTAGGAGAAATACCTAATGTAGATGACAGGTTGATGGGTGCAGCAATCCACCATGCCACATGTATACCTATGTAACAAACTTGCACATTCTGCACATGTATCCCGGAACTTGAAGTCGAATAAGAAATTTAAAAAAATGAAAAATAATAGAAATACCTGAGACTGGGTAATTGAGAAAGAAAAGAGTTTTAATCAGCTCATGGTTCCGCAGGTGGTACAGGAAGCATGGAGATAACTGCTCAGCTTCTGGGGAGGCCTCAGGAAGCTTGAAATCATGGCAGAAGTGAACAAACAGCCAGGCATCTTACATGGTGGAGTAGGAGCAAGAGAGGGTGGAGGTGCTACACATTTTTAAAACGACCAGATCTCCTGATAACTCACTTG
Organism: Macaca thibetana thibetana; assembly: GCF_024542745.1. Lineage (NCBI taxonomy): Eukaryota > Metazoa > Chordata > Mammalia > Primates > Cercopithecidae > Macaca > Macaca thibetana. Next base: position 36,504,256 of record NC_065583.1, read on the forward strand.
CTCACTATCCTCAGAACAGCACCAAGGGGATGGTGCTACAGCATTCATAAGAGCTCCGCCTCCGTGATCCAATCACTTCCCATCAGGCTCTACCTCCAACCTTGGGGATTACAATTCAACATGAGATTTGAGTGGGAACACGGATCTGAATCATATCACTGGTGTCCTTAGGAAAAGAGATGCAAACACACAAAGAAAGTAGCTTATTTGAAGACAGACATGTGGCAGGAGTCAATCCCTATTCTACTGAAAAAATGAAAGAGAATGATGATTAAGTAGCTTGTCAGCATCACACAAACTTCAAGTGTACAGCTAGAATTCAAACTCGGGATTTAATCCTAAATTTTCTCAATTCTGAAGCCTGCACACTTAGCCATTTCACCAAATCTCTTCCTACTATTTGCTAGGAAAATATGTATATATATTTACCCAGAAGAGCTACTAGAAATAAATGAAACAGTTCGTTTTGCTTGTGGCACATTTGAGGAAAGTTAAAAAAAATCTACTTCCCATTTTAACATCCCTTCAACTAACATGATTTCGTGTCTATTTTGTTCCAGACACTGTGCTGGAGAGACAAAGGGGCATAAGATACAGTTCCTGTCTCTAAGGCATTAGCTGTTAACTAGATTAAAAAGAAAAATCCAGGGTGCTCTGAAAGCACCAAGAGGCACATGTAGCATCATTCTGGGCGGTGGTGGACAAGTGGTACTTCCCAGAGATAGAGCTGTCTTGCAAAGTGAAAAAGAACTTAGAAAGGATAAAATGGAAAATTGGTAGGGTTGGGGAGGGCAGGGCAAAGGGCATTTTAGACTGAAGGAGCAGCACATATGAGGCTCAAAGGTAAGAAAGATCACAGCACATTTATAGCACGTATTTCCTGGTGACCAGAAAAGAGGCTGGGAACAGAGAGAGGTGCCAGGTCTATGAAGAACCCTGGATGTCAAGATCAAGTTTATTTCAAGAGAGAGGAAAAGCATAAAAAGAAACAGGAAAATGCAATATTTTTGTGAGACATCGTCTTCTAATAATTACTTGTCAGTCTTCAGATGCAGTGAGCTAAAAGAATAAGGTTGTGATGAAATATTAAAATGCTCCTCTTTTTGAAACCTGAATTTTATTAATATCTGACAAAGAAAAATTGTACTGAAAGTAAACAGGCAAGGAAGACTTTATGCAAGACTATTGCAGTAGAAGAGAGACTGAACTCAACTCCACTGAAACAAAATGCAGGAGGGGTTTTAAGCACTGGGGTAAGTTAGTGGAAAAACACTGGAAGACATTAGGGTGGAGATTGGTCCATATGATGAGGCCATGTGTGATTGTTCATTGTCACTTATGGAAGTTAAGCTTTTCTTATGACCTAAATGTTTGTGTCCCCCTCAAATTGACATGTTGAAACTCTATCCCCCAATGTGATAATATTAAGAGATGGGGCCTTTGCAAAATTGACAAATGGGATCTAATTAAACTAAAGAGCTTCTGCACAGCAAAAGAAACTACCATCAGAGTGAACAGGCAACCTACAGAATGGGAGAAAATTTTTGCAATCTACTCATCTGACAAAGGGCTAATATCCAGAACCTACAAAGAACTCAAACAAATTTACAAGAAAAAAACAAACAACCCCATCAAAAAGTGGGCAAAGGATATGAACAGACATTTCTCAAAAGAAGACATTCATACAGCCAACAGACACATGAAAAAATGCTCATCATCACTGGCCATCAGAGAAATGCAAATCAAAACCACAATGAGATACCATCTCACACCAGTTAGAATGGCGATCATTAAAAAGTCAGGAAACAACAGGTGCTGGAGAGGATGTGGAGAAATAGGAACACTTTTACACTGTTGGTGGGATTGTAAACTAGTTCAACCATTATGGAAAACAGTATGGCAATTCCTCAAGGATCTAGAACTAGATGTACCATATGACCCAGCCATCCCATTACTGGGTATATACCCAAAGGATTATAAAATCATGCTGCTATAAAGACACATGCACACGTATGTTTATTGCGGCACTATTCACAATAGCAAAGACTTGGAATCAACCCAAATGTCCATCAGTGACAGACTGGATTCAGAAAATGTGGCACATATACACCATGGAATACTATGCAGCCATAAAAAAGGATGAGTTTGTGTCCTTTGTAGGGACATGGATGCAGCTGGAAACCATCATTCTTAGCAAACTATCACAAGAACAGAAAACCAAACACCGCATGTTCTCACTCATAGGTGGGAACTGAACAATGAGATCACTTGGACTCAGGAAGGGGAACATCACACACTGGGGCCTATCATGGGGAGCGGGGAGGGGGGAGGGATTGCATTGGGGGTTATACCTGATGTAAATGACGAGTTGATGGGTGCTGACGAGTTGATGGGTGCAGCACACCAACATGGCACAAGTATACATATGTAACAAACCTGCACGTTATGCACATGTACCCTAGAACTCAAAGTATAAATTAAAAAAAAAAAAAAAAAAAAAGAAATGGGGCCTTTGGAAAAGATTTAGAAATCATGCAAATAAAGTTTTTGATAATAGCTTTTGTAATTTGTATCACATGAATATTTGACAATTTAGGTGTCTGGTTGCCTGAGATTTTTTAATCTGCAACAAATTACATAGGCTATGAGGTATTATATTTGTCAAATTAGGGTGCTGTTTGTATTTCCATCCTGTGATATTCGGGATACTAAAACATCAAAAGCACAGTGCAAAGTGAGACACAGAGCATGGAGAAAGCAATTGTTCACTGGGGATAATGCGTTCTGTTTATCAGAGTCAGTTTAGGGTTCACTTCAGCCATGCCATAGGCAGAATGTTGTCTAAGGGCATAATGAGAGTAGCTTGAAAAGATGTTCATGCACTCAAGTGTAAAGGCCATGCGAGAAGAGACTTAAAAACAGCTAGAAGGTTCATTGATCCTGGGCTCCACTTCCAACTTATATCTGTATTGTTTTGATACCCAAAGCAGAGACATTTGAATGAGTCACAGTAGCACATCCATTTGAAATCGTGTATTTCAGTTGCATCACAACAAATTTCCATGCATTTTCCCCTAAAATTTGCAAAGCATAAGCAAAAAAAAAAAAAAAAAAAAAAAAAGCAATTAGGGATTCAGAAAACAATCCTCATGCTGCCCTCAATGGCATTCTTGTCCCCCTGGGCCACATTTTTCTTTTCAATCTTTGAACTTAAGTTCCTTTGACTCCTGTGCCTTCAGCTCTTCTCAGTTTAATGGACTGACTATTTCACCACGTCTTAAAATATACATCTCTTGAACACACAACTGTCCGCTCTGCTTCAAATATTTTCATTACATTTTATTACAAGCTTGGTTCAAGAGAAGTTTTACACCTAATTTGGAGGACCTGCCCTGTCAGTTTCATTTTCCTCCAGGACTTTTATGGGGCTAATTTGATTCAACCATGAGTTCTTCTTTGTAAGCCCGAAGGTGTCTGTTACTTCTCTTACTTTTTTAAAAATTATTCTTTCCAAAGCATGCTGGCTCTACTCTAGCCTTCCTTTCTTATTCCTACACAGTCTCATTTACCTCAAGTTAGGCAATGGCTGGTTAATCTATTCAATAAACATTGAGCACCTCTTCATGTTGTTAATATGAAGATGAGTAAGAAAACCTCCCTGACCTCAAGAAGATCACAGATTAATGGTGAAGACTACCAGCTAAACAGATAAGTTCAATGCACCAATATGAAAGCAATAATGGAGCTATGTTCTACGTGCTCTGGGAGCACTACCATGTAGGAGACAAACGAGGAGTTTTATAAACTGAGTACCGTTAAACTGCACTAAGAGAAAGAGCACTTTAAAGATTTAAAAATTATCTTTATGAATGTTTTAATATTAATTTTTATTTTATTTATTTATTTATTTATTTTGAGATGGAATTTGGCTCTTGTCGTCCAGACTGGAGTGCAATGGCGCGATCTCAGCTCACTGCAACCATTGCCTACTGGGTTCAGGTGATGCTCCTGCCTCAGCCTCCTGAGTAGCTGAGATTACAGATGCCCCCTACCATGCCCAGCTAATTTTTTTGTATTTTTACTAGAGACGGGGTTTCACCATGTTGGCCAGGTTGGTCTCAAAATCCTGACCTCAGGTGATTTGCCCACTGTGGCTTCTCAAAGTGCTGGGATTACAGGTGTGAGCCACCGTGCCTGGCCTAATTAATGTTTATTTTAATTGATAAAAGTTTGTATGTTTCTAGTGTACCTCATGATGTTTTGAAATATGTATACATCGTGGAATGGCTACATTGAGCTAATTAACGTAACAATTACCTCACATACTAATAATTTTTTTGTGTGTGGTGAGAATGCTTAAAATCTACTCTGGAAGTGATTTTCAAGACTATAATACATTGTTATTTACTATAGTCACTATGTTACACAATAGATCTGTTAAACTTATTCCTTCCTTTTTTTTTTTTTTTTTTTGAACTGGGCAATTCTCCTGCCTCAGCCTCCCAAAGAGCTGGGATTACAGGCCTGAGCCACTGTACCCGGCCTTATTCCTTGTATTTAACTGAAATATTTTAATGAATGCCCTAACAAATTTTAAATTTATATATAACATATAACATATAACATGAATATATATGTTATGTTATATATATCCATTAAAATAAATTCTAAAAGATTCACTAAGTAAATTTTTAATTCTTTACGGTGCCCCGTTTCTTAGTGTAGTTTAGTAACATCCAATTTATAGAACTCTTGGTTTCTCTCCTACATGATAGTGCTCCCAGAGAACTTTGAACATAGCTCTGTTATTGCTTTCGTATCAATGCATTGTACTTATCTGTTTAGCTAGCAGTCTTCACCATTAACCTGTGATCTTCTCGAGCTCAGGGATGTTTCCTTACCTTCATATATATTTACATGTAAATATATAACATATATGAATATGAATATATGAATACTTTAAAAATTCACTTAGTGTATCTTTTAAAATTCTTTTAATTGTATGTATAACATATATATGTATAAATTTAAAATTGATTAGTTCATTTGTTAAAAGATTTCAGTTAAATACAAGGAATAAGTTCAACAGATCTATTGTATAACAGTGACTACAGTTAAAACAATGCATTCTATGAATATATGTTATATATGTTTATATATAAATTCAGATATATATGACTATATTATATATATATCTTCAGATTTTGATATATGTTTGCTTAAGCTTGAATATCAATCTTCTCCAAAGTGTATTTCTTTAAATGTTTAGAGCAAAAATGAGTTTCATAATCAAGTAAGTTTCAAATGTAAAGCATATCCTATTGTCTGCATGTAATGTATAGTGCACATTAGCAGAGATTCTTAAAAATCCTCATGTGTTTAACTTTGGTAACTCTGTTTCCTAACTTACTTGACCACTGAAACTTTTTCTTTCTATAACCATTATTAACATCCCAAGATCTTGTGTTCCAAGATATACACTTTTTTTTTTTTTAGATGGAGTCTTGCTCTGTCCCCCAGGCTGGAATGCAATGGTGCAATCTCAGCTCACTGCAGCCTGAGCCTTCTGGGCTCAAGCGATTTTCCTGCCTCAGCCTCCCAAGTAACTGGGCTGGACTACAGGCACACATCAGCATGCCAGGCAAATTTTTGTATTTTTTGGTTGAAATGACATTTCATCATGTTGACCAGACTAGTCTCAAACTCCTGACCTCAAGTGATCTTCCTGCCTTGGCATCCCAAAGTGCTGGGGTTACAGGTGTAAGCCACTGCACATGGTCTCCAAGGACTATACTTTGAAGTATGTTCTTTTCTAAAATTACTTGACTTGAAAGTCGGTGGAAATTGTCAGACCAGTTTAGGCAATTAAACACAGTGAGTTGCAATGCCTTAATAAGGCATCTCCCAGTATCAGTTAACAACATAAAAGTTGCCTTTTTTTTTTTAACCATTATAAAAGTGAAATTTTTGGAAAATACATAAAGGAAGAGGGAACCACTACTTGGCAGTTGTCTTGCCACCCAGAAATAGCTACTATTAATATTTTGTATACTAAATGTTTTGTTGACATTTTGAAACCTAAGTATAATAAAATATATACTAATATGTATAAGCTAATTTTCAGTTTATTTCGCTAATTATAAAAACAACTTCTGTTTATTTTGAGGCTACAGAGAAGTCTAGAAAAAAGAAAAAATCATGTGGAAGTTCTTCATCTACCTTTGTCATAATTAACACATCTTTTAAAAAATCTCTCATTGAGATACAGTAAAAATATGCATTCAAAATATGATTTAGGAAGAGACAAGAGCATAATCACCACCATAAACTGATTTGATATATGCTAAAGGGAACTAACTAGTGGAAGAACATGGTGAAAATCATCAGTGCCTTATGTTTCGCTATGGAGCGAGGGGCATCAGAGACATCTCATAGTTAAAAGGTTTCTGACAGCGAACACACTCCTTAAGGGATGGTCTAAGACTGTATCTGGACATTCGGACTGAAAATCTTAAAGTTTTCTCTGTCTATATGATCTGGAAACACTCCATTTAAGAGCCAGTTCCTGCTTGGATTTTGTCTTCTCTCCTATGCTTGGTAATCTGTACTCATCTGCATGTGGCTATCATTTAGCCTGGCAATTTAATTGTATTGCTTTTCTGAAATTAACACCACTGTACCATGACAATTCCTGGGCAGCACTTCCATTTGCTACTGTAGCTAGATTTCTCTCCCTGGCCACATTTCACTTTCTTACCTGATCTGTTTTGGTTTTTCAATTTGCTCAGTGGGTTAGAAGGCAGAATTTATGGGGCCACTGGCTAGCTGGGCTTTAAAGCTACATCAACTCGAAGCTTTCCAGCGTGATGTCTTCCCTACACCCTAAGTTCCCCAATGTCCTTCTCCATTTCCAAATATCCCTGTTTGTGTAAACAAAAACAAAGTTAACTGAGTTCAATGCTAATGCTTTGTTGTTCTGTGGGGAGTAGAATTAAGCGTGTAACAATTTGGGGAAAGAGAAAGGAAGAAAGAAAGAAAAAAAAACTGCTTGGAAAGAAACGAAGCCAGAAGGACTTAAACTTAGCAGACTGATTTTAATGACCAAGCATTCAGGCCACTTTTATTTGGATTTTAACATTTTGGGGGAGCATAAGAGTGTCATGCAGAGAACACGTCAAATGAGAAGGCAACTAGATAATATGACAGGGTTATTGGGGCAGTCAAAATGAAAGAAGGATGGGGAAGGCTGGCTGATCTATGGGGGACCAGAAATAAGAGCATTGCTTCTGAATATTGCACTCAGTTGTCCTGCTGAGGGGAAAATGCCACACCCCTTTCCTCTTTTAATTAAGATATCTGAGCTGCTTTTGTTGGGGATCTGATATATACGCAGGGTCTTGTAAGTCCAAAAACTCTACTGGATGTTTTCTTACAGGTTATTTCCACTATTACAACAGTTTTATAAAGTTTGTATTATTCCATTTTCACAGGTGAAAAAAAGACTCTCAAAGAATAATATAAATGGAAATTTTCATCTTTGATAACTAGTACACTGAAACTCAGATGGAGTGTTTAATGACTCTGAACTCCATGTTATTACCATGAGACGAGGTATTTTTGTTTTTGGTTTGGTTTGGGTTTTGTTTTTGGTGGAGGGTAGGAGGTGGAGCAATAGGGGTGTCACAGACTTCTTGAGGACCTTATGAAAGTTTTCAATCTTGAGTATAGAAAAATATATGTGCACAATTTTTTTGTGGGAGGTTTATGGTCTTCATGTTTAAGAAACTGTTCATTTTGCATTTATTCTTTCTGCCAAGAGAAAGTAGGACTTTATGCAAAAGAATATAAACTGTGATATTTTGGGATATATGTGCTCTTTTCCTAACAAAAGTAACTCCTGATTAGGAATGAGTTGGGGAGGGAGTGGTGGGAGCTGTGGATAGCCTCTCGCATTGTCTTTTAGCACCCCTGAAATATTTTCGCCAAGCTTCCCTGGAAATTGGTGCTGTCAGCACCTTTGCCATTTGTCAGAATGGCACTGTATCTCATTCTTTTAGTTGTGTTGGTGCCGAAAGACAAACAAAAAAAAAGTTACAAATTAATGTCATGGCAATAAAATACCTGGCTAAGTAAAAATTATCTGTCTGTTAGCATTATTTGCCGTCATGAACATCACATGGATGCAGTTTTTTGGTTATCACCTACTTCAGATGAAATTGGCTTTATACAATCGTTTCTCTCCTTGAAATTTCTACATCTTTCATCTTTTTTTTCTACTTAAAAGACCATAAACTGTGTTTGTTGCCAGTCTTTTCACATCCTATATGAAAAATGAAAAGTTTTATTTCCCGTATGTCATGATTCATGTTCCAGCTCTGTCCTCACGGCGTTGTTAGAGGGAAGACTTGTTATGGTAACTGGGACCAGCAGGTAACAAACACTCAGTTATCTTCTGAAGGGGATATTCATCACCCGAGTGCACAGCAGACATATAGGTGATTTCTGGGAAAGTTGGTTGTGCAACTGCAAACTTTGCTCCACAGGAAGTCAAGAGAACCCCTCCCAACCCAGAACACAAGTTATTCATAAGCTTGGGGATGAAAGGCATGTGATGGGCTTCAGAAATATAAAATGCCTAATGTTGTCTCCATGTCAAGGAGAAACACTTTTATCTTCATGAAAGAGAGAACAGAAAGAGAATATTTTTTTTTCTAAAAAAAACAACTTTTGTATCTTCCATGACACATTTAGTACAAAATTAGTTCTCTTCTTTCTCCCTCCCCCTAACTTCCACCTTTACCTCAAAATATCTGGAATTTTAATATTGTGGAGTTAGATTAGAAAAAAATGAATTAAATGGGAGATAAAATTTTTTAACATTTATATAAGGATATCATATGATATTTATATACTTGTATTAACAAAATGTTTGCTTTTCACTTTTTCTTCTGCCCCTACCATCACGATATAGTTATAGAATTACATTCTTTTAAATAAAAATAATAAGGTTTAATACATATTGATGCTTACTCTGTCCCAGGCACTGTGCTCTAAGTACATTATTTAATTTACTGCTTAGAATAATACCAAGAAGTAGGAACTGATCTCTTTTCCCCATTTTACAGGTAAAGAAACTGAGCTCAGAGAGAGAGAATACAAAATGTCAGACTAGTTTAGGTAACCAACCATGGCGAGATGTCACGTATTAGTAGGTAACTTATTTAGTTTATACAAATTACACTGAAAGAGACAGAATCAGAATTTATTCCTAGACTTGTTTGACTCTGGAGCCTCTCTAAACGCTTTATAGTGTGGTGTGGGAACAAGCAGCGTCCACACACCTGGGAGCTTGTTAGCAATGCAGATTCTCGGGCGTCACCTCCAGTGGGCCACTGGCAAATGTTCTGCAATCAGCTTTATTGGGGAATGTGTGTGTGTGTGGAGGAGGTGCTTGGTAGTGTTTGCAGAATTCTACGGTTTAAACACTCTCACCATGGCAGATTACAAGCTACCACCATTGTCACTGACCACAAGTTCAGGAAGAGATGTGAACCACGGATTAGCTTCCTGGAGGAGAGATACCCTACGCTTCAGGCCCACGGAAGCAGAATCGTTACTTCTACTAATTCTCCAGGCAATTCACATGTTTGAGAAGCACCAGTCTAAGCTACTGCTTTATATAGCCTCACTTGTTGGATTCCTAGGAGGTCTTTGGTCCTGGTCTGGTGTTTTGCTGCCCCTTCATCTCCCACCAAACTGAAGCTTACAGGACAAGACTCTCTGGGAGACAAAGCTGGGAAGGAGCAGCAGATGCAGTCTGACTTCTGATCTCTGGGACTTGTGGTGGGGGGCTCAGTGTAAAGAAAGTTGCATTCAGGGAAATGGCCTGCTGTAACTCAGCAGGGACTTAGTCATACACTCTGAGGGAGGCTCAGGAAAGCTGAAAACCCAACTCTTCATGCCATTATACAAGGCTTTTCCTGACTGAGAATATAATTTGCCCTGCAAGACATTTGAGGATCAGAAAGTTAGGATCTTTTCCTTTCCTCTGCTATTGATAAGCCATCTTATCATATCTGGATGCATTTATCCCATACGTACAATAGAGAGAAAACATGATAATAGGGAGGCTTATATTTTACTGTACATGCCTTTTATCTGGAACCCAACTAAAATCAAGTCTATTTTTCTTGTTTTGCATGTAGAAACAGAGACTTATTTAAAAAGTGTTTTGTAGGATATGAATTGAGAATAAGATGTAGTTTGAACAATCTTCTACATTCCCTCTAACAGTAGACTGAAATATAATAGCTAATAAATGAAAAAAATACTAGAGAATAGAGAAAATTTGAAAATTATTTAAACAAAAGCTCTGAGAGATGGGAAAACAAGGCCCCAGGAGGTTGGAGAAATTAGATCATTAGCACACTCTCATAGTGCTGGGGAGCAATGAGGCCACCAACTATTCCAGCTGCTACTTAGACTTCATCGAACCTTACTCAGCTTACTCTTACAATGTCCTCCTGCCTCCCTAACCAGGACTATCTCCTATATTTTTTCCCCTCACCCTTTCTGATAACTTCAAATGCTGCCTATAAGCTAATGAAACTCAAATCAATTTTGTAGCCCAAATCTCATGAGCCATTAGCCTTTTTCATTTGAATGCTTTATTGATGCCTCCAATTCCACTTGTCTTCCTACTTTTTTCCTAAGGAAGATTCTCTTTCTGTGTTTCCATAGCACTCACATCTCCCCATCAGAGTACTTAAAATACTATATTTAATTGTCACTTTGTTTCTCATACATGGCAATTTCAAGCCCACGATAGTGGTGGCTATGTTTGGTTTACTGTCTTATCCCTAGCACCTAGCACAATACTTTGCACATGATAGAATGATCACAAATTGCTTAGTTTAACCCAGATGAGTTATTTTGAGTTCCCCAGAAGGCAGAGACTGAGGCAAAGAATTACTGCAGCTAATTTGATAGGGAGTGTAGTCCCACAGATCAGGAGTAAGGATCAAAGGTAAAGCAGAAAAGGAGAGAAAGCCAATACAAAGATGCAATAACAAGTTGGCCACCCAAGAAGTTGTATAAACTGGGTCTCAGGGGCTGGGTGCGGTGGCTCATGCCTGTAATCCCAGCACTTTGGGAGGCTGATGTGGTTAGATTGCGAGGTCAGGAATATGAGACCAGCCTGACCAACATGGTGAAACCCTATCTCTACTAATAACACAAAAATTAGCTGGGCGTGGTGGCATAAGCCTGTAATCCCAGCTACTCAGGAGGCTGAGGCAGGAGAATTGCTTGAACCTGGGAGGCAGAGGTTGTACCACTGTGCTCCAGCCTGGGTGACACAGTGAGACTCCATCTCAAAAAACAAATAAACAAAAGGTAGGCCTCAGGACCATTCATCAGGGAGAGAAAGGGGAAATCCAAATCCAATGATTATAGATTTGCCCCATGTGGCATTAATACCGCTTCACTTACAGGTTATACATGGGTGGGTGTCATGGGAAGCCACCTGACATGAGAAGCCTGCCAGGTGGCTTCCCATACGTCAGAGTCAACAGGGAACCCTGGGACAAAAGGCAAGAAGTATATAGAATGGTATGTGAGGTGATGCTTCAAGTAGGGCCCAGAGCTTATCCCTAACCCTTCCTCTCTTTTAGTACCCCATCTCCCATGAATTAGCATAACTTTACCAAAATACCTCTAAAGCATGCCCTTTTATCTCTTTCCCCACTGATTTTTTTTTTTTTTTTTTTTAATTATTTTAGGATCTTTCTGTCTCAACTTATGTCTATGCCATAATCTCTTCCTTGATCTTTCTGCTTTCAGTCCGGCCCCATCCATCTCTGATTCTAACCCTTCAGTGATGCTCCATTTCTTTCAAGATATAATTTAATCTCATCAAGGTAACTCAAGAATTTTCATGATCTGCTCTACTGCATTTGGCCAGCTGCATCTTTCTAGTCCCTGCATTCTAGCGTCTTAAACTTTGGCCATACTGAATTTGCAATTCCTTGCTGTGTTTTGCTCCCTCATACCCCTGGGGTTGGCAATATGGCTCCCTTTGCTTGGAACACTGGTCTTTTTCAAGGTAGTTTCTCTTCATCCATTAAAACTCTGATGTCTGTGCTTTAGACAAGTGGCTTGTAAACTTTAGTGTATTAGAATCTCCTGGAGGAATTGTGAATACAGATGGTAGGGTCTCACCCCTAGAGTTTCCGATTCAGTAGGTCTAGGATGGGGCTCAGTGCTTTGAATTCTGAACAAGTTCCCAGGTGAAGATAATGCTGCTAGTTCAGGACAATACTTGGATAACCACAGCTCTGGAGATAATAGCTGTGCTTTCCTCTAGCACAGCATTTTACACAGCTTATGTAGTAGTTTTACTGATTTCTCCTCCTCCAATCAGTGTGTATTCATCAGAGGGTAGGGGCATTCTCAGAGGTAGATCTTATTCACCTCTGTGACATGGTACTTGGCACTGTCTGGCACATAGTAGGTGTTGTGTTAATGGGAGGAAGGGGAAACAAAAAAAAAAAAAAAGGAAGAAAGACATTTTGAACAAAGACTGAAAAATACAGAGAACTAGATGTAGAGGTCTTTAGATATTTTCCCAGGCCAATGTTCTATATTTTGACATAAACTATTATTACACTATTATTATTAAACTATTATTACTAAAACTATTATTGCACTACCTTCTACTAAATGTAGTAAAACCTGTGCAATGTAGTGGCTACGAATGTGGCCTTTGGGATCATATAGTCTGCTTTTAACTCCTATTTCCACTATGTGATGTTAGATCTATTACTTATGCCTCTCTAAATTTCAGTTTTTATATGCATGAAATGAAAATAATCAAAATGCTACCTAATGGGGTTGTTCTAATGTTTAACTGAAGTTATAAAGTATTTTTTACAGTCTTTAACATATATATCATAAAGCACTCTATAAATGGTAACTACCATTTTATTATCTGTTCCTTTAAATAGTTTATTTACAAAATGATGTGATTTTAGCAATTTAAGAGACATTACCAGCAAATTAACATAAGTTGCTTATATCTTAGGCATTTTGGTACCACAGAGCATTTTGTTTATTTTGAACTCTAAATGTATTTCTAATTCAAATGATTGTTACCAACATAGAGCAATCAATTCAGGAAGAAAGCAATGTTTTTTGAAAAGTTGTGCATTTTCTATTCAAAATTATTTTTACAAATTCACAACATAGAGGGAAAAAATTAAAAAATACCAATCTGCTAAAATAATATTTCCATTAAAATAACTTTTGACCAGAGAATTTTATTCAAAGATCTAACGATCTGTACAGTTATGAACAAAACATCCCTTTAAAATATTGTTAACATATGCTGTAACAATTTCATGCTTAGGGAATGCCCATCAAATAAAAAGTACAGAAGTAGGATCCTGGTGCTTCCATTAGCAGCCTAAGCCAGAAGGTAAAATACAACTAAGAGAGTATGAACCTGACAAGAAAGAATTTCTAGATGACTGGATTAAGAAGTGATTTATGGACCTTTACATTATGATTATCTCTCAAAGACTAAAAGTGTAGAGGAAATAATTTTTAATCATTTTAATAGTGTTTCTCCTCCTCTTTCATTTCATTCTTTCAGTCATTTCTTCATTTGTTTGTTCAATAAATATTTAAAATCAGTATGTTCTAGCCTCTGCTAATCATTTCACCTGTATTATCTCATTGAATTTTCATGCTTATTTATGAAGTAAATATGATAATTACCTCCGCTTACAGAATAGAGGCTTGTAAATGTCAAGAAACTTGCCAAAATCACATAGTAGCTGGACATCTGAATGTTTCTAACAGTAGATGCTGAAGTGAGAGAGGGGATAGAGTTTCTAACTAGGATGCTATGCCATGCTATTTCATCATATGACCTTCACTCAGCTGAAAATGCATGGCAGCTGGAAGGCTTTGAAATAACCATCTGAATGTGAATGTATAAACTATTTTAATGTGTGAAAACTATAAAAGTTTACCTTTGACATATAATTGATTAATTACCTATGTATTTTAAATAATGTATTATGAAAAAGAATATATTATATTGTAATATAACTTTTTCTGGTATAAAAAAAGCAAGCAAAATGAGCAAGTGCCCCAAAGACCTATTATGTTATATATATGTAAGTTTTCTGCATGTGCGTGTGTGTGTATATCACATGTACATAAAACATTAAATATATATAACATATATGTAACACGTAAGTATAATATATATACATATATATCATAGCTTTTTGAGAACTTTGATTTTATCAAAACAACTAGTGAAAAGTAGTTCTGGTTACACATGTGTCATCATGTTGACTAAATAGAATTGCTATATTGAATTTTTAATTTTTTCTGCCTCAGTTTTTCCAAAATGACAGTAAGTGATGGTAGATAATGATGCTTTAATATGTACATATACATACATATTAAAGATGATATATGGGATGTAAGTTACTATATGGTTCTTCAAAATTTGATTGCAAAAGTCCTTCTTGCAATGATGTTCAACACTTGCAATTATAAAATCACGATTCCCAAGAATAATTACTGAATACATGTTAAAATTTTTTTCTTGTTTCGTGTTTTCTTTTTCTTTTTTTCCCAAATCTGTCAAGTAACTTTTATGTACACCTCAATATTAACAATGACTAATTCTCAGGCTAATATGTCTTCTTCAAATAGAACTATTATTTTTTTCAAAATGAATTATTTAAGAAAATATTCTGTAATATGAAAGACTTTCTAGGTTGCTAACAAAAGCCAATATTCTCTTTTCTGAATTGTTGTATTTTTTTTTTTTTTTGAGTAGCTGAATAGGAACCTTATTGCCTTATATTTAAGCATGTTCAGTAAGCATGGTGTTCAAAGGTAGAAGTTTTATACAAGAGTTTGAAAAGTGACCCAAAAGGGTAAACCCTATTTTCATTCTTTTTATCTCTCTGTTTCCTATGGTGTCAGTTTGATCCTAAGGCTGGTTCAGCTTCAGTAATAAGATAACTGTCAAAGGTGCTTGAATAAGCTGAGAGAGAGAGGGAGAGAGAGAGCAATACAGAGAGAGACAGCACTGTACTTCCTACCATCTAACAAAAGTATTTTCTTTATTGTTTCTGACATGGCCAACTTAAATTGGAAACCTGTTAATCTAACTAATGTGGATTCAACTTAGATTATATGCTAACCCTTGAGGCAATCCCTGAGGTCATAGAAATGTCAAGTACCAATTGACTTGGGTCAACTAGGCCTCATCTCTGGAGCTTGGGATGGATAAATTTTCTCCAAACTGTATCCTATTATACAGTGAGAAAAGGGCAAAATAGATGCTGGGGTACCCACTATGTATTTCAATGAGGCACTGGGAATTTCCACAGGGATAGTGTTTAAAATTCCAGAGCACTCTCATGCCCACATTCTCATTTGATTCTGAGTTCAACTCTTGTGTTATGTAGTATAAGTAAAATCATTTCCACTTGATGGATGAGAACACTGGGACTTAATGTGGTTAAGTTACTTTGAACCCAGATCTTTTTTGTTGTTATTGTTAATTCCAGGTTAAAAGCTTTCTGAGCACATGCTCATTTTAGAGAAATGGCCTGCTATAACTCAGCACAGACTTAGCCACGCCCTCTGAGGGAGGCTCAGGAAAGTTGAAAAACTAGCTCTTCATGCCATTATACCAGGCTTTTCTTGACTTAGAAGTTACCAAGTTACTCATTTTACTCAAGTTACTCATTTTACCAAAAAAATTGGTGAAAAGTAAGTAGTTCAAGTTACACATTTGTCATGTTGACTAAATGGAATTGTTATATTGAATTTTTAATTTTTTTCATCCCCAATTTTTCCCAAATGGCAGTAAGTGATGGTAGACAATGATACTTAGAGGGATAGAGGGAGAGACGTAAGTCAAATCTGCCTTGGTTAGTAGCTTTGTTAGCTTGAAATAGTTTTCCAACAACCTCTGTTTTAAAAAGGATCACAGATCGACAATCTACATTTTATTTTTGTCTTAGAAAGTTTTGCCATCAGGCCGGGCACACTGGCTCATGCCTGTAATCCCAGCACTTTGGGAGGCCAAGGCGGGGGGATCACGAAGTTAGGAGATCGAGACCCGAGACCATCCTGGCTAACACAGTGAAACCCTGTCTCTACTAAAAATCCAAAAAAAAAAAAAAAAAAAAGTTTTGCCATCACCTTTCTGCTATGGTAATTGAGAGTCATAGTGATTTTTTGTATTCTCCTGATACAATGATATGGGAGAAAGCTTAGATATCAATTGGCCAGGAGAGTCAGAACCATCCAGAAACTTTACAATACTCCTGGGATCCTGGGAAGGACTCTGTGTAACAATTTGCCAAGAGCCTATGAAAAGAGATTCTTAAATGAAAACTTAAAGAGAAAAATTTCTAGATTGAAGTGAAACCCTCATTGGCAGGCTTGCTCATCCTGCCTCTCCTGATAATGCACCCATGCTTTAATATGGATATCGACGATCATGATAGTAAATGGCTGGACTGAGAGAGAATTGTGAAAATACCACAATAAGGGAATATAATATTTAGTAAAAATTAACTCCTAATACTGGTCTTAATATATTTCGTTATTTGTTTTTATAATGCCATTGGATGCCATGATGTTAAATGTTTCCTGAAAACAATAGACACTGTGGACTACTAGAGGGTATAGGGAGGGAGGTGGATTAAAAGGCTACCTACCAGGTACTATCTATGCTCACTACCAGAGGGTCAGGATCCATACTCCAAACTGTGGCATCATGTAATAGTCCCATGTAACAATTTACACACAGACCCCCACTATCTAAAATAAAAGTGGTGGCTAACACCTGTAATCCCAGTACTTTGGAAGGCCGAGGTGGGTGGATCACCTGAGGTCAGGAGTTTGAGATCAGTCTGGTCAACACGGTGAAAACCCATCTGTACTAAAAATACAAAATAAATAAATAAATAAATTAGCTGGGCATGGTGGTGCATGCCTATAATTCCAGCTATTTGGGAGGCTGAGGCAGGAGAATCACCCGAAACCAGGAGGCAGGAGATTACAGTGAATTGAGATTGTGCCAATGTACTCCAGTCTGGGCAACAGAGTGAGACTCCATCTCAAAATAAATAAAATAAAATGTTGCAATTTTTAAAAGTTTCCTAAAATTCTTGTGGCTATGTATTGTTTTATTTTCTGTATATTATCCCAGTGCCCCACAGAAGTGACAACTTTACTTGACATGGATGTTGTAAGGGAGTTCTAGTGTGGCAACAGACAAACCCCAGTAGAACATGCATGTAATATATTCCACAGACAGACGGCCACAGACAGTCCAGTTGTAAAATGGAAAGAAACATTCATTTTTGCAAAAAAGACCACATCCTATAACCACCTGGGCAGAGCCTTTTGCTGAATTCTAGGAATAGAGGAATGGATCAATCCTACTCATTCCTCTTTAACAAATCAAGTATACCAGGAAAACAGATACATGGACAAATAATAAAACATATTACAATATATGTAATGAAAAGAGTCTGTATAAGGTCCAGATCCAGTAGAGAAAAATGTCCATTGAACCAAAAAATAGCTGACAAACAACTGAGGAAAGATAAATATCAAATGATAGATGTTGTTAATAGATAATAGAAAAAAAGAATAGAGGCTCTCAAATGAATGTTCTCAGAGAATATAGGAGTTGTATAAAACATTTATGAATATGAAAGCTCCAGACAGGCAATTAATGGGTCAGACATTAGTGTCCTCATGGTGGGATAAATGAGGTTTATTTCAGGAGTAGAGTTGCTCAAGTCTAAAAGCAGTAAAAAAAAAAAAAAAAAAAAAAAAGAATGGTTTAAGTTCAAATTATAATATATTTTTGATAAAAGACTGAGTTTCATCAATCTTTTGCAAGACTTGCTGTTTGATATTCATTAGAACTCTTACTTCCTAGAAGCCTGGAGTTCAAGAATTCATGCTTACTTAGCAGTGTTTTCCAAGGCCTTCTGCATCACACAGCACCAAACCACACACACACACACACACACACCCTTCCCTGAGCTGTACCTTCTATTCTTTTCTTGGTGAAGATGCACCTCTTCAGCTACGCAGCCAGTTTGGAATTCCCCACTAATAATTCTTGATCTCAGATTTCAGAGACTGTGTTTTCCTCAGCTGGTAACTTCCATGATTTTTTTGCTGCAGATAGAACTTTTTGTTTTATTTTCTTCCTAGTCTACTCTTTCCCTGTTTCCATGCTGTTACTGTAGAATTTAAATTAGTGATGCATTTGTGTAGTTTCTATGAAAAACACAAATCAAAATACAGTCATAGTATATCTAATTTGCTGTGCACAGTCGGTGTTTGATAAAGGGCTGTAATGAGAATAATTCAAATACTTTTTTATGTGCTCTTATGGTAATTATCATGGAGATTAAGAGAAGCAAAACAAAACAAAGCATTTTTGAAAAAAAAGTAAATAATAGTAATCATTACTAAAAGAGACAAGACATGCATGAGATGGTGCTTATATTTTGAAACAGGTTGTGTACAAATATAGGTCAATATTTTGATCAAAATCTGATATATTAATAAAATCTAATCTATATTGTGTTTTAAGACTACATAAAACACAAAGGCACAGACAGAGACAGTAGAAAAATTGCATACTTATTTACTTTAGAACAGGACATTCTGGTGTTATATTATTCCAAGAAGTGCAGATTTCCTTCAAGAAAGTGAGCTATATAAGAACTGCATAGACCCGTTTCAAGCTGCTCCATCGGCATGTGATCTCATCTAGGGAGGCATCAGAGTGATGCTGAAGCTTCTTCAGCTCCTTTTCACATTCACCTCCAAATATCAAGAAACCATTCCAAAATACCTCACTTTCCAAAATGACTCCCTTATCAACAAAACTCACGATAGCAGCAATTGCCTAAACTCCAAAGAGGAATAGTTAATAGTAGCTGATAAAATTTTCTTTTAATTTCAAAATTTACTTAAAGTGTAGGTAATACACAATTATCGAAAATCTACAAATTGCAGAAATATAAAGAATGAAAGTATAAAATCACTTGTCATCCCCCAATTCTGTTGTTAACATTTTAAGATCTTTTCTTTTGTTTCTTTTAACAATTGATGTTCACATAATATTTATGTACTCATGTAATCTTTATTTTATAATTATTATGGACAGACCGACAGACAGATGGGAGGGAGGGAGAGAGGGAAAGAGAAAGAATAAACTTTGTTTTAGTCACTTTGCTAAATACTAGAGACTTAATGATAGATCAAATATAGTCTACATCATTACAAAATATGACTCTCTAATTGTGATAAATGCCTTTATACAGAATAAGATACTACAAAAATTATTGACTCTAAGACTTTTAAGAGTAGAATGCCACTGCAGTCTATGAATACCATATTAATATTTTGTGTATGCATTTCTTGTTTCCAATTTGTGACTCATACATAGTAATAAAGAATTATCCTTGCTAACACACCTGGTCTAATTATTTTCCTAGGAAAGATTTCTACAGGATTACAGGGCTAAACTTTTTAAAGGTTCTTGGTACCTATTACCAATATCCTTGGGATGGGAGAATTCAGAACTCATGTTCTCAGGAAGCTGTAATTCAACCTCCATCTGTCCATGCTCTGAAGGAGGAAATGAAGGGCAGTTTTTCTCCTGGTTTGTAAGGATACTAGGTATGAAAATTATTTGTTTATCATAATATTATTGTTTATTAGTGAAACCAATTTTCTGCTTGAAGGAATCAGTGGGGAAGGTTGCATAATTGGTAGCCTTCAGTTCTTTCTCTAACTCAATTATATAATAAACAAGAACTAATTAATTTTTTAAGCATTTATTTATTTATGTATTTATTTATTTATTTTTGAGATGGAGTCTTGCTCTGTCATCCAGGCTGGAGCGTAGTGATGAGATCTCAGCTCACTGCTACCTCCACCACCTGGGTTCCAGCAATTCTCCCACCTCATCCTCCCGGGTAGCTGGGATTACAGGCACCTGCCATCATGCCTGGCTAATTTTTATATTTTTAGTAGAGATGGGGTTTCACCATGTTGGCCAGGCTGGTCTCAAACTCCTGACCTCAGGTGATCCACCCACCTCAGCCTCCCAAAGTGCGGGGATTACAGGTGGGAGCCACCATGTCCGGCCGATTTTTTTTTTTAAGTTTTAAATTTCTATGGATCCTGGTGTATATATGTATGGGGTACATGAGGTATTTTGATACAGGCATACAATACATAATAATCACATCAGGGTAAATGGGACATCCATCACCTCAAGCATTTATCCTTTCTTTGTGTTACAAACAATCCAATTATACTCTTAGATATTTTAAAATATACAATAAAATATTGTTGACTATAGTCACCAGTTATGTTTTCAAATACTAGGTTTTACTTTATTTTTTGTCTAACTCTATTTTTGTACCCATTATCTATCCCCATATCTCCCTCTCACTCCTCACTACACTATCCAGCCTATAGTAACCATTGTTCTACTCGCTATTTCTATGATTTCAATTGTTTTAATTTTTAGCTCCCACAAATAAGTGACAACATGAAAAATATGTCTTTCTGTGCCTAACTTATTTCACTTAACGTAATGACCTCCAGTTCTACTCATGTTATAAATGCCAAGAGCTCATTCTTTTTTATGACTGACTAGTACTCTATTGTGCAAATGTACCATTTTTGCTTTATCCATTTGTCTGTTGACAGAGACTTAGATTGCTTTCAAGTGCTGCAGTAAACATGGTTGTGCAAATACCTCTTTGATAGACTGATTTCCTTTTGGGGGAGTATGTGCCTAGTAGTAGGATTGCTGGATCATATGGTAGCTCTATTTTTAGTTTTCTGAGGAACCTCCAAACTATTCTCCATAATTGTTGTACTAATTTACATTCCCACCAACAGTGTGTGAGGGTTTCCTTTTCTCCATATCCTCACAAGTGTTCATTATTGTCTGACTTTTGGATAAAAACAGTTTTAACTGGGGTGAGCTGATGTCTCATAGTTTTGATTTGCATTTCTATGATTATCAATGATGCTGAATACCTTCTCATATATCTGTTTGCCATTTGTATGCTTTGAGAAATTTCTATTTAGGTTTTTGTTAATTTATTATTTGGATTATTAGAATTTTTTTCCCATAGAGTTGTTTGAGCTCCTTCTCTATTATGGTTATTAGCCCTTTGTCAAATGGATAGTTGATAAATATTTTCTCTCATTCTGTGGGTTGTCTATACACCTTGTTGATTTCTTTGCTGTGAAAAAGCTTTTTAACTAGATGTGATCCCATTTGTCCGTATTTGCTTTGTTTGCTTGTGCTCGTGGAGTATTATTCAGGAATTTTTTGCCAAATTTAATGTCCTGGAGAGTTTCCCCAATGTTTTCTTTTTTGGTAGTTTCTAGTTTGAGGTCTTAAACTTAAGTTTTTGATACATTTTGATTTGATTTTTGCATGTGGTGAGAGATAGGGGTCTAGTTTCATTCTTCTGCATATGGAAATCCAGTTTTCCTAGAACCATTTATTGAAGAGACTGTCCTCTCCCTAATGTGTATTCTTGGGACTTTGTCAAAAATGAATTCACTGCAGGTATATGGATTAGTTTCTGGGTTCTCTATGCTGTTGCGTTGGCCTATGTGTCTGTTTTTATGGCAGTACCATGCTATTTTGGTTACTATGGCTCTGTATTATAATTTGAAGTCAGGTAACATGATTCCTCTAGTTTTGTTCTTTTGCTCAGGATAGCTTTGACTATTCTGAGTCTTTTGTGGTTCCATTTATATTTTAGGATTTTTTTTTCTATTTATGTGAAGAATGTTATTGGCATTTTGATAAGAATTGCATTGAATCTGTAGATTGCTTTCAGTAACATGGATGTTTTAACACTATTGATGCTCCCAATCTGTGAACATGGAATATCTTTCCATTTTTAAATGTCCTCTGTAATATCTTTTTTCAATGTTTTATAATTTTCATTGTAGAGATCTTTCACTTCTTTGGTTAATTCTTAGGTATTTTATTTTACTTGCTGCTATTACAGATAACATTTTCTTGGTTTATTTTTCAGATTGTTTCCTTTTGGCATATAAAAATGCTACTGATTTTTGTATGTTGATTTTGTATCCTGCAACTTTACCAAATTTGTTTTATCAGTTGTAATAGTTGGTGTGTGTGTCTGTGTGTGTGGAGTCATTAGGTTTTTCCAAAAATAAGATTATATCATCTGCAAACAAGAATAATGTGACTTCTTCCTGTACTGTGGATGTCCTTTATTTGTTTGTCTTGTCTGATTGCTCTAGTTGAGACTCGCAGTACTTGTTGAATGACACTAGTGAAAGTGGTCATCCTTGTCACATTCCAGATCTTAGAGGAAAAGCTTTCAGTTTTTTTCACATTCAGTATGATACTAGCGGTGGGTCTGTCATATATGACTTTTATTGTGTAAGAACTAATTAATTTTTACATGCGAAGGGGCATTTGATGCTACAACTAAAAAGAAAAACTCACAAATATCTTTGCACAGTCTGAAGGCTGCACTGTTAGCTTCCCTGCTTTTGAGGTTTTGGGACTTGGACTGAGACAGTTCAGTCTTCCTTGCTCCTCAAGTTGGAGATGGCCTATTGTGGGATGTCACCTTGTGATCGTGTGAGTCAATTCTCTTTAACAAACTCCCTTTCATATACGCATATATCCTATTAGTTCTGTCTCTCTAGAGAACCCTGTCTAATACACTTAGGAAAGCCATCCTCAGTCTACTGCCATCTGGGTGCTAACAGAATGCACTGAGTGTGATTTTGGAATGTGTTTCTGTAATCCATTTTCTGGATTGGGAACACATTAATCTCTGCTGCTGAGGATGCATGTGAAAAATTCTAGTGTCCTTGTTTTCTGATCTTTGATATCTTTGTTTGCCTCCATGAATTAGCAACGTCATATTAGTTCATCATTGTTCTCTCCAGTCTTAATTTGTGGCTTTATGATAATAATTATTATTTTAGAAATAGGGTCTCGCTCTGTTGTCCAGGTTGGAGTGCAGTGTCACAATGGTAGAATATTATAACATCAAACTCCTGGACTCAAGGGATCTTCCTGCCTCAGCTTCTCAAGTAGCTAGGACTGCAGGCATGCACTACCAGGCCTAGCTAATGCTTTTTTGTTTGTTTTTAATTATTTTTTTCTATAGAGATGGGAAATTTGTGGTTTCATTGAAACCAGCTCACATGGTGTTTGAGATTTGGGTTAAATGAATTGAATTTTAGTGTGTACATTAAAGTAAGTCTTGCTTCCTTTACTCTTGTGACCAAAACTGCTGTATGCATAAATAGAACTTTCTCAAAGAGGATTTCTACTACAGTTACTTTCTACTTCACTGCTTTTTTCCTAAGTGCCTTTTAGGTAAGGATTGAATAGCTCTTCACTCATTCACTTATTTATCCATTCGCTTATTTAATATATGTTAAAGGACATCCCACCGTGGTCTTTGTGTTGTATTAGACCCTGGAAATATAATTTTGATGAAGACTCACAGTCTTTTGCCTTGTAAGACCAATATTCAGTGGGGGATAAGAAAAATCCCAAAGACACTAGCAAGTTAAATCATTATAATCAGTGGTAAGTTGTATAAAAAACAAACAAGGTGATAAGATGTGAATAAATGAGTGTTTCCATTTAAGTGTGATGATTAGAAAGGCTTTCTTAAGGAGGTAAAGCACTGAAACCTAAAGCATGAGAGGAGCTAGACAGTGTGGGTGAAACACACTCCAGCCTGAGGTCAAAGAATATGCAGAAATGTTACCTGAAAAATAACGGTGTTTTTGTAGAACCAGAAAGGACAAGGCCCTGGCATCATGAGTCTATCAGTCCACCTTTCTCAAAAGGTGGTGAGTACTTTAAAGGCCAGGCTTGTACCTGTGTGCACCATCTTTCCTTCTGCAGCTAGGGCAAGTGTCAATGAGCAATGAGATGTCTATTACTTTAGTTGAAAAATTGAAGAATTGAAAGAATGCCAATCTGGATCTTTATAAACTTCACACATATGGTGGCATTACTTAAAAGCATTGATACACTACTTTCCTGTTAGCACTGACATCTCCAAGGGATTTCAGTGGGCCATGTGAAATGATCGTTTATCTAGTTTAGGGAAATGATTCCTTTCACCCTCCCTGGAATCTTTCAAATGTGTTCTTGTCTCTATGAGTTTGGGGAAAAGTTCTCTTTCTAGGAATGCCCAAAGTTCTATGCTCCTATATTTTACAAGCTTCATCCATGCACATTCGTCTTTCTTAGTTATGCCATATCTGGATTGTACCTATATTGCTATTTAACATATGTCTACTTATATGTTAGACTATTTACCTCACTTAAATAAAACTTAAATGCCTACTAGATCCATATGCTATGCAGTAACATTTATAAGATAATATTGTATTCAGTATTTCACATATATTTTTAATATACATTAAAATAAACATGTAACTTTTTCTTTTATACTGAGCATCTGTGTCTTAACCTAAAATTATATCGTCTACCACCAAGGTTACCTATGAAAGCAATATCCTAAGGACATGGGGATTTTCAGAGTGTTGCAGATTGTTTTCTTGTTATTTGTGTTAGTCTGGGGGCAGAGAGAATGCTTAAAGGGATAGGCATAATGGCAGGAGGAAGCATTTAATGCCAAGAATCAGTAATAGGCCAATTCTGGCTTCATTGTATTGGCCCCAGTGCTCAAACTGGTTAGATGAGACCTTTGAAATTGATGCCTTATAAGAGTACTTCTTTACCATTATTGGAGTCCCAGATGTCTTTTACTTTGAGCTTCTTTTAGGAAGCTCTTGAAAACTGTACTTTCTCAGTACATGTAGCACATCTATTAGCACATACTTACAAGGGGGCTTACACAAAACAACAACAAAAATTTTTAAAAAATCCTGCTAATAATTGGCATTTATTAAGGGCTTACTGTGTTCTGGATGCTTTGCCTGATAACTCATGTGCATTATGTCTTTTAATTCTTTTCACAATCTCATGTGGTATGTGCTATTGTTAACACTATTTTATAGAAAGGGAAAAAGAAGAGATAAAGCAGTAATTTGCTGAAGTTCAAACTACTAGAAAGTTATAGAGACTGATTTTGGGCTCTAGCACTTTGACCAACTCTGTTAACCATACTACTATAGTCTCCTTTTTCAGTATTCCTCATATCTAATCCTGATAAGGAGAGAATAGCACATCCATTTGGTGAAGGAATGTGTTACCAGAAACTTGGATGATTGACAATAGCACCAGATGTTAATGCTATGGATTCTTCCTCCAAGAATGGAAACTGTCTATTCTGAGATACACAGGGAATAAAGATAGATGTGAAGAGTCCAGGTGGTAATTAACACTCTCCCCACTACTTCTTTATGCTCAGTTTCTGTTTTCTTAGATGAGGTTAAAAAAATTAGAATAAATTCTCCTTCATTCCAGTTGTAACATATTCTAATTTTAAGGGATCACAGGTTAATTAAATTGATTTAAAAACAACTTTTGAGTACTACCTTAATTAACCTTCCAGGTTTCTTCTCATTCTGCTCCCATTCAGCACTGTCAGTCTTCCAGGGCAAGGGGTTAGCACTCCTCACCTCCTCAGGTAGGAGGGGAGGGTGGGAAATAGCATTTGTTCCTCAGTTTGATTAGTGGAGCTCATTAGCTGTCAGATATAAGGCACTAGCAGTCCATCAGATGAGAGCAGCAACACCAGTGACATTTATTACATGGCCATCGTTCACAGGCTGCTTAGAAACCAATTTCCATTCTTATAGATTCTGTCCCCAAAATGGGAGTTCTCCAGGATTCATAAGCAAGCCTGATCAAAATTCTGAGCAAAGAAAAGAGAGAGAGAAAATAAAAGGCCTTAAGATAACCAAAGCACAAAACTAGCCCTGAACACTTAAAGCAGAAATAAAGGAGTCAAGTCGTCAGTTGCTTTTCTTTTTGTTAGCTGAGCCTGGGTGTTATTTACACAGTTTCAGGAGACTTGCTGTTCTTGTGTTTTCCTGCGATTTCACAAAGTGAATGGGCATCAAAGCTGTTTGGTTGATGGTCCTAACACAGTGGAAACCGACATTGGTTTTCTGAATTGATCACCATATGCTTATCTGTCTGTTTACCTTGCCTGTCCTAAAATGCTTCCGGACAACTGACTTGAAAGAGGACTTGGCCAGACCACACAGTGGGCAGATGTTTCATTTGCAAAAAGATCTCAGTGCAATGAGCCAGGAAATCCTCTGAAAGCATTTCTGCCTTTTAGCAGTGTGGGAAGGCACTTATTTTTTAGAACTTATAAATAAATATCAGCAAATGGTCCTTTTTCTAAATCATATATGGTTTATACAAAGAAATGGATGCTGAATGAATTCAAATTTTTTTTTTTTAATAGAGAAAACTATAGTGGTGGAATCCTTTAAACATTGCATTGATTTCTCATTTGCCCTCAGTATAGCTGACTTAGTTTCCTTATGTACAATATGAGTGTATTACATGGTATTTGTAGTCTTTTCTGGCTTGAAATTATTTACCTTTACAATTATGGGTAGTTTTGGAGCCCCTTTTTTCTATTATTTTGAGTAACCCTCACTCCAACCCTATGAGCTGGATATTATGATTTCTCGCATTTACAGAGGCATCCACTGAGGTACACTGATGTGAAGTCACTTACTTACCTAAGGGTACAGGGTTAAATGCTGAAGGCAAGGGGTGAACTCCAGTGGGAGATGTCAGATCCTACTGGTTTATCCATTCTGCTGCTTCCCGGATCCTCTTTACCTCTAACAATCTATGATTCAAACCTGCAAATCTTTGAGGCAGTAAATTGCCATTTTTCTTTAAGTTACTTTAACTTTTGTTTTGCCTGAGGGGTTTTTAACTAAAAACAACATTCGCAAATTACTCCCTGGTCTCCTCCACTCACTTCTGTCCACGTAGGCGGTGGCAGTGACACAAATCCTTAGGATCTCAGGACTACCCAGTACACCTGGTTTCTTCTTATATTTCTAAAGAGCAGAGAACTGAACCAAGAAATATAGGCATTGCTGTATTACTTGTAAAGATTTCAAGGAAGTATTTTTAGCTTGGAGGAAAGGTGAGTCAAGAAGTAAAATTTCCTGATAAATATACCTTACACTAGAGGTTTTCAAACTTGGAAAGGTGTTAGACTCGCATGAGGAGTTGTTAAGTGCATGTTTACGGACCCTCTCATGGAGACTGATTCAATGTGGGGCTCAGTCACGTGAATTTTTATTATGCTTTGCAGGTGATTCTGATGCAACTAGATAAGGTTAAAGAACAGCTGACTCAGAGACTCTCTGGAAGGTTACAGCAGAAGAGACAGTTGTTCTGAAAGCATTTCCATGGTGTCAAAGTCCTCCCATAAATTCTTACATTCTTAAGTTTAAATTCAAGGCTGATGTACCCATATTCCTTCTTACCTTCTTTCTCTTCTTGGCTATCTCCTATTTATCTTATATTTAACAGCCAAATATAGAACTTTTTATTTTTTCCCCTGAATGTTGTCCTCCTTCATATGTTCCCCATTCCAATAAATAGCATTACCAACCACCTGGTTATTAAAATAGTAAATCTGGGCATCATTCTTGTCTACTCTCTTCCTGCTCATACTTTCACTTTCCATCCCTTCCTCTAACTTCTAATCTATTAGCAAAACCCTTTGTTATACCTCCAAAATATCTTTTCTTTTTCTTTTTTCTTTATTTTCTCCATTGCCACTACCATCATCTTAGTTCAAGCCAACATCAAATCTCACTTGAATTTCTGAAGTAGTCTTCTCACTGCTTCTGATTTGACCCCGCCAACTGATCTTCCACAGAGCCACCAATGATTTTTAAAATATATTCATCATGCCTCACTTGAAACACTCTAATGGCCTTTTATTGCAAATGGAATAAAATTCACACTTCTTATGCTCTGCAAGTGCACACTTGGCTACATCCTGCCTAGCTGCACACACATCAGCTTCCTGGGAGTTTGTAGGTTGAGCTTTCCCCCTGCCCAGGGCTGTTGTGCTCACAGTCATCTGCCTACAAGATTTTCCTTCTGAATCACTCCTTCTGTTCCTCTAGATCACAGTTAAATTGTTACTACATGAGAGAGGCGGCCCCTGACTTCTCTAGATACCTCCTACCTCATTTATCTCATCCACAAAGCTATTTGTATTTCCCTCATAGTATATATCACTATTAAAATTATTTATTTGTTAATTTCCTGCTTCTCGCAATGGAATGTAAGCTCCCTGGAGTCAGCAACTTCATCTGCCTTGGTCTTCTTTGTACCTCAATGCCCAGCTCCACACTTTGGCACTTAACAAAGACCTCATAAATATCTATTGCATTTAAATCAGATATTAATAAGTTGTTTGAACCTTTCCTTCTTTGCAAAATGGAATTATCGTGGATATAGGTATCATTCTTCTGGAAGGTATAATTGATCTGGAAAAAGAAAAGGGTCAATTTGTGTACGGTATATTGCCTTTGTTCCTGAAAATTCCACATAGAAGAATCTTTTAAACTAAGAGAGTCCACTCACATTGACACCATCCATGCTGATTATGTCTGATCGGAGAGTATTTCCTAACTCTCAGCTTTCTCTTCTCCAGACAAAAGACAGCTGCTTTCCTGGTTCATGGCCGAACCCACTGTGCTCATGGCAGCCCTCCCAGCATGGCTATGGAGGGTCCATTGAACATAATGAAAGACACTCAGCTCCAAACAATTACAAAAACAAATGACGATGAACTGCTTCATGCCCTCCTCTGCTGTGTAACTCCTCATCTGCTGTTAGCTTGAAAAGCATCCTGTGGTGGAAATGTGATTGCACTTTGAACAGTCAGAGAAAGAAAACACAAGTGGCTTCCTCCAAAGGCTACAAAGAGGGTAATTCTCTTTGTTTAAGTGTTAGACACAAATTAAGTTCAAATTCTCTCAAACAATAAAATACTACTATTTTTTTTCTAGAGTTCATATTTTAAGATTTTCTTAACTACAAATCTCTTTGAAGGTTTGTATTTAACCACTTTGCATTTTGAGAGACAGCTAACTAAGCATGGTCTGCCTCTAAGCCAAAGAGGTTGAGTCAAAAAATAGCAATTAAGAATAGTCTTTATGTTTGGAATTACTTTTTGGTTGTTGTTTTCTTGACCCAATGCATTTTTTTCTTCATCTGCTAGAACATCTTGATTTTGCTTTGGCAAATAATTCTTCCAAAACTCTTAGTCCACGTGATTTAGCTGGGAAAAATCCACCCTGGGTATAAAAATGGAAACAATTCACAAGCTGCATCAATCAGATTGTCTCTCTCTGGAATTTTCATCTTGTTTGGAGTAACTCAAAGGCTGAAATAGTAATATGTGATGGTGAGTCCAAAAGAGATTGTCCATTTGTTTCTGTTACTAAAGCTCCTAGAGGCCCCAGTTTCACGTGCTTTCAGAGACCTGCTTCTTAAGCCTCTCTTTCAATTGTATGAGCTATTCTATGTTCTTAAAATTCTTTTAATTGTCTATTGCTGCATAACATACCACTTCTGAGTTTAGTGGCAATGATTTTATTAAACTTATGGTTCTCTAAGTCAGAAATTGGGACACAGCACAGAGGGGATGTCAGGTCTTACTGGATGACTTGATGAGTTTAAGTTCTGGCTGTTAGCCGGATTCCTCACTTCCTCTCCACATCACATCTATTTGGTCTAGAATATATAAGATTTTTTTTTTTTTTTTTTTTTTTTTTTGTATTCACATAACTAGGCATCTTGGCAGGGTTGGCTGGAATAGCTGGGGCTGTCTGGCCATCTATTCTGCTCCATATGCCCCCTCACATGATGAGTTTGCCTTCCCCACAGCGCATCAATTCACAGAATAGTCCAGCTTCTTACACAGTGGTTGACTTTCATTCAAGCAGGTGTACCAAGAGTCCAAGGTGCAAAATCTCTTCTAAGTATGCCTCAGCAGTCAAATAGCATTTATTTGTTGAATTGCATTTGTTACTAGTGAGTCACAGAATGAGTCCAGGTTAAAGGACAGAGAACTTCACAAGAACATGAGTAGTTGGCAGTGTGGTTCTTTCAGGTGTCTTTGGAGACTAACACATCAGCAAATTTCTTTGGAACTTGAGTTTTGGTTCTTACAACTACATAACCCCAGTTTTGCCAATCCATACCATGTATTGGGGAATCTGTGATAGTGTTCCTCAGAATTTAAATTTCACATAGCAAAACTAAAAATATTGCATCCTTACATTGGGTTATCGCTTTTGAATTTTGCAAGTAAAAATATTAAAATATATATAATCTACTATCATTTAGTAAACAAAAGGAGATTTAATACCAAAATGTAGGGGGAGACCTAAACTCATAATGAGGAATAATCTGTTCATTTCTTTCTTTTAGGAACAATGAACAATAATCACTTCATTTATTTCTTTTAGAAATAATTCATTTATTTTATTTTATTTTATTTTTTGAGACAAGGTCTTGTTCTATCACCCAGGCTGGAGTGTAGTGGTGAGATGTTAACTCTCTGTAACCTTCGCCTTGGGGATTCAAGCAATTCTTGTGCCTCAGTCACCCAAGTAGCCGGAATTACAGGCATGTGCCACTCTGCTCAGCTAATTTTTGCATTTTTAATAGAGACAGGGTTTTGTGATGTAATTCAAGTATTTTAAATGTAAAAAACAAGCTTTCTGAAAAAACTCACCTTTTCTTATTTTGTTTAGAACAGTGGAAACTTTCTCCCTGATTGGCAAAGTCTGCTAAAGGACTTTGGAGAACTACTGTTCTATAAACGTGAAATGCCGAAGTGCATGATCCTTACAGCTTGCCACAAAATAAAGATACAGATAAAGGCACAAGGATACAGATAAAGGCATTAGATACAGATAAAGACACAAGGAGAATGGTGGTGTGGGAAAGCCATAATGGAGAAGGTAGGGAGGCGGAGGAGGCAGGAACTCATTAAGGGTGGGAGAACAAAGAAGATGACGGAAAGGAAAAAGGACAGATGTTTGTTGAAATTTGCTAATTCCAGAAGTTTTAGATGTGTTTAATTTAATCTTAATCACAGTACTCTGATGTAAGAATACATGCCCCATTTAAAGATAAGGACGTAAGATCAGAAAGCTTGGGCAAAGTCCTCAAGCTTTTAAGTTGCTGAATTAGGACTTGGATCAGGTTTGGTCTGAGGCCAAGGATTATTCCACTGCATTGAAGGACCTTAGAAGTGAGTTAAGCATCCAGACATACAATAAATATGTAAGATACGTGAACTGAGCATCTATTGTGTTATAGGGACAGAGGCTACTATAATGAAAGAGACAGACATGTTTACCTCCAGGAAATTTATAGTTTAGCACTGGGTGATAGACAGTATAGTATTAGTTACATGGCATTGTGATGAGTGCCATTGGGGAATGTTTAATTGGAATTTAAGAAGCTTCTAGAGCTAATGAGTGGTCTCCAGTCTAATCAGGAGAGTCAAGAAAGGCTTCCCAGAGGAAAAAAGTCTATATAGAGGTTAGCTAAGTGAAGAAAGAGTGTGTTTGGTGGGGCTTCAGGAGTCATAGGAAGGGGTTTTTCTGGAAAAATGGAGAAATCTGGAGCTAAGAAGTGGCAAGATAACTTTGAGGAGCTCCATGCAATTCAATATGGCGAGAGTTAAGTGCCTGAGAGCCTGGGCTAGTGGAAATGGAGAGTTAGGCAGGCACTAGCTCAAGACAGGCTAGGGAACCATGATTGTTTTCCATTCTGTCTGATGCTGAAAGTGGGAGGTGTGCTGTTGTTTTGCTTTTGCTGCAAGGACTTCTTTTGACAGCCCATAAAGCAATGATGGATGTCAAAAATAATACTTCTCGGCTTTTGTCACCTTGCTATATATTTCCCATACATTCTTAAGGGAAAATTTGAATCACCAGCCATTAATAAACTTATAAGTATACTTGAGTGGTTCTGAGAAGAGCAGGTCGTCTCTATTTCTTTGTCTCAGAGAGATTTTTGGTGAAATATTTTAATGTTTGCATGACCTTTAATCAAACATACTGCACATTTTTAGATCTCAGTAAATTACTGCCTTCCTGTAAGTACTGTGGGCAGTGGAAGGGGGGGAGGGGAGGAACATAAAAGTACCATTAAAAAAAAAAAAAGTCATCTTTTTATTTTTTTTCTCCATGCAGTTTTTATTCCTGCCAGTGAAGAGATTTTTTTTTTCCCTGTTGTGCCCTATGTAAATTAGGCAGGCTTTTATTAGCAATAAAAATTTACCAAGTTATCTTCCTTCTGGGTCTAATGTATTTCCTACAACTCTTCTCAGGCTATAAAAGGATTAAGTTCCTTGAAATCTCTAATTCTTAATCATTACTAGCTCGTTAATATCACCCTTATCTGATGGGCAGTGACACTGACTCAAAAACCAGGGTATATCTTCAAGTAAGTTTCTAAGTGAAGAAAACTAAACATTTTTTACTAGATGCTGGTCAATCCAACTTTAAAGAAGAATAATTGCATTCCTCTGTTAGCCAGGACTCTTTTGGTTTCAAGTGGTAGGAATCAACTCAATCCGGCTTAAGTAAAAAATATAAATTAAAAAAAAAATAAGGACATTCATTGGTTTTGACAATGAGAGAGTCCAGGACTGTTCTGGCTTCAGGTCTGATTGGGTCCAGGCCCTCAAATTATAACACTGGAACTTCTATCCCTATCTTCTGGATCTGCTTTGCTCTCTGTTTGGTTCAATTTTAGCATGTTCTAACCATGTGATGGCTGTATTGTGGTCTATGAACACAATATTCTTACTTGCTGCCATAGAGCTTGTGAAGGTAGAATTTGCATCCCTTGTCTTAGAAATTACATAGACTAAGAAGTACATAGTAGGAGTATCTTGGAAAATCCAGATTTTATTACCAGAGTAAAGGGGAATAGACAACAGAGAGATGGAAATGACAGATTTCCCTATACAATTACTTTTTAAAAGTAGTTTTAGGATTTATGATACATAAAATACAATAAAACCATCATTTCATCTTGCAGGCAAGACAAGGCCTCATAATTCAGCCATTGTATTTTTGAGGTCCCAGGATTACAGAATCTGTGATAGATTCATGTGCAGAGTTCTACAGGTTTCACAGGAGAATTTTCTCTACATAGAGCAAGTTTATTAAATAATGCAGTAATTACTTAGTCTCATTTTTCTCAGCCACATTGCTAATATTTTCATAAGGATGATGTAGTTCTGATTTGGGAAGGACAAAAGCCCGATAAATCCCAACTTTCCAGCCCAATTTCATTTCCTTTAGCAGCTTTTCTGTGCCTAAAAGGAATCCATTATCTTTTGCCTCATTAAGCATGTCTACATATAACACAAGAGCATTTTCTGGTAAGTGTACCTAAAACTCCGCAGGATGTCCATCAGTACCCGAGGTTCTACCTGTAGAGGGATCCATAATGGTTCATTTTAGCTTTCCTGGAGTGACAGGCACTTTATTGTCGTCATCACTCATTGAAAGACTGAACACTAAAAATACTGCCATTTCTGCAGATTAAGCAATACCAAAGGGAAGTTGGATTCTTCTTATTAAAAACAACATAACGCCTTCATTATAGTCTTTGACTTAAATCCATATCTGTATCCTATGGCATAACACAATTGATGCTTTGAGGTCTTCATTTACAGGAAGCAAAGAGCTTCTCCCTATATTTCTCTAAATTTAGGATGATTTAAAATCATTTGCCTTGGCCCATTTTCTACCTTAACATTTACTTGAGTTCTTGCATCTTTGCAGCAAGCCCTTGAATGCTTGTCTCACTTTCTCCTTAATCAAACATGCTTTTGAAGATGTGATTTTAGTTTCCTGACTGAATGCCTTTGGTCCTGTTCTTTTTAGGTAAAGTGAAAATAGCTAATTAGCATCTCTTTTCTTCATAATCTTAGAGTTTTCCATATGGGTTATGGAGAGGATTCAGAATTATTATTATTTTTGAGGTAATTATCCAAGTTGATTAGAGAAGTCCTTTTTTATTTTTAATAATCTCTCCCTGTTTATTACCAATGAGTGTTCAGATGCCATCTGGAGCTGTTGAGAGAGATGAATTGAGCATGATTCGGTGCTATGATTAGGTCATATAATTGGCCACCAGGACTGATAGTCACATCATTAACAGCACATGAACAGAGGAAATTACCTGCAGTAAGAGGAGTGAATGATGAATATAGAGTATGACCCTGTTCCACTCTGACCTTTGGCATGCAACGTCTCAAGCACAAAGTGAGAAAGTACAGATGCAAAAAGAAGACCTTAGCGTTATGTCACACACTATAAATGGATTCATAGCTCCAGGGTTGACTTCTCACTGTGGCTAAACAAATACACATAATACCTTAACCATGGGGGAAAGTATAGGAACAACTACCATCTGCTGTGAATTTACTCGATCAAAGGTGTTATGCAATATGTATGTATATTTCAAAAGTCTCACAACCACTGTTTCAGGCATTCCTATTCTGCCCATTTTATAGATGACAAACTGAGTCTAAAAGATGTTAAGTACCTTGAAATTCACACAACTGACGAGTGGCAGAACCAAGCTTCAAATCCAAGCCCACTCAGTGTCCATCAGATCTGCTAATTCCAAGTTGCATCTGGTAGATGGAACCATGAGAAGGGCAGAGAGAAAGCTTGAAATTTGTAGGGTTTTGGTCTACTTATTTTTCCTTTATCAGAAACAGTGCTGGCTTTCTCAGGGGCTATCAACTGAGTAAACAAATAATAATAAAACTACCAAACTGAGTATTTATAGTTTACCTCCACATATAAGATGTCATCATTTGATCCTCCCACTTACCCTTTTAGGAAAAAAGGGTTTTATTAAGTAATTCAGGAAAGGCTACCTTTGGCCTAATACTGTCTTATCCATTGAGCATAAATCAGAATGGAAACAAGCTACAAATATGAATGGGACTGAGTCAGATGTCAATGGTGTAGCAATAATAATTAATTACTACAGCAGAAACAGTAAGGATAATATTCCTTTGATATTTCACTTGGAGCTAAGCTCAGAGCTCAGCACTTTACTTATTTTATTTTAAGTCAACTTGGCTGAAGTATAATTCACTTCAAATGTTTTGCATACATCTATAGTGTACGATTCAGTGAGTC
This sequence comes from Macaca thibetana thibetana, assembly GCF_024542745.1. NCBI lineage: Eukaryota > Metazoa > Chordata > Mammalia > Primates > Cercopithecidae > Macaca > Macaca thibetana. The sequence continues at coordinate 36,539,530 of NC_065583.1, forward strand.
ATGACAGATATACACACCTGTGAAACCACTACCTTGATCAAAACACAACATTTCCATCACCCCCAAAGGATCCTCATACACACCTTTGCAGTCCACTCCATCCTGCATTCTTCTGCTCAGGCAACCATCAATCTGCTTTTTGTCACTGTAATTAGTTTGCATATTTAATAATTTTATGTAAATGGAATAATACACTACGTGCTCTTTTGTACATGATTTTTTTTCACTCAGAATAATGATTTTGAGTTCACTCATTTCGTTATGTGTATCGATAGATTTTTCTGTTTTTATACATGAGTAATATTTCATCTTATGGGTATGGCACATTTTGTCTAGCCATTTTTCACCTACTGATGAACATTTGAGGTGTTTCCAGTATTTGGCTATTCTGAATAAAGCTTCAGTGAACCTTCATGTGCATGTCCTTTTGTGCTTTTATTTTTCTTGGGATAGATACCTAGAAGTGGAATGGCTGAGACTTACAGTAGGATTATATTTAACTTTTTAAGAAACTGATAACTTTTTTTCAGGGCTGTTATATTTTATATTCCCATAAGCAGTTTATAAGAGTTTTGGTTGCTCCACATCCTCATCAACACTTTTTATTTTCTGTCTTTATTATAGACATTCTAGTGAGTGTAAAGTTGTATCTCATTGTGGTGTTAACTAGATGACTAGCGCAAACTAAAGTTTCAGACATCATGTTCACATGCGATTCTTTGATGACTAATGATGGTGAGCACTTTTTTAGGTGATTTTTGGCAATGCATATATTGTCTTTTGTGAAGTATACTCAAATCTTTTGCCAACATTTATTAGATTATTTTTATTATCATTGATCTGTAAGAGCACTTTGTATATTCTGAATAAAACTGTGTTGTTAGGTCGTGTATTTCAATTGTTTTTACCATTCCGTATCTTGTCTTTTCATTTTCTTTTTTTTTCATGGTTCACATTAGTGAGTAATATATTTTATTGCTACTACAATTAGCAATAAATGGTGATAACATTGGTTTTCTATACATAGTATCTCTTTAATATATCTATATATCTAGCAATTAATTATAACAAATGATAATATTTATATTATTATTTTTTCTTTTTTATTATACTTTAAGTTCTAGGGTACATGTGCACAACGTGCGGGTTTGTTACACATGTATACATGTGCCGTGTTGGTGTGCTGCACCTATTAACTAGTCATTTACATTAGGTTTATCTCCTAATGCTATCCCTCCCTGCCTGACCCTACCCCACAATAGGCCCTGGTGTGTGATGTTACCCTTCCTGTGTCCAAGTGTTCTCATTGTTCAATTCCCACCTATGAGTGAGAACATGGGGTGCTTGGTTTACTGTCCTTGTGATAGTTTGCTGAGAATGATGGTTTCCAGCTGCAACCATATCCCTACAAAGGACATGAACTCATCCTTTTTTATGGCTGCATAGTATTCCATGGTGTATATGTGCCACATTTTCTTAATCTAGTCTGTCATTTATGGACATTTGGGTTGGATCCAAGTCTTTGCTATTGTGAATAGTGTGGCAATAAACATACGTGTGCATGTGTCTTTATAGCAGCATGATTTATAATCCTTTGGATATATCCCCAGTAATGGGATGGCTGGGTCAAATGGTATTTCTAGTTCTAGATCCTTGAGGAATCGCCACACTCTTTTCCACAATGGCTATACTAGTTTACAGTCCCACCAACAGTGTAAAAGTGTTCCTATTTCTCCACATCCTCTCCAGCACCTGTTGTTTCCTGACTTTTTAATGATCGCCATTCTAACTGGTGTGAGATGGTATCTCATTGTGGTTTTGATTTGCATTTCTCTGATGGTGAGTGATGATGAGCATTTTTTCATGTGTCTGTTGGCTGTATGAATGTTTTCTTTTGAGAAGTGTCTGTTCATATCCTTTGCCCACTTTTTGATGGGGTTGTTTTTTCTTGTAAATTTGTTTGAGTTCTTTGTAGGTTCTGGATATTAGCCCTTTGTCAGATGAGTAGATTGCAAAAATTTTCTCCCATTCTGTAGGTTGTCACAAAGTCCTTGCCCATGCCTATGTCCTGAATGGTATTGCCTAGGTTTTCTTCTAGGGTTTTTATGGTTTTAGGCCTAACATTTAAGTCTTTAATCCACCTTGAATTATTTTTTGTATAAGGTATAAGGAAGGGATCCAGTTTCAGCTTTCCACTTATGGCTAGCCAGTTTTCCCGGCACCATTTATTAAACAGGGGATCCTTTCCCCATTTCTTGTATTTGTCAGGTTTGTCAGAGATCAGATGGTTGTAGATGTGTGGTTATTTCTGAGGGCTCTGTTCTGTTCCATTGGTCTATATCTCTGTTTTTGTACTAGTACCATGCTGTTTTGGTTACTGTAGCCCTGTAATATAGTTTGAAGTCAGGTAGCGTGATGCCTCTGCTTTGTTCTTTTGGCTTAGGACTATCTTGGCAATGCGGGCTGTTTTTTGGTTCCATATGAACTTTAAAGTAGTTTTTTCCAATTCTGTGAAGAAAGTCATTGGTAGCTTAATGGGGATGGTATTGAATCTATAAATTACCTTGGGCAGTATGGCCATTTTCATGATACTGATTTTTCCTATCCATGAGCATGGAATGTTCTTCGATTTGTTTGTGTTCTCTTTTATGTCATTGAGCAGTGGTTTGTAGTTCTCCTTGAAGAGGTCCTTTACATCCCTTGTCAGTTGGATTCCTAGGTATTTTATTCTCTTTGAAGCAATTGTGAATGGGAGTTCACTCATGATTTGGCTCTCTGTTTGCCTGTTATTGGTATATAAGAATGCTTGTGATTTTTGCACATTAATTTTGTGTCCTGAGACTTTGCTGAAGTTGCTTATCAGCTTAAGGAGATTTTGGGCTGAGACGATGGGGTTTTCTAAGTATACAATCATGTCATCTGCAAACAGGGGCAATCTGACTTCCTCTTTTCCTAATTGAATATCCTTTATTTCTGTCTCCTGTCCGATTGCCCTGGCCAGAACTTCCAACACTATGTTGAATAGGAGTGGTGAGAGAGGGCATCCCTGTCTTGTGCTGGTTTTCAAGGCGAATGCTTCCAGTTTTTGCCCATTCAGTATGATATTGGCTGTGGGTTTGTCATAAATAGCCTTTATTATTTTGAGATATATTCCATCAATAATGAATTTATTGAGTGTTTTTATCATGAAGGGCTGTTGAATTTTGTCAAAGGCTCTTCTGCATCTATTGCAATAATCATGTGGTTTTTGTCTTTCGTTCTGTTTATATGCTGGATTATGTTTATTGATTTGCGAATGTTGAACCAGCCTTGCATCCCAGGGATGAAGCCCACTTGATCATGGTGGATAAGCGTTTTGATGTGCTGCTGGATTCGGTTTGCCAGTATTTTATTGAGGATTTTTGCATCAATGTTCATCAGGGATATTGGTCTAAAAGTCTCTTTTTTTGTTGTGTCTCTGCCAGGCTTTGGTATTAGGATGATGTTGGCCTCATAAAATGAGTTAGGGAGGATTCCCTCTTTTTCTATTGATTGGAATAGTTTCAGAAGGAATAGTACCAGCTCTTCCTTGTACCTCTGGTAGAATAGGGCTGTGAATCCATCTGGTCATGGACATTTTTTGGTTGGTAGGCTATTATTGCCTCAGTTTCAGAGTCTGTTATTGGTCTATTCAGGGATTCAACTTCTTCCTAGTTTAATCTTGGGAGAGTGTATATGTCCAGGAATTTATCTGTTTCTTCTAGGTTTTCTAGTCTATTTGCGTAGAGGTGTTTATAGTGTTCTCTGATGGTAGTTTGTATTTCTGTGGGGTCGGTGGTGGTATCCCCTTTATCATTTTTTATCGCATCTATTTGATTCTTCTCTCTCTTCTCATTAGTCTTGCTAGTGGTCTATCAATTTTGTTGATGTTTTCAAAAAACCAGCTCCTCGATTCATTGATTTTTTGAAGGGTTTTTTGTGTCTCTATCTCCTTCAATTCTGCTCTGATCTTAGTTATTTCTTGCCTTCTGCTAGCTTTTGAATGTGTTTGCTCTTGCTTCTCTAGTTCTTTTAATTGTGATGTTAGGGTGTCAATTTTAGATCTTTCCTGCTTTCTCTTGTGGGCATTTAGTGCTATAAATTTCCCTCTACACACTGCTTTAAATGTGTCCCAGAGATTCTGGTGTGTTGTATCTTTGTTCTCATTGGTTTCAAAGAACATCTTTATTTCTGCCTTCATTTCGTTATGTACCCAGTAGTCATTCAGGAGCAGATTGTTCAGTTTTCATGTAGTTGAGCGATATTGAGTGAGTTTCTTAATCCTGAGTTCTAGTTTGATTGCACTGTGGTCTGAGAGACAGTTTTGTTATAATTTCTGTTCTTTTACATTTGCTGAGGAGTGCTTCCAACTATGTGGTCAATTTTGGAATAAGTGTGATGTGGTGCTGAGAAGAATGTATATTCTGTTGATTTGGGGTGGAGAGTTCTGTAGATGTCTATTAGGTCTGCTTTGTGCAGAGTTGAGTTCAATTCCTAGATATTCATGTTAACTTTCTGTCTCATTGATCTGTCTAATGTTGACAGTGTGGTGTTAAAGTCTCCCATTATTATTGTGTGGGAGTCTAAGTCTTTTTGTAAGTCTCTAAGGACTTGCTTTATGAACCTGGGTGCTCCTGTATTGGGTGCATATATATTTAGGATAGTTAGCTTTTCTTGTTGAATTGATCCCTTTATTATTATGTAATGGTCTTCTTTGTCTCTTTTGATCTTTGTTGATTTAAAGTCTGTTTTATCAGAGACTAGGATTGCAATCCCTGCTATTTTTTGTTTTCCATTTGCTTGATAGATCTTCCTCCATTCCTTTATTTTCAGCCTATGTGTATCTCTGCATGTGAGATGTGTCTCCTGAATACAGCATACTGATGGGTTTTGACTCTTTATTCAATTTGGCAGTCTGTGTCTTTTAATTGGAGCATTTAGCCCATTTACATTTAAGGTTAATATTGTTATGTGTGAACTTGATCCTGTCATTATGATGATAGCTGTTTATTTTGCTCATTAGTTGATGCAGTTTCTTCCTAGCATTGATGGTCTTTACATTTTGGCAATTTTTTGCAGTGGCTGGTACCAGGTGTTCCTTTCCATGTTTAGTGCTTCCTTCAGGAGCTCTTGTAGGGCTGGCCTGGTGGTGACAAAATCTCTAAGGATCTGCTTGTCTTTAAAGGATTTTATTTCTCCTTCACTTATGAAACTTAGTTTGACTGGATATGAAATTCTGGGTTGAAAATTATTTTCTTTAAAAGTGTTGAATATTGACCCCCACTCTCTTCTGGCTTGTAGAGTTTCTGCCGAGAGATCTGCTGTTAGTCTGATGGGCTTCCCTTTGTGGGTAACCAGACCTTTCTCTGTGGTTGTCCTTAACATTTTTTCCTTCATTTCACTCTTGGTGAATCTGACAATTATGTTTCTTGGAGTTGCTCTTCTTGAGGAGTCTCTTTGTGGCATTCTCTCTATTTCCTGAATTTGAATGTTGGCCTGCCTTGCTAGGTTGTGGAATTTCTCCTCGATAATATCCTGTAGAGTGTTTTCCAACTTTCCATTCTCCCCGTCACTTTCAGGTACACCAATCAGGTATAGATTTTGTTCTTTTCACATAATCCCATATTTCTTGGAGGCTTTTTTCATTTCTTTTTACTCTTTTTTTCTCTAAACTTCTCTTCTTGCTTCGTTTCATTAATTTGATCTTCAATCACTGATTCCCTTTCTTCCAGTTGATCGAGTTGGTTACTGAAGCTTGTGCATTTGTCATGTAGTTCTCATGCCATGGTTTTCATCTCTATCAGGTAGTTAAAGGGCTTCTCTGCCTTGGTTATTCTAGTTAGCTGTTCTTCAAATCTTTTCTCAAGGTTTTTAGTTTCTTTGCACTGGGTTTGTAATTCCTCCTTTAGCATAGAGAAATTTGATTGTTTGAAGTCTTATTCTCTCAACTCATCAAAGTCATTCTCCGTCCAGCTTTGTTCCGTTGCTGGTGAGGAGCTGCATTCCTTGGGAGGGGGAGAGGTGCTCTGATTTTTAGAATTTCCAGTTTTTCTGTACTGCTTTTTCCCCATCTTTGTGGTTTTATTTGCCTTTGATCTTTGATCATGGTGACATACAGATGGCATTTTGGTGTGGATGTCCTTTCTGTTTGTTAGTTTTCCTTCTAACAGTCAGGACCCTCAGCTACAGGTCTGTTGGAGTTTGCTGGAGGTCCACTCCAGACCCTGTTTGCCTGGGTATCAGCAGTGGAGGCTGCAGAAGAGTGAGTATTGCTGAACAGCAAATGTTGCTCCCTGATCGTTCCTCTGGAAGCTTCATCTCAGAGGGGTACCTGGCCATGTGAGGTGTCAGTCTGCCCCTAGTGGGGGATGTCTCCCAGTTAGGCTACTCGGGGTGCAGGGACGCACTTGAGCAGACAGTCTGTCCATTCTCAGATCTCAGACTTCCTGCTGGGAAAACTACTACTCTCTTCAAAGCTGTCAGGGACATTTAAATGTGCAGAGGTTTCTGCTGCCATTTTTAGCTTTGCTCTTTTCCCAGAGGTGGAGTCTACAGAGGCAGGCAGGCCTCCTTGAGCTGTGGTGGGTGCCACCAAGTTTGAGCTTCCAGATTGCTTTGTTTACCTACTTAAGCCTCAGCAATGGAAGGCGACCCTCCCCCAGCCTCGCTGCCACCTTGCAGTTAGATGTCAGGCTGCTGTGCTAGCAATGAGGGAGGCTCCGTGAGCGTGGGTCCCTCCGAGCCCGGTGCGAGATACAATCTCCTGATGTGCTGTTTGCTGAGACCCTTGGTAAAGTGCAATATTAGGGTGGGAATGACCCAGTTTTCCAGGTGTTGTGTGTCACGGTTTCCCTTGGCTAGGAAAGGGAATTCCCTTCCCCCTTGTGCTCCCTGGTGAGTCGATGCCTCACCCTTCTTCAGCTCTCATTCGTTGGGCTGCACCAACTGTCCTGCACTCACTGTCTGACATGCCCCAGTAAGATGAACCTGGTACCTCAGTTGTAAATGCAGAAATCACCCATCTTCTGTGTCGCTCACACTGGCAGCTGGAGGCTGGAGCTGTTCCTATTTGGCCATCTTGGCGCAGATGCCCCCCGGGGCCATGACTTGGCATTCAATGCCTGGTATACCTTGGCTCCTGTTTACCTTCTCAGGCTCAACTTGTGTCCCCTTTGGAACCCCTCCTCCCAGCCTCATTTTCTTAATATTGTCTTTGAAAGAGAAAAATGTCCAATTTTGATAAAATCTAATTTCATTTTTTTCTTTTATGGTTTGTATCATTTTATTTACTTTAGCATATTTAACTCTCATAACTTTATGTGGAACTATAATTGTCTGTATTCCTCAAAGGATTAGACCTAAATCTCCCAGCGACTATGTCCCAGGGACTAGGAATAGGAATTAGACCTATTCCTCCCAGAGGAATGCAGTCAGAGGTTAGAGCGGGGGAACTGAATTTAAGATCCATAAAAGTTTGTGTGGGCAAATGTAAAAGACAGAAAGTAGGACAATATTTTGGATTCTGTCACAGAGGTAATGATTCATTTTCTAAAAGGAGTTTTGATATTAAGATAAATTCAGCATCTTTTCTTGGGTAAAACTTTTCCAAGCTGAAGGAATCAGTGTTCTATGTCTGGTGCCTGATGCCCAATTTATAATCACAAAAACCAAGATAAAATCAGGATGATTTATTTTGAGTCCAGTGCTCTGTCTACCCCTCTGAGGCAAAATCCTTGTCACAGAAAGAAAAAGAAAAAGAAAAACAGAATTAACATGTTTTTGAATTTTAAAACAATCTATAATTAGCTTATGTAGTAGGATAGAGGGACAAGTCTATATTCTCTTCTTAGAGAAAATACAAATAGGACACGATTTTTCTTTTGAAATATAAATGGCAAAATAGTTTTCCTGACTTCATAAGAATAAAAAAGGATTGAATAGTCACTGTTAAGCTTCATCCTCCCACAACTCTTCTCAGAGAAAAAAAAAATACAAAATCTTCTTTTCCTCTCCATTTCCTATTATGCAGGCAGGCACCATTAATTGCAATTGATTACTTCTTCAGTCTGCATCCTGCTATTTCTCCTGCCACATTTCTCTGGCCAACTCACTGCTCAGATCTATTTTGGCAGGTGTGAGTTTTATATTTCTCTTGCTCCTGGCTACCTTTGAATTACCACAGCTCTGCAGCATTGCAGGTCCATCACCTGAAGGTATGACAAAAGAATATTGTACAACTACCACTGATACCAACTTTAAATGGAAATTAGATTTCTTTCCTTCTTATTTTTATGTTCCACTTTAATTTGGGCAAACTGAAGTTCCAGACATCATGTTCACTGCAACCATCTTTCTTTTAGAGAGTGCAATAGTAGTTCTGCTTGCTTAAGTACTTTTCATTTTTTATGTGTCTCTCTCTTTCTCTCTCCTCTCTCTCTCTTTAGTAGTATACCTCTGCCATGGGGAAGGGCATAATGTGTCTACATGAATCTGGCTGTCCATTCAAGCAATAGGAAACAGGAGAGTCACTTACCAAGTGGATGAAATGTGCTGCAGTGGTCTAGGGCCCTTTAACTCTTGAGTTCTATTTCCAAAGCAAAATGCATTTTCAGGAGCAATGTCTGGGAGCCCAGGTGGATCTTTGGAAGGCTGAATTGCAATCCTTATAATATCATTTGAAAATTTGAGAGAGTAACAGTATATACAGGAACACCAAAAACGTAACCAGTAAACAACCAGTAAATCCCTTGAAATCAAGTAGCCAATTACCTTTTTGAATAAACCAAATTCTCAATTCCACTAAAATGGTACATATAACCCAGTGTAAACATCTCAGTCTGTCTTCGTTTAACAGAACATTTTGTTGATTTATTGGGGGAACAAGATCTTTTGGTCAATCTAATTTTTGCAGAGCTTATAGACAAAAAGAATGGTTGATGGCTTTGCAGGTTATTCTTGGTTTGCCTCTATCAAATATATCTTGCCCTTCCCTCCCCTGCTGTTTGGCCCAGGAAGGCTGACCTCTATGGACTGTGTGTCAAGCACTTTCTTTCTCAGATCTTTAGTTGAGTTGAACCAATGGGAGATACTATTAGGGTATTGGAGAGTGGGAGGAGAAAGAGGGTGGGATATTTCTTCTTCCCTGGCTAGCTTTTCTGCTTTGCTCTGCTACTGGCAGGAACTATGCTCATTGCAGCCCCTGCCTCCATGGTCAGTCACCACTCCGTGGCCCCCACTACTCCATGGCCCCAACTCCTCTGGGCCTCATAACATTTTTTCCACTCCCTTCCCTTTCTAGCTTAAGGGTGAACACATCATTGCATTGCCACTCTCAGAATGACTTACATCTCTATTTTTCTCAACCTACTCTATACTCACATAGAAAAGACCATTCATAAAATTATTTTAAATTAGACTTTTTTTTTGGCATCTGTTTCCTGAAATAATTTGACCTGATAGTTTTCTTATTAGGAATTTTTTTCTTTTTTAACAGGTTGGTTTTTATCTCATTGTGATTACTTAGCAAGCTACAAATGTTTATAGTTAATGGCATTTTAAGTATGTTTTGAGTAAATAAAAGTACATATATATTAATAATAGGCACAAATTGAATATTGAATAATCATATATATCTATATATGTATATTTTTTTCTTTTTTTTTTTGAGACTGAGTCTTGCTCTGTCGCCCAGGCTGGAGTGCAGTGGCGCCATCTCGGCTCACTGCAAGCTCTGCCTCCTGGGTTCACTCCATTCTCCTGCCTCAGCCTCCCGAGTAGCTGGGACTACAGGCACCCGCCACAACGCCCGGCTAATTTTTTTGTATTTTTAGTAGAGACAAGGTTTCACTGTGTTAGCCAGGATGGTCTCAATCTCCTGACCTCGTGATCCGCCCGCCTTGGCCTCCCAAAGTGCTGGGATTACAGGCCTGAGCCACCACACCCAGCCATAAATTATTTTTATTTATACCAAACTGCTTATCTACCGAGTCTCTTTAAGTATTTGAGTTTGTAACCTGATGTATTGCATCCCTGGCTTTGAAAGTTCCCAGAAAAGACACAGGTGAGGCAGTTAAAATGCTTGAAAGAAATTTCATTTCCCTTTAGGAAGTCTTGCGCTGCAGGTGAGCTAGTATTCAAAGAACCTCTTTCCGGTGCTTGGCAGGCATGATGCAAATTACTTCTTCCTGTCTCTCTTCCCAGAAAGTCATTCTAAGGCCTAGACAATTAAACCACCATAGAGATTGCCTCTAAAACTCACTGTTTAGGGGCTAAATCTATACATTAACATATACTTTTTTCCATCCACAAGAATTAGGGCCAGCACTTCAGCCCATTGAAAAGTTTAAAAAGGCAGGCAGAGGAAGACCTTAAATTGTAATGCGCTTTTGGAAAACTGGCCCAATTTGCTGTTTTTACATTTTACTTTGTTTTAGGTAAAATAAAGCTAATCAGGTTTGCTTTTCCATTTTCCAATTCTGCTGTAACACATTTTTTTCCCCAATAAATAAGATACTTGCTTGCAGTAAATTAAATACTTGGAAACTACACCAATTCCTTGAGGATAATTATTGATTGCTACCTTTGCTAATTTTTCTCTATTTTTTTTTTCTTTTTTCTCTCTTGTTTCAAAGAAGTTCCCGATTCAGTGGAATCTTCTTTCCGAGTATATTTTGTATACTCTGGTAGACACACTCTCCAAACAAAAAATATCAACTACAAAAGGAGGTTTTAGAAATGCTAATACTTATAATTGCATATATATATATTATATATAATTATATATATAATTGCATATATATTATATATACATATATAATTGCACACATATATACACACACATATATATATAAAATTGCATGTATACATCTGAGACTGGCTTAAAGAGTAAGTTGGCTAGGATCACAGTTAAATTCATAGCACAGAGGGAGGTAAAGTAGGATGGCTGACTAGAGAAGCCTAAAGCCCATATCCTCCACAAAAAATGATCAAAACAATGAACAAACAACTATATTTAAACTGGGGTATTTGAAAGAGAGCACTGGGGTACAGCAGGGAGAGAAGAAAAACCTGTGCAACTAAGATACCTTGAGAGGGTGACACATAGAAGAAAATAAAATAGCCTGCCTCTACCACAATGTGTTCTCAGATAAGATTAGCTCAGAACAAGAAGGCACTTCACTCTCTGGGGAAAAAGTAAGCTGAAGGCCCCAGCAATTCTCATTAATGTTGTGGACATCTGCAGTCTTTGCTACTGGGGAATCCTGCAGTCCCCAGAATCCCTGAGCCCAGTTTAAAAAACTTTCCTGTGCCCACGCAACTGCACTGCCCCAGTGAAGGAAACCACATTGTCCTCCCTTTCCCCCATGACCCAAGCTGCAACTGTACAGCACTATCTTGAAACTAGAGCCACAGCTAGAATGCATCCTGCTCTGGGAGCCAGTAGCTACTGCATCTCATTCTAGATGCTATGTTGCCATTATAACATGTTCACACATGATAATGCACCGTTCTCCTGCTAAACTGCTACAGCTTCCTACACCCTCAGAGCAAACTGCCTACAAGGTCCTCTGCCTTACATATCCTAGTGAATGCATCACCCTGATTCTAGCCTCTCAGAGTCTAAGTCCAGCACCCCAGCACTGGAGCCCATAGGGCACCCTGTCCCCAAAGGAACAGATGATCCTGCTCCATAGAGAAGCTGAATCTGAACTAGCTGCAGACACAGTTGGTAGGTTCATCAGTGAAGTGCACTGCTCCCAAGGGAGCCCCAACCTGAGCCAGTGAATCAGCTGCTGTCACCACAGCATCATTCACCTGCTGGGTGAACCACTTCCAAAGAATCCCAAACTCTTTGTAGACCAGACCTAATGTACTTCTACACACTCATCAGCCAGGTATGCCAATTCCAGAGGTGCCCCATCCTGAGCCTGTGGACTGGCTCCCATGTGCCACCAGTACACCCACCAGCCAGGCATGCTGCTTCCAGGTGGTCCCTGCCCAAAGCAATGGGACCAGTCACACTAACTCTTGTAGTCTAGACCACTAAGGCACTCACAGGTCTCACTGAGTTGACTACAGCTGAAAAAACTGCATGGAAATTACACTATTACATCCAGCTGGACCCAAAGCCAACATACCCTACCAAACTGATACCTTAAGACACATTTGCAGGTAAAAGTCTTTTTTTTTTTTGAAAGCCACTTTATATAATGAAAAAGTGACCAGGTAATCAGATGCAAAGATATCAACACAGGGACACAAGAAACATTGAAAGGCAAAGAAATATGACACTGCCTAATAAGCAAAATAATTCTCCAGTAACTGATTTCAAATAAATAAAGATTGTGAATTTCCTGAAAAGGAATTCAAAAATAATTATAATTATTTTAAGAAAACTCAGAAAGATGCCAGAGAATACAGATAGACAATTCAAAAATGCCAGAAAAAGAATTAATGACCTAAAATAAATTTAAAAGTGAGATAGATCTAAAAAATTTGAATGGAAGAAATCAAATGAAATAAAATATAATAGCTTCAACAGCAGACTAGGTCAAACAGAAGAAATAATTTCTGAACCTGAAGACAGGTCTTTTAAAATAATTGACTCAAAGGAAAAGACAAAAAAATAAAGAATGAAAGAATAAATAAAGCTTAAGCAAACAAATGTTGGCAGTATAGGAGTTTCAGAGGGAGGAGACAGAAAAAGGAGAAAGGCACGGAAAGCTTATTTAACAAAGTAAGTTAAAAGCTCCCCAATTACTGAGAGAGAGAGAGATATCTGAATCCACGCGTCTCAAAGGACACATTATAGATTCAACCCAAAGAGGTTCTCTTTAGGCATATTATAATAAAACTGTCAAAAGTGAGAGACAAAAGGAATTCTAAAAGTAGTAAGAGAAAAGCATCAAGTCTCGTGTAAGGGAATTCCCAGCAGACAATTAGCAGATCTCTCAGCAGAAACCTTGTAGGCTATGAGAGAGTATAATATATTCAGAGAACTGAAACAAGAAGAAGAAGAAAACTTTCAGCCAAGAATACTATGCCAAGGAAAGCCATCCTTCAGTAACTAAGGAGAAATTAAGTTTTTCCCCCAAACATAAGCTGAGGAAATTTATCACCACACAACTGCTTTTACAAGAAACGCGTAAGAGAGTATTTCAGTCTGCAGCAAAAGAATAGTAACTACTAACATGAAAACATATGACAGTATAATCCTCACTATTAGAGATAAACTCATAATCAAATTCACTAATTAATGAAATGGTGGCAAAAATCTTCTTAATCTTCAGTTTGAAGGTTAAAAGTCAAAATGATCAACAATGATTATATCTACAATAAGTTGTTAAGGGACTCACACAATATAAATCTAAAGGCAACAAAATTATAAATCTGGGTAAAGGAAAAAATCTAACGTAACTGTATACAACCAAAGTTAAGTTGTTATTAGTTTAGGATACTCATTATAACTTTAAAATTTTTATGTAAGCCCCACTGTATCTGCAAAGAAAATAATCACAACACATACACAACGAAAAAAAGAAAAGAAAAATAAAATCTTATTACCATAGGAAACCACCAAACCAAAAAGAGAAATAATAAAAGAGGAAGAATGAAACAAATGATCTACAAAACCAGGAAACATATAGGAGTAAGTTGTTAATTACTAATAATAACCTTGAATGTTAATGAATTAAATTCTCCAATTAAAAGATATATAGAGAGTTGCCAAATGGATAAAAATCCAAGATCTATATACTACCTACAAAAACTCCCCTCACCTACAAAGACACACATACACTGAAAGTGAAGGAATGAAAAATAGCACTTTATGCAACTGGAAACCAAAAGACAGCAGGAGCAGCTACACTTACATCAGCTAAGTTTTAAGTTAAAAACTATAAAAGGAGACAAAAAGTAATTCTATAAATATAAAGGGGTCAATTCAACAAGCAGTTATGATCATTGTAAACACATGCACTTAACATTGGAATACCCAAATGTATAAGCAATTATTAGATATAAAAGAGATACAATACAATACATTCTATTCTATCTAGTGATTTGCATATGTTTAACCATCCTTCATTCCTGGGATGGATCTCACTTGATCATAGTGGATGATATCGCCAATGTGCTGTTGAATTTCGTTTGCTACTATTTTGCTGAGTATTTTTGCATTTATGTTTATCAAGAATATTGGAAGGCTGGGTGCTGGGTGACTTCAATACTCCCCTCTCAGCAGTGGATGGATCATTTAGACAACAATTAAATAAACATCAGCTAATAACCACACAATAAACCAAATAAACGTGATAGACATTTACAGAACATTTAACCCAGCAACTGCAGAATACACATTCTTCTCGTCACCACAAGAAACATTATCCAGGAGCGATCATAAGTAAGGCCACAAAACAAGCCTTAACAAATTTAAGAGAATCAAAATATTTTTAAGTCTGTTTCTTGACCACAATAATATAAAACTAGAAATCAACAAAGAGGAGGAAATTTCAAAAGTTACAAATACATGGAAATTAAACAATGTGCTTCTGAATAATTGATTGGTCAATGAAGAAATTTAAAGAGAAATTTAAAAATTTCTTGAGACAAATGAAGATAGAAATACAATGTACCAAAGCTTTTGGGATACATCAAAAGCAGTTTTAAAAAAAGGTTATAGCAATAAACACCTGCACCATAAAAGAATAAAGATCTCAAATAACCTGATATGTACCTCAAGAAACAAGAAAAATAAGAACAAACTAACCACAAGATTAAGAAAGGAGAGAAAATACTAAGGATATGAGCAAAAATGATGAGACAAAAAGAATCAATGAAACACAGAATTGCTTTTTGAAAAAATAAAATTGACAACCCTTTAGCCAAGCCAACTAAGGAAAAAGAGAAAGACTAAAACATTCAGATGAAAAAAGAAATCACAGAACACAAAGGATTATGAGACCATTTTGAATCATCATATGCCAACAAAATGGATGACCTAGAAGAAATGGAAAATGGAAATGGAAAAAATCCTGAACATGTATAACCCTTCTAAATTGGAGAATGAATGAACAGAAAACTGAATAGACCAATAACAAGTAAGGACATTGAATCAGTAACAAAATGTCTTCTGCTGGTGGAAAGTTTAGTGCTTGATGGCTTTACTGCTGAATTCTATCGTACATTTAAGGAAGAACCCATACCAGTTCTTCTCAAACTGCTTAAGAAAATTAATGAGGAAGGAATACTTCCAGACTCATTCTAAGAGGCCCTCATTATCCTGATAACAACCCAGAAAAGGACAGAAAAACCGTTAAAAAAATAAGAAAACTGGCTGGGCTCGGTGTCTCATGCCTGTAATTTCAGCACTTTGGGAGGCCGAGGCGGGCAGATCACGAGGTCAGGAGATCGAGACCATCCTGGCTAACACGGTGAAACCCCATCTCTACTAAAAATACAAAAATTAGCCGGGCGTGGTGGCGGGTGCCTGTAGTCCCAGTTATTCGGGAGGCTGAGGCAGGAGAATGGCATGAACCCGGGAGGTGGAGGTTGCAGTGAGCCGAGATCTCCCCACTGCACTCCAGCCTTTGAGACAGAGTGAGACTTTGTCTCAAAACAAAACAAAACAAAACAAAAAACCACATGCCAATACTATTTTTTGTTTGTTTTTTAATTTAATTTTATTTTTTGTAGAAGTAGGGGCCTTCCTATAAAATCATACTGGTCTTGAACTTCTGGGCTTAAGCAATCCTCATGCCTCAGCCTCCTGGAGTGCTGACATTACATGTGTGAGCCACAGCACCCGGCCGTCCAATATTCTTGACGCACATAGATGCAAAAATACTCAACAAAATAATAGCAAACTAAATTCAACAGCACACTGAAAAGATCATCTACTGTGATCAAGTAAGATTCATCTCAGGAATGCAGATGGTTAAACATATGCAAATCAGCAAACATGACACATCACATTAACAGAATGAAAGAAAAAATCATATGAACATTTCAATAAAGGCAGAAAATGCATCTGATAAAATGCAACTTCTTTTTATGATAAAGATTCTCAACAAGTATAGAAAGTATAGCTCAACACAATAAAGGCCCTATATGACAAACCTACATCTAATACTATACTAAACAGAAAAAAATTGAAAGCTTTTTTTTCTAAGGTCCAGAATAAGACAAAGAAGGTTCCTTTCACCACTTCTATTGAACACACTACTCGAAATCCAAGTCTGAGCAATCAGGCTAAAAATTGAAAGAAATCAAAGCCATCCAAATTGAAAGGAGAAAGTTAAACCATCCTTGTTTGCAAATGGCATGATCATATATATATATATATAAAAAACCCTAAAGACTCTACAAAAACAAAACAACCAAAAAAAAAAAAAAAAAAAAAAAAAAACTTGTCAGAACTAATAAACTAAGTAAAGTTACAGGATAAAAACCAACACACAAATATTCATTGCATTTTTATATGCAAATAGTGAACTATCTGAAAAAGTAATTGAGAAAACAATTCCATCTATAATTACTGCGAAGTAATAAGACATCTAATGAGAAATTTAACCAAGGATGTGAAAGATCTCTACAATAAAACCCATAAAATAAGAAAAAAGCTGAAGAGAACACAAATGGAAAGATCTCTGTTTTCATTAATTGGAAGAATTGATACTGTTAAAATGTTCTTAATATCCAAAGAATTCTTGAGATTCTATGCAATGTCCATCAAAATATCAAATATCAATGACATTCTTCACAGAAGGAAAAAAATCCTGAAATTGGTGAGGAACTACAAAAGATCCAGAATAGCTAAAGCAATCTTGAGCAAAACAAAACAAAACAAAAAACCAAAGCTGGAAGCATTGCGATACCTGACTTCAAAGTATACAACAAAGCAAGAATAAACAAAATAACATGGTATTGGCATAAAAACAGACTCATCGATGAATGGAACAGAATAGATATCCCAGAAATAAAGCTAGGTATTTACAGCCAACTGATTTTCTACGAAAGTGACAAGAACATGCATTGGGAAAAGAACAGTCTCTTCAATAAATGGTGCTGGAAAAATTCACATGTAGGAGAATAAAGCTGAACCCCTATCTTTCACCATATACAAAAATCAACTTGGAATGAATTTGAGACTTAAATGTAAGTCCACAATACTATAAAACTACTAGAAGAAAACACGGAGGAAAGGCTTCATGACATTGGACTGGGGAAAGATTTTTTTTTTTTTTTTTTTTTGAGATGGAGTCTCGCTCTGTCGCCCAGGCTGGAGTGCAGTGGTGCGATCTCGGCTCACTGCAATCTCCGCCTCCCGGGTTCACTCCATTCTCCTTCCTCAGCCTCTGGAGTAGCTGGGACTACAGGTGCCTGCCACCACGTCTGGCTAATTTTTTGTATTTTTAGTAGAGACGGGGTTTCACCATGTTAGCCAGGATGGTCTCGATCTCCTGACCTCGTGATCTGCCCGCCTGAGCCTCCCAAAGTGCTGGAATTACAGGCATGAGTCACTGTGCCCGGCCGGGCAAAGATTTTTAAATTAACACTTTGAAAATGCAGGCAACAAAACTAAAAATAGACAAATGGGATTACATTAAACTAGAAAGCTTTTGCACAGCAAAAAGAAACAATAAAGTGAAGAGACAACCTAGCAAATAGAAGAAAATATCTGCAAATGATACATCTGACAAGGGGTTAATATGTAAAATATATAAGAAACTCAAGTCAATAGCCAAAAAAAGGAAAAGAAAAATAATACAATTACAAGATGTGCAAAGGAACTTAATGGACATTTCTCTAAGATATACAAATGGCCAACAGGTATATGAAAAAATGCTCAACATCACTTATCACTAGGGAAATGCAAATCAAAACCACAATGAAACATAATCTTACTCCAGTTAGAATGTCTGTTACCAAAAAGACAACAGATAACAAGTGTTGGCTAGGATGTGGAGAGAAGAGAACTCTTAAACACCATTGGTGGGAATGTAAATTAGTAAGTCATTACAAAAAATAGTGTAGTGATTCCTCAAAAAATTAAAAGTAGAACTACCATATGAACCAGCAATCTCACTATGGGGTATACATCCAAAGGAAGTTAAATCAGTAAGTCAACGAGATATCTGCTCCCACATGTTTATTGCAGCACTATGTACAATAGCCGAGATATATAATCAACCTAAATGTCTGCTAACAGATGAATAAAGAAAATATGATATAATGGAATTCTAAGCAGTCTTATAATTCCATTATGCCATAATGGAATGTTAAGCATTGTAAAAATGCTTAGTATTACAATGCAACAGATGAATGAATAAAGAAAATATGGTAAAATGGAATACTAAACAGTCTTCAGAATGAAATCAAACAACATGGATGAACTTGGAAGACATTATGTTAAGTGAAGCCAAACATAGAAAGACAAATACTGCATAATCTCACTCAAAAGTGGAAACTAAAAAGTTGATCACATAGAAGTAGAGAATAGAACAGTATATACCAGAGACTGGAGAGGGTAGAGGGAAGGAGGAAAAGAAGAGAGACTGATTAACAAGTACAAAGTTACAATTTGATAGAAGGAATAATTTATAGTGTTCTATTGCACAGTAGGGAACTATAGTTAACAATAATGTGTTGAATAATTCAAAATACCTAAAAGAGAGGAATTCAAATGTTCTCACTACAAAGAAATAGTGATAGATGTGCTAATCATCCTGATTTCATCACTACAGTGTATACACATATTGAAACATTGCACAGTATCCCACAAATATATACAACTATTTTATATCAATTAAGATGTTTAAAAACTCAAACACAGCAATAATAGTAATTATAATAAAATAATAGCTACCTATATGACACAGTTACTATATGCCAGCAAACATGCTACACAACTTGCATGATGTATTTGATTTTATCCTTGCAAGTACCCTTTGATGTAGTTGCAGTACTTATTTCAATTACAGAGGTCACACAATTGAAAGTACAGAACTCGGCAGAAACCAAGCCCAGGTTTGTCTGAGTACACAGCTCTAGTTCTCAATAACCGCACTGTGCCTCTAAGTCTAAGGCATAGCAATGCCTTAAAACGTGGCAGCTAACTTGTCTTAAGACTGCCTTTCCTTCTCCCCCTAAGTGTAGTATGTTCTCTGAAGTTTCTGATGTGTAGTGCTGACACCATTTTACTGAAGAAAATGTTTCAGAGGCCATTTTTCCTTATTTTGCCAAGATTAAAGGACTTGGGGAAAAAAAGGATTTGATTGATGGCAAAGGAATTATACAGATAATGGATGATAGGAAGATGTATTCTGATTTTAGCTTTTTCAAGTTAGTTTCATAATATTTTAGGTATTGCCAATCAAGAGATTAGTAATGGTAATTAAAAATATTTAAACAATGATGGTGACTAAATTATTGGGCTGAAAAGCACAAGAAGTATATTTCTAATCCCTTTTGTTTTTAATTTGGATCCCTCCCAAGTGGAAGTTGTTCAATAAGCACTAAGCACTCACTATGAGCCAGTGATGATCATGACTAGGTATGTAAACATAAAACATGCATGTTCTTTTGCCCCGAATAGGTTCATTTGCAGCCCATGTGACTACATTATGAGAATAATTTGACAAGATCTGCAAGACATCTTGACAAATTTAATATTTGTGGTTGCAACCATTCTGAAGCACTGAAATTCACAGACCAGGATAATTTATTATTTTGCATAAGCATGGATCGAATTGCTCAGGCTTCGGGGTTGATGTGAAAAAAGAAACAGATCATTAATCAGCAAAGCTGATATCTTAGTATCTATATCTCATCATGGCCCTAATGCCACATGAAGTGACAAAAACTTTATATATGAAAAAAAAAGTCTAACTGTAGTGCTTATAATGAGTGTGAGGAGCAAGTGAAGCAGTCTAAAAAAAATGCTGGTTCTTTATAGAATATAGAAATGTTGGATAATTTAAGAAGTAGCATGTCAAATCCCTTTATGAGTTGTGATATATGACAGGATTGTGCCACAAGCTTTATATAAGTGGCTTTCAGTGTTTTTAAAAATCCATGACCCATCTAAAAATAATTGCTCCTTTTTACAATCTTATGCGCACACACACACACACACGCACGCACACGCACACATATCCACCACTGAAACAAAACTTCCATAATCCAATACTTTATGTCATATACTCTGATATTTTATTAATTTTTTTCTCTTTTTCTATTTCATTTTAAAATGCTGTTTGTGACCTACTAAACTGACTTTATGATTCACTAATGGTTTGTAACTCCTAGCATGAAAAGCACTGCTCTATATTAATAATATGAATGAATAACTGAGTGAGTAAGTCAGTTGATGAAGCTGCTTCAGATGGTGGTACAGCTAGAATTTATTTTAATAGTACTGTAAATTACTTTAATCCTGTGTTTATAGAATCATTAAAAGTCTTATAGGGTAACTTAATTTTTTTCATTTATTCTTCAGTGTACTTAATGGGAAAAATTATATAATGCAATAATATTTGTGAATACAGGGGTTTGCGGAGCTCTTGGGTGGAAGTAAAGTATAAGCTCTATAAGTAAAATGCCTGAGGAGTAAAGATGAGTGAAGAACTGTTTGAGTGAGTGTTCTAGAAAAGTACATTTGATATGACTTTGAAAGATCAGTAGTGTTTGACAGGTAGAGTTCAGAAAAGGGCATTTCACTCTGGAAGGGTGTGGTTTGCTTGGGAGATAAGTGAGAAAGAAGTCGTATCTAAGAGTCATACAGGAAGGTAGAGTGGGGACTGGTTAGATGAGATTAAAGTATACCAAACAGCAGCATCAGATCCTAGTCACTTATTTTACATGATGAAACTTGAAAGTCTCTTCCATTGAGTTAATGGACCATTTTCAAAGAAATTGATTATTTTATCACAACTTTAACAGAACAGGATTCCAGAATATCTTTGGGTTTTTTAGTGGAACTCAGGAAATAAATGGTAGAAGAAAATTTGTAAGATTATTTGTTCTAGGCAGCAAGCTCCATAAAGGTAGGGTCCTCAGTTTGATTTGTTCATATTTTCTAGCAACTAGAACACTGCTTGGAGCATAGTAGGTGTTTGAGATATTTTCTAAATGAATGAATCGAGTGAATAGATTTATTATATTAAAAAAAAAAAAAAAAAAATTTTTTAAAAAAAAAACAAAAACAAAAAAAAAAAAAACAAAAAAAAAAAAAAAAAAAAAAAAAAAAAAAAAAAATAAAAAAAAAACAACAAAAAAAAAAAAATATAAAAAAAAAAAAAAAAAAAAAAAAAAAAATAAAAAAGTAAAGAAGGGCACAGGTTACCTTGGTGATGCCTCTTGAACTCTTCTTTCCTAAGGTCTTTTGTCCAATGATGTAGTTCTTTAGAGAGCTTGCGTTGATTATAACCCTAATACTATTCAAATTCGGTGCTCTCTTTCTGTCTTCTTCCCCTGCTGATCTGTTCTTAGTCTCATAAACACTTATTATAATATTCTGTCTTTGTCATTCCTGTTCTCTTAGAATGTCGCCTTTCTCTACAGTCTTTTATGTATCTTAGCTAGCATTCCTGGTGCTCCAAATGAAATTGGCTTTTCCATGAAGCCTTACTTGGGATACTTTAGCTTTTATAGTACCCTTGATTCTTTTCTCACTACTTATTAAATAATTAAATAAAATTAATTTAGTGAGTGTTGAATTGATAATTTAATAAATATATAGTTAAGATCTAAAAGATGAATAAAAGTAGACGACATTAACAAAACAATTATATAGAATCTTATTTCTTAAACACTGTTGACATTTTGTTGCTTGAAGTTCAAGACATTTAATATGTTTATATCGATGAATTTATACTACATACATATATATGGGTATATATATGAATATATAAATATATATGGATATAAATTGGAATCAGAAGATATATCCATCTTATATAATGTTTTTTATTTAATAAAATGTTTCTCCTTATTTTCCTGAATATTTCTTAAGAACATCACTTTAATGTCTATAGAGTATTTCATTATATTTGAACATATGTTTAATGAACTTTTTAATTTCAAGTGGGACATTTGGGTTGTTTCCAATTTTTTGCTCTTAAAAAAATTCTTTAGTAGACATCCTTATAGTCAAAACTTTATATATATAGTTTTTTACATAATAGAAGTGAAATTAGTTGGAAAAAGGGTATAATCATTTTGAATAGTACTACTACATATAACTAAAGGCAAGTTGCCCCCATCATCTCCACACATTATTGCAGTTTACATTCTAAGCAGATTATGAATGCTTAGTACTCTCAGTGTTAGCATGCTTTGGGGCTTAGTAATGTGAGCGCTGAAAAAATGTCATTAACATTGAGTATGAATTGTTTTTTAACAGGTGGGCTCTAACATGATTGCATATATCTATTGTCCATTTTTCTTTCTTTTGAAACTGTTTGTTCATAGCCTTTGTTTATTTTTCAACTCAGATGTTAATCATTTGCTTTTAAAGAGACGTTAGTTTTTATGTGTCCTCTAATCTTCCATGGCACTTGTCTACATGCTCATATAATGTGGACTGTATTGTTTATATATTGTGTGTATATATATACACACACACACGTACACACACACACATGCACACACACACACCCCAACTACACCAACTGTGTATTGATACAACAACTGTGGGATTCTGGGCAAAAATAGTCTTATTTTTCTTTAACTCTTATTCTTTAAGGAGCTCTGTGGGTAAATGAAAAAGTCATGCACTGTGGAATTCACTAGAGCTAAGATTAAAAAAAAAAAAACAAAAACACAACAACAGCATTTTACTTGAACAGGTTCCTAAGTCTTAAACCTTAGTTTCTTCCTCCTGAATAAAGAGGGTAAATAATATTTTTTCTTCAGAAGGTGGTAAAGAGTAAGGCCCTAGCAGAGCGAGCAGCACATGATGGAAAGTCACGAATATGAACAACCATTATTCTTCTTATTTGGTTTTTGCTTAGCTTTTATCACAATATTTTGGAAACACACTAGGTGCTTAATAAACATAATATGTAAGAATAACAACAAGAACCAATTCTATTGGCTGTTGTTAACAGAGCCAACAGTGAAATAGTGAAAACAGTGTTTATTAATTTGTTTTCCAATATAATACTTAGCAAACTTTAGATCAAACTTTTGTTTCTCCCCTTTTAAATACATTTCATTTCCATTTCATTTAAGGTGTAAATAGTGGTAGACATAACAAATTTTCAATTCTCATGCCCAGGCTGCACGTGGGCATTTTACAAGTCACTTCTTCCCACTCTTAGTAAACCAAGAATAACTAAAAAAAAAAAAAAAAAAAAAAAAAAAAAAAAAAAAAAAAAAAAAGTACTTCTGCGTCTGAGTCCTTTCCCACTCGAAATTCATGGCATCTGCACTGGTGGATACTTGAATGGCTTTTCTAAGATAAGGTTGTGGAATGACCTAGTCCAAGCAATTCCATACCTCAATTTGGAATTCTGTTTCAAGGACTGAGTTAGTCAATAGATGTTTGTGACACTGTCCTTTAATGAAAGCTGCTATTTTGCTCTTACTTTCATCAAGCACGTAATGCTTAGAATCACTTTGATTGGCCTCTTTTTGCCACATCTTGTTTTGTAGCACCATCACTTAAAGAGCCAGGGAAATTTGGAGACTGCTTTCCCGGGAAGCTAAACCATTTCTTAAAACTGCAGGGAAAGTTTTCTCCTTGGATTGATAATGGCTTTGAAGACATAAAATCAAACATTTTGCTTTTATTTATTCCTTTATTTATCCTGCTGGACCTGCACGACAAAAAGACCTTATGAAATCTATTTTTAATTATTTCCCAATCCCTGTTTACATTAGAGGGAATGACTCCCGTTCAGCTGACATTCTTTCTCTTGATTCTTCTGCCTTCTCATTCTGTGTCACCTATTCTGGCCAGAAGCTACTATAAATCCATAAATAATGCCACTTTTTCTAGATTCTTATTGATCTAGACATAGTTAAAGCTTCACTGTGTGTCCACTGGTCCCCAATCATTTTCTCATCAATAAGATCTTCTTCTGAATCCTCTACTGCTTCCTTCATGTGTAAAGATAAAGTGGAAGATAAATGACCCTTGCCTAGCTATTTCTCTCTTCAATTTTCTGACAGTTTTCAGAGACAGACAGCTTTCTATTTTCTTTACCATTTTTCCTTCTTAGGAGGAAAATCAGAAATAAATTCTGTCATCTGAGACGTTGCTGACCATTTTCTTGCCCTTCTTTTCATCCATATTTCACTTTCATTAGGTTTTTTAGACTTTAATCTTCTAACATAAAGTTCTCTCACGGTGTCTTTTCTCACATCACTTTTATTGGGGTATCATTTACCTACTGCAGAACTTCTTTTCTAATAATTTTGAGACAAAGTTAAATGGAGGAATAAGAGAAAAAATATGTTTTTCTTCATATATTTTCTATTCCCACTTGTTATTTGCTTCTTTGTTGAAAATAAAACTTAACTCTGATATTTATGGGTTTTTTTAAGATTTTTTTTTTACATTGTTTCTTACCAACTTTTTGTTTTCTTTCACACTGGATCAATCCTTTTTTGGTCTAGGATATGCCTTGCTCTCTGGTAAACATGTATTTATTTATATTTTATTATTGTACCTCAGATTATTATTATTAATTATTAAAGCTCAGATTTTGGAAGCACAATAAATTTATAAACATCTAAGAATTTGTCATGGAAATATTTGATACAGTATTAGCCAATACCTAGCAAACTGAGAATCTAAGACAATGAGCATAGCACAATAATAGACAAAGGGCAAAATTAAATTATTGTACAATATGCATTATAGTCTAATTAAAATACATACTAGGAATTGTTCTTATAGATAGAAGAAGGATGGTAACTAGAAAACATTGATTTTACAGGATACTAAATTAAAAATATTTCTAGGCTTAGTGAATAACTGGCTCCATATGTATGCCTACAAAACCATAGGAGGAAAGTTGAATATATGTAGTAGGATTCATTATTTCATTAAATAAGAAACTGTGTATAGAATACCTGCTAGTGCTGGAGTCTGATTTTAGGGACTAGCATTACAATTAATTAAGACTGACAAATTTTGCATACTAGAATTGTACTGTCAAATATAAAAGACATTACTCACTTGTAGCTATTAAAATTAATTAGAATTAAATAAAATTAAAAATTGAATCCCTTAGTTGCATTAGCCAAATTTCAAGTGCTCAGTAGTCACGTGTGACTAGTGTCTATTTTGTTGGACAGAAAAGATACAGGGCATTTTCAACATAAGAAATGTTCTATTGAAAGAGGCTGTGTTTAAGACCATGTTTTTTATTTTTGATGATAAATAATCTTAAACATATAGAAAAGAATATTATAAACATCCATGTTAATTACTATGGAGATAAAATACATGTTGCTATTTGCCATATGTTTTAGTGGACTCTTTAAAAAATAAGAAATAAAACGTTACAAATATGAAAATCCATATACCTCCCCTCTCTCCCCCTTCACTTCCTAAAGGTAACCATTATCCTGAAGATGATGTGAATCACTCATAAGCATGTTTTTGAACTTTTATGACATAGAGATATATTGATAAACAATTATTTTGTACTTTGTAATGTTTATATAAATGGCATCAGCTATTCGCAACTTGCTGTTCTCTGGTTGTGGTTTCCATTTAACATTTTATTTTGAGATATAATTCTATATCTTCATTTATTTGCTCTATAGTATTTTCTGTAAAAGACATCCACCGTGGTGTATCCATCTTTTTTTTTTTTTTTTTTTTTTTTTTTTTTTTTTTTTTTTGAGGCAGAGTTTCACTCTTGTTGCCCAGGCTGGAGTGCAATGGCATGATCTTGGCTCACTGCAACCTCTACCTCCTGGGCTCAAGCGATTCTCCTGCCTCAGCCTCCCAAGTAGCTGGGATTACAGGCGCCCACCACCATGCCCGGATAATTTTTTTTTTTTTTTTTTTTTTTTGTATTTTTAGTAGAGACGGTGTTTCACAATGTTAGCCAGGCTGGTCTTGAACTCCTGACCTCAGGTGATCTGCCCACCTCAGCCTCCCAAAGTGCTGGGATTACAGGCGTGAGCCACCACGCCTGGCCCCATACCCATCCATTTTCTCAATGAGAAACTATTTTAGGAGCTTTGCAAGTGAAGTCTACAATCTAAACGTTTTCTGGGTTCTGTTGGACAGTCTAACCTCTGTCCCAGCCTTGATAAGAGTTAAATAGCCCACGGACTGTTAACATTTTTAAGAAAGTGTACTGCCGAGGGTGGAAAGGCAGCCTCCCTGCATGGTGCTATTTGATGTTCCACCTGGCCTTGCTTCAGTTGGGGACCTTTTGAGAGGTCTTCTATTTACACTCTGAAAACAGCACAGGGACAAATACCCAACGACATTGCAGACCCAGATATCTGACTCAGTTGATGTTCTTCTCTGGTATTCTGTTTATTGACCTTTTCCTAAATACATGGGTCTGTATGTAAATCAAGTCCTAAAAAATAGCTTGCAAAACACATGCACTCATTTCTTGAGGGGGAAAAATTTATGTCAAAATTTCCACTGTACTTGAATATATTTAGCTGCTATGTTTTGATGTTCTGATCTCATAAATTTAAAAGCTCCACTTAGATCCTAGTTAGGAAACAGGCATCAGACATTAGTTCTATTTCTCCTTCCTTTTACCTCCTTCTCTCAAAAGATTCTGTCCTTAATGGAATGTAAAATCAGCCTGGAATTTTTTAAGAATTTCAATGTAATGCTGAATCTATGTTCTCCATCCTGGATATTTAAAGAGTTCCTTTCTTACACTTTTTTCAGGTTACAAACCAAACCTGTTTTTCACCTACAAGACAACACTGCTTTTGTACCATTTCAAAGACATGAAACTAGAAACACTGGTGTATTTCATTGTCACATTTCAGGTATTTTCACATTTTAGATTATTGGTTTAGAAAAGAACTTTAGCAAATAGGATATTTCAAAAATGAGGAATCAAAGGGGTTTCCATAATTTATTTTTCCAAACAGGCCTGAAGGTCATTTTCACTAATTATAAACTAAAGGAAGCCCACAAAAAACATATAATGAAAGTAACTGCTCAATCTGACTCAGTTTAACAAGTGAGTATATACCATCTCAGGTTCCTTCATACGGCTGGGGCACTTTTTCCTTTTTCTTTTCTGGTACAACACTTCTTGTCCCCAAGTAATGTCTACTGTAAAAGTGTAATGCAAGTAGTGGCATGAAGTATCTCTTACTCAGCTACTCCTTTCTTTCCACATATTTGCAGAAAGCAAGAATTGTGAGGATACAACGTTGGTAAGTATTTGGAATACAAATGAAACACCTAGAGGACTATTTTTTTCTTTCCCTCTGATAGATTGGTTACCCTTACTTTACAACTGAAAATAGCTAAAAATTCTGGTGAAAATCACCACCATTGACATGGAAGGAATACAAAGTATCTGCAATCTGCAGACACACACACACACACACGCACATGCACACACACATACACACACACACACCAAAAAAGGGAATTCTGGGAGGTAAGCTAATATTGAAAACGAATTTCACCTTGAGAGTACACAATGAAAATTATTGACTTTAGGATTCGGCTTTAATGTTATGCAGGGCGTAAGAGAATGGAACTAAAGACTAGGGCCAGCATAAGGTGAGAATATATTAGGCAATCTCGATATCAAACTTGGAACCTAAAGGACTACTCCTTCAAAGTATGGGTGAATGATAAATTAACTCCACCTAGAAGAAGATAACATACCCCTGTCATTGTCCTGGCACTGGTTGGTGGATAAATGAAACTTCCCTTGAGAATTAATAAACAACCAGCTGCCTTTACTTGACTTCCAGCCCCAATTACTATTGTCTTATGCAACTTAAATCATTGTAAGCAGATAATTTTAAGTAGGTAATAATTTGAGGTAACTAAAAGAATAAAATGCAATGTTCTCTGAGGAAATCCAACTTTAGCCTCTGCTTCAAAAAATTCCCGCAAAGGCTTTTCCATGAAATATGATCTTACAACATAAAATTCTATATCATATAAGAAAACAAGGCACTGTTAGAGCCAGAAAAATACAACAGAGAGCAGAATCCCACCAAAGTCTCCATTAATGAAATTATCAAATATAGCATATAAAATGAGTATGTTTTATATATTTTGAGAAGCAACAGAAAGGATTGATAGCACTAGTAAGGAAAAAAAGACTATAAAGCAACAAAGCAGATGGGAAAAAGAACCAAACAGAGTTTCATATCTGGGAAATATAATAATCAAAAATTTAAAAGTAACTGGAGGGTTACAAGAACAGATTAGATTCTGCTGAAAATATAAATAGTGATCTGGAGGAAAGCTTTGAAGAAATACAGCCTAAATTTCTGAGAGAAAAAGAGATCAATTTTTTTTAATCCAACAAACAAGTACCACCAGACTTTTGAAAAACCGGTCTCATTCAGACCATTTTGAACATAGGTCAATATAGTTAGAAAGCAAAAACAATATATTTATAAAAATTATAAGTAATATCTAGGGCAAAGAGAAAAATAAAGATGAACTGAAATAAAACATTATGGAGATAGTAAATTAGAAGATCACGTTTAATCTTCTAATTGTCATGCAAAAAAAAAATCCTTGTAATCTCCAAAGATGACCCTCCAATGAGCCGTACCTCTTGGTGCTCACACCCTGTGTAAACCTACCTGCAATGACAATGGGAAAACTCTGCCTAACCAATAAGACAGGATGCTATGTGACTTCCAAGGCTAGATTATAAGTTTTGCAGTTTCCACCTTAGTTAAGAGGAATGTTCTAGGGTAAGCCAGCTTTCATGTAAGAAGCCCAGTTATCTAAATACCACCATTGTGTGAGGAAGCCAAGTTCGTTAAGTAGGGTGGACACTGGGGGAAAGACAGATGTCCAAACATCCCAAGATGTTTCAGTTATTCCAGATAAGTTATTCCATATATTCAGAAATATGATTGCAAATGCTTTCTTGGATGTTTCCCTTTCTGAAGCCTTTAGTACCAGCCCCTATCTCACTGAAAATGCATGTGACACTCCAATCTTTGGTCTAAGTCAATCTGTAAAATTGTTAGCATAAACATAAATTATTGTTTTTAGCCACTACATTTTAGGACACCTTGTTATTCAGCAGGAGATAACTGAAATGACGCTACAATTATAGGTGAATTAATCTTTACTGACAGCCCAAACAGCAAGTATCACCTCACTTTACAAGATTAGTATCATTCAGACCATGTTTTGTGAACATGTGTATCAGCATAATTAGAAAATAATAACAAAAATGATACAATTAGGGAAAAATGGTTCAAAACAATGTCTGGAACAAAGAGGAAATCAAGATGGAACTTGAAAAATATTTGTAACTTAGCTTATAAATAAATTACCATATATCAAACTTACGGGTAAATACAAGTGAAAACAATTTCATTGCTTTAAATTTTCACAAAAGAAATAACTAATGAATTAAATGAATCTGGGTTTAATTAGGAGACAGAAACCATACCAGTAATTTGAAGAAAGAACATTTAACATAAAGAATTGTTACCTAAGAAAAGGTGGTAAACTAGTTGGAAGGGCAAAAGACTCCAAGACACAACAGAGAGAGTAACCACAGAGAGCAGCTGCTGCCCTTAGTGTTGACTTGAAAATGAACAAGGGAAAAACAGAAGCTTCGAAGAGAGGCTCTGTAAAGATAAGATTTAGCCCTCTGGGAGATGGCGAAGATTTTCCACAACCACATCAGCAGCCAGAGAAGTTGCTGGGAGTCACTCACCGGAACCACAAGAACAGTGTGCTCCTATGTTGAAGAACACTGATGAAGAAATCAGCTTCACATCAAACTGACCCATCATTCCTGGGCCTGGGATTAGCCATGAACCCCACATCTTGCTACTGCAGAAAAGCAAACAGAAAGAAGCAGGTAGCTTCTCCCTCCAGTCTTGCAGTCTTCTTGGAGAGACCCTTATTGTCAAAGCATAACAGGGTCAGCTAGAAAAGAAGAAATTTGATTTGTAGAGTCTAGCTTCAGCATCCCAAAATAGAACAAAAGAAGGGTGATTTGGGACTGAGAAACCAGAAATTAATAATGAAGATACTAAGGATTTAACATGGTATAACTACGGGCATAGAATAAACTAAAAAATATATACCAAACAATTTTATGCAAATAAATTTTAAAATGTTCATGAAAGTTTCAAAAACACAACTGACCAGTAACTGATATAAGAAGAAATAGAAAACATAAGTTGTCCTACAATTAATAAATAATTCATACTTGAAAATCTCCCTGTGAAGAAAATACCTGGACAAGTAAGTTTAATCAACATTTAAGAAACAAAAAACTCAAATCCTACACAATTTTTTTCAGGTAATAATAGTAATAGATTCATTGCAAGAATGTTTATATTTTCAAATTAGTTGGAAAATGACAGAAACTGAAAATGAGATGAAGATAGTATGAGAAATAAAAATTACCATTTTTCTCTCTTGAAAACATATAAGCAAATGTTCTAAACAAACTACAGTAGTCTTCCCCTTACCTCTAGTTTCAATTTTCTGCAGATTCAGCTACGTGCAGCATGCAGCACTGTAAAATAAGATGTTGAGAAACAATGTATATATACAATGGAATATTACTCAGCCATAAAAAGGAATGAATTAATGGCATTCACAGTGACCTGAATGAGATTGGAGACTATTATTGTAAGTGAAATAACTTAGGAATGGAAAACCACACATCATTTGTTCTCATTCATAAGCTAAGTGAGATCTAAGCTATGAGGATGCAAAGGCATAAGAATGACACAGTGGACTTTGGGGACTCAGGGGGAAAGGGTAGGAAGGGGTTGAGGGATAAAATAATACAAATTGGGTACGGTGTATACTGCTTAGATGATGGGTGCACCAAAATTTCACAAATCATGACTAAAGAACTTATGTAACCAAACACCACCTGTTCCCCAATAACCTATGGAAATAAAAAAAAAATTAACAAAAAATGTAAAAAACAATAATGTTACAGTAATCAAAAAATTATAATTATTCTGTTTTATTATTTGTTATTAATATCTTGCTATGCTTACTTTATAAATTAAACTTTATCATAGGTACATATGTATAGAAAAAACATAGTATATATAAGGTTAGGTACTATCTGTAGTTTCAGGCATCCACTAGGGTTTTGGAATATATTCCCCATGGATAAGGGAAGACTACTGTGTCAGAAAAGTAAATCCATAATAGAGAACATCTAGAATGAATCAAAGTATACATCAGAAATAGAATTTAATAATTAAATGTGGTATATTTATTTTATGAGCAATTTACTGTGCAGTAACTAAAATAAAGAAATTATAGCTACAACCTACACTATGAATAAATCTGAAAAAGAATGGTGAGTAAAATATGTACTATAAAAACATATACACTTTGATTTCTCTTACATAATGTTGAAAACTAGGCAGAAATAAATAATACATTGTTTAAGGATTTTTACATACACAATGAAGCTATTAAAAAGTACAAGAAAATGATTGACATAAATATTTAGAATAAAAGAGGTAACTGTGATAAGTGGAATACATGGTTATGTCAGAGCCATTGATCTTGGGTGGGGCAGGATCATGGGTGTGTATTTCATCAATGCTGTCTAAACTTGTACAAGTATGTTACATAAACTCTTTTGTGTGTATAAGGTATTTTGAAAGAAAGAAAAAGAATGAGAGAGAAACAGAGAAGAGATTTATAAACTGTGAGAGGGAGAGAAGGAGGGACGGAGGGAAGCAGGGTACGAAGGAGAGAGGAACCATGCAGTATAGCTATTATAATAAGGAAAAGACTAGATTTGGGGTTATCTAAACCTCCTAGCTGTGAGACTAGGAGGTTTACTTAACCTTTCTGAGTTTAGGTTGCCTCGTACATAAAATTAATGTCGACTTTGGAGCGCTCTTAGAAGATTAAATGAGATGTTTTTAAGTGCTTAGCAGATAGTAAGTGCTCAATAAATGATAACTATGCTTTCTATATGTTATAGTCTTTAATCTTTTCCTTTATGAACATTGATGTAACACCATTATTTATCACACTATGTACTAAGCTAAACAAATAAATAAAACAGATACAATACTTGTCCTCGTGGCATTTATACTCCAGCAATGGAGGAGATGCTAAGCAATCACAGAGATGGATATGAATAAATAAATTATAATAAATAAGTAAAATGAAAGGTAGAGGAGAAGTTTATTTAGATTGAGGGAATCAAGGGAAGTCTTCTCTGAACAAGTGACAGTGAAGAGAGTCCTGAAAGATGCTTTTATATCTCCCTGTGTTAAAGTGTCTTATAGGCTGGGAACAGTGGCTCACACCTTTAATCCCAGCACTTTGGTAGGCTGAGGCAGGAGGAATCATTTGAACCCAGGAGTTTGAAACTAGACTGGGCAACATAGTGAGACACTGGTGGCTTGTACCTGTAGCTCAGCTACTCAGGAGGCTGAAGTGGGATAATCATTTGACCTCAGGATGTTGAGGCTATAGTGAGCCATGATTGTGCCACTGCACTCCAGCCTGGGTGAAACAACAAGATCCTATCTTTGATAAAATTTAAAAATATATATTTTAATAAATAAATAAAGTGTCCTACTCAGCTAGATCCCTTTCAGCCTTTAAGTCTCAGTTTAAATGACGTTTCTGTAGCTTGGAATTCAATATCTACTCAAAAAATGTATGTTTAATATTGCCATGTGACTATTAAGCTCTATAAATACTTATTAAAAATTTCAGATTTCTATGGCCTATTACTGCGTTTTGCACATAGTAGGTGATTGACATAACCTTCTCAACATTAGATAACAGCATTTAGAAATCATATGCTAGGTTTCCTACCAATATATTCCGCAGCACTTATAGGTTTACTTTAAAAAAGAAAAAGAAAAAAATAAAAGCCAGTTATGGACACTTAGAAAAGCACATTCAGAAAATAGTAATTAAGATATTAAAAAATTAATGAAAGCTGCAAATAAGGTCTTCCTCCATAAATTGCCAATTATGATCATTCAGTCCTTGGTTATATAATCCTGGCTAGAATTACTTTTGCTTTTCGACCCAAATCCCTAGAGTCTTATGTTCTTGGCTGGAGCAGACAGAGTAAAATTATTGTGTGTGAACCTCCTAAATTCTACATACAGCATTTTCTCACTTACTACTCTCACAGGTCTGCAAGGTAAAGGGAAAGAAAGAAAAAGAAGGCAGTTTGAACACTGGGTTCATTAAAAAGCAAAACATAAAGTTGCATCTTGAACTTAATCAGGTATAATAGTATTTTCCTTGAGCTATATAAAAGAAATTTCTCTAGATTTAGGCACTAGTATAAGAAGAGATGAAAAAGTGAAGCATTTACTTATAAACTTCTATTTGCCTTGCCATAATAACCACACTGATAAGGAACCTAAAGCAAAGGGAGGCGTTTTAATACCTGCTTAATAAAAATCTCCTACTTAGAACATTGGATTGTACATCAAAAAACTAGTGCTCCCCAAGAGACTTCTACCATCTTGAGGATGTAGCTCCATACTGCTGCACTTTTTTTCATGCTAACACAATGCAGTGCTTTATTATAGGATAGATGAGTGGGAAAAAAAATACGAAAGTAAGACATTAAAATTGGGCCAAAGATGTAAAATTTAGATGAAAGACAGCAACATTCTGGACCTTGTAGCTGCTTTCTGCCCCCTACCAAAAAATGAAAACCAAAGCAAACAAACAAGCAACATATTCCCAGACAAGTGAAAATAATATGCATTTGGGCTCATTAGTTATATGCATGGAGGATTTGCTTATTAATTTAGATATGCTCTGAAGATTAAAGTTCTATCTCTTTGTGGAGGTATTTAGCATCAGTGGTTAGTGCTGTCTCTACTTGTGTGTATACTGGGTCTGAAACAGAGTTTAGGAGAGCATTCCATGTCAATTCCTGATTCTAGAACTCCTCAGATTCTACCATTTTCTTTAACTTCCTAATCATTATTGACCCTTAGAAAGCACAATACAGATTTCGATGATTTCAAGAAATGATATACTTCTTGTTATGATGGTCACTGAATAGACTTCAAGCTCCCATCAAGGGAGGAGTACATATGTAAGTGTGTGCTTGTGCATGTGCATACATGTACATGTGTGCAAATGTGTGTGTGAATCCAAACTTGTACTTTGGCTTAGGAAGAAAAACTTCTAAATTTCCATGAAAAAATAGGCACTTTTTTGCATATGCACACATACAAGCACACACATTTAACTTTCAACTTTGTCATTCTGGGGAAAGGAGAGACTTGTGAGCTAATGGTAGTGATGACAGCTCCAACCACCATCGCTATTGCCCACCTTCAACCCTTTGCCAACAACATCATCATCATCATTCATAGTCACAACAGAAAATAATTAGCATGTCTAAAATCTCATCCCACAAAAGCAGAGGCATTTTAATTAGGACTTGTAATTGATATATATGAACTAACATACAGTGAGGTCCATGCTAAGGCAAGGAATCAGTGAGATACAACTGGAGCTTTATGATTACTGCCAACACACAAGACAACAGATTTTGTGGTAAAACATGCAGCTTCATGCATTCTATCATCACTGCTGCCCTTTGTCTTGGCACCCCCACCTCTTGCCGTCCTCCCTATCCCTCACCCACAACCCTGAAATCAACCTTAAGCTGGCAGGTTCCTCTGTGGTTGATCTTTCATTCCCCATCTGCAGTTGAGAGACCTGCAAGGGTCCCAGTCCCACTGTGAACTGTGTGTTTCAGAAAGCCACTGGAGCTCTGACTGCTCACAAAAGTCACACAGATGATTGAGGTAATACACATTTAAAAGGCTAGTTTCATGATCTTGTGTATCTTTTCAAGCTGCATATAGAAAACGACCTAGGAGTTTATGTATTCATTCAACAAATATTTATTGTGTTTCTACTATGATCAAGGCAGTGGACTAGTTCCTGGAGACATAACCTGTATTCAGTCTTCTTGGTTAAACATTCAGCTAGAGTCAATTACTGACATTAAAATCATGTCATTCATTGTCATTTTTTCTGTTTTTCTCTGCACTGTATTTCATGACTCTTACACATGAATGTCCTCCTTTTGTTCTTCCTCTGCCTAAGTACCAGCCATTCTTTTTCTCCTCAGCTTTACTGAGGTATAATTGACAAATAGAAATTGCCCATATTTAAGGTATGCAATTTGGCATTTTGGTATACATATGCATTATAAAATGAATTACCACAATCAAGCTAATTATTGTATTAATCATGTCACATAATTATAATATTTTGGGGTATGATGAGAACACTTAAGATCAACTCTCATAGCAAATACAATTTAGTATTATTAACCATAGACATCATGCTATGTGTTAGATCTCCAGAACCTATTCATCTTGTATAAATGGACCTTTGTACTCTTTGACCAACATGTTCCTAATTTCCCAGACCCCAAGTCCCTGGCAGCCATTCTACTTTCTGCTTTTATGAGCTCAACAAAAGATAACAAGTGTTAGCAAGGATATGAGAAAAAGGAACACGCTGTTGGCGGGAATGTAAATTGGTATAGACATTTATGGAAAACAGTATGGAGATTCCTCAAAAATTAAAAATAGAGCCACCATATGATCCAGCAATCTCACTTCTGAGTACATATCCAAAAAGTCAGAATCTCAAAGAGATATTTGTGCCCCCCATGTTTATAACAATATTATTCACAATAGCCAAGATATGGAAACAACCCTAGTGTCTGTCAAGAGATGAATGAATAAACTGTGGAAACTATGTGTATATATACATACACACACAATGGAATATTATTCAGCCTTAAAAAAAGAAGAATATCCTGCCATCTGTGACAACATGGATGAACCTGGAGGACATTATGCTAACCGAAATAAGCCAGACACAGAAAGACAAGAACTGCATGATCTCACTTATATGTGGAATCTAAAAAAGTCAAACTCATAAATGCAAGCCATTCTTAAAATCTCAGTTTCAATGCCAAGTCCATGAAGTCTTCTCAGATTACCCCAATGAGAAATAATCTTGCTTTGATAAAAAAATATATATATAATGCCTTTATTGTTTGTTTCACTCATAATGAACATTACGTAATCCTTTACTTCTAAGGAACAAAATTTGGCAAAAGTGATACAATATCACTTCTGAGATTAGATTATAAAAAGGGTGGCTTGTAGCAGCATAATTTATAATCCTTTGGGTATATACCCAGTAATGGGATGGCTGGGTCATATGGTACATCTAGTTCTAGATCCTTGAGGAATCGCCATACTGTTTTCCATAATGGTTGAACTAGTTTACAATCCCACCAACAGTGTAAAAGTGTTCCTATTTCTCCACATCCTCTCCAGCACCATGCTGCTATAAAGACACATGCACACGTATGTTTATTGCAGCACTATTCACAATAGCAAAGACTTGGAATCAACCCAAATGTCCATCAGTGACAGATTGGATTAAGAAAATGTGGCACATATACACCATGGAATACTATGCAGCCATAAAAAAGGATGAGTTTGAGTCCTTTGTAGGGACTTGGGTGCAGCTGGAATCCATCATTCTTAGCAAACTATCACAAGAACAGAAAACCAAACACCGCATGTTCTCACTCATAGGTGGGAACTGAACAATGAGATCACTCGGACTCAGGAAGGGGAACATCACACACCGGGGCCTATCATGGGGAGGGGGGAGGGGGGAGGGATTGCATTGGGAGTTATACCTGATGTAAATGACGAGTTGATGGGTGCAGCACAGCAACATGGCACAAGTATACATATGTAACAAACCTGCACGTTATGCACATGTACCCTACAACTTAAAGTATAATAATAATAAATAAATTAAAAAAAAAAAAAAAAAAAAAAAAAAGGGTGGCTTGTATACCCCTCTCTCTCTTTTTCCCTTACTCTTACAGACGCGAGCTGCCATATTGCGAACTGCCTTATGAAGACATATCCATGTGGTAAGAAACAGAAGCCAGCCTCAGGCCATAACTAGGGAGGCACTGAGTCGAGCCATCAACATTATGAGTCAGCTCAGAAGTAGATTTATCTCACTTGAGTCTTAATATAACTACAGCCCCAACTAACACCTTTTTTCCATTTATTATTTTATTTATATATTTTTAAATTTTTTTATTATTATATACTTTAAGTTCTAGGGTACATGTGCACAACATGCAGGTTTGTTACATATGTATACTTGTGCCATGTTGGTGTGCTGCACACATCAACTCGTCAGCACCCATCAACTCATCATTTACATCAGGTATAACTCCCCAGTGCCATCCCTCCCCGCTCCCCCCTCCCCATCATAGGCCCCAGTGTGTGATGTTCTCCTTCCCGAGTCCAAGTGATCTCATTGTTCAATTCCCACCTATGAGTGAGAACATGCGGTGTTCGGTTTTCTGTTCTTGCGAAAGTTTGCTGAGAATGATGGTTTCCAGCTGCATCCATGTCCCTACAAAGGACACGAACTCATCCTTTTTTATGGCTGCAGAGTATTTCATGGTGTATGTGTGCAACATTTTCTGAATCCAGTCTGTCACTGATGGACATTTGGGTTGATTCCAAGTCTTTGCTATTGTGAATAGTGCCGCAATAAACATACGTGTGCATGTATCTTTATAGCAGCATGACTTATAATCCTTTGGGTATATACCCAGTAATGGGATGGCTGGGTCATATGGTACTTCTAGTTCTAGATCCTT
Source organism: Macaca thibetana thibetana (assembly GCF_024542745.1). NCBI lineage: Eukaryota > Metazoa > Chordata > Mammalia > Primates > Cercopithecidae > Macaca > Macaca thibetana. Next base: position 36,577,422 of record NC_065583.1, read on the forward strand.
GAGGAATCACCATACTGTTTTCCACAATGGTTGAACTAGTTTACAGTCCCACCAACAGTGTGAAAGTGTTCCTATTTCTCCACATCCTCTCCAGCACCTGTTGTTTCCTGACTTTTTAATGATTGCCATTCTAACTGGTGTGAGATAGTAGCTCATTGTGGTTTTGATTTGCATTTCTCTGATGGCCAGTGATGACGAGCAGTTTTTCATGTGTCTGTTGGCTGTATGCATGTCTTCTTTTGAGAAATGTCTGTTCATATGCTTTGCCCACCTTTTGATGGGGTTGTTTGTTTTTTTCTTGTAAATTTGTTTGAGTTCTTTGTAGGTTCTGGATATTAGCCCTTTGTCAGATGAGTAGATTGCAAAAATTTTCTCCCATTCTATGGGTTGCCTGTTCACTCTGATGGTAGTTTCTTTTGCTGTGCAGAAGCTCTTTAGTTTAATTAGATCCCATTTGCCAATTTTGGCTTTTGTTGCTGTTGCTTTTGGTGTTTTAGACATGAAGTCCTTTCCCATGCCTGTGTCCTGAATGATATTACCTAGGTTTTCTTCTAGGGTTTTTACGGTATTAGGTCTAACATTTAAGTCTCTAATCCATCTTGAATTGATTTTCGTATAAGGAGTAAGGAAAGGATCCAGTTTCAGCTTTCTACTTATGGCTAGCCAATTTTCCCAGCACCATTTATCAAATAGGGAATCCTTTCCCCATTTCTTGTTTTTCTCAGGTTTGTCAAAGATCAGATGGCTGTAGATGTGTGGTATTATTTCTGAGGACTCTGTTCTGTTCCATTGGTCTATATCTCTGTTTTGGTACCAGTACCAAGCTGTTTTGGTTACTGTAGCCTTGTAGTACAGTTTGAAGTCAGGTAGCATGATGCCTCCAGCTTTGTTCTTTTGACTTAGGATTGTCTTGCTTAATTGCAGCCACGTGAAAGAGACCACTGGCCAAAGGACCTAGCACATTCATGCTTGGATTTCTGACCCACAGCAATTTTGAGATAATTGTTCTTTTATACCACTAAGTTTATAGATAGTTTGTTGCACAGCAATAGGGAATTGACTCAATCCTGCAACTGTAACACTTTGTATAATATAGTATTTCATTCATTCATTAATTCATCAAATATTTAGTGCATACCTACTATTCTTTCTTCCAGGCACTGGGTTAGGCAAGGTGAGTCAGAAAGGAAAAGAGGAGGGAGAGCAAATATAATGGTGTTATTATTAAGAAGCAGGGTAGAAGTCAGACAGATCAGGGTCTGAATCTTCAATTTGCCACTTCATAGCTGTGTGTCAGTTGAATAAATTATTCACCTCCCTAAATCTGTTTCCTAATCTGTAAAATGGGGATAATGATACTATATTTCTCCGAAAGTTTTTGTAAGGATTCTATGACATCAGTCACCTGAGGCATTAAGCGTGGTGGTTGGCAAATGATTTTGAAAATGGAAACAGTCATTATTTTTTAAAAGTATGTTCTTAATTTGTCTTTAAATCCAAGTTCAAGTCAAACAACATTGGCAGACATTAAAATATAACGCCCTAAGGGGCAGACCAGCTATTTTGTAGGAAACACTTCCACTGGGAAATTATTCTTCCCCCTGCCTGTGTTTTGCTGTTCCTGTGACACACTTCTTCTCAGAGTCCTCCCTAGCAGGAAACCAAAGGGGCATGAGCTGAAGTTCTAATTTCCAACCATGATCAAGACCTTGGTCTGAAAGGCTGAGATGAGACTTACTAGGAGATGTACCTGCAGACAACTGGATCTTCTCTCATTTAATGGTGGTAAGGGAGGTCTTAGGGTTGGACTTCAATGAAAAATTCAGAGAAACTTCTGTTTCACTTGATGGGAAATGTACTTGCCCAGAATAGAAGATGTTTACATTGCAGCCCTAGCTAGATTGTTAGGACTGTACAAACTTGAGCAAGTCATTTCAATTTTTTCATGATACTCTTCTCATATCAAATAATTCTCTTCCTACACATCTTGCAGAAGCTTTCTTGTTATATGAATTAACTTCTCATTGTAAACAAGTAGGAAATTTCACAGAAGTATAAAGAAGAATTATAACCACCCCAAACCCATCTCCCATTTTGTTGTAGATAATTTATTTGTTCTACAGTTAATTTTTTGGATTCCTATCATGTACCCAACATTGTTATTTCAACTTTATTATATAAGTTGTTATACTTACATATATAATTAAAAAATATAAAATGGATATGAATGTGCATAGTTGCATGTCTTCTCTGCTTCATTTAAGCCCAAGCCTTGTAGGATTGGCCTTTGAAAATATCTTTTTTAATGAGTTGCATATCAATGCATCAATTAAGAGGTTATACAATAATTAAATCTTTAAATTTATTATTCTACTGATGATATTTTGGTTTCTGGTTACATTTCTCTTCACACATATAATGTTAGTCTCTGGATATTTCCATAGGATAGCTTTCTAGGAGTGATCTTATTGGAAATGGACTTGGAGACATTTTAAAGCTTTTAATAACTTTTTAAGTAGGATGTACCAGTTTATGTTTTCTGCAGTAATATATGAGTAATCATTCTCCCAAGTCTATTTTTAACATTTACACGTGGAATCTTAGGTCAAAATTAGAAATGACCATGCAGAGCAACCTAGAGTAGCAACTTTTAAGCTTTTCATTCTTGCAGTGTGTTTGGAAACACTGTGGGCTATGACAGACAAATGAGCTTGTAGAGCTCGAAGGGTTTTTCCTCAGGTGTTCTGAGATATTCTCATTGAACAGACATTGGGTTTTGAAGGCTCTTGCTCAAAGTAGACACTTTTACAAATGTTGCTGATGGATGAGTGACTGCACCAAACTGATGATGATAAAGGGGAACACTAAGAAAAGACACACACACACACACACACACACACACACAGAGAGAGAGAGAGAGAGAGAGAGAGAAACAGGGTTTTCATTTACTTTAGCCAAATCTTCTCTGTGGTTGAATACATCTGCTGTATTTTCATTGAAAATAAAACATTTTTGGTTGAATGTGAAAATCTATGTCATGAAATGCCCCCAAGAGAACAAAACATGTATCAGATGATAATGGATGTTATTACTAGAAGCAACATTTTTTCCTTTCTTTTTTTTTTTTTTTCCTGGCTCTCACTCAACCATCTCAACCGTAGTAAATTTTAATATGTGTGTCAGGTTTCCTGCAATTTATATAAAATGAAACTCTTTGGGGAAGACAGCATCCGAATGTCCATATGATTTCATGCTGCTGTCTCAACTTAGATCTAAAGCTAATGTCAGTTCCTTGTACTTTCTCCTGGGGAGATGTCAACAGAATATGCTGGTTCAAAATAAATGTGTCCTTGTGACTGGTATTTTTGATGGACCTGGCTGCGTTTCTGCTCTCAGCAATCACCCCCTTCTATGATCACAAGAAAAATAGGCCCATCTTTTAAGACAGGAATAATTTTTGCTTCACTGAATACTGTTTCTAAAGTTGTTTTTAGTCTCAAAGTCTGTTGGTCAATCTTTGTGTAATATCTTATCATGCAAAGAAGTTTAGTGCGTACTGGTTCCCAAAACAAGACTTGAGCTCTAATGGAATATGATTGGTTCTTGAAGATTTCAAATAACCAAATAGTTCTTGAAGAACCAAATAATTCTTTCTTTTATTTTTCTAGTCTTCTGAATTTGCTTCTACCAGCTATCATTCTTTTGCTCTTTTTACCACGTGAGGGTTGATATATATACTTGGAGGCATCATGAGATATACCACCAATACATATTGAGAGTGTATATTTGGACTAAAATAACCAGAAGGGTAGAGGATGTCAGTCCACAGTCAATAGACGACCATTGGAATATCCATGACTTTGCTACTTGCATAAGTCCAAGTTAGGAAAGCAGATAAGAATGATATCGTTTGACTTGAAAAAAAAGCTGAAGTGTGATCAAGTGGACATGTGAACCTACTTACGTTGTATAATACAGCAGAGGGAACTAGTATCAACAAGTAGGTTCTACCTCCCAAATATCTCTTAAATCTATTTCTCTTCATCTCAACCCTCCACCGCTCTAGTGTATGCCATTTGCATCAGTTGCCTGGACTACTACCACAGCTTCATAAGTGGTCTCCCCAGTTCACATTTGCTTCCCTCCAATTTGTGTCTTTCCCCGGCATATAACACTTCAGTAACTTCACATCACTTTAAACAAAGAGTTCAGAGTCTTAGATGGCTTACCTATTCCTGAATAATTCTGTTCTTTCCCCTCTTCCAGTCCTATTGCCTTGCCCTTTAGTCTTTGCTTCTCCTGTAGTGGGGTCATTGAGGAAGTGAACATGCATGCATCCATGTAATTTCATGCTGCAGTCTTGGCAGCGTACTCAGTTCCCTCTAGTTTTGGAAACTTCAAATATATTTCTCCTTTGGTTGGAACTGCCCTTTCTTCTTCTAGCACTTCCTTCATGCTCCTACTTGTACTATCTAACCCATACTTACCCTTTAGGCTTCATGTATGCTCCTCCCTTCCTGTCCAGGCTATGTCCCTCAGATACCAGTTCTAGTGGCATTCTCTACCCCTTTTTCAGTGCTTTTCCTGTAATTATGTACACAGTGTCTATTTTCCCAGTTGCCTCAACACTCTATAAGGGAAGAGGCTGCTTTTTTTTTTTTTTTTTTTTTTTTTTTTTTTTACACATTGCTGTATTGTAGCAACTACAATATAGTATTCATTTGCCAGGAGATGCTTACATAATAAATAAATAAATATGTGTTGAGAAACTAAATACATGAAATGAATAAAATGAAATTCATTTGTTTTCTATTTGCACCAACTCTAACACTGAAAGTTTTCAGCTGATAAATTGGACAAGTTTTCAGTGAGGGTGTTGTCGTTTACTAGAAGTATTCTCATAGACGCTAGAAAACCTCCTGGTAGAAACAATGCCATGGCATATAGAAGACGGAGTAGGATAACTGCACTATAAACTTTAGTTGTTCTTCCAAGTCCAGTGATTCTATGATTTGTAAATTACTTTAAAGCTGTGTTTCGGGGATGGAGGAGACATAATATGTATAAGATTAGTAAGGAAGAGATTAAACTTTTAGCTAACGATGAATGATTTGAATATCTGGTTCTCCAATTTGCATGAGAAGGTTTGTGCTTGTATGGATGCTATGTCCTTGAGCAGGGACAAAGGTGATATTCATTCATTCATTCGTTCATTGAACAAAGGTTTCCCTCCTGGGAACATAGCAGAGAATAAGAAAATAATGTGTTTCTCCTCAAGAAGTGTCTATTCCAATGGATAATAAACACAAAATTCATGAATAAATAAATGAGAGAAAAGTAGTAAATAATAATGAATAAGGATGAGATTGGAGAGTGGCTTCTTTAATCATAGAAGACTTACCTAAGAAGATAATATTTGAGTTGAGATTTGAATGACACGAAGGAGAAGCTGTGCACAGATCTGAAGGAAGAGAAAGAAGGGTAGGGTGGACCCCTAGATGAAGGCGCTAAGGCAGAAGTAAGCTTGGCATGTTGAAAGGGGAGAAGGAAGGTCACTGTAGAAGGTGCAGTGCAAAGAACAAAAGGGTGGCACAGAGACAGATCAGGTGGGGGTTTGTAGGCTGTGATGAGGAGACTGAATTGCTTGCTAATGAAATGAGCAGTCATGGAAGTAGAGGACTTACCTACTCACAGTTTGAGTTTGCCTTCCTATCCTTACTGTAAACAACTTTTAGACCCATTTACCCTGTGGCTCAAGGTGGGACTTTGTGACTTTGGTCACACGTGTTCTACTCTGTTCCTAGTTAGAGGAGAGCTCTGCTTATACTACCCAAAACAATTCCAAATGAATATCTTCTGAAAGTATTGGCTTAAGTAAAAAGCACTTTTGGAAGCTGGAAACATTGTGCAAAAGCTCAAAGTTGAAAGTAAAGACAACAACAAAATGCTATTTAACTGATGTGTCAATTTCTACAATTTTAAATCTTCCACCCTCTTTTATGTATTTCTAGAGAAATCACAGTTTCTCCCTCAGGACCTTTTAAATAGCAGGTAAGCTTCATACAAAATGAAAGAAGTCGACCTCATTCTGCATGACTACAAAAAATCCAAACTCTCAGAATATATCTAAATATTTCCAAAAAGTGCTTGCCTGTCCTGGTTGATTTTTGTCATTCTTGCTCTGAATTGTAACTTCTAATTCCTCACCCTACCATTTTTGGATGTTTATCTCTACCTCTCCTTGTCATTTAACTTTCTTCTCTTTGTTTTGCTTAAAATGTTGACATAGCACCTTCCTTTATTTTCAAGACAGTGCTAACGAGAGACTGAAATCAAGTTGTAGCAGGATAGTAAATTTTGCTTGAAAATTGAATATATTATAAAGTCATGTTAATTGAGATGAGAACAATTTGACTCAAAACTAGACATGACGTTCCCCTGAACTAGTCATCTTTCCTCTGTCACGGGAAACTCCTTCCAGACAGTGCTCACTGTGGCTCCAGATTGGCATCCTGTTGATGAGGCCTTCTAGTTAGTTCTCTCATTTTGTCTCTTCAACCAAAAAATGGAATCCCAATTTTTGTTTCTTGACCTGTATAGAAATCTGCAATATTTGTTAGTGTCCTTGCTATGAGTTGAATTGTATATTCCACAAATTCTTGTGTTGAAGTCCCAATCCCTAGTACTTCAATAAGTGACCGTATTTGGATATAGGATCTTTAAAGAGGTAATCATGTTGAAATGAGGTCATTAATGTGGGCCAGAAACCAATATTATGGGTGTTCTTGTAAGAAGAGGATTTTGGACCCAGACATACATGGAAGAATGCCATGTGAACATGAAGACAGCCATCTACAAGCCAAGGAAAGATACTTCAGAGGAAACCAAGCCTCATATCTAGATGTTAGACTTCTAGCACCAAGAACTGTGAGAAAATAAATTTCTGTTGTTTAAGCCATCCACTCTGTGGTATTTTTGTTATGTCAGCCCAGCAGTCTAACACAACCCTCCAGTCTCTTTCCATACCTCTTCAGTTTTTTTTTCCCTAGAGTTGTACTCTTCCTCAATAAAACACATGTTTATGTTACTAAACCATGCACTTACCATTATTGTCTGTAGTGTTTCTATTCTATTACCTCTATCCGTGGTAAAATTAACTAATATCAAATAGATATTTGAACTGCACTAGTATGAACAAGAAGCCTTTTTAAGTGATCACTTGCAGGAAAACAAAGAATCTGTCCTAGAGGTTTGTTCATGTCTCTGGGAAAACTTTTGCCATTCTCAGAGGAACCAGATTACCACTTGTTTCTAGCCATCACTTCCTCGGAAGTATTGATGTTTGGTTTCAGAGCACTCCATTATTTTCCTTTATAAATCCAGGCTTGAGCTTTTCCTAAGCTCTAAAAACACTCATTTACAAATATTGATGCCTTCCTTTGGCATGACAATCAGCCCAGAGCTTTTCACACCTCTCTGTTAGTGTCCTCCTGGACTGCCGAAGTCAGCTCAAGCAAACTGTAGCTGGCCGAGCAGCATGCCAAAGCCAGGCACAGAGGTACACAGCTGTGTTTTCTGCTTCATTAGCGCATGTGCCAAGTGGAAGCTGCCCCTAGTGTCTTCCCCTTCCAGCCACGTCAGTCTAAATTCCACATGCTGAATAAGATCTTATAGAAATATTTCGTGTGTCATGCCTTATGCTAAGGACTCGATATTTTATCCCATTCGGTCCTTACCACAACCCTCAGATATAGTAGTTACCACATTTTACAGATGAAGAAATGGAAGTTTGGAGGATTTAAATGGCTTACCAAAGTCACAGGCTGGTAGTACTGGGTTCCTGTGCTAAGGTGTACGTGCTATAGAAGTCCTCGATTTTTATCGTTCTGTTAGAATCATTGTGAGCCTGTCCCGGTTTCTTTAGGCTTAATCATCACTCCCTTCTATCACTTTTTATATCAAATGTTGCCATAACCACTCAGCACTTAGCTGTGGCCAACTTTGAATTGTTCTCTGTTTATTTAATGTGTGCTTGTCTGGTGACCCCAGCTATATTATCCTTCTTCTGTGACAGAAACAGTGCTAACAGCTATTCTATGTTTACTCCCATGCAGTTTTGCACTCAGTGCTGCTGATTTCCTAGGAACTCAATGAAATCTTATGAAATTCTCCTTTGGAATGTCTTATAATAACAAACACCAAACAAGGGGTAATTTGGTGAATTTTTTTGAGAGACAATGCAATATCAAGGTAAGAGCTGCAGCCTAATATTCAGAGTATCACAATTCCAGTCTCAACTCAATTCTTGCTGTCTCTTTTGTTCTAGAGAAGTTACTTTAACCCCTCTAAACCTCATTTTTCTTATCTGTAAAGTGGGAATAAGCCACATTTCAAGGACTTGCTATGAGAACTGGAGGTCAGACTGGGAATGAAGGTGCTTCCTAGATAAAGTGCTATCATATACAAGGGACTATATACTTCAGCATTTGTACTTTTGTCAGAAATCTTCACCTACAATAAATGACATCTCTCAATGATTTCATTTTCTTCATGAAAAAAAAAAAACCATGGGTGGTCTACAAAGTTTCTTCTTATTTTAACACTCTATGAATTTCTCCTTCTGGTGATCGTGAGAATGTGTGGGATTGGCTGGGGTGGCTGTGTAAGCCAGACCTTCCAAAGTGAGAACTGATGCCTTATATTCAAAGGGCTTCTCACTCACATCCCACTTGCAGCCAAAAGGATCACATCTCATGTGGGGGCTGTTTGTGTCTTCAGGGAAGGGGTGGTGTGGTTATATGAAACGCATTATCACCAGTGCAGATTGAGAAATGCCATTCTCCATGAATATATGATTCCAATGACTTTCTTTCCTTCATGGCGTATATTAGCTCACATCTGTATGCTGATGTCTTTGAACTCTTACCCCAAAAAGAGAAAAACAAAATCTGAAGATAAACATTTTCTCACTTTCTTTCAAAGTGCAGTTATTTTTAAGATTACTTCCCCATACCCCCAAACACAAATTCCTTACATTTTTCTCTTCTCTCGACAAAGAAAGTGGGAATGAGGGCATGTTTAACAGAGGTGGAAATGGAACAAACATATATTCACAAACTAACTGTTAAAATGCAGTTTTATTTTCTATCGAACAAAAGCTCCAAGAGTGCTAAAAGGGTCTAGAAATGGCACTAGGTATGAACGTGAATGTGTTTGTGACATTACATTTCATGACCTTGCTGCAACTTCCTGTCTTGAGTACATTGAAGCAAAGTAGGCCATGCAATTGTAGAGGTTTAGCTTCTTCTGTAGGAAAGGTGGCAGTTGGAATTTTTACTACTAAAGTGCTCAACTACTGAAGACCTCTTTTCTTCAGGGAAAGTGGTTTTTAAATATTTAAAAATAACTGATTTCTTTCCAGATTTCCAAACATGTGAAAGCTAAATGGAGAGGTCAGAAGAGTTAAATTGACTTTGGGGAGCACAGCACCCATGAGTATAAGTCATTTTTCTCTGAGTTATCTTTTGAAACACAGATTATTTCACAGATTATTCAACTTCTTACCAGCAAACTGTACTGGCTCCAAAATATCTGTAAAAAATAGTGGACCTTCTGTGCTCTGGATTTCAGGATCCTCCATAGTTTTTCTCCAAGCAACTATCTTTCTGGTCATATTCCGTTCTCTAATCCTCTAGACATTCTGCATTTGGCCATACAAATCTCTTATTTTCTTCAACTACTAAGCAAGTTCGCACATCCTAGACTTCTGTTCCTAGTGTTCCCTCAGTTTGGAACAGTCTTGTAGTTATTAAAATCTTTATTTGTTCTTTAATTCCCCATTGAAATGTCATTTACCCCACAACATTACTCTTGAGCTTCCAAATGGAATATTTATCCCATATTTCATGTTTTGAAAGTTTGTTATTTATACCATTATTCAGTATTTTATTTGGGCTTGCCTAGAAGTTATGAAGCATCTGTTTTCCCTCTTTGATCATAAGCAAGTTGAAGACAAAAATGTTTTGAGTGTTGATTTCTTTGGCCCCTTTTAAATGCCTAGTGCTTCATAAACATGTTGTGAATGGATGAATAGAAGAATGGATGAATGGATGAATTAGGAAATAGCATAAACCGATGTAATAAATTATGAATTCATTATCTTACCTTTACCCTGTCTTAAAAGGATAGCTTGACACCATTGCAATGTATGTCCGTTAGTTGAATATCTGTTAGTTTTATTTTTATGCATTTCATAGCCTTTCATCTGAGGAAGAGTCTTACCAATTTCTTAGTAATCTGCTTGGTACACAAAGCTCAGATGAAGCTTACTCATGCTCAAATTTAGGCACACGATCCAGGCCTAATAGAGTATTCCTTTCACTGCAGTGCAGGGGTTGGCTTGGGGATGGAAAGAAGATCCAAGTTGGAACAATTCGATTTTTCTCCAAGACACTGAACAAAGTTAGTGGGGGAGACTTTCTTCTGGGAGATTTTGAGTATAAAGTTGATGTGAGCTGGAGCTACTGCAACCTTTATTCCCATCAGCAGGGGAAAAAAGTAGAGTTAAAGGAAAGAAAGAAAAATAATTATGATGATGGTGTTTGAATCATTTAGACTTAGCCAAACCTATATCTCACTTCCCAGGATGAGAGTAGACACATCCCATTATTTATTTTTTTTTTACATTGTTTTAAATTCAATTACAACTACTTGAAAGCAAAATAATTCTAACACAGGAATATTCAAATAAATTGTCCCAGTAGTGCCACTTTTTTTTTTTCTAATAAACAATTGTATCTCTGAAGAAAATCATTGTAGTAAATGGGAAATCTAACCAGCTATTAAGACAAAGAAGAACAATTGTCAAAAATAAGTTGTATAACAATCTATAACTCTATGCCTTTGCCTTAACTTCTGCAAGTCCTCATTGCTGAAATCTTTTTCCCCCCTTGCCTGCTACTTCTTTCTCCCTCCACTGCCACTCCTATGACTCAATTCATCACCTTCCCTCACTCCACACCAACAGCAACCTCCAACTGGACTCTTGTCCTCTAATCCCCTCACACTTGGTCCTCTGCCCAAGAGCAGGAGGATCTTGCTTAAAGAGTCTCATATCAATCCTTTACTTGAATCACATGTCATTATCTCCTATTATTCTCAGAAGAAAGTCCAAATTCCTCAGCTTAATTGAGAAGGCTCTCCTTTCTGTCCATTGTTGTCTCTTTCAACTCCCGCTTGCATTCCTTCCTTCAGCCATATTGACTTTAAAAATCAATTTTCTCAGTGCATCATACTCTTTCTTCATTCTAGGATTTTGCATAGTCTGTCTCAATTACTCTTTAAAGTGGCCCCTTCTCCTTTGGGGTGAGTTGAATAATGCCTCCCCAAAATTCATGTCCATCTGGAACCTCAGAGTATAGCCTTATTTGGAAATAAGGTCTTCGCAGAAGTAATTAAAGTAGAGATAGAGATTATATTGGATGAAGATGGGCATTAAATCCAATGACAGTGTCCTTATAGGAGACAGAAAGGGTCGTAGAGAGACACGGAGAAAAAGGTAATGTGAAGATGGAGTCAGAGACTAGAGTGATGCATCTGCAAGCCAAGCAACCCCAAGCAAGGAGTGCCCACAACCCACAGAAGCTGGGAAAAAGGCATGGAACAGCCTTTCCTCAGAGGCTCCAGAAGAAACAATCTGTGTACACACTGATTTTGGATTTCTGGCATCCTGAACTCTCAGCATACTGTTGTTTTAAGCCACCCTATTTGTGTGACTTTGTTATGGCAACCATAGCAAACTAAAACAACTTTCATCAGGTATCACTATCTATGGTGATACGTTCAATACCACTAGATTAAATCAAGGGTCCCTTGATGTGTTGCCATAGAATCCTCTACTTTTTCCACCTCAGTACAAGTTTTCTGTTTGCTTATCCTCTGGTAGGCTGTACCACGTGGGGCTCTCTCTTCCCCTGTTTTGTGCCTAGGACCCATCAAGGTGCCCAGTAATGAATATGTTTCCATAGCATGCTTTCGTTGATTTTGTATATCATAGAAAATATTTCATTCTTTGACACCTAGTAGAGTGGCTGAGATGTAACAAATGCTCCTTTACTCAGTAATGGTTTCTGTCCGTTGGTTTGTGTTGTTAGCTGTAGTACAACCTATTGACTGTGCTTCCCACAAATCCTGGTCCTTACTAAGCAGTGGAGAGCTCACGCAGAGGGGGTTCTATTTGTAGAGCCCTTAAAAATTCCATAATTCTCTCTTATGCATAGCCACAGGTGACTGTGCAAAAACCCTCTGAAGAATGTTTAGGTAAGCAGGTGTATTTATCTCCAATTTACAGGGGCAGGGGATGGGAGCCAAATCTTATACCTAGGAAATGACAGTAGAACTGAGAAGTTCTAATTCTGAATCCATCATTCCTGCGACTGAATCCTAAGACCCTTGTTAATATTGGGACAAAAACATTCTAACAATTTTTTTTGATAGGGAGTTTCGTTCTTGTTGCCCAAGCTGGAGTGCAGTGGCGCCATCTCGGTTCATTGCAACCTCTGCCTCCTGGGTTCAAGAGAGTCTCCTGCCTCAGCCTCCCAAGTAGCTGGGGTTATAGGCATGCACCATCATGCCCAGCTAGTTTTTTTTTTCTGGTATTTTTAGTAGAGATGGGGTTTCACCATGTTGGCTGGGGTGATCTCGAGCTCCTAACCTCAGGTGATCCACCTGCCTTGGCCTCTCAAAGTGTTGGGATTACAGGCATGAGCCACTGCACCTGGCTACAAAATTCTGTTAGTGATCCTTGTGATAGGTAAAGAGAAGGCTGTTGGGAGAATTTAAGCAAGATGACAGGGGGTGTAGGGCAGTAGGATTCTAAAGGCATAAATCCCAAGGAAATGTCAAGTAGCAGCACACAGCTATGGATTTTGAATGAGCTCTTATTAGTCTTCTTGGCCCTTTCTGAATGTGTTCTACCTCATTAGAAATATATTATGGAGCCAGCAAACTGGTAGGTGATACGAAAACTAAATGGACAAAGAGGTGGAGGAAAGACTGGAGAGTGCATACTTGTGCTAAATAAAGCAAGAGGGAATGCAATTGTGCATTATGATGAATAAGTAGTCTACAAAAGCCATGGGGTTGGTAGACGCTGAGGGCAAGAGCAATTGAGAGTGAAAAGCAGAGCACTCTGGGAATGGAGAGGCAGTCAAAAATAGCAACATGTTCTTGCTTTCAAAATTTCCACTTGAGAGGCATTTGGAGGGGCTAGTCAGGCCTTGGATTACCAGATTTCTTTGGGATAAATAAATAATGTTTGCTCTCTTTGTGTGTGAATGCTGATAGAAGAAAAACTTTTTTTTGTATTACTAAGAAAAAATACATAGAATGTGTTGAAACAGTATCTGCTCTTTGGAGATGGAAAAACACAAGACAGTGTGTATGTTAAGTAGTTCGAAGCAGGAGGCGCAGAGGAGTCTCCACACATTTTTACGCTGGGTGGCACACTGTCTGACTAAATGCATCGGCTTTGCAGTTAGACTGACTTAGCACAAATCTTGAATCTATTACTATTTTACTTGTATAGTCTTGGACAAGTTACTCTACTTCTCTGGGTCTCAGAATTCTCATCTATAAAATGAGTACAAATGATATACATAATTCTAGGTAAGAGTAAAGGGAATTATGATGTAAATGACGTAGAATAGCGCACAGCACACAATAAGCACTCAATACATAAACACCCTTAGTTTTAATATCTATTTTATGTGGACTCAGCCATAAAAGTAGAAAGGTGAGAGAGTAATACACATTAAGAGTTAAATGCTCAGACTGTTGGGACAGGTAGACCCTTCCCCTCATTGACAGCTCACTACTGGGGAGCGATTTAACTTCTATAAGCTTGATTTCCGCTTTGGCAAGATAGGATAAGATGACAATAGAACCTTTCTCATAGGTTGTTGTGTCATATGAAGCACTTGCTTGATTTTCTGGCACATAGTACAAGGTCTACAAATAGCAGCTGTTATTATTACAGAGTTGGAATTAGGCATTGGCTGTGAAACCAGAATGCTTTAGTAAAATATAATGTGTTAAGCAGTGAAGCTTTTTATTCCATGGGCCTCCAAAAGAATAAGCTGATTTAATTCAGCCCTTTAAAGAAAAACAAACAAAAAACAAAACCAACCAACCAAACAGCGGCAGCAACAATAAAGCAAAGAAACAATCTTGCTGAAAGAAGGCATTGCATTTTTTATTACAAGGTTAAACGTACTTTCTCTCTCTCTCTCTCTCTCTCTCTCTCTCTCTCTCTCTCTCTCTGTGTGTGTGTGTGTGTGTGTGTGTCTGTGTACCAAAATGATAGCAAGTGTGTTTTTTTTTTTTTAAATCAGACTTTATTTGGGGATGGCACCAAAAATTAGATAGCATAAACTCCTTTATGTAGCTTCAAGGTATTATCTTTGACCAAGAGGACTTTTGATCTGTGGAGTCAGTTTGATAAATATAATTAATTGTTAGTGTAGTCATTGGAAGTCTATATAATTTTGGAAAACTTTAAAAGTATGAGGTTAAGAAGATTACTAAAATATTTCACACATTTCGGCTTTCAGTTGTATCTAAAATCATGAATTCAATTTAGAACATCTAATGGCTGAGGTACAATCACTAAGGCAAAAAGTTGTTGACAAAGACACCCTTTGAGGTGGCTTAAAATCTATGCTAAGAGGCAGGGATGAGGAAAGATAACTAGTGCTTCAATACACATGAGTGTGTGTGGGAAGGGGGGTTGAGAAGCTAAAGATTTTTCTGTGTTTAATTCTTACCACAAGCCTCTGAGGTATGTAATATGGTTGTGATTTAAGTCCAGATACTTTTGTTAAAGTAGGCTATGACTTAAATCCCAGCACTACCACCTTCTAGTTGCATAAACCTGAGCATCATAAGCCTCCATATTATCACTTACAAATTGGGGCTAATAAATCAGTTTTCCTGGTTTCTTGCCAGAATTATGTAAAACAATAAATGTAAAGATGCTTGCACAATACCTGGCACAGAGTAGTTGGCCCACAAAAGAAAGTTATTATTGTTGTTATTATCAATTTTTACAGAATAGAAAATTATGGCTTTAAGAGAAGGCAAAAGCTGTCTAAAACTTGAAATCTTAACTGATGGAGAATTTGGCAAGATGATATAAAATCCATGTTATTCATAGGCGCTACCAAGTTTCTCAATTCTCCCTCCACAAACCACACTTTGGAATCTCAAGAGCTCACTCACCCACCTCCTCATGCTGTCACACTTAACATTCTCCTTCCCAACAAGAACTGCAAGAATTACTGCCACATGTGTAATATTTACCATGTGGAAGCTTTTGTGTAAAAAAAAAAAAAAAAAAAAATCCTCCAGTGGCTTAACACACAATTATAGACCGAAGCAGGTTGGCAGAAGGGTCAGGATTGATAGTGGAGAAAGGCTGTGCTTTATGCAATCACTCCAAATCCCATGTTACCCTGTACTCTGCAGGCAGATGGGAAAATAAAAGAGATTAGAGATTTTGGGGAAGATTCTAATGGGCCAGGTCTCAAAATGATATCCACTTTCTCTTCCTTCTACTGTCTAGATCTCAGTCCCATGACAAAACTTAACTGCAAGGAAGTATGGGCGATGTGGTGTTTAGCTGGGTACCCCAGCAAAAGGCTGGGGTGAACAAGTTACTAGAGTCTGCAACAACAGCTGACCTCCTCCTACCCATCACTATTCACACACGGAGACACACACTCTTATAGAGAACTGGCCTGCAGGAGGGGACATGAAAATCTTGGCCATAACATTAATGAAGAAAACAAACAACAAAATCAATCTAATATATATTTTTCATGTGAGCATCAGCTACTGATGCAGTAGCTGAGACGCAGTAGATGAAATATGTACATCAATTACAAACAGGAATGGCTTGTATCCATCAATTATGTTTCTAGGTACTTATCTGAAGTAAATAAGTGAAAAACATACAAAGATATATGTAAAAGATGCTCATTACAGCATTATTGGAATACGGAAACCATAGATTAAAATGTACACCAATAGAGGATTGATTATGTAAATTGTGCATTTCTACAGTGCAGCACTCCGTAGCCTTTAAATGTAAAAAAGCGTTTTCACATACACTTATATGATAAATTGCCAAATACCAAATATATTACATCCTATGCAATTATCTGAGTCACTGTGTGCTGCCTGCACTATGTGAAGCTGAACAGCACAGCAACCCTGCAAATATGTATAGCTATCTTTATATTTATGTCTCTATATGGAGACTCCTCCTGTTCCTATCCAGTAGATACTTCTTACAAACTTAGGGAGTGAATAGAATCACATCTTTTTAATTTTACCAGATTAATTGCTGAAGTTCCCATATACCTTAATTGCAGAAAATTCAGAATCTCCTCCATGATGCCCTTCTAACCCTCTGAGAAGTTCAAGAAAATGGAAGGTGTGAGGAGAAGCAATGGATCAGTTTGGCTTCCACTCTCGGTGGGGCGAGGGGAGTAAACCACAGTACGCTGTCTCGCAGTAGAGTCACTGGCACCTAGTGTGAGAGATGGTGTTGGTCTTCTACCACTCTGGCATCCTGCATAGCCCACCACCACGAAGCCGTGGAACTGTACCATCTTTCTTCACAGGGGGTCCCCCTGAATAATGGCCAGCTTTCCTCTAAATTCTCAAAGCAGAAATTGTTGGATTACATTAACTGTCACTTAATAAAGGTATCACTCACTAATTCCTCTGAGGGAACATTCTCTCAATGACTCTCAGGCAGTTTTCCTTTTTAAGAAAGACTCTTTAAGAGATTTCAAGGTGTACTCACATGAGTCCTTCCAGAAGGATGAGAAAGAAGAAGTTCCATCAATAATTGTGGATTACTGTACCTCTGACACTAGAAAATAAGTGATACAAATTTTATAAATGTAGAACGAATATATATGAACTTATAGAAAATATTTCTTTTTCTTCATATAAATGTGCCTATGTGCATATAAAGTTTTATATGTGACCTACGTATAATTTATAAAATCTACATAGATATGTATGAAAAGAGAGAGGGATATCTGGAAGGAAGGTCCCAAAATAGTATCAGTTGTCTGTAATAGAGATGTTGTTTTGCTCATTTAACTTATTTATTTATAAGTATATTATTTATTTTGGATATATAACTCATAAAATCCCATTCCTTGCATTTCTATGTGCTATATAATGCCTTAATTTAGCATGATGTGTAGATATGATTGCGTGTGTATGTATTCATATTTTAGTAAATCCTTGTTTAAATTTGTTTTTGCTGTCCTAGGTGAAAAGTCTTAGGAAACAAATTATTAAGAATTGTTTGTTAGTGCTTAAAGTTCATGCAAATTGGGCCTCTGGAAGGATCTGGGTGAAATGTAATTAGTTACATTCTTCTCTAAGCAATTTTAATTCCAAGATACCTTCTTTTCCTCAGTGACAGCCTGGTATCTGTTCATTAGGCATCTTTCTATTCCTCTCTCCTTCATTAGAAAGTGTTGGCAGTCAGTGTTGGTGACATTACCATTATGTCTTTGGGAATGATTTCACTTGTTCCTAATTCTATAAACAGTGTCTAATCATAATGGCTAAAGGCTTGCAGGTGATGTATTTGCAAGTACATGGCCCCAGAGAAATAGAAGCTCTGGGTTAGAGGTAGAGGTTAGGTTAGAACCTCTAGAGACAAGTGTATTATAGTTCCACTGTCCCTTATAGAACCTTCACATAGTAGGTTCTCTATGAGTATTTGTCAAACTGAAATGACCTAAATTAGTTTATTGATTATAAATTAACCTGTTTCTTTTAGGGCCTGGGGTATCTCACAGTTTTCTCTTTCCAAGTAAATTTTCAAAATATTTCAAACAGAAAATTAAGGCCAACACTGAGAATATTTGTCACTGTTTAATGTACCTGAAGCAACAAAAATAAAAGGTTTCCTGTTGGTTCTAGGTTAAAAAAGAAAATCCTTCCTTAGCAAGCAGTCCACAGTGAGCTGTGAAGGAATGAGAATGCTATTTGGCGGAAGGCTCCAGTGACGTGGAAGGATGTTTAGGTGGCTGTGTTCAATACATTTTGCTTGACTACCTCTCCCACATGGGAGAGTTGCCCTTAAAGTGCATTATTTTGCTATCAAAGCTAGAAGCAGTGTGGCTGAAGTGAGACTCAGGTTTCAAACCCCTCTACTTTGAACACGAAGGGTCCCTGGGTGACCTGGCTTCTGACGGAAGGTTTAGGGTATCCTAAGCCTTCCTTTGAGTCCAGGCTGAGGCAGATAGGGCTGATTTGCAGAGATCCTCACCTCATTTCCTGAAGTTTTGATTCAGCTCAATGTGGGCTGGGACAAAAGTTCCCTTTCCACCATCCCCTGACTGTGAGCTGATGCTGACTTGAGTCCTCTACTGGCTTAAGCACATTTTTAAAAATTAAAAACAAGCTTTGATCCCTAATACAAAATTGCACAGTAAGTCCTCACTTAACAGTACCAATAGGTTCTTGGAAACAGTAACTTTAAGTGAAATGACGTAACAAACCATTTTTTTTTCGTCAACGTTATAATGCTAAACAAAATGATGTTATTTTGAAGACCTGCTGTATATAACTTCATTTCATCACTTAACTGCTGACATTGAAAACTTACATTAAGTAACTTCTTTGTCAAAAAGTTAAAAGATAATATAATTAAAAGATTGAAAATAAAAACTACTCACACTCTCATCACACACACACACACACACACACACACTCATGCTTGTTTTTGTGTGCATGCTGTATGGTAGAATTTGATGTACAGGTGCTCCGAAACTTATGATGGGGTTATATCCTGACAAACTCAGAGTGTGTTAAAAATATTACAGCTGGAA
The DNA here is from genome assembly GCF_024542745.1 of Macaca thibetana thibetana. NCBI lineage: Eukaryota > Metazoa > Chordata > Mammalia > Primates > Cercopithecidae > Macaca > Macaca thibetana. The sequence goes on from NC_065583.1 coordinate 36,596,342, forward strand.
AGTGCTTTTAATACATCTAGCCTACAGAGCATCATAGCTTAGCCTAGCCTACCTTCAGTGTGCTCAGAATACCTACTTTAGCCTACAGTTGGGCAAAACCATCTGGTAACACAGTACTAAAGAGTATGGGTTGCTTATCCTCCCGATCATGTGGCTGATTAGGAGCTGTGTCTCCCTGCCTCTGCCTAGAACTGTGAGAGAGTAACATTCTGCATATCCCTAGCCTGGAAAAAGACCAAAATTCAAAATTTGAAATGTGGCTTCTGTAGAATGTGTATTTCTTTCACACTTTCTTTCTTTTTTTTTTTTTTTTTTTGAGACGGAGTCTCGCTCTGTCACCCAGGCTGGAGTGCAGTGGCCGGACCTCAGCTCACTGCAAGCTCCGCCTCCCAGGTTTACGCCATTCTCCTGCCTCAGTCTCCCGAGTAGCTGGGACTACAGGCGCCCGCCACCTCGCCCGGCTAGTTTTTTGTATTTTTTAGTAGAGACGGGGTTTCACCGTGTTAGCCAGGATGGTCTGGATCTCCTGACCTCGTGATCCGCCCGTCTCGGCCTCCCAAAGTGCTGGGATTACAGGCTTGAGCCACCGCGCCCGGCTCTTTCACACTTTCATAAAGTCAAAAAATTTTAAGTTGAGCCATTATAAATTGAGGATCATCCATATTACTATGTTGTTAATATGTTAATATTTTAGATACATAAATATAAATATATTATTTATCTTCAATATTTATTATCAGCTATTGACGCTAAAATAATGTACTGCAACCATTTCTGCTCATCCTTCATTTTGTTGGTATTTAGTTTGCTTTAAAACTAATCAGAATTCGTGGCTGAAAAGGAGGCAAGGAAGAATTTCAGCTGAAGAAATTTGAGGGTGGCCAGACAGATATTTGGGTGTGAAGGGAAGGTATAGCCTAGTAATCTTCAAATCTCATTTATTCTTGTAGGCACCAGCTCTTTTCAAGATACCATTTTTTATCTCCACCTAAGTAGTTAGCACAAGTTTCAGGAAGATTCTATAAAGATATTCTCAACTTCTTAAAACTCTGTTTTGAAGGACATATTCTTATCTCTGTATCTCTAACATTTAAAAATAATAAGTGACACACATGTACACACTATTTGGGATCAAAAGCCCAACTTAAATCACTGTTTTAGGTAAATTCCTCCTCCACTTATAAGGAAAAATATCTCATTTGTAAGAATTCGTGTGGCTTTGGAAAAATTTCACCATGTCTTATGGGAAACAATTTTTCTATTGGCCTAAGATTTCAAAACCTCAAAAGTTTTAATCCTTGTTTCCTAAAAAATATCTTAGGAAAACAACTGTAATGGTGTCTGGAAGTCAAAAGATTCGGTTAAGTCCTCTCAGAGAACTCAGAAAGCATTATTAATTTGATTTTTGGGAGGAGTACAGTAGAGGAAGGCACATATCACAGATTTTTGACAAGGCTTTGTCAGTTTTCATCTGTGTACATATATTATAAAAAGCACCTTCCCCCATTGCTTGTTTTTGTCAGGTTTGTAAAAGATCAGATGGTTGTAGATGTGTGGTGTTATTTCTGAGGCCTCTGTTCTGTTCCATTGGTCTATGTATCTGTTTTGGTAACAGTACTATCCTGTTTTGGTTACTGGAGCCTTGTAGTATAGTTTGAAGTCAGGTAGCGTGATGCCTCCAGCTTTGTTCTTTTTGCTTAGGATTGCCTTGGCTATATAGGCTCTTTTATGGTTCCATATGAAATTTAAAGTAGTTCTTTCTAATTTGGTGAAGAAAGTCAATGGTAGCTTGATGGGGATAGCATTGAATGTATTTGGAGAGTATGGCCATTTTCACAACATTGTTTCTTCCTATCCTTGAGCATGGAATGTTGTTCCATTTGTTTGTGTCCTCTCTTATTTCTTTGAGAAGTGGTTTGTAGTTCTCCTTGAAGAGGTCCTTCACAATCCTTGTAAGTTGTATTCCTAAGTATTTTATTCTCTTTGTAGCAATTGTGAATGGGAGCTCACTCATGATTTGGCTCTCTGTTTGTCTGTTACTGGTGTATAGGAATGCTTATGATTTTTGCACATGAATTTTGTATCCTGAGACTTTGCCGAAGTTGTTGATCAGCTCAAGGGGATTTTGGGCTGAGACTATGGGGTTTTCTAAATATACAATCATGACATCTGCAAACAGAGACAATTTGACTTCCTCTCTTCCTATTTGAATACACTTTATTTCTTTCTCTTGCCTGATTGCCCTGGCTAGAACTTCCCGCACTATGTTGAATAAGAGTGGTGAGAGAGGGCATTCTTGTCTTATGCTGGTTTTCAAAGGGAATGCTTCCAGCTTTTTCCCATTCAGTATGATATTGAGGGTGGGTTTGTCATAAACAGCTCTAATTATTTTGAGATACATTCCCTCAATACCTAGTTTATTGAGAGTTTTTAGCATGAAGGGGTGTTGAATTTTACCAAAGGCCTTTTCTGCATTTATTGAGATAATCTTGTGGTTTTTGTCATTGATTCTGTTTATGTGATGGGTTGCATTTATTGTTTTGCATATGTTGAATGAGCCTTGCATCCCAGGGATGAAGCCAACTTGATCGTGGTGGATAAGCTTTTTGATGTTCTGCTGGATTCCCTATTTAATAAATGGTTTTGGGAAAACTGGCTAGCCATATGCAGAAAACTGAAACTGGACCCCCTCCTTATACACTATGCAAAAATTAACTCAAGATGGATTAAAGACTTAAACGTAAGTCCTAAAACCATGAAAATCCTAGAAGAAAACCTAGGCAATACCATTCAGGACATAGGCATGGGCAAAGACTTTATGACTAAAACACCACAAGCTATGGCAATAAAAGCCAAAATTGACAAATGAGATCTAATTAACTAAAGAACTTCTGCACAGCAAAAGAAACTATCATCAGAGTGAACAGGCCACCTACAGAATGGGAGAATTTTTTTTTTTTTTTTTTTTTTTTTGAGACAGAGTCTTGCTCTGTTGCCCAGGCTGGACTGCAGTGGTGCAATCTCGCTCACTGAAAGCTCTACCTCCCGGGTTCACATCATTATCCTGCCTCAGCCTCCTGAGTAGCTGGTACTATAGGGGCCTGCCACCACGCCCGGCTAATTTTTTTTGTATTTTTTTTAGTAGAGATGGGGTTTCACCATGTTAGCCAGGATGGTCTTGATTTCCTGACCTTGTGATCCAGCCGCCTCGGCCTCCAAAAGTGCTGGGATTATAGGCATGAACCACTGCACCTGGCCAAAAATTTTTGCAGTCTATCCATCTGACAAAGGGCTGATATCCAGGACCTACAAATAACTTAAACAAATTTACAAGAAAGAAACAACCCCAGCAAAAAGTGGGTGAAGGATATGAACAGACAATTTTCAAAAGAAGATATTTATGCAGCCAACAAACATATGAAAAAAAGCTCATCATCACTGATCATTAGAGAAATCCAATTCAAAACCACAATGGGATGCCATCTCACACCAATTAGAATGGCGATCATTAAAAAGTCAGGAAACAACAGTTGCTGGAGAGGATGTGAGAAATAGGAATGTTTTTATACTGTTGGTGGGAGTGTAAATTTGTTAAACCATTGTGGAATACAGTGTGGCAATTCCTCAAGGATTGAGAACTAGAAATACCATTTGACTCAGCAACCCCATTACTGGGTATATACCCAAAGGTTTATAAATCATTCTACTATAAAGACACATGCACATGTATGCTTGTTGGACACTATTCACAATAGCAAAGATTTGGAAGCAACCCAAATGCCCATCAATGATAGACTGGATAAAGAAAATATGGCACATATACACTATAGACTACTATGCAGCCATAAAAATAGAATGAGTTCGTGTCCTTTGCAGGGACATGGATGAGGCTGCAATCAACATAGGAACAGAAAACCAAACACCACATGTTTTCACTCATAAGTGGGAGCTGAACAATGAGAACACATGGACACAGGGAGGGGAACATCACACACTGGACCCTGTCAGGGATGGGGCAAGGGGAGGGATAGCATTAGGAGAAATACCTAATGTAGATGATGGGTTGATGGGTGCAGCAAACCACAGTGACACGTGTATACCTGTGTAACAACCCTGCACGTTCTGCACATGTATCCCAGAACTTAAGGTATAATAATACAAAAAAAAAATTTTAAAAGCACCTTATTTGCCTTTTTATGCTTCTGATTTAGGATGTTAATGATACTTAGTGTGACTATGCTAGTTGTGTTTTATGTATTATTTTCTTTTGAATTTTGTGAAATAAATTCTCTAACTGAATGAGAACAAGAAAAGCGACAGCCCTCTCTCTGATTTTTCTCCAGAGAGACACCTAGTTTCAAATTCAAGCAGGACAGATGGTTCAGAGCCCTTGATGGTCACTGCCTATGCACTTTCTTTTAATGACTACTGTAAGTAAATGTCAAAATGTCTTGTTCATTCAGAGATTAAAATGGTTCTGCATAGTCAGGAGGCAGCCTGACTTCATAACTAAAACACCAAAAGCCTTATTCTTCTTGGTAGAAGGATGTTTGTTCTCCAAAGGCCTGGGCTTAACTCTTGGGTATGTGAATTCATAGTTACGGGATCTTAGGCTAGTCCTTCCACCCCTCTTAAATTGGATTTCCTTATCTGTAAAGAACCCAGCACAGTACTTCTCTGAATGTGTGAAAAGCGATAAGAATCAGATAATATAATGAATTAAAATAAAAACATAGTGTATCAAATGTATGGGTTTATGTTAAAGCAGAAATCACTATTAGAAAAAGCTGACAAAATTAATGATCTAAGCATTTATCTTAAGGATATTGAAAAAGATAAGAAAATTAAAAACAAATTAATAGAAGAAAACAGCATAAGAATCAGAACAAAAACCATTGAAATAGAAAACCAACAAAATAGAGATTATGAGAACCTAAAACTAATTCATTAAAAAGAGTAATAATATTGTCAAACCTCTAGCTAGGTCGATCAAGCAAAACCAAAGAAAGCAGAAAGTAACCACATCAGTAATAAATGAAGGGGCAGCTTTAGATCCTCCAGCCGTTAAATGTTTAACAAGGGAATATAATAAACAACTTTATGAGGATAAATTTGTCAATATAAATTCGTCACACAAAATCATGTAACTAAACAATTGCAATATTAATATAAGAAGAACTTTAAAATATGGGCAGTTCTATAAATGGTTTTTAAAACCACTTAATTTGTATTAAGTGAATTGTCTTGATACATGAATGTGTTGATTTATTTCTGAACTCTTAATTCTGTTCCGTGAATCTATGTATCTATTTTTATGCCAATAACATGCCTTGGTTACTGTTTCTTTGTAATAAGTTTTGAAATAGGGAAGTGTGAATCCTACTTTGTTCTTCTTTTTCAAGAATGTTTTAGCTATTTAAGGTTTTTTGCTATTTCATATGAATTTGAGAATAGGCTGTCCCACTACAGTAAAAAACTAAAATAAAATAAAAAGCTGTTAATTTTTTATAGGGATTGTATTGAATCTGTAGGTCATATTTTGGTAACATTGACATCTTAACAATATTGTCTTCCTACCCGTGAACATGGAATGTCTTTTCACTTAGTGAGGTCTTCTTTAATTTCTTTCATCATTGTTTTCTAGTTTTTAATGTACAAGAATTATACTTCTTTTGTCAAATATATCCCTAAGTACTGTATTGTTTATACTATTGTAAAAAGTACTATTTTATTAAGTTAATTTTTATTGTTCAATGCTAATATATAGAAGTAAAACTAATTTCTTTATATTGATGAGGAATGCTGAATTTATTACTTCTAATAGTTGTGTGTGTGTGTATGCATGCATGATGATGCATTAGAATTTTCTAGGTATAAGCTCATGTAATCTGCATATAATCTACACAGAGACAGTTTTATTTTTTTTCTTTCAAAACTGCATGCCTTTTATTTTTTCTTTTTACCTAATTTCCCTGGCTAGAATTTCCAGTACAATGTTTTATAAGTGGTGACAGCAGACATCTTTGTCTTGTTCTTGGTGGGCATAAGTATTCAGTGTTTCACCATTTAATGTGGTTAACTATTGGTTTAGGATAGATGGTTGTTATCAGGTTGAGGAAGTTTCCCTCTATTCCTTGTTTGTTAAGTGCTTTGTCATGAATAGGTGTTGATTTGTCAAATGCTGTTTATGTGCATATTGAGATGATCATATGGTTTTTGTCCTTTATTCCATTAATATGTATATTACATTTTTTGATTTTTATACATTGAGCTAACCTTGCATTTTTGGGGTAAATATCACTTGATCATTTTATGTAATACTTTTTATATGTTGTTAGTTCTGTTTTCTAGAATTTTGTTTGTGGCATTTTTTGGGAGTGGTGTTTTCATAAGGCATGTTATTTTGTTGTTTTCTTTTCCTGTGATGTCTTTGGTTTAGGGATCAGGGTAATGCTGACCTCATTAGAATGAGTTGGTAAATGTTATCTTTTCTATTTTTTGGAGGTATTTGTCAATGATTAGGGTTAAGTCTACTTTATTTATTATTTATTTATTTATTGAGACAAAGTCTGGCTCTATTACCCAGGCTGGAGTGCAGTGGTGCCATCTCCACTTCCATGCAATCAACCTCCTCCTCCTGGGCTAAAGGCATCCTCCCATCTCAGCCTCCTGATTAGCTGGGACTACAGACATGGAGTCTTTTTGTATGTTTTGTAGAGACAGGGTTTCGCCATCTTGTCTCAAACTCATGAGCTCAAGCAATTCCCCAGTCGTGTCCTCCCAAAGTGCTGGGATTACAGGCACGAGCTATCGCCCGTGGCCAAGTCTACATTGAACATTTGGTAGTCTTTTGTCAGTAAAGCCATCTGGATCTGAATTTTTCTTTGTGGATAATCTTTGGATTAGTAACTCAATTTCTTTACTTGCTATAATTTTATTTAAATTTTCTATTTCTTTTTGAGTCAATTATGGCATTTCTTTTTTTGTAGGAATTTGTTCATTTCATCTAGATCTTCTAATTTGTTGGCATACAATTACTCAGTATTCCTTTATAATCCTTTATATTTTTATAAGTTTGAGAGAAGGGTCTCTTTTTTCATTTTTGATTTTAGTTATTCATGGGTTGTTTTTGGCTGTTGTTCTTGGTCAGTGTAGCTAATGGTTTGACAATTTTGTTGATATTTTTCAATGAGCCAACTTTTGCTTTTGTGTTTTCCATTGTTTCCATTCTCTCTAGTTCATTAATTTTCACTCTAATCTTTTATTTGTGATTTAGGTGTAGATTACTCTTTTCTAGTTTCTTAAGGTGGAAGGCTAGGTATTGATGTGAGAACTTTCTTTTTAAAACACTAAGTCATTTATAGGTATAAATTTTCCCTTAAACACTGGCTTTGTTACATTTCATAAGTTTTATATATTGTATTTTTGTTTTCTTTCATTTCAAAACATTTTCTAATTTTTCTTGGGTTTTCTTCATTAACCCTCTGGTTATTTAGCAGTGTGTTGTTTAATTTTCACACATTTGTGAATTTTCCAAGTTTTCTTTTCTCATTGATTTCTAATTTAATTCTGTTACAGTCAGAGAAAACACTTTATAAGATTTTAATTCTTTCTACTTTATTGAGGCTTATCTTATGGCCAAGCACACAGACAATTCTATAGGATATTTCATGTGCACTTGAGAAGAAAGGGCAGTGTACTGTTGTTTGGTGGTATCTACTAGATTTTAGTCTTTCTATATTTTTAATATTTTTAGTGAGTGCTATAAGGATAACTATACACATATCTACTTTATTATGATCTATTTAATATTATTAGTTAATAGTGTAACACTTAATATAAAATGTAGAAATCTTCCATTCACATAGCTTTTTTAAAAAAATTTCTGCCACCACTGAACTTTATGCTTCAGTTGTCATATTTATTACATTGACATATGTTGAAAATTCCAGATGACAACATTGTGATTTTTGCTTTAAACAATTATATGTATTTTAAAGTATTTAAGGGGAAAATAATCTTTTATATTTACTCAAATATTTAACTTTTCTGGCTTTCTTCCTCTATTTGCAAAAACTCAAGTTTTCCCCTTTATTTTTGCCTTTAGCCTGAAGATCTTACTTTAGCATTTCTTATAGAATGGGTCTATTGGCAACAACTTCTCTTAATTTTTCTTCATCTGAAACTATCTTAATTTTGCCTTTATTTCTGTAGAACGTTTCTATAAGATATAGAATTGTATATTAATAGTATTTTATGTCAGCACTCTAAAGATGTTTTTACCATTTTCTGGTCTCCATAATTTCTACACATCGGACACTATAAACCATAAGCAGGCAAGCAACATACTGGTAGAAAATATTCACAGTACTGATTTCTGAAAATAAACTTGTATCCAAGTTATGTAAAAGCTTTTAACGACTCAGTAATAAAAATACAAATAATAATACAGTTTGGTGAAAAATTTTGAATACATTTTTAATAAAGACATATTACACATAACAAATAAGCAAATAAACATGTTCAACATCATTAGATGTTTAATGAAAGACAAATTAAAACCAAATGAATAACTAAAATTGAAAGAAATGAAAAAGCAAAATATTGGCAATGATGTGGAATGAAACCGTGAACCTTTGTTTATAGAAGTATGAAATGGCACATATACCTTGGAAAACTTTTAGTTTATTTTAAATTTAAATATATATTTGCCCATGACCCTTCAATTTTACTGATAGGTATTCCCCTGAGAGAAATAAAAATATATGATTACATATAGATTGGCAAAACATTGTTCATAGTAGCTTTGTTGATCCAAGTCACAAACTGAAATCCAAGTAAATGCTCATAAGCAGGAAATGATTTAACAAATTATGGTATATTAATGAAATAAAAATTTATTCAACTACTGAGACACACAATATTCTCAAAAGCATAATGCTGAGTATTATTTTGCTCAAACGAAAAATGTATTTACCTTATAATTACATATGTATGAGGTTCTGAATCAAGCAAAACTAATATATGGGGATAGACATTAGAAACTTGGTTGTCTTTGCCAATCCAACAGAAATACAAAAGATTTTCAGAGATTATTTTGCACACTTCTATGCACACAAACCAGGAAATCTATAGGAAATGGAAAAATTCCTGGAGACACACAAATTCCCAAGATTGAATCAGGAAGAAATTAAAAACCTTAACAGATCAATAACAAGTTCCAAAATGGAATCAATAATAAAACACATACCCACCAAAACAAAAGCCCCAAACCAGACAGATTCACAGCCGAATTCTACCACAAGTACAAACAAGAGCTGCAGGCCAATCACGCTGGCTCGTGCCTGTAATCCCAACCCTTTTGGAGGCTAAGGCAGGAGGATTGCTTGAGCTCAGCACTTCAAGACTAGTCTTGGCAACACACTGAAACCATGTCTCTATAAAAAACAATTAAAAATCAGTTGGGCATGGTGGCACAAGTACCTGTAGTCTCAGATACTCCGTAGATTAAGGCAGGAAGATTGCTTGGATCCAGGAGGTCAAGGCTACAGTGAGCCCTGATTGTGCCACTACGTTCCACCCTGTGTGACACAGCAAGATTCTGTCTTAAAACAAAACAAAACAAAACAAAAAAAACAGAAGAGCTAGTGTAAATCCTACTGACACTATTCCAAAAAATAGAGGAGAAGAGACTCCCTCCAAACATTATATGAAGTCAGCATCATCCTGATACCAAAAGCTGGAAGACACACAACAAAAATAGGAAACTTTAGACCAGTATCACTGAGAAGCCTAGATGCAAAAATCCTTAACAAAATGCTAGCAAACCAAATCCAGCAGCATGCCGTGATCAAATAGGCAACATTCCTACGACTCAAAGTTGGTTCAACATATGCAAATCAACAATTGTAATTCACCATATATACAGAATTTAAGACAAAAACCATATGATTATCTAAATAAACCCAGAAAAAGTTTTCAATAAAATACAACATCCTTGAATGATAAAAACCCTCAAGACACTAGACATCAAAGGAACATACCTCATAATTATATGAGGCATCTATGAAAAACCCACAGCCAACATCATACTGAATGAACAAAAGCTGGAAACTTTCGCCTTGAGCATTGGAACAAGACAAGGATGCTCCCTCTCACTACTCTTATTCAACATAGTACAGGAAGTGCTAGCCAGAGAAATCAGGCAAGAGAAGGAAATAAAGGCATCCAAATAGAAAAAGAAGTCAAACTATATCTCTCTTCAATGACGAAATGATTCTATATCTAGAAAACACAGAGGTCTCCATCAAAAGGCTTCTAGAGCTGCTAAACTACTACAGTAAAGTTTCATGATACAAAATCAATGTATACAAATCAGTACCATCTTTAAATTATACTTTAAGTTTTGGGATACATGTGTAGAACATGCTGGTTTGTTACATAGGTATACATGTGTCATGGTGGTTTGCTGCACCCATCAACTCGTCATCTACATTAAGTATTTCTCCCAATGCTATCCCTCCCCTTGCCACCCCACACCCTGATAAGCCCCAGTGTGTGATGTTCCCTTCCTTGTGCCCCTGTGTTCACATTGTTCAACTCCCACTTATGAGTGAGAACATGTGTTTGGTTTTCTGTTCCTGTGTTAGTTTGCTGAGAATGATGGTTTCCAGCTTAATCCAAGTCCCTGCAAAGGACATAAACTCATTCTTTCTTTATGGCTGCATAGTATTCCATGGTGTATATGTGCCACATTTTCTTTATCCAGTCTATCATTGATGGGCATTTGGGTTGGTTTCAAGTCTTTGCTATTGTGGATAGTGCTGCAATAAACATACATGTTTATGTGTCTTTATAGTAGAATGATTTATAATCCTTTGGGTATATGCCCAGTAATGCAGTTGCTGGGCCAAATGGTATTTCTGGTTCTAGATCCTTGAGTAATCACCACACTCTCTTCCACAATGGTTAAACTAATTTACACTCTCACCAACAGTGTGAAAGTGTTTCTGTTTCTCCACATCCTTCCAGCATATGTTGTTTCCAGACTTTGTAATGATCATCGCTCTAACTGGTGTGAGATGGCATCTCATTGTGGTTTTGATTTGCATTTCTCTAATGACCAGTGATGATGAACTTTTTTTCATATGTTTTTGGGCACATAAATGTCTTCTTTTGAAGTGTCTGTTGTAATCTATCCCTCTGAAAAAGGGCTAATAAGCAGAATCTACAAGGACCTTAAAGAAATTTACAAGAAAAAAACATCCCCATCGAAAAGTGGGCAAAGAATATGAACAGTAGCATTTTTATACATCAAAAATGTTGAAGCTGAGTGCTAAGTTAAGAATGTAATCTCATTTGCAATAGACACACACACACACACGCACACACACACGCCCCTAGGAATATGGCTGTTGAAGGATGTTAAATATCTCTATAAAGAGAATTACAAAATAGTGTTAAAATAAATCAAAGAAGGAAGAAATAAATATAAAAACATCCCATGCTTATGGATTGGAAGAATGAACATCATTAAAATGGTCATACTGCCCAAAGCAATCTACATATTTGATGCTATTCCTATCAAATTACTAATGTCATTCTTCATGTAATTAAAAAAAAAAAACTCTTCTATAATTAATAGAACCAAAAAGAGACCAAGTAGCCAAAGCATTTCTAAGTGAAAAGGACAGAGCTGGTGGCATCACATTATCCAACTTCAAAGTATACTACAGGGCTACAATAATCAAAACAGCATAGTACTAGTAAAAACAGACATATAAATCAATGAAACAGAATAGAAAGCCCAGAGATAAAGCCACATAGCTAAAAAGATCAGATCTCTGACAACAATGACAAGAATAAGTAATGAGTAAAATACTCCTTATTCAATAAATGGTGCTGGAATAACTGGCTATCCATATACAGAAGAAAGAAGCTGGACTCCTACCTCTTACCATATACAAAAATCAACTCAAGATAGATTAAAGACTTAAATGTAAGGCTTCAAATTATAGATATAGACATCGTAGAAGAAAACCTAGAAAATATCCTTCCTGACATTGCCCTTGGCAAAGAATTTATGGCTAAGTCCGCAAAAGCAACTGCAACATAAACAAAAATTGACAAATGACATAAACTGAAGAGCTTCTGCACAGCGAAAAAAACTATCAAGGGAGAAAATAGACAACCTACAGAATGGGAGAATATATTTGCAAACTATGCATCTGACAAAGATCTATTATCCAGAATCTATAAGGAACTTAAATCATCAAGTAAACAACAACAGCAAACATTAAAAAGTAGGCTAAGGAAATGAATAGACACTTCTCAGAAGAAGATACACAAGAGGAAAACAAACGTGAAAAAATGCTCATCATCACTAATCATCAGAGAAATGCAAATCAAAATCACAGTGTGATGTCATATCACACCTGTTAGAATGACTTTTGTTAAAAACTCAAAAAACAACAGATGTTGGTGAGGCTACAGAGAAAAGAGAACACATACACTGTTGGTAGGAATGTAAATTAGTTCAGCCACTGTGGAAAGCAGTTTGGAGATTTCTCAAAGAACTGAGAGTTGAACTACCATTTGATCCAGCAATTCGACTACTGGGTATATGCCCAAAGGAAAATAAATTGTTCTACCAAAAATACACGTGTACTTACATGTTCAACAAAGCACTGTTCAGTGTGTCAAAGACATGGAATCAACCAAGGTGCACATCAACAGTGGGTTGGATAAAGAAAATGTTGTAGGTATACAGAGTGGAATACTACACAGCCATAAAATGACCAAAATCATGTCCCTCACAACAACATGGTTGCAACTGGAAATGATTATCCTAAGTGAACTAAGGCAGAAACAGAAAACCAAATACTGTATATTCTCACTTATTAGTGGGAGCTAAAACACTGGGTACTCATCATCATAAAAATGGGAACAACAGACACCGGGGAATTTAAGATAGAGGAGGCAGAAAGGGAGCAAGGGTTGAAAAAACTACTTACTGGGTACCATACTCACTACCTGGGTTAGAGATTCATTCATACCCCAAACCTCAGCATCATGCAACATACCTTTGTTACAAACCTACTCATGTACCCCCTACTCTAAAATAAAAGTTGAAAAAAAAGTCTCTAATAGAAGAAAACAAACTCGGTCGTCTTTAGAGAGGGATTGAGGGACAGGAGGAAATTTTGGTATTAGTGTTGGTTATGTGATTGTAATTGCCAAAACTAATTAACTGTATATTTTAGGTTTTACATGTTACTGTATTTGAATTATGCAACAAATTGTAAATAGCAAAATACATAAAAATGCAATAAAAAACTATACACAAAGAGAAGTTTTAAAAATTGACGAGTTTTAATTTAACAATAGCTGAGGTTAATTTGAAAGAAGATGTATTCTGAAAATAAACATTTAACTTAGAAATCCAAACATATCTACGTGATCTAGTTACTCCAAGCAGGTAAGTCATACCAAGCTTGGTGTCTTAGATATGGTATGTCCAGGTTCCCTTAACAAACTGCAATCCAAGCAGCGCGTAAGAAACACAACATTGGTTGTAAGAGAGCTTCTGGTTTTGGACTTGCAGGTATAAGAGAAATAGAAGAGATATAAGAGAAGTGATTTATCTTCAGCCTGTGAAGCTTTCCTTCCACTGGTGCCAATCCTTTCAAATGCTGCTCAGTAAGTGCAGAATGAAGACGTACAAGAAAGGCATCCATTTATCAAAGAAAGAAAAATCTAAAAGCAATAGAAGTGCTTGCCATTTTAAGTTTACTTATGTTAAATTAAGTTTAATCTAAAGCTGTATCCTTACATATTTTAAGTTCAGCCTAAAGGTTTCTCTGTACATAGTGAATCATAACCTAATCAGGTGTAAACGGACTGTAACCTACACTTAAACAAGTAGCTAAGTCTCAACCAATCACAGTAGCCATAGTTCAACCACTCACAGGCAGCCAACTGCAAACTGTGTTCAAATAAGACAAATGCTGACCTATTTTGTTTTCTGTACCTCACTTTCCTCTTTCCATCCATAAATCCTCTCTATGTGGCACCAGTGAAGTTGTTCTGAACCTCTTCTGGTTGGAATAGTGTAGCGGGGGGTGGTGCTTAATTTGTTAATTGTTCTTTGGTCAATTAAATTCTGATAAATTTAATTTGTCTTAAGTTCTTATTTTAACATTTATACTTCAGTGTCCAAATTGTTTAATTAGTAAGAATCTATCTACCTATCATCTCTCTAATGTACCTTATATATATCTTATATCTAATAGATACATTAGATATTTAGGTAGTATATAAAATATTATATTCATACGTGTGCAGAGAGGATGAGGGAGAGAGTAGGTTAATGCAATAATAATAATACAGAGACTTCTATATGATTATCTTAATAGGTTTCTATTTTCTTCCTCATTCCCTATTTTCTAGCAGTTTCAACACACTCTTTTATGTCTACTTCGATCCTCGATTGACCCAGCCACACCATGAGCACAGCTCTCTTGAAGGTCACCAATGCCCATCATTTGGCTATATCTAGTGGATACTTTTTACTGTCTAATGATGACAACCTCTTTCTTAAAGTACCTTACTTTTTGACTTCTATAGCTCTAGTGTTTCATAATATTCCTCCTCCATTTGGGTAAGTTTTTTCTAACTCCTTTTTGGGCACATCTGCCTCTACCTCATCTTTAAATACTGGTGTTGTTCAAGCCTAAGTTCTAAACTCTGTGTTCTTCTTGTTCCATAGTTGCCTCTTGAGAAACATCACTGATCTATGTCATGGTGCTTCTCAAGTTCATATTTTCTTCTGGATCTTTTTGTCTGAGAGTCAGACTTGTATATCTAATTTTCTACAAAAATTTCAGCACGACTGTCTCACAGATGCCCCATTCTTCATACCTTCACAACTGGGTTCACCATCTTTGTGCTGGCAATACCTCAACCTACTTCTCCTTATCTCAATTAATATCCCCTTTGCCTATGTCATCTAAGACTACTCTCTTGCTGAACTGTCCGTAAACCTCATAAATCCCTCTGACGTTGTCTATTCCAAGGTACTGTCATCTTCTGGATACCTTTTAACTAGTCACCAACCCTTTCTCTGTACAAACTGATATTTTAAAAATTATCATACTATAGTATATGTTTTTCCTCAAAATCTATATTCCTCACCTGTGAAATCCTTGAGAAGAGGACCTGTGTCTTCCATGTATGTATTTCCAGGTATTGGCCATAGCAGGGACTCAATAAACTTATTAGCAGGGACTTAACACATTAGTTAGTAGATATGATGTTATTTCATTTTGTAAGTAAAGAAGCCAGGCTTAAGAAAGTCAGATGATTTTCTGAATATCTGTTGTTAGAAATCTACATCATTTAACTTTTCACTGTACCTCATTCCTTCTTCTTGGCCCTGGATACTGAAATTCAAAATAATTCCCAAAGTTTCAAGCACCAGAACCTCTACTATTCGGTCTCTTCTGTGATGGTCACAGGCAATAAAATTACCAGATTATAGTTTTGTCTACTTTCTTTCACCTTTTATCACTTTGAGTGGAAACTCTAATAATATATTTGAAACTAAAAGTAAGATAAAAAAGGAGAAGAGTAAAAAAAATCTTGTATACTTTGCTGACGGAATAGCAAACCCAGTATAATTGAGAACAGCCTGGGTTTTTAACATGCCTCAAATCTCCATGAATCAGGAGGCATTTGCACTTGTATGAGTAAAAATGTCAGGAAACGATTTTGAAAGGCTCCGTTTGAGGGTGAAATGTTTCTGCATCTGAAATCCATTTTACTGAGCAAAGTACAGTAGTTATAAAGGCTAAGAGGTTTTCATTTCCATAATTTCATCTTTTTTTCCAAAAAGAAGTAGAAAAATCCAAGCTTATAAATTTGGACCTGCACAGCTTAGCAAGAAATATATTTTAAATAATTGTTCTGACTGGCTTAACAAAGAAAATAGAAAACTATATGTGGGGTGTCCCATGAAGCTTCATCTAGTCTCTTAGTTGGATAGATCCAACAGTCTTCGAATTTTCTGTTGTATAGCATTCAAAACTTGAGGTAAGCTCCTTTTGCTTTCTGGATTCCTGAGAACAGCAAAAGATCCAGTTCATTCACTGAATTCATCCAATAAAACTTTATTGAGCATCTTCTATGTATCAAGGAATTTTCTAGAAATTAGGCAAAAATCCCTGCCTTTGTGGAGTTAATAGTCTTGTAGAGGTAGGCTGACAATAAATAATGAAGAAATAAGGACTATTTGATCTTTGTAAGTGGAGAAAAATAAAGCAGGGGATTATGGTAGACAACCTTTGGGGTACAAGCAAACTGGGTAACATTTTAAATAAAATGATCAGAAAAGACTTTACTGAGATAGTTGAACAAAGAACCAAAGGAAGTGAGGTGGTGAAAAGTACAACCTATGAAACACCTAATATGCAATGTGGAAGACACTGTAAAATAACTGGCTAATACTTTCAAAACCTCAAAGTCTTGAAAGACAGAAAGATGAAGGAACTGTCAAGAATGGAGGAGACTAAGGAGACAGCGCAACTAAATACAATGTAAGAACCTGGATTGATTTCTGGAATGGAAGACAAGGGGTCTTAATTTATGAACTGGTGAAATCCAAAGAAAGTCTGCAGTTCAGTTATAGTATTACACTAATATTAATGTCTGAGTTTTGATAATTGTACCAGGATTATCTAAGATACTAATATTAAGGGAAGCTAGGTGAAGGATATATGGCAACTGTATACTATTTTTGTGACTCTTTTGTAAGTCTATAATTATCTCAAAATAAAAAGTAAAAGTAAAGGTACATACTATGAAAGAGTCTTCTGAAGAGAGGGAATAGCTAGTGCAAAGCTCTGTAACTTGTTAAAAAAAAATCAAAGATGCAGTGTGGCTGGAGCCCAGTGAGTGGTGGGGGAAGATAGCAGAAGATATAATTGGGGCAGGAGTGAGTAAGGCTCTTCAGGCCATTGCAAAGGACTTTGACTTGGACTTGCACTCTTGGTTACACAGAAACCATTAGAACTTTTTGAGCCAAGGAATGCCATGATCTGACTAAGACAGCAGAATCATTCTGGCTGCCGTGAAAATGGCAGGAAATCAGGGGAGAAATGATAGTAGCTTAGATTAGGGTGGAGCAGTGAGGATAAATTACAATTCTCAGTAAAACTATAAAATCCTTGATTTTGTTTTTCCATGTCTCTGGCTTATGACTTCTATCTTCTTCCATCTTGTCAATTCATATCTGTAATGTAGGGGTGGGAGTGTATTGAATTGAGCATTCTCTAAGTTTCTTCTAGTTCTAAATAAATAGGTCTCCAGTACTCATAACACAAGGTTTTTTTCTTCTAAAAAAAAAAGATCAAATAATTAACTCTATGGTATTACAACTTGGTATGTCCTTCTTCCTAGGAAACAAGAGGCTACCAGGGAGAAGCAACATATACTCAAAAGAATGAAGAGCTAACTTTGATACATCAGGGAGAGAAAGAGATTTGCATGTGAGGCTTTCATGGCACCTCTTGCCATCCCCCATTGCATAGACTCTCCGCTAGTTTACTCAATGTGCATTTGTGAAGTGCACCACTGTGCTCTCCCTTAAAAAGATTAGTGACACCTGGGCTGGGCACAGTGGCTCATGCCTGTAATCCCGACACTTTGGGAGACCGAGGCAGGTGGATCACTTGAGGTCAGGAGTTTGAGACCAACCTGACCAACATGGTGAAATCCCGTCTCTACTAAAAGTACAAAAATTAGCCAGGTGTGGTGGTGGGCGCCTGTACTCCCAGCTACTCGGGAGGCTGGGGCAGGAGAATCGCTTGAACTCAGGAGGTGGAGGTTGCACTGAGCCGAGATCTCACCATTGCACTCCAGCCTGGGTGACAGAGCAAAAAAAAAAAAAAAAAAAAAAAAAAAAAAAAAAAAGATTGATGACACCCTCAATATTCACCACATGTGCTGAGTGAAAAACTTGCTCTTCCCAGATGGCCCCAACAATGATTATATATTGGGTTACCAGGGCCTATCCATTTCTGCTCAAAGTGGGACTTCTCCAAAGGGCCATACTTCCCAGGGAGCTCTCTTTGGGGCCAGTTCAGTCTTAGTCAGACCTGCTTGTTATCTCAGACAACCCTGCTCAATCTTGTTCCTTCTTTCCCTGCTCAATCCTACCTCCTCATACGTTTACTGTTTCCAAGTATACCCTCTCCCCACAATAAACCTCTTGCACCCCTAATTCTGGTTCAGTGTATGCTTCCTGGAAAACCTAACATACTCAGCTTGTTCTTAAAATCAATCTTGTCTTGCCTCTGCCTCTTCTGCCTTTTCCAGTATTTTATGCTTAGGCTATTATGTAATTTCTGGCACATGTAGATAATAAATTCATGGGCCCTAGTTCCAGTTTTTCTACAGGTGTTGTGTGTCACAGGATAGTTAATATCCTTAGAAAAGATCCATCTCTGTGTGCTTTCCATACTTCTGTCCAGAGGAGACCAAGCCTAGTGCCTCCATACCTCTGGAAGCATAATTTGATCTGACAATAGATGGAACCCATTAATAACCATGTTGAGTTGCTTTCATTAAGCAAACAAGTTTGATAGCAGAGGCTCTGCTGGCAGAATTGTAACAGACCAGTCACTGCGGGTTGGACAGTGATAAAGCAGAAAGGTCATAACCAAGCCTTTTAGGGCATGTGTTGGCAAGGTTTTTCCAAACAAAAAGCCAGATAGTAAATATTTTTGGCTTTGTGGTTCACATACAGCTTCTGTCACATGTTCTTCTTTGTTAATTTTCAAAACACTTTTAAAATATAAAATCCCTTCTTAGCTTGAGGTCCATACAAAACCAGATTTAGCCATTGGGTCATAGTTTGATGATCCCTGTTCCAGATAAGAGTTTTTTAGATATAAAATATCCTGGGTAAGCACAAAAACAAACAGGCATTGCATCTTCTTTATATTTAATGTAAACCCATGGTTTCACCTGCACTATTCTCTGAGCTGGCAGGGCTTTTGTTTGCTGTATGGGGGTCTTGTTCCCAAGATTACCCTAACTAACTGGTTTCCAAATTGTTTCTTGGGAACTTCAGAGTGCCTTAGTGGTTAATCAGGGAGGAATCGGATAAGAATCATGCACCCCCACCCCCGCAACCTGCAGCAATCCTGAGCGCTGCTCTACAAATGCACTATATGGGGTTCCTATTCCACACCTATTTTCCTTCCCTCTCTTCGTTTCTTTTCAAAAAATATATTCTTTTAAATCAAGAGTTTAAAAATCTCTACGTAAGAGAGAAACTACTGTGTAAGAGAGGGCAAGTTCCTGAAGTAGCCAGATTAAAGAAAAGCAAAATGCAGAGCAGGTGGGTAGGCCCTGGAATCAGGCCCACCTGGTTTCTAATTTAGACCATTTTCCCTTAGTGGCTGAAACAATTCACTTACTTTCCCTGTGACTCAGTTTCCTCATCTCCCTTTGGGGATTATTATATTATTCTTACCCTCTAGCTTATATATGAGGAATGAACTAGTCAATTCATATAAAAATGCTTATCAGTGTACTTAGTTCATAGTAGGTATTTCTCTAATATGTACCATTTGGTGATCATTGTAATACCCAGAACATGTGCCCTCCCAAACTCACAACTATAGCATATGCATTTTCTATTCATAGGCAAAGCTAAAAAGACAAGCAGTGAGCCAAAGTGATTTGAAAGCCCCCAAAATTTCATCATTTACACCTATTTATCCACAAGTCTCATAGGTCTCATATTCTCATGAACGGAAGCACTTATGATTACCTACTGCTTGTTGAAGGGGTAGGGGCAAAGACCCACACTTTTAGCCTTCTCTCTCTTCTACAATATATGCGTGAAATATCCCCACATGAAGGCATTAGGATCTCTGAAGTCCCTTGAGAAGCGAGCGTTGTGACAAATTCCTATCAACTCCAATGGAGATGGCACCAGATTTGAGAGGACTAAGAAGAAATTCAGAGACAGCAAACAAGACATGGGGTTTTATTGGAAGCTTACATACAGAGGAGACAGCCCAGTGGCCACAGACTGGACAGGAGAACCATAATCGTTTGCAGAAGGCGTGCAGTTTACATGCCATTTTCACTTAGCACCTTCCCTCTAACAAACTCCACCTGACAACCTTAATTCAACCCAAAACTCAGAGCCTTGATCCTCTGTACAGTCGGTGTTCCACAGGACAGACAAGAAGCTCAGATGTTTTTCAAAGGCAAGGAATGAATCTACAGGTTGGCCACTGCCATATTTCCTAGCTTGGAACACACATTCAGATGCATTTGCCATATAGGGTAGTTCTCAGGATATGCTTAAGTTATTGCTAGCAAGTGCAGTTACCCTAGAGCATGAATATCCCAATAAGAGCAAACACATTTATCCATGAGAGCCACTGCTGTGTTTGTAGAGTTTTGTTCTTTGTATAAATCTATAGGCCTCATTTTTTTTCTCATCTGATAAAGATGATAAAGTACTCCATTCTCTGGCTTTAAATTTGTGTCTGGCAAATCTGAAAGGTACATAGGACTAATCAGTCCTGACTGAACTCGGAGATCTGCTTATAGAATGCAGTTTGTTTGGTAAACCATCTTAATCAAAAAGAAGTATAGACAAGGACATAAATCTAACTGATTTCTAAATACATAGAAGGCCTTATAGCAGGAGAGATGGAGGAGGATGCTTAGTGTGTTAGCCCATTCCCACACTGCTAATAAAGACATTCCCAAGACTAGTTAATTTATAAATAAAGTAACTAGAATTCCATGAATTCTCTAAAGATTCTGGATCATTGGAGTTCTTCTGTGAATAAGGAGCATGAAGATAAGAGCTATACCTCCAACATGATTCCTTTTTAGCCTTTCAATTGGAATTTTATGAGGGTAAAGTGAGATATGAGTTTATGTAAAATACATAACCCATGACTACACTCAACTAGGCACTTAATATTCCTTTCATTCTCAAATTCTTTCATTGCTACAAGTTTTTAGTCTCTAGTGATCTCTAACAAGAAAGACTACCATAAATGCAGAGAACCAAGATGACTATTTCCCAAAATAATCTAGAATGTCATGAACAGGGAGTCTGTCAAGACTGAACACATTTTGTACTTAAGATGTTTCTGTTAAATATGCTAGTATTTTAGTGCCATTTAGGTATGCGCATAACTGTTAAAAAATGTGGAATGCCAAAGTTTTACAACTCTATAAATGTACATTCTATGGGATGAATAATCTGATAAATTTTGGTGGAAAAGTATGGTCACCATTTGCTGCTTGAAGACACCATTTTTGTCAAAAGAGATCTACTTGATTAAGTCATGTCATCAGAACCTCTTGGGAGTTTTGTGTCTTCTTGCTGCCCCTCACAATAATGCTGCACTTCTTATTTACCATTAAAGAGCTTTTTAGATATCATTTTCCATCCATAACTCTGTGTTTAATTTTTAATTTGAACCATCATACCACTGGCTAGAGGGTGAATCTTAAATACTGCCTTTTAAGAGTATGCCCTGCCCCATCTCTTCATGGTTACTTTCTCATTGCTGCCTGGGTTATTTGGGTTCTTATTTGGAATTAGCGCATCAGAATGGCCTTACTTTGGTAGTGCTAATAACAACTAGATACTATTCTGGTGTAGCTGCCCCTTTATAGAATTCTCATGGACAGTTGACCTTCTCGTAGCTTCTTTTGCCCCAATTTCCTCCTCCAAAATGGTTGTTTGTCACTGAAACCCTCATTCACAGTCCTTTCAGCAATATGTCAACCCTGACTCCTTTGACATTTCTGATATGTACTGTATCATGATAAATTGATAACTGAGGCTTTTTCTCTTTGACAACAGGAGTAGAATAGGGTCAAGAGACATGAGACCCAATCCATGTGCATGCTTGAGCTGACACTAATGACTTTTAATTCACCTGCTGTATCTGCTTGTCACCTAGAGATCTAGCTAGTGTTTCCAAAGGAGAAACCTTCCTATTAAAAAATTTAAAAAATCATTCCAATATCCTTGGATTTTTCTACTTAACCAAAATCTAATTCATCTAATTCAAACTGAGAGTAACTCTTTGATCTACTTCTGGTTAAAAGAAAAGAAGAAGAAGAAGGAAAAATTGCTTGTCCTAATATTACCTGTATGGGACTATAATATGGTTTCATATTTATAAAACAAACTTTTTTATCTAAATAAAAGGTAACCAGTTTGCAATTGGAATTTATTCCCTTTACTTCTCACCACTCCTACAAACAGCTCCAATCTGTGTGTACCAAGACCTATTGGCTCTAGCTTCAAAATACATCACCTTATCAGTACACTTCTCTTTATATCCACTGCTACCACCTTAGTCTAAATCACTATTGTGTCTTACCTAGAACATAGCAATAACCTCTAACATGTCTCCCTGCCTGCTAGCACATAATTAATTCTAAATAGATGCCTGTTGACCATAATCTAAGTAAAGATCCCAAACACCAAAAGACCATTAGATTTACCATCGCTTATAAAAAGGCATTAGGTGGCTAGACATCTTTCAATACCAAGCTCTCTTGGTACATTTAAAGTTAGATTCAATTTTTAAGAATTCTATTTTCACATTATTTATTTGTTTGTTTATTTATTTCAGAAATAACTTTATTTGTGGCTTAGAGATTGGGAGGTGGTGATGTGTAACTGGAGCAGAATCTAGCAGACAACGGGAGGATGGGGGTCACCGAGGCTGATGGCTAGGAGGGCATGCTGGAGTAGCTGGATCTTGTTGGTGAAGGTGCAGTCCTCGGCATGCTGTTCCAGTGCTGCACCCAGCTGCCGGGCTCAGTGAGCAGAGTGCACAAGAGCTCCTCACAGGGCTGTGCGCTCTTCCTGCAGTGGCTCTTGGCCTTGATGGCCCATTACTCATTGTAGGCCAGAACATTCTTGTAGCAGTTTCAGGTCTAATTCTGGCTGGGGAAGTGTGAGCAAAAGGTGGCATTGGCCTTTCACATTCTGAGGTACTAGGGTTTAGGATTTTAACATACGAATTTTGGGAGGGCACAAGTCAACCCATAACAGAGGGTTTGCAAGGATGAAGTAGCATGATCAGTCAGAAGCACTTAGCAGAGTTGCTGGTTCATTGTAAATCTTAGGTTTTGCATTTATTATCTTTTTTCTATGAAACAACTTTTGTTTTTGTTGGTCAATGCATATAGCTGTTATAATCAGGGAGAAGGAAAACATCAAATGCTAGAACTAGAACTGAACTTTTTAACAAGTGATTTCTAGGGAAGAAGCCTTGATGGGACCCAGCTCAGCAGTCAATGTCTGGGTCATAACATACCACTTTCTGGGTCTTAGAAACACAGTCTGGTTTCCTTACTGGCTTATACAAAAGATATAAAGTTCTGCAAGCCCATCTCATTTAATGCACAGAGAGAAATGTCCTTCAGTAACAGCTGCAGCTAAATATAGTTCATGCTCATTGAAAATACAGCTCTCAGCTTCACAAGCCTCTCCCAGGTTTCTGAAATTTCCCTGACTTTTAGGTGGCCAAGCTAAAAGAGTCTAACTACTCAGCTTTTGGCAAAGACTGATATAATGTATATGTACTGATGTCTCATAATTTAATTCAAGTTAGCATTTAAGAAATTTAATGAAAAATACTAGTAACCATAACAGTAACAATAACCATGCATTCATTTGCAGTAGTCTTACAATATGTTAGATACTGTGTGTAGTGACTTATGTACGTCATTTAATTCTCTCATGCAATATTTATTGAGTACTTACTACATACCAGACTCTGTTCTGGTTCCTGGAGATACTGCAGCAAATAATACACACAAATTTTATTCCAACGGGAGATTATACATTAGAGAGAAGATAATGACATGGAATTCATATAGATATAGATAGATAAAATAGTATGTCAGTTGATGGAAAGTATTACAGAGAAAAATAAGGCAGGTAAAATAAATAGAAGAGTCTGTAATGCTAGAGAGTTTTGGGCAATGGGGCTCACTGAGAAGATAACTTTGAGAAAAGACCTACAAAAGATGAGGTCATGAGCATGTCTTGGAAGAGAACATTCTAGAAATAATGGAGAGTATTTAAATAATCTGAGGAAGTAATGTACCTGTGTGCTCAATTGTCAGTACACATATGGTGGCTGAAAGGAAGTGAGAGAGAAAAAACTTGTGGATGATAATATCAGAAGTAATGGGAATGTACCATTTAAGTAGGGTACTATCAGACCTTGCAAGGATTTTAAATTTTATTTTTTAAAGATGGGGAGCCAAAAGAGGATTCTGGGCAGAGGAGTAACATGGCCTGACTAGCATTGTAAAAATGTAAGCCTGGCGCTCCATTGAGACTCTAGAGGTCATGGATAGGATATTCAGTCCGACCTCTCTGATAGTCATTGCACCGAGTCATATCTTCCACACGGTTTCATTTTTACAACTTGTATTATTTCTATAATATTAATTGTGCAATGGAAAAATTTAGAATGGATAAGAAGTGTCTTTCTTCAGGTGCTCACAACATCATCAACCTCCTCACCCAGTCCTGCCTTCTAATCATTCTACTGAAAAGTTGTCATGTTTGGTCAATAGGAGCCCATTCTTACATTTTAGTCCAATCCTGTGACTGAGTGATATTTTCATTCCATATTTAAAGTAACAGCAACAGATGATTGAAGGGGAAAAAGGAGGAAGACCACCATCTACTACCAAAACCTGACAATTATTCTCTGAGAAGTATGTCATCTTGTACTGTCTTTACTTGTGTAGTTTTTGTTCACATACTTAATAATGAATTATATAGTTGCCTTATTGACTTCAAATTTCATTGGCAACTTCTTACCACTCACTATGGCTAGGTCCCCCTTCTCTTCCTAAACTCTAACTGTAAAAGTGACACAGGGATCACTTGTCTATATAGCCTCTCTAGGGAATCTCATCCCATGCAATGGTTTTAAATATTACGGAGACCCAGTAACTCCCAAGTGTAAATCTTCAGCTCTACCTGAGTCATAGACTTATATATCTGGTTCAGATCTCTTCTCTGAACTTCAGCTTGTATATTCTTCTAATTACTTGACATCATATCTTGTATGTTTTTGAGGCATCTCAAGCATAACATATCTAAAAGACTCTTTCTTGATTACCTTTCGTGAAATGTTTTCTTAATCTATATATACTATCTCAATATGAGTTACTATCATGACCTAATTGTTCCAGATTCATCTTTTTCTCTCATATGTAATGTCCAATTTCTCAGCCAGTCCTTTTATCTGTACTTAACCCTGAAAGTCGTATCTTTAAGTTGACATTTCCAATGATGGTCGTGAGTCCTTCATGCAAACTGCTATCATGTCTCACCTTGACCACTGCAACAGCCTTCTTCATTGCTTTTCTGTCTTCTATTCTTACCCACTATAGTCAGTTTCCATTCAGCAACAAGAGCAATAAGTTCAAAATAAATCTGAAAGGCAACAATCAAAAATAGACAGAAACACTTGCAGGTGAAGATGCAAAGCAACGGGAACTTACACATTGCCCGTGAGAATGCCAAACCATGCAGCCACTTTGGAAAAAAAGTTTGGTACTTTCTTCTAGAATTATACATATACTCATCATATAACCTAGTAATTCTTATAGGCATTTGCTTAAGTGAAATGAAAGCCTACGTTCACTCAAAAACTTACATGTGGATGTTTATAGCAGATTACTCTGTATATGGATGTTTGTAGCACATTACTTTGTAATTGGCAAAGAAAACTAGAAAGAAACTGTGGAACAGATAAATTGTGGTATATCCATTTATAACAATAAAAACTCAGCTCAGTAGTAATAAGGAATAAATTACTGATACTGTCAAGAACATGGATGAATAATGCATTATGCTAAACAGGAGAAGCAAGACTCAAAGACAAAATATGGCATTATTTATATGATATTCTGAAAAGGCAAAAAACTATGATCGAAAACAAATTTAGTGAAAGTGAAGGTGACCACAAAGAGAAATGGGGGAATTATTTTGTGATATGGAACTGTTGCATATCTTGATCATGGGGATAATTACGTAATTATGTGCATACATCAAAATTAGGAGAACTGTACATTTTTTAAATGGTAAATTTTACCATTAATAAAAATAGAAAAAAGATTAATCTAATTCATTTAATTCACAGTTTAAAACATGGAGTGACTTCCAATTTGACTCAGACAAAATACAAACTCCTTATGTATATAATCTGACCTCAGCCTACTCTCTGACGTCATCTTGTTGCTCTGAGAAGATATGAAATTAGTTTTCACCTCCAGATGTTTGTATTTTGTTTCTTCAGAACATCTTTTTTTAGATCTCTCCATGGCTGAATACTGAATTCAGATTCTTTGCACAAATGTCTTCTGTGACCTCTTAAGATAAACAACATACTCTTTCTTTTTATTCCCTTTTTCTTCATAGCATTTAACCTGAATTAATTCTGACTTACTAATAAACTTCTTTACCCAACTGAAATGTAAGTTTCACTAGAGAAGGGACTTAGTCTGTTTTGATCACTACTTTTCCTTAGCACTTAGAATGATAGAAAGGAAGCATCATTAATATATATATATACTGTTAAAAAGATGTTGAAAAAATTGACTGTTAGAAGGCCCCATGATTACAGCTGAATAGTTTCCCAGATTCTTGTAAAGCAGCTGTTGAATTGACATGTATTTTATTCTCTAGTTCCCATGGTGCTGCTACAGAAGCAAATGAGGCATGAAACCCTTTCCCACATACTGCACATGAGCTAACTGGTTCTTTAGGAATACAGAAGGAGTTGCCTGGGAAGTCTCCTGGCTCAAGTGACAGAACAGTAACTTAAGATACTTACAGTTGAATACTAGTTCTGTGTCTATCTTCCTGTGTGAATTCCAGGGATACAAGAAAGAGAATGGAACCAACTTACCTCCCAGAATTGTTCAGTTGAATAATAAATTAGACTCTTTATTTTTTTGCAAAAATGAAGCATTGTTTTCTTTTTTTCCCTTCAACCTTTGATTTCTCTGATTCTACAATTAGGATCCTCAGGTTCAGTGATTATGGTGTATCAGGATGTTGCCTACGGTGATGGTCATGTGCACATAAGCATACCGTGAAAGAATTTAAGCATTGCTGAGATGTATAAGAATGTTATTTAACCGGCGGATGGTACCCTGTGCTTGCTATAGTTTGGATGTTTATCCCCTCCAAATCTCAGGCGGAAATTTGATCCCCAGTGTTAGAGGTGGGACCTAATGGGAGGTATTTGGGTCATAGGTGTATATCCCTCATGAAGTATAAGATATATATAACTAACACATAATTGAGTAGTTCTATTTATAACATTTATAACCTTGGTAAGATCTGAAGCTTTCTTGTTTAAGTTCCAGATTTAACAAATTCGAGTCAAATGGAGAAAGTCAATCTGGAAAACAACATTAAATTAAAATTAATATAGAAAAAGGAGAGAATAGAATAGTCTGTAATTGATAATTTATATTGTTGAAGTATAAATGATGATACTAAGTGGTCAAAGATGCTAAAGATAAATTTAAATTAGATTACACTCTTCCTTTTTATTCAGGCTATTAAGCTACTTAGAAACTGCTTTATACAACATGGGAGCAAAAGGAAACTTAAGTTGATATGAATAATCAAAACTCTAAGTTAAAAGTGTAATCATAATAACTAGATCTTATTGAGAATGAGGTCAATAGTTGAACATCAAGCCCTGCCCCCTCCATCCAATCTTGGAGGAGATAAAAAGAGGTGAAGGTAATTGGCTAAGCTCAGCTAATTCCTGAGAAAATCCCTAGGACATCAGAGAATAAAAATAATTCTATAAATATTTGTAAAATAATGTTATTTCCAAACTCAGTGCTTAGCTGACGCCCAATTAACTGGCAGGACTTTAGATCTCCAGGCATCGCCTTGGGATCAAGGGGAGGAAAAAAAGGAGAAAGGCTGACTTAATTTCTTTACTGATTTATTGCTCTAGCCAGGAACATATTCATTTCTAAATAGGGTTATAGTGTGTTTGATTAGTACATGATGACAAACATCTGAACAAAACCTTAAATTACAACCAAAATGTCCTTTGTTTTCTATGATGACTTACAGATGATCATACCATTTCTTGGTAATTGAGGTCTACTTGAGATTCTGGGTGCTATGAAATCTGACTTTTTTCCATGAGGGGTGACACTTGCCTTATCATTAGCCTAATTTTGCACTTCCACCCTCTTGGTTTGTGATAACAAAACGTTTACACCTTTAGATTCAGGTCTAACTCTCTCCTAACTCAAATCAATTTTAATTTCTCTGTCTCTGTATACACTTTGAAATCCCTGTAGGGGATTTAAAAGAAAAATGGACTTATGTCAGGCACTATGGTAATCACTTACAGGCCATATCTCCTCTAACCTTCAGACTCCAGAGTGGAAATTATTTAAAGATGGAAAAACTGAGTATTACGAAGCTGTAACATTTTCAAAGTAATACAGTTAAAGAAAAACAGAAATACCTGCTTCAAATACACTTCTGTCTAAAACTTATATCCTCCTTTCATATCATGATTTCATAAACCAAATCTCATGTCAAGGAACAAAGTAATTAACAAGTATTTATAGAGCTCCAGGCTCTGGTTTAAGTAAAAGTATTCAATTTTTACTTTTGCTTCATCCAATTCTGCCTAATTCTGTTCACATTCATATGCTCACTCACAGTTAATAAAATCCATTTTAAAAGTTCCAAGCCATGAAACCTACAACATTGGTTGCTAATAGAGTTGCAAAAATGAAGCACATTTGCTTTAACTTCATTTACTTGGTTTTAATTTTTACCTTTCTTTGTCAGGAACATTGTTGGATTAGAACACAGGTGTTGAATTTCATTCACTTAATGTCAGCATCACGGGTCAACCATACAGTTTTATCCCAGTAAGAATTTCAGCAAGTTGGCTGGCATTCTAGCTCTGTGAAAATTCTAACTTAGTAGAAAGCCAAAAGTTTCCCCAAGAACTAAGGAAAAAATCAAATCAAAGGGATTTAATGAAAAGTAAAAGTGAATGCACTGATCTTTTCTATACTGGAAACTCCCCTTCTATACTTGAAATATTATGGAAACTTACAGCTGGAAAAGAAATTCAACACAATCTAAAAGTCTCATTTTACAAGTGGGAAAACAGGATCAGAGTTCATGGATAGCCTGTAGTACCACTATTGTTCTCATTTCACACAGTTTACATGCTTAGCTGGTGAAGAACTCAAAAACAAGTATATATGGCACTATTTCACATTCAAACATGTCTGGAAGTACCCTATGTTATGAAACTGTAAGTCAAAAAGGAAAGCAAAAGGGATCATTTTAACAATAAGAGAACAATCAAGAAAATAGAAATGACTATCAATGATATCTTACTTTTCTCAATTCCCATTTTATGTTATCTTGGCTCAGAGACAACACCTCAGATGATAATGATTGTTTTTATGAAGGGTAACCCAAATTTTCATTCCTCAAGTCTCAGTCCTTAGAAGTCACTTCTCTGGTGGGTTGCAGTGATCTTCTCTTAACATTTACCTCTGTAAGTGAAAGTAGACCTCGATAATCCTTTTGGTTCCAAAAATATCCAGACTTACCCCTTATGTTGAAACAATCTATTTTCCATTCTTAGTTGGGATTTTTCATCGCATCCTTTTTTTCCTATTGATTTAGTGGCGTAGGGAACCCAAAATGACCAGGTGATATTCTTAACTTCTGGATCCATTCTGTTTTCCCTTGTGAAAATAGATTTTGTTTGTTTGTTTGCCTTGAGAATCAAGACCTCACAGGTCCCAAAGGTGTAGAAACATGCAAGAACAAAACACAAAAGTTGCGTGAATCTACCATTAGGTGGAATAGTGAAAACAGTTACTCTTTCTTTCACCCGTAGTTACAGGAGAAAATACACCAGACATTGGTCACTGGTTCAAAGCATATGCCACAATTTATAGGGTTAGCTTTCCAAAAATCCTAAGTGTTGTCACCCTGTTGGCACTACAACTGGATCTTTAGTAGCTTTTCCACATTTTCTTCAGTCTGTTGCTTCTGGATGATGGGGAGCATAGAGAAGTAAATCTCAGAGGAGTAAGCTCATCGCCTGACTTCTAAAATGAGTTCCTGTGTCAGGGCAATGAAGTGTATGAGATCAAGATGGTGCATAAAGCATTAATAAATACATAGATGGTGATATTGGGAGAAATTCATGTCCTACATGTTTATTTCATTTGAAACAAATCATGATGAGAGGGGGCTTAGAGGAGCAACCTGCTGCTGGAGAAATGATGTGCCAGTATTGGTCTCTGTCATCAGCAAGTTAGACCCTCAGTACTGGTGGTAGCCAGATCAGCCTTCGTGAGGGAAAGCCTAGACAATATCTCTGTAACTAAAGTCCTGACCACTATCTCTGTAACTAAAGTCCTGACCACTTTATTATAAAAACTTTATCAAACAGTGGGCATTTGGGAAAACGGTGTGTATGACATGCATAGAGTGGGTCAAGTTACACGTTTGGTTTTTGAGATTTTGAGATTCTTCTATAAAGGGAATGGTCTTTGATTTTTGAGATTCTTCTATAAAGGGGATGGTCTTGGAGCACATGAGATGCAAATATTCTCACAGTCCATGCCCATTTCCAAGAGGTCTGTCCACAAAAACTTCTCCATTTTTGTTACTCCAAAATATCTGCCATATTATCAAACTGTTGGCCACTGGCCATGTGTCATTATAGACTACATTTCTGATCATCTTTCTTTCCAGAAAAAAATGGCCAACAAGATCACTGATCCATGCTCTGCTCCCTGGGAATGTTTCCTTTCCAAACAGTATTTTAAGGCCACCCTGAGTGAGGTTTTAATGTTACAGCCATCTGTTTCTAGCCAGTGCCAGCATATCACATAATATACTCAGTAATGAGGCTACAATTTTTTTTTCTCCTTCAGTAATCTGATCATGTGAAAATCTCTACTGGGTCACAGGTGTGGGTTGATGGAAGAGTACAATGCATTAGTCACAAGTGTCACGCATGTCAGAGTCAATATTCATCTAACTTTCTTGCACCATAAGAACATGCTTGAGCCTATCCTCATACTTACCATTTTAAATTAACAATAGAGGGCTTCTCTCCATGCTCAAATATATGACCAGTGAACACCCAGTTAATGAGTGGAAGCTCAGGTTCCAGGGTCAGTTACAAATATTGTCCCACAATCAAGCATTTAGTTTCAACCAGTGCCAACAGAAGCTATCTCTCAATAGAATAGTTTCGTGAGGTTTTCCCCCAACGTTTGGCGATCTCCTATCAGAATTTATCAGAAGTTCCATACTGCACCCTGGTAAGTAATAGACCCCTGAGTACTGTAAGCCTGGTCACAGGCCCAAATATAACACCTTAAAATCCAGCCTGGATCAATTACAGACCTTTTCTCTTGCTCTGAATTTCACTCAAAACAGTCAACTTTACAGATCATTTCAGAAACGGACTGAAGAAATACATTCATATATGGTGGCCAGTTATTTGGAATCTGAAGAGGTCTTACAAGTATTATGGTTTTTTTTCATATTAAAGAAAGTAATAGGTGCAGCAACTTGTCCTTTGGAGTAGAGGAACTGCAAAGGTATGTCATAGACCAGTAGACCCCTAAGAACCTCAGTGAGGTCACAGGTACTGTATTTTTTTCTTATTTTCATCTCCTACCTTCTGGTGCACATTAATTTCACCACATCATTCCTGATTAGTAGATCTGATCATCCTTGTGTAGACCAATAGGATGCCATGTGAGATGGCAGGGTGCTCAAGATTTCTGCATGCCAGATTTTAAAAGAAAGTTGGTAAACCTGAGGTAAGATAGTAAAGTAAACTGCTTGCCCTGTTACAGATGAGAAAATTGTATCTGGTGGATTTTGCTCATTGGTACAAAGGAAAATAATTTGACAGATTAATAGCTGCAAGTTGAATGCTAGGATTTATGTTGATTTGCTCAAATAAAGAGACAATGCTTAGAACAGCAGCTAAAATTGAGGTTACTATGTTATTAAATATATGAGAATCCAGTCTAATTCCCCAAGACAGGTCTGTCTGCAACATAGGCAATAGAAGTAAATTAAATGGTGTAGGCATCACTACTCTATATTTCAGTCTTTGATACAACTGATAATCTCTAAAACTTCTCTAGGAATATAGTATTGCTTTTGGCTTACTATATTGTGATTATATGTGTGCATGTCTTTGATCAGCGGACTGGGGAGCAGTTCTAAAGACGTCAGTTTATCCTTCCTACCATAGTAGCCCTCACCCCAATAGGTCAGGAAGTGAAAGCAGGGATTCATCCAACATTCAGGTATGTCTGATTCTACTATGCATTCAGGAACTGAGAAATGACCCCAGATGCATTCTTAAATCCATCTGGTTTTCTGTAAGATGGACTTAAGAAACGCTTTTATTACTAAGCTTAAAAAACCCACATTTTTCCTGGTGAGTTATAATGGAGTTTTAATTTCTCAGGATTAGTATAGTCTCAGAGTCCATAGCTAATGATCCTTCAAACATTGGAATGTTTCTTTTTCCCTTGGAAAATGGTCTTGGATTTCTTTAAGAAAAGTTGGGTGAAAGACTTGGGATATTGAGTCTTTCCTCAAAGAGACTTGGCCTACCTTCTATTCAAGGAATTCTGAATCTGTGAACAGGTTCAGGTCTAAAAGTTGGGTGGGAGATGACAGAGTAGGTTATATTATTTTCAAAACCCCACTTCCCTGGCTGTCAAGTGGACCAGAATGCTTGAGTTAGCTTTAACAGCAGAGGGGAAGCCAAACCCTCAAAAGATTAGTTGGTGAGGATGGAGTCAGAAGAACCTAATGTTTAAAATACCTTATACTTTATACAATTAGTATAAGAACAACCTTCACAGAAGAGCAATATATGCAAAGTTACGTGCCGTAAACTAATATTTTTTTAGACAGGACCTATGGGGGTCCTGATGAAGGATTTCTCTATATTCTCTCACGGTTGTCTACTCATTTTTTTTGTTCTCATTTATTTTTTCAAAACAGATGATACATGCATTTCATTATTTTTTTTACAAAACACATTCTAGTCCTGAATTTGAAATTTTCCAGAAAAATTGTATTCAAGCTTTTAGAATGCTTCTGCTAATTTGTTCCCACAAATGGATCACGGTCCTACTATGATACTTTTATGACTTTAAGATAGAAAAAGTCACTTTATTCCTAATTTGGGGTGGTATGTAGAGGAGAGGGACACCTCACTACAGCTCTTTATGGCAATCAAGGGGACGGACACCTCACTACGGCTTTGATGGCAATCAGCAATAGTAGTCTAAACAAATAGGTACCTAATCCTGACAGAGCAAAAGGTTTGTGTGTATTATGGATCAGTTTTTTTTTTCCTCCTAGATAGTAGGTAAAACCAATCTTGAGGTTTAATAGTCTCAGAATAATTTTTTCTCTCTTTCTCCAAGTTCATAGAAGAAAGTTCTTCTGACTAAAAAATTGATGAGCATGGAATGAAATCCTTATCTTCACAGCTGATCTATAATAATAGTGATATTCACTTTGTGTAAACCTATTAAAATGAATAATGGTGCCTAATACACTATTCAAGTTGTTTTACTATGGGAAATCATTCATCAAAAATGCGTATAAATCTGGAATTAAATTAATCATCTCATACAATGGGCTAGTCTCTTGCAATTTTTATTCTAATACATTTTTTCTTTAGAAAAAAATGTAGTTGTCACTGGAAAAATATCAAACCGGCACTTCTGAACAAATACATATGGATTTATAATTAAGCCCAGTAAAACCTATGATGAAATATAAAAGGTAGAGAGCAAAAGTCCAAATAAAATTGTTATAGAAAACAGTACCAGATTTCTTTTGGGTAAAGTATAACACATTTTGGTTTTTAACAAAACACATCAGGAGTTTTTAAAATAAAATGTAACATGCAATTTCATGATATATTTGCTGAATAATTGATAGCAAGAAAAGCATGGCAACTATTAGAAAATTCCTATGGTTGTCTAATGTACTCTATTAAAATAGCCAGGCATACTACATGTTAACTTTAAAAATACCTTATGGAGCTAAAAGAGACAGTTGTCTGTCTGCCAGAAAAAATCCATATATTAAGGCCAGGACTATGCATTGCTAGACAAATAAAGGCAAACAGAATTGATTATCAAGGTTTTATTTTTTCCTTTCTTTTCTTTTTTCTTTCTTTTTTCTTTTTTTTTTACAAATGGTAAAATGTTGCTGCCAACCACATGATCAATTAAAATAATACCAAATCGGAAAAATATGGGAGTGACTAATTTTTATTTCTTATTATTTTCTATTTAGTGTAATTCTTTTTTTATTTTTTATTTTTTATTTTTTTTTGAGGCAGAGTCTCGTTCTGTTGCCCAGGCTGGAGTGCAGTGGCCGGATCTCAGCTCACTGCAAGCTCCGCCTCCCGGGTTTACGCCCTTCTCCTGCCTCAGCCTCCTGAGTAGCTGGGACTACAGGCGCCCGCCACCTCGCCCGGCTAGTTTTTTGTATTTTTTAGTAGAGATGGGGTTTCACCGTGTTAGCCAGGATGCTCTCGATCTCCTAACCTCGTGATCCGCCCGTCTCGGCCTCCCAAAGTGCTGGGATTACAGGCTTGGGCCACCGCGCCTGGCACTATTTGGTGTAATTCTGATATCAGTTCAAGTCATTAAACTAGTTTGTTAATTTACAACCAAAACT
This sequence comes from Macaca thibetana thibetana, assembly GCF_024542745.1. Taxonomy (NCBI): domain Eukaryota; kingdom Metazoa; phylum Chordata; class Mammalia; order Primates; family Cercopithecidae; genus Macaca; species Macaca thibetana. The sequence continues at coordinate 36,631,194 of NC_065583.1, forward strand.
ACTTTGACCTCAAGTACAATTTGTAAGAAATTCTGATGGTGCTACTATCTGCTTCAGTCCTTCTCCCAAATCCTCTGGAATAAATCCAATTCACGTTTATTTTTCAAAACTGTTTCTACATCCAAAGTGAAAAATATATATCCATCATTTCCAATGTTATTATTACTACTATCTATTCTTTTTGATACACTTGAGATATGAATTAGGTAATAGTGTTTAACCCATAACACTGACACTGTAAGAAGTAAAAATTACAGTGCACAAGTCTGTATATTAAACATCATGTAATTATTCTAGTTTCATGTGAATATCAGAATATCAGAAAGACGTATTATGATACAAGCAATTTTTGTTGTTTATTTAAAGGATACATCTTCCAATAAGCCAGGTGAGTCCGTTCTAAGTAGATGACACGGGAACACAAATAGAAGTTACATTTATTCACACCCACTCTGTCCTGTTCCTGAAAACCTTTTTTATGAGGAAAAGCTGAAGTATATTTTACCGTTTCCTATTGCAACTGTAACAAATTCCTACAATGATAGTGGTTTAAAACAACAAAAACATCTTATGATCTTATAATTCTGGAGGTTAGAAATCCTAAAATCAATTGTCAGTGAGACTTCATTACATATGGAGGCTGTAGGTGAGAATGGTTGCCTTGCCCTTTTAAGCTTCTAGAGGCTGCTACCTGTTGGGCTTAGCACCTGACCCCATCCTCCATCTTCAAAGCCTGACTCTCCTTCTGCCATTACGTTGTCTTCTTTGACTTTGATACTCCTGCTGTTCTGTCTTAGCTAAGCCAGGATAATCTCTCCACGTGAAGATCCTTAATTTAATCATATCTGCAAAGTCCATTTTGCCATGCAAGGTAACAAATTCATAGGTTCTGGGGATTAGGATATGGGCATCTGGGGAATGAGGCATTCTTCAGCCTACCATAGGTATATTTATGACATCAACTTGTTTTATTTTCAGCCTCCTTTTACTTAGAAAAATCTGGTCAAAATATTGATTCGTTCAGTTTCAGTATCTTCTAGACAAGATCAATATTACTTTGCCACAGTGATCCATTAATTAAATGAAATCATATTGGGCATTCGTATGTGCTAAACACCATTCTAAGTGCTGAAGGCACTATGACGAATATGACAGATCCCTGCTCCCAGAGAGTTTATAATCTTGAGGTAAAGAGCCATGTAAAAGACAATTGTGTTATTTATGAAGGGCTTTGGGATCAATGAGGAGGGATGCCTAACACAGGCAACATTTCAAAGAAGCCTGCATAGAAGAGGTGTCATTTAGGTTGAAACCTGAGAGAAAAACAGCATTGTAGGGAGAATTCCCGGCATTGTAGTGAGAATTCCGGGCCATGGGAACAGGATGGGCAGAGACCTAGAGGCATGAGGGAGAGCAAGTATGTTTGAAGATGGCAGATAGTTCTGGAATGCAGTTCGTGGGGGAGGAGTGAGAAAAGGAATGATTGTGGAGAAGTAGTCAAGGGCCAGCAGTGGGGAGCCATTAGGAGGTATAAGTGAAGGCATCATATAATTAGATTTTTATTTTATGAAGATTATTCTGGTTTACAGTGAGGATAATATATTCTAGAAATAAAACAAAATTGGGGCCAGAAATCATTGTTTAAAGGCTTTCTTGATAAAACTACCCCCTGTAAATGTCTGGATATCATTTTTGAGACTATATATCTAGTTCTATCTTGAAACAGTCTCCCATTCAAGCTTTGGGTGACTTTGTATTTTTGTTTCTATAAGATGCCAACTTCTTTCCTGTGTCAGGGACCTCATGAAAATTCTTCTTTCTGCTTGGAATGCTTTTCCCCCCTCTCTTAACCTGGAAGATTTCCTGATCTTCATCTTGAATTCCACTTTTGCAGATAAATCTGCCTGGAGCTCTCAAACAAAGGCAGGTCTTCTGTTATAAACTCTCATGATATCTGCCACCTCTTCCTTGTGTTACATAAGTACTGTTTTGTTAAATAAATTCATCAAAAAAAGAATTTAATAAATTAATAAATGAAATAAAACAAATTGAACTACAGACCCAATATTTTTTTCTGGGAAAATTATGACTGTTTCATTTTGCTTGTTAATTCCAGATTTTCTATGTTTTTACAATTCTTGTATCTTTGTTAATAATCTCTATTGACAAGAAATTGTCATTATAGCTTCCTTGATTCTTTAGGATGGTTTCCTTTAATTATTTGAATATTTTTATAATAGCTACTTTGGAATCTTTTTTCTGCTAAGTGTGTCACCTGGGTCCCTAAAGTCAATTTTTATTTCCTGTTTTTTTCTTGTGCATTGATCATACTTTCCTACTTCTGTGCTACTGCATTTTTCCTACTTCATTTTTATATTTTGAAAACTAGACATTGTAGATAATATTGCAGCAATTTGGGGAGACTGATCCGCTCTCTCCACTCCAGAGTTTATGGTTTGCTTGGTCATTTGCTTATGTGTTTAGTGATTTGAGTGAACTAATTATGAGAATTCTACTCCCCACTGCCCTCCCGACACACACAGTTTACATGCTTAGTCTTTTTTCTTCCTGTTTCTCTTAGTCTGGTTTTGTATACACTCTAGACAAGTAAAGTCAGTTCCCTCAGGTAGAGCTGCTCTTCTTCCTTATGGCTTGAACTTTCCCCTGGGCAGAAATCCTGTACCACTGCACCAGAACTGAGGGCAGGGATTTGCTTTCCTGAAGTGACATCTCCTGCCCTAGAAGTGGACACTGTGAAAATGACAAACTCTGAACTTCTCAGCTTGCCCCTCCTGTCATGCAACCTCTACCCTAGCAAGTTGGGGCAGAGGCAATCAGGGCCTCATGAATAATGATGCCTGCTATGCTAGAATAGAGCTTCTGTCCTACTAGTCCACAAGTGAGGACTGGATGGAGGAAGGTAGACCTGATCACCTCTGCCATGCCTGCCTGAAACAAAGCTTCTGCAACACAGAACTGAGTGTGGTCAAGGAAGGCAGGCAGTCTTCTTTCCTCTCCCAGGATAAAACCATAGTCTCAGACTAGAAGCTGTGAGGAAAATGATCCCAGGTTTTCTTGGCCTCACTTGTTGGAATAGGGCACCAGATGTAGAGCCTCCGTAACACAAGTTGGGGAGGAAAAAGGAATGGGTCACAGCTCAAATGCCATAGACTCATTTGCCCTTATATGCCCTTATCATATTTTCTTGAGACTTTACATGAGTTTTAAAAAATAATTTTTACCTGTTAAATTGTTGATTTGTGACATTCTTTACAAAACTAGAAGAAACTATTTTAAAATTCATATATTATAGAACCAAAAAAAGAGCCCAAATAGCTAAGGCAATCCTAAGCAAAAAGAACAAAGCTAGAGGCATCATGCTAACTAACTTCAAACTATACTACCAGGCTATAGTAACCAAAACAGCATGGTACTGATATGAAAACAAGCACATAGACCAATGGAATAGAGTAGAGAACCTAGAAACAAGGTTACACACCTGCAACTATGTGATCTTTGACAAACCTGACAAAAACAAACAATGGGGAAAGGATTCCCTATTCAATAAATGGCACTGGGATAAATGGCTAGCCATATGCAAAAAATTGAAACTGGACCCCTTCCTTACACCATATATAAAAATTAACTCAATATGGATTAAATATTTAAATGTAAAACCCAAAACTGTGAAAACTCTGGAAGACAACATAGGCAATACAATTCTGGACACAGGAATGGGCAAAGATTTTATGACAAAATCACCAAAAGCAATTTTAACAAAAGCAAAAATTGACAAATGGTATCTAATTAAACTAAAGAGCTTCTGGACAGCAAAGGAAACTATCAACAGAGTGAGCAGATAACCTACAGAATGGGAGAAAATTTTTGCAAACTATGCAACCGACAACAGTCTAATATCCAGCATCTAGAAGGAACTTAAACAAATTTACAAAAAACAAACAAACAAACAAACAAAAACAAGCCCATTAGAAAGTGGGCAAAGGACATGAACAGACACTTTTCAAAAGAACACAAATATGTGGCCAAAAATCATATGAAAAAAAAGCTCAACATCACTGATTATTAGGGAAATGCAAATCAGAACCACAATGAGATATTATCTTACACAAATCAGAATAGCTATTACTAAAAACTCAAAAAATAACAGATGCTGGTGAGGTTGTGGAGAAAAATGAATGCTTGTATGCTGTTGGTAGGAACATAAGTTAGTTCTACAATTATGGAAGACAGCATGGAAATTCCACAAAAACCTAAAAACAAAAGTATCATTCAACTCAGGAATCCCACTACTGAGTATATACCCAAAGGAATATAAACCATTCTATGGTAAAGACACATCCACTCGTATGTTCATTGCAGCACTATTCACGATAGCAAAGACATGGAATCAACCTAAATGGCCATCAGTGATAGACTGGATAAAAAAATATGGTACATATACACCACAGAACACTATCCTGCCATTAAAAAAATAGGATCACATTCTTTGCAGGAACATGGATGGAGCTGGAGGCCATTATCCTTAGCAAACTAACCCAGGAACAGCAAACCAAATTCTCACTATAAGTGGGAGCTAAGTGATGAGAATACATGAACCCACAGAGGGGAACAACACACATTGTGGCCTAATGGAGGGTAGAGAGTGGGAGGAGGGAGAGGATCAGGAAAAATAACTAACTGGTATTAGGATTAATACCTGGGTGACAAAATAATCTGTACAACAAACCCCCACAACATAAGTTTACCTATATAACAAACCTAAACATTCATCGCTGGACTTAAAAGTTAAATAAAAAAATTGAAATTGTTGATTTGCTAGAGTAGTGTCCGTCAATTTTCTTACTTCACCATTCTGGAATTCCTACTCTAACTTCTTCTCCCCATAGTTTGTTTATACTTATTATTTATAACCAACATTGTATAATAACTCTTTACTCCACTGAGTATATATGCCAACAGTTATCTATCCATTTCATGTTGACAGACACTTAAGTGGCTTCCCCAGTGTTCCGTGTTATAAACAGTCCTGCTATTGTGGTATATTCAGGTCCTTTTGTGAGCTAAGTAGTTTTCTAAGATTGTTATACCAATTTACACTCCCACCAGAAGTGTATGAAAATTCTGGATGCTGCACATCTTCAACAATATTTGGTGTATTTTGTCTATTGAATTTCAGTTATTCTGGTGTGTGTGTGTATGTGTAGTAATGTGTTAAACTGTGGCTTTTATTTATATTTATCTGATAACTAACAAAGTTGACCACATTTTTATAAATTCTTTGGCCATTTGTGTTATGTGCGTTGTCTGTCTTGTCAATCGATTTATACAAATTCTTCACATGTTCTGAATGCCCTATTATGTTTTAAAAGAAATAAGAGGAAATACATGAATAGCGAGTCTGTTAGATATATTTTGAGAAAAAAATTAAGAAAATTTCAAAACCAGGAGGTTATGCAGAAAACAATTAGTGGACAGGGTTAAAAAAAAGACAGGCAATTTAGGAGTTGAAAAATATTCTGAAGTTAATGTGGTTATGGTCATCTGGAATCTTGAATATTACTAAGACTGGATTTCTACTGCTAAAATTCTCAAACAGTAAACACTAATTTTAAATGAGTTCTAGGCACCAGGCTGAGCAGTTGTATTTAATTCTTCATGATCTTGTAGGGAAAATTTTATTAAGCCCATTTTAAAGGAGGAAATTGAGGCTAATTTTCCCAAACACACTGGGACCAAGGGCTACTAATGATTCCAAAGTCTAAGCAATGAGTATCATAGTACATGAAAAGACCAATTGGTCTTTTAGATACACAGAACCATTGATGAACAAAAGATATTTAGGAGAAAGAAAATAGATTCTAAAAGAAAGTCTTAAATAAAATTAGTGTTCTTTATCCTGAAGAAGAGGAGTTTTATCTAAATGAACACCTTTAAGTACAAGTAGACTTTTAAGGGAGAAAATATCTTTGGAAACTGTAATAAGAAATAGAAATTGATGCAAATCGAAGCATGGTAGATTTCAGTTATTAATTCTCCTGATAACCATTGATAGCAATTTAAAAATTATTGATCATAGCATTCAAGGTCCAGCCTCATTATCTTATTGCTCAATCTTCTCTTCAGCCTCCTATGAAAGTCCAATAAATTGCTGGTCCTAAGTCTATTTCCATGTCTCTCTGACATTTTGTGTACACAAAATGTTTTATCTCACTTTCTTGATCTGACAAGTCTTACTTCTTCCACAAAACCATGTTTAAATCACCTCCTCTATGAGGTCTCCCCAAGTTCTTCCGTTGTATTCAGAGAAATGCTCTTTAAATAAGCTTTAGCGAAAGCACATATCATGAGCTATAACAGAATAAATTTTGATATCTGTATCTCTTGCATAAACGTGCGAACTTTAAGTGGGGAAAAAGGGGGGTTTCATAATTATCCGTAGCTGGAATGTAGTAAGTACTTAAATAATATTGAATAAGTGTCAGCACCACAAATATGCAAGCAATTAGGGTTCTTAGACAACAAACAAAGCATGTGAATATAATAATACATGGCAGCAGATACTCTGTCCCAGCACCAAAGGACAAGAGGGAGGGTGAGGACTCATGAGTTGGAGAAAGCCCTCTCAGGCTGAAGTGGAACCCACTACTGAGTTCTGGCTAACTATTGCTATGCTGAAATGCAGAGCCTTTTTTGCTACATCCTCAGATTTGTTCATAAGAAGCCAAAATAAAAATCAAAATAAAAATCCATCCACCCATCCATCCACACATCCATCCACCCATCCACCCATCCGTCCATCCATCCCTCCATCCATCCATCCATCCATCCATCCATCCATCCATCTATGTATGTGTGTATATGTGTGTACATATGTACATATGTGTATGAAACCTCCTGATGTTTACATACTGCTAAATTATTAAAACATAAATCATTTTGCAAGACAAAAAATGACAACCAAAAAACATATCTGTAGGTCGTATACAAATAAGAATGTGTAACTCTTGGCACAAAGGGATACTTATGAGAATTTAGTACTAAATTCTTCTGATACCTCTGCTTTTCAGGGACTTATGGAAACCTTGGAAAAGTCTCTAATGAAATCAAGAATACTATAGCTTGTAGTGGTCCACAGCGGGCCAGTAGTCAAAATGCCTTAAATAACTTAGTCATTAATTTTTAGTCTTTTCAGGACAACTGATCTTGAAGGGCTCCTCTTATTCTAGGATCTGAAAATCTGTCAGATGAGTCACTGAGGAAAAATATTCAACTAGGCAAAATATGACCCTACATTTGTACTTTCTGTTTCATAATGCATATCAAATTATATAAGGATCTTAAATAAGCACTGTGTGTGCATACCAGCCTTTTGAGGAAGCCTGAGGCTTGATACAACATCAATAGTAAATTGGCTTATAAGCACGTAATTAGCTCATTTTTCCAGGCTTACAAAAACTAGACAAAACAAAGCCAACAAGAACAGCAAATCAATGTCATTCTTGTAAGCATGACATCTCATGAATCCTGCAAGAGGGTCTGACCCTAACCTTTACCCTACTTGCAGTAGCTTAGTTCAACTAAGCTTTCAGTGACTAAGGCAAAGAGTTTCCTTCTTTTGCCTAAATATATTTAATCAAACAAATCAAAGTGACAAACTCTCACTGGGAGTAAACATAAACCTTTTGATGTCTTAAGATTCATTCATTTGCTGGCCTCATGGAGTTTTTGTTAAGATTCAGGGGACTGCTATAAAGAAATAACATTGCACCCTGGAACACAGTATAGCTTTATAACTACTGGTAATTATTTTACTTTTGTTATTAATCAAGCTAGCCAGACATAAAAATATGTGATGGTTTAAGAAATAATAAGAATTATCGATTTATTTTTAAAGATAATTGTAGGAAGTTCCTTATGCCCAACATGATCTAGAGTGTTGTTTCAGGATATTAATCAGAAATCATCAGAAACAGCAAACAGAGGAGGAAGGGCGGATGAGTAGACTCACCTGGAGGCTGTCTCACTTCCATTTGAACTCTCCAATCATTTTCCACGAATTCCCTGATGATCTGGATAATATCTTCCCCCTGCCCCAAAGGAATATAAAGTGCTTGAGGGGAATGGGAATCTATTTCAAATATTCACAGTGGGCTTCATGTTGAGAATTTCAGATACTGTACCAAGGTGAGTGTTGCATCATATGACCACAGAATCTATAATAAATTATGTTATAAAAATAAATCCTGAGATGGCCGAATAGGAGCAGCTCCAGTCTCCAACTCCCAGCGCCAGCGACACAGAAGACCGGTGATTTCTGCATTTTCAACTGAGGTACTGGGTTCATCTCACTGGGGAGTGCCGGACGATCGGTGCTGGTCAGCTGCTGCAGCCCGACCAGCGAGAGCTGAAGCAGGGCGAGGCATTGCCTCACCTGGGAAGCGCAAGGGGGAAGGGAGTCCCTTTTCCTAGCCAGGGGAACTGAGACACACAACACCTGGAAAATCGGGTAACTCCCACCCCAATACTGCACTTTAAACAAACAGGCACACCAGGAGATCATATCCCACACCTGGCCGGGAGGGTCCCACAACCCACGGAGCCTCCCTCATTGCTAGCACAGCAGTCTGTGATCTACCCGCAAGGCAGCAGCGAGGCTGGGGGAGGGGCGCCCGCCATTGCTGAGGCTTAAGTAGGTAAACAAAGCTGCTGGGAAGCTCGAACTGGGTGGAGCTCACAGCAGCTCAAGGAAACCTGCCTGTCTCTGTAGACTCCACCTCTGGGGACAGGGCACAGTAAACTAAACAAATGCAGCAGACACCTCTGCAGACGCAAACGACTCTGTCTGACAGCTTTGAAGAGAGCAGTGGATCTCCCAACACGGAGGTTGAGATCTGAGAAGGGACAGACTCCCTGCTCAAGTGGGTCCCTGACCCCTGAGTAGCCTAACTGGGAGACATCCCCCACTAGGGGCAGTCTGACACCCCACACCTCACAGGGTGGAGTACACCCCTGAGAGGAAGCTTCCAAAGCAAGAATCAGACAGGTACACTCGCTGTTCAGAAATATTCTATCTTCTGCTGCCTCTGCTGCTGATACCCAGGCAAACAGGGTCTGGAGTGGACCCCAAGCAATCTCCAACAGACCTACAGCTGAGGGTCCTGACTGTTAGAAGGAAAACTATCAAACAGGAAGGACACCTACACCAAAACCCCATCAGTACATCACCATCATCAAAGACCAGAGGCAGATAAAACCACAAAGATGGGGAAAAAGCAGGGCAGAAAAGCTGGAAATTCAAAAAATAAGAGCGCATCTCCCCCGGCAAAGGAGCGCAGCTCATCGCCAGCAACGGATCAAAGCTGGACGGAGAATGACTTTGACGAGATGAGAGAAGGAGGCTTCAGTCCATCAAATTTCTCAGAGCTAAAGGAGGAATTACGTACCCAGCGCAAAGAAACTAAAAATCTTGAAAAAAAAGTGGAAGAATTGATGGCTAGAGTAATTAATGCAGAGAAGGTCCTAAACGAAATGAAAGAGATGAAAACCATGACACGAGAAATACGTGACAAATGCACAAGCTTCAGTAACAGACTTGATCAACTGGAAGAAAGAGTATCAGCGATTGAGGATCAAATGAATGAAATGAAGCGAGAAGAGAAACCAAAAGAAAAAAGAAGAAAAAGAAATGAACAAAGCCTGCAAGAAGTATGGGATTATGTAAAAAGATCAAATCTACGTCTGATTGGGGTGCCTGAAAGTGAGGGGGAAAATGGAACCAAGTTGGAAAACACTCTTCAGGATATCATCCAGGAGAACTTCCCCAACCTAGTAGGGCAGGCCAACATTCAAATCCAGGAAATACAGAGAACGTCACAAAGATACTCCTCGAGAAGAGCAACTCCAAGACACATAATTGGCAGATTCACCAAAGTTGAAATGAAGGAAAAAATCTTAAGGGCAGCCAGAGAGAAAGGTCGGGTTACCCACAAAGAGAAGCCCATCAGACTAACAGCAGATCTCTCAGCAGAAACTCTACAAGCCAGAAGAGAGTGGGGGCCAATATTCAACGTTCTTAAAGAAAAGAATTTTAAACCCAGAATTTCATATCCAGCCAAACTAAGTTTCATAAGTGAAGGAGAAATAAAATCCTTTACAGATAAGCAAATGCTTAGAGATTTTGTCACCACTAGGCCTGCCTTACAAGAGACCCTGAAGGAAGCACTCAACATGGAAAGGAACAACCGGTACCAGCCATTGCAAAAACATGCCAAAATGTAAAGACCATTGAGGCTAGGAAGAAACTGCATCAACTAACGAGCAAAATAACCAGTTAATATCATAATGGCAGGATCAAGTTCACACATAACAATCTTAACCTTAAATGTAAATGGACTAAATGCTCCAATTAAAAGACACAGACTGGCAAACTGGATAAAGAGTCAAGACCCATCAGTCTGCTGTATTCAGGAGACCCATCTTACACGCAGAGACATACATAGGCTCAAAATAAAGGGATTGAGGAAGATTTACCAAGCAAATGGAGAACAAAAAAAAGCAGGGGTTGCAATACTAGTCTCTGCTAAAACAGACTTTAAACTATCAAAGATAAAAAGAGACAAGGCCATTACATAATGGTAAAGGGATCAATTCAACAGGAAGAGCTAACTATCCTAAATATATATGCACCCAATACAGGAGCACCCAGATTCATCAAGCAAGTCCTTAGAGACTTACAAAGAGACTTAGACTCCCATACAATAATAATGGGAGACTTCAACACTCCACTGTCAACATTAGACAGATCAACGAGACAGAAAGTTAACAAGGATATCCAGGAATTGAACTCATCTCTGCAGCAAGCAGACCTAATAGACATCTATAGAACTCTCCACCCCAAATCAACAGAATATACATTCTTCTCAGCACCACATCATACTTACTCCAAAATTGACCACGTAATTGGAAGTAAAGCACTCCTCAGCAAATGTACAAGAACAGAAATTATAACAAACTGTCTCTCAGACCACAGTGCAATCACACTAGAACTCAAGACTAAGAAACTCAATCAAAACCGCTCAACTACATGGAAACTGAACAACCTACTCCTGAATGACTACTGGGTACATAACGAAATGAAGGCAGAAATAAAGATGTTCTTTGAAACCAATGAGAACAAAGATACAACATACCAGAATCTCTGGGACACATTTAAAGCAGTGTGTAGAGGGAAATTTATAGCACTAAATGCCCACAAGAGAAAGGAGGAAAGATCTAAAATTGACACTCTAACATCACAATTAAAAGAACTAGAGAAGCAAGAGCAAACACATTCGAAAGCTAGCAGAAGGCAAGAAATAACTAAGATCAGAGCAGAACTGAAGGAGATAGAGACACAAAAACCCCTCCAAAAAATCAATGAATCCAGGAGTTGGTTTTTTGAAAAGATCAACAAAATTGACAGCCTACTAGCCAGACTAATAAAGAAGAAAAGAGAGAAGAATCAAATCGACGCAATTAAAAATGATAAAGGGGATATCACCACCGACCCCACAGAAATACAAACTACCATCAGAGAATACTATAAACACTTCTACGCAAATAAACTGGAAAATCTAGAAGAAATGGATAATTTCCTGGACACTTACACTCTTCCAAGACTAAACCAGGAAGAAGTTGAATCCCTGAATAGAACATAGCAGGCTCTGAAATTGAGGCAACAATTAATAGCCTACCAACCAAAAAAAGTCCAGGACCAGATGGATTCACAGCCGAATTCTACCAGAGGTACAAGGAGGAGTTGGTACCATTCCTTCTGAAACTATTCCAATCAATAGAAAAAGAGGGAATCCTCCCTAACTCATTTTATGAGGCCAACATCATCCTGATACCAAAGCCTGGCAGAGACACAACAAAAAAAGAGAATTTTAGACCAATATCTCTGATGAACATCGATGCAAAAATCCTCAATAAAATACTGGCAAACCGGATTCAGCAACCCATCAAAAAGCTTATCCACCATGATCAAGTGGGCTTCATCCCTGGGATGCAAGGCTGGTTCAACATTCGCAAATCAATAAACATAATCCAGCATATAAACAGAACCAAAGACAAGAACCACATGATTATCTCAATTGATGCAGAAAAGGCTTTTGACAAAATTCAACAGCCCTTCATGCTAAAAACTCTCAATAAATTCGGTATTGATGGAACGTACCTCAAAATAATAAGAGCTATTTATGACAAACCCACAGCCAATATCATACTGAATGGGCAAAAACTGGAAAAATTCCCTTTGAAAACTGGCACAAGACAGGGATGCCCTCTCTCACCACTCCTATTCTACATAGTGTTGGAAGTTCTGGCTAGGGCAATCAGGCAAGAGAAAGAAATCAAGGGTATTCCTTTAGGAAAAGAAGAAGTCAAATTGTCCCTGTTTGCAGATGACATGATTGTATATTTAGAAAACCCCATTGTCTCAGCCCCAAATTTCCTTAAGCTGATAAGCAACTTCAGCAAAGTCTCAGGATACAAAATTAATGTGCAAAAATCACAAGCATTCTTATACATCAGTAACAGACAAACAGAGAGCCAAATCAGGAATGAACTTCCATTCACAATTGCTTCAAAGAGAATCAAATACCTAGGAATCCAACTTACAAGGGATGTAAAGGACCTCTTCAAGGAGAACTACAAACCACTGCTCAGTGAAATAAAAGAGGACACAAACAAATGGAAGAACATACCATGCTCATGGATAGGAAGAATCAATATCGTGAAAATGGCCATACTGCCCAAGGTAATTTATAGATTCAATGCCATCCCCATCAAGCTACCAATGAGTTTCTTCACAGAATTGGAAAAAACTGCTTTAAAGTTCATATGGAACCAAAAAAGAGCCCGCATCTCCAAGACAATCCTAAGTCAAAAGAACAAAGCTGGAGGCATCACGCTACCTGACTTCAAACTATACTACAAGGCTACAGTAACCAAAACTGCATGGTACTGGTACCAAAACAGAGATATAGACCAATGGAACAGAACAGAGTCCTCAGAAATAATACCACACATCTACAGCCATTTGATCTTTGACAAACCTGAGAGAAACAAGAAATGGGGAAAGGATTCCCTATTTAATAAATGGTGCTGGGAAAATTGGCTAGCCATAAGTAGAAAGCTGAAACTGGATCCTTTCCTTACTCCTTATACAAAAATTAATTCAAGATGGATTAGAGACTTAAATGTTAGACCTAATACCATAAAAATCCTAGAGGAAAACCTAGGTAGTACCATTCAGGACATAGGCATGGGCAAAGACTTCATGTCTAAAACACCAAAAGCAACAGCAGCAAAAGCCAAAATTGACAAATGGGATCTCATTAAACTAAAGAGCTTCTGCACAGCAAAAGAAACTACCATCAGAGTGAACAGGCAACCTACAGAATGGGAAAAAATTTTTGCAATCTACTCATCTGACAAAGGGCTAATATCCAGAACCTACAAAGAACTCAAACAAATTTACAAGAAAAAAACAACCCCATCAAAAAGTGGGCAAAGGATATGAACAGACATTTCTCAAAAGAAGACATTCATACAGCCAACAGACACATGAAAAAATGCTCATCATCACTGGCCATCAGAGAAATGCAAATCAAAACCACAATGAGATACCATCTCACACCAGTTAGAATGGCGATCATTAAAAAGTCAGGAAACAACAGGTGCTGGAGAGGATGTGGAGAAATAGGAACACTTTTACACTGTTGGTGGGTTTGTAAACTAGTTCAACCATTATGGAAAACAGTATGGCGATTCCTCAAGGATCTAGAACTAGATGTACCATATGACCCAGCCATCCCATTACTGGGTATATACCCAAAGGATTATAAATTATGCTGCTATAAAGACACATGCACACGTATGTTTATTGCAGCACTATTCACAATAGCAAAGACTTGGAATCAACCCAAATGTCCATCAGTGACAGATTGGATTAAGAAAATGTGGCACATATACACCATGGAATACTATGCAGCCATAAAAAAGGATGAGTTTGAGTCCTTTGTAGGGACTTGGATGCAGCTGGAATCCATCATTCTTAGCAAACTATCACAAGAACAGAAAACCAAACACCGCATGTTCTCACTCATAGGTGGGAACTGAACAATGAGATCACTCGGACTCAGGAAGGGGAACATCACACACCGGGGCCTATCATGGGGAGGGGGGAGGGGGGAGGGATTGCATTGGGAGTTATACCTGATGTAAATGACGAGTTGATGGGTGCAGCACAACAACATGGCACAAGTATACATATGTAACAAACCTGCACGTTATGCACATGTACCCTACAACTTAAAGTATAATAATAATAAATAAATTAAAAAAAAAAAGAAATAGCAAAAAATAAATCCTGTATTTTTGAGCACAGAATAGTACATTACAATGAGTTGTAATTTTCATGGCTAAATTGTGAAATGTAAAATTTAAAACTTTATTATAATTTTGGAAACTCTATTTTGGGATGTCTTCATTTTTTAAAAAAAGTACTAGGTTAGTTTAATAAGTGAAATGACCCAGGTCTCACTCCTTTGAGAAGCTCGGTGGTCATACAGCCCTTTCCATATAATAGCTTCATTAGATGATAAGCTCCATGAAGTGTCAAATGTCCATTTCTGACATAGAGACAATTGTTTCATTGGTTTATTCCATCTTGTGTCTTCCACATAGTCATTTCTCCATGGAGACTCCAAGAACAAATAATTTAACTGTAGAGAAGGTTGCTGAGCAGCTAGCTCCATTGGTTACACTGCCTTAGTTTACAATGATGCTAGCAGAGGCAGTAGAGAAAATTACTTTTCTTTCTAGCAATTTTGGTGATATTTTTGATACACAATTGATGTTAGAGGTAGAAACTGTGCAATTATTTGGAAAAAATGAAGCCATTACAATAAAATGAAAAGTGTTCTGATACTCTTATGCAGCATGACTGGTATATAAAACATTCTGAAGTGTTATGCTTTATTCCTCTTGTTCTCTCCACGCACACACACTTATGCACACATATCCACACATTTTTATATAAATGCACAAATAAATGGGCAATAAACTCTTATGGAAAGAATGAATCACTAGAAAGAAGAAAGCCTTCAGTTTTGTCTGAGAGGCACAGCGTGTGCTCTGCTTGAAGCCAGATAAAAGACAGGATGCCCAGAAAAATTTGAAAAAACAAATAGTTTTCTTAGCTTAAATGTATAATATATATTTAGTGTAAATATATTTCATATAAGGCTAAAGTTGGTAATCCTAACTTGGAGATAAAGAAGGAACAGGACCACAGTATTTGAAACAGCTGTGTGAGGAGTGGGTGAGGGAATGCACAGGACACTGAGGCATATGGCTGTAACCAGCACATATTAGGTGCTCAGTTATTGTTAGCTTCTAACATTCGCCCAGGTACATGTGATAAGTGGCAATTCCTCCTTTCAGATCCTCTTGGAGAATAAGAGAAACCTGAAAATTTTCAAAACAAAATCATATAACTCATTTTTAAAATATATGTATTTAACAAATCAACACTGCCAGTACCATTAAAACCCTGAGGTGGTATGTTATTTATAATTACAGAATTTCTTTTTCAATATTAATTCACAAGACTCTAGATACTGCATGGTTCAGAGATAGCTAGAAGTTTAAAATTGGCTGACATCCTCCTTCAATGCTGTCAGATTACCTTTTTGACTATTAAATTCAGGTGGCCCTTGTGGGCATAGGGCCTGGGCCTATAATAGGCTCTATCTCCATGTTACAAGGAGGAAACTGAGTTCTAAAAGTGCCATATGAAGACCAGACCCAGTGAACTAGAAATGGCAGAACAGGGACTAGAATGTGGAATCCCGATTGGCTATATAGGCTGAGACCTGACCAGTTACATGGACCCTGGGCTTGGGGCTTAATACTTTGCAATCACAGTTTTGAAATTCTTACTGATTTTATTGTTGAATCTGTGTCTTGTAAGTGAAGTCTGGTGGGACAGTGGCCCATGTCCTGGGGCTGTGGCACCTTAGCTCACACTCATCTTTCCTCCTACAGCTTCTCCAGATCAGGCTCTTGGCTGCCTGCTTCTCCACTCCCTACACACACTCCCACCTCCATCCACTGCCACTCTTCGCCCTGGCAGGGGCCAGGGTGCTCCCACAGGGAAGGTCCCACTGGGTGAACAGAACCTCAGTGGTCCAGGACAGGGCATGGTAACAGCTGTCCTGAACCTGGGACAGCATGGCACAACTGATGAGGGGCCAGAGGTCACATTTTTATAAAGACTATGCCTTTTGTTTCTATGATTCAGGTACTAAGCAATCTTAGCATGGAGGGTGTGATGTCCTTAGGAGTCACTTTGTCCCCATGTTTTGGGGAAGGAAATGGGTCTGTGGGAAAAAGACACAGACACCCCTGAATCATTGTCTCTAAATCCTGGCCCCGACTGGGGTACCATATGCCAATCTGCAGCTGGCAGGTGAGGATCCCAGCAGTCTTCAGGCCTGAACAAGCCCGCATATGCTCCACCTTCAGGGACAGGGACCCTGGCACTGGTAGGGGTCTGCACGTACCCATAAGTATCCTTGTCCTGAGGAAACACTCCTTTGGGCTCACTCCATGTCTGGATTGGGGAATCTTCTCCTCCTCCTTCCAGCCTTCTTGAGTCTCACCTGTGTTTGTCTCTTCTGGCTTTCTCAGGTCATCCTTTAGGGAAATGCAAAAATGTAACTTTCATGATTTTGGATATGACTTAAATATTCTGATGTTTGTACTTAAAACTAGCCCTGCAAACTACAAAGATAAAACAGTAAAATTCATGCTAATAATTTCAAATTTCAAATTTTCTTTGCTCAAAATGACATTGAATAATAAGAGTCATCATGAGAAGTTTAAAAAGAGACTGCAGAAGACAAGGAAAAGTTTTATATTTTAGTATCTGTTAATGACACTTTTCCCGTTACTTTTAGAACAAAAGCCCTAGAATTTACATTTTACACTGTGTCCTACAAATTACATATCCAGTCCAAGAGAACCTCAATTCATGGTTGAATGGGCATTCTAGCCTGCAGGATTAACCATGTAAGAGATGGTTGGCCTCAATGTCTCTTTTCTCTTCCTCATGTAGATCAATTATCAATTTAATAGACTATGATATCAACAGAAAATCTTTCTGAACAATGGTCCGTTTTAGAATATCACAACCAAACTAAAGATAGTGATCAAATCCTTTTGCTGGTTTTGATACTTTCATGTTGTTGGGTAAATTGCAATGTATTTCAGAGGGTGTCCATAAAAGCTAAAGGTGCATCTTCCATTTATAATAGTATGACACATAGGAGAGGTTCAATAAAAGACAATGAATACATGATTAATTTGTAGGAAGTAATATTGCATGGTGATTAAAAAGGATTTCTTTAGAATCAGTCAGACCGCTAGGTATTTTTTCTAAAATGACTTTTTCCACATTGGGTTGGCAAGTGAGTGCAGTATAATACCAGAATTATATGATACACAGTGGTGGAAAGAACCCAGGCAATATAATCATCTAGGCTTCCTCGTGGCCATACTGCAAATTAAGTGAGGTAACATGCAAAGTGCTGGTACTCAGCAAGTTTTTATTCCCTTGAACGGTGTTTTAACTTCTTTTACTGCTTACAAATATTAAGTAACTGCAGCTGACACTCATTTTACTAGTTGCTTGAAATACATCTGTAAACAAAACAAATTACGATCTCTGTTCAATGGAGATTACATAGCATAAGTTTTATTATTAGCATAGTTTTGTTTGTTTGTTTGTTTGTTCTGAGACAGAGATTCCTTCTTTTTGCCCAGGCTGGAGTGCAGTGGCACCATCTCAGCTCACTGCAACCTCCGCCTCCCGGGTTCAAGTGATTCTCCTGCCTCAGCTACTTTTAATCTCAGTAGCTGGCATTAAAAGCAAGTGCCATCATGCCCAGCTAATTTTGTATTTTTTGTAGAGATGGGGTTTCGCCATGTTGGCCAGGCTGGTCGGGAATTCCGAACCTCAGGTGATCCATCTGCCTGGGCCTCCCAAATTGCTGGGATTATAGGTGTGAGCCACTGTGCCCAGCCTTAGCATAGTTTTTATTACTATATAAATTTTAAAACATACATTAAAGTAGAAGAAATGGCATAATGAGCTCCTGTGTACTGATCATTTGTCTTCTGTAATTGTTAACTTTTGCCAATCTTGATTGCCATATCTCTCACTGTTTTCTTGAAATATTATAAAGCAAATCTCAGGTATCGTATCATTTAATTTGTAAATTTTTCAGTTAATCAAACATACTCTCTCTTTCCATATATGCACAACCTATCTATGTACACAGATATACTTGTATGCATAAAGTATAACAACATAGAAATAATTACATAAGTCATTGAATATCCAGTCCATTGTCAAAATCCTATAATTATTTCAAAAATGCCTGTTTAGTGGTTGGTTTGCTTAATTCGGGTTAGAAACAACTCCTATAAATTGCATTTGATTGTCATTTTAGGTCTCTTTCATTGTATAGTTCTTACCTCTCTCTTTTCTAATGTCATTGATTTGTTGGAGAGACTAATTTCTTTTTTGGCCTTGTATTATGTTTTATATTCTGGATTTTCCTGAGTTATTAACCATTGTGGCAGCCGCCTGGCACTGGGCAGCTAGAGCCTATCCAAAGAGGTCTAAACGTGAAGAAAGAAAAATCAAGAGTTATTTCTCATCGACGTCTAAATATTGATGATTCACGAATCTTATCTCTAGTTCAGACCTCTCCATTAAACTTCTGATCCCATATTCTACGGCTAACTTGACATCTTCCCTTCCTTCATATGTCCAAAACAAAGTTTGATTTTAACTTCTCTCAAAAGCATGTATTGCAGAATTCCCCATTTAGTAAATGGCAACTCCCTCTTTTCAGTGCTTCAGAAACTTTGAAGTCATCTTTGACTCTTCTGTTTTACCAAAACCCTACATGTTTTCCAGCAACAAAACCTGTTTATTTTACCTTCAAATCTGTACAGAATCTGAGCACTTTTTACCATCCCCACTCCATGTCTGATTTAAGACACTTCCATGTCTCTCGTGTATTATTGGAATAGCTTCCTTTATGTCTTTCCCCTGGGGATCTATTCTCAAGACAGCTGTTAGAATCACCTTGATGAAATATAAATCTGATCAGGGCCGTTGTCTGCTGAACACCTTCCAGTGTCTTCTCATCTCATTCAGCATAAAAGCCAGTGTTCTCACTATAAAGTGCCGTGAACTATAAACCTTTCATGAGCTGGCCTCTCATTAACTCTCTGACCTTATATCATGTTTTTATGCCTCTTGTCCATTTTGTCTTGAGCCATCTACTTTTCCTATTGTTCCTCAAACATGCCAGGCTTACGTCCGTGTGAATTTGCTATTCCCTATGCTTGGAAGGTTATTTCTCAGCTCCTATTTTGATAAATTCCCAATAAAATATAAACTACTTCAACATTTTCCCCTGCCTGCTTGAGCTTTCTCTTCATATTTATTTCTCTATATAACTTACCTTGTTTGTCTCTTCCACTAGAATGTAAGCATCATGAGTGTGGGATTTATTTTTCTATTTTATTTCCTAGTATAGTCCCAAGCATTAGGAATAGAAGAACGACATACATGAAAGATACTAAATAAGTCATTGTTTAGTAAATAAGACATAATTGTCATCATCATGATTGTCATCATCATCATCACCATCATCGCTTTCAATATTTTCTGTTTGTGAGAATTTTTCTTTCATTTCTACCTGTGTGGTGTCTCCATCCTCATTTATACATCTGCTTCTCTTTTAATTTTACATTTTATTCTTTGCAGAAGCAGGTTGACAAAGATCCCTTAGAGCTGCTGTGTCCTCAGTTTTTTCCACGCCAGTGGTCATCAAGATAGGAGGAACTGTAGCAGCAGCTCTAATTACCTCACTTGAAAATTATTTCTTTAGTGAGCAGAATTGCTTCAGTTTCTGGTCCTCCAGGCACAGAGACACCAAGAAAACAGAGTTAATTAGGCACTTCTGAGTCTAGACAATTGCCTGAAAAAATCAAGCCGGAGGATTTCTATTTTACCCTGAAGGTTGGTAGAGTTAGATTTTGAGAGAAGTGTTTCAAAGTTGCCCTGGTAGAAAATGATGCTAATCAAGCTAGCGTTGAAAGACAGTTCAGCCATGAAATAGATGGTCTGCCCATCTGTCTAGAGTAAAGGCTGCTGATTTTCTGTTGATGATTCTCAACCTTCTTGATAGGGGACCGGCTCTGCCTTAACTCTAAGGCTTTTCTTCTGCCAGTAATGCTAGGCTTCCAACTTGGCTGGGGGTAAATAAAAGGAATACTGTATGTTAGAAAATATGTAGAGCAGTGCTCCTCAACCAGGGAAAATTACATCTTCAAGAAAATTGGCAATACCTAGAGATAATTTTTATTTCACAATTTAGGGCACTGTACTAGCATGCATATATATAGGCACACACACATTACACACATGCACATATATACACATACACGTGTGTGTATATACATTTGTGTGTGTGTATGTGTGTGTGTGTATGTATGTGTGTATAATGACCAGGGATGTTGGTAAGCATACTGTAGTGCACAGAATAAACACTCACAGCAAATAATTATCTGGTCCCAAAATGTCAATTTTGACTTGGTTGAGAAACTGTGATGTAGAGTCATCATACCATTGTCTATAAGTATTACTCAAATCACTTGAATTAGAAGCAGCATATAGAAGAATTGCTATCTTCTCTGGGTCTCAGAAATCATAACACATTCTCCTGTTTATTCTTTTTCCTCTTGGCAATCTTTCTGAATCTCCTTGACTCTTTCCTCTTATCTCCCAGACCTCTTAAAGCTGTCATGCCTCAGGGTTCAATTCTCAAATCTTTTTGCTCTACATACTTACTCCCTAGGTGATCTCATCCAGTCTCATGACTTTAACCACCATGGACATGTTAAATACTCCCAAGTTTATGCCATTGCTGATAACTCCAGACTTGTACATCCATATGCCCACTTGGATTCTCTATTGGCCTATTAGACATTTCAAATCTCACATGCCTAAAATTAAACTTCTTCTTCTTCTTTTTTTTTTTTTTTCAGACAGAGTCTTGCTCTGTCACCCAGGCTGGAATGCTGGAGTTCAATGGTGCTATCTCAGCTGACTGCAACCCCTGCCTCCCAGGTTCAAGTGATTTTCCTGCCTCAGCCTCCCTAATAGCTGGGATTACAGGCATGCACCACCATGTTTGGCTAATTTTTGTATTTTTAGTCGAGATGGGGTTTCACCATGTGGGCCAGGCTGGTCTTGAACTCCTGACCTCAAGTAATCTGCCTACCTCGGCCTCCCAAAGTCCTGGGATTACAGTTGTGAGCCAACGCACCCTGCCCAGCCTAAAATTTAACTTCTAATCCTTTCCTACATCCCAAATATGTTTCATCCACACTCCGTCAGTTAACGTTCCGGTGAAAAATGTTGCCGCTATATTTGATCTGTCTCTTTCTCATTGCACATTCCATCTGCCAGCAAATTCTGATGTCTTTAACTTCAAAATATCTCTAGAATCAGATCAACTTTTATTATTTCCACTATGAGCACCCAGGTTCAAGTCACTGTCATCTGGTGCCTTGGTTAATGCAATAGTCTCCTCACTGTTCTTTGTACTACTGTCATCCACTGAGGCAGAGACTACCAAATATCCCCCAGTATTTTATTTTAAACAAATGTTTATTTGTGACTTACACAAATTAGTCATATGCAAAGAAGTACTATCCAATGAGAAATAATTATTATTGCTAAGTGTATTTATTTCCTATTACTAATACAACAGGTTATCGGAAACTTAGTGGCTTAAACAACCTAAATTTATTTTCTTATAGCTTTGTAGGTCAAAAGTCCAATACAGGTCTCACGGGGCTAAAATCAAGGTGTCCACTGGTCTGTATTTCTTTCTGGAGGCGCTCAAAGACCATATATATTTGTGTATATATGTATATATACACACATACACACAAACACACGTGTGTGTATATATATGC
Organism: Macaca thibetana thibetana; assembly: GCF_024542745.1. NCBI lineage: Eukaryota > Metazoa > Chordata > Mammalia > Primates > Cercopithecidae > Macaca > Macaca thibetana. The sequence goes on from NC_065583.1 coordinate 36,653,322, forward strand.
TTTTACAGGTATATATATTTATAGTACATATATGTACATATCATATATAGCAAATATACACACATATATGCACATATTATATATAGTAAATATATACATATATATGCATGTTGGTAAAGTACCCCAGTTCTAATAATCAAAAATAAAAATATCTCCAGATAATGCCAAATTTCTTTGTCTTTTTTTTTTTTTTTGAGACAGGGTCTTGCTCTGTCACCCAGGCTGGAATGTAGTGGCATGATCTTGGCTTACCTCTGTCTCTGCCTCCCGGGCTCAAACAATCCTGTCTCAGTCCCCCAAGTAGCTGGCACTATAGGCATGCGCCACCACACCTGGCTATTATTTTTTTCCCGGTAGAGATGGGGTTTCACCATGTTGCCCATGATATTGAAGTCTTGAACTAGTCTCCAGTTCCTGAGTTCAAGCAATCCGCTGACCTTGGCCTCCTAAAGTGCTGGGATTACAGGCGTGAACCACTGTGCCCAGCCCCCAATTTCTTTTATGAAGAAAAAATTTCCTCTGGTTAAGACCCCCTGCTCTACATATATTCTAACATGTATTACCTTTTTCAGATTTGAGAGGCATTCTGGGTGCCTTGGTTTATGGTTTTTTTCTTCAATTGAAGTCAGCAACAGTGAGTCTAATCGTCTAATCTTTCTCACATCACATTACTCTGACTTCTGCTTCTGTTTTTCTACTTTTAAAGACCCTTGTGATTCTATTGGGTCTGCCTGGATAATCTAGGAAAAATTCCTTATCTCAAGATCAGCTGACTTTTTTTCACGTGCATTCTTAATTCCCTTTTGCCATGTAATGAAACAGAAACACAGTTTTCAAGTATTAAGACACAGACATTTTTAGGGTGATCACGATCTGTCTGCCACACTAATGAGAGCTTTTCCTGGTCCAGTGCTAACATTTTGATACTTGCAGCTCAACTCCCCCAATTTAATTTAATTAGAACAAACACTTGATATTGCATATTTACAAAATAAAATAACAAAATAATTTGTCATAAAGAAAATATTGAATTTTAAGCATAGTAGTATTTTCTTGGGAACATGTCTTATTTAAAAAAACTCAAATCAAAAGGAAAATGTTATTTTGACATGGAATTTGTTCAAAGCCAAATTTTCAAGACAAGGTACATTGAGAAAATGGAGTAGTATTTCAACTTATTTCTTCTCTGATTAATTCAACTACTTAACCATATACCTGTTTCTATGAGACAATAATAATAACAGTTAGCTGAGTGTCTACTTTGCGCCAAGCTCAGTACTGAGTGTTTTAATGAATATTTCATTTAAGCTCACAGGACTTTCTGAGGGAGGCATTATTCCCCTCTCACCATCAACAGAAACGAGGCCTAGCTAGTTACTTGCTTGCCCTAATGAGAGGTAGCAGGGGGCTTGAACCCAAACAAGAAGGCCTAAGAGTGTTAAGTTACTTTCCAGGGGGAATTCAGAAAGATAGTAGCAGAGACAGAACTGGAATCTAGGAGTCGCAAGTCCAATCCAGACATTTTGTCACTAATCAGACAAAAAAAAAAAAAAATGTTATTAAGTGAGTTTTTTGTTGGTTTGTTTTAAAGGGCCTCTCCTGTCTGGGAGAACACTTCTTCACAAACAAGCAGTGTGGGAAAAGCAAAATTTTAATGGTCATGTTTACTGTATTCTTCATTTAGAGGAAATATCAAATTGCAGGCATAGGTTCACCAGCGATAAATTTACTTTAACTGGAAAAGTTACAGAGGATTATCTTAATTACTGCAGAACAGAAAAGACAAGTCAGAGAAACTATCCATTTCATTCAGTGGTAATTGGATACAAAGTGCTGATCTTAAAAGTTCGTGTTCCAATAATGCAATTATTTGCCAAAAATCTTAATAAAAAGCACATTTTGTTCCCTCATGCTTCTCAGACGAAAGTCACTTAAAACATTCCAACCAAAGACAAATGCAAAGGTTCAGAATACTTGAGATTCTTGTTACACACTTGCTTTCTAATCTTATGGTAAAAATATTAATATAAATGGTGTTATAAGGACCAAAACATTACTAAATGTGACACCATAAATCATCTCCATTACTAAATGTGTGTCAGGTTCTTATACATTTCAGTCTATTTTAAACTCACTCTCCAATATTTTATAGTATGCCTGAATGAATCCTGGTGGTTTGATATGGCAACTGAATCAGCAATCAAATCAACTCATCTTTCCTGGCCCAACTCCCAGCAGGTCCTGGAGGCTGAACTCCCAGTTTCAGCATACATCACCTTACCCGTTCCTTCAACTATTGGATCAAAGGGACCCTTTCTCTTCTTTTTCAGAAACTCTATTTTATCTTTTTTCCCCATTCAAGGGTGTGAGGATAGACTAAGGTTATGCATGTACACTTCACTGGTTTTACTGCCCAGGTGGAAACTGGGTGTCTATTTCCTTTTTCTTTTTCTTTTTTTTTTTTTTCTTTTTTTTTTTTTTTGAGAGGGAGTCTCACTCTGTCGCCCAGACTGGAGTCCAGTGGCGCAATCTCGGCTCACAGCAAGCTCCGCCTCCCAGGTTCACGCCATTCTCCTGCCTCAGCCTCCAGAATAGCTGGGACTACAGGCGCCCACCACATCGCCTGGCTAATTATTTGTATATTTAGTAGAGACGGAGTTTCACCGTGTTAGCCAGGATGGTCTCGATCTCCTGACCTCGTGATCCGCCCATCTCGGCCTCCCAAAGTGCTAGGATTACAGGCATGAGCCACCGCGCCCGGCCTGGGTGTCCATTTCCTAAACCAGAATGACAGCATGACATTTTCACTCCAAAAGTCTCTTCCTTCTTTAAAAACTTTGATTTGCAAAAGCAAGTTTCCTTGCCTTTCATGCTTAAAGGTTGAGATTTATCAGGGGATCTTAAAGATAAACAACTTCGGGGGCCTGTAAAGTCCTAGAAATTTTGCACAAATTTTATGTGTATATAGGGGGAAATGTGCTTTTTTAAAGGAGAACAATTAATTAGATTATCAAAAAAATAAAAAAGCCCCTGTGATCCATAGTAGTTAAAAAAAGAAAAACTGGAAAGAAGATTGATAAAGGCTTTTTCCACTCTAAAATTGAAATGTTAATTCTAAATTTGCCGATGTCGCAATTTCCTTTGACAGGAACTGATGAGTATTGGTGTTTGTGCCACAATTTGAACAAGGCTAGATAAAAATATATATATATATATAAAATATATATAAACATATATATAATATATAAACATATAGTATATATAAACTATATATATAAATAAAAAGAAAATCAAATGAGTAAGTTAGGTGTTTGTGATAAGAGGAAAAAAAATCTCCAATTCACGAAGTCCTGTGAAAGGAATAGGGCTCCCCAGTATAAACAAGCCTGCGTCTGCATTTTATGCTGTCAGAGAGAACAAGGAAAGCACAGCTTCCCAAAGCTTGCCATGATTGAGCATAGCGATGAGGTCCCTCCTTTACCTACTGTTCCCCCTATGTATGGATATCAGTGAAAATACGTCAAGATAAGCACCACCACAAGGCTAAGCATAGAATGTTTTGAGTAACTATGGAGCACCTAACCTAGTTTAGGGAGTGGTTAGGTGCAGGAAGGGTCTTTAGAGGAGTTGAAATTTAAATTTAACAACAAACCATAAGGTCAGAATTAGCTAGGCAAAGGCTGGATGTTACAGATAGGAAGAAAGAACATTCCTTGGCAAAATGAATAGGATATTTAAAAGCCAAGGAACTGGACAAAACATGATCTTGACAAACTGAAATAAGCTCCAAATGGCTGAAATTCAGAATGGGAGTCTGAAACCTTCTTTGATGGCACTGTCCAAGTGCCCTGCTCTTGTTTATTTTTATTTTATGAAAAAAAAATTTTTTTTTAAACAGAGGCTCGTTCTGTCGCTCAGGCTGGAGTGCAGTGGCACAATCTTGGCTCACTGCAAGCTCCGCCTCCCGGGTTCACGCCATTCTCCTGCCTCAGCCTCCTGAGTAGCTGGGACTACAGGCACCACCATGCCCAGCTAATTTTTTTTTTCTTCTATTTTTAGTAGAGACGGGGCTTCACCATGTTAGCCAGGATGGTCTCAATCCCCTGACCTTGAGATCCACACCCTCCTCAGCCTCCCAAAGTGCTGGAATTACAGGCGTGAGCCACCGCACCCGGCCAGTGAATGTCCATGTTGAATTCTTGAATTACTTTATAGTACATATGGTCATCTTAAATTACCCTTATTCAGTCAGTCATTCCACATTCAGTCAGCCATTCAACACCTACTATGTTTAAGGTTCTATGCTTGCTGTTGGGGATAGAGCAGTAAATAAAACAGATTATGCTCCTGCTCTCATGGGACTTGGCATCTACTTCCTTTACTCATTTATCCACTTAACGCATATTTCCCCCACACTCAACAAAATGTCAGTTCTGTGAGGGCATCTTGTGGATTTTCTACATTATTCTCTCTTCAGTGTCTAGGACAATGCTTAGCAGGTAAGAGATGTTCAATGTTTCTTGAATAAATGAATGAAAGACAGAAAGAAGGATTTGGTGAGAGAGATGACATTGGAAAAGTGACTGGAATTCAGCTCATGGAGCTCCTTGTGAGCCATGTTAGGGAGATCAAGCTTTATTTTGTAGGTACTGTAGAGCCATAAAATATTTTAAGGAAAAACATAATATGATCAGATATTTGCTTAGAAAGTTCTTTCTGCCATGTTGTGGAAAATGGGTTGGTATAGGCAAGAATGGAGATAAAATGCTTTGTTCTTTGGATTCCAGGCCATCATGCTCATCTGGTTTTCTCCCTGCCTCAGTTGCCACTCCTGTTGGTCTCTCCTCCCACCATCTTAACACTGGAAAATCCCACTTGCTGTCCTTGAACTTCTCTTCTCCATCTTGCTGCTTCTTATTTGGTAGATCTTATTCCATCCGCTAGTTCTAAATGCCATTTGTTTGCTGACAAGTCCACATATTTATCACCAAAGGGATCTCTTCTTTAAACTCGAGATTCAGCTTAAGGATTTCTCATTAGCTGTTCTTCTGTTTGGAATATTCTTTTCCAATAAATGTACATAATTTATTTTCTCATCTTTTTTGAATCTCTGTTTAAATGTCACCTTCTAAGTGAGGCCTTCTTTGACCTCTTGGTTCAAAATGGAACCGTCTCCTTTATTACTCCTTAAATGGTTTTCATTTTTATCCATACTATTTATGACCTTCTAACATACTATATGAGCTACTTATTTAGTTCATTTATTGTTTTCCTCCCTCATGTGTAATATAAGCTCTTGGAGGTTAAGAATTGCTAACTATTTTATGCATTTATGTGATACAGTGGCTGGAAGTGTAACACATACCATACACATACAAACATACATGTATAATGATGTTGAGTTGCCATTATTAATAATATACAACCAAATGAATAACAAAAAAATGAATAAATTATCAAGGGCTAAAGTGTGCCAAGAAAGAAGCTAGATCTTAAGACTGTAAGGATGAGTAAGTCATCATCATTGTTTTAACAGACTTTGGTCTGTGTATATAAGTATGTGTTCCCTCCAACAGCAAATAGTAAAATAGGTGCCTAATAAATATTATTTTATTGAATCATGACCCAAAATATGCTTTTACTTTTTTTGAACTATACTATATACAAGAAAATTGAGAAAGTGAGACATTTTACAGGTTTTAAGAATTTAAGGGGGTAGGGACATGTTGTGTGTCTATGCATGTCTGTGTATAAATGTAAGTGTGCAGAATTTGTACACTAGGTGAAGTTTTTTACAAGCAGCTTTAATTTCACTCTCACTTTTTGAGTAGTTTTAAAAATCATGGTTAAGCATTAGAAAGACTAGATTTGAATTGTAACGGCAGCTGTGTGAACTAGGGTAGGTAACGCCATCTTTTTTAGCTTCAGCTTCCTTATTGTCAAGCTGAAATTATAATATTGCTAACTGCACGGTTTTTTTTTTTTTTCTTTTCAGTGTGGGGAGTGAATGGTAAGAACAAAGTGAGATAATATTTGTAAAGCCCTTACAGTGCCTAGTGCCTGGTGAAGATTCAGTATAATGATATTCCACAAATATCAGATATATACCGAAATATTTGGCACTGTCTTTAGTTTTGAAAGACAACACTAAAGTGACAAAGAACTTGCATGTTCCCTGCATTTATTGTTGTAATCATTGTCATAATTATCATGTATTAACCCTTCAGGTGTATCTTTTCCTTTCTTTTCCACTTTGGCAACTTGATCCAACTAAAGAAATTCAACTTCACAAATATGCTGTGCTGCTCTGGTATAGAAATAAACTCAGTATGGCTTGAGCGCTGTCTATATTCGCATTCGGTTAGTTTAGAGTCATGTCATAGTGGGGCACTGTCAGTGACTTGGGGCCTTTGTATGGTGCTGATATTGACGGAGCCTCTGAAAGGAAGGAAACATGGGAGCCATTTGTGTAAAATGGTTCGAGTTCCTTGAAGTAGTCTCTCATATTTTTCAATCTTGTGAAAGTAAAAGGAGAGCAATATTCCAGCTCCTGAGGGAACACATTGTTTATCTCTGAGCCAACACATTCTGTATAGAAGAGCTTTGTAGGACAGGGTATTGGGGTGGACTGACTTGAAGGATGTGGAGCTCTGCTCTTCCCTGGAAGCTCTGCCAGGCTTGCACTGACGCAATTATTAACTGGAATACGGTATAGGAATCAAAGTGGCTGAACACACAAACAGTGCTTTTTGACAAGGAAATAAAATATTGGATTTTAAAAATCAACACTCAATGAAGGACTTCAAGATCATATATCTTTAGTTTATGACAATTAGCTTATGCTCCCTTAATTCTGTTCTAGCCTGCGTTATTCTATTCTACTTCCTCCCTAAAAGATACTGACAATACATACATCTGACAGAAGACTTGCATTTAGAATTTATAAATAGCTCTTATAACTCAATAATATGACCAACAACCCAATTTAAAAAATGAATAAGGGATTTCAACAGACACTTCACAACAGAAGATATATGAATGACCAACTAAGCACATGAAAAAATGCTCAACATCATTATTTATCAGAGGAATGAAAACTAAAACCACATGAGATACCATTACACACAATTAGAGTAGCTAAATAATAGAACAATTTGACAGTCTCTTATAAACATAGATATGAACTTATCATATGACCAGCAATTCTATTAGTAATACTTAGCATTTACACAAGACAAATGCAAACATATCTCTACATTGAGACGTAGTCACAGCAGTTTTGTTATTAATAACTAAAAATCATAATGTTGAACAACAAATGATTGTGAAAACAAATTATTATATAGTCACACAACGGAATATATTACTCAGTTACATAAAGGAATGAACTGATACACAAAACAACATGAATATTTCTCATAAACATGTCAAATTTTAAAAAGACACAAAAAACCACATACTGTATCCTTTCGTTTATGTTAAACTCTAGGAAAAACAAAACCAACTCTGTAGTGATAGAAAGCAAATCACACATGGACTTTGATGGGAGATGAGTGGTACATTGTTTGGGAAGGGACACAGGGAACTTTTAGAAGAAAACAGAGGAGTGTTCTATATCACTATATCAATAAAACTGTTGCATTTATTGCATATAAATTATAAGTTAACATTGTATATAAATTATATGCAATATATGCATTAAATTGCATATAAATTATAACTTTCAATCCTCTTAAGGAGGATTGAAAACAATGAATAAGTAAATTAGATATTATGGCATAAGACAATGAATAGAATAGAAAAAAGCAAAACTATAACACATTGAAGGTGAGATTCCTGAGGATGGTTGACAGTTTGTAACAATAAGTAAGTTAGATAAGGTCTTCAATTACAAAGCAACCTGTGAATAAAGGTGCAAAATACCTAAGCAAGTTATCTCCCTAGATATTTAAGGAAAGAATATTACATACAGAAAAAAAAAAGCAGCTAATGCAACAGCTTAAAGGCAGAAAAATGCCCAGCATATTTGAAGAACAGCAGAGTCCAAAGTGATAGTAATATGAAGTCAGGTTAGAGTGTGAAGTGAGTGGACCATGAGGTCAGGAGTTCGAGACCAGCCTGGCCAACATGGTAAAACCTCGTCTGTAATAAAATTACAAAAAATTAGCCAGGCATGGTTGTGCATGCTTGTAATCCCTGCTACTCAGGAGACTGAGGCAGGAGAATTGCTTGAACCCAGGAGATGGAGATTGCAGAGAGCTGAGATTGTGCCATTGCACTCCAGCCTGGGTGACACAGCAAGACTCTGTCTGCCCCACCCCACCAAACCCTGGAAAAGAAATTAAAAAACAAAAAGAGTGATGTAGAAATCAAATCATATAGGAATTTATAGGCCATCATCAAGATTTTTAGACCGTTTCATTTTATTCTTTGTAAAACAGGAAGCTATTAGAAGGTTTTAAGCAGAGGAGTTGACTTATAAGTTTGTGGTATCATTCTATCTGCTGTGTTGAAAATAGACTATGAGAGACAGACAAGAATAGAAGCAAGATGATGAATTAGGCTACTGAAATAATTTGGGTAAGAGCTGAGAGGGTTTTTTTTGTCTGTTTGTTTACTAGTGTGGTAGCAATGGCAATGTGGAAAAGTAGCCATTTTCTGAGTATATTTTGAAGGTAGAGACAATGAGATGTTCTGTTGGATTAAAATTTGAGGGAAAAAAAGAGTCAAGATTCGTCAAGCATTTGGGTTGGAGCAATTGTAGTCAACTGAGTTGTGGAAGGCTATGAAGGGGATGGTCAGGAGTTCACTTTAGGATGCATTTAGTTTGCTATGTCCAACTACACAGCCACATGTAGGTGTTGAGTAATTGTATATAGTGAGTGAACAGTTTAGAGAAGAGTTCCAAGCCAGAAGTATAATTTTGCAAGTCAGAATTTAAAGTGACCTGATATGATAAGAATCATTATGGAGAGAGTGTATATAAAAGAGAAGGTAAGGGAATAAATTTTTAAAAAGGAAGAAAAGAGCAAGAAACAGAAAGAAGAAAAAAAGAGAACGACTGATCCTGGATTGTCAACATTAAAACAATTAAGAAAAGAAGAGGAATTTCCACAAGGAACTGAAACAAGTGACCAATGGAATAGGAAGTAAATCAAGAGAGTGTGGTGTTGTCAACATCAAAATTAAAAAGTATATCAAAAAGGCAGGAATTATCAAATATATCAAACACTTCTAATAAATAAGATGACAACATGAGTGCCCAGTGTAGTGAACAAGCCATAGATCATTATTAACTTTGACAAGAGTGGTTTCAGATGAATGGTGGGGATAAAAGCACTATCAGAGTGAATTTAAGGAAAAATTTAGAAGTCAGAGGTGGAGTTACCTTAGATGACTTCTTAGAAATGCTTCGAAGCAATAATGAGCAAATATAAGAAATTGTTTTCGTTTTTCAAGATGATAACATGTTCACATGCTAATGGAAAAAAAATAATACAGGAGAAAGAGGGGAGAATTTCTGGAGCCTTGTTCTTGAGTAGTTAGAGGAGCTAGAATCTAGTACACAGTAGAGGGATTGGCTCTAAAAAGTAACATGGAGGGCCAGACATGGTGGCTCACACCTGTAATCCCAGCATTTTGGAAGGCTGAGGTGGGTGGATCACCTGAGGTTAGGAGTTTGAGACCAGCCTGACCAACATGGAGAAACCCCCATCTCTAATAAAAATACAAAATTAGATGGGCATGGTGGCACATACCTGTAATCCCACCTACTCGGGAAGCTGAGGCAGGGGAATCACTTGAACCTGGGAAGCAGAGGTTGCAGTGAGCCGAGGTGGTGCCATTGCACTCCAGCCTGAGCAACAGGCGTGAAACTCCATCTCAAAAAAAAAAAAAAAAAAAAAAAAAAAAAGGTAACGTGGAGATGGAGAGTTCACTTGTGTTAACAGGTGAGAAGGTAGGGTGTGGGGGTGTGGGCAATATTAGGAAGATAAATTGTTTCACCAAATCCTTACATTAATGTCAAGGTTTAGAAATTATTTAACTTTTTGGAGTCTTTTGCAGTTCGAAATTTTTTTTTAAATCTCTTCCTGTGAAAAAAATGTAATTGGAATTTTGGTAGAGGTTGCATTAAATCTTTAAGTTGCTTTGGATAATATGAACATTCTAACAATATTCTACTAATCCATGAACATGGAATATTTTTCCATTTATTTGTTTTTTATTTTATCAATATTTGGTTAAATTTATTAAGTGTTTTATTATTTTTGATGCTATGATAAATGGGATTGTTTTCTTAATTTCTTTTTTGAATAGTTTATTGTTAATATATAGAAATGTAACTGATATTTTATGTTGATTTTGTATCCTGCAACTTTACTGAATTTGTTTAGGAGTTGTAGAAAAAAAATTGTTTTTTTAGATGGAGTCTTTCTCTGTCACCTAGTCTGAAGTGCAAGTGGCACGATCTCGGCTCACTGTAACCACCGCCTCCTGGGTTCAAGTGATTCTTCTGCCTCCTGAGTAGCTAGGATTACAGGCACATGCCACTATGCCAGGCTAGTTTTTTATATTTTTGGTAAAGACAGCATTTCACCATGTAGGCCAGGCTGGTCTTGAATCCCTGACCTCAAGTGATCTGCCCGCCTTGGCCTCCCAATTATATGTTTTAAAGTATATACTATGCACTCATATTATATATATATATGCATAATGTGTTTATATAATGGAATATTATTTAGCCATAAGAAAGAAGGAGATCCTGCCATTTACAACAACATGAATGAATCTAGCGGACCTTATACTAAGTGAAATCAGCCAGACAAAGACAAATACTATGTGGTCTCACATGTGGAATCTCAAAAGTGGATCTCACAGGAGCCGATACTAGAAAGGTGGTTTCCAGGGGCTGGGGTTGGGTGGATGGGGAAATGTTAGGCAAAGGGTACAAACTTTTAAAGTAGTAAGATGAGTATGCGATAGAAATCTAACATACAGCATGGTGACTGTAGTTAATACTGTATTTTTTACTTGAAAGTGGCTAAGAGTGGATTTTTTTTTCTTTTTTAATACTTTAAGTTCTAGGGTACATGTGCACAACGTGCAGGTTTGTTAAATATGTATACATGTGCCATGTTGGTATGCTGCACCCATTAACTTGTCATTTACATTAGATATATCTCCTAATACTATCCCTCCCCCGTCCCCTCTCCCCACAATAAGACCCGGTGTGTGATGATCCCCATCCTGTGTCCAAGTGATCTCATTGTTCAATTCCCACCTATGAGTGAGAACATGCGGTATTTGGTTTTCTGTTCTTGCGATAGTTTGCTGAGAAGGATGGTTTCCAGCTGCATCCATCTCCATACAAAGGACACAAACTCATGCTTTTTTATGACTGCATAGTATTCCATGGTGTATATGTGCCACATTTTCTGAATCCAGTCTGTCACTGATGGATATTTGGGTTGATTCCAAGTCTTTGCTATTGTGAATAGTGCCGCAATAAACATACATGTGCATGTGTCTTTATAGCAGCATAACTTATAATCCTTTGGGTATATCCCCAGTAATGGGATGGCTGGATCAAATGGTATTTCTAGTTCTAGATCCCTGAGGAATCGCCACACTGTTTTCCACAGTGGTTGAACTAGTTTACTGTCCCACCAACAGTGTAAAAGTGTTCCTGTTTCTCCACATCCTCTCCAACACCTGTTGTTTCCTGATTTTTTAATGATTGCCATTATAACTGGTGTGAAATAGTATCTCATTATGGTTTTGATTTGCATTTCTCTGATGGCGAGTGATGATGAGCATTTTTTCATGTGCCTGTTGGCTGTATGAATGTCTTCTTTTGAGAAGTGTCTGTTCATATCCTTTTCCCACTTTTTGATGGGGTTGTTTGTTTTTTTCTTGTAAATTTGATTGAGTTCTTTATAGGTTCTGGATATAGCCCTTTGTCAGATGAGTAGATTGCAAATATTTTCTCCCATTCTGTAGGTTGCCTGTTCACTCTGATGGTAGTTTCATTTGCTGTGCAGAAGCTCTTTAGTTTAATTAGATCCCATTGCCAATTTTTGCTTTTGTTGCCATTGCTTTTGGTGTTTTAGACATGAAGTCCTTGTCCATTCCTCTGTCCTGAATGGTATTACCTAGGTTTTCTTCTAGGATTTTTTGGTTTTAGGTCTAACATTTAAGTCTCTAATCCATCCTGAATTAATTTTCATATAAGGAGTAAGGAAAGGATCCAGTTTCAACTTTCTACTTATGGCTAGCCAATTTTCCCAGCACCATTTATTAAATAGGGAATCCTTCCCCATTTCTTGTTTCTCTCAGGTTTGTCAAAGATCAGATGGCTGTAGATGTGTGGTATTATTTCCGAGGGCTCTGTTCTGTTCCATTGTTTTACATCTCTGCATTCATACCAGTACCATGCTGTTTTGGTTACTGTAGCCTTGTAGTATAGTTTGAAGTCAGGTAGCGTGATGCCTCCAGCTTTGTTCTTTTGGCTTAGGTTTGACTTGGCAATGTGGGGTCTTTTTTGGTTCCATATGAACTTTAAAGCAGTTTTTTTTCCAATTCTGTGAAGAAAGTCATTGGTAGCTTAATTGGGATGGCATTGAACATATAAATTACCTTTGGTAGTATGGCCATTTTCACAATATTGATTCTTCCTATCCATGAACATGGTATGTTCTTCTATTTGTTTGTGTCCTCTTTTATTTCACTGAGCAGTGGTTGGTAGTTCTCCTTGAAAAGGTCCTTCACATCCCTTGTAAGTTGGATTCCTAGGTATTTTATTCTCTTTGAAGCTATTGTGAGTGGGAGTTCATTCATGATTTGGCTCTCTATTTTTCTCTTATTGGTGTATAAGAATGCTTGTGATTTTTTCACATTGATTTTGTATCCTGAGACTCTGCTGAAGTTGCTTATCAGCCTAAAGAGATTTTGGGCTGAGACAATGGGGTTTTCTAAATAGACAATCATGTCATCTGCAAACAGGGACAATTTGACTTCTTCTTTTTCTAACTGAATACCCTTTATTTCTTTCTCTTGCCTGATTGCCCTAGTCAGAACTTCCAACACTATGTTGAATAGGAGTGGTGAGAGAGGGCATCCCTGTCTTGTGCCAGTTTTCAAAGGGAATGCTTCCAGTTTTTGCCCATTCAGTATGATATTGGCTGTGGGTTTGTTGTAAATAGCTCTTATTATTTTGAGATACGTTCCATCAATACCGAATTTATTGAGAGTTTTTAGCATGAAGCGCTGTTAAATTTTGTCAAAGGCCTTTTCTGCATCTATTGAGATAATCATGTGGTTTTTGTCTTTCGTTCTGTTTATATGCTGGATTATGTTTATTGATTTGCCTCTGTTGAACCAGCTTTGCATCCCAGGGATGAAGCCCACTTGATCATGGTGGATAAGCTTTTTGATGTGCTGCTGGATTCGGTTTGCCAGTATTTTATTGAGGATTTTTGCATCAATGTTCATCAGGGATATTGGTCTAAAATTCTCCTTTTTTGTTGTGTCTCTGCCAGGCTTTGGTATCAGAATGAAGTTGGCCTCATAAAATGAATTAGGGAGGATTCCCTCTTTTTCTATTTATTGCAATAATTTCAGAAGGAATGGTACCAACTCCTCCTTGTACCTCTGGTAGAATTCAGCTGTGAATCCGCCTGGTCCTGGACTGTTTTTGGTTGGTAGGCTATTAATTATTGCCTCAATTTCAGAGCCTGCTATTGGTCTATTCAGGGATTCATCTTCTTCCTGGTTTAGTCTTAGGAGAGTGTAGGTCTCCAGGAAACTATCCATTTCTTCTAGGTTTTCTAGTTTATTTGCGTAGAGGTGTTTATAGTATTCTCTGATGGTAGTTTGTATTTCTGTGGGGTCGGTGGTGATATCCCCTTTATCATTTTTTATGGCGTCTATTTGATTCTTCTCTCTTTTCTTCTTTATTTGTCTTGCTAGCAGTCTATAAATTTTGTTGATCTTTTCAAAAAACCAGCTCCTGGATTCATTGATTTTTTGGAGGGGTTTTTGTGTCTCTATCTCCAGTTCTACTCTGATCTTAGTTATTTCTTGCCTTCTGCTAGCTTTTGAATGTGTTTGCTCTTGCTTCTGTAGTTCTTTTAATTGTGATGTTGGGGTGTCAATTTTAGATCTGTCCTGCTTTCTCTTGTGGGCATTTAGTGCTGTAAATTTCCCTCTACACACTGCTTTAAATGTGTCCCAGAGATTCTGGTATGTTGTATCTTTGTTCTCATTGGTTTAAAAGAACATCTTTATTTCTGCCTTCATTTCGTTATGTAGCCAGTAGTCATTCAGGAGCAGGTTATTCAGTTTCCATTTAGTTTTGATTGAGTTTGTAGTGATTTTGATTGAGTTTCTTAGTCCTGAGTTCTAGTTTGATTACACTGTGATCTGAGAGACAGTTTGTTATAATTTCTGTTCTTGTACATTTGCTGAGGAGTGCTTTACTTCCAACTATGTGGTCAATTTTGGAATAAGTGTGATGTGGTGCTGAGAAGAATGTATATTCTGTTGCTTTGGGGTGGAGAGTTCTGTCGATTTCTGTTAGGTCTGCTTGCTGCAGAGATGAGTTCAATTCCTGGATATCCTTGTTAACTTTCTGTCTCGTTGATCTGTCTAACGTTGACAGTGGGGTGTTAAAGTCTTCCATTATTATTTTATGGGAGTCTGAGTCTCATTGTAAGTCTCTAAGGACTTGCTTTATGAATCTGGGTGCTCCTGTATTGGGTGCATATATATTTAGGATAGTTAGCTCTTCCTGTTGAATTGATTCCTTTACCATTATGTAATGGTCTTCTTTGACTCTTTTGATCTTTGATGGTTTCAAGTCTGTTTTATCAGAGACTAGGATTGCAACCTCTGATTTTTTTTTTTTCTTTTCCATTTGATTGGTAGATCTTCCTCCATCCCTTTATTGTGAACCTATGTGTGTGTCTGCATGTGAGATGGGTCTCCTGAATACAGTAGCAAACTGATGGGTCTTGACTCTTTATCCAATTTGCCAGCCTGTGTCTTTCAATTGGACCATTTAGTCCTTTACATTTAAGGTTAATATTGTTATGTGTGAACTTGATCCTGTCATTATGATATTAGCTGGTTATTTTGCTCTCTAGTTGATGCAGTCTCTTCCTAGCATTGATGGACTTTACATTTTGACATGTTTTTGCAATGGCTGGTACCTGTTGTTCCTTTACACGTTTAGTGCTTCCTTCAGGATCTCTTGTAGGGCAGGCCTGGTGGTGACAAAATCTCTCAGCATTTGCTTGTATGTAAAGGATTTTATTTCTCCTTCACTTATGAAACTTAGTTTGGCTGTATATGAAATTCTGGGTTGAACATTCTTTTCTTTAAGAATGTTGAATATTGGCCCCCACTCTCTTCTGGCTTGGAGAGTTTCTGCCAAGAGATCTGCTGTTATTCTGATGGGCTTCCCTTTGTGTGTAACCCGACCTTTCTCTCTGGCTGCCCATAACATTTTTTCCTTCATTTCAGCTTTGGTGAATCTGATAATTACGTGTCTTGGAGTTGCTCTTCTCGAGGAGTATCTTTGTGGTGTTCTCTGTATTTCCTGAATTTGAATGTTGGCCTGCCTTACTAGGTTGGGAAAGTTCTCCTGGATGATATCCTGCAGAGTGTTTTCCCACTTTGTTCCATTTTCCCTGTCACTTTCAGGTACACCAATCAGATATAGATTTGGTCTTTTCACATAATCCCATATTTCTTGGTGGCTTTGTTCATTTCTTTTTCTTCTTTTTTCTCTACACTTCTCTTCTTGCTTCATTTCATTCATTTGATCTTCAATCGCTGATACTCTTTATTCCAGTTGATCGAGTCGGTTACTGAAGCTTGTGCATTTGTCATGTAGTTCTTGTGTTATGGTTTTCATCTCTATCAGTTATTTTAAGGTCTTCTCTGCATTGATTATTCTAGTTATCCATTCATCCCTTCTTTTTTCAAGGTTTTTAGTTTCTTTGTACTGGGTACGTAGTTCCTCCTTTAGCTCTGAGAAGTTTGATGGACTGAAGCCTTCTTCTCTCAACTCTCAAAGTCGTTCTCTGTCCAGCTTTGCTCCGTTGCTGGCAATAAGCTGCATTCTTTTGGAGGGGGATATGCGCTCTGATTTTTTGAGTTTCCAGCTTTTCTGCCCTGCTTTTTCCCCATCTTTGTGGTTTTATCTGCCTTTGGTCTTTGATTATGGTGACGTACTGATGGGGTTTTGGTTTGGGTGTCCTTTCTGTTTGTTAGTTTTCCTTCTAACAGTCAGGACCCTCAGCTGTAGGTCTGCTGGAGTTTTCTTGAGGTCCACTCCAGACCCTATTTGCCTGGGTATCAGCAGCGGAGGCTGCAGAAAATAGAATATTGCTGAACAGCGAGTGTTGTTGTCTGATTCTTGCTCTGGAAGCTTCGTCTCAGGGGTGTACCCCACTGTGTGAGGTGTGAGGTGTCAGTGTGCACCTAGTGGGGGATGTCTTCCAGTTTGGCTACTTAAGGGTCAGGGACCCACTTGAGCAGGCAGTCTATCTGTTCTCAGATCTCAACCTCTGTGCTGGGAGATCCACTGCTCTCTTCAAAGCTGTCAGACAGGGGCATTTACCTCTGCCGAGTTTTCTGCTGCTTTTTGTTTAGCTATGCCCTGTTCCCCAGAGGAGGAGTCTACAGAGGCAGGCAAGCCTCCTTGGGCTGTGGTGGGCTCCACCCAATTCGAGCTTCCCAGTGGCTTTGTTTACCTACTTAAGCCTCAGCAATGGTGGGCACCACTCCCCCAGCCTCACTGCCGCCTTGCAGTTAGATCTCAGACTGCTGTGCTAGCAATGAGGGAGGCTCTGTGGGCGTGGGATCCTCTGGGCCAGGTGTGGGATATAATCTCCTTGTGTGCCATTTGATAAGACCCTTGGTAAAGCACAGTATTAGGGTGGGAGTTACCCGATTTTCCAGGTGTCGTGTGCTTCAATTTCCTTTGGCTAGGAAAAGGAATTTCCTTTCCCCTTGCACTTCCCAGATGAGGTGATGCCTCACCTTGCTTCAGCTCTCACTGGTCAGGCTGTACCCGCGGACTAGCGCCAACCGTCTGACACGCCCCAGTGAGATGAACCCGGTACCTCAGTTGAAAATGCAGAAATCACCTGTCTTCTGTGTCATTCACGCTGGGAGCTGGAGGCTGGGGCTGTTCCTATTCGGCCATCTTGGGCATGCCCTCAAGAGTGGATCTTAAGTGTTCTCGCTTACATACACACACATGAGGTGAGGTATGTGAGGTGATGGGTGTTTTATTTAGCTTGATTGTGGTAATCGCTTTAGAATGTGTTTATGTCAAATCATCATGTTTTGTACCTTGAACATACACAATTTTTATATTTGTCAATTATATCTTATTAAAGTTGGATTTTAAAAAATCAATCATTATTTAAAAGTTGCTTACTCAGGAGGAGCTCAGCATATATTTATTGCCTCTTTCCCCTTTTGAAATAATCCGATTCTGTAGGCCTATTTACACTAAGATGAAAACACTGAGTTAGAACATTAGACAATAACATTTAGATGATTAAGTTAAACACTCATGTAGAACCGGAATGCTGTCTTCAACATCCTTGAGAAAGTTTAGAGTGTTAGCTAGAACACTGTTCATGACAGAGAGATCTCTACCCTGAAACTTGTCAGGAACATTTAGTGGATTCAGAGTCCAACATTATAATACCATGGCTAGCCTAATTCTCTCTTTGGGAGCAGCAGAGTCAAACCACCTGAGGGGCAGAACTTCCCAAGTCCTTATCCTGAAAACACTCTTCTGGGAGATGCTTGGCATTTCAGAAATAGCAAGTTCTGTTCCCGAATATGTGGGGAAATATCATCGCACACATTACCATACGCAAGCTCTGAAAGGCCATGTAGTAAAGGAACATTTTCACACTGTTTAATTTAGTGTTCCAAAATTTTACCTACACGTGGAACCACACTCCCCTGGCTTTTTAATTTAGTACACTGCATTAGGCACCTGTAAAGCAGTGCTCCCCTGAACAGCGAGGTTGGGACACTGACTTTAAAGGGCAATACTGTAGGCATCTGCCCTTTCACAGAATCAAGGCCTAGAGACTGGGTCTCTAAATATGAACTTGTTAGACATGCAAATTCCAGGGTCTACTGTGTCAAAATCCCTGAGGGAGAGGCCAAGAAATTTGCATCTAACAAGTGCCACTGGTGATTTTTATGTACATTAAAGTTTGAAAACTATTGCCTTCAGTCTGGGCTATTAAGAGAGTGGTCTGTGGAGCAGCAGCATCTATATCCTTGGGAGCTTGTTAGAAAATGCAAAGCTCTGACTCCATTCAGACTGGAGTCTGTGCTTTCACGAAGTCATCAGGGAACTTGTATGCACCTTAAAGACTAAGGAGCATCGTACTGGCCAGTATGAAGCTCTCTCACACAGAAGTTTTGTTGTTGTTTTTGTTTTAATTCTTAACTCCTGGTCCTTTTTTTTGTCATTTTAATCACCCCAGAGAAGTAGGTGACACAATTAGTAGGCCAACAATGTCACTTAAGATCACAGTTAGAGAATTTCTGAAATTTGAGTGGTTGACAGAAGAAAGCTATTCCCCTGCCAAGTACCCAACCTCATCTTAATCAATTATAAACAGATTACTATCAAGAGTATCTACAGCAGAGTAGTAAGCTTAATAGCATACTGTATGAACAATAAGAAAAGTTGCTAATAGTGAGCTGTGACTGTGTGTGCCTTGGCACCATTTTAAGTGTATGAATGGTCGGGCATAGTGGCTCACACCTGTAATCCCAGAACTTTGGGATGCCAAGGCAGGTGGATTGCTTGAGCACAGGAGTTCAAGACCAGCCTGGGCAACATAGTGAGACCCCAGTTCAAATAAATAAATAAATAAATAAACAATATAAATAAATAAATAAATAAATAAATAAATAAAATTAACCAGGAGTGGTGGTGTGTGCCTTTAGTCCCAGCTACTTGGGTGGCTGAGGTGGGAGGACTGCTTAAGCCCAGCAGGTAGATGCTGCAGTGAGCTGTAATTGCACTACTGCACTCCACACTGGGCAACAGCAAACCCTGTCTCAAAAATAAAAATAAATAAATGAAAATTATGTGTACAGTGTGTGTGTGTGTGTGCTCAAGTGTATGTGTAAAACTAACACCATGACCCTAAGAAGTTGGTACTGTTATTATCCTCAGTAGCCTGAAAGAGGTAAGGTTTTTTATGAAATTTATTACCAGGCAAAATGAAAACAAAGTTAAAAAAAATTAAACTATTTGAGGTGTTTTTTCCTGGACAAGTACATTAGAATGCAATAAAGGCTTAACTGTAAATAAAGTAAAATCCAAGACATAGAACTTTCTTAAAAGAAAGGGAATTTGTTTTACAGTTTAATTGATTTGGAGACAGAAATTTGCTGAGCAAGTTCTGATTATCTTGCTGAAGATGCAGCCAATTGGCAACAATCATACCGATTACAAGCCATTTAAGCAACCTCAATTAAATTAGTGGTAATTCTAAACTACTCTATCTTGCATAGAGATTGGTTTAATTTTTATGTAAATTCAAATTCTGGTTGTGCAAAACCTAATTGGCTGACAAGGAATCATGCTAGATTATTTTCATTTCTTTTTGTGGAAATCAAAGCTGTGTTCAAAGCTCTGGTAGGTATATACACGGACTGAAAACATTCTTGCAAGAAAGTCTTGCATGGCCGGGCGCGGTGGCTCAAGCCTGTAATACCAGCACTTTGGGAGGCCGAGACAGGCGGATCACGAGGTCAGGAGATCGAGACCATCCTGGCTAATCCAGTGAAACCCCGTCTCTACTAAAAGACACAAAAAACTAGCTGGGCGAGGTGGCGGGCGCCTGTAGTCCCAGCTACTTGGGAGGCTAAGGCAGGAGAATGGCGTAAACCTGGGAGGCGGAGCTTGCAGTGAGCTGAGATCCGGCCACTGCACTCCAGCCTGGGCGACAGAGCGAGACTCCGTCTCAAAAAAAAAAAAAAAAACAAAAAACAAGAAAGTCTTGCAAAGAAGAATCAAAGGGCCATTTTCTTGGCTTAGTGTGACAGGCCGACTATATAAAATAAGGAAAGTGGCAGATTGAGGATCACCAGGACTTAAGAAAAAAATAGAGTAGGAAATACACTGGACTTGGCGAGGGGACAGGGCGTCTGGAGCCCTGAATTTTAATGATGATTCTGCCATCTACTTACTGTGTAGTCTTGAGAAAGTCTCTATTATGTAGCTGCTGTGTAACAAAGAAATACAAACTTTCAATGGACTGAAACAGCATGCATTTATTTCTTGCTTAAGAATCTCCATAAGTAGGTTGACTGGGGTTTGGCTGATCTCAGTTGACTTCACCTGGACTTGGCTCCAAGCTGTAGCTTGATTCTAGGTCTGCTTTATATGTGCGTATCCTCCTTGGGCCAGCATTACCTAAGAGGCATTGACAAAAAGAGCCAAACTCTGAAAAATATTTCGAGAGATTTATTCTGAGCCGAATATGAGTGACCGTGACACAGCCCTCAGGAGGTTCTGAGAACATGTGCCCAAGGTGGTCAGGGTGCAGCTTGGCTTCATACATTTTAGGGAGGCGTGAGACATCAATCAAATACATTGAAGAAATACATTGGTTTGGTTCAGAAAGGTGGGGCAACTCAAATGGGGGAGGAGCTTCCAGACTATAGATAAATTTAAACATTTTCTGATTGACAATTGGTTGAGTTTATCTAAAGACCTGTAATCAATAGAAAGAAAATGTTCAGGTTAAGATAAAAGATTGTGGAGACCAAGGTTCTTTTCAAGTATTATAGTGGCTGCCCTTAGAAATGATAGATGACAAATGTTTCCTATTAAGACCTTTAAAAGGTGCAGGCTGAGGTGGGTGGATCACCTGAGGTTAGGAGTTAGAGACCAGCCTGGCCAATGTGGCGAAACCCCATCTGTACTAAAAATACAAAAATTAGCTAGACTTGTTGGTGCATGCCTGTAATCGCAGCTACTCTGGAGGCTGAGGCAGGAGAATCGCTTGAACCCAGGAGGTGGAGGTTGCAGTGAGGGGAGATCACGCCATTGCATTCCAGCCTGGGCAACAAGAGTGAAACTCCATCTCAAAAAAAAAAAAAAATTCTTTACGCATGCAAAATTTTCCCCACAAGGGACGGCTTTGCAGGATCATTTCAAAATATGACAAACATGTTTGTAAAATATTTGGGTTGGTAAACATGTTGGTAAAATATTTTGACTTTCTTTTTTGCCACGTAATTTTATGCCAGAGTCAGACTGGAAAGTAAGTCATGATTATACGGTTAAATAAAACATACCTGATGAGAATTTATGGTTTGTAGAGCATGACGCCCCAGACCCCTTAGATAGGAATTTGGACAAGATTTAAAAATCAGAGCTTAGTCCTCAGAGGCATCCTACCCAAAGCCAAAGGCAGGAATGCAAAAGAACAAGCTCAACCATGCAAGCTCCCTTCAATTTCTGCCGTCATGTCTGTCTGCCCAATAATTGGTAAAAGCAAACCACAAAGTCAATCCTTCCTAAATTCAAGGGGAAAATAAGTCTATCTTCTTGGCCATGATGAGGGCATAACATAGGTGTGAAAGATCCAATAATTCAAGCTATCGTTTTCTTCCACTTCTAACATTTATGAGCTGTGGTAGATGGATTCCATGACTATTCAGGACACTTACAGCTCTTAATGTCAGTGTGCAATTTTAGGAGAAATATTATGAGATTCTCTAGCATTACGTATAAATGATTGTCCTGCAGGCTAGATTCAGCCATGTTCTGGTTTCTCTGCAGAGAATTATACAATAATTTTAATTAGTTGAAAGTATTTTTAAAACCAGGTTGTTTCACCCAAACATTAAAAATACTGATTTTTCTTGAAGACTCAGAGTAGCAGGTGATGGTGATTTTGACTAACAACTGACCCTTTTATGCAGAGCATTCCTCTCCAGATGAGCACGCACATTCCATCCATCCCACGCACTTTCTAGCTATTGTCATACACCTGGACCACTTCATTTATCTATATTAATTCCCTGAACCTTGTTAGCAGTTTTTGTTTCTGTCCTACAATTCCAGGTTTGAGCTCTAGCACTTCCTCTCTCACCAGCTAATTGCATGGCAAGATAAGTCATTTAATATATCTGGGAAGAGAAACAAAATTGTGGAGGTCTTTATGGGCTTTCCTGCTGTACCATCCTGTGATTCTAAGGAGGTTAGATCAGAGAGTATCATATGTTTCAGGGCATCTCATGAAAACAGGAAAGTAGTCTATTTCAAGAGACGACTGGACGACTCTTCAAATGAAGATATACAGACTGAAAGCTGGAAACTTAAAGCAAGCAGGGCAATCAGGAATGGTGCTTGGCTCTGTGGATCTCACGGGAGCTCAAGAGGGAGAAGGAGCAATTAAAGAAAAAGAGAAATTGTTGAGTTAGGCTGAATATCAGCAAGGTTTTAATAGGCAAGTCTTTAAACTGGCGTGCTTTCCCAGGAGAAGTGGCAGAAAGTTACCTAAGATAGAGCCACACAAAGCATTTTAATAACCCACTGTAAACAACATTCTCACTTAAATTAGAGCTATTGACTCAAAGGTAGGTTGTTTCTTTCCCTTCATTTTGTAAGTTGATTTGGATTTCTGTTGCATAAATAATGAACAAGATTAAATTCTGGAATGGAGGCTTGGAAACAGACAAATCCAGGCTATGCTCACATGCATTCTTCAGGCCTATTAGTTTAATGCAGATGGTTGAGGTATCTCAGAAATGATCTATTTTGCACCAGGCATCTGTGTTAAATAAACATATACAGAACATGAATGTAGTTATATTGTTTTGCACGTTGTCATGAATGTGTAGTTTCAGACTGTCATCCAGTTTGCCCTATAAAATTCAGAGCTTTTTGCTTTCCTCCTTATCTTCTGCACATCTCTTTTGGAGGTATTTTGGGATAATAGTGCTTGTTATTCAATTATTTAAGATAGACTGTTTGCTGACAATTCAATATTCTATTTTTTTCTCTCTTCTCTTTGAAAAGTGCAAAATGGGCAAAGTAAAATAACTGGCTTGGCTTTGGGATAGAGTAAGAGAATAAACAAACAAACTAACTAAAAATAAGCAAAAATGCTTGTCATCTTTTCAGCCAGGGTATTCAGAGTGACGAAGGTAAAAACTTAGGAAAGCATTTTGAAGTGCTGCATGCAGTTCACATACTCCTAGAGGATTAACATAATGGCAGCAAGTCGGCCCCTGGAATCAGCTCATTGACATAAGGGGAAAATTTGATTACAGACATACAAGAATGTGAGCTGATTACATTTGTAATAATCCATTATCCTAAGCAGTATCATATTCACTCATTGAATAAATAATTTCTATGCATCAGAGTTATTCTCCTAAAACTTGAGAGGCTGAGAAAAGTTGTTTTCTGTATATCCTCCCCCACCTCCCTTTCCGTTGCAGGACACTCCCACCTCCAAATTCATAAGTTCTTCCTTGGCCTTTTTGTGCTGCCAGGGCATCACCTGACACTCATGGAATCCTTTGATAAGTGTGTTAATAATTAAATGAATTCCACCTTGTAGATCTAGAAAGGAAACTAATTAAAAACAATGCTGTGAATCATTAATAGGAATCATAGTGGGGAGGATCTGGTTGGGGAAAAGAGGAATATTTCAGAGGACAAGGCCATTTAAACATTTTGGGGCTGGGTGCAGTGGCTCAGCACTGTAATCCCAGCACTTTGGGAGGCTGGGGCAGTAGGATCACTTGAGGCCAGGAGTTTGAGATTAGCCTGGGCAACAAAGCAAGAGCCCAGCTCTACAATAAATAAATAAATAAGCCAGGCATGGTGGCACGTGCCTGTAATCTCAGCTAGTCTGGAGGCCTAGGTGGGAGAATTACCTGAACCCGGGAGATCAAGGCTGCAGTGACCTGTGATCGTGCCATGGCACTCCAGCCTGGGTGACAGAGTGAGACCCCCATCTAAAAATAGTAATAATAATTGGACTCTTCTCCTCTGTAGAAGGTTGTCGAAAAATAAGTTTAAGGAATTCATAGAAAAGGAAACACAAGCCACTGATAAACATAAAAGAGGTGCACCTAACAAGTCATCAGGAAAGTGCAAAACAAAATAACAAAACCCAACTATAAATGCTTAAATTGGAGAAAACGCTATAAAGTATTAAAGAAGCCATAAGGAAATAAGCATTGTCATGTGGCAGACGATACTGCAGATTGATTCAGGCACCTTGGGGGGTAATTTGGTCACATCCATTAAAATGTTAAATGTCTCTTCCCTATGATCTAACAGTTTCACATTCCCAAATCTAACCTAGAGACACTCCCTGGTCTTTGATGGGAGACATGTTCAAGCACTGTTTATTTATATCAGCAAAAAATTGAAAAAAACCTAAATATCCATCAATAAGAGAATAGTTTAATTTAGATTTGTCTATGGAATCTCCCAATTAAAAAACATTGCCAACTAAGCTGAATCTGTAAAAACAAAGTACATACAGAAAACAAGTAACCACATAGAACAAATAAAACATGGCTGTAGGCAGAATTCAGTCCACAGGTCCCCAATATAAATCTTTGGTTCAGTAACCATTCAAGTCCTTTAAATTCTGAAATTCAGAATGTGCCTTTGGAAAGTGAATAACACTAATTAGTAGATTATTTTTTACTCTCTGCTAAGTGTCCATTACCATGTTTGGGGTTTTTATGTGCTTTTATTATCTTTGCAACAACCCTGAAAGATAGTTACTTTCTAAGTTTTACAAGTGGAATGGTTTGAGAATTTCCATCTACGGAGGACAAGCTGTCCTTGTCACCAGCCTAATCTTGAAAGAGAGTCTCAGCCAGAGTGGCGCTGATTTATGTTTCCAGAGAACTGAGCCTGAAAGTCTCAATAGCTTTACAACTGAGCAAATCCAAAGAGGTGCCCGAGCCATTTATGCAGTTGCTCACACAAAGACAGTGCTTGGGGGAACATTCAGCATATCTCACATTGCCTGACTAAGGGGGCCTTAATGTTTTTTCTCAGCTTGACAAAACTTAGGTTTCTTACAGACTCTAAGCTCTGACTCTTTGCTTAGAGCATTTTTCTTAGAAAACTTGAAAGTATAAATTATTTCTCTGCCCCTTTGAGATGTAAATCTTTTTAACGTTCCCTTTCTACCTAGGACAGATTTTTTTCAAGGACCAGGGTGCTAGCCCTTTGAAATGTAAATATTAACTGAGATACCACCCCTATTTCCATAGTTTCCATGGGAGAGTAGGAACCTGAATTAGGTGGACTTCTTGCTCCATGTTGTAAAACTACCTTTGGTCACAAAGATATGAGAAAGAATGTTTTCATTTTCTTCTTTGGGTAAGGCCAACTAGCAACCATAGATGGCCTAAGATCTCCCTTTCCCTGATGCCACCCAGGCACTCTCCTGCCCTTTGTTCCAGTGGAATTAATTCCAGACCGAGTTCTGCCTCTCTCCTTATTGCAATAGTCTAGAATAAAGTCTCCTTTGCTTGTTTAACTTTGGTGAAGTTTTTGCTTTGACATAGCTTGCTTTGCATTTCAGGCTGACAAAGCTCTGATTGGAGAACCTCAGAGGTTATCAGGGAAAAGTGCCTAAGGGAAATGGATAGTAGAGTTCAGTCAACATACAGACATATCATGTCTTCTATATTAAGAAGAAAAGGAGGAACAAACAAAAAATCCCAAAACACATATATGTAAAGCCAACAAAAGTAATCTAAAGTCTGGCAGGCTATATAATAAAGCCATCTTACATTTTTGTAGCAGTTAGTAGTAGTTAGGTAATTTGATGTTTTCTCTAATCTTTGTTTAAATGCCCAGATACCATCCATCTTTTAAAACATGTCTTTCAACAAAGTCTCATTTCTTTGC
The DNA here is from genome assembly GCF_024542745.1 of Macaca thibetana thibetana. NCBI lineage: Eukaryota > Metazoa > Chordata > Mammalia > Primates > Cercopithecidae > Macaca > Macaca thibetana. Next base: position 36,679,279 of record NC_065583.1, read on the forward strand.
AAGTGACAGAAGAGCTGATTCAGATGGGCTTAAGTATAAAAGTAATTAATGTTTTGCCTTAATAATGAGACAGTAGAGTGGTATTTAAGCAAGGTGGGATCCAGATACTCCTCAACGTCTTCAGTAGTTGTTCTCTGTTTTTAGGCCCTGACCTCTTTCTTTACGTCCAGTTATAAGCTGGAGCTGTCTCTCCATGAGGCCACAAAGTGCATGCCAACCTTAGGGTTATATCATAGCGAGTTGAAAAGGGTAGTTTTCTCAAGTAGTTTCATCCAAGGTCCAGAATTTGCTTATGATAAAAAACAAAACAAAACATAACCAAAAACTGACTTGTATGACAAAATTTTCTTTGAACTCATCAATATGGCCTAAGGCATGCAAGTGTTCCAAATTACTAGGCATGAAGAAGATGCCATCTCACTAAAATCACAAATACTAAAAATAGGGGAGAGGGTTCTTCCAGGAGAAAAGCAAGATGTGGTGACAGAAAAAGAGGAAATGGAAGCTTATCAGTCTGTAGCAGGCCGATTACACTCTACTTTAATGACAAGCAATGTTCTCTGCCTCTAGTCAACATACAGAAAACATTGGTTGTCCTTCTTTTGAAGCACGAAGCTTCTTCGACTTCATATTACAGTTAATTGTGCCACCCTGAAAGCGACATCAAATTTATGATTTTATCTCCAATATCTACTTTCAATCCTTCTAAGGATGCCTTATATGTCTCTGCTAGGCAAGAGGCAAATAAACCTTAGTAAGTTCTTCAATTTTCCTATGCCCAAGAGGCAAATGAACCTTAGTAAGTTCCTCAATTTTTCTATGCTTTGATTTTTCCATTTCCCAGGAGCATTCATATTCATTTCTATTCAGACATTGACTTATTAATTCAAAAGTAATTTATTAGTTCTAAGAAAATAACAAATAAAACTATAACATGACAATACTAGCAACTAAACTGGCTAATATTATTGAGTTATTACTGTGTGCCAAGCAGGATTTTAAGTATATTTTGGCTTCTGGCTCTTTCTCTCCCACTGTCTAACCTACAATATAATAGTACCTCTAATTTCTTTCTTGCTTATTGTACTCTGGCCACACTGGCTTTCTTGCTGTCTCCGGTTACCCAAAGCTCATTTCTATGACAGAGGCTTGCTGATCCCTCTGACTAGATTGTTCTTCTCTCATTTACTCACTCACATGGCTGGTTTCTTCTTGCTATTTAAATATCAGCTTAAATACCATGTTCTCAGAGAGGACACCCTTGAACACTTGGTATAAGCTTATCCAAATATCTGATTCCCTTTACTTTTCACACATTAACCTTTTTTTCTTTATCCTCCTTTTCCTCTTCCTCTTTTCTTCTCCTTCTTTAAATTTCACTTATCATTTCTTAACTTTATCTTGATTATTTGTTTATTTATTTTCCTCCTTTTATTTTCCTTCTGGAATATGAATTCACAAGAGCAAGGACCTCATTTGTCTCAGTTACTATCATGCCCCCAATCCCTAGAAACATGCTTGGCATATAGCTGCCAGTGCTTTAGTTGCCTTATAAATTCATCTCATTTAACACTCAAATGATTCTGTAATGTAGGTATAATTAATTATCTCCATTTTATAGATAAAGAAGACCAATGCTTAAAAACTAAGTGGCTTGCCCAAAGTCACACAGTTGGTAACTGGCAAAGACAATATTTTAACTGAGGAATTCTGACTGTTACTACGGCTCAGAACTAGGATTCTAAACTTTTGTGGCCAGGCTCTGTGTAGTGTGTTGGGCATAGAGACGTGAATAAATCACAATTCTCTATAGCTCATGGGCTTACATTCTAGAGGTAGCTAGAATTCAACAAGCAATAAATAACTGTAAAATTACAAATTAATAAATAATAGGAAGGAAAAGCACAGGACATTATAAGAAACACATAAAACCAAGACTTAATCTATGGAGAAATTAAGTGAAGTTAAGGTTTAAGAACTATTAGGTTTTAGCCAAAAGGAGAGTGTGAAGAGAGCTTATCAAATAGAATGGCATTGGCAAATCGCTGAGTCATTTGCCTAGTGCCAGGCTGGAGACAAGGACTGGGGATAGAAGAATGTGACCCTTTCATTACCCTTGAGGTGCTTTCGTTGATGATGTGAAAACAAAAGGTATACAAGACATTATTAGGCTTTAAAGGAATTTCAAGTCATTAAAAATAAAAAGGGCCATAAATAGTTATGAAAATGGAGAAATAAACAATTAGCTTGATTTATAGCTAATATTGAATTTATTTACCTTAAAAACTGAGAATAGATCTTCTTTTAAGGACTCATTGAATATTTGCAAAAGATTGACCTTGTTTCAGGAGCATAATTTCAATCAATAAATCAAGAATCAGGAAATGTTATAGTCCACATTCTCCATAATCAACGCTATGAAACTAGTAATTAATAATATCAGCATAAACAAATCACTTCAAATCACTTGGAAATTAGAATAATAATAGCTAATGTCTTGAATGTTTACTATATACTCGCAGTTTGCTGAGATTTTTGTCTTAATCAGCTCATATAATCTTCACAAAATCTTTATTAAGTTATTATTTTCATTTTATAGATGAAGAAGCTTATGACAAGAGAGATATAAGATGTGTCCAGTTACAGAGAGAGTAACTTATATATGTGGAATATAAACAAAGCAGTCTAATTACAGTGTGTATGTGTGTGTGTGTGTTCAACCACTTTGCTATTCTGCCTCCCTTAATTAGCTTCTGGGTTAAAGAAAGAACCAAAGTGCAATAGCAGTTAGAGGGGAAAATGATAATATAAACAAACTAAAGAAAAGCAAGAAGAATTAAGAGGAAAGTATGCTAATAATTATTGAAGGTGTGTAGTGGGTACATGAGGGTTTATTGTACTGTGGGTTTTTTTTGTGTGTATATTTGAAAGTTTCCATTATATAAATTTATAAATAGAAGATAAAAACAGAGATTAAAAAGGGTCTTTTAGCTCCAACAGGACTTCAATCAAACCTTTTTTTGTGGTGCTTATTGCTCCCTCCTTTTTATTGTAGATATTCAAGCCTAAAACTCTTCTGTAAATTATGACCTTTATTAAACATTTACTATTAATAATATTATATTGTATTTTATGCTCATAGTAACATTATGAAATAAAGATTATTTTCTCCATTTTAAAAATGAGGGGAAAGGGGGTTCAAGAAGTTTTAGTAAGTCGCCCAAAGGCCTCATTTAAAAATAGAAAAATTAAAATTTGAGTTTGAATCTTTTTCATTCTGAAGTCCTTCCTCTCTACACTCTACCATGTGGCCACAATTATACAATTATAAACGTTTTGATGGCAAGACACTTTTCTAACTTATCTTTTCAGATAATTCCTGTATCATCTAGCATAGAAACTGTCATAAAGTAGGCATTCAATAAATACCCTATGATAGGAACAAGGGAGAGAAGAAATGAAGGTGAGTTGACAGTCTCACTTTTTTATAAATAATATCAGTGGGAATTTTATTTTGTCTCTAAGATAAACTGTTAACTGACTTGCCTAAGATTGAACCCTTTGTTTTTGATGAGTTTAAAATGGCAGCCCAATAATTTCAAATTTCATGCAATTCTGTGAACAGAAACCCTTTGCTTCATTAACCAAGAATACACAATGTGAGCCAGGAGAGGCTTGCCATAGCAACAACTGTAAGATTTTAAGTTTAGGATTGATCAAATTTCTATTAATGTTTCACATCACTCTGAAATATTTTGAATCTGCACCCAATTGTCCTCCCTAATTTTGAGTCACCTGAAAAACATAATACAGATTTCATCTTTGATTTCACCTCAAAAACTGTAAAAACTTCACATAGAAAAATGATTAAGGGATAGCCTGAGACTTATTCTTCTAAAGAACTTAGAAACTGGTAGTTCACACATCATCTTACCCAAAACCAGAGCAAGGATGACTTTTTTTTTTTTTAATTTTGCTAATTTTTCTGATCAACTATATTAACAAGATTCTTGTAATCTGCAAATTTAGCGAAACAACTTAAAAATTAGACTGTTAGCACAATATGATTTGTCATAGTAGATCCCCATGGGTGTATCGTGGACACAACATTTTTTCCTCGGTATACTCATAAGTCTAGTAGTACATAAGCTACTTATGACTTCATCTTTGTGATCATAATCAGGTTTGCTGGTTTGTAATTCTGAAATCGAATTAATTATAAACTGGGATTCTATGTACATACAAGTTTTTGATGACTCGTCTCTTTTGCAATATTTCGTATGCATTCTGAAATGTATTTTTCTACTTGTGTGAGTTAAAATGAAACAATTTATCAAAATGGAATTCATCTTTACTTTCATTCTTCTCATATCATGCTCTTCTAATGACTTTTTGCCTTAAATCTCAATAATATGTCTTGAGTGCCTCCATTTTTTTTCCTATATCCACTGTACTGTCTATTTCATCTGATGGTAAATGTCATTGAAATATCTTCATTTATCTCATTTTGACACATTTCTCTCTTTCAAGATATATCCTGCAAATATGTGCTTAAACTTTTGCTGTGATGTGGGCAAAGAACACTCTGGCCTTTAAAATATGTACTAGCATTTAAGTGGCTTTAGGATGTTTAAAATACTATCTTATTCATTATTAATCTAAAAAGACATATCAACCCCACTATATGTCCTTTATTAATTCTGACAAAATATCACAAAAATTGGCAACCATTCTCTAGCATGTAACTTTATTTTATTATAATTTGAGATCACTACAAGTTTGAAATACACTTAACATCCTGTACTATTATGATAAATAAAATTATAGTTTATCAAAATTATGGAACACTATGTGGAACTTAAGAATAATGGTTTTTCTCTGTGTAATGATGTATAAAAGTCTCTGGGTCATACTACTGAGCCAAATTAAAGATGACTCAAAAATACATATTTATGTATCTATACATATAAGTACACATTTTAATAAATCTGAAAGAGTAAATCTTGGAGTTATAAAATTAGGAGAGAAGTTTGCTTTTTATCATTAACTTCTTACTTTAAAATTTATCAGGAACATATACTAACATTATCACTAGAAAACAATATAGACTTTTTCTATTTGAAAAGAAATGTAGTTTTTATATTATTTGTGAATAATCTCCCTATAAACACTTTTATGTTTTCATAGGTAATTTGGTGTTACAGACACCACAGAAATAATCTCTTTAATTAGAAAAAGTCCTCCAATAGTAATAATGCCAATGAAAATAGATAAGTGTAATAATTCATTGAACTATTAGCATGTGCTAAGCCTATGTGTATTATCACATTCAATCCTAAGGACGTTAGGAAAAATTATTATCTATATTTTACAAATGGAGTATAGCTGAGATTCAAATCTCATTCTATTAAATATCAAACCCATTACTATTCTACTAAATAATGTTCATTATGAAGTTATGAAGTGCAAAACCAACAACAAGTTTTCAGAATTTAGGCCCATAAATGTCTTTCAGTTATTTTGAGTAAATTTAGTAGAGCTGGTAAACAATTAGAATAAAGTGCTTAATAGAGGTGAGAATTATAATTTGTTCAGGCCTGCAGCCTTCAGATCTGTTTTCTTGATGAAAATGATGAAGCTGCAGAGCACCAGTTCAATCCAAGCACCAGCTCTATTCATTCTCCTTCCAGAGGCTGTGCTGTGGTGGACCCCACTGTCCCATTCTAAGACCAGACCACACTTTGACTTTCACTCTTTAAGAGAAAGCACCACGGTTCTATGAGAAGTCTTCTGGGAGTCTGGCTGAGAGTCTCTAATAAAGAAATTTCACTTTCAGCATCTTGGCCACCATGAACCTTCTCCTTGACTGCCATTTCCAAAATGGAATGTTTGTGTGAACAATGCTAAGTTTGAAAGGAACCTAATTAGGCATAAGGTAACTAAGAATGCATGGTGCATCCCAGTTAGTTTGCTCAGCTCTGGAATGTAAGAAAATGTGAAAAGGTAACATCCAACAACCCTAGACCAAAACTGTCTCACAGTGTTGTATTTTAATATTTAACATTTCTATAGTAGGTCTCCTGAGCTACTTCTTGTTCTCAAAGATCAGAATCACCATATCTGTAAAGTAAGAAGACAGAGTCCTTCTAAAGTTTGGCAATATGAGACACACTGTCTAAAAATAGCCAAAAATGGTGTTGCAGTGGCAATTGCATTCTGACTGATAAAATAATATTATTTTGCTGATACATTGCTTATAGTAAAGAGAATATGCTACTTACAGTAAATAGAATATCTTTTGGTGGGGTAATTTTGTCTTAGTATGAATGAACACAGAGTGATCCAAATATACAATTCCTCTGCATATTTTCTCTCTGAAAACTGCATTACCATTCCTTGCTACTCTGCTGAATGCTGTCAACAGAGAGATAAAAGAGAATTTTAATATCATGTAATGCTTTACTTCAGAATTTTAAGCTCCCACAGTGGTTGCTTTTGGTTTTTCTTTCTGAAATGCTTAGTATTTTTGTTTCCAGTGTAGCATTTTATGTGTAAGTGGAATCTACATTGGCCGGTCAGTTTAGATTCAAAGTCAAGATTTGCCTGTAGCTCTCTGTAACTTTCCTTTATAGTTGACTATATCTCAAGCATGATGAGTTAAAATAGAAGCTGGTCTAAGAAATTTTTTAAATGTCATAGTTAGAAGTATATTCAGCCATGAAAAGATGCACGTGGAAAGTTCAAAGAGTACATACTTGTGATGGCTCCATTTCTTTGTCCACGAATACTCATCATTTCTTTTAAATAAGCAGGTTTTTCTTTTAGCCACCTACCTGAAGGTACATCAGAACTCCTTCTACTGGGTGGTGGTGTTCCATTGGTTCAAAAATATTATAGGGTTACAGGTGTTTTACTGAATAAATGCAAGACAATTCTCAGAATTTTCACAAGTAAGATACCTGCATATTGATGATTTCTAAAATGTAAACAATTATAATAAAATAGTCTGACTGACAATGACACTTTGGTTATAAAGAAGGACTATTGTTGAAGTTTTTTAGCTTATGCTCAGTCTGTTTTTTAAAGCAAACTGGTAAACATAGTAAGCTTTATACATGTATTTTACCTCCATAAAAAAAGTTTTAAAAAACTTTTAAAAATCAAATGGCATGTGCAGGAAATTATAACCTATTTCTTACTTCTCAGGAGATAATCCTGTAAATAGAAATATGGTATATTCTTTGAAAACTACCCAGAGTGGAAATAAATAGTGTAAATTATGTGGCCTTTGAATACTAATAGGTGTAATATAATACCATGGAATCAATCTTTAATTGGTGCTAAGATACAAAATAAGCATTTAAACTGGTGTGCTTGTCATTTATTTCTTGAGTTATAACCATATTAATTGAATTTTAGAACAGAAGAGGACTCCACGACCAGTTATGGATTCATAGAATAAGACCTGCCTTGAATCATGGCATGCTTAAAAATATCAATGATGGTCCAGTAGAAAAGGCATAAGCTCTATCATTCTGATTTATTGTTTTATCAATTGTTTAGGTTTAAGAAAATGGTGAAAATTAAATTTAAAAGTGTGTCTGGTCTGTAGCTGTAATGTTGCAACTAACAAATAATTGAGAAAATACTCTTCTGGTACTTGAAAATTATCTTATTCAACAAAGAATTTGCTTAGGGTGATTGATAAAGAGGTAATGTTCTAAAGTATGTCTTTATTGTTTCATTTATGTATTTTTCATCTTGTTAATGTAAATGAAAATATTAACAAATACTCATGTCTGCACTATATTTAGAGAGCCAGTTATCAAACATCTTCTGCATGGAGCATAGTTCTCACCCAAACTTGGAAGGTTCTCGTGGCTAGTTCTACTGCCCTTATACTTCAGAGGCTGCAGCAAGACTGGAATTAGGAGGCACACACAGAGGAATGTGCAGTGGCAGCTGCAGCAGGAAAATAAAGCTACACAGTTGGAGAATCTCTTAAAAATACCTTTCTGTATTTTGTAAATTTTCTGTAATAAATATGTAGCACTTTTGGTTGAAAGTATGTTTTAATTTTTAAAGAAATTAAAGAGATGGAAATTGGGTGATGTGAGTATAGATGGAAAAGTTGAGGTGTGACCTTTGAGAAGAGGTGTGTGTGCACACATGTAGTGTACAGGGCCTGGAAGTGCAAAAAAGAATGCATGTATGTATTCAGAACACATGTAAGTGTTCAGAATTACATGTCTGAGAGCTTCAATATAAAGTTTTTTTTCCTGTACCTGGACAATTACACATTTAGCTGTGCAAAGTGTTTTTGTAAAATCTGAAACTTAGTTCTGCAGGTAACAGTTTGCCTTGATGCACAAAGTTATTTTAACCCTATGCAGGGTTGATAAAAATGTAACCATTTCTCTTTATGATCTTAGCGTTTAACAAAGTAAACATTAACGCAACTAGAGGTTGACGAATTTGCCAGGGATAAGTCTCCAACTAAAGATTTTGTATTACTCAGATTTCTTACAATAAAATATATATATATATATATTCAGTCAAATGATCCAGACTGGGTTTTGGGTCTGGGTAGGGGTGGCGAAATAAAGAGGGTAACCCTTTGATGAGCCATCAGATTGTATAAATGTCTTCTTTTCAAATCTTAATACTTTCTAGGAGTAAAATTCTCAGTTTTAAGCTGTCATCCAAGGGATTATTTTACACTGCTAGTCCTCAGGACCAGGAACTCTCTCCCCAAAGCCTCTGTGTTTCTCAAGGCCTGTTTACCTGATTTAATGTAGAAATAAACCATTTAAAGTTAATTCTCATAAAACCTTGAAAGCTTTCCAGTGAAGGGAGCTTTTCAAGGAAAATTTATAATAGGAGGCTTTTCACATCTTGCCGATTAGATTCATTTCTCTCTATTCTCTATGTTCATTGCCTTTGAACCTTGGAGATGAGTTTATCCATTCAATGCCACCACATTCAGCACCTGCTATATGGTAGGAATTAACACAGCATTTTCAGGGTGGCTGTAGTTACTTTTACTGCTGCATAACCCACCACTCTGAAACTGAATATCTTACAATAACAATGTATTATTATTTTTCACATTTTACTGAGGATTGAGGGAGCTCAGGTGGTCAGTTCTCGTTAGAGAACTCAGGTTTGCAGTCAGCTGGCACCTGGGACTGGCTGAAGGCTCAATCAGGCTTGAATCCAAGATGGTTTCCTTACTCCCAGATGTGGTGCTCCCATGTTCCTTGTCCTCTTCTTTCCTTCTTTCCACATGGTCTCTCATATTCCATGGGCATCTTCACGTGGCTTGCTCTTCTGACAGGATGGTGGCCTTAGGATAGTCATACTTCTTACCTGGTGTTTGACTTCCAAGGGAAAAAAGAATAAAACTGATGGATCAGTTGAAGACTATACGCAAAATGGACACAGTATCATTTTGGCGATATTCTGTTGATCAAAGCAGTCACAAGATAGGCTCTACCTCTTGATAGGGGAATGACAAAACTCTATTGCAGAAGAGCATTTTTATGGGGAATTTTATTCTGGTTATCTTTGGAGGAAACAATATGCTTCATTTAGTATCTCAGGGATGGAGAGCAGCAGAGCTATTCTCTTTCCATATCACATATCATGTTTCCAAATCCTTGAAACCATAGGGAACAGAGTGCCTTCCCTGTTTCTGCCTTTCTCTTCTCTGTTTCTCATTCACAAAAAGTTATCAAATTCTCACAGAGGCATAGCCTCTCTATTACAGTCACATAATTGGACTCAGGTATTGGTCTCAGTTGTTATATGTTGTTTTTATGAACAAACTATATTCCTATGTCTTCTTCCTTTTTTAAGTCAAAAATTTATGGTTAAGATAGAAGAGAAGAAATAACAAAGGAATAAATCCTTTCATGTTCAGAAGATAATCCCCATACCAGCTAGCTTTGGCTCAATAAATACTAGAAAACATCATTCATCTCTTTATTTACTTATTGCTGTGTCACTGTTTAGCAACTGGAAACACAATGGTGGGCAAAACAGACATGATCCCTGTTATAGGATGAATTGTGTCCCCCAAATATATATGTTCCCCAGAACATCAAAATGTGACTTTACTCTGAAAATGAGTCATTGCACATGTAATTAGTTAAAATGGACTAAGGACCGTTATTGTGGACCTTAATCCCATATGACTGGCATCCTTATAAAAAGGGGAAATTTGGACACAGACATGCATAGAGGGAAGACTATATGAAGAGACATCAAGAGAAGACAGCCATCTACAAATCAAGGAGAGAGGCCTGGGAACATATACCTCCCTCACAGCCCATGAAGAAACTGACTCTCACATTACCTTAATTTCAGATTTCTAGCCTTCGGGGAAGTGAGACAATAAATTTCTGTTGTTGAAGCACCTCATTTCGTAAATAAGTATTTGGTTACAGCAACCCTAGCAAATGACTACAGTCTGCATTCTCATAAAGCTTATGAGCCAGGCATTAATTAAGTAATTTCAAGTAAAAATTGAGCTAGGAAATATGAAAGAAAAAAATGAAATTATATGACAGCAGAAGCCAGAAGAATCTTTCCTAGGCTTGTGGGTCAGAGAAAGTTCCCATAAAGAAATGATGTTTGAGTTCAGTCATGGTGGTTCACACGTCACCCAGCACTTTGGGAGGCTGAGGCAGGTGGATCATCTGAAGCCAGGAGTTCAAGACCAGCCTGGCTAATATCACCTGAAGCCAGGAGTTCAAGACCAGCCTGGCTAATATCACCTGAAGCCAAGAGTTCAAGACCAGCCTGGCTAATATCACCTGAAGCCAAGAGTTCAAGACCAGTCTGGCTAATATGGTGAAACCTCATCTCTGCTAAAAGTACAAAAATTAGTCGGGTATGGTGGCTGGTGCCTGTCATCACAGCTACTTGGGAGACTGAGGCAGGAGAATCACTTGACTCTGGGAGGCAGAGGTTGCAGTGAGCCAAGATAGCACCACTGCACTCAAGCCTGGGTGACAGAGCAAGACTCCATCTCAAAAGAAGAAGAAGAAAAAAAAGTAGAAGTGATGTTTGTGATGAGAGATGAAAAGTGATAAGCAGTAACTTGAATAAAAATCAAGACAAACATGTCCTGGGTTGGAACATGAAGTGGTGTGATGTGGGGGCAGCACGTGGCAGAAACCTCTGTCAGGTGACAGCATGATGCAATTGAGAAACAAAAAGAAGGGCAGTGTGGTGTTAGTACAGAAAAGCCAAAAGGCCCACGCTCATGTGCGCCTTGTTAAGATATTTTGCAGTATCACAGCTCATTGAGAATCCCTAAAAGGTTTTTAGTTAGAGGTAATGTGATTATATCTGAGTTTAAAAAGATCATTCACACTGTCTTTGGGAAAACAAGTTGGAAAGGGTGAAGACTAGAGGAAAACCTGGACTCAGGGAAGACAAGGCAGGAGGCTTGTACAGGTGGGAGAGAATGCTAGCTCAATACAGAGAAGGGCCGGAAATAAGACACAGAAATGGATGTATTTGAGATATATTTTAGAAGGAAAAAAGGATAAGACTTGCTGATGGCAGAAATCAAAGATGACCATGGCTATTTCTTTCTACCTTCACTCAGTTTGAAAAATGAGAAGACCCATTTTGAGGGAGAAGCTTGTGGATATTGTATTACTCATGTTTTATTTGCACTGGAGAGCTGCAAGCTGAGAATTCAAGAGGCAATTGGATATACAGGGAGCTCAAAAAGTGAGTTCTGGGTTACAGATATAAATTTGAGGATCATTAGCAAATGGATGTTGATTGGGGCTTTGTGTGTAGTTCAGATTACTAAGCAACAGAATAAAGAGAAGAGAAAAGGGCCTAGAACTGTGACCTAATTAATTACAACATTTATTTGATTTGTTTCTTATTTTGCCATTATATCATAATGGCAATACTAGAGTTTGTATTAAATTGCTCCCGTTGGATCATTTCTGAAAACTTGGAGGCTTCTGAAACAAGCCATATGTCTCCAAGTTACTGTACAACCTTGGATATTTGTTAACTCCAGGTATTTTCATCAAACACAAAGACAAAAACAAAAAGATATTACAGTTCCTTTTTCCATTTCAGATTACAAAAGTAGAAAAATCTTTTTATGAATATTTTAGATAAAAATAAAGTAAGAATTGATTTTACTTTTCAAAACTTAAAAAAAAAAAAAAAAAGGATATCGAATTGTATCTTTAAAAACAACCTATTGCCCACAGGGAGAAAGAGGCCTTATCTGATTGTAATAGTGATTGGATTTTTTTTGTATGTACTGACATTTGGTACAGGCCTTATCTTTGAATCCTTCAATTTCTAGCAGCATTATGACATTATTTGTGTTTATTGTCCCTGTTAAATAGAAACACACATACATAAGCTGTTTCTCTCTTAAAGAAAACCCATTAGAGTTGTACCATTCCGTTGGCCTTCAGAAATTTTTAAATGATGCCTTTGCTAGTAAAAGGAGAGAATGTAAGCTTACTTAACTTCATCATACTAGGAGAAATGCTCTTATTAGGCTTTCAGGTGCCCACTGCTGCTAACTCCAGCCTTGACACAGGTATAGCTGAGAAGAAAACAGGACTAGAATAGGCTTTCAACAGAGTAGACTAGGCAATGATATTCCATCTTTGGGATAGGTTGGTCAGACCACAGGGTGAACAACACATATCCTTTGAGTTTACATATCCACTTTAAACACTTTTTAATTGTTTTAATGATGATGCCCAGTAATAGTGAGAATAGGCGAAAAGTGCTCATTCTCTAAGTATTCTTGGCTGTAGTGGTTTGGTAATATGCCACTGTATGTTAAAACTTTGCACACCATTTGCACCAGCAATTGTACTTGTAGAACTATAATAAATTCCGTCCAAAATTGGAAAGGTTTAATCTTGGAAATTATTAACTTTTATTAGGATTTTAGAAGCCACAACTTAGAAACAATTGCCTATCCAATTATAGCACGTGAGTTTAAAGCTGGCAAGGTTCATCTACATGATGTAATAACTTGCAGCTATTAAAATTACGATGTAAAAAATATAATGAATAGAAATGCTCAATATATAAAAGTAGTTTACAAAGAAGTTTATAAAGTACTATTTTTTTGTGAAAATGGCTATTTACAGAAAAATTTTGAAATCGTATGCATTAAATTCTTTCTTTTAACTGATGAATAAAAATTGTGTATATTGATGGTATACAACATGTGTTGATATATGCATACATCGTAGACAGCTAAATAAAGCTAATTAACATATCAATGGCTTTACACATACATTTTTTGTTATGAGAACATTTAAAATCTACTCTCAGTAATTTTCAAGTATATAATACATTGTTATTGACTATAGTTACCATGTTGTGCAATATATTTCCTATGTTCATACCTCCTATCTATTGAAATTTTGTGTTATTTGACTCTCATCTCTCTGCTCCTTCTTCCTCCTAACCCCTGGTATAACCACCATTCTACCCTCTGCTTCTACGAGTTCAACTTTTTTAGATTCCACACATCAGTAAGATAATGCAGTATTTATCTTTTTGTATCAGTCTTGTTTCACTTGGCATAATGTTCTCCAGGTTCCTCCATGTTTTTGCAAATGACGAGGTTTTATTATTTTTTAATGCTGAATAGTATTCCATTCTATGAATATATCACATTTTCTTCATCCATTCATCTGTCAGTGGACACTTAGGTTGAATCCATAGCTTGGCTATTGTAAATAATACTGGAATGTACATGGGAGTGCAGATATTTCCCTGACTGATTTAATTTCTTCTAGATACCTATATAAGTGGGATTGCTGGATCATATGGTAGTTCTATTTTTAATTTTTTAGGAACCTCTATAGTATATTATATAATAACTGTACTAATCTACATTTCTGCCAATGGTGTATAAAGATTTCATTTTCCTCACATCTTCACCAACACTTAACTCTTCTCTTTTTGATAATAGCTACCCTAACTGGTGTGAGGTGATGTCTCATTGTGGTTTTAATTTTGTATTCACAAAATTTGGGTTACTTAAGTCTGAGCATTACGTATATAGGTGACATTCAGATTTTCCTCAGTGGATGTATATGATTTTTACATAGATATAGCAAAAAAATGTAAAATATGATTCCTGTATGGAAAAGCATACCTATCCTTTTGTCTATTATCTGCTTGCTAATGTTTGACATCCTAAAACTCTTATTCTTCATCAATCCTGAAAATTACACTTGCACCCCATGAATTTATACAAATGAAAAAAAGAGGATTTACAAAGCCATATCAGTTGCTTACACCTCAGCTAAAATAACCTCATTAGCATCTTCCAGTGAGCAGTTTGTTGGGTCTAAATGAAAATGAAAAATGGGACAATAGGACACTTGAGAAGAAGCCAGAGTGCTCACAATATAAACTCACTAAGGCTCAGTCTTCCCATGGGAACCTCTGACGTTTTAGTATTTTTCCCATCTGGGGGAAATTGATAGTAACTTATTAATGTAGAAACTCTGGTAAAGGTCTTGGCGTTTTGAAAATTTTATCAGTATGTTTTGAGTTCCTTGTTGGTTTTTGAGAAGATTCAAATGGAGACTCTACCTCTTCTTGCCCTAAAAGTAAAAGAATAAACACAGATTTGAGATCTGTGCATCTACTGAATAGGTTCTGCCACATTAATTCTGTTGGTCTTCAACTGTTTAAAATAACCTGGATTATTCTTAATCTTTTTCTTCTTTTGGAAATTTTCATTATTTATTCATTTCCACTGGGAAAATTGATTTTTGAGTAGAATATCATCCAAACAACCTAAATATTCGTCAGTTTTAGACAGGTTAAAGTAGAATTAGGCTACATCATTAAAAATAAAAATCACCCTATTTCTAGAAGTTTTATTACTATTACTACCAATGCTATGGTGATGATGATGATGATGATGATAAAGGAAGAAGGATTTATTGATTATCTTTTATGATTCAGTGACTAAAGAATTAAATTACACATCAAATTATTTATATAAGATAATTATATAAACCAGTTTAACTATATAGTTTGTAAAGTCAATGATTCGTTCTTGTTATACAGATGAAAAATAGAAACTTGAAGACTTTAAGCAGCTTGCCCAAGTTCACACAGATAGTAAGTCCCAAACTAGATTTAAATCTTCATCTTCCTCCACTCTAAATTTCTGCTTTCATTCCGTATGCTGTGCTACTTATCTAGATTTTTAGAAGACAAAAAATAGAGACTCTATAACATGACTACTAGCACAGGCATCACTCCTGCTACCACCACCAACTAGCATGTGAAGTTTAGGAATGTTTTTACTGGAAAATGCATCACTGTAGCCAAGCTAACTGATTGTCACTCTGAATGCTTTTTAATGTTAAAAACTTAAAGTCAATCACAGTGTCTGATTCCTAGGTGATCTGTGCTATCTAAAGTGCTCAGATGGCCTTAGAGTCACTCAGAATTCTCTGACATCCATCTCCATTTTTTCTTGGCATAGCTGTCACTTCACACTTGAGTTTGTTTTCCTCATCTATCCTTAGAATCTTTGCAATCAAGTTACTTTAGACAATTGATGACAAAGTGGCACTTAAGTAACCATTTTGGATGATTTGAAGCCCTTATTTATTTTATCTCTGGTAGACATTTATTTTAGCATCCCGTAAGCTTGTACATATAAATGACAACTTAGGTTGAGTATATTTTCACTGTACTTGACAAGCTCACTTGACCAAAAGACCTCTAGCCCAGGTGGGAATAAACATGTGGAAATGTCTAAATGGCTGAAACATATTTTCTCTCAATCAGAAATGTGCTTTCTCACCAGGTTTCTTGAATGCAATTGGCCATTTTAAGGCCCATAGGAAGGAAAAAGAAAATAGTATTTTAAAGAATAGATGAACAGGCCGGGCGAGGTGGCTCAAGCCTGTAATCCCAGCACTTTGGGAGGCCGAGACGGGCGGATCACGAGGTCAGGAGATCGAGACCATCCTGGCTAACACAGTGAAACCCCGTCTCTACTAAAAATACAAAAACTTAGCCGGGCAAGGTGGCAGGCACCTGTAGTCCCAGCTACTTGGGAGGCTGAGGCAGGAGAATGGCGTGAACCCGGGAGGCGGAGCTTGCAGTGAGCTGAGATCCGGCCACTGCACTCCAGCCTGGGTGACAGAGCGAGACTCCGTCTCAAAAAAAAAAAAAAAAAAAAAAAAAAAAAAAAAAAGAATAGGTGAACAATCTTGCTGACATCCTACCTGATTTCCTAGACAGGCACGTTTGATTGTTGATTTGGTGGGGCTAGAAGAGAAACAACAAGAAGACTAAGGTATGGCCAAGGAAAAATGTATTTTTATATTTTCATTTAGAGTATATTAAATACACACACATGCACACACACACACATATACAATTTGTATGTATAATTCTCAATATTTCCCAATTAATTCCCATTTTACAGATAGGTAACAGACTCAAGCTGAATAATAAATTCATTCAAATGCAGATCATGGTTAGTAAGTCACGAAACCAATAATGTAAATGCAAGTCTTTTGTCTTTTGGCTCCACAGTGATGATACTAATCTATGTACTACACATCTTCCATAGTGGTATCCTGTCACTTACCCACATTTCTCAAGTTGTGGCCTGATGCTGTCTACATCAGATTCCCCTAGGGTACATGCCAAAACAATTCTGAGGCTCTTTCACTTACTTTTCAAATTAGAGTCTCTAGTGGGTAGGGAACAGCTTCAAAGATCAACATTTTAATTTGCTCCTTGGGTGACTTTCAAATAATGGAAATATTTCAGAACCAGTATGGCTAACAGGTAGGCCTATGACTGAAAGTAATACAGTGGAAAGAGCATAGTATCAGAAGTCAGGCATCCTGAGTTTTAATCCCTACTCTGTTAGTAATTAGCTCTGTGACTTTGGAAAAATCTCTTCACCTTTTGGGGGCTACTTTATCCCATCTGTAAAGTGGTAATGTTAGAGCAGGCATCTGCTCTATGTCCCATATTGTATGAGTCTATTGAAAATATTCATAAAATGTTAGAGCAGGCATCTAACATTTTATGAATATTTTCAATAGACTCATACAATATGGGACACACTAGTTCTGTTATGCTTCGCATTGATCAGTCTATATATACGTAAGTCCTGTTACAGAACCAGTGACTATTTTAAAAGGGACTTTGACTGTCTGGAGTAGAGTCAAGAACTCCACTCCAGCACTGTAGCCGTTATAGACTCTATATAATCTGGCAGCAAGAGCAATTGGCTTTTTCCAGGATTTTCAAAATGCCATCAGGTATAATTAAAGACAGGTGAGTGAGTGCTGCCATTCCAGACTAATAGGGTTTAAGCATACCGGGTAGTTTTCTGTGACCAGTAGCATACTTTCATGGAAAACAAGCAATGTTTCCTGTTTGAGAAAACAGAAGCCTATAGAACTGACAGCAACTGCTTCCTAATCTATTTCAGTGAAGAGGTAATCATTTCCAGTCTGTGAAACTATTCCTGCAAATCCAGCAGCATGCATTCATTTATGGCC
The DNA here is from genome assembly GCF_024542745.1 of Macaca thibetana thibetana. Lineage (NCBI taxonomy): Eukaryota > Metazoa > Chordata > Mammalia > Primates > Cercopithecidae > Macaca > Macaca thibetana. Next base: position 36,696,849 of record NC_065583.1, read on the forward strand.
CACACAACTGTACTGGCCTTTACAAGGGAAGTAAATATGTCCTCAGTGGCTGTTTTGTGTTTGCAATTAACTGATCTGTCAGAAGAATTTGGCATCTGCATATGCAAATGCACGTTTAGCAGTACACTGTGGAATGCAGGGACACATTTCATTTTGCAGGCATATTTTGGGAGCTTGGAAGAAAATGTAGTCTTTATTTTAATCTTCAGTGGCTTGTCCAGTGCTTTCCATACTAACATTTTACTAAATGAGTGTTTGATATTTAGATCTCGAAATAAACAGCTACTGAATATTCATGTATGTTGAATGCAATCAGAGAAAAATCCAGGAATAGAACCTCAGAGTGCACACTCCTACTTCCCATCTGTAGCCATTAGGATAAGAGGACTACAATGCCACAAACTAGGTATAGTGCTATTCATTCAATAAACAATGTATTAATTGCATATTACGTACAAGCCACTGACATAAGCAATGGAGGCTTGGGCTCTTTTTTAATTTCAAGGAGGATAAAATACCTGAAAGTAGAGAATTATAGCTAAGAGTATTCAACAAATATTTATTGAATTCATACTATATAACAGGTACTAATATAGGCACTGGGGTTCAATCAATGAATTTTTAAGAAGTGACAAAAATCATTTCCCTCATAGGATCTATGTTTTAGTTTCAGAAAGGCAAAAAATAAAAATAAAATATACAATATGATAGACATATATAACAGAGTAGTGAATAATAGAGGATACCAGTGAAAGCGGATTGGTTTAAATAAGGAAAGCAGAAAAGTCTTACCAAAAAGATAAAATATTAATATAGATATGATGGAAATAAAGGAGTGTGCTACGGGGGTGCCAGTGAGAAGAGCATTCTAGGCAGAGGATGTTGTAAAAGCAATGTCTCCAAAGCAGGTGGATATTCAGTGAGTTAGAGGAACAGAAGGGAGGATACTATGGCTAAAGTAGAGGGAGTACATTTGAAGAAAGAAGAGAGAGAACAGGATGCCAGATCATTGGAGGTCTTGTAGACCATGAAAACTCCTTAACTCTGATTCTGCATGAGGTGAAAAATCCATGAGATTTGAGCAGAGAAATGATATGATTTAACTTATATTTTAAAATAATGGCATTAGCTTTTGAGTCGAAAGTGAACTCTAGAGGAATAGGGGCAGAAGGAAGTCCAGGTGGGTGGCTAACGCTGCTAAAAAGTTAATGAATGATGAAGGCTTGGGTCAGTGGAATAGTGGTAAAGGTTGTGAAACATGGTTTGGAATATGTTTTGAATGTGGAGCTTATATAATGACTGAAACACTAAACTACCTACTTTATTTTTTAATAAGATTTTACAGCTTTATTGAAGTATAATAGACAAATGAAAATTTATATATGTGTACATTCCAGAATAATTACCACAATCAAGTTAAATAATACTTCCTTCACCTCACATTGTTACCTTTTGTGTGTGTCTGTATGTGTGTGAGACAGAACACAACATCTCTCAGCAAATTTCAAGTATACAATCCATGATGATTACATACAACTGTGATGCTGTACATTAGATTACTGAACTTACCTATCATATTAGTTTATACCATCTGATCAACATTTCCTTATTTTTCACACCTCTCAGCCCTGGTAACCACCATTCTACTCACAGCTTCTGAGTTCAACTTTCTTAGATTCCATATGTGAGTGAAAACATGTAATATTTGTCTTTCTGTGCTGGATTATTTCACTTAGCATAGCATCCTCCGGCTTTTCACTTTAACACAAATGACAAGTTTTCCTTCCTTTTATGATTGAAAAATATTCAGTTGTGTGTATATATGTATATATATGTGAGACACAATTTCTTAGAGTACTTGGCCATCCTGACACTCGTCTAATGATTACAATTTCTTTATTGATTCATCTGTTGATGGACACTTAAATTGATTCTGTATCTTGGCTATTCTGAATGATGCTGCAAAGAAGATTGGAGTGCAGAGATCTTTTTGAGATACTGATTTTATTTATTTTGTATATACACACAGAAGTATAATTGTTAGATATTATGGTAGTTACACTTTTAATTTTGTTAAGGATACTTTATACTGTTTTTTATAATGGGTATGCCAATTTACATTCCCACCAACAGTGTACTAGGTTTCCCTTACCTTAATAGCCTTGCCAATACTTGCTGTCTTTTGTCTTTTTGATAATAGCAATTCTAACAGGTATGAAGCGATATCTTACTGTAGTTTTGGTATGCATTTCCATGATGATTACTGATATTCAGCACATTTTCATATACCCATTGGCCATTTGTATGTCCTTCTTTTTAAAGTCTATTCAGGTTCTTTGTCCATAATTTTATTGGTTTATTTGTTGTTCGCTGTTGAGTTGTGTGAGTTACTTATATATTTTGCATATGAACCCTTTATCAGATATGTGGTTTACAAATAGTTTCTCTCATTCCTTTTCATTTTGTCAATTGTTTCCTTTCCTGTGCAAAAGCTTTTTAGCTTAGGAAAAAATGTAACCAAGCAGGTAAAAGATCTCTATACTGACAATGATAATAAATTGGTAAAAGACATTGAAGACAAAAAATGGGCTGGGCACGGTGACTCACGCCTATAATCTCAGCACTCTGAGAGGCGGAGTTGGGCGGATCACCTGAGGTCAGGAGTTTGAGACCAGCCTGGCCAATGTGGTGAAACCGTCTCTACTAAAAATACAAAAATTAGCTGTGCATGGTGGCACATGTTTGTAATTTCAGCTCAGGAGGCTGAGGCAGGGGAATCACTTGTACCTGGGAGACAGAGTTTGCAGTCAGCCAAGATTGCACCACTACACTCCAGCCTGGGCAACAGAGCGAGAGTCTGTCTGAGAAGGGGACGGGAGGGTAGGAGAGGGGACTCTGTGTTAGTGGATTAGAAAAAGTTATATAGTTAAAATGTTTATACTACTCAGTGTGATCTACTGATTCAATGCAATCCCTATCAAAATCCCAAGGGCATTTTTCAAAGAAATAAGAATATCTTAAAGTTAATATGGAACCACGAAAGACTAAATAGCCAAAGCAATCTTGAGAAATAAAGAAAAAGCCTATTTTCTGATTTCAAACTATATTATAGAGCTATGATAATCAAAACAATATAATATTGGCATAAAAACAGACACATAGACCAACAGTATAGACTACAGAGTCCAATAATAAACCCAGGCATACATGGTGGATTAATCTTTGTTAAGTTTGCAAGAATACACAATGTGTAAAAGATAATGTCTTCAATAAATGGAGTTAGGAATTTCAGCTTCTATTTTGAAACATAACACACATGTAGAAAAATACACAAAATATAAATGTAAAGTTTAACAAATAATGCGAAGCAGATACCAAGTATCTACCACCTTGGTTAGGAAATAAAATGTTGTCATATTCAAGATATCTATATATTCAACAGCTTGAAAGAAATTTTAAGCATAGTAGGTAGAAGCATAAGAGATATAAAAGAGACCAAATCAAACTTATAACAATTACAATGTCTTAAATAAAAAATTCACTAGATGGAATGAACAGCAGACTAGTCATTGCAGGATTAAAGACTAGTTAATTTTCCAAGAGATATATTTAATGATAAGGGATGGAATGACATTCTTGAAAAGTATGATGAACATCTCTCAAGAAGTAAAAGCTACTCCTGAGAGCTCTGTCACTTGCAGAAGAAATGTTTTCTTAACAGTGAAAAATGCAGATTGGATTAAGATAATTATTATTCAAACCTGTATATAATCATAGTGGCCACAAAATCTAGGGAGAAGAAAAAAATGCTGGCCTACATTCTAAATATTTGTTAGAAACTTCCAGTAACTTAAATGTTCTGGAATACAAGTTACATGATTATGGCCACAGTCAAGTCTCTTCCCAAGAGCCTGCTGGCATAGGAGTGCCTGCTCATTTTTTTCTAACTTCAAAGGGACAGTTACAGTGGCAGGAATTTTTTTTTTTAATTTATTTATTATTATTGTACTTTAAGTTGTAGGGTACATGTGCATAACGTGCAGGTTTGTTACATATGTATACTTGTGCCATGTTGGTGTGCTGCACCCATCAACTCATCATTTACATCAGGTATAACTCCCAATGCAATCCCTCCCCCCTCCCCCCTGCCCATGATAGGCCCCTGTGTGTGATGTTCCCCTTCCTGAGTCCAAGTGATCTCATTGTTCAGTTCCCACCTATGAGTGAGAACATGCGGTGTTTGGTTTTCTGTTCTTGTGATAGTTTGCTAAGAATGATGGTTTCCAGCTGCATCCAAGTCCCTACAAAGGACGCAAACTCATCCTTTTTGATGGCTGCATAGTATTCCATGGTGTATATGTGCCACATTTTCTTAATCCAATCTGTCACTGATGGACATTTGGGTTGATTCCAAGTCTTTGCTATTGTGAATAGTGCTGCAATAAACATGCGTGTGCATGTGTCTTTATAGCAGCATAATTTATAATCCTTTGGGTATATACCCAGTAATGGGATGGCTGGGTCATATGGTACATCTAGTTCTAGATCCTTGAGGAATCGCCATACTGTTTTCCATAATGGTTGAACTAGTTTACAATCCCACCAACAGTGTAAAAGTGTTCCTATTTCTCCACATCCTCTCCAGCACCTGTTGTTTCCTGACTTTTTAATGATCGCCATTCTAACTGGTGTGAGATGGTATCTCATTGTGGTTTTGATTTGCATTTCTCTGATGGCCAGTGATGATGAGCATTTTTTCATGTGTCTGTTGGCTGTATGAATGTCTTCTTTTGAGAAATGTCTGTTCATATCCTTTGCCCACATTTTGATGGGGTTGTTTGTTTTTTTCTTGTAAATTTGTTTGAGTTCTTTGTAGGTTCTGGATATTAGCCCTTTGTCAGATGAGTAGATTGCAAAAATTTTCTCCCATTCTGTAGGATGCCTGTTCACTCTGATGGTAGTTTCATTTGCTGTGCAGAAGCTCTTTAGTTTAATGAGATCCCATTTGTCAATTTTGGCTTTTGCTGCCGTTGCTTTTGGTGTTTTAGACATGAAGTCCTTGCCCATGCCTATGTCCTGAATGGTACTACCTAGGTTTTCCTCTAGGATTTTTATGGTATTAGGTCTAACATTTAAGTCTCTAATCCATCTTGAATTAATTTTCATATAAGGAGTAAGGAAAGGATCCAGTTTCAGCTTTCTACTTATGGCTAGCCAATTTTCCCAGCACCATTTATTAAATAAGGAATCCTTTCCCCATTTCTTGTTTCTCTCAGGTTTGTCAAAGATCAGATGGCTGTAGATGTGTGGTATTATTTCTGAGGACTCTGTTCTGTTCCATTGGTCTATATCTCTGTTTTGGTGCCAGTACCATGCTGTTTTGGTTACTGTAGCCTTGTAGTATAGTTTGAAGTCAGGTAGCGTGATGCCTCCAGCTTTGTTCTTTTGACTTAGGATTGTCTTGGAGATGCGGGCTCTTTTTTGGTTCCATATGAACTTTAAAGCAGTTTTTTCCAATTCTGTGAGGAAACTCATTGGTAGCTTGATGGGGATGGCATTGAATCTATAAATTACCTTGGGCAGTATGGCCATTTTCACGATATTGATTCTTCCTATCCATGAGCATGGTATGTTCTTCCATTTGTTTGTGTCCTCTTTTATTTCACTGAGCAGTGGTTTGTAGTTCTCCTTGAAGAGGTCCTTTACATCCCTTGTAAGTTGGATTCCTAGGTATTTGATTCTCTTTGAAGCAATGGTGAATGGAAGTTCATTCCTGATTTGGCTCTCTGTTTGTCTGTTACTGGTGTATAAGAATGCTTGTGATTTTTGCACATTAATTTTGTATCCTGAGACTTTGCTGAAGTTGCTTATCAGCTTAAGGAGATTTTGGGCTGAGACAATGGGGTTTTCTAAATAGACAATCATGTCATCTGCAAACAGGGACAGTTTGACTTCTTCTTTTCCTAACTGAATACCCTTGATTTCTTTCTCTTGCCTAATTGCCCTAGCGAGAACTTCCAACACTATGTTGAATAGGAGTGGTGAGAGAGGGCATCCCTGTCTTGTGCCAGTTTTCAAAGGGAATGTTTCCAGTTTTTGCCCATTCAGTATGATATTGGCTGTGGGTTTGTCATAAATAGCTGTTATTATTTTGAGGTACGTTCCATCAATACCGAATTTATTGAGCATTTTTAGCATGAAGGGCTGTTGAATTTTGTCAAAAGCCTTTTCTGCATCTATTGAGATAATCATGTGGTTCTTGTCTTTGGTTCTGTTTATATGCTGGATTATGTTTATTGATTTGCGAATGTTGAACCAGCCTTTCATCCCAGGGATGAAGCCCACTTGATCATGGTGGATAAGCTTTTTGATGTGTTGCTGAATCCGGTTTGCCAGTATTTTATTGAAGATTTTTGCATCGATGTTCATCAGGGCTATTGGTCTAAAATTCTCTTTTTTTGTTGTGTCTCTGCCAGGCTTTGGTATCAGGATGATGTTGGCCTCATAAAATGAGTTAGGGAGGATTCCCTCTTTTTCTATTGATTGGAATAGTTTCAGAAGGAATGGTACCAACTCCTCCTTGTACCTCTGGTAGAATTCAGCTGTGAATCCATCTGGTCCTGGACTTTTTTTGGTTGGTAGGCTATTAATTATTGCCTCAATTTCAGAGCCTGCTATTGGTCTATTCAGGGATTCAACTTCTTCCTGGTTTAGTCTTGGAAGAGTGTAAGTGTCCAGGAAATTATCCATTTCTTCTAGATTTTCCAGTTTATTTGCGTAGAGGTGTTTTATAGTATTCTCTGATGGTAGTTTGTATTTCTGTGGGGTCGGTGGTGATATCCCCTTTATCATTTTTAATTGCATCGATTTGATTCTTCTCTCCTTTCTTCTTTATTAGTCTTGCTAGTGGTCTGTCAATTTTGTTGATCTTTTCAAAAAACCAACTCCTGGATTCATTGATTTTTTGGAGAGTTTTTGTGTCTCTATCTCCTTCAGTTCTGCTCTGATCTTAGTTATTTCTTGCCTTCTGCTAGCTTTCGAATGTGTTTGCTCTTGCTTCTCTAGTTCTTTTAATTGTGATGTTAGAGGGTCAATTTTAGATCTTTCCTGCTTTCTCTTGTGGGCATTTAGTGCTATAAATTTCCCTCTACACACTGCTTTAAATGTGTCCCAGAGATTCTGGTATGTTGTATCTTTGTTCTCATTGGTTTCAAAGAACATCTTTATTTTTGCCTTCATTTCGTTATGTACCCAGTAGTCATTCAGGAGCAGGTTGTTCAGTTTCCATGTAGTTGAGCGGTTTTGATTGAGATTCTTAGTCCTGAGTTCTAGTTTGATTGCACTGTGGTCTGAGAGACAGTTTGTTATAATTTCTGTTCTTGTACATTTGCTGAGGAGTGCTTTACTTCCAATTACGTGGTCGATTTTGGAGTAAGTACAGTGTGGTGCTGAGAAGAATGTATATTCTGTTGATTTGGGGTGGAGAGTTCTATAGATGTCTATTAGGTCTGCTTGCTGCAGAGATGAGTTCAATTCCTGGATATCCTTGTTAACTTTCTGTCTCGTTGATCTGTCTAATGTTGACAGTGGAGTGTTGAAGTCTCCCATTATTATTGTATGGGAGTCTAAGTCTCTTTGTAAGTCTCTAAGGACTTGCTTTATGAATCTGGATGCTCCTGTATTGGGTGCATATATATTTAGGATAGTTAGCTCTTCCTGTTGAATTGATCCCTTTACCATTATGTAATGGCCTTCTTTGTCTCTTTTGATCTTTGATGGTTTAAAGTCTGTTTTATCAGAGACTAGTATTGCAACCCCCGCTTTTTTTTTTGTTCTCCATTTGCTTGTTAAATCTTCCTCCATCCCTTTATTTTGAGCCTATGTATGTCTCTGCGTGTGAGATGGGTCTCCTGAATACAGCAGACTGATGGGTCTTGACTCTTTATCCAGTTTGCCAGTCTGTGTCTTTTAATTGGAGCATTTAGTCCATTTACATTTAAGGTTAAGATTGTTATGTGTGAACTTGATCCTGCCATTATGATATTAACTGGTTATTTTGCTCGTTAGTTGATGCAGTTTCTTCCTAGCCTCAATGGTCTTTACATTTTGGCATGTTTTTGCAATGGCTGGTACCGGTTGTTCCTTTCCATGTTTAGTGCTTCTTTCAGGGTCTCTTGTAAGGCAGGCCTAGTGGTGACAAAATCTCTAAGCATTTGCTTATCTGTAAAGGATTTTATTTCTCCTTCACTTATGAAACTTAGTTTGGCTGGATATGAAATTCTGGGTTGAAAATTCTTTTCTTTAAGAATGTTGAATATTGGCCCCCACTCTCTTCTGGCTTGGAGAGTTTCTGCCGAGAGATCGGCTGTTAGTCTGATGGGCTTCCCTTTGTGGGTAACCCGACCTTTCTCTCTGGCTGCCCTTAAGATTTTTTCCTTCATTTCAACTTTGGTGAATCTGGCAATTATGTGTCTTGGAGTTGCTCTTCTCGAGGAGTATCTTTGTGGCATTCTCTGTATTTCCTGGATTTGAATGTTGGCCTGCCCTACTAGGTTGGGGAAGTTCTCCTGGATGATATCCTGTAGAGTGTTTTCCAACTTGGTTCCATTTTCCCCCTCACTTTCAGGCACCCCAATCAGACGTAGATTTGGTCTTTTTACATAATCCCATACTTCTTGCAGGCTTTGTTCATTTCTTTTTCTTCTTTTTTCTTTTGGTTTCTCTTCTCGCTTCATTTCATTCATTTGATCCTCAATCGCAGATACTCTTTCTTCCAGTTGATCGAGTCAGTTACTGAAGCTTGTGCATTTGTCACGTATTTCTCGTGTCATGGTTTACATCTCTTTCATTTCGTTTAGGACCTTCTCTGCATTAATTACTCTAGCCATCAACTCTTCCACTTTTTTTTCAAGATTTTTAGTTTCTTTGCGCTGGGTACGTAATTCCTCCTTTAGCTCTGAGAAATTTGATGGACTGAAGCCTCCTTCTCTCATCTCGTCAAAGTCATTCTCTGTCCAGCTTTGATCCGTTGCTGGCAATGAGCTGTGCTCCTTTGCCGGGGGAGATGCGCTCTTATTTTTTGAATTTCCAGCTTTTCTGCCCTGCTTTTTCCCCATCTTTGTGGTTTTATCTGCCTCTGGTCTTGATGATGGTGATGTACTGATGGGGTTTTGGTGTAGGTGTCCTTCCTGTTTGATAGTTTTCCTTCTAACAGTCAGGACCCTCAGCTGTAGGTCTGTTGGAGATTGCTTGAGGTCCACTCCAGACCCTGTTTGCCTGGGTATCAGCAGCAGAGGCAGCAGAAGATAGAATATTTCTGAACAGCGAGTGTACCTGTCTGATTCTTGCTTTGGAAGCTTCCTCTCAGGGGTGTACTCCACCCTGTGAGGTGTGGGGTGTCAGACTGCCCCTAGTGGGGGATGTCTCCCAGTTAGGCTACTCAGGGGTCAGGGACCCACTTGAGCAGGGAGTCTGTCCCTTCTCAGATCTCAACCTCCGTGTTGGGAGATCCACTGCTCTCTTCAAAGCTGTCAGACAGAGTCGTTTGCGTCTGCAGAGGTTTCGGCTGTGTTTGTTATTGCCCTGTCCCCAGAGGTGGAGTCTACAGAGACAGGCAGGTTTCATTGAGCTGCTGTGAGCTCCACCCAGTTCGAGCTTCCCAGCAGCTTTGTTTACCTACTTAAGCCTCAGCAATGGCGGGCGCCCCTCCCCCAGCCTCGCTGCTGCCTTGCCGGTAGATCACAGACTGCTGTGCTAGCAATGAGGGAGGCTCCGTGGGTGTGGGACCCTCCCGGCCAGGTGTGGGATATGATCTCCTGGTGTGCCTGTTTGTTTAAAGTGCAGTATTGGGGTGGGAGTTACCCGATTTTCCAGGTGTTGTGTGTCTCAGTTCCCCTGGCTAGGAAAAGGGATTCCCTTCCCCCTTGCGCTTCCCAGGTGAGGCAATGCCTCGCCCTGCTTCAGCTCTCACTGGTCGGGCTGCAGCAGCTGACCAGCACCGATCGTCCGGCACTCCCCAGTGAGATGAACCCAGTACCTCAGTTGAAAATGCAGAAATCACCGGTCTTCTGTGTCGCTCGCGCTGGTAGTTGGAGACTGGAGCTGTTCCTATTCGGCCATCTTGCTCCGCCCTCCGTAGCCAAATTCTCAGGATTTTTTTTAATTTAAATATACTCTCCTAGTTTGGCTGCTATAACAATACCTTAGACTTGGGAGCTTAACAATACATTTAGTTTTTATAGCTCTGGAAGCTTAAGTCTATGATCAGGATATCTCTAAGTTCTGATTCTGGTGAGGGTCCTTGGGATGGTTAATTTTAGGTCTCAACTTGACTATATTAAAGTATATCAAGATAGCTGGTAAATCACTATTTCTGGATATGTCTATGAGAGTGTTTACAGAAGAGACTGACATTAGAATAAATGAACTGAATAAAGGAGGTCCATTCTCACCCAGTTTGGGTGGGCACAATACAATCAACAGAGGGCCATAATAGAACAAAAAGGCAGAGGAAAGGTGAATTTTCTCTCTCTCTTTCCTGGATCCAGGTCATGTAGGTTCTCTAACCTTTAAACTTGTACCAGCTGCACCCCAGGCTCTCAATCCTTTGGACTTGGACTGAATCACTCTAATGGATTCCCTGGTTCTCCAGCTTGCAGATGGCATATTGTAAGACTTTTCAGCATCTGTAATTGCATGATGCAATTTCCCTAACATATCCATTTATCTGTGGATATCCTGTTGTTTTTGTTTCTCTGGAAAACTCTAATACAATCCTCTTCTGGGTTGTAGACTGCCCTGTTCTTATTGCATCTTCACATGATAGAAGAGGACTAGATAGTTCTCTGAAGTTTCTATTACTAGGGCACTAATTTCATTCATGAAGGTTCCACCTTCATCACCTAAATTACCTCCTCAAAGCTATACCTTCCTAATACCATCACATGGAGGGTTAGGATGCCAACATATGAGTTTGCAAGAACATTCAATCCAAAATACTCTATCCTCAGCTCCTCAAAATTCACACCTTTCTTACGTGCAAAACACACTAATTTCACTCCAACAATTCCCACATTCTTAACTCATTATAGCATCAACTCTAAAGACTAAACACAAGTGTCTCATCAAAATATCATCTAAATCAACTATTAATGAGACTCAAGGTGCAATTTATTGAGACAAAATTCCTGTGAAACCAAATAAGTTATGTGCTTCCAAAAACAATGGTGGAGCAAGCATAGGATAGACATTTCCATTCCAAAAGAGATAAATAAGAAACAAGGAAGGAATGAACAATACCAAGCAAGCTAAAAACCTAGCAAGACAAGAACCCCGAAACTTTAAGGATCAAGAATAATCTTCTTCAGCTTGAAGTTTTGCTTTATAGACCAATGTGGGTGGAGGAGGTTCCACCTTCCAGACCCCCAGAGGCAGGAATATCACCTCCACAGCTTGGCAGGGTGCTGTTCAACTTTGGCTTTCTGTGGCGATTCCACTATGCCTTTCTTCTCTTTCACAAGCAGTGGGGGGTCATGTACCTAGGACTTCAACAGGCAGCCCTACCCTCACAGCTCCACTGGGCATGGGTCCCACTCTTTGAAATGGAGGTGGGAGAGCTGTGCCCTACAGGCCCATTCACTTTTGGCCTGTGGCAGGAGTGGCAGCCTTGATGATCTCTGAATTTCCTTTGAAGTTCTTCTGCTCTCAGCTTAAACAATAATACATGTTCACAGTTTAATAGCTCTATTGTCTGGTTCTACAGGGTCTAAGAAATCTAAGTCTTTCTTTATTTTGTCCCATTTTCTTTGTTTCCTTCAATCCCAGCTGGCACTCTTTCTGCTGGTATAATCCCATCTCTATTGCTGGCTTTTGTTGAGATTGTTATTTAAGTTGGTTCATACTATGGTTCATACTAATCTGCTTATCGAACAATTACTTGGCCACGCACTTAGTATTCTCTTCTGAACATGCTTTCTTACTTTTTACAATACTGATAGGCTGAGAATTTTCCAGGTGTTTAAGTTCTGGTTCCTTTTTGCTGAACAATTTCATTTTCAAATTATTTCCCTCTTTTTACATTTTACTATAAACAGGCGGAAGGAACCAAGATGCTTCTTCAACACTTCACTTAGAAAGCTCCTCAGCTTAATATCCAATGCCATTTCTTATGAGTCCTACTTTCCACAAAACACTAGAACACAAACAATTCAGCCACATTCTTTGTGCCTTTGTTACAATAATCATATTTTCTTCATTGTTCAATAACTTGCTCCTTATTTTCATCTGAAGTATCATCAGAATGGCCTTTACTATCCATATTTGTAGCAGTGTTCTGTTCATAATTACTCAGGTATTGTCTAGAAGAGTATGGTGAAAGCTTTCTCTACAGTTCTTTTCTTTCTGAGCTCTCACCAGAATTGCCTTTAAAGGTCCATTCATAGTAATATAGGCTTTTTTAAAGCATGCACCTCAAAACTTTTTCATCCTTCACCCGTTACCCAGTTCCAAGCTGCTTTCACATTTTCAGGTGTTTGTTAAAACGGCATCCCTGATTCTTAATACTAATTTTGTTTTGGGTACTATAACATGGAACCATAGACTGGATGCCTTATAAACAACAGAAATTTATTTCTCACAGTTCTGGAGACTGGAAGTCTGAAATCAAGGTGCCAGAAAATTGAGTGTCTGGTAAGGGCCTCTTTCTGGGTTCATATATGGCCATCTTTTTGTGTCTTTACATGATAGAAAGAGAACTAGATAGCAATTCGGGGTATCTTTTATAAAGGCATTAATTAAATTCATGAGGGCTCTACCCTCATGTCCAGAATTATCTTCCAAAAGTCCTACCTCCTAATAACACCACAGTGGAGGCTAGAATTTCAACATATGGATTTTGAAAATGTGCAAACATTTAGTTTATAACAAATATGATTAAACAAAAGATCCTATTCCAGACTCTTCTTTTCAAGCAGCTATTGTGTTCCAGTAGCAGAAACAGTACCATAACAGTTTGGAAGAAAGAGCATGTAAAAGATGCTTTTGAACATATAGTGACAGTTTTCATCAGTGCCTCTATCTGTGGTCAGTTAAGCATATGAGAGAATATAGAGTGAAGATCTAACACATTTAATAGTATCAAAATACAGAGATGCAATAATAATCAGGTCTGATTCTGAAAATCCCCTGGAAATTCTATTAAAAGTTTTAGATATTTTAGGTGAGGAATCTGTTGTTGAAAACTCAAAGGGCTACAAGATGGTGCTACCTTATTTTAGAGTTATTCAATAGAACCGAGTAGATATTTAATATCTTACAAAAATAGTAGAAGGCATGAAACAAAAAACAAAAATGGGGCATTAAAGATATTACCTTCTGTTCTGTTGGAGCTGTGCTACATGTTAACAAGAGATATCTGAAATTGTTCCTTCAAGTTTAGTTATGTTGCAACCAAGAGCTTTGGAATGAACGCCTTCAAGGACCCATTTGCTGATCCCAATAAAAAGTCCCCAAGGGTCAATTACCTTTACATAGGATACTAGCAGACAATTTTGTTACACTTGAGGAAGGGAAAGGAGATGTTGAGGAATATGTTCATGATCTCCCTACTGTCTTCAAGAATGGGAAGGTAACAAAAAACTATTCATTTGATGAAGTGAGAAAAAGTGCACAGCTCATGATGGAACTGGAAGCAATGCCTCATTAGGCTTTATTTTATGACTGGCTGTGTGTGCATGCGGGTGTGTATGTGTATGCATGCACACACTTATTCACCCCTGAGTGTATGTAATGCGTAATGATCATTGTGTGTGTGTGTGTGTGTGTGTGTGTGTGTGTATATATATATATATATATATATATATATGAAGTTTCTTTGTGTTTTATAATATGTTCCAGGCAAATTATTTGATGGTTTATGAACACACTGTCCTTATATTGTTTTTCCTTTTTTTCTTAATGTTTTGGTAATCTCAAATTAGAAAACTCAAATTAACTATGAAGAAAAGTAATGCCAACATAAGATTTTGAAGGCCCTGTATCAATAGATAGTAGATAGTAATTCAATAGATAGTAATTCAATTTGGTATTTTTTCACAATAGCAGAACTGTGAAACTTTTATATATAACTGAAGATTACATAAAATAGATTGGCATTAAATTATCATCATTGACTTTTGTTTACACTTAATTTGTATTTTCATACCAACAAAATTATGTAAGATATATTAAAACTTTCAGTGATTTGTCTTTCCAACTTTTCATGAGAGTAGACTTTAAACAAAATCCTTGAAAATAATTTACATAGCCTTTTGTCCACTGACCAGCAAATGAAACATGGTCTTAACAAAGTTGTTTGTGTTATTGTATACTTTGAAAATTATGTCCAGGCATACCCTATAGAATTTCTAACCTAACTGCCCCTTGTAGAATATGTATTAATCATTCTATGTTAAGAAAAACAATGGTTCTTACAGGAAAGGTTGGGCATTCTGTAGTGACTAAATATGTATTAATCATTCTACGTTAAGAAAAACAATGGTTCTTACAGGAAAGGTTGGGCATTCTGTAGTGACTATATACCTTTGTCTTTATATTATACCAGTAAAATTTCAAATTTGAAAGACCTGTAGTGCAATTTTATATGCCAGATATTGCCTGTTGCTCTAGCATGTACTGTATAATGCTTTTAGAGAGAATTATTGTTTCTAATGTGTAATATATGTAATTTTACAAAATGGGAAATAGTGTATTTGAATTAATTATACTTCTGATTTTATTTTTTTCATATTCTGCATTTGATATGACTTGAATTACTGAAATGAAGAGTTATTTTAAATGTCTCATTTATGTTATATTTTTAATTTACATTTTAAAAATGTAAATTAGATATTAAATTGAAAATGATAGTGAATTTGAAGACATGGTAATGGAAATTATGAAAAATAAAATAGAGAAATAATACTGGAATAAAAAGAGCATCAGTGAACTGAGGAACAACTTCATGTAGAGTCCCCAAAGTTCCCAAATAAAAGAAGATAATAAGGGGAAAAGAAAAATGTATTTGAAAAATAATGGCTGAATAATTTTCAAGTTTGATAAAAACACAAGCCCTCATATCCAAGAAGCTCAACAAATCTGAAGGACAAGAAATATGAATGAATATACACTCAGGCACATTGTAGTCAAATTGCTTGAAACCAGTAAAGAAAGAAAATCAGCTAATGTAAAATGGATATATTATAAACAGAGGAACAAAGATAAGAATGACAGCCAACTTCTGATTGGAAGAAAAGCGTAAAGGCACTGAAGAAGCATCCTAAAAATACTAAAAGAGCAACATAAACAAGAGATGTCAACGTAGAATTCTATACCAGTGAAAATATATTTCAAAACTAAAAATCAGAAAGCCATAAAGACTCAGCTAAAAGGCTCCTGGAATGAATAAATGAATTCAGTAAAGTTTCAGTATACAAAATAATTATGTAAAAATTATTAGCATTTCTATACACCAATAATGTTCTAGCTTATGACCAAATTAAGAACACAACAATATTCACAGTAGCCACAAAGAAAATGAAATATTAGGAATTCAACTAACCAAGGAGGTGGAAGATTTCTACAAGGAGAACTACAAAACACTACTGAAAGAAATTACAGATGACACAAATAAAAAGAAAAATAATTCATGCTTATGTATTGGAAGAATCAATATAAGTAAAATGGTTATGCTGCCCAAAGCAATCTATAGATTCAGCACTATTCCTATCAAAATATCAATGTCATTTTTCACAGAATTAGAAAAATGTATTTCAAAATTTGTTTGGAACCAAAAAAAAACATGCCGAATAGTCAAAACAATCCTAAGCAAAAATAACAAGGCTAGAGGCATCACATTGCCCAGCTTCAAACTATACTATAAGGCTACAGTAATCAAAACAGCATGTTATTGATACAAAAGCAGACACATAGACTGATGTAACAGAATAGAGAACCCAGAAATAAGCCCACACAACTTCAACTATCGGATCTTAAACAAAAATAAGCAATGGGGAAAGAAACCCCTATTCAATAAATGGTACTGGGATAATTGGCTAGCCACATGCAGAAGAATGAAACTTAACCCCTACCTCTCACCATATGCAAAAATTAACTCAAGATGCATTAAGCATTTAAATGTAAAACCTCAAACTATAAAAGTCTGTGATGGTTAATACTGAGTGTCAACTTGATTGGATTGAAGAATACAAAGCATTGCTCCTGGGTGTGTCTGTGGTGATGTTTCCAAAGGAGATTAACATTTGAGTCAGTGGGCTGGGAAAAGCAGACCCACCCATGATCTGGGTGGGCACAATCTAATCAGCTGCCAGAACAGCTAGGATATAAGCAGGCAGAAAAATGTGAAAAGAGAGACTGGCCTAGTCTCCCAGCCTACATCTTTACCTGTGCTGGATGCTTCCTGCCTTCAAACATCGGACTCCAAGTTTTTCAGTTTTGGAACTCAGACTGGTTCTCCTTGCTCCTCAGCCTGGAGACAGCTTATTGTAAGATCTTGTGGTCATGTAAGTTAATACTTAATAAACTCCCCTATAGATATTCCATTGGTTCTGTTCCTCTAGAGAGCCCTGACTAATACAAAATCCTAGAAGAAAACCTAAGAAATGTCTTACTTGACACAGGCTTTGGCACAGGGTTTATGGTTAAGTCCCCAAAAGCAATTGTAACAAAACAAAAGTTGACAAATGGGACATAATTACCCTGAAGAGCTTCAGCACAGCAAAAGAAACTATCAAGAGAATAAACAACCTACAGAATGGGAGAATATATTTGCGAACTACGTATATGACAAAGGTCTATTATCCAGAATCTGTAAGAAATGTAAACAAATCAACAAGCAAAAACCAAAACATCCAATTAAAAAATGGGCAAAGGACATGAACAGACACTTCCCGAAAGAAGAGGTACAAGTGGCTAATAAACATGAAAAAATGCTCAACATCACTAATCGTTAGAGAAATGCAAATAAAAACCACAATGAGCTTCCATCTCACACCAGTGAGAATTGCTATCATTAAAAAGTCAAAAAACAACAGATGTTAGCAAGGATGCAGAGAAAAGGGAACACTCATACAACTCATACACGGTTGGTGGGAATGCAAACTAGTTCAGTCACTGTGGAAAACAAATTGAAGACTGTGCCAATAACTGGAAATAGAACTACAACTTGACCCAGCAATCCCTCTACTGTTGGATATATACATAAAGGAAAATAATTCATTCTGTCAAAAAGATATATGTACCCATATGTGCATTGCAGAGCTATTCACAATAACAAAGACATGAAATCAACCTAGATGCACATCAACAGTGGTTTGGATAAAGGAAATAATGTGGTACACATACACCATGGAATACTCTGCAGTCATAAAAATGAATGAGATCATGTCCTTTGTAGCAAAATGAATGGAGCTGGACGCCATTATCTTAAGCAAACAGATGCTTAGGATAGAAAACCAAAGCACCTGGTTTGATGCGAGAACAAAACAGAGTTATTCAAGAACAGAAAACCAAATGCCACATGTTCTCACTTATAAATGGGAGCCAAGTACTGAATACACATAAATGTGAAGATGAGAAGAACAGACACTGGGAACCATTAGATGACTGAGGAAAGAAGGGGGCATGGGCTGAAGAACCAGTTGTTGTATACTATGGTTACTGCTTGGGTGACAGGATCACTGGGATCCCAAGCCTCAATGCCACACAATATACCTATGTAACATAGCTACATGTGTATGCTTTGTTCTATAATAAAGTTAAAATTATAAAAGAATTATTAGGTATAATTACAATTAATTAGTAAATCTTTAGCATTTAAAAAAAAAACAAAAAAGAGAAAACATAAAGAACTCTTAAAAATTATTGAGAGAAAATTGCCCCAATTTGTTAATGGGCACAGTTCTTAAAGTGGCATTGTGTCTGTATGATATAAATATCAACGTAGTCAAAAGTGTATAATTAGTCATCAAATAAAGTGAAGTTAAGACAACAAGACCCTTTCCTATGCATCAACTGCAACAGATAAAATAAAAAAATTATTTAACATAATAAATGTTGGTAAAAATATGGAGCAACTGAAATTTTCATTTAAGAGATGGAGTGTGGTTTGGTAAAAATACTTTGGAAAGCTGTCAGCAATGCTTAAAGCTAAACATATGTTATCCTATGATCTAGCAATCCACTTCTAAGTATATATTCAAGAAACATCAGTGTATTCGTACACCAAAAGAAATGCACAATAATGTTCATAACTTCTTTATTATAATCAAATGATATAAACAATAAAAATAACTATCAATAAGAAAGCTGAAAACATAAATTGTGATGTATCAAGTCATGGAATACTACATATAAATAATAATAGTAAAATAACTGTCATACTTGCAGTAAGCCAGATACAAAAGAGACCATGATGCATGATTTTATTTATAGAAAGTTGAAGAATGGGAAAACTAATTAATGATGATATATGATGTTATTGACTCGAAAAATGTCCAAAGGAGCTGTAATTCATGCTGTACCGACATTCTATATCCTGATTTGGAAGACAGTTAATTATATGTGTGTATACATAAATAATCGAGCTGTGCACTCAAAGTTTAGAATTTTATATGCGTTATACCTGAATAAAAATTAATTAAAAAAACAAAAGTCGGATGAAGACTATTCCAACACACAAAAACCATACATAGGAATTTACTATTTGCAGACCTTCAGTACAACAAATGCTAAAGGCAGTTCTTGGTACAGAAGGAAAATGATGGCAAAAAAAAAAAAAAAATCTAGATCTTCAAATAGGAAGAAAGAACACTAGAAATTGTAATTATATGAATAAATATTGAAACAACTTTTTTCTTATTATTTAAATTTCTTTTAAAATAATTGGCTATTTAAAGCAAGATAACAATATACTGTGGCTGTTATACATAAAATAATAAAACATAATAATAGTAGCTCACTGAATAAGAGAGAAGAGAAAGAATTATAGCATTGTAAGGTTCTTATGCCATACGTAAGATAGAATATCATTTCAAGGTTGAATGTGATAAATTACAGATACATACTGTAAACCCTAAAGTCCAGTAAAAAAATCATAAGAAAGATTTATGTCTAAAAATCAATAATAAAGATAAAGAAAAATCATTTTAAAATTATTTAATCACAAGGAAGGCAGAAGCAGAAGAAAAGAACCAAAATTGATAGTAAATAAAAACAAATTGCAAGATAGAATTAATGCAACTATATCAATAAATACAAGAAATGTACATCATTGGAACACTCAATTAAAAGACAGAAACTGTCAAGTTGAATGATAAAACAAGACTCAAGCATATTATTTCATTAAGACATCCCGCGGTGGCTCACGCCTGTAATCCCAGCACTTTGGGAGGCCGAGACGGGCGGATCACGAGGTCAGGAGATCGAGACCATCCTGGCTAACACGGTGAAACCCCGTCTCTACTAAAAATACAAAAAACTAGCCGGGCGTAGTGGCGGGTGCCTGTAGTCCCAGTTACTCGGGAGGCTGAGGCAGGAGAATGGCGAGAACCCGGGAGGCGGAGCTTGCAGTGAGCCGAGATCAAGCCACCGCACTCCAGCCTGGGCGACTGAGCAAGACTCCGTCTCAAAAAAAAAAAAATATATATATATATATAAACATATATATATAATTTGAAGAATATAAATTATGCTAATGTTAGAAGAATGGCAGATAAGTACATAAATATCTGGCATAGTAAATTTTAGGGCAAAAAACAAAAAAAGAGGGTTACTTCACAGCAATGAGGCCGTTATTTTATCATGAAAATAATCCTTGATGTATCTAATAACAGATATTTAAAGCACACAAAGTAAAAACTAATAAAATCTGAAATTTAAATTACACAATTCAGTGATAAATGATGCTTTAAGCATTCTTCTCTCAATAGTTGATTTAAAAACTAGAAAACTAATAAGAACTTGAATGACATCATTAACCAACTTTACCTAATCGTCACTTTACGACTAGTCTATCCAAACAGAAGAATACATTTTCATTTCCTGTGGAGACAGAGCATTTAACAAAGTAGACCATATTCTCCACCAGGATCAGCTAAGTGCCATCTGTAGGCAAAATTTGGCCTACTGCCTATTTTTGTAAATGGAAGTCTCAATGAATATATCCATGCTCATTAATATACGTATTTCTGTGACTTCTTTTGTTCTACAAGAACAGAGTTGAGTGGCACAAAGAGACCATATGGCCCCAAAGCCAAAAATAGTTACCATTTGAATCACTATAGAAAATGTTAGCCAGCTTCTAGAACGCAAAACAAATCTCAATAAATTCAAAAGAATTTAATATAAAATATGCCTTATGGCTATAAATAAAATAAAATTTAAAATCAGTATTTTATTAATAATGAAATGAAATTACAAATTAATGGTGAAAGATAACTAAAAAATTCCTCCAGAATATTTGGAAATTAAATATCATGCCTCTAAATTACTTATGGTTCAAAGAAGAAATCTAAAGAAAAAATAGAAAATATTGTATATAAAATAAAAATATAATACATCAAAATTTATGAGATACAGCTAAAGTAGTATTTCAAAAAAAATTACAGCACTAAATGCTCATATTAAAAATATAAAAGTAATTGAATCAATAACTTCAGTTTCATCCTTTGAAAAAAAAACTAGAAACAAAAGAGCAAATTAAGCTCAAACTTATAAGAATAAAATAATAAAGACTAGGGTAGAAAGAGAGGGGATAGAAAATAGAAAAATAGTGAATAAAAAATTAATCAAAACAATATTTTTTAGATAATCAATAATATTGATAAACTTATAGGTAGAATGAATAAATAAAGGTGACACAAAGTATCAGTATTAGGAATGGGAGAGGTACCATAACTACTTATTCTATGGATATTACAAGAATAGTAGAGAAGTTTTATGAGTAACTTTATGCCAATACATTTGACTATTAGACAAAATTTTAAAAACCTTGGAAACCACAAACTGCCAAAGCTAATTCAAAAAAATATAGATAGCCTTACTAGCTCTACATCTTCTAACCAAATGAATGTGTACTTAAAATCTTTTCTACAAATTAGGCATCAGATTGAGGTGATTTCACTGGTGAATTATACCAAACATCTAAAACAGAATAATTAAAATTCTTCTGGAAAATTAAAGAGAAGGGACTACTTTCCAATTCATGCTCTAATGCCAACATTAACCTGATATCAAAAACAGATAGGGGTAAGGGATGTAAAACACATCAGTAGCCCTTGTGGACACACACACACATATGCAACATACCCACACTCACATACTTTCTCTCTCTCTCTCCAAATTAAATTTTAGCTAAATTAATTCAAGAGCATGTAAGGATAAATGCATCATGACCAAGTGCGGCTCATATCAGCAATGAAAGGTCACTTTACATTTGAACATTAATCAATGTTAATTTTTATATTAAAATAATAAAAATACATATGAAAAAATAAAATATGTCACACTTATCATGATAGACTGAATGATTTTCTCTTTAGATCAGACACAATCCAGGAATATTTGTTCTTACCATTTCTAGTCAACAATATACATGAGGTTCTAGGTAATGCAATAGGAAAAGAAACCAAAGAGAAAAATAGCATCTAGTGTGGAAAGTAATAAGTACATCTATGTTGATTCACAAACAACATAATTCTCTATGTAGAAAATTTACTATCATCTACAAAAAAGTTTTCAGAATAAGAATGCAAATTCAATGTGCAAAAATAAAGTGTATCTCTACTAACAATAATCAAACTAAAATTGTGGGATAATATCATTACAGAAGCACTAAAATATGACAAGGATAAATCTGACAAAAATGTGCAAGATTTGCTCACTGAAAACTGTAAAATACTACTGAGAGATATTAAGTAAGACCTAAATAAGTAGTATGGATTAGAAGACTAAATATTATTAAGATATCTATTTTATGCAAGAATGATCCATATATTTGATGCAATATAAATAAAAATTCTAGTCACCCTTTGTAGAAATTGACAAGCTGGTTTTAAATTTATATGAAGATGCAAAAGATCTAAATTAACTAAATTATTTTTGAGAATGTAGAGTCTAGATATAGATTTATACATACGTGGTCAATTGAGTTTTGATAAAGGTACATAGACACTTTAGTGAGTTTTCCACTAAAAATGTTCTAGAAAAATTGGATATCCATACGAAAAATATAATCAACTTCATTTCAAACTCATATACAAACTCATAAAAATAAAAAACAAACCTTGAAATAGATTATAGGCCTAAATTTAAAACCTAAAGCTCTGAAACTTATAGAAAAAACCATAGGAGCAAATTTTTGTGACTTCGGTTTAGGGAAGATTTCTTAGCTGAGACATCAAAGCAATGAATGCTAAATGACAAATTTGAAAAATTGAACTTAATGATAATTAGGAGTTTCTGCTCTTTGAAAATCATTGCTGAAGAGAATAAAAAATCAAATCACAGATTGGGATAAAATGTTTTCAAATGTATCTGATAAAAGAATTGTGCCCAGAGTATTTAAAAATATTCCAAAGCTTTAAACAACAAATAAAACAACTCAACAAAGAAATGGGAAAAATATTTGAACAGGCATTTCACCACAGATATAGATGAATGGCAAGAAACAAAATGAAAAGATACTCAGGATTATTAGATATTAGAAAAATACAAATTAGGCTGGACGCGGTGGCTCATGCCTGCATGTAACCCCAACATTTTGGGAGGATGAGGTAGGCAAATCACCTGAGGTCAGGAGTTCGAGACCAGCCTAGCCAACATGGCGAAACCCTTTCTCTACTAAAAATACAAAACTTAACTGGGTGTGGTGGCACATGCCTGTAGTCCCAGCTACTCAGGAGTATGAGGCAGGAGAATCACTTGAACCCGGGAGGCAGAGATTGCAGTGAGCTGAGGTGGCACCACTGTACTCTAGCCTGGGCAACAGAATGAGACTCCAAAAAGAAAGACAGAGAGGGGGAGGGAGAGGGAGAGGGGGAGAAAGAGAGACCCCAGAACATACCTATTATACCATCTAAAATTCAAGTCTGGTAATTACAATTATTCGTAAAGATAGGTAGCAACTGGAACTTCACAGTTTGATAGGAATGTAATATAGTAAATCCATCAGCAAAACAGTTTGGCAATTTTTAAAATAATTTAACCTACAGCTGCCAGGTGATCTAGCCATTCTTCTATCAGCACTTACCCAAAGGTAATTAAAATGTATGTACATACAAAAGGTTGCACATGAATGTTCATAATACCTTTATTTGTGCAAGCCTCAAGCTAGACACAATTCAAATGTTCATCAACAGATAATGGGCAAAATTTGGCATATTCATAAAATAGAACATTACTTTGAAATGAAAAGGAAAGAACTATTGATACATTAAGTAACATTGGTAAATCTTAATATGCTAAGTAGACATTCTAGAATACTTTCTCCAAGTTTATGTTCCATTATTTAAAATTCTACAAAGTACAAACCAATCTAGAGTGACAGAAAATCAGATCAGTTCTTTCATGGGGATCAGGGCAAGGGATGACATGAAATGGCAAGAGGGAGAAAATACAAAGGGACATAAGAAAATTCTTAGAGGTGATGAATATTAGTTATTTTAATTATAGTGATGATTTCAGATATATATATATATACATGTTAGAAATTATGAAATCTTATATATGAAATACATGAAATTTATCATATGTCAACCATAATTCAGTAAAGCTCTTGGAAAATAAAAATATATATGTGTGTGTGGGACTATTTCTGAATGGTTTTTCTGTTTTAATGATCTATTCATCGGTCCTCACTCTCTTTTTTATTTGTATTTTTATAAATTCAGGGAGTACAGGTGCAGATTTGTTAGATGATATATTGCATAGTGGTGGACTTTGGGCTTCCAGTGTTCCCATCATCCAAACAGTGAATGTTGTACCCAACAGGTGATTTTTCAACCTTACCCCTTTTTTGTCCTCCCCTCTTTTGTAGTCTTCAATGTCTGTTATTATCCCTTGTATGTATGTCCATGTGTACCCAATGTGAATATGAGATATGTGGTTTTCTATTTCTGAGTTACTTCCCTTAGGATAATGGCCTCCAGCTCCATTCATGTTGCTGCAAAAGACATAATATTTTTTCTTTTTTATGGCTGTGTAGTATTCCATGGTGTATCTATATAGCACATTTAAGTATCTTTTGCATGTAACAATTTATTTTCCTTTGGGTAAATACCCCATAGTGGGGTTGCTGGGTCAAATGGTAGTTTTATTTTTAGTTGCTTGGGTATTTTCAACACTGTTTTCCATAGAGGTTGTACTAATTTCCATTCCTACCAACAGTGTGTAAGTGTTTCCCTTTTTTAGCATTTCTACCATCTGTTGTTTTTTGACATTTTGATAATAACCATTCTAACTGGTGTGAGATGGCATCTCACTGTTATTTTAATTTGCATTTCTCTGATGATTTGTGATGTTGAGCATTTTTTTCATGTTTTATGGCCATTTGTATGTCTTTTTTGAGGAATGTTGGTTCTTGCCCTTTACTCACTTTTTAATGAGGGTACTTGCCTTTTTCTTGTTGAGTTGTCTGACTTCCTTAAAGATTCTGGATTTCATCCTAAAATTTATATGAAACCAAAATGGAGCCTAAATAAAGCAATTTTAAGCAAAACTGTAACAAAGTTGGAGGCATCACATTACCTGAATTCAAATGATACTACAAGGGTATAGTAATCAAAAGAGCATTGTACCAATATAAAAATAGACATAGATAAATGAAACAGAATAGAGAACCCTGAAATAAAGTCACACACCCACAACCAATTGGTCTGTGACAAAGCTGACAAAAGTATACACTGGAGAAAGAACACCATATTCAATAAGCGGTGCTGAAAAAGTTGGATAGCCACATGCAAAAGAATAAAACTAGACCCCTATCTCTCACCACATACAAAAATTAACTCAAGATGGATTAAAGACTTAAATGTAATAACTGAAACAATAAAAATCATAGAAGAAAACCTAGGAAAATCTCTTCGGAACTTGGGCGTAGGCAAAGATTTATGACTAAGACCTCAAAAGGCAAATGAGATAAAAACAAAAATACATAAATGGGACTTAATTATACTAAAAATGCTTCTGCACAGCAAAATAAACAATCAGCAGAGTAAACAGACAACATACAGACTTGAAGAATATATTTGCAAACTACGCATCCAACAAAGGAATAATATCCAGAAACTATGCATCCAACAAAGGACTAATATCCAGACTCTACAATACCACATTATATGAATTAATGCAGCTTTATATTAAATTGTAGCATAAGGATATTCCTCCAAATTTGTTATCCTTTGTCTAAAAATATTTTTTAGGTTTTAAAGATAACTTTTAAGTTTCTTTGCATTTTCATGTAAATTTTAGCATCAGTCAAGTCATAGAAATATGTGCTGGAAATTTTGTTGAATTAATACCCCAATTTTAGAAGAATAATCTTTGCAATACTGGGGTCTTCAAATCAATGAAAATGGCATATCTATTTAGGACTTTAAAAATCTTCTTTAGGTCTTGTTTAGCAATGTTTTGGAGTTTTCGGTGTTTAAACTTTTTGTATATCTTTTGTTCACTTTATTTCTTATTTATTTATGTAATTATATTTTAAGTTCTGGGTTACATGTGCAGAACGTGCAGTTTTGTTACATAGGTATACATGTGCCATGTTGGTTTGCTGCACCCACCAACCCATCACCTACATTAGGTTTTTCTCCTAATGTTATGATTGCCCTATCCCCCCACCCCCCAATAGGCCCAGGTGTGTGATGTTCCCCTCCCTGTGTCCACATGTTCTCATTGTTCAACTCCCTTTTATGAGTGAGAACATGCAGTGTTTGGTTTTCTGATCTTGTGGTAGTTTGCTGAGAATGATGGTTTCCAGCTTCATCCATGTCTCTGCAAAGGACAAGAACTCATCCTTTTTTATGGCTGCATAGTATTCCACAGTGTGTATGTGCCACATTTTCTTAATCCAGTCTGTCACTGATGGATATTTGGGTTTGTTCCAAGTGTTTGCTATTGTGAATAGTACCAAAATAAATATACGTGTGCATGTGTCTTTATGGCAGCATGATTTATAATCCTTTGGGTGTATGCCCAGTAATGGGATGGCTGGGTCAAATGGTGTTTCTAGTTCTAGATCCCTGAGGAATCGCCACAGTGTCTTCCACAGTGGTTGAACTAATTTACAGCCCCACCAACAATGTAAAAGCATTCCTATCTTTCTACAACCTCTCCAGCATCTGTTGTTTCCTGACGTTTTAATGATCACCATTGTAACTGGCATGAGATGGTATCCCATTGTAGTTTTGATTTGCATTTCTCTAATGACCAGTGATGATTAATATTTTTTCATTTTTTCTGTTGGCTGTATAAATGTCGTCTTTTCAAGAGTGTCTGTTCATATCCTTTGCCCATTTTTTGATGGGGTTGTTTGATTTTTCTTGTAAATTTGTTTCTTTGTCGATTCTGGATATTAACCTTTTGTCAGATGGATAGATTGCAAAAATTTTCTCCCATTCTGAAGGTTCCCTGTGCACTCTGATGATAGTTTCTTTTACTGTGCAGAAGCCCTCTAGTTTAGTTAGATCTCATTTGTCAATTTTGACGTTTGTTGCCATTGCTTTTGGTGTTTTAGACATGAAGTCTTTAACCAATGCCTATGTCCTAATGGTATTGCCCAGGTTTCCTTCTAGGTTTTTTGTGGTCCAAGATCTTACGTTTAAGTCTTTGATCCATCTTGAGTTAATTTTTGTATAAGGTGTAAGGAAGGGGTCCAGTTTCAGTTTTCTGCATATTGCTAGCCTGTTTTCCCAACACCATTTATTAAATAGGGGATCTTTTCCCCATTGCTCGTGTGTGTTAGGTTTGTCAAAGATCAGATGGTTGTCGATGTGTGGTGTTATTTCTGAGGCCTCCGTTCTGTTCCATTGGTCTATGCATCTGTTTTACTACCAGTATCATGGTGTTTTGGTTACTGTAGCCTTGCTGTATAGTTTGAAGTCAGGTAGCGTGATGCCTCCAGCTTTGTTCTTCTTGGCCAGGATTGTCTTGGCTATGCAGGCTCTTTGTTGGTTCCATATGAAGTTTAAAGGAGTTTTTTTCCAATTCTGTGAAGAAAGTCAGTGGTAGTTTGATGGGGATAGCATTGAATCTATAAATTACTTTGGGCAGTATGGCCACTTTCATTATATTGATTCTTCCTATCCATAAGCATGGAATGTTTTTCCATTTGTTTGTATCCTTCTTATTTCCTTCAGCATTGATTTGTAGTTCTCCTTGAAGAGGTCCTTCACATGCCTTGTAAGTTGTATTCCTAGGTATTTTACTGTCTTAGTAGCAATTGGAATGGGAGTTCACTCATGATTTGGCTCTCTGTCTGTTATTGATGTTTAGGAATGTTTGTGATTTTTGCACATTTAATTTGTATCCTGAGACTTTGCTGAAGTTGCCTATTAGCTTAAGGAGATTTTGGGCTGAGATGGTGGAGTTTTCTAAATATACAATCATGTCATCTACAAACAGAGACAATTTGACTTCTATTTGAATACTCTTTATTGCTTTCTATTGCCTGATTGTCCTGGCCAGAACTTTCAATACTATGTTCAATATGTGTGGTGAGATAGGGCATCCTTGTCTTGTGCCAGATTTCAAAGGGAAAGCTTCCAGTTTTTGCCCCTTCAGTATGATATCGGCTGTGGGTTTGTCATAAATATCGCTTATTATTTTGAGATATGTTCCATCGATACCTAGTTTATTGAGAGTTTTTAGCATGAAGGGGTGTCAGACTCCCACACAATAATATTAGGAGACTCTAACACTCACTGTCTATATTAGACAGATCAACGAGACAGAAAATTAACGAAGATATTCAGGACTTGAACTCACCTCTGGACTAAACGGACCTAATAGATATCTACAGAACTCTCCAACCCAAATCAATACCATATACATTCTTCTCAGCACCTTATCACAGTTATTCTAAAATTGGCCACATGGTTGGAAGTAAAACACTCCTCAGCACATGCAAAAGAACAGAAATCATAACAAACAGTCTCTCAGACCACAGTGCAATCAAATTAGAACTCAGGATTAAGAATCTCACTGAAAACTACATAACTACATGGAAACTGAACAACCTACTCCTGAATGACTACTGGGTAAATAAAGAAATGAAGGCAGAAATAAAGATGTTCTTTGAAACCAATGAGAATTAAGACACAACGTGCCAGAATCTCTGGGACACATTTAAAGCAGTGTTTAGAGGGAAATTTACAGCACTAAATGCCCACAAGAGAAAGAAGGAAAGATCTAAAATTGACACCCTAACATCAAAAGTAAAAGAACTACAGAAGCAACAGCAAATAAATTCAAAAGCTAGCAGATGACATAAAATAACTAAGATCAGAGCAGAACTGAAGGAGATAGAGACACGAAAAATCTTTCAAAACATCAATGAATCCAGGAGCTGGTTTCTTAAAAAAAAATCAACAAAACAGATAGACCACTAGCCAGACTAATATAGAAGGAAAGAGAAAAGAATCAAATCGATGCAATAAAAAACGTATGTTCTCACTCATAGGTGGGAACTGAACAATAAGATCACTTGGACTCGGGAAGGGGAACATCACACACCGGGGCCTATCATGGGGAGGGGGGAGGGGAGAGGGATTGCATTGGGAGTTATACCTGTTGTAAATGATGAGTTGATGGGTGCTGACGAGTTGATGGGTGCAGCACACCAACATGGCACAAGTATACATATGTAACAAACCTGCACGTTATGCACATGTACCCTAGAACTTAAAGTATAATAATAATAATAAATTAATTAAAAATAAATAAATAAATAAAAGTTTGGGCCAGGCGCGGTGGCTCAAGCCTGTAATCCCAGCACTTTGGGAGGCCGAGACTGGCGGATCACGAGGTCAGGAGATCGAGACCATCAAAAAAAAAAAAAAATGATATAGGGGATATCACCACTGATCCCACAGAAATGCAAACTGCCATCAGATAATACTATAAACACCTCTATGCAAATAAACTAGAAAATCTAGAAGAAATGGATAAATTTCTGGACACATACGCTCCCCAAATCTAAGCCAGGAAGAAGTCTAATCCCTGAAAAAAACAATAACAAGATCTGAAATTGAGTCAGTAATTAATAGCCTAACAATCTAAAAAAGTACAGGACCAGACGGATTCACATCCAGCTTCTACCAGAGGTACAAAGAGGAGCTGGTACCATTCCTTCTGAAACTATTCCAAACAATAGAAAAGGAGGGAATCCTCCCTAACTCATTTTATGAGGCCAGCATCATCCTGATACCGAAACCTGGCAGAGACACAACAAAAAAAAGACAACTTCAGGTCAATATTCATGATGAACAACAATGAGAAAATCCTCAATATAATACTTGCAAATCGAATCCAGCAGCCCATCAAAAAGCGTATCCACCACGATCAAGTTGGCTTTATACCTAGGATGCAAGGCTGGTTCAACATACACAAATCAATAAATGTAATATATCACATAAACAGAACCAATGACAAAAACCACATGATTAACTCAATAGATGCAGAAAAGGAATTGTTCATTTTATTTCAAAGTACTTTGTAGTTTTTAGAAACTTTTCAAATTGTATTGATTTTTAAATTTTGTTTTGTGATTCTTTGTTACAAGATCTTACCATAATTTGTTTGTTTGTTTTCATTTTGAGACAGGGTCTCACTCTGTTGTCCAAGCTGAAGTGCAGTGGTACAGTTATGTCTCACTGTAGACTCAAACTCCGGGGCTCAAGCTATCCTGCCACCTCAGCCTTCTGAGTAGCTGGGCCTACAGGTGTGAGCCACCATGCCTAGCTGATTTTTTAATTTTTTAGTGGAGATGGGCTTGCACTATGTTGCCTAGTCTTTCTGTTCTCAAACTCCTGGGCTCAAGTAGTCCTCCTGGCTTGGCCTCCCAAAGTGCTGTGATTACAGGTGTGAGCCACTGTGCCTGGCCCACAATTTGCTTTTGTTTTGTTTTTGTTTTAATGATTATTATGTGTTGGTCTGTGTCCCCTCAAAACAAATATGTTGAAGTCCTAACTCCCTAACTCAGAATGTGACAATTGGAAACAGAATCTTTACAGAGGTAATCAAATTAAAATTAGGTCATTAAGGTGGGCCCTAATCCAACATGCCTGGTGTCCTTACACAAGGAGAAATTTAGACACAGGGATGGACACATACAGAAGGAAGGTGACGTGAAGACACACAGGGTGAATGCCATATGAAAACAGAGGATTGGAGTGGTGCATTTATAGACCAAGGAAAGCCAAAGATTACTAGCAGATCACATAGAAAATAGGAAAATATAAGGAAGGCTTCCTCTACATATTTTAGAGGGAATGTGGCCCTGCTGACAACTTGATTTGGGACTTCTAGCCTCTAGTACTATGAGACAATAAATTTCTGTTGTTCTAAGCCACCCAGTTTGTGGTTCTTTGTTATAACAGCCCTAGGAACCAATGCAGTGCCTATAGACCACTTCATTCTCTCTCACATTTCAAAAGACATATGACTTCTCTAGTTAAATTCTCAATGTTATTTATGTGCTTATCCTTATATATTTTAAGCAGATTCTTTGGCTTTTCTGGTGTGTCTATGATCCAATTATAAATTTATTTTCTGCTTTAATTATCTGGAGTGTTGTTTCTTGTTTGCAACAAAAACCCCTTACAGATACACATTATTTTCAATTATTTAAAGTGTAGAGAGGATTTTTTTTGTCTGTGGTTTTTCAAAATTACTAACTCTGCCTTATGAAGAAGGTAAGTGTTTGGGAATAGGCATTAAATACTTCCAAACATCACTATTTTGATAATAATGTATTATATCATTTTCAGTCACCATCAACAATTGTATTTTTCTGAAAAATCACTATTCTGTAATAATTACATTTGTGTTTGTATGCTGATTTATATTTTTCAAAATCCTTGCTAAGGAATGCTTGTTCCAATAAACTTAATTACCTTTTTCATTAATATTTAACTAGAAAGCCATTACTACTGCCAAATCTGTCTAAAAATTCTGTGTTTTTTCTATTGTCTTAATAAATTCAGAGCAGTATAGTGGCAGTTCTACACATACTCCGAAGCAGAGGTTGAGGATTAGAGTCCTAAATCTCTCTAAAATTCTAACTTTATTTAAGTTGCTATCTTAGCTGACTTTTCTACAAAATGGAATTAACATTAACACCCATTTTGCTTATCTGATAGGACTCTTGCATGGATTGATAATAATATGTGTGAAAACATTAGATAAATGTATAATACTAAAATTTGGTTATTATTTTGTGTTTTTATATTAGTCTAAGCTCTATTGAACTTGAGTCTGATCTCCAAAAGATTTTTAAAAAAAAGATGTGTATTTGAATAAACAATAAAGAAACTAATAAATAAGTAACAAAACTCTGAAATATACTGAAGGCAAGACAACTGCTGCTTCTGTAGCCTTCCCACAAACGTTAAAACTGAGGAGGAAGAAAAATTTTAACTTATTTGGTAACTCCTATTTCCAGGATTCCCATGCTATTATACTTTAGTCAAATTTAGCAAAGTTGCAGTTTTCATCTCCTGGTGTAAGTTTCAGGGCCAGTTATAGTGTCAATAGAATTGTGGCAACATCTTGCAAGACCCAGTTAGTTCTTTTTTCCTTTTTCTTTTTTAGATTTTATTTGATTGTGATAATAACACAAGATGACATCTGCACTCAACACAGTTTTAAGTGTATAATACAATTCTTTAAGTGTAAGCACAATGTTGTGCTTCTACCTAAAATGCTGTTCAGCAGATCTCTAGAATTTATCTTCCATAACTAAAATTTTATGCTCACTCATTAGCAGCTCCTCATTTTCCCCTACCTTCTGTCCTTGGCAACCACCATTCTACATTCTATGAGTTTGACTACATTAGATATGTCATATAAGTAGAAACATGCAGTTCTTGTTCTTTTGTGACTGCCTTATTTCATTTAGGATAGTGCACTCAGGATTCATGCTTGTTATTGTATAATGTAGAATTTCCTTTTTTTGAAGCTAAATAATCTCATCATATCAATATACCACATTTATTTATCCATCCATCCACTGATGGACATTTAGGTTGTTTCTACCTCTTGGCTATTGTAAATAGCCCTGTAATGAATATGAGAGTGCTAATATTTCTTCCATATTCTGATTTTAATTATTTTGAATAAATACAGAGAAGTGGGACTGCTAGATCATATGGCAGTTCTATTTCTATCTTTTTGAGAAGGTTTCATACTGTTCTTCATCGTGTCACACTATTTTGCATTCTCACCAACAGGGTACAATAGTTGCAATTGCTTCACATTTTCACCAGTAATTCTCATCTTTTGTTTTTTGGTAATAGCCATCTTAACAAGTGTGAGATGATATCTCATTGTGGTTTTAATTTGCATTTTTCTGATGATTAGTGACATTGAACATCTTTTCGTTTACCTTTTGGCCATTTATATGTCTTCTTTGTAGAAATCTCTATTGAAGGCTTTAGCCTATTTTAAAATTAGATTATTAGTGTTTTTGTTATTGAGTTGTAAGAGTTTCTTACATATTTTGGAAATTAACTCATTATTGTACATGTGGTTTATAAATATTTTTTCTCAATTATAGGTGACCTTTTCATTGTATTGGTTACTTCCTTTGTCTGCAGAAGCTTTTTAGCTTGTTGTAGTCTCATTTACTTATTTTTGCTTTTGTTGCCTGTACTTTTGGTATCATATACATGAAATTATTGCCCAGATCATTATCTTGACATTTTTTCCATATGTTCTTTATGTAGTTTTACAGTTTTAGATCTTGCATTGAATTACATTAATTTATTTTAGTGGATTTTGTGTGTGTGTGTGTAGTGTAAGATAAGGGTCCAATTTTATTTTTTTCATTTGCATGTCCAGTTTTCTCAGTACTATTTGCTTTAGAGATGATCTTTTCTCTACTGTGTACTCTTGGCACCCTTGCCTAAGATCAATTGACCATATATGGGTGGATTTATTTCTGAGCTTTCCGTTCTGTTCCATTGATTTATATGTTTATATTTATACCTGTTTCATAATTTATAAGTTACTGTAGCTTTGTAATTTATTTTGAAATCAGCAAGGGTTATGCCTCTAGCTTTGTTCCTTTTTCTAAAGATCAATGTGGCTAAAAAATTGTTTCTTTATTTTTAGAAAAAATACCATTGGAATATTCATAGGGATTGCATTGAATCTGTAGATCACTTTGTTTAGTATGGACATTTTCACAAAAGTAAGTCTTTAAATCTATGAACATGGGATGTCTTCCCATTTGTTTGTGTTTTCAGTTTTTTCATCAATATTTGTACTGTTCAGTGTACAAAGATTTGTAAGATTAACTAATATTTTACCGCTTTAGTTAAATTTATTCCTAGGTATTTTATTTCTTTGATGCTTTTAGAAAATTTTTTGGCTACTTTCTTTTAGATACAATGGAATATTTTTCAGTCTTAAAGATACATTGTTATGGTATAGAAATACAACTAATTTTTGTATGTTGATTTTGTATCCTGCAACTTTAGTGAATGTGTTTATTAGTTCTAACAACTTTTTGTTAGAGTGTTTTCTATATATAAGTTAATGTTATCTGCCATCAGGGACAATTTTACTCTTTCCTTTCTAAGTTAGATGGCTTTTTTTTTTTTTTCTTGGCTAATTGTTCTGGCCAGGACTAGAGTGAGCATTCTTGCCTTGTAGAAGAAAAGTTTGTAATTATTCACAACTGAGTATGATGTATGCTATAGGCTTGCCATATGTGGTTTTTACATTTCTGTTCCTAATTGCTTTTTATTGCATAAGATTTTTATTATCAAATTTGTAATTGATACATCATGGTACATGTTTTTGGCATAATTGTGAAATTTTGATACACACATAGACTGTGTAATAATCAAGTCAGGGTATTTAGGATATCTGTCACCTGAGCATTTATCATTTTATTTGTGTTGGGAACAATTCAAATATTCTCTTCCAGCTATTTTGAAATATAAAATACATTGTTACCTGTAGTCACCGTACTGCGCTATCAAATATTAGAACTTATTCCTTCTATCTAATCACATATTTGTACACATAAACCTACCTCCACTTATCTCTCCACCCCCCTGCCTCCACCACACATACTCTTCCCAGCCTTTGGTAAATATTGTTCTACTCTCTACTTCCATGAGATCAGCATTTTTTAAAACTACCCCGTATGAGTGAGAAAATGTGATATTTGTCTTTCTGTGCCTGGTTTATTTCACTTAACATAATGACCTGTAGTTTCATCCATGTTGCTGAAAATGACATACTTTCATGCTTCTTTTTGTCTGAATACTATATAAAAGTATTTCTATTTATAGTGTATTGAGAATTTTTATCATAAAAGGGTGTTGAATTCTGTCCAACCCTGTTACTGCATCTGTTGAGATAATAGTGTGATTTTTATACTTCATTCTGTTAATGTGGTATGTACATTAATTGATTTGTATCTGTTGAAATTATACTTGTAGTCTAGGGATAAATCTCACTTGATCATGGTGTATAATCCATTTGATGTGTGGCTTATTCATTTTTCTAGCATTCTGTTGAGAATGTTTGCATCTGTATTTATCAGAGATATTAGCATGTAGTTGTATTTCATACTTTGTCTGGCTTTGGAAGTGGTCATTCCTCTTCAACTTTTGGAATTTTTTTTAAAGGATAGGTATTAATTATTCTTTAAAAATTTGGTAGAATTTACCGATGAAACCATCTTGTCCTGTATTATTTTTGCCAGTGTGATTTCATTTTTCATCCTGGGGAAGCCTGAGAAATATCAGGTTGCAAATCTAAACCATTTGGAAATGTGGGCAAAGGGAATAGTAGAACAATCTCAATAATTAGGTTCTAGGTAGACAACATTTTGTTATACTTTAGTTGGTCAATATATTTTATAAAAATGCCTTTATTCTCCCCAAAGAGGAGCCAGTGGTGTGCTGGATCCAGTTCACAGTGACTCCCCAGAATCCACATGTGCATCTTTCCCAGATCACCTTTCAGTGACATCATGTTGATAGCTTGAAATCAGCCATGATGACAGCATTTATGCCATGAAAATTGGGAAATGTTACAGAATAGGATTCTTTTTTCTTTTTGAAAAACCAGTCATTTAACACTTACCAGTGCAACATTTGGAGGACTAAGAGGCTAAAACACTATGCATTACAGGTATTGAGACTTAAGTCATTTTGTACCTGGCTCCCAGGCAAACAGACTCTGAGATAAAGATTTCTATGTAGAAAATTATATTAACCACATCTTTTATTTTCCATAATGTCAAGTTTGACAACTGAAGTGGTTTCTTGTCCTTCCTCGGAACTAAGGTATCCATTCCACTAGCTGCTGAGAATATTGGTGATTCATAGTAATTATCAGATCCCTCTCTGGGTAATGCCCTTAGGCAAAGAGCTTCTTCAAAGCCCAAGGTCAAGTCTCCTCTCTAGAGTCTGGACATGCCCTATTCTCATCAATACTGGGTTTCTAAACGTTTCTGAGGGAGGGCTATGGAGGTGTACCTCTGCTCATACTATATTATAGGAAGACAAAATCATCTGCCAAATACTATCTAACTTATACAATTGATGAACTTTCTCATGAAGTCAACATCACTTAAGAGAATAAATGCTGTAGTTGAATAGGTGCTAAAAGTTTATGCCAAATGCATAGTCAAATATTTCCCTTCAGTCTTGGCAGAAAAATAAATTAGCCATTTATAGCTTCGCAAAATCCAGCACACTGTGAAGATTTATCAGCTAGATCATGAAAAAAAAAATTGATGTCTTTGACAAAACAATTAAAATTAAAAATTGGTGCAACTGAAGTCCAAACAAAATAAGCTTCAAGAGCATAGTAAATGTGGAAATAAAAGTTGGTTGGATCTTGCCCTCTCTTTCTCCCTCTCCTCTTTTTTCTTGGCTCTAGCCTTTCATATCATTTTGAAGACTGATGATTGACTGAACAGGATAGGCCTGAATTTAAGGACTGCTAAGTGTTAGGAAAAGTTGACAAAGGCTGATTAAAGCTGTTCATCCTCTAACACTAGTGAGCATGGGGCATGTAGCCAGTGTAGATTCTGAGTGGCACCAGTGTGATTCTAAGAAAATTTTTTGTTCCTAGTTGTTTTACCTTCAGCATTTAGAAAATAAAAGCTGTGTAATTTACACTGACTATGTCTTCATTATTTTAACAAGCAATAATAAAAATAAAATAAAATAATTAAAAGATATCGTACTTGAGTAACAAAGTTATACGAGTTACTTAAAACCGATAAGAACCATTAAATCGTTAGAAAACATACCAAAGAGAATGAGCTTCATTCAAAGAATGTTAGCAACTTTATATAGAGGAAGCAAACCTTGAGATTTCATAAGTATTCAAAGAAACAACTCTAGAGGTGCAGAGGGAACCGAGTCAAGGGGGTCAAAAGAAGACTACATTTCATCGTGAAGTTGAATATGTGGAGGTGTCTCTAAGGATACATCCTCTTTAAGATATGTTGTCTGGTGCAATGTCTTAGTTGCTTCTTAATTCTTGCTTTGCATTCTATTCTAAATATTTATACAGCTATTCTAAATATTATACATGATCTTTTACTAGTGTCTGTACAATTCAGCACATATTTACTCTTCTGGTTCTATCTTTGAAGCAGTAGAAGATACAAAGTTGACTATTAACATTAGCTAATATATTTGAACATTTACTAAGGACTTGACCCTACATATATTTCTTTAAACCCTCAAAGCAGCTTTTTGGTGATTAGCTTATTATTATTTTTATTTATAGATGAAAAAGGTGAAGCTTGGGAATATTAAATAACTTGCCCAGAGTTTGTAAGTTGGGTAGGACAGACCAGGACCATAGTCAGTGTGACTGCAGAGTTTGAATGTTAAATCATTCTATTCTATATTATGTAATCTATAGGGAGAGAGTTATTGTTACAAGTATGTTTCTAGGAGATAGGAGAAATTGATTTTAACTTTGAAGAATTAGTTGGAATTAGGTCAGAAAGTGGTAGTTTCAGAGGGAGAAGAGTTTTGCTCAAGACACAGCTTCAGAATATTGTAGGACATCCTTAGAGAACACTAGTGGGAGTTGTATCAAGAATTAGTAGAAAATAAGATTCAGCAAGATTATAAGAGTTCTAGAATTTTTCCATATGTAAATAAATCCAGTAACTATTCTGAGCAAATGAAATGTTTACTTACATTTGATATTTAGAGGGATAACTGCATTGTCACTGTAGAGACCATATTACTGAGGGCCATATGTCAATGGAGACTTCTTAGAAACCAGCACTGCAAAAAGGTGGGAAAGTAAACTAAGCTTGTATGAGCCAGTCCTGTCATATAGATTGAATTGTTCGTGCGAGCTGACCTGTTGGGGTCAACTGTGGCAGGAAAGCACAGTGTGGTTGTATATTAGTGTGAAGGAATACCAACCATTTATTTTACATACCATTACCATTATACTGTTCTCCTAGCATCACTTGAGAGCCAAAGCATGGTTCTTCCTTATATGACTCATTTGCAGTAGGGTGCTCCATATTTAGGTTAAACGCCTAAAGAATTTTCATACGTAATATTTTCTAAGGTGCCAGATTTAAATAACAACCTTTTATAGACAGGGTAATTAGAAGACTGAAATTAGAAGATTGCAATGGTGGCATTTGTATTTGTAATAAGGGATGTAACTGGGGCATTGTATTCCTTGGGCCTGCCCCTCACAGGTTCTGGAATATAGTAAATGATCAGTGGATGTTTGTTAATTTCCTGGTCACCCATAAAACATATCCACCCTCCCTTTTGCTTTATTATTGTATGTTAAAGCCAGAAAAAAATCTTGGTTCATAGCCCTTAGAATGCCCCTCAAAGAAAAGGAGACTCAAAGAAAAGAATGAATAAGGTAAGTTATTTTCCTACAAGCTATTGATTCTAAATGTTATTTCCTCTCCCTTGAATCTCCTTGTAGGTTCTCAGACCTGTCGATGGCACTCACCATGGTGAGAAAGCAGTTTTCCCTCCTGACTCCAGCTGATCTTTGATTTTACTGTCTACCCAACATCTACCCAGACCACCAAATGGATAAAAAGGCCATTGGATGGGGCTATTTTGAGAGGTTGTCTCTGGCTGTACAGAAACCATTAGTCCGAGTTACAGAAAAAGACTTATGGATTCCTGACTAGGGTGAGGAAAGCAGATCAATATGTCATCCTGCCAGTAGCCCTCAACTCTGATTTCCTTTTCTGGCTGCATTCTGGAGGTCACATATCCTCAATAGTAAAGAAAGAGGGAACATTTAAGAAAGCCCAAATTCCAGAGTAGACAAAGCAGAATGGATTTTACTTCATATAGCATCTCTGCTACACATTATCCCTTCAGAAGAAAAAATAAGCATGAACTCTCTCTCCCTCTCTCTGACAAACAGTTAAAATGTTTGCATTTGTTCTCAGAAAACTAATAGAAAGCAACTTTGAAGGGAAGTTGAGCTGATAGTTTTGGGTTGCCTCTTGTATTAGTCTGCTTTCATGCTGCTGATAAAGACATACTCAAGACTGGGAAGAAAAAGAGGTTTAATTGGACTTACAGTTCCATATGTTTGGGGAGGCCTCAGAATCATGGTGGAAGGTGAAAGGCACTTCTTACATGGTGGTAGCAAGAGAAAGATGAAGAAGCAAAAGTGGAAACCCCTGATAAACACATCAGATATGGCGAGACTTAGCTCACTCTCATGAGAATAGCATGGGAAAGACTGGCCCCCATGATTCAATTACCTCCTCCTGGGTCCTTCCCACAACACGTGGAAATTCTGAGCGATACAATTCAAGTTGATATTTGGGTGGGGACACAGAGAAACCATATCATTCCACCATGGCCCCTCCAAATCTCATGTCCTCACATTTTAAAACTAATCATACCTTCCCAACAGTCCCCAAGAGTCTTAACTCATTTCAGCATTAACCCAAATGTCCACAGTCCAAAGTCTCATCTGAGACAGAGCAAGTCCCTTCTGCCTATGAGTCTGTAAAATTGAAAGCAAGCTAGTTACTTCCTAGATACAATGGGAGTGCAGTTGTTGGTTAAATACAGCCATCCCATATGGGATAAATTGTCCAAAATGAAGAGTTTACAGGGCCCATGCAAGTCCAAAATCCAGAGGGGCAGTCAAATTTAAAATCTCCGAGATGATTTCCTTTGACTCCAGGTCTAACATCCAGGTCACACTGATGTAAGAGTTGGGTTCCCATGGTCTTGGGCAGCTCTGCCCCTGTGGCTTTGCAGGTTATACCCTCTCTCCTGGCTGCTTTCATGGGCTGGCATTGAGTGACTGCAGCTTTTCCAGGAGCATGGTGCAAGTTGTAGGTGGTTCTACCATTCTGGGGTCTGCAGGATGGTGGCCCTGTTCTCACAGCTCCACTACGTGGTGCCCCAGTAGGGACTCTGTGTGGGGTCTCCGAACCCACATTTCCCTTCTGCACTGCCCTAGCAGAGGTTGTCCAGAAGGGCCCTGCCCCTGCAGTGAACTTTTGCCCAGGCATCCAGACGTTTCCATACATCTTCTGATATCTAGGTGGAGGTTTCCAAACCTCACTTCTTGACTTCTGTGTAGCTGCAGGCTCAATACCATATGGAAGCTGCCAAAGCTTAGGGTTTCCACCCTCTGAAGCCACAGCCTGAGCTCTACGTTGGCCCCTTTCAGCCATGGCTGGAGTGACTGGAACATAGGTCACAAAGTCCCTAGGCTGCACACAGCATGAAGACCCTGGGCCCTGCCCACAAAGCCACTTTTTCCTCCTGGGTCTCCAGGCCTGTGATGGAAGGGGGTGCCATGAAGTCCTCTGACATTGCCTGGAGACATTTTCCCCATGGTCTTGGGGATTAATATTAGTCTCCTTGCTATTTATGCAGATTTTGGCAGCCAGCTTCAATTTCTCCCCAGAAAATGGGTTTTTCTTTTCTGCTGCATAGTCAGGATGAAAATTTCCCAAACTTCTATGCTCTGCTTCCTTTTTAAAACTGAATGCCTTTAACAGCACCCAAGCCACCTCTTGATTTCTTTGCTGCTTAGAAATTTCTTCTACCAGATACCCTAAATCATCTTTCTCAAGTTCAAAGTTCCACAAATCTCTAGGGCAGTGGCAAAATGCTGCCAGTCTCTTTGCTAAAACATAACAAGAGTCACCTTTACTCCAGTTCCCAACAAGTTCCTCAACTTCATCTGAAACCACCTCAGCCTGGACCTTATTGTCGATATTGCTATCAACATTTT
Source organism: Macaca thibetana thibetana (assembly GCF_024542745.1). Classification (NCBI taxonomy): domain Eukaryota; kingdom Metazoa; phylum Chordata; class Mammalia; order Primates; family Cercopithecidae; genus Macaca; species Macaca thibetana. The sequence continues at coordinate 36,737,367 of NC_065583.1, forward strand.
AGGCAAAGCCATTCAACATATCTCTAGGAAGTTCCCAACTTTCCCACATTTTTCTGTCTTCTTCTGAGCCCTCCAAACTGTCCCAACCTCTGCTTATTATCCAGTTCCAATGTGGCTTTCAATTTTTCGGGTATCTTTTCAGCAACACCCTACTCTTTGTATCAATTTCTGGTATTAGTCTGTTTTTACACTGCTGATAAAGTCACATCTGAGACTGGAAAGAAAAAAGTTTAATTAGACTTACAGTTTCACATGGCTGGGGAGGCCTCAGAATCATGGCGGGAAGTGAAAGGTACTTCTTACATGGTGGTGGCAAGAAAAAAAATGAGGAAGAAGCAAAATCAGAAACCCCTGATAAATCCATCAGATCTTGTGAGAATTAATTCACTATCATGAGAATAATACAGAAAAGACTGGCTTCCATGGTTTGATTTAATTATCTCCCCCTGGGTCCCTTCCACAACACATGAGAATTCTGAGAGATACAATTCAAGTTGAAATTTGGGTGGGGACACAGCCAAACCATATCAATTCTCCAGCATTTTTCCTTCTTTTCTGTCAACATCACCATTTGTTTGTTTGTTTGTTTGTTTTTCAGTAGCCTGCTCTTTCTATTTTAATCAGTGTGGTTTGAATAGGATTGATAGCATTCTTGAGGCAACTATCCTATGACATTCCCCTGGTCACAGTACTCATTTAATAGATGAGTACGTAACACCTTCATGACAAATGATAACAAAAGAAACAAAGAGTATTTTGAGAAGGCAACATTTCTTCTTCACCATGTAGGGATTATAAAAGGGATCCTTCTGTATTTTCTTTAGGGCTTGGTAGAAGGATGATAGGAAGCTTGAAGCTATTACAGTGATTTTTGTATCACAGAGATAAGGCAAATTAAAGGAAATGTAGTTGAGAAATGAAGTTTTAATTCAGGGTCAATCTATACCTGAAGGCATATTTTAGATTTTTCAATAAAGTGGGCCAATACTTTTAAAAAATATAGTTGAGTAGATTTTTTTATGTTTTGCTAGAAGTGACTGTGGTAGGGCCCAGCAAGGTCTACCACATTCCAGTGTTCCCAGTGTTCTCTACAGGTCTTGTAGAGAACTGATTACACCAGTCCAGAGTCAGCCACAATGTAATTGGACTTCTGTAATGCTCAGTAATGTCAAAATTTAACCAGGAATCTAGATGTTAGAGTTCATCAATATCATGTGAAAGGGAGGTTTCCACAAAGGTAATTATACTTTAATTTTAGGGTGGCGTGACTGTGTGTATATGAGGCTTGGCAAGTCCCTCTTAGTGTTTCTTTTGACTGAGCAAGTCTTCTCTGTAGACAAGAAGAATAACTGGAGTATCTCTCCTGAGGAACTGCAGAAGCTCCAATACTCTTGCTTGCTGATTGCCCTGATGTTGTATGGTATGCTCTGGTGAGAGTAGATCATCTTAAGTTATCAAAATATACTTTAACTTTCACTTGACTTATGTGTCAGAGAAATAATTTGTGCCAAAACTCTACACCAGTGAAATCTGAGACTTAGGTGATTCAGGATAGATTCAACAGGAAAGATGGGTCCTGATCTGTTCAAAGCTGGGAGGACATTAAAAGATGATGGTTACATTTTTTAACACTGGCTCCTCTATGGGTCTTAAATGGACACATAGAAATACATATTTCTACAGATTGTGACACCTTAAGGTCAACTCAGGACACAAATAAGTGGAACTGCTGTCCAGGGTAAATCCTCATGGAGAATCAACTCAACCATTCTTTTCTAACTGTGAGTCATTTGACAACAGACAGATATGGTCTGTGTATTCTCTACCCTGCTAACCCTGCTGGCCTTTGTTCACAAGTCACAGAAAAGGGAAATTTGAGGATACTTTTTCATATTGATTCTTCCTAAGGCAATTTTCTTTTTGTACTATGCTCCATCATTAGTTTCTGTGAACCCCCCTAACATCTAATCACCTTTCCTTTTAATGTCTTGCTATTATATAGCCTCCACATCCTCTTGGGTCTGGAGTTCAATGGGCTTCTACCTTTATGTTGCTCGTATTTTCCAGACTATTCCCTACATTCTATACTTTTAAAAATCTTCCTCATTCTTTGGGTCCCAGTGAAAATGACTCTTACCCAGCTAGATCAAGCATCTCTGCTGTAATCAATCATTATATCTCATAATTTTTATTTGGAGGCCATATCGTGTTTTGTATATATATATGTCTATGTACATATGCATAGACATAATTGTTTAACTCATTGCATATTGAACTAAACTTTAATGTTATCAAGGGTATGAACTTTGTGTATTTGTTTATTGCTATATTCCCAATGCTTCACATAGTGCTTGGCATTTAGTAGACATTGAGTAAATAGTTTGTTATTCAGTGAAATGATTATAGATTTCTTATTATGTCCTCTGGGGGAAGGCTGTATTAAGAACCACGTGAATATGAACTAGTGGTTTAATAGCAATTGAATGCATTTTTTTTTCATAGACACTCTGAGCTTGCACAGCAGCATTGCACTTTTGCCAGTTGCAGTCTGGCCGTCAGATCTGCAGAGCTTTGAAAGGGGCTGTTGGGGCAGAATGAGACGATCTACCAGCCCATGAACCCGGACCTCAGCCTTTCTGTTGTTGCTTTCTGAACCTGACTTGGTTGCTTCGCATAAATTTATTATTCTCTTCCTGTCCAAGCACATTTGGGAAAGAACAGTTGCAAAGCCTGATGAGTCCTGGAAGAAGCAAACAAATCTGGATACTGTTGACTTGTCAGGGTGCATTGCAAAACTTTTAAAATGCTTGCAGCTTTGGCATTTGATTACTCTCAGCACAGTCTCTGAAGAGGCATTATCTCAAATGTACCTTTAAAAACAAATTTAAATACAACTTGATGGCTTCATCCCCTCTCCTCCTTTGCTTGCACTTGGGAATAAGCCCAGTCAGATTTTGGGCAACCCACTCTGTGTTCTGGTCAAATGATACAACCTGTTCCATGAGAATGACTCTCAAATACTGTTACTGCCTGACAAGTAACAACAGGAACCATCTTTACCCTCTTTTCTTCCCTCTGGAGCAGTCATCTACCAATCCCAGGTGATCTCCATAGGCAGTCTATTTATAGCTGGTATTTCATGATTTAAGAGGTATCATGTTTTTTCAAGGGACCATTTCTAACCATTCTCTCTACATTCCAATGGCAACTCAAATTTTTTTATTTTTATTTATTTTATTTTTATTTATTTATGTATTTATTTTTGAGATGGAGTTTCACTCTTGTTACCCAGGTTGGAGTGCAATGGTACGATCTCAGCTCACTGCAACCTTCGCCTCTCGGGTTCAAGCGATTCTCCTGCCTCAGCCTCCTGAATAGCTGGGATTACAGGTGCCCACCATCACACCTGGCTAATTTTTTGTAGTTTTAGTAGAGATGGGGTTTCACCATGGTCAGGCTGGTCTTGAACTCCTGACCTCAGGTGATCTGCCCGCCTCAGCCTCCCAGAGTGTTGGGATTATAGGCGTGAGCCACCACACCCGGCCTTTTTTTTTTTTCTTTTTAAATTTTCAAATGCTCTAAAGAAAAATTGAACAAAGTTCTTAGGAAACAGTCTCCAACTTCACTTTGTGAGTATTTTCTCCAATCTCTTATTTCCAAGAAGAATGTTTTTTTATAAACAAAATAGCTATATTAGACCTGGACAAGGACTGTTAACTGAGTTGCAGTCAACCAAACCAGACAACCTGTTGTTTTAGAAAGAAACAGTGGCTGGTCTCATTTGTCTTTTAATTTTCACAGTATCTGTTAGGTGAAATTTGATTTTAGATTAAAAGATGGGATTAAATGGATTTGTTCTTGAATCTTTTCTTTTTTTAAAAAAACCTCACTATATCCATTTACTTTAAGAAAACTTAATTGCAATAGTTTAGCATGGAGGGAAGTTTACTTTTGCTTTTCTAATAAATTATTCATACAGCTTAAGGGATGCTAGGAAAGATTTATATGAGTATACTCAATAGGCATGCACAGCAAAATATATTTTGCTGTTTGCCTAATCTTCTGGTTTTATGTTAAAACCTTTAATTTAATTTTCCCATTAACATCTAAAGCTTGACTGTGCACAAAATGATACAATATTAAGGGTAGCTTTGTGGCATTTAAATTCCATTTCCCCTCTTATTTTACCCATTCATAGTAAGGGAAATTTTTGAAATTAAGTATATATTTAGGTATAAATGGGACAGGAGGCCAAAATCAAAGTAGTGTCACTTGCAAAGACTCTCATAGTCTGTTAGCAAACTATGATTTCTCTTCACTGTTTTTGGGATGACAGAATTAAAACTTGCAAAGGAAATTGTCAGCATATTTGCCAAAGAGTGCTTCCAATTTATTAAATTTATGCCAGGCTCCCCTTTTATACTAAGTCTTAACTCTCATTCTCAGAACTCAGAAATCTTTTTTCAGTGTGAAGGTCATTAATTTTAATTAAATGGAAATCTTTTTTTTTACACTAACAAGAAAATGAGGATTAGTCTCAATAACTTTCATTAAATAAATAGTGCAAATTAAAATTTATAATACATCTTTAGATAGATCTGAAATGGTCTCATCAAAAGCCTATTAGTTGACAGAAAGGGAAGTGTCTCAGTAGGTTATAGTAAAAATGTCCCTAAAATCTAGAGGAAAGAGCATTTGTTTGCTGAGCTAGTTCTCTGTGGTTGATTTTACTTCACAGACATTATATTATACTTTCATTATAACATCATAATAAGAAGGCAAATATAGCATTAACTTTATAGGCCTTGATTAAAATAACTCATTTACTATTATCACAATCTGTATTTGTATAACTTTTGGCAATTTACAAAGCACTTTTATAAATGCCGCCTCTGTTTGAGTGGCTTACTAAAAATAGTATACACTTTAGACATAAATGTGTGTATTAAAATTTTTAATCTACCTCTTATTAGCTCTCACTTCAGAAAAATGACTTCAAATTTCTGAGCCTCAGCTGTCTTATCTTTAAGTAGGGATAATAATTCCAAACTTGTGGGGATGTTGTTATATATTAAATCTTCCAATCCATGAATGTGGGATGTCTTTCCATTTACAGTCATGCACCTCATAATGATGTTTTAGTTAATGATGCTTTGCATATACAATAGTGGTTCCCTAAGATTATAATGAAACTGAAAATCTCCTATCACACAAATACTATCATTGTGCTACTTTTTCTTTATACAATTTGGTACAGTGACATGCTGGATGGGTTTCTCGGTAGAAGCAATAGGCTACACCAAATAGTTTAGGTTTATAGTAGGCTACACTATCTAGGTTTGTGTTAGTACACTCTATAAAATTTGCACAATAATATAGTCACCTAACTATGCATTTCTCGGAATGTATACCCATTGTTAAGTGATAAATGACTGTATTTTTGTCTTCAATTTATTTCATAAAGTTTTCTAGTTTTAGTATAGAGATATTTCACATTCTAGGCTATGTTTATTCCTAAGTATTTTATTCTTTTGGTGCTATTGTAAATGTTTTTTTTTCTTTAATTTCCCTTTCAGAAATTCATTGTTGGTGTAAAGAAAGAAACACTACTGATTTTTATATGCTAATTTAGCATCCTGCAACTTTACTGAATTAAAAAAAAAATCGTGGGCTTATTGTGTAGTCGTTATGGTGTTCTACATATAGAATCATGTCATTTGCAAGGAGAAAAAATTTTATTTCTTCCTTTCCAATGTAGGTACCCTGTGTTTCTCTGTCTTGCCTAATTGTTTCAGCTTATACTTTCAGTACTGTGTTGAATAGAAATAGCAAGAGTGCATGTCCTTCCCTTTTTCCTGATGTTAAATTAGAAGCTTTCGGGGGGCGGAGCAAGATGGTCGAATAGGAACAGCTCCAGTCTCCAACTCCCAGCGCGAGCGACACAGAAGACCGGTGATTTCTGCATTTTCAACTGAGGTACTGGGTTCATCTCACTGGGGAGTGCCGGACGATCGGTGCTGGTCAGCTGCTGCAGCCCGACCAGCGAGAGCTGAAGCAGGGCGAGGCATTGCCTCACCTGGGAAGCGCAAGGGGGAAGGGAATCCCTTTTCCTAGCCAGGGGAACTGAGACATACAACACCTGGAAAATCGGGTAACTCCCACCCCAATACTGCGCTTTAAGCAAACAGGCACACCAGGAGATCATATCCCACACCTGGCCGGGAGGGTCCCACACCCACGGAGCCTCCCTCATTGCTAGCACAGCAGTCTGTGATCTACCGGCAAGGCAGCAGCGAGGCTGGGGGAGGGGCGCCCGCCATTGCTGAGGCTTAAGTAGGTAAACAAAGCTGCTGGGAAGCTCGAACTGGGTGGAGCTCACAGCAGCTCAAGGAAACCTGCCTGTCTCTGTAGACTCCACGTCTGGGGACAGGGCAATAACAAACACAGCCGAAACCTCTGCAGACGCAAACGACTCTGTCTGACAGCTTTGAAGAGAGCAGTGGGTCTCCCAACACGGAGGTTGAGATCTGAGAAGGGACAGACTCCCTGCTCAAGTGGGTCCCTGACCCCTGAGTAGCCTAACTGGGAGACATCCCCCACTAGGGGCAGTCTGACACCCCACACCTCACAGGGTGGAGTACACCCCTGAGAGGAAGCTTCCAAAGCAAGAATCAGACAGGTACACTCGCTGTTCAGAAATATTCTATCTTCTGCAGCCTCTGCTGCTGATACCCAGGCAAACAGGGTCTGGAGTGGACCTCAAGCAATCTCCAACAGACCTACAGCTGAGGGTCCTGACTGTTAGAAGGAAAACTATCAAACAGGAAGGACACCTACACCAAAACCCCATCAGTACATCACCATCATCAGGACCAGAGGCAGATAAAACCACAAAGATGGGGAAAAAGCAGGGCAGAAAAGCTGGAAATTCAAAAAATAAGAGCGCATCTTCCCCGGCAAAGGAGCACAGCTCATCGCCAGCAACGGATCAAAGCTGAACAGAGAATGACTTTGATGAGATGAGAGAAGAAGGCTTCAGTCCATCAAATTTCTCAGAGCTAAAGGAGGAATTACATACCCAGCGCAAAGAAACTAAAAATCTTGAAAAAAAAGTGGAAGAATTGATGGCTAGAGTAATTAATGCAGAGAAGGTCATAAACGAAATGAGAGATGAAAACCATGACACGAGAAATACGTGACAAATGCACAAGCTTCAGTAACCGACTCGATCAACTGGAAGAAAGAGTATCTGCGATTGAGGATCAAATGAATGAAATGAAGCGAGAAGAGAAACCAAAAGAACAAAGAAGAAAAAGAACAAAGCCTGCAAGAAGTATGGGATTATGTAAAAAGATCAAATCTACGTCTGATTGGGGTGCCTGAAAGTGAGGGGGAAAATGGAACCAAGTTGGAAAACACTCTTCAGGATATCATCCAGGAGAACTTCCCCAACCTAGTAGGGCAGGCCAACATTCAAATCCAGGAAATACAGAGAACGCCACAAAGATACTCCTCGAGAAGAGCAACTCCAAGACACATAATTGCCAGATTCACCAAAGTTGAAATGAAGGAAACAATGTTACGGGCAGCCAGAGAGAAAGGTCGGGTTACCCACAAAGGGAAGCCCATCAGACTAACAGCAGATCTCTCGGCAGAAACTCTCCAAGCCAGAAGAGAGTGGGGGCCAATATTCAACATTCTTAAAGAAAAGAATGTTCAACCCAGAATTTCATATCCAGCCAAACTAAGTTTCATAAGTGAAGGAGAAATAAAATCCTTTACAGATAAGCAAATGCTTAGAGATTTTGTCACCACTAGGCCTGCCTTACAAGAGACCCTGAAGGAAGCACTAAATATGGAAAGGAACAACCGGTACCAGCCATTGCAAAAACATGCCAAAATGTAAAGACCATCGAGGCTAGGAAGAAACTGCATCAACTAACGTGCAAAATAACCAGTTAATATCATAATGGCAGGATCAAGTTCACACATAACAATCTTAACCTTAAATGTAAATGGACTAAATGGTCCAATTAAAAGACACAGACTGGCAAACTGGATCAAGAGTCAAGACCCATCAGTCTGCTGTATTCAGGAGACCCATCTCACACGCAGAGACATACATAGGCTCAAAATAAAGGGATGGAGGAAGATTTACCAAGCAAATGGAGAACAAAAAAAAGCAGGGGTTGCAATACTAGTCTCTGATAAAACAGACTTTAAACCATCAAAGATCAAAAGAGACAAAGAAGGCCATTACATAATGGTAAAGGGATAAATTCAACAGGAAGAGCTAACTATCCTAAATATATATATGCACCCAATACAGGAGCACCCAGATTCATAAAGCAAGTCCTTAGAGACTTACAAAGAGACTTAGACTCCCATACAATAATAATGGGAGACTTCAACACTCCACTGTCAACATTAGACAGATCAACGAGACAGAAAGTTAACAAGGATATCCAGGAATTGAACTCATCTCTGCAGCAAGCAGACCTAATAGACATCTATAGAACTCTCCACCCCAAATCAACAGAATATACATTCTTCTCAGCACCACATCGTACTTACTCCAAAATTGACCATGTAATTGGAAGTAAAGCACTCCTCAGCAAATGTACAAGAACAGAAATTATAACAAACTGTCTCTCAGACCACAGTGCAATCAAACTAGAACTCAGGACTAAGAAACTCAATCAAAACCGCTCAACTACATGGAAACTGAACAACCTGCTCCTGAATAACTACTGGGTACATAACGAAATGAAGGCAGAAATAAAGATGTTCTTTGAAACCAATGGGAACAAAGATAAAACATACCAGAATCTCTGGGACACATTTAAAGCAGTGTGTAGAGGGAAATTTATAGCACTAAATGCCCACAAGAGAAAGCAGGAAAGATCTAAAATTGACACTCTAACATCGCAATTAAAAGAACTAGAGAAGCAAGAGCAAACACATTCGAAAGCTAGCAGAAGGCAAGAAATAACTAAGATCAGAGCAGAACTGAAGGAGATAGAGACACAAAAAACTCTCCAAAAAATCAATGAATCCAGGAGTTGGTTTTTTGAAAAGATCAACAAAATTGACAGACCACTAGCAAGACTAATAAAGAAGAAAAGAGAGAAGAATCAAATCGACGCAATTAAAAATGATAAAAGGGATATCACCACCGACCCCACAGAAATACAAACTACCATCAGAGAACACGATAAACACCTCTACGCAAATAAACTGGAAATCTAGAAAAAATGGATAATTTCCTGGACACTTACACTCTTCCAAGACTAAACCAGGAAGAAGTTGAATCCCTGAATAGACCAATAACAGGCTCTGACATTGAGGCAATAATTAATAGCCTACCAACAAAAAAAGTCCAGGACCAGATGGATTCACAGCTGAATTCTACCAGAGGTACAAGGAGGAGTTGGTACCATTCCTTCTGAAACTATTCCAATCAATAGAAAAAGAGGGAATCCTCCCTAACTCATTTTATGAGGCCAACATCATCCTGATAACAAAGCCTGCCAGAGACACAACAAAAAAAGAGAATTTTAGACCAATATCCCTGATGAACATCGATGCAAAAATCCTCAATAAAATACTGGCAAACCGGATTCAGCAACACATCAAAAAGCTTATCCACCATGATCAAGTGGGCTTCATCCCTGGGATGCAAGGCTGGTTCAACATTCGCAAATCAATAAACATAATCCAGCATATAAACAGAACCAAAGACAAGAACCACATGATTATCTCAATAGATGCAGAAAAGGCTTTTGACAAAATTCAACAGCCCTTCATGCTAAAAACGCTCAATAAATTCGGTATTGATGGAACGTACCTCAAAATAATAAGAGCTATTTATGACAAACCCACAGCCAATATCATACTGAATGGGCAAAAACTGGAAAAATTCCCTTTGAAAACTGGCACAAGACAGGGATGCCCTCTCTCACCACTCCTATTCAACATAGTGTTGGAAGTTCTGGCTAGGGCAATTAGGCAAGAGAAAGAAATAAAGGGTATTCAGTTAGGAAAAGAAGAAGTCAAACTGTCCCTGTTTGCAGATGACATGATTGTCTATTTAGAAAACCCCATTGTCTCAGCCCAAAATCTCCTTAAGCTGATAAGCAACTTCAGCAAAGTCTCAGGATACAAAATTAATGTGCAAAAATCACAAGCATTCTTATACATCAGTAACAGACAAACACAGAGCCAAATCACGAATGAACTTCCATTCACAATTGCTTCAAAGAGAATCAAATACCTAGGAATCCAACTTACAAGGGATGTAAAGAACCTCTTCAAGGAGAACTACAAACCACTGCTCAGTGAAATCAAAGAGGACACAAACAAATGGAAGAACATACCATGCTCATGGATAGGGAGAATCAATATCGTGAAAATGGCCATACTGCCCAAGGTAATTTATAGATTCAATGCCATCCCCATCAAGCTACCAATGAGTTTCTTCACAGAATTGGAAAAAACTGCTTTAAAGTTCATATGGAACCAAAAAAGAGCCCGCATCTCCAAGACAATCCTAAGTCAAAAGAACAAAGCTGGAGGCATCACGCTACCTGACTTCAAACTATACTACAAGGCTACAGTAACCAAAACAGCATGGTACTGGTACCAAAACAGAGATATAGACCAATGGAAGAGAACAGAGTCCTCAGAAATAATACCACACATCTACAGCCATCTGATCTTTGACAAACCTGAGAGAAACAAGAAATGGGGAAAGGATTCCCTATTTAATAAATGGTGCTGGGAAAATTGGCTAGCCATAAGTAGAAAGCTGAAACTGGATCCTTTCCTTACTCCTTATATGAAAATTAATTCAAGATGGATTAGAGACTTAAATGTTAGACCTAATACCATAAAAATCCTAGAGGAAAACCTAGGTAGTACCATTCAGGACATAGGCATGGGCAAGGACTTCATGTCTAAAACACCAAAAGCAACGGCAGCAAAAGCCAAAATTGACAAATGGGATCTCATTAAACTAAAGAGCTTCTGCACAGCAAAAGAAACTACCATCAGAGTGAACAGGCAACCTACAGAATGGGAGAAAATTTTTACAATCTACTCATCTGACAAAGGGCTAATATCCAGAACCTACAAAGAACTCAAACAAATTTACAAGAAAAAAAACAAACAACCCCATCAAAAAGTGGGCAAAGGATATGAACAGACATTTCTCAAAAGAAGACATGCATACAGCCAACAGACACATGAAAAAATGCTCATCATCACTGGCCATCAGAGAAATGCAAATCAAAACCACAATGAGATACCATCTCACACCAGTTAGAATGGCGATCATTAAAAAGTCAGGAAACAACAGGTGAAAAAAAAAAAAAAAAAAAAAAAAAAAAAAAAAATAAAAAAAAAAAAAAAAAAAAAAAAAAAAAAACTGGAGAGGATGTGGAGAAATAGGAACACTTTTACACTGTTGGTGGGATTGTAAACTAGTTCAACCATTATGGAAAACAGTATGGCGATTCCTCAAGGATCTAGAACTAGATGTACCATACGACCCAGCCATCCCATTACTGGGTATATACCCAAAGGATTATAAATTATGCTGCTATAAAGACACATGCACACGTACGTTTATTGCAGCACTATTCACAATAGCAAAGACTTGGAATCAACCCAAATGTCCATCAGTGACAGACTGGATTAAGAAAATGTGGCACATATACACCATGGAATACTATGCAGCCATCAAAAAGGATGAGTTTGTGTCCTTTGTAGGGACATGGATGCAGCTGGAAACCATCATTCTTAGCAAACTATCACAAGAACAGAAAACCAAACACCGCATGTTCTCACTCATAGGTGGGAACTGAACAATGAGATCATTTGGACTCAGGAAGGGGAACATCACACACAGTGGCCTATCATGGGGAGGGGGGAAGGATTGCATTAGGAGTTATACCTGATGTAAATGACGAGTTGATGGGTGCAGCACACCAACATGGCACAAGTATACAAATGTAACAAACCTGCACGTTATGCACATGTACCCTACAACTTAAAGTATAATAATAATAAATAAATAAATAAAAAATAAAAAAAAATAAAGAAATTAGAAGCTTTCGGGTTTTTATTATTGATTATGACATGAGTTGTAAGGTTGTCAAAAATGATTTTTACTGTGTTGAGATAAGTTCCTTCTATACATATTTTATTGAGAGATTTTGTCATGAATAGATGTGCAACTCTAACGTTCCTTCCACATTTATTGAGATGTTCATATGATTTTTACCTTTTATTCTGTTAATACATTGTATCACATTAATAAATTTGAAAATGTTGAACTATCTTACATTCTAGGAATAAATCCCACTTGATCATGGTGTACAGTTGTTTTAATATGCTGTTGAATTAATTTTGCTGTTATTTTATTGAGGATTTTTGCATTTATATTCATCAGAGATATTTGCCTGTATTCTTTTCTTGTGTGCATGTTTGTTTGTTTTTTTTCTTTTCTTTCTGGTCTTGGTGTCTGTGTGATGCTGGCCTCATAAAATCAGTTTAGGAGTGTTTCTTCTTTTTTCTATTTTTTTGTAAGAGTTTGAGAAGAATTGCTATTAATTATTCTTAACTGTTTAGTAAAAATTTAATTGTGAAATCACGATAACTGAGGTTTTTTACCCTCTTCTTCAGTGTAATTCAATTTGTCATCATATGATTGTGCATAATCGTCCCTTTTGATCCATTTTATTCTGAAGCACCAGCTGTAATGCTTCTCATTTTATTTCTAATTTTCTTTATTTGCCTCTTCTCTATTTTATCTTAGTCTAGCAAAGGGTTGACAAGTTTTATTTATCTGTGTAAGAAGGTAACTCTTAGTTTTGTTGATTTTTTATATTGTTTTTCTATTTTTTAAATTTATTTCTGCTCCAATTTTTATCATTTCTCTTCTTCTGCTAACTTTGGGCTTAGATTGTGCTTATTTTTATATTTAGTTTAGGTATAATGTTAGAATGTTTATTTGATATATTTTCTTTTTTTAATATAAACCTCCCTCCTAGTACTGCTTTTGCTACATTCTATACATTTTGGCATGTTTTGTTTTCATTTTTATTTATCTCGAAATATTTTTAAAATTCCGTTTTGATTTGATCTTTGACCCATGGATTGTTCAAGAGTGTGTTTATTCACAAGAGGTTACCATCATCTCCAGTGCACTTTTGACAATTTGATTATAATATGTCTTGGTGTAGATCTCTTTGGATTCATCGTATTTAGTGTCCTTTGAGGTTCTTAAATCTGGATGTCTATTTCTTTCCTCAGATTAGGGAAGTTTTGAGTCTTTTTTTTTTTAAATCAACTTGTCTATCCTCTTTTCTCTGTCATCTCTTTTTGACTTTTATAATGAATATTTTTGTCCTCTTAGTAATTTTCCATATTTCCCTAAAAGCTATCCTTTTCATTCCTTTTATTTTAGCTCCTCTGATTGGATGGTTTCTAATGACCCATCTTCAAGTTCAGTGATTCTTTCTTTTGCTTGATCTAATCTACTGATGAAATACTCTATTTAATTTTTCAGTTTAGTTGATACTCTATAGCTCTATATTTTTTGCTTGGCACTTCTAATATTTTCTATCACTTTGTTAAAAATTTTACTTTATTCACTGCTCTCCTGAACTTCATAAGCATTTTTATAACTATTATTTTGAGTTATCTGTTGGATACATCAAATACCTCCATTTGATTAGTATTTGTTTTGGAAGATTTATTCTATTATTTTATTTGGAACATATTTTCATGTTTCTTTCTTTTCTTTGACTCTCTGTGTTGGTTTCTGTGCATTAGATGAAACATCCACTTCTCCCAATATTCACATGCTTTTCTGATATAGGAAATGATGCTTGCCAATCAGTCTCATGAGAGATTCTGGTGCCTTTCAAACCTCTGTGCTTGTCCAGCTGCTATTTTTCTTCCTAGTGACCTCTAAGAAACTAGAGTATGCCAAGTCCTGTCAGTGCCCTGAAACAGATGAGATAGGATCCACTCCACTTATTAACCACTGGAAAAGTTCAGTACTAGATATGTGATTCAATTTTTCTCTTTTCAGGTAGAAGCTGGAAGCTGGAGCTTGTCACCCACTATCTCTTAACTGAGCCAGGAGGTAAGCTATGTCAAACGCTCGTACAATCATTCAGACTTTTTGCTCTTTCAAAATGTTGCTTTGTTCTCTGTCACCCTCAAGGGGTCTGGAGAACGCCAGGCCTCATTAACTTTCAGATACAAGTGGGTTAGAGGCCAGTTCCTCAGGTAGCAAGCAGAAAAGTTGTGGAGCTAAAGGGGTAGTCAGACTCCTTCTGTGGAAATGCTGATTTTTTCACTGAAAGGAGCCAGGAGGAGGAGCAATGGGAAGTACCCACATGACCATAAATTCCCAGGGAACTACTGATTGCTTTCTCCATCAGCTCCAAGAAATAGGCAAGTTACAAGTTGGATCTTCAGGTAGCAGCTGGAAAAGACAAGGCTCCAGATGTGTAGTCTAACTTCTCCCAACTAGGAGCTTAGTTTTACAACTGGTGTAAGCCAGAGAGAAGAGTTGCAGAAAGCACCTTTAGGGCCATTTAAAATGTCACTTTGTTTTCTACAGACCCTGGGGGATTAGTGAATCCCAAGGCCCTATTAGCTCTGGAAATTTAGTAGCCAGACCCTCAGACAGCAGCTGAAAAAGTCAAGGAACTAATTGTATAGATCAATTTCCAACATGAAGATGAAAGGCTTATTTTTTTTTTCAATGGAGCAAACCTAACAGAGCAGTCTTGGAAAGTGTCCACATGTCCATTCAAGTTCTCAGAAAACTAGTGACTGCCTGCCCCTTTAGCTTCCAGATGTGGACTAGTTAGACATCAGACTCTCAGGCAGCATCTGAAAAAGTTGAGAGGTTAGACATGCAGTATAACTCCTTCCTGGGAGAAGCTGGATGCTGGGGTTTATTGCTTTCTGACTGCACTAAGCAAGAAAGAATAGGTGTGTTAAGTGCACCTGTGCCTGTTTTAAAACCATCTTATTTTCCCTTCTGTGGTCCCAGAATACTATTGCCTACTGGTCTTTGTCAGCTTCTAGAGATAAGAAAGTTAAGAGTCAGTCTATTGGGTAGCAGCTGTCAAAGTTGGTACATTAGATGTGTAGTCCAAACCCTTTGCTCCTTAGGGAAAAACTGAGAGAGGAGGGTTCTCTCCCATTTACCTGGTGCTGTGTTGGAAACAGAGTTTACGGCCAAAGTAGGTCTCAGCTTTTCTTACCCATTTTTAAATGGAAATTTTCTCAGTTATTTGGTATACAGGAGTCTCTTAACTAGTTTCTGAATTTTTCCTGGAGGGAATTGATCTGTACGTAGTTGTTTATTTGGTTCATCTGTAGGTGGAGAGAGAGTCCTGAGCCTCCTCTTCTGTCATCTTGCTGATGTCTCCAATTCTCTGATAGTTGTAAGGAGGTAAATGGTTTTGAAATTTGTGAGACAGTTCCCAGGTAAACAACCAATTTAGTAGCAAGACACGGCCTATCTGGTTCAAAAAGATCCTAGAGAAACCACTGATTTCTCCTCATTGTGACACTATATATTTATTCTAAATAAAATAGATTGACATTATAAATGATCCAGGCTTGCAATTGGAGTGGTCTCTGCTCTTTTCAGATGGCTCCATTCTTCCACTGTGTTCAACATAAAAATCACAAAACTGGTTTTTGCTCTCACGTAAATTTTATTTTTCATCATAACTGTCCTTACTTTCTTTTAGATCAATAAATAATAAAATACTTATTATTAAAAATACTGTATTTTAATACTCATTCATAGTTCTTATTTGTTAATAAATACTAACATGACCATACAATTCAATTGACACAATTCAGGTTTTTATTTGTTTGTTTTTAGAGATGGCCTCTCACTCTGCCACTCCTGCTGGAGTGCGGTAGACCAATCACAGCTCACTGCCTCCTCCAACTCCTTGGTTCAAGCAATCCTCACATCTCAGCCTCCTTATTAGTAAGACTACAGGCATGTGTTAGTATACCTAGCTAATTTTTTAAAGTTAATTTTTAGAGACAGGGTCTCGCCATGTTGCCTAGTCTGGTCTTCAACTTCTGACCTCAAGTAATCCTTTGGCCTCAACTTCCTGAGTAAGACATAATTCAGTTTTAATCCATGTGGACTACTTAGGCATGATACTCTCAGGCAGCATATTTTCACACAAAGGTGGGGCTTTGTTTGTGTATGTGTGTATATATATTGATGGTTTAAATTATTTTTAAAAATAACAAAAGGGAAATTAAGAGTCATTTTGAGATATGTTTCTTCCTTTATCCTTTTTATTGTTTTGATAATGGCAAAAATGAAAATAAAGATAAAATAGCTTATTTAATCAATCTGGATTATAAACATGTGACTTTGTTTCTTTTTTCTTTTACTGCTTTAGAGTTGTAAAGACACAGTTTCTATGTTGGTGAGAAGTAGAATGGTATATTGCATTATGAAACAGGTAACAGATAAGAAACTATTTTAAATAAATAACTTGAGAATCGAGTGGCCCACTTTTATCTTATAGATTTCCATAATTATAGTATCTATTTCTGGAAGATGAGAAGGAACCTGTTGTCAACTTTGCTGCATATCATATCATAAGATAATTTTGATACTATCCCATTCCTGTGGGAGCACAACTAGCTCACTGAATTGACGAGAAAAACAAATGCTTTATTGATCAATCAGAACTTTTTCTTACTGCCAGAGCCAATGTGTGTGGTGGCCTTATGGTTTGTAAATAATTTTTGCTTCACAATGCACATTGGTGTGTACATTACTGGAAACTTTGTTTTATTTTCTACTACCTTCACTTTTCTGTTAACTTTCAGTAGTTAATAATGACTATAAAAATAAGTGAGATTCTAAACACTATACAACTGTTAATTCATTTAGTTTTTCATAAAAACACCATGAGACAAGTAGAACTATTGACCTTATTTGATGTGTTAAATAACCTGTTAGTGAGAGTCAACTAAGGAGTGGCCAGACCGTGATTCAAATATTGGCTACCTGGCTCCAGAGACTGCGTATTTTAAATATCATGATTAAGAAAGTCCATATGGAGAAGCTAACATTTGAACAAAGACTTAAACTACTTGAAAAGTGAAGTATGTAGGTATCTGAGGATACTGCATTCCAGGCAGTGGAAAAGCAAGTACAAGTACCCTGAGGCGGGAGCATCCCTACGTGAGAGAAAATGGAGTAATGGATGAGTCTCAGCATTTTTGCTGAACATCTGGAAGAGTATACTTGCTATTATTGAAAATGGGGGAGATTTGGGTGCTACAGGTGTGATGGGACAGCCAGAAGTTCATTTTTAAAGAGGTTAAATTTGAGAAGTCTATTAGATATTCAAGGAATGTTAAGTAGGCAGTCCAATACAGACTGGGTTTAGAGGACAGAAAGAATATGGGCTTGGCATTAAATAAAATAAATGAGGATGGACAAGCAGTCTAGGAACTGACTGTTCAACATTTATAGCCAGAAGATAAGGAGTTAGTAGCAAAGAAACTGAAATGCAGCAGCCAGTGAGGCAGAAGGAAAACACGTGATGGTGGAGTCCTGGATTCCAAGTGAAGAAGGCCTCTCAATAAGGAGAAGCTGAACAGGTTTCTCAAATGTTGCTGGTAAGTCACATAAGGGAAGGACTTAGAATTGAGCACTGATTATAGCAATATGGACAATATCAGTGACCTTGACAAGATAATTTTTATTATAATGATTAAAGCAAGAATTTAATTAGGAGTGATTAAGAATTTTTCCCAAATCATAC
Organism: Macaca thibetana thibetana; assembly: GCF_024542745.1. Lineage (NCBI taxonomy): Eukaryota > Metazoa > Chordata > Mammalia > Primates > Cercopithecidae > Macaca > Macaca thibetana. The sequence goes on from NC_065583.1 coordinate 36,755,207, forward strand.
ATCTAAGATTTGTTAGAGAACAAGTCATTTTCCTTATCCTTATTGATAACATCCAACAGTTCTGTGGAAATGTTTTAAAATGATAAAATTTCTAAATAAAATATAGAACCCGGAAAAAAAAGAAAAAAGTTAAAGGACAGGGATGAATGTGCAAAGTCATGATCAATAGAGAGATTTAAAAGAGAAGTATATCTTGAAAGGGTGGGTTGGATAAACAGATATGATTGGGGTATATTCTCATATTTGGAAGTCCCAGAGCATCAGTTAAACCTAACTTAGGGAAAAGAAATGCAGAAAGAGGTGGGTGGGAATTTATTGGCTAACATAATTAAAAAATGCAGGCATAGCTGAGTCGAGGTGTTACATACTATTGTCTGAATTCAGTGAGGCTCCATTTTCCAGCTCTGCTGCCCTCTGTTTGAGCTTTCATTTCATGCAGTCTCCCTAGTCAGGTTGGTAACCAATGGCTCAGGGCTTGCCTCTCACTGTCTAGCAATCCCTCTGGAAGGAGCTTTTCTTTTTCAATAGTTCCTGTAAATGTCACATATTGATTCTGATTAGCTTGTGTTACATGGAAGTTAATAAGTATTTGCTGTGTCCATGGAAATGGATTAGCTAGATTTAGATTTTTATCTGTACTTATTGGAAGTGGTGTAATTAGGCCAACTATTTCCAAACCATAAGGAGTAACAAGTAGAGAATTATCCTTAGGAAAAGTAAGGTTCTAATACTATATAAATGGGGAAATCGATGTTGGGTATATTTTTAAAGAGATGTTCATTATGTGAAAGAAGGAAAATGATTTGGAAAAAGAGAATGGAGAAAAGTGGTTATGTAGAATTTGCTATATACTTTACCTACATTTGTTGACAATTTCTCATTTAGTGACAACCCCAAGAGATGAATGCTTATGTTGGATAAAACTGAGAAAAGGGAAATGATCTCTAATATTTACTTCAGAGAAAATATGCCCACAGGACTAAATTATAATCTAATCTTTCAAGCTTTAGGATATTTATATTCATAATTATACACTGAGAAAAATATGTATGGTTCATCTATGTAGCATTATAATCAACAGTCATAAAAACAGCCCTAAGTAAATAAATATAACAGAAAGATGTAGTCATATGATTTGATATGAGTCTAGAGGCTCTCCAGCTCAATTTCCCCAGCAACTGAACCTTTCAGCTTCTGAGGGTGAACACTAAGTGATCAAGGTGTGTTAAGGGGTAATGGAGGAGCTCTAGGTTCAGGCGGGCAGGGGCAACAGCATTATATATTGTTATATGGTTTTCTCAATTTAGCCTCTCCTCTCTTCACTTCCTTATGGAACTACACAACACCTCCAACTCCTAAACCTTTCTGTTTATATGGCAGACCCCGGCTTGTTTCCCATTGGCTGCTGCACTTTAAGTAGGTAGAATTTATCTTGTTTTGCTCTGCTAGTTTGTTGCTATCCTTCCATCCACTTCCTTCTTTTGAATGCTGTTGACACCTTTCATCCCAAATCCTCTTGTCTGTCACTCTTTCCTTTTCTTTGTAGACTCACATCTTTATTTCTTCCACTGTCATTTTTTTCTTCTACTGGTGTTTTTGAGAGGTAACAGGCATTAACATGTACATTCAATCTACCTCATTTGACCAGAGGCCCTTCCATCCATTTCTACATCCTCCCTTTACATGCTTAATAATTAGTAATACTAAACATGTTATTACAATTAGTAATATTAAGCATGCTATTATAATCTTAGTTAGTCGTCAAAAGCCCCATCTCTCAATCTCAGTAAATCTTCCCACCCCTAAGGTGTATATATTTCAGTCTCTAAAGCCTAACAACATCCATACATTCCAGCGTATTCCTTGGACTAAGTCCTACCCCTATATTTATTTGATTACCCTATTTATAGGTTAGTCCCAACTCTGAAGTATCAATGTGTCAAAGAGAATTTGCATTCATATAACACTGTAGTTAAGATGGTAAAAGATGCATGGTGAAATTTAGATTCAATGTTTTTAGCTGTGGTCACCTATATTTCCAAGCACGTGAATAATGTGATTCATCCAAAGTTGATTGTCATTTATCTGGAGTTTTCTAACCTACTATTGTAAATCCGTAATTGCCACATCTATATAAAGCACATATAAGGCACAGTGGAAGATCAGAAAGGTTGTTATAAAATGGTGCTCAAATGAAAATGTCATGCATCTCTCCATGAGACTTTAATAACTAAGAAAAAATATACATTTGGGAAGGATACTGAATCATAGCCCCAGGAAAAAAAAGCAACTTGAAGCAGCTCATTTCTTTTAGTTGTCAGTGAATTTTTGGTTGTTGCTTTGCTTTGTTTTATAGCTTTCTTTGGCTCTATAAAGTATCTTGACATACTGCCTGAGATCTCTGGCTTGCTATCTATTCCATTTTTTTAAGGAAGTGAGATGCCATTTTAAAAGGCACTGAGACATCACTGTTAAATTACACCCACTGTATGTGCAGACAGCCATGTAGTGAGATCACTCCTACTTACTTGTTTGGCTTTAATTTATTTCTAGTTTAGGAGAGCAGTGGTGACCACTATGATGTCATGAAGTTGATACTTAGACAGATTCGATACATGGAGAAATCTTCCTAATAATGTCTAATTATTACTTAATATTTTACAGGTCAACAATTTTACTGGGAATTCAGGTATTCTAATCAAATAAAAAATAAGTAATAACTTGGAACATAAGTTAATAACCTGGCATATTGACTGGCATATAGTTGCTCAATAACTATAAGTTACTCAATTTCATTGAACACGTATTGCCAGTTCCTGCATTAAAACCTCTATCTTAGCTGTTCCACTGTCCTAAATGCCCTTATTCCAGATATTAGAATAGGTGTCTCTTTCTTAACTTTCTAGTATCAGTTTAAATATACCTTTCTCAGAGAAATCTCCACTGATCACTGTCTCCAGAGTCGACCTCTTTCAATACACCCATTTTATTTTACCAGGGCTTGATATTTTCTTGATTATTAGTTCACTTATTTTATAAGAAGATATAATTCTATTTTGTCATTTGCTTTATTCCCAGTGCCTAGGGCAGTTCCTGGAATATATAGGTTGTGCATGTCTTCACATTTCACAGAGAAGGGGACCTTGCCTGGTTTGTTCATTGTGGTAGCTTTAACGCCTTGTATATGATATATCCTTTGTATGTGCTAAATTAATTAATAATGACTTTCCCTTTACAGTTTAATGTCTAATTTTATTAGAGTTTTAAAAGTAAAATACTTGGGAGATCACTTGAGCAGATCACTTAAGCCCAAGGTCAGATCACTTGAGCCCAAGGCAGGAAGATCACTTGAGCCCAAGGCCAGCCTGGGCATTATGGAGAAACCCTATCTCCACTAAAAAAAAAGAAAAAAAAAATCAGCTGGGTATAGTGGCACATGTTGGTAGTCCCAGCTACTGAGGAGGCTGACGTGGGAGGATTGTCTGAGCCCAGGAATTCAAGGCTCTAGATCCACCACTGGACTCCAGCCTGGGTGAAGAGAGAGGCCACGTCTCAATAAAAAAAAAAATAATAATAATAAATAAATAAATAAATAAATAAATAAATAAAGTAAAATGCCCCGTTCTTGAGATTTACCCAAGACAAATGAAAACTTACATACACACACACACACACACACACACACACACACACACACACACATACACAGACACAAATGTTTTTAGAGGCTTTATTTGTAAAGTGCTGAATGACAGGATAAAGCATAAATTCTAGTGAATGGATTAAGAAACTCTGGTATGCATTCAACAGCATACCTCTTAGCAATGAAAAGAAACTACCAAAACACAAAACGAAATGCTTGAATTCTAAATGCATAATTCTGTGTGAAAGAAGCCAGACTCAAAAAGCTACCTACTCTGTGGTCCTGGAAAAGGAAATACTATAGAAACAGAAAATAGATCAGTGGTTGCTAAGCCATGGGGATAGGGTGGAGTTTACAACAAAGGGCAGAGTGAGAAAATTTGGGAGAGTGAGGGCTCTGTTCTGTATCATGATGGCAGTGGTGGTTACGTGCCTGCATGTGCTTGTCCAAACTAATAGAACTCTACTCAAAAAAGAGTGAATACTACTTTACATAAATTATATCTCAATATTTAAAAAGTAAATAGACAAAACATTATAATTCACTATGGTTCAAAATGACTAGGCTGTGATATAGCTGCCTAACTATTCTGCTCTTCTAGCTTTGCCTTGCCTGTCCAATCTCTTCTCAAACAACAGGCAGTGTGACACTAAGAAAACGTTTTACTCCTCCAACATCTTTCCACCTCAATTCTTAAAATGGCCGAGAAGGCCTTCCCTGATCGGCTGCCCAACTGTTTCACTGATGCCATCTCAACTACTCTTTTCTCTTGCACTCTACACCAGCCAGAACAGCCCCCTTGCCTATCTTGCAAGACACCAAGCTCCAGGAGGGCGTTGCAGTTGCTATTCTTTGCTGGGCTGCTCACCTCCTGGATATCAACATGGCCTGTTACTTCACACCCTTCAGCTCTATTTGCAAATATCATCTTAACAGAGATATTTTCCAGGACTATCCCATACAAATAATACCTCCTTCCTTATATTCCATTTTACTTTTGTCTACAGAAAGACGTATTTAGTTTTTAAAAATCTGAGTACTCTCATTAGAATATAAGCTTTAAAATGTTTGAAACTATTTTTTATTTATTACTATTTCTCTATAATTCACATGTATGAATAAATACATGAACTTGGTCACTAATGTAAATGTTTTGGCAGAGACTGAGTAGATGCCCATAACACCCACTTCTTCTTCCTGAGCACATAACTAATTCTCATTTCCGGTCAGCCTTGCATCTAGGAGATCATATGACTAACTCTCATTAATGTAATGTAAATGAAAGAGATACCTTACTGTTTGGTCTATGAGCTATAATCAGTTTGCTTTCTGTTTGATCTCTCCCTCTTCCCTTATTCTGTCACATGGATGACACCATATGATGTTAAATTCCTGAAGGCATTTGTTGAAGTTGACAGAGCCACACCATGAAAAGAGTCTAGGTCCCTGAAGACTGTGTGTAGCAGAGGTCTTCCCCGCCTCCTCCAGTATACATTGTACTATGTAACATTAATAAGAAATAAATCTTTATTGTGTAAAGCCATAACACCTTCAAATCATTTGGTATGGATAGTTTTACTTAAGATGACTAATATACCTGGATTTAGAATCAAAAGATGTTTCCAATCTGAGGTTTGTCATATCTGACAATGTAGATGCTATGTATGACTCTATTTCCAGATTTTACAGTGGGGATAGAATACGCTAGCACTTCATAGAATGAAAATGCTGCGAACATAATTTGTATATTTTTAAAAGAATATCACAAATGTGAGTTCTGTAAAATGCCACTGTTTATACATTGCTAGTTTAGGTTCTTTTTTCCTAGATAGTTCTTCACTGATTTGTTCAATATTTAATATTTACTTATTTAGGTTTATTCTCTGTGCCTACCACTATGATGAATAGGAAAGATAATACCGACCTTTACTGTCAGTGAGTGGAGAAAACAACAATGAGATAATTAGTCACTGTGTGAACAGTACTTTCATAAGGGAGTCTACAGAGTGATGGCAATGAAAAGTAGGGAAACCGAACCTATACTTGGGATATTAGGGGTGGGTGTTGTTCCACAGGAAGAGACTTTAAGTTGTGTAAGGAATTTCTCTATTTCCTGCAGGTTTTCGAATCTGTTCGTGTATAGTTGCTCACAGTAGTCTGCAACGATTCTTTGTATTTCTGTGGTATCCATTTTAACATCTCCTTTTTTTCTTTCTGATTTCATTTATTTGGCTCTTCTGTATATTTTATTCTTAGTTTGTCTAGCTAATGCTTTGTTGATTTTAATTATCTGTTCAATAAACCAGCTTTGTTTTGTTGATCTTTTTTATTGCTCTTCAAGTTAAAAGCTGACAGAGACAAAGAAGGGCATTATATAAAGGGATCAATTTAGCAAGAGAATATAACAGTTATAGACATACATGTACCAAACACCGAAGCACCCAGATATATAAAGCAAATATTAGATGCAAAGGGAGAGCTAGATTCCAATACACTACTAATAGGAGATTTCAACACCACACTCTCAGCATCAGACAGATTATTTAAACAGAAAATCACCAAAGAAATATCAGATTTAAATGGCACCATGGACCAAATGGACCTGAGAAACATTTACAGAATGTTTCATTCACCCAACAGCTGCAGAATACACATTATTTTCTTCAGTACATAGAACATTATCTATGACTGACCATATGTTAGGACACAAAACAGTCTTCAAGAAAATTAGCAAATTGAAATCATATTAAGTATGTGGTTGGAACACAATGAAATAAAACTAGACCAACAACAAGAGAAACATTAAAAACTATATAAGTACCTAGAAATTAAACAACAGGTTCCTAAACAACCAATGGTGAAGAAAAAAAGTTAAAAATAAAATTAAAAAGATTTATTGAAAAAAATGAAAATAGAATCACAACATATCAAAACCTACGGTACAGAGCAAAAACAGTATTAAGAAAGAAGCAGGTTCATAGTAAAAAATGCCTATATCAAAAACTAGAAACATTTTAAATAAACAACTTAATGATGCACTCCAGGAACAAGAACAGCAAGAACAAACCAAACCCAAAATTCATAGAAGAAAATAAATACTAAAGATCAGAGCAGAAACCAACAAAATTGAGACCGACTCATTTTTATCACAGGTGCCAAGAACATACATTGGAGAAAAGACAATCTCTTCAATAAATGGTGCTGAAAAAACTGCATAACCAAGGATAATTCAACATATGCAAATCAATTAATGCACAAACCACCATGTTAACAGAATGAAGGATGAAAATCACATGATTTTGTTAATAGATGCAGAAAAATAATTGGATAAAACACGCTTTCATGATAAAAATTCTCAACTACAGAGATAAATCATTTCTATATACTATTTGACCATAAAAAGAATGAAATCCTATCATTTGTAGCAACATGCATAGAATGTAGCAACATGCATAGAACTGGAAGGCATTATGTTACCTGAAATAAGACAGGTACAGAAAAAGAAATGTTACATGTTCTCATTCTTATGCAAGAGCAAAAAAAAAAAAATGATCTCATGGATGCAGGGAATAGAATGATTGTTACTGGAGGTTGAGAAGGACAGAGACAAAAGGGGGTTAAAACAAAATTGGTTAGTAAGTAAAAAAATATGCTTAGAAGATTAAGTTCTAGTGTTCAATAGCACAGTAGGAGGATTATAGTTAACTATAATTGATTACATATTTAAAAATAGCTAGAAGAGAAGCCCTCAAATGTTCTCAACACAATGAAATGACCATTGTTTGAGGTGCTAGATATTCTAATTTTCCTGATTTGATTAATATACATTGTATCCTTGTATCAAAATATCACATGTACCACATAAATATGTATAACTATTTTGTATCAAAAATATATAATGAGAATTCTCTGAAAGAAGGTTAACAAAGGGAGGTCTTCAATCACCCCAGATATCTGCTTAGAAATACTTTCCCAAATCTTCTATAGGGAGGGGAAATCTAAACAACAAAATGGATATTTTGCTTAATTAAGGACAAAGAGATAAAATTTAAGTGGGGCTGAAGCTCCAAAGAGGAAATATATATGTAAGGAAAGAGCTCCATAAATCTGCGTGGAAATACTTTTATATGTTTTGCTGAATACTAAGACATGCAAGTATAAGGTTAGGTGAACATTTTTTGTTTAGATAAATTCTGCATTCTTTTTTGTTTAATAAAATGTTTGGTATAATGGTGATTCAATCTCGAGTTATGTCTCCTTGACCCAAGGCAGTAAGTTGAAAAGTATAAAATGTATTCACTTTGGTGGTTGTCTTCATATTCAGCAAGTTTGTTTTCCCACTGAATTGGTGCCTTCCTTTGTTCTGGAAGAACAGAAGATTGACCTCCAGAAATATCTTGTTTTAGCAAGTGGACAGATGAAATGATTAGGCTTGGTATGGCTCTTTTCCATTTTAAATCCCAGTGATGATTGCTGGCAGAAGGCAACAGTTATGTAGGCTCCACCTCAGGTGTGCAAGCACACTGCAATTAAGGAGAGCTACTCCTAGCCAGCCAGGAGGAAAGAGGCTGATCAAAGTGTCACATTATTTACTTCCAGTGTAAACCATAATTCCCAACCCAAAATACTATGATTTATTTAGCAAAAAGAGGGTATCAACAAAACCCAGACACGTATTATTCACAAATTGTAGTCTAAGGGAATGCGAATAGCATAATTATTTTCAGACAGGTAAACACATCGAGTGGCTTCTCCACATGCATCCTTATTATAAATAATTGTTCCAATTAGTGTTTCCAAATACTGTGCAAAGGCTCCAGTAAAGATGCAATTTAAAGCAATATAAGCAAGATGATTTTTTATACTCAGTGAGATAAATCCAAGTCAGGGACGCGGCTCATGGCAGAGCAAAAGAGATGCAGGTAGCAAACTAATTTGAAAATTCCATCACCAGATTAGGTCAACAATAAGAGTATAATCTGTAGGCAAATAAGTGTAATTATTACTATCATCAATACTTTATATTGAGGAACTATGATCACTAGTTAATTTTATTTGAAATAAATCCCAAGATGTAAGACTTCCTTGACTGTATAGTGTAGAAAATAATAATTGTGTACAAATGACCACAGTGTGTGCTTAATATTCACATTGTGTTACTTTTTTCAAATGGCATTTAATGTCTACTGTATCATTTTAACTTCACAATGACAGTATAATATTAAGAGCTTTTGCTCTGAAGCTAGACTGCCTTGAGTTCAAATGCTGACTCTGAACATGAACCTCTATAAGCCTCAATTTTCTCAGCTATGAAGTTTGAGCTAATAAGAGGATTTACTTCTTAAGGATGTTGATGATGAAAATCAATGAAGGACGTGCAGAGAGTTTAAATAACTACAAGAAGATATTGGCTCTGGTTGCTGATGCAATCAGGAAACAAAACACATAACATCTAGAATTAACTCTATCAACAATGCATACTGCCTCTTCTATACCAGGGGTTTGTGAGGATTTAGCAAGACTATGCAAGTGGGGCACTTAGCCCACTGTGTGATGTGCAGCATTTAATGTCCAGTATCTAAGAGGAAGAGAGAGAAGTTAGAGGAAGAGAGAGAAGTTAGAGGAAAAGAAGATGGAAGATACCAGCTACTAGTACTAGATTAGAGGATTGTTTTTACAAATTTCTGCTGTAAAGGGCCAGAGAGTAAATATGTTTGGTTTTGTAGGATATATATTCTGTTGCAACTATTCAAATCCGTCATTATAGCTAGAAAGTAATAATAGATACACATACATGAATGGGTATAGCTGTACCCCAATAAGATTTTATTTACAGTAACATGAATTGGACTAGATTTGTCTCTTGGGCCATAGTTTGGCATCTGGATCAGAGAATGAGAACTTGAAAACAGTCTTTTGTTGAAGTTCAGTATTCTTTGCAGCTTCTCCCAGCTGTCACCCTCTGGCCTATTTTATTACCGGGAACAGTGAGGGAATGAAACTATATAACCCCTTATGCTGTTTTCAGAACTGATGGTCTAAGAGTCTATGGTATCTCAATGCATCTGAAAATGGTTGAGTGACTGTTAACCAGAGAAAAGATTAAAATAATTAAAATGAATTATAAGCATGGTGGACATGGCTCCGACCATGGTAAAAACTATTTCTTTGACCCTCATTCTCTACTAAAATTAGAATGTTATCTTTGTTCAATGGGAGATATTATTACCTGGAAGCCTTTACACTTTACATTCACTGGCTTCTAGGTGTTGTTTGTAGGTAGAGTGATCATATGTCGTTTGCCTTTGAATGCTCCAGATTATGCCTAACTACTAATAGCATCTTTCTCTCTTCTAAAATACTGCAATTTGCATGAAAAAAGGCGATTACTCTACTAATAGAAGATGAAACTCAATGCTGTAGGCTTCTACTTCTCTTTGGAAGCTGCAAAATTTCTACACAAAAAGGACAGAGAGGGCACATCTCAAGGAATACTTCCCGTCTTAAGATTTCCTCTATTTTAGCAACAATTTATTGAGTATCTAATATATATCATGTACTGTGAAAGACACTGAGAATCAAATGTGCTCTCAGAAGTTCTCATTTTAGTTTTGAAGAAAGGTTGTGAAGGTTTACATAAACTAATTCTCCACGTGAAATCTTTAAATTCCACAGGCTTCGGGCTGCTTCATATATTTTCTTCATCATTATGTATTCCACGTGAGCCAAAGCCACACAAGGGCAAATGCAGGGTATACCCTTTTACCCCTGTCACCAGCATCTATTCATGGTTGCTCTGTACTAATTGAACCCTATGTAAACACTCTGGAATAAATTTCAGCTTTAGTTAAAATTTCCTCATTAAGCATTGATTTCTGTTATTCCTATATTGCACTGAGAAAGGGAAGTGAATTATTTTATAGAACTTGAAAGGCTCATATGAGTAGCTATAAATACTTATCTTCATACTCTACATTTTATTGTTTGTTGAGCGTTTACTACATTCCAGGCTCCAGATTAAACTCTTATATACTATATAGCACTTAATCCTCACAATTGCCCTATGAGGTAGAAGCTAGTATTTTCCTCTATTTTATGAATAACAAAGTTAAAGCTCAAAGTGTTTAGAAAATGTATATGAGGTAACATAGCTAGTGAGTGGTGAAGACAGAATTTCGCCTCCCATTTCATTTTTATGAAGACTGAAAATATTATGTTTGGTATACTATAATTTATAAAAGTTAATGATAGTATTGACTAAACTGCTTGATTTAATGCTACTAGTATCACTTCTACAAATATTGCATGGATTGCATTTATCCTAAAAGTGATTCTTGTTTATCTAAAATTCTAATTTAACTAGGTATGCTGTAATTTTATTTGCTAAATCTGGCAACACTATCTGTTACTCATCCTGTATAGGATATTAAACTAGGAAAACATCAAGAAGCCCTAGCACCGTTCCCATCTCAGTCGTTCTACATCACATCACTGATTTCATGGTCATAGCTATATTTGTACAAAGAACATGCTCCCAGTGTAGTTCCAACAAAAGACAATGAAAACATTGTTTATCTTGTATTCAGCTCTCGTGGTGTAGATTATTTTATCAACCAGAAACTGAGTACCCAAATGTCCCTTGAGCAATCAATATATCAAGCGTTGTTTCCCCACTGCTCAAGTTAATACCTGAGTATAATCCCTCTAGATTTCTTTTTGTGGGGGATGAGATGCAGTAGAGTTCAGCTGTATAAATGAACTACATGTAAACTACAGCCATAGCCACAAGCAAATATGAAGGGTACCAGCCAGGAGCCTAACATATGCTGCCAATGTGAAGCCTACAAAGAAAGCCAAATTCCTTACTCAAAAATCCTGCCATCTTCTTCCAGAGAAATTAAAACAATTGCATACAAAACTTCTTACATGAAGAATGTTTGCCATGTTTTTGGCCCCTAGGCTTCTAATTCCAACTTCCTAAAAGTATACCAGATTTCCTTTGTAAAACCACCCTTCATTTTAAACCAGATTTGTTTAAGTCAATGACTGTAAAATTCATGACATCATTCTAGCTAAACCATTTGCTCAAAGAAAGCCTTATGATACAATCTGAACCAATGAGATGGAAAGAGGCATTTATTTCTGGAGAGAAGAGCATCTCCTTTATTCTGTGAAAACAATCATAAGAAACATTTTCTCTTGTGGGTTTGGTGGTTCAGATGCTCTGGATGCATGCTCTGTTTCACTACCATGAGGAAAGACAGGCTAGAACCTCCAAGGGCCATATTTGTGATGTCTGAGTATAAAGCTGATGCCATGGAAGGCAGAAAAAAGTGACTCAAGAAGTAGCCATGCCCTGGGTGACACCATTTGAACTTCTGGATCAAGATTCAGCCAACGTCTCTAGATGTTTTTCCTCATGAGCCAATAAATGATCTTTGCAGTTTAAACCCATTTGAGAAGGAATATATTTTGTCACTTGCAATACAAGGAGACTTAAAATTGACAGATACACCTGTGTTTATTCATGTGTATTTCAACTTGCACCCACCCCAGAAAAAAATGTAAAGAATAGAACACAGATTAGAACTGTGTGATAAAGAAAAGATGTGTGTGTGTGTGTGTGTGTATGTGTGTGTGTGTGTGTGTGTGTGTGTGTGTGTGTGTGTGTGTGTGTGTGTGTAGAGGGGGAGACATTTGGATATAAAATGGAGTCAGAAATTAGGGTCAGATAGAAGTGCTCACTGTGAAGTTTTTCCTCTTGCCATGAGTAGCCTAGATATTTGTTATAAACTTCCTAGCATGCAACACAAAGAAATAGATTGTTTATTTATCCAATTTGATGTCTTTCAGCTAAATGTTGACAAATTGCTCAGGAGAATCACAAGTTGTAAATATCTAAAAGGAGAAGTTAATAGAAGGGAAAATAATCACTTTCTGGTGAAGGGTTTATGAAAAGTTCCCCATAGAAGGTCAGTCTTGAGCTAAGCCATGAGAGAGGGGATAGGGTGTGTATGGAGGAGGACAAGGAACATTTCAAGATGGGGAAACACCATGAGCAAGCTCATATCTGGGGTGAAGTTGCATAGAGGATGGTAAGATTAGCATAAACAAAGTTTGGAGGCATGAACAGCTATTTTAGAACACAAGCTCAACTGCAGAGTGGTGTGAAAAAAAATCCCACAAAACTGCCAACACATACACACGCAACTCTACTCTTAAGAGTAGATGTCATCTAAAGGTTATCAACTAAGATTAAAATTGCTTAGAATCTCAAAATATATTCATGTCTGTAATATTGGTTTGATTAAAGTAGAAACAGTCTACAATGAATCTTGATGAAAAATAAAACTGAGAATAAACACACTCCCCTGCAAATAATAACATATGGAACTTAACTCTCCTGCTGTGTAAATTAGCCCTTAGGAGTAATTGAGGTAATTTTTACTCCTTAACCCAGAGATTTAAATATTTAATAAAATAAGTCTTATTTGCACTGTGTCAAAATTATACATCAGAAGTTTCAACACTGTTTTTGTAATCTCGTAGTATACAGAGTGGAAAATAATAATAGAATTATATGTTCAGAGGTAACAAATTCCCACTGTCATCATTCTAACTGGAATGCTCTATTAACTGGTCCTTTCACATACTTAAATTATAATGCCCATAAGTTACTCAGAAATCATGAATTATCAGTGGATAGTGTGTAACACATGCCCACTAAACACTTGTGGATTTCAATAATATTTTCATATAATTATCATACTAGCTCTATGACCTTGAACAAGTGATTTAACTTTCCTGAAACTCAGGTCTCTACTTTGCAAAATAGGTGCTATAATAACTTCCTCCCAGAATTTTAGGAGAATTAAGTGAGAAAATATACAGTAAGTGCCTAGCAGGAGTAACTGTCATTTGAACAATTACTATGGGCCAATGTCCTAAGCAACTTAAAGAAGTTATGTTAATTCTCATTAAAACCCTAAAGAGGGTTTTCCCTCTTTATAAATGAGTAAACTCAGACCCATAGAGGTTTACCAATTTACCTAATGTCATTTGTTTAAAAAAAATCATACCTATTACTTCTCTCTTTAGGAGATTACTAAAGTGACACCATTCACATGCCAAATTAACAAATATCACTTGCAACCCGTAGAGCTCTGATACAGATGGTTTTCATCTAAATTTAGGGCCATAATAGATAGAAATGCACTGGGTGGCAGGTTTTAAAGAGAGAGCCTTCTAAAATTGTTTTAAGGACAGTCATCAGGGTCTTATGCTCATTAGTGATTCAGGAATTTTAAAAAATACTTGTGAGTATCATTAACTGAGTATACTACATCAGAACTTATGCTAAAGACTATAACCTTTAATATCAAATAAACCTTTTCTGGTAAAGACTATTATTATCCCTATTCTACTTATGAGAAAAACGAGGCTTAGAAAGATTAAGAAACTTGTCCAAGATCATGCAGTTTGTAAATAGTCGAGTTGAGATAGATCCCTTGCTGCCTCACTGAGATGTTCACCCCTGCAGTATATCAGCTCTAAAATGTTTAATAGTTTCAAGCTAGTGTAATTAGGCTTGCTCAGGAAAATGAAATGCATTGGAGAATTTGCTTTTTTTTTCTGAATTTAAACCGAAACTTGACTCCTTTATTCGGGACAATGGGAATTTATAACACATTAAACCGATCTTTTTATTATTCATGGCTGGCGGATCATTGTTTATCTCAGTTGCTTCCTGTTTTCTAGTGGTTTAACATGTTTCATGACGGACCTGGAGTATGCTTTTGATCTTGTTGTAGGTAGAGTGATGCGGATGAAAAGAAATGGTAGTGAGGATTGCCACATCTACATGTGCTCCAAAGGGCCTTATCCTTCCTTCAGGCTTCTATGTATTCTATATGCTTATAAATTGATGCTCTTCTGCCTTTTGTTCAATTACTTTATTATCACTAGCCCAATACATGTTTGTATGTGCATCAGAGTGTACATTCAACTAGACAGCAAACTGGCCAGCCCACAGATTTCATGATTGGAGTAAGTTGATTTGATACAAAGGGACATGGCTTGCTGATGCCCTGGATGCTAAATGCAGCATCTGCTTGTGATAAACATTACTACTTCTTGTAGCAGAAACATTTGATGCTACAATCTGCCAATTTTAGTATGTATTTGGGTTATTGAAAGGAAACTGTTTTTTAATTACCTGGGAATTGTTTTTGACTAGTCAGCATTTGTGATGTTATATTCAATTATGAAAGTAACTTAGAATGTCAATGTTAATGTGTTTTAGATGACAGAAATTACAATGATGATACTTACCTAAATGCCAAGCCATTATTTGTGTGTTTTATACGTTTTCCCATTCATTATAGACAGATTGAAAATAATGGCTCAGGAAGTAGAGGTTCAGGGTGGTTCAGGGACTTGCTAGTGCGTTGTGAAGCTTCGATCAAATCCATATCTGTTTGTTCTTAAACTTTTAATCATGTATTATATTATTTAATCCAGTGTTTCTCAGTTTAGTGCATATCACAATCACCTGGAGGGCCTTTGAAAACACAAGTTGCTGGGTCCCACACCAGAGTTTCGATTCAATCAATCAATGGGCGACTTGCCGCGATAATTTGCATTTCTAATAAATTCCCCAGTGGGGCTAATGTTGCCTACCTGAGTACCATACCTTAAGATCTACTAATATGGTCCAACTGCCTCACTTTAGAAATATAAAACCCAGACTTGGCAAAGGAAAATGACCCCCTCAAGATCAGAATGTGAATTAATGGGCAAAAGAAAACTCAAATCTAAGGTCTTCTCAGGTTCAGTCTCTTAGATCTGAGGAAGCAACTGTCCTGCATCCCTTGTACATTTACAACACAGAGAAGTGTTTGACTAAAGTCAGAAGTAATAACTCCTCTGAGTGATGCCCTTATTCAGCAAGTCGGCAGTCAATTATGAATTATAGTTAATTAACTTTCTTTAGTCTTAAATTTCTATAAAATTGGGGTTACCGATTCCTACTTTGCAGCACTGTCGTAAGGATTGGAAATAATTAGGAATTTTCCTCACTGGAATATAAGCTCTGTGAAGTCAGGTGCTTTGTTTTTCTTTGTTTCTACCTGCATTTCTACACCCAGGAAAAGTGCCTCACACATATTAGGCATTTATAAATAATTTTGATAAATATAAATACTCAATGCATCATAGGAACTCAATAAGTGATGGCTTTATTGCTATTTTAATATCATCTTGGTTATCAATTGCCTGAGTTTCCTGGTTGTTTTCCTGTTCTATTTTCTCCCTTTCAGATTTTTTAGACACTCACTTTACCTGCCAAGCTGTATCATATTTTCTGGTAATGATGTTTCCATTTTATGACTTCTGAAAAACAGACCAGATGTTTAGCTTGCTTTTTTGTTATTCTTTCAGCAAATTCACACTGCAGCCATTGATCTCTGGTTTTCAAATGGGGAGCTCTAAATTATTGCAAACATTGTGCCTTGGCTGCCTTTTAAATCTTTTCAAGCAGTCAGCTTTGAAGGGAGGATGGCCATTAGTCATTTGGGACATATTTTAATCTGTGAGATAATAGTTAGGCATCTTCTCCTACAGGGTTGGAAGTGGCTCTCCCATTGCCCCACACACCTGTCTCTCTTGCCTCAGTAAACAGTAAAACAGGAAAGAGGCTTTACTGAATTTATTTTGTAGCACATCCTTCAAACCCAAGATGGTTGGCACTAAGTATCCAAGCTGCTTGTGAAAGGAAGCATCCATGTGCACTGATCTAAGACATAGCTTTGAACAGCTAACAGTTTCTGGAGAAAAATAATGACAGAAGGGGAATAGTGTCCTGTCAGCTCTAGATCCATGGTTCTCAATCCTGGTTGCATGGTAGATTCATTGGGAGAACATTTTAAAAAATCTGAAGCAACAGACGTTATTTCAAGACTACTGGAATCAGAATCTCTGAGGGGTGGGTTCCAGGCACCTGTGTTTCTGAACATCTCAGTGGTTGCCCACTTCACTCCGAGGGCCTGTTTGAGTGTTGCAGAAATTTTTCATGGATCCTCAACATGGTGAAAAAACTGAAGTCAAACTAGCAGGATTTTCAAAATTCTAAACTTGGTCTTTTAATAAAGCTTGTTCTTTATTCGGAGAAGCCATTCTCCTTTGTATTAAAAAATCATTAACCATCATTAAATAGACAAAACGCTGCTACAACTCAGTTTGAAGCAGTCTACATATTATGAGAAGGAGCAAGATTGTAATCAAGCCTGTAATTGAGAACATCTGCCCTTCTGGCTTCAATCTAGAGATCATGTTTGAAGTCACCAGTTTCCTTTGTTTGGAACAGAGACATGTGACAATCTCAATATGTATTGCCTGTGTCTTACTGTCAGCCATTACGAGGGTGTCTCTCTGAGCCTCAGTTTTAGCTGTTCTGGCAGAAGGATAGCTATTGCTTTTGGGTGCAATGTAGGTTTTCCAACATGACTTTCACGTGTGACAATCAGCCTATACTTTAAATCAGATTATGCTAGATATACACTGTAAATATTCTGAAGATCCAAATGGCGACATATATGAAATGTATTTAAGGACATAGGAAAGAACAACTTAATTTTATTTACATTAATTTTGTTCTTCCTGTTTTGCCTTCAAAATATTATTTAAAAAAATAACAGCAACAGTAATTGCAGCTTCAAAAAATTACACATTTGTGTGATAAAATAAAAATGTTGATAATACTCTTAGTGAGAGACCTTTTAGTTTATTTATTTTAGTTGTACTGATTTGTTTAATACAAAAGTCTGGAGTGCTACAGTATGAAAATACTGAGAATATGGCCACTGTCAATCCTTGTTCTGCCAGGAATCACTGGTGACTGTGTGCTATTCAAATGAGCTACTTAGAGAAGGTTCTAATTTTCTCTTGTGACTCAAGAAACTACCAGACAACCACCCCTTATACATGTCCAGTTTCCATTTCATACAATTCTGAAACTCAAAATAGTTCCATTATAACTGAGTACAAGTATCAAATGACAACAGGTAAATAAATGCTTTGTGAGAAGGACACTCTAGCGACAGCCTTGAATTGCTCCTTAAAATGCAGTCTTTCTCTCTTCTAGCCTCCTGTGCCACCTTATCAGTCCTCTTGACTGGCATTTATCACTTGCTTTCTTGAGATATATGTAATTATATACAAGAAGATTCTTGGCATCTTGTGAATTTAAAATTTCCAGTTTTAACTCTTCTTAAGTGACCCTGAAGAGTCTATAATTCATATCTTTTGTCAGGTTGTTATATGAATTCAAATTATATATATTTTGGGCTGGTTTAAAGATGAGTGACTTAGCTACTGCAATAGCCTGGACAACCATCCAACATCTCCTTTCAACACAGCTCTGTGGTTTCCTGTTAGTAAAAACTGAAATAGTAGTTAATAGGTGGTATGAGGGTGTTTGCAGACAATCTTTGTGTTTTGATAGGAATGAGACTCAGAACAAATAATAACAAGCGATAATATTGAGTGCTTACTGTATGCCTGGCACTAAACAAAGAGCTTCACATTCATATCATTGGATCCCTTAGGAAATGATACTTGAACTATAACTGAACGAGCACGCAGATAGCTGAGTTAGAAAATGCATAAATCCATAAGTAAGTTATATTATTAAATCCATTCTGCAGAAGAAAATGAAGCTTAGAAGGTTTGGCTTCGTCACATAGGTATAGCCAAGATGTGGGGGTAAAAAGTATATCTGACTCCAAAATATGTATTGTTTAACTGCTACTGATCTGAACCTGCCTCCTGCCAATAACTCCTCACGATTTCTCATATTTCTTCTATTGGACCATTAGTTCAACTTTATTTATATATTTATTGAAGGACCTACATCAGAATCTTTGTTATAACCATGATTTGCTGAATATAATAAAGAATGATGAATTTGCTAATTTCATTCACTTGCCTTCTTTTTACTTCATCAGCAAAACCTGAATGAGAACAAAATGCCCTTCCATATGCATTTATTCCATATACTTCAGTAATGCAGAAATTCTGAATGTTGCATAAGAGAAATTCCAGCTATATTTTTCAGGGCTCTCAGGTTTAGAAAGTAATAAGATATTTCTTTGATTAAAGACATTAAACACTATGAGTCAATCTCTGGAGCTCATCCCACTATCATTTACAGATTTCCAAGAGACCTGTGATCTGAACCCAAAAAATACCAAGAAGTCCCTGCCTACTCTACCGGAAAAGAAAGGAAACAATACCTGTCACCCATTCATGATAAACTGGAAGACTCTAAAATAACACATAGTTAATTTCTCCATCCACACATATTGCCATGAAACTAATTAGAGAGTTACTGGTTATAATTATAATAAAGAAGGAGAAGGACAGAGGGTTTTGAGAGTACATAACAGGTGCTCTACCCTATTTTGGGGGTCTCTGGGAAAGCTTCCCTTAGGAATTGATACTTGAACCGGAACTGAAAGAGGATGCAGATAGCTGAATTAGAAAATGCATTTAATGACAGTGGAAGTTGAGTTGCTGAAACAGAGAGAAGTGCCCAAGGAGATGAAGTATCATGTGTGAAAGTTTAAAGCAGAAAGGATCAGGAAGCACTTGATCAATTGAAAAAAAAAAAAGTGGGTGAATTTTGGGGACTGAAGACCTAAAACCATACTATCCTGAGAGGGAGGGAGGTTACCAATTGAGAGAAAGAGAGAGACAGAAATAAAAAGAGATCACTCAGGCATAGTCTCCATATTGTTAACCAATGAAAATAAAATAAACTATTCTTCAAAATGATCTCCTCCCCTCAAAAACCCCTTAAATACTTGCTAGTAATTATTGAATAAAAAAAAAAGAAAATCAATTCTAAATTGAACCTTTAGAAAGCTGTGAAAAGAACACACCTTGCCACAACCTGTAAGACAGGGCAAAGCTTGTATTTTGAAGGTAATTAATAGTTTCAAATGCTTGATTACTAAAGAAAAAAACATTTAAAATGAGAAAGTCCTCATTTCAAAAATTAGTAAACAAACAAGAAAATACGTTAGAATAGATAGAAACTGAATTGAAAATCATGAAACTGAAAATAAGGAGTTAGCAATACACAAAAACAACAACAAAAAACGTAATAGAAATAAATTCACCAAAAGTCTGGTTCTCTTAAACAAATAAGCAAATAAACAAAGATGATATATTACTTCAAGAAAATATTGATACTCAGTACCGTTCTGGAAAAATACTTGCCCATGCTTGTGAGAGCCAACTGTACATATCTCTTCGCATTTCCACATTGCTTAGCATCATACTGATATCTCGAAATTATCAATGGAGGAAGAATTTATACCACTGAAATTGGTAAAATGCTATCAGTCAGAATACTCTTTCTTCCTTCAGAGATGGGGTGTATATATATATATATATATATAACTTCATGAATCTTTATGGAAATAAATTTTAAAAGCCAGGAAAAAATCTATGGTTTCTTAGCAGAATATAAGTTACCCAAATTACACCAATAAAGAAAACTAGGAAAACTTGAGACCAGTTATCGAAGATGTTGAAAAGGTATTTAAACCTGCCATTTTAGTCAGGACCATTAGCCAAGTTATATTTGTCTAATAAAGAGCAGATGACTCTAATGTCAAATAAACTATTTGCCTATTAAATATTTTTAAATCACTTTAAACAGTTTTATAAAATCATAATTTAATGCCAAAATATGATAATGTTTATATTTTTATGGAGATGCCTACTTTGATATATTAACCAATAGAATCTGACACTATCACAGAAATGTACTTCATTATAACAAAGTGTTTGTCCTGGAAATGTAAGGTTTGTTCAATATTAACAAAAAAGTCAATACAAAATTTTACATCAAGAAACTCATAGAAAAATCCAGGTCTATGATTATATCAATAGTTGTGAAAAAAGGCAGTTAATAAAATATATTTTATTGGAAATACTTTTTGTAGCATTTTTTACAATGGCATACGTGCTATTTTCCTGTTAGGAATTATATAAAATTACATTAAAATCTGTATAGAAGAATACATATCTGGAAATTGTTAACAAATGTCTGGTAAGGATAAATAGTAAAGAAGTACATAACTCACCAAATTTTAAAGTCATGTAATTATGTATAGTTAATGTAATTGAGTAAACATTGTCTGGCCAGATAAACTGATCACTGGAGGAGAATAGAGAATCTAGGAACACAGCTCAGTATTTATGACAATTTAATTTATATCAAAATTAAAAGATCAATATGATGGAAAAATGATATTTTTAACAAATGTTTCTGGCATAATTGGTTAGATATCTAGAATAAAAAATGTTAAATCTTTAATTAGTACTATAACTAAAAATTCCAGATGTACTCAATACTTGCATATAGAAATAAAATAATAAAAATTATAGAAAATCTAAGAAAAACTTAGTAAAGGACCTCTTCTTTTTTTAAATTATAGATTCAGGAGGATACATATTCAGGTTAGTTACTTTGATATATTGCATAATGGTCAGGTTTGGGCTTACAGTGTACCCATCTCACAAATAATGAACCCTGTACCCAATAGGTAATTTTTCAACCCTCACCCTCCTCACAGACTCCCCCCCACCTACTCCCCAGTGTCTGTGTTTCTGAGTTATTTCACTTAGGATAATTGCATCTAGCTCCATCCATGTTGTAGCAAAAGACATGATTTCATGATTTTTATGGCTGCACAGGATTCCATAGTGTATATATATCACATTTTCTTTATCCAATCATCAGTTGTTGGACATGACTTTGCTATTGTGAACAGTGCTGTCATAAACATATGAATGTGGCTGCCTGTGGGATATAATGATTTCTTCTCCTTTGGGTAGATACCCAGTAGCGTGGTTGTTGAGTCAAATGGTAGTTTTATTTTTAGTTCTTTGGGAAATCTCCATACTGTTTCCCATAGAGGTTGTAGTAATTTACGTTCCCACCAACAGTGTATATGTATTCCTTTTCTGTGCATCCTTGCTAATATCTGTTACTTTTTTATTTTTAATGATAGCTATTCTGACTGGTGTAAGATGGTATTTCATTGTGGTTTTAATTTGCACTTTGTTGATGATCACTGATATTGAGCATTATTTTCATATGTTTTCTGGCTGCTTGTATGTGTTCTTTTGAGAAATGTCTGTTCTTGCCTTTTGTCCACTTTTTAAATTGGGTTATTTGTTGTTTTCTTCTTAAGTTGTTTGAATTCCTTGTATATTCTGGATATTAGTTCTTTGCTGGATGCACAGCTTGCAGTATTTTCTTTCTTTTTCTAACATTTTTCATTAAAAAAAGAAAAGAAAAAAATTGCCACATATACACTGTGGAATACTATGCAACCATAAAAAAGAATGAGTTCATGACCTTTGCAGGGACATGGATGAAGCAGTTTGCAGTCTTTTCTCCCATTTTGTAATTTGTCTGTTTACTCTGTTGCTAGTTTCTTTCATGTGCCGAAGCTTTTTAGTTCAATTAAGTCCCTTTTGTTTATTTTGTTTTGCTATATTTCCTCTTGAAGTTTTGGTCATAAATTCTTTGCCTAGAACAATGTTTGGAAGTTTTTCCTAGTTTTATTTCAGGATTTTATAGTTTCAGGTCATACATGTAAGTCTTTATTCCATCTTGGGTTAAGTTTTATATATGATGAGAGATAGGGGTCCAGTTTCATTCTTCCACATATGGCTAGCAAATTCACCCAGGACTATTTGTTGAATAAGGAATCCTTTACCTATTTTTTGTTTTTATTGAGTTTGATAAGATCAGTTTACTGTAGATATGTGACTTTATTTCTTGGTTATCTGTTCTGTTCCCTCGATCTATCTGTCTAGTTTTATACCAATACAATGCTGTTTTGGTTACTATAGCCTTGTAGTATAATTTGAAGGTATGAAGTCAAGTAAGTAAGGCTTCTAGCTTTATTCTTTTTGCTAATAATTGCTTTGGCTATTTGTGCTTCTTTGGGTTCTGTATGAAGATTTTTTTTTTTAGTTCTGTGAAAAATGCTATTGGTAGTTTGAAATGAATTGTGTTGAATTTGTAAGTTGCTTTTGGTAGTATGGTCATTTGAACAATAATGATTCTTTCATTCCATGAGCATGGGTTATTTTTCATTTTGTGTCACCTATTATTTATTTCAGCAGTGATTTGTAGTTTTCATTGTGGAAAACTTTCACCTTCTTGTGTAAATGTATGCCTGGGTTTTTGGTGTTTTCTTGGTGACTATTATAAATAGGAGTCAGTTCTTGATTTGGTCCTCAGTTTGAACATTGTAATTCTGTTTCTGTGATAAATCAAATATATTGATTTGGCATATTGAACCATCTTTGTATTCCTGGAATAAAGTCCCCTTGATTGTGATGCAAAATCTTTTAAATATACTGTTGGATTCAGTTTACTAGTATTTTGTAGAATTTTTTTGCCTCTATTTTCATTAGGAGTATTGACTTGTAGCTTTCTTTTTTGTTGTTTTATTGCCTGATTTTGGTATCATGATTTTGCGTAATGAGTTAGAGAGAAATCCTCTTCCTTGATTTTTTGGGAATAGTTTCAGTAAGATGAGTACCAGCTCATCTTTGTATATGTGGTAAAATTCAGCTGTGAATTCATCTTGTCTTGGGCTTTTTCTTGGGATATTTTAAATTACTGATCCAATTTTATTACTCATTATTGGTCTCTTCAGGATTTCTGGTTTGAAAATATATTCTCCCATTCCATAGCTTGTCTTTTCAATTCGTTGATTGTTTCCCTTGCTGTGCAACAGCTTTACAGGTTGATACAATCCCATTGCTTATTTTTGCTATTTTGCCTGTGCTTTTAGTGTAATATTTTAACAAATAATTGCCCAAATCAATGTCAACAATTTATTCTCTGTGTTTTCTTCTAGTAGTTTTAGGTCTTATGTTTAACTCTTCAATCCATTTTTGGTCGGTTTTTTTGTGTATGGTATGAGATTATTGTTCAATTTCTTTCTTTTTCATGTAGATATCCAGTTTCCTCAGCACCATTTATTGAAGAGATAATCCTTTCCCCATTGTGTGTTCCTGGAACCTTTGCCAAAGGTAAGTGGTTTTATTTCTGGGCAATTTTGTCCCATTTGGCCTATATGTCTGTTTTTATGCCAATATCATATTCTTTTGAGTTCTATAGATTGGAAGTGTATTTTGAATTCAGGTAGTGTAATGCCTCTAGCATTGTTCTTTTGCTCAAGATTTATTTGGCTATTAGGCGTCTTTTGTGGCTTCATATTAATTTCAGGATTTATTTCTATTCTTGTGAAAAACACCATTGGAATTGAAATAGGGAGTCTATTATATAAGTAGATTTATTTGGATAGTACTGTTGGTATTTTTGCAGTATTATTTCTTCCAATCCATGGACACAGGCCACCTTACCATTTGTTTCTTTTCTTCAATCCTTTCATCAAAGTTTTATAGTTTTCAATATAATAACTTTTACCTCCTTTCTCCTCCTCCTTCTCCTTCTTCTTTTTCTTCTTCCTCCCCCTCCTCCTCCTCCTCCTCTTCCTCTTCCTCTTCGATGAAGTCTCACTCTGTTGCCCAAGCTGGAGTGCAATGGCATGATCTCAGCTCACTGCACCCTCCACCTCCCTGTTCAAATGATTCTACTGCCTCAGCCTCCTGAGTAGCTGGGACTAAAGGCACACACCACCATGCCTGGCTATTTTTTTTTTTTTTTTTTTTTTGTATTCTTAGTAGAGATGGGGATTCACTATGTTGGCCAGGCTGATCTTGAACTCCTGACCTTGTGATCCACCCGCCTCAGCCTCCCAAAGTGCTGGGATTACAGGTGTGAGCCACCATGCCTGGCCTACCTCCTTATTTCTAAGTATTTATTTTTTTGAAGCTACCATATATTGTTTTCTTAATTTCTTTTTTAGATAGTTCACCGTTAGTGTTTATAAGGGAAACTGTTTCTGTATGCTAATTTTGTATACTACAACTTTACTGAATTCATTTATTCTAACAAGTTTTAGTTGCGCCTTTAGTGTTTTCTCTACATATAAGATCACGATATCTGCATACAGAGACTATTTTACTTCTTCTCTGACTCAGGTAACTCTTCTTTCTTTTTATTGCCTAATTATTCTTGCTAGGACTTCTAATAATATGCTGAATAGGTGTGACAGAGCAGGCATCCTTTTACTATTCCTAATCTTTCAGTAAAATGTTTCAGCTATTTATGATTATGTATGTGAACTGTGGGGCTATCATATATGCTTTTTATTATGTTCATGTACATTTCTTCTGTAATTTGTTGAGAGTTTTTGTCATGAAAGGATGTTGAATTTGTCAAATGTTTTTCTGCATCTATTGAGATGATCATATAGTTTTTCTCTTGTACCCAGTTAATGTAGTCTGTCACATTCATTGTCTTGTCTGAGTTGAAAAGTCATTGTATTCCAGAGATAGGTATAATTTGATTGTGGGTGTTATCATTTTGATGTGCTGTTGAGTTTGATTTGATAGCACTTTGTTGATGATTTCTGCATCTATATTCAACAGGGATATTACCTTCAATTTGCTTTTCTTATAATGTCCTTGTTTGGCTTTGGAATCAGAGTAATGCTGACCTCATAAAGTGACTTTTCCAGTGTTCCCTTCTTTTTAACTTTTTGGAAGAATTTGAGAAAGATCGTAGAATTCACTTGTGAAGTCATCTTGTCCTCAGCGTTTCTTTGTTGGAAGAATTTTGTTTACTATTCAATCTTTTCCCTCATTATTGGTCTGTTCAGATTTTCCATTTCTTCATGATTCAGACTTGGTAGATTATATGTTCCTAGGAATTTATCCATGTATTTCGAATTATCCAATTTGTTGGTGTATAATTGCTCATTGTACTTTTTTATGATCCCTTGCATTTCTGTGCTATCAGTTGTAATGTCTCTTTTTAATTTGTAATTTTATTTGTTTTAGTCTTCTGTGTCTTTTTCTTAAATACTCTAAATGTTTGGCAGTTTTGCATATCTTTTCAAAAACCAACTCAGTTTCATAGTTATTTTATACTATTTTCTATATGATTTATTTCTGCTCTCATCTTTATTATTTCCCTCCTCCTGCCAACTTTGGGCTTTGTTCTTTTTCTAATTCCTTGGGATAATGCTAGGTCATCTGTTTGAGATGGTTTTTCTTAATGTAGGCATTTATCACTGTAACCTCCCTCTAGGACTCTCGCTCTGTAAGTTCTGGTATGATGTGTTTTCATGTTCGTTTGTCTTAAGATTTTTGTTTATTTTTATTTGACTTCTTCCTTGACCCATTGGTTATTCAGGAGTATGCTTTTTAATTTTGACATTTTTGTAAATTTCTCAATTTTATTCCTGTTTTTGACTTCCAGTTTCATACTACTGTGGTCAGAAAAAAAATACTCTATATGATTTCAATCTTAAACTTGTTCATATTTGTTTGGTGGATCAATATATGATCTATCCTGGAGAGTGGTCCGTGTGCACTTGAAAAGAATATGTACTCTGCTGCTGTTGGATGGAATGTTCTGTGTGATTGTTACATTCATTTGCTATATAGTTAGGTTCAAGTACAATGTTTCCTATTTGGTTTTCTATGTGAGTGTTCTATACATTGTTGAATGTAGAGTATTGAAGTTCCCTACTCTTGTTGTATTATTGTCTATTTCTCTATTCAGCTCTTCTTATACTTTATTTATTTAGGAGCTCTGATTTGGATATGTTTGTGTATATTATGTAATTACATACATAATTACCTGTCCTCTTGATAAATTGAAGCCTTTTTTATTACATAATGGCTTTCTTTATCTCTTGTGAAAGTTTTTAACTTAAAAGTCTATTTTGTCTGATATAAGTACAGCCATCATTCTCTCTTTTGATTACCAGTTGCATGACATAAGTTTTTTTATTCCTTTACTTTCAATCTGGTGTTCTTAAAGTGAGTCTATTGTATGCAGCATACAGTTGGATTTTTTTTTTAAAATATCTTCAGTCACTTTATGTTTTTTGATTGGATAATTTAATTCATTTATATTTAAAGCAACTATTGATAAGAACAGTAAGTGCTTATGATCAGCATTTTGCCGATTGTTTTCTATTTTGTAGTTTCTTTGTTTATTCTTCCTCTCTGTCTTCCTTTGTGATTTGATAATTTGTTTTGTAGTGATATTATTTTTATATACATATATATATTTATACTTTGACTCCTTTTTCTTTGCCTTTTGTATTCTACCATTTTTTAAAATTTGTTATTACAATTAGGCTTACTTAAAACATCTTACAGTTTTAACAATTTTTTAAGTTGATAACAAATGAACTTAAATTATATACAAAATGCTACACTTTAACTTTCCCTCGTCTCACATTTATGTTATTGATGCTACAACTTACATGTTTTCTATATCATATATCCATTAACAAATTATTGCAGCTATAGTTACTTTTAATGCTAGGCTTAAATTTATTTATGTACCACTCTTACTGTATTAGAGTCTTCTGATTTTTACTAGATCCTTACCTTTACAATGAGTTTTATATCTTCATGTTTTCATGTTATTGGTTATAATCCTTTTGTTTCATCTTAAAGAATGCTTTTCAGCATTTCTTATAATATATGTCTAGTGGTGATGAACTCTCTCAGCTTTTGTTTTTCTGGGAAAATCTTTTTTTCTCTTTCATTTCTGAACGACATCTTTTTCAGCTATTTGAATATATAATCCCACTATTTTCTTGCCTGCAAGGTTTCTGCTGAGAAGTCTGCTGATAATCTTAAGGGGATTCTCTTGAATGTAAATAATTATTTTTCCCTTGCATCCTTGAAAATTTCATCTGACTTTTGAGAGTTTGATTATAATGTGTCTTGATAAACATCTCCCTATATTTAATCCATCTGGGGTCTCGTGCCTCATACATTTAAATGTTCACTTTTTTTCCTACAGATTTAGGAATCTTTCTTTCTTTCTTTCAATAAGCTTTCAGCACATTCTATCTTCTCTTTCTGAGATTCCCATAATGTGGATTTTGCTGTGCTTGATGGTGTCTTAAAAGTTTTATAGGCTTGCTTCACTCTTTTTCATAATTTTTTATTAACATTTTTCTAACTGGGTAATTTATTTCAAAATATATATTTTGGAGACAGAATCTTGCTCTGTTACCCAGGCTGGACTGCAAAGACACAATCAGAGCTTACTGTTACCTCAAACACCTGAGCTCAGGTGTTGTTGCTCCTGTGTTAGCTCCCTGGGCATCTAGGACTATAGGCATGCACTACCATGCCTGGTGAATATTTTTTTGTACATATGGGGTCTTGTTATGTTGCCCAGACTGGTCTTAAACTCCTGGCCTCCAGTGATTCTCCCAGTCTGACCTCCTAAAGTGCTGAAATTACAGGTACAAGCCACCAATCCCAGCCTGGGTAATTTCAACTGATATGTCTTCACTGTTTTTCTTTATTTCTGCTTTACCAGGTCTGCTATTGAAGTTCTCTATAGAATTTTTCAGCTCAGTGATTGTATTCCTCAGTTCTAGAATTTTTGTTCATTTTTATGTTGTCTATTTCTTTGTTGAACTTTTAATTTTGCTCATGTATTGTTTTGTTGATATTATTTACTTGTTCATCTTTCTTCTCTTATAACCCATTGAATTTACCTAAGATGATTACTTTGAATTATTAGTCAATTTGTAGATCTCCGTTTCTTTAGAGTTCGTTACTGGTGCTTTATTTTTTTTCCTTTGATGATGTCATGTTTCCTTGATGATTTGTGATCCTTGCTCTGGTGCCTGGGTATTCAAAAAAAAAAAAAGGCATCCTTTTCAATATTTACAGACTGACTTTAGTCACCCTGTCCAGAGGTTCTGGATGGGTAAGCTATTGGGGTCTGCTGATGGGCTTGCTGCTGGAGTTCTCAGGTGGGCCAGGCTTGTGCCAAGGTCAGTGACTGTGCAGCTCTGATGCCTGGGTCCACAAGGACAGGAATAGTGCCTGGCTACATGTGGTGGGGCCTGGAGCCTATGTTCATGGAAGCAAGGCTGAAACCTGGGTACACAGAAGCTGGTCTTCAACTTGAGTCTGTGGGGTGTGGCCAGACATCATGGTCCACTAGGGCAGGCCTGGTCCCCGGATCCTGTGGGAATGTCTGGTGCCTGGGACTGTGAGGACCTGTCTGACACTGAGGTAGGTCGTAAGCCTGAGTCTGCAGTTGAACCTCTGGAGTCTGGGTCTTCTGAGAACAACATGGAGTCTGAGTCCATAGGAACTAGTCTGGAGCTTGGGGCTGTGGGGAGTAGACTGGTGCTGTTACAGGGTTGTCCTGGTACTGGGAGAGACCCGAATCCTGGGGCAACTGGAACCAGTTTCACACCAGGATTCACTGAGTGGGCCTGGTGCTGGGGTCTGTGGCAAAGTTGAATGATCACTTCAATCTCCTTCCCAACATGGAGGGAGGGTGATATGAGTAATGTGAAATAATCCTTCCCACTCTCTTCAGTGTGTCATCCTTTCTTATTTTCATGCTACACTCAGGTGCTGCAATCTCTCATCTGGATTCCTTAGGTCCCATGCAGGTATTTTTATTCATGGATGGTTGTTTAGATTGATGGTTCTGTGAGGGGTCAAACATTAAGAATTCCCATTCTGCCATTTTGCTGATGCCAGTTCGCACACTATATAAAGACATTTTCACAATATATTTTTAAGGGCAAAAGGACTAAGATACAGGAAAGTATATATAATAGGGCTATCTTTATGTAGTGAAGCAAACAGATGTTTCTTAACTATTAATGTGTATGAGTGTGTTAATATGCATTATGTATATTGTTATATAAACATGAAGATAAGTATAGAAGGCACACCAAGCTATTTATAGAAATGGTTAGTTTGAGGAGGAGGACACAACTGAGGGAGATGGAAAGTAGAGAGTAGAAGATGAGGATTACGTTTCGTAACTGGGGAAAAAAGCAATTAAACAACTTATGAATGATTTCAAATTATATAAAAGTATACATAGCTGTTGTATAGAAAAAAGGGAGAGAAATTGATAGCTACTTTTATATTTACCAAACTGTAACACTGGTCAAGATATGGTCACATGAATAAAAAAGTTGCAATGTAATATGTTTGCTCTATTTTGATGTTTCTATTTATTTAAAGCAAAAACCTACAAACAAAAATGATACATCTACATTAGTTGATAAGATCTTATATTTTGTATCTATCTTATATAACTCCCTCTATCTATTGAGAAAGGAAGTTGTAGAATGATACACCTTATCTTAGAGGACTAGATGTGGTATTCAGCAAAATATTATAATTTTACTCAGCACAATATGTACATACAGACATACCTCAAAGATACTGCAGATTTAGTTACAGACCACTGCACTCAAGCAAATATCACAAGAAAGTGAGTCACACAAATATTTTGGTTTCCCAGCACATATAAAATTTATGTTTATATTATTCTGTCTTATATTGTTTATAATAGTATTTTATTTTAAATTGTACATGCCTTGATTAAAAAGTGATTTATTGATGAAAATACTAATGATCATCTGTGCTTTCAGTAAGTTGTAATCTTTTCGGTGGTGGAGGGTTCTTGCCTCAGTGTTGATGGCTGCTGACTAACTTGGATGGTGGTTGCTAAAGGTTACTGAGACTGCAGCAATTTCTTAAAACAAGATAACAATGAAGTTTGTCAAATCAATGACTTTTACTTTCATTAAAGATTATATGTAGCATGTAATGCTGTTTGATAGCATTTTACCCACAATAAAACTTCTTTCAAAATTGGAGTAAAACCTCTCCAATCCTACTGCTATTTTATTACCTTAGTTTATGTAATACTCTATATTCTTTGTTGTCATTTCAACAATGTTCACAGCATCTTCACTAGGAGCATATTCTGTGTAAAAAAAAGCAAAACAATTTTTTTTTCTCATTCATAAGTAACTCCTCACCCATTCAAATATTATGAGATTGCAGCAACTCAGTCACATCCCCAGGCTCCACTTCTTATTCTAGCTCTCTTGGTATGTCCACCACATCTTCAGTGACTTCCTCTACTGAAGTCTTAAACCCTGCAAAGTCATCCATGAGAACTGGAATCAACTTCTTCCCCACTCCTGTTAATGTTGATATTTTGCAAAGTCATCCATGAGAACTGGAATCAACTTCTTCCCCACTCCTGTTAATGTTGATATTTTGCAAAGTCATCCATGAGAACTGGAATCAACTTCTTCCCCACTCCTGTTAATGTTGATATTTTGCAAAGTCATCCATGAGAACTGGAATCAACTTCTTCCCCACTCCTGTTAATGTTGATATT
The DNA here is from genome assembly GCF_024542745.1 of Macaca thibetana thibetana. Lineage (NCBI taxonomy): Eukaryota > Metazoa > Chordata > Mammalia > Primates > Cercopithecidae > Macaca > Macaca thibetana. The sequence continues at coordinate 36,786,220 of NC_065583.1, forward strand.
TTGACTTCTCCCATGAATCATAATTGTTTTTAATGGTATCTGGAACAGTGAAATCTTTCCAGAAGGTTTTGAAAGTACATATTTTGCCCAAATCCATCAGAAAAATCAGTATCTATAGCAGCTATAGACTTACAAACTAAATTTCTTAAATAATAAGACTTGAAAGTCAAAATGACTTCTTGATTCATGGGCTTCAGAATGAATGATGCATTTGCAGGCATGAAAACAACAACAATCTCCTATGTCTCTATCAGAGCTCTTTGGTGACTGGATGCGTTGTCAATGAGCAGTAATATTTTGGAAGAAGTCTTTTTTTCTCAGCAATATGTTCAAAATTGGACTCTAAATATTTAGTTAATCATACTGCACCTAGATGTGCTGTCATCCAGGGTTTGTTATTCCATTTATAGAGCACAGTCAGAGTTGACTTAGCATCATTCTTAAGGGCACCAATATTTTCAGAATGGTAAGCAAGCATTGGCTTTAGTTGAAGGTCACCAGCAGCATTAGCTTTGAACAAGAGAGTCAGCCTGTTTTTTGAAGCTTTGAGTCCAGGCACTGATGTCTCTGTAGTTATGAAAGTCTTAAATGTTATTTTTTTTATAGTAGAAGGCTCTTGCCTCTACATTGAATATATGTTGTTTAGCATAGCCATCTTCAATTATTTTAGTTAGATATTCTGGATCATTGTTGCAGCTTCCACATCAACTCTTGCTCCTTTACCTTGCACTTCTATGTTATGGAGATGGCTTTTTTTTTTTTTTTTTTTTTCTTAAACCTCATGAACCAACTTCTGTAAGTTTCTCTTTTTTTTTCTACAGTTTCTTCAACTATCAGTCTTCATAGAATTCCAGAGACTTAGGACCTTGCTCTGGATTAGCCTTGGTCTTAAGAGAATGTCATGGCTGGTTTAATCTTACATCCAGATCACTGAAACTTTATCTATATCTGCAATAAGTCTGTTTTGCTTTTTTATTACTTTTGTGTTCACTGCAGTAACACTTTTAATTTCTTTAAGAACTTTTCTTTTGCATTCACAACATGGCTGTTCGGCACAAAAGTCCCAGCTTTTGGTCTGTTTTGATTTTCAACATGCCTTCCTCACTAAGCTTAACCATTTCTAGCTTTTGATTATTTAAGAAAACTTTTATTTTAGGTTCAGGGTTACATGTACAGGTTTGTTATATAGCTAAACTGTGTGACACAGGGATTTGACATGCAGATAATTTTCTCACCTGGATAAGAAGCATAATATCTGATAGGTATACTCCAACCTCAAGTAGGCCTCAGTATCGGTTTTCCTACTATTCATGTGTTCTCATTGTTTAGCTCTCACTTCTAAGTGAGAATATGCAGTATGTGGTTTTCTGTTTCTGTGTTAGTTTGCTTGGGAAAATGGCCTCCAGCTCTATCCATGTTGCTGCAAAAGACATGATCTTATACTTTTATGACTGCATAGTATTGGATGGCATATAAGCACCACATTTTCTTTATCCAGTCTGCCATTGATGGGCATTTAGGTTGATTCTGTGTCTCTGCTATTGTGAGTACTGCTGCAATTAACACATAGCAATATATACGCCCAATATTTTGGGTATATACCCACAAATGGGACTGCTGGGTCAAATAGTAATTCTGCTTTGAGTTATTTGAGGAATTGCCATACTGCTTTCCACAATGGCTGAACTAATTTCCACTCCCATTGACAGTGTATAAGTATTCCCTTTTCTCCACAACCTTGCCAACATCTGTTATTTTTTGACTTTTTACTAATCGCCATTCTGAGTGATGTGAGATGGAATCTCATTATGGTTTTGATTTGCATTTCTTTAATTATAAACGATGTAGAGAATTTTTTCGTATGCTTGTTTCTTGCATATGTCTTCTTTGGAAAAGTGTCTGTTCATGTCCTTTGCCCACTTTTTAATGGGGTTGTTTTTTGCTTATAAATGTGTTTAATATCCTTATAGGCTCTAGTATTAGACCTTTGTTGGATGCATACTTTGCAATATTTTCTCCCATTCTATAGGCCGTCTGTTCACTCTGTTAGTTTCTTTTGTTATTTGCAGCAGCTCTTTAGTTTAATTAGATTCCATATTCCATTTGTCAGTTTCTGTTTTTGCTGCAATGGTGTTTGGCATCTTCATCGTGAAATCTTTGCCAAGTCTTATGTCAAGAATGATATTTCCTAGGTTATCTTCCAGGGTTTTTATAGTTTTAGCTTTTACATTTAAGTCTTTAATCCATCTTGAGTTAATTTTTCTATGTGGTGTAAGGTTAAAAGTGAGAGATGTGTGACTCTTTCACTTGACCACTTAGAAACAATTGTAGAATTAATTGGCCTAATTTCAATATTGTTATGTCTCATACAATAGGAAGTCCCTAGGAGAGGGAGAGAGATGGGGGAACAGCTGATTGGTAGAGCTGTCAGAAAATGTATAACATTGATTTATTAACTTTGCCATCTTTTATGGGTATGGTTCACGTTGTCCCAAACAATTAAAATAGTAACATCAATGATCACAGATCACCATAATAGATATAATCATGCTGAAAAGGAAATATTGCAAGAATTACCAAAATGTGACACAGAAACACAAAGTAAGCACATGTTGGAATAATGGGGCTGAGAGTCCTGTCTAATGCAGGATTGCCACAAACCTTTAATTTCTAAAAACATAGTACCTGCAAAGTGGAATAAAGTAAAGCATAACAAAATGAGGTATGACTACATATGTAATTTTTAGTAATAAATCTTAAAATATATTTTTCAGCGTGTGCATAATGAAGTCCAAGATTCTAGCATCAGTAATAAAAAGTTGACAAGATGATATAAAGAATGATAATTCAAATGATTAAAAAGTTTCCATTTGGGCAAACTACTTTCTGGGCAGTAACTTAAGGTGCTCTTCAGTTCAAGGGCACCCAATCCATTAGGACTTAGCAGGATCTCACAGAGAAACAGAACATTTGGAAAATGATCTCTGGTTCTTAACTGGAAATTTGGACTTAATGTTCATGGTTATTGATAAAACTACACATCATGATATTCTCAAATGTATCTAAATGTTCTTTTGACAAGTGAAGAACTATATTGCCTTAATTTATTAGTGGTACTTCACATCTGACATATCTCCTCCCAGGCATTGGTGACAGTCATCTTTAAAGCAAACTGTAATCAGGATTCTGGGCAGGAAAAGATAAGAATTAGCTGTCTGAATACATTTCTATTTATCTTCCAGTGTCAGCACTCTGATCTGGAATATTTGATAGGTGGGGATCATCAGTTTCATACACAAGCATTAGTTGAAAACTGGGGCTCAAGAAAATTTACTTGTATCATATTATGACAATATAAGTGGTGTATGCTCACAGAAGGTCAAAAGAAGTAATACATGCAATATTGTGTAACAGCTAAAATGATAGTCATATTTGCTTCTAGATAAGACATTTCATCGGTCTAGTGCCGGTTACCACATATAAGCCATGGAACCAAGAAAAACAAACAGGAAGCATCACAAATCACTGGAACTGAGCTAGATTGACTTATTGTCAGTGGTGCAATTGTTACTTCTCTGAAATTAATGAGCCATTGAGCACTCAGTTCTAATTATATCTCTGCTCAATATTCTATAGCTGTTTGCTATTGTGAATTGGATTAAATATGTATTCATTTGAAAGATGTTTAGGTTCTCCATGAATCAGCTTTTGTCTAGTTTTCCAACCTCGTTGTCATAGTTTACATCCCAATATTACCAAATTATTTTATTGATCTTCAAAGACACTTCGTTTTCTTATACCTCTAAATAATTTATTATGTTTACTTAATTTACTTTCTCAAATCCTGTTTCCATGAAGCCTTCTTTTCTGGTCCAAATGTAGGCACATCTTCCCCATATTCTCATCCATCTTATAAATATAGTAGCTATATTATGGCAACTGTCATATTGTGTTGTAATGTTTTTCTTTACATGGCTGTTTCTCCATGAATCTGTGGGCATTTTCAGGATAAATTTCTTCCTTTCAGTGTCTTCAAGACCTAGAAGAGTGGGAGACACATTGTAGATATTGACTAAATGGTGGATAAGTAAATGAAATGAAAATTTATTGAGTAAAAACTGTTCTAATTAAAAGAAAAATTATGTTATGGTTTTTATAAGAATCTTTAATATTGGTAAAAAGAAATTTATGTCCATAGTTCTGAATCATCACTAAGAGATCAAGTTGTAGTTATTCCAAATGGACTTGTATAACACAGTTTCCCATGCAAACTGATTAGGAAAATCATATGGTTAAAAAAGTTAATTATCTACCTTAGAAAATAGAAAGTACAATAACAATTCTTTTGATATCTGTATTGCATAAAATTATCCTTTAACAAAATATATAATTCCTCATTACTTGTCTTGCCTTGAGAGAATGAATTTTATTTTCCATATTAATGCAGTTATTTTTAATGGTAACTTTATCACTTTATGAAGGCTTTCGATGAAAAGACAATGATTCTAGGAGAGCAATGCCAATGATTACAATCCCTTGAAGGAAAACTTTTGGGTAAGTGCAATTCCTTTTCCAGAAAAAGATAGTCATAACTACAGTTTTTATTTCAGAAGGGACTATAAGTAAGAACAAATATAGAGAAAGGACATATAAAGAGAAACTAAAACTTTATGACCTGAGGTTTCCAGAATAGTCTATGTATGCCAAAATATTACAAAATAAATATGTATTCCAAAGTATTGCTCAACAGACAGAAACAACAAACAACAAATGGAGATTAAATAAATAATATAAATATCTTTAAGTAAAACACTGATAACACTAGAGAGTTAAATTAAATTTACCGACAGACATTTTTTATGCAAAGCAGTACTCAACTGGATATTTTTTGAAAATGTATAGTTTAGTTCAATGGAATAGACGTTTGTGCTTATTACCTAGCAGGCACTTTATTAAACACTGGGATACTTCAATCAATAAAACATAGACCCGGACATTGAATGTCTCACAGTCTGGGAGGATGCAGAACAGTACAGTGAGTAAAGCCCATATTATGGGGTTCTATGGACTTGGACTTAGATACCATAACATCAAATTATTATCCGTGTGACTTAGGCTACTTAATCTTTTTAGGTTTTCATTCATTTTCCTGTGGAAGGCAAACAATAATTGTCAATCACAAAGTGTTGTGAAAATTATATAAGAAAATTTCTTGTAAAGTGCTTGGAAGTACCTGACTGGGAGCAAACACACAAATATATTTTAATTAATAAAATTAAATAATCAGGTTTTTAATTTACATTTGTGTAGTTCCAAGTCTAAAAGGAATAACAGAAGTCCATAGTAATCTAAGAAATTATAAAACAGCAGCATGTTTTATAATTTCTTAGATTATTTTATCTATGAAATTATCAGTTCCAAAGATAATTTTTAAAATTACTAAAAATTGCACCTCATTTCTGAAGAAGAAGAAAGGGTCAAGTAATGATTCCATATGGACTTTGTGAGAGGTGGATGTGAAGAAACAGTTTTGTGTTCGATTCCAGGATGTATCTACAGCCATCAGAATCATCTGTCTAAAAACGGAATGAACTGCTTCATGAGTTAATACATTCTCTGTCATCAGATTTATTAAACACCATTGAAGAACAATCTGAGATTGTAGAGAGATAAGGTAAGTAATCATTTAGGAATAATTAGTAATAAGCAGTTGATCCAACTAGATGCTATGAAAAGCCTTCAACATTGAATTTATGACCTGACTCTCCATTTATTTTGCCACAGAAAAAAAGCCATAATCAAGTTTTGGCCATTGCCTCACCAATCACACTGACTGTATTCTGGTTGATTATGCACTAATTTTAGAGCAACTTACTAACCATGCTGTGAAACTATTGATTTCCTAATGATTGGTCATCATTTTGTTTATCTGGTCTCCCCCAATGGGATCAACAAAATCAAAATAATTATAAATCATTGATGAAAGGGCTGTGCATTATTATTATATACTGAGTCCGCTCTTTATTTGGACTTGTGCTTGAAGCGCCGAAAACAATGTTTTCTTTTTTTCCATTATCAAGGACATTCATCAGCGCATATTTTGTACTTTTACCAGAAAAAAACAACTGGTAGGCAGATTCATCACTGATTTGTTTTTTTTGTTTGTTTGTTTTTTTTTTTTGAGACTGAGTCTGGCTCTGTCGCCCAGGCTGGAGTGCAGTGGCCGGATCTCAGCTCACTGCAAGCTCCACCTCCCGGGTTTACGCCATTCTCCTGCCTCAGCCTCCGGAGTAGCTGGGACCACAGGCGCCCGCCACCTCGCCAGGCTAGTTTTTTGTATTTTTTGGTAGAGACGGGGTTTCACCGTGTTAGCCAGGATGGTCTCGATCTCCTGACCTATTGATCCACCCGTCTCAGCCTCCCAAAGTGCTGGGATTACAGGCTTGAGCCACCGCGCCCGGCTGATTTGTTTTTTAAAGCATAGTCACTGAAAGTTATCATTTGGTATTGAAGATGATGGAGTTTAGAATCAGACAGACCCAGCCTTGAGCCTCAGCTTTATCTAGTATGACCTTTGGGAAAGTTAACTTCTCTGTGACTCAGCTTTCTTATTGATAATATGGGGCCAAAATACTTACTGCACAGGAAACTTATGGGATCTTAAAGATACAATGTTTTCCCATGCCTAGAATGGTATTTCCCTTTTTTAATATTAAGTTATAAAAAAGGCTTTTTTAAAATTAATGTATCTTCTTGTTTTCATATCTTGGTATCTCCTACCATCGACTCATTCTGTATACTATAGAAAAAAACTAGAATCATAAAAGTCAGAGGTGGGATAAATTAAGAAATTATTTAAGCCTCTCTTTTTGAAGAGTGAGAAATCAAGATGCAACATTCCAGAGCTAAATAAAGGAAGATGCAGAATCCATCTACCTTCCAGCCCAATGCTGTTTCTACAACACAAGCTATTTGTGGTAATGTCACAGTTTTGAAAGAAATTTTAAGAAAATTGTAAGTGCAGCAAAAGGGAATAAAAATAACTGGGGATATGGAGTCTGATGGCTCTGGATTTGCCTCTGAGGATCTCCTATTTGTTGATTGGGTAGATCAACAATCTTTCTGACCCTCTATTTTCTCACCTAAACTTAAGGGTAATCATGTGTACCTTATGGAGCTTCTGTAAAAATTTGAAATGAAGGATATCATGTCCTTAAAACAGTGTTTTTCACATTGAAAATTCTTGCTAAATATTAGCTATTAATAAAAACAATAATAGAGGTTTAGGTATCCTAGCATGTCAAAAATAAGACAGAGGACAGCAAGTCCTCTTGGTTTTCCCTCAGTCCCATCGATGTTGGGCTTATGCTTGGAATAGGAATTAGCTTCTACAACAAGGAAAATCCAGTATACTGTGTCCTCCTTTTCCAGTAGTTACAGGAAAAGCACAAACATTTTTCTTAGCCTGTCCTGTCAGCTTTTTAAAGGTATAGTTCTTTCTCCACTCCTAATAAATATTCTCCTCAGGAATGTGACTGTATTGTTTGCAGCTCTATTTCTGGTCCATCTCTGTTTCTGAGGCACATGAGCACCCACGAGCACTGCACATCCAGGGCTGAGGCATCTATCAAAATCTTTTCAGATACTGTCACTGCCTCCAAGGTCTGTTCACTGTTCTGGTGAATTAACTTATACCCACAGCTAGAACTAATCCTGCCGAATTCTTCAAGGAATTCAGAGCTCCACAAGTTTAGCTCTCTAATCTCTACACACCAACATGCTATGTTCAACCAAATAGTGTGCACAATTTTACAGTATATTCCATCTGATTGCATCTTCTTGAGTTGCTTTGCTGTCCTCCACTTTCATAAGGATGCCTTGATCTGTGGATTTAGTTCATGTACGTATTTCCTTGTTTGTCAAATATTTCCGCTGAGTAAGTTGGCCATAGAATGATTCCTTCATAGAAAAAAAATTCTCATGAGTTTTATGATAGATCCAAAGTTGTTTCCGCTAGAATTTTTTACAAATCACCCTAAAAGGAAGCTAAATCTTTTAATTTGAATATTGAAAACAACTAGTTCATTTGTATTGTGTCCATAATACTATGCTTACCAGGAGTCTTTATAACAATTTCAGGAAGTTTCTTAACACTGGTAGCTACTGCCTACCACTTTCTCTTTTATCCTTCCTTCATTTATGAATTGTCTAACTTTACACTTCTTCTTCTTCTTTACCCTTGATACACACTAAAATATGTAGATACTTTATTTCTAAGGCCAAGGTTAGAAGATGTATTCTAGAGTCAAATAAACCTGATTTGAATTCTAGTTCCTCCCTTTACCTTGTGATCTTATACAAATGGCTTAGCCTTGTCTCAGTTTTCTAACATGTTAAGTGGCATTATAATGATAGTGCCTTACTTATAATATTATGAGGGTTAAAGTATGCATGTGAAATGCATATGAAAAGACTGTATAATACTTTTTCAGGGAATATATGTTCAATAGTATTTATTTTTAAAAAGACTAAAAGCCTTACCCTAACATGGTTAAAATGTGATAGGACTCTAGGAATCAAAGGCATAAAGAATTTTGAATTACTTTAGTTTATAACAGTCATCATGTCCATTACAAAATTTAAATATATTGTGCAATTTTTACAACAATTCCAAAAGTTAGGCATTATTTTTTTTTCACAATTGAGTTAACTGAGGATCAGGAAATTTTAGTAACTTTCCAGGATTATTCAGTTAAAAGGCAGTAGAGGGGGAATTTGAACCAGATTGTATTAAAAGTTTGGGTTTGTAATCGTTGTTCTACATTACTTTTGTAAAGTTGAAAATTCTGGACAAATGTGTCCAACTGGCATCCCATGAATATCTTTTGATCTGATAAGGATTAAAAAAATCTAACATTAAAAACTTTGAAAAAAATCAGGATATCTTAACATCTGTAAGTTACATTTCTACTTGAACCCAGTTGTTTAAAACTCGCAGTCATTGCATCTATCAATGAGACATGCTTCTCCAGTTCTTACCACTCCCAATTAATAGGTTCACTTATTTCCATCATTTGCTTGACCTCCATGGTCATGTAAGTTTTGTAGCTCATTTAAGGATATATAAGTTATGCAGTGTGTATTAGTTTCTTAGCCTATCAAAACAAAAATTTTAACCTTATGTATTTTATTGAATATAAACTTGAATGCATTTTAAACTAGGAACACTGTAGGTACCATCTGTCTTTCAATAATAGTGGAGTTCCATTATTATTGTTTCATTCATTGATTAAGGATTGATATATTACCCTGTACAATTTGTAATGATATACTTCAATTCTGGTCCATATAGAAATATTTAAAATGGATTGCTTCATAGACACTGTTGCCTCCCTGTTCTAGTCCCTTGTTTAGATCATGGAAATTTTACGTTATGCAAACTTAAGGATGGGCTGCCCGAATTGTCTCAATCCAGCAGAACTTATGAAAGTCACTAGGACAATGAGTGCTGTAATTTTCTCAGTCTGTGGTTCCTTCCCAGTAGCAATGCAAAGGGTAGAGCAGTTGGGATAATGTGGATATGCACACACATGATGTTCTACCTACACTGGTTCAGCTATTATCCATTAAAAGAAAAAAATCGCACAGCACAACTCGAGGCTTTGTTGAGCATGAAAGTGTAAGTTAACCACTTTATACATTTTTATATAAGTAATAATCTTATAAATTCACTTATTGTCTAAAGCCCAATATCCTCCTAAACTCTTCTCTAGACCTTACCTGGCATATGCCTTTACCTGTAAATACTTTTCAAATTTTGTTTGTTTCCAGTTTTTCTCATTATAATAGCATTATCCTAGAGACAGTTTTGACAGAAGCTTTAAATATTTAACTCTAGGTGGTTAGATTATTTTATATTCTTAGCTTTCTTTATTTTTGTGTCAAGAGCAAACTATTTCATAGTCCCACCAGTTTTCTTTGTCTCCTCTCTTTCCTAGTAAAGTCAGGTTAACTTCCCTTTTCTTCCAAATGTATTGATTTAACTCTTTTTTATTTCTAGCAATCTTTGATGCTATATGTTTGACATTCCACTTTCCTGAATGTACCTTCTAATTAGCATTGCTTATTTATGCCTACATGTCAATAATAATATTTTGACTTTTCCTTATCCACAAAAGATAAATAGATGATAGATGTCAGATGGATATACAGAAAGATATATAGATAAATATAAGTAGCTATATGATAAATAGTGATGGATGATTCATTGATTGATATATAGATGAACAGAGAGATATTGTTAAGCAATAATTTCCATTCTAAGCAAGAAAATGGAAACATGCTGATGCACCTATTTTTAAAATTAATCTTTTGGTCATTCAGCAAATTCTGTGTGGTCTATATTACTAAGAATTCAGTCACTTCACCACTACTGTCACCTCCATGCCAGTTCAGGATGCAGCATCCTGTCTATTCTAAACATACCAGCCAGAGTGATCCTGATGAAGCACAAGTCAAATTACAACAACTCTTTCTTGGAAACTTTCCAATGGAGTCTTATCTTACTCATAGTAAAAACTAAATGCTGTATCATGACCTTACAAAGGCCAACATAGCTTCCCCTCTTGACCCACCTTACATCTCTGACTTCATCTCACATTACTGTTCTACTCAATTGCCCACTCCAGGAACACTGGCTGCCTAGCTGTTCCCATGCATTTGGCTTGCAGCTGCTGCAAGTCCCCAGTATTGGTCATTTCCCCTGCCTGAAACACTCTTCCCTAAATTATCCCTATGGTGTTCTCACTTCTTTCAGTTTTTACCCAATAAACAACTCCAAGAAGCCTTCCTTGGCTACTCTTCTAAAGCTCCAAACTCCCACCCCAACAATTCCTATTCCATTTGTCTGCTTGATTTTTCTCCTAAGTTCTTATCACTATTTAACAAATGTTGTTTTACCTATTTCTCCTATTTATTATCTGTGACCTTCAGTAAGTTTCATGATGGCAGGAATATTTGTCATTTTTGTTTGTGGTGGTCACCAACCCATAGAATAGCACCTGACACTGAGAATAACTTTATTGAATATGTGTCAAATGAATGAGTGATTAAATGAGATAATACATGCCAAGCCCTTAGAGCATTGCATGATATCTATTCACACATTTTCTTGGTTTAGACAAAATGGAAAAGAGGATGAGAACAACTTATCCCTTTACTTCTTATTTTCAAAGATCCATTGCTCTACAATATCTTAGAAGTGTACTGCCCAAACTGAAGTGTAACCTGCTAAACTTTCTTTCTCAAGTCTGTTTTGGAAAGGTTATGTCATTCACTGTATCATGGGAGATTTTGTCCAAAGCCAAGTTCTTACTGACTCACTTTTCCTTCCACTGTGAAATGAAAACTAAAATAAACCAAAGTAGCATCTCAAGTGTCCAGTACAGCCCTAAACTATAAGTGCAAATGAATATGCTCCCTGATAAAAGAAAAAAAGTCAGGTGAGAAATTTATTTCAACTCCTGGCTCCTAGGGATTTTGTGTAAACAAAACCAAGGCAAGTTTTATACAAACTGGACTTCAGGATGCTTCTTTATTTATTATTCACAACTGTCAAAATGTTAAATAAGCATCAAATTTTATAAGCCCTGAAGAATCAACTGTATATTTATTTTTTTCATTCAATAACTTGTCAAAATCTCAAGATATCAGAAGTTTACAAACAAAGCAATTAGGCTCAGAGTGCTTTTTTGGCTTTTCTTGTGCTGACTGAGACTAAAGACCAATAAAGAACAAGGCGTCACCTTTAATAGATACAATAGAGTTTAAATAAGTTAGCAAAAACTCTCTTGTGCTTTTCTCAAAGCATCATTTGATTTTCTTACATGCATCATAACAGATTTGTGAAAATCAATACCTTTTGCAGATGTGAATCCTGGGATAACTTTTTTTTTCAATGTCAACCTACTTTTACCATAAAATCAACCTAATTTTCAATATCTCCTTTATGAAATTCAGTTTCATAACCTTATAGGTTATGGCTGACCTTATGGTTTATGGCTGGCCTTATGCAGCCCACATCTGATAAAAATATATGAGGAAGTCAAATAGAGTTGTAATTCCCTGCATTGGCAACTCTAGGTGACATTTGTTATTCCTTGCCTCTCTAGCTTTGAGTAGCCACTCTTCTGCTAATGTACTCTAATATTCTTACAAGAAATCATATCTCCTTCTTCAGTAGAGTTTTGATGGTTTCACTAATCAAGGTGTCATGCTTGGCCCCTTGGGCTTTATCTTTAGAATCTTACATATAACAATACTTAATAATTTTGAGTGTGTACTGTGGATTTGACATTAAGCCTTTGTGTCACACAACCCAATAAATAGATGTCATTATTATCCACACTTTATAATTGAAATGAATAGCTCAAGACCAAAGAGCCAGTATTTAAGTGGTGGTGGTAGAATTTAAACTCAGGTCTGTCTGATGGGAGTGCAGATGCTTTTCAGCACACAGCTGTCCTGCTTCTCAGCATACAGGGACTCAAGAACAAATAATTGGTGAGAGATTATTTGTCCCAGTAGTAACTTCCTGATCAAGTGGTTTATCTCTTATTGCTACCCGAAACCTTAGGGGTACCTGGATTTTCTTTTTTTTTTTCTTTTTTTCAGATTCCCTTATTTGTGTGAGCTGCACCATATCCTTCTAATAAGTTGACTTTTTGATTAAGATATCTAAAATCAGTGTTTTATATCAATGCGTCTTTTAAAAATTGATGAATAAAACTATGTATAGTCTTATGATGTAAAACATGTTTTGAAATATGTATACACTGTGGAATGGCTCAATTAACATATTCATTATCTTACGTACTTATTTCATTTTGTGTTGAGAACATATATTTACTTTTAGTGATTTTCAAGTATCCACTAAATTTTATTGACTATAGTCATCATGTCTTACAATACATCTCTTGAATTTATTCCTTCTGTCTAACTGAAATTTTGTATCCTTTAACAAACATCTCCACACTTTTTCCACAGCAATTTGTATCTACCATTCTCCTCTCTGCTTCTATGGGTTAGACTTTTTGGAATCCACATATAAGTGACATTATATATTATTTGCCTTTCTGTGTCTGCCTTATTTCATTTAACATAATGTCCTCCAGGTTCATCCATGTTGTCACAAATAACAGGATTTCCTTGACTTTTAAGACTACATTATATTCCACTGTGCATATATAGCTCACTTTGTGTGTTCAGTCATCTGTTAATAGACACTTAGACTGATTCCATGTCTTGGCTACTATGAATAATTCAATAGTAAGCATGGGAGTGCAGACATTTCTTCAACACATTGATTTCATCTCCTTTGGTGGTATACCCAGAAGTGGGAGTGCTGGATCATATGATAGGTCTGTTTTTAAGTTTGTGAGGAGCTTCCATAAGGTTTTTCATAAGGAGTATACTAATTTATATTCCTGCCAACAAGGTATGCCAGGTTCCCTTTTCTCCCCAAATTCAACATTTGTTATCTTTTGTCTTTTTGATATTAGTCATTCTAATTGTGATTTTAACTTGCATTTTATGGATGATTAGTAATGTTGAAACATTTTTCTCATATACCTGTTGGCCATTTGTATGTCTTTTTTTTTTTTTTTTTTTTTTGAGATGGAGTCTCGCTCTGTTGCCCAGACTGGAGTCTGGAGTTCAGTGGCGCGATCTCGGCTCACTGAAAGCTCCATCTGCTAGGTTCACGCCATTCTCCTGCCTCAGCCTCGTATGTCTTATTTTGACATTGTTTCATAGTGTTTATCTTTATTTGACTCTTCCAAGAGGATGTCGATGACAAGGTCTGGAAATTTTGGTTTTTTAAAAATCTATTTTAAAAGACTACGTCAGGCTGTGCTGGTCTCTCACCATGGACTCTGTATATTATGGGGTAAACACTGTGCATTCCTGCTGTGTGAAAACCTGCTGTTCAGGGAAGGGCAGAGCTCTGCTATGCAATCAATAAAAAAGGAGTGGATACTTTAGTTGCCTCCATTAATCCCATTCTGGGTCAAAGGAATTGTTTGATTTTCTTAACTTCCAAACCATACATTTGTTTCAGCTTCAAACTCGTTACAAAGTCCCAGCAGAAGCCCACATCTTATCAGTCACGGGCTGCCGCCATCATACTCTGACATCCCAACCAGAATATTACAGCTCACAGGTGGCCAACCTAAGAAATGTAAATTCTCCAATATCATCAGTGAAGATATGTTATTTCTCTCGCAATATTTCTCTCTGAATATTGATGCCTACAAGAATATGTTATAAACTCCTTTTAAAAACTGCTGGGGAACAATCAGTCCTGTTATTAATTTTTAAATTGGTCTTTTGAGAACCATACCTCCTCTCTTCTGTGTGCTATTTATTATTATTATTATTTGTGTGTGTGTGTGTGTGTGTGTGTATGTGTGTGAATGTGTTTACTATCATGGATTCTGTTTTAAAAATTAAACTTAACTTCTGGGATACATGTGGAGAACATGCAGGTTTGTTACATAAGTATACGTGCACCATGGTGGTTTGCTGCACCCATCAACCTGTCATCTACACAAGGTATTTTACTAATACTATCCCTCCCTTTGCCACCCACCACATGACAGGCCCCAGTGTGTGATGTTCCCTGCCCTGTGCCCATATGTTCTCATTGTTCAACTCCCACTTAATGAGTGAGAACATGTGGTGTTTGGTTTTCTGTTCCTGTGTAAGTTTGCTCAGAATGATGGTTTCCAGCTTCATCCATGCCCCTGCAAAGGACATGAAATCATTCTTTTTTATGGCTATATAGTATTTCACAGTGTATATGTGCCACATTTTCTTTATCCAGTCTATCATTGATGGACATTTGGGTTGGTTCCAAGTCTTTGCTATTGTGAATAGTGCTGCAATAAACATACATGTGCATGTGTCTTTATAGTAGAATGATTTATAATCCCTTGGGTACATACCCAGTAATGGAATTGCTGGGTCAAATGGTGTTTCTAGTTCTAGATCCCTGAGAAATTGCCACACTGTCTTCCACATGCTTGAAGTAATTTACCCTCCCACCAACAGTGTAAAATCTTTCCTATTTCTCCATATCCTCTCCAGCATCTGTTGTTTCCTGACTTTTTAATGATCGCCATTCTAAATGGCATGAGATGGTATCACATTGTGGTTTTGATTTGCATTTCTCTAATGACCAGTGATGATGAACTTTTTTTCATATATTTGTTGGCCTCATAAATGTCTTCTTTTGAAAAGTGTCTGTTCCTATCCTTCACCCACTTTTTGGTGGAGTTTTTTTTGTTGTTGTTGTTGTTGTTAATTTGTTTAATTTCTTTGTAGATTGTGAATATTATCCCTTTTTCAGATGGATACATAGCAAAAATTTTCTCCCATTCTGTAAGTTGCCTGTTCACTCTGATGATAGTTTCTTTTGCTGTGTAGAAGCTCTTTAGTTTAATTAGATCTCATTTGTCAATTTTGGCTTTTGTTGCCATTGCCTTTGGTGTTTTAGTCATGAAGTCTTTGCCCATGCCTATGTTTTCTTCTACAGTTTTTATGGTTTTAGGTCTTATATTTAAATCTTTAATCTATCTTGAGTTAATTTTTGTATAAGGTGTAAGGAAGGCGTCCAGTTTCAGTTTTCTGCATATGGCTAGCCAGTTTTCCCAACACCATTTATTAAATAGGGAATCTTTTCCCAATTGCTTGTTTTTGTCAGATTTGTCAAAGATCAGATGGTTGTAGATGTGTGGTGTGATTTCTGAGGCCTCTGTTCTGTTCCGTTGGTCTATATATCTGTTTTGGTACTAGTACCATGCTGTTTTGGTTACTGTAGCCTTGTATTGTAGTTTGAAGTCAGGTAGTGTGATGCCTCCAGCTTTATTCCTTTTGCTTAGGATTGTTTTGGCTACACAGGCTCTTCCATATGAAATATAAAGTAACTTTTTCTAATTCTGTGAAGAAAGTTAATAGTAGCTTGATGAGAATAGCATTGAATCTATAAATTACTTGAGGCATTATGGCCATTTTCACGATATTGATTCTTTCTATCCATGAGCATGGAATGCTTTTCCATTCATTTGTGTCTTCTCTTATTGCCTTGAGCAGTGGTTTGTAGTTCTCCTGGAAGAGGTCCTTCACATCCCTTATAAGTTATATTCTTAGACATGTTGTTTTCTTTGTAGCAATAGTGAATGGGAGTTTGCTCATGATTTGGCTCTCTGATTATCTATTATTGGTGTATGAGAATGCTTGTGATTTTTGAACGTTGATTTTGTATTCTGGGACTTTGCTGAAGTTGCTTATCAGCTTAAGGAGATTTGGGGCTGAGACAATGGGTTCTTCTAAATATGCAATCATGTTTTCCGCAAACAGATAATTTTACTTCCTCTCTTCCTATCTGACTATGCTTTATTTCTTTCTCTTGCCTCGTTGCCCAAGCCGTAACTTCCAAAACTACGTTGAATAGGAGTGGTGAGAGAGGGCATCTTTGTCTTGTGCCTGTTTTCAAAGGAAATGATTCCAGCTTTTGCCCATTCAGTGTAATATTGGATGTGGGTTTGTCATAAATAGCTCTTCTTTTGAGACATGTTTCATCAATAGTTTATTGAGGGTTTATAGCATGAAGGACTGCAGAATTGTATCGAAAGCCTTTTCTGCATCTACTGAGATAATCATGTGGTTTTTGTCACTGGTTCTGTTTATGTGATGGATTATGTTTATTGATATGTGTATATTGAACCAGCCTTGCATCCCAGGGATGAAGTCTACTTGATCGTGGTGGGTAAGCTTTTTGATGTGCTGCTGGATTCGGTCTGCCAGTATTTTATTGAGGATTTTCGCATCGATGTTCATCAGGGATACTGGCCTGAAATTTTCTATTTTTGTTGTGTCTCTGACAGTTTTTGGTATCAGGTTGATGCTGGCCTCATGAAATGAGTTAGGTAGGAGCCCCTCTTCTTCTATTGTTTGGAATAGTTTCAGAAGGAATGGTACCAGTTTCTCTTTGTACCTCTGGTAGAATTTGGCTATGAATCCATCTGTTGCTGGGCTTTTTTGGTTGATAGGCTATTACTGCCTCAATTTCAGAACTTGTAGTCAGGTATTCGACTTCTTCCTGGTTTAGTCCTGGGAGGGTGTATGTGTCTAGGAATTTATCAATTTCTTCTAGATTTTCTAGTTTATTTGTATAGAGATGTTTATAGTATTCTCTGATGTAGTTTGTATTTCTGTGGGATCAGTGGTGATCTCCCCTTTATCATTTTTTATTGTGTCTATTTGATTCTTCTCTCTTCTTTATTACTCTGGCTACTGGTCTATTTTGTTAATCTTTTTTTAAAAAACAGCTCCCAGATTCATTGATTTTTTGAAGGTTTTTTCGTGTCTCTATCTCCTTCATTTCTGTTCTGATCTTAGTTATTTTTTGTCTTCTGCTAACTTTTGGATTTGTTTCCCCTTACTTCTCTAGTTCTTCTAATTGTGATGTTATGGTGTCGATTTTAGATCTTTCCCACTTTCTCCTGTGGCCATTTAGTGTTATAAATTTCCTTCTAAACTCTGCTTTAGCTATGTCCCAAAGATTCTGGTACATTGTGTGTTTGTTCTCATTGGTTTCAAAGAACTTATTTATTTCTGCTTTAATTTTGTTATTTACTCAGTAGTCATTCAGGAGCAGGTTGTTCAGTTTCCATGTAGTTGTGCAGTTTTGAGTGAGTTTCTTAATCCTGAGTTCTAATTTGAGTGCACTGTGGTCTGAGAGACTGTTTGTTATGATTTCCATTCTTTTGCATTTGCTGAGGAGTGTTTTACCCCCAATTATATGTCAATTTTAGAATAAGTGCTATGTGGTTCTGAGAAGACTGTATATTCTGTCGATTTGGGGTGATGAGTTCTGTAGATGTCTATTAGGTTCACTTGGTCCAGAGCTGAGTTCATGTCCTGAATATCCTTGTTAATTTTCAGTCTTGTTGATCTAACATTGTCGGTGGGGTGTAAATGCCTCTCACTATCATTGTGTGGGAGTCTAAGTCTCTTTGTGGGTCTCTAAGAACTTGCTTTATGAATCTGGATGTTCCTGTAATGGGTGCATATATTTTTAGGATACTTAGCTCTTCTTGTTGCATTGATCTGTTTACCATTATGTAATGCCCTTCTTTGTCTTTTTTGACCTTAGTTGGTTTAAAGTCTGTTTTATCAGAGACTAGGATTGCAACCCTGCTTTTTTTTTTCTTTCCATTTGCTTAGTAGTCTTCCTCCATCCCTTTGAGTCTATGTGTGTCTTTGCACATGAGATGGGTCTCCTGAATACAGCACACCGATGGGTTTTGACTCTATCCAATTTGCCAGTCTGTACCTTTTCCTTTCTTATCCTTAAAGTCTGGGATACATGTGCAGAATGTGCAGGTTTGTTACTTACGTATATATGTGCCATGGTAGTTTGCTTCACCCATCAACCCGTCATCTACATGAGATATTTCTCCTAATGCTATCCCTCCTCTAGTTTCCTGTCCTACAACATGTCCCAGGGTGTGATGTTAGTTTCCCTGTGTCCATGTGTTCTCATTGTTCAACTCCCACTTACGAGTGACAATGTGCAGTGTTTGGTTTTCTGTTCTCGTGTTAATTTGTTGAGAATGATGGTTTCCAGTTTCATTTATGTCCCTGCAAAGGATATGAACTCATCCTTTTTCATAGCTGCATAGTATTCCATGGTGTATATGTGCCACATTTTCTTTATCCAGTCTATCATTGATGGACATTTGGTTAGTTCCAAGTCTTTGCTATTGTGAACAGTGCCACAATAAACATACATTAATTGGGGCATTGAGCCCATTTACATTTAAATATTTAAATATAATATTGTTATGTGTGAATTTGATCCTGTCATTGTTATTTTAGCTTGTTATTTTGCTAATTAATTAATGCAGTTTATTTGTAGTGTCAATGGTCTTCACATTTTGGTTTGTTTTTGCAGTGGCTGGTACTGGTTTTTCCTTTCCGTATTTAGTACTTCCTTCAGGAGCTCTTGTAAGGCAGGCCTGGTGGTGACAAAATCTCTCAGCATTTGCTTGTCTGCAAAGGACTTTATTTTTCCTTTACTTATGAAGCTTCGTTTGGCTGGTATGAAATTCTGGGTTGAAAATTCTTTTATTTAAGAATATTGAATATTGTCCCCCGTACTCTTCTGGCTTGCAGGGTTTCTGCAGAGAGAGCCCCTGTTAGTCTGATGGGCTTCTCTTCGTGGGTAACCCAACCTTTATGGCTGCCCTTAACATTTTTTCCTTCATTTCATCCTTGGTGAATCTGACAATTATGTGTCTTGGGGTTGCTCTTCTCAAGGAGTATCTTTGAGGTGTTCTCTGTATTTCCTGAATTTGAATGTTGGCCTGTCTTGCTAGTTTGGGGAAGTTCTCCTGGATAATATCCTGAAGTGTGTTTTCCAACTTGGTTTCATTCTCCCCGTCACTTTCAGGTACACCAATCAAACGTAGGTTTGGTCTTTTCACATAGTCCCATATTTCTTGGAGGCTTCGTTCATTCCTTTTCATTCTTTTTTTCTCTAATCTTGTCTTCATGCTTCATTTCTTTAAGTTGATCTTCAATCTCCAATATCCTTCCTTCCACTTGATTGATTTGGCTATTGATACTTGTTTATGCTTCATGAAGCTCTCACGCTGTGTTTTTCAGCTTCGTCAGGTCATTTATATTCTTCTCTAAACTGGTTATTCTAGTTAGCTGTTCCTCTAACCTTTTATCAAGGTTCTTAGCTTCTTTGCATTGGGTTAAAGCATGCTCGTTTAGCTTGGAGGAGTTTGTTATTACCCACCTTCTGAAGCCTACTTCTGTCAATTCGTCAAACTCATTCTCTGTCCAGTTTTGTTCCCTTGTGGGCTAGGAGTTGTGATCTTTTGGAGGAGAAGAGGCATTCTGGTTTTTGGAATTTTCAGACTTTTTGCACTGGTTTTTCCTCATCTTCATGGATTTATCTACATTTGGCCTTTGCTGTTGGTGACCTTCAGCTGGAGTTTTTATGTGGTTGTCCTTTTTGTAGATGTTGATGCTATTGCTTTCTGTTTGTTAGTTTTCCTTCTGACAGTCAGGTCCCTCTTCTCCAGGTCTGCTGGAGTTTTCTGAGTGTCCACTCCAGACCCTGTTTGCCTGGGTATCACCAGCAGAGGCTGCCTACTCCTTTTTTCTGGAAGCTTTGTCCCAAAAGGGCACCTGCCAGATGTCAGTTGGAGCTCTTCTGTATGAGGTGTCTGTCGACACCTGTTGGGATGTGTCTCCCCATCAGGAGGCACCGGGGTCAGGGACCCACTTGAGGAAGCAGTCTGTCCCTTAGCAGAGCTCGAGCACTGTGCTGGGAGATCCGCTGCTCTCTTCAGAGCCGGCAGGCAGGAACGTTTAAGTCTGCTGAAGCTGCGCCTACAGCCGCCCCTTGCCCTGGGTGCTCTGTCCTAGAGAGATGGGAGTTTTATCTATAAGACCCTGACTGGGGCTGCTGCCTTTCTTTTATATGTGCTATTTACAAGGCTATAAATCCCCATCCTTACTTCCCAGACACAGGAATGGGACTCTGATCCAGACTGGGCAATCAGATCACCCAATAAATAACAGTTTGGCCAAAAAAAAAAAAAGGGGGGGGGGGCCTTCAAGCAGGATCAATTAGTGTTTCTTTTTAAGTAATTGATGCAGCCATCAAGAAGAGGAGAATTCTAGGGATTATAACATGTCAGAATAGAAGTTTAGGACAGCTTATACAGTCTGTACAATCATGAAGAGAGATCTAGAGAATAAAATAAATTGAGGGAAATAGAGAACAGCACAAGGAGGAGACTAAAGGCATCATTTGAACCTCCATACCCTACGTTGCCTAAAGCCAGAACTATCTCCTTGATTTCCCTTATAATGTCCTTTAGAGTTCCCCCTCCCTGATTACTACTTTGCCTAAAGAAATTTGACTTGAGCTTTTGTTACTTGTAACTTAAAAAGTCTTGAATAATCTTTGTGTGCCTGTAAACTAGAATATTTATTTAGGATTTTTAAGCATATTATTTCTTACACTGTAAATACAGTTAGTTTACACACACACACACATTTTCCTCAAGGTTTCAAGAAACTCATGGTTTTATGGCTATGAGTTACCCCTTTTTCACTTAGAAACATTAAATAGAAATGTTTTCCTCTAAGACCCTAAACATTTGAAAGAAATTTTTTAAAAAGTCATTTAGAAGCATGTTTCAAGTATCTATATGGTGTCATATGGTACAAATACCTTTCTTAATGATTAAAATTGATGTCTTTTGTTTCTCATGGTGAAAGGTTTTGGTATTTTTTTCCTCTTTACTTGGCTTCTCTCTTTATTACTTACTTCCATTCAGATGTTTGAGATGATTCTCATCCTCCACAATCAAGCAGTTTTTCCAGGAATTTGGTGGACCCATTAAATATTGTAATTCATTTTGGATCTCTCCTATCTTAGAAGGCCTATAAGAAGATAGTCGTATAAGTAAGCTGATGTTTGCCAATCTGCGTGCACTGAACATGGACAGAATATTAAGACAATTCCCAGTAAAAATAACATTCTATAATTCTATAGTACACAGTTTTTAGATGTTGTCAATGCATTGCCTCATTTATTTTTCACAGTGCTCCCTTGCAGTAGGTACATTGAGATTATCACTTGTACTAGAGAAGGGAACAGATACTGAGAAAATCAGGTGACATGCCCCAATTTACTTAGCTATCAAAAGCCCCAGTCTGTTAGATTCAAATCCAAGTCTTCTGGCTCTAAGTCCAGTGATATCTTCATTCAGAGCCCTTGTCCTTTTATCTGCTCCATATGCAGGTATCCCGTTATATTTTATTAGAACAATAACTTCTTTTCTGCTGCATTACAAATTTTGAAAAAACTACATAATTGCATAACGTTTTTTTTTTCAAACTTTTCAAGAGACTGTTATGATGACAGCCTAACAACAGTGACTACAGCATATGCATTTATTGCTTGAGATTTAATTTTTAAAAAGTTTAGGTGTTAATTTGGGCCAAGGATTTGGAGGAAGGGAGAAAGCTTTCCACTTTTCCAGCATAAAAGAAAAACTGTTAGATTTTCCTTACATGTCATCTATCATGACAGTTACATTCTTTTCTGTCTAATCCTGGTCAGTTAGATTATTCATGCTGCCCTCTGTATTATAAGCCACATTCATTCCCAGACATTTTTTGACACAACAGCAGTTGTTAAGAAGTATATGAATTGGCTCTGAAACTAAAAATACATTTCTCTTCTGCCTGGTTAAATCAGTTGAACTCCTCCTCTGTGAGTAGCCATGATCTAACTTTTATCTTTTGTTGTCCATTAATATCTGTGTTCTGATATCAAGTCACCCCCGCTGCTAGTGGGTTCATGCTACAGAGCAGAGTTTGGGGCCAAGGCTGAACTCCCCAGGTAGTTTGGTCTGACAATAGCTCAAAGTCTCTTGCCTCTCAGTGAAAAGGAAGAAAATCTATCATGAATTCTATTATTTTCTATTATTTTCAGGTGAATAGGATATAAAAACCTTCTTGCTAGTCGTAATCTCTTCCATGTTACAAATTAAATAAATGTGTTGTAATGTCTTTGGCTTGCAACCTCCTGTCTTCTGTTGTAGAACAACATGGTTTGCTGGGAGTTTGATCAACCCTATTGTAGGAAAAGGTCATATAAATCTCAGTGGAAAATGTCACCAAACCAATCCTTTTCAAAAGACTCTGAAATGATGATCCATTAGCTGCAGTAAATTGCTATGCATTTATTATCTTAGTGTATTTGCCATGTTATAGAGATGTGATTGAATTTTGCCCTTAAAATTACTTTACAATGGTATTTAAATTTAAATTCTGAGAATATGATTCTTGCTTTAAACCCCCTCCTTGGTTTTAGGGTAAAGGACAAACAAGTAAGTATACACACACGTGGACACACACACATTTTTATAACATTGACAAGCAATAAAGATAGTATAAGCATCTGGTTTTGGATTACACATTCCTGACTTAATGATGGTTTGACTTAGGATTTTTCAACATTACTATGATGTAAAACTGTCCGATTATGACATAATATACAGTATTTAATAAGTTACCTGAGATATTCAACACTTTATTATAAAACAGGCTTATGTTAGATGACTTTTTTCCTAACAGAGGCTAATGTAAGTGTCCTGAGCATGTTTAAAATAGGTTAGACTATGATGGTTGCTAGGTTAGATGTATTAAGTGTCTTTCAACTTACGATCTTTTTAACCTACTATGGTTTTATCGAATAAGTTGAGGAGCATCTGTCTACCAGGAATGATAATGATTTCTAATCTTCTTGACATTATTGTATCAAAATACTATTTTAATTTTTTTAATACAAAATTGGGGAAAAATTAAGAATGTGTAAAACAGTCATCCCATATTTTTGCCAATCCAGCAGCATCCATTTGGTTCTCTTAAACTAATAGCACCCCATTATAATTTTGGAGGCCACCACTTCTCCCCTCTGTGCCCATGTGGTTCAGCTGGGCTTGACCCTATCTCATATTCCCAGAAGAGGGAAATTATCTAGATGTGGCCTATCAAAGTATTATGCCTACTCTAGACCCCATGACTAATTCAGGGAAGGCTGTGAACAAAGCAGAACAGTGGCATTCAACCCTAGTACTTCTTATGGAAATTAAGTGAAGCTCATTTTCCACTGGGGTTACTGAATTGCTAGAATGCAAACCTATGATGCTATTTATTTTACATTCTCAAAGGGAAAACTTGACTGAGAATGAGCCAATATGAAACAAAGCAAAACTGAGATTGAGAGACACATTGATTATTTGCCTTGATCTAGCCTTGCTCAAACAATCTGCCCTTAAAACATTCAATTACATAAGCCAGTAAATTTCTACTTTCCCCTTTTCTTTTCCTACTTCTTTCCTTCTCTCTTACCCAAGCCACTTTCAACTGGATTTCTGTCCCTTGCAATTGAAATTATCCAAACCAACATAATAATTCAATAAAATTTTGATAAATGATTTACCATAGTAACTCATCAACTTTTAAAATACTTTTATATTAAGACATATGGCAAAATGTTTTTGAGAAGAAAGAAGTTGGAGTAATGAGGAAAGCTGATTTGTGAGTCAAAAACAGCTTTTCTTAAAGTAATAGTGAGAATTGCACAAGTAGCCTATATAAAGTAAAGGATTTTAAAATATAAAGATTTCTAGTCAAAAAGTTTTATGGGGGTGGGAGAACTGGAAAACTGGACTTATTCCTAGAATAGATTCAGCATTTTATCCATATGAAATCACTGTGTGTTATAGATACAGATTGATTAAATCATGAGGAAATTTGGCTGACCACAGTGTTAGGACACATAAATCGTTGAGTCTAGGGTGTATGTTGCATGTATGCGTACCTGAATTGTATATAATCAATTCTACTAAAGTTGCATATTAGATAAATCTAAGTACTTTTTCTAGCTCTATTGCATGTCCATAACTGATGAAATAAGAGAGTAACAGTCACCATTTATTGAACACTTCCTATGTGCAGGAAACTGCTTTATTCTGCACATAAATCGTTGAGTCTAGGGTGTATGTTGCATGTATGCGTACCTGAATTGTATATAATCAATTCTACTAAAGTTGCATATTAGATAAATCTAAGTACTTTTTCTAGCTCTATTGCATGTCCATAACTGATGAAATAAGAGAGTAACAGTCACCATTTATTGAACACTTCCTATGTGCAGGAAACTGCTTTATTCTGCACACATTTCAAATTCTTCATTATGACCCTCAAAGGCTGGTGCCATTATTTTTCTTTTATAGATAAGGGAATTGAAGCCTAACAGAGTTTTTTTTAGCTACTTGATCAAGGACACATTGAAACAGAAGGAAAATCTGAGACTTATACCAAGTCTATCAGTGCCATGTGTATAGGTCGAAGCACATAACCACCTTTAATTTCATGGGATCAGAAATGTTTTCATTTTATTTTTCTCAGGCATATTGATGAATGATTGCCCTATTGATGAATACCAGACACTGTATGAGAAACTAGGGATTCAGAGTCAGACAAAGTAAAAATCTCAGTGCTCAGGATAGTCACAGTCAAGAACTCTCTTTGAGAGCAAAACCAAGAAGATAAGCTACTCTACTTGATATTACAATGTTATTGCCTCAGATTTTACTGTAGGACACTAGACTTCCCAATAGCATCTGTAAATCCCTAAACCAGGATAAAATGAGCAGAAACAAGGACAAGAGGGAAAGGTGGTCTGACCTGAAACTTTCCAGAAAAGTCAAGGCTGAATAGGAGATTTGGAATATTTGTTTGCACCCCTGTTCACCAGTAATTGATATAAAAACTTTAATGAGAGCAGTATCATACAGCATTTAAGGCATGAGTTACGATATCAAACAAAATTTGAATCTCATATTTACTACCTTTTGGTGTTATGATTTTGTGAAAGTTATTTGCAGTTTTTGACCTTCAGTTTCTCTATCCTTAAATGGAGAAAATAATTTCTAACTCAGAGGGTGGCTGCAAGGATTAAATGAAAAACATATGAGGTAGTAGACTTTTGTATTTTCCTGCTCAATATCCATTTCCTTTTACTTGAATTAGCAGCAACATGCTGGCTGCAAGGATTAAATGAAAAAAATATGAGGTAGTAGACTTTTGTATTTTCCTGCTCAATATCCATTCCCTTTTTCTTGGGTTAGCAGCAACTTGCTCCATAGGGAACCACCATTTCCCTTATCATCTCATTGTCGTTCATAGGAAGGTTATTAATTGTTTAGCTATAAAGTTTGACCTTTGATCCACACTTCCAAAATCAGAGTAATATTGATTTGTCCAAAATTAAATGTATCACCAAACATGGGTCAATAAATGAAATCCCAGGACTTTTGCTGGGACTATTGAAAAACTGCAGTTATGTTTCTTCTGGCATTGCTAATTGTTAGCCGAAATGTGGTGAACTGTAAATAATAAGCAGCTACTAGACATCCGCCACCTTGCAGAAAGGGCCAGCTTGATGACAAACACAAAATGGAGGAAAATAGAGCCAAAATATGGACAGACATATCTTTTTGAAGGTATTGATTGAGCCACTGGATCCATCCGTACTTGAAGGTGGATGCATCTCTGGACTTCCTTGACCTTTGGCATGATTTGATTATGATTTATCTCTTGGCAACTGAAAAAAATAGTGAGTACTCTGTGTATACCACTTATTATAATAATAGTGTACTTCCTCATGACATATCTTTAATTCTTTTCTAGAACTATTATTACTCTTTACGCTTTTATTAATTTTTATGTCATATTATTTATTGCCAATTCATCTGTGAATTTGAATTTTTTAGGTCAGGCACATACTTCTGTGTCTTCCCAGCCATCTAGCAATTAGGTATCAAATTCCTAACAATTTTATTCATTCTTTATTATAATTATTATAACACACTGCCATTCTGGAAACAATAAGCTTCTGATTTTCATTTATCTTAGTGCTATGTTAGCCAGGATTTAAAATGACATCTAATGAAAGTCAGAGAAAATATTTTCAAAACATTACTCAGTCATTAAAATTATTTCCATGTTTAAAATCATGAAAAATATTGAAAACCAAATACAACAATAATGATTTTATATTTCAGATCTAGCACTAACAGTTAGTATTCACTTTTATAAGCTGATTTTTTTCCTTTAGATATACAATCTAAGTTGATGTTATATGGCCATTCCAGGGCAAAATCCATTTATGTAAAACATCAGGCTAAGTGTAAAATGGCAAAGCCCAAATTCTTACTTTTTGAGGCACATTCCCACTGACATCATGCAAATAGAATATGGGGACTATGTTTGCTTACAATTCTGGATATAGAGCACTTTTAAAATGTGGAGTATGCAAAGCTTTCCCAAGGTTTTAGTGATCTGCCACAAAAAGATGTCCTCAGTGCCTGCTTCCCATTCCAACATAATGCAATGGAATCATACAATCTCCTGTCAAAAATCATGGCATGATTTAATAATCAGAAGACTATGTGAGGCAAGAGGCTTCAAAAAGAAAAGACCTCCATAACTACAATAATTTTTGCCTGTTTTCCTTTGAGGTTTTATCTAAGTGCTTACAAGAGTGGCTGTAACATAACAAACATTGAATATTTTTTCAATGAATGGATGAATAGTATTTTTCCTGTTTATAGGGATAAATGTAGTTAAACATGGAAAGAGAACGTCATCTAAATTTTGGTTCTATCACATACAAGTCCTGGAAATTTTATTCTGCCAGAATGTTGGGTCTTAGATTTCTATTACATCAGAAGAGAAAAAAATGAGAGAAGAAATGAAAATGTACACTTACTCTGTACCTTCTTTCACTATAAGATAATTTATGGTAACAAAACCTGGAAACAATCTAAATGCCTAGTAATAGGATACTAGTTAAAAATTATGGTATATACATATTATAGAATATTAATCATTAAAATATTTAAGATGTTTTAAAATGAACAAATATAACTACATAAAAAGTAGAAAAGTAAATTGAGATAGTTATATTTTTCAAATTTATGGTACTGTATGTTTTAAAATGTATTCTCTAGATAGTTGAAAATTAACATTGAGCATTTCAATGGTTCCTGATCTACATAATAAACATGTTTAATATATTGATAGCTCTGGTAAGTGAAGACTTTATGAGCACAGTTGCTAGTGGTTTTCATTGTGGGGGAGGGCACTGTTAAATAATCTGGGGCATAAAATGTCTCTAAATATGTTTCAGAGGCAACACTATTGGTTCAAACTCTTCCTTTCAATCAATGGTTTCTGAAGATTCTTGCTTGAAGAATTAATGGAAAGGGGAAATAATTTTATCTCCCCTGAAAAAGAAGGCAGAACAGATGGGAAATATGCTGTTCCAGTTTTCTTCCTTTCCCATAAAGAAATAGAAAGGTAGAATCAATATCTTTTCTAGTGGAGATGCTCAAATTCATTTCTCTTTGTTTAGATGAACAATTATAAGGGCCACAGTTATTGGGTTTTTGGAATTATGGTTCTGATGTTTCCAATATGATAGTATTGCCATGAATAGTATTAATATTTTCTTGAATAGGGAGCATGTTTAATTTTCTCTTTCATCAATATTTACTTGATGGTTGTTCCTGTTCTATGATGAATTTGTAAAGGTTCAATAAATTAACCTCTAATGTAGGCATATAATACACCTCCTTTTAAATAAATTTTGTAATTGTCACTACTAATATTTCAAAGCTCAGACCAAGGTTTTTTGACTCAGGGACTTTGTCAACTCTTCTCTAATGTGAAAATTGTAACCTAGACTTGCAGATGTGTTCATTATTTCCATATTATTACTTGTCTTACATAATTTTATATTTTCATTAATCAAGTTTTGGCTCTATTAATAACCCTTGTGTTGTATAATATAAATGATGACTACATTAAAAATGGCAATGTAAGGCTGGGCGCGGTGGCTCACGCCTGTAATCCCAGCACTTTACGAGGCCGAGGCAGGTGGATCACAAGGTCAAGAGATTGAGACTATCCTGGCCAACATGGTGAAACCCCGTCTCTACTAAAAATACAAAACTTAGCTGGGCGTGGTGGCACATGACTGTAGTCCCAGCTACTTGGGAGACTGAGGCAGGAGAAACACTTGAACCAGGGAGGCAGAAGTTGCAGTGAGCCGAGGTCACTGCACTCCAGCCTGGTGACAGAGTGAGACTCCATCTCAAAAAAAAGGCAACATAAAAGTTATATTTATAAAATTTCACTTTTGGATCATATTAGAGTCCATATTCCTAATATGTTTAGTGCTTTATTCTAAGGCAATAAGCAAAGTTTACATCACTGTGAAGTTACAGCTTACCTTCCCTTAAAGTACTTAAGCAGCACAGGTATCCTAAGCATTGCATTTGATCAATTAAGAAAGTAGATTTATCTGGCTGGGCATGGTAGCTCACATCTGTAATCCCTGCACTTTGGGAGGCCAAGGTGAGTGGATCACCTGAGGTCAGGAGTTTGAGACCAGGCTGGCCAACATGGTGAAACCCCATCTCTACTAATAACACAAAAAATATCTGGGTGTTGTGACCTGCACCTGTAACCCCAACTACTCAGGAGGCTGAGGCAGCAGAATTGCTTGAACCAGGGAGGCAGAGGTTGCAGTGAGCCGAGATCACGACATTGCACTCCAGCCTGGGTGACAAGGGTGAAACCCTATCTCAAAAAAGGAAAAAAAAAAAGTAGATTTACCCATCATTAAAAGATTTCCTGGCCCATCATCACTTGTAGCATTAAAAAAAAGGCCGATAGAGAAAATTAATCAGTATTGTCTTTGCCCATAACCAACAGAGTTTTATTCTATTACTTGAGCTATTCAAGTACCATATACTCAGGTCGAGTAGCATACACTGAGTTCAGAATTAACTGACTTTAAAAGGTATTAACAATAACGTTCAAGGACAGTTTTTTCGCCATGACTGTGAACTTGTTGAAAACCGTGACTGTGCCATGTTCACGTTTGCATTTTTGGCATCCAGTTAATTATTTAGAAAGTTCTATTAAATTTAGTTCAGCAGTCAAGTAAACAACAAAGTTCCCATCTATTCTGTAGCTATATTGTACATTCAGTACCATAGACAATGGCTCAAAACTTTTATTTCTTTTTATAATTTTTTAATTTTTTAAAAAAATTTTGTTGTTACATAGTAGGGTATATATTTATGGGGTAAATGAAATGTTTGATATAGGCATGCCATGTCAAATAAGCAAATCATGGGGTATCCATCCTCTCAAGCATTTCTCTTTTGAGTAACAATCCAATCATTGAGTATAGTCACTCTGTTGTGCTATCGAACAGTAGCTGTTATTCATTCTTTCTAATGATTTTTTGGTACCCGTTAGCTATCCTTACCTTCCCCCAGCCCCACAGTGTCCTCCTTAGCCTCTGGTAATCATCGTTCTACTCTCTATGTCCATGAGTTCAATTGTTTTGATTTTTAGACCCCACAAATAAGTGAGAACAAACAAAGTTTGTCTTGCTGTGCCTGACTTACTTCACTTAACATAATGAGCCCCTGTTCCATCAATGTTGTTGCAAATGACTGAATCTCATTATTTTTCGTGGCTGAATAGTACTCAATGGACACTTAAGTTGTTTCAAATCTTAGCTATTGCAAACAGGGCTTCAACAAACATAGGAGTGCAGATATCTCTTCGATATTCTTATTTCCTTTCTTTGGGATATATACTCACAGTGGAATTGCTGGATTCTATGGTAGCTCTATTTTTAGTGTTTTGAGGAACCTCCAAACTGTTCTCCATACTGGCTGGACTAATTTACATCTCCACTAACAATGTGCAACAGTTCCCTTTCTTCCACATCCTTCGCCATATTTGTTATTGCCTGTCTTTGGATATAAGCCACTTTAACTGGGGTGATGATATCTCATTTTGACTTGTCTTGAGATGATCCATGTGCTGAGGAAAAGAATGTGCATGCTGCAGCTCTTGAATGAAATGTTCTGTAAATATCTGTGAGATCCCTTTGGTCTATAGTGCAGATTAGCTCTGATGTTTCTTTATTTTCTGTCTAGAAGATCTATTCAGTGCCAAAAATGGGGTGTTGAAGTCTCCAGCTATTATTGTATCGGGGCGGCCTATCTCTCTTTTTAGCCCTAATAATATTTCCTCTATAGATCTGGGTGTTCCCATGTTGAGCACATATATAATTGTTATATCCACTTGCTGAATTGATTCGTTTATTATTATTTTTTATTTTTTTTTTAATTTTTCTTTTTTTCCTTTTTTTCATTATTATACTTTAAGTTCTAGGGTACATGTGCACAATGTGCAGGTTTGTTACATATGTATACTTGTGCCATGTTGGTGTGCTGCACCCATCAACTCGTCAGCACCCATCAACTCGTCATTTATATCAGGTATAACTCCCAATGCAATCCCTCCCCCGCCCGACCCTCCCCAAAACAGGCCCCGGTGTGTGATGTTCCCCCGCCGAGTCCAAGTGATCTCATTGTTCAGTTCCCACCCATGAGTGAGAAGATGTGGTGTTTGGTTTTCTATTCTTGCAATAGTTTGCTGAGAACGATGGTTTCCAGCTGCATCCATGTCCCTACAAAGGACACAAACTCATCCTTTTTTGTGGCTGCATAGTATTCCATGGTGTATATGTGCCACATTTTCTTAATCCAGTCTGTCACTGATGGTCAGGTGGGTTGATTCCAAGTCTTTGCTATTGTGAATAGTGCCGCAATGAACATACGTGTGCACGTGTCTTTACAGCAGCATAATTTATAATCCTTTGGGTATATACCCAGTAATGGGATGGCTGGGTCATATGGTACTTCTAGTTCTAGATCCTTGAGGAATCGCCACACTGTTTTCCATAATGGTTGAACTACTTTACAATCCCACCAACAGTGTAAAAGTGTTCCTATTTCTCCACATCCTCTCCAGCACCTGTTGTTTCCTGACTTTTTAATGATTGCCATTCTAACTGGTGTGAGATGGTATCTCATTGTGGTTTTGATTTGCATTTCTCTGATGGCCAGTGATGACGAGCATTTTTTCACATGTCTGTTGGCTGTATGCATGTCTTCTTTTGAGAAATGTCTGTTCATATCCCTTGCCCACTTTTTGATGGGTTTGTTTTTTTCTTGTAAATTTGTTTGAGTTCTTTGTAGGTTCTGGATATTAGCCCTTTGTCAGATGAGTAGATTGTAAAAATTTTCTCCCATTCTATAGGTTGCCTGTTCACTCTGATGGTAGTTTCCTTTGCTGTGCAGAAGCTCTTTAGTTTAATTAGATCCCATTTGTCAATTTTGGCTTTTGTTGCCGTTGCTTTTGGTGTTTTAGACATGAAGTCTTTGCCCATGCCTATGTCCTGAATGGTATTACCTAGGTTTTCTTCTAGGGTTTTTATGGTATTAGGTCTAACATTTAAGTCTCTAATCCATC
This sequence comes from Macaca thibetana thibetana, assembly GCF_024542745.1. NCBI lineage: Eukaryota > Metazoa > Chordata > Mammalia > Primates > Cercopithecidae > Macaca > Macaca thibetana. The sequence continues at coordinate 36,818,287 of NC_065583.1, forward strand.
TTGAATTAATTTTCGTGTAAGGAGTAAAGAAAGGATCCAGTTTCAGCTTTCTACTTATGGCTAGCCAATTTTCCCAGCACCATTTATTAAATAGGGAATCCTTTCCCCATCAAGTGGACCTAATAGACATCTATTGAACTCTCCACCCCAAATCAACAGAATATACATTCTTCCCAGCACCACATCGCACTTATTCCAAAACTGACCACATAATTGGAAGTAAAGCACTCCTCAGCAAATGTACAAGAACAGAAATTATAACACTGTCTCTCAGACCACAGTGCAATCAAACTAGAACTCAGGACTAAGAAACTCAATCAAAACCACTCAACTACATGGAAACTGAACAACCTGCTCCTGAATGACTACTGGCTACATAACGAAATGAAGGCAGGAATAAAGATGTTCTTTGAAACCAATGAGAACAAACATACAACATACCAGAATCTCTGGGACACATTTAAAGCAATGTGTAGAGGGAAATTTATAGCACTAAATGCCCACAAGAGAAAGCTGGAAAGATCTAAAATTGACACTCTAACATCACAATTAAAAGAACTAGAGAAGCAAGAGCAAACACATTCAAAAGCTGGCAGAAGGCAAGAAATAACTAAGATCAGAGCAGAACTGAAGGAGATAGAGACACAAAAAGCCCTCCAAAAAATCAATGAATCATTTATTATTATACAGTGACCCTTTTGTCTCTTAGGGTTTTTTTCTTGAAATCTACTTTGTTTGATATAATAAGCATAGTAACTCCTGCTTTTTTTTTGGGCTTCCATTGCATGGAGTATCTTTATTTTTCACCTATAAAGACAAACATAAATATTCTATCACTTTATTTTCAATCTATGTTTTTATATGTGAAGTGTGTTTCGTATATGTAACACGAACTCTTGTTTATTTTTTTAATCCATTCAGGCAGCCTATGTCTTTTGATTGGAGAGTCTATTTACATTCAATGTTATTATTGATAAGCAAGAACTTACTCCATTTTGTTATTTGTTTTCTGGTTGTTTTGTGACCTTCTCTTTGTTTCAGTCCAGTTTTTCTCTAATGAAGATGATTTTCTCTAGTGATATGATTTCGTTTCTTGCTTTTTATTTTTTTTGTGTGTATCTATTGGTTTGAGGTTACCATGATACTTGCAAAATCTATCTTATAACCTATTATTTTAACCTGATAACAACACTATTTGCATAAACAAACAAGCAACAAGAAAAACTAATAAAACTTCTATGCCTTAACTTTGTTGCCCTGCTTTTAAGTTTTTATTGTTCTATTTATATTTTATTGCACTTCATGAAAAATTGTTGTAGTTATTATTTTTGATTGGTTCATCATTTAGTCTTTCTACTTACAATAAGAATAGTTTACATACCACAATTAACAGTGTATTATATTCTGTGCTTTTCTGCGTACTTACTATTACCAGTAAGTTTTGTACCTTCAGATGATTATTTATTGATCATTAATGTTCTTATCTTTCTGATTGAAGTATTTGCTTTAGCATTTCTTATAGGATGGGTCTGGTATTGGTGAAATGTCTTAGCTTTTGTCTGGGAAAGTCTTTATTTCTTCTTCATGTTTGACGAATATTTTTGCCAGACATACTATTCTAGGATAAAAGTTATTTTCCTTCAGCGCTTTAAATATGTCATGCCAATCTCTCCTGGACTATAAAATTTTCACTGAAAAGTCTGCTGCCAGATGTATTTGAGCTTCATTGTATGCTATTTGTTTCTTTTCTCTTGCTGCTTTTAGGATCCTTTCTTTATCCTTAACTTTTGGGAATTTGATTATTAAATGCCTTGAGGTAGTCTTTTTTGGGGTTAAGTATGTTTGATATTCAATAACCTTGTACTTGGATATTGATATCTTTCTCTAGGTTTGGGAAGTTCTCTGTCATTATCTCTTTGAATAAACTTTCTACCTCTATCTCTTTCTCTATGTCCTCTTTAAGGCCAATATCTCTCAAATTTGCCCTTTTGAAGGTATTTTCTAGATCCCTTAGGCATGCTTCATTGTTTTTTATTCTTTTCACTTTTGTAAAGTAAATTAGTTTTTACTTCTGTCTCTCCTCTGACTGTGTGTTTTCAAATAGCCTGTTTTCGAGCTCACTGTCTTTTTTCTGCTTGATCTATTCTGCAATTAACAGACTGATGCATTCTTCAGTATGCCAATTGCATTTTCAGCTCCAGAATTTCTGCTTATTTTAAATTATTTCAATCTCTGTTAAATTTATCTGACAGAATTCTAAATTCCTTCTCTGTTATCTTGAATTTCCTTCTGTTTCCTTAACACAGATATTTTGAATTATCTGTCGGAAAGGTCTCATTCTCTGTTTCTCCAGGTTGGTCCCTGGTGCCTTATTTATTTCATTTGGTGAGGTCATGTTTTCCTGGATGGTGTAGAAGATGTCCTTCAGTGTCTGGGTACTGAAGAGTTAGGTATTTATTGTAGGTCTTCACTGGCTGGGTTTATTTGTAGCCACCCTTCTTGAAAAGGTTTTTCAGCTATTTGAAAGAATTTGGGTGTTGTGATCTAAGCTGTATCTTCTTTAGTGGGCACCCCAGACCCAGTAATGCTGTAGTTCTTGCAGACTCTTAGAAGTACCACCTTGATGGTCTTAGACAAGATCCAAGAGAATTCTCTGGAGTACCAGGAAGAGACTCTTGCTCTCATCTCTTACTTTATCCCAAACATACAGAGTCAGTCTCTCTGTTCTGAGTCACCTGAAGCTTGGGGTGCAGTGACACAAGCACCCTTGTGGCCACCACCACTGCGATTGTGCTGGGTCAGACTTGAAGTCACCACAGTGCCGGGTGTTACACAAAGCCTGCCGTAACCACTCCCTGGCTCAAGGCCCTAGGCTCTATAATCAGCAGGTGGCAAAGCCAGCCAGGCCTGTGTCTGTCCCCTCAGGGCACTGAGGTCCCTCAGGCCCCAGGTGGGTCCAGTAGTGAGTCAGGGTAAGGAGTCAAAAACCTGAGAAGTCTACCTGGTGTTCTATTATGTTGGGGCTGATTTCGCATTCAAGTCACAAGCCACAGTCCTTTCCACTCTTCCCTCCCTGTTTCAAAGACAGAAGAACATAACCCATAGCCACCAGCACCCCGGCCATGAGGAGTACTGCCAGACTTCCACAAATGCTCCCTTAAGGCCCAAAGTCTCTTATGTCAGATTGTGGTGAATGTTGCCTAGCCTGGGACTCACCCTTCAGAGCAGTGGACTCCCCTCTAGCCCAGGGCAGGCACAGAAATGTCATCCAAGAGTCAACCCCTGGAATCAGGGATCCCTTGAGCCCACTTGCTCTACCCACCTGTGGCAGTTTTGGTACCTAAGGAGCAAGACAAAGTCACCTTTACTTTTGCCTCTGCTTTTCTCAACCAGAAAGAGTTTTGCCCTGTAGCCACCACAGCTGATAATGTGCTGAGTCTCCCCTGAAGCCAGCAAGTCTCAGTGGCTCATCAAGGCCCTAGATATAGTTCCCAGGCATCACTGCTGGTTATACAGGGCCCACCAGCTCTTCAGTTAGCAGGTGATGAATGCTGCCAAGACTGGGTCCTTTTCTTCAAGGCAGCCAGTTCTCTTCTGGCCCAGGGTATGTCTAGAAATGTCATCTGGGAGCTAGGGCCTGGAATGGGGGCCTCAAGGCTCTGACCAGTGCCCTATCCTGCTGTGGCTCAGTTGGTATTCAAGTTGCAAGAAAAGTCCTTTCCACTCTTGCCTCTCTTTTCCTCAAGCGGAAGAAAGTCTCTTTTGGAGCCACAAGCTATGCATCTTCGGGTTAGGGAAATGGTGATGGCAGCACTCCCTTGGCTGCCGCAGATAGTGTCTCAGTAGGTTGTGTGTCCCCAAGTCCACTGCCTCTGAACCTAGTTCAGCCCTATGACTCACCTATGAGTTGCAGCTTTTATGGCGGAGACTGCCTTTCAAGTTTACTTGGAGACACAGAGTGGCTGTGGTTCTCAGTGGTGAAGTTTGCAGGCATTCAAGTAGAGAATGCTGGGATGGGAGATTCCCTTCTGGCTAGGGCTGGTTTCAATGCTCTCTCTGTGGACAGGTGTCAGCTGAGATTGGTTGGGTTTTCCTTTCCGCTTTAACAGGGCAGCACTGAGTTTGATGCCTCACAATTGCTGTGTTCTCTCTTCCCCAGAATCCAGAGATACACTCCACACTCCACAGCTGCTCCTGGGGTGGGGAAGAGGTGGCACCTGCAATTCAGGACTGTGGTTTTTTTTTTTTTTTTTTTTTTTTTTTTTTTTTTTTTTTTTTTTTTTTGAGATGGAGTCTTGCTCTGTCTCTCAGGTTGGAGTGCAGTGGTTAGATCTCGGCTCACCGCAACCTCCACCTCCTGGGTTCTGGGTTCAAGCGATTTTCCTGTCTCGTAGCTGGAATTACAGGCATGTGCCAAAACACCTGGCTAATTTTTGTATTTTTAGTAGAGACAGGGTTTCACCATGCTGGTCAGGGCTGGTCTTAAACTCCTGACCTCAGGTGATCCACTCGCCTGGGCCTCCCAAAGTGCTAGGATTACAAGCGTGAGCCACCGTGCCCGGCCAGGACTGTTTTTTTCAATCTCTTCAGTGCCTCTTTCAGCGACATGAGGTTAAAACTAGGTACTATGAGTGCTCACCTGTTTTTGGTTCTTATGAAGGTGTTTTTTCATACAGATAGCTGTTAACTTGGTGTCCTTGCTCGGGGAAACACTAGGTAGAGCTTTCTATTTGGCTAGCTTGCTCTGCCTCTCAGCTCTTTTCAATTAGGACTTCAACACGCTACAAACCAGATGTGAAAAAAATACGGTTCAGTTACTTACCACCTCCTTTCAGGCACACTGAAAAGACTCCATTTCTCTTTAAAGGTATCTAAGAAATCCTGATGTGTGTGTGGTAGAACTCCAGTTGTTTGGAAAGTAATGGGCTCACTGCTTCATATAAGGGAGATAAGGGAAAATAAATGTCATTACTTGTCAACTGCCTTATTTCTTCACACATATGGAAGTTCCACAGTTGCAGGAACTTTGTCTGGTTTGTTGCTTTATCTTCATTGCTCAGCCATAGTCTGTAACAAAATAGGTAGCTGAAGAAATGATTCATGTGGTGCCTCTCTAGTAAAAATCTCATTAGTGAGCACAACAAAAACAACAAACAACTACAAACAAGTTGCTAATACTTGTTCATTAGAATGCCAGTAAAGAGACTTCGAAAATTGATGTGACTTGTGTAGCTGGCTTCCTTCAAATTAAAGTTCAACAGAGAACTCATAAATTCAATGTAACCAACAATCTACTGGGCTCTTAATTCATAAGTTCAGTGAAACCATTTTGTATAACTAAAATGCTTCCAAAGAAGAACACCATTAAAAATACATATCATTGAAGATTTATATCTGTGAAGTAGAGTAAAAACATATTATTTAGAGACTATGACAGTATAAATATGAGAAGATAAGTAAGATGCATGGCAATGTATCATGTCATGAAATGTTTAAACCTCCACATGGTGCAGAGATGAGTAGAGATTTATATACTTGCATAACTGCACTGATGCCATTGACATGCATCATTGGAGAATGACTGCAACTATAAAATAGATATTGATGACTAGAACAACCCAGTATGTTTCAAACTAAGGTGAACAAAAATTCAAGAGGATGTTAAGTCACATGATACATTTTTGAATATGCAGGAGAAAAAAATCATACTCTGGTAAAGCCTGGTAGACTAAAGGCATTATACGTAGCTAATAACTGGTAATAATCTGGATATAACTCTTCATTTTGCCCTAAGCCCACAGTTACTATGAACTGAAAACTAGTCTTTTTACCTTGAAAGTAAAAGAGATTGTTAATATATCACTTCTTTCTATTAATATTCATGGCATTATTTGACTCTAACCTGGAGAATTTCAAAGTAGACTTAAACAACAAAATGTAGAGGGATTTTGCTTTGATATATAGCCTATATGATTTGGGATGCAGGGGTGATTGATAGGCTGCTTAACTTACTACCAGTGGCTTCAAATGTCTCTATAAACCCTGATGAAATGCTGACTGTACAATTCTGGATGAATGCAGTCACCATATACCTTCCTTCTAACACACAGAAACACATCTCTCCTGAAAACTTCTTTTCCTGTTTTTAAAACTGTGTAAGTTGCTGTTTTCACAGAATAAAAATATAGTTTATGTGAAACAAACAATTTCTGGTTGAAAGTTGTAAAATATCAGTTGATCATTTACTGATGCAATGCCAAGCAACTGATTTCATTGTTTTTTTTCTTTTTTTTTTCTTCACTGAGCTATTTACACACACCTAAATCAGTGTTTTAGAAAAAAAGCAAACACAGTTAAATAAAATTTTTAAATGCCCATCAGATCTTGTGCAACAGGTTTAATTTCTTAAATAACCTATATATTTTGGAATGACTTCTATCAGATTTTTATTCCAAACAGACTTCTATGTAAAAGCACTTCTAGTAATAAACGGTTGACTCACATTCCAATAGATATAGCCTATATGGGTAACCACCACTACATTCAGTACTAGTTTAAGATAAAATGAGCATGTTCGAGACCATCCTGGCTAACACGGTGAAACCCCGTCTCTACTAAAAAATACAAAAAACTAGCCGGGCGAGGTGGCGGGCGCCTGTAGTCCCAGCTACTCAGGAGGCTGAGGCAGGAGAATGGCGTAAAAATCCGGGAGGCAGAGCTTGCAGTGAGCTGAGATCCGGCCACTGCACTCCAGCCTGGGCGACACAGCGAGACTCCGTCTCAAAAAAAAAAAAAAAAAAAAAAAAAATGAGCATATGCTCATAGGAGAAAGAAAAGCACCACCGCAGAAATTGAACAATGAGAACACATGGACACAGGGAGGGGAACATAACACACGGGGGCCTGTTGGGGAGTGGGAGACGACGGGAGGGAGAACATTAGGACAAATACTTAATGCATGCAGGGCTTAAAACCTAGATGATGGGTTGATGGGTGCAGCAAACCACCATGGTACATGTATACCTATGTAACAAACCTGCACATTCTGCACATGTATCCCAGAACTTAAAGTCAAATAAAACAGTAAATAAAGAAAAGCACCACTTATTTCACAAGACAATGACAGCATTGGTCAGTGAGAAGAGCCAACATTTCACTTTTCCATCTTTACCACATGTTTATAAGGCATTAAAGAAACAGCATAAAACTAGCAGACAAAATTTAATGACTAAAATACTGGGCTTTAGATTCAACCAGAATAAATTTGTGTCCAGATTCTTCCCCTTTATCTCGGGACCCATTTAGGTACTATACCTCCATTTCCATATCTGCAAGTTAGATAATGCTAGTACCTGACTCTTATATTGTGAGTGTTAAATGAGATAATATATCAAACACATTATTTGGCACAGTGCATGACACATAATATTCCTAAAAGATATCTCTTAATCTTGGTAGACTTTATGTCATTAACCAGCACTGTAATTTTTAACTGGTTGCTTACAAAATAGAGAGGTTAATGAATCTTATTTTTGGCCAGAGTCTACATTAAGAATTTCATCTGGATTAAATTAACATAAAATTAAATTTGCAACATAAACACAATTTCTCTTTTTATTTTTCATATGGAAAAAATTAAGTCACAAAGAGATTGAATAATTGACACTAGATGACAGGTCAGGTATGACTGATATCACAAATTTGAACCTAGGCTATAAGTTAGAGTACACACATTTGCCAGCACATTCCTCACTTATTAAAATAGAGACAAGGGAAAAGAATACAAGAGGAAGTTACTCCTACCAAGAAGATAGAAGAGAAAAAGAAGAGGACAGAAACTTCTTGAAACTCTAGTCTGCATGTGTTTAACCCTATGACAATTGTTTGAAGTGTACGGTTCATTTATTTTTCACTAACATTTTTAAGAAGTTATTACATCTATTTTTAATTATAAGATAATATGAAATCTGTGGAAAACATATAGAAGATAATTTTTAAAAGATCCACCTCAAAAAAGAACACATTGCCAACAGAATGAAAATTTCCTGACAATCTGATGAATGCACTCCTTTTCCTCATCCTTTGTTACAAGTGTCCAATATTCAGAATGTAGGGTTTATATATCCATCAATTTTTTATACTTTTCATATATATGTTTATCCAAAACAATATAAAGCAATGTTTAGTTTAATTTCCATATGCAGTATTATAATTCATGCATTCTTCATAACATTGCTTTTTCATTTAAATGTATGCTACAATGTTCATCCATTTTTATATGTATAGCTGTAGTGCCTTCAATTTTACAATTGGATATTATTCAGTTTTAATAAAACATTACATTGTATTTATCTATTCAATTTTAAGAAAACACCACAGTTTAACTATTTTATCTGTTGAGGTTCTTTTTTTCCCCATACTGCACTAGTGTTTCTCTAGATGTTTTCTATATATTACCCAAGTGTCCACATGGAAATCTGCAGGATTTTCTCTAGAACATATACTGAAAACTTGAATCATGGGAATAAACATTTCAACCATTCTAGTTATTGACAAAAATATTTCACTTCTTCAACTTAACTAGGTATTACTGAATTGTTCTCCAAAGCAGATACACTAATTTATAAGGATTTCTTATTCCGCATACTCCAATAATTGACATTATCAAACTTTGACATGTTTGTAAACCTAATCGGCATGCGTTAGAATTGAATATTTAAATGCCATTTCATGTATTACTAGTGAGATGAAACACAATTTTCAGGTTCATTTGGTATTCACGTTTTTCCCTTCTCTACACTTCTGTTCTTACATTTGTCAATTCTTTTAATTAGCTTATTTTGCTTTTCTTATCAACACGTTGGGGTTCTTTTTATTCTGGATTTTGCTCTTCTGTGAGTTATTTGTATTGTCTGTGTCTTCTACCAGACTTTGAACTTTTAAATTAAAAAAAAGTTTTTGATAAACTTTTTATTGATAATATTCAAATACATAAATATTGTCCTTATCATTTGCACTCATTGTGTCTTATTTTAAAGCCATTTCCTACTAGAAGTCAGAAACATTTTCTAGATTTCCCAGATTTTTCTCTAAAAATGTTAAAGTTGATTTGTATACTTTAGTCTTTAATCAACATAGAACTGATTTGTGGATATGGTACAGGTTAGGAATCCTACGTTGTTTATTTCCACATGTGTTTTAAACTATTAAACCACCCAAAGTGAGGTCAGTAAGTCAAAGCCAAATGTAGGAGGACACCAGATTTATCAGGATTATCATGCCAAGGAGATTGCATTTTATCCCAAGGCCAATGAGGAACATCGCTGAATGATGTAAACAGAATAGTGGTTTTCACCAGATAGGCAACAGAGAGAGTAACAAGGAGGCAGTTGTATTGTGCAGGTGACAGATAACAGGAGTCTGACCCAGGCGATGACACAAAAATCATTATCATTGCTACAGCTTATGCTGGGAGTTACTAGGGTCTCTGTGGAGACTCAAACCTTGACGGCTTTTGCCATCTTGTGTAAATATTTATCTGTACATCTGTCTTTTCCCCAAAAAAATGAATTTCAGGAGGACAGAAAAACATCTGAACCGTCTGTGGGCCAAGACTGTAGCATTAAAACTGCCTTTCCAATTATCTCTCTTTAGCCTGCTGTTCAAGCAGTAAAAGAAAAATAATCAAACCACAAGGGGATAATTTGAGGAATTTAAGACAATGTCTACTACTGGTAGGATATTAGGTAACTACAAATGACAGTGCAGTTTCTTAGGACTAGTAACATCTGGGGACAGTAACCATCCCTAGTTCTGAAAGGACAAGAAGAAGTGAAATGGAATCTCAAGAATGAGAAGAGCTGAGAGGTTACCCCTTAGGAGTTGTGACTTTGATAATTTGTGAGTTTAGACAAGCCAAACTAAAAGAACTCTGGCATAAAGGATCTAGGTAATAGAAACTTTGATTTTATTCTCCTTCTCTCTAGAACACAGCCAGTGCCCACTATGGTCAAACTCAGTAGGCAGCTAGATGGGAAGGGAGCTTGCTGATGCCACCCACACGGATCATCCTTGGAGGTGCAGGGTAGGGTGAAGAAGTGTGAGAAGGAGGTCTGGAGATGCTCAGAGCTGTGTCGTTCTCAAACTTTACAATGTAAGTAGAAACTGTATACTTACAAGGCAAATGCAATCAAAGACTATGCTCCAGTTCTCCCTCCAGTCACATTCCTTCTTTTGAGTGCTAACGCCAACATCCAATACTGAAAGATTTCAATAAACTTTTCTTTAATCAATTTTGTATCACAGTGACATAAAAATAGGTTTTGCATTATCTTATTTAGTCCTTTTAGTACCCCATTACCTTAGATCATTGTTATTTATAGTATTACAGATGAGGAAACTATAAGAGAAGAGAGATTACTAAGGAGAGTTACAGAAAGCCAAAAAGAGGTTAAATAATTTTTGAAGGCTGTAGACTTCACTCATGGAGAGGAACCTAATCCAGTCTTCAGATCCCAAAGGAGCAATAGTATAATATTTCAACTGCTCTACCAGAAAGTCAGAGCAGTGGCCTTGATACAAGGGAAGAAAACTACTCTGGGGTCTGTGTAATCTGATTTAATTCTAACTCTCAACTAGGCCACAGGACTTCCACGCTTCACTTCAGATGATAATTATAACCACTGTAGAGCTAACTTGTAAAACAGAAAGCACAGCTTTACTTTGAAGAACTGGTTATTTTGCAAAAAAAAAAAAAAAAAAAGTGGTAAATAAAGTTGAAGAGGCTGCTGCTAATTAAATTCAGAAAACATGTGGAATTTGCCTTAACCTGAACACATAACAGACATTTTTTTATCCTCATTTATCACAAAAATCCTGTCATCCAAATAAATAATAGATGACTAAGATGCAGAATGTTCAAGAGTCTCTTCTTATATTTGAAAGATTAGGGTCATCACAAGTGATAAATATTACAAATATGCCTATGAAGGAAAAGACAAATATTAAGATTGGAAATTGAGGAAATTAAAACTCTGTATTAAGGGAAATAAAACACTGGAGTCTTTTTTCCCCTCAGATAAAGTAATTGTGAAATATGAAAATTGGAGCAGGATATAATGTGCAATTAGGCACTATGAGGAAAACTAATTCCAGGGGGAAAAAGTTAGACAAATAAAATTAGGGCTTACAGACAAAACCATTAATTATAAAGAATTATTTGGAGGCTAAATGTATTATTTTAAATAATACGCTTTCCATGAAAAATTAGCACACTACAACGATAAGGAGGCTTTTTTTTTTTTTTTAAACAGAGATTCTACTGAATAATCATCAGAAAGTAAGAACCAGAAAGCGTAGTAACAGGTATAGAGAAGACAAAAGGTTAATGAAGGTTCCAGTACTGGCTTAAAGGCAAATATGTCTGTTTTGTAATTTTGTATTATTGGTAGCAGTTTCTGTTAGGCCAAGATTAAAGCAACAACAGAATGTTCACAGTTCTCGTCACTGGTTAGGTGTTTATTTCAGGAAACACATTGTTTTCTATAACCTTTGTTTTCATTATCCTTTGTTAAACAGAGTCACTAAATATATTTTTCCTATTTTTTCCTGCTTGCTTAATCCCTGTGTTCCCACACAGATAAATCTCATATAATTAGCTTGAGCTTTGGAAAACTGTGTTGCCTGGCACACATGAAATGAAGTTTTATGCCATGCCAGAGGAAGTTACAACCTGTTATGGGAATAGAAATGCTTTACTGGGAGTTCCTTGCCCATGGCCATACATGAAATGAAGAGAACAGAGGAAATTATTCAGCACTGAAAATTTTTCCCCAGCCCCCCAAAAAGTATAATATTTTATTTTCATTGATTATCCTTGATATCTCACATCTAAAATTATAGTTTTGACTATACTGCAATCATATTAACAAAACTAATTGTAAGAAAAGATTTTAAAGAATTAGTCAAAATAGGTGATTTATTTATGTCTCTTCAGGGCCTAGCACAGGGCCTGGCACACAGTGATAATTCTTTTATAAAAAAATGAAAGATAATAGTATCAACTCTCAGAGAGTATTCATTGATAATACTTTTATTTTTAACTTCTGGGTTCAGTATCCCAACATTGTATTTTTTTTTTCATTCTCATTGTAGACTTGGTCAGCTGCATGAATTCACTGCCATGGGGCATAAGCATAATTTCTAAGAGACAGAATAATAAGTTCAAAATATTATGCAGTAATAAATACGCACCTACATACATACACATACACGATGTACCAACGAACCAGGCACCAACAAGCAGAATAAACATAAATGGACATTCCATTTGCTCATTCAGCTCTTCCAAGACATACAAAAACAATATTAGTAACAGGCTGGACTTTGCATTTCTCCATTATCTGGAAATTTGATATCAAAGATTATACAGCATAAGGTAAAAACAGAAAATAAATTTTAGAACAAAAGACAGAATCTTTGATTACAAATTGATATGGTTTGGCTCTGTGTCCACACCCAAATCTCATCTTGTAGCTCCCATAATTCCCATGTGTGGTGGGAGGGACCCGATGGGAGATGACTGAATCATGGGGGCGGGTCTTTCCCATGCTGTTCTTGTGATAGTGAAAGGGTCTCACGAGATCTGATGGTTTTAAAAACGGGAGATTCTCTGCACAAACTCTCTCTTTGCCTGCCGCCATCCACCTAAGATGTGACTTTCTCCTCCCCACCTTCTGCCATGATTGTGAAGCTTCCCTAGACACATGGAACTGTGAGTTCTCCCTTAAACCTCTTTCGTTTGTATGTTGCTCGTCTTGGGTATGTCTTTTATCAGCAGCATGAAAACGGACTAATACACTAATGTTGTTTGGTTTACATTATATAGGCCAGTCATTTTCCAAGGGTGGTGCCTATCTCCACAGCATCAGCATCACCTGGGAACTTGTTAGAAAAACACATTCTTGGGCAACTTAGTCTTCTAGAATCAGAAACTCTGGGCACAGAGCTCAGCAATCTGTGTTTTTTGAAGTCCTCCATGTGAGTCTAATATGGGTTCAAGTTTTAGACCACTCATCTAGCTTAACTCCCATATACTTGGTGTTTGTTATAAGTAGAGATTGCTATTTAATAAAGTATCCATTATTTTAAAAGACAGGGAATACAATATTTTTTGGAGAGTGTTCTTATGGGAAATAGCAAATAAAAAGATGAGCAAAGCATATTTTGCATGCTAGGTTGTTATTTTTACATTTTGCACTGGAGTAATAGACACACCTGCTATGTCGGTGCTACTTCATGTTCTGAACTATGCCAGCTAAAAGAAGGACAAATCATCCAAGCCAGATGAATAAGAGTTCTTGCCTAGGATTCTCCTTGTGGAAACTGGGATGAGAAATTCTCTTTTCCCGTTGATTTCTTGAACTAAAGGATCTGTGCTGAGAATTGCCTTCAGCCATATTCCTTGTTACGAGTTTTATTTATAATATTGATGGCCCCAAATCTCTGTCTCCAGTGCAGACTTCTTTAAACACTAGACTCCAATGGCTACAATCTACTTATCTCTCCCTTTATGGTTGATGAGGATGTTGAACTGTATTCTTGATTTCTCCCAATAGTGCTCTTTAAACCTTCTCCTCCTCCAGTTTTTCCAATATCAGTAAATAGCCCAGCTAACCACACATCTACTCCCTCTGCTCAGGGAAATGTCCTTTGAATTGCATTGCTTATTTCTGTCTATGCTCTCATATTCAATCCATTCACAAGTCTCTTTGGCTCTACTTTCTTTTTTTTTTTAAATTATTATTATTATACTTTAAGTTCTAGGGTACATGTGCATAACGTGCAGGTTTGTTACATATGTATACTTGTGCCATGTTGCTGTGCTGCACCCATCAACTTGTCAGCACCCACCAACTCGTCATTTACATCAGGTATACCTCCCAATGCAATCCCTCCCCCATCCCCATCATAGGCCCCGGTGTGTGATGTCCCCCTTCCCGAGTCCAAGTGATCTCATTGTTCAGTTCCCACCCATGAGTGAGAACATGCGGTGTTTGGTTTTCTGTTCTTGTGATAGTTTGCTAAGAATGATGGTTTCCAGCTGCATCCATGTCCCTACAAAGGACACAAACTCATCCTTTTTATGGCTGCATAGTATTCCATGGTGTATATGTGCCACATTTTCTTAATCCAGTCTGTCACTGATGGACATTTGGGTTGATTCCAAGTCTTTGCTATTGTGAATAGTGCTGCAATAAACATACGTGTGCATGTGTCTTTATAGCAGCATGATTTATAATCCTTTGGGTATATCCCCAGTAATGGGATGGCTGGGTCATATGGTACATCTAGTTCTACATCCTTGAGGAATCGCCATACTGTTTTCCATAATGGTTGAACTAGTTTACAGTCCCACCAACAGTGTAAAAGTGTTCCTATTTCTCCACATCCTCTCCAGCACCTGTTGTTTCCTGACTTTTTAATGATCGCCATTCTAACTGGTGTGAGATGGTATCTCATTGTGGTTTTGATTTGCATTTCTCTGATGGCCAGTGATGATGAGCATTTTTTCACATGTCTGTTGGCTGTATGAATGTCTTCTTTTGAGAAATGTCTGTTCATATCCTTTGCCCACTTTTTGATGGGGTTGTTTGTTTTTTTCTTGTAAATTTGTTTGAGTTCTTTGTAAGTTCTGGATATTAGCCCTTTATCAGATGAGTAGATTGCAAAAATTTTCTCCCATTCTGTAGGTTGCCTGTTCACTCTGATGGTAGTTTCTTTTGCTGTGCAGAAGCTCTTTAGTTTAATTAGATCCCATTTGTCAATTTTGGCTTTTGTTGCTGTTGCTTTTGGTGTTTTAGACATGAAGTCTTTGCCCAAGCCTATGTCCTGAATGGTACTACCTAGGTTTTCTTCTAGGGTTTTTATGGTATTAGGTCTAACATTTAAGTCTCTAATCCATCTTGAATTAATTTTCATATAAGGAGTAAGGAAAGGATCCAGTTTCAGCTTTCTACTTATGGCTAGCCAATTTTCCCAGCACCATTTATTAAATAGGGAATCCTTCCCCCATTTCTTGTTTCTCTCAGGTTTGTCAAAGATCAGATGGCTATAGATGTATGGTATTATTTCTGAGGACTCTGTTCTGTTCCATTGGTCTATATCTCTGTTTTGGTACCAGTACCATGCTGTTTTGGTTACTGTAGCCTTGTAGCATAGTTTGAAGTCAGGTAGCGTGATGCCTCCAGCTTTGTTCTTTTGACTTAGGATTGTCTTGGAGATGCGGGCTCTTTTTTGGTTCCATATGAACTTTAAAGCAGTTTTTTCCAATTCTGTGAAGAAACTCATTGGTAGCTTGATGGGGATGGCATTGAATCTATAAATAACCTTGGGCAGTATGGCCATATTCACGATATTGATTCTTCCTATCCATGAGCATGGTATGTTCTTCTATTTGTTTGTGTCCTCTTTGATTTCACTGAGCAGTGGTTTGTAGTTCTCCTTGAAGAGGTCCTTTACATCCCTTGTAAGTTGGATTCCTAGGTATTTTATTCTCTTTGAAGCAATTGTGAATGGAAGTTCATTCGTGATTTGGCTCTGTGTTTGTCTGTTACTGGTGTATAAGAATGCTTGTGATTTTTGCACATTAATTTTGTATCCTGAGACTTTGCTGAAGTTGCTTAATAGCTTAAGGAGATTTTGGGCTGAGACAATGGGGTTTTCTAAATATACAATCATGTCATCTGCAAAGAGGGACAACTGGACTTCTTCTTTTCCTAACTGAATACCCTTGATTTCTTTCTCTTGCCTGATTGCCCTAGCCAGAACTTCCAACACTATGTTGAATAGGAGTGGTGAGAGAGGGCATCCCTGTCTTGTGCCAGTTTTCAAAGGGAATTTTTCCAGTTTTTGCCCATTCAGTATGATATTGGCTGTGGGTTTGTCATAAAAACTCTTATTATTTTGAGGTACATTCCATCAATACCGAATTTATTGAGCGTTTTTAGCATGAAGGGCTGTTGAATTTTGTCAAAAGCCTTTTCTGCATCTATTGAGATAATCATGTGGTTCTTGTCTTTGGTTCTGTTTATATGCTGGATTACGTTTATTGATTTGCGAATGTTGAACCAGCCTTGCATCCCAGGGATGAAGCCCACTTGATCATGGTGGATAAGCTTTTTGATGTGCTGCTGAATCCGGGTTGCCAGTATTTTATTGAGGATTTTTGCATCGATGTTCATCAGGGATATTGGTCTAAATTTCTCTTTTCAAAATATAACCTGAGTTGAGTAATTTCTTGCCAACTTTACAGTTTTTACCTGAATTCACACCACTGTAGTTTCTCCCTAGGACTGAAGTGTCCTACCTCCTAACACTTGACTTTTTACAGCCTGTTCTTCACTAGAAAGATATTTTTAACGCTTATACCTGAGTTTTTCATTTTCTGCTTAAAAGTTTCCAATGACTTCCTCTTAAAACTAAAATAAAATCTAGATTTCTTACCATAAGCTAGGAAACCCTAGATAATAGGTTCTTGTCTATTCAACAACTACATCCTACTTCCCCCTAGATCTTTTTGCTCCACCCATATGAGCCTTGTCTCTGCCCCTCAAATACACTAAGGTCATTTTCACTTTTTTAGGGTCTTTATATTTTTGGATCCTTCTTTCTGGAATGTTCTTGCCACAGAGCTCTGAATGACTGCTTCTATGTAATGCTCCAGGTCTCAAGTCAAGTATCATCTCTTTACGGAAGGCTCTCCTGATCACCTTAATTAAAGTACTCCATTGTCTTCCTCTAGCCTTAGTCCCTTACTTTATCCTACATTGCTTTTTTATGAAATATTTTACTATTTGAAAGTAGATTATGTATGAATTTATTTTTAGTTTAAATTCTTCCTTTACTCTCTAGAAAAGGGTACAAAGTGCTATATACTTGTGCATATAATTGGCCTGACTTGATTACCACTTTATCCAGACCTTAATACAGTGTTTCATACACAAGTAGTTGCTCACTAAATGTTTACAGAATTGATTAAATGAATCAATGAGACAAACCCGAATGCAGTAAGAAGTATCAAGTTTATGCAGAGAGTGGGAAAGAATATTGATGTCATTCAAGCTCTTGAATGTTTTCTATACAGGGCCTTCCCTATTCTTCCCCTTTCCATATTTTGACCATGTAAACCAGTAATGCAAACACATAAGCAAAAAGGCATGATTTACTTTGAATTGGTTTCCTACTTTTTATAATAGAAAAAGGTAAGACTGACAAAATTGCTTTCTCCATGTGAACATTTTAAGGGCAAAGCTACTTAAATTTGCTCCTTCTTACATGGATAAATTCCTTGTGATCCTTACACATCTAGAAAACTGATTAATAGAAATTGTTATTACATATGATTAGAGGAAGACTTAGTCAAAGCAGTGTAGAAATGATCAGCCCTGGGCTCTGCCTGTGTAAAGAGAAATGGAGGATTAGCTATGGTCTGCTCATCTAGGCCAATAACTTGAAGCCAAATTCAGATTATAATGCAGCAACTGGTTATTGAGATTGCCAGAAGAACTTTTTCCAAAACAACTGGACTGAATAAATATTATCAAGTGGCCATACATAGTTAGGGTCTTGGTAACCTTCTCAAAATGAATATATTTTACTCTTTCATACAATTATTGGATGCATAGTAATCTCTTTTTGTCTGAATGAGATTATAGAGTAAAACAATATCTGAGTCATTTTAGATTAAATCACTTTGTATTCTTATACCGTACTGTAAAAGATACTCAGGGCCTCCTATTCATTCAGCCCCCCCAAACACGTTGTCTTAGCTGTGCTCAATTACCAAAGCTTGCTGAAATCCCAGCACCTCTGACCTCTCACTGCCCTCACTGTGTGGAATGTCCTTCTATCTTTTTTTTTCCCCCCCATGGGCATTCCCTGCTCATCCCTCAAGTACTGGCTTAAATAGCACTTCTTCTGAAAGACCTTTCTTATTCGCCCTAACAAGATCTCCCTGTTATCGTTTGCTTTTGCTGCATCATTCTTTTCTTCATAGAATTGGCCACAATTTATGATTATTCGATTTACTTGTCTGTGTACTTGTTCATGATCTTTTATTTTCTACTAGTATGAAAGCTCATTGAGTACAGCAGAGACAATTTCTATTTTATTTATTATTCCATCTGCAACACAACTCATTATATACCACAAGAAAGAGTTGTCTAATAAATGAAACCAAACCAGTCAAAACAGGATCAGAGAATGAATCATGTAAATGATATGGAGTCTGGATCCCCTTAAAGAGTCCCCACCCAAAACTATGCTTCTGTGTGAAATATTTGCTATGAAGTGGTACCAACACGGAAGGGAACCACTCTTCAGTAAGGAGCATGGGGGCAGTCTTTGTGACCTCTGCTCTGCTTAACTGAGGGTGACTGACATTGATGAGAGCATTGAGATTGCATATTATAAGGGTTTTTATCTTAGGAAATAAATAAACTCTTCTCTTTTCTTGTCCTGGCTGTTAAGAGCCATTTTCAGCTAAGTAGCCATTTACAACAGTGTCTTGCTTCATCCAGGGGTTAAATTTCAAGTCTTATCAACAAGTATCGTATCAATAAAGTAAGCTTTTTATAACCAGATTGGTTGTGTCAGTTTGGACAAGTTTTATAACCTCTTTAAATTTCAGTTTTCACACCTGTAAAATGAAGGAAAAGAAGAGTTTCTACTTTATAGAGTCGTGAGGATGAAATGAGCAATTAAACACAAAGAACTTAGAACATTGCTTGGTTCATAGTAAGCACTCCTCTCTTTATCTGATTGTAAAACCTCTCCCTGGCTGTTCTCATCCAGTCCCATGGCCCTCAGCATCATCTCTGTGTTGATAATGAGCAGACCTGTCCCCTGAACTTCAGATTCATATACTCAGCTACTAGGGCACCTAATAGTCATCTCAGAATTCACATATTCAAAACTGAGCTATTGACTCCTTTCACCTTTTCCTCCAACACTAGCAATCCTCAGTCTTCCTCATCTCCATAAATGACAATTCACTTTAGCTGCTCAAGCCAAAACTTTGCATTTACCCTTAGTTCCCCTTTATCTCACTCTCCACATGCATTCCATAGGCAAATCTATTGATTTTTCCTTTGAAATAGATCCAGAATCTGACCACTCTTCTTCACCTCTATTGCTACAGCTAGTGGAAAAGCCTGCATCAACTTGCCTTTGTATTATCATTAATAGTCTTTTTATTTATCTCCTGCTTCCACTCTTGTTCTCTTTAACTAGTTTTATACAAGAAAATCTATGTGATATTTTAACTGAGCTAAATTGCATCATTTCTATGCTCAAACCTACCCAATGCCCAGTGATTTCTCAGATCACTCAGACTAAAATCTCGACTTGTCACTATGGTTTACAAGACCCCACATAATCTGGCACCTGTCACTTCTCTGACCTCAAGTCCTTCTACAATCTCATCATGCTATGCTAGTCACGCTAGCCTCCTTGCTGTTCTGAAAACACACAAAGCAAGCTTGTGACTCAGGGCTTCCGTATGTGCTCTTCCCTCTGCCTCAATGCCTTTCCCCCTGCTTCTCAATTTCCCCTTCAGCCTCTCCCTAAATGCCACTGTATTGGAGAGAGGCTTTTCTTTTCTTTTCTTTGAGACAGAGTCTCGCTCTGTCACCTGGGCTGGAGTGCAGTGGTGCGATCTCTGCTCACTGCAAGCTCCGCCTCCCGGGTTTATGCCATTCTCCCGCCTCAGCCTCTGGAGTAGAATAGGATCACAGGTGCCCGCCACCACACCCGGCTAATGGGTTTCACCGTGTTAGCCAGGATGGTCTTGATCTCCTGACCTCGTGATCTGCCTGCTTCAGTCTCCCAAAGTGCTGGGATTACAGGCGTGAGCCACTGCGCCCTGGCTTGGAGAGGCTTTTTCTAACCCTCTTGTGTAAACTAGCCCCCATTTACACTTAATTCCAAATTAGGTTTCTTCATAGCCCTTATTGCCACCTGGAGGGTTTTATATTTTGTCTTTTGGCATCCCCCTACTAAGGCATAAAATTCATAAGAGCAAAGATTTAGTTTTGTTCACTGTAATTTCCCTAGCACCTAGAACAGTGCCCGGCATATGGTAGAACCTAAGTAAATATTTGTTAAGTAGGTATATGAAGAAAATAATTATTATTACCTTTTGTTAAGAAATACTTCATCTATTAACTGAAAGCATTCCAGACATCAGAAAGAAGTCTGAGGAAAGTATTTGGCGGAAATGCAAAGTCTCTTGAACATTTCTGAAAATTTACTAAAAGAAAAACAAAATAATCTGTCCTGGCTTTAAATAGAACCCCCCTCCGCCGATATATTTGTCCCAGTACTGTCTTATAAGGACTGTCCAAATTCGAATTCTCAGGACATAGAAGACAGCATACAACTACACACACACACACACACACACACACACACACAAATAAGTGCATGTAAAACTGGTGAAATCTGAATAAAGTCTATGGATTGTGCCAGTGTCAGTTTTCTGGTTTGGGTTTTATACTATAGTTATACAGTATGTTACCACTGGGTAAAAGCTACATAATATCATCCTGTACATTTTGTTCAAATTCCCATTATCCGATAATTATTTCAAAATTTAAAAGTGCAAGTCTTCTTGATTCTCAGCACCAAATAGCAGTCAATATATATGGGGCTCCAAACAGATTCTTAGATATTAGAAACAAGATCAGAAAACTCCATTTTAAGCTGAAATGTCACCTACACTGGGAACTAATCAGATAGAAACATTGCCTCTGAAACTGGAGCTAACTGAAATCAATGTGAAAGAAGGAAGCCCTAGTGAACTCCAGTAACAACTCTCAGAAATGGTCCTAGTTATTTTTTACAAACTTAGGGCTAAGGTTCTCAACATCTGTTCTGAAGAAGAATATCCATTCCATGAGAATTTGAGAGGAAAAAACAAAAGTAAGAACCAGAAGGTACAGTCGCTTAGTTTTAAAATAAATTGGGGAGCTTGTGTGTTTTAACTTTCTCCTCTTACAGTCTCACATAGCATTATCATGGTCAAGCCTTTGAGAAGTCCTTAAGTAAAACTTTATTTATCCCAGCACTTGCCATACTCACTGAACCACTAGAGATGATGGTATCTTTTATAGCTCATCTCAGAAAAATAGGGTAGGGTTTTCATAATAAAGGAGGTTATATAATTAATTATGATACATCTAAGTCTGTATTGTCACAAGAGACCTGGAAGAATAACATGCCACTCTTCATAGGTGTTGAGGCTATTGTTCTAATAGCTGGTACCAGCTTATCTTATCAGAAGTAGTATGAACATAGACAATGAAAGTATTTTGAAGACACTGCCACTTGAATTTTAAAATGGGGTTGCTTTGCTTTTAATCACAGTAACTCACCTCCCAATATCATTTGCTCTCCAGAGTACACTCGACAGAGGTCTCCCATTTAAATGAATTATAATGTTCATCTTGCTAGACAAACAATTCCCAGTATAAATTTTTAGTTAATAAATCATTACCTTGTGAGTTGAGTTAATGAATTTCCCCAGAACTTGATCAGTTTTTGATGAAGTTATAAACTCTAATTTCTTAAAGTGCCAATGTTGAAGGGGATGAGGCTCTGGAGACAATATAATCCATCTTCCCTCATCCTAATCACCCCCACCAATGACACTTTCATCAAAGTCCCCAATATCAAGTGGCCGTGCCTTTGTCAGTTAGCTACACTTTTGAATAAATAATGCCCAAATAAGTATGTCATGTGTTTTACTAGTGATTATCTACTTTTAACTATTTTTAATTATGTCTACTTTAACCAAAGTTCATCATGTGCCTAGGAGCAACTTTTATACGAAGTGACTTGGCTTATGTAAGTCCACCTTTACACTTCTATTGTATTTCAATATGGAAATGTGGTATGCAGGCATACAAAAACATCTATATGCATTGTTTAAGGGGGTCAAATTGACCAAGCATTCTCGTTTTGGGTTTTTTTCAGAGGACCTGGGCTGAGATCTATTCATTGGAATGAATGGTAGCTTCCCTTCCCAGATTTTTCACCAGCTCTGCCTGTGAGTTGGAAAACTTGGGCCCCCTGTTTCCCATTGTTGCCATAGCCTGATGTCTTTGCCAAAGTTAGAACAATGATTCCAAAGCTTGACTACTTTGGTTGGTTCTGACATTTACATTTATCTAATTTGTTGGGATTCTGTAGGCAGTCAGCATACTCCTTCTGGTATTTCATGATTCACAAGATTCTAAAATGAATAATGGCAGGTGGAGAAACTGTTAATATAATATCATTTGGTCTATTTTACAGGTACAGCCATCGACAGAATAGTTATTTGCATTTGAAGTGCTGTTCAGGGCACATAGATTATTAGATAGTAATATCATAATAGAAGTAACATTTTGCTTGCTAAAATAAACTTATCTGTTTCCAGGAAGTGTTTGGATTTTGTTTTATTTATTTATTTATTTATTTATTTAATTAATTTATTTATTTTGAGACAGCAACTCGCTCTGTCAGGCTGTCTGCCACGTAGTGGCATGACCACAGCTCATTCCATCCTCAAATTCCTGGGTTCAAGAAATCATCCTGTCTCAGCTTCCCAAGTAGCTGGGACTATGGATACACACCACTTTGCCCAGCTAATTTTTTTATTTCTAAAAGTTTTTTTGTAGAGGCAGAGACTCACTATGTTGCTTAGGCTGGCCTTGAACTCCTGGCCTCAAGCAATCCTCCTACCGCAGCCTCCCAATGCCAGGAAGTATTTTGAAATAACTTAAATTTGAATTTATGGTGGCAAAATAAGTCGTTTAAATTAAAGATAGTATAGATAGCCTGAATATTTGCCAATGTTCCAACAAGATTATGTGACTCAGTTACATTTTTTTAAGTTTCGAAGTGTTTTCTTTACTAATATAAAAATCTGTTCTTTGTTTTCATAATAGGTCAGTTCTACATTTTTTTTTTTTTTTGACTTTGTGAACATCTGGGAGAATTTGCTCTTTTATCTGAAAGACTTGGCCTTGAACCCAACAGTTCTATTCCCATACATAGTTTAGAACATGCCTTGCATTCATGAGGTAGTGTTACAAAAAGAAGCTGAAAACATGTAAGTGGAGAGCTCTGTGTAAAAATGTATGTGCCGTTCATCCTACCACATGTCACATCTCTATAAGCCCTGGTCACTGTCAAAAATTATAGGCACAGTCAGCCCTCTTTGCAGACTAATGTTCTCATCCCCGTACTTGGCCATGCTTCCTCTCTCCTGACACAATCTCTTATGGCTCCCTTGTCTCTAGTCTTTTATTTGAGACCCTCTGAAATCCCAGGCACATGGTGAAATTAAAAATTCATTTTCATCCACACTTGGTCACAGAAATTTCCTTCTGCCTCCCACCATAACCAAGCCTTGGCCTTTCACGGAGGATGCAGTATATGAGGTATCTCCTGAGAATTTCTCAGGAAGAGCTGCTCAATTCCTAACAAACCTCATACCGTGAGGTCAGAGAGTGGAACCTGCCTCTACACTAACCTCCAGCTCTTGAGTAAGCATCTCAGCTCTTAAGAGGACCAAGTCACAATGACAATGACCTCTGCACCCTCCCCTCCAAGTTGCCTTCTATTGATTTTCTGATCTTTCCACAGCATCCCCTGAAACTGCATCTGCAGGGAGAGCTAGGCTGGCTAAGCACAACAAGGGAGGGAGGCAGTGACCTTGTTGACACTTTGGCTTTACTTACTTGCCTGTTGTTCTCTAATTCTTGACTCTGTGGTTCTTGATGGTAGGTGCTTTGCCTAATTTGTCTTATTTCTCCACTGATTAGCATAGTGCCTGGCACTTAAACGGTATTTAACAAAGGGTTATTGGGAGGATTAATTAATCATGGAATGATATGACTATATGATATAGTAGCTCACCTTTTAGGAGCTCTTACTACATTGCAGGCTCCATCCTAAGCAATTTACATACATTGGCTCCTTTAAATCCCCATACCAACTGTAATCAAATGTTATTATTGCAAATTAGGAAATTTAGAGTTCATGAAATTACTTCACTCAGGTCATACCATTTATACATAGTGAAACTGGGATTTGAACCAAGGTGGTTTGCTTTCAGAGATCACAATCTTTTCTTTTCTTCCTTTTTTTTTTTTTTTTTTTTTTTTTTTTTGACAGGGCCTCATTCTGTCACCCAGCCTGGAGTGCAGTGGTGGGCTCACTGCAGGTTTTGTCTCCCAGGCTCAAGCTATCCTCTCACCTTAGACTCAGGAGTATCTGGGACTACAGGTGCATGCCATCATGCCTAGCTATTTTTTTTATATTTTTTGTAGAGACAGGGTTTCACCATGTTGCTTAGGCTGGTCTCTAACTCCTAAGCAGAGCTCACAATCTTGATGCTCTAAAACTTTTGGTATGACCAGCACGGTTAATGAAAAACAAGTTCATACTGAAAAGAGTCCCACTTTTTCTTTCTCACTGAGGACTGTTCTGTAGCGGTTGAAACAGGCATCCCACAAAAGCTCTGCCAGTATCTTGACATGGTGATGACAAGTGCTGTGGCCCCACAGGAAGGAGTCACCACTTTCAGTATCAGGGGACAACAATAGCCAGAGTAGCCTCCATGATGGTATTTAAGGCTATTTCTACTCTTCACAGCCTGGAAAAGGAGGAGGAGTGATAGAGGAAGGAGAAAAGAAACTGGAAAACAAAAAAGACAAAGCACCAAAGCACCAAATCAAGTAACACAGGAAATATTTACATGTTGGGGGATCAGCTGAGGAGAAACATCAAAGAGTTAAAGCTTTCAGTGATACCAGAGGAAGAGAAAGAAGAGGCAGAGATCAAAGTGAGAGGGGGAGATTCTGAGCCAGGTAAGAAGGGACAGGGGGAGGTAGGGCCTGGGTGAATGGGAACCATGTGAAGGCAAACTTTTGTAAATGACAGTGAGGTGCATATGATACTGTTTGATTTCTAAAGTCAGTACATAGTCAAAAATCACCTGGGGTCAGTTTCATCATTGAAAATTGCTAAAAATTCTCCATAAATGTAAATAAGGAGTTAGATATGTTCAATCCTATAGAATCACATTAATGTAGAATATAAAGCATACACATGAAAATCTTATTTTATAAGATAATCTTATAAGATTTTCATAGCATGAGACACAGTACGTGTGGTTTGAGACAAGTTAAAATGTTTGCATGATGAAATGCTACTGTATTTACTGCTTTCTTTGGCAAACTCAAAATACTCACATTTTGCATACTCCCATTTGAAAATACTGGTGCCCCCTGAAACATACCTCTTTTGAGAGAAGACAGCCTACACAATATTTGCTTAAAATGTGCTTCACTCTTGACTCATTGGGTAGTAGGAGGTTTTCCACCTGTTATGGAATTAACGTGATGTTCAGGCCTCCGAGTTGGCAAAAGTGGTGTATCAATGCAAAGGCAGGCTAAGGTTAATAATGAGCTCTGCATGTCATAGAGTATGTATTCAGAATTATTCAGTTCTGAGGTTTGTAAACGTTGACATTGACATTAATCAACATTGAACTCTAGTATTCAATTTTCAAAACACACACACACACGCACACACACACACAGCTAAAATATTATTTGGAATTTTTTTGCAAACCTCTTTCAATATCAGCTTGTTTATTGAAAATTCCTGGGAGCTACAACATGCCATCTGTTTCCTTATCAAATTTTGTCCCCACAATCACAGGCAAATATAGTGGCTTTTTTTATTCATGAGGTTGCTTAGGAACAATGTGGCCGTATTCACAGGTCGATTATGATTGAGTCTCTGATAACGGGCCTGATGCAAGTATTAAAAAAAAAACTTTCCTAAATTCCAAAAATGACTTGAAAATCAGCTTCCAATCCAGAAACATATCCCAGAGCAAACTCCCTTCGGCAGCATCTCACACAGGCACACATATTTAGAATGATGTCTTCTTTAGAGTCTATCAACAGCCATGTAGCCTGATGGGCATTTTCTTGTCAGTTGGGAAATTTAGCAGTGGGCTCCCTTTGCAGGTGATCTTCAAAAAGCGTTAACAGTGTGCTTTTTCAGCCTTAAAAAATTGAACTGACTATGAAGAGCACCCCCAAAGAGTCCCCTCAGAAATGGGTTTCTTAAGTGGAAAATGGTTAGATGATCCTTTCACCAACACACCAGGGAAGAGTCAATATTCCAATTCTACTAGCTTCAATGAAAATAAAGAGAGATGTGAACAAACAGTGCAGAGAGTGTCAGAACATACATTCTAGAAGAAAGGTGGCCTCTCTGGAGAAAAAGGAAAAGGAGTAAAGAAAATCCAATGAATAAAAACGCTGTAATTTCCATGACTATTTATTCAGAGAAAAGTACCAGTTTGAAAAAAGTGAACCTAGAGGATTTTCTGTAGCATTGTTTTACCAAAGAGTTGATCAGATCAAACTATTTCATTTAAAATGTCTGAAAAAATCTTTTGCAAATTCCCAAAATAAGAAATAGTTATATGTATAATCTTAAAGCATTTTGCTGGACCTAATATTATTCCAAATATCTGACACAGAATTAATGTATCAGCAATAAGCATGATACTCAATCTATTCTGAACAATTGGGTGTATCAGATTGTATGCAAAAGCACTGATTCAGAAAAATATATCCCGCTAACCAATTATGTCCTTTATTTTTAATTTTTATTTATTTATGTATTTATTTATTGAGACAGGGCCTCACTTTGCCCAAGCTGGAGTGCAGTGGAATGATCAAGATTCAGTGTAGCCTTGACTTCCTGGGCTCAAGCGATCCTCTTGCCTCAGCCTCTCAAGTATCTAGGACTACCAGCATGAGCCACTATGCCCAGCTAATGTTTTTATTTTTATGTGTTTCTGCAGAGACAAGGTCTTCCTATGTTGCCCAGGCTAGTCTCAAACTCTTGGGCTCAAGCAGTCCTCCCACTTTGGCCTCCCAAATTGTTGGGATTACAGGCATGAGCCACTGTTCCCAGCCTGAAATTTTGGCCTTTAAAACATCAGTTCTGTACAGTTTAGTCAAGGCTCTTTTGTGCCCTAAGCCTTTGACAATATCTGAATTTCCATTTAAATTTATTTACTTTTCAAAGCTAATTTGAGCACCGACTATATGCTAAGGACTATGCGAGGTACTCCATGTGAGTTCAATTTTCCTAATGGTTCCATGGTACCGTTTATATTAGCCTTCCCATTTACAAATGAGGATACTGACACTCCAGATCTTAGAAACTTTCTTCATATTTGTTTGATTACAAAGTGGATGGTCTTTCCACCACATTACAGAATAATGCATTCATCCACGTGCTTAATAGCCAACAAAAGGTAGTCCTGTGCCGTTTAATACATGAAGCTCAGAAGTTTTCAGTTGAGCATTACAGCTAGAGTGAGTCAATCAAAGTAGAATACAGCTCAAGGTAAAAATACATACAGTAACCTACTACATTCTGGAAGCATTTTAGAGTTAGGGCAGGTTGCCAAGTGGAACTGAAATCAGATCAGAGTCTGCCAGGAAATTAGATTCAAGGGTGACTAGCCAAGAGAAGCAGACAAGGGCACCTTTACTAGCAGCCTAACCCTAATTGAATGTCTCTATATAATGTTGGTCCTTATTACATCTCCTCTGTAAGCTGTAAAGTGGGAGGAAGTAGAGGCATGGAAGTTACTCTTCACATGCCAAAAGTCTGAATACACTAAAGTTTGTATTCGCACCCAGCATTATATAATGTTCTCAAAGTTACCAAGAATAGATGTCATCCTATGTTGTTGGGAATCCAAGAAAGAATGAATGTAACTTTTATATTGCAATGCTGTTAAAAAAGACCCATTGACAAAGTAACTGATCTCAACTGCATTGTTCTATTATTTTTTCTTTTTTTGTTGTTAGTGATGAGCACAGGTGGCCGAGAAGATCCTGTTCTTCTGTTTTAGGCACTATAATTTAATGTGCCAACATTTGAGGGGCTTTTATTTTTAATGTTTTAGTTATCTTGTTTGGCCAAGAAAGAAAAGATGTTTTACTGTCCCCAAACGATCTCACAAAAGAGGTATGGTGAAAAGTGTTGTGTAGCTTTTTTCATGCCAATCAAAACCCAGGAGTTTTAGCAATGGAGCAGCAGTCTGCTTCTTCTCAATACAGAAACGGGTTATACTTCCAAAAGTTAGAGACACTCCCAAAAGTTATGGATTTCTAGGCTATTTTCATCCTGTCATTATGTCCTGCAATGTCTAAAAGGTTAGGGAAAGAGTCCTATGCCAGACTGAAGCCAATTGTTCCCATTCTTGATTAAACCATACTCTGTGCTTCTTGAGTGATACAAAAAGGTGACTCTTCCTGTTGGATTATGTTAGTGCAAGCAAGCTTTCCATTAGAGGAAATATGGAGAATTCCTTAACCCTTGGCATTCCTTTCAACTTCAATTTTTGCTTCTCTGCCATTTTCTTCTGTTTGTGTCTTGTTAATGGCTGTTATGTATGAGGCCATAGATTCCATTATCATTAAGTCTTCCCATTCTTTAGAACGGAGCATCTCCAAGGTACACCAAAAATCCCTTGCTAGAAATGATGGCCTCTAATTGTTTTATAATAAATAAATCCCTCCCTTCTAGAAATGAGAAGGAGGACTAGGGCACAAATTACTGTTTTATCTCATATTCTCTAACACTTGGGATTGTGTCATTGTGAGGAATAAGATCTCAAGGGGACCTTCTAGTTAGCAAGTCAGACAAGAAGTCTGCAATGTCCTCTGGCAGCTATGGCTACCTCAAATTCCATGGGAGCAAAGTAAGTGAAGGGCGACATGTAATCATTCTCTCATCCATTCATTTATTCATTCTTTAGTATGTTCATTCAGCACATACTTGTCAAGTGCCTACCATCTGCAAAGCAATAAGCAATTTTTTGTTTTTGTTTTGTATTGAGAGGAAAAATTCACAAGCCCATAATTCTATACCTTGAAAGACTATTCTTCAAAAGTGAAAAAGAAGTAAAGACTTCTCAGACAGACAAAAATTCAAGAAATTTTTGTCAGTAAACTGCCTTGTGAGCAATGTTAAAAGTTCTTTGGGGAGAAGGAAATAACATAGGTCACAAACTCGTATCTATTTAAAGACAGGAAGAAGTGAGTAAGTGAGAGTACAAAAAACCTTTTATTTTCTAATTCTTTTGTTTTAAAAAATAATGGTTTATACTAATAAAAATTAGTTTGTTCAAAATAATAAAAGCAACAACCTATTTGAATATACATTATGTATGTAATATGTATGTATGTTTTATGTATAAGTAAAATGAATGACAGTCATGTAAGGGGCAGGATAGAACACATAGGAATATTTTGTTATTATAAGGCAGGTGCTTTGAAGCAGTGTTGTGTGTTATTTGAAAGCAGATTTTAATTGGCTTCTAATGTATATTGGAAATACTAGGGCAGCCACTAAAAATGGAAGATAAAGAAGTCTCACTGATATACTAAGAGAAGCAAAAAAAATGAATCATATAAAGTAATCGATTAAAACCACAAGAGGTAGAAAACGTATGGCAGATAAAAATACAAGGAAAAGGGGAAACAAACAGAAAATAAAAACATGGTGATAGACAGTAAGTCAACTGTATTAATAATCACTTTAAACATCAGTGGTCTCAATATAACTATTCAGAGACAGAAATTGCAAGGGTTCAAACAAAAATAAGATCCGACTATATGTTGTTTACAAGTAAACCATTTTGAATATCAAGACATATATAGATAAAAAGTAATGGGATGCAGAATGATATATCATGCCAACTCCAATCAAAAGAAAGTGGAAGTAGTTATATTAATTTCAGACAGAGATGACATCGGAGAGAGAAAAGTTATCAGAGACAAAGAAGGCATTACATAGTAATAAAAGTCTCCATTCTTCAATTATCCATAACAATATTTAATGTGCATATACCGAACAACAAAGCATCCAAATATTAATATGCAAGGCAAAAACTGATAAAACTGCAAGAAGGAATAAATAAATTCACTAGTATAGTTGAGTGCTTTAGCACCCTGTTATCAGAAATAAATAGATCCAAAAACCAGATAATTAATAAGGGCATAATTGAACTGAACAGCATCATTAATCAACTGGATATCATTAACACCTACAGACTACTTAACAAAAGCAAAATAAACATTCTTCTCAAGCTCACAAGGAATATTCACTAAGATATCCCACATCTCAGTCCATAAAATGCATCTTACCAAAATTTTTTAAAAATAGTAATTATATAATATCTACTCTCAGACCACAAGAAATTAACTTAGAAATCAATCATAGATATCTGAAAAATTCTAATATTTGGAGATTAAGCAACACACTTGCAAATAACACAGGAGTCAAGGAAAAAACTCAAGAAAAAATTTAAATATATATTTTAAACTAAATAAAAATGAGAATACAACTTATCAAAATTTATGGGATACAGTGAAAGCAATGCATTGGATGCATATATTAGAAAATAAGGAAGATTGAACATCAATAATCTAAACTTCCACCTTAGTGAACTAAAAAAATGCATAAATTAATTTTAAAGTAAGCAGAAAAACAGAAATAACAGTAGAGCAGAAATACATAAAATGGAAAACAGAAACTCAATAGAGGAAATCAATGGAACCAAATACTATTTGAAAAGATCACTAAAATTCTTAAGTCTCTGGACAGATTAAGAAATAAAGAGAGAACACACAAATTACTAATATCAGACATGGAAAAGGTGATATCACTGCAGATACCATGGATATTAAAAGGATAAAAAATATATTTTGAACAAGTCTATGCCCAGAAATTTGAGAACTTAAATGAAATAGATCAATTTCTTGAAAGGCACAATCTGCCACAACTCACACAAGAAGAAATGGACAATCTTAACAGGCCTATATATATTAAAGGAATTAAATAATAATGAATAATTTTTGAAACAGAAAGCAGTAGGCCCAGATGGCTTCAGCAGTTATACTGCCAAACATTTAAAAAATAAATGATACAAATCCTCTACAATGTCCTTATCTTCCAAAATATAGAGGTAAAACTATAAAGACAGTGAAAAATAAAATCAGTGGTTGTCTGGTTGAGGGAGGTGGGAAGGTTGAATAGACAGAACACATGATTTTCAGAGAGGTAAAACTATTCTGTATGATCCTACAGTTGTAGGTGCATATCATCGTACACTTGTCCAGACCTATAGAATGCACAACACCAAGAGTGAACGCTAATGGAAGTTATGGACTTTGGGTATTAATGATGTGATAATGTAGGTTGACTGGTTGTTACAATT
Source organism: Macaca thibetana thibetana (assembly GCF_024542745.1). NCBI lineage: Eukaryota > Metazoa > Chordata > Mammalia > Primates > Cercopithecidae > Macaca > Macaca thibetana. The sequence goes on from NC_065583.1 coordinate 36,849,656, forward strand.
ATACCACTGTGGTGTGAGATGTTGATAGTGGAGAAGACTGTGGGTGTGTGAGGATAGGGAACTTTCTGCACTTTCAGCTTAATTTCACTGTGAACCTAAAACTGCTACAAAAAAATAAAATTTATTTTAAAAATAGTTTTTAAAAAGAACAACCAAGGCTGTTCCCTCGAGGAACATAATATAATATCTAGTAGGTTTATAGCCTTCTAAGCAAGAAATTTAAAAATTCAAATGAAGAAACAAATTTTAAAGGAAGTTGAATGTGTCAAAGCACAGAAGAGGAATGTCTAACCAGGATTTTGGGACATGTGTACTCATTACCTACGTTGCCATATTTAAGCAGCAACTAGTATTTGAACAGTTGTGCTGGACCACTGGCAACTGATCTCTTCTCTTACCATAGGAAAGTTTGGAATTATAAATAGCATCCCGAGTTAGTCATGGGACTTCTAGTTCTGGCAAAATGAAGACTAATTATATCAATAAACCCTTCTACTAAAAAAGTTAAAAGAGAAAAAATGTTGCATGAAATAAATTATAAAAAAACAAAATCTCAAATGCGTTAATCAGAGGTTAAAATTATTATCCCTGATTGGTTAAAAAAAATCTGGGTTTGGCATTTTCCTGAAGAACATTTGTAGGATCTGAAGACCTAATCAGGGTCTTGCAAATGTAAATATAAAGCATATAAAGCTAAGTGTGCACCAGTGATGGGAAATTTAATTAGAGATCTCACATGTTAGAGCTGTGATCTTAAAGGGCATACCTTCAGGTTAAGTGAGAAATAGAAATATGTGTCCTCCAAGTAACTACAAGAAAAATGTGTTGTCTTGAAACTTCACATTGAATGATGAAGAAAATAAACCTCTTCTGTGAATTTCAAAAGATATAATGCTTTTTGCAGGTTTGCATCATGAATTCATACTATCTGGGTAATCTGAAAAAATTGAAACAAGCTTCTTCAGTTAGGGACTAAAGAATTATTACAAATGAAATTTTATGAAATATAAAGTTATTGTTAAAAATAACAAAACACACAATGAAACAAGATGCCTTTACAAGGGCCAGTGAAAACAACAGACAGTAAATCCAGACCTAGCAAGATTTTAGATATTGGAGTTATCTGACCCAAAATTTAAATTAATAAATGTGTTTAGTATACTGACATCAAACAAAAACCTTGAGTAAATAACAAGATGCTATAAAAATGGTATTCCAATACCAATAATTGAAATAGATCAAATAGAAAATTTAGGTATTAACATATATAATTAAAATTAAAGCTTCAGTGAGTTGGTGAGTTTATTAGGAAACTCTTCTCAGAAGAAGACATAGCTCTTAACCTGTGAGATAGATATGAAGAACTGAGCAAAAATTCAGCACAGATGGATGGATATAAAAAACACAGAAAAGAAGAGGCATGAAGAACAGAGATGCAATATCTAACATAAAATGTAATTCTATCAGAAGAATCAAGGGGTTGGCAGCACCAATATATAGAGATAATAGCTATAGCATTGCAAAGTATGAATGTATCAGGCTTTAGTTATCAATTTTTTTCTGAAGTGTTTATACTATTACAAACTACACAGTGATGAATAGGCATATCACATCCGATAGCAATGAATGACTGACTCAGTAAGTTTCTAATCTGTACCAGGACGGTAGGAATCCAAAAAGAATCTTTCAAACTAATGAATTAAATAATTGGTTTCAATTAAGTAGGTAAATAAATAAAAAATTACCATAAAGGTGACAGGTTATGTGTTCTGTTGGGGAACTTGAAACTGTGGTTAAGAAGTCTAAAATTCTATCTTCTAGATTATATTTACCTATTAAGACTTTGAAGCTACCAACTTTTAAAAACTTGTTTGTACCTAAAACTGAAAAGGAAGCAGACATTTAATCTTGAGAACAAGGATACTATATGATTCCCTTTCGTTAATGTTCTCATAACTGTGGAAGTGAACTCATGTGAGTCAACGATACCACCAGAAACCTTCCATGCTGCTTAAAATATTTGGTTACTATCTAGTTCTTTTTTTCAGGCAGGAAAGGGGAAAGCATTCATGTGAATAAAGTTTATACTAAGGTTTATTACTAGAAATATGGCCACATGCATCATGCAAAGTTTCTAAAAAGTCAGAGTGGTCCAATTTCTTCTTCACTAGAAAGGGAAATTATGAAGGCAAGTGACTGACAAAGCATAAATGTTGTCACTGCAGCCCTCATATAACTAATACCATCTTATATATATGCACACAAATACACAAATGTCAAAAAAATCTGAATGTTTTCATGTGACATTGATAATTTTACAAATTTCAAAGTTGAAGATTTTTTATTAAGCTGTCATATCTGGTAGCCAAATGAAAATCAGTTTTTGTTTGTTTTTCTCTTTCCTCTTTGCCTGACATGGCAGTTTTATGGAAGGCCTGTGATGTAAAGCAAACAAAACAGAAAAGAATCAAGCAAACAAAATACAGTCACTTACTGGAAGCTCCTGGGTGAAATGGCCAAGGGTTATATAAACCTTATACTGGAGTGGAATTCAAAGGGATATCAAAGCCGACAAATTAAATGTGCCTCAAACACACAGAGAACATACTGAGTTAAAGATGTGCTTCTTCTTGTCATTGCAGAGAGCTCAGATCCACTCAGTCAAATACCAGAGAAGAAGAAAGAAGAAAGGAGACTCCTATGGATGCTCAAGTCAATGTAAAAGGGCATCAAAGAACTTCTGGCTTAGGGAAGATGAGATGTAGACCCATTACTCTCTGTTTCTCTTTGTGAAGCAGCACAGCTACAGACTCTGGAAATAATGCAAGAGGCAACCAAAGAGGAACTATGAAAGATGATAAGAATAAATTTTTGGCTTTCAACCCTAGAAAAGGAGGAAATTCACAGCAGAATACAATCTTATGTTGCCTTACCCAACGGAAGACCAACTCAGACACAACAGTCCACAACCCCTGATCCAGCAACTGAAGGAAGCTCATTCAGGCTTATTCCTCTCCTGGATAGAATAGGAGAGCTTGTGATATCAATCAAGGCTAACATAATTGTCAAGAAACATTGATCAAAAGTCCCACAAAAAATAAGTGGCCAAAATGTTCTTCTCTGACACGTCTAAGACTTTTCTCTGCTACTGATAAATGCCAAGGTGGTAGGCTATATCAATAAGAGGAACTCAGGCACAAAAGTGACCTGATTCAGGAAACCTTTTCTCTACTGTGGGTCTGAGACTTCCCTCCTTTATGGGAACACATCAGGTGGCCCTGCCTGAGTAACCACCTACCACCCTCTCACCCAGCACCAACAAGTACTAGGGAAGCTCCAGTAGCAAAGATAAACCATGCACAGCAAAATAACACTGCAATAACTTTGAAAATTAAAGTGTTTTTGGAACCACACTCCACAAAAATAGTCCAGGACCTGTATGCGAACTTGAAACACCATGACTACTTGCTAAAATAAGATTTGAATGAGACACTTGAGTATTTTAATATAACAAACAAAATGACCAGAATGCAATAGAAAATCGTCTATCATACAAAAAAAAAAGAAAGAAAGAAAAAGAAAATCACAACTGAATGAATAAAGGCAATCCACTGATGACAATACTGAGATGAATCAGATCTTGAAAGGCATTTTAAATCAGTCATCATATAAATGACTGAATAACTAAGAAATTCCATTAAAATAAATTCCATTAAAAAAATAGAAATTAGAACATAAAAAGAAGCTGCATATAAAGAACCAAATGGAAATTACAAAACTGAATAGTACTCTAATAGAAATTAAAAGCTCACTAGATGGGCTTGATAGTAGAGTGGAGATGACAAAGGTTCGAATCAGTAAACTTGAGCATATGACAATCGAATTTAGCCCATGTAAACAACAGAGATAAAATACACTGAATAAAAAGCAAAGAGGAACTTATGGGACAATAATGAAAGATCCAACATTTGTATTATCAGAATTCCACATGGAAGAGAGAGAGGGAGAGTGGTGCTGAACGAGTCTCATAAAAGTAATGGAGATAGTCTTCTACATTTGGGGAAATATACAAGATTTAAGAAACTGACTTAAACTCAGATAAGATATCCATGACAAGACACACTGTATTGAACTTCTGAAAACTAGCGTCAGAGAAAAAAGAATTGAAAAGAGTCAGAGAAAATCCAAAGGGGAAAACTGATTTGAATGACATCATCTGAAACCATGGTAGCCAGAAGGAATTGGTGAGACAAAAGTCAACTATAAACTCTATAACCAGCAAAATTATTCCTTAGAAATGAGGAGACTATAAAGACATTCTTAGGTAAAGAGAACTTAAAATAATCGATACTAGCAAATCTGTTCTTAAAAAATAGCAAAAGGAAATTCTTTAAACAGAAAGAAAATGGTAAAGAATCTTGCAGAATCAGGAAAAAATAAAGATACAATGAAAAAAAGCAGACATGTAAGTACATAAAATAGATATTTTATTTTTTCTATTGTGTTTGACAAAACATATTTGATGATTGAAACAAAAAATTATAATACTATGTGCTATTCAGTACAATAATATTAAAAAGTGAAGAGATTTTAGAGTCCAGAAAATTACCAGAGCTAAAGGGAGATATGGAGTAATTATAAAAGGATCATTCTAACAAGAAGACATACCAATTTTAAGTGTGTACACAGCTAACAACAGAGCCTCAAAATATGTGAAGCAAAAACAAAGATTTGAAAGGAGAAACAGACAATAACTCAACGTGTCATCTCAGCAACTGGTAGAGCTAGTGAACAGAAAATTAGCAAAGACATGGAATATTTAAATAACACAGTCAAGAATATAATTGACATTATAGAATAGTCCTGTAACAACAGCAGAATACATATTTTTTCAAGTGTCCAAGGAAGTTTTCCAAGATAGACCACATCGTATGTTATGTATCAAATTTTAACAAATTTAAAAGATTTTAAGTTATACAGAGTGTATTCAATGACAACAATGGGATCAACCTAGAAATAATAATAGAAAGATAGTGGAATCTCTGAAAATGTAAAAATTCAAAACATACTTTAAAATAATCTATGTATATCTAAAAGGAAATAAAAATACTCATAGAACTAAATGAAAAGGAAAGAAATATAAAAAATATGTGGGATACAGCTAAAGCAGTGTTGAGAGAGAAATTTATAAACTAAATTCTTATACTAGAAATGATAAAAGTTTTCAAAGCAAACATCTAAGAGATTATACTTCAAGAAATTAGAAGAAAGCAAAATGATCCCAAAGCAAGCAGAAGGAATGAAGGGGAAGAGATCAACACAATTTAGACTAGGAAGTGAATACTTAATGGAATCAAAACCTGATCACATGGAGGAACCTGAAAGGCATCATGCTAAATGAAATAAGCCAGGCACAGAAAGACAAATACCAAATGATCTCACTTATAAGTGGAATCTAGAACATCAAACTCACAGAAGTAGAGGATAAGAGAGTGGTGGCCAGAAGCTGACAAGGGGTTTGGGGTCAGGTGAAGAAAATAGAGAGATGTTAGTCCAAGGGTACAAACTTTTAGTTGTGCTGGCTGAATAATAACTAAGCACAGTGACTACAGCTAATGATGCTGTGTTGTGTACTTGAAATTTGCTAAGAGATTAAATTTTAAATGTTTTACCACAAACACACACAAAAGTAGCTTTACTTTTCAAGTATGCAAGACTGGTTCAACATTGCAAATCAATGAATATAATCCACAATATCAACAGAGTATTGAAAAATTATATGATTATATCAATTAATATAGAAATAATATTTGATAAAATCTAACATGTTTTTCAAGATAAGAATTCTCTGAAAGTCAGCTGGGCGCGGTGGCTCAAGCCTGTAATCCCAGCACTTTGGGAGGCTGAGACGGGCGGATCAGGAAGTCAGGAGATAGAGACCATCCTGGCTAACACGGTGAAATCCCATCTCTACTAAAAAATACAAAAAAGTAGCCAGGCGAGGTGGCGGGCGCCTGTAGTCCCAGCTACTCGGGAGGCTGAGGCAGGAGAATGGCGTAAACCCGGGAGGCGGAGCTTGCAGTGAGCTGAGATCCCGCCACTGCACTCCAGCCTGGGCAACAGAGCAAGACTCCGTCTCAAAAAAAAAAAAAAAAAAAAACAAGGATTCTCTGAAAGTTGAGATTAGAGGGATATTACCCCAAATGATAAAAATTACCTACCAAATTCTATAGCTAAAATACTTATTAATTATAAAAGATTATTAAATGATTTCCCCTAAGATTGGGAACAAACAAAAGATGTCTTCTCTCGCTATTCCTATTCATCAGAGTACTGGAAATCCAAGACATTGTAACAAACCAACAAAGAAACTATGAAGACATACAAATTGAAAAGAAACGAATAAAATTGGTATCATTGTCTATGAGAAAATCCCAAGGAATCTACCAAAAAAAAAAAAAATTACCTTTTAGATTAACAAATAAGTTCTGCAAGATTGCAGAATACAAGATCAAAACAAAGTCATCAACCGCATTTCTGTATAATAAAAATGAACTTGCAGAAACTGAAAGTAAAGATAAAACACCATTTATAATTGCTTCAAAGAAAATGAAATATCTAAGTATACTCTCAATGCAACATGCACAGTATCTGTGTACTAAAAATTCAAAATGCTGATAAAGATCTAAATAAATGAAGAAACATACAATTTTCATAGATTAAAAGCCTTAGCATGGGTAAAGTAGGCAATTCTCTCCAAATCAATGAACATATTTAATGCAATTACTATCAAGAGACATTTCACCAAAGAGGATATACAGATAGAAAATAAGCACCTAAAGCATTTTCAATATTCGTCATCTACAATATAAAACAAAAACCACAATGAGATATCACGCTTTTGCTAGACATAGACATATTTATTTCACAATTTTTCAGATAAACCACTGCCCCTAGAATACATAAAAAACATTAGAAAGAATAATAAAGTAACAGGAATCACTTAAACAGATTAAGTTTTACTATAGAGTTACAGTAATCAAGACAGTGTTCTATGTTAGAGAAATAGACAAACAAATCAATGGAACACAATAGAAAAACCAGGATTAGCCCCAAGCAAATATGCTCAACACATTTTTGACAGACGTGTCAAGGCAATTCAATAGAAGAAAGAACACTTGTCAACAGATAGTACTATAGCAATTAGACAACCACAGGCAAAATTGAACTGTAGCTTAAATCTCACATCTCATACAAAATTGGCTCAAAATGAATAATGAAAAATATAAAATATTTAACCATAAAATCTTTAAAAAAATGAAACAGGGATAATTTTTGGTGATCTAGGAGTAGGTGAACATTTCATATGAAGTCCAAACTTAAAATCAAGGTCATGGTTTAGAAAAGGAAAATTTGATAAATAGGACCTCATCAAAATAAAAAATATTGCTCTGCAAAAGACCCTTTTGAGAGAATAAAAAGATAAGCTCCAGAGTGGAAGAAGATACCTGCAAATCACATATATGACAAGGAACCATTATCTATGCTATATAAAGAAGTCTCAAAACCCTACAGTTCAAAGCTTTCACACTAAAATCAGGAGCAAGGCAAGAATGTTTCCTCTCACCACTGCTTTTCAACATCCAATTGGAAATCCTATCTAATGCAATAAGACAAGAATTAGAAAGAGTATACTGATTGAGAAGGAGGAAATAAACTGTTTGCAGATGACATGATCGTCTTTGTAAAAATTCCCAGAGAATTAAAAAAAAAAACTTCTTGAAAGGAGGTTATTATAATAACTTGTTAATAAATGATTATAGCAAGTTTGCAGGTTAATGTACAAAAATCAGTTACCTTAAAGAACAATTGAAGTTTGAAATTAAAAACATATTACCCTTTACATTAGCACTCCCCCAAAATGAATTATATAGGTATAAACATAGCAAAATATGTACACAGGCTGGGCACGGTGTCTCGAACCTGTAATTCCCGCACTTTGGGAGGCTATGGCAGGTGCATCACTTGAGGTCAGCAGTTTGAGACCAACCTGGCCCATATGGTGAAACCCCATCTCTACCAAAAATACAAAAATTAGACAGGTGTGGTGGTGTGTGCCTGTAGCCCCAGCTACTCAGGTGGCTGAGGCAGAAGAATTGCCTAAACCCGGGAGGCGGAGGTTACAGTGAGTGGAGATAGCACTACTGCACTCCAGCCTGGGCGACAGAGCAAGACTCCATCTCAAAAACAAACAAACAAAAAAAACAAAAACAAAAACAAAAACATAATCTATAAGAGAAAAATCATAAAACTCTGGTGAAAGAAATAAAAAAACGTAAACAAATGGAGATATACTCCAATGTTCATGGCTAGAAAGACTCAATTTGGTCTATAGATTCAAGGTTAGCCTAATCAAAATGCCAGCAAATTATTTAATGTGTGTTGACAAACTGATTCTAAAATTTATCTGGAGAAGCAAGAGACCCAGAATTTCTAAATTAACATTTGTGAAGAAGAAAGTCAGAGGACTGACACTACATGACTTCAAAACTTGATATAAAGCTACAGTAACCAAGGCAGTGTGATGATGATAAAATAATAAACACGCAGATCAGTGGAACAGAACAGAGAGCCCAGAAAAAAACCCACATAAATACAGTGCACAGGTGAAATAGATCTTTGACAAGGGAGCAAAGGTATTAAAATGGCACAAAGATAGTTTTCAACAAATATTGCTAAAGTGATCGGATATCTATATGCAAACAAAACAAAACAAAACAAAACAAAAAACAGGAAAAAAAGCTACAGACATAGATATTACCCCACAATTAACCCAAAATGGTTTATAAATCTACGTATAAAACCATAAACTCCTAGAAGATAACACAGGAGAAAACCAAGATGACCTTGGGTATGGCAATAACATTTTAGATTCAGAACCAAAGGCATGATCCATTAAAGAAAGAATCAATACACTAGAATTTATTAAAAATAAAACCATTGAGTTTTGACAACATCAAGGAAATGAGTAGACATGATATTGCACACAGTGCAAAAACCCAAGGAGGTGGCAGTCTTACACTGCCAAAACCATCAGAAAGGTGAAGGAGAAAAGGCAGAAGGAAACCATCGGGCAGATGCTGAGGCCAAAATTGCTGCCAAGTGGAACCTCCCATTAGAAATACTTATGGAAGGACCCTTGGTATGGACCAACCCCCTCCAAGAGATTAAGCCCCACTATTCCCCAACTGAAACAGAATGGGGACATTCATGGAGGTATAGTTTTCTCCCCTTTGGGTGGTTAATGACAAAAGAAGGAAAGGTACTTATACCTGAAGCCAGACAGTGGAAAATACTTAAAACCTTCCACCAAACTTTTCATATAGGTGTTGAAAACACTCATCAAATGGCCAAATCCCTACTTACAGGGCCAAATCTCCTCTGGACCATCCGACAGGTAGTCGAAGTCTGTGAGGTGTGCCAAAGAAATAGTCCTTTGGTCCATCATAAGGCCTCTTTTGGGAGAACAAAGAATAGGTCACTATCATGGAGAGGACTGGAAGTTAGACTTCACCCATATGCCTAAGTCAAAGGGATTTCAATACGTTTTGGTCTGTGTTGATACCTTTACAAATTGGATAGAAGCTTTCCCCTGCAAGACAGAGAAGACTCAGGAAGTGATTTAAGTCCTAATTCATGAAATAATTCCTAGATTTGGGCTTCCCCAAAGCTTACAGAGTGACAATGGTCCAGCTTTTAAAGCCATGATAACTCAGGGTATTTCCATGGTGCTAGAAATACAATATCATCTTCACTGCACTTGAAGGCCACAATACTCAGGGAAGGTCGAGAAGGCAAATGAAACACTCAAGAAGCACTTAAGGAAACTAACACAAAAAACTCATCTCCTGTGGCCTACTCTTTTGCCCATGGCCTTGTTGAAAATCCAAAATTCTCCTCACAAAATGGGGCTCAGTCCATATGAAATGCTATATGGACAACCTTTTCTCACAAATCACCTCCTACTTGATCAGGAAATGGCCAGCTTGGTCAAAGATATAACTTCCTTGGCAAAATATCAATGAAACCTTAAAAACCTACCTGAAGGATGTCACAGAGTAAAGGGAACAGAGTTGTTTCAACCAGGAGATCTAGTGTTGGTCAAATCTCTCCCCTCTACCTCCCCATCTATGGATTCTTTGTGGGAAGGACCATACTTGATAATCCTCTCTACCCCCACTGCAGTTAAGGTGGCAGGAGTGGAATCTTGGATTCACCACACCCGAGTTAAATTTTGGACACCCCCTGAGGAACCTGCGGGACCGCCAGCTCAGGAGTCCCAAGATCTGCCAGACCAGCCTCAATACACCTGCGAACTGTTGGAGAACTTGCATCTCCTATTTTGGAAGGAAACATCCCAGATTAAAAAGGTTCCTACCACTAATCCTGAGGAAAAACCCCTTCCTCCTTAAAAAAGATAAGTGACCTACATAATCTTTAACACCTCTTCTTGCCCCTTTAATGGAATCCTTTTACTATTTCACCATATTATTAAGCAGCATACTAACCATATTCTTTGTGATAGGACTATATACTGTAGCTCCTGCTGGAATGAAAATCCTAATCACATCAACCTTCTTTCTATCCTCCTTCCTCCTGACAGCAATTTACTCCTACCTTTAACTCAGCCTGGATAAAATGATCTCATCTTCCACAGCACCCTCTTTACCTTCCTATTTACTCTTTGCCTATCTACCCCTCCTGCTTCCTTGGATACCTTATACAATCACTCCCCTCCCTTTCCACTAGCTCCTAATTACCTCTACAAGACTCTCAACTCAACCCACTCTCTGTTAAACCAGTACCCCGTCAGTGTAATTACATCCTACAACTTCAAGCCCCAACTGATCATAATAACTTCCGAGTTACCCAAACAACTCCATTCAGACGGCTTGTCCATTTCTCAGGGCCTCCAAAAATCATCACCTCCTCCCTGCTTAACAAATAGTCGGGGTTTTGTAATGGCAAACATACTCCCTGCATGACCATTCACCCCTGGACCCACTGCAGCAGCACCCTCACCACTATTGAATGCCTTCTCATCCTCTCTTTCAGTAGCTCTCTCGAATGGTTCCTAGTAGATACAAAACAATTTTTTCTCCAATGGGAAAGTAGAACACAGTGAGCCACTCAGTTTACTCCCAACAACCCTTTCCAGCCGCTCACCGGAGCTACCTTGGCAAGTACTCTAGGAGTATGGGAAAATTAAAACAACAAACGCACACACCTTTTTAACATACACAAGCAGTTCTGTCTACCCAGCCAAGGTATATTCTTCTTATGTGGAACGTCAACCTATATCTGCCTCCCCACTAACTGGACAGGCACCTGCACCTTAGTCTTTCTAAGTCCCAACATTAACATTGCCCCAGGAAATCAGACCTTATCAGTACCCCTCAAAGTTCAAGTCCGTCAGCACAGAGCTGTACAAGCAATACCCCTACTTATAGGGTTAGGAATGGCTACTGCTACAGGAACCGGAATAGCCAGTTTATCTACTTAATTATCCTACTACCACACACTCTCAAAGGATTTCGCAGACAGTTTGCAAGAAATAATGAAATCTATCCTTACTCTACAATCCCAAATAGACTCTTTGGCAGTAGTGACTCTCCAAAACCACTGAGGCCTAGACCTCCTCACTGCTGAGAAAGGAGGACTCTGCACCTCCTTAGGGGAAGAGTGTTGTTTTTACACTAACCAGTCAGGGATAGTAAGAGATGCCTCCTGGCATTTATAGGAAAAGGCTTCTGAAATCAGACAATGCCTTTCAAACTCTTATCCCAACCTCTGGAGTTGGGCAACATGGCTTCTCCCCTTTCTAGGCCCTGTGGCAGCCCTCTTGCTATTACTCACCTTTGGGCCCTGTATTTTTAACCTCCTTGTCAAATTTTTTTCCTCTAGGATCGAGGCCACCAAGCTATAGATGGTCTTACAAATGGAGCCCCAAATGAGCTCAACTAACAACTTCTACCAAGGACCCCTGGACTGACCCACTGGCCCTTTCACTGGCCTAAAGACTTCCCCTCTGGAGGAAACTACAACTGCAGGGCCCCTTCTTTGCCCCTGTCCAGCAGGAAGTAGCTAGAGCAGTCACTGCCCAATACCCAACAGCAGTTGGCTGTCCTGTTTAGAGGGGGGATTGAGAGGTGAAGTCAGCTGTACTTCCTGGATGGAGTGGGGACTTGAAGAACTTTTCTGTCTAGCCAGAGGATTGTAAATGTAGCAATCAGCGCTCTCTGTCTAGCTAAAGGTTTGTAAATGCACCAATCAGCACTCTGTAAAACGGACCAATCCGCACTCTGTAAAATGGACCAATCAGCAGGACCTAGGCAGGGACAAATAAATGAATAAAAGTTGGCCATCCCAGCCAGCAGCAGCAACCTGCTTACGTCCCCCCATCCATGCTGTGGAAACTTTATTCTTTCACTCTTCACAATAAATCTTGCCGCTGTTCACTCTTTGGGTCTGCACTACCTTTATGAGCTTTAACACTCACTGCGAGGGTCTGTGGTTTCATTCTTGAAGTCAGCCAGACCTCGAACCCATTGGGAGGAACAAACAACTCTAGACGCGCCACCTTTAAGAGCTGTAACACTCACTGTGAAGGTCTGTGGCTTCATTCCTGAAGTCAGCGAGACCATGAACCCACCAGAAGGAAGAAACTCTGGACACATCTGAATATCTGAAGGAACAAACTCCAGACACACCATCTTGAATAGCTGTAACACTCACTGCAAAGGTCTGCGCCTTCATTTCTGAACTCAGCAAGACCAAGAACCCAGAGGAAGGAAGAAACTCCGGACACATCTGAAAGAACAAACTCCGGACACACCATCTTTAAGAACTGTAGCATTCGCCACGAGGGTCCGTGGCTTCATTCTTGAAGTCAGCAAGACCAAGAACCCACCAGAAAGAACCAATTCCAGACACAATGACACATATTGGGAGAAAGTACCAAGAACCCACCAGAAGGAACCAATTCTGGACACAATGACACATACTGGGAGAAATTATTTGCAAAACATAAAGGACGTTTATACAAAATGTACAAAGCACTCTTAAAACTTGACAATAAGAAAACAATCAAATGGGCAAAAATGGGCAAAAAGGTCTGTACAGATACTTCACCCAGATACACAGATAGCAAATAAGCATAGAAAGAAATGTTCAACATCATATGATGTTAGGGAATTGCAAACAATATGTTACCACTACATACATATCAGAAAGGCCAAAATCTGAAACACCAACAGCACCAAATTCTGGCAAGGATGTAGGAACAACAGGAACTTCCACTTATTGCTGGTGTGAACAAAATGGTACAACCATTTTGGAAGATAGTTTAGTGGTTTCTTACAGAATGAATCAGAGTCTTCCCATATAACCCAGAAATTGTAGTCCTTTGTATTTATCCAAATTTATTGGAATCATATCTACACAAAAACTTGCATAAAGATGTTTATAGCAGCCAGTTTTGTTGGTGATTTTTTAAACCTAGCAGCAACCAAGATGTCCTTCAGTAACTGAATGGATAAATAAACTGTGGTACATCCAGTCAATGGAATATTATTTTGAGTTAAAAATACATGAGATATTAAGCTATAAAAAACATGGAGGAACCTTAAATGCATATTATTAAGATGAAATGATTCAATAATGCTACACATTGCACAATTTCATCAATATATTAGAGTATTATGGAAATGAAAGCTATAGATACAGTAAAAAGATGAGTGAGGACCCAAGGTTAGGGAGAAGGATGGTTAAATAGAAAGAACACAGAGGAATTTTGGGGAAGTGAAACTATTCTGCCTGATACTACAAATCATGGATGCATGTCATTATACTTTTGTGCAAACCCTTAGAGTGTTCCACATCATAAGTGAACCCTAAGGTAAATTGTGGACTTCGGGTGATTATAATGTGTCAGTGTATGTTCATTTATTGTTTCAAATGTTCTACTGTGGTGCAAGATTTCAATTGTGGGGGAGGCTGTGAGTGTGTGGGACAGGGTTATATGGGAACTTTCTGTACATACAATCCACTTAATTTTGCTGTGAACCTAAAACTATGCTAAAAATGAAGTTAATTAAATTTAAATAAAACTGAACAGTTAAAAAAATCAAATATTCCAATTAGAACGTGGAAAAAGGACTTGGAGAAATATTACCCAGAAGAGCAATATGATAAATAAGCATAGGAAAAGAGGTTCAATATAATTAGTTATTAGCAAACTTGCCAATTAAAATCACCCAGTACACACCTGTTAGAATGACTAAAATAAAAAATAGTGAAGCACCAAAAATTGTCGAGAATGTTACTGATTTGATCATTAAACTTTGTATACATATATTAAAATATTATTGTGTATCTCATAAACATAAACAACTATTACATGTTAACTAAAAATGAAAATAAAAGAAACTAGATCCGTGATACATTACTGGTGAGAATATAAGTTGATATGACACATTGAAAAACAGATTATATCCTTATAAAATTAAACATTCCCTTACCATGTGACCTAGCAATTGCACTTTTGGGTATTTATTCCAGAAAATTACCTGTCACTTTACAGATAATTTACAACAAATGTAAGATTGTGCACTGATGTTCACAGTAGCTTTATTCATAATAGTAAAAAATTGAAAACTATGCAGATGTCTTTAAATAGAATGGTTTTGTCAAATTATGGTACATTCATATCCTGGAATACTAATCAATACTATAAAGGAACAAGCTATTGATACAAACTAGAACTAGGATAATTCTCCAGATAGTATGTTGAATGGAAAAAGCCAATTTCAAAAGTTATATACTGAATAGTAGCACTTATGCAGCATTATTGAAATTAGAAAATTTTACATATAGAGATCATATTAGTGGTTGCCATTGGTTAGGAATGGGAGGTAGACACGGGTGGGAGGTAGACATGGTCATGAGGAGTAATATGAGTAAGCTTTGTGGTGATGGAACTGTTCCAAATCTTGACTGTGATGGGGGATACGGAAACCAACACATGGTAAAATTGCGTAGAACCAAACACACACACACACACACACACACACACACACACACACACACACACACCCGAATACAAGTAAAAGTGGGGAAATCCTGAGTAACATTGATGAATTGTATCAATGACAATATCCTAGTGGTGATATTGTAGCATAGTTTTGCAAATGTCACCTTTTGAGGGAATTGGGTAAAGATTACATGGGATCACTTTGTGCATTTCTTATAAATGCATGTGAATTTGTAAATTTCAACAAAAGTATACTGGTAACTAAGTTTGAAAACTAAGAAAAGAGAGAGAAAGCAGGAAGAAAATAGATAACATCAGGTTTCTAAAGCTGCTTCTTATTACCCCTGCTCAGCTTTATAAATCATTTTCCAAAGCTTGTAGATCCAGTAAGTCACAGCTTTTCATAAATGCCAACATCATTATCCTGTAATATAAGCAAGACACTGTAATATGTTTCTCAACATCTGCATCTCCTTCTTCATTATCTTTGCATTCAAAGATGTGAACAAGATATTTATAATACATGCATAAAACAAAGGATTTGTATACAAGAATATAGCAAGAACTCACTCACTTCTCACCCAGGGAGAATATTAATCTATTCATGAGGGATATACACCTGTGACCCAAATACCTCCCATTAAGTTCCACCTCTAACACTGGGAATCAAATTTCAGCCTGAGATTTGGAGGGGATAAACATCCAAACTACAGCAAAAACAGGGTACCATCCTCCAGGATGCAGTGTATGGGTGAAACAAAAGTATTTGTAGGGCAGTGTCCCCAGTGGGAAGAATGCATGGATCCAAAAAGCAAACTATAGCAGGGCCCCAAACCAGAAACAGCCGTGCAACAGTCTAAATTGTAATTAAATATTCTGCTGCTTAATCCATAAAATCCAGCAGACTCTGTGGTGTTGATGACATCCGAGGGGCAACTAAATGTATCAATTCTGTGGCAGAGTCCAGTAGGAGAAGAACATCTCAGGTCAAAGGAGACTAGAGTAAGGCTATGCTATATGTGGTAAAGAACTATATACACATTGAGAAAAGACCAACCCTTGGCCTGCTACTGAGCACTGATAAAGTTGGAATTTCAGACCATCGGCCTGTGTGCCCAGAACCAGCAAACCCTACAACTGAAAAGTTCAGGCCAAGCAACAAGCCACTGTAAAATGGAAGTGACACATTCAAGATTAAGCATAAGTAGGATTAGAAGGCCCAAGCAAACGTTATGATCAGGTAACCCAGACCCACAACTTCTGTACCACTGCTGCTTCCCTCAGTTAATGTCTATGACTACATGAGAACCCCTTGCTACTGATGATAGAAGAGGAAAATAATTCATATTCATCTTTAACTGTCTTTCATTGGTCTTCAATTGTCTTAATATGTGGTTGCAAGTTGAAATGAATGATGGCAGCACTGAGCCCCACTTAAGGGTGGCCTTCAAGGGGTGCTGAGGGGATATGTTCTCAATGGGCGGAGTATTGGCCACTGCACCTGGTTATTCAGCTATATATAATATATATATAAAATATTATATATAATATAGTATAATAGTATGTATCTACACCTTCCAGATGTAAAATGAAACAGGTACTAAACAACCAAGTAGAAAAATTACCCTAGTCTGTTGGCATCAACCAATTTTTGTTGTAGGTTCCTCCACCAGTAACTAACCCAATGGGCATGTGAATGAATGTGCCCAAAGTATAAGAGATGAGAGCTTTTCAAAGACAGAACAATTTGAACTTGTGATTACCAAGCCTGGTTTAGTTATAGCTGTTGGTAAATGTCCAAACTGCCAAAACAGAGACTAATGCTGAATCTTCAGACTCAAGGAGACTCATGTACATCTTGGAGCAAATTGACTTCACTGGGGGTATGTACATAATGGAGCTGTCAATGATTTGTAGAAGTAGACATGTTCCAAGTATAGATTTTCTGTTCCTGCATGAAAGACCTCAACCAGCACTACTATCTGAGGGCTTAAAGATATTTGCTCCAGGCCAGGAGCGGTGGCTCACGCCTGTAATCCTAGCACTTTAGGAGGCCAAGGTGGGTGGATCACCTGAGGTCAGGAGTTCAAGATCAGCCTGGCCAACATGGTGAAAGCCTGTCTCTACTAAAATACAAAAAAGAAAAAAAAATTAGCCAGGCATGATTGTGTGTGTCTGTAATCCCAGCTACTCTGGAGGCTGAGACAGGAGAACCGCTTGAACCCGGGAGACGGTGATTCCAGTGAGCCGAGATCACATCACTGTACTCCAACCTAGGTGGCTGAGTGAGACCCCATTTAAAAAAAAAGATATTTGGTCCAGTTATATTTGTTATAACATTGCATTGGACCAGGGTATTCATTGTTCACTGCCAAGGAGGTGTGGGGTGAGCTCATGACCATGGATTCCCTGACTGCATTGCCCTAAACTGATAATAAATTTTAACAAGCTGCTGAAGAAACAGCTGAAGCACTAGTTTAGGAGTAAAACTCTGTAAGCATAAATGTTATCCTCCAGATACTATCCTCCAGGATGCAGTATATGCATGAAATGAAGATATTTGTACAGAGCTGTGAACTCAGTTGAAAAAATGAATGCATGGATCCAAAAAGCAAGGGTAGAAGACAACGTGGCTCTAATTTCCATTGCTTCCATATATTGACTCTGCTTCTCCAAAGTGAGGGATCAATGGGATTGAAGATCTTGGTACCCAACAGAGATGCACTGTTACCTGCAAACACAGTAAGAGTTCGACTGAATAAAAGCTATGGTTGCTTTTATTCAAGCACTACAAACTCCTTGTGTCCAGGGACCGACAGGCAAATAGTCATTGTCGTGAAGGGGTGGTAGATGGGATCATTAGGAGGAAGTAGACATATTGTTACCCAATTGGAAAGAATAGAGTAAAAAAGCAAGGTGATCCACATGTTTGTCTCCTGCTACTCTCCTATGCATTTGTGACTATAAATGGAGACATTCAACAACCCTAAGAAGGACATGGTGACCGGGGGTTTGGAAACCTCAAAAATAAGGTCTGAGCAACCTCTACCAGGTAAGGCAATGAGGTCAACAGAGGTGGTAGCTGAGGGCAAGGTGAATCTAGAATGGATGGTGAAGAGAGGAAACAATGAATATCCACTGCAGTCCAGAAACCAGATTCACTGAAGCTGTGGAAGCTGTAGTTTTTCCCAACATACCTCTCTCTCCTAAGTTTCTCCTCAGAAAGAAAACCCACATGAGTCTTGGAGAAGAAATTGCTTCTCAAAAATACATGGAGAAGTGATTTTGACTGCACAGTGACAAGAACACAGAGGCAGACGCCCCAGACCCCACAGCAAAGAGGGACTTGCTGCCTGTTGGTGGGAAGTGCAGTCAGTGGAGATCATTCAGTGGCCTGTGTACCTCAGATATAAACAGCTACTCTCTTCTCAGGGCAGCCTGCATTTGATGACTGAACAAGGTGGTGCTCAAAGGCTTGGCCATTTTAGTCTGATATAGGATACTCTGAAGGAAATGCTTGCTGCCAGCTTCTTCTAGGCTTTGTTGGTCCTGCATTGCAATTTGAGTTTTTTCTTTGAACAATCCTTTTTCCTCTCTCTCTCTCTTTACAGGTGTTGATCTCTAATAAATATCCAGTTCCCAAACTCCACAAGAACAATTTAAAACTCACATGGACCTAATATTATTGCCTTGGATTATACTAAGGAAAAGGTTAATAGACCTATAAAGAAAAAGTAGAACATTCACCCACATAGTAAGATATTTTAACATGTCTCTATAAATGGTACTTTAAATAGCAAGTCTAGTAAGATTAGTGAAGTTCTTAAGAGTATAATAAAAACTTTGATCTATGGGATGGAATAGAATATTACACTTAAAATGGAAAATGCATATTCTTCTCAAGCACTTGAGGAAATTGACTATGTCTTCTACCCTTGTGCTAACTTCATAAAATTCAAAAGGATCGCTACAGTAAAGACCATATTAAAAAATAATAATACTATGAAGTTAGAACTTAACAACAAAAAGAATTTTTAAAAACCCCACGTTTGAAAATTTCAGAAAAATTTAAGAAACTCATAAGCCAAAGAAGAAATCATAGTACAAATTTGAAAATACTTAAAATTGAAATTTAGGAATTCCATGTCCAACCATAATAAAGGAATGAGTATTGAACTTACCATCTCTTAACAAACAACTGTAAAACTAAACCAAATGACTATTTTCTGCCATTGGACAACAAGTATAGGAGAAGCAGAAATATAATCCCTGTGGTCCTTGACAAAGAAAAAGGGAAACATGTAGGTAAGTCTCACTTTTCCTACTGTGATGCAGGAAGAGGCACACAAACTGAGAAATCGGAGATTGGGTTCAGGACTAACAGGTGAGCTGGAAGTTAAGGATGGTTACAGGAAAAGGGGAGATATACAAAAGGAACCCCAGAATTGTGCAAGGGGGCTTACCATGGCTTCTTGACTGGGTTTGCATGTGTAGTGCAAAGTGCCACAAAACTTAGAAGAAAACAGCTGATTTTTGCTGGTAGAAGAACAGAGATAGTAATAGGTATTTCACAGAAGAGGCAACACAGATGACTAAGAGAATATTAAAAGATGGTCAACCACATTAGTTGTTAGGAAATGAAAATAAAATTACATTGGGGTATTATTTCATACTTAACTCATTGCTCCACCTTCCACTCTCCTACACCATCAAAAATATAAATAAATCAAGTCCAGCAAGATCAGGTATTGGTGAGGCTAGGGCAAATAAGACTTTTATACACTGAGAATATGAAAAGTCATTTGTTACAACTAATATGGCATAGTTTGGGCATTAACTAGTATATCTGACATAGTGATTCTACCACCAAGTAGACCTTAGAGAAACTTTTGCCCATGTGTCCAGGAGATATGTGCTTGAATATTCACAGCAGCATTGTTTATAATTGCTTATAATAGCTAAAAACAAAAAAAGTAATGCCTATCAACTGTAGAATAGACAAATAAAATACAATTTTGTTAATACACAGAAATATTATATACCAGCAAAATGAATGAAATATGGCTTCATTCATAGATCTACAAGAATAAAACTCAAAAATAAAAGCACATCAAAACTTTAATAAACTACATACACTATTACATAAATTTCAAAGTAGAAACAATGAATAATATAGTGATTAGGTATACTAATATATAATCAACATATTGGAGGGGATATATAAATAGAAATGTAGGTAGGTAGGTAGGTAGGTAGCTAGGTAGATAGATAGATAGATAGATAGATAGAAGGATAGAAGGATAGAAGGATAGATAGACTATAATACATAATTGACATGTTAGAGGCAAAACCATAAAGGAAAGAAAAGAAATATACAAAATTAGGTTATTCATTACCTCTGAGGAGGGAGATGAGCTATATAATTAGAGAGGGGCACAGAGAGAATATATACTGGTATGCTGTCATATGTAATCTGATTGATGGATCACATCAATGTTATTCTTTTCATTAGTTGTTTATTAATACTTTTTACCTGTATGTTTGTATGTGTACAATAAACAGTTTATATATTTTTGTATGTATGATACATTTCATAATAAAATAAGATTTGGTAGAAGAATTGAGATTTAAATTCAGACAGAATATCTCTAGATCCCATGGTCTTAATCAATAAATATACATACAATGAATTAGCAAATGGATGGAATTATCTGTTCACATTTGCTTTGCTTTCACAGATGGTGTTTCCTTTGACATCTTTCTGTAATTTTGAGCCTAATAATTCATAGTCACCAAGATATGCTTCTAAATCTTCATTCAGTGTTTGATGCAACCACTTTCTGTGAATTGTCTCTTTTAATCTCCTCAACAAACCAACATGGGAAATGCCATTTTTATTTCCAATTTACAGATGGCAAAATACCAGAGAGGTCACATAGATGTAAAAAGCAAAAGTAGAGATTTAAGCCCTGCTTTATCTATATCCAAAATGAGTTTTCCTAAGCACTACCAGATATTGTCTAAGAAAAACAAAGGTTAGCTTTTCTGTGTTGCTGCCTCTTTAAGAACAGAACTACTAGTCCACATATATAATTCAGCACTGGTGACTATTTCAGTTTTCACTTTCCCAGATTTGCCCCATTTTGTACAGCTTACTCGTATACAAAATGGACATATTACAAACTCCATTAGACCATGATCTTTGTTTTAACTTTATTTTATTGACAAGCTTTGTAATTTGTATTTAAGCAAAAATTTGTAAAATTGAGAAAGGAATATATTTCATAAATTAAATTAATCTAAGTATTTTTGTTTTCCGTATGCAGATGTATTCAAATTGACTGCAAAGTGCTGAGTATGGCAAAGTGCTGGCTGTGGCAGCAAATTTTTCTGTATCTCATTCACACTTTCTTTTGCTAGGCTCTTTCAGTTATTTCAAATTGGACTAATTTGTGTATTTGTACACACATATCTATTTTGTCCTCTATGAGTATCTTTCTAAAGGATAACAAAAGAAAGAGAATAAGACCTTTAAAAATCTTATTCCTTATTTTTATCACTTTACTTGATGGAAATTTGGGGGGACAATTTAATGTATTTGACTCTTCCAACATTCTGAAGTTTTATTTCTGAGATACTAATGAATACTAATAAGTCTTTAAGAGATTTATTGGAAAAAATTAGGAAGAAAGCAACAGATTGCAGCATCGTGAGGATACAGTTCAAAATAAAGAAATAGTTATTTTCGTTTCACATTAAAGTATAAACTAAAGTTCTCTCTCATATTTATTTCTTTCTGTTGCAAAACATAAGAGTTGAAAATAAAACCCACAAATTCCCAATAAGGAGAGCCTGGGGCTTGAAGTTCCTAGACACCTGCAATATACACATACATATGTGAAACTGGCTTAAGTAGCTGGTGATTTTAGGAGTGAAAATAGCCTCAATGCAGCTGTAAAAAGGACTCAAAAGGACTTTCTTTCTCACTATCTCCCCATCCCCATCCTCACCATTTCTCAGCAATACTTTCTCAGAACCATCTTCTTTCTCAGCATACCTCTTCCACATGATCTCAAGATGACTATCAGCATATCAGCAGTTCCATATTTTTTTTCAAAGTCCATAGAAGAAACAATCTTTTTTTTCCCATAGCCAAACACCACTGAGTTTCACTGACTTTGAATTAACCTATTTTGTGTCTTGTGCCCATGTCTGAGTTTATTGCTATTGCCAGTAAGATAAAAAGTTGATTAACTGTGTTAGCCAGGATGGTCTCGATCTCCTGACCTCGTAATCCGCCCGTCTCGGCCTCAGGTGGCGGGTGCCTGTAGTCCCAGCTACTCGGGAGGCTGAGGCAGCAGAATGGCGTAAACCCGGGAGGCGGAGCTTGCAGTGAGTTGAGATCCGGCCACTGCACTCCAGCCTGGGCGACAGAGCCAGACTCCGTCTCAGGAAAAAAAAAAAAAAAAAAAAAAAAAAAAAAAGTTGATTAACTTAAGAAAATTTCAATTCAATTATAAAACTAGCAGTGAAATCAATTCCACTCATTTTTATAGCTGGGAAATTTGGAGTACTGCTAGGAAGAAAAAAGAGAAAATGATTATAAAAGAGGAAAACATCAAATGACCACTGAAATATTTATGTGGAAATTCAAGCTAAATGTGAGGAAATAAAAGTATCATCTTAGGTCAGTCCATGGTGGATAAAACTAGAATTCCGTCTCTGAAGGTGGCACATGCCGAAAAAAAAAAAAAAACTAAACTAAAAAAAAAAACGTTAGGACAAATGTGTGCTAGTCACAGTGTCTTCCTTAGAGATCGGGGTAGTCCCCTAACTCACTTAATCAACTTTTCATCTTTTGATAGAGTTCAACTACTTTAATTTTCAGAATAAATTTCTGTGAGATAAAAAACACACATTTCTTGTTCCTAGAACCATTGTGTGTGTTTGTTTATGTTTGTTTGTTTGTTTTGAGATGGAGGTTCTCTCTTATTGCCCAGGCTGGAATGCAATGGCATGATCTCGGCTCACTGCAACCTTCGCCTCCCTGGTTCAAGTGATTCTCCTGCCTCAGCTTCCCGAGTAGCTGGGATTACAGGCGTGTACCACCACGCCTGGCTAGTTTTGTATTTTTAGTAGAGACGAGGTTTTTCCATGTTGAGCAGGATGGGTCTCCAACTCCTGACCTCAGGTGATCCACCTGCCTCGGCCTCCCACAGTGCTGGGATTACAGGCGTGAGCCACTGCGCCCCCCTAGAATCTTTACTGGAGATGATTAGAAGCCTAGTGATCAAGTAAACATGACTTTATTTTGCACCCTGCTGAATTACCTGCATCAGATTACTATGTGAAAGAAAAAAAAATCCCACTTTGAAGTTGGCACTAATTCTGGGTGTGTGCCTAATTGTCAAATGAAGAGAAAAATCAGACACCTTGTGCTTACAAATAAAAATAACCCTTATATGAAATTCCCTCTATCCTTAACTAAACCCCTTATAATCTAATGGAGGAGGTAGATGTATTTCCCTGCAATATTTGAGGCAAACAAAAAAAAAAAGAGGATGTTTAGACAATGATTTTAAAGCTAATGAAATTAAATATATTACCCATATAGGAAACTATCTCAGAAAGTGGGCAGATAGAATACGTAACTAATTTGTTTGACTGAAAGAACATTCAGTCAAATGTGTCTATCTGCACAAAAATGGGTCTGGTCTTTAGTTGCTTCACTGACAAGATTAATTCCAATACTATTTTTAAGTACTTTCTTGTGCTGGTTACTGGGAACATGAAGATGGAACAGAAAAGACAAAGACCCATACTACATTGGAGCTGGGATGACTATCTTTTAAAATAATTCCAACCAGGCAGCAAATATTTCTCAAGATAGTTACAATTGTACTTACAGCTCTTTTTGTCTTTTTCTGAAGCATGTTTATTGGTAGAATTGGCCATGTCAAGATTATAGACCTTGGACTCAAAGGGTTTCCCCATTATTACTTGAGCTTTAGTGAGAATGCTTTAATCTTAACACTGGTAATTTTCTCTTTTGAAAAATGTCACTTTTTTGAGTGATTTACTTTATAATAAAGTAATTCTTTATAATGAATAAATAAAATTTAAGGTAGGTAAAGAGCTGAGCAGAGTTTGTGGTACAGAGTAAGTGTTCAACAGATGTCAGATATTATTATAATTTTTATTATGACGGGTAATTATATGATGGATAATTTTAAGTGTCAACTTGATAGGCTAAGGCATGCTCAAATGACTGGTAAAACATTATCACAGTTGTGCCTGTGAGGGTGTTTCTGGAAGAGATTAGCATCTGAATTGATAAACTGAGTAAAGCAAATGTCCCTCAGTGTGGGTGGACATCATCCACTGAAGTCCTGTATAGAACAAAGAAGTGGGGTAAGGGTAGGAGCTGAGCTATTTATCTTCTACTACACTCAGACTTTGGTGCTCCTGGTTCTTGGGCTTTTGGACTTAGAAATAGACTTCTTACATCATTACCTCCCCAGATTATCAGACTTTTAGACTGAGACTGAATTACATGCACCACTGGCTTTCTTGGCTCTGCAGCTTGAAGATGGCAGACCATGGGACTTCTCAGCCTCCAGAACCACATAAACCAATTCCCATAATAAATCTCTTATCTATATTTCTATTTACCAATGTATATATGCATGTACATAGATATCTATCTATCTATTTATCTATTAATGTATCTCCTATATATCTTATTGATTCTGAAAAACCCAATAGGATTTATTATTATTATTAATAGAGATGGACTTTTGGACTTTCGCTCTTGTTGCCCAAGCTAGAGTCCAATGGCTCCATCTTGGTTCACTGCAACCTCCGCCTCCCAGGTTCAAGCGATTCTCTTGCCTCAGCTTCCCAAGTAGCTGGGGTTACAGGCATGTGCCACCACGCCCAGCTAATTTTTTGTATTTTTACTAGAAATGGGGTTTCACCATGTTAGCCAGGCTGGTCTCAAACTCCTGACCTCAGGTGATCCACCTGCCTCCGCCTCCCAAAGTGCTGGGATTATAGGCATGAGCCACTGCACCCAGCGTGTTATTTTCTATAATTATCTGGCCACATAGATAATTGAACTGAACTTTAGGGACCACATAGATAAATAAAGCTGAACTTTAGGGACTAGTTCTCTTGACATGTAATATTAAGCTTGTTGTATCAAAACATTAAGTTTATGTATCAGAAATTATCTGGAAGGAGGAGTTTTCATGGAAGACTGTGTGAAGTATATTTATTTTTTTCTATTCCTCCATATGTTTTCTGAATCTACCTAGATAGGTGGAGAACAGAATGTATATACTATATCATACTGGTCATACCAATGCTTATTTTTAATGAATTGTACTAGATAGAGTTTCGCTGACCGTTATGTAGAGTCAGTGAGAAAAAATAATACTATAAATTTTGTCACTGTATCCCCTTTTTAGAATGTTGTCATGTGTGATGTTCATTGTACCAAAATGGCCACTTCATGATGATTGTCGAGAAAGATTCCATCTCAGTGAGACTACCAAAAAACCTGTGCTTCCCTCTAAACATTATGTGTGTTTTTGTATTGTGGGAACTATAATTTGTACAACTGACCTTTTTTTTTTCTCCTTTACCAAGAGTTTAGATCCAAATTTTTCATGCATCCGTAAGCAAATATATAGACCATGAATGGCAAATTATGAGTCATAAATCCCCCTTCAGTCTCCAATGCAGATGCCACAAATCAGACACAGTACTATTACCCATTATATGTGGCCTGAGAATCCTTTGCAACGTAGCGCTTCTGGAAATTGCTACCAAACAGTGAAAACTGGAACAATGGCTGAAACCCATCTGGCATTCTTAGAACAGTGCACTGTGGCTTGCATTTTAAGTCTCATTTCTACTAATATTTTATGTTTTTCTGCTTTTTTTTCTCCTTCTGTATACTAAATTGGGCTTGTGTTATCTTTCATAGATTCACATTTACAAGTCACTTTAAATTCTATCCAGACCAAATTGTGGAAATCAATCAAAGCACACCTAATCTATCCCTTCAAGGAGTTCCCAATACTATGGGGACTAAGATATGTGAATAGGCAAACTTCTCAAAGTATGAAAATTGCTGTGATACAATAAAGCATAGAGTTATTAAATGGATGTTAGGAGATGCATATCCCCACCAGAACTCAGGAAACTTTTACTCATGGTGAATGGTGAAGTAGGAGCAGGCATATCACACAGCCAGATCAGGAGCAAGAGAGAGGGTGAGGAGACACATACATGTCTAAACAACCAGATCTCATTTGAATCCACTCACTGTCAGGTGAACAGCACTGAGCAATGAGGCATCCCCAGAAGCCAAGCAGATGCTGGCACCATACTTGTACAGTCTGCAAAACTGTGAGCCAATTAAACCTCTTTTCTTTATAAATTACTCAGCCTTGGGCATTCCTTTGTGGCAACACAAGGACAACTAAATACAGATGGATTCATGATTCCTGTTTCTAGCATTCCTGTGAATGCTGATGTATTTGAAGGAAGTTGAGGCCAGGGTGGTGCTAGTAAATCAGATCAAGCAAAGTCAGAATCGATAGAGCTTGGCACAGTAGACCTGGAAAATGCAAGGGAGTCTTGGTTCTCCACTCAAGTCTACTTCCTGACTCACTCTCTCCTTACTCTTTGCTAAATCACAGTATTGAATTTCTATGTTCTTAAAAAACATACCCCAGATAGAGCTTATAATATTGCATAGGCTTCCACTGAAACTTGATTGCTTCTCGGTGACACTCAAAGAAAGCAGAATTTGAAGAGATAACCAGGTCCCCAGTGACCAATCACCACATAGACCAGAGTCCAAAGCCAGGAAATAAACAGCAGGCATCTGCCTTTCCAGGCAGTTTCTGAATGAGATATAACGAATTCTCTTTTGTTTATTTCTAGGGATTTTATATAGGATAGAAAGGAAAATGTGCTCTACTGCATATCTGAGTTGTACACTGCATGTGGGCAGAGCTTCCATTTTACTTTTACTACCCAAATGTTCTGAAGTAAATCTCATTGGAACGTAAGATCCCAAGGGCAGGGATTTGGCCTGAATCATAAACAATAGTATCCTCTCTCTAGAAATGGGTTTGGCTGGTGATATTTACTCAAAAAGCATTTCATAATAAATATGTATCAGTTAGGTAATTTTAGCTGCAAGTTACAGAAAACTCAACTGAGATTGCCTTAAACACTTGGAAATTGATCAGTTTGAAAGACTGGAAATCTAGGCATAAGACAGGTTAAAAGGAAGATATAGGGAACAAGGGCTTACCAATCTCTGAATTGACAGTGGTATTTAGTACTTCAGAGGATAATGCTCAGAGGAAGACTGTGATAGTCATTAATTTTGACCAACAAATATTTCTGGTTTCTTCCCCAGCACATATAGATTTGCATACCCCTGCTCCCTTGAAGTTAGAGATGATCATCTTTGCTAGTACAATGTGAATAGAACTAATGGGAGGTACCTCCTTGGTGTGGGCTCTGAAGGCACATGTAGATTTGCATTTTCCTGCTCCCATGAAGTTTGAGATGGTTACCTGGCTCACTTTTGCTAGTGCAGTGTGAATGGAATCGATATGAGTTTTTTCTGGGTATGGGCTCTAAAGGACATTTTTCTCCACTACAGTGATAAACATTGTTCTAGATAGGGGCTGTTCTGCTGGCGTATGTCCTGGGGAGAGGACAGCACGGAACTCCCATCACACTTGTGATAGAAATTAATATGAAAAGTATATAAATCTTTGCTCTTGTAACCCACTAATAACCTAGGCTATCCAGATGAATAACAAAGAGGAAGTTATTCCTGAATGATCTCTCAGAAAAGAAAGGGAAGTTTTAATGGGAATTCCCCCAAGTCTGCTCCTTTCATCTCATTGGTGTGAATTCTTGTTACTGAGTAAACCATTGGCAAAGGGGATCATTGCCCTAAGATCAGTCAGCCAAACCCTAGATTTTGAATGTTGGATTCTAATCGTTTGAGTTTCATAAGGTATGTGTATGGATACATCAAACCCCAAATAAAAAAAGGATTTTGATAGGTAAGAGGAAGACAATTTACAACTACAAATCAATGTGATTGTTTTTCCAGCACTTGGTTTGAGAGGGTGCTTAGCAGCCTGTCCCTTAAATACAACAAGTAGAACTCTCTTCCTGCACATTTCCCATAATCTCAGCTGGACCTTTCAAAACAGAAAAACACTCTCTCAAACAATGTGTTTCGGTGATTTCATCTCCTTTTGAGATAAGAGTTAGAGGAGACACAGAACTTACTATAAATTTTCATGTTACCTAATAAGGCACAGGTAAGATATCCACATAATAAATTTCAAGTATCCGAGAAAATCCAATTGCCCTTATTGGATTCACTAGTAGTACCATTAGTGCAGACTATCAGCAAATGGTGAGGACAATCTCTGTAATTACTGTTTATAAACTTTTAATTGTAATTTGTCTCATATGGTCATCTTCCCAGATATATTCTAATAACAAACACGGAACATACCAACTACAAATGAACAAGATTTCAAAATCAAGAATTTATTTACAATAGAAATTATAAAAGTATTAAGTCCTCTGAGCATCATATGTAAATTAACTCATTCCAAATTTCAACATTAGAGTGAGTTACATGAGGAGCACGTAACTATGTATATTTGATTCTAAAATCCTATCCTAAGATTTTACCAAGGTGGCTAGTAACCTCTATGTTTTGTGTTCTCAAGTCTAAAAAAAAATGTAAGTCAGAGCACAATATGTGAAATACTCCTTGAGAATGTAAAGACCTTTTTAAATAAAATCATGTGCATGATAAGTTACCCTAACTCACTTTACCTTGAGTCTGATTTATGGGAAGTAACACCACCTCCAATTATGCACAGTGAATTTGAAACTCCTGAAAAGGTACAGTATTAAAACAAGACTGAAGTCCTAAATACCGCTGACAATTTGGAGATTGCTAAGCCTTTGTTCCGTATATCTTCCTTTTAGCTCACGGAAAATCTTCCAAAATTGTCTGTTACATCAACCGTGAATCTCTAATACATTTGTTCATTTATTCATATATGAATTCACTTGGAGAAGTGAGAGAAGAGGAGAGAGTGTCTTGGTTGTGAATATAGTTAATTGGATAAGCACTACTGTGCCAAAATGTGTATAATAAGGTTTTTGGAAATGTTATGTTTTGGATTATGTATTTGAGTAATGTTGCTCATTTTATTTCTCCAAGATGTTTTCAAAATGGAGCAGAAATTTCAAAAAATGTACCTACAGCCCTGAAAATAATCCTTCTGCCAGGCATCAGGGTCTAAAAAATTCAGGGCAGCAGACAAACAATTCATTTCCTAACTTATTTCATTCCATGTCTTCTAGTAAGAAACACATCGTCTTAATATCTGAAAAAATATCCTGTATGTCTAGAAAAAAAAAGTGGGAATGATTTAAAAATCTGAGACAATGCAGCAATCTAAATATAATGTTAGAACCTTGGTTAACCATCATTCAGCCAAGAGGAACCTTCACATAAGTTGAGAACCAGAAGAAAGTCCAGAGGCAATTTAGTCCAACCTCCTGGCAACATAGTCATCTCTTCCACAACATCCCTTTATCAGTGATCGTCTTTCCCCTGCAGAAATGTTTCCAGGAGTGACAACTTACTTCTCGAGATTGCCTATTTGATTCTCACACAGCTCTAATTATCATATCATTATTTATCAAGTTCTAGTTAAAATGCTCTTTCCTCTAGCTTGGCTATCGTTTTTCATTCTAAAATGACAAACATAAGTCTTCTCTTTCTTAAATTAATATGATACTCTAATTTTACATGTAGGTGAATAAAGGAGAAAGAAACAAGTCATTAAAAAGCGAGTATTAAGTGAAACAAGCCAAGTACAGAAAGACAAATATCACATATTCTCACTCATAAGTGGATGCTAAAAACTGTTTTCACATGGACGTAGAGAATGGAATGATAGATAATGGACACTCAAAGGGGTAAGTGGAAAGAGGGAAAATGATGAGAAATCATTTAATGGTTATAATGTATGTTATTCAGGTGATGGATACCCTGAAAGCCCTTACTTGGCAACTATGCAGCCGATGCATGCAACAAAATTGCACATGTATCCCATAAATGTATACAAATAAATAAAAGTAAAAATTATTTTTAATTACATAATTCATTTTTTGACATATTCTGTAATATCTCCATATTTACTTTCAAATTCTTACCCTTATACATCCATAGCAGGAATGATACACACAAATTTAATTATGCTACTCCTCTGTTTAGACTCTTTCAAAGGGTTTTATCTTATCTTAGGATAATGTCTAAACTTAACTTCCTTCCATGTTTTATAAGGACCTAAACACTCAGGCCTCCTGCTACCCCTCTCACCTTCTGAATGCACCTGCCCACTTGTAGACAGACAGTCCCTTTATAGTAAAAGTATTTCAGTACTTGAAAACCAGTCTCTCTTACTCCCCCCCTCTCTCTCCCTTTCTCTCTCTCAGAATCACCTCGAGATTCTTTCATGACTCTTGCTCTGCATAACTAATTCTGGTCTCATCTCAAGCAACTTCTCTTGTGAAGCTTCTCTGACCATCCAAACTTGGATTTGGTGGATCTTCCACAAGCCCTCCTAGCATACTACAGTCTCATTAACATAGATATTGGTATGTTGTATTATAGGCTACTCACTAGAATTGCAAGTTATAGCGATGTCTAAGGCATTCACTGCTTCAGTTATTTGTTGTTATTGTTTGAGGTGGAGTCTTACTCTGTTGCCCAGGCTGGAGTGCAGTGGTACGATCTCGGCTCACTGCAACCTCTGCCTCCTGGGTTCAAGCTATTCTCCTGCCTCTGTCTCCTAAGTAGCCACCACATGTGGCTAATTTTCGTATTTTTAGTAGAGATGGGGTTTTGCCATGTTGGCCAGGCTGGTCTCCAACACCTGACCTCAGGTGATCCGCCCGCCTCAGCCTCCCAACCTCAGGTGATCCACCTGCCTCAGCCTCCCAAGGTTCTGGGATTACAGGCATGAGCCACCATGCCCGGCCTTCAGTTCTTAATCCGATAATGCCTGGCACATGGTTGTGTTGGTGAATATTTGTTAAATGTATCCATAAATGATCAAATATGAAAAATAAATGTAAGCCAGTGCAAAGTCTGTCACCCAAGAACAATGAAATTATTTCTAGCATATTCTTCCTAATAAAGCTGGGAATAAACTATTTTAGAAAGTTTCAAATAATCAAAGATAATAGCAGAAAACAAGATTTCTAGCTAATTAAGCTGTAAGGTTCTTGTGGTTAAGGTCTATACCAAGCTTGTACAACCCACAGTCCATGGGCTGCATGTAGCCCAGAATGGCTTTGAATTCAGCCCAACACAAATTTGTAAACTTTCTTAAAACATTATGAGACTTTTTTGTGATTTTTTTTTTTAGCTTATCAGCTATCATTAGTGTTAGTGTATTTCATGTGCAGCTCAAGACAATTATTCTTCCAATGTGGCACATGGAAGACAAGAAATAGAGCGTCTGTGGTCTCTATCTTATATTGAATTTTCACAGTCTTTGACACAAGGTGGTTGTTCGGTTATATCTTTGCTGGTGGACGTAAGTCTTATTGTGTTGTGATTAAATTATGGACATGTTTATAAAGAGTTACAGTTCCATGACCAGTTTTTAACAATAATTCAAAAAGGCTCTATACACACTCAACTATTATTCTTGACACTAGAAGGACATAATTTACCCCAAATCAATGTTTTCCTTCTATTGACAATGAATAAATTGGGTTGGTAAAGAAGGTTGCTTCCAAATCTCACACTTAGGGTGGACTATTAAGTCACTACATGTTATCTGTTACAGGATAAGATCATAAAAATAAATTAACAAAAGGAGTAAATAAATGACCAAGAGATGTATGTTTGTTTTGTAAACCTTAAGCACATATCCAGCTTTCCTTATTACTTACCCAGCACGGACCTACAAAACAGTAAGCCAGGAAAGAAGCCTGGAGCTACATTTTATGTAATCAATGCCATGAGTTATTGCCTGGCCCCATTGCACAAAGGCTGTTTCAACCTTGAACGTGGCCTTTTGTTTGAATGTATCACCATATGTTCTCAAATTGCTATGCAAAGATGGATTGTTCCACAGTCTCCTATTAATATTTTGCCTGGGCATAATGTTCACTTTTATTTGTCTAAAATGTTTTAAATTGCCAAGTGATTTTTAAAGTAATTGTTAAATTTTGCAAGTAGAATCTTCTATTCTGTGATTGAATTGCACAGTTGAAATACATGAAGGCATCATGATCTGAGTTAGAATGGCATAGTAAAATAAAGATGACAACTGTCACTTTTCAGTTAAAGAGGTTGGGGCTGAAATCCAGGAAAAGACTTGGAATTTTTTTTTTTTTCTTCTTTCCATTGCCCTATTGTTCATATTCAGCTCATTAGTCTTGAACTAACATAGTAGAATGATCTTTTAGGGAATTTAAATCACTTGAACAATACTCATTCCAGAGTTTCAGTAAAGGGTAGCATATGTTCCTAGTAAAATCTTTAATATTAATGGTCTCAATTCTTCCTTTGTTTTCTTCAAGGACACAACCAGTGTGACTCCATTTCTCAAAGGGTAGGGAGGAGTCTATTTGGAGATAAGGACTTCATTTTCCTTCTACCTATGGCAGCCTACATGCCCTCTGTCATGCTATCTTCTCTATAAAGTGGCACCCGAGTAGTCTACAGCAAATGTCATCTAAGAAAAATCACATACCGTAAGAAGCAACAACATAAGAAAGGTCACACACACACACATACAAACAAATTTTAATATCCTCTTGGCAAAGTGTGAGATCAGGACACAAATGAGACATTGAAATGGTGCAACTTTTAGTCGTTTTGCATCACCATATCATAGTGTTAAAAATACTATTTCTGACTGGGCATGGTGGCTCATGCCTGTAATCCCAGCACTCTGGGAGGCTGAAGCAGGTGGATCACCTGAGGTCAGGAGTTCAAACCAGTCTGACCAACATGGTGAAACCCCATCTCTACTAAAAACACAAAAATTAGTGAGGCATGGTGGCGGGCACCTGTAATCCCAGCTACCTGGGAGGCTAAGGCAGGAGAATCGCTTGAACCTGCGAGGTGGAAGTTGCAGTGAGTCGAGATCGTGCCATTGTACTCCAGCCTGGGTGACAAAAGTGAAACTCTATCTCAAAAAAAAAAAAAAAAAAAAAAAAAAAAGAAAGAAAAAGAAAAGAAAAGAAAAAGAAAATACTATTTTCTTATTGCTCTCCCCCCAGGGAATGAAAATATTTTATGGTTGTTATTTATGTTTCTAGTGCCTCCTGGGAAGAGAAAGGCCTAGTGACTAAAAACATAAATTTTAGAATCAGTCATACTTGAGTATGAACCCTGGCTCTGCTACTTAAAAGCTGTGTGGTCACAATTTTCCCCATTTGCAAGAGGTAAAAATAATAGTGCTCTGTTGATGTGATGTGATATGATGAGGGGGTGATGTGAGGAATGAACACATTTTACATATAAAGTGTGTAAGTCCGTACCTAACTCACAGTGAGTACTCAGTAAAAGCTGAGCCACGATGACAGTAAGGAGGACGAGCTACTTTAGCTCAGAAACACATTGGAGAATGCTACAGGATACTTTTATTTCTCTATCTTAAATAAGGATCTAGAACTAGAAATACCATATGACCCAGCCATCCCATTACTGGGTGTATACCCAAAGGATTATAAATCATGCTGCTATAAAGACATATGCACACCTATGTTTATTGCAGTACTATTCACAATAGCAAAGACTTGGAATCAACCCAAATGTCTATCAGTGACAGACTGGATTAAGAAAATGTGGCACATATACACCATGGAATACTATGCAGCCATAAAAAATGGTGAGTTCGTGTCCTTTGTAGGGACATGGATGCAGCTGGAAACCATCATTCTCAGCAAACTATCGCAAGAACAGAAAACCAAACACCGCATGTTCTCACTCATAGTTGGGAATTGAACAATGAGATCACTTGGACTCTGGAATGGGAACATCACACACCGGGGCCTATTATGGGGAAGGGGGAGGGGGGAGGGATGGCATTGGGAGTTATACCTGATGTAAATGACGAGT
This sequence comes from Macaca thibetana thibetana, assembly GCF_024542745.1. Classification (NCBI taxonomy): domain Eukaryota; kingdom Metazoa; phylum Chordata; class Mammalia; order Primates; family Cercopithecidae; genus Macaca; species Macaca thibetana. Next base: position 36,883,963 of record NC_065583.1, read on the forward strand.
TGATGGGTGCTGACGAGTTGATGGGTGCAGCACACCAACATGGCACAAGTGTACATACGTAACAAGCCCTCACGTTATGCACATGTACCCTAGAACTTAAAATATAAATAAATAAATAAATAAATAAATAAATAAATAAATAAATGTGTGAGCCACCACAAAAAAAAAAAAAGTTACATACCCAGCAGTATGTGTAAACTGAGGCTTAGAGTTATTTACTATATTACCCAAGATCAGACATCTAATAAGTGGCAGGGCTTAAATTTAGGCCAAGATGTGTCTGAGTTCATTGCTCATATTGTTGATTGGTCTACCACATTTACAGCATGGCCCTACATACACTGGGGAAGTGAGTGAATCTCTCATGATAATATGAAAAACTCTCATTCTAGGTCGTTGTCCAATATTCTGGCACCTTTGCTTGGGGTGATCCTATTTTACTGTCATACTGTACCTCTCTTTCCTCAGATGTAAATGGGTATTTTAGTAACACTAATAGCTATAGGATTGTTAAGGGGATTCAATGAGTTGATAAGCCCAAATCTGTTAGACTTTTGCTGTCACATAGTAGCAAACACTATATTCCTTAGTCTAGGTTTCTAAATGCTTTTATTATTATCATTATTGTTACTTTCAGCATTAAGGGAATGCTTTCAGTTTTGAGTAACAGAGATCCAGCTCGAAGTGACTTAAGTAAATAGTAACATAGCTTTTCCTCATGTAATTAAAGGTGTAAATAGGCAGCTCCTGGCCTTGGTTTCATGGTTTTATGATATCCTCAAGGACCAAAGGTCTTTCCGTCTTTTTACTCCACTACATTTAGCTTGTTGCTCTTTAATTCTAGAAGTCTCAGGATATCTTCCTGAGATCCAAGATTTACACTTGTATTCAAGTTAGGAAGATGGGAATAGAAGGAACAAAAAAAAAGTAGTACAAGTGGTGACTGCCCCTTTCATGACAAAAATGAAATTCTCCTCAGAAGACCATCTCTGCACCACTATAAGACATCTACAGATTTTTCCTTGCCAAAACTAAGTCAAATGGCCTCCAAGGTAGACCAGGAGAGTGACTTTAGGTTTTTTGGGTTTTATGTTGGAGATGGCCAGGAGGATGGAATTAGGAATGGATGTTGGGTGGAGCGACTAAACCTGCCTGCTATGTTCACACAGATCAATTTAAAAGTCTTGAAATATAAAGTAAGTTGATGGAAAAGGTATCATCTGTACTGATTTAACTTTAAGCTTTTATTTCAAAAGCATGAATGAAATACAGAAAAATTGTATATAACTGAAATACAGACAATGTTCTCATTTTTTGGCAGTGTGTTCAAGTTAACAGTGAATATTTAGACATTCCTGGGTCCTCGGGACTTATCTAGAGAGACAACTTCCAAACCAGCTTTGAAATCCATGAACACCATATGTAGAATCCTACAAACTGGTTACCCTTGACACAAACCTTGCCTGGAGGAAACTGACCATGAAACCCTGAAAGTTTATAAAGACCAAACACTCCAGAAAGGCTTTCACCTGACTTGTTTACAAAATAATGTAACTTGCTATCCCAGGAAGTTAATAAATCAACACACACATAGAAATTGTTTTTGGTTGATAAATTAGACTTAAATTAAGTGTTTTTCTGTGACATCTTTCACTGGAAGTACTCTTTGATTTGTGAATTTAATTGTTCTATTGTCTTTGTCAAAAAATTCTGTAATTTAGGCCGGCCACGGTGGATCATGCCTGTAACCTCAGCACTTTGGGAGGCCGAGGTGGGTGGATCACCTGAGGTCAGGAGTTCAAGACCAGCCTGGCCAACATGACTAAACCCTGTCTCTACTAAAAATACAAAAAATTAGCTGGGAGTGGTGGCGTGTGCCTGTAGTCCCGCTACTCGGGAGACTGAGGCACAAGAATCACTTGAACGTGGGAGGTGGAGGTTGCTGCCGTGAGCCGAGATCGCACCACTGCACTTAAGCCCGGGCAACAGAGTGAGACTCCATTTCCAAAAAAAAAAATTAATTCTGTAATTTAAAACAGCATATGAAGTTGTGTTTTAGATAGGCAAACAGGTACTTGTAAAGGCTTAAATTTAATACCTAGTTATTTCAAGATAGCTGCTTGCTAAGTATGTATTTGAAACCAAATTTTAATGAGAAAAAACAGACTCATATTTGCAAACACACATATTATGAGTGACTGACCAAAATTATAGAGAAGATACAAAATATTTTGGAAAATGCAAATGAGAAAAATTAACGACACCATCATTAAATAGCATTATCTGTGTTGTGCCTATTTGTAATAAAATTATTATATACTATTTGCTTAAGTCATTCCTGGCTGGATCACTCATAACAGAAACATTTCTTTCAGTAATAAGCACAATGTAATAAAGATATTTAATAGACTTTCATATACTAGAGCATGTGTAAATGAGATGTTGGTGAAAGAAAAAAATAAAAAGAAATAAAAAAGTATGTTGTTCAAAGAAATGCCACAAATGGTTCCCTCTAAGGTCACTTTCCAACTGCAGGACTTTTCACAAGTCACTTTTTGACATTTTTTTCCCCATAAGTAGATTAAGAATAATGACTGCTGTCCTGATAGGTGGTCAAGAGAATTAAAATGTGAACATAGCTAAAAACCTTCACAATACTTGGTATAGAGAATGTATTTAATACATCTCAGTCCTGCCTCCATTTCCTCAGAAATATCAGCAGGGATTTTATGTCACAAGTCTATGTTTAACTGTTATAGATAACGAACTGCTATTTAACTTCTCTGTACTTTGATTTCTTATTTGTAAAGAATAAATAAAACAGTACTTTCCTTCTTAAGACTTTTTGTAGGAGTGGTGGACATGCCTGTGGTGGTCAATTTTAATGTGTCAACATGAAGGGTATTTTTAGATGAAACTGACCTTTAAAATGATAAACTCGGGGTAAAGTAGATTGTACTCCATAATGTGGGTAGAGTTCAACCAATCAGGTGAAGGCCTGACTAGAAAAAAAAGATTGACCTCCCCAAGGAAGCAGGGGATTCTCTAGCACACTGCCTTTAGACTTCATCCGCACTATCAGCTCTTCTGGGTCTCTAGCCTGCCTGTTGTTAGACTAGAACCACAACTTGCTCTCCTGGGTCCCCAACACACTGGCCCATAAGACAGATTTTTAACTTGTCATCCTCCATAATTACATAAACCAATTCCTTAAAATTAATAAACAAACATACATACATGCATACAACCTCTTGATTCTGTTTCTCTGGAGAATCCTAATCCTAATTAATACAACACTTTACAATGCTTCCCATGATTTTCTCCCCCTAATAATATCCCATGAAATATCAACAGTTTCTTTCTCTCCCTCTCTCTCTCTCTCTCTCTCTCTCTCTCTCTTAATCTCTCTGTCTCTCATTGCAGGATTTTTAAAAAGACATTACTATGACATTTTCAGCCTTAAGGAAAATAATTCTGAATTATCAAGCTTGTAGTTATTTTTTACACAGCAATAGAAAACTAACATATACCTGTCATTATTAAACAGAATGAGCTTCTACATTTTTTTCTCATTAACTCTGCAATTTTGGTTTCTACTATTTCAGTGGTTTTAATTCCCAGAGATTTGATTTATATCAAACCAGCATACTGAGTTCCTTTCCAAGGGCAAAGGAAAAATGGAGCAGGAAGTGGAAGAAAGAAGTTGTAAATATGAATCAAGAGACCAGTTCAGAAACAAGGACTGTAATCATGTTGTGAATTTTTTGTTTTCTTTGCTATTAATATGTTTGCATATATTTGTTAATTTTTTTCTCTCTCTCAGCTCCATACTATCTAATATAAATGTGACAATCACATTTCAACCCACATCTCAGTATCTAAGTATTAGAATGTCAAAGCAGGAGTGAAACTCAACTGGAAGAGCAATAAGTTTCTCCAAAGATGGATAGAATCCATGAGATTAATGTGTCCTCTTTCAGGGAGCAACTAATTTGTCTTTAGTTGTATGTGGAATACATGCAGTTGTGTATGGGATATGGCATCATATGAAGCAGAAGCAGGATGAAGCAGGATATTGTTCATTTTATTTGGAACCTAAATATGAATAAAAGGAAATAAAAATGCTAAATTGACAGAAGGCAGTGTACCAGAATGGGCGAATGAATGCTGTCCACATGGCAACATCACCACCAACCCTTTTTGTATTAGTTAGGGTTCTCCAGAGATACAGAACCAATAGGAAATAAATTTATTATGAAGAATTGTCTTATGCAAGTAAGGAGACTGAGAAACCCCCATGATTTGCTGTCTGCATGCTGGAGGCCCAGGAAAACCTGTGGCCTAAGAACTCAGGAAGTCAACAGTATAGGTCCCAGTCTAACTTCAAAGGCCCAAGAACTAGAAATACTGATGTCTGAGGGAAAGAGAAGATGAATGTCCCAGCTCAAGCAGAGAAGGGAAGAGAAAAAGAGAAAGAGAGAGAGAGAGAGAGAGAAAAAGAATGAATGAATGAGACATTTGCTTCCATGGGATATTATTATTAGGGGTAAAAAATCATTTTGCCCTTTTGTTCTGTTAAGGCCAAAAATATATCAGATGATGCCCACCCAAATTGGTAGGGGAATCTTTGGTAATTTCTTCCAGAAACACTCTCAGAGACACACCCAGAAATAATATTTTATTAGCTATCTGGACATCCCTTAGGTCAGTCAAGTTGACACATGAAATTAGCCATCACAACCATCACTCCTGTTGAGACTAGAAGCTATACTTTCCAGAATCCCTTTTACCATACAGGCCAGTTTTGAACTTTCGAATGAGAGGAAGTCGTGTGAGATTCAACAGGCAAGGTGAGGCAGAAGCTACTATTTTTGGAGGCTGTGGTAGTCAGAAGTGGTAGGCTTCCACATCTCTTTACAAGTTCACCTCCTTGGTCTTGGTGCTATGCAGATGTACTCATGACTGGTGGCTTTCTTTTCCAAATGCAGTGCTTAGGGCTGTGTAGTGACCATTTATGCAACCCTCCAAGTGTGATTTCTCATATTTTCATTCTCCCAGACCTCTCCCCATTTACATAAGCTCTAATTTTAGTTCCATAATACTTAGAATGGGTCTTTTCTGCTGATTAAGTACACATTAATGTGATATGTAAAGTGTAGTAGATGTTGTGCTAGTGTTAACTTATTATTTCCAAGTATTATATCTTTGAGTAAGTGCATCTTGGCTTAAATCTTTCCTAAGAACATTCTTGCTTTATGCAATAAGACATCAAATTATGTACTTATAAGGGGCCTTTCTTTTCTATTAGAGGCCAAGAAATTAAAGCAAGTCATGATTTGACTTCAGTACACCTCTTGACAAGATGATTTGTTGTGCATGGGTATAATGGAATGTCATCTACAGAGAAAGCAGACACTTTGAGTGACAGTTAAAAAACTGTCAAACTGAAGTTTCTGTTCTGTGATAAACCACTTTGGAGCACAAGAAAAATTTGGACTCATGCATTTTATTCTAGACAAGTTGACTCAATAGAAGGAGAGCTCAGGGCCAGAAAGCACATCTCCAATTGGTCAAATGTCTCGGGGGCCCCTGGAAAGTCTTTTTGGCAGGCTAAGGCCATCAACATTTGCCATAATAGTGCTTCTGCCACTTTTCTACAGGTGGTCTTGCTGAATTGGTATTTGGAGGGCAGAATATTATAAGATGTGGCCTGGTGTGGTGGCTTACACCTGTAATCCCAGCACTTTGGGAGGCCGAGGTGGGCAATCACCTTAGGTCAAGAGTTTGAGACCATCCTGGCCAACATGGTGAAACCCTGTCTCTACTAACAACAACAACAAAAAATAGTTGGACTTGGTGGTGGACACCTGTAATCCAGCTTGGGTGACAGAGCGAGACCGTTTAAAAAAAAAAAAAAAGATTTGTGCCATTCTTTTGCCATATGATAATCTAAATAAACTAAAGCAAGGGTGTGGAAGGAAAATAGTTATCTTTATATCTTGCTTTATATTACAGCTTAAGAACTTTACACATGGTAATATTACTATTACCACTTGGTAATGCTGCTATTAGAAAATGAAGATAGCCTGTTTCTGAGTCCTCCAAACTACAATAGGACATTTGAATTGGATGGCATTATTGTAATCATCTTAGGTTTAAAAAAAATTAAGAGGGACTCTTCACACTGAAAAAGTAGTGAGAGTTCAGGTACATGGATCTTAACAGTAGATTAAATTATTTCCATCTAACTCTCCTTAGATATAATTTCATTCTTTATACTTTAGAAACAATTTAAAGAAAGAAGTCTCACAAATTAAAATTGTGTGCTTAATTCCTGAATACTATTTAATATTAAAAAATAAATTTGGTCCTAAAAGTATAATGTACATAGATAACTGAAATAATTATAAGTGTACAGACTATTGAATTATCATGATTAGATTGTGACCACCAGATTAGGATTGGATCTGCCTTCCCCAGCCTACTAGCTCAAATGTTAATCTCTTTTGGCAACACCCACACAGACACACCCAGGATTAATACTTTGTATCCATCAACCCAATCAAGTTGACCCTCAGAATTAACCATTACAACGTGGAATCATATAGTTAATATGTGTTCTTCTGTGGCTGGTTGCTTTGCCCGACATTATGTTTACAGAATATGCCTATGTTGTTCCATTTAGTAGTAGCTCATTTCTAATTGCTGCAACCATTACATTGCATAAATCCACTACATATTATTTGTCTATTTTAATACTTATTAGAAGTTGGGTTATTCTAATTTGAGGCTATTATATAGTGATCCTTTCTTAAACAGTCATAAAAGTTAGTCCCTGAAGGCTGAGCACAGCTGAAAATATTTTGAGTCATCTAAAGTGGTTTTATCAGGGCTCAGTTTTTTGGAAGAATACAAGAGTTTCCGTTACTCAGGAAGCATCTCAGTATCTCTCAGAAAATGCCCAATATTTTCTCATAAAGTAACTTCTATGTCGTAGTTTTTGTCTTGTTTTTGCCTTTGTTAGAAAAAAAAAAAAAGACAACTCCTGTGGTCCAGTTTATAAGCAATTTTTAAAAATGCCTTCACAAGAAGAGAATTGGAGAAGTTATACTGTTTTGTTCATAATGCAATCTTATCAATCATAGATGCAAGGCCCCTTTTTATTGATTTATCTATTTTTCTATGATTGTCTACTTTAATAATACAGTAAGCATCTATGAAATTGCCATCCAACTCAAAAGGTAGAATCTTGGCAATAACTCAAATCTACCTATGTTTTCTACCCAGGCAGATTGAAATCCTGCCTTGTCAACCTGTGCTAACCAGTATTGTGAATCCTATGTATATTAACCTGATTACCTTTTAAGGTAATCTTCTCTACATATGGGTTCCAAAAATATGATTTTCTTAAGATTTTCTAAATTGTTACTAAAATAAACAAGGAATATTTATGTTTCAGAGCTTAAAATGTTATTATATATTGCTGGGTTTCTGGCCACTATAGAATAATTAGTACTGGACCAGATTTTCTGTTGTCAATATCTGAAATTCATTAAAAATATTTGGGTCCGGGCACAGTGGCTCACGCCTGTAATCCCAGCACATTGGGAGGCTGAGGCAGATGAATCACCTGAGGTCAGGAGTTCAAGACCAGCCTGACCAACACGGTGAAACCCTGTCTCTACTAAAAATACAAAAACTAGCCAGGCATGGTGGCGGTTGCCTGTAATCCCAGCTACCTGGGAGGCTGAGGCAGGAGAATTGCTTGAACCCCAGAGGCAGAAGTTGTAGTGAGCCGAGATCGTGCCACTGTACTCTAGCCTGGGTGACAGAGCAAAACTCCATCTCAAAAAATAAATAAATTTAATTTAATTTAAATAATAATAAAATAAAAATATTTGAAGTAACTGTTTTCAGGCACCAGATGACAAGCAGAACATGACAACAATCCCTGAGAAAACTCATAGAAAACTCATAAAGTTCCTATTTTGTCCCATCTTTCTGCATAGGAACAGTTTCCAGAATGTTTCAGACAGACATGGAATACAAGCAGAAAATGGTGGTCCCACTGAGCTGAGATGGCAGAGGGTAGAATTCCAGGCTGCTGAAATGTCTGAAAACTGTAGGGCAGGGTACTAGAGAGAAGGGAGTTTCACAGAGAAAACAAAGCTAGAAGTCTGTGGAAGGAAGTTAAAAGCAATTATTTAGCAGAGGCTAGACTTTAGATGCTCACTAGGGAGTTACTGCTATTGGATTAGGGACAGAATAGAGATAAAAGAATGAAGAGGGTAATGCTGAAAGATAATGCAGTTCTGGACCACACCAAATAAGCAGACCTTGTTAACGCCCTAGCCATCCAGGTGAGACACCAGATCACACATTAGGACTAAGGACCATGCTCTAGGGTAAGGTCTACTCTGGATTTCTACCAATAGAGGCAAAAACAAGCCTCAATAAAAATGGCATGGTCCTCAGAGTTTGGAGTTGAGTCTTGCCAAGCTTGAGAAATTTGGTAAAACTGCATGTTGGGCCATCGGCAATACGTAAGAAATATTTCAGGATAATTTGAGTATATTAGGTAGCCTTAGTATCCCTTATAGATACATTGATTAATCAAAGGAAACTTTGGATCGATAGTTGCTATAATGGATTTTTGTTGGCTTATTTTCCATTATCTACTCCCATGGTTCTAGTAGAAATTCCCTGATATCCTTTTGAAAAGACTGAAAATATTTGACTTCAGTTTTGATAGGATTGCTGAAAAAGATATCCTGCCCGACCCTGGATAAATGGTTTCCATTTCACTTAAGTGAGCTTAGTTGGGCTCTTCTTCTTTACTAAGACCTTGAATCCTCAGCAGAATAAGTACAGAAACAAGCACAGTGAATTCATACCAACATCGATGGCCCCAGAATGCAGTAGGTTAATCATATTAATCCCTGTAGCGTGTGTCTTCAAAAATGATATAATTCTCCTATTGTTTCACTCTTTTTGAGCCTAGTTCTTTATGTTTCATTTCTTATTATGATACCCAAGTCATTACAGTAAGTTTGCATTCATAAGAAAAACAATAAAACTGTTTTATGTATCATTGTCCCTCTTTCTGTTGCTTATAGCCTAAGAACCTTGGCTAACCAGTATTTAGAGATGTCTTCAGAGTCACTGCCAAGCATTGCATCATTATGAGTTGTCAGCACAACTTCTTGGGAATTAAAGGCATCTTCCTATCTGCCTGGGTTTCAAGTTTACGTGTGAGTTTATTGACATTCAATAGGATTTGAACTTCTTCCAGCTGAACACAAGGGAGAAGCTGCTGAAGGTGACTCAAAAGTCTTTTAGCAATTCTATTCCCTTCTTCCAGTTTGCCTTGGGATGAGTTTGGTTTATGCTCCTCTGACTGGTCAAGCCTCAGCAAGTAAATAACGTGACTAAGAGAGTGGTTGTGGACAACGGTTTTGCATATCTTCAAAGGTAAACTAACAGGTTTAATCTGTTACATTGGCATCTGCCAATCTAAAAGTCAAACCTACTTATAATGCCCCAATGTTCCAAGGGCTCCACATTAAAAAATATTTTTCACCAACACTTATTAAATTTAGACCAAGCAAGTTAACAGAATCACTCTTAGTTGTCTGTCTAAAGGTGGGAATTTTCAATTATATAAACAGTTCTAGGCCCAGATAGGGCAAGGAGGGATGGTCAATGAAAGCGTAATTAGCACAGGTACTAACTCCTTATATGGACTTTTCCAGAAAAGTGAGAGGAATGTTCTTACCCTTTGTTTTACTTTCCGTAGGGCAGAATTTGTTGGTCTTTCACTTTATATATTCACTGATTTCCTTCAGCAATTTTCAGTAGAGAAAGTATTTTACATATATAATTTATATGAATTCTTACAAAGCAGAAAGGGTAAAAAGGCATAATTTCTCATCAAAGAGACTTTCAGCATTTCCATGCAATATATGTTCTCTTCCACAGGGCACAATGAGCAGAGGGACAGCCTCTCTTATGAGTGAGGCACAGAGACTCAGCCTAAGCATATGCTCAGAGCTTAAGAACCATGGATGGAATCTTTTTAGTGCCATCTTTTCCTGTGAGGGGGAGAAAATAACATGAAAGTTCGGATTCTACTTAAGGGATCGTTCTTTATGTCTCCTAAACCTCATACCTGGCTATAGTGACTGTGGGTTTCTTAAACATTCTCTCACTCTTTCTCTTTTAAATCATATGTGGGGAAGGAGATGACAAGGTATTGTGTCCGGCTCTTATTGCTTTTATTTTAGGTTAGATTACTAGAGCATAACCCAGTGGAAATGTGTGGTGGAGGTCAGTATAATTGTTGATACTGGTCACTGTCCAGTTAATATGGTTGATAGGATCTGGCTGAATCTATGCCATTCTATTTAATGTAACTCATGTAAACTGAACTAACAAGTCCAAGTGACCCAAACATCGAAAAAAACAGTTTTAGTAATCTGTAGACAAATCTTTCAGTTGAGAAAACCTGTTACTTGATATCTAAATTTATAAAACTTGCAAACATTTGCCTAGTCCTCCACTTTATATGCTCTCACTGTACAACTGAGTTACACAAAAAAAATGCACTTTTATTGACTCAACTGGAGTGTTCAGCTCAAACACTCTGTTGAGGCTTCCTTCCTAAAAGTCTACTATATCTGGCCTGTTATGAACCTGTAACCTTTTTCTAAAGTATAAAGATGGAAACCTAACAAATTCTGAAATATACACAATTACTAAATATACAGCTTTTTCTGTAAATTATCTTTGTGTAATAATTTAATAAAGTGATGTGCCTGCATAACAAATGTTCATAGATTAATGTTGCAGGTAGATCACGTTTATCCACATCCCCATTGCCTTATGTCTAATCAATGGTTTTTAAGATAATATTTTTGGCAAGTTCTTTGTCTTCAATGAGTGAAAATGTTGACATTTCATAATTGGAGTTTATATCATTCCACAAGATTAAGGTAAAGTGACTCACTGAAAATATTACACTGGCTATTTACTGTTATCATGGTAATATTTTATTGTCATGGCACTACTAATTTACTAATATTTTGGACAAAAGGAACATTTTTCAGATAGACTGTCTAGAGGGCTCTCTTGATTATGATTACTTCATTTATGTTGGTGTGCTTGAAAAGAAACCAAGGAGAATATATATAATGAAATGGATAAAAGACCTAAAAAAGGAAATACGATTATTTTTGTAATTTAAGTATTTTGTTTCTGATTAAATCTGATATACCACAAGGCGAATATAACTAAGAAATCAAACTGAGTTAATCTGATTATAAGGAAATTCAGGAAATTCATAAAATAGGGATATTAAATGGCAAAGTCAAAGATTATATATTTACTTGTTAAAATGCTATGTATTAGTAGACATGAATGTTTGTGAAAATAATGTTTCATGTTTTGAGAAAACATACTGTTTGTTATTTACTACTCTAAGTTCTCCTAAACTCATTTAACCCTTAAAACAATCCTATGAAATAGATACTCTTATTATCTCAATTATATGATGAAGAGAAAGAATGCAAGATTAAAGAACTTGCCCAAGATCCCACAGCAGGTAAGCCGATGGGGCCAGGTTCTGAATTCTGAATCCAGAGTTTGCACTCTTATATTGTCCTCACTGTCCATGTTTCGTCAGAGAAAATGTCTGTGATTTTCTTATTCTGCAAAACCGGAGCATTGCATTTGCTCATAAAATGCATGAACTGATTGCCACAGTGATGGCAAAAAGACTATTTCTGGGGATCTTTAGGAGAAAATGAGCAGCATTAAATTCTCTGCTTTACTGTAAACATAATTTTCTATAGAATAGGAAATGCCTTTAACTTAAAAAAAAATTTAAACAGCCTAGGAGGCTGAATGCAAATGTAGTGGAGATATTCTATCTCTTTCTTACAGGTGACAGCTGAGGGCATGATTAGCTTCTGGAATGCTATCTACACATAAGAAATGAGTAGATTAACCATCTCCACTGCTCACTCCTAGGGCACAGACCTGCTCTGAGATAACCATAACTCCAAAATGCCCAATAATTTATCCCAGCTATATTAGAAACTTCTTTGGTAATTTTCTCAGTCTGGTAGGAAAGGTAGTGGAAAAGGGTACCTCTGTCCCACACGAAGACAATTGGTTTTATTTTTTTAAATTCTAGCATCTTCATTTTTTTGGGTACCTTTCTTTTGTTCCATATACAAAATTCTGAAGAAAGGGTGAGCTGTTTGTTTTCTCTGTTGAACCTGACCTTGCCCTTTCAGAAAATTACTACCACCAGTAAATTTGCAGTATACTACTAGTCTAATGGAGAATATTTGAAACTATTTTTTGGGGGGGTAAGGTTTTGGATTTTTTCCTAAACTTTTTTTTTTTTTAAGTTCAAAGGTCCATGTGCAGGTTTATTGTATAGGTAAACTCATGTCATAGGGCTGTGTTGTGCAGATTATTTTGTCACCCAGCTACTAAGCCTAGTACCCAATATTTATTTTTTTCTGATCCTCTCCCCTGTTCCACACTCCACTGTCAAGTTCCTGTGTTAGTTTGCTAAGGATAATGACCTCCAGCTCCATCCATGTCCCTGCAATGAATATGATCTCCTTCTTTTTTTATTTAATGGCTGTATTGTATTCCATGGTTTATATATACCACATTTTATTTATCCAGTCTATCATTGATCAGCATTTCAGTAGATTCTATGTCTTTGCTATTGTGAATAATGTTGGCATAAATGTACAAATGCATGTATCCTTATAATGTAGTGATTTATATTCCTTTGGGTATATACCCAGTAATAATATTGCTAGATCAAATGGTATTTCTGTCATTATGCTTTTGAGGTATTGTCACAGTATCTTCTACAATGGTTGAGCTAATTTACACTTCCACCAACAATGTATAAGCATTTCTTTTCCTCCACAACCTCACCAGCATCTGTTATTTTATGTATGTATGTATGTATGTATTTTGAGATGGAGTCTCACTCTGTCACCCAGGCTGGAGTGCAGTGGTGTAACTTAGGCTCACTGCTGCCTCTGCCTCCCGGGTTCAGGCAATTCTCCTGCCTCAGCCTCCCAAGTAGCTAAGACTACAGGCACGCATTGCCACGCCCAGCTAACTTTTTGTATTTTTAGTAGAATCAGAGTTTCACCATGTTGGCCAGGATGGTCTTGATGATCTGACCTCGTGATCCACCCACCTTAGCCTCCCAAAGTGCTAGGATTACAGGCATGAGCCACCACTCCCAGCCCAGCATCTGTTATTTTTTGACTTTTTAATAATAGCCATTCTGACTGGTGTGACATGATATCTCATTGTGGCATTTCTCTAATGATCAGTGATGTTGAGCTTTTTTTCATACGCATGTTGGCTGTGTGTATGTCCTTTTTGGAAAAGTGCCTGTTCATGTCTTTTGCCCACTTTTTTGTGTGGCTGCTTATGTTTTACTTGTAAGTAGCTTATAGATGTTAGATATTAGACCTTTGTCAGATGTATAGTTTGCAAAAGTTTTCTCCCATTCTGTAGGGTGTTTATTCTGTGGATAGTTTGTTTTGTTATGCAGAAGCTCTTTAGTTTAATTAGATCCTATTTGTCCATTTTTGCTTTTTGCTTCCATATGAGTTTTAAAATAGTTTTTTTTTTTCTAGTTCTGCAAAGAAATGTCAGTGGTAGTTTAATATAAATAGCGTTACATCTAGAAATTATCTTGGGCAGTATGGCCATTTTAATGTTATTGACTATTCCTATCCATGAGTATGGAATGTTTTTTCTGTTGTTTGTGTCATCTCTGATTTCTTTGAGCAGTGCGTTGTCATTTTCCTTGCAGATATCTTTTATCTCCCTAGTTAGCTGTATTCCTAGGTATTTTGTTCTTTTTGTGGCATTTGTAAATGGCAGTTTGTTCCTAATCTGGCTCTCGGCTTGACTGTTGTTGTTGTATAGGCACACTAGTGATTTTTATAGATCTATTTTGTATCTTGAGACTTTGCTGAAGTTGTTTATCAGTTCAATAAAGCCTTTAGGCTGAGACTATGGGATTTTCTAGATATAGGATCATGTCATTAAATAGGGAAATGGATATTTTAACTTCTTCTTTTCCTTTTTGGATGCCCTTTATTTCCTTTGATTACCTGACTGCCCTTTACAGGACTTCTAATACTATGTTGAATAGGAGTGATGAGAGAGAGCATCCTTGTTTCGTGCCAGTTTTCAAGGAGAATGCTTCCAGCCCTTGCCCACCCATGATAATGTTGACTTTGAGTTTGTCATGTATGGCTGTTACTATTTTGAGGTATTTTTCTTCAATACCTAGTTTATTGAGAGTTTTTTTAACATGAATAGATGTGGAATTTTATTGAGAGCCTTTTCTGCATCTTTGAGGTAAGCATGTGGTTTGTCTTTAGTTCTGTTTGCACGATGAATCAAGTTTATTGATTTGCATATGTTGGACCAACCTTGCATTCCAGGGATAAAGCCTACTCGATCATGGTGGGTAAAATTTATGATGTGCTGCGGGATTCAGTTTGCCAGTATTTTGTTGAGAATTTTTGCATTGATTTTCATCAAGGATACTGGCCTGAAGTTTTTTGTTACTGTTGTTTTATCTCTACTAGGTTTTGGAATCAAGATGATACTGTACTCATAGTATGAGTTAGTAGGAGTCCCTCCTCCTCAATTCTAATAGCCATTTTGACTGGTGTGAGGTAGTATCTCATTGTGGTTTTGACTTACATTTCTTAAAAGATCAGTGATATTGAGCTTTTTCACTTTTAATTAGAAGTAGTGTTTTTGTATCGTAGTTCTATTTTTAATTTCTTGAGGAACCTCTATACTGTTTTCCATAATGTCTGTGCTAACATACATTCCTACCAAAGTGTGTAAGGATTCTCTTTTATCCACATCCTTGCCAGCATTTATTAACTTTTGTGTTTTTGATAATAGCCATTCTAACTGGAATAAGATGATATCTCTTGTGGTTTTGATTTGCATTTCCCTGATTATTAAGGTTAAACTTTTTTTCATTTACCTATTGGCCATTTTTATGTCTTCTCTGAAAAATGTCTATTCAGGTCTTTTGCTCATTTTATTATCAGGTTATCTGTCTATTTGCTATAGAGATGTTTGAGTTATTTATATATTTGGGATATTAACTTCTTATCAGATATAGAGTTTGCAAATACTGTAGGTTGTTTCTTCACTATATTGATTGTTTTCTTTGTTGTGCAGAGCCTTTCAGCTTGATATAATTCCATTTGTCTATTTTTTACTTTTTTTGCCTATGCTTTTGAGGTCTTACCCCCCCCCCAAAAAAAAAAATCCTTACCCAGAGCAATGTCATGATGTTTTTCCCATACGATTTTTTCTAGTAGTTAAGTAATTGCACCCTAATGTAAACTTTTGTCTCATTGTCTCCTTGTCTCCATGCATTCAGTAAAAGTACCTAGATTCCAAATCCCAATAGTTTAAAATAGGGGTGAAGATTTCCAAACCTTTTTAGTTTTTTTTTTTAAATTTGCCTCCATAAAATCTCCAGAGTGAAGTAGGTATATATCCAAAGAAAATGAAATCAGTACTTTGAAGAGATGTCTACACTTCCATTTTTATTGGAACACTATTTACAATAGCCAAGATATAGAATCGACCTAAATGCACATCAACAAATGAATGGATAAAGAAAATGTGGTGTACATGTACAGGATGGAATACTATTCTGCCTTAAAAAGTAAAAAGTAAGAAAATTCTGTAATTTGTGACCACATGAATGAACCTGGAGGACACTTTGTTAAATGACATAAGCCAGGTACAGAAAAACAAATACAGCATGATCTCACTCATGGGGAAATTTTAAATGTTGATCTTATAGAAGTAGAGAATAGAATAGTAGTTACCAGAAACCGGCTTGGGGAGGGGAGATGAGAAATTGGTCAAAGGACACATAATGGCAGTTAGGCAGAAGGAATAAATTTAAGAGATTTATTGTATCACAGAGTGACTATAGTTAATATATTGTATTCTTGAGAAATGCAAAGAGAGTAGATGTTGAGTGCTCTCACCACAAAAAAGATAACTGTATGAGATAATGCATTTGCTAATTAGCTAGAGTTAACCATCTCATAATGTATATGTACCTGAAAACATCATGTCATACATGATAAATACATGCAATATTATTTATCAAATTAAATAATATTTAGCATGGCTAGTTACGAGATTAATCAGCAGCATGTGCCTCCTGATATGATGCACTGAGGACAACTCAATATTGCCTTCTGGGCTGCAACTGCCAAAAGTACTAAACTTGAATCTATTCATGAGGAAACATGAAAGAATCCATTGAAAGACATTTTACTAAATTATTGACCTACACTCTTCAAAAATGTCAATGTCATGAACTACGAAGTAAAATCCAAGAACTGTAGAGAAAGGCACAGTCTAAAAGGAGACTAAAGATACATGAGTCTGAATTAAATGCAATGCAGATTTTCAATTTTCTTTTTCTCTAAAGGAAATTATTGGGCCAACTGACAAAATATCAATAAGGTCTATAAATTATCTAATAATAATTTTGGGTATCAGTTTTCTTATTTTTTTTTTTTTTTTTTTTTTTTTTTTTTTTTTTTTGAGACAGAGTATCGCTGTGTCACCCAGGCTGGAGTGCAGTGGCATGATCTCAGCTCACTGAGAGCTCCACCTCCCAGGTTCATGCCATCCTCCTGCCTCAGCCTTCCAAGTAACTGGGACTACAGGCGCCCACCACCAAGCCCGGCTAATTTTTTGTATTTTTAGTAGAGACGGGGTTTTCACCGTGTTAGCCAGGATGGTCTAGATCTCCTGACCTCAGGATCCATTCGACTTGGCCTCCTAAAGTGCTGGGATTACAGGCGTGAGCCACTGCATCCAACCAGTTGTCTTAATTTTTATAATTATACTGCGGTTATATAACAGAATTCCTTATTTTTATGAAATACAAACTGAAATATTTAGGGGTAAATGGGCCAAAAAAATGTAGTGTTTTCTTTGAAGTGGCACTGGGAAGAAATTAAAGTATGAATATAATTTAATAAATTGCATCCTTAATGTAAACTTTTATCTCTTTTTCTCCCTGTCTCAATGTAATCAATAAAAATCACTATAGCCCAAATATCAATGGTTCAAAATAGGTCTAAGGGTTTCCAGAAGTTTTTGTTTATTTCTTAATTTTTATTTTGCCTACCTAAAATCTCCAGTGAAGACAGTCCATATACCAACTGATTAGTTCTGTCCACTCTTTAAATACTTTTCTATTATTTCTTAATTATCTTTATGCCAATAATTTCAATTACATCAGTAAAATCCCCTTATTTCTCTGGAAAAGTCTGATATATTAGTGTCATTTTAAAGAAAAACATCCAATAGAAATCTTTCTTTCCTGAGCTATTTACTCTGCTGATTTTTTGTATAATTTTATTTTGTTCAATTACATTTAATTGCAGTATAAATTCCAGTGAACTTTAAATTGAAATTAGACACATACATGAAATATATGTGATTCTGCAAAATGTGTCTCTTGGAACAATTCTTTTCAACCAGAAGGGAATATCTGAAATTTTCTTAAGTGTATCTAAGGCACGTTTATGAAGGTATTTAATTAAGATTTAGTAATTTTTTCTTATCCACCAAAAATGTCAATACATTTCTATCTACACATTTATTCTTCAATAAGTATCTACCAGTATTTATATAAAGATCTATGTAAAATAATGTTATGTGTTCTACCTTAGTTTATTAGGCTAGTCATATGCTACAGAAAATGTTTTCATTTTATTTTTGTTTTTCTCTGCACTAAAATTGACTTCTTTAAAATAAATACATTCAAATTACTTTTCTACAGGGTAACAATCTTTCTACATTATGAACTCTTTGAATCCAGGGTCAGCCACTTATTAAAACATTTTTATTCCAACTTTCCAATTTTCTGTATTCAAGAACTTAGCAGGTTTTTTTTTTTTTTTTTTTTTTTTTTTTTTTTTTTTTAATGTAACAGACACTGATAATTTGTGGAATGATCTCTGTATCTAGTGGAATAAGGAAACCATGATGGAGTTGCTAATGAGATAATGATGATGTTGGTAATAGCATAAGAAGAGGCAGTGTATATGGTAATTAAGTAAAAATTATTTGCATTCAGACAGATCTAGGCTTAGTCTTAACGTCCCATCATTTGCTAGCTATGTCCCTGGGCAAGTTGGTAAACCTCTGTGATCTTCAGTTTCCTCATCTATAAAATGTAAATAATAATAGTACCTGCTTCATAGGGATTTAATGAGGATCAACTGACATGATGTTTCTACAAAACTTATCACAGTGTTTGGCATACTTAATCAATGCTAATTAATGTTGTTTTTAATTGCCACTGTTATCATTAGTCCATTTGCATTAATCAACCATCACATAATTTGTGGTGCTGAATAACTTAATCTAAAATATCCTTATGTATTTATTTATATTTAAAATAATCATTTTCATTAACACACAATCAGAATTTTTACATGGTAGAAATGTTGAAAATAAAGACAAGTGACGTTGTTAAAAACAATAAAAATAATGATAAAAATTTGCATCTCTACCAACGCAGATCTTAACTGATATTATCTTCAGCTCACATGTTTCTGGATTTTCTCTTTTCTAGCATGCTCAGGTACACACATTAACATGTGTGCACAGTTGTTTTTTACTAAAGTGAGGCCATATTATACACACTGTTATATATATATTTCGATTACTTTCTATTTTACCCTTATTGACACCAAATATCCTTTGTCACTTCTTTAAGCCAGTATCTAATCTAAGACCATACCTTACATCTGGTTGTTAATTTTCCCAACTACTCTTCCAATCAAGTAAAATACTTTCTTATAAAATGACTTACTGTAGAGATCAGATAGCAATTTGATTTTTCTATCACTTTCTCTTTTTCAAAGGAGTCTGGCTTAATAGCCATGGCTTCAAAAGTTTATATAATAGAAGGAGAGAAAAGATAGCCCTGTTTCAATCTACCATCTTCAAACAAGATAGTTACCTGTTTTTCTACCTCTTTTAAAAATGTTTTTCTACCTCTTTTAAAAATGTTGACCTGGTGTGGTAGCTCCACCTGTAATACCAGCTCTTTGGGAGGCCAAGACGGGGGTCTCGCTTGAGCCCCAGGAGTTTGAAACTAGGCTCGGCAACATGGTGAGACTCAGTCTCTTAAAAAAAAAGACCACAGATAACATAATAAAAATATGGATAATTGTTAGATAGTTATATAGGATATTCATAATATTGGAGTGAAATAGGGCCTTTGCCCATACCTGGCTCAGATAGAAAAATTTTCACCAAGTTTTATAAATATCAACCACCATTTCAATGTTTTATACAAATCTCTTCTAGTTCTTGACATGTCAGTCTCCCTCATATTAAAGACTGCGGCAAATGTGTAACTTACTATCGTACAAGTGACTTCCATTTTAGATTTGCAAAGTACCCTGGACCAGACACTTGATAAACCCTGGCTACTTTAAAAATTCTAAATTCTAGATGTTTAAGTATAAAATACTAACAGAAATTATCTATTTCCCAGTCTATATACATTTTTATGTAGTCCTAAGACTAGTCTTCAACTAAGATTGCACCAGCCCTTGACGGAACTATTCTAGTATGTAACACAATTGAGAAGTCAGATATACAAAGTCATTATGAATACACCTATTTGTACAAAAGAGAAGATTATGTCCCTAACAGGGAGAGGGGAAAGAAATGTTTCATATTTATCTGTAATCTCTTCCCTTTATGTTTTACTAATATAAAGGCAAAAATTTTGCAATTAATATCAAGATCCTGGATGGTCAAGTTTATGAGTCCTTAAGATATGATGAACTCTCCAGAGCAACAGCCTTTCGAAACTCCCAGTAGAAAAACTGCAGCTAATCTATGGGTGGGAGATGAAAGTAAAATCAGTTAGGTGGTCTCTGAGAGGCAAGTATACCATCGTTCTGAGTGTCCAATAAACTAGAAGTAGTAAATGGGGTATCCTGATCACCTCTCAGAGCTTCTACCATTTGATCGTCTTCTGTTTCGCCCAAACATGTTTTTTATCCTTCCTAATTCTATCGTACTTAAGCCCGAACCAGTAAATAAGAATACAGAAAATTATAAATGTAAAAAAATAAACAACTGTGCAAATCTCTGTAGCAAAGCTCAGCAATTCCATAGCTAATTATACATGCAACGGAAATGCCCATGTATGCTTTCCAGAAGACACTGTACAAGAATCGTCAGAGTAGCACTATTTGAAGATTAAATTGTTTTAAATTTCAACCTCAAAACTGCCCAAGTGGCATTCAACAGTATAATAGACTTGCAAAACATAACGATGATGTATTCAATAATGAAATATGCTAAAGCCATGAAAACAAATTATAACAGCACACAATATTGGTGAATTTCTTAAATATTATTGAGTAAAAATACTAAGACACAAAAGAATACACATTGTCTGCTTGCATTTATACAAGGTGCAAACCATGTAAAGCCAATCCATTCTATTGGAAGTCAGGGTACTATATCCTCCAGGGAGAGGTTAGTGGTTTGAATGAAGCATGAGAGATCCTGTGGCACTAATAATATTATTCTTCTTGATCTGACATGGGTATGTGAAAATTATGTTTTGTGCATTGATGTATATATATTCATATATGTAAGTATTATGTGTATGTATACTTATAGTATACTCTCATATTTATAGTATACATACACATAATACTTTGATAAAAGTGAAAAGTTATTCTTTTTTTTCTTTAGCATCTATTCCAGCTCCAAGTTTTTGTCATACAAGAGTAGCAGTTCTGACAAAATGGAAAGTACATAAACTTGAATTCAGAAGACTTGAATTTTTTATTGTGTAACCTTGGGCAGGCAACCTCACTAAATATCAGGTTCTTCATCTGTAAAATTGAACAAATTCCTTATAAAGTTATCATGAAGATTAAATTAGATTATGCACAGTAAAGTTATTCTTTACTCATAAAGTATAATATAAATATATTGCATTAATAGAGAAAAAGAGACTGAAGAAATATGTTTCAGATTAACTGAATAGTATTTGACACAATTACAGGCATAGGGAAAATATCTGGTTCTGTTTCCAGTAATTGACAAACACTGCTAAAATTATATACTACTGAGCAGGTGCTACATCATAATGGTTATGGATATAAAATTTCAAATTATCTATTAACATTTTCATTCTTTATACAGCAAATATTTATTCAGAGTCCACTGCAGGCTGTTCATTCCTTGAAGAACAGAAGAAAATAAAGTATTCTGGGTTCATGAATCATGCATTCTATAGAAGGGAGAGACAAGAGTTACATCTGAATCTCAGCTCTGCTATTTACTGGCCATATAATTTTGGGCATATTACTCCAATACCTGTCCTTACCTGTACAACATAAATGATAACAGTGTGTACCTCAAAAGTTGTTGCATTATAAGAGCTAATGCCTGTAAAGTTACTCGCTAACAATACATTGTTCAGTAAATAAATACTAATAGTTGTTACTACTCCTACCATGGGCCTAGCATTCACGAAATCATATGGAAGTACTCCCATTGTCACTGTAAAAGAGTCTGTCCCATTTACTTAATCCAGTCTTCATAAGTCATGGTAGCTATCTTGATTTGGATTTGCATAAATTAAAAACATTTAATTCAAAATTCAGAAAGAAAAATTGTATTGACTTTCTAGCCAGCCTGAATTTTCCAAAGTTCCCAGTCTTGGCAATACTTGACTAATTTGCATGTGACAGAAAAATACACACGATATGCACCACTGATACCGCTTCCCAGCTGTTCTCCTTGCCTGTATTTCATTATCTGTCATTTATTTCGGCATATTCGCTTTCATAGTGATCCAAATCAAAACAAAAACTTAGGATTTCACTTTTATCTTCTACTCTTCAAAATTTCCTATTTCCTAGAAGACAAAGTTCTAGCTCGTCAGGATAATACCTAGGATCTAGCAGATTCTGGCTGTCACCAAGCTGCCCAGTGTCATCTTCCAAATGTATGCTCCCAACCCCATACTCAAGACTCCATCAATGAGAACCACAGACATTCTGTATCATTTCTGCTAATGTGTCTTAATTGGGGCAATCTTACCTATTTGACATGTCCTTGTCCCTTCTTCCTGACTCCTCCCTACCAGCTCAGAGGGGCTTGACTTTCCTATACAAAAAAACAAAACCACTAGCCTAATTTACTCAGCTTTTCTCCTACTTTCCTTTTTCATCCCATAGAATCATAAACAAAACTCTAATATATGATATGGGTAAGGGCAGGAATCAGGGTTTGCTTCTTGTCTTTTCCTTTATTTCCCAGGGTCTTCAGAACCACTAATTAGAGTGAGCACACTTTTTCTGTAAAGGCGTCTGCAGCAAGTATTCAACTCTACCATTGTAGGAAAAAAGCCATCCATCCACAACACGTAAACAACTGAGTGTGACTGTGTCCCAATACAATTGAATTTATAAAAACAAGTTGTGGTGCAGACTCAGCTGTCTGCTATAGTTTGCTGATCCCTGGGTCTAGATGATAGTGACAAGGATGATGATGATAGCACTGAAGCAGTCAGCTAAAACTTTTTGAGTGTTTACCATATGTCAGGTATTGTGAGGAATATTATGTCATGTAATACAATAACATTATAGCATAAGAACAGTTATTGCCATTTTATGAATAGGAAAACTAAAGGTCAGAAAATTAAGTACCTTCCCCATGTCCTGCACCTGGAATGTGTCTGACTGCAGCACTTTGCTCTTCTTCACCCCTCCTTACTGGCTAGAGAGTTTCCTGAGGCACTCCCCATTGTAATACTATGCCACTCTTTGACAGCTACTGCAGCAATGAATTTACAGCAGATAATCTTTTCATTCACACTTTGGCAAGTAGCCTATTATCAGGACTACAAATGCCTTTACAAATGTGTAGAGCTCCACATGGGAAATTCCACATAAATTGCAAAACCTTTCCAGGATGCTGATGCTGATTTTAGGAGATGCTAAATTGAATGTTTTTAATGATCTCTGAAACAAGATGGACCAGTTAATGCATTTAGTTTCATGGGAAAAGCCACCAAATCTCTCAGGAGATGAGGCCTGTCACATCTTTGTCCAGGTCTGGAAGCCTTGTGACTTGAAAACCACTTCTTGAGACAAACATATCAGATGTGAGTAAGACATAAAAGTCTCTCTGAGATTTTCACAGTAAGACTGGTAATAAAAAGTGATTACAATACTACTTGACACTGACTGATTAAGAGGCAGTGTCCTACTCGGATTTTTCTTCAGTTCATGTTAAGAGAGAAAAAAGACCGTAATTCCTAGTACTCAGGGCTCAATCAGAATGATGAATCCAGCCAACTGAAGCTACATCTGAGGTTGGCTGCATCCTCGCAATGCAGCACCTCAAGTTACTTTATTCTCTACCTCTATTTCCCTCATGAAGCGGTGGGTTTTGCTGAAAACCAGACTTCAGATTTATTCAGCTCTATATAAATTATGTAGGAAAAGCAATGACAAAGGAAAAAAGAAGAGAGGAAATTAAGTATATAGAATGTCAGTCAATAACCCATAGGACAAAGGGGATATTAAGTGCATTTCTAAACTGAAAATTCAGATTCTTCCAAAAAAATGTAAAGTCTTCTAGATTCATGAAAAGGTTGATGAAAATAGGAGTAATTTATTTTCCTTCACTAAGTTAAACTTCCCTAAGCAGGTTCCATCTTTCCCTCCTATATTGGTGACATGTACCGTAATATTATCTCGAATTATTATTTGGGTATTTGCCTACTCCTCAGTAATATTACAGAGGCAGTCAGGCTTTGTAATGGAGTACATGGGCTTTGAGGTCAGAATTTGTTCGAGTTCCGGATTAGTGTTTACTAACTGTATGACTTTCGGCAAAGTCATTTGTCTTCATTGACCCCCAGTTTCTTTCCTGTAAAGTGGATATGACAACAGCATGTATACTATAAATTTTTAGAAGGATTAAATGAGATCATGCACATAAAATGTCCAGCGCAGTGGCCAGAATATCATAAAGACAGTAAGCAAACAATAAATGCTAGTTATTAGTTATTATTACTATTATTATTATTATTTGAGACAGAATCTCACTCTGTCACCTAGGCTGAGTGCAGTGGTGTGATCATGGCTTAAAGCAGCCTCAATCTTCCAGGCTCAAATAATCCTCCTGCCTGAGCCTCCAGAGTAGCTAGGACTACAGTCACGTACCATCATGCCTATTTTTTTTTCAGAGATGGGGTCTTGCTATGTTGCCCAGGCCGGTCTTCAACATCTGGACTCAGGCAATCTTCATGCCTCAGCCTCCCAAAATGCTGGTATTACAGGGATCTGCCACCTCACCCAGCCTTAGTGTTAGTTATTATTGACATTATTAGGAAATTAGGAATGTACATAAAAGCAGGCATTCTAGCATGTACTCCATAAATTATTAATTTGTGTATCGTCTGTGTTTCTTGGGGTACATGTATCACATAACTATATAAAGCTGGAGCTGTAGGAATAGGAATAGCTGTAGGAACGTGATGGATTTCCTAACTGTCCTTTGAGTGAACAGTCTATTTCTATCACTATGTACCCTTTCTTCTAACTTCTCTGTAGCCCTCCTGAAAACAAAGACTATCTCTATCTGCGCATCTACATATTGGAATATTGATTGATGTGGGAACCACATTGGACTGTATGGTTTCTTGCTCCATTCCATTGGATGTCATGTAGAACTAGGACAAATCACCCTACACCCAAATATCTACAGGGACCAGAGCCAGAAAATGGGAGTATGACTATAAGTTGAAGTAGTCCAACTTATTCAAAATTGTGGAGTTTTTTCCAAATATTATAATGGTTTTGTACTAAGTTATACTAAGAGGCTTCAGTAGTGGTCTGATTGGCTTATTTATTTATGTATTAATTCATCAGTTATTTATTAAGAATTTGCCACATGCTAATCAGTGAAAATAAAAGCACAGTCTCTGCTTTCACAGAACTTAAAATATGATAAAGAACAAGCCAGAATATTACTTAAAATAAAACATGAACATTGTAATAGGGCATGTACAGGCTGCTTTGACAGCTAATAGTAGAGAGATACTACCCAGTGACACAAAAATATCTTGGCTATGACAAAGTTCTTTTTTCCCACATTGTCCTTCCTCATGTGCAGGCATCTGGGCAGGTCTGTTTTTGCTGCCTTAAGGACAGGATGCTGCTTCAGAAAGCAGAGGACAAAACAGATTTTCCTGACTTTTGATTGTCAAATATACAGGCTCTAAGGAAACAAAAAGGACTCCTGGCCCATACAAATGATTCAGAATGAAGCATCATGAGAAAAAGCAAGGCTGCCTCCTGCCAAATATAACTTATTTATTAAATGTAGAAAAAGAAAAGACCCTTTGGGAGTTCACAGACAAACAGACATTGCTGGGTCCCTGAGAAGGATATTCTGTAATCTATTTCACAGGCAAAACCCCAAATGGATATGTTGGAACCATGAGCGGATCTTTGTTTCCTAAGTAGATCCCAAATAGAACCAAGAGAGAAGACATGACTCTCCGTTGGTTCCAGACAGGCATAAAATGTTAAATTCACAGTAATTTCCTCACTCCATTGTGATGCTGAAGCCAACTTGTTCCTGTGTTAAGGTAGCTTCCAGCTATTTGAGCTATTCTATCAGGAATATATGAGGTGATATATTCACACACATGAAAAGGAAAATGTTAGTGAAAAATACTTCTACTAACTAATTTAAAACATTTGAGTGTTCATTGTTTGAATAATGAAAGGCCTGTCTGTGTATATCTACATTTTTAATAAAATTATCTGAACCAAGAGATTAATTCAGATTATAGAAAGAATTAGGCTTTTTTTGAAAAAAAAAAAATAGAATGTATTATTCTACCAATTTTCAAATATCACAAAATCATGAATGGCTGTTAGAGATAGAAAAAGTAACAGGTTAGCTCTCCCATCAGAGGAGACTCATGCAAAGCTTATGTTACATTTTGATTACTAAGTTGTTGCATTTGACATGATTATTTTTATAATCATGAGTAAGGTAAAATTTATTATAAAGAAAACAAAAGAAACTGA
The DNA here is from genome assembly GCF_024542745.1 of Macaca thibetana thibetana. NCBI lineage: Eukaryota > Metazoa > Chordata > Mammalia > Primates > Cercopithecidae > Macaca > Macaca thibetana. The sequence goes on from NC_065583.1 coordinate 36,910,182, forward strand.
AATGATTCCAAAAAAAGAATAGCAATTTTTTAATAGTAGAAATCTAATAAAAGTAATTATATGTGAAGATACCATAGTAAAATATAAAATGCCAGAAATATATATTCAAATGTATTTTCCAATAAAAGATCTGTTGTGGATAATTGAGTAAGAGTTTCTATTTAAATTAAAGCTGAAATTTGTAGTGCTATATTCTGGTGCCAAATCTCTTGCAATTTTCTAATGAGGTTAAAATGTGGTTCGGTAGGAAGACGGTGAATAGAAGACAAACGTAACGTGCAGCCCCCACTAGAACAGACAGAACAGTGTGTGGAGACTCCTATTGTGAATTTTTGCTCCAAAAACCACCACAGGAACATACCAGTAAAACTGAAAGAATTCACTGAAGCTTTGAAAGAAGTGGCATGCCACTGCAAATTCCATAAGACAGATGTAAAACTGTGAGATTCCAAAGTGTGAGAGGGAGAAAACCTTGCTCCAAACACACAACCCCACTGGGGAACCTAAAATTCAGATCATGCACTCTCTCAGACCACACTGGAATAAAACTGGAAATTAACTCCAAAGAAACCCTTAAAACTATGCAAATACATGGAAATGAAATAATCTGCTCTTGAGTGATCTTTGAACAATGAGATCAAGATGGAAATTAAAAATTTTTTGAACTGATATTAGTGACACAACTTATCAAAACTTCTGTGATAGAGTGAAAGCCGTGCTAAGAAGAAAGCTTATAGCATTAAATGTCTAGATCAAAAAGTCTTAAAAAGCACAAATAGACAATCTAACATCACACCTCAAAAAACTAGAGAAGCAAGAATAAACCAAACCGAAACCCAGCAGAAGAAAATAAATAATAACACAGATGAGAGGAGAACTAAACAAAATTCAAACAAAAAAAGTACAAAAGGTAAATGAAACAAAAAGCTGGCCCTTTGAAAAAATAAACAATATCAATAGACTGTTAGCAAGATTAACCAAGAAAAGAAGAGAGAAGATCCAAATAAGATCAATTGTAAATGAAACAGGAGAAATTACAACCAATACCACAGAAATACAAAAGATCATTCAAGGCTACGATGAACACCTTTATGCAAAGAAACTAGAAAATCTAGAGGAGCTGTATAAATTCCTGGAAATACACAACCTCCCTAGACTAAATCAGGAAGAAATAGAAACTTTGAACAGACCAATAGCAGACAGTGAGATTGAAAAAGCCATTCAAAATTACCAATTAAAAAAAAAAAAAAAAAACAAGACAAGATGAATTCACAACTGAATTCTATCAGGCATTCAAAGAATTGACAACAATCTTACTGAAACTATGCCAGAAGATAGAGAAAGAGGGACTCCTTCCTAAATCATTCTATAAAGCCAGTATCACCCTAACAGGAAAACGAGGAAAGAACATAACAAAGAAAATTATACACCAATAGCCCTGATGAACACAGATGCAAAAAATTCTCAACAAAATACTAGCTAACCAGCTGGGCACAGTGGCTCATGCCTGTAATCCCAGCACTTTGGGAGGCCCAGGCAGGCAAATCACTAGGTCAACAGTTCAAGACCAGCCTGGCCAACACGGTGAAACCCTGTCTCTACTAAAAATACAAAAAATAAGCTGGGCATAGTGGTGGGCACCTGTAACCCCAGCTACTCTGGAGGCTTAGGCAGGAGAATCGCTTGAACCTGGGAGGTGGTTGCAGTGAGCCAAGATTGCGCCACTGCACTGCAGTCCAGGCGACAGAGTGAGACTCCATCTTAAAAAAAAAAAAAAATACTAGTCAACCAAATGCAACAGCATATCAAAAAGATAACACACCATGGTCAAGTGAGTTTCATACCAGGGGTGCTTTAACCTATGCAAGTCAATAAATGTGATACACCACAAAAAAAGAATTAAAAACAAAAATCACATGATCATCTCAATAGATGCAGACAAAACATTTGAGAAAATTCAGCATCTTTATGATTAAAAACTTCAGCAAACTTGGCACAGAAGGGACATATCTCAAGGTAATAAAAGCCATATATGACAAATCCACAACCAACATTATACTGAATGGAGAATGCATTTCCCTTGAGAGCTGGAAAAAGACAAAGATCACCACTTTTACAACTTCTATTCAACATTGTACTGGAAGTCCCAGCCATAACAATCAGACAAGAGAAAAATATAAAGGATACCCAAATCAGGAAAAAGAAAGTCAAACTGTCACTGTTTGCTAATGATATGATCATATAGCTAGCAAACCCTAAAGACTCATACAAATGGCTCCTAGATCTGATAAATGTATTCAGCCAAGTTTCAGGACATGAAATCAATGTACACAAATCAGTACCACTGCTATATATCAACAACAACCAATCTGAGAATCAATCAAGCGCTCAACCCCTTTTACAACAGCTGTAAAAATAAATTAATTAATAAATAAAATACTTAGGAATATACCTAGTCAAGGAGACTAAAGATCATTACAAGGAAAACTACAAGACACTGCTGAAAGAAATCATAGACAACACAAACAAATGGAAACACATCCCATGCTCACAGATGTTAGAATCAATATTGTGAAAATGACCATTGTGCCAAAAGGAGTGTACAAATACAGTGTGATATCAAAATACCATATCATTCTTCACTGAACTGGAAGAAAAACTTAAAATTTACACGAAACCAAGAAAAGACCCCACATAGCCAAAGTAAAAAGATCAAGCAAAAATGAACAAATCTGGGATTATCACATTCTCAACTTCAAAATATACAACAAAGCCATAGTTACCAAAACAGCATGATACTGGTATAAAAATAGGACAGTAGACCAATGGAACATAATAGTGAAACCATAAATAAAGCTAAATACAGCCAACTGATCTTTGACAAAGCAAAAAATAAAAAATAAATAAAGTGGGGAAAGGACACCCTATTCTAAAAATGTGCTAAGATAATTGGTAAGCTGCTGTAGAAGAATGACACTGGATCCTCACCCTCTCACCTTATACAAAAATCAACTCAACATGGTTCAAAGACTTAAATCTACGACCTGAAACCGCAAAAATTCAATAAGATAACATCGGAAGAAACTTCCAGATATTGGCTTAGGCAAAGGGTTCGTGATCAAGAACTCAAAAGCAAATTCAGACTGGGCATGGTGGCTCACGCCTGTAATCCCAGCACTTTGGGAGGCTGAGGGGGCGGATCACAAGGTCAGAAGATCGAGACTATCCTGGCTAACATGGTGAAACCTTGTCTCCACTAAAAATACAAAAAATTAGCCAGGCATGGTGGCAGGCATCTGTTGTCCCAGCTACTCAGGAGGCTGAGGCAGGAGAATGGCATGAACCTGTGAGGCAGAGCTTGCAGTGAGCTGAAATCGTGCCACTGCACTCCAGCCTGGGTGACAGAGTGAGACTCCGTCTCTAAAATAAAAACGAACATAAAAAGCAAATGCAGCAAAAACAAAGATTAATAGATGGAACCTAATTAAACTCAAAAGCTTCTGCACAGCAAAAGAAATCATCATCTGAGCAAATAGACAACCCACGGGGTGGGAAAAATATCTTTACAAACTTTGCATCCAACAAAGGGCTAATATCCAGAATATATAAGGAACTCAAATCAGTAATAAAAAAATCATAATTCCACCAAAAGTGGGCAAAAGACATGAATAGACAATTGTTAAAAGAAGATACACAAGTGGCCAAAAACACATGAAAAAGTGCTCAACATCACTATCAGGGAAATGCAAATCAAAACTATGATAATATACCACCTTACTGCTACAAGAATGGTCATAATTTAAAAATCGAAAAATAACAGATGTTGGCATGGATGTCGTAAAAACAGAACACTTTTACACTGCTGGTGGGAATGTAAACTGGTGCAACCACTAGGGAAAACAGTATGGGGATTCCTTAATGAACTAAAAATATAACTATTACTTGATCCAGCAATCCCACTACTGGGTATCTACCCAAAGGAAAGGAAGTCATTTTACAAAAAAAAAAAAAAAGACATTTGCACATGCATGTTTACAGCAGCACAATTCACAGTTGCAAAAAATATGGAACCATCCTAAATGTCCATTAACTGATGAGTGGATAAAGAACATGTGGTATATACACAGCATGGAATATTACTCCACCATAAAAAAAGAAGAAAATAAAAACATTTGTAGCAACTGGATGAAGCTGGGGACCATTATTCCAAGTGATGTAACTCAGGAATGGAAAACCAGACAATGTATGTTCCCACTTATAAGTGCACTTATGCACTTATGCATGCAACCAAATACCACCTGTTCCCCAAAACTATTAAAATAAAAAATAAAATAAAATGTGGGAGAAGTTTCTTTTGATTATCAACTAAATGTTTTTATATACTATAAAATTTACTTCTTTGAAATTTACATTTTATATAACATATGAATTATTTTACTGGATTATTTTGAATAAAGCCATGTCTTATTTATTTAAGTACTTTCTAATAACAAGTGTTTCTTAAATGAATAAATAAGTGAATGGGTTAATGAATGCAATCAGATCTTTAAGTACCAGAACAAATATCACAGAAAATAGGTATTTCCTAGTACTAAGAGAAATTCATGTAACAATAATAATTACAATTACCTTTTACATTTGTGTGGTTGGCTCCAATTATAATATTTTTGGAAACATTTGATGGATCTGTGGGAGAAGAGGAGAGCAAAGTATTTCTAACAAGTGTTTCAGAAAAAAAGATACAAGTTATTGCTCAAAGAAGCAGCTCACTGAATTTCCCAAGTGTTTTAAGGGAATATCCAAGCAAATTAAGTTACAATGTGCTAACAGTTAAAACCAAGTTATAATTTGACCTTTATTTAACTAGATAATGCAAGACATAATAAAGAACCTTTAAACTGCATTTTATCATGTACTTGTGTTTTGCAATTCGATTTTCACTAGCCGTCCTAAGAAAGGTAATTGGTGTTCTGTATCTGTGGGTCCAAACAACCATGGATTGCAAATAATTGGGAAAAAATGGATGGTTATACCCGTACTGAATATTTCAGAGGTTTTTCTTTACATTATTCCCTAAATGATACATTATAACTATTAACATAGCATTTACATTGTCTTAGGTATTATAAGTAACCTAGAGATTATTTAAAGTATACAGAGGATGTGCATCGGTTTTATGCAAATACTACACTATTTTATGTATGGCACTTGAGCATTCATAGATTTTAACATCCACAGGGGTCCTGGGACCAATCCTTTGTGGATTTCAATATTTGAATGTACAGCACAAGCATTATAACTCCTAAGAGAAGACATCCTCAGAGGTTAACTGCCTTTCCAGTATCATGTAATTCATATCTACTAATTATTCATTTACTAATCTTTCCACTCTTCAACTTCCCATTATGATCTCTCAGTCACAGAGATGCTTATTCTCATCATCTCTTCACTCTGACTGTAGGTGGGCCCTATGATCCCACAGGTTCAGCATGGAATTCATATCAAGTCTTGCTGTATTTGGTGGCCTCTAGTCACCGGTGATTTGTCAGATGCTGTATCATTGATACACTTAAATAACCTTTGCTGTGGATCTTCATCGTTTTCCCTGGTCCACTCAGACTTAGACTAAAAGTGACAGATGTTTTGGCTATCCAGATTTGCTGTTTGGCTTTTTAAGCATCTATTAGAGATTAGAACATTATTCTATGGCCTTTATATTTATTTGTTTCCAATGAGATATCTCATAGATTCTCTAATTTCTATTGTCCCTGGATTCTGTCTTCAGCCCATAGGGCTCAATCAACAAAAGGTACTGTACATTTCCTAATTAGCATGAAGTGGCTTAACTAGTCCTTAACTATTAACTCTCAATTTTGAGAGGGGCTTTCAGAGCAGAGCCACCATCTGGTGGAAATAGACTGTAACAGTCCTGCATACCTGTGTCCCTCCTGGCTTACTTCTTCTCCAGGCTCACTTCTCACAGTTTTCTATTCCTATATGCGTAATTGAAATTATCTTTAGTTACACAAAATCCACACTGGGTAGTCTAACTGTATCATCCTCAACTGGGCTTAAAACTGGACCACCTGTCCTGGACTAGGAGAGACTATCTATCACAGTACACTAAATATGCCTGCACTAGGCGTTTCTTCCTTGAAACACTTCCTCCTTTATTATGGTTTTTTTTTTTTTTTTTTTTTTTTTTTTTTTTATCCTTTGGAAAATGTGATCAGGGTGTTTCTCAGTAATTCAATTGTATTGCTAACCTGAAACAACAATGTATACATGAGAGAAAGAGATGAGGGAAAAGGGCAACCTAGGTTTAAGGAGATAAACCACTTTTTACAGCCTGGAGAGAATTATCAAATTTCATTTAACATGTAATTCAGTAAAACACAACCTAATTAGGTTTACAAACATACACATGTAATTATCACAATGTTGCTGAATACAAGTCAATCGGCATGTGAGAGCACATGTGGATAAATGGAACAGTTACCTCTCTAGAGCTGAAAGACAGAGCATTAAAATCTAGTCAAGGGTGAAATATCTTTTTATATTGGTATAATATTTCTCTGGCTTTCCCCAAGCGAAAAAAAAAAAAAAAAAAAAAAAAACTGTTGTTTTAAAATCATACATACTCTTACATCTAAGTAAGTTACCCAAATGGTTAATATGTGGATTGGGAAGTAAATACAAACCTGAAGTGTCAGAAAACTTCAGGTATCCTAAATTCCGATGCTTTTGTTCATCAGGTAAGGGAGCAGATAAATAATATGCCAGGAAGGCCCTTTGCCTTTGTTTTGAAGTATCTGGTCTGATTTGTCCTCAGTCATGGGTCTGGCTTGAATTTCTTTCTTACTCTCAGGAGAAGGTGCCAACTCAAAATGAGAATTTACTCTTTCTCCTTGCATTCAGTCGGCAATTGTCAGTCGTCACTCTGACTATTTTAAAAGACCGTCTGTAACAGGGACATCTGCCTCAGCCATCCTTCCACAAATTACCATGCTCAATGATGTTCAACTAGCCTTTTAACAATTCTAACTTCTCCAACTTGTAAATATTTACTACTTAATGAGCATCCTCAACCATATATTTATTAAGACATAGAGAAAAAGGAACTTTGGCTCTCTCAAAGGAGATGTGAGCTTGTAGAATTTGTCTGGTTGCCATTAACAATTAAACAGAAAACATCAGTTCAGGTATACACCAATTATTTAGCATTGACAACTGCCTAGGATTGTTCTGGGTGCCAGGGCAATTTAAAATGCATACACTTGAGAGGTAGAAGACAGACATTAAAAAATAATAGACTATCTTAGGAAAAGAGAACCTTTCTCATGAGGGCAACCACATTCATCTTTGTTTTCATGTCAGACATCACTAATCAATTACTGTATACTTTACTTCTGAGCCTCACTAGAGTCTTATGCAATCTGTCTACATAGCATTCCAGGCAACCTCTGCCAATTAAATTGTGTTAGCACATGAGTTGAAACTTACATGCTACCCTTGCATTGAAACTGTAATTTTCCCAAACACCATATAGTTTACACATTCCAAATCCTTCAACAGTCAATCTGAGTAAACACTAAACATATGTTTGCTTATTTAATGGATAAAATAAAAATCTTCGCACACCTCCAAATGTTTATACATTACAGCTCCTCCTAAAATGACATTAGTTGTTAAAATTTCAGTGAAAAATTCTCAATCATCCTTTTCCATCTTCTTTCTTCATGAACACATCATTATTGCTATGGTAATTATCCTCCTTCAGTCTTCAGTTTTTATTTTTTGTTTCCAAAATCTTTTGTAGCAGATGAATTTAAGGATCTGAAGGGACTATATGGCTTCAGACAAAGTCTTACAAATAATTGTACATAACTGCTTACATTAGAATTCCTTGGGGGAGTTTTCTAAAATCAGAGATCACACTACAGACCAAGCAGACCAAAATTTCAGGAGAGGAATGTTAAAATGTATGTATGTGGGGTATATGTGTGTGTGTGTAGGAAAGTAAGCAGCATGTAAGTTTAAAAGCCTCCCATGTGATTCTGATGTGTAGTCACTGAAGATTTCAATGTTTTCTTCCCATTCATCTCCAAAAGCAATTGAATCTGAGAGAACACATCAGCAAGACGTGAACCTTTCCTATGAAAGTTTCAATTTCTGAACTTCAATTCCATTTTTGAACTTCAGACATATACTAATGTCTTAATACTAATAAATTTGTCTTCCTATTGTACTTTTTATCTTTTAAAAATGCATGCTTTCTGATATGAAACTCTGTCCCTAGGGTTTGGCAAATATCAAAGGAAAATAATGGAACTCTCTAGTCAAGATATTCTTATTGAACTTGTTTCCATTATTAAAATGAGGTCTTTAACTTTAAAAGGATACAATTAGCCACATAAGAATGCATCCTTCTTTTGCTCCATCTCTAAGGAAATAACTGTTTCTTATGCAGTCTTACTTAAATCCCTTCTGTCTTACCCATTTTTCATAAAACAGTAACAGTAACAATTAAAAAGCTGGATATACCTGTGTGTATATTTAGTGTGTGGTAAAACATATTTTTCTCAAAAGAATTAATTTGCATTATTTTACGTAAGGCATGTGTCAATTCACCACATTTCCAACCCAAAGTATTTTCTTGTACTCAAGGTTTTTATATTCATCTGTTTATTCTCTGTAGACATTTGATTTATGACCAATAAACTTGATTATCCTTTTGACAATCATCTGAGAGTCTTACTTGACATCACAACTTTGTGTCAAAACTGAAGTAACTAGATTCCTTATTTTACTTTGACTATTTTAAACTTATTCTATAGTCCAATTTGGAACAAACCTAATTTTCCACAATAAAAGATTTAAATCTCATGCAAGAGTAACTGAATAGCCACAAACACTTTAAAAGTCATGATTTTGGCTCTTTCTTGGACAAATTTTATCCTTTTACATTTACCTTCTTCAGAGGTCAGTTGAAAAATGGGGGAAACTATTCCTAATCTATTTCAACAGGGAGAAAGTTATATTTGTTGTACAGAATCTAGGCTGTTTATTTTAATTTGGGACATACACTGAAGGTGGGTTTTGAAAAAAAAAAATCTGATCCAACAGGCAGGAATTTTTTTGTAATTATTTATAAACCGTCTTTAATGGCAGGAATAATTTTACCAGATAACTATTAACTAACATTAATTAAACCAACAAACATTCTTTGGGTGCTTGCTATGTGCCAGATACCATTCTGGGTATTAGAAAGAGAATTCTAGGGAACTGAAAATAACCATTTGAATAGTGTAAACTCGCTGCTCTCACAAAGTTGACTTTCTAGGCTCAAAGATAGAGAAAATGGGTTTTTCATAAAGACTCAAAGGCCCTGAGCTATGGTTTCAGTATTGACTGCTCTAGTTTAATCAGCACCAGCTAGGTGATAGGAAATATCTATAGTGGATAAACTTTTTAGCCTTTCTGGCATTGCTTATGTTTGTACTAGATCCTTATATTATGACCCAAGTTAAAAATATGCATAAACAGGAAAAGGAGTAAGGAAAGATATGAGGAAGAGATTTGCTTGGCTAAAATCCCAGGCACCAGAGAAGTTATGCATAATCACTTTTAATAAGGGTCTATGTTAATTTTGGAGCAGCTGATTTCTCACATAATAAGACCTGTCAAATGCAAGTCATCTCATTGTCCCCACAATATGAGTAGACATTTGTATTATCTGGAATATAGCAGATAGATATTGCTATTATGGGGAAAAGAGAAAAGGTGACAGGAATGTCCCATTTCCTGGTATGGTTGGGTCACATTTCATTTTAATGTGATTAGGGGCCATTTGACACTTTAATCAGGGTGATATCTCACATGTCTGGAACACTTAGCCTGGGACAGGAGACTGAACATTGACATTTTTTTTTCTCCCCATGTTCAGTGGATCACTGTCATTCCAAGCCGGGGGTTATCAACAGGTGTATACCAAAGATTATGGTTAAAACATTTTGGTGAGTTCTCCTTGGTCAAAGACCAGATGACAAACATAGCAATTCTTTTACAAATGTACTTCTTAAGGATTAAGCTAATCTTATCTTCATTTTACGCTTCTCTTAGCTCTGCGCTGTCTCTCTGTACTGAAGAGTTCCCCTGACCGAAATCTAGGTGGCATATGGTATTTAATATGGTAATCCTTTCATACTCTGATGGGGGTCAACTTTGGCCAACATTAATCAGTGATACAGGTACCAGACTAGTATTTTTTGATAAAATGTCACATTTAATTTTTATTACTGAACATAAAGACAAATATTTTATTCCCATTTCACAGATGAAGAATCTGAGACTCAAAGACATTAAATTGCTTACTTGAAAGTATACACCTTATAAGTGATATGGAAACTGATTATTTCTTCATGTGTCCTACAGCACTCAGAATATTAAAGCAACAGTAGGAGACCTTACACAGATAGGCATCCCCACAGCTCTCTGCCCCACCTCAACATCTGAACCCATACACTCTACTTTCCTTCCTATAATTGTAGAGAAAATATCCATGCTCCTTTCCAAAGCTGATATTTCCATTTGCATGCTAAATTTCACTTCCTTTTATCTACCTAGGAACAACTCAACAGAAATTGGCCCTCCTACATTATCAATATATTTTTTACTCACTGTCGTATCATTCTCATTATTATGCAAATGCTATTACTCCCATCTTATTACTCAATTGCTTGTCAACTTCCAGCCCATTTCTTGCTATCTTCTTTTGCAAAACTCTTCTAAAAACATGCCTGTCCTACTGTCTCACATTCTCTCTTAAAATTACTTTAATTTGGGTTTCCTAGCCATACATTTCTCACAAATCCTAGTCAGCAAACAGCCGCCTATTCAATATCTGCATTTGGAGGATCAATAAACATTGCTATTTAACATAATCAAAACTGTATCCTTGGCCAAGATTAGTCATATTTGTTTCCTTCACTGATGGTTACAAATACCTAGACTAGAGTACTTACTAGGCATTGAATAACAATTTCTTGTTTAAATGAATTAATGAACAAATATCTACTCCCTGGCATAGTTGCTGGTACAAAATTTGGAATTCAACAAATGTTTTATAGACAAATGAATAAGTAAAAGAACAAAATAATGGTAGGACATGATTTGAATTCTAGATCATTCCTTCCTCCTCAGACCTGAATTTAATTTATTTAAAGGAATAAAAATTACTTACAAAATAAGAATTAGTCAGATGTCTCCTGTTTACAGAGCGATTCCTAACCACTGCATCTAAATTCACCAACAATGCCCAATTCCCAGTCATTCTCTATTGCAACTGTGGAATCTCCATATAGGCATTATTATTTTCTATAATCATTTTGTTTACTTAGTTCTTTATTTTGTTTTAAGAATTTTCACTCCATTTGCAGAAGCACCTTTTTAGTTCACCACTGCGTGGAAGAGTACCTAGCACACAGTACATGTTAATATCATTTGTGAAATTAATGAACCAATATAATAAAGAGTAATATCTCTAGGTGCTAAATTGGATAATTTGGCTTACAAATTCTATGAAGGAAGAAAAGAGGAACAAGAGCTGGAGTTGACAAATTAAAGTCTTCAAACGACAGGCATCACCTGACCACAGACGAAATTGGTCATATTTTTATAAAGAACAATTTGTAGCACAAAGTATAGTGTTCAATTTCTCTACATCCCAAGACATTCTCAGTGTGTTCTTTCTCTCACCTACAAATGGGTAATGCTATAGCAGAGTTTCTCAACACTTTTTTCATTATTCCTCTCTAAGGAAACTTTTTAGACATGTTTTATCTAGTAGACTTATGACATTTTAATTCCACAGACACACTGTCTATGTGTTAATGTACTGTATGCACATTTATGCTTTATACATGTAAAGACTAAGGGGTTTTTTATCCTTCCTGTCCAAGACCCAATTTTCACCCCTTAGTGAAAGACATTGTGAAAAATGCCGAGAAGCTACTCTCCACAGCACCAGAGACACTTCTTGAGCAGAACGATGTTCTCTTATTTCAGACATTACAATTTTTGAATAGATGCACTATTTTTGCCATAACTTTTATTTGTTGTTCCAGATGCACTGATTTTCCATATAACAGACGTGCAATGTTGGGTGATTATTGTGCATATCATACCAACCCCTCATTTCCCCCGACATTCCCACCTCCTGCTGCAAACCGTTCATCATTTGCCTTCCACAATAGATTTGCCAAGGGAGTTTGGATTTCACCCTTGAGACAAAACTTAATCAGGCTTTAGGAATTCATGTATGTAACATTATTGAAGACTCTGTCCAAACAAAAAGTTCAGCTCTGTCTGCTCAAGAAGCTACTTGCACTCATGGACATCATTTCAGAACATGGAGTCTTTCATCTTCTTCTTTCCTTTCCCTGCTCCCAGTGTTTGGATTTGACACATTTAATTTACAGAGAGGAGAAATAATGCCCAGATTGGCAAAGTGACTTTTCCAAACTCCCTTAAGTAAAGAGCAGTTCCCTGTGAGGTTTCTTGACTCCTGCTGCAGCGTTCTTTCTAGTATATCCCACTGAGCCTACCTAGAAAAAAAGGTATGGTACAAAATACAAAGTATTTTGCTATGGTCTATGGAAGAATTTCAGTTCAGAAAAACACAATGTACATTACCATCACGAATGCAAAGGTACCAAGGACCAAGCATAACAACATAAAAAAAAATAGTGGAGACTGAGGAACGTTCGATAGAGATTGTATGTACCTAGAGCATTCAAGTCGTGAGTTCACAACACTGGATGTCCGACTGAAAAAAAAAAAATCAAATCAAATTCTGAGCTACACTAACATATCTCATGCCTTTGTTTGAAAAGAAATATGGATATGAACATTTGTATAAATCACAAATTTGCAACCATTTTGGATGGATGAATTAGTAAAAGCAACCCTCTCTGGGTGTTCTAACTTTTGGAATTAGATAAGGCTCAATAATTTGAGATAGTTATTTGGAAAACACCAGAATAAGATCAATGGTTACCTGACATGACCTTGTAACTCAAGACCTTAGAAGGTATGTAGTGTCCCGGTGCTCCTTCTGTTAACTGGAGAGAAAAGCCACCATGAGCACCACATCACGGACCTATGCTGCCCTCCATGCTTTGTATTTCCTATGACAACGTCATTGGCTTGATCCTGAGCCCACATACCTTAGCAACTTGAAAATACTCTTAGCAGGCTTCCATAACCAAGGATGGGGAAAGAGAATGCAATATATATTAATAGCTTAAGTGTAAAATGGCTCTGGGATATTTTTCAACTGTTAAAAATATCCTAACTTCCTTATGATTTAATTTCCTTTCTACAACTTCCTTTATTTCAATCAATGCCTTTTCTCATTTATCCATACATTCATTTCTTCAGCAAACTCTACTAGCTCTATCTTTAAAACATATCCAGAACCTGCCTCCTTATCTTCCTCAGTGCACTGCTATCTTATACCACGTGGTTGACTGCAACAGTCTTCTCACTGTGACATTCTGTATAGTAGCCATTAGCCACATGTGGTTATTGAGTGCTCAAAATGTGGCTGGTCTGGATTGAGATATGCTGGAAGTGTAAAATGCATACTGTATTTCAAAGACTTAATGTAAGTCTGGATGTAATACTAGAAATTAATGTAATACTAGAAAATTGAAAATTACACATGTGGCTCTATTTTGTGGTTTGCAATACATTTCTATTGGATGATACTTTTCTAACTTGTCTCCCTGCTTCCACCTTTGCTTCCTTTTAGTCTATTTTCGAATCTTCCACCTGTTGAAATATTATTCAAATTGTGGCACTACTGTGTCTAAAGATGGATTTCCCTTCTACTTAGGAAAAAAAAAAGTCTTTACCATAATCTTCAGGGCTCTCTTCTATCTGACACTCACTTCATATTATTACTATTCATAACCTGCTACTTTTGTGGTTCCCACCATTCTAGCAACACTGGCCTTTTCGCTTCTCCCACAATTTCATTGCCTGTTGCCTCTGTCTGGCGTGTTCTTTCCCCAAAGAATTACACAGCTTTTTTCATCACTTCTTTTAGTTTCTCTCCATCTTTCCAAACCCTCCTTCACTCTTTCCCAATACTTGACATCATTCATTTCTACTTCAAGTTTTTTTTCTCTAACACTTATCCATTAATAATATGTAAGTATGTGTGTGTGTATATATAGACAGATACATAATGTATATAATTTAATGTTTATCTTTACCCTAATAATGTAAGCTGACGGCTGGAAACATGCATATTATTTGTTTATACTTATACTTCCACCACCTAGATTAATGCTTGTTGCATAGTCAATATTCAGTAAATAGTCACTGACCAAGAATTTGTTCAAACTCTTTACTATAGCCTCATGGCCCTCTATGAAAGTTCTGCTTATCCCAGCACTGTGAATTCTCAACTAACATTTTCTTTTCGTTTGTGCCATTGCATAACCTATTTTTATTCCTAAAGGTCAAATTCATCCCTATTTCCAGCCTTTATTTATTTTTTTCTACTGTCTAGAATATTCTTACCCCAAGATCTGACTCATTGAAAACACCAAAGTAAACAAGACAGATGAGGTTCAGTTTTGTTTGGAAGACTGAAAAGTCAATTATTATGTGATAAGTTTAAAGACAGAGATAAGCACAAGGAAATTCTGTGCTTTTTGAAATAGTGAATGGAAAATAGTGTTGCAAAACAAGGAGAAAATGTGACCTATTTTTTTTTAACATAATTATGATCTTTCTTCCATATTGTATTCCCACAAAGATCCCTGTCTCACCCTACACTGCACACTCATAGTCTTTTTTTTTTTTTTTTTGGACACAGCCAAGTCAGTACATTTATTTTTTTTTATTTTTATTTTTTATTATTATTATACTTTAAGTTCTAGGGTACATGTGCATAACGTGCAGGTTTGTTACATATGTATACTTGTGCCATGTTGCTGTGCTGCACCCATCAACTCGTCAGCACCCATCAACTCGTCATTTACATCAGGTATAACTCCCAATGCAATCCCTCCCCCCTCTCCCCTCCCCCCTCCCCATGATAGGCCCCGGTGTGTGATGTTCCCCTTCCCGAGTCCAAGTGATCTCATTGTTCAGTTCCCACCTATGAGTGAGAACATGCGGTGTTTGGTTTTCTGTTCTTGTGATAGTTTGCTAAGAATGATGGTTTCCAGCTGCATCCATGTCCCTACAAAGGACACAAACTCATCCTTTTTGATGGCTGCATAGTATACCATGGTGTATATGTGCCACATTTTCTTAATACAGTCTGTCACTGATGGACATTTGGGTTGATTCCAAGTCTTTGCTATTGTGAATAGTGCTGCAATAAACATACGTGTGCATGTGTCTTTATAGCAGCACGATTTATAATCCTTTGGGTATACACCCAGTAATGGGATGGCTGGGTCATATGGTATTTCTAGCTCTAGATACTTGAGGAATTGCCATACTGTTTTCCATAATGGTTGAAGTAGTTTACAATCCCACCAACAGTGTAAAAGTGTTCCTATTTCTCCACATCCTCTCCAGCACCTGTTGTTTCCTGACTTTTTAATGATTGCCATTCTAACTGGTGTGAGATGGTATCTCATTGTGGTTTTGATTTGCATTTCTCTGATGGCCAGTGATGATGAGCATTTTTTCATGTGTCTGTTGGCTGTATGAATGTCTTCTTTCGAGAAATGTCTGTTCATATCCTTGGCCCACTTTTGGATGGGGTTGTTTGTTTTTTTCTTGTAAATTTGTTTGAGTTCTTTGTAGGTTCTGGATATTAGCCCTTTGTCAGATGAGTAGATTGCAAAAATTTTCTCCCATTCTGTAGGTTGCCTGTTCACTCTGATGGTAGTTTCTTTTGCTGTGCAGAAGCTCTTTAGTTTAATGAGATCCCATTTGTTAATTTTGGCTTTTGTTGCCGTTGCTTTTGGTGTTTTAGACATGAAGTCTTTGCCCATACCTATGTCCTGAATGGTACTACCTAGGTTTTCCTCTAGGGTTTTTATGGTATTAGGTCTAACATTTAAGTCTCTAATCCATCTTGAATTAATTTTCATATAAGGAGTAAGGAAAGGATCCAGTTTCAGCTTTCTACTTATGGCTAGCCAATTTTCCCAGCACCATTTATTAAATAGGGAATCCTTTCCCCATTTCTTGTTTCTCTCAGGTTTGTCAAAGATCAGATGGCTGTAGATGTGTGGTATTATTTCTGAGGACTCTGTTCTGTGCCATTGGTCTATATCTCTGTTTTGGTACCAGTACCATGCTGTTTTGGTTACTATAGCCTTGTAGTATAGTTTGAAGTCAGGTAGCGTGATGTCTCCAGCTTTGTCCTTTTGACTTAGGATTGTCTTGGAGATGCGGGCTCTTTTTTGGTTCCATATGAACTTTAAAGCAGTTTTTTCCAATTCTGTGAAGAAACTCATTGGTAGCTTGATGGGGATGGTACTGAATCTATAAATAACCTTAGGCAGTATGGCCATTTTCACGATATTGATTCTTCCTATCCATGAGCATGGAATGTTCTTCCATTTGTTTGTGTCCTCTTTGATTTCACTGAGCAGTGGTTTGTAGTTCTCCTTGAAGAGGTCCTTTACATCCCTTGTAAGTTGGATTCCTAGGTATCAAAACCGCTCAACTACATGGAAACGGAACAACCTGCTCCTGAATGACTACTGAGTACATAACGAAATGAAGGCAGAAATAAAGATGTTCTTTGAAACCAATGAGAACAAAGATACAACATACCAGAATCTCTGGGACACATTTAAAGCAGTGTGTAGAGGGAAATTTATAGCACTAAATGCACACAAGAGAAAGCAGGAAAGATCTAAAATTGACACTCTAACATCACAATTAAAAGAACTAGAGAAGCAAGAGCAAACGCATTCAAAAGCTAGCAGAAGGCAAGAAATAACTAAGATCAGAGCAGAACTGAAGGAGAGAGAGACACAAAAATCCCTCCAAAAAATCAATGAATCCAGGAGTTGGTTTTTTGAAAAGATCAACAAAATTGACAGACCGCTAGCAAGACTAATAAAGAAGAAAAGAGAGAAGAATCAAAGAGATGCAATAAAAAATGATAAAGGGGATATCACCACTGACCCCACAGAAATACAAACTACCATCAGAGAATACCATAAACACCTCTACGCAAATAAACTAGAAAATCTAGAAGAAATGGATAATTTCCTGGACACTTACACTCTTCCAAGACTAAACCAGGAAGAAGTTGAATCCCTGAATAGACCAATAACAGGCTCTGAAATTGAGGCAATAATTAATAGCCTACCAACCAAAAAAAGTCCAGGACCAGATGGATTCACAGCTGAATTCTACGAGAGGAACAAGGAGGAGCTGGTACCATTCCTTCTGAAACTATTCCAATCAATAGAAAAAGAGGGAATCCTCCCTAACTCATTTTATGAGGCCAACATCATCCTGATACCAAAGCCTGGCAGAGACACAACAAAAAAAGAGAAGTTTAGACCAATATCCCTGATGAACATCGATGCAAAAATCCTCAGTAAAATACTGGCAACCCGGATTCAGCAGCACATCAAAAAGCTTATCCACCATGATCAAGTGGGCTTCATCCCTGGGATGCAAGGCTGGTTCAACATTCGCAAATCAATAAACATAATCCAGCATATAAACAGAATCAAAGACAAGAACCACATGATTATCTCAATTGATGCAGAAAAGGCTTTTGACAAAATTCAACAGCCCTTCATGCTAAAAACGCTCAATAAATTCGGTATTGATGGAACGTACCTCAAAATAATAAGTGCTATTTATGAAAAACCCACAGCCAATATCATACTGAATGGGCAAAAACTGGAAAAATTCCCTTTGAAAACTGGCACAAGACAGGGATGCCCTCTCTCACCACTCCTATTCAACATAGTGTTGGAAGTTCTGGCTAGGGCAATCAGGCAAGAGAAAGAAATCCAAGGTATTCAGTTAGGAAAAGAAGAAGTCAAATTGTCCCTCTTTGCAGATGACATGATTGTATATTTAGAGAATCCCATTGTCTCAGCCCAAAATCTCCTTAAGCTGATACGCAACTTCAGCAAAGTCTCAGGATACAAAATTAATGTGCAAAAATCACAAGCATTCTTATACACCAGTAACAGACAAACAGAGAGCCAAATCAGGAATGAACTTCCATTCACAATTGCTTCAAAGAGAATAAAATACCTAGGAATCCAACTTACAAGGGATGTAAAGGAACTCATAGTCTTTAAGATGTTTCACGGGGAGAAGCTGATGCTCTCATTGTGCCTCCTAGCAATTCCCAACACTTTCTTCCAGCTAACAAATTAGCAAATTAAAAGCTGTGATCAAGGTATTGGCAACCTAGCACTCCAGATCACCTCTTGATGAGGCACTGGCTTCAGGGTTGTCCAGAAAAGGAAATGCTTCATGGTGTCACAATCAGAGAAGAGTCACCATGCAAAGACAAAACAGCCAATACATTAGAGGGACAGAGAACCTTTTGGTCCCCAGTGCAGACCCAGTCTCACCACTCACTCACCCTCTCTCTGATCAATCCCAGTAAGAAGCAAGCTCTGAATACTTAAGTACTGAGTGAATGAAATCATAAAACGACCAGAGAGAATAGCATGATTATTGAGATGGATAGAATCTGTTTGTATCCATGTCAACTCCTTAAAAGCCCAGTGACAATTGCCGTGTTGCTTATTCTCTGTAAGACTCATTCCCATTATCTATAAAATATAGGCAATGATAACACTTTCATGAGGCTGTCATAAATGTAATAAATATACAATACCGGTTGTAGTTATGGGCATATGATAAGCACTAAGTGAGGAGTAACTACTATTATTTCCAAGCTCCATGACATGCATCACATTGCCAAACTCTCCTAGGCCTCTGGAGATGAGGGTGCTCTCTTTCCCTCCTAGAGCCTGGTATCATATTCTGCCTGCTCCTGTGGGTGTAAGTAAATCTAGCAGAACCAGACCAGTCATTCTTTCTTATTAGTCTTCAGGGAGGAAAGTTGTTTCCTCTAAAATGCATGGACACAGACGTAAATGAGACATTAAAGATTCCTTAGTCTAACTCCATCATTTTATAGATGAAAAATAAGTCCCTTTGGTGGAAAAGTGCTTTTCTATGGAAGCACATATTTTTTCCAAGGGTCTTAGTCGATCCCTTTCCAATCTAGAGAAAAGAAGAAGATGACCCAAGAGGTAACGGCATTATTCCTGAAACTGCTCTTAGTTCAAAGTCAGAATTTTAGGCATCCCTAATTATGTCTATAGTTAAGTAATAAAACATTGCAAATTATAAAGGATCAGTCAGGGAGTCAGCCCAATTTACCTAATGAAATATTCTAGGAGACATTTATAAAGCAGAAAATATAGTTGAAAATTGTAAAATACTACCTGAAGTCACCGAACACTGAGCCCATAGTGTAATCCACTGAGTAATAAGCACACACAGAACCGACTTCTTATTTAGGGCAAGAGATTACAATGAGGAAAAAGACATATTGAGGGAAATATCACAGGTTATAAGCATTCACGGAAACGTGTACATTTATTATTTGAAAGAGTATGAAGGTTCTTTTTTGCATTCAATTCCTGCTCAACAGAAATTTTTGATTGGGTTAGTGTGGCTAACTAGTTTCTGAAATGCATAGCCAATGGTAGTAGTTTCAGTATCTTTGGTATTATGTGAATATTACTCTGCAGTGAACTCTTAATGAACTATGGAAATAATTTTCTGGTGAGCTCATTTGGAATAATAAGATGTACTCATTTTTCCTTCCATTTGGATTGGCTTTTAGGATTGAAGGCAAAAGGGAAAATTCAACACTTTTGCTTACGCCAGAGGTACTTCCAGAAGACTAGCAAGCTGCCAGTGGCAATCAGTCTTTTCCTCCAAATCTCAAAATTAGGCATACGGGATGTTGCAGCTCTACAGGTATTTTAGAACAGGAACAGAGTCACATGTTTTCATGTATTTCCTCATGTCTTCCAAGCCTCCAACTTTAAGGAAAAATAATTAGCTTTTGCATTGTACGTGTAAGGTAGAACCCACTTGACACACCCAATAATGTATACTCAGATCCCACTTCAAGAAAGGCCTTGCTGCTCAGCTTCTGGGACTCTGGCCAGCGGAAAGCCTCCAGCTACTAGCTCCTTGGAGCTGGTGTCAGTTTTTCAACCATGTTTGGCTCAAGTCAGTGACTGGAAAGGCTCTGATACAAGGGCTGAGCCGTTTCTGCCAACACAGAAATCTTGTAATGGGTAATCTTTGCTCTGAGGCACCTCATTGCACAGCTAGAGAATTTATAAGATCAATATTGTAGTCTGACAGGTCTCCCTTCCCAATTCTGTATTTTTCCCTTTTCTTTCACAGACCTTTCTTCCCAATACATTTTTTTTCACTCTTAACTTTGTCTCCAGGTTTGTTTCCCAGAAGTCTCAACGGACATACATAGAAACAGCTCCTGCAAGGAAGAACAACCTGGAAGAGAAGTATCAGGTATCTAAACCAAAATCCTTAAAAGATTAATTTAAAGGGAAAATTTAACACCCACACAAACAAGACAAAATAATTTTTAAAATACTGGTGAATACTGCCAGAAGTTTAAAAGGTTTATAGAGTAGTGAAAATAAATAGAAAATGCACAAAATGAAATGAATTATAGAAAATGAAGAGTTTCCCAATGTCCTCTCAGGCAGAGTAGAGCTTCTGTCTAGCCAGATCTAAAGCCCACACTAAGGACTCCAGCTGCCGGACTGCCACATTTAACTTGCACACTAGATTTCTTCTATTAAGGGGCATCACCCTTTGACAAAAGCAATACATAAAAGAGATGGATGGAAAACTTTATGCCTCATGGAAAATGGTTTTCTTAACCTTATGTAAATGTGTGTGTATTTGAAATATTCTAATCTAGCCAATGTCACGTTGATGTAATAATCGACGATATGTTCATTTGGGGAAGAGATGCAATGTGATGCTGTTCTATCCTGGATAGAATCCTCTTGGTCAAATGACTTGATACAAAAATCAAAATGTATGTAATGTTAAATATAGTGAGCCACAGAGAATACTTTAAAATCCTATGATATAGGATTATTCCAACTGAGGCTGTTGCTGCTGCATGCTTTGCCCAGAGATGAAGTCCATGGGCACTTTAGCCCCAGCAGGAATTTCTGAGGATTTCTAAGTCTGTGATGGATCTCCGTTAAATATGTTCATCTTCTTTGTGGAAATGTCATGAAAACCAAAAATTTTTAAAGATACCAGTGTCCTCAAACTAAAATTCATTATTTTTTCCTTTATTGAACAACATTGGTTCTATTTATCGTCACTTTCTATGAGACAGAGCAGGCCGAGGTTTTTCATTCAAATGCGGAAACTTGAGACTTCAATACAAGAATCAGCCATAAAGACTGTTATAAAATTTATCATTTGGTGACTGTTTGCTGTGTTCCGGGCACTCTGATAAGTTGCATTAATTAATATAAGGAATCTCAAATAATTCAAATACCACTGGCATCAAATGATATTTATTATTCGCAATATGAGGCTGAGAAAATACAAAAGTTGTACCATTAGCAAGTTAAAGAAATGAGAATTTGAACCCAAGAGTTAAATTTGAAAGACTTGACTTTTAGAAAGCCTAATAAGGCAACTAAAAATGTTGATGCATTCAATGAGTACCTACAAAAAAGCAGCATGTGCTACGAACTGACTAAAAAGAAATAATGTGTTCCTGTGGGCAGAAATTCTGCCTAACCTCATTTTTAAAAATCATCAACATCAAATGCAATGCTTCGAACTCATTGGCTTCTCAAATATTGGCTCAATATCCACTCTGAAATCAGGTTTGGAACACTAGTATATACTTGAAAGCAGAGATAGAAAAGAAAAAGGCTGTGCATATGATCCTCACACTCTTCTAGAATTTCTAAAAATTTCAAAATGGCTGACTATAAAAAAGAAGAATATAAAAAATGAGTGATATGAGCATGTGAATTTGTCCTGAAGTCACATTTTTGGCTCTGCCCCTTAATAGCTGAGCAAGGTACCTAATTCCTGGGAACCATAGTTTTCAAAAACATAGGTTTTATAATATCCTTATAGAGCCATTGTGAAGAGTAAGTAAAATAACACTTGCAAGGTATTTAAAATACTACATTATCTAACAGAATAAACACCTGATAATTGTAACAATTTTCCTCCCTAGCCTTAGCCATGATCACATTGTAGCAATGTATGAATAACTTTTATGGCAAACTTATTGTTTTAGTTGTAGTTACACTATTTTGGTCATTGAATTTATTGATCCAAATGGGATGCTGTGATGTAAGCTTGCCAATTAGCAATTATCTTAGCAATTTAATGTTGTGTTTGAACTTTCTGAATCACAGGGGCTGTTTATTTCTTCCTCTTCTGCAAGCAAACTAAATGAAAAAGATAAGGCAATCATCTGAATAAATCTGCAGGTCATTTACTAAATCCAATTCCTCATATTCATAAATGATCACAATCTTTCTTCAAGCACATACAATTTTATATGATTTGAGTGTATAAGAATGCTGTGAAGTAGCATTATACCTGTTTTAACTAGTTATCATTATCCTGTTTTAAACAATGAGAAAACTGCAATTTTAGTAGAGAAGTAAAGTCAATTGCTCAAAGTCTCAAAGTCCCAAAGCTAGTCAGGGTAAGATTGGTTATTTGGTGTGTATACACTCACTCACACATACATATATACACACACACACACACACACACCCCCCAAAGATCAATAGATCGATCGATCAATCGATCGATCTACCTACCTACCTACCTACCTACCTACCATCTAATCTTCTCATGTGAATTGCTTATTTGATGTTTGTGCTTATTTTTTATGGGGTATTCAACTTTTAATTACTAATTTGTAAAAGCTGTTCATATGTTAGTAGCATTGAATGCATTAATTCTTTAAGACACTGGTGCATATGTCTTTTCTTGTTTGTCTATTTTTCTATATAAAAGGTTTAAACTTTTATGAGGTGAGATAGATATTTTTCATTATATTTTCTAGCTTGGGTGAAATACTTAGGAAGTCCTGCTTTATCCCAAGAGAACAGCAATAATTTCCTAACATTATTTCTAATTCATCTGGAACAAAACCCAAAACAACCTCCTTAGATCTCATCAATATTGGAATAAATATGTTTGGGTTGGTGGGTTATGGGTAATTTTTCACTTTCTTCCTCAGATTTTTAGTCCTTAAATACACTAGGACTCTTCCTAGCCCTTTAAACCCATCTAGGTCATGTGTCCATCCCTGGCCTAATTACAATGGCCCTGGGACACTTGGTCTTAAGAGAATTGGGACCCATCCCTGAAGTGCAGAGTGCAATCAATCTCACCCAACTATGTTGCTGCAAGCAGGGTACACTTCTTAATGGCGAAACGAATTGCTGTTTGGGAGGAAAATGAGGAATGCTGGTGATCTAATAACAAATGCCCTCTACAACCTGTACAAGTCTAACTTCAGAGTAGAGAGGGGTAGGAAAAGGGTAAATGCTAAAATAAAATGAGACGTAAACATTAATGAAGTTGTTTTCATCTCTCATCCAATCAGTGTCTTCCCAGAGTAGAAAGAGTTGTTATTTCTGGAGTACAAATTCTAAGGTATCATATCCAGCATCCCTGGCTTTGCTACAGACTGAACATGTTAACTATGTGGTCCTCAGAAGTGCCATTCATCTGCTTAATTAGCCCTAAAGGAAGCACTTGTTTCAAATTAGGAGCAACAGCATTTCTGAAAAGGACATAATAGCATTAACAATGGTAACGTGTTTAAGTAATAGAGCTTTTAAAGCTGATTTTTTTAATGAGACTGACTGAACCCATAATTATTTTCATTCACTTGGCTTTGCAGACTTCACAAGCATCCAGATCTTTACCACCACAAAGCACAGCTACCATCCTCATCATCTAGGAGGAAATTAATTGTGCAGCAATTTGTTGACTACTAGTGGAACAGGAAAGTTGTGATAGTATTGCAATCTTAACTGTGACACTAATACATAACCATTTGAATTTTCTGCCCTGTAGTTTACACAAACTAGTTTCTATAAAAGATATTTCAACACCAGTACTCATGTATGTTTGAAGAAAATAATTGAGGCAGAGTAGGGGAGATGTAGAGAATTAGATAAAGAGAATAAGTTTGTTGACTTTAAGGACAGAATATGTAATATTTTACTACTTGAATTATTCAAGTTAAATTGGTAATATCTCCTCCTTAACAGTTAGCAGTCTTGATTCAACAGGTGGAACTGTAAATAGATTTGCTTCACCCTTTTAGTTTTCATGATTGTTACTCTGATTTTCTGCAAATAAGCTTAGTCTCATCTTCATACTTCAGGCTGATTTCTTTACCTGAACTTATTTATCTTCGTTCCTTTATTCCCAGGTTCTTCAAACACTTTTGAGGGAAATATGTAAATTATTTACAAATAACTGCATACATATAGTAGACACTGTACATATGTAGAGCCTGCTATCTGGATGCTGTTTTTATTTTCAACCACATTTTATTTGAAGAACCAATGTTCCCTAAATCATACTCTCTATAATGTTGTCAATCATAGATGTTGGATCAATCGTCAAACAAACAAACAAAAATAATCCACACAAGACGCTGGAAGTTAATTAGTATCTCGGACCCCCGACAAAGAGATTAGTCCAAGGATGAGTTGACATATGCAAAAGTGCTAAAACTCTAGTCTCTCTTTTGGGTCAAGAGCTATAATCGTATGGGCTTCTGGTGGCTCTTTCCCACAACATAGAAAGATATGACCAGAGAATTGAAGTAAATAAAGCCGATAACCCAAAGAAGGAAACAGAGCTGATTGACAGCAAAAGAGAGAAACAACCCAAACCTCATTTTTTAACTCTTAGATTTAGCAGGGCCCACAGGCAACTATACTCTTGGATCCTCAATATTCATGAGCCAATTATTCTCTTTGTTTTGCTTAAACCACTAGAAGTTAGGTTTCTGTTGCCACAAAGAGACTTATAACCAATACATGTATGAAACTTACCTTCAAAATTATGTTCTAACATTTCATATTAAGCTGCACTTAATTGGTACTTAATAAACATTTGTTGATTTTAAATGAAGAGTAGTTATATATTAGAACCAATATGCTACACAGAATGTGGACAGAACTAACCATGAGGATGAGAATATTGGTGATGATGATAGGATGTGACATGAAGGTTTTCAAGGGTAAAAAATTCATTAGCAATGTTAGAAGAGCCTTCCGTTAGAACACAAAGCTATTCTTCAGTCTTTAGCCACAATTTTCTTGTGTTGCAAATATAATTGCAAAAAACTTAGTTGGGTTCATATATGCAAAGCATCATTAACCTTGTGGAGAAATTTTATTTTAATATACTTGTTTAAAGGCATAGGCAGCATACCTAGATCGAGTCATTTTCTTGTGATTTGGCTTAATGATTGATCATTCAAGAAGCCTTCCCTTCCTCAAGTTTTGTCACTACAGAATGCAAAACCATTACTCACTGACTCTTCTCATTAATTAAGATTCAAATTAGCACGACCAAATCTCATCACAACTACATAGACCCAGTCTACATCAAATTATATACCTCAGTGTACTCCAGAAACTATTTTAGTGGTTTGAGTCATGTAAAAAGTTTCACAGCAGCATAGAATACTGGAGAGAAAGAATTGTTTAGTAGTTGAAAGCACTGCTCCTATGTTAAGGCTTAGCTTTCATATTCCAGCACCCCTCCCTCGTAATAGCGTCGCCATGAGCAGGTTACCTAGCCTGCCCACAATTGATCCCCAACCCATAGAATGGGAATGATAATAGAAAACCCCCAAAGAGTTGTTGTGGGGACTAAATAAGAAAATGCGAAAAGGCTTTCTTCCAGGAATACTAAGCTCTTCCTAAATGCCTGAATATATAAATGTGTGCATGTGTTTTTTAATAGAGCCCAATATTAGAGCTGTAAAAAATAATGAAAACTGTAAGATCTCTGTTTATTAATGGTAAAACTGAAGCTCAGAGTAAAAAAGAATCTGGCCCAAGATGGCAGAAGCAGAGCTAGGCCCAAAGCCTTCAAATTCAGTGAGCTCTCCACTGAACTCCCAGGCCTTCTTTTCAGAGCCTGCAGACACAAACCCAAAAGCCAATCATCACCATAAAGGCAAATGGCAGGTTGGAACCTGTCTGGGAAAACCACACACACACACACACACACACATCCATTCACACTCACATTTTAATCTTCACTCAGCTAACCTTAAAACGAACTACTCTGCTCAGCTACTCACAGATTTCCCCTGTTTTTCAGATTTCTCTGACATGTAACCATTACCCCTCTGTTTTGTGTTCTGCCTGTAGAATCCTCTCTCTTTCAACCTGTGTGTGGATTAGTGTGTGTGTGCATTATTTTTAGTTGAACTCATGTTCCTGGTTATGCATGTACTGACCATAAGAACACTATGACTAACGTAAGGGTGTGATTAAGTTTCTGGTAGCCTCGCCTTACAAGCCTGATTCAAGTGGGATCCTGAAGGTTTTCCAAAGTGCTTTTCAATGCACTGCTCTTCACCCTGCCTCCATCCTCCACAAAATATGATTCCTGGGTTTGTCACCATAGCAAGAGGCCATGTGGGATACGGGAGATACAGGTCATAGGGCCCTGCTTTCATGGTTGGAGCACCATTATCCAACTTGCAGGAAGTAGGGCAACAGCTCCAAGAGGAACTCAGTTCACTTCACAAATTTGATGTTCATTTTTAAAAATTGGCTTTTTGGTGGCAAACATTTTTTTTTCTTGAAAAAATCACTTATCTCAGCCTGGAAAAAGCCTTTTCAATTTCTTTAAAATGTTCTGTAATGAGGAGGCAACTTGCTTTTTCTTTTTTCATTCCAAAGCAATTGGCTTTGATTCACTTTTGGTTTTTTATATCGTACTTAAAAAGCCCTAGCTCCTGAATCAATAATACAGGACTGCATTTTCTGTCCTAAACAATTATTTACAGAGAGTGGGAACACTTGTAATTTAACATGCCACTTAGGCAGTACAGGAGTTGAGCTGCTTGCCTTTTAACTCAATAGAATGGGGATAAAAGAAGCCATCATGGACAAGAAAAAGAAATCAGACCATAAGGTACCAGTATTCTAAACATCATCACTTTAGGAACCAGAAGAAACTTCTAGGTTCAGAGTAATTGGAGAGAAAACAATATTACAAGGTTAGGTTTACTGATGGCGAGAATGTCAAATTGTACAGGTGCTGAGCCATATTGAAAATGTATCATTATAAATAAATAGAACTATTCTTAGGTTTATTAAAAATGTTATTCTTAAGACAGGGTGTCATTGTGTCACCCATGCTGGAGTACACTGGGTTGATCATAGCTCACTGCAGCCTCAAACTGTTGGGCTCAAACGATCTTCCTGACTCAGCCTCCCAAGTAGCTGGGATTACAGGTGACTCCTGACAATAAACACAACTATAATTTTTGAATTGTTGGCTATCATAACAAATCCACAATGCAGATCATTTTATATGAGTATTCTTCACCACACCATGTAAGTCTCTATCCACTATATTTATTTATGACCAAGGCTCTGATCTGTAGTGAACAAAACTGCCTCAGTGTCTAAAAGTGCTGTAGCAAATGGCTAATGGAGAGGGTTTCAGAAATGTAATAGATATAAAATTACTAAGGCAAGAAAAATGAAAATGCCTATATATGGACCAGAAGGTCAATAGACTCTTAATAGCAGATCTATCCTAGATGTGAGTAAAATCTCACAGTATCATACCACAGGCTGGAAAATAGACTTCATCTCAGAAGCCACTTCTAATGTACGGTTTTAGCTTTCTTGGAGTGATATGTTGAAAGGAATTCTGAGGCTGCTCGTATGCTTGATATAATCCTTTAATAATTTCTATCATTGGTGTAGAAAGGGAAGGAGGTATGGTGACACATAAGCACTTTTACTCTTGTTCTGAGTAACTTCTTTAAATCCTCCTTTACTAGCTAGAACTAAGCTTTTATGCAATAAAGATTTGTTTAATGAATGTATTAATAAGGTTGCCACCTTATTATTGTTTTCCTTCTAGAATGCCATATCCCAATTCTCCTTTGAGTCCCTTACTTATTTCAAGATGCAGAATAAGCAGATTAGATATTTTAAAACACAGGGAGTATTCAATTTGATGACTGCCTGGCAAACTCCTTCACTGCATTCAAATCTTTGTTCAAATATCATCTTACATTGAGGTCTAACTGTCTTCTCTATTTCAAACTGCACTCATTCAATCTACTTTTTAAAATCTTTTCCCCTCATCTTCTACAATAACATCTTTATTAAGATCGTTCATCATTGCCAGTCCCCTCAGCCCCCAGATGAAATGTAAAGTCTACTACCGTAAGAATTTTTGTTTTCATCAGACTTTTCTGTTTCATCAGAAAAGTCGTAGTAGGCACTCGACAAGCATTTGTTCAATGAGTAACTTTTCACAGGTAACTTTTTCTGCCCAACTAATTTGTTAGCATTATGAAATTAAAGGCTGAATTATATTTCTTTTGCATTTTTCCAGGACATATAACAAGGCAGTGGGAATAGGCAATTAACGAAACATTACTAATTGATTTTACTTGACTTAACATTTATAAACGATTTATCACACTACGCACTGCTACTGCAGCGGTAGGAAATATTTTGCATCACTTAATGTGTACTAGGCACCTTGCCAAATGATTTACATACATTATCTCATTTAATCCTCACAAAAATTCTATTAAACAGTTACTTTCATTATCCTCATTCCACAAATGATGACAATCAAGTTTAAGGGTCTACATTATTTTTCCCAAGTAACGATTCTTGGGTTGTACTGATGATACTTGACTACAGAACTCCAGCCTTTAACCTGCATTCAGAGAAAGCATGGATTTGGGAGCTAGTGTAAACTACCTACTAGGTTGGAAGAAACTTTCTGATTCTGATTCTGCCTGATGCTGGGTGATCCACTTTCTTTATCTCCTGCCTTTTTTTTTTTTTTTTCTGTCTGACATTGACAGATCATTTCTGCCCAGGCTAAGAAAACTGACCAAAAAAATAACTTATCTGCAAAGCACTTGGGTTGCCTAAAGAGAGCCCTCTGTAGATGTCAAAGGTACTTAAAGGAAAATATTAGTTTGGGCTGCTAACCAGTTGTTGTAGGGAGGCTGGATTACAGCTATCAGAAAAACTCTTAAAAAGTCACAAACCGGCTGGGAGCAGTGGCTCATGCCTATAAACCCAGAACCTTTGGAGGCAGAGGCAAGAAGATCACTCGAGGTCAGTAGTTCAAGACCAGCCTAGGCAACATAGCAAGACCTCGTCTCTACAAAAATAAATAAATAATAAAAAAATAAAAGAAATAAAAGAAAAATAAAAGAAAAAATTAGCTGGGTGTGGTAGCATGCATCTATAGTCCCAGCTACTTGGGAGCCTGAGGTGGGAGGATCCCTTGAGCCTGGGAGTTTGAGGCTGCAGTGAGCTGCAATTGTGCCACTGTACTCCAGCCTGGGTGACAGAGCAAGACTCCATGTCTAAAATATTAAATAAATACGCACATACATAAAAAGTCACAAACTAAAGCTCAGTGGGAAACACCCAGTTCAAAGTGGAAGGAGCCAGAG
The DNA here is from genome assembly GCF_024542745.1 of Macaca thibetana thibetana. Lineage (NCBI taxonomy): Eukaryota > Metazoa > Chordata > Mammalia > Primates > Cercopithecidae > Macaca > Macaca thibetana. Next base: position 36,939,970 of record NC_065583.1, read on the forward strand.
TACAAGAGTGGTACAGCCAGTCCTTTCTGAAAGATGGCAGCCATGGGGCCAAGCAGGAGGACACTGGATACACCCACTTAGCTGAATGGACTACAAACAGCGCCAATATTTCTGAAGCCAGTTTTTCTGAACTTGTGTTATTGAGATAGCAAAGATACCCTTAAATATGCTCTATAGATATTAAATAGACAATAACTATTATTCTAATATCTATTGTCAGCTAACAAGCATTAACTTCCAAAGCAGAAAATTAATTAACATATTCATGAATTAGAGTCCTGTTTATCTTTCTATCACCCAGAAGCGACTGAGCAAACTTTTCTTAGTTAAATCTTACATTTACTTAAGGCCTGTTTCACTGCAAAGAACAGAGGTTCACTCAGAATTGCTTTATGAAAAGAGGTATGTTGTAAGGAATCAGACATCTGCAAAGACCACCATATAGAGAAACCATCATCCAGTAAAACATTACTGTAAGAGGAAAGCTGTCAGAACCCAAAGGAAGTTAGGGCTGGGTCTCACACACGCTTGTCTATTCTGACTCTCTCTGCACATTTGCTACCTTTTCTTCTAATAACCAACTTCCACCCCTTAATTTTGATATTTCGTATTATTTCCATTGTTTTCTTCCAAAACTCCCAATAGAATATTGGATCTCTTCCTCCGATCACATATATTTCTTAATCTATCTTTCACATTTTTTCATGATTTATGGGTTGCTTTCTGGGTAATTGACTCAGCCTTATCTTTTAGCTTTTTAATGTCTTTTCAGCTGTACCTAATCTGCTGCTTATCCCTTCCACTGAGTTTTTAATATCAGTCTCTATATGTTTTTCATTTTTAGAAAACCTTTTTTGCTCTTTTACAAACTAGCTTAAGCTTGTATAGCATTCTGTTATTTCACTGGGGTTTCTATTCATTCTGCAATAATTTTCTTTCTTTTAACATACTGTTTTGTTAGATTCCCATTCCTCCAGATTGTTCTATTATCTCAGATTCCCAGGATGATAATCTTCTTATTTGAAAAATAAATAGGACTTTCCATCATAGTGAATTATTCCCTGTATGGTTTGTAAGTGTTTATGGTGTTTTGATATCTGACAGAATTTTTTATCTGTGGTAGCTCTGTGCATTCTGAGTTATCAAAGTATTCCTCAAGAGTAGTTTGAGATTTGCTTCTTCAAGTTGGTAGTTTTATTGTGATAGGTTTTATGTTAATTTCTTGGCTTACGAACTCTATATTTAATGGATGCTGAACTTTGTGTCAAAGTCTGAATTTCTTAAGTGTGATAGTTGTTTATAACAAAAAGTAGTTCCATTTTTTTTTTTTTCTAAACATGCCCCTCATGGCCATGTTTCCTTCTTCTCTTTATAGTATGGACCTTCTTATTCTTTTCCTGCACCCAGCTGCTTCAGTTTTCAGTTACCTATCTTCAATTTTTCAAAACTGGCGTGTAACTGAACCACTTAATCTTCGAGCCAGATAATACCAGTAACATGTAGAAGGGTACAACTGCTGAAAGTTTAGCCAAATACTTATTACTCACAGATTATATGCCAGACACTTAGCTAGATGCTTAGGGTGATCAACTGTCTTGGTCCATCTGGCACTGAAGGATTTCTGAGGTTATGAGAATTTCAGTACAACTAGGATAGTCCTAGGCAAACTAGAACATTTGGTCGATACGCTGGAAATAGTGATAAACAGGACAGTCTCATGGAGTTTCATGAAGCCTACAGCCTTCCTGAGAACACGGACCTTAAACATGAAATTACAATTGAGATGAATGTAATAAAAACCTATATATGGTAAGTAAGAAACATACTACAAAAATATTTTTGGGAGGGCTCTGACAAATCAGAGAAGTCCCTCTCCCTTTAAGAATTGAAGTATAAGCAATGAATTTTAAAGCTATGGTTTAAATACCTAATATATGCCTGAAACTATCAATTTTTAAAACATGATTTAAATACCTAATATATGCCTGAAACTATCCTAGAAACTAAGGGATGATACTCAACAATGATAAGATCGCTTCCCTCAGAGGGATTATGATATAGATGGATAAAAAAGTAATAATCGTATGAGAAAATAAAAGGCTAAGTAATTTCAGAAAGTGGTATTATGAGGTCAGTTAAGAGACTAACCGGTGGTGGAATGGTATTAGAATTTGAACTGAGATCAGAATGGTGTATAGGAGCTAACGAAGTGAAGATGTGGGGTAAGAGCATTTTTGTAAAGGTAAGACCTTTGGCAGCTATGAGGCCGAAATGGGTTTTAACACATTCAAACAACACTCCCCGCTTGCTTCCTACATTCCAGCTGTGTTAGACTGTATTTCCTCAAACAGAACCACCAATTTCTTGCCTGCCTGAGAAATGTGCTGTTCTCTTTTCTTTCACCATCCCCCTTTATCCCCAACTAGGGACAATTCCTTTACCTCATTTATACATGCTGTTGAAATTCACATCTTCAAAGAAACCTTCTATGGCTAATATGTGTAAAATACCACCCACCTCCGAGGAACTGTTTAACCTAATCCTGTATTGCCCAGTATGATAGCCAGTAGTCATAGGTATCTATTTGCACTTAAATTAACTATAATTAAATAAAATTAAGAGTCCAATTCTTCAGTAACACCATCCACATTTCAAATCCTCAATAGTCACATGTGACTACTATATTGGATAACACAGAATATTTCAACCATTGCAGAAAGTTTTATCGGGCAGTGCCTCTCTAACTTGTTTTATCCCCTGCTGAGCCCTTGTCATCACCAGGTTTTATTTGTTTACTCATTTATTTTATTCTCCTCTAAAATCTATCAAGGAGAGAGACTTAGTATTACCTTTTTTCATTTATGTATTCCAAGTGGTTAGAAGAGCACCTGACACTAATTATAAGCTAATTTGCTGAATTAATTTTTTAAAAAGGCTTGTATGACTAGAAGACATAAGATAGTAGAGGGATCATCCCTGTTGTCTAGGGTCTTGTCCATCAGAATTTTCATTTTTGAAAAGTTTTTGAGTTAAACTATTTTAAATGTTCAAATATACAAGTCCATTGTGTTGGTCAATAAATCGACACTTTAAAATAATGTCATTTTAACCATTCTGGCATCCCCTTTCACTCCCAGAAGTGTCCTGGTATGCCCGATACAGTATATTATTCTAGCTAAGCGAAAATGCATTATGAGACAAGAGCTAATAGGAGTATGAGTTTTACCTGGCATATACCATGTGAGTCATATTTATTTGGCTAAACTTTCAGCAGCTATACTCTTCTACTCATGACTGGTGTTAATGTTAACTGGCTCAAAGATTACATGGTTCAGTTAGAGATTAGTATTAAACACTTGAAAGTATGTAACTAAAGATAGAAGCAGCAAGATAACTAAAGAGTGAAGCAGCCAGGGATAGGAAAACACTAAGGAAGTCCACGATATAGAGAAAGGGAGACCACATGGCAATTAGGACCATGTTAAGAAAACTATGGAACTACTTTTGGTTATAAACAACCATCACATTTTTGAAATCTGGACTTATACTAAGTTCAGAATCCATTACAATTAGAGTCCATAAGCAAAGAAATTAACATAAAATCCATCTTAGTAAAACTACTATCTGCAGCAACTTGAATAAGCTAATCTCAAGTTACTCTTTAGCAATACCTTAATAGTTCAGAATGCACAGAGATACCACAGACCAAAAAAGAATGCATATTTTATTCTAATTAGAACTGAAAGCTATTGGAGGTTCAATATAGGATAAGATTTACCTGATTTTAAAGTTGAGATGAAGCCCAGGCACAATATAAAACTTATTGGGAAGAATAGATTTCCCAATAATTGGCTGTGATATACATAGTCTCAGACAAAAGAGAGGTAGATGGGTCACAGTAGTAAATAATAATAATAACAATAATAATGTGGCAAAACATAAAACTCAATCAGTAGGCAGGGACCAACTCATGGGGGCTTTGAAGAGCATGTATAATAGTTGGGACTTTAGCATAGGGGGAAGCTAGAGAAGCAGTTTAAACTGAGGGGCAACATCACTGGTTTCACCTTTCAGAGAAATTGCTTTGGAGGCCGTGAAGAGAACGAAAGAAGGGGAGATAATAATGGTGGGCTGTTAAAGCACATAGATGGTCCTTAGGCAGCCCAGAAGAGCAGATACTATCGTAACCTAATGCTACGGCAGCAAGATGGAGAACTATGGGTGGGTTAGAGAGGTATTTTGAAGTTATAACTTACAAGTCTGAGTAACTATTTATGGGCTATAATAACCATATATTTTGACTTGAATGATTGCATGGATGTTGGTATAATTTACTCAAACAAGTAGCTCAAAAGGGGTAAATTGGTTGAAGAAGATAAAGAGTTCAGTCAACTTCTAGTCTAGGCACCTGCAACACACCTAAGTTGAAATGTCCAATTGTTTATTAGATACAAAGGCTGAGAGAAAGGAAAAAAAAAAATTTGCACATTTGCAGCTCCAGGCATACAGCTGTTAAAATAAACAATAGGAACATCTGAAGTCACCTTCTCCCTAAGGGATGGTGTAACTCCCAAAATAACATTTTTAGAAATATAAAAGATATTAGAGGTCATTTAGTCCAACTCTCCTATTTCTCAAATGAATAAACTATTTATCTAGAGAGGGAAAGTGATTTGTTTAGGACCACTTAGACAGTAAGCTGCAGAGAGAGAGTATGTCAAAACTAATCTCTCCAAATACAGTCCAGCATTTTTATACTATGCTGTATATCTAATTATATATCGGAATTAGCACTCCATAAAATAAATTTACATCTTAGCTTACTTTATAAGTATATGTAAAAAATCTCTGACTTCCAAAAGATCACATTACACCTATAAATTGGTACAAGAATACTGTGTGATTATGATTAATTATAATCTATAAAAGTTCTAGTTATTGTTATGTTATTAATTAGTTTAATGAAGCATTAATATAAATTGAAAATATGATACAAGTAAGGTTTTAATTTTAGAAATCAATATCTCATTAAGAAGTTATTGCTGTATCTATACACATCACTAGATTAATCTCCCAGTGTAAAAGAAGCAACACCCCAAATAGCAGAAAGTACTTAGATTCATGAAGCATTTTTACTTTTAATGTATTTAAAATAAATATATTTTAGTTCTGTAGAAAATATATAATGGCTCTGATTATATCTCAGCCTTAAGTTCTAGCAAGTCTTGTATACAATCCCTTTCATTCTTAATCTTTGTGATATTGAAAATGTTTGAGCCATTTAATAATTATAGTTTAGTACAACACACACACACACATCAAAATATGTTTTTAAAATGGTTATTATTTTCTGTGAGTTAGCCCATAATTATTATCAATAAGTGAATATGCTGTTTTGTTTTCTTCTAAGCTATGGAAAAGGTCAGAATTAATGTCCAGTGTCAGAAACTTTAAAAATTAAATCAGGAAAGGAGCATAGGAATCATGAAGAGACCCTTGTCATGTCTCCAACCTCATCCCCCACATGTCTCTTGATCTCTTCACATTCTAGTTACATTGATCTTCTTCATGTTTCTTGAGCATGGCAAAATTACTCTCTTCCACCACCATTCACCCTGCCTGGTAGGATGTCTCCTCAGATCTTTCCATGGCTAAACCATTTTTATCATTCAGGCATTGACTCAAATTTCACCTTCTCGGAAGTAATCTCTACCCACCCTACCTAAGGTAAATTTCCCCCACCCCTAGCTATTCTCTAAACCAATTTTCTATTCTATTTATTTTTACAGTAGCTATCACCTTCTGTCAATTATATATTTGTTTGCATATTTTCCCTTGCTTTTCCAACTAGAATGCGAAATTGAATGGAGCAAAGATCTTGTCTGTCTTGTTCACAGTTGTATCTACAGTGATTAGTTTCAGCACTTCATACATAGCAAGACTCCATAAACGTTTTTCAATAAGTGAATCTAATATATCTTCTTCAAATTTGGGAGTCTGTGGCCCACTAACCAATAATAGTGCTGAGGCAAAAGCCCTAATTTTCTAATTTAAAGTCAAGAGCTCTTTTTATCACATATATTACCTCTATCCCATTTCTAACAGTTATTCTAAGGACATTTAAATATTTCTGAAAGTGGATAAATAATAATAATGTGATGGATGACATTTATTGAATGCCAATTAAGCTCCACTTAAGCATTGCATTAAGTGTTTTACCTGCTGTCGCACATTTAATCTTTGTGATAAGTTTATGCCAGTAAATCCTAAATCCTATTACTAGAGTGGGGGGTGGGAGGTGGGGTGGGGAGAGAGACAGAGACTCAGATAGATTTAAGTAAGGTATCCATGTTCACACTGCTTTTTTTTTTTTTTTTTCCTTCAATTCCAAACACTGGTACTGTAATTGCTATGTTGAATGAACTTTACATGGTAATTTATTGGGCATTTGGGGTAAAAAGCATGCTCCAAGAATAAAAAACCTGAGGACACATAAATATCACAACAAATCAGGCTGGCTAGATTTATATTATTTGCAAGTCACAATGTGATGACAAGAGTGTCAAGAGTTTTCACTAGGTTATTTCATATTGATCACTAGACCACTGGGCTGCTGGAAAGGTCTATGGCCTGAGGCTTACTGATAGATTGTCCATCACCATAAATTCTCAAGGGCTTAATGGTGAAGTGTCAGCATTTGGGCCCCAAGGATAAAAAGATTAGTAAAACTCACAAGCCCATATTTCACATGTATTTTCTATCCTAAAATAAAGTAACTCCAAATCCTACATTTATCAAATTGATTTTCTGTGTGTTAATGTCAGAATTTACAGATTTCCTTTCAAGGTCCTCAAAAATCTCTAAATGTTATAATAAATAATATACTTACAAATTATTTAATTTAGGGAAAAAGAAAGATTCTCTTTTAATTCTCATTTTCAGGGTTGGACAAAGTTTAAGAAATAGAAATATTCTCCCCATCCAAAACTGAAATGGGAAAGGTGGGAACCCATTGAGTCCTGAGTTATTTGTATTTAGAAGTAACTTGAGGCAATTCAGATTATTAAAAATATTTGGAGACTGATTTCATACTTGAGATTTTTATAATATCTAAAATTAAATAATAGTAATGTATTAATATACAAATAATTTTAATATCTTAACTCCCTCTTTCAAGGAGCTTAAGAATCTTTGACAACATCCCTAAACTTGTATTTACTTCATCCCTAAAGAGAACTGGTTATAGTCTATCTATTAGGAATAGAGTTTTCCATTTAATTATGTGTAGGCAGGACAGCAGTGTGGAAAAAAAAAAAAAAAAAAAAAAAAGAGGAGGGCATTAATTACAATCTCCTTGGGCAACATTGTAAGGAAGGTTAGAGCTTGTGATGCTTCAGTTTCCTCACATATAACAACACAGAAGTTGAAATGATGACCTCAAAGGTGACTTTCTTCCTCAGGTGGACTTAACCTTGGACCTAAGGACTGCCTCTTGTCTCACCCCATGCAAGGCCTTTGAATTAAATTCAAAAGGTTATAAAAAGACTGACATATATTTTAAATACATGTGTATGTCCATTACCACATTTTTTTGTTCTGAGTTAAGGGACAATAGTTTTATTCTGCTGGATTCTAAAAAGTGTTTATAACAACTCCACTGCTCTAATCTTAAGAGCCACTGTCTAATTCTATCTATTAGAGGCAGTATCTTATAGTGGCTAAAATAACATATTTTGGAGTCAAACTCTTGGGTTTCCTTTCGACTCTTCAAAATACTAATTTTCTGACCTTGAACAAGTTACATAATTTCTTTTTATTTCAGTTCTCTTGTCAATAAAAATAAAGGACAATTATAAAATATTCTTTGTAAGGTTGCTTTAAAGAATTAAGAAGATATTATATAGGGAAAATGCTTGGCACATAATAAGCACTTGATGCTGTTTCTATTTATGTTTTAAAATAAAATTTCCAATGGTTCAGATCACATGTTTACCTTTCTTATATGTAAGTAGAGAATAACAGAGCTTTTAAGTATTTGTCAAATGAATGAATGATTGAGTCAATGAATGGATAAACTAAGGCTTTTGAGTAAGTAGTTTAATAAATATCTAATCTCAGAGATGAGCCACAATTGTGCTGAATAATGAAGGAGCATTAGAGGAAAACACTGAGGAAAATGCTTGGTCACGTCATCTTCATGTCATTTTCTTTCCCTAGTGCTAGAGCTATCATCCAATCTTCCCGTGCAAATAAACAGTCTGCTTAGAATTATCTTTGTTTTATTTCTTTGCTCTCACAAGTATATTTTTCCCGAAATCACTAACCAAAATGTACTGTCTAGCTAATGATTTTTAAATAGCTTAAACTAATCTCCCCAGTATATACTCTATTTTGAGCCTTTTTTCTTCGATTTTCTTTCAGAATGTTAATTCTAAGTGTTATACAGATACATTAATACTCACAAAAGAAAGTGATAGAAAAAATGTGTGTGTGCACTCTCTGCGTGTGTGTATGTGTGTTATGTTCCTGTAGACTAATTGCAGCACTGTTGTTACTATTTCAATTATTAGTAGTAAGTATTTAGCAGACATCTGTTAACACTGGGGTTTTAGGCAGGCTTGTTCTCTAACAGCAGGAGATCTGAAATAATGATCACTGAATATTAAATTCACCTTTGAAATGCATTTTGTACTCAAACATTTTGAGACATTTCTCACACTTCTTAATTATTCCAAACTTGAGACATGGTTTAATATGTTAGAAAGAGTCAAACTCAAAGTGGCTTTAATTCTAGTGCTTGCTCCTCCTCTAATTAACAATTAGAGTTCTGAACAACCCTTAAACTCCCCAGGCCTTGATCTCCTCATGTATAAAATCAATGATGGGAGGAGTTGGCTAGATAATCTCTACATTACAGGTCAAATAATCCTGTGATCCTAGCTCTGAAAAGGAAGTCAATGACATGAGTATTGAAAAAGTAAGTCCCATTGAGTTGCTCTTGCTAAATCAACCTGGAGATTTCTGTATGTTATTTTTCCTTTCAAGGATGAACATGGAAAAATAGCATAAAAAATACAAATTATCACTTTTAAGTACTTATTAAAACCAACCCTCACGTTACCCAAGCCCATGTAAGAAATAGGTGCAAGAATATGTACCCGGCCATTTTATGCCTACCTTGATCACTGTTTATATCCATCCAAACATTTGATGATCATTCACTATGCAGCAGTCATAAGACACAGAGATAAGTTGTACCTAAGTCCAGTCCTAAGTACCCACAATAACAAAGATTTAAGATGATACTCAAGGTGACTTCAGCAAGATGGCAGAACAGAAAGCCTCCTAACCTTCAAAAACACTATTCAACAACTGTACAAGGATCAATTCCCTTTGTGAGAAATCTAGAAAAAAATTAAGAGGCCTCTGCCTTTCAGTGCAATACCAACCCATCTAAGCCAGTAGATTAATTTGTGGCATCTACTTACCCTAGCTGCTCCCTGCAGCTCAATGCAGCATGACTGGAGACAAATCCCAGCTCCAGGCTTCTCTCTAGGGAGGGAAACAGAAGACAAAATATCCATCCAATGTGCAGAATTTCTACCCAACAGCAGCAGAACATACATTTTCCTCAAACACACATTTATAGACCACATGTTAGGCCACCAAGTGGAACTTAAATATAAGAATATTGACATAATACCAAATATCTTTTTAATAAAATGAAACTAAAAATCAAGAGCAAAATCAATTTGAAAATTCACAAATATGTTTAAGTAAACAACATACTCCTAAACAATCAATAGGTCAAAGAAAAAATCAAAAGGATAATTAGAAAATATCTTGAGACAAATGAAAGTAAAAACACATCAATACCTATGGAATACAGCAAAAACAGTTCTAAGAGAGAAGTTTATAGGGGTAAATGTCTGTGTTAAAAGAAAAAGAGATCTCAAATAATCATCAGAGCTTTATACCTTAAGAAACCAGAACAAGAACAAACTAAATACAAAGATAGAAGATGGAAGGACATAGCAAAGATTAGAGCAAATATTAACCAAATAGAGAATAGAAAAACAGTAGAAGAAAACCAACAAAACTGAGGTTCTTAAAAAAAAAAAAAAAAAAAAGACAAAATTGGAAATCTCTAACTAGAAAAACTAAAAAAAAAAAAAAGAGAGAGAGAGAAAAAAAAAACACAAAGAAAATTAGAAATGAAAGAACTGCTGCAATAGGCCTTTAGTAATGTGGTGGTAAGTTGTGGGCGGAGGGGAAGTTTACTATAGTCCTATAATTAGGTCTTGTTTTCTAGTGGAACTGTGCCTTTGGACTATGAACCATATAAGTGCTTCTCAATGTTTTGCCCTCCCTTTACGTGAGACAGGATGGCTATAGTGGGCTGGTGTTGAGTAATCCCTTTCTCCCACATGGAAGGATAGAGGGGGCTGGAGTTGGGAATCTCCTTCTCCGAGGTCAGTGAAGCTCTCATAAAACCCCAGCAGGTTAGGCACTGGTTAAATCTTTTTTCCTGACTGCAAAACTTGAGAACAAAAGAATATTCTGATATATCTCAAATGGTTCATTTTCCCCTCCCACTACCAAAAGCACATGAGGATTTTTCTCTGATATTCACTGTGAGGACTTTGTGGAACTCTAAGAGATAAAGCTTGTGAAAGCGTGCCCCCCTCTCCCCTGAAGATTGGATCTCCTTGGAGTTTTTAGCACTTAGTATTGTTCACACTGAGCCTCAAGCAATTTTTCAATTACAGTTCAGGTTTCCCTGCCTTGGCATTGGTTCCCAAAGGGGTTTCTGTTCTTGGGTTCCTGCTCTGGTAAATTGTCATTCTCTGTATTCACCTATCAGTGTCTTTGATTGTGGGGACAGTGGTTTGCCCTGTAACCTCTCTTCTCTTAAGGATCGAAGAAGAGCTGAATTTTCACTTTGTTCAGCTTTTTAACTTCGTGTTAGGACAAAGTTGTGACTTCCAAGCTTCTTACATGTTGAACCAAAAACCCAGAGCACCTGATACACAAGTTTTAAAAATTGAAACAAATTAAATATCCTTCATAAAAAGGTTAAATTTACCATGGTTCATGGAATATGGTAAGATGGAGTATGAAGCAACCACTATAAATGATGTTGTACATACTTATTGACAAAGAAGGATATCTACACTACTTAAGTGGAAAACAGAGTATAAAAATGTATTTATAAATAATCCTTTGTTTCAAAAGATATTATATGTGCAAACATATATATATAATGCATGAAATCTGGTATTATATACACAAAAATATTAATACAAGTTTTCTTTGGAGAGTATATGATGAATACTTTTTTATTCTCTTCTTTATGTTTTTCTGCATTTTATTTGTCTGTTACAATCAACATGCATTGCTTTTAAAACCAGGCTTTATATGTGTGTGGAGAGGGAACGTAGTAATGCTGCATAAATTAATAGCCACAGCCTCGCATGAATAAGTTGATCACAACTTGAAAGCCTGTGAAGTGAAGGAGTGACATTATCTTCTTTCAAGAAGGGAAGACCTTCTTGAAATTCTGTGTTGCAGTTTCATTTTCAGCTTTATCTCCCACTCCTTTTTCTCCGTGGATGTCCTCCAGGGACCCCTGAGTCTCTGGGATCCTAAGTCTCTCTGTTTTTAGAGTATCTATAGCATTTAATGTTCATAGGTCTCATCCACACTTATCTATTGCCTTTAGTTATTAGCTCTCTCTTATGTACCTATGTTTTGCCTCTTGAACCAATCTATATGTTCTTCATGGATAGGTCTTGTACAATGTCTAAAATGAAAATGGTACAAATAATAATAATATATAATAGTAAGGAGTAAAAATGACCACTTACTGAGGATCGTTTTATTCTAGGCATTGTCCTATGGACATATGTTAACTTACTGTATGTTCATAGTAATTCCATGAGGTTGGTATGATTGACCCCATTTTACAGATGAGGAAACTGAAGCCTAGGGAAATTAAATAACTCTCTCTGGGTCATAGATCCAGTAAGTTATTGAAGCAGAATCCTCTATAGCACTCATCACAAAGTTCTCTATATTAGCAAGCACTCGATAAAGAATGGTAAATGCCATGTTTGTTAGGCATCTTCTATCTCAGGCTACTGGAAACAAATTTTGTTTGAAATTTCTAGACCCCCTACACCATGGCCTAAGCAAGTACAGTGCTAGCTGCCCATAGTTCAAGTGCACCCTTAAGTATGCAGACATGCTCTGCCACAAGCAGAATTCCAGGTGTGTACAGACCTTTGGTCTTTGCTAAGTTTAGGGTCAAGATGTCCCAGAAGAATAGGCAGGACTGACTGAAATTTACTCAGCTGTTTACAGATTTTCAACATTATTCATCCTATTCACACTACACCTCTTGGTTTAATTCACATCGAATTCGTCTCTGTTTTGTGTTTGTTTTTGTTTTTGTTTTAAAAAATTTTAGTCTCCATCATTTAACCAGTCATTGACTTGCACACCCCCATGGGTATGCTTATAGTGTTCCTTCATCTTAGAAACCCTCCTCCCCGTCTCTTGTCTACATTAAAGTTTTTTACTGAGACTTCTAACCCAGCTCAAATGTTATATTTTCTCTGTAACTCTCCTGGACCTTTCTACCTTGAATCCTTATCTCTGCATCTAAGTTCTATGCAGCCTTTGTCACAATGTATTATAATTATTTCCCTAGGTGTGTGTGTCCTCCACTAGACTGTCAGCTCTTTGAGGGCAGAGTAGAGTGTCACTTTACATTCCATGCCTCCTGTATAGTAAGTACTTACTAAATGTGTGTTAAATTGTATGGGACTAGGAAGATACAAAGACCATGGTAGAGTTAAGCTAGCCATGCTTTAGGCCAGTAATTTTCCTCTCTCTGATGTGATTCTCTATTTCTAGCAATGAATTTAAAAAAACGAAATAATTCTGAGTTAGGAGACGCTAAAGGGAAACATTCTAGTTTTCACAGTTTATCTTTTTATGTAGGGTGAGTATTGTTCTGAATTTGTAAAATATCAGGCAAACTCTTGTTAAAATCTCTGTATCAAAACTTATACCAATGCCAAGATTATTCTTGAAAAATATTCTATATTAAATTAACCATTCCCTTCCATTAGTAAAAATAATTGAAAACTGAAGCCAACCAAAACAACATTTAAAGCACATACATAAGATTTAGAGGCATGGAAATCCATGAACCAAGCTGCCACTGGATGTCCTAATAGCAATCCTTTCTCCCAGATGTATTTATTAAACGTTTGCGAATTGCTAAGTGCTGTCAAACGTCTTCTAGAAAGGACTGGATAGTCACCTTCCTCATGAGAGGGACTGTGCCAAGAGCAATATTGCTCATGTCATTAGTGTGTGGGGAGGATATGTTGTGAACCCTCTTTGAGAGGTTAGAGGAAAGTCGCTCTGCAACTGACAAAGCATCTTCATTCTCATTACTGGAAATGCCAAGTGGGAAAGAAGTGGGTCAGAGTGTCCCTCACTCTCCTTGAGATTGCATCATGAATAGTTTCTGGCCTTTGTCATTCAATGACTGTTTCAACTTCTTTTATTCTGTATTGAACTATATGTTCAATACAGAGCACAAGTAGGACTTTTTACAGTAGAAAGCTTTCTCTAATTCATTCTCATTAATCTACTGTAAAAAATAATGACTCCTACTTTGGCCAGTCTCTTGGCCCCGTCATCTAATTGAGTTTTCTGAACAAGAATCAGGTCAACAGGCATCAGTCACTTTGTCTCTTTGTTTTTACCCCTAGACAAAATGTGAATAAAAAGTCATTGAATTCTGTTTTTATAGAGAAAACTGATTCTGAAAAACTCATCTACTTTAGGACTTGAGTCACTCCTTACAATGTTTAATTCTTTAAAATACAGTAACACCACTGACACATACACACACACTCAAACTTCCCCTAAAGAGTTTATCTTTGAAGTAGTTTATCCAAAGCCTTTTTCAAAACTAATTACTAGCTGAAAAATATAATTATCCCTTCTCAGGTAGTCACAGCATCTCAAAATTTTAGGGCAGGAAGGCAACTTAGAAATAATCTTAATCAATTCTTTTATTTCAAAGACAAGGAACAATTTCATAGGGTAACCACTATCCCACTGTTAATGACAGGACTCAACCTAGAACCTGAGCCTCCTAACTCTGAGCAGGACATTCATGTTTAATTAGCTTTTTGTGCAAAAGGGGAGAAAACTGATAGATTGAGCTGTAGAAACAGTAGAATCATAATATGCAATTGATTTTAATCTGCCTATGTGGATAAAATAATCACACATAATCAACAAAGAGAAAACCCTCCAATTTCCAAAGAAAAAATGGCTAATGTCAAAATAAATCCCTTGGCCTAATGGTAGGGGTCATGTTCAGAATATTGGTACGGCACACATGTTTTGATCAAACAAATGATTCATTAGGTTGGAATCAGTTTGTTATGAAACATGCCAAAACAACCATTTAATTCAGTAAAACTGGATAAATCACTGAGAAAACAATTCCAAATTGGTCCATTCAAAAGAATTGAATGTAATATGTAACTAGATCTAGCCAGAAACTAAAAGAGCAAACAAAAAATGGGAGCACAGCACCAGAATCTTAGCAAACCACAGACATAAAGAAAGAAAGGAAACCATCTGGGGATGTGTTAAGACACCTTTTAGAGTACATGACTTCCCCCATTCCTTCTTAATTTCCCCGTCCAAAAATGTGGGCTCTTGGTATGGATGCTTATATACTTTGAACAATGGCCCTACCATGCTTGACTACGAGCAGATCACCTGAACCAAGCTGAGGCAATAAGTACCCCTCTGGCAGTTGGAATTGAGACAAGATAAGTCCGCCTCACTGTGTGACTGAAACCCTAAAAAGCAACAAGAGAGGGTATGAAGATGTGTGCCTTCCATACGGACTGAATAGAGGGAGAGCTAGTTCACTGAAAAGTTAGCAGACAGGCAAAAAACAGAGTTTCTTATTATAATAATTGCTATCAGAAAAATAATCAGTAGCCCATGATACAGAGTTATAAAGTGAGCGTAAGTCATGAAAGTGATGATCAGAAATTTTTTAAGTGAGACCCAATGGATGAGGAGCCAGCCAAGCAAGGAGCTACATGAAAGATATTTTAGGGAACATAGATACTGTGAGCAAGGGCCATGGAGTGGGAAAGCTTTGCACTTTTATGGATCTGGAAAGGGCACAGTGATTGGAGCACAGTGACTGAGAGAGACAGAGAATGAGTTTGAAGGTACTTTGTCCCATTTGCCCAGAGCAGTATGGATTTAATTCTGTCACTAAATATTGTCATTCATAACATTTCTTGTACATTCCTTGTACTATCCAAATGCCACAGTTTTGATAATGAATTCAGTGATTGCCCTATTTAAAAGTAAGAAATTTATATTTTCTTCCACAGGCAAGGGAAACCATGGAAGATTTTGAGCTTGCAACTGCCAGCATCAGATCTATATTTTTGAAAGATCATTGTAGTAAAGAGTACAAATTAGAAAGCCGAAAGTACAATCTATGGATAACTGGGCTTTGGCTCTAATTTGGTATTAGTTTTCTTTCCCATTTTCACGTCCTTCATGTATTCAGGGACAGGAGTTGGTGGGTAGGCTTCCGAAGAGACACACTGTTGTGTTCTAAATAGCGCATGCATACAACGGCCATCATGGACAGAAGAGGACACAGAACATTCAGGACACACCAGTACAAAACAGAAAGGGTCCAGGAGCCCGGATTACCAAGATGATTATATCAGTTCTCCTTGTAGTCATATCCTCAGGACAATTATATAAGAATATTCACTCATATCTATTTAATGCTCTCAATTAAAGATAATTCTTCTGTAAAAAACTGCAAGCACAATCCTTTACCAAAGTCAGAGATGAAAGAAAAAATTATATGAGAAGTCAAAAAATGATTCCACATATAGCTCCTGAGTTCTGCATAAGATCAAAGATGATTTTGAAACCCCTGAAACAGGCATGTCTTTAAACAGAAAGTATGCGTGGCAATCATCAGTCCCCACAAATAAACATAGTTATGAGGAAAGAAAGATTACTAATTTAAAAAATATTGCTGGCTTTCAATCATACTAGCTGAAGAAAATTAAGACAGATAAAGTTGGTTTCCTTTTTTAAATGCGGGACTCCTCTTCACACTCCCTACTTGACTTGGGTGGCTATGGAGAGTGATAAGGAATTGCTTTCACAAATAAGCATCACCAAGAGCTCTGTGGGGTTATCTTTAAAGAAGTAAGAAGGTCAAATCAAGGGTGATGGCTGTATACACAGAAGAAAAGATTGTGGTGGTTTGTAAAGGCATCTCCAAACTCCATGGTGTTCCAAGTCATGGTCTATTCTAAATCTAATTTATAGGTTTGGACTATTTTAGAGATGCATCCTTTCCCCAGCCCAATCTCTCCACTTTTATATTCCTCATATCCCACTCCACCACAAAAGAAACAATATATTGCTTCTTCAAACAAAGATATCAGCCTATTCCCTTTATCAAGAGCAATTATTTTTCTTTTTTCTTTTTAAAAAAAAAAAAGATTGAATAGTCCTAAAGGATGCAATGAAAACAAGAGAAAAAGTAGAATTTCCACAGAAGTATAATTTCCACAGTATAAGTATCATTAAAAGTGCATATATATATATATAAATTCTACCTGGAAAAGAGGTGACCTAGAATTGTGACATTATACAAACATTGCTCAATTCAATTAAATAAATGCATACAGAGTTGTCGTCTGCGCCCCAAATCATGCTAGGGTCCATGAGCAAGATGGAAGGAACCTAAAAAATGTTCCATTCTCTCAAGATTACGATATATTTTTGGAAAATGTCTGCAAAGAAGAAAAAGCATTGGGGCAGGAACAGGAAATACATCTATATGAGCCGGGGTGGTGGCAGGCGGGGGGAAATCCCAAAAGATATATAGAAATTGAACCAGCATTTGTCACAAGGTGATCCAAAGATCACCTGCATCAGAAATAGTTGGGATGCTTACACAAATACAGATCCTCAGATCCCTTTAGAAGCTGAGTAAATCAGATTTTCTGCAGATGGGACCTAGAAGGCCAATAAAATTATATCATTCTCCTGCTAAAAAGCCTCTAAACAAAATAAGAACAAAATTCAAATACTTTACTGGGACTACACAATCTGGCACCTGCTTGATTCTCTGTCCATCATCTCTCCAATCCGCTAGTCTCTATGCCCACCCCAAACGCATACATCTCACTCTTCAGTTAGCCTTGAGTTACACTGACATTCTTTCCAGTCCCCAAGTGGCAAAGATTCCCTATATTGTCTCCTGACTTACTTGTCATGTTTCCTTGTTGGGAAGCTTTCTATCATCACCCTAGCTAGTGTTGGCATCTTAACAACACCACCATTTTCTATGTCACTAACCTGTATTATGTTCTTTATAATATTTTATCAGTTTTCTGTTGTTGCTGTAACAAATTGTCACAAACCTAGTAGATTAAGACAATACAACTGGATTATCTTACAATTCTGTAGTTCAAAAGTCCAAGTATCTTACTAAGGTTAAGATTAACATGTTAGCAAGCCTTCATTTCTTTCTAGAGGCTTTGGGTAATAAGCCATTTTTCTCTCTTGACTAGTTCTTCAAAGCCATCCACAAACCTTGGCTCCTAGACCCTTTCATCTACATTAAAAGCCAACAACGCTGCATCTCTCTGATCCTTTCTTTTGTAGTTATATCTATCTCTGACTGCAGCCAAGAAAGATTCTCAGTTCTTAAAGACTCAGATTCAGGTTAATGCAAGATAATCTCCCCATTTTAAAGTTCTAAACCTTAGTGACACCTGCAAAGTCCCCTTTGTCATGTAAAGTAACACATTTACAGATCCTACACATTAGAACGTGAATATCTTTTAGAGCCATTATTCTGCTTATCATAAGTACTTAAGATTATCTTAAGTTAACATATTTATTTGTTTCTTTATTCATTTATTATCTTTATTATCCTGACAAACCAAAGCTTACATTGATTCTGAGTGCCTAAAAACTAGGCCAGCATATGTAATAACATTGACTAAATGAATGATTGAAAGGATGATGGACATTTATACCAAATCTCTGAATAATTATTACATGTTCTTTTTTTTAAGCATCGTGCCAGAGGTTAATGAAGCTACAGTCACCAAGTCCACCTAACATAGTCCAATCTATACTACAGGGATAGAGCATCTAGTGTATTTGTAACATATTCTAGAAATACCTTGCCTATATTGAATAGTACCTACAATGTGGAAATGCTTTATGTCTAAGAAAAATCCCTTTTATGGCCACTGAAGTTCCTTTCCTCTATTGAGGCTTGAAGGGCAGAGAACATACTATTCTCTTAATACACTTCAAGATATGCAAAATAAAATTATTACAGAGGGACATGAAGGTGATGGAAATAAGTGAGGCTAGAAGAGTGAAAGACAATACAGAGGGGTGATGATTGTGTGTCTTGGAAAACGCATGCCTGGTGGAATGAAATAAGAATCTTATGTTGCCATAGTTGGTTATTTTTCAGGAGGAAAAAATCTGAACTTTTATATGCAATGAACCAATGTCTAAAATAATATGCAGGTAAAAGTTCTTTGGCTTCAAGCTATGATAGAGTAGCATTTCTCACTGACAGCAACTAAAAAGCCAAATCTCTCTCTCTCACACACACACACACACACCACAGTCTGTTTGGAGACAGTAAAAACGACTTTGCAACTAGGATATGGGAGGTCAATATCTTAGAAAAGTGAAGCTCATTGAGATGAGTTGCACTTACTGAATACCACTTTTCTACTGGGAGAATTTGTCCATTTTTAGCAGAAGAGAAGAGGCTAAGAAGCCAATAGTGAAGAGGCAGCTATAAAAAGGTAGAAAAGTCATCGGAGTGTTTTGGCAATTCCACAGGACTATAGAGACAACATTGAAGTTTAAGGCTGCTAACGTTGCTAGTATGAGAGGGATCAACATTCCTGGGAGAATAGAGGGGAAAGACACAGCCTAAAACTCGGTAGGTTTCTCATGGAAGCGTCTGCAAATTCTTAAGCTGTGCCTCACTTTATGCCTAACATAAATCCCTTTATTGCCTCAGAAGCTTCTTCCTCTGTTTAGTCTGAAGAACAGAGAATATCCTATTGTCCTACTTGATTTGACGATGTAGAAATCAAATGACTATAAACAAGTATGGGTAATGAAAATGAATAAGGATAGTTGGGTGCAAAACAGTATTGAGTGGTGGGATCTGTAGTGAACTAGAAAGTGTATGCTACATCTAAAGAAGAAAGGAGTCACTGAGTACCAAACAATTTTTGCCTTTTAGGAATAAGAATTCAGTGAGTATTAAACAAGACAGACATTTCAGCATTTCAGTGACACCACTGAGTAATAGAAATTGAAGTTCAGGATCCACTAAGGAGAAGGAGTCATAATAAGCACTCCAGGTTCTCAGTTGGAACCGCTGGAGACCTACACCATAGGATTTTTGATCTTTACACTGATCTTTTAAAAAACCTCTCCCCTCAATTGTTTTGGGTGTATACGCTCAACTCTAGCTAACAGTCAGAGGAGAGGGTAAATAAATCTCTTGAAGACTGTAACATCATCCAGAACCTCTACAATTTTTCCTACAAATATTTAATCAAAAATTACCAGGAATGACAAAAAAAGTAATGAAGACAAAAAAGCAACAAAAACCTGTCTACAGATAACACCAACATTTGAGATATCAGACACAAATTTGAAGAAAATTATGACTCATGTGTGCAAGAAAATAGGTGACAAGATGGAGAGTTTCAACAGAAATCTGTACTCAGTTTTTAAAAATCAAATATTACAAAACTCAAAAATATTAAACTGATATTAATGGTGAATAAGAAAATAGACAGGAAAAAAACAGACTAAAGCACACAAATAGAATATATGTTTGAAAAAATAGAAAGTTGCATAAGAAATATATGGAAAATGTACAACATACATGTAATTGGAGTTGCAGAGGGTAAAGAAAATGAGATACAAATGATACTTGAAGTCAAATTGTTGAGAATTGTCTACAGCTGATTATAAAAACCCCAAAACATCAACCCACAGTTTCAAGAAGCTCAGCAAATCCCACAGGATTAAATACAAGGTAACCACACCTAGGCATATTATAGTCAAAGTTTGAAAAAAAAGAAAAGAAACAATCTTAAGTGGAGAGAGAATATAGACATTAGTTTTAAATCATTAAAATAAAACCAACAGATTTTTATTAACTAAAATGATAGAAACAATAAGATGATGGAATGACATTTTTAATAAGCTAAAAGAAAATAAATGGGATTGGGGCCAAGATGACCAACTAGAAGCAGTGGTGAGTGGAGGCACTCATCAAAAACAACCATAACAGCATGCGAATCCTGCACTGGCAACTGAGGTATCCAGATTCTGCCATCAGCACCGACTAGAGAACTGACCAAAAGCAATTGCAACAAAAGCCAAAACTGACAAATGGAATCTAAACTAAAGAGCTTCTGCACAGCAAAAGAAACTATCATCAGTAAACAGGCAAACTATAGCATGGGAGAAAATGTTTGCAATCTATCCATCTGACAAAGGTCTAATATCCAGAATCTACAAGGAACTTAAACAAATTTACAAGAAAAAACAACCCCATCAAAAAGTGGGTATAGGATATGAACAGACACTTCTCAAAAGAAGACATTTATGCGGCCAACATGAAAAAAACCCTCATCATTACTAGTCATTAGAGAAATGCAAAACAAAACCACAGTGAGACACCATCCCATGCCAGTTAGAATGGCAATCATTAGTAAGTCAGGAAACAACAGATGCTGGAGATGATAAGGAGAAACAGGAACACTTTTACACTGTTGGTGGGAGTATAAATTTGTTCAAACATCGTGGAAGACAGTGTGGCGATTCCTCAGTGATCTAGAACTAGAAATAGCATTTGACCCAACAATCTGTTTACTGGTTATATACCCAAAGGATTATAAATTATTCTACTATGCAGACACATGCACATGTATGTTTATTGCAGCACTATTCACAATAGCAAAGACTTGGAACCAACACAAATGCCAGTCAATGATAGACTGCATAAAGGAAATGTGGCACGTATACACCATGGAATACTATGCAGTCATAATAAATGAGTTCATGTCCTTTGCAGGGACATGGATGAAACTGGAAATCATCATTCTCAGCAAACTAACACAGGAACAGAAAACCAAACACCACATGTTCTCACTCATAAGTGGAGTTGAACAATGAGAACATATGGGCACGGGGATGGGACATCACACACTGGGGCCTGTCAGGCAAGGGGAAGTATAGCATTAGGAGAAATACCTAATGTAGATGAAGGGTTGATGGGTGTAGCAAACCACCATGGCACATGTATACCTATGTAACAAACCTGCACTCTCTGCACATGCGTCCCAGAACTTAAAGCATAATAATAATAGTAACCCCTTAAAAAAATCAGTGAAAAAATTTTTTGAAAAAAACAAAATAGACCAGTAGATAGGCTAATATAGAAGAAAAGAGAGAAGAATCAAATAGACACAATAAAAATGATAAAGGGGATATCATCACCAACCCCACAGAAATAGAAACTACCATCATAGAATACTATAAACACTTCTCTGCAAACTAGAAGATCTAGAAGAAATAGATAAATTCCTGAACACATACACCCTCCCAAGACTAAAATTCCTGAACACATACACCCTCCCAAGACTAAACCAGGAATAAGTCAAATTCCTGAATAGACCAATAAGAAGTTCTGAAATTGAGGCAGTAATTAATACCCTACCAACCAAAGAAAAGTCCAGGACCAGACCAATTCACAGCCAAATTCTACCAAAGATAAAACAAGAAACTGGTACCATTCCTTCTGAAACTATTTCAAACAGTTTGAAAAGAGGGACGCTTCTCTAACTAATTTTACCCAAATAGAAAAATCTGGCAGAGACAGAAAAAAATAAAACTTTAAGCCAATATCTCTAACGAACAACAATGCAAAATCCTTGATTAAATACTGGCAAACCAAATCCAGCAGCACATCAAAAAGCTTATCCATCAGGACTTCATGACAAAAACACCAAAAGGAATTGCAACAAAAGCCAAAATTGACAAATGGCATCTAATTAAATTAAAGAGCTTCTGCAACACAAAAGAAACTAGCAGTAGAGTGAACAGGCAACCTACAGAATGTGGAAAAAAATTTGCAATTTACTCATCTGATAAAGGTCTAATATAGAGACTCTACAAGAAACTTAAACAAATTTACAGGGGAAAAAAAAAAAACAAAAAACATCAGAATGTGGGCAAAGGTTATAAACAGACATTTCTCAAAAGACATTTCTGTAGCCAATAAACACGAAAAAAAGAAAACTCAATATCACTGATTAGAGAAATGCAAATCAAAACCATAATGAGATACCATCTCATGCCATTCAGAGTGGCGATTTTTAAAAAATCAGAAAACAATAGATGCTGGCGAGGCTGTGGAGAAATAGGAAAGCTTTTCCAAACTGTTGGTGGGAATGTAAATTTGTTCACCCATTGTGGGAGACAGTGTGGCAATTCCTCAAGGATCTAGGAACCAGATATACCATTTGACCCAGCAATCTCAATATACCCAAAGGGATATAAATCATTCTGCTACAAAGATGCATGCATACATGTTTATTGCAGCACTATTTACAATAGCAAAGACATGGAACAAACCCAAATGCCCATCAATGATAGACTGGATAAAGATAATGTGGCACATATACACCATGGAATACTATGCAGCTATAAAAAGGAATGACATCATGTCCTTTGCTGGGACATGGTTGAAGCTGGAACCCATTATCATCAGCAAACTAACACAGGAACAGAAAAACAAACACCACATGTTCTCACTCATAAGTGGGAGTTAAACAATGAGAACACATGGACACAAGGAGGGGAACAACACACATCGGGGCCAGTCAGAGGGTGAGGGGAAAAGGGGAGGGAGAGCATGAGGACAAATACCTAATTCATGCGGGGCCTAATACCTAGATGATGGGTTGATAAGTGCAGCAAACCACCATGGCACATGTATACCTATGTAACAAACCTGCAGTTTCTGTACATGTATCCTAGAACTTAAAGTAAAACAAAACAAAATAAAACAAAACAAAATAAAACAAAATAAAATAAAAAATGGTTTCCTGCTGTCAGTCTCAGATTTTAGAAAATGTCTGCATCATTTTCTGATGTCTTTCCCTCACAGCATCTCCAAAACTTTCCTCAGATTAACTCCAGGTCTAGGGAGAAACGAAGGCTCTCCCATGGCCTGGGTTTCTCAGACCTCTATTGGAAATGTGATACACAGAGGGAGGCTCTGCCTCTCTCACATATGGAGGCTTCATCTACTTTTCTCAGGCAGTCACCTTGGGGATTCTGTGCTGGCATTCTCTCCTGAATGTGGGATGTCCTTATGGACTATCTTGCTATTTTCACGTGGCTGAGGCATGCTAAAGGCCTTTAATCTACCATCTTGCAGGGGAGAAAAAAAGGAAAAAACTCTAATATGTGTTTTTAAACAGACTAAAGATTCATGATAACTAAATACAATAAGTTATTATGAATGTGTCCTACACCTGGAAAAATGGTAATAAAAATGTTATTGGAAGAATTAACAACATTTTGAATATGGATTTTAATTTATCAGGAGTTGGCAATCTATGTTGTGTAGGCCAAATTCCATGGCCTGTTTTTGTATGACTTATGAGCTAAAATTGATTTTTTATGTTTTAAAAGGTTGTGAAAACTACAAAAAAGCAAGAATATGCAACAGAGACCTAATAAGGCCCTCATAGCCTAAACTATTTATTATCTGGTTTAGTTTGTTAACTACTGGCCTAGAATACTAGTAAAAGTCAAGTGTATTTTGTCTTAGCTTTAGATCCAGCAGGAAGATCTTTGTCTTTGCATTTATAAGAGCCCACAGATCTACCTTGTTTTTTTAAGCCACTTCAGTTAGGGCTCTGACACTCGTATTCAAGAGTCTTGACTGATACCAACATTCTATACTACCATGGCAACATGGCTTTTCTTTCCTAGCTCTTTGTCGGTTAATGGCAGCAAGGCTTCAACTTGAGAATTTCTCCTTCAGTCTTTTTCTCCCTCACAAACCTAATGGAGAAGAAACTTGAGCAACACAGTCAACTACTTACATACTGTCTAGACTTTTTTGGCTATTACAAATCAGGATAATCTCTGAATTACCTATTTTCTTTGTTAGTGAAGACCATATTTAAGTCAGTGAAATTTTTCAGAAGCCTTATCAGATTTCCAATCATGGCTAGCATCACTGTGTATAGAAGTTTTGCGTTTCATCTGGTACGTATTTTTTTTGCAAGCACCTTTATACAGCCTGCTTCTCTCAGATGAAATATTGATAAAATGTGTCCAATGTAATTAAAAATGGATTCATAATGGAAATACCAATTCAATGAACATAATAAATAACACTGTAAGTTCATATAATTACTTTTTAAATGGTCTAAAGATCTGATAGAAAAAAGGATTTCACTATCATATTATATTATTTCATAAATGTATATTCCCAGAAAAATTATAAAACAATTTTAAAAAGAGGAGATAGTTGAAGGTAGATAAAATAATGTCAAAATGATCTAGAAAAAGAAAAATGTTTGCTTCTCAGAGTTAATCCCAAATCCTTTGTTTTTTCTCTTTTCCATGCATCTCAGCAAATATATATTCAGCAAGTAATGTGTGCTAGGTACTGTGGCAGACTAAGGATATAATACTTAATATAACATAGTCCTTACCATCAAGGTAATCAAGGAAGAGATTACCTTGTTAAGGAAAGAGACATCTCAGAAAATTGCAGTGCCATCTAAATGAAGTGAAAGTTTTATATGTAAAACTTATTTTCTAGGGCTTTGGAAACTTTGGGGAAACCTTCTCCAAAAAATGGAAGTTTGAT
Organism: Macaca thibetana thibetana; assembly: GCF_024542745.1. Taxonomy (NCBI): domain Eukaryota; kingdom Metazoa; phylum Chordata; class Mammalia; order Primates; family Cercopithecidae; genus Macaca; species Macaca thibetana. The sequence goes on from NC_065583.1 coordinate 36,965,024, forward strand.
CTAACCACTGAAGGTGAATAGGAGGTTTCTAGAATAGTCTTGATGAACGAAAGAGGCATATGCCTATGAGAAAAGAATTAACTAATATGAGTAGGAGTTTAAAATTATATAAAAAAGCAAAGACTTTTATAGACACTTAAAAAGAAAAGAAAACTGTACAATCAAGTATAAATACAAAATAATAAAAATGCAAAAAGTTGAATTTTCCTTGTTAGTTTCTAGAAGAAAACCTTGGGTTAGGAGGGAGTCATCTTGGACAAATAAATGCAGGAAAAATATTTGGAAAAAATGAACAAAAATGAGAGAAAGGAAGGGAAAAAATAGAAAAGAAGAAAAGGAAGGATAGAGGGAGGGAGGGAGGCAGGGGAGGAAGGAAATAAGGAAGGAAGGGAGGAAGGGAGGAAGGGAGGGAGGAAGGGAGGGAGGAAGGGAGGGAGGGAGGGAGGGAGGGAGGGAGGGAGGAAGGGAGGGAGGGAGGGAGGGAGGGAGGGAGGGAGGGAGGGAGGGAGGGAGGCAGGCATTTGAGTTTGTTCCGTGTCTTTGCTATTGCAAATAGTGCCGCAATAAACATATGTATGCATGTGTCTTTATAGTAGAATGATTTATATTCCTTTGGGTATATATAAATATAGGGAGGGAGGGAGGGAGGGAGGGAGAAAGACAGGTACAGACAGGCAAGTAGGAAGGAAGGAGCCAGCTCAATGTGGGCTGAGAAAAGTTTAGATTATAACCTACCAAGAATGGCCATGTGAAGACGTTACACAGACTAAATAAGAGTAAACTGTGTTATCTTCCTTGAATTTGTGTCTGAGACATGACTTTGAGACTCCAAAGCTTAAGAAACTCATCAAACCTTTTTAGAGATGCTGATTTACATAAGATAATGTATGGGACCCAGAGGAACCTGCAAATGTGCCACAGGGAAAGAAAATGGTCACTTACTCTTTTTGCTTTTCCACCTTTCCCCATATTGTAAATAATATAACTCCACTTTCTTTTGGGGAACCACCACTTCCAGGGGATTTGGGTGAGCTAACATGACCCCAAACTAGATGCTCCATGTGACCAGTGCCTGGAAAATCATAACCTTGAATCCTTAGGCTTTAGCAGTTAGTTTGAAAATATAACCAACTTCTAGTTTGAACTGTTGGAAAAGATCTCTGTTTATTGATTCAACTCAGAATTATCAAAATATAAGGTTGATTCCACCTACGGTCATCATTAATAATGAACCATATGAAAAAGTCAACAGAAAGGAAGGTAGAGCCGTGAGATGGAATAAGATCAATGATGAGTTAATGGGTGCAGCAAACCAATATGGCACATGTATACATATGTAACAAACCTGCACATTCTGCACGTGTACACTAGAAGTATAATAATATTAATAATAATAAAGATCAAGTCCTAATCACTTCCTTTGTGCATCTGGATCTGCCAGTGCTGGATTTCTGAAATTATTGTTTTCTAGAATGTCTTTAATCCTCATTTTGAAGAATATTGTAATAGGAATAGAATTCTAACTTAGAAGTTTACTTTTATTGCTCTTGTTCATTTACTTCCTTTATAAAAAAAATATTTTGCTTTAAGTTCCGGGATACAAATGCAGAACGTGTAGGTTTGTTACATAGGTATATGTGTGCCATGGTGGTTTGCTGCACCTATCAACCCGTCATCTAGGTTTTAAGCCCCACATCCATTAGGTATTTGTCCTAATGCTCTCCCTCCCTTTGCCCCCTTACCCCCGATTGGCCCCAGTGTGTGTTGTTCCCCTTTCTGTCTCCATGTGTTCTCATCGTTCAACTCTCACTTATAAGTGAGAATATGTGGTGTTTGGTTTTCTGTTGCTGTGTTAGTTTGCTGAGGATGATGGCTTCTGGCTTCATCCATGTCCCTGTAAAGGACCCTATCTCATTCTTTTTTATGGCTGCATAGTGTTCCTTAGTGTATATGTACCACATTTTCTTCATCCAGTCTACCATTGACAGGCATTTGGGTTTGTTCCACATCTCTGCTATTGTAAATGGTGCTGCAATAAACATATGCATGCATGTGTCTTTATAGTAGAATGATTTATATTCCTTTGGGTATATACCCAGTAGTGGGATTGCTGGGTCAAATGGTATTTCTGGTTCTAGATCCTTAAGGAATCGCCATACTGTCTTCCACAATGGTTAAACTAATTTACATTTCCACTAACACTGTAAAAGCATACCTATTTCTCCACAGCCCTGCCAGCATCTATTGTTTCTTGACTTTTTAATAATAACCATTCTGAATGGCATGAGATGGTATCTCATTGTGGTTTTGATTTGCATTTCTCTAATGATCAGTGATGTTGAGCTTTGTTTTTTTTTTTTTTTTTCATATGTTTGTTGGCTACATAAATATCTTTTTTTTTTTTTTGACAGATTATTGTTCTGTCGCCCAGGCTGGAGTGTAGTGGAGTGATCTCAGCTCACTGCAACCTCCGCCTCCTGAGTTCAAGGGGTTCTCCTGCCTCAGCCTCCTGAATAGCTGGAATTACAGGTGCACACCAGCACATCTGGCTAATTTTTGTATTTTTAGTAGAGATGAGGTTTCACCATCTTGGTCAGGCTGGTCTCAAATTCCTGACCTCGTGATCCGCCTGCCTCAGCCTCCCAAAGTGCTGGGATTACATGCTTGAGCCATCATCAATGAGAAATGTCTGTTCATCATCATTTTGAGAAATGTCTGTTCACATCCTTTTTCCACTTTTTGATGAGGTTGATTTTTTCTTGTAAATTTGTTTAAGTTCCATATAGATTCTGGATATTAGACCTTTGTCAGATGGGTAGATTGCAAAATTTTTCTCCCATTCTGTAGGTTGCCTGTTCACTCTGCTGCTAGTTTCTTTTGCTATGCAAAAACTCTCTAGTTTAATTATATTCCATTTGTCAATTTTGGCTTTTGTTGAAATTGCTTTTGGTGTTTTCATCATGAAGTCTTTGCCCATGAGTATGCCCTGAATGGTACTGCCTAGGTTTTCCTCTAGAGTCTTTACGGCTTTGGGTTTTACATTTAAGTCACTAATCCATCTTGAGTTAATTTTTGCATGAGGTGTGAGGAACAGGTCCAGTTTCAGTTTTCTGCAGATGGCTTGCCAGTTTTCCCAGCACCATTTATTAAATAGAGAATCCCTTCCCCCATGGCTTGTTTTTCTCAGGTTTTTCGAAGATCAGATGGTTGTAGATGTGTGGTGTTCTTTCTTAGGTCTCTGTTCTATTTTGTTGTTCTATATGTCTGTTTTGGTAACAGTACTATGCCATTTTGGTTATTGTAGACTTGTAATATAGTTTGAAGTCAGGTAGTGTGATGCCTCCAGCTTTGTACTTTTTGCTTAGGATTGTCTTAAATCCAGATGCACACAAAGTTAGTCATTTGGTGAGCAGGAAGCATGGCTGTGCAAGCATTTGTGTCTTGGGGCAGAGATTAGAGCACCTACTCTGAAGTGGAGTAGGGACCTCCACATCCATAACTAAGGAAATCATCTTAGCAGAAGGCACTGATTTTGTGCTCTTCCCAGTCACAAGCCTAAGGTGGAAAGTGAGATATTATAGCTGCAGTTTCTCCTGGGCAGAATGCTTGCAGCCAGAGCAAACTTGGTGACCTGGAACTGACCTGTATATGCCATCGCTGGCTGCCCCAACCTGCTCCCCCAGGATTGTGGTATAGCGAGGCTCTCTTTGCTCTAATTCCCAGTCTGAAATTCATGCATTTTGAGCACCCATTTACCTGGTTCAGCAGCCTGGCCAACTTCACCCTTCCTAGACATAGATTATGGCAATCTCCGCTCCATGCCCAGACAGAATTCCAGACATTCAGAACACCTGTTCACTCAGTTCAGTAGCCTGTGCCACCCCATCCTTCCTGGATATAGATCTTGGTGCTGCACGGCTCTCTCTGCTCCATGCTCAGGCAGATCTCCAGGAATTGAAGCACGTGCTCACCTCGATCGGTAGCTTTGCCCATCCCATCCTTTCTGTGCAGAGATCCTGGTGTTGGGGAGACACTCTCTGCTCCACACCCAGGCAGGTCTCCAGGCTTTCAAGAGCACCTGCTTGCCTGGTTCAGCATCCTGAAATGCCCTACCCCTCCTGTGCAGAAATCTTGGTTCAGGGGGTCCCTCTCTGCTTCATACCCAGGCAAATCTCCAGGCATCCAGAGCAACTATTCCCTTGACTTAGGAACTTAAGTCACTCTTCATCACCATGCAGACAACTTGAAGCTGGGGAGGATTCCCAGTTCCATGCTTACACACATCTGGAAATATAAGAGTAATACATGCTACCATAAAAAGAAAAAAAAAAACAGAACATTTTAGGTACATAACCCACAGACCCTATGAAGCAAAACACAATAGAAACCACAATGCAACCAGGCGACAATGTCTTGATAGGATCAAAACCTCACATATAAACATTAACATTAAATATCAATAGTCTAAAAACTCCACTTCACAGGCACAGAGTAGCAAATTGGATTTTTTTAAAGAATCCATCTGTCTACCATCTTCAAGAAAACCATCTCACATTTCATGACACCTATAGGTTCCAAGCAAATGGTTAAAGAAAGAGCTACCACATGAACAAAAGACAAAAAGCAAGGGTAATGATTCTAACATCAAATAAAATAGACTTTAAACCAACTGCAGTTTAAACAGGACAAAGAGCATTATATAATGATAAAACACTCAATTCAGCAAGAATACTTAACTATCCTAAGTAAATACACGCCCAACGTTAGAGTACCCAGATTCATAAAACAAGTACTTCAAGGCCCGCAAAACGAAAGTCACAAAATAGCAATGTGAAACTTCAGCACCCCACTGATAGCATTAGATGGATGGTCAAGACAGAAAACTAACAAGGAAATTCTGGATTTAAATTCGACAGTTGATCAACTGGACCTGATGGATATCTACAGAATATTCTACTCCTCAACCACAGAATGTATATTCTTCTCATCTGCACATGGAAGATACTCCAATATTGACCACATACTCAGGCATAAAGCATGCTTCAATAAATTTTTGAAAAAATCAAAATCATACCAACCATACTCTGAAACCACAGTGCAATAAAAATAAAAATCAATACCATGATCTCTTAGAAGCACAGAATTACACGGAAATTAAACAACTTGTACCTGAATGAATTTTAGGTAAACAACAAAACAAGACAGAAATAAAAAAATCTTTAAAATAAATTAGAGACATAACATACCAAAATATCTGGGATACAGCAGAACAGTGTTAAAAGGAAAGTTTATAATTCTAAATGCCTACCTCAAAAAGAAAGGTTTCAAATCAATGATATTACTCTACCTAGAATAACTAGGAATCAAGAACAAACTAAACCCAAAGCCAGCAGAAAAAAATAAATAACTAAAATAAAAAACCAGTACAAACAATCAATGAAATAAAAAGTTGGTTTTTTGAAAGGATCAACAGGATAGACCACTAGCTAGATTAACAAAGAAAAAAGAAAGAAGATACAAATAAGCACACTTAGAAAAGAAAAACGTGAGATTACAACTGATCTCACAGAAACACAAAAGATCCTCAGACACTATTGTGAACACCTCTACACACACAATCTAGAAAATCTAGAGGAAATACATAAATTCCTGGAAACACAAAATCTCCCAAAATTAAATTAGGAAGAAATTGAAACACTGAACAGACCAATATCAAATTCCAAAATTGAATCAGTAGTAAAAAACCTCCCAAGCAAAAAAGCCCCAGTCCAGATGGATTCACAACCAAATGCTACTGAACATACAGAGAGTTGCTACCAATGATTCTGAAACTATGTTTTAAAATCAAGGAGAAGAGATCCCTTCTCAACTCATTCAACAAAGTCAACATCACCCTCATGCCAAAACCTGGCAAAAACAATTGAAAAAATAAAATTACAGGTCAACAACCCTGATGAACAGAGATACAAAAATCCTGAACAAATTACTAGCAAACTGAATTCAACAGCACATCAAAAATTTAATGCACTATGATCAAGTAAGTTTCAACCCTGGGATGCAAGGCTGGTTCAACATGTGCAAATCAATAAATGTGATTTATCTTATAAAAAATTAAAACCAGAAACCATATGACCATCTCAATATACGTAAAAACAGCTTTTGATAAAATCCAAAATTTCTTCATGATAAAAACCCTAAGGAAACTAGGATTAAATGAACAAACCTCAAAATATTAAGAGCCACCTGTAACAAACCCACAGCTGACATTAGGCTGAATGGACAGAAATTGGAAGCAGTCCTTCTGAGATCTGGAACAAGACAAGATAGCTCAGTCTTACTACTCCTATTCAACACAGTACTGGAAGTTCTAGCCAAGGCAATCAGGCAAGAAAAAGAAATAAAGACATCCAAATAGGAGAAACTACCTCTCTTCATGAATAATACAATACTCTACATAGAAAATGCCAAAGAATCCACCAAAAGACTCCTGGAACTGATAAATGACTTCAGCAAAGCTTCAGGTCACAAAATCAATGTACAAAAATCAGTAGCATTTCTATGCACCAATAATGTTCATGCTGAGAGTCAAATCAAGAAACAATCTCATTTACATTAGCCCCCCACACACACACAAAAAAAATACCTAGAAAACCTATAACCAAGGAGATGAAAGATCTCTACAAGGAGAACCAAAAAAGCTGCTAAATAATAGATTACACAAACAAATGAAAAAACAATCCAAGTTCGTGAACTGGAAGAGTAAGTATTTTTAAAATGGCCATACTGCCCATTGCAATCTATAGATTCGATGCTATTCTATCAAACTCCAATATCAGTTTTCAAAGAATTGAAAAAAAAAAACCTATTCTAAAATTTATATGAAACCAAAAAAGAGACCAAACAGCCAAAGCAATCCTAAGCCAAAAGAACAAATCCAGAGCTATCATATAACCTGTTTTAGGCATTTTCTACATTGCTATAAATAAATACATGAGACTGGGTAATTTAAAAGAAAAGTGGTTTAGTTGTCTCATGGTTCTGGAGGCTGAACAGGAAGCACAGCAACAGCATCTGCTTCTGAAGAGGTCTCAGGAAACTTAAAATTATGGTGGAAGAAGGAGCAGGCACATCACATGGCAGGAGAGACAGCAAGGACAAGGGATGTTCCACGCATTTTTAAACAACCAGATCTCATGAAAACTCAATTACTATTGGGAGGACAGCATCAAGCCATGAGGGATCCACCCCTAGCACCCAAACAGCTCCCATTAGGCCCCACCTCCAACAATGGGAATTACATTTCAAAATGGGATTTTTTGGGGGGACAAATATCCAAACAAAATCACCAACTACAAACTAGACTATAAGTCTAAAGTAATAAAAACAGCACAGTAATGGTACAAAAAATAGACACATGGAACAAGAGAAAACGATAGGGACCCCAGAAATAAAACCACACACCTACAGCTCATCTAATCTTTGAAAAGTAAACACAAATAAGCAATGAGGAAAGGACTTCCTAATCAATACATGATGCTAGGATAGCTGACGAGCCATATGCAGAAAAGTGAAACTGGACCCCTTCTTTTCATTATATACAAAAATTAACTCAACCTAGTTTACAGATATAAATGTAAGACCTCAAACTATAAGAACTTCCTAGAAGAAAACCTCAGAAACATCATATAGGATATGGGCACTAGGAAAGAATTTAACACTAAGTTAAAATTAACTTAGTGTTAATGCTAAGTTAAAATTTAACACTAAGTTAAACACTGGAAAGCAATTGCAACGAAAACAAAAATAGACAAATGGGAACTAGTTAAACTAAAGAGCTTCTGCGTAGCAAAAGTAACAGAATAAACAGAAAACCTATAGAATGGGAAAAAAAATTTGTAAACTATGCATCTGATAAATGTCTAGTATCTAGAATCTATAAGCAACTTCAACAATTGAATAAACAAACAATGGGCAAAAGCCATGAACAAACACTTCTCAAAAGATGACATACAAGTGGCAAACTAACATATGAAAAAACTGCTCCACATCACTAATAATCAGAGAAATGTAAATCTCAACCACAATGAGACATCATCTCAAAACAGTCAAATTGGCTATTATTAAAAAGTCAAAAAACAACAGATATTGGTGAGGCTGCAGAGAAAAGGGAATGTGTATACACTACTGCTGATCATGTAAATTAGTTCAGTCACTGTGGAAAGCAATTTGGAGATATTTTCAAAGGACTTAAAACAGAATTGCAATGCAAGCCAGCAATCCTATTACTGGATATATATCCAAAAGAAAACAAATTGTTCTACCAAAAAGATACATGCACTCTCATGTTTATCTCTGCACCATTCATAATAGCAAAGACACGGAATCAGCCTAGGTGCCAATCAATCAATGGTGAATTTTATAAAGAAAATGTGGTACACACATGCCATAGACTACTATACAGCCACAATAAAAGAACAAAGTATGTCCTTTGCAGCAACATGGATGCGACTGGAGGCCATTAGCCTAAACAAATTAATGCAGAAACAGAAAACCCAATACCGTGTGTTCTCACTTATAAATGAGAGCTGAACATTGTGCATTTATGGATATAAAAAGGACAACAATAGACACCTGGGACCACTGGAGAGGGGAGGGAGGAATGGGGTAAAGGTTGACAAATGAATTTCAAGTACTATGCTCAGTACTTGGATCATGAGATCATTTGCATCTCAAACCTCAGCATCACACAGTATACCCAGGCAAAAAACTTCTACATGTACCCCTTGAATCTAAAATAAAAGTTGAAAATTCATAGATCCTTTGAAAGAAATGACATGCCACTGCAAACTCTGGGAGACAGGCAAAAAACTGTGAGTTCCCAAAGTGTGAGAGGAGGAAAATTTGCCTTTGAACACACATCCTCACTGGGGAATCTGAAAATCCAGATCATGAAGGAAGAATTTAGCCTTCCCTAGAGCTGGAACAGATTTAGGATGGCACTACCAGTCTCCAGCTTGAGCCAAGGGAAGCCATCCCCAACTTTATCCCACAGCAACCCTCTGGGAAGGCCGCCAGCAGAATTAGGGAGGTGTCACAGGGTGCAGGAATCTTCCAACTGAATTTTGTGATAATTTCGACTGGGCATAGATTTTCTTGAGCAGAATCCAGGAGATGCCGACATTGCAGGCAGATAGGGCCGGGGGCAAGGGGGTGGCCTGAAAGCTATGCCTGCTTTCTCAGCAGGGAAATTTCACTGTTAGTTGGGCACCACAGAAGCTAGATTGGCCTCACCAACTTTGTGGAGCTGAGTGAGGCCTTTTGCTACTAGCTATCCCCCACTTTTCTGGTGAACTATATGACACAACAGAGGAAGCCAAGACCCACTCAGGAACATAACCCCATTGGCCTGAGAACCACCGCCCAGTCTCCCAAGTGGCTGTAACAAGCACTGCCCAAGGACAGTCTAAACTCAGACACATCCAACCCTGCTCCCACCAAATGGCATTTATTTACCAACCCTGGTAGCTGAACACAAAAGACATAAAGTGTCAGGTGCTTTATGGCCCTACCTATCACCTGAGAAACCAAAATACTTCCACTGGCCAACTCAGGGCAAGCTCAAATCCCATTGTTAATACCACAGCTGGTGCTCTCTTGCAAATGCCACCTCCTGGCTAGAGGCCAACAAACTCAGCCATTACAGCAACTCATGACAGAATAACACTGCTTCCAGGAAAAAGAAGAAGGAAAAAAAATGAGTAACAACAACAAAAACAGCTAATACCACTGCCTGCAACATCCTGGCTAACCAGAAGTCCTGAGTCTGTCTATGTGACAACCTCACTGCTAGCATAAGAAGCATTCAAGAATGCCAGCACACTAAACTTGTCTAAAACCAAGGACTCCCACAGAGTCTACTTCACTCCCCTGCCACCTCCACTAGAGCAGGTGCTGGTATCCATGGCTGAGAGACCTGAAGACCAATCACATCACAGAATTCTTTGCAGACATTCCTCAGCACTAGCCTGGAGCCTGGTAGCACTGCTGGAAGGCTAGGCCCAGACAAGTATTAACAAGCACTACAGTCTGTTTCTCAGGAGTCCACATCCCTAGGGGAAGGGGGAGAGCACCACATCAAGGGATCACCCCCTGGGACCAAGGAAACTGAACAGCAGGCCTTGAGTTCCAGATCCTTCTACTGGTGCATATTTCTCACAGCAGAGACACAATTGCAGTGCTAGCTGCATGTAGGGAAAGTATGAACTTATACCCCAACTGTCAGGCAGCCTTTGTGATCTTGAAGGGTCTTGGTGAAGGGGTCTTTGTTCCCCCCAGCACTCCACTGCAGACAAATCTGGGGCTTCCATCACAGGGACGCAGTGTGAAAGCACCTATATATGACCTTTCTGGAAAAATCCGGGGTGACTGCAGCTACACAGGAGGAGCACACGTGAGATTCAGGCCAGCATGAGAGGTAGAGTCACAGTTCCTCCCTACTTGGGACATCAACATTCCTATAGATGAAAAGAGGTGCCTGTCTGATCTGAATAGCTGAAACACTAGGACAAGAGTGAGGCTATGAGGTAACTAGCCTTTCTGCTGACTGGCTGAGGTAGTTCCCATTCTTCACCCTGATTAAATCTCAACACATGTAATTGATAGCTTCCCTAGCCACACTCATCAAGGCATGGACCTTAGCCTACCATTGGATATTACATCTACCCTCCTGCCTTAGCCAAAATTGTCGCCAGCCAGGAATACCTCCCCTACTGGCAGGAAGCCTGGATTGCCAACTCAGCAAATAAAACCTGAGGAAAATAAATAAATAAATAAATAAATAAATAAATAAATAAATTGTATACCACAAGAGAATGAGATAGGCTTCAAGAGATCCCTGCCATTTCAACTTCATAGGAGATAGTAAACTTGCCAACACACCAAGAATATAACTACTACAACCAACATTGAGGAAAGCCAGCTCACAAAGACTCTCTGTAACTAAGGGTCTCATACAGAGTCCTCACCCCTACAAATGCCAAGAACCAAATTAGGCTAAAATAAATAATAAAGTCTGATACTTAACAGAGAAAAATTAAATTAAAAAAGACACAGCCCAATCAAAAATAAATTCAAGAAATAGTCTACCCAAATGAGGAAGAACCAGAAAAGTAATTCGGTAATATGACGAAATAGGGTTCTATAACATCCCCCAAAAAATCACACTACTACTCCAGCAATGGATCCAAACCAAGAAAAAAAAATCTCTGAATTTCCAGATAAACAGTTCACAAAGTTGATTATTAAGCTATTCAAGGAGATACCAGAAAAGGTAAAAACCAACTTAAAGAAATTTTTTAAAAATACAGGATATGAATGCAAAATTCTGCAGAGAAATAAATATCATAAAGGAAAAACAATCACAACTTCTGGAAATGAAGACACACTTAGGATAATACAAAATGTAGTGGAAACTTCCAACAATAAACAAGAACAAGTAGGAGAAAGAACTTCCAAGCTCAAAGATAAGGCTTTTGAATTAACCCAATGAAAGATAAAGATAAAAAATATTTTAACAAATAAACAAAGCCTCCATGAAATTTGAGATTATGTTAAATGGCCAAACCTAAGAATAATTGATGTTCCTGAGGAAGAAGAGAAATCTAAAAGTTTGGAAGACTTATTTGAGGAAATAATTGAAGAATCTCTTCTGGCCTTGCTAGAGAAATAGGCATCCAAATACAAGAATCTCAAAGAACTCTTGGGAAATTCATTGCTAAAAGACCATCACCTGGGTTGATCATCATCAGGTTATCTAAATTCAATTATACTCCTGTCTTACTGTTTCAGCTATTCAGATCAGACAGGCACCTCTTTTCATCCAAAGGAATGTAGATGTTCCAAGTAGGGAGAAACGTGACTCTGCCTCTCAAAGTGAAGGAAATAATTTTAAGAGCTGAGAGACAGAAGAATCAGGTAACGTATAAGGAAAACCCATCAGATTAACAGCAGATTTTTTCAGCAGAAACATTACAAGCCAGAGGGATTGAAGTTCTATCTTTAGCCTCCTTAAACAAAATAATTGTTAGCCAAAAATTTTATATCCAGCAAAACCAAAATTCATAAATGAGGAAGAGATTGTCTTTTTCACACAAACAAATGCTGAGATAATTCACTGCTACCAAACTAGCACTACATGAAATGCTAAAAGAAGTTATAGATCTTGAAATGGAACCTCAAACACATCAAAATATAACCCACTTACAGCATAAATTTCACCGGGCCTATAAAACAATAACAGACTGAAAAATAAACAATGTATTTAGGCAAAAACTAACATGAATAGAACAGTATTCACATCTCACTACTAACAATGAATGTAAATGGCCAAAATACCCCACTTAAAAGATACAGAATGGCAAAATGGATAAAAATTCACCTATCAAGTATCTGCTGTCTTCCAGAGACTCACCTAACACAAAAAGACTCACAGAAGCTTAAATTAAAGACATTCCATGCAAATGGAAACCAAAAGTGAGCAGGAGTAGCTATTCTTATATCAATCAAAACATACTTTAAAGCAACAACAGTTAAAAAAAAAAAAAAAAGACAAAGATCAGATGGCTGTAGATGTGTGGTATTATTTCTGAGGACTCTGTTCTGTTCCATTGGTGATCTTTGACAAACCTGAGAGAAACAAGAAATAGGGAAAGGATTCCCTATTTAATAAATGGTGCTGGGAAAATTGGCTAGCCATAAGTAGAAAGCTGAAACTGGATCCTTTCCTTACTCCTTATACGAAAATTAATTCAAGATGGATTAGAGACTTAAATGTTAGACCTAATACCATAAAAACTCTAGAGAAAAACCTAGGTAGTACCATTCAGGACATAGGCATGGGCAAAGACTTCATGTCTAAAACACCAAAAGCAATGGCAGCAAAAGCCAAAATTGACAAATGGGATCTCATTAAACTAAAGAGCTTCTGCACAGCAAAAGAAACTACCATCAGAGTGAACAGGCAACCTACAGAATGGGAAAAAATTTTTGCAATCTACTCATCTGATAAAGGGCTAATATCCAGAACCTACAAAGAACTCAAACAAATTTACAAGAAAAAAACAAACGACCCCATCAAAAAGTGGGCAAAGGATATGAACAGACATTTCTCGAAAGAAGACATGCATACAGCCAACAGACACATGAAAAAATGCTCATCATCACTGGCCATCAGAGAAATGCAAATCAAAACCACAATGAGATACCATCTCACACCAGTTAGAATGGTGATCATTAAAAAGTCAGGAAACAACAGGTGCTGGAGAGGATGTGGAGAAATAGGAACACTTTTACACTGTTGGTGGGATTGTAAACTACTTCAACCATTATGGAAAACAGTATGGCGATTTCTCAAGGATCTAGAACTAGATGTACCATATGACCCAGCCATCCCATTACTGGGTATATACCCAAAGGATTATAAATCATGCTGCTATAAAGATACATGTACACGTATGTTTATTGCGGCACTATTCACAATAGCAAAGACTTGGAATCAACCCAAATGTCCATCAGTGACAGACTGGATTAAGAAAATGTGGCACATATACACCATGGAATACTATGCAGCCATAAAAAAGGATGAGTTTGTGTCCTTTGTAGGGACATGGATGCAGCTGGAAACCATCATTCTTAGCAAACTATCACAAGAACAGAAAACCAAACACCGCATGTTCTCACTCATAGGTGGGAACTGAACAATGAGATCACGTGGACTCGGGAAGGGGAACATCACACACCGGGGCCTATCATGGGGAGGGGGAAGGGGGGAGGGGGGAGGGATTGCATTGAGAGTTATACCTGATGTAAATGACGAGTTGATGGGTGCTGACGAGTTGATGGGTGCAGCACAGCAACATGGCACAAGTATACATATGTAACAAACCTGCACGTTATCCACATGTACCCTAGAACTTAAAGTATAATAATAATAATAAAAAAAGACAAAGAGGGACATTATGTAATGATAAAAGAATTAGTCCAACAGGAAAATAGAAATCCTAAAGAAATAGAAATCCTAAATACATAGGAACCTAAAACTGGAGCTCCCAGATTTATAAAACAATTACTACCAGACTTAAGAAATGAGATAGATGGCAACACAATAGTAGTGGGGAATTTCAATGCTCCACTGACATTACTAGACAGGTCATCAAGATAGAAAGTCAACAAAGAAAGAATGGACTTAAACCAGAAGCTAGAACAAATAGACTTAATAGATATTTCCATAAAATTCTAACCAACAGCTGCAGAATATACATTCTTTTCATCAGCACTTGGAATATTCTCTAAGATAGACCATATGATACACCACAAAACAAGTCTTGATAAATTTAAAAAAATCAAAATTATATTAAGTATCCTCTCAGACCAGAGTGGAATAAAACTGGAAGTTAACTTCAAAAAGAACCCTCATAACTATAAAAATATATGAAAATTAAATAAACTGCTCTTGAATGACCATTGGGTCAACAATGAAATCAAGATGGAAGTTAAAAATACTTTGAACTGAATGACAATAGTGATACAACTTATCAAAACCCCTCAGATACAGTGAAAGCTGTGCTAAGAGGAAAGCTTATAGCATTAAATGCCTACATCAAAAAGTCTGAAAGACCAAAAATAGACAATGTAACATCACACCTCAAAAAAACGAGAGAAACAAGAACAAACCAAACCCAAATCCAGCACAAGTAAAGAAATGACAAACAGTAGAGCAGGACTAAATGAAATTCAAACACAAAAATACAAAAGATAAATGAAACAAAAAGTGAGTTCTTTGAAAAGATAAACAAAAGAGACCATTAGTGAGATTAACCAAAAAAAAAAGAGAGAGAGAATCCAAATAAGCTCAGTTAGAAATGAAACAGGAGAAATTACACCTGATATCACACAAATACAAAAGATCATTCAAGACTAGCTATTATGAACACCTTTGTGCATACAAAACTAGAAAATCTAGGAGGCATGGATAAAATCCTGGAAATATGCAACCCTTCTAGATAATCAGGAAGAAATAGAAACTCTGAACAGACCAATAACAAGTAGTGAGATTGAAACAGTAATTTAAAAATTGCCAAAAAAAAAAAAAAAAGCCAGGAGCAGATAGATTCACAGTTAAATTTTGTCAGGCATTCAAAGAAGAATTGGTACCATTCCTACTGAAACTATTTCAAAAGACAGAGAAAGAGGGAATCCTCCATAAATCATTCTATGAAAAAAGTATCACCCTAATACCAAAATGAGGAAAGGATGTAACAAGAAAAGAAAACTATAGACCAGTATCCCTGATGAACATAGATGCAAAAATCCTGAACAAAATACTAGCTAATCAAATTCAACAGCATATCAAAAGTGATAAGACATCATGATCAATTGGCTTTCATACAAGGGATGCAGGGATCATTTAACATAGGCAAGTCAATAAATGTGATACATCACATAAATAGAATTAAAAATTATATGATCATTTCAATAGATGTGGAAAAAGCATTTGATAAAATTCAGCATCTCTTTATGATCAAAACCCTCAGCAAAATCTGCATAGAAGGGATATACCTCAAAGTAATAAAAGCCATCTATGATAAACCCACAGCCAATATTATACTGAATAGGGAAAAGTTGAAAGCATTTTCTCTGAGAACTGGAACAAGACAAGGATGCCCACTTTCACCGCTTCTATTCAGTGTTGTACTATAAGACCTAGTCAGAGCAATCAAGAGAAAGAAATAAAATACATCCAAATCAGAGAAGAAGAAGTCAAACTGTCACTGTTCGCCAATGATATTATTGTATACCTAGCAAACCCTAAAGATTCATTCAAAAAGCTCCTAGATATGATAAATGAATTCAGTAAAGTTTCAGGATACAAAATCTATGTACACAAATCGGTAATATTGCTATAAACTAACAAAGACTAACCTAAGAATCAAATCAAGAACTCAACTTTTTAAATAACTGCAAAAATAAATAAAATATTGAAAAATATACTCAACCAAAGAGGTGAAAGATCTCTACAAGAAAGACTACAAAACACTGCTAAGAAAAATCACAGATGACACAAACAAATGGAAACACATCCCATGCTCATGGACGGGTAGAATCAATGTTGTAAAAATGATCATATTGCCAAAAACAATATATAGATTAAATGTAATTTTCATTAAAATACCCATCATAGTTTTTCACAAAACTAGAAAAAACAATCCTAAAATTCATATGGAATCAAAAAAGAGCCCACATACCTAAAGCAAGAATAAGCAAAAATAACAAATATAGAGGTATCACATTAGCTGACTTCAAACTATAAACAAGTTTGTAGTTACCAAAACAGCATGGTACTGGTATAAATTTGGCAAGTAGACCAGTGGAAAAGAATAGAGAATCCATAAATAAAGCCAAATAATTTACAGCCAACTGACTTTTGACCCAGCAAACAAAAACATAAACTGGGGAACAGACATCCTACTCAAGAAATTGTGATGAGCTAATTGGCAAGTCACATGTATAAGAATGAAACTGGATACTCATCTCTCACCTTATACAAAAATTAACTCAAGATGGATCAAAGACTTAAATCTGAGGCCTGAAATCATAAACATCCTAGAAGATAACACTGGAAAAACTCTTCTGTACATTGGCTTAGGCAATTAATTCATGTCCATGAACCCAAAATCAAATGTAACCAAAACAAAGATAAATAAATGGGAATTAATTACACTAAAAATCTTCTGCACAGTGAAAGAAATAATCAGCAGAGTAAACAGATAACCCACAGAATGGGATAAAATAACCACAGACTATTCATCTGACAAAGGACTAATATCCAGAATCTACAAGGAACTCAAACAAATCAGCAAGAAAAAAACAATCACATCAAAAAGTTAATGAAGGACATGAATAGACAATTCTCATAAGAAGATATACAAATGACCAACTAATATGAAAAATGCTTAACATACCAATTATCAAGGCAATGTGAATTAAAACCACAATGAGATACAACCTTACTCCTGCAAGAATAGTTGTAACTTAAAAATCAAAAAATAATAGATCATGTAGTGGATGTGGTAAAAAGCAACACTTTTACACTGCTGGTGGGAATATAAACTAGTACAATCATTATGGAAAACAGTATGAAGATTCCTTAAAGGATTAAAAGTACAACTACAATTCAGTCCAGAAATCTCACTACTAGGTATTTATCCAAAAGAAAATAAGTCATTCCATGAAGAAGGCACTTGTATACACATGTTTATAGTAGCACAATTTGCAATTGCAAAAATATAGCCCCAACCTTGGTGCCCATAAACCAACAAGTGGATAAAGAAAATGTGTTATATATTCACCATGGAATACTACTCAAGCATAAAAAGGAACAAAATAATGGCATTTGCAGCAACCTGTATGAAGTTGGAGACCATTATTCTAAGTGAAGTAATTCAGGAATGGAAAACCAAATATTGTACATTTTCACTTATAAGTGGGAGCTATGCTACGAGGATGCAAAGGCATAAGGAGGATATAATAGACTTTGGGAACTTGAAGGGAAGGGAGATAGGAGGATAAGCGATAAAAGACTACACATTGGGTACAGTGTACATTGCTCAGGTGACAGGTTCACCAAAATCTCAGAAATCATTACTAAAGAACTTATCTGACCCAACAATAATCACTTGTTCCCCAAAAACTATTGAAATAAAAAAAGATAAAAATGAAAATAAAATGTAATAAAATAACAGTTGAAAATAAATAGCAAATAATAAAATAACATGAATGTCACTTTAGCTTGTTTTGTCTTTTTAAACTTTGTGTTTATATTTTTAATACAAAATTTTATTTTTATATTAATTTTATTTTTTAAGTTCCAGGATACATGTGCAGAATGTGCAGGTTGGTAACATAGATAAACACGAGCCATGATGGTTTGCTGCACCTATCAAACCATCACCTAGGTATTAAGCCCTGTATGCATTACCTCTTTTTCCTAATGCTCTTCTCCTACTCCACCCTTCCCAAACAGGCCCCAGTGTGTGTTGTTTCTCTCCCCATGTCTAAGTGTTCTCACTGTTCACTTACAAGTGAAAACATACAATATTTGTTTTTCTGTTTCTGCATTGGTTTACAGAGGATAATGGGATAATGGCTTTAGTTTAAAGAGGATAATGGCTTCCAGCTTCATCCATGTCCCTGCAAAGGACATGATCTCATTCCTTTTTATGGCTGCATGCTATTCCATGGTGTATATGTACCACATTTTCTTTATCCAGTCTATCATTTATGGGCATTTGGGTTGATTTCATGTCTTTGCTATTGTTAAGAGTACTGCAGTGAACTGATAAAATCCACAGCGGGTACTCAATAAATGATAATTTTATGACATATCAAGTGGTTTTTACAAAATCTCAGTAGATATGCTAGTACATTAGTGACCATCTAATGTAGAGGGGTCATGTTAAGTTAGCAGGTCCACGGCCTTTAGTTCAGATGTCAACAACCTATGACCAGGAGAGAGAGGATCTTATGATTCAAAGCATATAGATTTATTTCTAGGAAATCATCTGGGGCTTTCTTGGTCAGGAGTTACAAATCAATACAGGCTCTCAGAGCATCATGTTTATTTCACATGTTTAGCACTAAATTGCCATATTAAAAACAGAGTTTCCTGATAATTGCTGTCCTAAAGGTGAACAAAGTTTGGCAGGTTACTTATAATATTCCTTCTGACTGAGAAGCCCTGACATTGTTTAACTCTTGGATGACCTTCCTTGTAGTTTCAATGAACAGATTGATGCCCAGTGTGATAGGCCTCCCATTAATTAAAAGACTGATGTTCAAGGAGATAAGAACAAGGGTTGCGCACATGTTAGTCCTTGGGAAAATGGTGAGAAGAGAGGGAAACGGGGCGGGGGAGAGAGAATTGAGGGCAGAAATTACAGAAGTAAAGTAAATAATACTTGTGAAGAATATTGGTTATCTCTTGGTTTCAGAACTTGTTAGCTTGCTATGTGTGTTTCTGTAACATTTCCTAGTTGGATGGGTATCAGTTCAGAAAATGGAACTGAGATATTGATAGCATTCAGCTCTTTTGCCCCTTTGGGAGTAAGAAGAGGGCAGGGAGATATTGTATTAAAAATGTAGAAGAAGAGAATTGGGAAGAGAGGAAAAGTAGAGGGGAGGCTTGGAGTGGCCTTACAGTTCCCTCTGTACATGCTGTCCTCTAGCACGCTGAGGATTTCATAGGACACTCTCAGTAGTGCAGTTACTCTCAAAAACTATCTAGACATTATTATTGCAGAGGAAAATAATCTCTCTTCAAGGGAATTATTTTTGTCCATTTATTGAGCATAACTGTAACAGAAAACTTAGAGAAAGAATATTATCAGCTAAGCTAAAGCTGTTCAATTTGCTTGGTCATTAAACATCTGCCTATTTGTCACTAAACAATCTGCCAATAGACTGAGGGGAGAGTATGCCTTTCAGGTTTTCCCATCGTAAAAACATAGTATAACACTCTATACAAAGGGTTGCTAAAAATTTATACCAAAAAATTGAACACTTATTATATGGCAGATATATGATAAAAGTTAAGAAACTGACAGTGTTAAGAGCTTCACATTTATTATCTCAATCATTATCATATAACCCAATGAAATAATAATAATTATTTTCCCAATTTTATCAATAAGGATACTATGCCATATAGGTCACAAATTGTAGAGCAATATTGGAATCTGATTCCATCATCCAAGCCTTTAAGCACTGTGTAGAAAGGTAGGCTTCATGGCCAAGAAAGAGGTTTAAAGTTGGGGTCAGGCAAAGAAGGCCTTGACTATCAGAATAAGAAGTCTGTACTTTATTATCTAAACATTTGAGAATCGTTAAAGGTTTTGATCAAAGATGTGACATCAGTAAAATAATTCTCTAGGAGGATAAATATGAGTGAATTGTACAGAAGGGATGAAAAGGAGAAGGAAGGGACATTCAAAAAATTATTAAATCTATCATATATAGAACACCTGCTATGTAAGTGACACATATCATCTAATTTGATACAAGATATACAGCATGGAATAAAGCAAAGGAAATGGGATTCAAGCTAAGTAGACAAGTATACATAATATACAACAAATAGAATCAGGAGAATTAGCAACTGATTAGCAATAGAAATCAGAGTGTGACTCCCAGAATGTTCTCAAATAGACTTGTGATAGCTCATTCTTCTTACCTATAACATGAAGAAAAGTGTGATTATGGCAAGACTCAAAGGCACTGGGAAAACAGGGCACCAAGCTGTAAAATAATCAGCCTTGTTTGCTGCCAAGAATCATCATGCAGGGAAACTAGTGCTATGGGTCAACCATGGCCAGATATATTATACAGGCTCAATCAAATTCACTTAAAGCATATGGTTTTAGCCTACACTTCATCAGTGAGTGAATAGCATTTGTTGAGAGCTAATAATGTGCACAGCTCTAAACCTGCTGCTGTATATCTTCTAATAGAATATCCAGAAAGTAGAAAGTATCACATCTCTATTGTGAAAAAATATATATATTTAATAATTTATATAGTGCCATGAGAATATCTATATAAAACTTCAGAGCTTACCTCAAATTCCCTCAAAGAGATTCTTTTTTCTTGGATCTGCACATGAATTTCACAGCACTGGGGCTTTGAACAAAAATGTTCAAAATTCCAAAACTTCATGAATAGCTTTGATGTAAAATATTTTTGAAGCCCACTGAGCTGAACATATTAAAAGATTTCATTTAGCATTTCCATTTTAGGGTTGATCCTAATTTACAGGAAATACTGGCATTATGCCAGTCTCTCAAAATTAAATTTTCTACTAATTGTTTTCTTAGCCTACAAGATCTTCAGTACCAGCTCTTCCCATTGTAGTGCATAGCTTCCCATCTACAACTCTTTATAAGGACTGAAAATATGGAAAGCAAGATGTATTTTAAGTGGAAAATTCAAATGTGAACTACGAGTTAGAAGAAGACATGTATTGGGTAAGGGATGAGGGATCAGATCAGTTACAGCAGGAATTGAGTTGACTGGCATAATTACAGAGAAGGGTGATAAGAATATGGCACAAAGTAGGGAATTTTCTATGTATTAACTGTGAATGACTATTAATTATACTCTGGGAGTGAATACTTAATATTTAAATATTATATCCAGAGAGTCTGTGACCATTTGTGATTCTGAAGACATAAAAAACTGGTTCAATAATGCAATGTTATTTCTGACGTTCAACAAGATAGTTAATTTTAAATAGGTCAAATATCAGTGAGAAAATACACAACATGTACTGAGTATAAAAGTGCTTAATAAGTTGAGTCCTGACACTTAGTAAAATTTATATGTCCCGTGTTTCATGTATCTCTCACCACTAATGTAGGAAAATTGTAGCTATACTGGTTGTTGTATATACAAATTTAAATAAGGCAAGTATTTTCTTTCAAGAGAAAAGGGGGTTATGGGTTTATGTGTGGGTAGTAAATAAACTTATTCAGTGCTGTATTGTGAAAGTTGGTATTCAGAATGTGCTAGGGAAGCACACAGAAAGAATATAAAATCACATTTGGGAGATCAAGGATTTTTCCCAGAGGGTTTTAAGGGACCAGAAGAATCAAAGAGTTGGAGACAGACAGCCATGCAAAACAGAGGAAGCTTCATGGTTTTGATGGCTATTGACTTTTGGAATAAAGTAAATTCAACTACATGAAGGCATTCTAAACTCTGAAAGTGACTCTCAATTTGATGTTTTTTAGACACCCTCTCCTGCCTTCAAGATAATCTAGGCATGCTTTCAAGACTAACAAACTGTTACACAAACAGAAGAGCTCTCCTTACTTCTTAATCTAAAAGAGCTGGCCCCTGCTCCCATCACAGTCACTCTCTATTACCTTTTTCCATTTCATTTTTATAGCACATATAACTTTCTGTGCATCGTTCACTTTGTATTGTCTATGCCCACTAAAATACAAGTCCCAAGGAGTAAGAACCAAGCATATCTTGTCTATCTCTATATCCCCAGTGTCTGAAACAGTCTGTGTCATATAGAAGATGCTCATTAGACACTTTACAAATAAAGGAATGGCTGCCTTCTGTGCAAAAGTTAGAAACATCTGGCATACTTCTGCCCTGGCATTTTTAGTAGCATATTAATTGACTGTATTCCTTGATTTTTGAATGAATATTGAGTCATAAAACAACATCAAAGCATCTATTCTGAATGGTACTAGACTTTATTGTAGTGCCAGTATTTGACAAAATATAATCACTGTCACTGTGTTAGTTTTATGCTAGAAGTCTACATATTTCTCACAAGGATTGCAAGTTTCAATTAATGACTTTTGTACTATGCATTTTAAATGCTTACCTACCTTATACGAGAACAAATAATACAAATGAAAATGAACTCAATTTACTTGGTATTTGTGGGTACTTATTGTATGACAAAGCTTTTGAATAAAGAGAGTTATTAGTAATTACGATTTCAGGGCTGTTTATAAAGTTAATCTATCTTTCTGGAAGACTCATAATTAAAATGCCTTTCCATTTGGAAACCTGCTTCACGGTGCAAGAATAAGTTAGAAACTCAGTAAAGTAATCTTCAATTTTAAATTTTCCAAAGGTGTTCTCGTCTTCCTATGTGCTATTTCAGTGGTAATAATAATGATAAAATTCATTAAAATGACTACAATATATCAAGACTCACAGCAGATCTGGATCTGTGTATATGCAACATCCCTAAAATTCTCATTAAAATTTCATCAGTTGATAGTATGATTATCCTCATTTTGCTAAAGAAGACTGAGGCTTATAAAAGTTTGTTATGAAAAGTCTTAGAGGTATTAGGGTCAGGGCTTGTAACTATCTGACCACAAAAGCAAAGCTTCCAGTCACTACACCATATGGACTTAATAGTCTAGCTTTTTTTTTTTTTTCTTTTCAAATGAGCAATCTATTTATTTGGTTCTTACCTAGCTGCTTTATAATTCATATTAACTTCTGTTCTTGAGTACAGCTTATCTGTTTATCTGTCTTATCACAGACTTAAATGCACAAAAAAATCAGTGATAAATTTATTTATATTGAACTAGTATCTTACTTTCATGCATAAGTTTCCTATGGGGACCACTGATGACCACAGAGTAAAAATAAAAATAATCAGACATCACAAGTATTGTGTTTCATCACAATTAAAGATCAGAAGTTCTACTCAGAACTCTTGTCTTGATTTTTGTTAACCAGCAGTTGCTATTATACTCCATATTTAATGAGTGGGTTAATTTGAGGTAGTGTAATATCTTTTCTTGTAGCTGTTAATGCACCATCTCAGATAAGGTGAAAGTATTTTGTTAATCCACCTAACACATTTTCCTACTTGCCCTCTTCCCAGGTTCCAGTGATACCTCATACAAATAATGGCTTTAAGTGATGGCGAGATCAATAATCCCTGACTGATCTGGCTTTTTAGCTCAAACTTAATTGTTAAAGTGACCATTTATGGATAATAAAAAGCTCAAGGCGTCAGCCCTCCACAGACCTGGGTTCAGTTGGTGGCCCTGCCTCTTCACATATATGTACTAGGAAAACTGGCTTATTCTTCTTAATCTTCAATTTCCTCCTCTACTTAAAAAAAAAAAAAAAGTACTCCATGTACTTCTTAAGGTATTTTTTTATTAGACATCATACAAGCACAATGCTGGATGTGAAACAGGCACTCAAAAAAAGGGTAACATACTTTGCTGACATAAGAACAATCTCAATATTATGGTAAAATTTCTTCCATCACCATAACCACGGAGTTAGCCCACATGAACTACTACAGGGTAGTAAAAGGACTGGCAAAAGTTGAGGACCCAAATTTTGTTTATGTTCCTGGCATACCCTGATTTCTCCCCTATCCAGCACAGTTGCTCCAGCTATGAAATTTAGTCTCCCTGGAACTACCTCCTGTTGATAGGCACAAATTTCACTGAAGGACATCAGAAAGCCAGTCAAGGGAAAGCTCTTTTCCTTGTACTTTGAATCATGTATTAATTAACTCATCCATTTTTGGCATTAAGGATCTAGGAAACTCACATATAACCAATACTGATGAAGAAGTATAGATGGTTAAATCAAAGATCTATGTATTAGTGCAAGTAGCTACTTGACTAGTTAGTGATTAGTGGGAGGTAGTGCCAAATTTGAGCATCAATACACCTAGAATCCCCAGTGTTCTCCGATGGGTACAGCTTACTCAAAAACCACCCAGTCAGCATGTGTATATTGTTTCCTTAGAGAATGATAATATGATTGTATGTTGTTTTCTTTTGGTGGTATTACAACTTGGACTATTCAGTTGCATGAAGTTTCTTCATTTTTTTAAAAAAAGAAAACTTCAAGCAAATCTTAATGAGAGTTTAAAAATAAAACTTAAAAAAGAAATCTCCCTAGGGCATATCCCATGTAGAAACAAAAGTGGAAAAAAAATACTAAGACATTTTAAATCAGCTTTCCTTAAATGATTCAAGCAACTCATGTCCATTTATTTTAATCACTACTTTCCTTTCAAACAAATATTGGCCAACACTACTATCTCCACTAAAGCAGGGAGCATTATCTGGTTTTGCACTCTGCACTGCATTTAGCAGAGCCAGTGAATCAGAAAGAGGTTAGTGACTGGGCTTTACATATGTAAATATAGCAACTTTTTTCAGTTCTTCAACAAAGTCTCTACCTCTGCTCCTAGATCCAAAATGCTGCATGAAAACTTGATCAAAACCCAAAAGCTTGGCCGGGCGCGGTGGCTCAAGCCTGTAATCCCAGCACTTTGGGAGGCCAAGACGGGCGGATCACGAGGTCAGAAGATCGAGACCATCCTGGCTAACACGGCGAAACCCCGTCTCTACTAAAAAATACAAAAAACTAGCCGGGCGAGGTGGCGGGCGCCTGTAGTCCCAGCTACTCGGAAGGCTGAGGCAGGAGAATGGCGTAAACCCAGGAGGCGGAGCTTGCAGTGAGCTGAGATCAGGCCACTGCACTCCAGCCTGGGCGACAGAGCGAGACTCCGTCTCAAAAAAAAAAAAAAAAAAAAAAAAAAAAAAACCCAAAAGCTCAAGTGACAGGGAAATCAGATGACCACGCTATGGTCAGGGGAAGAGTAGTTTTGCTCACAAATCAACAGCAGGCATTAAGTAGTGGCAATTCTTTCTCTTCAAAGTCAGATTAATGTTGTTAGCTGCTTACTCTCTAGTGGCTGCCTTTTTCATGGGCCAAGTAACTCATTGGAAAATTTATGGTTTATTCATTTTTGCATTTTTAGTTCAAGTAATCATCTAGGACACATACATGTTTCTATGCAATACAGGCATATGACCATATCAGACATACCTTGAATTAATGTGAAGTGTGGAGAACATACAAGCAATAGAAGCTGATCATTTCGAGGTCACTAACTCATGTACTTGTTTAAGCTTTAGCCGCTCCTGAAAGCCTTTCATTAAAGATGAGAATGCAAAGGCCTGACTTAACCAAAGGTGATGCCTCACAATATCTATTCCACATGGAGCTTCCAGTCAGAAATTACACTATAACACTAAATTCCAATGAAACACTAAATTCCAGTACGTTGACCTATTACAAAATTTGATTCAATCTTTTTTTCGTATCACTAATTTTAACACACTGCCCAAAATAGATGATTTTGTTGAATGAGTGAACGAATGTTACCCTTGGGAATTCTGAATAACTTGGATACATGGCATGTAGATTCATTCACAATTAAAATATAGACATTTTAAATCTCCAGTTTAATATATAGTTAACCTTTCAACAGCACAGGGTTTCAGTAACCCTAATGAGCCCCCTCACAGAGTTGAAAATACAGCAATTTCTGACTCAAAAATTTAACTACTAGTACCCTACTACTGACCAGATAACAAATATGGGATTAACACATACTTTTTATGTTATATGTATTATATACTGGATTCTTGAAAAACAGGAAGCCAATGAAAAGCAAATGTTATTAAGAAAATCAGAAAGAAGAGAAAATCTATTTACTCTTCATTAAGTGAAATTAAATCTTCATGAAGGTCTTCATCCTCATCATCTTGACTTTGAGTAGGTGGAGGAAAAAGAGGAAGGTGTGCTCTTGCTGTGTTCCCAAGGGTGGCAGAGGTAGAAGAAAAGCTGGTTAGAAGTGGAACTGTGCATTTCAAACCTGTGTTGTTCAAGGGTCAACTGTTCACATATAGATATTTAATATGTATAGTATTAAACAAAAATAAAATCGGCTTTTCATGAGCAGGGAGGATCATTAAACACTCATGGATCTTTTTAGTCCATACTTGCTAGGATGTTGTCTGCTTCAATGTCCTCCAACATAGAAGTTTAAATAATTATATCATAAAAAGAAAACAAAAGGAATGAAAGCAAGAAAAGACAGGAGGGAGGACAGGTAGAGGTAATGTAACCTTTCTCTCTCTTTTTCTTTTTAAACAGGTACCCTGCAGCTGTTTAATAAAACCATCTACTTACAGTGATAAATTACTTGCAAATTATATCAACCCTAAATTGCCTTCCAAAGTTTCTAGCTGCTGATGGCAGCAATGTTTTATGGAGATTTAAACAAGGTAATTTGGCAAAGAAGCATCAACTCACACTTGTGCAGCCCTGAAATGACTATTTAGGTGGCAGAAAGTGCCTGAGAAATGAGGTAAATGTCTGGAATACCTAATTTGTTACTTTGTGTACTTGTGCTTCGTGAGTTGGCAGTAGCACAAATATTTAATGGTCAAAGATATTTAACCTTCATTACTGCTGGTGGGAGAATTCGTCTATATTATTTTGCGCTAAAGAAAAGAAGTGCTTCTATGCAGATGGCTTCTGACCTCAGTCTTCAGTAGGGCTTTTGCCATTGCTTTGTTTAATGCCATGTAAAAATAGTGACAAGAGAGAAGTGGGAAGGGAATACTTTAGTCTCTCCCTCTTTCTCTCTTACACACACACACCCCTCTTTTTCAGAGTGACGGCTTAATAAAAATTTAAATGTTGGCTTCAACTGAATCAAAGTTGAAACACAATCACATGACATTTTTGTTTTAAAGTGAGACATAGTCACTGCATTCATAAAATGCAAGAATTGTTATACTTAGAAATCAAATAGCACAAATGCTTGTTCTCTTTGCTGACCTGGGCTCTGTTTTGCTAGCCCAGTTTCTCCCATTTCTCCCATTTAACAAAGTATTTGGCTGAGACTCAAGTGAAGGAATTGAGCTTCAATAGCTTGATTCAGACCATGGCAATGACATATATGCATCTCTCTAAAAGTCTTTATCAACAAAACATTTGCAACAGTTCAGATTTCCTGGAAGACCTTCAAAAATAAGTGACTGCTTTCATCAGAAACCACCTGGCTTAGTACAGAAGAGGCGCTTTTCATGCTTGGGCATCTGGTGTGAAAACCAATAATCCCTAGGGAAGGTACCTGCCTGATACAGTAGGGACTGCTAGGTAGCAGCTTAGTAAACCAAAGCAAAAACTATTTGTGAAGATTGCTATTTTGACTGATAGTGTTGCAGAAATACAACAGAAACCCCAGAGATGTCCAGAACTCACAGATGTCCTAAATTGCTTAGTTTTATCAACCTCTTATATCTTATTTATTCATTAATTCATTCAATTAACAAATATTTCAGAGTACCTCCTAGCACCATATATTTTGTGAGGCACTCTAATACAGTAGCTATCAGAAAGACAGAATCTCTGCTCATACAATTATGTTCTGGGGAAGGAAGTAAACAAATAAATAAAATTATTATATGTAATTATAAGTGCTATAAAGGAAAAACAATTGACTATGAGATACTCTGTAACCTAGGGTGAAGTGGGGCTACACAAGATAGACTGATCTAGGATGGATTTTATGAAGAGCTGAAGGGGCTACCTTTAAACTGTGACCTGAAGAATGAGAAGGCACCAGATAAACATATGCAAATAATCAGGGGAGGGAATTAACACTGGGTCGGGCTGAGGCAAGAGTATGTGCACAGATTTGAAGACCTTAAAGAAGGCTTGGAAATGGCAGCATGACATCAACTTAGAGAAATAGCCAAGGACATTATGTCATATTAAGGAGCCTAGTTTTTTTCTTTCCTCAAGAATCTTGAGAAAAAATTAGGGCTTTAATTAAAACTCATTGATGACTAATGATTTTGAACACTTTTTCATGTATTTATTGGTCATCCACATATATTCTTTTGTTAAGTACACGTTTGAAATTTCCAGTTTTTATTTTTTGTAATTTCATTGATTTGTAAGAGTTTTGCCTATATTCTAACATAAGTCTATTGATGAATTCATGTATTTTGAATATTCTTTCCCATTCCCATTTACAAATTCATTTTCTTAATAATGTATTTTGAAGAGCAAACATTTTTAAATTATGCTCAACTTATCAATTTTATATTTTGTAGTTAGTGAATTTTGTCCCATTGTGTCCGGAATTGGTTCCTTCTGGTGAGTTCCTGGTCTCGCTGACTTAAAGAATGAAGCCACAGACCCTCGTAGTGAGTGTTACAGTTCTTAAAGATGGTGTGTCCACAGTTTGTTCCTTCATATGTTCAGATGTGTCTGGAGTTTCTTCCTTCTGGTGGGTTCATGGTCTTGCTGACCTCAGGAGTGAAGCCGCAGACTTTCGTGGTGTTACAGTTCTTAAAGGTGGTGCATCCGGAATTGTTCATTCCTCCGGGTGGGTTCATGGTCTCACCGACTTCATGAGTGAAGCTGCAGACCTCGACAGTGACTGTTACAGCTCTTAAAGGTGGTGCAGACCCAAAGAGGAAGCAGCAACAAAATTAACTGCAAAGAGCGAAAGAACAAAGCTTCCACAGTGCAGAAAGGGACCCAAGAGGGTTGCAACCACCGGCTCCTGTAGCCTACTTTTATTCCCTTATTTGGCCCCACCCACATCCTGCTGATTGGTCCATTTCAGAGACTGCTGATTGGTCCGTTTTACAGAGTGCTGATTGGTGCACTTACAATCCTTTAGCTAGACAAAAAAGTTCTCCAGGTCCCCTACCCTACGGAGAAGCCCAGCTGACTTCACCTCTCACTGTCACAGAAACCCTTAACTACACTGACATCACAAAGATATTCTCCAATTGCTTTGTTCTAAGTAGATTTGTATTCTAGATTTTATGTTTATATCTATGATCCACCTAAAATTAATTTTTATATGTGGGGTGAGGTAGAGCTCAACAATTTGTTCTTTTTTCCCTGCACTCCTATTTTCTATTGTGGTGTTACCTTTTGTTAAATTTCTTCTGTTAAAGAACTTCTGAGACTCCATTGAATTGACTTGGAACCTTGGTGAAAAAAATATCCATATATATTTGTGGTGAAAACAGTTTTTATTTGTCAACTTGAAAATAATTGAATTCAAAATAAAATAAAATAAATGAGTGATATCTTCAAAACTAAAAATCAACTACATATATGTCATCCTCTGTTAATCTGTTTGCCTTTCTTTATGCCAGTAACATGCTGAATTAATTAACAGCTTTTTAAGTCTTTAAAACAGGTAGTATAAGTTCTCCAACTCCTCTCCTTCTGTGAGATTGTGTTGCCTCTTCTACATACTTTTTATTCCTATATACATCTTACAGTCAGCTGGTCAATTTCTAAATATAAAGCTTGCTGGAATTTGGATTTGGGATTAAATTGATACCATAGTTAAATTTGGGAACAATTATCATTTTAGCAGCATAGAGTCTTTCAATCTACGAGCAGAGTATATCGCTCTAATTATTTGTTTTAATTTCTCTCAATAATGTATCAGTCTTGTACATATCATATGTATTTAAAGTTATAGTTTTTTGATTTTATTAAAAATGTTTTATTCATTTTCCAATTGTTCAAGTTAATATATAGTATTTTGAATTTCTATGTATTAACTCTGTATTAATGACTGCTAAAGTCACTCTTATCATGATGGAATTTTTATGTACATTCCATAGGAGTTTCTATGTGCACAATCATGTCAGCTGGGAATGAGAGAGGTTTTTCTTCTCTAACCTTTATAACTTTTATTTATTTTGCTTATCTTTTTAAACTAAGACTTCCAGGCAATATTGCATAGCAACTATCAGATGTTATATCCTTGCTTTGTCCAAAGTCTTAGAGAAAAATCATTCAAATTTTGTCATTAAAATAATGATAATTGGATTTTTTTCATAGATATCTTTTATTTTATTCAGACGATTTCCTTTTTGGTATATTTTAGTTTGCTAGATATTTTTAACATGAATTGGTATTAAATTTTGTCAAATGTTTTACCTGCTCTATTGAGATGTTCATATTTTATCTTTCATTATGTTAATGTGATAAATTGCATGCATTACTTTTTAAATTATAGAACAAAAAAGTCTGTGTTCCTGACAAAAATCCCATTTGGTCATGATCCTTTTAATATATTGCTGCATTTGATTGGTTAACACATTTCTAAAGATAGTAGGAAGATTTTGTTATTGTTAGTTTTTGTTTTTGTTGTTTATGAATTGAAATTGAATTACTATACAAAATAAAGAAAAACTGTTTTCTGTATCTTCTTGCATCAGTTTTGTTAAGTGTATTTGTCAAAAATTTGTCTCTTTCATCGTAGTTGTCAATTATTCACATGAAGTTGTTCATAATACCCATTATACTTTAGTATTTGTAGAATATAAGCATTTAAAGAAACAAAGGTTTCTTAAATCATATCAAATATATTTTGATATGTTGTGGTTTATTTATCATTCAGTTTAAAATATTTTCTATTTTCCCTATGATTTATTTTGTGATTCATGTGTTATTTCAAGGATCTTCTCGATTTTTCAAATAATTGAGAATTTATCTTATTAGGATTGATTTTGAATTTATTATTTTTATGGCCTGAAACATAATCTTTATGATTTAAATCATTTGCCATTTGCTGAAATCTAATTTGTGGCCCATGATATAACCCATCTTGAACGTGCATTTGAAAATAAAAAGTGAATTCTACAGTTCTGGAATGCAGTGTTTAAAAACAAATAGATCAAATTAGTTGATAGTGTTTAAAATATTTTCTATATTGATTTGTTATTCTACTAGTAGATCAATTATTTAAAAACACAGATAAAATGTTTAATACAATTATGGGTTTCTCTAGTTCTTCCTTTATTTCTGTCAAGTTTTGCTTCAGATTACATGCAAAAATATTTAGAATTCTATATCTTCTTGATAAAAAAGACCCATATTTCATTATAAAGTTTCCTTCTTGTGGTAATACTTTAAGTTATGCATGAGTGTAGCCACACCACATTTCTCATGATTCGTGTTTGTTTGGCCTCTTTTCCACTCTTTTCCATTCAAGCGGTCTGTGTCTTTATATAAAATACATGCTCATTGTAAAAGCATATAGCTTGGTCTTACTTTCTCATCTATTCTTAACCTCTGTATTTTATTTTGCTTAAAGTTTCTTTTTATAATTGATCAAAAACGCTAAATGACTATATCAAGCAAATTAACATGTGCATTACATCATATATTTATTATTTTTGTGTGATTAGAATGCAAAATCTCTTAGCAATTTTCAAGTATACAATATATTGTTATGAACTGAAGATCTATTGCACATCTTGGTAACAACCACTTCAACAGGAAATTTAGACCATTTATAATTAGTATAAGTTTGATGTGGTTGGGCTTAAGCAGAGAACTTTGGAACTTGTTTTCTATTTTCCCACTCTGTTTCTTCTTTACCTTCCTTTGTGTGAATTGTGTATTTTTTATAAAAACTCATTTTTATTGGTTTTTCACTACATATTTTTTAGCAGTTACTCTGGAGATGATAATATGCATCTTCAATTTACCTCAGTCTATATTCATATAACATTTTTCTACTTAATGAAAATTGTATGAATCTTATAACAATATGTAATGGTTCTATTTATCTACTTCCTACCCCTTTTTGCTCTGTTGTCATACATTTTATTTTTACATACACTAAAATGTCTATGTTTATATACTTTTATAAATTTTGTTTGAATTAGTCAATAATTGGAATAAATGTTTTAAACTAGTATACTAAAATTAGAGAATTAATTTACTTCTAAATTTTTCCTCATTAGTATTTCTTATTCCCTCTTGCAGATCCAAATTCTATTTAGTATCATACCTTCAGCCTAATGAATTTTATTTCAGCATTTTATGTAATACAGGACTATTAGAGATGAATTATCTCAGTTTTATTTATCTTTTTTTTTTAGATGAACATGTCTATTTGTTTTTTATTCTTTAAAAATATCATTCCATTAACCTGGGGCCTTTATTTTACTGATGAAAAGTCAGCCATAATTCTTATCACTGTCCTCCTGTATGTAATGTTTCTTCCTTAAATGGCTTTAAAAATATATATTGCTTTTTATACTTAGTTTTAAACACTTCCATTATATTGTGTCTAGATATAGGTTGATTATTTGATTGCTTTTATATTTGGTCTACCTGATGCCTGTTGAGCCCTAAGATAATTCTTATTTTATCAATTTGAAAGATATGTTGTGGCTATGTTTTTAAGTACTTTTCTTGTACCATCTTCTCTACCCTTTCTGTGTAGTATTCTATTATATGTATCTTAGTTGGCTGATGTTGCCTCACTGGCATCATTCTTTTTTTGTTCACTTTGTTTTTCTCTTTATGCTTCTGTTTAGGTAAGCTTTAAGCTTACCAATTTTTTTCTACTATGTCCCACCATCAGTTGAGATTATCAAATTAATTCTTCATTTTTCCTATCAAGTGTTTATTTTGTCATTTTAATTTGGCATCTTTTTTATAGTTTATTACCCTGGTAAAATTCTTTGTTTGCAGATTTTGTCTACTTTATTATATTTATTAACATAATTTTCATTATTATGTTAAAATTCCTGTAATTATTATCTAAATTATTTCTCTGTCGGTTCTGTTGACATTTTTCTTTCTTAAGTTTTTCTTGTTTGTTTCTGCCATATGCTTTTTTAAAGAAAAATGTAATGCTGGTTATTATGTGTCAAGGAACAATGGAAGTGAAGTAAATAATATTACACTCAGAAGAGAAGGAAATGTTCTTTTGCCAGTCTGCTAACTTGTGATTTATCTGTGTCTGGTTTTTATTGTAGCTTTACTAAGATTCAGTTCCCCACTGGATTCAATTTTTTTTTTTTTCAGGGAAGAATCAGGACTTTACTTTCAACAGGGATTGAGATACAAGTGCTGATGACTTTCCAGAAATCTTCACATATTACAAACCATCTTCTAGCTTTTCTGGTTGGTAGGGAGTTCTCTGGGCTCTCTAGCCCTGCACCCAGATTTATGCACATGGACAAACCTAGCTCCTCCTCTTTATGCTTGAACTTTAACAACTACAGCCTTGCACATGATGAGGTGCAGTGTATTGCAGGGTTACCTTTCAATTTAGCTCAAGAGAAGTAGGAAAGAGTTCAGTAGAAAATGTTCAGTGATTCCAGGCAATTGTTCAGAGAGTTTTTACAATGCCCATTTCCTCTCTTTATGGATAAATGAAAATGCATGAGATATTTTACACATTCTAAAGTCCATATAATACTTTTAACATCTAAGATCTTAAGTGCTTTGTGATCAGTAGACACCCTGCATGTCTTTATTTTAGTTGAATGATAATGTAACCGGGACTGGCAAATAGAAAACCATCAGTTGTTCAGATCACATCAATTTGCACTATATAAAAATTAGAGAAGTACCAACAGGCAATTCATTAAGCAACAAAGCGCATGTGAATCCACACACCCCATATTCTCCCAGTATAAAACTCATTTTTATCTTTTAAAATAAATAAAAACAAAGTATCAAGTATTTCCTGGGAACTGAGGCTAGAAACACCCATATAAACAGTATATTCCATTACATGCATTCTTCATTTTGATATTGCGATAGAGGTCAACAGGTTAATTAAAACATAGGCTATACTGATTTTATAACTTCACTAACTCTTGGTCTTTTGCATTTCAGAAAAACATACCTCACTATACTTCTCATGTCAGTTCTTAATAGATACATGAAATTCGCCTTGAATTCTCTAAAAGCTATATTATAACAAAATATTATTATTCTCATTTCTCTTTAAAGAGGAGTTACTACAATTTGAGATGTGTAAGAATTATGAGGGGATGATGCTAAAATGAAGATTCCCAAGTGTCCATCCCAAGAAATATTCAGAAGTTTACAGATGAGGCTCAGTATATTAGGTAGGGTTCTTGAGAGCGACAGAACTAATAGGATATATGAAGGAGAGTTTATTAAAGAATATTGACTCACACGATCACAAGGTGAAGTCCCACAATAAGTCATCTGCAAGCTGAGGAGCGCAAGGAAGCCAGTCCAAGTCCCAAAACCTCAAAGTAGGGAAGCCAACAGTGCAGCCTTCAGTCTGTGCCCAAAGGCCCGAGAGCCCCTGGCAAATCACTGGAGTAAGTCCAAGAGTCCAAAAGGTAAAGAACTTGAAGTCCAATATTTGAGGGCAGGAAGCATCCAGCACATGAGAAAGACAAAGACCAGAAGACTCAGCCAGTCTAGTCCTCCCATGTTACTCTGCCTGCTTTTATCCTAGCTGTGCTAATTAGATGGTACCCACCCAGATTGAGGGTGGATCTGCCTCTCCCAGTCCACTGACTCAAATGTTGATCTCCTTTGGCAACACCCTCACAGACACACCAAGGAACAACATTTTGCATCCTTCAATCCAATCAAGTTGGCACTCAATATTAACCATCACAATCAGTATCTGAATGTAAAGAGTGAGGCAAGCTCTACTTAAAATGTTGCCTTCTAGTAAAGCCCCAAATTTCAATCTGATTCATTACAACCTGATAAGGACATGTCCTGGCCCTTATCTTGCTGGTATCCTCCGACACTACTGAGTCCTCATTGCTTCAACATCAGCTACACTGATTGTCATTTAGTTTCTATAAAACTGCACGTTTCAGGCCGAGGCAGGTGGATCATGAGGTCAAGAGATGGAGACCATCCTGGCCAACATGGTGAAACCCTGTCTCTACTAAAAATACAAAAAAATTAGCCAGACATGGTGGCAGGTGCCTGTAGTCCCAGCGACTCGAGAGGCTGAGGCAGGAGAATCACTTGAACCTGGGAGGCAGAGGTTGCAATGAGCCGAGATTGCGTCACTGCTGCATTCCAGCCTGGAGACAGAGCGAGACTCCACCAAAAAAAAAACAAAAAAACAAAAAACCCTGCACGTTTCTTCCTATCTTTATAACATCACATAAGCTGTTTCCTCTGCCTGAAACCCCCAATTTTGTCTGGTCAACTCCTTCTTATCCTTAGATCTTAACTTAAATAGTTCCCTAATACATAAATTATATTAGGTAGATTTAATTTCTCTGAGTCACCCTCCCACCCCAATTAGACTTATCTTTTAAAACTTGAATTCTTCAGAGCCATTTACACAGTTATAATTACTTATTTTGGTAAACACTGGTTAAATCACTGCCTTTTCCAGTATCAATATAAGCTTAGTGTAGACATTGATATTGCTCGTTATGCTTAACATACAAAGTGACTATTTCAGTGCTTGGCACAGAGCAGACATTTAGTAAGTATCTATGGACTGACTGATTTCATGTATGCAAAAAGCAGTTTCAATCATTAACTCTGTGCCCTTCCATATTACTTCACTGTTGTTATGTTCAGGTCTCATTCCTCTTCTTCTTCTTCAGACTTTCCCAAATTTTTCTCCATCCACATGGAGAAAAATCTCCATCCTTGGGCGCTGTCCTGTTATCTCTAATAACCTCTCCTTCTGACCACAGTTGATTGCTCAAAGCAAAGACGATTATAGTTCTTGTGCAAAAGTTTTAGAAATAAGGTCAAGAAAGAGAAGCAGTCTCTCCTTGGTTAATTGATGTAATAGATAAACAGGAAATTAATAGATAAAATACACAGGCTGCTGAACTGTTAGCAGCCATTGTTCATAGGTAACAATTGACAAAGTAGAGAAATTCCATCTCCAGAGGAAAAAAGGATAAAGTACACATGCATAGAGGTGTGTAGAAAAATAATCCTGTTTTAAGTCCAGACTAGCTATTCTTGAGGTCCAATCTCTTTCCTATATTTGGGCTTCCTAAGGAAATTCTCCACATTGGAAATCTGACAAGATCTCACTGGGTAAAAATCAAGGTGTCTGCAGGGCTGCATTCCTTGTTGTGGGCTCTAGGAAAGAATCCAATCCCTCCCTCTTTTCTAGAGGCTCTATGTTTTCTGTGGCTAGTGGCCACTTCCCCCATCCTCAAAACTAGAAATGTTACCCTTCTCTCTAACCTCAGCTGAGAAAAGTTTTTGCTTTCAAGGACTCATGTGATTAGGTTGGGCCCACCCAGATAATTTCATCATGTCAAGGTCCTTACCCATAATCACATCTGCAAATCTCTTTTTCCAGGGAATATATCCAAGGTTCTGGGAATGAGGACAGGGACATTTTTGGAGAACCATTATTCTGCCCGCCAAATTCAGTGTCCTTGAAACAATTTCCCCTATGTGTATATAAACTAAGTCAGGTTGAATTTCTGTACCAAAAAGAGCTCCCTCTATAACCTCTTATGTGTCTTCTGTCTAGATTGATAGCAATCAAATTTCTAGGCTGGAAACCCAGAGCTTCCTGTCTTCTATTCATAGTACACAAATCCAGTTATTCATAAAGTCCTGTACAACTTACCCCTAAGATGACTTGACTTAATCTTCATTTTCCATTTTCATTCTATTCAGTAATGTTTTAGTTCTGGGGTTTACCCCCTTTTTGTGACAATAATTTACAACCTGAATTCCCTGCCTATATCTTTCTTTCCATAACCACCCTCCTGTTAATATATTTCACTACTTGTCACGTAATCACATAATGTTACAATTTCCTAATAAAAAGCATTTAGTAGCCCTGTAAACCTTTAAATTAAATTCAGAAATTCACAAAATGATAAAATTTAACCCAGGGTATTTCTATAGCAGGACAAGCCACAGACAAAACTCTTCAGACACCGGATTAAAGAAGACGATTTTTATTCGGCTGGGAGCATCGGCAGATTCGTATCTTAAGAACCTAGCTCCCCCAAGACAGAGTTCCTGGCCCTTTTAAGGGCTTACAACTCTAAGGCGTTTCACGTGAAAGGGTCGTGATGGATTGAGAGCACATGTGGTTAGAGTTGGGGGTTAATCTTTTAACCTCAGGTCTGGTCATCAGTGGCACCGACTGGTCTTGCCACTGACTTCATTCCTGTTGTTTTTTCAACTTTTACTTCCTCCTCCTCCTCAGAGACAGGAGACAGGAAGAAATGGCTTCTCTCCTCATTCCCCTCTTTGAGAACCTCACTCACTAGTGGGAGTTCTCACTCTCATCTTCACTACCCAGGTCTTCCTGCCAGTCCAGTTCCATTGATTCCTAGAGGTACATACTCTCCTACTGGGTGGCATTATACACACAAGTCCCTTTTAAACAAAAAGATTATTTCAACTTTTCTTTTCCTATCTCAGTCTGAGGAAGGTCAGTTGAAGTCCTTATTGTACAAGCCCAAAATCTAAGTTCCACGATGAGCTTCCTCATGCTTCAGCCATGCGTGGACCACTCAGCCTCCAGGTGTGACTGAAGCAGGTCTTGTCATCGTCTCCAGAGTCACTCCGTAAGGGTTGTCCGGGCTTAGTCTTGCCTTCCAGGTTTCAGGCGCTGCAGGTTTTACACGGCTGTGGTAGATCCAGGCTGGGATTCCCTCTATGTTTACAGCAGTGGGAGTGGTCAGCATGACAATCTGGGGTCCTTTCCATTATGGGCACAAAGAGGCTGCGTTCCAGTCCTCGATCCACACTTGATTGCCTCTGCCATCTTCTGTACCAAGTTAGCCACAAACGCCGACCCGTTATCTGAGCTGATCCTTAAGGGCAGTCCAAATCTAGGAATAAGATCTCGAAGCACGAGCTTTCTTAGTTCGCGTTGGATAAGCCTCCACCCACCCAGAGTTCAGTAGGCTCTTTTCTTTATATAATGCTCCATGTACTTGAAGGGTTAAAAAGGCATACTGAAAATCAATGTAAATGTTTATAGTCTTACCTTCGCTGAGTTTTAAGGCCTGAGTTAAAGCAATGACTTCAGCTTTCTGGGCTGAAGTGCCCTGGGGAAACAATCTGGCTTCAACAATGTCCAGGGCTACCACTGCATACCCTGCACATCTCTCTCCTTGTGGGTTGATAAAGCTGCTCCCATCCACATATAGTTCCCAGTCTACTGATGCCCAAGGCTGGTCCCAGAGGTCAGGTCTGCTAGAGTAAACTGAGTTCAATACTTCTACACAGTCATGCTCAACAGGGCTCTCTGATACTGGGAGCAACGTGGCAGGGTTCAGGGTGTTACAAACTTCAATGGTTATACATGGATTTTCACAGAATAAAATTTGGTACTTGGTGAGTCTAGCATTCGTTAGCCAATGATGTCTTTTAGTATTCATTAAGGTCACCACAGCATGGGGGGGCCTTTATGTTCAGGTTTTGCCCAAGAGTCAGCTTATCTGCTTCTTGTACTAGCAGGGCAGTTGCTGCCAAGGCCCTCGAACACAGGAGCCATCCTTTAGAAACCCTGTCTAGTTGTTTAGAGAGGTAGGCCACCGGCCTCGGCCAGGCCCCCACAGTTTGGGTTAAAACCAACTGCCATGTTTTCTCTGACACATACAATGTAAAAGGTGTTGTCAGATCAGGCAGCCCGAGGGCTGGGGCTGACAGGTTTTTCCTTTAACTCATGAAAGGCTTGCTGTTGTTGGGATCCCCATTCAAAAGGCTCCTGGTTCCCCCTGTTTGTGACCTCATACAAAGGCTTGGCTAATGCTGCAAAGTTTGGGACCCACAGTCTACAACACCCCCACAGCTCCTAAGAATTCTCTCACCTGCCTTCTGCTCTTAGGCTCCGGTAGACTGCAAATGAACAGCTTCTGACTCTCAGGGGCCTCCTACAGTACAAGTCTGGGGCAAGCAGAAAGCTTGCTTTGCTGAAACCCTGTGGCTCTGATTATGTCAATAGTCTTTTCGGATAAGGGGGCAACTGGGGCGGTTACTACCAAATGTTCAGCACCAGTATCCACAAGAACATCAATGTCTTTACCCCCGATTGTCATCCTGACCATAGGCTCTTTGGGGGCACTTGAGCCCGGTCCCCCTCAGTCCAATAACCCTTCTACCAGGTTGAGCAGGGCCCCTTCCTCCTTGTCTGGGGCCTCCTGCTCTGAGTCACCTTGTTTTCTTTTTAGCTGAGGGCATTTGTTCTTCCAATGTCCTTTTTCTTTACAATAAGCACACCGGCTACGCTACAAACTCTGACAGCCAAGCTGAGTTTCTTTCCCAGGGCCCCCCTTCCCTTGCCTCTTTGGGGGGACCCCTCTGATTGCTGCAGCTAACAGGTTGGCATTTCACCGGGCCTGGATGTTCATTCTCTTTGTGGTTTTCCTTACGGCTTACTGCATCCCTGTTTATAAACACCTGGTTAGTTATTTCTAATAACTGTGATGTATTCATCCCTGCAAACCCAGCCTGTTTCTGCAGATTTCTTCTAATGTCTTCAGTGCTTTAACTAAAGCCATGTTAATCATGTCCTGATTTTCAGGGCTACTGGGATCAAAGAGAGTATATATACTATAGGCCTTACACAGTCTCTCATAGAATTGTGCTGGACTTTCTTCTTTTCCCTGAATGACCTCAGAGAGCTTGTTAACATTTGTGGCCTTCTGGGCTCCCCTCTTTAATGTTTCCAAGAGAGCTTCCCTGTATCGGTTTAGCTTTTGCATACCCTCTCTTTCATTCAGGTCCCATTGGGGGTCGGTTCCTGGGAACTGGGTCCTTACATACTCTTGGGGTTTTGGTAATCAGCCAGTGCATGTTCCTCTAGCCACTTAGTTGCTGCTTGGAGCACTCTCTGCCTTTCATCTGTGTTAAAGAGGAACATGAGCAACTGGTGGCAATCAGCCCAGGTGGGGTTGTGGGTCTAGATAATAGTTTGGAGCAAATCAATTAGAGCTTGTGGCTTTTCGGTATAGGACGGGGTATTGTTTTTCCAGTTGAGAAGATCAGCAGAGGTGAAGGGCTGGTACACAAAACCACACCTCTCCACCATGTGCCCATCCTCATCTATCCCAGTATACCGCTGCTCTCTCAGGGGCATTTGTATCCCAGTTTTGGGTCGTAAACGAGCTGCCAAGGGAGGGGTTTCTCCTGAGGCTTCACCTCCTCTCTTGTCTACTCTGGATGGCCTAGGGATATGTTTGTCTTGAGGAGGTACAAGCACTGTGGGCTCAAGAGGGGGTAGCCTCTCTCCCTGGTAAGGGGAGGGCACCACTGGGATCACTGGTGCCATCTCTTGCAATGGATCTTCTGCTGTTGGGTTGAACAGAACTTCAGGAATTGATTTCCCTTGGCGGGTGGAGCGGGATTCTTCCTTGGCTATCTGTCCCTTTGCTACTAGCACTGCTGCTGCCTGCCCTGTTAGCCACTATCGGGCTGTGACCAAGTGTCTATGTATGGGAACTGGTCTAGATATCCTTTACCAGTTACCTTGTGCCACACCTTAGAAACAAGGGACCCGTCCAGGATTCCTTCTGATGGCCAACCCACTTCTAATGTTGGCCAATCTATTTCACACAAAGTTCTAAGTTTTCCTGGTGTCATAGTAACCCCATAGTCTCCACTAAACCCCTTCTTAAAATTTTTCAACATAGTTCCTAGTGGAGTGGGCTTACTTTGTGTCTGACCCATGTTTCCTGGAGACAAAACACCACACTCACACCACATGCACACCACAGAACAAAGAACAGGGTAAAAAGGGCACATACACACTTTTTCAGTTTACACCAAACCAGAATCAAAGCCAAAATCAGAGTCTCCAGAAATTCAAGCCAGGTCAAAACCAAATCAAAAGTATCAAGCAATTCAAGTCAAGTCAAAAACCAAAGTGCAGGTATAGGCACGCGGTGGATGATAAGGCCACATTTCCATTCAAATGGAGTGGGCAAGTTCCAAAGACCAGTCTTACCAAGTTTCAGATGTCCGGACTCAAAGTGCCAGTTCCTTCCCAGTGTTCAGCCACTGTGTTGATCCTCTGCTGGGGCCTGTTATGCACTGCTCTGAGGATGCGTTCCACCTGGGCAATTGCCTACCAGTCAGCACTCTCAGGATCCGCGTCACACAAGCTGGCCCCAGTTCCACGCAGGATGTTCCACAGGGCAGGCCTAAGCAGCCCAAGGGGCTGCCTCGACCATCCATTAATCACCTCGCTTCCCAGTCAGGGAACCAAGAAATGCAGCAGGACCAGCTGCAGACAAAACTCCTCAGACACCAGATTAAAGAAGGAAGAGGATTTGTATTTGGTCGAGAGCGTGGGCAGACTCGCGTCTTAAGAACCTAGCTCCCTCAAGACAGAGTTCCTGGCCCTTTTAAGGGCTTCCAACTCTAAGGGGTTTCACGTGAAAGGGTCGTGATGGATTGAGAGCACATGTGGTTAGAGTGGGGGAGTTAATCTTTTAACCTTAGGCCTGGTCATCAGTGGCACTGCTGGTCTTGCCACTGACTTCATTCCTGTTGTTTTTCAACTTTCACTTCCTCCTCCTCAGAGACAGGAGACACTAAGAGAAATGGCTTATTTCCTTGTTTCCTTTTATTTTGCCTTCTTTGTCCACCCCCTCCTCCTGAGTTACCTTAAGAAGTTAATGAATGGCCGGGAGTTGTGTCTCACGCCTGTAATCCCAGGACTTTGGGAGGCCGAGGCGGGCGGATCACGAGGTCAGGTGATTGAGACCATCCTGGCTAACACGGTGAAACCCCATCTCTACTAAAAATACAAAAAAAAAAAAAAATTATCCAGGTGTGATGGCGGGCGCTGTAGTCCCAGCTACTTGGGAGGCTGAGGCAGGAGAATGGCGTGAACCTGGGAGGCAGAGCTTGCTGTGAGCTGAGATCATGCCACTGCACTCCAGCCTGGGCGACAGAGCGAGACTCTATCTCAAAAAAAAACAAAAAGAAGAAGAAGTTAATTAATATTTATTTATGACATAAAATGTTTGCTTCATCCATCATTCATTTATTCCTGCACTATAGTAGGTATTATTAATGGTGGAAAGAAATGGAAGTATGGTCTAGGAAGGTTGATGAAAATGTTATGGTTCAGAAGGGGAGAAATCTACCATAGAGGAGATAAGCAGGGCATTCTGGATTCGAGGAAGGCCTGATTTGAAACACATAAATTATTTTTATTAAAAAGTATTCATTTCTTAATTTTAATAATTATTTAAATGTTTACTATCATTCTATGCTCTGAAGAAACTGTAGTGAATAGCACAATTCTTTCTCTCATAGAGGAGAAGATGGTAGAGTTCCAGTGGAGAAAACAGACAATTAACAAGTAAATATATATACAATTTTGGATAGAGGCATTGCAATAAAGAAAATCAAGCAGGGTAAGAAATTAGAGAGTTTAGGTGAAAGCTGGAAGATCTTTCATTTGGGCTATAGGGAACAGTCTCTGAAGAAGTGACATTTAAGAACAGATCTGAATGATAAGAGACTTTCTGCTATGTGAAAACCTAAGGATACAGAACTTGAACGTAGGAACTAGCTGTGCAAAAGAGCATGGTTTGAAAATAAACATGTAGTATTTGAGGAAGAGCAAACAAGGCCAGTATGGCAATAATGCAGGAAGCAAAGGGGACAGCCACGAAAAATAACATAAGAGAGAGAAAGATGTGCAAATCTAAAATAACCCTTGTTCACCATGAATTGGAGTTTGGATTGAATTCCATGTGCAATGGAAAGGCATTGGAGAATCTTAATGAGAAAATCTGCAATTTGATGTGCACCTTAAGAAGCTCACTTTAGCTGCTATGGAGGGAATGGATTTTAGGGGAATAAAGAAAAAAGCAGAAACTAGTGAAGGAGCTACAGCAAAAGTCCAGGCAAGAGAGCTGGTGGCTGAGGCAAGGAATGTGGCAGGAGATATGAGAAATAACTGGATTTGAAACACGTGTCGAGGACTGAGCTGACAGATGTTAAGGAACAGAGTGTAAAAGTGGAGGAGAAGAGGTCTAAGGATCGAG
This sequence comes from Macaca thibetana thibetana, assembly GCF_024542745.1. NCBI lineage: Eukaryota > Metazoa > Chordata > Mammalia > Primates > Cercopithecidae > Macaca > Macaca thibetana. Next base: position 37,008,244 of record NC_065583.1, read on the forward strand.
CCCAGGGTGGCACTCCAATGCTTAAGACTTAAGAAAAAAGTCAGCAAAGGAAATTGATAAGGTAGAGTCCCTGAGGGAGCCAGGAGAGGACAGTGTGATATCTGGAAGTCAAGCGAAGAAAGAGCTTTAAGAAGAAAGGGATCTGCTATGTCAAATGAAGTTTACAGGAAGCACAAGGAAGAGGATAAGTTAAAGATCATTGATAACCTTAATAAGAGCCATTTTATTATTAGGACAAGAGTCCTATTGGAATAGGTGAAGGAGCAAAGAGGGGTTGAAAGCCGGAAGCTCTTTAAAGGACTTTTGCTGTGAACACAAATAGAAAAGTGAGTTTTTGAAAAACTGATATGAAGATGTTTGCATTCCTATAGGATTTAAGAAAATAATAATAAGCTTTATTATAATAGGGTTGACTATATTGCAAACGTTGATGACATCCCGTATGAAAAAGTTCTCTGCATAAGTCTAGTATTATAGTAGCCAGCACATTGTGTAATTAAAAAGTTAGGCCTATATGGAAATCTTGACCCTGCTTTTGGTAAATGTATGAGCTTAGACAAGTTAGGCTCCTTAAACAATTGTTTTCTTATCCAATATTGGGCTTTTTTAAAGGAGTAAATGTGATAATATAGAGAGAGTATTTACAGCAGTGCCTAAAACACTCAATAGTTGAGAGGAAAGATCATCATTACTGTTTAGTGCTTGACTATTAATACCTTCTACAATCAGTGGTATAGCCCATTAGGATTTTAGCTGCACCAAAGAGAACAATTTCTGTCTTGACATCCTCCCCCTTTATGTGTCTCTTTTTCCAAGCCAGACCCTAACATTATTTCCTATTTCAAAGTACCACAGGGGATATAGCCAAGGGGATGAAACAGCTGTGTGTCAGGCCACACACAGAAATGTAGTGAGTTAATGTCATTTTAAACATAGTTTGCTTATGTGTAAATTAGCTTGCAGATTTTCAAGCTTCCTACCACTAATTACTAAATTAGTAAGAGTTCCCCTGCAGGGAAAGCAGCAATGAGGAAGACAAACATGGCATTCTTATGTGACTGCTCATTTGCATCGTTCATACAACCCTGGCTTGCAGGAAGACAACCCCCTGCTTCTCCTAGTTAAATCTAATATGGCATTTACAGTTTTATACAAGAATATTAAGCAACAAATTAGCCCAAAACTACAATTAATTATAGTCCAGAATCAACCCAAGGGAATAGAGAACACAACACATTTCTTAACATTTAGTGCTCCTCTTGGCCCATGCAAGTTGGCAAGATAATTTCCTAACTCAGGACCTGCAGGTTGAAATTTCAGTAGAGAAGCTTTGTTAAGAAAGCTGTGACATGCACGGTTTCTGACATATGTAGTCACTTCAAAACAGTACCTCACTTCAAATCCCAATTCCCACTGATTAACTTCTTGCCTTGAGTGAATCTATTAGTCAGGACAATCTTGTATGCAAGAAAGGGGCAGAAGTCCAATTCAAAGAGCTTAAGAAAATATATGGACGCAGTTAAGTGGAGGTTGTGGATAAAAATGCTTTGGGCATGACTACATCCAAGGGCTGAAAGGATGTTATCAGCAACTGGTCTGTCTCTGTTTCTTGTGTTTTCTTCTGTGTACATCATCTTTACTGTGAGCAGTCTCAGCAGAAAAAATGCATTTCATTTGTTTATGGCAACTTGAAAGTGCCCCTAGAATTTAGTCATGTACCCACCCCTACACCAATCACTGTGGCCTGTGTTGTATTAATGCTGACTAATCGGGCCCGGGTTACAGGCCTAATGCTAAAGACAGGTGGCGCCATCTTCCCCTAAACCACATGGAATGCTATTGGTTTCCTTCCCCCAGGGAAAATCAAAATATTGTTACTATCCTAAGGAAAGAAGTGTGAGTTGAGAAGTGTTAGAAAGGAAAATGCAACAGATGCCCAGTATTGCAAATGACGCAATTGCTTAAAGTTTGTTTCCATGTTTATGTAAATATATAACAACTATTATTATAGTACCTGTCTGTTCTAGTCCATTTTATGTTACTATAGCAGAATACTACAGACTGTATTTCATATATATATAAAATCTCTCTATGTATATTATATATTATGTATTATACATAGAGATATCATTATATATTACAATAGAAATTATATATATTATACATAGAGATGTATATTATACATAGAGCTATTATATATTATACATACAGAGATATATAATATATATTATATATACCTCTCTCTAATATATACCCAAGCTGGAATGCAGCGGTGTGAGCATAGCTCATTGCAGCCTTGAACTCCTATGTCATCAACCTCGATCCCTGTTGGACTGAACAAAGGATGATGAACATGGGACTAAAGACAAAGACAAAAGAGTGTATTTGGAAGAAGGAGTCGGGGGCTCCTTGCTTCTAGTGAACAAGGGCACTGAGCTTTTTCAGCCCTCTGTATTTATTAGGTAAAAGAAATAGTGAGAAGGGGGGATGATTGTTGGGTGATTGTCATCAGCAGTTTGATTTATAGCAGACTTGCAAGACTATATTCTTTGAACAATAGGCTCTAGATGTCCCAGTAGATAACCTCCCTCGAGGAGCAGAGTGATTGCCTTCAGCAAACCCTCTGGCGGCAGGAGCAGATGTGAGTTTGCTCACATCCTGCAGTCATGATAAACAGTTTGCTGTTTGATCATATAGCCTCAGTGGAATGCTGAGTTGGTCATGTCTCTTGGGCCTTCAACTCCCAATACTCCTAGCCTCAAGCAGTCTTCCCACCTCAGTCTTCCATGTAGGTAGGGCTACAGGTTCCTGGTTATTTTTATTGTTTTTTTGTTTTTCATTTTTTGTGTTTTTTTTTTGTAGAGATGGGGCCTATCTATGACACTCAGACTGACTCAAACTCCTGGCTTCAAGTGATACTCCTGCCTCAGCATCTCAAAGTGCTGATATTAAAGATATAAGCCACCAAAACTGGACCCTATTTTATGAGGAATAGAAATGTATTTCTAATGGTTCTGTAGCTAGGAAGTTCAAGATCGGGAACTGGCATCTTGTGAGGGCCTTCTTGCTCATCCTCATATGGTGGAAGGCTGGAGGGCAAAAGGAAATAAATGCTGTGTCTCTGTATGGCAGAAGACAGTGAACTCCTTTCCACACCCTTTTTATAGGAGCATTAATGCACTCATGAAAGCAGAGCCCTCATGACCTAAGCACCTCCCATCCTCCTAACACAGTTACATTGGGGGCTAAGTTTTCAACACATGAATTATGTGGGATCCATTCAGATAAAGGCGTTGCCTTATGGGATAAGAACATTTGGCAAAAGCTAAAGGCTAAGTAATTGTTATTATTGCCTCCTCAAAGTTATTATGTGTATGCATTACTATAGACCCTAACAACAGATTTCACATTATCATTTCATATGTAATTACACATACATTGTGTGTTATAAATAAATTATTGTATCCTGTTTAGCAAGTGGTTCTTTGAGCATATGAAGGTAAATATTTCTCAAAGGCACACATCATATTACGAGCATGGTTAGTGTTAGCCTTCCAGACACCCACACTCAAAATATCCAGCCTCTTCTTAGATGAGTGAGGAGAAATTTATTGGATTTAGGAAGGTCAAACACCAGGAACCTTCACCTATAAAACCCTGATGATAAACCCCATATAAGGGTCAAGTATAAATATGATTGGTAACGCTGGTCAGTCATTCAATTGAGGTTATTGTATCTTACAGAATTTAACAAGTTATCACAGGTGTACTTAGGCCAATAACCTGCCTTAGTTTTTGACCATGTCATTTTGTAGTCTTTCTTAAATGTCATTTTAAACTTACACATTGGACCAAACAGGCTAAATGATTCTATTAATAGATTAGAAAATACTATATATCCTCTTTTGATCTTAAACGTTTGGTAGGTCCTATGTACACACAAAAAGTGGAACTACCTGAAGAAGATTTTCTCTGTAGCAATTGATATATTATTGTTTGAAAAGAGCAGAAAATAAACTCATACTGGTGTTAATAATAAAGGAAATGCATTGACCCATTTAACTGGATAATCCAGAGATAAGGTGAGAGATTAAGGATCATATTAAATAGGTTCCTATCTCATTTCTCTGCAAATAATTTAGCAGCTCTCTTCTCAATTTTTTCACTCTCTCATCTGACTGGCTTTTCCTATGGTAGAAAGATGCTTATATAAGTTTTGGATCTCATATCCACATATTCACTATCCAGAGGAAGAGAGCGTAAAGTGCTTCAGTGATGTAGGGAGTAAAAACAAGAAAGCTTTATTGTTAGAATTGTTATTAATAAACCGTGAACAAATATATCTTTGAGTATCTCTGGTCTGAAAAGAGCCATATATCCATCTCAGATGAAAGGCAAGGGCAGATGGGCTTAAGCCATTCAGAACCAACCTGTGATGGTGCCCTGGAAGAATATGAGCCAATTAGAGATGGGATCAATACCTACATTAAAATCATGGCACTGTCACTAGTTAAAGAGAGATTGGATGGTATTCATCTTAAAACAAAAAACTTTTCACTAAAAACCTCAAGGAAAAAATGTGTATCTCCAACCTACCTGACAACTCAGCTATTACTAAAATGTTATACATACTTTTCTATGGTTTACAAGTCAATTTTACAGGCATCTTCTCATTTAATTATTTTATTTTTAATTATTTTAAATTTACATACAATACACTTCTCTTTTAGGTGATGTACCATTCTATGAGATGTAGCATATGCAGAGACTCATGTAACCACCACCTTAAGCAAGATTCAGAGCAATCCTATCTCCGCAAAACATTCCCTTGGGATGGCACTTTCCTGACAAACCGTCCTTTCACTCTTCACCTCTGATAATTGCTAGTGTTTTCTCCATGCAATAGTTTTGCTTTATTTAGAATGTCATATAAATGAAATTAATATAGAACATTGTGAGACTGCTGGGGTTTTTGGAGTTTTTTTTTTTTTTTTTTTTTTTTTTTCATTCAGCAAAATGCATTCAAGACTTATCCACATTGTTGCTTGTAGTATATGTTTATTTCTAATTTCTAAGTAGTATCCAATTGAAGGAAGTTGTTTTCAGTTTTTAGAGATTAGGAATAATGATGCCATAAACATGCTTTTGTATAAGCATGTGTTTTCATTTCTCTAGAAGTGGGATTGCTAGATTCTATGGTAAGTATATGTATAACTGTATATAAGAACCTGCCAAACTGTTTTCCAATGTGGGTATACTATTTGCATTTCCACCAGCACTTTATAAGATTTCCAGTTACTCTACTTCCCAGTCAAAACATGATATTGTCCCCTTTTTATAGCTATTTTTATTGTTGTGTATTTTAGACAGTTTAATAGGTATCTAGTGGTAACTCATTGTGATACTTGTTTGCATTTCCTTAATAACATTGAACTTGTTTCATGTGCTAATTTGCCATGCTAATTTTCTTTTGTGAAATGACTACTCACACTCTTGGATCCCTTTTTAAAAAGTTGTTTAATTTTGAAAGGTCTTTCTACAGTGTGGTTACAAGTTTTTGGTTACATATATGATTTGCAAATATCTTCTCACAATCTGTGACTTGTCTTTTCATCCTTTAAGCATTGTCTTTTGCAGATAAAACTATTTGAATTTGATTAAATTCAATTTGTTAATTTTTATCTCATAGACAACAATTTTTATGTTCTATCTAAGAACTCTTTACTTAATCCAAGGTCGCCAAGACTTCAGTTAATGATTTTATAGTTTTAGGTTTTACATATAAGTCTATAATCATTTTCTTGTTTTCTTTAATAATTTAATAATATCAAAATTAAAATTAACAATTTGAGTATAAAATTGAGTGAAATTTGTTATATTCACAATGTTGTGCAACCATCCCATATATCTAGTTCCAAAACATTTCTACCATTTCAAAGTAAAATTCCCTACTCATTAAGCAATTTCTTCCCATTCTCCTCTCCCTCTAGGACTTGGCAAGCATCAATCTGCATTCTATCACTATAAATCTATTTATTCTGTATATTTCTTATAAATGTAATCATACAATATGTGACCTTTTGTGTTCAGCTTATTTTATTTAGTATACTGTGTTGTAAGTTTATGTATATTGTAGCATGCATCAGTACTTTATTCCTTTTCATGGATGAATAATTCCATTGTTTTTATATACCACAATGTGTTTATCCATTCATCCACTGATAAACATTTGGGCTGTTTTTTACCTTTTCTTTGTAGTGAATATTGTTATGAAAAACATGCATGCACTTGTACTTATGTCAGTAATTGCTTTTAATTATTTTGGATATATAGCTAGGGATGGAATCCCTGAGCCATATGGTAATTTTAGGCTTAACTTTTTGAGGAACTGCCAAACTGTTTTACACGTTGGTTGAATCACTTTACATTATCACCAGTAATACACAAGTGTTTCAATATCTCTGTATCTTTGCCAGCACTTATTTTTGTGTTTTGATAGTAGTCTTTCTAACGTGTGTGAAGTGATATCTCATTGTGATTTTGATTTACACTTCCCTCATGACTAATGATGTTGAACATCTTTTCATGTGCTTGTTCATGTGCATTTGTATATCTTCTTTGGAGAAATGCCTATTAAATTCCTTTGCTCATTTTTTTAAATGAATTGTTTATCTTTTTGTTGTTGAATTGTGAGTTATTTTATATTCTAAATACTAGAACTCTATCAGAGATACCATGTGCAAATACTTTTCTCATTTGGAAGGCTGTCTTCACTTTCTTGATAATCCTTTGATACACATTTTTTAAAAAATTTTGATGTAGTTAGATTTATCTATTTTTTCTCTTGTTGCTTGTGCTTTTGATGTCTTTAAAATCCATTATCAAATCCAAAGCCATGAAGATTTGTCTTTATGTTTTCTTCTGAGAGTTTCATGGTGTTAGCTGTTTTATGAGACAACAATCATTTTGAGTTAATTTTTGTATATGGTATGAGGTAGGAGTCTACGTTTATTCTTTTCCATGTGAATATCCTTTCATCTCAACATCTTTTGTTGAAGAAATTATCCTTTCTCCATTGCGTGGTCTTGGCTCCTTTATCAAAAATCAGTTCACCAAAAGATATGAATTTATTTCTGGACCCTCAAATCTATTTTATGCATCAATATGTCTATCCTTGTGCCAGTACCTGTCTTGGTTACTGTAGCTTTGTGGTAAGTTTTGAAGTCAGGAACTGTAAGCCCTTCAACTTTGTTCTTCTTTTTCAATATTATTTTTGCTATTCAAAGCCTGTTGTAATTACAAATGAATTTGAATTTGAGAGATGACTTTCCATTTTTGCCAAAAAAAGCTATTGGAATTTTGATAGAGGTTTCATTGATTTCTACATTGCTGTAGGTAGTGCTGACATATTAACAATACTGTCTTTCAACTCATATACATGGAATCTGTTCAAAATTACTTAGTTATTTTAAAATATATTTTAGCATAGTATTTGCTATGTTGATTACAGTCAGTTATATGGATGAACAACATATCAACTTTATGTACAAACTTAAAGGATTGTTTAGCACCATCTTCTTCAGCAGTCACTTTTCTTTCTGCCCTACCTAGAAGGCTGAGCTTTTATACTCCGTGCATTATTGTGCATTTCCCATTATTGTAACTGCCTCTGGGCAAAGCAGAAAGATGAAAGAGCCTATAGGGGTTTTGCTACCATTGCTGCCAATGCCAGTGTTATCACTACAGAGATGCAGCTTCATTATGGGTCTTGCCTCAGGTCAGTCTGTGATAGTTAAAGAAGCTGTGTCCTACATATACCCCATTTTTTTTGGTTCCCTGGCCATAAAGTCAGTGTTTACTTTTTAGGTAGGGGGTACTTTTTGTTTATACCTTGTGTGTAGTTCCAGGATTCAGAGTATCCTAGAATTTAAGACACATGAAAATAAAGAATAACTGGGAGGCTTTGGGTTTTACCTCTGATGTATAAAGAGCTTGTAAGTTGTCATTACCACCCTCAAAACAAGAAAAATCCTTACAAATCAAAAAGCAGTGACTTTTTTTGATCCCATCAGAAAACTAAGGTCATGGGACAAGCCATCACCTTAAAATCTGGAGAGACTGGTCCATTCAGAAAGATACAGTGCTTTAGATTTGCTTACCTGGAGAAGTCATCGAACACTATAAACTGCTAAAACCAGGTACTTTACTAGGCATTTTGATGAATTTCTAGGAGTTGAGTGCAAACTAACATGAGAGTCAGAAAGTCCTGGGATCCACAGTCATAAGGAGCTCCTTCACTTTTCATAAAGTTTTATTTCCTGGAACCCCACCAACCTATCCTGAAGTGATCTGAGAAGGATTGCGGCAGCAGGAGAAGACCCTTCTTGAAGTCCTCCCAGGCTCTTCCTTATAATAAAAAGCTGGTCTCCAGTGTAAGGAATTCTCCAGCAGGTAATTCTGAATTTTACCCCACTCTAGCAGGCTACTGACTTCCAACCTTACCTGAAGACAGAGAATATCCATAGTCAATGGGGCTTCAAGACAATGGATTAATGATGATGCAGTCAGAGAAGGAGGAAAGGAGAGAGAAGTAGGCCTACTCCTGGAGTAGGGATGGGAGCAATTGTGAAGGCCACATCTCTGTGACACAGCCCCATGGAAAAATCAACATTTAATAAGATTATAAGATCTTCTTTTTCCACATACTCTAACCACACCAAACAGTATAATAACAATGAATTGGAGCTGAAAGAGCTGCAAGAGTCTCTCTCTGCAGAGCAGCGCTAGGGAAATCCCCAGAGACCAGAAGGGAGAGCCTCTAAAACTTAAGGAAATAGAGGAATTGAAGGCTCTGGTACTTATATCTTTAAAAAGTTAAACACAGCCAAGCTCCTAGCCATGTTGATAAAATCCTTTCTCTAAAAATCTATTTACCTCAGTACCATTTATTGAATAACGTGTTTCTAACTTTACCCCCAAACTGGAAGGCAAACCAAAGGATAAATTAAAAAAAAAAAAAAAAAAAAAAAACCATCTTAAGAGACAGAGCAAGCATCAGAACCTGACTCAGATGAGACATAGATATTGGAGTTACAAACAAAGTATTTAGAATAACTATGATTAATATGTTAAGGATTTTAATGTAAAAAGGAGACTACAGGCAAAATCAGTTGAGTAATGTTGGTAGAGAAATGAAAACTATAAAAAGGTTAGAAATAACCAAAAGGAGATGCTAAGAATCAAAAACACAGGAACAGAAAATAAGAATGCCTTCAAAGGGCTTGTCAGTAGACTTGACACATCTGAGGAAAGAATCAGTGAACTTGAAGATAGGTCAATGGAAACTTTCAAAACTGAAATGCAAAGAAAATAAAACAATTATTATTTTTTTAAAGAACAGAACGTGAAATGTGGGATGATTGCAAAAAGTAAGGCATACCCATAATTTGGACACCAGAAAATGAAGAAAAATAGAACTGGGAAGAATAAATATTTGAAGTAATAATGTCTGAGAGCATTCCAAATTTAATGACATGCAAAACCACAGACTCAGGAAGCTCAGAAAATAGAAGTAGGATAAATATAACTCCCCACAACAAAACACGAACAAACTCAAAAACTATAAAAACCATGTAGGTATATCATATTTCAATTGCAGAAAACTAAAATCAAAGAGACAGTCTTGAAGAAAGCCAGATAGGGGAAAAAACATGTTACCTACAGAGGAACAGAGATAAGAATTACAGCAGGCATCTCATCAGAAACCATATAAGCAAAGAGAGTAGAGATTAGCAGTAACCAAAAAATTCACTGCCACATGGCCCATTCCACAAGTTTTTACTATTTAGTTGGCCTACTATTATTTATTTTTCAGAGTCATCTTTGCTTTATATATTTCTTCTAGGATTTTTAGTTGTAATCAATGGGAGAAATAGAATAGAGTGTGCTGGCCGAGGGCAGCGACTCATGCCTGTAATCCCGGCACTTTGGGAGGCCAACGCGGGTGGATCATGAGGTCAGGAGTTTGAGACCAGTCTGGCCAACCTGGTGAAACCCTGTCTATTCTAAAGTTACCAAAAAAATTAGCCGGGTGTGGTGGCACGTGCCTGTAATCTCAGCTACTTGGGAGGCTGAGGCAGGAGAATCGCTTGAACCCAGGGAGGCAGAGGTTGCAGTGAGCCGAGATCACGCCATTGCAGTCCAGCCTGGGTGACAGGACAAGACTTTGTCAAAAACAAACAAACAAACAAAAAAATAGAGTGTGCTTACTGTTTTATTTAATCCTAGTACCAGGCTTTCTATTTTAATTCTTATAATTATCCTATGAAGTAGGTAAAATTTTACTAATCTCTGAAGCAAGTAAAAATGTCTCAGCCTGTTAAAGGCTATGCAAGGGATTTCACTAGAAAATAAAAACAAATATTTAATTCACTTTACTCGTTTGTGTGCACATGCACGTGCATGTGTGCATATGTGCGTATGTCATAAAGCCAAATACAACAAGTTCTCTTACCAAATATTCTCCTCAGTGAGTAAGAGATACAGGTCACCAGAACTTATGTTAAATCATATTAAAGACTAAAATATTTGGAATCTTATTTTAAAAATAATTTAATTTTCCTTTTATTTTCTTAAGAAATTCTGGATTACTTCCTTTATGCTTTTTTTGACAGATGGTTAAGAAAAACTATTCAGGCAAAGCAAGAGAGGTGAAATAATGCCATGCAAAGACAGAAGATACCATTTGTTTAATCAGTTATTAATAAATAAATGTTAACTATTTTTGATAAATTTCAGGCATATTCTGCATTTTACGAGTAATTTTACCTACAGAAATAGTTGGTCTCTTTAGAATTCCATAAGGTCAAATAGTGCTGTACCTATTCTTCATTGTAGTCATCAGAATTGTAATTTTACATATACTTATTTAATTAATATATATTCTCCTTTGCTAGATGGGACCTTAATGAGGGCAGAAATTCTCTTTGAATTTGCTAACAATTATTTCATCAATGCCTGGAATGTTTCCTGGCACAGTAGGTTTTCGATAGTTGTATATTGATTGAAAATTTCTCCATGAAAGCTCAATAGGCCCTACAGATAAAGAAAAAAGATGGAAAAGAACGACATTTGTCTTGGCACATAAAGAATCTAGCTCAGGATTTAACCCATGTTTTTTTCTTGCTGTGTTTAGTCTGCTATTAAGCCCACCACATGAATTATTCATTTCTGCTATCAAATTTTTCACTTTAAGCATTTATTTCCTCACAAGAAATGACTTTTTAGGGCCATTACAAAATATGTCAGATAAATATATTTTGGGGTGAAATATTTTGACTTCCTTTAAGGCCTATTTTCTGTCACATGATGCTATACAAGAATCAAGTTGGAATTTGTTATCTTATTGCTACAAAGAGTCTGTTTTGTCAGTGTTATAATCTCTATTTTAAGGTTAAGGCTGGTCAATTGTGCTTCCAAGCCAAAGGGAGGAGGGTATAAAGAGGCATATCTGACCTCCTTTCCTGTCCTGTCTTGAATTAGTTTTTCAGGTTTTCTTCAGGATCCCCTTGGCCAAGAAGAAGGGTCCATTTAGTCAGTTGGGGGACTTAGAATTTTATTTCTGGTTTACAGTATCTGACTTTTACCTAGTGAGTGCCTAATAAATACTTGAGTAAATAAAGAATCATCAGAAAAGGAGGAAGACATAGACATAAACATGGGTAACATTTTTTTTTCTCAAGAGCAAAGGAAATTTTAGCCATACTCAATGATGAGTGAAAATAAATCTAAATAAATTCCAGAAAGGTACAAGTATTTCAAAGAAAAAAGGAACATGATAATTATTAAAAGAACCAAAAATAAATTCTCAAAGTTAAAAATTTGATAGCAGAAATGAATAATTCATTTGGTGGGCTTAATAGCAGACTAAACACAGCAAGAAAAAAAATCTTGAAAATTGGTCAAGAGAAAGTATTCAAAGGGAAACAATGAAAATATGAGAGGGAATAAAAAAATCAGCTGTTTACTTGACAATAACAGTTGGTCTAATATGTAAGTATTAAGAGTCCCAGAAGAAGAAAGGAAAGGCAGGAAAATATTTGTATCGATAAGGACCAAGGACTTTCTAAAACTGACAAAATACGTCAACTCATAGATGCAAGAAGCTTAGTGAAAAGGAAGAAATATAAATACAAATAACCTTACATCTGAATATACATCATGGTCAAACTGATGAAAGCCAAAGACAGTGATAAAACAATATATGCACTGATATGGTTTGGCTGTGTCCACACCCAAATCTCATCTTGAATCTCCACGTATTGTGGGAGGCACCTGGTGGGAGGTAAATGAATCATGGGGGCAGGTCTCCCCACTGCTATTCTCATGATAGTGAATAAGTCTGATGAGATCTAATGATTTTAAAAGGGGGAGTTTCCCTGCATAAGCTCTCTCTTTGCCTGCTGCCATCTACATAAGACATAACTTGCTCCTTTAAGTCCACTAAACCTCTTTCTTTTGTAAATTTCCTAGTATTGGGTATATCTTTATCAGCAGTGTGAAAATAGACTAATACATGCTGTGAGAAAATAAGGAAGAAAGATGAGTTTTTTAAAAAAAGTATAGTAAGTCAAATCTATAACAATCAAATGATGTTCTCATAAATGCAACTTTGTTTCAACACTTAAAAATCAATCTGTGTAATTCACAGTAAAGAATAAGGAAGAAAATTCATGGAATAATATAAATACATACATAAAACATTTAACAAAATTTAATATTCATTCATGATAAACACTCTCGGCAAATTACAAGTGAAAGAAAATTTGCTTGCCTGATAATTGGCAGCTAAAATAATCTTGAAACCTGGCATGATATTTGACAGTAAAATACTGAATACTTTGCTTCTTAGGTCAAGAACAAGGCAAGAATGCCGATTCTAATGACTTCGATACAATATTGTACTGGTGGTCTTTTCCAAAGAAATAAGTGAACAGATAGGAAGAAAGAAGAAAAAGTTGTGTTTGTTTGATTGTTTGGACATGATGATTGTGTATGTAAAAGACTGAATGGAACCTATAAAAAAACTAAAACTACTCAATGAGTTTAGCAAAGATGCAAGATACATGGTCAATATGCAAAAATGACATGAATTTCTATATATTAGCAAGAAACAAAAATTAAACTAAAATAATACCATCTGCAATAAAGCCTAAAATATTAAATACTTTGGAACAAATGTAACAGCAAATGTGTAAGACTTTTGAAAATCATTAAGAATTCCTGCAATAAATCAGTTTTAGAAAACTTACCTTATAAATATTTTAAGAAATTAGATTTCATTGAGAGGAAATAAAACAATTTTGAACGTAAGTAGCAAAATGATTCATCTCATGTAATAACCTTGGTCAGTTGCTAAAGTATGCTTAGAACTTTCTGTTAAGAAGGATGGACCTGGCCTCAATGAGAGAGTGCTGTCAGAAACTAGCACTGTTATATCTATTATAAACAGAGGACAAGGCTCCAGTGTAGAAACACATGTAGTTTCTAATGACAGGGCTAATTCAGTACTATCTGATACTGATTCTCCAAAATGATCTATTGTGGTAAGCAGAATAATGGTCTCCAAACATGTCCATGTCCTAATTCCTAGAACCTGTGAATGTATTTTGTTAAATATTCATGTAATATTCATGGCAAGGGGGAGTTCAGGCTGAGGACAGAATTAAGGTTGTTTATCAGCTTACCTTAAAATAAGAAGATTATCCTGGATTATCCATTTTGGCCCAGTGTAATCACAATGGTTCATGAATGTGGAAGAGAGAAGCAGAAGAGTCAGGGTCAGAGTGATGGGATGTGAGAAAGATTTGGCAGGCCATTGCTGACTTTGAAGATGGGTGAGGTCATGAGCAAAGGAATGCAGTGGATTCTTAAACCTGGCAAAAGCAAGAACACAGATTCTACCTGATACAGCTCGGCTGTGTTTCCACAGAAATCTCATCTTGAATTGTGGTTTATTTAATCCCCACGTGTCATGGGAGGGACCCGATGGGAGGTAATTGAATCAGAGGGACGGTTACCCCCATCCTACTGTTCTCATGATAATAAGTGAGTTATCATGAAACCTGATGATTTTATAAGGAAAGGGCTTTCCACTCTTTTGCTTGGTATTTTCTCCTTCCTGCTGCCATGTAAAGAAGGATGTGTTTGCTTCCCCTTTAGCCATGATTGTAAGTTTCCTGAGGCCTCCCAGCTATGCTGAACTGTGAGTCAATTAAACCTCTTTCCTTTATAAATTACCCAGTCTTGGATTAAGAAAATGTGGCATATATACACCGTGGAATACTATGCAGCCATATAAAAGGATGAGTTCGTGTCCTTTGTAGGGACATGGATGCAGCTGGAAGCCATCATTCTCAGCAAACTATCGCAAGAACAGAAAACCAAACACTGCATGTTCTCACTCATAGTGAATTGAACAATGGGAATTCAATAATGAGATCACTTGGACACAGGAAGGGGAACATCACACACCGGGGCCTATTGTGGGGAGAGGGGAGGGAAGAGGGTTAGCATTAGGAGATATACCTAATGTAAATGGCGAGGTAATGGGTGCAGCACACCAACATGGCACATGTACACATATGTAACAAACCTGCACATTGTGCACATGTACCCTAGAACTTAAAGTATAATAATAATAATAATAAATAAAATAAAAAAATAAATTACCCAGTCTCAGGTATGTCTTTATTAGCAGTGTGAAAATGGACTAATACACTACCCTAGAGCCAACAGAAAGGAATGTAGTCAATACCTTGATTTTTAGCCCGGCAAGCTCCACATCAGAATTCTGGCTTTCAGAACTATAACATAATAAATTTGTTTTATTTTAAAAAACTAAGCTTATGGTAATTGGTTATGGAAGCCATAGAACACGAATAAACTTACTTGAATTATTAGAAAGAAGTTAAAGTGTTACCTTTTTAGCATGAAAACAAAAAGTTTAAAGTCTTTAAAACTGCTAGGTAAGTTAGTTTCTCAGCAATCAATTTTTTTCTTAGAAGATTATAAAAATTGTAGACTTATTCTTACCTATTTATCACTAATTCAAAAGTGGAGGGTTGAAAACAATTAGAGTTTCTCAGACTATGAAAATAAGCCATCTTAAGACACTAACAACTTCTAGAAGCATTCTATCACAGTGGTAAGCAAGAATGAATGCCAAATATAACTGCTTTTGCAAAAATTGTTATCAATGAGAAAAGTTTTAACAGTGAGCTGAACTAACCTATCCCCATCTTGCCTTTCCCTTAATTATCCCTGAGATTTGGGGCCAAGCTGACTTTAAGAGACATTTAGGCTATAGTTTAAATAATAGTAGTCCTTTCCCACAAACTCAACGACTTTTTAAGGCTAATGGGAGGCCAGCAGGTTGGGAGGAGGAGAGGAGCCTGAGACCTGCTAAGGAGTAGACATAAAGGATTTTCAACCATTATTTCAGAGTTTATAAGATATGCAACCTCCCCAATTATTCCTGCAGATAAAACCACTACTATAGATTTGTCTTTTGAGATATCTTTTCAGGATTTCTGTATGTCTGACACTCATGGCTCTACCTGGACCCACCCACCATGTACCTGTGACCCTACCCAGAAGCAATTTAGCACACAGCAGGACAACTTCAATTCCCTATGATTTAATCTGTGACTCAACAAATCATCAGCAAGCACTCGTTACCTGGCTATCCCCATTACTTCCCCCAAACTGCCTTTGAAAAACCCCAAACCTATGAGTTTTAGAGGAGAGATAATTTGAGTCTCCCATGTGGTGTGGCTGGCCTGGTGTCTATTAAAGTCTTTCTTTACTGCAATGCCAAGGCATTTGTGCAGCAGGCAGAAGAAGCTCTTGGGCAGTTACACAAATGTCATTTGAGGATCAGTGAGAAGGTAGATAATGCCCTTGTTGTTGCAAAAGAACGGCTCCTCTGTTTATGGAAGAAATCCATGTGTCAAGACTCTATCTGCTTCTGCATCTATCTTCCAGAGTTAGAAAAGTACAGTTATGATTTAGCCAAACCTGCCATTTTTTTATAATCTCCAGATCTTATTTATAACTCGGGTTATCTCAACACATAATGAATATAGCTGTTATTTTCCTATGCATCCCTGAGTGTTCATGAGTTCTGCTTGTCTCATATTAGTGACTCATTCTCCCTCACCTCCCATTCCATGTCTCCTGTTTCCTCTTCAGATAGCATTGGCAGTGAGGGGAAGAGTGAGATCATGCTGTAAGCACATGTTTGTTTCTCATAGCTGTGTGCTCTATTCTTTGTATTAAATTCAAAATTGCACATAGGGGAACAAATGTACCATCATGGATAGATGAAGGGAGTGCTAGTTTTTTCACACGTAATAGAAAATAAAGTTCACCAACTATGCATACCACAAGCAGGACATCTTTATGGAAACATTAAAAACCCCAGAACAGCCTCAAAATCCCAACTGCAGGTTATGTCCAAGAAAAATGAGCTATTAAATAGCTACCCAAAATTGAAAATTAAAAGGTGTAAACATAAAGGTGGAAGGAGATTTTTTTCCTTTCCAATGTGTGAGTTGTTTCAAGCAAACAAGGCAATCAAAACTAAAAGGAGCATTAATGAAGACCTAAACAAGGGCATAGAGGCACAGAGGAAAGCGTCAGGGGTGCCACATTCCCTTCTGAGAGGCAGGAAAGAGTGGGAAGGCCTGAGGGCTGGAGGAGCTTCCCACTCAGCTGTGAAAGGTGCTCTCAGAAGAAAGAGTATTGCCTTTGATCTTATGGTTTGTATCCAAAGGGATATAATTTCTAGTATTGAAACTTAAGAAAAAATTGTCTTTTGTTTTATCTTTGTTTTTTTATCATGGAAAACCTTGACTCTTTGCATACCTTGGGTTCTCACTGCTGTTTTACCTCCTTGATGAATAAATGATTGATGTTATATTTCATAATATTTTAATTGTTGGGAAAATACCTACATATTTGGAGGCTTTGACAAGTGTCTTTCTGATATATCTTCCAAATAGCAGAACACACAGTCATTTATACCTAGAGTTATCAGTGGGATATTTTAAGGGCCTTAAAAAATAATGGGGAAAGGGAGGGTTACCAGTATTTTACAGAAAGATTAGGACATGAGAGAAAAGTCTTTAAATTTGCAATAAAGTATTTCCCGTATTTAGTAACATATAAATAAACTATCGTTTTCTCATTTTTCTTTGGTTCTGTCATGCATTCAAGCCACATGTGATAGGCTGCAGGCAAGTGAGTGAGGTAAAAACACAGAAGACTCAGGTTGGAAATACAATGCTGCTGATTACAAGCAGAATGATCTTTGCTAAACAGCTTAAACTCTCAGAGCCTCTGTTTCCTCATCTGCATTCACTACTTTTTTGTGAAAACTAGTAAGAGAATGCTTGGCACATAATACTTAATGAATAGTTATTGAATGAATTAAAATGAATGGATGAATGAATAAATAAATGCATTCAGGGAACTCCAGATCTCTCTCCCAAAAGTGCTCTACTCACAGCCTTTCCCATCTCCATTGATAATCACACTGTTTGGCACAGTTCACATCAGATATGTCAGGAAATTGTGAAGAACTTGATCTCTTATTATATTCATTGCTATCACCTGATCTGAACCATCTCTTGGATTTCTATAACAATTTAATAACAGATTTTCCTGCTTCTACCTTTGCTATCCTTCAATCTAATCTCAGAATGATTTATTTAAAAAATTATGGAATAATACTCTTGTCTGCTCAAAACCTTATTTTAATCAAAATAAAGACCAAAGTCCTTACAATGGCCTGCAAACCTGTGCAGTCTAGCTCCCTGCTATCTCTCCAGCCTCATCTTTTTCTGGTATCTTCCTTCTCTCTTGGCCTCTGCTATGTTGGCCACTTTGCAAATCCTAGACTTGCTGGGCATATGGCTGCCCCAGGGTCTTTGCACTGACTATCCTTCTACCTGGAATGCTATTCCTCTAGCTTTACACTTGCAACTCTCTCGTCACCCCCTAAAATCTTTATTCATATCTCACCTTCTCAATGATGCTTATAATGCTCAGCTCATTTAATACTACAGCCAGCTCCTATCCCGTATTTTCTATTGTTTTACTTTGCTTTACTTTTTCCCCCTTTTTAAATGAACTTAATACTATGCATTATATATATTTTTAAATTTACTTATTATGTTTGTTATTACTATTTTGTATCTGTGTCTACATGCTAGAATTAAAACTGTCTGAGTATTTTGTTTGCTAATGCATTCCAAAAGCCTGGAATATAGGGTATGCTCAATAATTATTTTTTGAAAGAATATATTATTATTATTATTATTGTGAATAATATTATCTCATAGTATTTATACACAATGGTCTCCTGTATTGCCTTTTTACCTTGCTAAAGGATGGCAGTGATAAGAAGGTACTGGAAGGATGGAAGGACTTTTGACACCAGAAGTTCTGTCCCTAAGGGATGAAGATTGATTTTCTCCTCCCTGGCATGTAAAAATAAAGCCGTTGTCTTTGATGCTTATCCCCAGAACTTTAGACACAGCACCAATCAAAAACCCAGGGAAACTTCAGCTAATGGAATCAAATCACATATCAGATCAGTATCAAAGTCATCTCTGAGAAGAGAAATAAACAAGGAGGAAAACATCAAACTTTTGACATCGGGGAGAAATTTAATAAAGAGAAGTCAGTGAAAAGCTCAGGGCAAAATAAAAACCAGAACTGTTCTCATCTTTTCACCAAGTTAAAAGCATTTTATACATTTTCTTTCCACAGACCCTGATAACATGCATGCTTGATGGAGTGAGATACCTGTACAATGATCTCTTGTATGTAAAGATAAAATATAGCCCCCAAATTTTACTGTAATGAGAATTATTTGAAGTGTTTTTTAATCAACACGTAATAATTGTACATATTTACAGTGCACATAGCAAAGTTTTGATAAATACAATATATAGTGTTCATATCAGAGTAATCAGCATACGCATCACCTCAAATATGTATTATTTATTTGTGTTGGGAACATTCAAAATCCTCTCTTCTAGCTTTTTGAAGATATTACATGATTGTTAACTATAGTCATCCCACAGTGCAATAGAACACTAAAATGTGTTCCTCCTATTTATCTGTAATTTTGGATATTCTTTAACAAATCCATCCCCATCCTTCCTTTCCCCCTACCCTCCAAGCCTCTAGTACCCTCTATTCTACTCTTTACTTCCCATGAGATCAACTTTAAGCTTCCACATATAAGAACATGCAGTGATTAACTTTCTGTTCCTAGCTTATTTCACTTAAGATAAAGTCCTCCAAGCTCATCCATGTTGTCATGAATGACAAGATTTCATTCTTTTTATGGCTGCATAGTATTCCATTATGTATATATTGCCACATTTTCTTTCTCTATTCATCCGTTTTTGGACATTTGGGTTGATTCCGTATTTTGGCTATTGTAAATAGTGCTACAATAAACATGAGGTACAGATATGTATTTGATGTGCTGATTTCCTTTCCTTTGAATAAATACCCAGTAATGAGATTGCTGGATCATATGATAGTTTTGTTTGTAGTCTTCCGAGAACTGTTCTTCATAGTGGCTGTACTAGTTCACATCACCAACAACACTGTACAAGGGCTCTTTTCCCCATATTTTCTCCAGCATTTATTTTTCATTTTTTTGTTATTAGTCATTCTAACTGGAACAAGATGATACTTCACTGTGGCTTTGATTTGCATTTTTCTGATTATTAGTGATGTTGAGCATTTCTCATATATTCATTTGCCATTTAGATGTCTTCTTTTAAGTAATATCTGTTCAGATTATTTGCCCATTTTTAAAATGAATTGTTTCGGCCAGGCGCAGTGGCTCAAGCCTGTAATCCCAGAACTTTGGGAGGGCGAGACGGGTGGATCACGAGGTCAGGAGAACAAGACCATCCTGGCTAACACGGTGAAACCCTATCTCTCTAAAAATAGAAGAAAAAAAAAATTAGCCGGGCATGGTGGTGGGCGCCTGTAGTCCCAGCTACTTGGGAGGCTGAGGCAGGAGAATGGCGTGAATTTGCAAAGTGGAGGTTGCAGTCAGCCAAGATTGCACCACTGCAACTCCAGCCTGGGTGACAGAGCAAGGCTCTGTCCCAGACAAAAATAAAATAAAATAAAATAAAGAATTGTTTTGTTTTTGTCTTGCACTTGAGATATTTGAGTTCCTTGTATATCCTAGGTATTAATCCTCTGTCAAATGTGTAGTTTTCAAATATTTTCTCCCATTCTGTAGATTTTCTTCTCACTCCGATTATCCTGTAATCAGCGAGTGACAATGAGAACACATTCTTAGGTCAGATTCCCTATGCGACTCTGGGAAATCATAGCTTGCTCATTGGTCAGTGCAGATAGGATTCTTGTAGGGATAAAATTATGTAATGCTTATGCAGCTCTTAGCACAGTGTTCATCACATAGAAAAATGTTAATTCTAGCTTGTGCTATAATATCTCATGTTTTTAAAGCAACAGTCTGTCAGTACAGTGAATTCTTTGGTCCCACGGAGCCATTCTGCAATGGAAGTGGCAAGGGGAATGAGCTTAGTGATAATCAGACACCATGGCCTTGGGCAAGTAATGTAAACATAATGATCCTTTTCACAAATTAAATGAGGATAATAATGCCCACCTCATAGGAGTTTATAGCAGAGATAATACACACAAGGGCAGTGTCTGGAACATAGGAAATGCTTAGTAAGCAGTTATTATTTTTATTATGATGATCATGTCCACTAAAAGAATATATCCTGTGACTCTCACCACCTGTTTCGAAGTGTAGCTCTCCCTTCTTTCTGCCTTTCATCCTGTGAGCTGTTGCTGGGCCTCTACTCCTGATTGACTCCCCGCTCTTCTCCCTTTGCTGATCAGGTCACGAATTTCAGTTGGAATGATGTGTCCTTCTTCTCGGCCCCTTCACCAAAGCTAACGCTAGTGGCAGATTCCCCAGCTCTTGCCCTAGCCCAGTTCTTCACTTTATTCTCCCTTCAAAATGCCTTCTTGCTATTAGATCCCAGTCTTCCTAATCAAGGCAAACCCAAATGTCAAGAAATGTGAAAAAACCTGGATGTGTTTTCTCTCTGTGAAAACATAAGGGAATCTAACTTTGCTATCCATATGAAGATTCATTATTAGTATTCTTACTAATTATTTGTTATATTTGTGCATCCAGCATCCATTTTTTCCCTTTTGGTAACAGAGTTTCCTTTGAGGACCCACCCTTCCCTACTCACAGCCTCGCGGTGTGAGTGGGCATTATCTTATCCTGTAAGTCAAGAGAGGATATTTGATTCTTTAATACTCACATAAAGAAAGCTGGAAAAGAGAGTCAGGGGGATGAACACAAAGCTGAGAGAAGAAAAGAACAAAAGCCAGTCTTGATGACATTGTTTGAGCCATAAGAAGAAGCCATGCCTGAAGCTGAACCACCTCTCTGTCAGTTACCTCAGCCAATGTGTCTCTCAATTGTTAATCCATGTTAAATTGAGTTTGCTGTCATTTACAACTGTATCTTGATACTCTATCATGTACAGTTCTTCTTCTCATGTTTGCTGAGGTATTTAGGTTTTTATAAGATCACAGGCCCGCTCAAGAATCTGATGGAAGTTATGAACCCCCTTCACACACAAAAGGTATGGAATACAGAAACACGTATGTTGCACATTTTTCAAGTTGTCTAGTACTGCCAGGATACCCAGATTCAGAGCCTTACCTCTATAGATTTAAGGGGAAAAAATTAGCACAATATAGCTTCTGAGAATGAGACATTTATTTCTTAATTATTTGGATGGGTTAAGGCAAGAGAAATTGCTTGAAGGGTGGATGTGGTTAGCCCCTTTTACAAAATCCTATAAAGGCAATACGCGTGAGTTAAAGATAGAAAATAGAGAAAATATCTACCACTAAAATTTGTTCTGCAATGTGTAAATTAGTATAGGCAAAAACTATATTAGGTGCAGAATCAAACTGCTGCTAATATATGTTTGTTATTCTTATTTCTATTTTTTTATGAAAAGTTTTAAAAATATACAAAATATGCAAACTAGCATAATGGGCCTTTGTATACCCATTAGCCAGCTTCAACAATTGTCAAATCATGGAACATATTGTTTCACCTATAACACTTTCCACTCTCTTCCTCTTACTTTTAATTTTTTATTTTTTAATTTAAGTGAAATTTGCATAACATAATATTAACTATTTTAAAGTAAATAATTCAGTGGCATTTACTGCACTTACAATGCTGTTCAATCACCATCTCTATCCACTTCTAAAACATTTTCATCACCCTAAAATAAATACCATACCAATTAAGCAGTTGCTCCCCATTCCCTGCTCCTCCGGGCCCCTAGCAACCATTAATCTGCATTCTGTCACTATGGATTTATTTATTCCGGATATTTCACAAAAAATGAATCATAGAATATGTAACCTTTTTTGTCTGGCTTTTTGCACCTAACATGATATTTTCAAGGTCCATTTATATTGTAGCATATATTAATTCTTCATTTTTATGGTTAAATATTATTCTATTGTATGAATATTCAGTAATTTGTTTATCCATTATTTGATCTACATTTGGGCATTTTCCACCTTTTGGCTACTGTAAATGGTGCTACTGTGAAGATGTGTGTGCTATGTACTTGTCTGAGTACCTGTTTACAATTCTTTTGGGGCATGATTCTAGGAGTAAAATTGCTAGATTGTAGGATAATCCTATGTTTAACTTTTTGAGGAACCACCAAATTGTTTTTCACAGCGGTTGAACCAGCTTACATTCCTATTCACAATGTACGAGGCCTCCAATTTCTCCAAATCCTCACCAAAATTTGTTATTTTCTATTTTTTTTATAGTAGACATTCTAGTAGGTATGCAGTAGTACCTCATTGTGATTTTGATTTGCATTTTCCTAGTGACTAATGATGTTGAGCATCTTGTTCATGCATTCATTTGGAGAAATATCTGTAAGTCCTTTGGTCATTTTTAAACTGGGTTATTTGTCTTTTTGTTGTTGAATTGTAAAGGTTTTTTAAATATATTATAGAAAATAAAACCTGATCAGATATATGATTTGCAAATACTTTTTCCATTCTGTAGGTTTTCTTTTTACCTTCTTTATAATGTCTTTTGATATACACAATATTTTAATTTCAATGCAATCAGATAAATCCATTTTTTTCTTTCTTCTTCTTTTTTTTTTTTTTTTCTCATGCTTTTGGTGACATAGCTAAAAATACATTGCTAAATCTAAGGTCATAAAGATTTACCACTATGTCTTCTCATTATTTTATGGATTTAGCTCTTACATTTAGGTCACTGATCCATATTGTAGCTAACATTTTTGAGCCTGGTACTTATTATGTGCCAGAAACCTCACCTAAATTATCTCGTTTAATTCTCTCAAAAACCCTTTGAGTGAGGTACTTTTATGATCTCCATTTTATAGATAAAGATACTGATCTGCATTTGACCGTAGGCCCAGGACAGAGCCCAGCTGAGAAAAGAACTGTTCAGCTAACCCTAGCCTAAATTACTCACCCGCAATATCATGAACTAATTAATTTAAATGGTGGTTGTCTCAAGTGACTAAGTTTTGGAGTGTTATTTTTGCAGCCCAAGCCAATACAAAGAAACAGGTACTCGCAGACATAACTGATAGGAGTATAAAACTTTTCTATGAAGGAAATCTGGCAATATCTAACAAAATTAGATAGCAGTACCACTTCTGGAAATCTATACTAAAGGTATACAAGTAAAAGTATTAAATGAATTATGTTTGGGTTATTTTTTGTAACATTATAATAGCAAGTGACTGGAAACAAACAAATACTTATGAATTTGTTAACACAGATCAGAATGTTATGCAGTTGTAAAAAGAATGAGGAAGATTTCTATGTACTGACATTGAACTCTGCGATACACATTTAAGTGAAAAATGCAAGATATAAGGAGGGGTGTTTATTAGGCTGAATGTTGTGTAAGAAAAGGGAGGAGATAATATGCATGCATATATGCTTCTGCTGGAAAAAAGCATCAGTGAAAATATAAATCAAAAACTAATAAAAAATGGTTACCTATAGGAGGTGAGAGTTGGGGTGAAGAGAACAAGGAAGAAAATGAAAATTGCCTGAGAGTACCATTTCACGTAGTCTTTACTCTTTAACCATTTAAATATTTTATATATTTAAAATACCATGAAATACTCAACAAAAAAGTTATAGTAACACACATGAAATAATCATTTTGTGTACCTTTAAAATACAGCTTTTTAAACTGAATATACATAGTGAGATACATACAAAGGACAAAAAGAAATACAAAAGTTATTCAGTATATTTAAATATAATATAAGAATTTTTTTTTTTTTTGGATAAGGAGTCTTTCTCTGTTGCCCAGCCTGGAGTGCAATTAGACGATCTTGGCTCACTGCAACCTCGGCCTCCTGGGTTCAAGCGATTCTTCCGCCTCAGTCTCCCAAGTAGCTGGGATTATAGGTACCTGCCATCATGCCCAGCTAATTATTATTATTATTTTTAAATATTTGTAGAGACGGAGTTTCACCATGTTGGCCAGACTGCTCTTGAACTCCTGACCTCAGGTGATCCGCCCGCCTTGGCCTCCCAAAGCGCTGGGATTACAGGTGTGAGTCACCACGGCTGGCCCCAAGAATATTTTATAAACATTGTATAAAAATGTAAATAAACAATTATGTTAATATTGCTAGAAATCATGGATCTTCAAAATAAGAGAGATACACAAGTGTAAAATCAAAGAAACTGAGTAAAAACTAAAAATAAATATATTTTATGTTTTTTTTTTTTTTTACACATACACCCTTTCACATATTTCTTGCCTTGGTCCATTAAAAGACTCTAGAGGCACTGTTATCCCAGCACCAAGATTTCAGTCTCTAAACACCATTCATTTTAAAACAAAATGAGTTCCTTGGAGAACGAGTTAATTCCAGGCCAGAAGAAGAGGAGGTGTAGATATACTTGGGACAACTTTTGTCTAAAGGTAAGAAAGTTTTTACAAACTAACTGGGTTTTTTAAAAAAAGAATAGAAGAGATGACTGGAAAGAGATCTCAGCTGGGGCAATCTGAGCATTAACAAGGAAACTGTGGCCGGGCACGGTGGCTCACGCCTGTAATCCCAGCACTTTGGGACGCTGAGCTGGGCAGATCACCTGAGGTCAGGAGTTCGAGATCATCCTGGCCAACATAGTGAAACTCCAGCTCTACTAATAATACAAAAATCAGCCAGGCGTGGTGGAGGGCACCTGTAATCCCAGCTACTCAGGAGGCTGAGGCAGGAGAATCACTTGAACCCGGGAGGCAGAGATTGCAGCAGTGAGCCAAGATCACTGCCACTGCACTCCTGCCTGGGCAGCAGAGTAAGACTCTATGTAAAAAAAAAAAAAAAAAAAAAAAAAAAAAACCGGATTGATGAACACAATTATATACACTCATATACATATGTATATATGCCATATGTATACATATATGCAAATTGTTAAGAATTCTTAAATATACTAAATAAATATGTGGTTGATAATTTTGCTACCTCTACTTACACTAAAGAGTAAAAAGAAGTAATGAGGTTATTATTCAGCACTACTTCTACTATGCCTGGTGCTAATTGTAAAATTCAAAGGAAGGCATACAGAATAGTGATATGGACTAAGATCTAGCTAACCTCAGATCTGCTCAACCCTTGGATGAGTAAATCAAATCTCTGATATAGTCTCTCAATCCTGAACTATCTTAATGGGACTCATTAAAGTTAAATGAGATAAGACCATGCGCTTAGCAGATAGTAAACATTCAATAAGTTTTATTCATAATCAGCATCACCCTCATTATCTTCATGCTAATTGCACTATCCATTAATTTATCTATTTGATATGCTATTTCAAAAGTGGATAAATTTGCCACATGGCTAGATTTAGCTTTTTGTAATTCTCTAGACCAGGGTTTCTCAAATTATGTTCCACATAAATATAAGTTTAGGAAGTATCAGTGGATGCATCATAAAACAAAACAATTCTGTAACAAATATAACAAACAGTTCTATATTCAAATAAGTTTGGGAAAAGACTATCTCTATTTTCTCCCAGAGATTTACATTATATATTAATATTTTAGAGATTATAAGTCAGAAATGAAGGGGCTTGTACAACTATGTTTATTTGCATTTAGCTCACTGTTTCCAAATTTACCAAAGCCTGGTACCCTTCCTATACTGCTTACAGATTAATGCCATGGAAAAAAAGTGTCTCAGAGCACCAATTTGGGAAATGGCTGCACATGGGCACCTGCATAAGAAATGTAGAGTTAGTTCCAACCCAGAGTTTTAGAGGGTTTGATTGTCTGGGTGTTCATTACCTATAGAACTCTGGTAGTTTTAGCTCCTGTCGTTCATAAAGCTGCTTTCTAAGACCAACTTAAGGACTCAGATTCATCAAATTTTTCATATTTGTTCTTATTTTTAACCAACCCCAAATCTGAACTAACTTCATTTCTTTGATTAATATGTTTATTTTACATATTCACTTATTGATTCATTCATTTGGCACCCTACATCTAAATATTAATCATGAGCAAGACATCATGCTAACAGGGGTTACAAGTATGTATTATACATTCTCCTTGCCCCGAAGGAGTTTGCAATCTAGTTGATTTCACCCATCTGATATCCTACAAATGACATTTTTCAAAATGGACATGAATGCATTGGGCTAACAGTTCAAAATGTACACAAGGAAAATCTAAACTCATTGCAATCTCACAAAAGACTCTAATATTGAACTGTAAATCAACAAGTGATTATCTTGGCCGAATGATCCATTTCAGGGTTTTCACTGTTGTAGTTTTTGCTTGTTTTTGTTTTATTTTGATGAGTAAGGTCGTTTATTTTATGTTTGTGTAACTGAGTCTGGGGATTTTTCCTAAAAATTGTATGAGTATTTTCACTACATGTAATAAGCACCCTAAATGTATCATTGAGCGTGACAGAAGGAGAAGACATCCTTTTGTTGAATTCCAAGCTCAAAAAGAAATCAATGCATCTGCTTTCAACCAACAAGCCAGAGTACATTCCAGCTTTTTCTTTAAAAAAGGAGAAAAGCAGAGTTATTTTTAAGTCTTTCTTAAAATTTAATAGCATTCTTCCACTGATGTGTGGAAAATTGTGAGCAGGGCAGTTCGGGATTCAAAAAATCTAGGTAAATCTCATTTGTCACTTTAGAGAAACCACTTTCCTTCTCTGTATTTCTCAGATTACTCACAAAATTGATAAAATCTAAAATCATATTGATAAACAGTGCAGTTCAACTGCATTTTCTATGGAGATATTTGCTATGATATTCTAAATCTTCCATTGGTCTTGTGATAATAATGGCATTAGAGTAATAACAGTTGTTCTGCATTCAGTCTAGTTCTGTCAGTGCAGGGTTCTACTTACAGTAGCTATTTAATGAATTCTCTCTGAATAAAGCATTTCATTGGAGACAAAAGCTTCTTGATTTTTAATTGAAATTTAATTGCTTCATCCCCAGAGTTAAAAGATGATAGTAAAAGCTGGTTGTAAAATAAAATCATAATTGGTTTCAAGATAGACAGCCTCTCATCAGCCAAATGTTTCTTGCAATGTTATAATATAGAAACTCATCATCAAGCAACTTAATTTTCATCACAATATAGTGTACATCAGGTAGTCATATCCTAAATGTTTGAGTAATATGCTTCTAACTGCCATGAATTTTTATGAGTATCACACATTTAGAAAATACGTTTTGAATAAACTGGAGATTTTCTTTTCTATTTGCCAAATTAAAGAGACAATGTTTAAGGTGTGGAGAGATTTGAGAGGAGAAGAATGGGTATACAAACGTGAAAAAGTTCTTTATCAGGAAAAAAAAAAATGTGTCTGAGTTTTCAATGTCTAAGAAACCTGATTTCTTTCTTGTAATAATTACACAGTATGAAACCCAGAGTGAAACACCTATTCTGTTGTATAAGAATTTGCATACAAACTGGATCTGAAATGTCTTAACATTTTTCAGAGAAAAAGGTATGGAAGAGAGGAGTATACATCAATTTATATCTCACTATGTGCCATAGTGACCTGTATGTTTCATCCTCACCCCATTTAAAGAACACTTTATGCATATATTTTTATGGAATTATAAAGATAAAAAACATGGCACTTTTATTTCTCCCCTCAGGATTTTATTCTTAACAATAAAGTACACATATTTTTTAAACGTTAGTAATGCTTACAGTCCCTTTTGAAGTTGCCAGGATTATCTGTATAGATATTAAGGGACTAACAAGACATTGTGAAAAAAAATCACACTAGGCTATACATTGAAAAATTATGAACTCTAATTTTGTAAACATGAAGTGAAAAAAGTGAACTTAGAGTAAAAAGTGAACTTGGAGTAAAACTTCTAAAAAATCATTATATCCCAAATGCCTTTAGAATAAATCTAACAATCATCACATGCTATGGAGCAATACATGTAAGGAAAGATTATTAACCTCTTTCCAGTTCCCATAAAGTGGATACAAACTGGGTTGGCTGACTGCTTCACAAAATTTATAACTTGTGCTACATACACTCAATTTCACATCACTACTTCTGGTAATACACTCAAGTCCCTGGTTAGAGGGGAGGATACTGACCGAAGGTAACAGTATCTTAGTGCATCCCTCCATCCTTTGCCACAGTGTGTGAGCATGTGACCTAAGCAGTGCCAACCAGACTCCTTGCCCAGGATTTTTTCAAAATCAAGCTAGGGTTGTGGAAACTCTCCCTAAACTGGTGGTAACATGAGGACAAGTTCCATGCCGTAAAGAGAATATTCATCTGTAGAAGAAATTAAAAAGCTAAAGCACAGAGATCACCAGAGAAAAGAACAAGAGAATGAGAAATGTTGATCAAGTCCTACTCTTCTTGATGCCAATTTCCCCCTAAAAACCTAATTCATGTTTAGTTTCTGCCACTTGAAACCAATAGTTGTCTAAGTAATATTGCATCCCATAGCCCTATCTAATATACTCAGCAGCTTAGAACTAGTTGTCAATATTGGATAAATCAAATATATATTTTAAGCAAGTATTTATATTTTCATGAAAACCTTGGACCTGATTTTTTTCAAGGAGTAATGAAATTCATAGAAAAATTATGATGGCAGAGTGACTACTCTGAAATCACAGCTAATTTAAACAATTCAAACCACAACTCCCCTCCTCTTACCTATTTTTGCTTTTTTGTTGTTTGTAATTTCAATTATTATCCCAGTCTTCCATGCAGTATAAATCTGCCTAGATTTAGAGTGTTTTTTTCACTATAATCTACATACCTAAGTCAATAGTTGAATATTAATACAACACATTACTTATATTAATGTCATTATTAGAAGCTATTATAATGAGCATTAACTATGAGACAGACATTGTGCCAAGCTCATTTTATTTTCTCTTTTATTGGCTCAATGCTATTATAATTCAGGTATTATAATAATCCCATCTTATAAATACACTGAGGTACAGAAAAGTTAAGTAATGTGGCCAAACTCACACAGCTGGTAAATATGAAAGAGCCAGGATTTAAATCCAGCCGTTCTGAGTCCAAAATTAAAGAAGACATATTTAAACATAAAGCATTGTTTATAAGACTGATTGATTCTGGACTCACAAAGTTGTGGAAAATTTAAATAAACTGTATATCAAATGAGGTAGGAGGAATCATAAAGGCTGTACTCCCATTCCCATTGGAATTGTCAGTAATTATTTGGGCAGTTATTTAAAATTTCTCTCATCCCCTATACAGTTTCTTGGTTTCAATAATATCCCTAGTGCCTGGCATAGTGTCTAGGACATACATAATATTCACTTAATAAAAACTAAATGAATGGAAGATTCATTAAATAACTGAATGACTGAATAGGTCCAAGTGAAAATGAGAGTGGAGCACAAGGAATGTATAAAGAAATATTAAATAGAGAATTTATGAACTCTGTGAAGGGCATTGAAGAAAATTAAATCCTTCCCAAGAACTTGGAATTTGATGGCACTCCATCCTCCTACCAATTTCCACTGCAAACCCATTATTGGATAATTTTCAATCCTTTTGGGGATGTTGAAGGGCTTCAAGGACATCAGATTCCGACCCCATGCTTCTTCACCCCAAGTATTTCCTTAAGAAGGAATAACTATGTACATGTTGTAGGGTGCCTATTTTGGGGATGGCTCTCTGATTTCCCTGCTAATTTCAAGCTTCCCAAGACCAGCTTGTACCTTGAATACTTAATGAAGCCCACAGGCAAATGGAAAAACAAAACAAGAAAGGAGGTCAGGCCAGGATCTCTTCCCCCTGCCCCTCACCCACCGCCATTAGCATAGTTTTCTTTAACTGTGATAACTAAAAGATAAGTAAAACTAAGGTTTCTGGGTCCTTCTTTATTTTCCTTTCTTAGCTTCTTTGCAAACAGAACCTGTTACCCTTGAGGATCTGTTCACTGCTGACCTCTCTCCTCTTCTTCACTTGTCATTGTTGGGACCAGGGACACAGTGTTAGGAACTGCAGGGGAGGGGAAGGAAGAGAAATTCTATTTTAATCCAACACTAATTTCTCAAGGGCTGTCTTATCCTGAACTCTATCACAGAAGAAAATTATGTGTATGCTGAATTAACCCTCTTTTCCCTGCTTTCTGTAGACTAGAACAGATGACTAAAGAGAACCAGGCAATTTTAATCCCCTAGGTCAGAACTCACACTGGTAACTTATGCTCTCAATTTAGTCTACAGATGTGTTTTATTCTCCTGACATGGTCTTAAAAAACATTAAGACAATATTTTTAAAATTTATATGGTTCACATAAAAATCCAAATTTTCTAAATAATCTTGAAATAGTCTTTTTCTCTTGAAAAATCTGCCAATACTTGAACCACATTCCTACAAGATAATGTGCACCAGGAGTTGGAATGTTACTGTTCCCCTTCCTGAAAAACTAGGCCCAGGGTCACTTGCTGTTTGTCATTATGCTTACATGGTATTTTTCCTTAGAGCAGTGAGATATCACTCTCGATATCACTATCAAAAGGACCATAAAGAGGAGATTAAGAGGGCAAAATGATTTCTTATGCCTACCTGTCTTCACTCATATACATTACCTACTGCCCCTATAGACTTCTCAATTTATAAGCCTTAGATATAGATGGTAAAATGATGCCTATTCATGGAGAAAACATGACAGCAGTCACAATGATACTGATAATAATAGCTAACATTTAATTGATCACTTAGTGTTACTGCACTTTATATACAATGCATAATAAATAGTATTCGAAACTTTATTTTACACATGAAGAAGTAGAGTTTACAAAACTTATTTAATTTCTCAAGGGCATGCAGCTCGTTAGTACGTAATTTAGGAATCAAATGCAGATGTCTTTGACATCCAAGGCCATACTTTCAATCAATATATGCACTAGCTCCATAAGATATAAAATGTTCAACTTAATAAACCAGCAATTCGTGCTCTTCATAGTCTTGTTTAAATGATTCCTGGGACCCTATTTAATAACATCTCTACATAAACACTGAGAGTGACAGTTATCCAAGACTCAGTATAGATTTAAAAAAAACATAAAACATATATGTTCAAGAAGTTTCCAACATTAACTTTTTAGCATGATTATTTACTGGTTTGATTAATTATTTTTACCATGATATATTTGAGTAATTATCAACAACTTCAAGCTGCATTATAAATGGCTTTTTTAAGAGCTATCAGTGCTGGCATATCACTTTGTAACATGGCTAGATTTCTTGGGCCAGGATCCGGCAGCTGAGTCTTTGAACACTGTAATCTCAGATGACAAGCCAAAGATACTTCTGTATCATCCAGGATCCTAGGAAAAAATCTGATGGCAAATGCAAATTAGGTCTTTTAAAGAGAGTCATAGGTTTAAGCAGGGAATTGCATCATTGGCATTCCTAGGTATGAAAGGACATGGTAAGGGAGTGCTTACCAAAACCTAGAAATTGAGAGAGCCGTGTGGAAAGACTCACCTAAAAGCACTATAAGCTTTGCTTAAGGGAAGCAGTCAGGCCATGGTGATGCTGCAGGGATGGATCCAGAGAAAGGCACATCAGCACCACACTCTTTGGGCCTCCAATCTCTTACCAGCTCTTGACATAAGTCAGAGGGAAAGAGAACCCACTGATGTAACTGATACATGGTTAGCCCTTCCAAGCCACAGGGTGAGATGGAAAAGGGTGCAGGGTGAATCTTCAGTGGCAAATGAAAGATATTTGACACCCCTGTCTTAGCTAAAATGACTAGGATTTCCAGACGGACAGATATATTTTCCAATATAAATTCAGACAAACCATCCAGCAACCTGCACTTAACTGGGGAAAGCTCCAAACTAACGAAAAAAAAAAAAAAAGAAAAAACTCTCACAGAATTTTAGTATGGGAAACACATTCAGAAGTCTGGTTTTATTCCTTATCTGAAGCATTAATAACTGCTAACAATACCTCAGAGTGATCTCATCCATCCTTAGCTTGAGCACCTAAAATGATGAAGAACTTTCTTAGTCTCGAATAATCCACAATTCCTTAAGTTCCAAGTGATAGAAGTACAACTCATTGAAATTCAAACACTGATATAACTGGGGATACCAAGTGTGCCTTCATGCGAAGCTGGATTCAGGGGCTCAAACAGTATCATCAGGGACAGGGCTTTTTGTTATTGGGTTCACTCTCCAACAACCTCCTCTGGGATGTCGGCAAGATGGTTGCTGACAGCTCCAGTTTTACATGCTTCCCACTTCAGAAACAAAGATTCAGCAAAATCCAGAACTTGAATCTCATTGGACTGGTAATTATTATGTTTCAATTCCTGAGCCACTAACAGTGTCAAGGGGATAAAATAATGAATTAGTCAGGCCTTAGTAAAGTGCCCAAACTGGAAATAGTTTATCCCACTCAGAGCACCTGAATTTAGAGTGGGAGACAACTGGTCTCACAGATAAATCAGGATTTTATTGTTTCCAGCAGTAGGAGAAATGGGTACTGGACAGGAAAAAAAAAAAAAAAGATGTCCACTACATTCCTATTATTAGAAAATTATTCGAAAATCTGCTTCTTGGTCCTAACTCTCCCTTGTGGAATCTCTAGGAGATTACCTGTTCCCTCTTCTGTGTAAATCCCTTCATATATCTGAAAATATCTTACGCTTCTGTATCACACCAAGTCTTCTCTATTCAAAACACTACATCAGCTTTTATCTACTGTTCATGGCTCATATTTTCTAGACCTTATGTCATCCTGAAACATTCTCCTCTCTATTCTGCACAGTTTATCAATGATTCTCTTAAGGAACACTGACCAGAAAAGGGCACCAAATGGGTAACTCTGAAAAATAATACAAGTTTGTATTTTTCGAACACCTTCTGTTTTCTAATCATTGATTCCAATAATGTTATATATTTTAACATAATCTTAATATCAGTCTTCTGGATTAGTTACTATTATTATTGCTATTTTATAAGGTACTGAGAAGTTAAGCAACTTTCCCAAGATGATTCAGCTGACAAATGGAATATTATACATTCCAATGAGCAATTTTGCCTCCCAAGTTTGTACTGTGATCCACTATAGGAACCGAAAAGCACAGCAAAGTTATGTAAACACTTTAGGAAAAGTTTTCATACTAGAAAGAAAGGAAATGGAAATTCTTCTAATATTAGGGATCATGTTTAGCTATCACATTATCTTTTTAAAAAAATAATAGCCAAAATTGGTTGGTGAGAAATGCAAACTTTCTTTTGCTGCCGGTGGAACTTGTGTAACATTTCTGCAAAACAATTTGGCATCATGTAACTAGAGTCTCAGAAACATATATTCTTTCAAAACATATAGCTTATGGATGTATTCAAATCCATAACTAAAAGAATATATGGTGGCTCACGCCTATAATCCCAGAGCTTTGGGAGGCTGAGGCAGGGGGATCACAAGGTTAGGAGTTCGAGATCAACCTGGCCAATATGGTAAAACCCTGTCTCTGCTAAAAATACAAAAATTAGATGGGCATGATGGTGGGTGCCTGTAGTCCCAGCTATTCAGGAGGCTGGGGCAAGAGAATCACTTGAACCTGGAAGGTGGAGGTTGCAGTAAGCTGAGATCATACCACTGCACCCCAGCCTGGGCGACAGAGTGAGACTCCATCTAAAGAAAAAAAAACGTATAATGCTATGAATAATAAACATCAGAAACAATCTAAATAAACATTGAGCTTTTCGGGATTTGTTAAATAAAATTTTAAGACATCCCCAATGGAACATGAAACAACTATTAAAAAAATACTGATATACGTGGTTAATAATACACAAATATGTCTATTTGATGTTATGTTATTCTATTTTATTGAATTAGCTGGAAAAAAAGTAAAAAGTAAATTGAGAGAAACGAAACTAGAATGAAAGAGGAGGAGCTAAGGAGCTACTTATCTCATATAAATTTTCATTACTTTATGTAGTGACTTCCTTTTGCAAGTACTTTATGCAGTGACTTCATGTAGTGACTTCCTTTCACAATTGAATTCACAGAAATCTAATCCCTACGGATATTTCTAGGAGCCCATATATTACAGAGGGTGAGAATACCTGAATGAAGTGGGAGTCGTGCCTGCATCCCACATTAGCAATGGCCATTATTTATCAGATTGTGTTATGCCAAGGAACATTCATTTTCTGCGTCACTTCACCAGTTATGCAGAGAAAATCTCTGTTAGGTCTTTACATGCCACATTTCGGCAGAGTTTTCAACTTCCTGATCTCCAGTCCTTTTAGAAAACGACCTATGGAGGCATAAAGGAAATTATCTGAATCTCCGCTCCTCTGAAATCTGCCTTATTTTCTCTCTAAATTTAATTGAAAAATAAAGTCTCCACCCTATATAAAGACTTTTCCTCTCTGCTTTGTACTACTCAAGCCCTACAACTTAAGGCATGGTGTTTTTGTGTACAAAATAACACCGTGTTAATTGTGGAAGGTATTAAAAATAAGGACAAACTTTTAAAAAATGAAAGAAAAGTATTCATAATCCTTACCATTAGTGCCACTTTTAACATGGAGATATACACCTTTTTTTACATAAATGAAATAGCATGCTGCATCCTGTGCTATATCCCTTTTATACTTACTGAAATGGCACAAATATTCTTATCTATATTTACTGCATGTTTTAAAGCAGGATAATTACCAAATATATGTGAGTATATTGTTTAAAAAACTTTATTTCTCAGGTGAAGGAGTAAGAAAGCAAGAGGCTTTTGATACCTTAGTATGTGCTCATATTATAGTTGTCACAAAAAGCAATCATGGAGGAGGGCTGTGGAGGACAAGAAGGAATCTAATCTATGTATTATTATTATCCCTAATTATTGTGGGTACATAGCAGACACATGTATTTATTGGGTACATGAGATGTCTTGATACAAGCATGCAATGTGAAATAAGTACATCATGGAGAATGGGATATCTATCCCCTCAAGCATTTATCCTTTGAGTGACGAACAATCCAATTATACACTTTAACTTATTTCAAAATATAACAGTAAGTTATTATTGACTATATTCACTCTATTGTGCAATCAAATAGTAGGTCTTATTCATTCTTTTTAAATGTTTTTTGTACTCATTAACAATTCTCACCTCCTCATTCCCAACCCCCCACTACCCTTCCCAGCCTCTGGTAATCATCCTTCTACCCTCCATTCATGAGTTCAATTTTTTTGGTTTGTAGATCCCACAAATAATTGAACATATGTGATGTTTGTGTTTCTGTGCCTGGCTTATTTCACTTAACATAATGATCTTCAGTTCCATCTATGTTGCTGCAAAGGAAAGAATCTCCTTTTTTTTTTATGGTGGAATAGCACTCCATTGTATATATGTACCACATTTTCTTTATCCATTCATCAGTTGCTTCTAAATCTTAGCTATTGAAAACAGTGCTGTGTTTATTCCCCACTTCCCACATGAAGAGTTTCAGACTCGGAAAGGTTATGTGACTTGCACAAGGTTATTTTACTATAAAATTGGGAGCCAGAAAAGAACTTGCTTGTGTTTGACTCCAGTCATATTACTATAAAATGGGAGAGCAAGACTATAAACAAAGTTGGGCCTTACTCCCACATATTCATGCTATTTCACTTTCTACTGCCTCCAGAAAATTCCTTACAAAGTTCATTTTTTTGGACAATTATCTATTGAATGCCTATGATTTTCCAAGTACTAGGTTAAGAACTGCGCACGTAAAACTAAACAAGCCAGAAAAGGTCCCATCTTGGATGAATTATACATGCTAGAGGGGGAACACTAGGAAATGGGAAAGTAAACACATAAACCACAATAAACATATAAACAAATAGGACTTTCCACCCCTGTTTTCCTTTAGGGAAGAAAGTCTATACTTTGGGCTTTCCTAGAAGGGGTCTCTGAGTCAAAAAGCTATGTCCCAAAACTGTTAGATATCAGGACTGTTCAGTCACTAGGGATCTCATTGTGAGAGCTCCTTTATTTTTCTCTTTTTGATGTCTAGAACTCAGTACTGGTTGATAGTGTCCACTTGCAGAGGAGTTCAGGTAATGGTAGGTTTTCCTTCCCAATCAGTGATTATGGGACCTTGGGATCAAGAAATATAAAAACACCAAAACCCATATTGTCAAAATGTATTGCATGCTGCTCAAGAGAACTAATTCTGCAGCCAGACTGCTTGGGTTCAAAACCTTTACAAGCTTCCAGTTGAGAACTAGGGCAAGCTATTAAACTACTCCAGCTTTGATGCTTTCCATTTGTAAAATGGAAATTACAATAACACTTATTTCATAGGTATTGTGAGTATTAAATGAGCTAAAATGTAGAGAGGACCTTGAACAGTGTTAGGTACATAATAAATACTTTTTAAGTGCTATTGCCATGGCATTATGATATGATATTATAACAGTGGGGGCACATCTCACCATTATGAGCATTGGAGTGGTGCACATCTTGTCATGTATCTGAGCCTTGCTTACTACTTATTGCCTCTGTAACATCAAACACATTAATTAAATTCTCTAAATTTTTTTTTCTTTTGTTTTGTTTTCTTTTTTTTTTTTGGCATCCTTTAGACAAATTTCATCAGTGCCTACTTCTGGAGACTGTTTTGAAAATTAAATGAAATAATGTAAAAAAGGACTAAGAATTCTGCACAGCACATGGTAATATCCTACTAAATGTTAACTCTGATTAAATTTGCAGTCACAGAGCACATTAGAACATTTCTTTCCTGTCCACTGTTCCACCATGCTCCAACTTTATTGTTTCTCTAAGGTCTCTAATTCACTTTAGCCCCACATTGTCAGGAGAAAAAACATTTCGCTTTCAATCAGGTGAAATACTTACTGTAAATAAGCTAAATCAGGAAGTTAAGACAGTGGAATAGTAAGCTTGTGTGTGTGTGCGCGTGCATGCGCACAGATGCACGTGTGTGTGTGTGCATATGTTAAGGAAATTAATTTTTATTATAGCCTGAGAGTACATCTCTCTGCTTGTAGATTCCCTGTGAACCTTCTTTAAATTGTTCTCTCTGTTGCCACACCGTTTTTTTATTTCCCTTGGTATATTACAGTATCAAATTTTTTTTCTCTTGTGATACTCTGGAACTATTGTGCAAAAGAAGAAATGAGTTCTGACATAAGATTCACTATAGGACTCCTTTCTGGAGTCCCTGTAACATTATGTTATGCTAAACCTGTAGGTCAAGTTCTCTTTGATTTTAAGTCAGCACTGCTGCTTGTTTTGCTGTTTTATTATGCCAAGACTATATTTTCCTGTAGAGTGTCAAGCAGAGACTCATATAATTGAACAAATTCTACCTCTTGTTTTGATCTTAGTAATAATAATTAGTAATTTGCACATTCAGGCTCTGATTATTAAGTACAGATACAATCCATATAATAGAAAACTGTGTTTTACATGGAAGCATTAGAAGCACCTCCTCATATGATATTTCCCGTCGTTACAAAATTTGTCTGTACAATCAATAAGGTTTACCAAGTGACTACTATGAACTGAACTGGGGATTCAATATTGAAAAAGATGGGTGAGTTTACACCTTATCGATTGTACATTCTAGTGGAGGACACAAGCAATTCATTAATACATACATAAATAGAAAAAAAAATTATCCAGAAAATGTAAAGTGATGGGGAATAAAGCAGAGCTGATGACTGTGGGAGGGGGAGCTCAGAAAAGACCCCTCACTAGAGGTAATACCTGAGCCCAGGCCTAAAGTCAAGAAAGAGACAATAAAATGAACTCTGCAAGAAAATGAGCCAAGAGAAAATAGCAAGAGCAACATTTTGAGGTAGGAATAAATTTATCATATTAAGGCACAGAAAGAAGGCCTGCGTGCCTGTTACATGGTTAATGATGAAAGGATAGGAGATCAGAGATGCAGCCCAGTAGTCTCCTACTTGCTTGCTGCATGGAAAGAACTCTGATCCATTGTGTTTTATTTTTCTTATTTGTTAACTTTTCAACAAATGAGTAAGTGAAAGGAAGAACAGGTACAATGCTAAAGATGCACAATTTTCCTACAACTGCTGTTTAAGCCATGGAGTGCCATTTTCTATGTCTATATGATATAAGCATAGATCAATTCAGATTGGAGTCTTCACAATCTCACGCTACGATCTTGAAAGGCAGGATATGAGAAACCAACACATTGATGAGGTTCTTCTCAGCGTTAACTTCCTCATCTGCAAAATGGGGCTACTAATAATAGCATATCAGCATAAGCACATAATATCCACAGCATCAAGCTGCAGCATGGTGATAAACACATTGAAACCTGCATTTCTGAGATACTGTGGTATTAATCTTCATTTTGGTTTATGCATTTACACAGCAGCTGGGAAAACTGCCTTCTTAGAAACCCAATGTTGTGCTCACAG
Source organism: Macaca thibetana thibetana (assembly GCF_024542745.1). Classification (NCBI taxonomy): domain Eukaryota; kingdom Metazoa; phylum Chordata; class Mammalia; order Primates; family Cercopithecidae; genus Macaca; species Macaca thibetana. The sequence goes on from NC_065583.1 coordinate 37,047,361, forward strand.
GGATGAATGACTCCACAATTCATTTTCAGGGCATAAATCATTTTTCCTTTACCTTTTTTATGCTTCATAATGATGCTAATGGCTGAAAGGTCACCAGTTTCCTGGCTGTTTATATTCAGCAGGGTTAATTTTTTCAACTGGTCAGAAAATGTCAAGCCCATCAGTAGCATTATTCACTTCATTAGCTAATGTAGTATAATTTAATGTTTTGGGGATCAAAGAAAAGACACATTTGAAGAATACCTTGGAATAAGACTGAGAATATTATTCAAAAGAGAAATTCTCTACTTAAATTACCATAATCACTTCAGTTGATGACCTTTTCTCAGAAAATGACCATATATGTCTATATGTCAAATGACTGTATGTATCATTTTCCAAATAGCCCTGAGCCACGCTTTAAAAGAAAAAACCCTTAGTACCATTATATAATCATTCTAATGAAAAATATGTATTAAGCCCTTAATATGTGCAATGCTCAGCTGGGCATTTAAAAAATCATCTTACAGAACACTCATGACATTCCCATGAGAAGAAACTATTGTTCCTGTTGTGCAAATGAGAAAAATGAATGTCTCAGAAAGTCTAGGGGAAGGGCACCATGGTTCTGAGGGTACGTTGGTTGAGGCTTTACTGTGGTCATATGGGCACTGGTCTTGCCTGACTCTTGGTTATGGCTTGGAATTAAGTGAAGTGGTGTTTTAAGGCTTAAATGGTAGTAAAAGAGCATGCTGTCGCTCTCAGCTTTGTGCATAGCTCTGTTCCGGCTTTGCCCTCAGCCTTCCTCTCTTCACCATAATCTACTTTACTGGAACGTTAACCATTGAGAGAAGAAAGATATCATCGCCCTGGGATCCCTGTATCAAGATTCCTCATGGTCTAGCTCATGGTGACCTCCGGGAATGCATTTCCTGATGCCTACCTCTTCCTCCACCTTGCTGCAGCCACCCTAGCCTCTGTCCTTAACATGTATGACAGTGCTAGCACATAGTAGATAGTCAATAAAAACATGTTAAATGCAGTATTAAATCCTACAGTGAGAAAAGGTAATGTGTGAAAGTATTTGTAATCCTCTCATTAAAACACAGTTTTCAGAACTTTATTTTTATTTCTATTTGAACCTTACTTCCAGGGCATATAAATTAAAATAAACACAAAACATGGTGCAGAATTTTCTCAGTTATTGAAGTAGCGATTGTCATCTGACACTCTAAAGGGACTTATTCTTGGCATAATGTGACAGCAAAGAAAGTGATGGTACTGACTTAGAATCAATAGGAAATTAACCTGCAGGTGGGAAACCCTCTAATTTAGCATAATACAAACTTACAGCTGCCTCAAGAAAAGTCAATGATTTCTTTACTACTTTTACAAAATATTTTCAGAATATCATAACAGAGAAAATCATCCTGATACCCTAATTCCCAGGAGAAAAAGTAAGCAAAAATAAAATGATAATGGTGTTAGAGAATAGTATCATTTTAACAATTATTTAAGTAGATTAGGTGAGTACTCTGGCAACATTTGTCCTATTTTTTCACTAATTATTTTCTTTTCCTGTTGATAAAATACCAAGCCATAAGCTGTTGCAAAATAATGTTGTGTTTTTTAATCAGTGTTATTTATAGCTCAGTAAATCTAGTAACCCAGAGCTGATGCTGAAACGTTTGTCCCAAAAATGGTAAATTCCATGCTTTTGTATTCCCATGCTGTGAACTGGGCAGACCATTCCTAAACGCCCAGAGTTGGCAAATCTCATAGGATGGGATAGAATCCCAAGTGACCATGTGTATGCAAGGGGATGTGGAATGAGAAACTCTGCCCAATTTACAATTTTGTCAAGAGTTGGCTCTTGGAAAATGGAGGACAAAAATAAACTTATTTGTTATTAGACCTAAGAATAGTCCACATTAAAAATAGTCTTCATTAAAAATAAAAGCAGATTTCCAAAAAGAAAGAAAAGAAAAACATGGAGGGAAGTAAGAAATGAAGGAAGAAAGGAAGGAAGGAAGGAAGGAAGGAAGGAAGGAAGGAAGGAAGGAAGGAAGGAAGGAAAGCAAACCCTGATATCCTGATGATCTGGTGGCCTGAGTATGGTATTGAGAGTCCAGAACACTCATATTCTAGATGGCTCTGCCACCTACCAAGTACGAAGCTTAGGATCACAGCTTAAACTCTCAGAGCTTCAGCATTCTACTTCATAAGATGGAAGGACAGCAATTTCTATCTCAGAAACATCTTTAGAGATAAACAAAACAAGGACTTTTTAGCAAAAAAGTGCTTTGTAGATTAAAATGCCAAACAACTGATCTATGAAGACTGATGTGTGAAGCAATTTATATAGCAGTTATGAGTGACTGGAATCTGTCCATTTTTTGTTGAAATTCCAGCTAGTGAGCTGAATGGCTTCGAACAAGTGATTCTTGCTTTCAGAACTTTAGTTTTCTTATCTGTAAAATGGGAATAGTAACAGTATTTCTTTGTGCTTTTTTTTTTAGATGGAGTCTGGCTTTGTCACCCAGGCTGGAGTGCAGTGACTTGATCTCGGCTCACTGCAATCTCCGCCTCCCAGATTCAAGCGATTCTCCTGCCTCAGCCTCCCCAGTAGCTGGGACTATAGGTGCATGCCACCATGCCCAGGTAATTTTTTTGGGGGTTTTTTTTGTATTTTTAGTAGAGACGGGATTTCACCATGTTGGCCAGAATGGTCTCGATCTCCTGATCTTGTGATCCGACTGTCTCGGCCTCCCAAAGTGCTGGGATTACAGGCATGAGCCACCGTGCCCAGCCTTTGTGCTATTTATTTTCTCTTTGCTTCTTCACAATCCCTCTCCTTTTGTGCCCATCCTGCTCTTTACCCACAGAGATGAGCTCTGTGGAGTAGATGGATAGGATGCCTGGCCATCTGACTTTCAGATCGATGTGGCCCATGGGAAGCATGGATGAACAGAACATGGGAAAGAGTGAGGTAAACATTTGATTCTTCTGGATCCCTTCCTATCAGATCTCACTAGTTTGCCTGCCGCTCTCCACCTAAACCAAAGCTCCAGTTAAACAGTTCTCTCTCACAGCCACAGCTATTCTCTTCAGATTCTGTAGCAACTTCCTGTCCGGGTTCCTTCAGGCCTAGAGGCAGTAATGACTAACTTGCTAGTTTACTCACCCACTCTGTTACCTTCTCTAACTGTGATCACAATTGTGTAAACAGTAGTTCCTTTATTCAAATCTTTTTCATTACTCTGTGTGAATGTCTTATTTGTTTTCTCACTTGACCACAGCTGATACGAAAGGAAGGCTTGAGGAAACAAATTCTTACAATAGAATTCTGAGAGTAGCACCTCACATATTTGAGGACACAGATACTCTCCTTGTAGGAGGTAAGTGGGAAAAGAGTATTCCATTAACTATGATGGTATTATAAATACACAAGTTATCACTGGCGATGCCCTGGGATGAAGTGCAAATGAAAAAAGCACAGTATCAGGAGATCAAGTGATTTTGGCACTTGGTTTCTATGGTGACAGTATTGATCAGAATGTGTTGGGGTTAGTTAATTCCTTCTGACAGCCCTGGAGACCTGATAGACCCCCAAAGAAAGCACAAATTGGAGTTTTTAACCTCATGGCTCATAACTCAAGTGAAAATCAGAAAGCCTTGATGATAACTTTGTAGGAGCCCTTTGCAGTAGTCCCATAGTCATGCATAGGGCTGATAAGTCTGCAGTGGAGCCCAGGGTCTGAAAGTAAGTGATCCTGAGTTGAGAACCAATTAAATATTCAACCTCATCACGTCATTTATACAATGACTAATGGAGAAGGAGTGGTAAAGGATACACTGGAAGGCTACATTTAGGCAGAACACAGATGAGGCTTAGAACTTTGCATCCCTAAACCTTCCTAACAGAGACAGGTATTCTAAATACAAAATCAATAAAGTAAATACTAGCATAGTCAAAACAGAGAATCATAAGACCTGATCTAAAAGGAAATAGTATACATGCCAAAATAGCTTCAGGACATTGCCAACTTACATTAGGAGAAGGGAGTTAGGGTAGCAGGTACAGGAGTGAACATTAAGGGTATTAGACTAACAATGCCAAAATATAAAACTGTCTATGAGCCAAATTTATTGATAGGGGTTCACTAACTAATTTATTGATAGGAGAATATAATTAATCATCTGTTTGGCTGATTCATTAAACTTGGCTTCAGTAATATCCTAAAGCCAATGAGGTTAAAATGTCAGAACTTCCCTGGCACCATTATTTGGGAAGGAGTCAGAAGATACAGGGAGATGGGGATAGTAGAATAGACCTGTTCAGTCCTGTCTTAATCACCATAGCACCAAGAGATTCCAGAGAACGCTCTCTTTACCAAAATCTTAAGAAATGCATCCATGAGGGGATATCGGCATCCTTTGAAAACAATACGTTGTCTGTCCTCCTAAGTTAGGCATAACTCAAAGTGTTGTAAAGGGAGCCGTTTTCCTGTCTTGATGGGAAAATGTGATCCTGGAGTAGTAGGGCTACCTAGGACTTGGATGCTGCGACTGAAGCTTTTGTCTTACTCCATCAGGTACAGAATTTTACCCAGCCAAAGTGCTGGCAGATGGCAAGAGTGTAATGGGTGGTGAAATAGAGAAGTTACAATTATAAACCTAGGCATCATGTCCAGAAACAGAAGTTGAAATTGCAACAGCTACCTTTGTTTATAAATACATTCTGTCCTCCTGCCTCATATGAAGAGTAGTAGTGGTAGCTGATTCTTTGGGAGAACTTTCCAGCTGAGTGGCCCTCTGCTATATCTATACATATTCTCTCTAATTTCTAATAACTGCTCCTTTTTCAGACCCCATGAGCCTAGTGTTGCTAATGGATCAATGTTGCTCTTCACCAACCCCTATTGATTTTTCTTAATATTATCCATACCTTTGTAAGTTGTCTCTTTTAGAAGACTTTTTAAAATTTGTCACATTTAGGCATGCTGTTTCCTTCCAGGACCTCAACTGCTGTAGTATCTCATTAGTTTGTTGTGAAGATCAGGTAATTAATAAAGTCTTTAGAGCAGTACCTGGCACATGTAATTACTCAATAAATGTTAGCTATTGTTATCCTGGCTGCTGTTGATTATCATTATCATAGTTAAAGGAGTTAGATAATCTGGTAAAGAGATACCATGACAGTGGAATACTAATGAAATGTCTAGGAAAGAGAAAATATTCAATAAATAGTTTTTTTATTACAATATTAAATTCTCAGTGTTTAAAAAGGATCCACTAACAGTCATTGAAATAATGGGCTTCTCTACCATAAAAACTTTATTTTACTTATTTCTTCTTTTATAAGTGTTCATTTTCTCTAATTAGCCAATCAAAACAGAATACTTTAAAAGGAATTTTTCATGCTTCAGTTCTCATGCTAATAATCCAGCCTCCCTTGGGCTGGCTGGCACAGGAAAATCTAGGTGGTCCACTGACAGTGTGCTCAATGATAAATTTTGACTTAGAAAGACATGCAAACTGCATGAAAAATAAAATATTTAAAATTCCCAAGCATGTGTAGATATCACACCATAAAATTTCATAGCAGCAGTAACAACCATGCAAAATTGATGTGGCTTTTCCACACCATCACCTAAGAGCCATAACTTGGGTCACTATGGAAAAGAAATCAAAACAGCCAGTTGAATAAAGGCTTCTATTGTGGAGTGTGAGGAGGAAGACATGAAAACATCTTTCCAAAATGTGTTCAAATAATATGAACTAATTTGTGAGTAGGATCAATAAAGGAATATTCCCTTTACAATGCTAAGCCCAGCAGCCATCATCAAATGACCCTCCCTAAATAGATAATCCTTCTCATGGTCTGATTTAGTTCTTGATACTAAATATGAAACCTAAGGAGGAAAAACAATTTCAGATAGATTAAATGATACAATGTAATTCTGCAGAATTTTAAAATTTTGCTCAAGAAAGGACCTAAGAACCCTGACATTTGAGATCTCCCAACAATACATAAGGTGACTGATATGTTTTTGCTGTATCCCCCACCCAAATCTCACCTTGAATCATAATAATCCCCATGTGTTAAAGTCGAAGACCAGTGGAGACAATTGAATCATGGGGGCAGTTTCCCTCATACTGTTCTCATGGTAGTGAATAAATCTCATGAGATCTGACGGTTTTTTATAAATGGGTGTTCTCCTGCACAAGCTCTCTTGCCTGCCACCATGTAAGACATCTCTTTGTTCTTCTTTCATCTTCCATCATGATGGTGAGGCCACCCCAGCCATGTGAGACAGTGAGTCCATTAAACCTCTTTTCTGTATAAATCACCCAGTCTTGGGTATGTCTTTCTTATCAGCATGAAAACAGACTAAAACAATAAGTTGGTAACAGGTTTTGGAGCACTGCAGTAAAGATATGCAAAAATGTGGAAGTGGCTTTAAAACTGGGCAATAGGCAGAGGTCAGAACAGTTTGGAGGGCTTGGAAGAAGACAGGAAGATGTGGGAAAGTTTGGAACTTCCTAGAGATTTGTTGAATGGCTTTGACCAAATGCTGCTCCTCTCAGATGGAGATGAGGAACTTGTTGGGAACTGGAATAAAGGTCAGTCTTGCCATAGTTTAGCAAAGAGACTGGCGGCATTTTGTCCATGCCCTAGAAATTTGTGGAACTCTGAACTTGAGAGAAATGATTTAGGGCATCTGGCACAAGAAATGTTTAAGCAGCAGAGCATCCAAGATGTGACTTGGGTGTTGTTAAAAGCATTCAGTTTTATGTATTCACAAAGATATGGTTTGGAATTGAAACTTATGTATAAAAGGGAAGCAGAGCATACAAGTTCAAAAAATTTGCAGCCTGACAATGAGAGAGAAAAGAAAAACCCATTTTATGAGGAGAAATTCAAGCTGGCTGCAGAAATTTGCATAAGTAACAATGAGCCAAATGTTAATTGCCAAGACAATGGGCAAAATGTCTCCAGGGCATGTCAGAGGCCTTCATGGTAGCCCCTCCCATCACAGGGCTGGAGGTCTAGGAGGGAAAAATGGTTTCTTGGGTGAGGCTTAGGCCCTCCTACTCTATGCAGCCTCCAAACATGGTGCCCTGCATCCCTACTGTTTTAGCTCCACCTGTGGCTACAATGAGCCAATGTACAGCTCAAGCCATTCATTCAGAAGGTGCAAGCCCCAAGTCTTGGTGGCTTGCACATGATACTGGTCATGTGGGTGCACAGAAATCAAGAGTTGAGGTTTGGGAACCTCTGCCTAGATTTCAGAGAATGTATGGAAATGCCTAGATGTCCAGGCAGAAGTTTTCTGGAGGGGTGGACCCCTCATGGAGAGCCTCTGCTAGGGCAGTGTGAAAGGGAAATGTGGGGTGAAAGGGAAATGTGGGGCACTGCCTAGTGGAGCTATGAGAAGAGGACCCCCATTCCTCCAGACCCCAGAATGGCAGATCCTCTGACAGTTTTCACCATGTGCCTGGAAAAGCTGCAGATACTCACTGCAAGCTCATGAAAGCAGCCAGAGGGTGTCTATACCCTGCAAAGCCACAGAGGCAGAGCTGCCCAAGGTGGTAGAAGCCCACCTCTTTTATCAGTGTAACCTGGATGTGAGACATGGAGTCAAAGGAGATCATTTTTGAACTTTAAGCTTTAATGAGTGCCCTATTGGATTGTGGACTTGCATGGGGCCTTATAGCCCCTTTGTTCTGGACAATTTCTCCCATTTGGAATGGGTATATTTATCCATTACCTGTAGCCCTGTTGTGTCCAGAAAGTAACTAACTTGCTTTTGATTTTACAAGTTTACAGGTAGAATAAGGCTTGTGGTTATTATTGACTTTTCTTAGACTTGACTTGTCTAAGATAAGACTTTGGACTCTGGACTTTTGAGTTAATGCTGAAATGAGTTCAGACTTTGGTGGGCTGTTGGGAAGGCATGACTGGTTTTGAAATGTGAGGACATGAGATTTGGTAGGGACCAGGAGTGGAATGATATGGTTTGGCTGTGTTCCCACACAAATCTAACCTTGAATTTTAATATTCCCCACATGTCAAAGGCAGGTGGAGATAATTGAATCATGGGAGCAGTTTCACCCATACTGTTCTCATGATAGTGAATAAGTTTCATGAGATCTGATGGTTTTAGAAATGAGTGTTCCCCTGCACAAGCACTATTATCTGCCAACATGATCTTCTTTTATCATATGCCATGATGTGATGCCTCCCAAGCCATGTGGAACTGTGAGTTCATTCAACCTCTTTCCCTTATAAATTACCAAGTCTTGGGTGTGTCTTCATTAGCAGTGTAACAACAAACCAATATAGTGACCAATCCAAATTTGGGGTATAGAGTTTTATTAGTAATCTAGGACCAAATAACGTCCCTTCCTAATTGCCCTGGGACCTTTGTTAGCAAATTTTCTCTGATTGCAAGTAGCAATCAGAGATAATTTTATTCTCCCCTGGATTCTAAATCTGAAAAATGGATTGATCACTTTTTCAGCTAATATTCGAGATTGGGGAAAATGTTTCCTTTCCTGACCTCTATCATCCTGGAGGACTCTGTCTCTGGGTACCACTGCCTCTGTCTATCCACACAAGTGAAGAGACTCAGAATGTTTGGCTTATTTCTGAAGCAGTGTTCCCAGTAAGGTCTTTGAGAATGGAGCCCAAACATGTGGAACATATCTGGAGATACATGGCCTTTTAGGTAATCCATGACAAGTCAGGTATGCCAAAACTTAAAAAGAATGGCTTCTTTGCTAGAAGGAAAAATGAAAAATTAAACAAACAAAACACTTGGAGTTCCAGAACTAAACCTTCCAGGGTTATAAATGAATATGAGGAATATCCAGGGAATTCATCCCAGTTGCTGAAAGGCCCAGAACTTTAAAATCACAGGTGAGTCTTTTAGAAGAGTTTTGAACCAAATCCTTAAGGCAAGTATAACATAAAACGCTTCTTTTATATTTTTCTGTAGTATTCAAAAAGTTTTTAAAACCTATGGCCTGAGTCCCATTCGAAGTCAGGACAGGAGAGAAATAAGTCATTTACATGAAAAGAAAGATGAGATCCTTTTAGGGTAGAGGAAATTGGTTATTTTCTTGGCCTTTGTATCTATTACCAGAGCCCAGCACTGTGCTTGACATATGGTAGGCATTCAGTACATGTTGCTTAAATGAATACATGGAGAGGAGAGACAAAGGTAGGCTGAAGATTTTCGGAAGACAATCTGCATCTACATTATTTATCATTTATCAATCAGCTAAGTTTCAAGCCATCATGAGACTTTCCTCTAGAAGACAACTGCTTTTCCAGAATATTTTCTTACTATCCTTATAACTCAAATGGAAACAAAAAGCAGGCATACAAGATCATTATCTTTCATAATCTGACCTAAAACAACTATGTTCCATAGCATCCTCTCCAGGATTTCATTCAGGAAATGGTTTTATTGTCTAATATACTATTATCCATAAAATTATTCACTTACTCAATGAGATATATGTATTGAGTGTTCTAATTATATTCCTTTATATATTCAAATAAGTTTCTCCCACCCTGTTTCCTATTTTCTTTCCTCCTTTCTGTCCTTTCTTTCTTCACCAATATCAGTCATGTCAACTCATTTCTTTCCCTTCGCTATTTCTATATTTGTGGTGAAACATGTCCTATCTTTTCTGATTATTTGATTTAAATATTATCATGTTTCTTTGATGTAACAATTTAATTACCCTTTCTAGAAAAAAAAGTATCTAATTTTAATTTCCCCCTTTCCTCATAATTCAATAATTGTACATTTGGTAGCTTAATCAGTTAATTGTGCATGTGCAAAATATGCTTTAATAGTTTAAAGACTCTGTTTTATTTAGTTGTTATCAAAAGGGATTAATGTTTGGGTTTAGAAGATGTGTGGGTAGATTATTTTATAGCTTCCACATCCTTTAATGGCATCAGGGGCCAATGTGACTTCTATTTTTAATAAAGGAAGAGCTTCTTATATACAGACTTTGGACGCCTAAGAATTGAATGGAGGATATTTCTTACAATGAACAAAACAAAACAAAAACAAACAAAAAACTGTGCTTTACTGATATAGAGGCTTGTGGTTATTATTGAATTGATTATCCAAAGCAGCCATCTCCTTTTTGAAAATGGTAGAAAGTGTATAGAAAATAGGACATATCTTAGCCAAGGTCGAAATTTGCTCAGGCACTGATCTGTAAATTTATTAAAGTTTCAAGATTGAACCCTGAGGATTAGAAGTTAATTGATAGCTTTTGTTTTCTATCCACCATGGACAATATCAAGTATCAGAAATTTTTTAATGAATCCTCCAGCATTAATCTTTTACCCTAGGGAAAGGTTCCTATACGTAATGAGATTAAAGAGAACCACCAGCTACTTTAGCCTTCCTTTTTTCAGTGCATTTAAAAGTGACTTCAAGTTGTGAGTATCAGGCAGCTCTGAAAAAGAGCTGATGCCCTACTATGGCTATAAAAACTTTGCCTTTCCTTCCTTGCCCTAGTTCATCTCTTGTTCTTGAAGGTGCCGAAGAGGATAATTGCTCAGTTGCTGAGGCTCTGCAAGTCTTCCAAACCACAATAAGGGAAACTTAATTTCCCCTAAAGCACAGTCAAGTTTAATAAACGTTGAACATCCTTGAGGATAGCGCCTGTCTTATTTTACTTGGCGTCTCTCCTGACAGGTACAGTCCTTGCTCCATGGAGCTAAAGTTTCAAAATTTCACCTTCTCCTCCCACATGATTCTTCTTCCTCTTTGTCTTCTCCTCCTAAATTTAAGTCTTTCCGTCACTTGCTTAGCCTAGTGAGTTTTGCTTGTTTGTTTGATAGTCGTGTATTTACACCTTAACTTCTGATTTCCTAATGGGATACTTACATATGACTGTACTGTGCGGGCCAGAAAGTGCCTCAGTGTACAAGTAAAATTTAGTGAGCTAAGGGCAGGTAAGAAATAACTGCTACATTCATACTTTAAAATTTTCCATGTCATATTACAAGAAACAAGTGCATGGTAGATGCTCAAAGTTAGTTATTCCTACTTGTCAATGAACTGATAAGGTAATGATGGAAGAATATTGTAATGTATGTTCACCTGTAAATGTACATAAATGCCTACCCAAAAATATGATGCTGACGTCAAGACTTTATCATAACACATACAGAGAGATAGGAAAAAGCCTGTTACTTTCACAATTGTAAGAGCAGGCAGACCTCTCCATCAGGTTCAAAGTATCTTGAGAAAGCAAGCAAAGGTGACTGGCTTAGAGCCAGTGTCCCATCAACATGTGAGGTGCTAACATAAAACTTAGCACTAGTCCATCTATGTCTGCAGGTGACCATAACAATAACACACAGGAATACAGAGGAGTGTCAAAGAATAACTTAAAATGCATAGTTTTGGCCAGGCGCAGTGGCTTATGCCTGTAATGTCAGCACTTTGGGAGGCTGAGGTGGGAGGATCACCTGAGGTCAAGAGTTCAAGACCAGCCTGGTCAACATGCTGAAATCTGATATCTACTAAAAATTAAATAAATAAATAAATAAATAAATAAGCTGAGCATGGTGGTGCATGCCTGTAATCCCAGTTACTCGAGAGGCTGAGGCAGGAGAATCATTTAAACCCAGGAGGCAGAGGTTGCAGTGAGCCAAGATCATGCCACTGCACTCCAGCCTAGGAGACAGGAGACTCCATCTTAAAAAAATAAATAAAAATAAAATGCATAGTTGGGCAATAACTCTTGTAAGGATTTAAGGAAGTCAACAGTCCCAATGAACTGGAATTGTCAGGGCCATCAATAGAGAAAGTATTACGCATTGGGTACATTTATTTCAAAAGCATCTACTGAGTAAAGCTTTGTGCCAAGTGTTATGGGTAGAAAGTTAAATACGACACAGATTTCCTTCTGAAGGAATTCAAAGTCCAGAAATGGACTTAAAAAATACAGAATAATCATAGTAGAATTACCCTGTATAGTAAGCACTGTAATGATAGTATGAAGTTGGTATATGGAAGCCTAGGAGAGTAATTGATTAATTCTGTCATTTGTGGGTTGAAAAGATTTCTTTATCTACTAGAAGATAGGAAAGAAAGAGAGCAACTAGTGAGAGAGTCCAGCTTAGCTACCGGACCATGGCACTAGCCCTGATCTGTCAAAACACGTCTGATGAGTCCAGTGGTCACTCTGTCCACTTGGGCAACCCTTAACCATCGAGTCTTCCAGCTCTCAGGACAGAGTTAGGTCTATGAATAAGCACAAGGAAAATAATAATCTTTCCTATCTCCAACCAAAAAAAAAAATGTATGAACGACTTATCACCCTAATGAGAGCTGAACATTTTACTTACGGAATAGATACCACATCATTTGGAAATATATTATTTACTATACCAAGTACATTGAACGCTAGCTCTTAAAATCCCTTAAACTAAGTCTCTAACATGTGTATGTTTGTCCCTATCCACTACTGACTCAACTCAAGTGCTGTTATTTTTTTTCTAAAGATGATCAAAAGAATATTATTTTGCAAATACTCTAAAATGTTCCCATGATTTTGATTTAAGCTATTTTAGATATAGACATGGTTGCAGGTTACAGAGTCAAGATTCTACTCACCAGCCAGCTCATAATCTTACTATATTATCATGTATCATTAAACAGTACAAAAAAGAAAGATTAAAACAACTACCCCTCTCACACACACACACCATGGATCAAAGTCAAAGAGAAAATAAAACATAGGCCACTTGTCCTGCCATCAATAAGCCTATGAAATAAAATAATGAGTAAAAATAGTCATAAAGAGACAAATATAATAGACACCTTAACCTGATACCATGAATCTGACAGTAATATCTGTTAACTGAATACAGAAAGAAATCCAGTGAGGGACCAAGGCTAAGTCCTTTTGAACATCCTGTTATTTATAAGCAAAAGAGAAAAAGATCAAGTGAAATAACTGTTCAATGAGTTGAACACTAATTGGTCTCAGTCAGTCAAGCCCTGCCTAGGGAAATGGCAGTTTCTTTGCCAACTATAATAATAAAGGAGTTTCTGACTGCTTTTCCCTCACTCTCTCCTTGCCTTTACTCAACACTACCTTCGGTTCAAACAATAAAAATCCATTTACAGACATATCATCCATTTACAGACAAATCCATTTACAGACAGATCAGTGGGCAAGGATGTTTGGTCCTTAGCTGGACCATCAAATGGCTGCATAGCCTGCAGTGGCAGCTGAAGAATGGCATTAAAAGTAATGAAGTAGCAAAAGTGGCAAAACCAGTTCAATGGAGGATTTCAATAAATAGTGCAGGAGCAATTGAACACCCATAGTCCAAAAAGCAAACCAAAAAGAACTTTTACCTAAATATCACATCTTTTTATTAAAGTTAACTTGAAATAGATCCTAAACTTAAATGTGAAACACAATACTATAAAAGTTCTAGAAAAAATGCATAGGTGAGAGTCTTCTGGAAAAAAGCATAGGAGAGAAGCTTCTAGATCTAAGTCTAGGTAAAGTGTTCTTACGCTTGACACCAAAAATACAATTCATAAAAGAAAAATTGAACAGCATTGAAATTAAAACCCTTTGCTCTGTTAAAGATCTTGTTAAGAAAATACAAAGACAAATTTTAGACTGGGAGAAAACATTTGCAAATTACATATCCAGCATAGTTCTTTTATGTAGAATATCTAAAGAACTCTCAAAACTCAACATTAAAAATTCCTAACAGCACTGCCTTAGTTCACTCAGGCTACTACAACAAAATACCATACACTGGGTTGCTTATAAACCACAGAAAATTATTTCTCACAGTTCTGATGTCTCAGAAGTCTAATATCAAAATGTCAGCAGATTTGGTATCTAATGAGAACCTGCTTCCTTCTTAGATGAGCATTTTCTCACTGTAACTTCATGTGGCAGAAGAGGGAAAAAAGCGACCTTGGGCCTCTTTTATAAGGGCATGAATTCCATTCCTGTATCAGCTGTCATAATTTGATCACCTCCTATAGGCCATACCTCTTCACACTATTGTGTTAGGGGTTAGAATTTCAACATATTAATTTTGAGGGGAGACAAACATTTGGACTGTAGCAGATGCTCAACATCGCTAATTGTTAGAGAATTGTAAATCAAAACCACAATGACATTTTACCTCATACCCATCAGGATGACTACTGTCAGAAAAACAAAAAATAACCAGTGATGGCAAGAATGCAAACAACTTGAAACCCTTGTGTGCAGTTGGTAAGAATACAAAATGGTGCAGCCTTTATGGAAAACAGTATGGAGGTTCCTGTTTTAGTCTATTTTGTGCTACTGTAACAAAACATCACAGAAGGTCTTATGTATAAAGCAGAGAATTTTTTTTTCCACACAGTTCTGGAGGCCAGGAAGTCCAAGATCGTGGCCCCAGCAGGCTCAATTGTCTGGTGAGTGTTGCTGTCTGCTTCCAAGATAGCACCCTGCTAATGCATTCTTTCAGGAGACATGCTGTGTCCTCATGTGGCAGAAGACAGAAGGGCAAGGAGGCCAATGCTGCAGGTTGTCTTTTTTATAATGGTCTTAATTCCATTTATGAGGAGAGAAATGTTCATAACCTAATCACCTCTTAATACCATTACATTGACCATTAGTTTTTCAATGCCTGAATTTTGGAGGGGACACATTAATATCTTAGCAGTTTCTCAAAAAATTAAGAATAGAATTACCATATGATATAGCAATTCCACTTTTGGATATACATCCAAAAGAATTCAAAAAAGAATTTTGATGATATTTTTGCACATTCATGTTCGCCATATGGTTTATTATCCATAATAGCCAAGAGGTGGAAGCAACCCAAATATTCACTGACAGTTGAATGAATAAAGAAAATATGGTATTTACATGCAATGGAATATTATGTAGCCTTAAAAAGAAAGACATTCTGTCATGCACCACAACATTAGTGAACCTTGAGGACATTATCTTAGGCAGAGTAAGCCAGTTACAAAGGGACAAATACTGTATGATTCTACTCATATCAAGTAGCTAAAGTACTTAAAATCATGGGTACAGAAAGTAGAAAGATGGCTATTAAGGTCTAGTGGAAGCAGGAGGCAGAATTAGTGTTCACTGGGTATAGAGTTTTCGCATTGCAAGATAAGCATTTTAGAATCTGTTACACAATAGTGTCAATGTACTTAACACTACTGAACTATATGTTTTAAAATGAATAAGATGCAAATTTAGTGTTACGTGTTTTTTAACACAACAAAAATATCCCATTAGAAAATGAGCAATCAAGAGGTTGAAAAAATAACCAACAGATTGGGAGAATATATTTTCAAAAGACATACCTGAAAAGGAGTGTTATCCAAAATATACAAAGAATTTCTAAAACTCAACAGAAAAAAAAAAAAAAAAGAAAAGAAAAAGAATAAAACAGTTCAAAGACTTTCACAGACACCTTACCAAAGAAGATGTACAAATGGCAAGTAAGCATATGAAAAGGTGCGCCACTTGTTGTCTCATTGGAGAAATATAAATTAAAACAACAATGAGATCATCAGAGAAATGCAAATCAAAACCACAATGAAATACCATCTCGCACCACTCAGAATGGCAAATATTAAAAAGTCAGGAAACAATAGATACTAGTGAGGCTGTCAATAATTAGGAACTCTTTTACACTGTTGATGGGAATGTAAATTAGTTCGACCATTGTGGAAGATAGTAGGCAATTCTTCGAAGATTTAGAACAAGAAGTACCATTTGACTCAGTAATGCCATTACTGGGTATATACCCAAAGGATTATAAAAATTCTAGTATAAAGACACATGCTGTTTATTGCAGCACTATTTACAATAGCAAAGTAATGGGACCAACCCATATGGTCATTGATGATAGACTGCATAAAGAAAATGTGGCACATATGAATACTATGCAGCCATAAAAAGAGATGAGATCACGTCCTTTGCAAGGACATGGATGAAGCTGGAAGCCATTATCATCAGCAAACTAACACAGGAGCAGAAAACTAAACACAGCATGTTTCACTCATAAGTGAGAGTTGAACATTGAGAACACATGGACACAGAGAGGGGAACAACACACACCAGGACTTGGTGAGGGGTAGGGGGTGGGAGGAGTGAACTTAGAGGACAGGTCAATAGGTGCAGCAAACCACCATGCCACACGTATACCTATGTAATGAACCTGCACGTTCTGTACATGCATCCTGCTTTTTTTTTTTTTTTTTTTTTTTTAAGAAATAAAGAAAAAAAAAAGAGATATCACTACATACCTATCAGAATGGCCAAAATTTAGAACACTGACAACACCAAATGCTGGTGAGGATGGGAGCAACAGAAACACTCATTCACTGATAGTGGGAATTCAAATTGTACTGACACTTTGGAAGAAAGTTTAGTGATTTATAACAGTAAACATTCTTACTATATGATGCGGTAATCACACTGCTTGGTATTTACTCAAAAGCATTGACAACATGTCCACACAAAAACCTGCATATGCGTGTTTATATTAATAGCAGCTTTATTCATAATTGCCAAAACTTGGAAGCAACCAAGATTTCCTTTGGTAGATGAATTGATAAATAAACTGTGGTACGTACAGACCTTAGAATATTATTCAGCACAAATAAGAAATGAGCTATAAAGCCATAAAATGACATTGAAGAAATTTAAATGCATGTTATTAAGTGAAAAAAGCCAACCTGTAAATGATACACAGTGTATGATTCTAAATATATGTCATTCTAGGGAAGACAAAAGTGAGGACAGTAAAAAGACCAGCAGTTACCAGGCAATGAGGGGAGCAAAGGGTGAATAGGTGGAGTACAGAGGATATTAAGGGAAGTGAAACCACTGTCTATGGCACCATAATGATGAATACATTACATTATAAATATGTCCAAAGTCATAGATTGTACAACACCAAGAGTGGACCCTTTATAGACACATCCACCCCTTTTCCCCCATTTCTCATTCATGACAGTCACTAATCTGATCTCCATATCAATAACTGTGTTATTTCATAAATGTTAATTAAATAGAATCATGCCATATGTATCCTTTTGAGACTTTTTTTCACTTAGCATAATTTCCTTGAGAGTCTTGTCATAACCTAGTTAGTATCATGATTGTCATTGTGGTTACATGAAGCTCCACATAAGATATAGCTCTATAAACATAGAGCTATAAACGGACACACACATACACACACTATATACACACAAATGAGTGCATATATAACTGGTAATATGTGAAAAAGCTCTATAATTTGTACCAAGTTGGACTTCCTGGATTTGATAATGTACTGTAGTTATAGAAGATGTTGACAATGAAACGGGCTAAGTAAAGGGTTCACAGAACCTCTCTCTACATTTTTTACAACTATAATGTGCAATGTATAATCGTTTCAAAATAAAATATTCTTTTCAAAATAAGTTGGAAGAAAATTTCAGTCCAGACAAGATAACGTAGATCTGTTTTTGCCCTGTTTCTTCCCATTAAGTCCAACTATACATTCTAAAAGTGGTATAAGAGACAATGAAGGTAGAAGTCTTAAACGTGTTTAGAAGTTGAGCTCGTTTTGGACTGCAGATCTGGAAAGCAGGGCATCTAGGTAACCCCACCCAACAGATGGTCACACAGACCTGGTGTCTTTCAACTCAGCAACAGTAGGCAATACATGTGGGTTTATTCCTGCCCCAAATGGAATGAGAATCCCTACAATGACATCAGATAAGCCAATAGTAAGGGGAGACCCATCAGGAGTCTCACCAAAAATAAGCATCCAGGAAAAACACTCTCTTTCTCTGCCTGGTTGAAGATTCTCTCTTTCTGCCAAGAGAAACCCAGGTGGATGAGTGGAACTCACAAGAGAGATACAGCAGCTCATTCTGAGGAGCCACTTTGTCATAGAAGGCCCAAAACTCTCCTCCCCTATCCAGAGACTTGGATATAGTGGGCATAAACAAAAGGAGGATCCAGCTATACCAAGCCTCCTGATCTGGGAAGCCTCAGCAGTAAACAGTAAACAAGTTAAAAAAGAAGAAGAAGGAGAAGGAGAAGGAAGAAGGAAGAAGGAAGAGAAGGAAGAAGGAAGAAGGAAAGAAAAACAACTAAAAACAATCAAAAAATGGCATTTTGGGAGGCCAAGGTGGGTGGATCACCTGAGGTCAGGAGTTCAAGACCAGACTGACCAACATGGAGAAACCCGGTCTCTACTAAAAATACAAAATTAGCTTGGCTTGGTGGCACATGCCTGTAATCCCAGCTACTCAGGAGGCTGAGGCAGGATAATCGCTTGAATCTGGGAGACAGAGGTTGTGGTAAGCCGATATCGCACCATTGCACTCCATCCTAGGTAACAGGAGCAACACTCCTTCTAAAAACAACAACAACAACAACAAATAATAGAAAAACAGCAACAACTACAAAAAGCAATACAATTATAAACTGGGTGAAGAGAATGAATAGACATTTTACTGAAGAGGACATACGGATGGCAAATAAGTACATCAAAAGATTTTCAACATCATTAGCCATCAGGGAAATGCAAATTAAAACCACAATAAGATATCAGTACACTTCTAGCAGAATGGCAAAAATGAAAAAAAAAAAAAATAGGACCACCATCAAATGTTGGCAAAGATATAGAGACACTGGATCACCTGCGCATTGCTGGTGAGAATGTAAAATATTACAGCCTCTCTGATAAACAGCTTGTTATGTTCTCATAAAACTAAGTATGCAACTAAATAGGTTCCAGAAATTATACCCTTGGGCTTTTGTCCCACCCAGAGAAATAAAAACTTATGTTTACACAAAAATGTTAAGCATGAATGTTCACAGTAATTTCATCCAAAATAGCCTCAAACTGGAATCAACCCGTAAATCATTCAACAGGTGAACGGTTAAACACACTATGGTACATCCATAGTATGAGATATATTACTTATCAATAAAAAAGATTGAACTATTTATACCTCAACAACTTGAATAAATTTCCAGGTAATTACTCTGAGTTGGAAAAAAAAAATTACAGTACTAAAAGTTCATATACTGTGTGTTTTCATTCATACAACAGTTTTGAAATGACAAAAATGTAGAAATGGAGGGCATATTATTGGGTAGAAGGCCTTAGGGGCAGGAGAGGAGAAGGGGGAAAGATATGTAGGGTACATAAGATATAGCATATTATTAAAGGCTAACAGTAGATATCCTTATGTTGGAACTTTCAGGGTCTTGATTGTGGTGGTGGATAAATTAAACTACGTGTAAATGACTGCGTAAAACTGAACACACACACCAATACAAATGTGAGTGGGAAAATTTGAATAAGATCAGTATATCGTATCAATGTTAACATTTTAGTTGTGATACTATATTATTTCCTCACAAAATGTTACCATCAAGGAAAATGAACAAAATTTACATGGGATCTCTCTGTACTATTTTACGAAACTGCTTGTGAATCGACAAATATTACAATAAATACTTCAACCACAAAAAAAATCAAAGACCCATCATTAAAATAGAATTGGAAATGAATCAGATGCAATGTTTCAAATCTGCTGCCCTTGTCTGTCTCCCATGAGTTCTGTAAAGCAAGATGATCTTGAAAAGCCAGCATCCGACAACAGCATTTTTGTTTGTTTTGTTTTGTTTTTATCCATTCCTAGCTATTTGAGTTATGTCTTCCTAACGAACAGAACTGCAGACATTGACTTCATCTTACCTGTCCTTGTTATTCTGTTCTAATCACTAAGCCTACTTTAGACATGCCTGGAAATGCCTGTACTTTCTCACCTCAGGGTCCCTGCATTTACTGTTCCCTTTACCTGGTTACCTCTTCCTTCAGTCATCTGCACACCTTGCTTCCTTACTTCCTTCAAATCTCTGCTTAAAAGTCACCTTATCAGATAGATTTTTCCTAAGTATGCTAAATAACAGTACGCCAGTTCTCCCTAGGCCACCTTGTCTCCCTTACTGTGCTCTGTTTTTCTTCACATCACCTATTATATTAGGTGTACTGTGCATGTGTGTGTTTGCTGTCTGCCTCTATTGCTAGAATGTGTGTTCTTGAGTTCAGGGACATTGTTTGCTGTTCCATCTCAGTACATGGAACAGTGAGGGGCACAGAGCTGGCACAACTAAATTCATATTTAATAAACTCTTGAATAAATAATATTCCTTTCTTCCTGCCAGGACCCTTAAGAATTGTGAGTGATTCATCATTAGGCTGTATGTAGGCGGTGAAATTGGTGAGAAAGATCTTGGGATTTTATTTTCATCTTCTAACTTATAAATATTTTTGCAAAAGCCCATCTTTTTGAATCAGAGATCACTTGTGCCATTAGTTCTCTTGTTTGCATGGTTCAGGGGATGTCAGTTGATGGATAAAATTTTTTGAATTACAAGTTTTTGTATTACAAGTTTTAAATTTACAAAGTTGTGTTATTTTAACTTACAATATTCTAGGACCCATGTGGTACAACCAGGGGCATGGTGGGGTGGGAGGTGGATCCTGACAGTTGTCTGAGTAGCTAAATCAATAACAAAACTAAGGTTTTGGCAATAACACTCTACACTGTTTCATGATCAGTTTGGATTTTTCTCTCCTATACTTTATCACAAACTAAAAAGTGTCATGTTGGTGACTCCTAAGTCCTCATTCCTCTTCTATTTCATGTGCATCCCCCTTTAGAACTTTGTAATCCAAGTTCTTTTTCCTTCTGCTCTCTCTCTATAAAACTAAAAGGAAAAGAAAATTGCTTTCCTTGACACCATTTGCCTCACTCCTACCATTTAAAGTTTCTTCTACCTCTCTATCCCATACCAGCTCAGAACAATATATGACTGCAGCTGTTATATTGGATTTCTTGTCTCTTCTCCCTGACGTTTCCTAGATTCCCGTTCCCTCTTATTGCTAAGGCCAATGCTATATTCTCTGCTTTTTTCTGCACAAAACACCACTCTATCTTCTGCAGCATCCTGCTCCAGGAGGTCTTTGTGAATGTTATTGAGATTATCAGATGCCAATGATGTGAAAGGTGAAGACATTGTATTGATGTTCTTTCAACTAATATACCCATGTCCCCTGGGGGAGATTTTTTTAAAAAATCAAATTGCTTTTCTTCGGCTTTGAAAGGACAAAGGAAATTAGTTGAAACAATTACTCAGATACTCCAGACCTTTAGAGCAACAGCTGCTGCTGATAATGAAATAGGATTTTGTTCTACACTACGTCACCTTTAATCACTTTTCCTAGATAAGTTCTTGACCCTCTACTCAGCCTTGGTGGAAGAGACAGTGAGCAGGACACTAGAGTTGAAAATATAGAAGAGAGTTAACTCAGTAACTTAAATCAATTGAAGTTGTTTTTGGATTTTATACTCTGAATGTGGCAATTGTAATTGATAATGGGAGCGATTCATTTCTCTATTACAAACCTGAACAATAGCCATGTTTCCAGTCTGCCTTACCTTGGACATTTTTTAAAACAAGTAATAAAAAGTAAAACAAAAAGATTAGATGTTTGTGAAGCAACTCTAACCTGGGTTAACTATTTTGTTACTCTTGAGAAAGTGTTTGGGGGACCTGGAACTTCTTTCTTTCTACACTTCATGTGACTAGAGGTTTCAGTCAGCATTATGCTGCAGCAAAGAGCAGACAGATCTATGCAGACAATCATATGCACTGAACTGATTTCTTGTTGGACCCAAGTGTCCCTGAGTAAGCAAATTTTTTTAATTAAAATTTCTTTTTTAATTTTGTGCGTACGTAGGTGCATACATTTATAGGATACGTGAGATGTTTTGACACAGGCATGCAATCTGATATAAGCTCATCGTGGGGAGTGGGGTAACCATCCACTCAAGCATTTCTCCTTTGAATTACAAATAATGCAATTATACTCTTTATTTAAAATGTACAATTAAGTCATGATTGACTACAGTCACCCTATTGTGCTCTCAGATAGTAGGTCTTACTCATTTTTATAACTATTTTTTGTACCCGTTAACCATTCCCACCTTCCCCATCCGCCCCCCAACAAGCCCCTCACTACTCTTCCTAGCCTCTGGTAACCATCTTTCCACTCTCTATGTCCGTGAGTTCCATTGTTTTGATTTTTAGATCCCACAAATAAGTGAGAACATGCGATGTTTGTCTTTCTGTGCCTGGCCTATTTCACTTAGCATAATGATCTCCAGTTCCACTCATATTGTTGTAAATGACTGGATCTCACTCTCTTTTATGGCAGAATAGTACTCCATCACGTATATGTGCCTCATTTTCTTTATCTAGTCATCTGCTGATGGGCACTTTGGTTTCTTCCAAATCTTAGCTATTGAAAACAGTTCTGCAACAAATATAGGTGTGCAGATATCTCTTCAATATACTGATTTTCTCTCTTTTGAATATATACTCAGCAGCGGGAATGCTGGATCATATGATAGCTCAATTTTTAGTTTTTTGAGGAACCACAAAACTGTTCTCCATAGTTGTTATACTAATTTATATTCCCACCAATAGTGTTCCCTTTCCTCCATATTCTTGCCAGCATTTATTATTGCCTGTCTTTAGATAAAAGCCATTTGAGCTGGTTGAGATGATGTCTCATTGTAGTTTTGATTTGAATTTCTGTAATGATCAATGATGTTGAGCACCTTTTCATATGTATATTTGCCATTTGTATGTCTTCTTTTGAGAAATGTCTGTTCAAATTTTTGTCCATTTTTATGGGATTATTGAACGTTTTCCTAGAGTTGTTTGAGCTCCTTATGTATTCTGGTTCTTAATTCCTTGTCAAATGGGTAGTCTGCAAAATATTTTCCCCTATTCTGTGGATTGTCTCTTCATTTTGTTGATTGATTGTATTTTTTACTGTGCAGAAGCTTTTAAACTTGATGTGATCCCATTTGTGCACTCTTGCTTTGGTTGCCTGTGTTCATAGGGTATTGCTCAAGAAATTTTTGCCAAGATCAATGTTGTGGAGAGGTTCCCCAATGTTCTCTTGTAGTAGTTTTATAGTTTGACATCTTAGACTTAAGTCTTTAATTCATTTTTATTTTCTTTTTGTATATGGTGATAAGTGTCTAGTTTTATTCTTTTGCTTATGGATATTCAGTTTTCTCAGCACCATTTATTAAAGAGACTATCTTTTCCCCAGTGTATATTCTTGCATCTTTGTCAAAAATGAGTTCACTGCAGTTGTATAAATATTTCTGGGTTCTTTATGCTGTTCCATTGATCTATGGTGTCTGTTTTAAGGCCAGTGCCATGCTGTTCTGGTTATTATAGCCCTATAGTATAATTTGAAATTGGGTAATGTTATTCTTCCAGTTTCGTTCTTTTTGCTTAGCATAGCTTTGGCTATTCTGGGTCTTTTGTGCTTCCACATAAATTTTAGGATGTTTTTATATTTTTGTGAATAGTATCATTGGTATTTTGACAGGAGTTACATTGAATTTGCAGACTGCTTTGGGTAGTATGGACATTTTAATAATATTGATTATTCCAATCCATGAAAATTGATGTTTTTCCATTTTTTGGTATCCTCTTCAATTTCTTTTATGGGTGTTTTACAGTTTT
Organism: Macaca thibetana thibetana; assembly: GCF_024542745.1. Taxonomy (NCBI): domain Eukaryota; kingdom Metazoa; phylum Chordata; class Mammalia; order Primates; family Cercopithecidae; genus Macaca; species Macaca thibetana. The sequence goes on from NC_065583.1 coordinate 37,070,998, forward strand.
TATTACCAAGAGCTTTCACTTCTTTGGTTAAGTTAATTCCCAGGTAGTTAATTTTATGAGTGGCTATCATAAATGAGATTATGTTTCTACTTCCTTTTTACATTGTTTACTGTTGGCATATGGAAATACTAGTGATTTTTGTATGTTGATTTTGTATCTTGTAACTTTAATGAATATATCAGTTGTAATAGCTTTCCTGTGGGGTCTCTAGGTTTTTCTAAATATAAGGTCATATTATCTGCAGACAAAGATAATTTGACTTCTTCCTTTCCAATTTGGATGACCTTTGTATCTTTTTCTTGTCTGATTGCTCTGGCTAGGAGTTTCAGAACCATGTTGAATAACAGAGGTGACAGTGGGCATCATTGTTATGTACCAGATCTTAGAGGAAAGACTCTCAATCTTTCCTCTTTCAGTATAATACTAGTTGTGGGTCTGTCATACACAGCTTTTATTATGTCGAGTACATTCCTTCTATCCCCAGTTTTTTAGGGGTTTTTATCATAAAGAGATGTGAAATTTTACTAAATGCTTTTTCAGCATCAATTAAAATGGTCATATGGTTTTTATCCTTCATGTTTTTGATATGATATATCACATTGATTTGCAAATGTTGAATTATCCTTGTATCCCAGGGATAGATCCTACATGATCATGATGAATGATCTTTCTAATGTATTGGTTAGATTTGGTTTGATAGTATATTGTCAAGGATTTTTGCATCAATATTCATTAGAGATATTGGCCTGTAGTTTTCTTTTTTTTATGTGTCTTTGCCTAATTTTCATATCAGGGTAATACTGGCCTTGTAGAATTTGGGAGTATACCTTCCTCTATTTTTGGAATAGTTTGGGTACTGTTGGTATTAATTCTTTAAATGTTTGGTAGAATTCAGCAGTGAAGCCATCAGATCCCAGACTTTTCTTTAGTGGACAACTTTTTTTTCTTTTTATTTTTTGAGATGGAATCTCACTCCATCACACAGGCTGGAGTGCAGTGGTGTGATCTCAGCTCACTGTAAGCTCTGCCTCCCGGGTTCACATGAGTCTTAGGCTTCAGCCGCCTGAGTAGCTGGGACTACAGGTGCCACCACCATGACCAGTTAATTTTTTGTATTTTTAGTAGAGACTGGGTTTCACCATGTTGACCATGTGGGTCTCAAACTCCTGACCTCAAGTGGTCCACCTGCCTTGGCTTCCCAAAGTGCTGGGATTACAGGCATGAGCCACTGCACCTGGTTGACAACTTTTTATTATGGCTTAGATCTTGTTGCTTGTTGGTCTTTTCAGGTTTTGGATATCTCCCCAGTTCAATCTTGGTAGGTTGCATGTATCTAGGAATTTGTCCATTTCTTCTAGAGTTTCCAATGTGTTGTCATATAGTTGTTCATAGTAGCCACTGATGATCTTTGGAATTCCTGCAATGTCAGTTGTAATGTCTCTTTTTTCATTTTTGATTTTATTTACTTGGATTTTCTCTCTTTTTTTCTTAGTCTGGCTAAAGGATTGTCAATTTTGTGTAATTTTTCAAAAAACAACTTTTTGTTTGTTGATGTTTTGTATTTTTTTCATTTTAATTTCATTTATTTCTGTTCCAATCTTTATTGTTTCTTCTACTAATTTTGGGTTTGGCTCGCTCTTCCTTTTCTAATCCTTTAAAATGAATTGTTAGACTGTTCACTTAAAGTTTTTTCTCTTTTTGGATGTAGGCACTTATAACTATAAACTTCCCTTTGAGTACTGCTTTTGCTGTATCCCATAGGTTTGGGTATGTTGTGTTTCCATTATCATTTGTTTCAAGAAAGTTTTTTACTTTCTTCTTAATCCCTTCATTGACCCACTGGTCATTCAGAAACATATTGTTTAATTTCCATGTATTTGTATAGTTTCCAAAATTCCTCTTGTTATTAATTTCTAGTTTTATTGCCTTGTGGTCAGAAAATATGCTTGATATTATTTCAATTTTTTGAATGTTTTAAGACTTGTTTTGTGACCTTACAATGGTCTTTCTTTGGGAATGATCTATGTCCTGAGGAAAAGAATGTGTATCCTGCAGCTCTTAGATGAAATGTTCTGTAAATACCTATTAGATCCACTTGGTCTACATGCAGATTAATTCTGATGTTTCTTTATTGTTTCTTTCTGCCTGGAAGAGCTGTCCAGTGCTGAAAATGAGTGACCGAAGTCTCCAGCTATTACTGTATTGGAGCCTATCTCTCTCTTTAGCTCAATAATATTTCCTTTACATATCTAGATGCTCCAGTGTTGGGTGCATATATATTTAAAATTGTTATATCTTCTTTCTGAATTGACCCCTTTATCCTTACATAGTGACCTTCCTTGTCTCTTCTTATAGTTTTTGTTTTAAAAGCTATTTTGTCTGATATAAGTATAGTGAGTCTTACTTTTTTTAAAAAAAGTCTATTAGCATAGAACACCATGTTCCATCCCTTTATTTTCAGACTGTGTGGTCTTTATAAGTGAAGTGTATTTCTTGTAGGCAACAGATCAATGAGTCTTGTTTTTTCATACATTGAGCCAGTCTATGTCTTTTGATTAGAGAGTTAAGTCCATTTACATTCAATGTTATTATTGATAAGTAAGAACTTACTCTTGCCATTTTGTTATTTGTTTTCTGGTTGTTTTATAGTATTCTGTTTCTTTTTTCTTTCCTTCCTGTCTTCCTCTACTGAAGGTTATTTTCTCTTCTGATATGATTTTGTTTCATACTTTTCATATCTTTTGTGTATTCTTTATACATTTTTTGGTTTGAAGTTACCATGAGGCTTATGAATACTATCCTATAACCCATTATTTTAACCTATTAACAATTTAACACTATCTTCATAAACAAGCAAGCAAGCAAATAGAAAACTAACAAAAACTCTGTATCAGTCCACTTTCATGCTGTTGATAAGGACATACCCAAGACTGGGAAGAAAAAAAAGGTTCAATGGACTTACAGTTTCATGTGGCTAGGGATATCTCACAATCATGGGAGAAAATGAAAGGCACATTTCACATGGCAGCAAACAAGAGAAGAGCGCTTGTGCAGGGAAACTCCCCTTATATAATCATCAGATCTTGTAAGACTTATTCCTATCATAAGAATAGCACAGGAAATACCTGATCTTGTGATTCAATTACCTCCCACTGGGTGCCTCCCACAACACTTGGGAATTCAAGATGAGATTTGGGTGGGGGCACAGTCAAACCATATCAAACTCTACATGTTAACTTTGTCTCCCCACCTATTAACTTTTCATTGTTTCTATTTATATCTTATTGTACCATGTCTTGAAAAGTTGTTGTATTTATTATTTTTGATTGGTTCATTTAGTCTTTCTACTTATGATGAAAGTAGTTTACACATCACAGTCACAGCATCATAATATTCTGTGTTTTTCTGTGTACTTATTATTACTACTTTATATTGTACCTTCAGATGATTATTTATTGCTTATTAATGTACTTTTAATCTGATCAAAGTACTTTAGCATTTTTTATTGGACAGACCTGGCATTAATGAAATCCCTCAGCTTTTGTTTTTCTGGGAAAGTCTTCATTTCTCCTTCATGTTTGAAGAATATTTTCACAGATATACTCCTTAGGGTAAAAGTTATTTTTCTTCAGCATTTTAAATATGTCATGCCACTCTCTCTTGGCCTGAAGGATTTCCACAGAAAAGTCTGCTGCCAGACATATTGGAGCTCCATAGTACGTTATTTGTCTCCTTTCTCTTGCTGCTTTCAGGATTCTTTCTTTATCCTTGACCTTTGGGAGTGTGATTATTAAGTGCCTTGAGGTAGTCTTCTTTAGGTTAAATCTGCTGGGTGTTTTATAATCTTCTTGTACTTGGATATTGATATCTTTCTCTAGGTATGGGGAGTTATCTGTTGTTATCCCTTTCAATAAATTTTCTACCATTATCTTTTTCTACCTCCTCGTTAAGGCCAATAACTCTTAGATTTGTCCCTTTGAGGCTATTTCCTAGATCTTGCAGGCATGTTTCATTGTTCTTTTTCTTTTGTCTTCCTTGACCATGTATTTAAAAAAAAAACTACCTTAAAGCTCACTACTTCTGCATGATCAATTCTGCCATTAAAAGACTGATGTATTTTTCCATATACCAATTGCATTTTTCAGCTCTAGAATTTCTGCTTGATTACTTTTAATTGTTTCAATCTTTTTGTTAAATCTATCTGATAGAAATCTGAGTTTTTTCTCTATGTTATCTTCAATTTCTTTGAGTTTCCTCAACACAGCTATTTTGAATTCTCTGACTAAAAGGTGGTAGATCTCTGTTTCTCTAGGATTGGTCCCTGGTGCCTTATTTAGTTCATTTGGTAAGGTCATATTTTTCTGGATGATGTTGATGCTGGTAGATGTTCTTCACTGTCTGGGCATTTAAGAGGTAGATATTTATTATGATCTTCCCTATCTGGGCTTATCTGTAGCCATCATTTTTGGGAAGGCTTTCCAGATATTTGAAAGGACTTGATTTAAGCATTGTAATCTAAGTGTTTTGAGCTAAGATGTATTAGGTTGGTGTAAAAGTAATTGCAGGTTCTGTCATTATCTTTAATTAGGGGGCATCCCAAGCCCAGTAATCCTGTGGTTCTTGTAGACTTGTAGAAGTACCACTGTGATTATCTTGAATCAGATCTGGGAAAATTCTCTAAATTATCAGGCAGGGACTCTTGCTCTCTTCTCTTACTTTCTTCCAAACATACAGAGTCTTTCTCTTTCTCTCTCTCTCTCTCTCTCTCTCTCACTGTTCTGAGCCACCTACAGCTGAAGGTGAAATGACACAAGCACCCCTGTTGCCAGCACCACTGTGACTGTGCTGTGTCACACCTGAATCCAACACAGTACCGGGTCCGTGCCCTCACTGGCTGTAGCCCTCAGTGACTATGTTTGCAGGCACTCAAGTTTGGACTGCTGAGATGCATGATTCCTTTCTGCCGAGGGCTGGTTCAAATGCTCTGTGGATGAGTGGGCATCAGCTGAGTTGGACCCAGGTTTCCTATCTGCTCTAACAGGACAGCACTGAATTCAATGCTTCACAATTGCTGTGTTCTTCCTCCTCTAGTGCCCAGAGATGCTCTTTGCACCACGCCATGGTTGCACAAGGTTGGGGAGGTATGGCATTGGTGATTTAGGACTGTATTTTCTATCTTTTTAGTGTCTCTTTCAGTGATAGAAAGTTAAAACCAAGTACTGGAAGTACTCACCTGACTTTTAGTTCTTATGAAAGTGTTTTATTTCCATGTAGATAGTTGTTAACTTGGTGTCATTGCAGGGAATGTAATTGGTAGCTCTTTCTATTCCACCATCTTGCTCCTCATTCTCCTTCAGTAAGAAAATTTCAGCTTGGAGCCACTTACACACACATCAGCCACTTGCCAATGCAATTACTGCATTGACACTGGGAGAAATTCTTGTGGTCATAAACTGACACATCAACATCTAAGCCAGTTTGCTGAAGCTCAGTCCGTAGTAAACTTTTCTCATTTCTGCAAAGACAGAAGGCAAAGATGATCCTGGGACAAAAACATTGTTGAACTACTGCTTAAGGTAGCTAGAGTAGAAAGACAATGAAAAGGGAAACGTAAGAATTTAATTTAATTATTTTGTTGAAATAGAAATAAAAGGAGACTCCAGAGACAACAAGTAACAGACTTTAATGAGAATGTAGTGAGCATCTATTAAATGTCAGTCATTACTTTAGCACCTGGGAATAGAGCCAATAACAACATAGCCAAGGTCTCTGTTATGTGAAGCTCATAGTCTGAGTAGGAGAGAAAATATGCAAGTAAATAACATGCAAATAAGAACACTTTAAATCATGTGATGTAATTATTTATTAATTAATTGTTTTAAACACTTTAAATAAGTAACATGAAGATAAAACAGAGTGATATAACTGAGAGTAACTAAAATGCAGAAGACAGTAGGAGGCAGAGTAAACATGGAAGGTATCTAAGCAGGGGACACTTGAGCTGAGATTTTAGTGACAACATTTCCGTGGGCAACTATTGGGGAAAAAATTCCTGACAAAGGGAAAAGGATGTGTGAACACCTTGAGAGGGAACAAGCTGGATGTGTTTCAGAACTCTCATTTACACAGATAAATATTTTGTGTAAAGAAAGTTAATACATATCAGGTACACACAGTGTATGGCACATGCATTGTTTTATATAATCCTTATTCCTTAATGTTACACTGAAAAGACAAGCCTGGGTAACTTTAGGAGTTTTGGCTAGATTGTATGGATACATGGCTATTTATATATTATCCTCATTTAAGAGCTGAAAAGGTGCAGGCTCAGAAAGGTTAAGCAACTTCCCCAACGTTACTGAGCTACTAAGTGCCACCTAATTTCCCCAAATTCTTAATATTGAAGAACTCTAATGATTCCCATTTTCTTTCAACATCAATTTCACTGGTGATCTCATTCAGTCTCATGACTCCAAATGCCATCCGTATGCTGATAACTCCAAGTTTTTAAAGATAAGGACACTCTGGGTCTTTGATAATTATTGAGCCAATAAATCACTCCATATCTATTGTACTGAATAATGTTATTATGTAGGAGAATGTTAAATCCCAGTTGTTTAAGTCTTTTTTACTTGAGTAGCCTGCCATCTGTACCTGAAAGTAATTTGGGCCGGGCGCGGTGGCTCAAGCCTGTAATCCCAGCACTTTGGGAGGCCGAGACGGGCGGATCACGAGGTCAGGAGATCGAGACCATCCTGGCTAATATGGTGAAACCCCGTCTCTACTAAAAATATAAAAAAAAACTAGCCGGGCGAGGTGGTGGGCGCCTGTAGTCCCAGCTACTCGGGAGGCCGAGGCATGAGAATGGCGTAAACCCGGGAGGCAGAGCTTGCAGTGAGCTGAGATCCGGCCACTGCACTCCAGCCTGGGCGACAAAGCGAGACTCTGTCTCAAAAAAAAAAAAAAAAAAAAAAAAAGAAAGTAATTTGACTACAAAGGCCATCATGATTATTCCGACCCTGTGTCTAGTCACCCCAGCTTTCTCACCATTCAGTATCATTATTGTACATTGTACTTACTAAGGAAAACTCTAAGAAAGTCCAAGTATCTGTCACTCAAAGCCCTATCTGGAGGAAATAACCTCCAGGTGATTTTTTTCTGCATTTATTTAATAAATATTCAGCATCAATTATGTACAGGAAACTATTCAAGGCTTTGGGGCTACAGCAGCAGTGAATTAAACAGACAGACATCCCTGCCCTCATGGGTTTACATTCTCACAGAAGATAGAGCATGTATATGGTGTAGATTTCTAGTACTCACATATAAACCATTCTCCTTTTTCTGTCCAAACACCCATACCCTTAGCAGGAAGAGTCATGTGACCAGCTCTGAGTAAGTTCTGGTGAATGGGTTGTGAGCAAACCTGATATGTGCTCCTTCTCAGCCAAAGCATTCTATTTTCAGTGCAAGAGACAGACCCTTCATCTACGTTCCGTGCTTGAAAGAACATGTATTAAGATAGAGGAAGTGCCACAAGTGACCTGGACTTCAAAGTCACCTAATGGAGGACAGTTGTTCTAGAGAATCATCATGTACTTTGTACTTTGCACAAGGGAGAAGCAAACTTTATTATGTTCTGTCACAAAATTTTGTAGTTGTAGTTTTAATTGTCCTAACTAATGCAATGTGTTAGATGGAATATTTGGCCATGAATCTCTCTTTTCAAATATAATTTTCTAAAATAAATGCAACTTGAATAAACATTTATAAATTTTTCTCTGCAACAATTAGATTTATCTTCTTTAAACATACATGATTTTGGGTTTAACATGTGTGATATGGAGACACACACATATCTAACAAAACAATTACAAGTAAAATCAGATTGTGATTCTTATGTCATTGTTCACCACTTTCCTCTAAAAACACTCTCTCCTGTTCTGAAAAATCACAAGGTAATGATTACAAGAATCCGTACATTTTTAAAAAAATAATTGAGGATACTGGGGAAAGAAGTAAAAAGAAGCTAGACAGATTTGTCACTTTTAGAATAGAAATTAGAACCAACTAGAAGAATAGTGAATGTAGTCCATTTGCTGTAGAATAATAAGTGACTCTCCACCATGATTTTTTTCTGAGCTTTTTAATATGATTTTTCTCTGAATGTCCCAGGAAACTAAGCACCCATCTGTCATTCCAGGAGATTATTCTGTTGTGAACAGTGTTCTTTTTCAGCTGTTTTGTAAGATATTTGTTCTATGATCTTTTCCATTTCTAATTACGTACCACTGTAGTTTTTCTGCAAGATTTCAAGCACCAAATTCATCATGTTGTACATGTTTTTAAATAGTTATTAGATTAACTCTCAATGTAATACATTTTGTATTTCATACTTCATCATTTTTCATATACTAGTAACAAGGATTTCCTACCATCTCCCAAATGTCTCTAGGGAAAGACCTTTAGGACCTTTAGTTGTAAAAGTGAATTAATATTAATAGTTTTTAAAATGCTTTTCTAGAGTTTCCTCAATAGGATGCCCCTTTGGAAGATTTGGGCTCTATGAACATAGAGAATAGGCATGTACCATCCATTGCTGTATTTCCCAGGCTGAGTTTAGTGTGTATACAGGGTAGGTATTCAATAAAACTTGTTACGTACTAGCACATCCCAATTACCTTTAACCATTTGCATAAAGGCCACTATAAAGTACACATAGTTGTACTTAATTAATGTGTTAAGTGAATTTTAAAATGAATTAATGTGTAATTTAGCAATCTCTCTGAGTTGGAACTCCATTCGTTTGATTTCATGACATCCTGACCCCATTTTCCAAAATTAGTAACATTTTTAAAAATAATAAATATTGAAATAAGAACCATGCTCCACACTCCTAGAAAAATAATAGTTAAATGTGCAAAAATCACAAGCATTCTTATACACTAGTAACAGACAGAGAGCCAAATCATGAATGAACTTCCATTCACAATAGCTTCAAAGAGAATAAAATACCTAGGAATCCAACTTACAAGGGATGTAAAGGACCTCTTCAAGGAGAACTACAAACCACTGCTCAGTGAAATAAAAGAGGACACAAACAAACGGAAGAATAATTTGAGGATACTGGGGAAAGAAGTAAAAAGAAGCTAGAACAGATTTGTCAATTTTAGAATAGAAATTAGAACCAACTAGAAGAATAGTGAACATAGTCCATTTGCTGTAGAATAATGTAGAGATGGTAGGAAATCCTCGTTACCAGTTCCCATGCTCATGGATAGGAAAAATCAATATTTCACAATCAATATTGTGAAAATGGCCATACTGCCCAAGGTAATTTATAGATTTAATGCCATCACCATTAAGCTACAAATGACTTTCTTCACAGAATTGGAAAAAACTACTTTAAAGTTCATATGGAACCAAAAAAGACCCTGCATTGCCAAGACAATCCTAAGCCAAAAGAACAAAGCTAGAGGCATCACGCTACCTGACTTCAAGCTATACTACAAGGCTATAGTAACCAAAACAGCATGGTACTGGTACCAAAACAGAGATATAGACCAATGGAACAGAACAGAGTCCTCAGAAATAATACTACACATCTACAGCCATCTGATCTTTCACAAACCTGACAAAAACAAGAAATGGGGAAAGGATTCCCTATTTAATAAATGGTGCTGGGAAAATTGGCTAGCCATAAGTAGAAAGCTAAAACTGGATCCTTTCTTTACTCCTTACATGAAAATTAATTCAAGATGGATTAGAGACTTAAATGTTAGACCTAAAACCACAAAAACCCTCAAAGGAAACCTAGGTAATACCATTCAGGAGATAGGCATGGGCAAGGACTTCACGTCTAAAACACCAAAAGCAGTGGCAACGAAAGCCAAAATTGACAAATGAGATCTAATTAAACTAAAGAGCTTCTGCACAGCAAAAGAAACTACCATCAGAGTGAACAGGCAACCCACAGAATGGGAGAAACTTTTTGCAATCTACTCATCTGACAAAGGGCTAATATCCAGAACCTATAAAGAACTCAATCAAATTTACAAGTAAAAAACAAACCACCCCATCAAAAAGTGGGCAAAGGATATGAACAGACACTTCTCAAAAAAAGACATTCATACAGCCAACAGACACATGAAAAAATGCTCATCATCACTGGCCATCAGAGAAATGCAAATCAAAACCACAATGAGATACCATCTCACACCAGTTAGAATGGCAATCATTAAAAAGTCAGGAAACAACAGGTGCTGGAGAGGATGTGGAGAAATAGGAACACTTTTACACTGTTGGTGGGACTGTAAACTAGTTCAACCATTGTGGAAAACAGTGTGGCGATTCCTCAAGGATCTAGAACTAGAAATACCATTTGACCCAGCCATCCCATTACTGGGGATATACCCAAAGGATTATAAGTCATGCTGCTCTAAAGACACATGCACATGTATGTTTATTGCAGCACTATTCACAATAGCAAAGACTTGGAATCAACCCAAATGTCCATCAGTGTCAGACTGGATTAAGAAAATGTGGCACATATACACCATGGAATATTATGCAGCCATAAAAAAGGATGAGTTTGTGTCCTTTGTAGGGACATGGATGCAGCTGGAAACCATCATTCTCAGCAAACTCTCTCCAGAACAGAAAACCAAATACCACATGTTCTCACTCATAGGTGGGAATTGAACAATGAGATCACTTGGACACAGGAAGGGGATCATCACACATCAGGTCCTATTGTGGGGAGGGGATAGGGAGGAGGGATAGCATTAGGAGATATATCTAATGTAAATGATGAGTTAATGGGTGCAGCACACCAACATGGCACATGCATACATATATAACAAACCTGCACATTATGCACATGTACCCTAGAACTCAAAGTATAATAATAAAAAAAAAAAGCCCTCAAAAATTATAACAGAATTCCATGCTTACTTACACTCTTGATTCATTCATGCCTTTACACTTTCTTTACTTTTTTGTTTTCCCCATTTTTGCTAAAGTTTCCAAGAAAGAGAAGAGAAAGAGAAAGAAAGAGAGTTGGGGGCAGGGGAGAGACAGAGCAGGAGAGAAAGAGATCATTCACAATCATTGAATCTGTTAAAGAGTGAGTCTTATGGGTGTTTGGTACATTGCTGTGGTAGACAGAATACTGGATCCTAAAGATGTCCATATCCTGATCCATAGATTCTGTCAATGTATTTCCTTACATGGCAAATGGACTTTGCAGATACAATTAAGTATGATTGTAAAGATGTCTGTTTCTTTAGTCTTGCCAATTCTTCCTTCATGTATTTTTAAGTTCTATTATTAGGTTTGTACACATTAAGGGTCATTATGTTCTCTTGATAAATTTACCCTTTTATAATTATGAAATGTTTCCCTTTCTATATGTTAATATTTTTTTGAACTGTTTTCTCATATTCATATGGCAGCCATACGCACACGTGCACGCGTGCGCGCACACACACACACACACGGTTTCCTTTTTTATTCCATAAATGTCTTCCTTTTAATTGAAATGTTCAGTATAATTTTTATTTAACCTAATTGCTGATATGTCTGGGTTTCAGTATACCATCTCTGTTTTTTGTGTGTGTGTTTTTTGTTGTTGTTGTTGTTTTTTGAGATAGAGTCTCGCTCTGTCGCCCAGGCTGGAGTGCAGTGGCGCGATCTCACTGCAAGCTCCGCCTCCTGGGTTCACACCATTCTCCTGCCTCAGCCTCCTGAGTAGCTGGGACTACAGGCGCCCGCCACCTCGCCCGGCTAGTTTTTTGTATTTTTAGTAGAGACGGGGTTTCACTGTGTTAGGTAGGATGGTCTCGAACTCCTGACTTTGTGATCCACCGCCTCGGCCTCCCAAAGCGCTGGGATTACAGGCGTGAGCCACTCACTGCGCCTGGCCCCATCTCTGTTTTTGTTTTTGTTTTCCTCCTGTCTCTGAACTCTCTGTTTTTTGTTTCTTTGGCTGCTCTTTACTAACATCTTTTGGTCTGAGAATTTTCGTTTTTTAAAACATCTGCATTACTGGCTTGTTAGCTATGGCATCGTATTATTTTTAAAGGTAAATGTCAAAATTCAATCTGAATCCTTCATGTCATTTCATTTAATGTATAATGACACTTAAAAGAAACTTTGTAGGATTTAATGTATAAGAAAAAATCACAACAGAATAAATTCATGCCGTTTCTTCTGTTCCTTCTAATATTGTAGTTCTATGTTAAATCCAGAGGTATTTTAAACCTACAATACACCATTTTAGTGATTTTTAAACTTTTATAGATGTTCAATTGTCTTTTAAATAATATGATAACTCAGAGAAAAATAATCTTTATATTTACCATTTCAGTGCTCTTAATTCTTTTTTTGTAGATCTGAATTTTCAATTGTTAACTTTTTCATTTATTCTGGATACATTCCTTTGCAAGTTTTAGTCTCAGCTCTTATTTATATAAAATTTTCATTATTTTGTATTCATTTTTGATGTATATTTTGCTGAATATTTTTACATAATATAAATTTTCTTTCTTATTGCTTTATTTCACTCAGTACTTTAAAGATGGCCTTCCAATGTGTTCTAGCTTCGTGCTATAGCTGATGTTGTTGCTATAATTCTGATCATTATTTCCTTGCATGAAGTATGTCTTTTTATTTAGCTGTTGTTAAAACACGTTCTTTATATTTGATTTTCAGCTGTTTAACTATCATGTGTTCATGTTTGGTTTTTCTTGTATTCTGTTTGTTTTCATTTGGTTGTGTTTTTTTCTTGTTTGAGCTTTTGGAATCTATGGTTATTTTTACTTAATACATTTGAAAAAATTGCTAATATTTTGTCATCACTTTTCTATTCTATTCTTTATTATTTCTTTGGTGAGTCCAATTACATGTATGTTAAAATCACTTGACATGGTTTCATGATCATTAAGACTATATTTATTTTTCCCAACTTTATTTTGTGCTTCAATTTGTTTAGAAATTTGTATTGGCCTTCCTTCAAATTCATTGATTATTTCTTCTGCATTTTATAATTTGTGTTTAAACCCAGCCACTTCACTTTTTATTTCATATTTGTTATTTCTTCTGCATTTTATAATTTGTTTTTAAACACAGTCACTTCATTTTTATTTCAGATTTCATTTTTTATTTCAGATTTCATTTTTTAATTTTGGGATTTCTGCTTGGTTGTCTTTTAGAATCCCCATGTCTCTTTTGACGTTCATATATGTTACTTTCATATATATTGTTTCATATATTTTACTTGTTATTTTAAAGTCTTTGCCTAATTGCCTAGTTTGACTAATTTTCACAGCTGGGTTATCTGCAGGTTTGATTGTTTATTTCTCCTTATAGTCATATTTTCTTGACTTTTATTGTATCAGGTAAGCTTTGATTATAAAGTGGACATTATATGTGATTCATTGTAGATACTCTGGATTATTTTGTGTTCCTCTGAAGAGTATGAAGTTTTGTGCCAGCAGATAATTCAGTTAATGATAGTCGATCACTTTTATTCTGTGGTGGCTTGGTGTTAGGTTTTATTACTGAATAAATGATCTTAGTCCAGAACATAGATCTTGGTTCTCCTATATACTTCTTTTTTATTTTTTTACTGTAAATTCACAAATTATGGTTTTGCATATTTACAAGATACAAAGTGATGTTATAATTTATGGCTACAATGTGGAATAAATAAAGCTAATTAACATATTAATCACCACAAATATTTATCAATTTTTTGTGGTGAGAAAATCTGAAGTTTACTCTCAGCAATTTTGAGTGTACATTACATTATTTCTTACTATGTTTACCATGTTGTGCAATACATCTCAAAGGAAAACATAACTTATTCTTCCTGTCTAACTGAAGCTTTGTATCCTTTAACCATCATCTCCCCATTTCGCTCACCCACCTGCCTCCGGTAATCACCATTGTACTCTCTGATTGAGTTTGATTCTTTTAGAGTCCACATATTAGTAAGAACATGTGCTATTTGTTTTTCTGTGGCTGGTTTATTTCACTTAGCATAACATTTTCCAATTTCGTGTATGTTCTTGCAAGTGGCAAATTTTTCTTTCTTAAGGCTGAATTATATATGTGTGTGTGTGTATATATATATACCACATTTTAAAAATTTATTCATCTGTTGATGGACACACAGGTTGATTCCATAACTTCACTATTGTGAATAGTGCTGCAATGATCATGTGAGTGCAGACATATCTTCAACATACTGATTTCAAATCTTTTGGGCAAATACCAAAACATGGGATTGCTCGATGATACAGTAACTCTATTTTCTTTAAGAAACCACCATATAATTTTCCATAATGGCTGCACTAATTTGCATTTATTCTAACAGTGTACAGATGTTTCCTTTTCTCCACCTGCTTGCCAACACTTGTTATCTTTTGTCTCTTTGATAATAGCCATTTTGACAAGTGTGAGGGTATATGTCATTGTGGTTTTAATTTGTATCTCACTATTGATAAGTAATGATATATATATGTTTGTGTAATATATACACATATATGCACACATACATATACACACACATACACCCATACATATATATATGTACATGTCAACATCACTAATCAGATTACATATATTTTGGTCATTTGGTAATTTGTATGTCTTTTTCTGAGAAATGTCTATTCAGGGCCCTTGCCCATTTGTAAACTGAATTAGTTGTTTTATTTCTATAGAATTGTTTGAGTTTCTTGTATATTTTAGATATTAATCCCTTATCAGATATTTGGTTTGCAAATACTTTCTCTCAATCTGTGAATTGTCCCTTCCCTTGCTTAATTGTTTCCTTTGTTATGCAGAAGTTTTTCATTTTGATGTGATCCCATTTGTCTATTATTGCTTTTGCTGCCTGTGCTTTGGGAGTCAAGTCTAAAAAACAAATCACTGCCAAAACAATTTTGTGTATTTTGTTTGTTTGTTTTCTTCTAGCAGTTTTACAGTCTCAGGTCTTACACCATACAGTTCTTAACTCTAAGACATGGTCCCTTAGGGATTTAACTCAAAAGCCCAAGCTACTTGGTAACCTGCCCTAACTTCATGAGGATTGTATCCCAGACTCTCTTCCCAGCACCAGAAAACCATTAAATTTTTAGCTCTTTCAGCCTCCTAGGTTTTGAACTCCTTGAAGCCTCACCCTATGCATGTATACAGCTCAGGAATACATCAAAGATTTGATGAATGCAGAGAATATGTATGCAGATTTTGGAGTTTCTACCTTCTGTGGACTTCCTCATTTTCCGGATTCCTATTTCAATTCCCAGCCATTGTTGAGAGTGGGGGAAAAACATTTAAATATGGATTGCAACTAGTATATTTCCTTTTTTTCAATCATTTTATTCCCTCAAGTATCTGCCTGCTTGTGTCACTATCCTATGCTTTCAAATAACTATTTTATATGTCTTGTTTGACGTTTATAATTGTTAGTAGCAGAAATGTTAGTATAATAAAATCTGTGCCAACATTATTCAAGGTGAGATGTCCTTAGGAAAACTTTAAAAATACCTTCGTGAAATATAAAACTTAAGTAAAAATAAAATACATATATATTCCACAAATGAATGGACTCTCAATTGAATCAATCCTTTATATCTACGTACAAGCTTATGGGGGAAAAATATAAGATTAGCCAAACCACGAGGGAACTGATAAATTCAAAATGTGCAACATTCAGCAGGACAAGTGATCTAATTTCTCCAAAAAATCAATGACATAAAAATTAAATAGAAATTTATAAGATAAAGCAGACTAAGGACACATAACAATCAAATATTATAACTGGTTCTAGGTTATAGTTTGAATTTTAAGAATAAACAAAAAAAGAACATTTTTGAAATAATCAGAAAAATTCAAACATGGACTAGGAATTAGATGACATCAGGGAATTATTGTTATATTTATATGCAACAATGGAATGGATGTAATGTTAACGTAAGTATTAGTAAAGTAGTTAAAACTACTAAAGTAATAAAGTGATACAACACTGGATCATGTTGTGTTTCAAACATATTCCAGTGATACCACACTGGGATATGTTTTAAAATTTAACAGAAAAAAACAAATAGGAAGCATGAATATAAAATAGCATTAGCAAAATATTGATGTTTTGTGGCAGGCACACAAAATCGATTTTACTATTCATTTTATGTATCTTTGACATTTTTATACTAAACATAGTTCAAAATAATAACTTCATAATAATACACTCACAATTTTTACTTAAGCCAGGAAAGGCAAATATGTGGTGTGCCATCACTTCTGCCTTCCTTGCCCAGGAGAGACACTGTTAAATGATGAAGGCACATTTTCCAATAAGCAAGACTAACTTTCTCAGTCAAACCCTCTCTCTGGACAAATAGGAAGAAAATAAATTGATGCTAGCATGAAAAAATAAAACATGTCTGCTGTTGTCCCTGTGATATAGTTTAAATATTTGTTTTCTCCAAATTTCATGTTGAGATTTAATCCCCAGTGCTCGAGGTGAGGCCTGTTAGGAGGTGTTTCGATCATGAAAGCACATCCTCCATGAATGGTTTGGTGCCATCTTTGCAGTTATGAATGAGCTCTCACTCTTAGTTCACATGAGAACTGGTTGTTCGAAAGAGCATGACACCACCCACCCCCTTTCTCTCTTGCCATATGATGCCTCCTCTCCTTTCCCTTCCACCATAATTGGAAGCTTCCTGGCGCCCTCATCAGAAGCAGTTACTGGTGTCATGCTTCTTGTACAGCCTACAGAACCATGAGCCAACAAAACCAAACCCTTTTCTTTATAAATTACCCAGCCTCAGGTGTTCCTCCACAGCAACACAAATGAACTGAGACACGCTTTATTCCATTTTATTTTCTCTATCTCTCTTTATGAGCCAGCATTTCTCTGATTTTATCATGAGGTTTTTACTATGTATACCCCAAGAATCTACCAGGGAGAAGAAGATTGTGGAAGATAATACTAGAGCTCCTCAATACCAATTTTCTACTTCTAGGCCCACGGAAGTGTCTTCTTGTGTTGAGTAGATGGGAACAACAACTAAAAAGCCAGGCAATCTGTATTTTTGAATGACAATATAAAAGACAGCTGGCTTGAGGAGTTGTTTGGAACTACAGAAGTCTTTAGGTCAACAAGAAATAATATTTAATTGTGTTAAGCTGCTGTTATTTGACAGGTTTTTGTTGTTGTTGTTGTTGTTGTTGCTGCTGTTACAGCACTGCCTATAAGGCTAGATTAGTTTGATTAATAAGGAGGTAGAAATGGTAATATTTAAGTATGTAATAATTTCAAAAAGGGTATTTTAAAATTGTATACTATAGTATATTTTAGCAATGATAATAATAACTATTAATCAGTTGCTTATTATACGTTAGATACCCTGATTTGTGCTTTACAAAAATTACTTTATATTTGTTACATGAATTATAGTCATAAGAACATACAAGGAGGGTTTTACATTTTATACCCAAGAAAATTAAGGCTGAGCTGATAAATAATTTTCTCATGTTTACATAGCTACAAAACAAGGAATCAAGAATTTGAAACTAGGTCTATATAACTCTGAAACCCATGCTCTTAACCATTGTGCTATAGGCTTTTTGATGGTAGACACAGGGCTCTGTATTTTTCAGTCTTAGTAAAAAATGCATATGCTGAATATAATAAATGAATACATTTTAATGCAGAGAGTAAAGAACACAATTTTAGGAAATAGGTTGGGAGAGGGCATTCAATAACTAATAAAAAGTCATCTTTTTCATATTTTAAATCATTTATAACAGATTGGAAGTTGCTGGTATACAGTTCCATTGCTATGTATGCTTTGGTTTTAAAGAGCTCATTTTAAACAAGCAATGTGTGTGTGGAGGTGAGAAGGGGATGGATTGGGAATACTAGGAAGAAACTCTAATCTTATTACTTATGCTGTTTCCAAATATTTGTTGAATATTACAAATATTAAAGTAGTAGAGTCATGATTAATATTTATGAAGCAATTGATAATGAGCCAGGCTCTGTGATAAATGCTTTTCATACATTACCTCATTTAGAGCTCAAGTAGTGCTGTATGAGTACTATTGTTATACACACTTTACTGATGAGAAACATGAGAGTCAGGGAGCTTAAAGGACTTGCTCAAGGCGACAGATGAGTTTAGTGGCCCAAATACTGATCTCAGTCCAGAGCAAAAGTTCTTAACTACTATACTCTGTCTTCAGCATTGTCCTCTCTGCTTCTCTTTGCCATCTACATCAGTGGCAAAGATACTTTGTGAAAAAGAGAAACATTTCTGGCAGAAGTTGGAACTGTGGTAAAAACCACAAAAGTTTGAGATTTATTCTTGTTTAGAAAGTTGTCTTTTTCTTCAAATGAAAAAGTCACTCCTTGGCATTCTCTTTAGGCAAAATTTATGGCTTCTTTTGAAATTGTTAATATTATTTCTGAATTTCCAGGAGCATCTCAATGGAGATGAGTAAATTTTAATAATTAAGGTTTCCACATAATTTGAGGCTCCTCTTGCAACCAGGTCAACAAGATAAAGACCTAAATTAACACTGACTTTACCTTCCCACTTGACTTGAACTTTGACCCAGGCCCTTTTTGTCATCTGTTATCCAATTCTGACCTTTATAAAGATGAGTTGGAAACAAGAATAAAATATTTAAGTGTAGTTCTGTGAATTATAGCATTTTAGACTTAGAAGACATTATATTATCATCAAGTTCAAACTTCTCATTTTACAGATGAAAGGAGGGGTCTTGTGATCAAAATCTCAATGTGAAATCATTCTTATCTGTATAGAATGGCAAAATAGTCACCAAGCTTAATTTTAAGCATTGGAGGATGTACACGATAAAAGTAGTTAAATAGCAAATAAAAAACTAAAACAGCTATAGAGTTTCCTTCTCTATAAGTCTGGAAAATCCAAGTGATTTTCACCAATATAAAATAACATGTCACAAGCAGACACTTTTCAAAGGAAGACATACATACGGTCAACAAGCATGTAAAAATGCTCCACACCACGAATCATTAGAGAAATGCAAATCAAACCACAAGGAGAAACTATCTTACACCAGTCAGAATGGCCATTATTAAAAGGTCCAGCCACCACCTTGATGCTGGTGAGGTTGTGGAGAAACGGGAATGGTTAAACACTGTTGGTGGGAATGCAAATTAGTGCAGCCATTGTGGAAAGCAGTGTGGTGCTTTCTCAAGGAACTGTAAAAAGAACTATTCAACTCAGTAATCCCATTTTTGGGCATATACCCAAGGGAATATAAATCATTCTACCATAAAGACACATGCATGTAGTTCATTGCAGCACTATTCACAATAGCAAAGTCATAGAATCAACCTAAATGCCAATCAACGGTAGATTGGATAAAGAAAATGTGGTACCTATACACCATGGAATACTATACAGTCATAAAAAAAAGAATGCTATCATGTCTTTGGCAGCAACATGGATGGAGCTGCAGGCCATTGTCCTAAGTGAATTAACACAGAAACAGAAAACAAAATACCACATTATCTCTTGCAAGTTGGAGCTAAATATTGAGTACATATGGACACAAAGACGGGAACAACAGACACCAGAGCATACTTGAGGGTAGAGATAGGGAGGAGGGTGAAGATTAAGCAATTACCTATCAGATACTATGCTTATCATCTGGGTTTTGAAATAATCTATACACCTAACTCCCATGATGTGCAATTTACCTGTGTAACAAACCTGCTTGAACCTGAAATAAATTAAACATATATATATGTGAGTGTGTGTGTGTGTGTGTGTGTGTGCATAAAATCCATCAAAAAAGAAAAAATGACATCCTTATACTCTCCATAATAGCAAATCAACATTCGTTCATTGCTTCACAAATGTTTATAGGGTGCTTCCAAGGGGCCCAACTGCTTTTGAGTTTGAGTGGCAAGCAATACAGAAAACATACCTGCCCTCATGAAGCTTATGTTTTAATGAGAAAGAAAGGTAATTTAAAAGTGTAAAAATTAACCAGATAAATGTAAATTCGATATTATGAAGGACATAACAGAGTGAAGGAAGGGTAAATGGGGTGGAATCACTTTATGAAGGGTAATCAAGTAATCTATTGGGCTGATATCTAAAATACAAACACAATCACCAGGCAGGGCAGGTGCAAAGAATTTCAAGAAGAAGGAACAGCTAGTGCAAAGGTTCAGAAGTGCCTTGTATGCATAAGAAACATGACTTCATGTTCAGCTAAGCAACAAAATGTATTTCTCTGGCCTCACTGAATCCTTGTATTAAATTTCCCCACTTAACATTTTTAAATTTTCTTTCCTTCCCACAACCTGATTTCTTTTATTATTATTATTAATTTTTTTTGAGATGGAGTGTCACTCTGTCACCCAGGTTGGAGTGCAGTGGTGCGATCTCAGTTCACTACAACCTCTGCCTCCCGGCTTCAAGCAATTCTCCTGCATCAGCCTCCCAAGTAGCTGGGACTACAGATGCACACCACCACACCCGGCTAATTTTTGTATTTTTTTTTTTTTTTTTTTTTTTTTTTAGTAGAGAGGGAGTTTTACCATATTGGTCAGGCTGGTCTCAAACTCCTGACCTCAGGCAATCCACCCACCTCAGCTTCCCAAAGTGCTGGGATTACAGGTGTGAGCCACCACACCCAGCCCCCGCCACCTGATTTCTTTACTGCTTTTATGTGGATGTCTATTTGTCCCAACCTAAAATCTCTAAGGAGATTCTAATCTTTCAATAACAACTGGAGGTATTCCCTGTACACATTTAATTCCACTATGTCTATACTGATCAATCTAATTTCTGACACAGGCCAAGAGCCAACATCTCCATGTGTGTAGACAGATGGAAAAGAAATGTCTAATATCCTATCCCACAGAGATACTCTTCAGTAATTCCTTGACCACTATACCCACGGGACAACAAAAATAAGGGGTTTATAATTTCAGTGTTGTGTTAATAGAACATACTGATTAGCATTATTCATGTGTGTTGTCAGTGTGTCAGCTTTGATTTTCTACTCTGACAGGCATTTAACTACCAGGAATGGGCCTATTCTAGGTAGCGTAGAAATTGTAAATAACATTTGAAATTATGGTTCCTCTCTTCAAGACTGTAATATTTTTCTTCTCTTAGGGTAGAAAAATGAATTTATACTATTCATAGTGTCCTATATTTTTCCTCATTAGAAAATATGTTAATTGTAATTAAATATCCTTGTGAATAATTATTTAATATCCTCCACTAAAGGTTAAATGCCTTGGGAATAAGGGGAAGGTTTGTATTAATTGAATATTACATAAATGAACAGCTGTCACAGTGGTGCATAGTAGGTGCTAATCAAATATTCTTGGATATATGAATGAAGAAATTAATTATACTTATTTGTGTCGCTCACAATCTAGAATGGGGCTAATCTGTTTGGATTGGGAAGAGGTAAGACATCAACTCATTAAATAGTCAGGAGGTGAGGCAATATTTATTCACTCAGCAGATGTTTTAGTAACTATTAGGTGCTCAGCCTTGTGCTGGGAATACATTAATGAGCAAAATTAGGAACGTTCTCTGCTTTTACTGAGCTGATCATCTGGTTACAGAAACAGATCCTAGTCAGAAAATCACATGCAGTAAAGCACATCTCAGGCAAATGCCATGAAATTGCTGGATTGTGGCTCATTTAGATTTCAGGAGCCCTAAGAAAGAGGTTGCCAGTGGAAAAGTGAAGATGGTTACCTGCCCATAGGAATGCAGGTATAGTTTGGATTTGTCTTTTTACTACTCAAGAGCTATCTCTTTGTTCACGTCCACAGGCAACATAGAACCTGCTGCTACATTTCATCCACTGAGATACTCTTCTTATACTCCATATCCCACCACCCTTTTCAATCTTTCTTCCTGATTTCTATTCAGGAACTTCATTCCTGGATTCTGTCTCTTCACTTGGTCAATTTAGATAGACTCACAGTTGATTACTCTGCCAGGCTTTCGGGTTTGGTTGGATTATACATCTTGCTTTACCCCTCCAGATCCTTGCTTGGCAGTTGTTTGGACCAGTCTCTGTCCATCCCGGCAACCAACCTATGTCTCAGAATCCCAATCTCTGGGCTTTTGTTTGCATTGTAGGCGAGTTGTGACTTATGTCATATACCTCCCTGCCTCTGTGTCAGTAGCCTCTTTTCCACCAAGCTGAAGGGCACGTTCCATTTTTTCCAGCTTCTCTAAATCTAATCTAGATGTTCCAGATCTGTTCAAGTCTGTTACCCCCCAACAGGTTTCTCATCACTCTGTTGTCTCTGTACTTTACACAATTTTCTGTTACTCCACTCAGCAATAAAAGTAATACTTAAAAAATGTAAATTACTTAATGTCACTCCTTGCTTGAAACTCTCCACTGACTCCCCTTTCTACTCAAAATAAGACCCAAATGCCTTACTATGCCCTGCAAGGTCCTACTTGATCTGTCCCTACAATCCTCTTTGATAATGTTCAATATTATTCCATCACTCCCATTAAGTTTCTGCATACTGTCTTTCTTTGGGTTTGTAAAACATGTCAAGCTCCTTTCCACCCAGTGGCCATGGCATTTGGCATTCCTTTTGTGCACAAAACTTTCTCAGTCTCCATATCATTGCTGCTGTCTAGTTCCTGTCAATCTACCATTGTCTGCATTGAGAGACCTTCCTAGGGCATCCACTCCAAAGCTACTTCTACTGAACCCTAGTCAATCTCTATTAAATTGTCCTAATTTATTTTCTCCATAGCTTTTATTACTCTCTCAAGTTATCTTGTTTACTTATATAAATATAAATCTTTACCCTCATAAGTGCCTAAGGTGCCCAGTCAATCTTGATTATTCAGAAGGATGAATGCATCTCTATTGCAGGTGATAATTTAATCTTTCCATGAACATAGGTATCCATTTGTACCACATATGTTTTTTTCTGCTGAAGTCTGTTGAATCTTTCCTGAACCCTCTTAGATAGGAGTTAAATCATCCTCCTCTTTCTTGCATGTTCATGCACATTTGATCCACGGACATTACTCAAATATTACCTGCCTCAACAAACTCAAGGACTGCAGGCTACTAAATGCTCCATTAACCACTATCAAAGCAACTAGCCAACCCATCTTTCACTTCCTTATTATATACTCCAGGA
Organism: Macaca thibetana thibetana; assembly: GCF_024542745.1. Classification (NCBI taxonomy): domain Eukaryota; kingdom Metazoa; phylum Chordata; class Mammalia; order Primates; family Cercopithecidae; genus Macaca; species Macaca thibetana. The sequence continues at coordinate 37,094,207 of NC_065583.1, forward strand.
GGAAAAGGCTCAGGTTTACTGTGTACCAAACTAAAGAACAATCGTATTAAACTTTTAGTAGTTCTTCCTCAAACACCTTTCCTTAACTTGAGATGAAGATGGAAGCAGCCCCACCTGTCCCATCCTTAGAAGAGGGGATCACACTCAGAGAAGCCCAAATGCTCTCTCCAAAAATCTTCTTCTGTCTTCAAATGCTGACATTTAGTTGTGCTCATTGCACGTAAGGAATTTGGAGATGTAGAAATAGATTTCAATACCATTTTTGAAATGTTTATATTATGGTCTCACATTTCACTTTAGAACATGGCATTTATATCATGATGCTTCAGCCAAAACTTCCATTTCAACATTACTTAGTAATTATCAATATCTATAAGCGCATTCAAGATGTTTAGCAACCAATATGGCACAGGCACCTGCAAATAACAAGGGGAACTGACTGAAAACTGGTACAACTATGCTATTTATATCTAAGTAACATTAGCCCTCTCTGCCTCCTACCACTAGAATCTACACCCTGTGAAAGCAAGGAATCCATCTGTTTTGTTCACCACTGTGTATTATTTGAATCAAAAAGAATACCTGGTATAGATTACCTGTTCAGAAAATATCAGTTAAATGAATTGAATTAACTTTTACTATGTGCCAGAGAACACTGATAAAACATTTATATTAAAATACATTCCTCAAACATACTTACTGTTCTTTTTTAGATAAAAAGACTGAAGTTCACAGCAGTAAAATGGCTTTTTCAAGGTCATGCATGTGAAAATGTCTGAGCTGGAATCCAGATCTAGACAGTTTGACTCCAGAATACTTAACTCATTCTATTAGACTGTCTTTCAGTTGCAAGTCTAATAGGTGCAGTGTACTGCCAGCCCTCCATGGCTAAAACTGAGCCTGGTACTTCTTCTTAGATTCTAACCAAAAAAACTAATAATAAAAACAGCACAGATAACTACAATACAATGTGTAATTTATGTGCTGTAAGACTTTAGGAGAAGGCAGGATCAAACTTCATTGGGTAGGTTGCCTTTCAAAAAATGTTCTTAAAGTTGGTCTCTTCTCAGACTACTCTGAAAAGAAGCATTCAATAGTTTTAGATGGGCAGTAAAATATTCTAGTAGAATGAAATGGTAAGGTTGTGGTACAAACAGAAAGAAGAGAATTAAGAGAAATTATGAAGCCAAATCTATCAAAGTTAGTAACTTACCAGATACTAAAGATGAGGAGAAAGACTCTTGAGGTAAGGATTTAAGAGCTCCAAATTAAAAACAGGGAGGCAAAGGAAATGTTACCATTAAGAGAAATACAAGTCTAACAGTAATTTGGAACAGAAGCTGAAGGGAATATAACAAGAGTTCTTAAAACCAGAAACATAAATAAAAGGACTAGCTTGAATCCTTGGAGGTCCACCCCAGGTAGTGAGGTTCAAAAATTTGTAATGAATCCAAAGAGCATTTTTCAAGAGCTCTAGCTTTGATTCCAGAAAATGGACAAATTGGTTAATTAAACTATCTCTTTCCACAGAAAGATTTAAGAGATGATACTTGGGCCAACATGGTCTTTGTGGTTCCTAATAGGTTTTTATTATTTCGGGGACCTTCATTACAATGCTTGGCAGATATACAGAGATTATGTTTGTCTTTCTAGAGTCTTGTTTCCCAAAGGTTACACACAGTCTTGCCTTTTATGTGTGACTACAGGAAACTCTGTATATGTGACTATAGGAGGGCTTTGAGAATTGTCCATCCTGCCTTTGAACAACATGGAATAGACAGAGTGAGAGATGCCAGTAGTAAGGTATATAGACAGCATCTCCTTCTTCACACATACATCATTATCCAGGACCATTCACAACTGAGATTACAGTTTAAAAATCACCAGAGATATGTGAACTTTTATATATTTATCCATAGGTCATTCACATCTGTATCTATTTTTCCCTAAATGATGCCCTAAAATACCAAATGAGAATTTATTCCTGAAAGTGCTTGATTAATGTGAATATGACAAATCAGAAAAAGGTCTCTGTATCACCAAAGGAATGCTGAAATGATTAATATTGCTCGAACGTGTTTCAGGATTCACTTCAGGATCTCTAGTCCCAGAAATAAAATGGTGTGTGTGGTGATGCGTTGCAGATCAAAGTTTGACTGTTTGGATATGAGTAGCTATCCTTCCCCAATTTAAGAGCAATCTCAGCGTGTTTGAAGCTTATTTGAATGATGACAGTAGAAAATGTGGGCATTTTCATGTGATTCTTATCCTGTTCTTGGCAATCAGCAACCATTTGTCCAGTGTCTCAAGTCATGTCCATAGAAACAAGAATAGAGAGGGTAAAAGTTGAATCCAAGGTTAAACCCTATGTTACTTCTGCCATATCAAAAAGTTAGAGTTAAGAAAGCAAAACTAGCAACCAGAAAATACAAGTTCTAGTTCAATATTGGCAAAGTAAAAATATTTTTCACTTTTCTTACTTCCCAAGGTAGTTCTTGGAATAAAAAGGTTATAGTGGCTGTAACACTTTGCAATAAGCAAAATTATTTCGTCTACTCATTTGTTCTTTTCATTTATTAATTTAACAAATATTTACTAAGTATGACAATCTCCCTCTTATCCTCGCAGCATACATTCAAAGACTCGCCATGGATACCGGAAACTTCCAAGACCTTCATGAACCCTGTATATACTATTTTTTTTAATCAAATAACTGAAACAGCTACTAAATGACTGATAGGCTGGTAGTGTATACAGGGTGGATCCTCTGGATGAAGAGATGGCTCTTGTCCTCAACAGGACAGAGACAGATGACATGAGATTTCATCACGCTGCTCAGAACAGAGTACAATTTAAAAATATGCATTCTTTCTGGAATGTTCTATTTAATGTTTTCATAACATAGTTGACCACGTGTAAGTGAAACTGTGATACACAAAACCATGGATAAGGGGGAACCACCTTCATTTGTGCAAGGTACTGTACTTAATCTCTAGGTAAACATTAGTGAGAAAAACAGAAATTGTCTTTGCTCTTTTGGGTCTTCCTTAATAACTAGTGGCATATTTATGTCAGATATTAGTATTAATATTATGCCATGCACAGGCTATATTCTAATGTAAGAATCATGCATATACATATGAAATACACATATGCATAAATATTTCTAATTCTGCTCAGGGGTTGTTCACTTAGAAGGTAGGATTGAAGTCAAGTAGGCCTATGCTTGTAAGCAGGCTCTATCACTTACTAGAATGTGACCTGGAAAATGTACTCAATTTATATTATGCTTTGGAGTCTTTCTATGTACAATGAGGGGAAAAATAATTGCTTAATCTTAGGGTTGCTAGAATTTAATGAAATTAAATTTATGAAGCACTCATTTGACATACATAGGGTCCTCTATAAATTATGACTTAAAATTATATTTGGTTGAAATAAGCCAGTCACAAAAAGACAACTACTGTATGATTCCATTTAGATGAGGTACTTAGAGTAGTCAAAAATCATAGAGACAGAAAGTAGAATGGTGGTTGTCAGGGGTTGGGTTGAAAAAGAGAAAGGGGAGATTTAATTTAATTTGGAAAGAATTTTAGTTTTACAAGATGAAGAGTTATAGAAATGGATAGTGGGTGATGGTTAAGCAATATTATGAATGTATCCAGTACCACTGAAATGTATACATACTTAAAAATGGAGAATATGGTAAATTTTATATTACGTGTGTTTTACCACATTAAAAAAAAAAATAGAACAAAATTGACTCGCAATGGTTCACTTCCGTCACATAGCGATGGAGGAATGGACTGTCTCCCCTCCTAGCTCTCAGCTGAAGCTTATAACTGAGGGCTACTTTTGAGTGTTTCTAAATAATGCACGTGACTACAGGCAGGCCCAGGCCTAGGTAGAGATGCTAGTTCAGCCTGCCTGATTTCAGTTCATAGTTCATTCCCACGCAGGATTTTCAGGTCCTGGTGCTCCCATAATAACCCAAAGTTGGCGAAGGTACATCCGCTCAAAGCTCCCCTGCTAGCTTAAGGGGGGTACGAGACCCCTGCAGCAGCTGGAAGTGGAGCCAAGTGAGTCAAATATCACCTTAGGGAACAGCTCAGGGACACTGATTCTTCACTTCCACTGGGAGGGGTTTGCCTTCTTCAGGCCATTCCCCAGGAACCGAATGGGAAACGGTCGGCCGGCGCCTCTCTCTCCACCCGAGGCGGGCAGTGGAAGGAACACCTGCGCTGCCCGGAGCCTGGCAGCCTGCCCGCCCCGCTGCTGCGGGCCCTTGTGCTGCAGGTGACAAGTGTGCACACCCCGCCCCGCTCGGAGGGCCAATTAAGAAAGCCTCTGGGTATAGTGCGGGAAGAATCGCTGAGGTAAACCTGCAAGAGTGTCAGGGGCTACTTCTACAGAGTCTCGCCGCGCATGCAGCGCTGTCAGCTCCTGCCACTTGAAAGCAATTGAAGCAGGCACTGCATTAATATGTATTACTCCTCCTTTAAACAGCATTTGATCTGAGGGTGTGAAATGCCACGCACGGAAGCTTCCCCATGAGCCTGCTCTCCTGCGTCCTACTTCTCTCAGTGACATCCGCTACCAAAAACCTGGAGGCTGGAATTTCCAGTTAATTAGCAGAAGACTGAGCTGCCACAGTGCTGCTTTTGCAATGCTCTTTTCTCCTCAGTCTATCTATTTGGAGTTCTTTTCTGCTGGATCACATCAAAGATGCTACCCTAAAGTGCTAAGGGCTGTGTGTTAGTTTCTTAGGGCTGCTAGAACAGACTACCACTACATGGGTGGCTTAAAACAACAACAGAAATTTATTCTCCAGCTGTTCCAGAGGCCAGAAGTCTAAAATCAGGTGTCTGCCAGGTTGGTTCCTTCTGGGGGATCTGAATGAGAATGTATTCTGTGCTGCTCTCCTGGGTTCTGGTGGTTGCCAGCAATCCTCAGGTTCCTTGGCTTGCAGCAGCTGAACTCCAGTCTGCCTCTGTCTGTACCTGAGTTTCTTCCCTATGTATCTTCTATGTGTATCTGTCTTCAAGTCTCTCTCTCCTTATTAAGACACCAGTCATTGGACTTAGGGTCCACCCTAATTCAGTATGACTACCTCTGACATTTATTACATTTGCAAAGGCCTTATTTCCAAATAAACTCACGTTCACAGGTACTGGGAGTTAGGACTTCAACCTATCTTATGGGCAGAGACAATTCAATCCACAACAGGGTAGAAGAAAAGAGAACTAACCAGAATTCTGTTCTACCTTTAGAGCAGTTTCTTCAAAAAGTCTCCTGGTCTTCCATGTAGTGAGTACATGGTAGAGCTAGAATCAGAATTCAGGTGGCAGCTGCTTACTCTGTTACCAGAGAAAGTGACAGGAAAATGGTGCAGTCAATTCTCATTATTCATGGTAGTTGTTCTAAAATATTGTCTTGAATACAGAAGTAGTAGATATTAAACCACTGCTCCTAGGGGAAAAACAGGATTAGGTTTCTGTAAGCCTCTGGTCACAACATTTTTGTCAACTGATCAATACATAACCTTGTTTTATATGTGTCTGTTTATAGACATCTTATTTCATATATATTGTTGATTCTTTAACATTGAACTCACAGCAAACACTATACCTCGAGCCTGAACAAAGCTTACCTAACACACACATTTTCTCCTTAAAACAGTGAAATCACCAGCGAAATGCTCAAAAAATGTGAAAAATGTAGCACTAAATAGATCCCCAAAGGACACTTGTTTAAAGCTAAAACAAGAAGGCAAAGCATTGCCTTGTGAAACCTCAGCTGGGAATATGCCTGTTAGGCAGCTCAAGTTTCATGCCATTCAGAACACATCTGAGTGTGACCATAAAAGCAGCATGACTATTTGTTTTAGGATTACAAATATATTACAGTGAGTGTGCAAATTCACAAACATAGAATCTGTGAATAATGAGGACTAACTATAAAGTGTATATTGCAGCCATTCTCAACAGGTTTCATGAACAGGCACCATGCTGGGTACTGATGATATAAGAATGAATGATAGAGAGTTAGGTCTCCATATGGAAGGAGCTTAGTAAGGAAGATAGACATTAAACATATAGTAAAAATGTATATTCAATATTTACCAGTGTATGACTAAATGCTGAGTCCCTATCATACAGTAGGGATTTAAAAGTATGTTTCAATGTAGGTGTCATGGAGCATCTCCTTGGAAAAATAATGTTTAAGCTCATACCTGAGAATGAGTTAACCCTATAGTTTAATGAGGTGAGTGGTTTTCTCAGCAGAAGAACTAATGTTTATGAAGTTCCAGGTGCTAGAGAGAACAAAGTGAATTAAAAGCATGGAAAGTTTAGTGGGATTGCCATGAATTGTTCAAAGAGGAGAACAGTTCAAAATGGGCCATGAGAAACACAAAATAAAAAAATGTCAATGTCAGCAACATTAAGAAGTTTGGCACTAAAAGCATCTACTCTAAAATGGAATGTAAGATCATTGGCTTCAAAATCCAGCTGCTACAGAGAAAAGTAGTTTGATATAAGACAGCAATACTTTTATGGATACTAAAGTCCCCAAGACCCTTCCAGGGGGACCATGAGATCAAAACTGTATTCATAATAATAAGACGTGACTTGCCTTTTTCACTAGGTGGACATTTGTAGTGAGGAGGCAAAATCAACAGTGGATAAAACTGCTGGTTTCATTGTATGAATCAAGAAAGTGGCACTGGCAGCTCCCAGCAAGATCAATGCAGAAGGCAGGTGATTTCTGCATTTCCAACTGAGATACCCAGCTCGTCTCATTGGGACTGGTTAGACAGTGGGTGCAGCCCACAGAGCGGGAGCCAAAGCAGGGTGGGGCATCACCTCACCCAGGAAGCACAAGGGGTCAGGGAACTCCCTCCTCTAGCCAAGGGAAGTCATGAGAGACTGTGCCATGAGGAATAGTGCATTCCAGCCCAGACACTATGCTTTACCCATGGTCTTTGCAATCTGCAGACCAGGAGATTCCCTCAGATTGACTACACCAGGAGGGTCCTGGGTTTCAAGCACAAAACTGGGTGCCTATTTGGGCAGACACTGAGCTAACTCCTGGAGTTTCCTTTCATGCCCCAGTGGTGCTTGGAACACCATTGAGACAGAACCTTTCACTCCCTGGAAAGGTGACTGAAGTCAGGGAGCCAAGTGGTCTAGCTCAGCAGATCCCACCCCTACAGAGCACAGCAAACTAATATCTTGAAATTCTCCCTGCCAGCACAGCTGATAGATAAAACTCACATCTCCCCAGAAAAAGTACCTAGGAGAAGGGGTGGCTATGGCTACAGCTTCAGCCAACTTAAACGTTCCTGTCTGTCAGCTCTAAAGAGAGCAGGGGATCTTCCAGTAAAGTGCTCAAGCTCTGCTAAGGGACATACTGCCTCCTCAAGTGGGTCCCTGACCCCCATGCCTCCTAACGGAGAGATACCTCCCACCAGGGGTCAACAGACACCTCATACAGGTGAGCTCTGGCTGGGATCTGGTGGGTTCCCCTATGGGACAAAGCTTCCAGAGGAAGGAGCAGGCAGCAATCTTTGCTGTTCTGCAGCCTCCACTGGTGATACCCCAGCAAACAGGGTTTGGAGTGGACCTCCAGTAACTCCAGCAGACCTGCAGCAGAGGGCCTGTTAGAAGGAAAAATAAAAAACAGAAAGGAATAGCATCAACATCAACAAAAAGGATGTCAACACAAAAAACCCATCTGAAGGTCACCAAATTCAAAGACCAAATGTAGATAAATACATGAAAATGAGGAAAAACAAGCACAAAAAGGCTAAAAATTCCAAAAATCAGAACACCTCTTCTCCTCCAAAGGATCACAACTCCTCACCAGCAAAGGTACAAAACTGGACAGAGAATGAGTTTGACAAATTGACAGAAGTAGGCTTCAGAAGATGGGTTATAACAAACTCCTCTGAGCTAAAGAAGCATGTTCTAACCCAATGCAAGGAAGCTAAGAACTCTGAAAAAATATTAGAGGAATTTCTAATTAGAATAACCAGTTTAGAGAAGCACATAAATGACCGGAAGGAGCTGAAAAACTCAGCACGAGAACTTTGTGAAACATGCACAAGTACCAATAGCATAATTGATCAAGCGGAAGAAAAGATATCAGAGATTAAAGATCAACTTAATTAAATGAGGTGTGAAGACAAGAGAAAAAAGATGAAAAGGAAAAACAAGGCCTCCAAGAAATACAGGACTATGTGAAAAGACCAAACCTACGTTTGATTGGTGTACTGAAAGTGACAGGGAGAATGGAGCCAAGTTGGAAAACGCACTTCAGAATATTATCCAGGAGAACTTCCCCAACCTAGCAAGAATACAGAGAACACCACAAAGATACTCCTCAAGAAGAGCAACCCAAAGACACGTAATCATCAGATTCGGCAAGGTTGAAATGAAGGAAAAAATGTTAAGGGCAGCCAGAGAGAAAGGTTGGGTTACCCACAAAAGGAAGTCCATCAGACTAACAGAGGATTTCTCTGCAGAAACCCTACAAGCCAGAAGAGACTGGGGGCAATATTCAACATTCTTAAAGAAAATAATTTTCAACCCAGAATTTCATGTCCGGCCAAACTAAGTTTCATAATTGAAGGAGAAATAAAATCCTTTACAGACAAGCAAATGCTGAGAGATTGTTTCACCACCAAGCCTACCTTACAAGAGCTCCTGAAGGAAGCACTTAATAAAGAAAGGGAAAACTGGTACCAGCCTCTGCAAAAACATAGCAAATTGTAAAGGCCATCAACACTATGAAGAAACTGCATCAACTAATGGGCAAAATAACCAGCTAGCATCATAATGACAGGATTAAATTCACATATAACAATATTACTTTAAATGTAAATGGGCTTAATGCCCCAATTAAAAGACACAGACTGGCAAATTGGATAAAGAGTCAAGACCCATCAGTGTGCTGCATTCAGGAGACCCATCTCATATGCAAAGATACACACAGGCTCAAAATAAAGGGATGGAGGAATATTTACCAAGCAAACAGAAAGCAAAAAAAAGTCAAGGGTTGCAATCCTAGTCTCTGATAAAACAGACTTTAAACGAACAAAGGCGAAAAAAAAAGACAAAGAAGGGCATTACATAAAGGAAAAAGGATCAATGAAACAAGAAGAGCAAACTATACTAAATATATATGCACTCAATACAGGAGAACCCAGATTCATAAAGCAAGTTCTTAGAGACCTACAAAGAGACTCAGACTCCCACACAATAATAGTGGGAGACTTTAACACTCCACTGTCAACATTAGACAGATCAACGAGACAGAAAATTAGCAAGGATATTCAGGACTTGAACTCAACTCTGGGCCAAGCAGACCTAATAGACATCTATAGAACTCTCCACCACAAGTCAAGAGAATATACATTTTTCTCAGCACCACATCACACTTATTCTAAAACTGACCACATAATTGAAAGTAAAACACTCCTCACCAAATACAAAAGAATGGAGGTCATAAGAAACAGTCTCTCAGACCACTGCCCAATCAAATTAGAACTCAGGATTAAGAAACTCACTCAAGCACTTTGGGAGGACAAGGTGGGTCCTCCCAAAGGACTTGAGGCCAGGAGTTCAAGACAAGCCTGGCTAACATGGTGAAAACCCGTCTCTAGTAAAAATACAATAATTAGCCAGGCATGGTGGTGGGCACTTGTAATCCCAGCTACTCAGGAGGCTGAGGCAGGAGAATCACTTGAACCTGGCAGGCAGAGGTTGCAGTGAGCAGAGATTGCACCATTATACTCCAGCCTGGGTGACAAGAGCAAAACTTCGTCTCAAACCAAAAAAAAAAAAAAAAAAAAAAAACAAGAAACTCACTCAAAACTACACAACTACGTGAAAACTGAACAACCTGCTCCTGAATGACTATGGGGGAAATAACAAAATTAAGGTGGAAACAAATAAGTTCTTTGAAATCAATGAGAACAAAGACACAATGTACAGGAATCTCTGGGACACAGCTAAAGCAGTGTTTAGAGGGAAATTTACAGCACTAAATGCCCATAGGAGAAAGCAGGAAAGATCTAAAATTGACCCCGCTACACAATTAAAAGATCTAGAGAAGCAAGAGCAAACAAATTCAAAAGTAGCAGAAGACAAGAAATAACTAAGATCAGAGCAGAACTGAAGGAGATAGAGACATGAAAAAACCCTTAAAAAAATCAATGAATCCAAAAGCTGGTTTTTTGAAAAGGTGAACAAAATAGATAGACCGCTAGCCAGACTAATGAAGAAGAAAAGAGAGAAGAATCAAATAGACACAATAAAAAATGATAAAGGAGAGATCACCACTGATCCAACAGAAATACAAACTATCATCAGAGAATACTATAAACACCTCTATGCAAATAAACTAGAAAACCTAGAAGAAATGGATAAATTCCTAGACACATACACCCTCCCGAGACTAAATGAGGAAGAAGTCGAATTCCTGAATAGACCAATAACAAGTCTGAAATTGAGGCCGTAATTAATCCCAGGACCAGATAGATTCACAGCCAAATTCTACAAGAGGCACAAAGAGGAACTGGCACTGTTCCTTCTAAAACTATTCCAAACAATAGAAAAAGAGGGAATCCTCCCTCATTCATTTTATGAGACCAGCATCATCCTGATACCAAAACCTGGCAGAGACACAACAAAAATAAGAAAACTTCAGGCCAATATCCCTGATGAATATCAATGCAAAAATCCTCAATAAAATACTGGCAAACCGAATCCAGCAGCACATTGAAAAGCTTATCCACCAGGATCAAGTTGGTTTCATCCCTGGGATGCAAGGCTGGTTCAACATTCGCAAATCAATAAACATAATCCATCACATAAACAAAACCAATGACAGGCACCACATGATTATCTCAACAGATGCAGAAAGGACCTTTGATAAAATTCAACACCCCTTCGTGCTAAAAACCCTCAATAAACTAGATATTGATGGAACATATCTCAAAATAATAAGAGCTATTTATGACAAACCCACAGCCAATATCATACTGAATGGGCAAAAGCTGGAAGCATTCCCTTTGAAAACCGGCACAAGACAAGGATGCCCTCTCTCACCACTCCTATTCAACATAGTATTAGAAGTTCGGGCCAGGGCAATCAGGCAAGAGAAAGAAATAAAGAGTATTCAAATAGAAAGAGAGGAAGTCAAATTGTCTTTGATTGCAGATGACATAATGTATACTTAGAAAACCCCATTGTCTCAGCCCCAAAACTCCTTAAGCTGATAAGCAACTTCAGCAAAGTCTCAGGATACAAAATCAATGTGCAAAAATCATGAGCATTTTTATACACCAATAACAGACAAACAGAGAGCCAAATCATGAGTGAATTCCCATTCACAATTGCTACAAAGAGAATAAAATACTTACGAATACAATTTATAAGAGATGTGAAGGATCACTTCAAGGAGAACTACAAACCACTGCTCAAGGAAGTAAGAGAGAGTACAAACAAATGGAAAAGCATTCCATTCTCATGGATAGGAGGAATCAGTATCATCAAAATGGCCATAGTGCCCAAAATAATTTATAGATTTAATGCTCTCCCCATCAAGCTACCATTGACTTTCTTCACAGAATTAGAAAAAAATTACTTTAAATTTCATATGGAACTAAAAAAGAGCCCGTATAGCCAAGACAATCCTAAGCAAAAAGAACAATGCTGGAGGCATCGCACTACCTGACTTCAAACTATACTACAAGGATACAGTAACCAAAACAGCATTATACTAGCACCAAAAGAGAAATACAGACCAATGGAACAGAACAGAGGCCTCAGAAATAACACCACACATCTTCAACCATCTGATCTTTGACAAACCTAACAAAAACAAGAAATTGGGAAAGGATTCCCTATTTAATAAATGATGTTAGGAAAATTGGCTAGCCATATGTAGAAAACTGAAACTGAACCCCTTCCTTACATCTTATACAAAAATTACCTGGAGATGAATTAAAGATTTAAACATAAGACATAAAATCATAAAAACCCTAGAAGAAAACCTAGGCAATACCATTAATAACATAGGCATGGGCAAAGACTTAATGACTAAAACACCAAAAGCAATGGCAACAAATGCCAAAATTGACAAATAGGATCTAATTAAACTAAAGAGCTTCTGCAGAGCAAAAGAAGCTATCATCAGAGTGAAGAGGCAACCTACAGAATGGGAGAAGATTTTTGCAATCTATCTGTCTGACAAAGCGCTAATATCCAGAATCTACAAGGAACTTAAACAAATTTACAAGAAAAAAACAAACAATCCCATCAAAAAGTGGTTGAACGATATGAACAGATACTTCTCAAAAGAAGACATTAATGCAGCCACCAAACATATGAAAAAAGTTCATCATCACTAGTCGTTAGAGAAACGCAAATCAAAACTAAAATGAGATACCATCTCACGCCAGTTAGAATGACAACAATTAAAAAGTCAGGAAAAAACAGATGCTAAAGAGGATGTGGAGACATAGGAAGGCTTTTACACTGTTGGTGGGAGTGTAAATTAGTTCAACCATGGTGAAAGACAGTATGGCAATTCCTCAAGGATCTAGAACCAGAAATACCATTTGACCCAGCAATTCCATTACTGGATATACACCCACAGGATTATAAATCATTCTACTATAAAGACATATGCACACGTATGTTTATTGCAGCACTCTTCACAATAGCAAAGACTTGGAACCAACCCAAATGCCCATCAATGATAGACTGGATAAAGAAAATGTGGCACATATATACCATGGAATACTATGCAGCCATAAAAATGGATGAGTTCATGTCCTCTGCAAGGACATGGATGAAGCTAGACAAAATCATTCTCAGCAAACTAACACAGTAACAGAAAAACAAACACTGCATGTTCTCACTTATAAGTAGGAGTTGAACAATAAGAACACATGGACATAGGGAAGGGATCATCACACACCGGGGCCTTTTGGGAGGTAGGAGACTAGGGGAGGGATAGCATTAGGAGAAATACCTAATATAGATGACAGGTTGATGGGTGCAGCAAACCTCCTTGGCACATGTGTACCTATGTAACACACCTGCATGCTCTGCACATGCATCCCAGAACATAAAGTATAATTTAAAAAGAAAAAAGAGAAAGTGGCTCCAAACTGCACTTGTAGTTATCCATTGTATTTTTCACTACTGTGCACTTGCATTTAAAAACAAACAATTTCACTAAATGGTATCATTGTCGAAGCAGTAATAAGTTAAATTTACTAAATATTGATCTTGAATATATGGCTTTTTAACATTTTGTGTGACAAAATGCTGAATTGAAATTTATGCAAGAGGCATGAAGTACCACTGCTGCATACCAATGGATGATGGCTGTCTTGAGGAGAAAGACTTGTGCGAGTGTTTGAGCTGCAAGCTAAAGCAACTGATTTTTGTGGGGGATATTGTATAAAATATAAATTCTGTTTGTTCAGACTTGGAAATTTGACATGAAGATATATTCTTGAGAATAATAAAGTGAGCCTATCACTTCAAAGAAACAACATTTGGTGTTAAAGATAACATTTGAATCGAAAAATGAGAATTTTGAAAACCTTGTAGCTGCAATCATAAACTTAACAGCTTCTCAATACACAAAGACTTTTCTGAAAATATTGGTGATACCACTAACAAATGTGATTTTTGATACTATATAATAAAATGTGATGAATAGAAAATCTTTGCAACTCAATGAATTAATATTTTCCAAATGAACAGAGCATAATGCCATAAAATAGTATATGGGGAAAATCTTCATTAAATATACATGATAAATTAATGTATTTTAAAGTAACAAAGTACAAAATGTTCATTAAAAAGGATGCACATTCAATATTACAACTGATATTTGAGAATCTATCGCTTGAGTTTTGGTGTAGTATCAACGAAAAATCGACAATTATCTGTAAAAGGTATTAAAATATACAACTATTTCAAACCACATATCTTTGTGAGTCAGCATTTTTTATATACGTCAACCAAAATATCAATTGCGACATGCAGAATGCAAAAGAAAAAATACAAAAACCTAGCTGTCTTCTATTAAGCCAAATATTAAAAAGAGATTTTAAGATGTAAAAAAAAAAACTGTTCTATTTTTTGTCTTGAAAAAATATGTTTTAATATAGTAATGTAAATACGTACTCTTTATATTATGATGTAATTTGTTTACTAATATTATTTTAAGTGAAATGACAGATCATATTTTTAAATTTTCTCAGTTTTAAATTTTAATACAGTAAATGTCTATAGAGACAAATTTTATCAGTAAAGTATCTTTGGGGTCCTCAGTAATTGAGATCCTGAGGCAAAACCATTTAAGAACCATTGATATAAGCACTAAGGGAAAGAATATAGACTTATAAAGTCAGGGCCTGGACTACTCCATTTCTCCTCCTACATCACTAGTAGCAGAGTAATCCTAGATAACTCACTGAACTCTCCAACACTAGGCTCTTCTTTTGTAAAATGTGGGTAAACATGGTAATAAATGCTCACAGGGTCACTGTAAGAACAAAACGTGCTCATGTATGTAGATGTACTTTGTGTCCTCCAAAAAGGACTGTACAAAAGTTATTCTCTTATTATTATTCATGACAATAACAATTTGTGCTAAAATTTGGTGGATGATGTCAATAATGATAACCTTCCAGTGATAAAAATAAAGTGTTTTTATGAATCAGGTAAATCGTACTGCCCAAACATTTTTATCTCATCCCACACACAGGCTCAGTTGTTTGATTTTTATTATGCTGTTAGAGTCTTTAGAAACCTCAGAAATTCTGGTTACAGATAAGACCAATTTGGAAAATGGTTTCCCAAATACTTACTTGGAAGCAAATGCAGATATTGCAGCAAAACTCAGGAAAAGATTCACACTGGTCTGGAAGTAATGAGTAATAGTGTGGGTGCATTGGCCATCCATGAGATCCAAATTAAAACACAAAGATGAGATACTCTGACCACTCACTTCCTGCTGGTAGGAGCACAGAATGTTAGCATCAGAAGCAATATTATTAGCAGCCTTCTTATTCAATGCCTCATCTAAAACAAGAATCTCTTCTATGAGCCTCCGACATGCTATCTCATCTCTACTTAAATATTTATAGTTGTTGGACACATGCCATATCACAAGGCAGTTCATTTCATATGTTACAATCTTTTTTTTCATTATGCACATCTAATTATACAAAAAGTGAATGATTTTCTTGCACTTCTAAGATGCCAGGTGCATCTGCTGCTGCTGTTGGACAGGGACCACACTTTGAGAACCACATACTTAGGGTCTAACCACAATTCCTCACACAGTTTACAGGGTAACATGTTCTGAGTTGCATGCAATGGACTTGCAACAGTGCTCGTTCAGTTTTGGGACTTGTCTGGGTGGTGAATTATGAATAAAGGCTTTGTTAATAGGAGAGCAGTGGTGTGAATAATCCACCACTGTGGATAATCCAAAAGCCATTTCAGCTTGGTTTTGGAAGGTGTTCAAGCTGGGTTTTAATTTTGCAGCAGCCCTGGATTTACCTTCATAAAAAGGTTTGCTGAGGCCAATGTTAAAATTGAGCGACTGTTTCCTGAATAAATACATGCTTTCCACAGTGGGGGAGGCAAGCCAGCCAGCCTAGCTTGCTGGCCATGGAGATAAACCTGGCAGTCATAATTCACAAAGCAGACAACCTCCCTGACGGAAAACTGGGAGCTGAGTCCACATAAGACACTACAAATCGTAGTTCCTAAGAATGTGTGGGAGAGTTGTGGAAACCCCACAGTTGCTCTTTGTATACATGCCTGTACTAATTAAATTCATGTAGTTTATGACACTTAAATTATATCCTTTGTACCCTCTGCCTAACCTCTCCAAAAAATCTGTGTGAGACTGTGTGTGTCTGTTTATGATTTGCTTTACAAAGGTCATAAAAGAAAGACGCTACCCAAAAGCTCACAAATCCCAGTGTTATGAGTGATAGGCATGTCAAGGCTTGTGGTTAAAAGTACTAATAATCTCTAAAAGTAGTTTCTAAGTGTTGATTTGTGAATGGACACTATCACAATAACCTGGGAATTTAAAAAATACGGATTCCTTCCCTTTCACTCTACTGCTAAAACTGTGTTAGTGGTTATGTGTATGTTTACTCTTCTGACAACCTTGTTTGTCCCCTTCCATTTTAGTGTCTCATCTATAACACAGAAAGAATCGGTTATGAATAACTTGAGGACATTTGGCAGAAAATTTATTTAACGGCTTTATAAATAAAATCTAATTCCCACAGAAATGTAACATAATCCCCAGAAGTGGAGAAAATGGTGATACCACCTATCAAATTTTGAGTGCTTCTTAGAGATTAGATGCTGTGTTAAATGCTGCACATGAGTTGCTTTCTTTAAGTAAAGCCTGTAAAGTAGGTCCTTTTCTTAGCCTCATTTTACAGGTAAGAAATCTGTGGCCCAAAGTCACATAGTCATGAAATGGCAGAACTAGGTTAAAAACCTCCTTTACTGGACTCAAAGTCCAGTGTTTTAACCTCTGTGCAATATTGCCCCCCAAGTGGACTTATGCTAATGACAGTTTCCATTTAAGAAAAATGCCTCAGGCTGGGCATGGTGGCTCATGCCTGTAATCCCAGCACTTTGGGAGGCCGAGGCAGGCGGATTACTTTAGGTCAGGAGTTTGAGACCAGCCTGATCAACATGGTGAAACCCTGTCTCTAATAAAAATAGAAAAAATTAGCTGGGTGTGGTGGCAGGTGCCTGTAATCCCAGCTACTCAGGAGGCTGAGGCAGGAGAATCACTTGAACCCAGGAGGTGAAGATTGCAGTGAGCCGAGATCACTGAAGTCCAGCCCAGGCATCTCAAAAAAAGAAAAAAAAAAGTCTCCTTGTAAATTAATTGGATGCCAAACACCTCTTATGTGCCATTTCGGGTGTTTTTGGCCTCATCAGTCTCTGGCCCTTGTCCCAGTCCCAGTTATCTCTGACCAACTGGACCCAACTTCCCATAAACACAGGCTGACAGCATCATAACCTGTGTACGCTCTGTGCACTACTCACCTGTGTCCTCGGTGCCCCGGGCTGCTGAGGTGACAGATGCTGCTGGGAACAATAAGGGAATTAATACCCTAAAGGACTGAAACTTTGAACCCATGGGAATCTGGGGAGACCAGATAAATGTCTTCCTTCTTTCATTGTACAAACTGCCCTGAGAACAAGTCCATGAACTTCTCTGAAGACAGCCTCCAAGACAGCACTATCAGCTCCACTTGATACCAAGTGATTGCTGTGTTGATAACATGTGTTCATACTGGCACATTAGTTCTCACTGCTTCCCTGCTGCACACCCCTTCTCCTTTAATCAGGCTTATTAGAATTACATTATCTTCTGAAAATAATACCTCATAAGCCTTTGCCTAGGCTCTGCTTTTTGGGAAACTCAGGCTAATATAATTTGGAACCTCCCAGCTCCAAGGTGTATGCAAGTGGTATTACTTTTAGCCCTTGTTATGTGGTGGGTGGGGGGATGGGGCAAAAAAGAATAAGGAAACAAGGAATTGAGAACTGTGTTTTGTCTCTTTCAAAACTCTGGTTAAAGCATTTTTCTGCTCTACGTGATTCAACACAAATATTGCCACAGCTTTGTAAACAAAGAGGGGCACAGTTACAAACAGGTAAATAATGAATGCCTTGCTTTTCTTTTCTTACAGAAGCTCTTATTCTTTGTCTGCCTCCAGGGCTGTGTAGAACTCTATCCTGAGAATCCAGTCTATTGAGGCCAGGCCTTTTTAAAGGCCCTTCCAGTGAAAGAAGAGAAGTGAGTCTCTCAATCCAACATCAGAAACTAAAATGAGCCTTTCAGACATCACTCCAGGTGGGATTAAAAAGCTATGGCTACTTCCCCAGAAATGAAGCTGTTTAGGGAAGGTGTGGCTCAGAGCCAGGGCTAGGAATGAGCAGGTGTGCCTCAGAAGACACATTTCCAGCACCTTCCCCAGACGAACAAAATTAACATGTGTTTCTTTTCTCCTCGATTCTAGGAAAACCTGCCCAATGGACCCAGAAAAAGCAGAAAAGATAAAGGAAAAGAAAATAGTTATTTCAGAAATCCTTAGAAAGCATGTATTTATGTATGTTGAATGAAATGAAAGGTGGAGCTGAAATATGTGTCTAAGTAACACAAGCTTCAAATATATTGCCCTGACATAAGTTTTCAGATGTGAAGGCACTAGATAATTGTGTTGTTTATTGCATGCTCTTTTGCTTAATGTATTTTGATAGGATATGTAAATTCAGTCGAGTTTCCCATAATCATAATGACCTAAATGCTGAACAATAGATCAGATAAATGAACAGTTTCCAATGTGGTCATGCCAGGGGTAGAATAATAATGTAACTGTGTGTTTATGTGTATGTGCATGTGCATATTTGTACGTGCATGTGTTCAAACTCAATACTTATTTTCTGAATGAATGTGTTATGGGCTTAAAAATGGATGATGGACTATCATTATATTAAGATTCAGAAAATACATATTAAGTTTGGACAATGTGGCAAGTCCTATGCTGGGATTACTTTAGAGTAATAAATAAACATGCATAAAACCTAATTCCAATATCCAATGAACTCAATAAATAAACATACATAAAATATAATCCCAACATTCAGTGAACTCACAGGCTACCAGGAGATTATGGTTATTAATATTGCTAGTATAATGGTTGCTAACATTTACTGAGTACTTACTGTGGTATTATATTTCTTTGGATATGTTATCTCATTTAATTCTTACAGTGGCCCAAGAAAGTAGATATAATTATTCTCATTTTACTGATGAATAAACAGACTCAGAACAGTTAAGAATCTTATCTAAAATTACATAGGTAGAAATAAGTTTTCTAGCTTCTTAACCTGGATTAAGTTTTTAACCTGGATTTGTCTGTCTATAGAGCTGACTCCACTATTCTATCTTACCTTTTAAAATTAACATTTGACTTCCATAATCATAGGTAAACAGGACAGTGACTCCTATTTTACAGTGAAGTCACATAGAGAAATGCAATGCCCCGTTTCTGTTCAGTTAATGAGGTAACTACTACTTGAACTTTTGCTGCCTTTGATTTTAAGTTTTGAGCACTTTCCCTCATACCAACACGCTCTCATGGAGGCCTGGACTATGTTTTCTATCTTCACTTCCAGTGCCTTTGACAGGGGATGGCGTCTTGGCCTTCCACTCAGGATTACCCAAGGCTTTATTGTGGAAACCTGTGGAGGTATAGAGATTTGGCTGACCAAGCATTGACCCTTCTCCTTAGAAAAAGTCACGTTTGAACATGCTCCTACCCCTCTGGCTACAGTTGATTAATCTCTGAGTCAGCAACCAACTCAAGACCTACTAAGTAGCTCTGTTCCCTAAATGTTTGTACGTTGGGCCAAAGAAAGAGTCTGGGCATTTTCTTTCTGGAGACTGAAGCCACAGAGATAGTAAACTCAGAAGCTATTGATACCATTCTGTTGCTCCTTAAGCAGAGAACAAGTCTGCAGTGAGAGAGAATGAACCTGACTTCACCAAAAAGGGAATTTCGAGAATCAGGAGGAAAGACTTGGTGGCATTTGAGGTCCTGTATCTATTTCTTCCTGCAGTGCAGTTGCTTATCTGCCTTTCTCGTGGTGTGCTTATTCAACCCTTCCTTGAATTATGTAAGTTAATAAATTCCCTTCTTGGACTGAGCTTAATTCTAGTTTTGTTTCTCTCAGATATAACCAAAAATACCTCGTTTTAATACAGGATCCAACAAGAAAGCAGACCAGAAAGCCACTTAAAAAACCACAAGTCGGCCAGGCATAGTGGCTTAAGCCTGTAATCCCAGCACTTTGGGAGGCTGAGACTGGCGATCACCTGAGGTCAGGGGTTGGAGACCAGCCTGGCCAACCTGGCGAAACCCCGTCTCTACTAAAAATACAAAAATTAAGCATGCATGATGACACATACCTATAATCCCATCTACTTGGGAGGCTGAGGCAGGAGAATCACTTGAACCCAGGAGGCGTAGCTTGCAGTAAGCAGAGATCTCACCAGTGCACTCCAGCCTGGGTGACAGAGTGAGACTCTGTCTCAAAAAACAAAACAAACAAAACACTCACATCAATTATCAAAGTATATAATTATTTTATGGAGATTCATTCTTGTGACCAAATTGGACCGCTCACTTACTATCTGACTCATGGGTCTCAGCCTCGTCCATCCGGCAGAGCCCACATGCTATGTCCATGTGAGTGCACACCATCTGGCAACCCCAGGACAGCACCGCCTGCTCCCACGCCAAGTTCTGCAGTCTGCATTTTCAGGGCCATCATTTTGGGCTGAGGAAAGACGTCTGCTTTGGCTCTGTAATGACAGGATACAGACCAGCTGCTGCCATTCCTGCCTGGCAACTTCCTGGAGGGGCTCAGATTTAAAATGCGGAATAAGAAGTTTTCTCTCCTATTCTTTCAGAATGACTAAAGCCTAAACAGGAGAGTCCTAAGCCTGTGGGCTGGAAATGAGGTTATCTTATGTTGGGTCCCCTAGATATAAGCCTGAGATAAAGGTCTGGGGGCACATGACTTATGGAGGGAGAGCTTTAATAGACAGCATCATAGATCTTCACAGGTTAGTCTCTTAGGTTGCCATTCCAGGCTCACTGACCATTAGAATAATTAAGCTCACCTTGCTCCTGATGCCAAGTGTTGCCTGTGGCTTCTAATAATC
This sequence comes from Macaca thibetana thibetana, assembly GCF_024542745.1. Lineage (NCBI taxonomy): Eukaryota > Metazoa > Chordata > Mammalia > Primates > Cercopithecidae > Macaca > Macaca thibetana. The sequence continues at coordinate 37,115,015 of NC_065583.1, forward strand.
TGTTATCTTATTATATCAGCTGCTTCTAGGATCTCAGTTCTGTACCAGTGTCTCCTACTGTCAGCCCCACATGTGGAGTACAACCTCCACTGAGCTTCTCACCCATCCTGTGATGCAGGTACTATCCTTAGCAATACCTTTTTATCAACTTGGTAAATAGGTTGCACTCGGCACCCCTGCCCCAAGGATATAGTCAGCTGGTGGGTTTTCTATTCTTGTATAGTAGACTCATCCAAGCATACCAGTTCTCAGAGGCTTCCGAGGCCTTCCTCCACTGTGTGCCATGGCAGTTCTGGAATCTCTATATGGTCCACTATTTTATCTAAGCCTCCAAGGCTCATCCCAAAAACATATCAGGGCCGTCTCCCAGAGCCCTCGCCACCAAGGTGTTAAATCCTATGATATGGAGAGTCCCTAATTCAAAAAGGGCTCCATTATCTAGTTTACTGACCCTTCGCCCCGAAAATCCATCTAAGTCAGGCTCTGCCAACTCCACTTAGTCTATGATAGCCAGGTTCCGCGTCCCGCTTCTCTGGCATAGAGTTCCTCCTGCACCTCAGCAGGCCCAGAATTTGTTACCATCTGCCCTTCATTATCAGTCTGGTAACCAGGAGAGGAGGATCAGCATTATCTTGTAAGATAATCAGATCAGCATTATCTTACAAGGAACCTGCCTCATTTGAGGTTTCTCCACTGCCTCCAGCAAAGGGTGGAACTGGGCAGGTGAGCTTTGCTCTATCTCCAACAAAGGAAAATGGAAGTCTTCTGCAGGCCCACAGAGATCAGAGAATCTTACACTTCAAGTTGCTCAAGTACATCTATGCAGATATCCTCATGCCAATCTCAGGGTCACACTTTTTTCTTTGTAATGCCCTTACTTGGCATGGGTGAAGTGCCACACTGAGACTATCAGCTTTCTCTGAAATTATGCCAGTCTCCCAGTTACACTATCTGCATGGTCTTCAGTTCCCCTACTCTCTAGTTCAGGTAGTGAGGATCTCTAACTGCTGCCTAGGAGGATCTCTGATCCTCAAGCTTTACTTGGAATTATTTTCTGAGCTTGTACCTCTGCAAAGCTTCAATGATGGTCAGCACAACATAATTGTTATAATTAGTATTTCCCTACATCTTTCGTATAATATGCTAGAGGTACTGCATGAGTCAGTGCACTCTTCCAAGCTGTGTCCTGTATTGGGTCATCACAGGTGAAGGTCTTCACTCTCCAAGTGCACTGCAACCTCATGCTAGATCTACCACCACTCCATCTGCCATCAGTGACAGTATCCTCATTGCCAAATGGCTGGTGGGTGATCCAACTCCAAAATTCCATCTCAGCCAGCTGCTCCTAAGCCCACTCCTAGTACCAACTCTCTTAGGCAGGTTTCCTAGCAGCAGAAACTAAGATAGGATTTCAGGTGCCATATTAAGAGAGTGCTTTTTTGGTTTCCTTCTTTTTAGTATCATATTATTCTCTATTGCTGCTTCTGTTTATCTGCTTAACTTCTTTCACCCACAATTCCCTCCTTCTTCCTCTTCTTTTTCGCTCTCTCACTCTCATGGCAAACTTCTGCTATTCTTGAGCCTATCTAGCCAAGAATGACAGGATAAAATCAGTTTAAACCTCTTCTCTTCAAATAGCAAGCAGTCTTTTTAGTATCTCTGATTTTTAATTTCAAATTTTAGATTGAGGAGAAAAAAAAACCGATTGGTCTAGCCTTGAAAAAAGCCAACCAGCCATGACCATTGGTGTTGACAAGGTAATGGAACACAGAAAAGACACAACTGCTTGGGCCCATACCTGTGGACAGCAGGAACTTAGAGAAAAGGGTAATCAATTGAGCAGACACCCAAAACTTGTCTATTAGAGCTTCCTTCATTAGCAATAGACTAGTCAGCTTACTGACATGAGATTAAAGTAACTTACAGAGGGTGAAATACCCCAATATTTAAAGTAACTTACAAAGAGTGAAATACCACAACATTTTTGGGCAAAATCTTTCTTCTGCTTGAATAAATGATACAAGAGGCAGGGTAGCCCTGTGTAGATCATTAGAAGTTTTATGAGGGCAGAAACTTTATTTTGTTCATTAATATATATTCCAGAACTTATAAAATTACCCATGTCATAGTTAGCTGTCAATAAACTTCCTGAATTGATAAATTTATAAATGTCTAATGTAATAAAGATCTATTTTGGAGTTCTAGATCCACACATTGGATTCTGGCTCAGTTTTCTCATCTTTAAAATGGGAATAATTATAGCATCTATGCTACAGGGTTATTGTGAGGGTTAAGCAAATGTTGACTCTATCATATTAAACTCAGTTTCAAGCACATAATAAGTTTTTAATAAGTAATAGCCATTACTAAGGGAAAGTTGGAATGCAATAATGGCTACTGCAATGGGAAAGAAGCCATAAAATTGGGAGTAAATAACACTTTCTCTAGACAAGATGTATTTTCCTTTTTAGGAGAATTGAGATAATAATACAGATGAGTAATTAGAGCAGAAGCAAAGGCAGTCATACCTACAAAAGTAGATCCTTCCAATTGGTCATAAAAGAGTAATTAAAAACAACAGCAGCAACAGCAGGAATAAAACTATTAGCATAAAATCTCTTCTGACAGTTCAGCCTCTTGAAAATTAGTAGTCTTTGCCCTGTCTTTTCTAGAAAACCTGTTATATGGTCATGTAGGAATGATTTGAGAAAAGCAAAACATATTATAGATGCTGTCTATACTGTGTAAGAGGCCTTCAGTTTACAACCAAGAGTGTGAAATTGTGAGCTAATAGATGCTGGAGTGAAACTATGTCTAACTCTCTTCTACCTGCTTTTTTTCTCTTCTTTTCCTCTCCGCCCCTTGAAAACAGCACAGATGGGGAGGAGAAAAGCAGACGATTCAAACTGGTACATTACGTGGGCACAAACAAGTTAGGGAAAAACATCTTTGCATGGTGAGAAAAATTCCACTCCTTTCTTGGACAATTTCTGAAGTATTTGAAACCATGGCAACTAATATAAATGTAGCCCGTGCATTGTACATTCTCAGTCTGAAACAATGAAAAACAAACTTAGGATCTTCTTAGAAAGTTAAAAATAAACATAACTTGGACAACAGACTTCAACAAGTTTCTCATTGCCTTTGATGAAAACTTATAAAAATTCAGTATTTTAAAAGAAAAATAAGTCTATGTTTTTGGGGCATATAAATAAATAAACATATTTGTACACATACATGTATACACAATGTATCTATAGTATATATGCAGGCAGTATATAGTATATGCATGTATATATATTTTACATATATATGCATGTATATATATTTTACATATATATACATATCCTCAGGGCTAAGTATATTTTTGGAACATAGCATTATTGAATAATGATTATATATTAATAAATGTGATATATAAGTGTGTTAAGTGTGTATAATATGTAATTAGTATCATTCAACAATACCATGTGTTAGGAAAAACACTGAGAATATAGGAATGGACAAATAGGATTCCTGTCCTCTGGAGGCATATAGACTAGTGGGTAAGAGTAAGTATTAGAGTAAGGAAACAAGTTATGCCAGGTCTGTGTTGCAGCATGGAAAACTCTACTTAAAGAAACATTAGTTACATAACCAACAAAATGAATAAATAATTACATACAACTCTAAAGTCAATGAATGGAAAGCACAGTATAACATGAGTAGGCATGATAGATGTAGGGGCCCCAACCCCCAGGGCCACTGACCTGTTTTCATCAGTGTCCTGTCTAGGAACTGGGCTGCACATCTGGAGGTGAGTGGTGGGCAAGCGAGCATTGCCACCTGAGCTCTGCCTCCTGTCAGATTAGCGGTGGCATTAGATTCTCACAGGAGCCCAAACCCTATAGTGAACTGCGCATGCGACAGATCTAGGTTGTGCACTCCTAATGAGAATCTAATGCCTGATGATCTGAGGTGGAACAATTTCATCCTGAAACTCCTCCCCTGGCCTGCCATCCCCTCTTTGTACCTCCCCTACCCCCACCCCACCCACCATCTGTGGGAAAATTGTTTTCCACAAAACCAATTCCTGGTGCCAAAAGTGTTGGGGATCATTATGACAGACGACTTAATTTAGATGGGGGATATGAAAGTTGTTTAGAAAAATAAAGACTCACGTTGGCAGCTTGAAAAACTACTGTGTGCATTGTTTTGGATATGGCTGTAAAGTATCTTATGGTACAGGAAAAATCAAATTCAATTAGTGAAAGTGTGAGAAAAGAGACTAATCCTTGGCTTGCCCTCATTAGAGAAAACCAGCAGAGGGATCAATTATTTCTATTAGAGTAAGGAAACAAGTTATGCCAGGTCTGTGTTGCAGCATGGAAAACTCTGCTTAAATGTTTAGAAAACATCATCAGAATAATTTGGTGATGGAACGAGTTGCTGATGGAATCAACTATTCTGGGGAAGCCAGAGGTGGTCAAAGGAGAAAAAGTTGCTGGAAGAAATACTTTTTTTTTTTTTGTACAGCATTACAAAATACATATTTTTTTTCCATTTCACAAATATCACTTCATAAAATGTAGTGTTCCAATAATTCAGGTGGACCCATGCGACAGTTAATTAAAATGCCTCACCATCTTGCTTTTTTCTGTATCTTGGTTTTAGATCTTAAAGCCCTATATAAACCCTTTTTTTTCTTTTACTATAAGGCACTGTTAAATGCATTTTCCTAGTAAGTAAATGAAACAAGTGATTTGCTGTGGGTCCTTCAGCAGAGTTGTTGGTTGACCCAGGAATGGAGCATATATAATTGGACTGTGACTTTTGTGTATTAATGAGGACCATGTTTCCTGCCCTACAATGGGAACTAAAAACTTAATACTGGCTTGAGAAATAAAATGAAATAAAAACATCAAGTAAACCATACACGAGAAATTAGCTTCACATTATGTTGAGTTTTTCACATCCTGAAACAGCCTGCTTCTTACCTTTAATAAGTTTGAGTTTGCTGTGCTCAGCATAATTGGACACAGCTGCCTGCATTTTCTGCCAGGGTATGAGGAAAAATTGAGTTATTATTAGACTTTGGTATAACGACCTGCCCGGCCAATGTGAATCTTAAGATTCAAGTGTTTATTGGTCGTGAATTTTCCATTGTAAGGGCACCTAGGAAGTCTCTTCACTAATAGGAGCCTGGAGAAGAAGACTGAAAAGCACCCAGTATATAATCAGAAAATTAATTGGTTGACCCATCTGTAATGTCAAAGTCAACAATAGATACATCAGACCACACAAAATTGGGCTTTCCTCAAAATGAGTAACTGCAGGCAGCAATTTTGAGGACTTGTAAGTGAAGTTCGTGATGCTTTAAATTAGAGGCCTTTGTAAAAGCATTACTTTCATAGAGAAGTAGGTTTGAAATCTGTCTTGGTTTGGATTTCCCCAGCAGCACACTCTGAGATAAGGATTCAAATGCAAGTAGTTTATTTCAGAGAGTCAGGGAACACTAGCAGGGAAGAGAATAATGACAGAGGGAATGGAAAATAGCCAATAAAGGGTGCCTCATTAGGCTAGATAGCATAATGAGCAAATTGAGCTTAACCCCATGGGGAAACTCTGGGAGATTTTGTTAAAAATGTCTCATAATTATCCTATCCGAAATGCAAGAGAGCTGGGGTATTTATACACCAACTCCTGACACTGTTAATTCCTTGAGGTGTTAATTCCCAGAGGTGTTAATTCCTTGGCATTTCTGGCCGGCTGTGAGTAGGAGGAGAGCCACCTTCAATGACTTTGGAAAAAGCCCTTGGGCAAAAGACGTACAGATACTGGCAATGGAAGTCAGCTAGAATGCACTAAAAGGTTAGAAAAATAGAATTGGGAACACTAAGAGACTGTCACAAAATTCTTCTGAGTATGAGGACTTGCAGGCTAAAATGACAAATCCACTAGGTTGGTAATAACTTTTAGGACCACTATGCTGGTAGGGATTCTGAAGCAGATGGAGGGAAATACTGTAAAACATTAAAGATGTCTGCCATTGGCAGAGCAGGATAGACTATCAGCAAATAAGTCATCGACTTGTCATCTTTGATCTAGATTGGGGGCTGGCAAAACTTTTTCTGTAAAAGGCCAGGTAATAAATATTTAAGGTATGGTGGGTCACGTATAGTCTAAATCAAGTTGGCCTTGCAGTCTTAAAGACTAGGGCTGTGGGGTCTCACCTGGTGCCAGAGAGGTCTCTGGAGTCTCAGCCTTTGGGTATCAACCTGAAATCTGTAGCCATTGGGGGCTGCCCGGTGCTGGTTTTTTTGCAATGGGCCGGGTGTTGGAGTCCAAGGCAAAGCCCTGTGCTTACTTCTATCTTTTTCTTCCAAGTGAACAGGATCTCTCTCCAGGCTGTGCTGCTTAGGATTGGGGGAGGCTAAATGTAAAATTGTCCTTTCTATCCTCTTCAATGTGTTTTTTCTTATTGTGTGTGACAACCAGGTACTGTGATCTTTGAATTGCTTTCCTTAGCTCTTGTGAAGGCATTTTCCTACATAGATAGATGTTTATATTGATGTTTCTGCAGGGAGAGGATTGCTGGAGAATTCTAATCTGTCATCTTATCTGTCCCTTCTGAATATTCCTTTAAAAAAAAACATACAATATACATAAATACATATGCAATGCAGTAGTCTTCATAATGGTTATGTATAAAATGTAGTTACATATATACAATGTAGTTACATATAGTTAACATAATGTGTCTGTCATTTTGGCCTACATATATACACATATACCATAACAACTTTAGGTAACATCAATTAATATTTCTTAAGTGCTTTATCTATGAGACAGCATGCCTTGGAAGAGCTGTATGTAAATTATTTTATTATATACTTCTAAACATAAATTTATGTATTTATATATTCATTAAATATATTTAGACCCATAATATATGCCAGGCATTGTGCTATGATTGAAGTCCACACTCACAAGGTAGAAATTAGTATCTTGCCCATTATAAAGAGGAGAAATTGCTGCTCAGTACCATAATATGTCCCAGGTTGCATGGCAAATAAGGAGCTTAAATATGACCACTACTCTTCTGACTGTAGGTTTTGTCTCTTTCTTTGTCTCTACTCTTTATGTGTCAGAGTAAAAAGAGTTCAAAAATTTCTCCTAGTAACAAAGACTTCAATGAGATTTAATGTAATCTTAACATTTTTGCAATCAAACACCAAGTTCTTCAGTAATTCATTTCTGTTCACTACCTTCTCCACCACAGCTTTCCAACATTATTTTCCACTGCTTCTGTATAGGTTTCTTTTGTGTTGCTCTATCATTGTCCTCCCTTCTTTTCCAGTGTGAAGTTGTTTAGATACCAAAAGAAGAAAGTTATCTATGCTCCATTAGTCAGTTAACAAATCTATACTTAAACCACAAACACACTAAATTTATTTCCATTTATTTTACTTCTATTTTCTATAGTACCTGTATTCTGGAATGTTGGAAACAGAGACAAAATAAAGTCCCCAGTGACCAATCCAAAAGAAATGAAGCTGTATAAACTGTCCAGCAAAGAATTCAAAATAAGTGTTTTAATGAAGCTTGCTGCCTACAATAGTAAGTTTTTACTTATCAATAATTACCTTGAATATAAACGAATTAAATTCTCTAATAGAAAGACATAAAGGAGAGGAAGCAGACCAAGATGGTCAAATACAACACTCCAGTGATCACCCTCCATGCAGGAACACCAAACTGAACAGCCATCCATACAAGAAAGCCGCTTTCTAAGAACTAAAAATCAGGTGAGTATTCACAGTACTTGGTTTAGCATGATATCAAGGAAAGAGGCCCTGAAGAGGGTAGAAAAGATAGTCTTGAATTGCTGATACCACTTATCCCACATTCCCTAGCAAAAGCTGTGAGGCAGAGAGATAGAATCTGTATTCTTGGTGGAATTGGAATGTAGTAATTGTGAGACTTTGCATTGGAATTCAAGTGTTTTCCTGTCACAATGGAAAGCAACACAGGGCAGAATTCAGCCAAGGCCACAGAGGGAGCATTTAGACAAGCCCTAACCAGAGGGGAATCATCTATCCCTCTGGTCAGAAACTTGAGTTCTGGCTAGCCCCACCACCATGGGCTAAAGTGCTCCAAGATCCTAAATAAATTTGAAAGGCAGTTTAGGCCACAATGACTGCAATTCCTGGGCAAGTCCTTGTGCTGTGCTAGGCTCAGATCCAGTGGGCTTGGAATGCACATTACCTAGTGAGTCACCAACTGGGGTGGCCAAGGAAATGCTTGTGTTACCTCTCTCCCAACTGTAGGCAGCATGGCTTACAGCACTGGGCTTGGGGTGACCCTTAATGCAGACATGGCTGCAGTGACCAAAGATTTAGATCACAACATTCCCATTCCCTTTGAATACTTGGAAAACCTTCTCACCAAGAACAGGTACAAACAAGGCCAGACTGTGAAGACTGGAATGAATATTTAACTATTTGATATCTAGACATTGACAAACAACTATAAGCATCAAGGCCATCCAGGAAAACATGGCCTCAACAAACAAAATAATTAAGGTACCAGTGACCAATCCTGGAAAAAACAGATATGTAAATTTTCAGACAGAAAATTCAAAAGCGCTATTTTGAGGAAACTCAAAGAAATTTAAGATAACAAAGAGAAGGAACTCATAATTCTATCAGATAAATTAACAAAGAGATTGAAATAATTTTTACAAATCAAGCAGAAATTCTGGAGCTGAAAAATTCAATAGACATACTGAAGAATGCATCAGAGTCTCTCAATAACAGAATTGAAATTAAGCAGAAGAAAGAATTAGTGAGCTTGAAGACAGGCTACTTGAAAATACACAGTTAGAGGATACAGAAAAAAAGAGAATGAAGCATGCCTACAAGATTTAGAAAATAGCCTAAAAAGGGCAAATCTAAGAGCTACTGATTTTAAAGAGGAGGTAGGAAAAAAAAGATTGAGTGGAAAGTTCATTCTAAGTGATAACAACAGAGAACTTCCCAAACCTAGAGAATGATATCAGTGTTCAACTAGAAGGTGATGTAACTCTAAGCAGACTTAAGTAAAACTATGTCGATACGTTTCATATGCATACCCTTAAAGGTCAAGGATAAAGAAAGGATCCCAAAAGCAATGAAAAATAACACACAAAGGAGGTCCAACATGTCCCAGAACAGACTACTCAGTGGAAATCTTACAGACCAGAAGAGAGTGGCATGATATATTTAAAGTTCTGAAGGATAAAGAAACTTTTATCCTAGGATAGTATATCCAGTGAAAATATACTTCAAACATGAAAGAGAAACAAAGACTTCTAGACAAACAAAAGCTGAGGAATTTCATCAAACAAGATCTGTCCTACAAAAAAATGTTAAAGTGAGTTCTTTAATCTGAAATAAAAGGACATTACTGAGCAACAAGACATCCTGTGAAGGCAGAAAACTCACTGGAATTACTAAATACACAGACAAATACAGAATATTCCAATAACCATACCTGTGGTATGTAAACTACTTATATCTTGAGTAGAAAGACTAAAAGATAAACTATCAAATATCATAACTACAAAAGCTTTTCAAGACATAGACAGTATAAGAAGATACAATTAGAAACAAAAACTTAAAAAGCAGAGGGAATGGCCGGGCGCGGTGGCTCAAGCCTGTAATTCCAGCACTTTGGGAGGCCGAGACGGGTGGATCATGAGGTCAGGAGATCGAGACCATCCTGGCTAAAACAGCGAAACCCCATCTCTACTAAAAAATACAAAAAACTAGCCGGGCGCGGTGGCGGGCGCCTGTAGTCCCAGCTACTCGGGAGGCTGAGACAGGAGAATGGCGTAAACCCGGGAGGCAGAGCTTGCAGTGAGCTGAGATCCGGCCACTGCACTCCAGCCTGGGCGACAGAGCGAGACTCCGTCTCAAAAAAAAAAAAAAAAAAAAAAAAAAAAAAAAGCAGAGGGAATAAAGTCTAGAGTTTTTATTAGTTTTCTCTTTGTTTGTTAGCTAGTTTGATCATTTTTGCAAACAATATTAAGTTGTCATCAGTTTAAAATAATGGTTTACAAGATGTCATTTGCAAACTCATGGTAACCTCAAATCTGGAAACTTACAACAGATACACAAAAAGTAAAAATCAAGAAATTAAAACATACTAGAGAAGGCCATTTCCATAAAAAGAAAGAGAGGAAGGAAGGAACAAAGGAAGAGAGGTCTATAAAACAATCAGAAAACAAGTAACAAAATGGCAGTAGTAAATTTTTACTCATCCGTAGTAACACTGAATGTAAATAGACTAAAGTCTCCAATGAAAGTACAGAGCGGTTGAATGGATATAAAAATAAACAAGCCCTAACTATCTACTGTCTATAAGAAACACACTTCACCTATAAAGACACAAATAGACTGAAAGTGAAGGCATAGAAAAATATACTTTATGCAAATGGAAACTGAAAGGAGCAGGAGTAGCTATACTTACATAAGATTTAAATTTATTTTCAGTCAAAAACTGTTTAAAAAATACCAAAAACTTATTATAGAATGATAAATGAATCAATTCAGTGAGAGGACATAACAATTTTAAATATATATGCACCAAATATTAGAGCACCTAAATATATAAAGAAAATATTAACAGTTCATGGATTGCTATACAATAATAAAAGGGAACGCTCAACTTTCAGCAATGAACAAATCATCAATAAGGAAACAATGGATTTATACTATACTCTAAATCAGGCATTGACTGTAATTTTAGTCCATCCAAGAACTTTTGATCCAAGAACTGCCTTTTCTCCAGCTGTGGCCTCAGGCTGTAAAAGAAAGATTCCAGCTGGTGGAGATTACATTTGCTGTAGGCCCCAGAGGTTCTAAAGCAGAGGCAGTAGTAAGCAGAGGGATTACAGCCAGCCCGAGGATGTTTCAATGCCTGCATATTTTGCCTGATTATGGAAAAAGTAAAAAGTTTTAATTTTACTTCCGAAAGTTTCATTCATTAAAACGAGCATATATTAAAGATTGGAAACATCATCATATGGCTGAGTAAAGGTACCCAGCCTTTACTCTTGTACTCCATACAATAAGACCAAAACAACAAATAAATAACAACATATTTAATAGAGCGTCTAGGGGTTACACTGGAATTCATCAAAGAAGTGATGAATACCATCTGAGTCATGAAGACTTGGGATGGCAATATAGAGAGGGAAGCAATGCACATGGCCCACATCAACTTTGAAACAAGAGGGACTCCCCCACAGTAAGGAAAAGTTAAGTGGGAGTCCCTGGAAGACCACGTTTCCATCACAGGCACCTGCAATCCTAGCTACAGGAGAATATCACAGCCCTAGCTGGCCTTGAGTCCAGTATAGGAATGTTCCTGGAGTCCACATGACTGCATTAATTCAGAGAAAGAATTCAGTCTGTATCTCTTCCACCCCAATGACTCCAGAAGCCACAGTACATTAGCATTTTCAGAGAGGAGTCACCACCAGAGTGTATCCTGCCCTGGAATCAAGTAGCCCCTGCAACTCCACATTCCTGAAGCCCTTCCAACAATCCATTACATTAATCCATGAGCTGCAGCATTACAACAGCCACACCCAGCAATGCAGCCATGACTCCAGCACCCCAGCCCACACAGCACCCTGAAATTCAGGACAAAAGCAGTTTAGAACACAGGAGAGGCTATGCCTAGGTCAGAGGGGTTAAATATGTGTGCACACCAGAACCTAATAGCTTCCTACCCAGGGTCTGCTGCCCCTGCTGGCAACCCCATCCCCCAGAGACAAATGTGGGAGCATATCAGGTGGCCAAGTTGAGTTTTGCTCAGTTAGCATCTCTGCTTCCAGCAAGGCTTTTCCACAGCTTCCACACAACCACAGCTTAGGCTATTCAGGCACTTGCACACACCACTGATGTGCATTACAGTCAAATAAATTATATGAAGTATACACTACTATGTTCACCCAAGGCCAAAACTAAAGCACTCTACCCAACCAACACTTTACAGTGTTGGTTTACACCCAAGGCCAAAACTTTACACCCAAGGCCAAAACTAAAGCACTCAACCCAACCAACACATTACAGAGAAAAAAAAAAATCTTCCCCAATAAATATACTGCTTAAAATTAGAAGAAGTGACTTTTCTACCGGATGCACAGACATCAATGAAGGGACACAAGAAATATGAACAAGCAAGGAAATATAACACATTTGAAGAAACACAATAGTCTGTAACAATTACCCAAAGAATAAAAATATTTGAAATGCCTGAAAATGAATTTAAAATAGTGTACTTAGGGAAACTCAGCAAGATAGAAAATAACACAGATAGGAAATTCAACAAAATTAGAAAAAAAAATGTACACTCTTAATGAGAAATTAAAAGAGACATCACATGAAAAACCACACAGATACCTCAGACATAAAGACTTTAATGAGAGAGATTAAAAACACAATTGAAAGTTTCAACAATAGACTAGCTCTAGAATAAAAAAAAAAATGAGATTGAAGACAGATCTTTTGAAATAGCCCAGTTAGAAACAAACAAACAAAAAAGAATAAAAAATAAAAAGAATGAAGGATGCCTATGGGATATATAGGATACCACTAAGTGAAAAAATATTCGTATTGTGAGAGTTTCAGATGAGGAAGAGATGGGCAAAGGCATAGAAAGCTAATTTAATGAGATAATAGCTGAAAACATTTCAAGTCTTCAGAGAGATATGGAAATCTATAATCTACAAAATCTACAAAACCCCAAAGATGTCCAAATACATTCAATACAAAAAAAGCCTCTTGAAGTCACCTTATAGTTAAATTGTTAAAAGTCAAGGACAGAAAATTCTAAAAACAGCAAGAGAAAAGTGGCAGGTCACATCTAAGGGCAACCACATTAAACTAACAGCATATTTCTCAGCAGAATCCTTAAAGACTAGGAGAGATGAGGAAAATATATTCAAAGTGCTGAAAGTAAATAAAACCCTGCCAAGCAAGAAGACTATAACCAGCAAAGCTATCTTTCAGAAATGAAGGAGAAATAAAGAATTTCCCAGACAAGCAAAAATGGAGGGAACTCATCACAACTAGATCAGTTCTACACAAAATGCTTAATGGAGCTCTATATTTGGAAGCAAAAAAATAAAAAATAAAATCTACCAATATAAAATACATGAAAATATAAAACTCACTGGTAGAGAGAATATACAAATGAGAAAGAGAAAGATATCAGAAGTTATTTCTACAGCAAACCACCAGAATGGAAACATAAAGAATTAAATAGAAAGAAAAAATAAAGGATACACAAAACAACCAGAAAATAATTGACAAAATGGCAGAAGTCCACACTTCCCAATATCAATTTTGAATGTAAATGTTTTTAATTCCCCAATTAAAATATACAGACTGGCTGAAAAGGTAAAAGAAAACACATGATCCAACTATATGCCTCCTATAAGGAACTCCTTCACCTGTAAAGACACAGAAAGACTGAAAGTGAAGAGATGGAAAATACATTCCATTCAAATGGAAACCAAAATTGAGCAGAAGTAGCCATACTTATATGAGATAAAATCGAGTTTAGGTCAAAGAAACATAAAAAGGAGACAGAGAATATCATTATGTAATGACAAAATAATAAATTCAGCAAGAGGATATAACAATTTTAAATACACCCAACACTAAAGTACAAAGATACACAAAGCAAATATTATTAGCACTCAAGCGAGACATAGATTCTAGTACAATAATAGTTGGGGACTTAGACACTCTATTGTCATAGTTGGACAGATCACCTAGACAACACATGGACAAAAAAAAAATGGACACAAACTGAAGTAGAGACCAAATAGATCTAACAGATATATACAGACCATTTTATTCAACAACTGCAAAAGATACATTCTTTTCATCAGCATATGGAGCAGTTTCCAGGATAAATTGTATGTTAGGCCACAAAACAAGTCTTAACAAATTTTTTAAATCAAAATATTATCAAGTATCTGTTCAGGCCACACACAAATATAACTAGAAATCAGTAACAAGAGGAACTTTGGAAACTACACAAATACATGGCAGTTAAACAACATGCTCCTGAATGATCAATGGGCTCAAGGAAGAAATTGAGAAGAAAATCGATTTAAAAACGGAGACAAATGAAAACGAAAACAAAACATAGTAAAATCCATGGAATACAAAAAAAAAATGCATTAAAAGGGAAGTTAAAGCAATAAATGCTTACATCAAAAAACCTCAGGGAACTAGGAAAGGAAGAATATATGCAAATCTAGTAGAAGAAAAGAAATGATGAAAAGCAGAACTATAAAATTGAGACCAAAAAAAAAATACAAAAGATGAACAAAATAAAAATCTGTTTTTTAAAAAGATAAACAAAATTGACTAATTATTTGCTATACTAACTTAGAAAACAGAAAGAAGTGCTGGGCACGGTGGATCATGCCTGTAATCCCAGCTCTTTGGGAGGCTGAGGTGGACGAATCCTGCTGAGGCAGGAGAATCACTTGAACCCAGGAGGCAGAGGTTGCAGTGAGCTGAGATCCCACTACTGCACTCCAGCCTGGGCAACAGAGCGAGACTCCATCTCAAAAAATTTTTAAAAATAAAAAGAAATAAGATCCAAATAAGCAAAATCAGAAACCATTAAAGAGACACTATAACTGTTACAGCAGATATACAAAGAATAATTACAGACTGTCATGAGCAATTAAATGACAACAAATTGAAAATCCTGGAGAAAGTGAATAAATTTACATGCACATGTAACTTACCAAGATTAAACCAGTAATAAATAGAAAACCTGAAATGACAAATACCAAGTAACAATATTGAATCAGTAATACACTCTCCCAACAAAGAAAATACCAGTACTGGATGACTTCACTACTAAGTTTTAACAAGCTTTTAAAGAACTAACAGCAATTCTCAAACAGTTTCCAAGAGGTGGAGAGGACAGAAGTCTTCCTAACTCACTCGACAAGACCATTACATGATGCCAAAACCAGACAAGAACAAAACAGAGAAAGAAAACCAGAGGGCAAATTCTCTGATGAACACAGATGCAAAAATTCTCAACAAAATACTAGCAAACAGAATCAAACAGCACATCAAAAAGATTATACACTGTAATCAAGTGTAATTTATCCCAGGATGTAAGGATAGTTCAACATATGCAAATCTATAAATGTGATAGTTTTACAGAATGGATAACAAAAATAATTATATTATCTCCATGGAAACAAATAATTTTAGAAAATTTATTATCCCTTCATATTAAAAATTCTCAAATATTAAGTATAGAAGAAACGTATTTCAATACAATAAAGGCCATGTATGACAAAGCCTGAGCTAACAACATACTAAACAAAGAAAAACTGAAAGATTTCCCTCTAACAACTGGAACAAGATAAAGATGGCAATTTTTACTACTCTTATTCAATACAGTATTGGAAATCCTAGATAGACCGATTAGGTGAAAAGACAAGAAGCAAGGAAGGAAGGAAGGAAGGAAGGAAGGAAGGAAGGAAGGAAGGAAGGAAGGAAGGAGCATTCAAATTGGAAAAACAAAGTCAATTTGTTTCTCTTTGGAGATGATATAAACTTACATATTTTTAAAACCCCTAAAGACTATAAGAAAACTCTTAGAACTGATAAACACATTTAGTAAAGTTGTAGGATACAAAAATCAACATACAAAAATAAGTAGCATTTCTCTTATACATACCAATAACAAACTAGCTGAAAAAGAAATCAAGAAAGAAGTCTCATTTATAGTAGCTATACCAACAACAAAATAACTAGGAATAAATTTAATCATATAAGGGACAGATCTCTACAATAAAAGTACAAAAAACTGATGAAAGAAACTTAAGAGGACAAAAAAAATAAAAAGACATCCCACATTCATAACTTCAAAGAACTAGAGTTAATGCAAAAGTAATTGTACTGACCTAATAATATTGTTAAAATGACCACACTACTCAAAGTGATCTGCAGATTCAGTGTAATTTCTGTTAAAATGTCAATGACATTTTTCACAGAAATAGACAAAACAAGCCTAAAAGACCACATATAACTAAAGCAATCCTGAGCAAAAGAACAAATCTGGAAGCATCATTCCACCTGGGACTTAAAAATATACTACAAAACTATATCAACCAAGGGAGCATGGTATTGGCATAAAAACAGACACACAGACAATGGAAAAGAAGAGAGAACACAGAAATAAATCCATGTATTTACAGCAAAACTGATTTTTGACAAAGTCAACAAGAATATACACTGGGAAAAGAACAGCCCCTTTAATAAATGGTGCTTGGAAAACTGGATATCCATATGCGGAAAAATCAAACTAAACCTCTCTCTCTCTCACCATATACAAAAATCAAATCAAAATTTATTAAAGATTTAGATGTAAGAACTGAAACTATATCACTACTAGAAGAAAACATATGAGAAATTATTTAGGGTATTGGTCTAGGCAAAGATTTCATGAGTAAGACTTCAAAAGCATGGGAAAAAATAAAAATAGACAAATTGAATTATTACAAATAAAAAGCTTCTGCAGAGCAAAGTCAACAAACTACAGAATAAAGAGACAACTCATAGAATGGGAAAAAACTATACATATGACAAAGAATTAATATTCAAAATCTATAAGCAACTCTTACAACTCAACAACAACAAAAAAATAATCCTATGTAAAAATAGGCAAAGAATTTCTCAAAAGAGACAAAAAAAAAATGGCCAAAAAGTATATGAAAAAATGTTCAACATCACTAATCATAAGGGAAATGCAAATCAAAACTAAATGAGATATAATCTCATCTAAGTTAAAATGACCA
This sequence comes from Macaca thibetana thibetana, assembly GCF_024542745.1. NCBI lineage: Eukaryota > Metazoa > Chordata > Mammalia > Primates > Cercopithecidae > Macaca > Macaca thibetana. The sequence continues at coordinate 37,131,888 of NC_065583.1, forward strand.
TTATCAACAAGACAAAAAGTAACAAATGCTGGCAAAGATGTAGAGAAAAGACTATTTTTATACACTGTTGATGGATGCATTCCCACCACCAACAGTGGTTAGCTCTGTTAGTGCTAATAAATAACAAAGCCATTATTAACAACCACACTTTCAGACTACATCACAACAAAAACAGTAATAAATACTAAGAAAATCACTCAAAACCATACAATTACATGGAAATTAAACAACTTGCTTCTGATGACCTTTGGGTAAACAATGAAATTAAGGCAGAAATCAATAAATTATTAGCAACTAATGAGAATAAAGATACAACATACCAGTATCTCTGGGACACAGCTGAAGTAGTGTTAAGAGGGAAGTTTATGGTGCTAAATGCCCACATCAAAACATCAGAAAGATATCAAATTAACAACCTAACATCACAACCACAGGAACTAGAGAAACAAGAGCAACCAATTCTAAAGATAGTAGATGAAAATAAGTAACCCAAATGAGAGCTGAATTGGAGAAAATTGAGTCACAAAAAAGATACAAAAGATAAACAAATCAAAAATCTGTTATTTGAAATACAAACAAGATAGACTGCTGACTAGACTAAAAAAGAAAAAAAGGAGAGTAGATTCAAATAAACACAATCAGAAATGACAAAGGGGATATTACCACTAGCCTTATAGAAATATAAACAGCCCTCAGAGAATACTATAAAAACCTATATGCACATGAGAGCTAGAAAACCTAGAAGTGGATGTTTCTAGAATCATACAACCTCCCAAAATTGAACCAGTAAAAAATTGAACCCCTGAACAAAGACCAATAATGACTTTCAAAATTCATTCAGTAATAAAATGCTGACCAATAAAAGAAAAGCCCAGAATGAGAAGGATTAATAGCCAAAATTTATCAGATGTATAAAAAGGAGCTGGTGATTTTTACACATTGATTTTGTATACTGAGACTTTGCTGAAGTTGCTTATCAGCTTACAGAGATTTTGGGCTGAGATGATGGGATTTTCTGAAAACACAATCATGTCATCTGCAAACAGAGACAATTTGACTTCCTCTCTTCCTATTTGAATATCCTTTATTTCTTTCTCTTGCCTGATTGCCCTGGCCAGAACTTCCAATACTATATTGAATAGGAGTGTGGAGAGAGAGCATCCTTGTCTTGTGCCAGTTTTCAAAGGGAATGCTACCAGCTTTGGGCCATTCAGTGAGATATTGGCTGTGGGTTTTTCATAAATAGGTCTTATTATTTTGAGATATGTTCCATCAATACTTAGCTTATTGAGAGTTTTTTACATCAATGGGTGTTGAATGTCATTGAAGGGCTTTTCTGCATCTATTGAGATAATCATGTGGTTTTTGTCACTGGTTCTGTTTATGTGATGGATAATGTTTATTGATTTGCATATGTTGAACCAGCCTTGAATCCCAGGGATGAAGCCAACTTGATCATGTTGGATAAGATTTTGATGTGCTGCTGAATTCAGTTTGCCACTATTTTATTGAGGATTTTCGCATCGATGTTCATCAGGGATATTGGCCTAAAATTCTCTTTTTTTGTTGTGTCTCTGCCAGGTTTTGGTATCAGGATGATGCTGGCCTCATAAAATGAGTTAGGGAGGATTCCCTCTTTTTCTATTGTTTGGAATAGTTTCAGAAGGAATGGTACCAGCTTCTCCTTTTAACTCTGGTAGAATTTGGCTGTGAATCCATGTGGTCCTGAACTTTTTTTGGTTGGTAAGCTATTAATTACTGCCTCAATTACAGAACTTGTTATTGGTCTATTCAGGGATTTGACGTCTTCCTGGTTTAGTCTTGGGAGGGTGTATGTGTCCAGGAATTTATTAATTTCTTCTAGATGTTCTAGTTTATTTGCATAGAGGTGTTTCTAGTATTCTCTGATGTAGTTTGTATTTCTGTGGGATCAGTGGTGATCTCCCCTTTATCATTTTTTATTGTGTCTACTTGATTCGTCTCTCTTTTATTCTTTATTAGTCTGGCTAGTAGTCTATTTTCTTAATCTTTAAAAAAAAAAACAGCTCCTGGATTCATTGATTTTTTTGAAGGGTTTTCTGTGTCACTATCTCCTTCAGTTCTGCTATGATCTTAATTATTTCTTGTCTTCTGCTAGCTTTTGAATTTATTTGTTTTTGCTTCTCTGGTTCTTTTAATTGTAATGTTAGGGTGTCGATTTTAGATCTTTCCTGCTTTCTCCTGTGGGCACTTAGTGCTATAAATTTCCATTTAAACACTGCTTTAGGTGTGTCCCAGAGATTCTGGTACATTGTGTTTTTATTCTCATTGGTTTCAAAGAACTTATTTATTTCTGCTTTAATTTCATTATTTACCTAGTAGTCATTCAGGAGCAGGTTGTTCAGTTTCCATGGAGTTGTGCGGTTTTGAGTGAATTTCTTAATCCTGAGTTCTAATTTGATTGCACTGTGATCTGAGAGACCGTTTGTTATGATTTCCATTCTTTTGCACTTGCTGAGGAGTGTTTTACTTCCAATTATGTGCTGAATTTTAGAACAAATGCTATGTGGTGCTGAAAAGAATGTATATTCTGTTGATTTGGGGTGGAGAGTTCTCTAGATGTCCATTAGGTCAGCTTGGTCCAGAGATGAGTTCAAGTCCTTGTTAATTTTCTGTCTCATTGATCTGTCTAATATTGACATCGGGGTGTTAAAATCTCCCACTATTATTGTGTGGGAGTCTAAGTCTCTTTGTAGGTCTCTAAGAATTTGCTTTATGAATCTGGGTGCTCCTGTATTGGATGCATATATACTTAGAATAGTTAGCTCTTCTTGTTGCACTGATCACTTTACCATTACGTAATGCTCTACTTTGTCTTTTTTGATCTTTGTTGGTTTAAAGTCTGTTTTATCAGAGACTAGGATTGCAACCCCTGCTTTCTTTGCTTTCCATCAGCTTGGTAAATATTCCTCCAACCCTTTATTTTGAGCCTATATGTGTCTTTGTGAATGAGATAGGTCTCCTGAATACAGAACATCAGTGGGTCTTGACTTTTTATCCAATTTTCCAGTCTGTGTCTTTTAACTGGGGCATTTAGCCTATTTACATTTAAGGTTAATATTGTTATGTGTGAATTTGATCCAATCACTATGAGGCTAGCTGGTTATTTTGCCCATTAGTTGATGCATTTTCTTCATAGTGTAGTTGGTCTTTAGAGTTTGGTCTGTTTTTGCAATAGCTGGTAGTGGTTTTTCCTTTCCATGTTTATTGTTTCATTCAGAAGCTCTTGTAAGGCAGGCCCGTTGGTGACAAAAATACAAAATCACAAGCATTTCTATACACCAATAATAGATAAACAGAGAATGAAATAATTAGTGAACTCCCATTCACAATTGCTACAAAGAGAATAAAATACCTAGGAACACAACTTACAAGGGATGTAAAGCAACACATCAAGGAGAACTACAAACTACTGCTCAAGGAAATAAGAGAGGACATACAAATGGAAAAACATTCCATGCCCATGGATAGGAAAAATCAGTATCGTGAAAATGGCCATACTGCTCCAAGTAATTTATTCAATGCCATCCTCATCAAGACCATTGACCTTCATCATAGAATTAGAAAAAGTTACTTTAAATTTCATATGAAACCAAAAAAAGAGCCCGTATAGCCAAGATAATCCTAAGCAAAAAGAACAAAGCTGGAGGCATCATGCTACCTGACTTCAAACTATACTACAAGGCAACAGTAACAAAAACAGCATGGTACTAGTACCAAAACAGATATATAGATCAATGGAACAGAAGAGTGGCCTCAGAAATAATGCCACATATCTACAACCATCTGATCTTTGACAAACCTGACAAAAACAAGCAATGGGGAAAGGATTCCCTATTCAATAAATGGTGTTGGCAAAACTGGCTAGCCATATGTAGAAAACTGAAACTGCACCCCTTCCTTACATCTTCAACAAAAATTAATTCATAAGGACTTAAATTAGGACTTAAACATAAGACCTAAATCCATAAAAATCCTAGAAGAAAACCAAGGCAATACAATTCAGAACATAGGCATGGGCAAAGACTTCATGGTTAAAACTGCAAAAGCAATGGCAACAAAAGTCAAAGTTGACAAATGGGATCTAATTAAACTAAAGAGCTTCTGTACAGCAAAACAAACTATCATCACAGTGAACAGGCAACTTATAGAATGGGAAAAAATTGCAATCTATCAATCTGACAAAGGGCTAATATCCAGAATCTACAAAGAACTTAAACAAGTTTATAAGAAAAAAACAAACAACCCCACCAAAAATGGGCAAAGGATATGAACAGACACTTCTCAAAAGAAGACATTAATGTGGCCAACAAACATATGAAAAAAAAGCTAATCATCACTAGTCATTAGAGAAATGCAAATCAAAATCCCAATAAGATACCATCTCACGCCAGTTAGAGTGTTGATCATTAAAAAGTCAGGAAACAACAGATGCTGGAGAGGATGTGGAGAAGTAGGAATGCCTTTACACTGTTGGTGGGAGTGTAAATTAGTTCAACCATTGTGGAAGACAGTATGGTGATTCCTCAAGAATCTAGAACCAGAAATACCATGTGATGCAGTAATCCCATTACTGGGTATATGCCCAAAGGATTATAAATCATTCTAGTATAAAGACACATGCATATGTATGTTTATTGCAGCACTGTTCATAATAGCAAAGACTTGGAACCAACCCAAATGCCCATCAATGATAGACTGGATAAAGAAAATGTGGCACATATACACCATAGAATACTATGCAGCCATAAAAGAGGATGAGTTCATGTCCTTTGCAGGGACACGGATGAAGCTAGAAACCATCATTCTCAGCAAACTAACACAGGAACAGAAAACCAAACACCACATGTTCTCACTCAGAAGTGGGAGTTGAACAATGAGAACACATGGACACAGGGAGGGGAATATCACACACTGGGGCCTGTCAGGGGATAAGGGGCTAGGGGAGGTATAGCATTACAAGAAATACCTAATGTAGATGACGGGATGATGGATGCAGCAAACCACCATGGCACGTGTATACCCATGTAACAAACCTGCACGTTCTGCACATGTGTTCCAGAAATTTAAGTATAATTAAAGAAAAGGAGCTGGTACAACTCCTTCTGAAAATATTCCCAAAAATTAAACAGGAGGAGAGACTTCTTACTAACTCATTCTATGAGTCCAGCATCATCCTGATATCAAAACCTAGCAAAGACACACACAGAAAAGAAAACTTCAGGCTAATATACTTGATGAAAACAGATACACATAACCTCAACAGAATATTGGAAAACTAAATACAGCAGCATATAATACAGCTAATCCATCATGAACAAGTAGGTTTTAACTTTGAGATGCAGGGTCAGTTCAACATACATGAATCAGTAAGTGTGATTCATCACTTAAACAGAAATAAAAATAAAAACCACATGATTATCTCAATAAATGCAGAAAAGGCATTCAATAAATTTTGACACCCCTTAATGTTAAAAACCTTCAACAAATTGGGCATTGAAGAAACATACTTCAAAATAATAAGAGCTATCTATGACAAATGCACAGCCAACATCTTATTGAATAAGCAACAGCTGGAAGAATTCCTCTTGAAAACCATCACAAGACAAGGATGCCTTCTTTCTCCACTCCTATTCAGCATAATACTGGAAGGCCTGGCCAGAGCAATCAGATAAGAGAAATAAATAAAAGACATCCAAATAGGAAGAAAGGAAGTCAAACTATCCCTGTTTGTAGACAATATGATTTTATACCTAGAAAACCCCATACTTTCTGCCCAATAACTCCTTGATTTGATAAACAATTTCAGCAAAGTTTCAGGAAACAGAATTGATGTACAAAAATTGGTAACATTTCTATATACCAATAACATCCAAGCTGAGAACCAAGTCATGAATGCAATCCCTTTCACAATAGCCACATAAAGAATAAAATACCTAGGAATACAGCTAACCAAGGAGGTGAAAGATCTCTACAATGAGAATTACAATACACTGCTCAAAGAAATCAGGGATGACACAAACAAATTTTAAAACATTCCATGTTCATGGATGGGAAGAGTACATATTGTTAACAGTGGCCATACTGCCCAAAGAAATTTACAGATTCCATGCTATTTCTATCAAATTACCAATGACATTTTTCACAGCATTAAAAACACTAATTTAAAATTCATATGAAACAAAAAATGAGTTTGAATAGGCAAGACAATCCTAAACAAAAAGACAAAGCTGGAGGCATCACGTTACCTGACTTAAACTATTACGAGACTACCAGAACCAAAACAGCATAGTACAAATACAAAAACAGACACATAGACTAATGGAACAGAATAGAGAACCCGGTAATAATACTGCACATCTACAACCATTTGATCTTCGACAAAATCCACAAAAATAATCAATAGGGAAAGAACTCCCTATTCAATAAATGGTGCTGCAATAACTGGCTAGCTATATGCAGAAGATTGAAACTGCACCCCTTCATTATACTACAGATAAAAATGAACTCATGACAGATTAAAGGCTTAAATATAAAGCCTAGATGCCATAAGCCATTGCAATAAAAACAAAATTGACAAATGGAACCTAATTAAACTACAGCATTTCTCCACAGCAAAAGTCACTATCAACAGAGTGAACAGACAATCCACAGAATGGGAGAAAATATTTCCAAACTGTGCAAAGGTTTAGTATCCACAATCTATAAGAAATTTATATCAAAAAGCAAAAAAACAAGCAACCCCATTAAAAAGTGAGCAAAGAACACGAGCAGACACTTTTCAAAAGAAAACATACCGACAGCAAACAAACATGTGATAAAATGCTCAACATCACTAATCATTAGAGAAATGCAAATCAAAACCACAATGCGATACCATCTCACACCAGTCAGAGGGGCTATTATTAAAAGTCAAAAAATAACGTGTTCTCAAGGTTTCATAGTAAAGACAACACTTTTACACTGCCATTGGTAATGTAAATTAGTTCAGCCACTGTGGAAAGCAGTTTGGTGATTTCTCAAGGAACTCAAAGTAGAATTACCATCTGACCCAGCAATCCCATTATTGGGTATATACTCAAGGAAATAGAAACCATTCTACCATAAAGACACATGCACACGTATGTTCATCATAGCACTACTCACAATAGCAAAGACACGAAATCAACCTAAATCCCTGCCCATCAGTGGTAGACTGGATAAAGAAAATGTGGTACATATATACCATGAAATACTATGCAGCCTTAAAAGAACATAATTATATTCTTTGCAGAAACATGGATAGAGCTAGAGGCCATTATCCTAAGTGAACTATCAAAGGAACATGAAACCCAAGCTGCATATTCTACCTTATAAATAGAAGCTGAACGTTGAATACATAAACAAGACATCAGGGTGTCTGTTGAAGGCTGAGAGAAGGAGGAGAGTGAGGATTAAAAATGCCTCTCAAGTATTATGCTTATTACGTGGGTAGTAAAATAATCTGTATAACAAACCCCCGTGAAATGCAATTTACCTATATAACAAATATGCACATATACCCCTGAAGCTAAAATAAAAGTTTTAAAGAGTAGAATATGAAATAAAATACATAAAATCTAATATTAACAAAAAAACAAATTTTCACTTTGTAGATCTAAAGAAATAGAAATGCTTCATGGTGTCCCATGGTTAAAAACACAACAGTGTGGCCTTTCTTCAAAAAGCTAAAAATATAACTACCATATGATCCTGCAATCTTATTGCTGAATATTTATCCAAAGGAAAGAAAATCAGTGTACTGAAGAGATACTTACACCCCCATGTTTATTGTGGCACTATTCACAATAACCAAGTTATGAAATCATCCTAAGTTTACAATGACAGATGAGTGAGTAAAGAAAATGTTGTATCTTTTCTTTTTATGGACTACTATTTCTTATCTTTTTATGGACTACTATTCAGCCATATAAAGAATAAAATCTTGTCATTCACAGCAGCATAGATAAGCCTGGATTACATCATTTTAGGTGAATAAGTAAAGCGCAGAAAGAAAAAAACCACAGGTTCTCACTTGTACGTGTTGAGCTAAAAAGCTTGAGCTCATAGAAGTAGAGAATAGAATTGTGGGGTTTTTTTGAGCCTTGGAAAGGTAAGGTGTAGGGAATGATAGTGAGACATTGGTTAATAAATACAAAATTGTAACTAGATAGGCGGAATTAGTTCTAATGTTTGATAGCTCTGTAGGATGACTATTAGTAACAATACTTTATTGTGTATTTTCTAATAGCTAGAAGAGAGGATTTTTAACGTTTCCAACACAAAGAAATGATGAATGTTTGAAGAGACGGGTATACTAGTCCCTCTGATTTTATCATTACACATTATAAACATGTATACAAACATCACTCTGTAGTCCATAAATATGCACAACTATGTGTCAATTAAAAATTAAATTAAATTTTATTAAAAGGAAATATTGAACAGTATTGCTGCTGCTGGATATGGGCAAGAAGAGGTAAGAGATACGAAGAGGTAGGAGATATGTGTATATGCTGTTGCATGCAAAACACAATATTCATCTTTACATATCAGAAATTTGTGAAAAGCAAATTCCAATTTCCATTCCACTGGTATTTTATCTGAAAAATTTCTTCACTAGTTTATAGAGTCTATAAGAGCTGGGAACATATTGGCTTTGTGTGCTGCCTCATTATCAACCTCTAGCAGAGTGTTTCACATATGGATGTTAATTAATAATTTTTCAATGAATGAATAAAGTAATGAATGGCTTGAATAGAAATTTGGACTCAGAGAACACATCACAACAGCAGTTACTGATATGCATTCTACAGTAGAGTCTTTTATTGCTTTTGGGTGTCCAGAGTTTACAAACCTCCCAAGTTATTAGTGATTGCTATGACATGGAGGCACAAATTGATATCCTTAGTTTATAAAATAGTATACAAAGACCAAAGCAAGTAAATGTATCCAGCTCAAGAAGAAACCTTGAACTAATATTTGTCATTCCTGACTATCTCTGGGCCTGGCTAGTCCTCGACAAATGTAGGGATAGAAAGTGGTTTATACAGTGAAGGAAACTGGCCAATACACCAGGTATGTAGAGAATAAAACTTCAGTACAGCAGCATCAGTTCATACCCGGTTGCTAAATAATCAAGAAGCAAGTGATATGGTTGCCAAGGTTTGTTGGGCAAGAAGCCAGGAACAAACACACAACACACTGAGCTCAGCAGAATATAAACAAGAGATTCCATATTCCTGTGGCTTTTCTGGAAGCAATGAGCTGTCCAACAGGCCAACCCCTTTAAACACTTCAGTCAGCTAATGCAGAGCACTCTCAAGTGTGGGATGTGTAATATAGGACATATTTGATTGGTTGAACTTAATAGCCCTATACTATTATTATTTTATACTCTCAGAAAGAAAGTTGGCTTCAGAATACAGAGGAGTTCATTTGACTATGACTAAATCCTATTATTTCAGTTATTTTAGAGGCATAAAACAATAACCATTTGTTACCCTCACACGTTCTGTAAATTAATGATACAGACAAGGCACAGCAGGGATGACTTCTCTAGTCCACAATGTCTGGTGCCTCAGTTGGGAAAACTAGAATGGCTAGGAGTGACTTGAACACCTGGGACAGGAGTGATTCTTCATTTATGTGTAATATTGTGTCTGGGTCCACTTGAATGCTAGTATCAGCTGGGACTGTTAACCACAGCTAACAACATATGACTTCTGCAGAGGGATGGGGTTTCTCACAGCAGGACATCCTCAAGTTTGCTGGACTACTTGCATGGCAGTCAGAGCTTTATGAGCAGATTTTCCATATAACAGAGGGGAAGCTGCATGACCATTTATGGCTCAGTCTTGGAAGCCAAATAACATCAATTTTACTATACTCTCCAGATTCAACAGGAGGAGATGTAAACCCACACTTTTCCATGGAAAGACTGTCAAAAATATATGGCCTTGTTGAAACCACTGCATTAATTATTATCACCTAGCTTGTCATAAAATAAACACAAATACTGAAAGTCAGTGGAGCAATATGGTTAAATGAGTTCTGAGTTCAAATATAAGCTCTACTACTTATTGGTTGTGTAACTTTGGTTACATTACTTGACCTTTCTTGGCTCAAGTTTCTTCCTCTATAGAAGAGGGATGATAATTGCCATGCTGTATTAGTCCATTCTCACACTGCTACGAAGAAATACCCAAGACTAGATCATTTATAAGAGAAAGAGGTTTAATTATTCACAGTTTGGCATGGCTAGGAGGCCTCAGGAAACTTACAATCATGGCGGAAGGCACCTTTTCACAGGGAAGCAGGAGAGAGAATGAGCACAGACAGGGGAAATGCCTGATGCTTATAAAACCATCAAATCTCATGAGACTCATTCACTATCACCAGAACAGCATGCTAGAAACCCCATGATTGCATTACCTCCACTTGGTCCTAATCAACATGTGGAGATTATTACAATTCAATGTGAGATTTGGGTAGGGGCACAGAGCCAAACCATACCACATGTCTAACTCATAGAATATTGATAAGAATTAAGCAAGTTAATAAAGTGATTAACAGTATCTGAAACAAAGGAAACACCAATAAATGTTAGTTGTTATTATGTTTTTGTTTATCAAATATCAACATAGTGGACAGCAACAAGTACCAGTGATTGTTAACAGTCTCTAGAGATACAAAGATGAGTAATATGAAATCAGATGAAGAGCTCATATTCAAAATACGGAGAAGACTTATAAATTAAAAGAGCACTTAATGTGTGTATAAATGAGATAAGTTTGTATAACACCTTATACACTGGTCTTAGAGTCAGAAGCTAGAACTGGAGAGACAAGGCAACGGCTGTGCCTTGATTGTATCATTCATTAACAGAATCTAAATCTGTGAGTGTAACAAATTGTTACTATTTTATGCCTCTAAAATAACTGAAATAATAGGATTTAATCATAGTCAAATGAACTATGGAGATAAACACTGGTCTTGGGATTAGAAGCAAGAACTGAAGACCAGAATCTGATACTTTCTAGCTGTTTCACATGCTCAAGCCACTTAAATCCCTCCAAACATGATTTTTCTTTACCTATTAATTAAAAATAGTGCAGCATTTTCTACCTATATTATAGAGATGCTGTGAAGATTAGTGAAACAGAATGGATAAAAGTATTTCATGAACTCTAATGTGCTGTGGACACATAAGCTGCCATCATTGCCTGGGGTTCATACTGAACCCTACATAATGGGATTTAATCACTTAAGGCTCAAGCCTACACTGTTAGTCCCAGGCCCTGTCTCCAAACCAATTTCACATACACACACACAAAAAGACTCTATATCATTACAGAATTTAAAATCCCATAGTTCAGTAAGTGTATTGTTTAAAAATACTGCTTGGCCAAATATTTGCAAACTATTTCTCTCTTCTGTCACACACCAGGATTTATTCTAACTTCCAAGCTAGATAATTTTCTGGGCAGAATGGGTGTTACAAGGAACTACATGAGTCACTTGTGTGCTGGCATGGCTTTTTTTTTGGCAATAAGTCATAAGAGATAAGTCCCAGAACATGGTTTTCTGAAAGTTATTAAAAATAAAAATATTTTAAGTTCATCCCTTTATACTGTTTAAGTAATTACAACATTACTCTCCTGCAGTAGGAAGAGATGGAACTTCAAAGGAGTATATTATCATCAATAGATATTTCTGTATTATGAAAGATTTACATGGTATGTGAATATGAGTAGAGCCTTCAGAGTGTTTGGTCACAGCAGAAATTGGTCTTGAATAGCTTGTTCACATCACTGCTTATGAGAAGGCAATCATAGTAACTTCGAGTCTATTACTGCACATGATACAAGAGTAACGTATGGGATTGCTCTTAGTAAATTGAGATGAGGCCAAAGGTAGGAATGAAACGAAATACACAAATGGAAAAACTGACAGCATTTGGCTACTGGTGGATGTGGGAAGAGAAAGGGAGGCGATTACCAGATTCTGAACATTGATGCTAGGAGTCTGTAGATAGTGCCTATCTGATGATTGAGAGAAAAGGTTATGATCTTAGAAGGATGTGCTCAAAATACAAGATAAAGATTCAAGAGCCATCAGACTAAAATTAAGAAGGGAAGAATTCACCAACAAGGAGAGTATAGGGAAAGAAGTCCAGCAGTGTACCAGAAACCTTAGGGAGAGAAAAGAATCAGAAGAGTTAGTAAAGCTAGAAAAAAAAAAAAAAATGATCAGAGAGTAAGGAAAATAAACGGGAATAAACCTAGGTCTCAGAGGTGGAAAGAGTTTCTACAATATGGAAGGGATGACTAATGATGTTATAGGCCACAAAGACTGGTAGGAGAATAAGGAGTTACAGCCACCTTTTAGAAGTGTTACTTTCAAAAAAATTATTTTAACAGGAAAAGCTTTGTGGTTGAGGAATAAGTGCATGGTCATAAAAAGTATGCATCATGGGTAGACTTATTTCTCAAAGGAAGGATTTTCAGGATAAGGAATACTTGAGCAGATTTTCCATCTAGGAAAAAGTGTAAAAGGAAATTCGTTGCAAGGGGAAAAAAAGACAATCGAGGAACCGAAGACTCAGAGAAATAGGAATACGAGAATGGATAGAGATCCCTTACAAGGAAGAAAGGTTTAAAAAAGGAGAAAGTGGTATTATAATTTTGGATGTAGAAAAAAGTAAGCTAGGGGAGTTCACATTGAATTGACCTGCTCTTCTCAGTAAAGGCTCTGAGCTCTTACAGTGATTAGGAGAAGTATGGAATGAAGAGAATGCATGCCATAATAGAAAGACAACTAGATATTAACAAAAGATTACAGATTTCTGTAAAATACATGATGTTGTGCGTGTAGCATGTGTGGTATATACATGATATTAAATAAGTACATAGTACATATTGTAATATGTTATGAAATACATAGTAAAATATGCTATAAACAAGCCCACTCACCTTGTTGCCCCACTTCTATAAAAATTTTGTGTGGATTTTAAATAGGGAAAGCCTTCATCAGTGATTGAAATAGGGAAGATCTCAGAAAAGTCAAATAATTTCTCCTAAGATATCTGCAGAAAAAATAGAATACAGATAGAATGAAAGACAATTGTTTCCTTTCTTATGAGAGGGAAGGTTTCCTGAAGAAGAAGTAAAGTACTTCACTAAATCTCCACTAACGTTCCCTCGGTAAGTGAGATGAGAAAAGGTAGTGTTGCAACACTCAAACAATGAAAGAATTATATGAGGCAGGGCTTTCTCCCAGAGGAAATAACTTAAATAGGGGGCAAAAAATCCTCTGGGTTTCTTTCAATGAGAAAATAGAGAAAATACTTCTACACTTACAGTGCAGTTAAAAAAAAGAGAATTACTTTAAAAAAAAAAAAGGTATCAAAGGAGATTCTTCTTTAACTGTGAGAAATAGAAGAGCATATTAAAGAATTTCTAATTTGTGTTTCCAAAATGATTTAAGAAAGTATTTTACATAGGAAAATAGAGCTTAGCATTTGTTTTGGAAAAAATATTTCAAAATCAGCAAAGGTTATATAAAGATTTCCTTTTAAAATATTAGCATAGTAAGCAGAAGGTTGGACACTCCCCATAAATTGATTTTGACAAATTCAAGAAATTCAAAGATGTTGACAAAATATTAACATAATGTAAAAGATGAGAGAAAGGATAAGTATATAACGAGAATCCCAAAGGAGATAGAAAAATTTCTTATTTTAAGACAAAAATAAGAAAAAGTAAAAGAAAATAAGAAACAATAAAAGAAAACTTTGCTGAGTTGAGGAAAGACAAATGCAAATGGAGCAGATACTTTAAATATAATAAAGTAATGGATATAGAGAAAAATGTTTGTAATTTTAATTGCAATGATGTAAAACTATATATACGAAGTCAAAAAGAGAAAGGATGTTATGTGTGTAGCACCCGTACATTATTCTTAAAAAATAAATTACTTGTTGATGGTAACAGCTTTCTAGAGATGAATAAGAATATATTTCCAGAGGAAATGGTTATCATAAATTGTAACTATGAATAAAACTGAATTAAACAAAGTAAGGTTAAAATAATTTTTGTCAATATGGTTGTAAAATGTAGTGAAAAAATCCAAAATAGTTTTAGACTTGGACACATCATTGAACAAATTGTGATTAGCTAATAGTAATTTGAGGTTCCAAATCCAAAATTATATGAACAAATGTTGAGATGAGAACAAATAGAAGGGAGAATTAAGAATTATCCTAAAATTTCTATCTTATAGTCAATAGTCAATTTTTATTTCGATGTGTATCTTGTTAAAAAAAATAAATTTCAAACATTTTTTAACTTAGGAGTAACCACAATTTGAATGAAAATATGATACATATCCTGTTCCATGAATTTAGGTTTTAGATATGGTCACTTCTCTTATTTTTCCAATTGTTCTCACCTACAAATGCTGCACTTGCAGGAGGTTTGATAGCTTCTACCTGATATTCGTCTATCCTCTCTGGAAATCCATGAGCCCCAGGGATTTACTCACACCCAGGAAGGTTAATCTGAAGGATATACATGGCAGAAAGTGTCCTGGAGTGAGATGTGTCCACTAAAACTGTTCCTTCTGATTTCCACAAGGAGTTGTGAATGAAGAATGGTTGTTTATAACTCAAAAAGGCTGCTGGCCCACTACTGGGAGAAATATTCAGTTCTTCGGAGAACTGCCCAAGCTGTCTTCATTCCTTAAGGAGACATGATCAAGGCAAGTACTGAGCATTGGTGGTCCAGGCGTGGTTTCCTAGGGTTACAGCTCTTAGCGCTTAGCTCTCTCAGTTGCCATAAAGACCTACTAGGAAGCCATCTCACCCTCCTCGGGAATACTGCCATAGGATGTATTCCCAATGACTACCTGCTAGACTCAGAAACATTTCCCTCTTCCTAAAGCAAATTCTTTTCAGTAGTTAAAACATAAAGATTCTGGTTACATCAAGTTTCTTTAGACAAATGAGCTTCTCATCTAACTTCCTATGGAAGGCCCCTAAGCAACTCCAAGGTGCCAAACCGTTCTGAGGGAGCACACCTTAAGAAACTCGATGTTGGTATACTTCCAAGAGTGATCTGAGATGATTCTTGTGTCCTCCTTAAAAGAGGGAAAACACATAAATATATATTTGATAAGGTCTCACTGTACATGCTTTCCTCTCAAATCACGGAAATAAAAACAAAAATATGTGTGTAGATGTGTGTGGGAGGGCATAAAACAAGGACACATCAGAAAGAAAACAAACGAAAAAATCAGGTTGGAAACATTATCAAAGCTTGACAGTCAAGGTAAGGAAACCATCATTCTTAGCAAACTATCACAAGAACAGAAAACCAAACACCGCATGTTCTCACTCATAGGTGGGAACTGAACAATGAGATCACTTGGACTCGGGAAGGGGAACATCACACACCGGGGCCTATCATGGGGAGGGGGGAGGGTTGAGGGATTGCATTGGGATTTATACCTGATATAAATGACGAGTTGATGGGTGCAGCACACCAACATGGCACAAGCATACATATGTAACAAACCTGCACGTTATGCACATGTACCCTACAACTTAAAGTATAAGAATAATAAATAAATTTAAAAAAAAATTTTTTTAAAGTCATTTATATTAACAAAAATTAAATGTAGAAAAAGACGTTAAATGTGAGTCATGAATCTTCGGTAGTACCACAGCATTGAAATATAGTAATCAAAAATTGTCAGAATTACAGAGAATAAGAGATTTTTAGAAACACAATGAATTAGAAAAATTTAATATACCAGTCTCAGCTTTTGACGGAAGCAGCAGCAAAGCATATATATATATATATATACACACACACACACGATATATTGAGGTTTCAAATATAATGCATGGCTGTATATAGAATAGTTTTTCACATACCCAGAGGCCACCTTATTTTCCAGAGATTATGGAACATTTACCAAAATTGGTTTCATTCTGTGGCAATAAGGCCAGCATAAATTCTCAAAGGTAGATATTATATACCACTTTCTTTAATACAACTCAATAAAGGTAGAATTAAACAATAAAAAAATTTACACTTACCAAAGGAAACTGTTTTTAAAAAAGGAAAATCAAAACTATAACTTAAGCTTTTTAGAAATAATATTATTACTATAATATAGAAAAAGGCTAAATCTAAATAGAAATTTACACCTTTAAATTCGATCAATATCTTAAAAGAAATGAAAGAAAATATACTTAACTTTTAACTTTAAGCTTTAGAAAGAAAACATTAAAGTACATTTGATGAAAATCTATGAGAAAATAACTAGCCCAGCTGTTTAGGAGGCCAAGGTGGGTGGATCACCTGAGGTTAGGAGTTCGAAAACAGCCTGGCCAATATGGTAAAACCCCATCTCTACTAAAAATACAACAATGAGCTGGGCATGGTGGCAGGTGCCTGTAATCCCAGCTACTTGAAGGCTGAGGCAGGAAAATCGTTTGAACCCAGGAGGTGGAGGTTGCAGTGAGCTGAGATCTCGCCATTGCATGCCAGAATGGGTGACAAGAGCAAAACTATCCCAAGTAATAATAATAATAATTAATTAACCACAAAGATACATTAAAACAAACAAAAGCAAAAATTGATGAGTTTAAGAGACGATTTTGGAGTGTGGTACAGGGGATCTTAAGCCTGGTATATCAAGAAAAGAGCACAAGAAAAGAAAGGAAAATTCAAGACAAAAATATGACAACACATTTGAGTATTTACATATTTTCCTACCTATTTATCTGGATATATATTACACAGGCAGGCATGTATGTATGCATGTATATATATAAATTATGTATTATAAGAACATGGAAAATTTAAATAAAAGAGAACAAGTGGTAGAAAAATAAAATTACCAAAACTTTTCTAAAAAGAAAAAAATCTTGAAAAAAATGACATTAGGAAAAACAGAAATAAATGTTGAAGAATTGCTTCTAAAATTAGTCACTGTGTTTAAATGGCTTTATAAGTGATAACCATCTAATGTTTAAGGCAGAAATAACTACTGCCTTCCATTGCCTCTCCAATAAAAAATGCAGAAAATTGTAAAACTCTCCATTTCATTTTATAAAGCAAAAATAACCATTACACCAAAATTTTACAGATGTACTGGAAAAGATTTAAAAGGTTTAATGAAATGTTAGTAAATTAAATTTACTAGCACATTAAAATAATAAAATGGTGGGTTATGAGGTCAGCCAACCTATTTAAAGCTTGAGTTTGGCATTTACACTGCTTTGTGAACTTATACAACCTAACTTCAATGACTCTTCATTTCCCAACTGTAAAATATTAATAGTACTGATCTCAGAGGACTGTGGTGAGGATTGAAAAAGATGATATACACCAAGTATTCAGTTATATTTATTGAGCGTCTACCTTTTCTTATTTTATTGTTAGCTTTTCAGAGAAATTTATTTGAGGAATAGAAGAAAGACTTAATATTACATGTGTACTAATATAGTTTATTGCATCAGCAGATCGAAGGATAAAAATTGTGTGATCACTTTGGTATATTCTAAAACAGCGTTATTAAAATTTAATATGCGCTCTTCAAAATCACTGAATTCCAAAAATAAGAGATGAACAAGGGGCATTTGACAAATTTAAAATTTATTCATGGAACTGAAAAATATAGAAAAATGCCTCTTAATCAACTTTTGGTTTGGAAATAAAGTCATTAAGTCAGCATTTCAACACTTCTCTTCCAAGAAACTATCTAAAAACAACAAAGCAAACATGCACATTCCATTTTCAGCTAAATGAAGAGACAGCTAAAACCTCAAATCTTAAGACGTGTCAAAGGATTGCCAAAAGCAATGGAGAGAATGCAAAAAAAATGTGTAGAGAAGGAATGGAGCAAGATTATGGCCTCAGAGAGTTAATTGCTCAAAGTACACCCCTGAAGCTGAGGATTGGAATGCGTTTGAATTCTTGGTTGACAGCAGTCCAAAGAGGCATGTGGGCTGGTAGCAGAGTTGTCCCCAAATGAGGCTACTATGAAA
The DNA here is from genome assembly GCF_024542745.1 of Macaca thibetana thibetana. Taxonomy (NCBI): domain Eukaryota; kingdom Metazoa; phylum Chordata; class Mammalia; order Primates; family Cercopithecidae; genus Macaca; species Macaca thibetana. The sequence goes on from NC_065583.1 coordinate 37,150,003, forward strand.
CAGCCAGACACAACAGCACCTACTTAGAAACTCATCAGATGAGCAAACCATAAGTTCAGAAATTAATCTATATTTTTGGAAGCAGAGACAAAAGATGTTACATTCTGAATTATCTGTCTCCTGATATCATATCCTTAATATGGGAGAAACTAAATCTAAAACAAATCTCAGATCATAGGGAAAATACTGGCCAATCTTCATGATCCCTCCTCAACAGAAACTCTATTAAATAGCTGGTCCAGGAAAAATTTGCTTGTTTCAAATATGAATAATCAAACAAAATGAGCAGTCCCTAAATATGTACAAGATATTCTACAGAAACAGGAGGAATGAAATGATATGAAGAAATGGCTGACCAATAAAAGACGTCAGAAAATGTGACCCTGAATTCACCACAAATGTTAAAACTATTATGCGGCAATCAAGTGTCTGACATGTAAGCACAAAGCAGAGTTGAAGGAGCTCAGAGACAATATGTCAAGACCATAGAAAATGAAATGCAAGCTGGAAAAATTCAGGAAAAAGTGAAATAGAAATGTAAAAATGTATTAAATTAAGGTAGAATCAGGAGAAACACTGGAGCTCTGCTAAATATAACTAGGGAATGGGGATATTAAAAAACCGTCAAGTAGAAATAAAGAGAAGGTAACAATAATTTGAGAAACAGTTCTAATTTCCATTAACAGCAGGCTCAGTTATTCAAATCAACTCTCCCACTGAAAATGTCTAAGCATGATGTCTAAAATAAAGTTTAAAACAAAAAGCAGTAAAATATCAATATTAAAAGAAAATGGAAAGTCCCAAGCCAAGTTTTTAGCAAGATAAGTAAGTGCAGTATCAGAGCAGTAAAGCTGCTCCTGCTTGGAGGTCATCTTTTTATACCACAACATGGTTCTGGTTCTGTGGCTTCAATCCCTGAATTAGAGAAAAAACAGGCCAACACACAAGGCCCATTATACTTGGAATCCTCCTATGCTGAGCCAGGGCCCCAAGTGCAACTCAGAACAAGGGCAAGGCAGATCTAGAACCCTCTCTCCTTCCCCTCACTACCACTACTCACTTCAAATACTATAAAAGATGGAAAGAACTGACGTGGTGCTAAGCCGAACCAGAAAGTAAACAGAAAGGATATGGGACAGAAGTTATGCCTTCCCTCAGGTACAGAGCCTGAATAGTCCAGGCAGTCCTGATTGGGAGTGCCTATGGAAGTAGAAGAAGCCTCTTGGAGGAAGGAAATGTATTCTAGACTTCAGGATAATTCACAAATAATTTTCCAAGGACAATGATAAGCAAGCAGTCAGAAGTTATAAGACATACAAGTAACAATACAGTGAGAACAGAAACCACAGATGGCAGCAATCACCTTTCTTAGTCCACATTAAGCCACTCTCAGTTGAGTTTCACTGACAGAGAGAGAGATAGAGAGAGAGAGAGAGAGAGAGAGAGAAGAGAGAGAGCAAGAGAGAGTGAGCAAGCCAGTGCACACAAGTTGACCAACTATTACTGCCCTTGAAAGCTCTACACCACAAATTTTAGAGCGAATTTCTATTACATAGTTCTACTTACATAGGAAAATCTTAAAAAAAAAAAAACTTTTCTGATTTTTTAATGTAACTTTTTATTATATGTTGACAAAATATTATTGTGTGCACTTATGGGGCACAAAGTGATATTATGATTCCTTAATACAACGTGGAAATGATTAAATCTAGTTACTCAACATCTCCATCACCTCAAATATTTGACATTTTAGACATTCAGAAAATTTGAAATTTACTCTCTTGGAAATTTTGAAATGTACAGTACTCATTTATTAGCTATAGTCACCACACTGTGCAATAGATCTCAAAAAATGACCTAACTGATGATAGTGAAAGCTTTGCACCCTTTCACTATCATCTCTTCATTCCTCCGACCCCAAATTCTGATAACCACCATTCTACTCTTGCTTCTGTGAGTTCAATTGTTTTAGATCCTACATGTAAGTAAGAACACGTAGTATTTGTCTTTCTGTGTTTGGCTTATTTCAGTTAGCATAACGTCTAAAATTCTACCCGTGTGCATCTGAATAATTTTTAATGAAATAAACAAAACTTTGAAATCAAAAGTTCAGAAATATTAGATGAAATCAATCTATATCCCAATCTAACTTATAAATATCATTTTAAAATTCTAAATCAATACATAAAATTATAAATACAATATTAACTGACAAAATCCAGAAATACATTCAAATAATTATACATCATGGCAAAGTGGAGCTTATTCCAGGAATGAAAGTGCAGGTAAACTTTAGAATATTAATTAAAATGTCTAACATATATAAAAAGAATTGTATTTATCTTCATAGATGCTAGAAAATGTTTTAACAAAATAAAAATGTATTTCTTTAAAAATCAAAAATTCTTTATTAAGGTAAGAATAAATGGTAACTGTCTAATATCATGACATGTGCTATCTCACAATGTAAGGAAGCACTTGAAGCGTTCTCAGTCAGAATCACAAATAAAACAAAGGTGTGTATAGTCACTATTATTATTTAACATTGTTCTGGAGGATTGGAAATGCAATTAGGAAACAGAACACAACAACAACTAAAGAGAAAAAAATTGTAAAGGAGTCAAAATTACCATTATTTGCAGATGGTATTATTACAAACAATGACATTATATTTCCAGTTATGCAAATTAACAGGAGAGCAATTACAGAAAATAATAGAATTTAATAAGGAGTTCAGTATACACAATTAATATAAGGAATCAATAGTCTTAATATATACAAACAAGTTAGAAGTTATAATGAGGAATAAATCTCATTAAAAATTGCAATTCTTCTTCCCTCCTTCTAAAAAAAGATATACCACCTAGAAATATAAGAAATATCAGGATCTATATGAAGCAAATTTGAAGGGTCTTGAAGAATAAAGAGGGTGTAAGCTAATTGAAAGAGATGCCATGTTCTTGGTTAGAAAAGCTCAATATTGTAGATTCAAACCTGTCAAAAGTAATATATAAATTTAACCAAATCCTAAAACAGAAACAAAACTCACTGAACTTCATAAGAGGATACCAGAAAAACTAATTCTAAAATTCAAACAAAAAAATAAAGAAGAATATACAGGAAAATTCTCGCCAATAAAAAGCAAAAAACAAAAAAACAGTAATAACGGAGACCAGCTCTATACAGTATAAAAGCAAATCTTAAATATGCCTAATTAAAATCCTGTGTTACTGGCACATCAATAAAGAGTTTGATAGCACTCTAGTCAATGTATTAGTTACTGAAGAAATGCTAATTGAAACTCACAGATACTTTTTCAACAATTAGTGATTATTCAGATAAAGGTATTAGTCAAAGTTGGCAAGGGTTTGGGAAATTAGGAAGTCTCATACACTGTGTGTATTGATACAAACTAATTTCTTATAACCTACCTAACACTTTAAACAAACATGAACTATTGAATCTCAGTACTTCTTTTTCTTTTTCTTTAAAAAAATGGCTTAAGAACTAAATAGAGATATATACAAATGTACTGAAATACTCAAGGCACCGTTATATAAAGTGGCAACCAATGAATCCAATCAAAACATTCAACAAAGGAAATAGGTGAAATAAATTTTAACACTTCCATAAAATGAAATATCTGTCACATTTATGGAAGCAACTGAATATAAATTTTTAAAAGACAGAAATTCAATTGAAAACGTGCAAAGGGTATGAAATAGCAATTTGTAGATAAGGCACCACAGATGGATAAACAGAATATAAAGATTTTCGTAAACTCACTGTCACTGAGAAATGCAAATTAGAATGATATCCCATTTGACACTCATTAGATTTCAAAAAGTTTCAAAACTTGGATCATTCCTAGAGTTAGTGAAATGGACATCCTTCAGCATTGCTTATGAGACACTTAAGTGGCACATGTGTCAAAAAAAAATCTAGCATTACTTATAGAAATTCAGCTGTGTATGCCCTATGACTGGGAAATCACACTCTAAGTACAGAGCCCAGTGAGATTCTTTTTCTTTTGTCACCCTGCTGTTCCATAGGTCTCAAAACTTATTTCTCCTATTTTTATTTTATTTTATTTTTTATTAATATTATTATTATACTTTAAATTCTGGGATACATGGCCAGAACGTGCAGGTTTGTTACATAGGTATACACGTGCCATGGTGGTTTGCTGCAGTCATCAACTCGTCATCTACATTAGGTATTTCTCCTAATCCTATCCCTCCCCTAACCCTGCATCCCGACAGGCCCCAGTGTGTGATATTCCCCTCCTTATGTTCATGTGTTCTCATTGTTCAACTCCCACTCATGAGGGAGAATACATGGTGTTTGATTTTCTGTTCCTGTGTTACTTTGCTGAGAATGATGGTTTCCAGCTTCATCCATGTCCCTGCAAAGGACATGAACTCATCCTTTTTTATGGCTGCATAGTATTCCATGGTATATATGTGCCACATTTTCTTTATCCAGTCTATCATTGATGGGCATTTGGGTTGGTTCCAAGTCTTTGCTATTATGAACAGTGCTGCAATAAACATACATATGCATGTGTCTTTATACTAGAATGATTTATAATCCTTTGAGTATATACCCAGGAATGGGACTGCTGGGTCGCATGGTATTTCTGGTTCTAGATCCTTGAGGAATCACCACACTGTCTTCCACAATGGTTGAACTAATTTACACTCCCACCAACAGTGTAAAAGCATTCCTATTTCTCCACATTCTCTCCAGCACCTGTTTGCTGATTTGTTAATGATCGTCATTCTAACTGGTATGAGATGGTATCTCACTGTGGTTTTGATTTGCATTTCTCTAATGACCATTGATTATGACCTTTTTTCATATGTTTGTTGGCCACATAAATGTCTTCTTTTGAGAAGTGTCTGTTCATATCCTTTGGCTACTTTTTGATGGGGTTTTTTTTTTTTCTTGTAAATTTGTTTAAGTTCCTTGTAAATTCTGGATATTAGCCTTTTGTCAGATGGATAGATTGCAAAAATTTTCTCCCATTCTGTAGGTTGCCTGTTCATACTGATGATAGTTTCTTTTGCTGTGCAGAAGCTCTTTAGTTTAATTGGATCCCATTTGTCAAGTTTGGCTTTTGTTACCATTGCTTTTGGTGTTTTAGTCATGAGGCCTTTGCCCATGCCTATGTCCTGAATGATATTGCCTAGGTTTTCTTCTAGGATCTTTATGGTTTTAGGTCATACATTTAAGTCTTTAATTCACCTTGAGTTAATTTTTGTATAAGGTATAAGGAAGGGGTCCAGTTTCATTTTCCCACATATGGCTAGCCAGTTTTCCCAACATCATTTAATAAATAGGGAATCCTTTCCCCATTGCTTGTTTTTGTCAGGTTTGTCGAAGATTGTATGGTTGTAGATGTGTGACATTATTTCTGAGGCTTCTGTTCTGTTCCATTGGTTTATATATATGTTTTGGTACCAGTACTATGCTGTTTTGGTTACTGTCACCTTGTAGTATAGTTTGAAGTCAGGTAGCGTGATGCCTCCCACCTTGTTCTTTTAGCTTAGGATTGTCTTGGCTATATGGGCTTTTTCTTATTTCATATGAAATTTAAAGTAGTTTTTTCTAATTCTGTGAAGAAAGTCAATGGTAGCTTGATTGGGGATAGCATTGAATCTATATGTTACTTTGGGCAGTATGGCCCAATATCATTTTCATGATACTGACTTTTGATATTTCATGATACTGATTTTCATGATATTGATTCTATTGATTTATGATATTGATTCTGAGGTCCAATATCATATTCATGATATTGAGTCTTCCTATCCATGAGCATGGGATGTTTTTTTTTCCCATTTGTTTGTGTCCTCTCTTATTTCCTTGAGCAGCGGTTTGTAGTTCTCATTGAAGAAGTCCTTCACATCCCTTGTCAATTGTATTCCTAGGTATTTTATTCTCTTTGTAGCAATTGTGAATGGGAATTCACTCATGATTTGGCTGGCCCAGAGAGATTCTTACTCAGATTCATAGGGCAACATGTTCAGAGATATCCCTCACAGCATTGTTTACAACTATGAAATATCTACCAATTAAATAAGGGTGATAAATAATCACTATGGATACTATGAAACAGTTTTAAAAAATCATAAATCCAGGCCAGGGGCAGTGGCTCATGCCTGTAATCCCAGCACTCTGGGAGACCGAGGCAGACAGATTAAGTGATGTCAGGAGTTTGGGACTAGCTTGGCCAACATGGTGAACTCCCATCTCTACTAAAAATACAAAAAATTAGCCAGGTGTGGTGGCATGTGCCTGTAGTCCCAGTTACTCAGGAGGCTGAGGCAGAAGAATCTCTTGATCCCAGGCAACGGAGGTTGCAGTGAGCTGAGATCATATCACTGCACTCCAGTCTGGGTGACAGAGTGAGACTCCTTCTCAAAAAAAAAAAAAAAATCTAAAAAATACAGTATGGGTAAAAATTATTAGAAGTGAGCCCCATCATTACTATATTATGATTTAAATAATTTGGAAAACATGAAATTAAAATTTTTAATCTATATAACATTTATTTATATAAATATCCATATATCTAGGGTCATGTATCAGACATGTGAGAATAAGTGTCTATAAAGGTGGGTGTGGGAGGAATGAGGTAGAATAGGAGTGGGGACCAGGAATGAGCAGGACCCTACAAATTTTGAAAGTAGGAATGCACCCTGAATTCTCTGCACCAGAGGCTCAAAGAAAATAGAGAAAACTGTGATGCAGAAGATAATTTAATGCCATTAGAACATGTGCATAATTCAGGTGAGTAAAAATAAAAAAATTACTGCATATATCAATTTTGTTTAAGATATATTATGATCAAGAACAGATCAAAAAAGTAATACAATGTTCAAGACAATGTTATTTCTAAGTTGTGAGTGATTTTGATTTCTTTCTTTCTAGTTTTCAGATTTTTCACTTTCTACTAAATCCTCTGACTAATTTCATAATAAAAATAGAAACTGTTACAGGAAAAATTCTGAAAGGGCAGAGAACTAGAAAAAACACTCAGTTTCAAATCCTAGCTCTCTTGCTTACTAGCCATATAATTGGAGACTTCACATTTTTTAAACTTCAGTCATTGCATCTAAACAAAATGGTTGCAGTAATGCATTCGTAACATCTCAGGATTATTGTAAGGATTACCCAAGGTAACACATTTGTAACTCATAAAGTTAAAGGCATACAGGTTCCCCCCCCAAAAGTTAAACTTTGAGACTGTATACACTTCAGAATCCATATTTTTGTTTTAGAGACATAATGACATAGAAATAACATATATGTCATCTCAAAAAAGATCAAAGGAATGAGTTTGCAATCACATATTTCTTCAGTGAAATATTAATATTTGCACCAAGAGAACTAAGTAAATGATAGCCCTAGGTCAGTTGAGATTAGGAGATTGTTAATATATTAGTTCAAGCTGTGCCAGATTTTGTCACCAGGTAAATCACAAAACCACTTAATTTTTGGAACTTTTTTTAGTATCAGATTTACAGATAAGGGATTCAGACTAATAGTCTTACTGGTATATCTATGTGAAATTAAAATAGATTCACTCATAAATTTATCCTCTGTATTAGTCTGTTTTTACACTGCTGTAAAGAACTTCCTTGAGACTAGATTATTTATAAAGGAAAGAAGTTTAATTGACTCACCGGTGTGGCTGGGGAGGCCTCAGGAAACTTACAATCATGGCGGATGCGAGCAAGCACCTTCTTCACAAGATGGCAGGCAAGAGAGAAGTGTGAAGGAAGAACTTTCAAACATTTATAAAACTATCAGATCTCATGAGACTCACTCACTATCACAAGAACAGAATGGAGGAAATCGCCCCCATGATCTAATTACCTTTCTTTTTCAACATGTGTGGATTACAGAGCCCTCCCTCAATTATGAACTGACATGAGATTTGGGTGGGGACATAGTGCCAAACCATATCACCTTCCCACAAATTTACCTAGCAGTAAACAAACATAGATGTTTCAAGAACATTGAGAATGGAGTTTATTCAGAATTGGAGATTGACAAATGTATTGGGCAGATGTTAAGGCTACGAAAACTGTGTTGGTTTATAAAAGAGGTTTAGTTGAATAGAGAGGCATGAGAACCCAGACAAGAAAGGTTTGAGGCCTTGAGATTGTGGTGAGGGTCAAGATCAGGCTTATTTGGGATGAAGAGAAATAAGAAGATGTTGCTGAAGGGGACTTTTCAGAGTTCCAAGCCTTGGATGGACATAAAAACCAAGGAATTTTATTCTAGGCTTGCCACTGTAACCCATGTTCACAAGCTCCCCTGGTCATGCTTAATTGTGCATTTATCCTCCCAAAAGTGAATCCTGGCTCCTCTGTTGAGCAATATTGTCAACTGTCACAGCTGCCAAGCCAACAGATGGTGTGGGCCTGTGTCACCAGCAGTTTCTAAATGTAAAAATATAGTCATTTAGATGTTTTCTGTGTACACCCATTTCCTCATTAATCTCCTAACTGCAGCTGCAAATGGATAATTTCCATGTAAAACGTAGTGGCATTCTGGCCACCTTCATTCACATACTTTCAGGCCACCTGCCCTGTCTTCAGTACTATAATAGAATTGAGGTGTGCAAAGAACATAGAATTTTTTTCTGATTATTTAGTAAAATCCATGTTTTATCTATCCATCTATACTTAAACCTCTTTGAAGAGAAGGCCCCTTTCTTTTAATTTTTTAAACTTGGATAACATAGGGCAGCTCTTAACACCTAAGAGTTAATGAATGTTTCTTAAATTGATTTTAAGTCAAATCTAATTTGGAAGAAGTGGCTCACAGCAAAAAAAAAAAAAGCACACACACACATACACACATAGTAAAAACAGAAGCAAACTGAAAGAATGACTCTACAAAGCATAAAGCCAAATATAAATGGTTATGAATTATTCCCTGCTTTTGTTTTGTAATCACTACTAGAAAGAACAATGGAAAGTTATTCATTTGTCAATTACCTCCCACCTTGAGGCTAGCATGAGTCACAAATTAGAATCTGTGCCAGTGATACCTTCCTTCTCCAACCCATCTTAAAAGTTCTGACCAAATGAATCTCCCTAAAGCACATATCCAATTTCTCCAGTTTAAAACTATAAAGACTTTCTATTATCCACTGAAAAGAATTCCAAAGGTCCTCGGCCTAGCAATTTTTTCTTATCCAGTCCCAAATGGCCCTTGCAACACCATCTTACGTTACTCTTTTAGTTGAAACCAGGGCACCATCAAAATAAATGCTTAAAAATATCCCTATTACCTTGTACATGCATTGATATTTTCCATGCAGTTTGTCAACAAAAGACCTCATTTGTTTTCCCTCACTTTGGGGTTGTTTGCCTCAAGGAAATAACCGATACTGAGCAAGATAACTGAAGGATAAAATAGAAAGAGAATATTAAGTCAAAGATTGTACTTAAAGTAAACCACTGAAAATATTACTAAGTAGCTGTTAACAGCAACCAATATATATGGTAGCATAAAGAAATTCATTGGCCGGGCGCGGTGGCTCAAGCCTGTAATCCCAGCACTTTGGGAGGCCGAGGCGGGTGGATCACGAGGTCAGGAGATCGAGACTATCCTGGCTAACATGGTGAAACCCCGTCTCTACTAAAAATACAAAAAGCTAGCCGGGCGTGGCGGCGGGCACCTGTAGTCTCAGCTACTTGGGAGGCTGAGGCGGGAGAATGGCGTGAACCCGGGAGGCGGAGCTTGCAGTGAGCCGGGATCACGCCACTGCACTCCAGCCTGGGAGACACAGCGAGACTCCGTCTCAAAAAAAAAAAAAAAAAAAAAAAAAAAAAAAAAAAAAAGAAATTCATTTGGGGTATTTTGTACAGGTACTACAAACTAAAACCAAACTACCACAATAACAGTTATAACATATAATCTTACAGCTCTTACTCTGCCCTTTGACAAGTGTTCAGGGACTTACATTCCAAAACTTCTGTAAGTCTTCAATTTGCTTACCCACAAAGGCACTTCAAATTGAACAAAATCCAAACAAACTCAGTATCATTCCATGTACGTGCATAAATTCCTGACTCTGAGTTTTCTATTTCAGTTATTGAAATCACAATCCAATCAGTTGCCATAACCAGAAACTTTCAAGTTGTCTTTCACCATCCTAATTCAAAGATTTTGGAGGTGGAGGCTTTTTTATTGTACATTGACAAATTATTCATATGTATATTTAAAATGTACAAAGTAATGTTATGAATTTTTTTTTTTTTTTTTTTGAGATGCAGTCTTGCTCTGTCACCCAGGCTGGAGTTCAGCGGCTCAATCTCGGCTTGCTGCAACCTCCATCTCCTGAATTCCAGCGATTTTCCTGCCTCAGCCTCCCAAGTAGCTGGGATTATAGACATGCGCCATCACTCCTGACTAAGTTTTGTATTTTTAGTAGAGATGAGATTTCACCATGTTGGCTAGGCTGGTCTTGAACTCCTGACCTCGTGATCTGTCCACCTCGGCTTCCCAAAGTGCTGGGATTATAGGCATGAGCCACCACGCCCAGCCATGATATTTGAATACAATGTAAAATGATTAAATCAAATGGATTAACACCTCCATCACCTAAAATATTTAATACCTTTTGTATTCAGAACATTTGAAATTTTCTCTTACTGATTTTGAAATGTGAAGTACTCAATTATTAGCTATATTCACCACAGTGTGCAATAGATTTTTAAAAATCAAATGTATTCCTTCTATGTAACTGAGGCTTTGTACCCTTTGACTATTATCTCCCCATTCCTCCTATCCCCCAATCTCTATAACCACCATTCTAATCTCTGCTTCTATAGTTCAATTGCTTTGGATTCCACATATAAGTGAGAACATGTGGTATTTGTCTTTCTGTGTTTGGCTTATTTCACTTAAGATGATAGTCTCTGATTTCATCTGTGTTGTTGCACATAACAGAATTTTTTCCTTTTTAAAGGATGAATAATATTTCATTCTATATATACTACACTTTCTCTAATCATTCATCCATTAATGGACATTTGGTGTGATTCTATAACTTGTTTATTGTGAATAGCGCTACAATGGACATGGGAATGCAAGCATCTCTTCAACACAGAGATTTCAAATCTTTTGGGTAAATACCCAGAAGTGGGATTGGTGGATCATATGGCAATTCCATTTTTAGCTTTTTGAGAAACTTCTATACTGTTTTTCACAATGGCTGCACTAATTTACATTCCCACCAACAGTGTATAAGGGTTCCCTTTTCTCCACACCCTCATCACCACTTGCTGTCTTTCACCATTTTGGTAATAGCCATTCCAACTGTTTAAGGTGATATCTCATGGTGGTTTTAATTTGTATCTCCCTAATAATTAGTGATGTTGAGGATGTTTTCTTGTATCTATTAGCCATTCATATGTCTTCTTTTGAAAATGTCTATGTAGGTCCCTTGCCCCTTTCTTAATCAGATCATTTGTTTTCTGTCTATATAGTTGTTTGAGTTCCTTATATATTTTGGACATTAATCCCTTATGAGATGTACAGATTGCAAATATTTTCTCCCAGTCTCTAGGTTCTCTCTTCATTCTGTTGTTTTCTTCATTATGCAGAAGCTTTTTCACTTTTTTACTTTTGTAATTCATTTGTCAATTTTTGCTTTTGTTGCCTGCACTTAAGGGGCCAAATTTAAAAAGCATTGCCTAGACCAATATTGTGTGGTTTTACTCCATGCTTTCTTCTAGCTGTTTTACACTTTCAGAATTTACGTTTAAATCTCTTATCCATTTTGCATCTTTCATGCATATGGAGTGAGATAAGGGTCTAATTTTATTCTTCTGTTTGTGAATATTCTGTTTCCCCAACACCACTTATTGAAGATATTGTCCTTTTGCCATTGTATATTCTTGTCACCCTTGTCAAAAATCAATTGACCATAGATGTGTGGGTTTATTTCTGGGTGCTCTATTCTGTACCATTGGTCAATGTGCTAATTTTTATGCCAATATCATACTAATTTTTATGCCAATATCATATGCTTCATAGTATAGTTTGAAATCAGATGGGAGGATAACTTCAGCTTTGTTTTATTGTTTTGTTTTGTTGGGATTTTTTTTTAAATTTTGTTGTTGTTTTGTTGTTTTTGTTCATGATTACCTTGGCTATTTGGGGGGCTTGGAGTTGTTTTGTGGTTTTGAATCAATTTTAGGAATATTTTTCCATATGAAAAATGACACTGGAATTTTGGTAGGCATTTCATTGACTCTGTAGATCATGCTAAGTAGTATGTATATTTTAACTTTATTAATTATTTCATGCCATGAACACTGGATATTTTTCCATTTATTTGTGTCTCTTTAACTTCTTTCATTAAGGTTTTATTATTTTCTATGTACAGGTCTTGGTCACTTCTTTAAGTTAGATTTATTCCTAAATTTTTTTTGTAGCTATTATAAATAGCATTGCTTTCTTGATTCTTTTTCAGAAAGTTTGTTGTGAATGTAAAGAAATGCTACTAATTTTTGCATGTTGATTTTGTACCTGCAGCTTTATTGAATTTGTTTATCAGTTCTAAGTATTTTTGTGAAATCTTTAGGGTTTTCTATATGTAAGGTCATGTTATCAGCAAATAATGACATTTTTACTTCTATACTTATTTAGATGCCTTTTTTTTTTTCTCTTCCCTCATTTTTCTGGCAAGGTCTTCCAACTGTGTTGAATAGTAGTGATGAGAGTGGGTACTCCTCTCTTGTTCTGAACCTTAGAGGATAGGGTTCCAATTCGTCATCATTAAGTATTAATATCATATTAGCTTTGGGCTTATTATACATGGCCTTTATTGTGTTGAATTATATCCCTTTTATACCTAATTTGTTAAATGTATTCATCATGAAAATCTGTTTAATTTTGTCAAATGCTTTTTCTGCATCTAATGAGATGATCATATGATTTTTGTCTTTCTGTTAATGTGGTATATTGCATTTATTGATTTACAAATGTTGATCCATTCTTGCATTGCAGAAAAAAATCTCACTTGATCGTGATGAATATCCTTTTAATGTGTTATTGAATTGGATTTTCTAATATTTTGTTGAGGATTTTTGCATCTGTTTACCAAGGATATTGGCCTGCAGTTTTCTGTTCTTGTGATTTTCTTATCCGGCTTTGGAATCAGAGTAATGCTAGCCTCATAAGAAAAGCTTGGAAGTATTTCCTCCTCTTTGACTTTTTGCGACAATGTATGGAGTATTGGTATTAGGTATTCTTTAAATGTTTGGTAGAATTCAGCAGTGAAGCCATCAGGTCCTGGGCTTTTCTTTGATAGAAGACATTTTCAATCTCTTTACTCACTATTAGTCTGTTCAAATTTTCTCTTTCTTCATGATTCCGTCTTAGTAGGTTGTATGTGTTTAGGAATTCATCTGTTTCTTCTAGATTATCCAGTTGATTGGAATATAATTGTTCATAGTAGTCTCTCATGATCCTTTGTATTTCTGAGCTGTCAGTTGTAATGTCTTCTTTTTCATTTCTGATTTTATATATTTGAGTCTTCTCTTTTATTCCTTAGTCTAGCCAAAGGTTTATCAATTTTTTTATCTTTAAAAAAAAACTAACTTTGTTTCATTAATCTTTTGTATTGTTTTTCTAGTCTCTATTTTATTTACTTCTGTTCTGATGTTTATTATTCCTTTCCTTCTGTTAATATTGGGCACAGTTTGTTCTTTTTTCTTTCCCTGAGTTCCTTGAGTGATGTTAAGTTGTATGTGTTTGTGATCATTTCTCTTTTTTGATGTAGATGTTTATTGCTATAAACTTTCCTCTTAAAACTGATTTTGCTGCATCTCATAAATTTTGGTATATTGTGTTCCCAATTTTTTGTCTCAATAAATTTTTAAATTTTCCTTTTAATTTCTCCATTTATCTATTGAATGTTTGAAAGCATACTGTTTAATTTCCTTATATTTGTGAATTTGCTAAAATTCCTCCTGTTACTGATTTCTGATTATATGCCATTGTAGTTGGAAAAGGTACTTGATATGATTTCCATTTTGTTAAATTTCCTAAGACTTGTATTCTGGCCTAACATATGATCTATCCTGGAGAATATTCACTGAATGCTTGGGAAGAATGTGTATTCTGTTTCCTTGGGGGAAGATGTTCTATAAATGTCTTTTAGGTCTTTTTTATTGATAAGTGACATTCAAATCCAATTTTTTATTAATTTTCTGTCTGAATGATTTTTTCACTATTAAAATGGTATATTGAAGTTCCTTATAATACAACTTATAAATTAAAAATAGATAGTAAGTCAATAGATTCACAAAGCAAATTGTTATTCTTATCCACATTTCCAAAACAAAGACACAAAAACACCAAAAGAAAAAGTAATTGTGTTGAAAATGGGGGACACATTGAGGATATGGGACAAACCCAAATTCTCAGAGTTTATATAGGTGTTGTTATTGTTATTGCTGTTTTATTGCACTGAATTATATAAGAAATGAGAAAATCAAACAATCCTTATGACAAATCTCTTTTGGAGTTTATTGAACATACTACTGCCTCTCAACTGCAGAGACCACATATTTCTGTATGCCAAGAACAACTACACATCATGTATAAAACTAAGGTCAAGTGTACAGCAGATTTCAAGCAAATCATTATTCCCCAAAAGATAATTTTGCATAGTTTTTTGAAGGAAATTGGTCTCAATTTGTTGATTCTTTTCAACAAAAATGTTAAGCTACACATGTTTTTTACTTCATTTTACATTTGTCTGAATAAAGCAATCCCTCCAACATATTTGCAGCGTTTTGCAACATCAGATGTTGCTTCCAGCTGCAAAAAAAAAAAAAAAAAAAAAAAAAAAAATTATCCTTTATGCTCCCTTATGCTCTAAACAATTTAGAATGTTTATATCTGTAGAAACAGTAGCTGCATGAGGAGTCCAGTACCCGAGAGGTGGTTGTTTCTATACACTATTAGACTATATCAAAGACAGCATTGTCAAGTACTTAATGATTGGCTTTTCATGTGGGACCCAACATTCCAATAGAGCCTTTATTATTCCTACCAATCTGGCTTTAGTTCATCTTCTACAGACACTCCAGATTAAATTTTCTTCATTATCATTACAGAACTACACAAATAAGTGGCGCATCTGTTCAGGAAGTGGTTTATTATCTGTTTGGATGAGGTTTGAGATGAATAGAAAAAATAACTATACAGGAGAGAAATGCACCAAGGTTTATGCCCACTGTGGAATTCAAGACCAGTTGTGTTATCTCTGAAAATCCTTTGGTCTCTCCCTTCCACTGAATGGGGAATTATTAACTAATGATTTGGTACCATTTATCATGAGGAAGAATGCAAAGCAGATAGAAATCAAACCAAAACAAATGCACAGAAACCTGGCACGTGATAAGGGTCTAATGACGACCTCACATTGTTCCATTCAATTTCCGGCCCATCTCTCCAAAAGAAAACTTGAAGAACTGTAAATATTTTACCAACAATCCCATATCAGATATTTCTCATGCAAAACAAGGCTGTATAAATAAATCTGTTGATTAGGAATGCATCAACACATTACAGCTGTGCCATTCACATGGGGCTTACAAACAATCTTTTCTGTTACTATTAGGCTTACACCATTCATTTCAGAACTAGCATAAGGCCTAGGCAGTCTGAAGAATCTATGCCAGCCCTGATCAGGTCTGCATTCAGGTATTTGTCTGCAACATACCTTGACTGTACTCCCAGTTTGCCATAGCTCAGTCATAAAATGTGCTACAAGTGGTTCATCTCTGTTAATAACTAAATAACAGTGAAAACAGAAACAACAACAATAATAATACTTACTCAAACTTTAACATAAAAGTAAATCACCTGATAATCTTGTTAAAATGCAGATTCTGGCCAGGCGTGGTGGCTCATGCCTGTAACCCCAGCCCTTCGGGAGGCTGAGGTGGGCGGATCACGAGGTCAGGAGATTGAGACCATCCTGGCTAACACGGTGAAACCCCGTCTCTACTAAAAATACAAAAAATTAGCCGGACGTGGTGGCGGGCGCCTGTAGTCCCAGCTACTCGGAAGGCTGACGCAGGAGAATGGCGTGAACCCGGGAGGCGGAGCTTGCAGTGAGCCGAGATCGCGCCACTGCACTCCAGCCTGGGCGACAGAGCGAGACTCATCTCAAAATAAGTAAGTAAGTAAATAAAACTAAATAAATAAAAATTCAGATTCTGTTTCACTAAGTCTGGGGTGGGGACTAAAATTGTATTTCTAACAAGCTCCCAGTCTTGCTGATGTTTCTGGCATGTAGAAAATACTAGCATGGAAATAGACCTATGGTGTTTAATAACGCTAGCCACCTGTGGCTACTGAGCACTCAAACTGCAGCTACCCAAATGGAGATGTGCCCTGAATATAAAATGCACATCAGACATCAAATGCTTACTGCTCCCCAAAATGCAATAGGTCATTAATAATTTTGTATTGATTAAATATTTAAACGATTTTCATATATTACAGTTAAATAAAACATATTATTTAAATTAATTTTACCTGTTTATATTTACTTTTTAAAATGTGGCAACTAGAAATTTTAAAATTATGTATATGGCTTGCACATTTCCACAATGCTGAGATGAACAACTTGTGAGTTTTTTGTTTGTTTCTTTAATGTATATATGTTAAACATTATATACATCACCATACCTTAAAAAATATCTCTTTGACATGCCTGCCTGGAGGTGGGATAACTCTATTCTTGCCACCAATCAAGTAGATGAACCTATTAAAATGCATTCAACAGAAATGAAATCAAATAGCATTAAGCTATAAGGAAAAGTATTTGTTCAGGTAACAGTAAACTAAGACTGGAGTACTTAATTTGGAACTCTGACTCTACTTCTTTTTAATTCTCTTAGTTAGATCCAATGCTCAGGCAAAGTGGCACATCTGCAACTGGAAAAAAAAAAAAAAAAAAAAAAAAAAAACAGAGAAAAAAGAGATAATCTCTTCCTTGAGTCTCTGTTTTAAAAACAAGAAAACTTTTCCAGAAACCACTAATAAACTTTAATTCCATCTCATTGTTTCAAACTGAGTCAGATCCCCAGTCTTAAACTAGTTCTTGTGAACTAAAAATTGACATGTTCTTATTACCTTAGACAGAGTTGCTTGTATCAATCACTGATAAAAAGAAATGGAATTAACAAGGTTCAGTTGAACTAATCATGAAACATCCCCAGAAAAGTGAAGTTGATCTTCCAAAGTGCAAGGCCATCACCTGATGGGAAATAAATAGGGTGGAGGAGGATAGACTGAAGACCAACAACAGTAGGTGAGACCCCTCTTCTGTTGTATAGGGTTATTATTTTGAGAAAAGTATACTTGATAATGGTATTTTTTTTCCAAATCAACAGGTCTTTTATTGGATCATTTAACTATCACAATTAGTTCTTTGGAATCATCTGGCATCTTGTTTATGTAACCAGACAACTGTTACAACTTATTCAGCTTGCTGAACTGTCCCTTTTACAGAGACATAGATGCCATCAAAATTTTTTCTGATACTCTTGTTTTTAGCTGTTGTGGCTTACTGAATCAAAGCAGTTGAATTTGAAGCAAGTTCAATGTCATTTCCTTCCAGGACTAAGTCATCTTTCAGGACTTGAGATACTGAACAAGCAACACCTGGCCTCATCTGAACCCTGTGGAGATTATATATATATATTTATATATATATATATTTGAGATGGAGTTTCACTCTTGTTGCCCAGGCTGGAGTGCAATGGCGTGATCTCGGCTCACTGCAACCTCAGCCTCCAGGGTTCAAGTGATTCTCCTGCCTCAGTCTCTCAAGTAGCTGGGTTTACAGACGCCCGTCAGCATGCCTGGCTAATTTTTTGTAGTTTTAGTGGAGACGGGTTTCACCATGTTGGCCAGGCTGGTCTCAAACTCCTGACCTCAGGCAATCCTCCACCTCAGTGTCCCAAAGTGCTGGGATTACAGGCATGAGCCACCTCATCTGGCCTTATCCAAGGAATGTCTGATTTCAACACGAGACCTAATCTCAGGGATAATGACATGGATGGGGAAGTGAGCATCCACAGACCTCATATTGTAATGGAAGTCCAGTGTAACACCTTTGATCATGTTCTGTACGTTACTACGAATAGTGCAAACAGTAGCCACTTTCTTTCTATTTCCCCCCTTCTGTCAACCTTGAGCCTCTTCTTTCCCTTTCCAAGGAGACTAAGTTCTACATTGATGTGACTGAAGTCCCTCTGCAGGTTTCCTCTGGGGCCCTTCACAAAAACTATGCATCCCTTCAGAGTGATGTTGACATTTTCTGAAATATCAACAGTCTGCCAAGAGTGGTCTTCATTCTCACAGTAGATGTGGCAAACACTGGTAAAAATTTTTATATTTTATACACACACACACACACACACACACACATATTAGAACCCAGAATCCTATCACTTCATAATATGATATTGCTGACTCTCTCCAGACAGCTCTTCAGGTATGCCCATAGGCAAAAATTGTGTAAACTATGTATAATTAACTGTCACCTTTTTTCCCATGCAATCTGCTGTAGAAATCTTTTCATTTAGATTTATATGACGATTTTTGCCGACTGAAATATCCCATTGTAAGCAAATGCTTTAGTTTAGACCTTTCCAGTCAGCGTGCCATGAATGGACTTCAGGTACATCTCAAGCTGTTAATCCACTCAGTCTTCAGTGTAGCCAGGTGAAGCCAGGGGCTTCCCAGCATATAGCTTTATTAGAGCAAGATTCTGATGGCCCTGCTCAATCATAAAATTTGTAAAGCATAGCCACTAATTTCTGCCAGTTTTTGATATTTCTGTTATTTTGAAATTTTCATTATTAGAAACAAATTACTATAAACATTATTAGTCATATATATTTTCCCAGTTGTTGGTTCTGGCAATAAAATTTTAGACACTTGTATTTTCAGCAGGTTTTTTAAGGCTTCAAGAAATAGACATGCGTAACACTCTTTAGGTATTAGAACTTCATAGTTGAGAAATATGAAGATATAGAAAGATAGTGGTTACATTCCCATCAGCTCTTCATCAAGATCCTCATCAAGTTCATTTGATATCACTTGGGATAACAATTAGAAATAAGGTGATCTGTCTCACTAGACTTTCTGATATTTAGACATCCTAAAGTGGAGTAATGTCAAACCAGTACAGAGGAGGTTGGCTTCGCTAATATTCAGTTAACCTATGGATGGTTTGAGCCAGTACTTGCTCCATGGATACCAGAGGTGTTTCCATTCCAATTTCCCAGGGGTGTGTGTGTGTGTGTATATACTTCCAAGCAGATAAAAGAGAGGCAGAGAAAAGTGGGCAGGCAGTACACACACAAAAAACACAGGCAGACAAACAGCATTTTCTGATGAAATTGGCTGAGCTTAAAATATTTTTAAAAGGTTAGAAACCTAAAGCAATTCTTTTCCAAAAATTCATATTATTAGTTCCATTTTACAAAGAAGGTGATGGAGGCTCAAAGACTAACAAAACCAGAAAGTCTTCAGAGTGATGTTTGACTCAAAATTCTATGCTCTCTATTTGAAGCCAGCTTTATCATCCAGAAAGGAACTGGTAGTTATGCAGGACAAGCAAGACCCAAAATTGAGGCTTAGCCTGGGATGGTTTTTGGCTCTGCCCAGGGGTTCTTGGCTTTGCCCAGGAAAGAATTCAAGGGTGAACTGGTGGTGTTACACAGCAACTTTTATTGAAGCTGCAGTGTACAGCAGCCAGCAGAGGTACTGCTCCTTGCAGAGCAGGACTACCCCGTAGGCAATGTGCCCAGAGTGGAGCTCAAAGGCATGTCTGCATGCATATTTATACCTACTTTAAATTATATGCAGAAATTCCTAGCAAAAAAGTGGCAACTTCAAGTCATTTGGTCATTATCATGGAAGAAGGCAGCAATTTCCAAGTGTTGCCACGACAATGGTAAATTAACGTGGCACGCTGGTGGGGTGTGTCTTATGGAAAGCTGTTTCCCACACTGGACCTGTTTTAGCTCATTCTCTATTTGGCCTGGTATCTGAGCCCCGCCTCCAGAGTCAAGCATGGCTGCCCAGTTGTCATTTTCTAAATTCATGGAAAATGTTCGTGTTGATTTGGGTGAAACTTGACCTTGATACAGCAAAACAATTTGCAAGTTCATATTCAGTGAGCTGCATGATGAAGGTGCCAGATCCACATTAGCATAGCACAATCACAAATGACTGTACAGTAGTCCTCTGTGAAAAATGGCTACATTAATGATTGCCTACTGATCAGTCTAAGTTCTAGAAGAAGATTTGCTAGGAACATCCCTGAGAGGCCTTGAATTGCTCAGCACTAGTACTATACAGTCTGGATTTTATGTGGTGTTCATCATTGTCTTATACATTCAGACTATATAAAGGTTGCCAGTAAGCAAACATAGAATCAGTTGGGTAAACTACATCTTGATACTAAATTCTGTAGAAATTGATAAATAAGCTGTAAAGTTATAATGATTTATCAGAATGATTAAAGCCATAATTTTTTATACCATTGGTTTGAACCACACAGACACTGCTGCTGAAAGGAGCCAATCATGTATACTCTACACCTGAAAAACAAAATTTTAAAACTTTGTATTAATGTTAAATATATTCATGTAAAAAATGGATCTGACATGGGTAAAACATGCAGAATACACATATGCACCAATAGTCTCTTTATTACGTATACTTTGTTGGCTCCTTGTTTTCTGAATAAACAAAGTGGGCAAGGAGACTCTAACTTTCTCCATAATTACACTTGTGAGATCATTTCATTCAACAAATATTGCTTCAGATGCTATTATGTGCCAGGCAGACAAAAGGATGCAACACTAAGCAACATGGATATTCCGCTACCTTCAAAGAGCCTGAAGTCTAGAGAGAGATAAACAATTACAATTGTTTATCTGACAATTACTAGACAGTGTAATGAGAACTCTGCTTGGAGAAGAGCAAGGCATGGTTGCTCCTAACCTACATTTTGGAGGAGCAACTTCTAATCTGATCTGACAAAAAAGTTAGGTGAAGAATAGTAAGAATAAGAGAATATCCTGTGAAAAGGCCAGAAGTTTAGAGAAAAATATTCATTCAGGGAACTGCAAATATTCAGGTATGTCTAGAACATAAAGTCTAAGTGGGGAATGGTGTAAAAAGCAGTTGAAGAAATAAGCTACAAGGACATCACAAACTCCAAAGAAAATTAAATAATTTGGACATTATTCTGAGGGCGATTGAGAGCAAGGTTGCCAGATAAAATGTAGAAGGCCCAGCAAATTTGAATTTCAAATAAACAACAAATAATTTTTAGTATAAATATATCTTATCACTAAAAAGATATGATTAAAAAATCATTGTTTATTTGAAATCAAAATAACTGGGTATTCTGTGTTTTTATTTATTTAATCTGACGACCTTCATAGGAAGTCACTAAAGGAGTTTAAGCAGAAGAATTAAATGATATAATTTGAGGTTTAGAGAGATATCACTGGTTGTGATACAGAAAACAAATTCATTCATTTGTTCACCTATGACATCATTTTTTGAGCAGCCACCTTAACATTTAAGTAAGAAACAAATCTGTAATTCCAACAAAAACTTAGGGCAGTGTCTTTTGAGTAGCATCCTTCATATTCTTGCCATATTCTCCCTTCCTGTATTGCTATGTATGCTGCAATATGTGGAGTGATTAACTGTACAGCACATTGACTACGGAGCCAGAGAATCTGGATTCAGTCTCTGACATCCTTTACTCATGAATTGTGCAAGATACTTAACCTCTTATGTCTCAGTCTCTTTATTTGGGAAAAAACGAATATAATGTTTTCTGCATATTTTAAGGATCAAATGAGTTAATGTACATAAAGCCCTTAGAACAGTGTCTGACACAGAATAAACCTTATGAAAGCATCCATTCTTACTTTAAGTATTAACTATGTTTTCTTCAAGTAAAATTTTTTTAATTTAAATAAACTTACCTAAAGCAAAACATTGTATCATGATTATAAGTTGAAAAGTAATTATTTCATTTGCCATAAATAGAAGTTCACGGCATAAATTCAACTTAAAAAAATACGACAATAACAACAAACTATCATACTGGATTTATTCTTTTGCAAAATAACAATGAAACGTATTTTTTAAAATCTCACTGTTGCATTTTACAGAAGAGGAAATTGAGGCTCAGAAGAGAAGAGATTTTCCTCAGTCATAGTGACTTAAGCACGCAGCAGGGGAATGTATCTGTGGTCATTAATTCCTAATTCAGGGCTTTCTGCAATGTATCTATGGCTGTTTTATCATAAAGGTTTAGTGTACATACCTGCAGAGCTGCATAGCTTTAGACCTTTAATTTTTCTAAAACTCCTGTAGTCAAGTATTACTGCTTGCACTACAATTTCCAAACCTTTCTTTATTGTTGCCTGTCACTCTTTTCACTGAGCTTTCTAAAGTTCCATCTCACTCAGCCCTTAAGAGAGGAGTAAAGTTCTCATCTCACTGGAGTGGGAGCAGAGCTCTCTAGCTGCTGTTCCTGTGGTCAGGCGAGATGGACCTTTCCATTGAAGAAAGTTCAGAAGAAGCTTCTAGACACACACATACAAACGCATGCGCACACACACACCACACACACTTTTCTGCACTTATCAATACCTCTTTTTTAACATTAGATCCCTCCTCTTTATGCTTCCATTGGCTCCTTTCTTTTTCACTCCTTCTTCTGATCTATTTTAGTTTTTCCTGGTTCTGAGCTCCTGGAGGCAGGCAAAGTAGGAAGTAAAATATATCAGCAGGCTTAATGCAAAGACAAACAAATGTTGCAATTGCCAAAATCAAAATATTCACTCATGTACCACCTAAAAGTACTCTGGTTGACATACATCAGAAAACTCTGCTGAAAAGAATCCTGTCCCTAGAATTCTAGGCAAACAAGGAGTGAAGAGCTGAAGCCCCAGTCGCCTGACACTGAGAAAGCAACACCTCTCCAAGTAGACATGCTGATGACCAAGGACAAACATTTTATTTTTCTATGGCAGGCCTTTTCACATGTAGTGATGATTAACGAGCTTTCAAAGTAAACGATGCCCTAATAATGCAAGTACACACAACTAGCACCATTCAGTGTCCTGTATTTATGTGCTAGATTTTACAAGTCAAGGCGGCCCTCATAATGATTTTGATAAAGAAATGTAATTCATACCTGGCTGGCTGAAGCAAGCATTTAAAATACAAAATCCATTTAGTACCGATTAGCTTTAGGACATTATTTATGTAATCTGCCACAATGGCAGATATTAGACAGAACGTTTTTCTCTTTCCTTTGAAACAGTTTATCAATCACCCTTGCTCCTGACAAGCCCTTAGGAGGAAAGCATTTATCAGAGTGTATTATAAAACTCTAAAAATAAAGGCTGAAACTAGTGTTTATACGGAGAATACAGGCCGATTGCAAAGACTTGAGAAAAGACTGTTTAGTCTCCAAGTCTCTTCAGGCAAGAGGAGAAGTCAAGCTTGCAGAGATGCATTGGTAGTGCTCTGGAGTAGAGGGAAGAAATCTGTTAGTGGATTCTTAAAATGTAATATGCAGAGATGAGGGAGTTGTACAATACAGTGAGTAATATTTGCTTTCAACAAGCAATGTGAAATGTATAGATAATATGGTGCTTTTTGAATTTGCAAATGTCACAGAATTCACAATACCCAGTGGAGTTGAACAAGCAATAAAAACCTTGTATGAGGAATGGTAATGCTTATAACTTGCACAATGTTGTGCTATTCGTCTTGAAGATGGGAACTGAAGAGTATCTTGTAGTTAGAGCAGCAATCTAGAAGTTCTCGACTCTAGTTTGCTTTCAAGAAGTCACTTAATTTCTTCCAGGCCTCTATTCCACTTTTGGAAAAATAGCTTCCAGGTGTATCTTCCAGAGGCCTAAAAGTAAAGGTTCTCAATGCTTGCAGCAAATTAGAATTACATGGGAAATTATAAAAAAGAATTAGAAACAGCACCCAAAATTAACTAAGACTCGTGGATGCTAGGATCCAAACATCTTTTTTTGTTGTTGTTGAATTTAAATATCTCAAATGATTCTAATGTTCAATTAGAGTTAGGAGCCATTGGCTGAGAATAGTAGTTCTCAAAATATGTTGAATATTGGGAAGTTTTAAAAATCCAAATGCTCATATCACACAATATCAATTAAATCAGAATTTCTGGGGATATATCCCAATGCCAGTAATTTATAAAGCTTCCCAAATGATTCCCAAGTGTAGTCAACTTAGTGGGCCATTGGTCTATATTATTGTATCTCAAACTTTAATGTGTATATGGATGGTTTGGGGGATCTTATTAAAATGTAGATTCTTATTCAGTAGATGGGGCCTGATAACTCTTAATTTCACAGCAAACTCTTAGGTGATGCAGCTGTTGCTGCTCCAGGCATTTGATGTAACAAAGAAGTCTTGAAGAATTAAATGCAAACTCCTGACATAAGCATTCAAAGCCCTCCATATTCATCAGGAACTTTATGTACACTGCTTTGGGCTAAGACCCAAAAGTCCTTAAATGGCACATTCTCCTCCTCACAAGATCCATAAATGTTTTATTTCAGTACTATTTCCCAACCCTCCTCTTAGAAAATACAAGAAATGGGAAAATGGGAAATGAGTGCTCAAGAGTTATTTGAAAAGAGCATTTGATGTCATGTCATACTGGGTCCTTTTTACCTTTTACCTTTTTACCTTCAGTAGGGATGACACCAGGTTCAAGAGGCCAAAGAGGAGATCTGGAGACAGTGAATTAAACAGAGGTTTATTTGTGGATACTTACTCACCAGGGTAATCCAGTGGCAGTGGGCTGGACAGGAGAATTGCAACAGCTTGTAAAAAGCATGCTGTTTATATAGCACTTTTACTTACTGCCCTCCCATAACAACTTCAATGTGGTAACCCTCGTTTCTTAAGTTAAGCTATTACTGTCAGGTGTATCTGGCATACAGGATATGCTTAAGGTAAGTTATTGCTCTCAGATGCATCTACCATACAAGATCATGCTCAGGATATGCTTAGGTTAAGTTACTGCTGTCAGGTGCATCTACTATACGTCTAGTCATACCTCCTGCCTGAATTCATAAACTTTCTGGAGTAGCAAAATATCATATGTTAATGCAATGCAGAAGCTATGTATAACCCAGTCTTAAGACTTGGGGCCCAAGAGCTGCAGACTGCAGGAACCACTCTATGACTCCCCCATTGTAAATGGCCTGAGTGTCAGATGGGGGTTAGAAGCTGTCCCAACTTATATGTTGCAGTAACAACAGAATTGGGTTTCAGAAAAATCCTTAAAATGTATAACCATGGCAGGAAGTGTCTGAAAACACCCAGACCATCAAGATTTTTAATAGATGTTTGCTATATCTGCCTCCCTCCTTTTTATTTTTTTTTATTTTTTATTTTTTTTTTTTTGAGACGGAGTCTCGCTGTGTCACCCAGGCTGGAGTGCAGTGGCGCGATCTCGGCTCACTGCAAGCTCCGCCTCCCGGGTTTACGCCATTCTCCTGCCTCAGCCTCCGAGTAGCTGGGACTACAGGCGCCCGCCACCACGCCCGGCGAGTTTTTTGTATTTTTAGTAGAAACGGGGTTTCACCATGTTAGCCAGGATGGTCTCGATCTCCTGACTTCGTGATCCACCCGCCTCGGCCTCCCAAAGTGCTGGGATTACAGGCTTGAGCCACCGCGCCCGGCCTCCTCCTTTTTACTTTTACAGTAATCACCTTTGCATAGATTTTTAAAGATAACCCAAGTCTAGTACATTAATTTCCTATCTGACCTTTTCATCTTGTGTCTCTTTTCTCATCCATTTCATCGCCCAAGTTGCTATGCAAATAATTTTTACTAAAACACAGCTTCAATTATTATGCCACATTTTAAAAAATTATCAATAGTCCCTATTGCCAATAAGGTAACAGTAGTTGGATGACTCCAGTGGAGGAACTTCTGATGGACCCAAAAGCATGTTCCAAGAGAAGAGAGTCAGCTCTTGAGCTTCCATTGTGCAGAGGACTCTATGCTGAATTGAAACTATATCAGCCTCTGAGAGTCCTAGAATCTATGACACCTCAGTTGTAACAAGCATGATAAGTGTCCAGATTCTGGTTTCTAATATTACTATTCAACAAAAGGAAGCAGAGCTCCTTGAAGAAATGGCTGATTGTTAGGGCTGGCCAGGAAAAATACAAGATGAGCCTGGAGCATCTAGTAATTTCTAAAAGTAAGGAAGTGCTCAAAAATCAAAATGTTAGGGGATTGTCAAGGGATACAAGTTCTGACCTGAAAAAGCTCCCAATGGCCAGAGGTAGAACAATTGAGCAACAAAATAAATAACAAATGTAGTAGTGAATTATAACACAAAGTATAACATAAATATACATGAGTCTATGCTTATATAAATAAATTAATAGATAATAGATAGAGGTGAGAAGAGACAAATCTCCCTACAGAAGAATTTCAAATAATTTATGTGAAGTTTAGTTCTCCACTCTCTTCTTTGAGTGTAGATTGGACAGAGTGATTTTCTTCCAAAAATAGAGTATGGAAGCGGGAAAAAGCAACTTTGTAGTGCAGAATCCGGTAAACATCACCCTCATCATCTAATCAAGGTTAACATCACCAAACATAGGTCATGTTCACATGTTCACGGCAGGTACTCTGAAAGGATATAACAAGGACACTTTTGTGATCTTCTCAGAAATCCATAACCCTAGTCTAATCATGAGAAACATATTAGATGAACTCAAGTTGAGAGAAATTGTACAAAATACCTGACCAGTACTCCTTAAAATTGTGAAAGTTATGAATAATGAGGAAAGACTGAACAATTTTCACAGACCGGAGGAGATTAAGAAGACATGACAACCAAATGTACATAGTGTCTTGGTTGTGAACCTAGAACACAACAACAACAAAAACAAAAACAAATATAAACATTAGTGGGACAACTTTGAAATCTGAATAATGTGTAAAATTTCATTGACAGCGATGTAACAGTGTTGGTTTATTAATTGTAACAAATGTATGGTTAATGTAAGATATTAATATTGGAGAGAACAAGTTGAGGGGTACATGAGAACTCTCTGTATTGTCTTTGCAACTTTTCTATAAGTCTAAAACTACTTTAAAATAAACTTTGATTTTAAAAAACATCAACCATCTAAGACTTCTCTTGTTCTGTTAATTACCTACTTTCCTACCCTGGGTATGATCCTAAAGCAGCTAATAAATATGGAAGCAAATGGAACAAAAAATAGAACAAGATTTCCAGCTACACAGAGCCTGGTGCATAGAAACCACTCAAATTTCTATTGAAGAAAGAAGTAGAATTGAAGACTATACAAAGGATTATGAAAAAAGGTGTACAAATGGAATGAACACCTAACCTCAAACTGATGTCTTGTGTCCTGACAGAGAAGATAAGATATATTTTTAAAAAAGAAAGAAAGAAAGAAAAACTACAATACAAAGAGAAAGTGAGTTGCGCCATCAGTTCTCTGTGAAAGTTTGGAAACATTTATTCAAACTGGATATTGACATCCATTATTTTAATACAGCTTCACAAGAGTATCTGGATAGCTATGAGTATTTCCATTTCATAGCTGAGAAGACTCAGACACAGGAAGGTTAGGTGCTTTGCTTGAGGTGCCCTTGTGTCCTTGCACAAGGATTTCAGCAAACTACAGTGAAAGTGAATTTGTCCTTGGCCCATATCTCACTTATGTAACATAAATGACATAAAATCTCCCATTTCTAACACCTAAGAATTTATTAATTAACAAGTGTAGAAGCCGCCAGATTGTGTTGATCTAAATGACAATGGGCAGGATATATGAGGTATACCAGTCAGCAGAGCGTGTTAAACCAATCCAATTTTTGAAGTTTAGGAATTCATAAACAACGTGCATCCATGTGAAAATGATTCCCCAACTCGGCAATCTGAATACTCATGCCCAACTGTTGAGCCAAAATTCTAATCCTTCTTTAGACCATAACACAAATTCAAGCATTAATTATATATCTTCTTTTCCATCTAGCTTCTCTCTGACAGGCTGCCCTGTACTCTCGTAGGTATGATTTGCCTTCTTTGGGGAGAAGAAGAAGGGCTGTGAATGGATCAAAGGAAAGCCCCCTTTTCTATGGTAAATGCTAATTCTCTAGCCCTACTGGTCTGCAAACTAGCACCTTATCGCCACATTACCCCTGTGCATCTCCAGAAGGGACAAACCTGGTCAACGACTTGCAGATATGATGCCAAAAAAAGGGGTTCATATGCAGTTATGGTCACCAACCTTGAAAACTTTCTTCAGGTTGGCCGGGCACAGTGGCTCATGCCTGTAATCCCGGCACTTTGGGAGGCTGAGGCGGGCAGATCACAAGGTCAGGAGAGCGAGACCATCCTGGCTAACACGGTGAAACCCCGTCTCTACTAAAAATACAAAAAATTAGCAGGGCGCGGTGGCGGGCGTCTGTAGTCCCGGTTACTCGGGAGGCTGAGGCAGGAGAACAGAGTGAATCCGGGAAGCAGAGCTTGCAGGGAGCCGAGATCGCGCCACTGCACTGCACTCCAGCCTGGGCAAGAGTGCGAGACTCCGTCTCAAAAAA
Source organism: Macaca thibetana thibetana (assembly GCF_024542745.1). Classification (NCBI taxonomy): domain Eukaryota; kingdom Metazoa; phylum Chordata; class Mammalia; order Primates; family Cercopithecidae; genus Macaca; species Macaca thibetana. The sequence goes on from NC_065583.1 coordinate 37,178,746, forward strand.
ACAAAAAAGAAAAAAAGAGAAAAAAGAAAACTCTTCAGGTTAACTGGAAGTTTAGTTTAACACGTTTAAAACAAAACAAAACAAAATAAATAAAACGATTTTGAGAATAGGTGCACTTCCTCTATAAAAGAGTTCTGGGCTTTAAATTTAACAATTGTCTGTTTTTTCTTACGTCTTTTTCTTCTCTCTGAGTTAAACTGTTGTGCTTTTGTTACAATAATTGTCTAGATTCCCATATTATCATCCTCATCATCACATTCAATAATTGTAAACTTTTATCAAGTTTTTGCTAAATGCTGTGTAAGATACTGTACTAAGCAGTGAATTTTCTCTTTCAGTCTTCAAAAAAAATGCTCCTGTAGGAAGGTACTATTGTAGTAACTTCATTTTATGGATGGATAAATCGAGACTGCTACTAGGGAATGGCAGGACTCTGATATAAAGCCTGATTCAGAGTCCATGCTCTAATCACTTGCATAATGTGCTTTCGCAGTTTAGGAGAAAATTGCATGTTCAGTTCCCCACCTTAGCTAGGTTAGATTAGATTTCCTTCTAGGGCCTTTCTAACTTTGATAATAAAATATAAGCTCCATGAGGACATAATTTTGTCCTTTTAAATTTCTTTCCAGTGCTGTGGCCACAGTGCTGGAAAAATGTCTGTCACAGAATAAGCATGCAATACTGTTTTATTGAATGAATGCTTGATAACATTCTGTGTACGCAGTAGAATATACTTAAGAAGCCTGAAGCTTGGAGTCAGGAAAACTTACAGTTAAGGAGTGAATTGCTTGTATGTAAAATACATAACATCCCTGAACTAGGAAAATGAGCATAGCAATTCCTTTCTTGTAGGCAATTCTTCAAGACAAATGAGAAAACGTAAGCAAAACATCATAGAACTGGAACACTGAATGAGTTCTTACTGTTGTTGCATGTCATCAGAAGTTTTCTTGCATTACCTGTTTCTCTCCTTTCTCACTAGGTTTCTTATTAGAAACCATCTATGTACATTTGAATTTATTCCTTAATCAAGCCTGGCTTATTCAATTTTTGGTCAAACCTCATCTACGAATAATTTAGAGACACTTTTGGATTCTAGTTTCATAAACAAAAATACCATCACCAGAATCACCAGTAGAATCTGTCTGAATGCAGATGGTAAGTCAGTGCGATGACTTTGATGGGTGGAGAGAAAAGATGGGTCAACTTTCATTTTAGGTAACAAGGGCACGTGCATTCAAGGGAAACAGAAGTCATTGGATTAGAGGAAAGAGTTATTGCAACAAAAGAGGCTATTACGGTGGACAACATGTACCTATTGTAAAGTACCTGAGAGAATGGGCTCCTTATTTTTATTCTTCAAAAATGAAGCAGCGTGTGCCAGTTGGAGTTCTCAGTAGAAATATGAGTGTGTGTATGTGTATCTGTTCAAAAAAATTCAAGTTTTAGACAAATGAAGAAAAACAGTTTCAGTATAGATCACAAAACGAGCATCCTCAGAGGAGGGAAAAGAAAGCTGAGGTTTCCCCAAGGATGTTATTTATTGCCAAGCACATCCAAAACTGTTTGCTTTCTCCTGCTTCATGAATTTTCTGTGTTCTTTTCGGCACCAGCCCAATAGATCTGGAAACCAATTTACCCTTGGTCAGGAGCTGGCACTCCAGTTGATCAGTGTAATCCGGGCTGCCCATGACCAGTCTACTCTCAACAGATGTTGCAAAAGACTGTCCAGTGTTGCCATTCTTTCCCTGGCAGCTTTCCTGTTTTGTTTTGTTTTGTTTTTCTTCTGAAGTCTGATGTTTCCTTGCAGTACACAGTGTCAGTCTAAGGAGCAGATATGTTACAGAGAGCTATTTTTCTAAGCTGATTCCCCAATACCATTTGCTGATTAAATCCCAGGATGTTCACGCTACAGGCTTTGCACAAAAAGGAGGAACCAGGATGTATTCAAAATAAACTATCATCTGAGAATTGGAAATTATGCATTTACTTTCCATAAAAAATTATTGTGAAAGCATTTTATTTTACAGCCAAAGCTGGTCTGCGATGATATGCAAAACAGAACACAAAATACTTTTTTTTTTTTTTTGAGATGGAGTTTCACTCTTGTTGCCCAGGCTGGAGTGCGACTGTGCTATCTTGGCTCACTGCAACCTCCACTTCCCGGGTTCAAGCAGTTCTCCTGCCTCAGCCTCCCAAGTAGCTGGGATTACAGGCATGTGCCACCATTCCCGGCTAATTTTGTATTTTTAGTAGAGATGGGGTTTCTCCATGTTGGTCAGACTAGTGTCGAACTCCTGACCTCAGGTGATCCGCCTGCCTTGGCCTCCCAAAGTGCTGGGATTACAGGCATGAGTTACTGCACCGAGCCAACATAATTTTTATATGGCTGAAAATACTAAAATTGTTCTAAACTACCTTTAAAGGCAATTTTGGAAGCACAAAACATACTGGATATGCTACATATTATACAAAAAACACATGGCAGATGACACCACTTTGTCTAAACACTAATTATTTGTCCTATTTCTATATTGCTTTTCTTTTCCATTAGTTTAAATAACAGGTTTCTTTTGCAATTGCTTAAATAACAGGTTTAGAAATGACAATATATACTTTCTCTGAAAAACATAGAATGGAGAACATTTTCTACAGATGTTCTGTTTCCACCTGTAAGCATTTTCATAGATACAGGCCAATTATTGGAAAACATTGAGAAACAATATCTTTACCATTTCACAGACTAGTGAATAATTTCAGTTTCAATGAACAAGAGGTTGATTTGTGTTATCTTAAGAGAGAAGGGTTTCCTGTAAGGGTAGACAGGGACTGGAGAAGAAAGTAGCGCTGGTGGTCCAGATCTGAGCCAACTTGAGGGACTGCCTGCTGTCCTGTGTACCCTTCTGGTGCTCCACAGCCTCTGGGATGGCTCTGCTTCTCTCTGCATGACTCCTCCATTTTCTCCCTTTACAGGCTTCGTCCTCTCTTCCCTATCCTGGAGCCAAATTATATATGGATTAATCTTATGCATATTCATCTCTAACTGCTTCTCACACACAGAGAGAAGTGAGCATAAGATGAGTATCTTGAAACTGTTGTTCTCTCAGTCAGCTTCAGTTTCCAGGTGCCTCACATACTGTGATTATCTAACTGCATTGAGTATAATTCTAGTATTTAAAGATACGCATTTTCAATAAAACACGGCAAGCCAACTAACTCCTTCCTCTGGTACTTTGCTGAGGAAACAATAATCTTTCCCAAAGCTATTGAAACATCACACTATGTTTGGATTTTTCAGGACACAGTATCCTGGTCCCCAAAGTGACACCTCTGTAAGGGATTATGAAGGGCAAACTTGACTTCCTGTAATACCAACTGCATTTGGGGACCATCCTTCAAATACACAGCTCCACTGTGCATCTTTTAGGCCTTCTTAAAACGTTTGGCTCTAGCACACTCATAGCATCTTTTTGCTTCCATATCACATCTCATCTTCACAGTTTCTCAATTCTAAATTCTGAAAGAGAATCTGATTGGCTTGCCTCCATTTTTATTCCAGAAAATAGATAATAGTTTACTGACTGGAATACAGATTGCTTGGCCATAGATCAACTGTTTATTCCAGTTTAGATTTTTGGGGGTGTAGAAGAGAGGAGTGGCTATGACCACCTAAGATCAGGAATTGTAGACTGTGGCATTTTCTTTCTTTTTTCTTTTTTCGGTGAATTGGACTTTATCTAGTTTCTTATTGCTGCTATAAAAATGATCACAAATTGATTGGCTTAAAGCGGCAAAACTTTACTACTATACAATGTTGGAAAACAGAAGCCCACAATTAATCTCTGTAGGCTAAAGTCATTAAGACTTCAGGGCTGGTCTCTTCTGGAGTCTCCAGGGGACAATCCATTTATTTTCTTTTCCAGCTTCTAGAGGCCACTTTGATTTCTTAGATCATCTCATCTTTCTCCATCTTCAAAGCCAGTAGCTTTGCATCTTCAAATCTCTCCCTGCTTTTATAACAACAATGGCTTTTCTACCTCTGACCATTCTACCTCCGACCATTCTACCTCCCTTTTATAGAAGCCCTTGTAATTACATTGCACCACTCAAAAATCCTAAATACTTTCCCTATCTGGAGATCCTTATTCTCATCTGCAAAGTTGCTTTTCTCATTTAAAGTTACATATTCACATGTTCTCGGAATTAGGAGGTAGATATCTTTATGGAGTTATTATTCTGTCTATCAGACTGACCAACAACATATTTACTTAAGTTATTGCAGTGGTATTAATCCGTACACCAAGGCTCCTAAGAAGATAAACTTTTCCTTTTTACTCAAGACTGTACCAGTTTTATCACCAAAGTCCAGTGTGTTTCTATACCTGCTGTTCTATTCAAATTGGGACGGTTAGACTAAGGCATTTTCTATGAAAACCTGTATGGAAGGCACATATGATACCAACCACAATATTTCAGTTTTTATAAGTTTTTGTTTGTTTGTTTGTTTTTTGGGTTTTTTTTTGTTTTTGTTTTTGTTTTGAGACGGAGTCTCACTCTGTCGCCCAGGCTGGAGTGCAGTGGCGCGATCTCGGCTCACTGCAAGCTCCGCCTCCCGGGTTCCCGCCATTCTCCTGCCTCAGCTTCCGAGTAGCTGGGACTACAGGTGCCCGCCACCACGCCCGGCTAATTTTCTGTACTTTTAGTAGAGACGGGGTTTCACCGTGTTAGCCAGGACAGTCTCGCTCTCCTGACCTCGGGATCCGCCCTCCTCAGCCTCCCAAAGTGCTGGGATTACAGGCGTGAGCCACGCGCCCGGCCAGTAAGTATTTATTTTTCAGAAAAGTAAGCAGCTCAAATTTTCATGTTCAACGATTTTGTGTCTTTGGCTTCTAAGTGGAAAAAGGAGCTCAGGAAAAGAGTAAAGTGGACTTCATGTTTAAGTGCAAATTTATTCCTAAAATAATTACTTACAAACAGATATGAATTTGATGCTTTGGGAAATTGAGACCATGGAGATATGACTTCTAGCTGGGAATAATTTACATGGGAAGTAATGATTGTGCTAGATTTTGAAAATAAGTAGAAATCATTCTCAAGAAGTTACAGGAAAAGGAGATTCCAGGCTAAGGCAGTACTAAGAATAGTTAATACTGAAGCAGTGAGTGGGTAAAAGAGGGCTAAGTGAAATGAGTTGGGGTTAAAGGATATAACATTTTGAAAGCCAGAAAAGACAAGGTGTTTATGCCTTATTAAACAAGTCGTGGAAAATCCACAGCAGAGAACTGGTGAGATCAGAACATGCTCCATGTTGATAAATCTGGAAGGAATGAGAAAGACAAGCTTGCAAGTGCAGAAACCAGAGGTGGACAAACAAGTTAAGGCCCTATTACAATTTTACTTCTGTATTAGTCCGTTCTCACGCTGCTATGACAAACCAGAGACTGCGTAATTTATAAATAAAAGAGGTTTAATTGGTTCACAGTTCTACAGGCTAGGGAGGCCTCAGGAAACTTACAATCATGGTGGAAGGCAAAGGGAAGCAGGCACATTTTCATGTGGTGGAGGAAGAGAGAGAGTGAATGGGGAAGTGTTACATGCTTTCAAATAACCTGATGTCATGAGAACTGTATCATGAGAGGGCACTAGGAGGATGACGGTAAATCATTAGAAATCATCCCCATGATCCAATCACCTCCCACCAGGGCCCACCTCCAACAATGGGAATTACAATTCAACATGAGATTTGGGTGGGGACATAGAGCCAAACCATATCACTTTCTAAGCAATCTATCCAAAAGAAACATAAGCACAACTATACAAAAAATATTTATCACAAAGTGATAAAATATCTTAAATGTCTATTAACAGGGGAATTTTTAACTACGTAATTATTCATCTGTGCAGTAGAATACCATATGGCTATTTAAAAGAATGAGGTATTTGTATATAAGAAGAGATATCTCTAATATCTTCCTAAGTAAAAAGAAGAAAGTTGCAAACAAACTTTACAGTGTCATCACAGTTTTACTAAAAAACAATAAAGGATACCATTGTGTAGAGTGAGGATAGAGTTTTGAAGCTCTGGAGTTAAACAGGCAAGGTCAGAATTCTGGTTTAGCTACTTATTAGATAGTGTAACAAGGATGATAAGAGTACTGTATTTACTTTACAGAGATTTCACAAAACAGTTATTTGAAGTACTTAACAAATTGCTGGCACATATTAATTGTAATATAAATATTAGCTAATATTTTCATATGATAGAGATATTGATATTTACATGTTATATTGACAGATAAAGGACATATATTTTATGGGCATAGTAAAATCAGAAAATAAACATTGCTAATGATTACTACAGTTGAGCAGGGAGATTGATGGAAAGGAAATGTTCCATTTTTACTTTGTGCATTTTTGTTTGATTTGAATTTGTTTTTAACAAAAGGCATCCATTACCCTTTAATTAAAAAGGAGTTGAATACTGTTTTGGAGAAATAGGTTATATGATCTGAACTTGAACTTTAATGGGAGAGAAAAATGATAGATTAGAGAAGTATCTATAAAGCTGACACAAGAGAAAGCACTTGTCCACTGGCTGGACACTAAGGACAAAGAAGAGGAAGACATTAAAGTTGGCATGGGCAGTTGGAGCCTTGATGACTAATAAAACAGCTCATACTCCTAACAACAAAAAAGGAGGAAGAGTTTGGAAGCAAAGGTACATCAGTTTTGTACTTTAGTGATTAATGATAATGTATTGATTATATAGCCATTTCACTCTCTTTGACTGAATTTGATACAATTTTCACTCCTTAACTGATGAGAAACCTGGAGTAGAAGAGGAAATCGTTTTTAAGGTTAGTCTTTCATACTGCGAATCTTTTGTTTTCCTATAAATATTTTAAAGAGCCTAAAATCTGATCTTGACTAAGTACAAATTATTTTTCTAATTTCAAAGCTTTCAAGTTGTCATATAGGTCATCTTGATTCACATTCTTGGTTCTATTAAGTGAAGATGATTTTTCAAGCCCCAAATATCGAGAGTGGTTTCTGTGTTCATCAAGTCAACATGTTATCAAACGTCTAGATGTTTAAAAGAAGATTCTGTCAATTAGCCAGATGTTTCTAACCATTCAGTTATTTGGCATTGTGTGTACAGCTGGTTCCAGAAATGTCTAATTGATTGATAGAGCTTTTCTATTTTATATCCACATGCTGAGGATCAGTAAAGACATCTACCTTCACTTTAACATTTTACTAGTTCAATACCTATAATCAAACAAATAAGAGCTAAAGTTTCCAATTAAACAATGCAAACCTGATTATAAGTAATCACAGATGCTACCTGAAGCCTGTTAACTAAGATCAGATCTAGTGAATAGATTCTTCTAGACATAAACAAATAAGGAATCTAATTATCATGTGTTTTTTAAATATTGCTGTCATTATAGTTTTACCTTCTGCAAGTCCACATCAGAATCTGAATCTTACTTATGAAGTCAGCTCTTGACATTGCAAGTGGTAGTAACAATTTCGGTAACCATTTTAGACTCCAGAATCTGAAACCTAAATGTGTTCATGCAATATCAGAGCTCCATAGATTATCTAATAATGCCATGAGGCTTTGCATAGGCAAGCTGATTTGTTGAGAAAGATATTAATGTTCAAGGATTATTAGATCATCCATAAATTAATTATTTCAAAATGTGTCCAGTATATACTTTGTACATAACTATAATGTAACGTACTATAGGTGTGGTGCTATAGTTGGTGCACTGGAGAAAACTACAAGTTGAGCTATGAGCCTCTATCCCTTCCACTGCTGTGGATTATAATGCAGTTGACCTATGGAACTGTAGTTCTATACACTGAAGTGAATTACATATGTTTGAGCTGTGAAACCTAGACCTTACAATGAAGTAGATTAGCATACAGTTGGCATACAGAGTGGCAATCCTTACACTAGAGTAGACTACAATTCAGTTGACCTATAGAGCTAGTTCTTACACTGTAGTACATGACATGTAGGTAAAAGAATTAGACATTATGTGAGAAAATGTAAGCAAGGCTTGCAAATGTATAGTATGATCCATGTATAAGAACTGAACAACATGTAATTCCAGCACTTTGGGAGGCTGAGGTGGGCAGACCACGAGGTCAAGAGATTGAGACCATCTTGGCCAACACGGTGAAACTCCATCTCTACTAAAAAAAAACAAAAAATAGCTGGGTGTGGTGGTGTGTGCCTGTAGTCCCAGCTACTTGGGAGGCTGAGGCAGGAGGATCACTTGAACCCAGGAGGCGGAGGTTGCAGTGAGCTGAGATCATGCTACTGCACTCCAACCTGGTGACAGAGTAAAACTCTGTAAGAAGGAAAGAAAGAAAGAAAGAAAGAAAGAAAGAAAGAAAGAAAGAAAGAAAGAAAGAAAGAAAGAAAGAGAGAAAGAGAGAAAGAGAGAAAGAGAGAAAGAGAGAAAGAGAGAAAGAGAGAAAGAGAGAAAGAGAGAAAGAGAGAGAAAGAGAGAAAGAGAGAAAAGAGAGAAAAGAAAGAAGGAAGGAAGGAAGGAAGGAAAGAGGAAGGAAGGAAGGAAGGAAAGAAGGAAAGAAGGAAGGAAGGAAAAGGGAAGGAAAGGGAAGGGAAGGAAGGGAAGGAAGGGAAGGAAAGGAAAGAAAGGAAGGAAAGGAGGGGAACAAATACCAAGTAAGTTGGAATTCTATCAACTCAGATTGGAAAGGTGGAAAGGTGGGAGGAGAGATTAAGATTGAATTAGTGGCAAGGTATAAAGGAAGAAAGGCTTTTAGAAGATGAACTACTACCTAAATCTCAAGGGAGGTTTTCACCTCTGTCTTCTAGCTGTGGTACGAATGGAACACTAGCAATGGAATTACTTTATAGATGAAGCAATTCTAGGTGCCCTATTCATGGTTCACCTACACACTGCACACTTATTGATAAATCAAAACACACAAAGCATGCACAGTAGCCTCTGTCCTCTATGTACTTTCACTCCACTGCTCTTCTTGGGTCCCTAGATTTCAGTTTCTCAGTGTTTAACGTTTGAAACTACTTTTTTCCAATATAACATTGGTGTCTTTTTAGATGTCTGTTGCTATAACTGTCTTAGATAGTTCAGCCTGAGTAGGACAACCACAAGAACCATTGCATTAGTAGGTTCAAACAATGGAGGGTCACCCCTGCCTCAGTATTCTGACTGGTGGGAGGGTTACTGTTAGCATTAAATTTAAATTCCTGTGGGCACTACCTGCAGTTACAATAAAGTCAGCCTTTAGAAAGCAGGAGCATCTGAATAAACTTAAGTTTAATTCATCCCTGGAGATCTGTGCTGCCTGGTCTAGTCACACTAACAAAATTGGGAGCGGCTAAAAGAGCACTGAGCCAACACCCTCCTCATACTGGGCACAGTAGGGAAGACAGATTATTAGCAGCATGAATATACCCCAGAAAAGCAGAAAGCGGTCATCTTGCATGGAGTGACTATGACAACGCATTAAGCAGATCTTCTATCCAAATATTCACTCTTTTGTGTGAGGCACAGACACACTTCAGAGATTAGAATATTTTCCAGTGTCTACAGTTACAGGTTAGTGAACATGTTTCATCCTCTATGAACTGCCAAACTGGAGAATAAAGAATTAGTTTTTCAATGTGAATACTCCCCTTCTGAACTTGTGGGACAACCTTCTCTAAAGCTACCTTAGACAGTAGAATATCTTATCTCTGAATGTTTGCTTAATTAAATTTGACACAACCTCAAAAATCCCAAGGGTAAAGATAAACACAGATGAATGGAGTAATACTGCAGGGGGCATATTCAGCTACTGACAAGAGAATAGAGGTATGAAAATAAAAATCACTAAGAGGGTTGAGCTTTCAGCTTGTGCTAGGCACTGTAAAAATGCTTTACACAAAGCACATCATTCAGTCCTTAAAATAATGCTGCAGTGTAAGTCCTATTTTCAACTCCCCTGTTACAGATGAAAAGAAAAAAAAAAAAAAAAACATGTTCAGAGAGTATAACTAATTTACCTAAGGTCACACAAAATGTTGGTTTTGTACCATGTCAATTTAGTTATCTTGGAACTATATTTCTCAGAACTCCTTTCCATGTATGGCTCCTGGTTAACGTTGTTCATAAGACACACTCCTATTATTTTGAAGAGAAAGTGAATCAGCTGCTATTTTACTTTGGAGGTCCCTATTGATTGGAAGAAATGCAAAGCATTTATTCTAGCTTTTTCCATCTTAGTCCAGGTCTTCCTCCTGACTGGGATCTAGCAGTAACTCCAGGCCTACAATTAGATGCTTCACTGAAATCTCACTGTAGCAATACCTGCAGAGTCAGTAACCATTTATAGACTTCTCCTTCTTCACAGTTCCACTCCAATAGCTGTATATGCTTAGCTTCTTGCAGTCTCCAACTCATCTATCTGCCCCACACTGGTTCATCTATGCAAATGATGTTTCTCTGATCTTTGTTGGACCTTTTCTTCCCCATATTCACCTACAATTAGATAAAGTATACTTCCTACTCCCTAATACTCACACTGGTTCTGTGTTCCTAATTAGCCATACCTGCTATAGAGAGAGAGTTAGCAAGCAATGGAGCCAGGGTTCTAATAAGGAGACATAGGGTTGGGCTCCAGAATCATCCACTATTAGGTATCATACAGCAATCTAAGGCACTATTAGGAATTATTTTTTAGAATTGTTCTGTATTTTACTGATAAAATAAGAAAAATATTTGTAGGAGGTTTCTCCTGTGCATATCTAACTATATACTAAATAGAATACATTATTTGCAAACCCAAATTTACAAGCTGTTATTAGCTTCAATTAATATCCTATGCCTTGCTGATAATTCTAACATTGAAATTTTAAAGAGAAAAAAATGCAAATTATCTAGCTTGAGATATTCCTAAAAGAGGATATTCAGACACAAGTTGAATACATGATCTCTACAATAATAAACATAGTGTAGGATTGTCAGGACAAACAATATCATGTTGTCTCGCTTTTCAGAATTCCCTTCTTTAATTGTCTGATGCAGTCCACTTTTGTTAAACATTCTGTTTAGATTAGCTGCACCAGTGAAAATCATGAAAACTATTACACTAGATTATATGCTAATAATTATGCAAATATTCCCTCAACCAAATAATGAAATTTTTGTAAAGATTTAGGATAGAACTATTATAAAATGCAGAGAAAATGAAGATCATTTAACTTCAAGGTAGTATAGCAATATTTTATATCATTTAAATAACCGACCTGGAATTTCATGCTACAAAATAGAAGATGCTATTAGTCATATTTTAACAATGAAATAAAAAAGACAGAATAAGCATTGTGGCAATCCATAAAATATACATATAATAATGAAAGGCTTTGACATATGAAATGTGTTACAGGACATAGATAACTGAACTATGAGATTCTTGAGTGCAGGTACCCATTCTTATGTCTGTATCCACAGATATATGGTAAATATTTTATAAATGTTTGATAAACAAATGAATGGGATTTTAAATAAAGAGTTTGTAATATCTGGAACACAGGGAGACAATTAAGGTGCAAAGCTACACTTCATTATATAAATTAGATAGAGTCTTAGTGATATTTGAGTCATAGGAAGTAAGAATATGATCATGAGTAAAAAAGGATTTAAATTTTAGTTTAAAAGGCCTGGATTCAAATCCTAGCATCACAACTTACTATATGTAAGATTTCAAACAGATTAAAATGTCTTTGCTTCATCATTTGTAAAATGAGAAAATAGTACCTATGTTGATTATCTGCTGCTATATAACAGATAATTGCAAAACCTAGTTGCTTTAAATGATAGTAATTTTTTTTTTATTTCTAACAGTTTTTATGTGTCATGGGAATAGCCTGACTGTGTGGTTTGGTCCAGGGAGTGCTCATAAAATTGTAGTGAGATGCAAACTGAGGCTACAGTTGTTTAAAGCTGGATAGGGGCTGGAGAACCTGCTTCCAAGATGAGTCATTCACATGCCTCAGAAGTTGGTGCTGGCTATTGGCTGGAAGCTTTAGCTCCTCCCAACATGATCTCTTGTAAGGCTGCTTATGACATTACTGGTAGCTTCCCTGGAGTGAATAATTCAAAAACCAAGGCAGAAGTTATAATGCCTTTTTTTTACCCAGCTTTATAAATCACATGCCATCAGTTCTACCATATTCCATTGCACACACACACCAACACTGATTCAAAATGCCAAGGCATTACAGAGGGTATGAACATCAGGAGGTGAGGTCCAGTGGGAGCCATCAAAGAGGCCAGCTACCACAGTACTTAACAGAGTTATTGTCAAGATGAATGAGATTCCATATGTAAAGTTCCTGGTTCAAGTAAATGCTCAGTAAATGGAATTGTCATTATTATCATCATTAAGTAAAACATCTGTAAGCAAGTCTTAACTTGATTTGGCATGGGTAATGACTAAAAATAATGAAGGGAACTCAAATGAGCTTGTTCAATAATATCATCAATTTTAGAACTAAGATGGAATGTATATACCATAACCTTTAGATAATGCAAAATGATACCCTCTGTGATCAAGACAGCTTCAATTACTGGTTGTTTTATGTCCATCAATAGAAGCGGGGGAAAATATAATCTGGCTTGAAAGAGTAAGACACTTCCTGAAAGATGTAAAGATTGGCATTTGAATACACAAGTAATTCTGTGTAATTCCCTGAGTCTGGAGCACAGCTTTGCAAAATTATCATTTGTGTGTTCAGCCATGGAAAAAATTACTAAGTTGTCCAAATTTGTCATTAGCAGTTCCCTCTTTATTTGTTTTCTTAGGATTAGCCTTCTAGCCAAACTTAGAATATGCTTTCAGTGAGTCTTCATCAGACCTTGGTGTTTTATCTATAAAACCAGAATATGGAAAACAAAAGTAGCACTTCACAAAGAGCATCCCATAGTCCTGAGAGAGACTCAGAAAAGAAAAGTGCTCTGTGGTAAAAGAAGTTTATCAAACATTTCATTCTATATGCTCAATTTGAATATTCAAAAATAATACTCATATATTCAAATTCAAATAATGAACAGTAGAGATACTTTGTTAACTTTATTTATCCCAGTCTTTCCCAAAAGTGCTTCACAAGAGAAGTCTTTTTAATCAATCAACACTGTTTAACAACCTGTGAAAATAACATTCTTCATTACATAGCTTGTGAATATTTCAAAGAAGATATTCTTCATATTTATTCCCAGACTTAATACAAGACTTCTATTTTCTAGAGGAAGCAAGGAATTTTAACTTGTATTTGGCCATATCCATGGTTGTTAAGTGCCTATTAGGTGCCATAAATTCTACAGAAAAGGGTTAAAGAGAATAAACAATGAATCAGACCAGTCCTCTCCCCTGTGAAGATCAAAGTCAAACACAGAGATCAAACATGGACAAGAATATTGACAATCAAAACAGGAAGTATGTAACACTGAGAGATATTCTTAAAGAAACATAAGTGATCCAAGAAGAAGCATATTGTGAACAATATGAGAGAAAGATAATTATTTTTTCTAAAAATTTAATGCTTAAGTGATCATAATTTTTAGAAATTTAACCAATAAATAAACATTAAAAAATGTTTTTCACTTAAATTCCCAACTCAAGTTAAGAAATGTTGCTACCCATTGCCCATTCAGACATATATTTTGTTTAGAGTAGTTTATTCATTTTAAAGACGGTGAATATCAGATACGTACTGTGCAAGTTTCTTTCTCATATTCCAATTCATATAAGATGTCTCTGAAGGTCATTTGATAGAGACCTAACTCACTCCCTTTGAAGTCATATACTATTTCACACAATGGATATATTGTAATTTATTCTACTTCCCCAGTTCATTGAAATTTGGGTTGTTTCCTATTATTTTCATCTGATAACAAACCATAGATGGAGTTATATTATCAATAAGTACGTTTATTACTGTAGATAAACTTCTGCATTTAGAGTATCTATGTCAACAACATATATTTTTACTTTCACAGATATTTTCAGATTACTCTTTCAACCCCCCAAATTATAGCAATTCACAATTTGATTAGAAGTTAATGAGAAAGCCCATTTCTCCAATCTTGTTACCATGTGATATTATCCTCTTTAGACCCATTATAGTTAATAAAAAGGTATTTCATTGTTATGGACTGAATTGTGATCCAACCCCCTAAATTTATATGTTGAAGTCATAATTTCAGAATGTGACTATATTTGGGGATAGAATCGTTAAAGAGGTGATTGAGGTTAAATGAAGTTAAAAAGGTGGGTTCCTAAGCCAATATGCCTGATGTCCTTATAAGAAGAGAAAGAGACATCGGGGATGTGCGTGCATAGAGAAAATGCCATGTAGGGACACAGCGGGCCTTACATGGCACAGTTGGCTCTTTCAAGCTAAGGAAGAGAGACCCCAGGAGGGACCCATTCTGCTGGTACTTTGATCTCGGACTTCCAGCCTTTAGAACTATCGGAAAATAAATTTTTGCTATTTAAGCCACCCAATCTGTGGTATTTTGCTATGCCAACTCTACAATACGAATATATTCTAATTGTTGATATAATTTGTATTATCTTAGCTACTGGTGAGGTTGCTCTGTTGACTCCCAGGAAAATGGAAAAAACTAGATTGTTTCTGTCTATACATATCCAGAATTTTGTATATGTTATTCCCATTACTCAGGGTCTCTTCTTTAAAGATAAATTAATATCTCTTGTAGCTCTCCCATCCATTCATTCATCCATCAGTCTACCTGTGTCGAGAGTCCTTTGTTGAGTTTACCTACGCACAGGCCCTGGGCTAAGCAACAATTACATCTGGGAGACCATCAAGCACTGGCCCCACATATAAAAGAATTGTGTGGATGAGGTCGCCCTGAGAAACCAATTGACTTAATTCCAATTTGGAAAAGAAACTGCACAGAACTACTTTATTATTCCTGGAAATCAAGATTTGATTAAAAGTAATCAAAGCATATTGTATCACTTTGTGACGGTCATACCAATAACCAAGCAGAAACCAATTGGCTTTGAAGGTATAAATGATAAAACTGGAGACAAATATTTTTCCTAATTGCATTGATAATAGCTTATTGGGTACTTCAGTTAATTTATTTTCCAACACATCCATCCTCAACACAACAATGTCTCATTAAAACAGAATCCACTTTAACGTAGAATTTGACATAACTTAGGACTTTTATCTTATCCAATGCAATTTTATTGTTAACATTTCAGGAAGACCTTACTATAAAGTTACCTTTTTTCACCTATACAATGGCCCCACTGCAGAGACAGCATGCAAAGATTATATAGGCTTATCACTAAAAAAGGAATTGATTTCCAAGACACATAGCTAAACCATAAACATCATACACAAAAAAATCTCAAAAACAATAGGCAACTGAGCTAAGGACATTTACACAAGCTAGAGAAAAGGATTTCTATAAATTCAGCAGAATATCTTCCTGTTTCTATTAGATCTATTGGAGAGAGAGAGCATTCCCTGCAGTAACCCAGAAAATAATGGCTATAAACAAAGAGATAGGGCAGATTGAAATTGTGCTCTGTGGAAATTCATTTAATGACACTTCAAGTTATTTTCAGTAAGTTGGCAAACGTGTGTGTTCAATCAATCCTTAACGGGGGACCTGATCAAATAAGGAAATACCAGTTTCTTGACTTTCATTAGTAACTCATGAGAAAGCATTTTAATAGAACATATTATGTTCAAGCCTTTGCCTTCCTGACAGAGCTTCCTACTGCTTTTTCCTTATGGTAACACTATCAATTAGCACTTGTTGAGCCAGATTCTCCCTGCGTCTATGCCACCCCCTGAATAAAAAAAAATGGGAGAGGGGGATCTGGAATGCTGCCAAGAAGGCAATGGGGTGACCAACCTGATTCCAGAGTAGGGAAGACTTCAGTTACCAGATTGTCAATTGTTCCTGTGGCTGCTTTAATAACTCAACTATGGAATGTTTCAGAAAAGCTCACTTAAATTATACATTGGAGACATAGCTGATGAAATAAATTTCTGGAGTTCGGCTGCCTGGGTTCAAATTCCAGTTCTATTCCTTACTAGGTGAGTGAAGTTGAATGAATTTCTTTTTTTATCAGATATTTTAATTTTATTTAAATGTGGGTTTTTTTTTCATACTTTAAGTTCTAGGGTTCATTTGCAGGTTTGTTACATATGTGTACATGTGCCATGTTGGTGTGCTGCACCCATTAACTCGTCGTTTACATTAGGTGTATCTCCTAATGGTATCCCTCCCCACTTCCCCCACCCCATGACAGGCCCTGGTCCGTGATGTTCCCCACCCTGTGTCCAAGTGTTCTCATTGTTCAATTCCCACCTATGAGTGAGAACATGCGGTGTTTGGTTTTATGTCCTTGTGATAGTTTGCTCAGAATGATGGTTTCCAGCTTCATCTATGTCCCAACAAAGGACATGAACCCATCCTTTTATATGGCTGCATGGTATTCCATGGTGTATATGTGCCACATTTTTTCAATCCAGTCTATGATTGATGGACATTTGAGTTGGTTCCAAGTCTTTGCTATTGTGAATAGTGCTGCAATAAATATACGTGTGCATGTGTCTTTATAGCAGTATTATTTATAAACCTTTGGGTATATACCCAGTAATGGGATGGCTGGGTCAAATGGTATTTCTAGTTCTAGATCCTTGAGGAATCACCACACTGTCTTCCAGAGTGATTGAACTAGTTTACAGCCCCACCAACAGTGTAAAAGTGTTCCTATTTCTCCACATCCTCTCCAGCACCTGTTGTTTCCTGACTTCTTAATGATAACCATTCTGACTGGTGTGAGATGGTGTCTCATTGTGATTTTGATTTGCATTTCTCTGATGGCCAGTGATGATGAGCATTTTTTCATGTGTCTGTTGGCTGCATAAATGTCTTCTTTTGAGAAGTGTCTGTTCATATCATTTGCCCACTTTTTGATGGGGTTGTTTGATTTTTTTTCTTGTAAATTTGTTTAAGTTTCACCTCACTGTCAACACTGGACAGATCAATGAGGCAGACAGTTAACAAGGATATCCAGGAATTGAACTCAGGTCTGCACCAAGCAGAACTAATAGACATATACAGAACTCTCCACCCCAAATCAAAAGAATATACATTCTTCTCAGCACCACATCGCACTTATTCCGACACTGACCACATAGTTGGAAGTAAAGCACTCCTCAGCAAATGTAAAAACAGAAATTATAACAAACTGTCTCTCAGACCACAGTGCAATCAAAGTAGAACTCAGGATTAAGAAACTCACTCAAAACCACTCAACTACATGGAAACTGAATAACCTGCGCCTGAATGACTACTGGGTACATAACGAAATGAAGGCAGAAATAAAGATGTTCTTTGAAATCAATGAGAACAAAGACACAACATACCAGAATCTCTGGGACACATTTAAAGCAGTGTGTAGAGGGAAATTTATAGTACTAAATGCCCACAAGAGAAAGCAGGAAAGGTCTAAAATTGACACCCTAACATCACAGTTAAAAGAACTAGAGAAGCAAGAGCAAACACATTCAAAAGCTAGCAGAAGACAAGAAATAATAACGAGCCAAGATCGTGCCACTGTACTCTAACCTGCGCAACAGAGCCAAACTCTGTCTCCAAAAAAGTAAAATAAAATAAAAAAATAAAAAATAAATGTTGTCGCCACAAAGATATGGTAAATATTTCAGGTGACATAGGCTAGTTACCTTGATGTGATCATTCCATAATTTATACATGTGTCAAAACATTATATACCCCATATATATAATTGTCAATTAAAAATAAAATTTAAAGAAATTAAAAAGTAAAATTTGCCTTTTACACCAAAAGAAAAAAAAGAAATAACTAAGATCAGAGCAGAACTGAAGGAGATGGAGACACATACACAAAAAAACCCTTCAAAAAAATCAGTGAATCCAGGGGCTGGTTTTTTGAAAAGATCGACAAAATTGATAGACCACTAGAAAGAATAACAAAGAATAAAAAAGAGAAGAATCAAATAGACACAGGAAAAAATGATAAAGGGGATATCACCACCGATCCCACAGAAATACAAACTACCATCAGAGAATACTATAAACACCTCTATGCAAATAAACTAGAAAATCTAGAAGAAATTCCTGGACATATACACCCTGCCAACCAGGAAGAAGTTGAATCCCTGAATAGACCAATAACAGACTCTGAAATTGAGGCAATAATTAATAGCCTACCAGCCAAAAAAACTACAGGACCAGACGGATTCACAGCCGAATTCTACCAGAGGTACAAAGAGGAGCTAGTACTATTCCTTCTGAAACTATTCCAAACCATAGAAAAAGAGGGAATCCTCCCTAACTCATTTTATGAGGCCAGCATCATCCTGATACCAAAGGCTGGCAGAGACACACACACAAAAAAAGAGAGAATTTTAGACCAATATCCCTGATGAACATTGATGCAAAGTCCTCAATAAAATACTGGCAAACTAAATTCAGCAGCACATCTAAAAGCTTGCCCGCCACAATTAAGTTGGCTTCTTCCCTGGGATGCAAAGCTGGTTCAACATAATCAAATCAATAAACGTAATCCACCATATAAACAGAACCAAAGACAAAAATCACATGATTACCTCAATAGATGCAGAAAAGGCCTTCAACAAAATTCAACAGCCTTTCAGGCTAAAAACTCTCAATAAACTAGGTATTGATGGGACGTATCTCAAAATAATAAGATCTATTTATGACAAACCCACTGCCAATATCATACTGAATGGGCAAAAATTGGAAGCATTGTCTTTGAAAACTGGCACATGACAGGGATGCCCTCTCTCACCACTCCTATTCAACATAGTGTTGGAACTTCTGGCCAGGGCAATGAGGCAGCAGAAGGAAATAAAGAGTATTCAATTAGGAAAAGAGGAAGTCAAATTATCCCTGTTTGCAGATGACATGATTACATATTTAGAAAACCCCATCATCTCAGCCCAAAATCTCCTTAAGCTGATAAGCAACTTCAGCAAAGTCTCAGGATACAAAATCAACGTGCGAAAATCACAAGCATTCCTATACACCAATAACAGACAAACAGAGAGCCAAATCATGAGAGAACTCCCTTTCACAATTGCCTCAAAGAGAATAAAATTCCTAGGAATCCAACTTAGAAGGGATGTCAAGGACCTCCTCAAGGAGAACTACAAACCACTGTTCAATGAAATAAAAGAGGACACAAACAAATGGAAGAACATTCCATGCTCATGGATAGGAAGAATCAGTATCGTGAAAATGCCCATAGTGTCCAAAGTAATTTATAGATTCAATGCCATCCCCATCAAGCTACCAATGACTTTCTTCACAGAATTGGAAAAAGCTGCTTTAATGTTCATATGGAACCAAAAAAAGCCTGCATTGCCAAGACAATCCTAAGACAAAAGAACAAAGCTGGAGGCATCACGCTACCTGACTTCAAACTATACTACAAGGCTACAGTAACCAAAACAGCATGGTACTGGTACCTAAACAGAGATATAGACCAATGGAACAGAGAAGAGCCCTCAGAAATAATACCACACATCTACAGCCATGTGATCTTTGACAAACCTGACAAAAACAAGAAATGGGGAAAGGTTTTCCTATTTAATAAATGATGCTGGGAAAACTGGCTAGCCATATGTAAAAAGCTGAAATTAGGTCCCTTCCTTACCCCTTGTACAAAAAATAATTCAACATGGATTAAAGACTTAAATGTTAGACCTAAAACCATAAAAACCCCAGAAGAAAACCTAGGCAACACCATTCAGTACATAGGCATGGGCAAGGACTTCATGTCTAAAACACCAAAAGCAGTGGCAACAAAAGCCAAAATTGACAAATGGGATCTAATTAAACTAAAGAGCTTCTGCACAGTAAAAGAAACTACCATCAGAGTGAACAGGCAACCTACAGAATGGGAGAAAATTTTTACAATCTACCTATCTGACAAAGGGCTAATATCCAGAATTAATTTCTTAATGCAGAGAGGGCTTCTATTTTTCCATCTATAACATGAGAGGTTTTTACATTATCACGTAGGGTTGTTGTGAGAATTATATGAGATAATATGTTTCACAACTTAGCATATTTTCTGGCATATCAGAGGGGCTCAACAAAGGGAAGATGCTTATAGAAATAGGCCTATTGGAGGCATGGAGGTGGTGACAGTGGCAGTTATGGTGGAGGCCATTGTGGCAGTGGTAGTCATGGTGGAGGCCATGATGACAGTGGTGCTAGGAATAATTAGGAGCAAATGTTATTGAATTACTATGACATAGTATTAAATATAATGAAAAGAGTAAATATTAAATCTGTTAGATGAGGATCCAATGTCGCATTTATTCGACCCATTAAAAGCACCAAGCATTTTAAATAAATTGCATAGTCTTTGAGATCCTCAAATATAGCATAGTGGTACTTAGTACCACCCATCTCAGAAGATAATAAACATTCAATAAATTAATTGATCACCTATTATGTACGACATATTGCACACATAATATCTCATTTAATCCTTACTTCAACCCAGCAAAATGTGATCTCCATTTTATAAATGAGGAAACTGAAGCTCAGCTAGTTTAAGTGACCTTCCCAGGGTCACAGTAGTAGAATATAGAAGAGGCAGGTTTTAAACTAAAGATATTCTGACTTCATTTACATCCTGAGCTCCTCCCACCAAGCTGCTACTCACAATCCTTAATCTTTCTAACAGCACCTACTACAGTGCATGGCACATAGTAGATACAAGTTCTCTTCGCTAACCCTGTATCACTATGGGTACATGATTCCATGGAAGACTTAATGAACATTCAGATATGGCCAACACAGTTAAGCTTACCAGGGAAGACTTTTTTGCTGCATGTGGCAGATCTGATTCAAAATATCTTTGTTCCCTACATGTCACTTATTGCAACTTGAAGTCATTTAAATATTTGTTTAATAATTTTGTCTCCCGTCAAAACTGGAAAACAAACCCACGAAGTGAGCAATTTGTTTCCTGTTCTCAGCTATATCCCTTTCACCCAGCACAGTGCATGACAAACAGTAGATGCTCAATAAATCTTGATTGAATGAGTGAATAGATTCTTTGAAACAGCATTTTTAGACCAATGGCAGTCTTTTTTTTCAGATAACCTAAATGCAACACTGTAGCTTGACATAATGGGCACTGCACCACAATTTAAAAATTTTTGTTGATCAAAGGCTATGACAGTTACTTAAAATGCTTAGTGCTTTTAAAAGGTTGAGTGAATGGGGCATTGAATCTTCACTCACCTAACCAACTAAATCTTTACTCTTTTCATTATATTTAGTGCTATGTTGTAGCATTTCAATAGCCACCCCAACAGAAAATGGTGAGCAAAGTCCTGTAATGTGTTTGTAAAATATTGTCTTAAGTAAAAACCCTCAACCTTGATCATGGCTCTTTCAGACAAAAGCATACTTTTATCTCCCTAATCTGTTGGAGACTTTTGCCCACCTAACACTGCACACCAGGCAGTTTCTCACACTCACTTTTTAAGGTCAACAAGAAAGACAGAATTTTGTAAATAAGCCCCACTCTGAATTCACTCATTGTTCTTTCCTATTATTTACATAACTGATTTTCAGTCTTTGGCCTTACAGTGAGAAAACTATTTCTTTATCATCAATAAACCAGAGCTGTGTATTTATAGAGAATATCTAATGTGTGATGGGTACTGTCATTCTGTGGACCTATCTTGACTCCCGGCAGTCAGTTTACTGTGTATTTCCCTCAACTTGATAGAGTGCAAGTAGGTGAGTATTTTCAGATGATTTGTCAATATCAACTGATGTTTTCTTGTCACAGATAAACAGCCTGTGCCATGAATCAATAGCGTGTCAGCAATGCTGTCACGATCCCCCCCTAATGTGTGTGCAGCGTATTGACAGCTGATACATTACTGTGAATGTCTGCAAATGTTAAACAGCTTAGCTATTTGTGTGCCGCCACTCGGTGCCTCTTTACAAAGTAGGACATTTGTTTCAGTGGCGGCCAGGGAACGTGACCAAGGTTGGTTTGCCTGAGTAACTGCAGACAGCTTCATTCCATGGCATTCCAGCTGTAAATTTCCATTGAACCAATTAGCTCAAATCCATCTAGGCTGTGTGGCTTTGATTACACAGCTGTGCTTGAAACAACACGCTGATCTTTTTGTTCACATCAAAGTTATACAGTATCCTGAACCAGAGCCTTCAAAGTCAGCATTTTGTACAACCCTACACAGCTGAGGTCATGCAAATCAGCCTAGGATGCCTCCAACTCAGAATTCTGGGTCAGACAGATTTTTCTCTAAAGTCAAGCTGAGTGAAAGATCCCAGAGTTACCAGCATCACTAGCACAAGCAGAGAAGTCAATGACAGGTAAGTCTATCCTTGAACTTGGATTGGCATTTTCAACAATCTCTATAGCAGACAGTACAGTGTAATAATTTAGAGCATGGGCTTTGAAATTAGACTAATCTTGTTTCTAGTCCTTTTACTCACTACCTATATGATCCTGAGCAAATTGTTTTGTCTCTGCTTCTTTATTTTATAATAGGGATTATAATAATAAAACCTGGTTATTATGAGGACTCAATGAGACACTACATGTAAAATTTGGCCTAGACTCTGACACTAAATATGTTCTTAAAACATGGAAAGTTTTATTAGAAAAAAATGAGCAAGATAAAGACATAAGAAGGCAAGATTTCAGTGACTGTGTCTCACTAGGAAGATGGAACTGGTAATGTCACCCTCATATGCAAGTGAATAGCCAAACGTTTATATGGCTTGACTTTATTAGATAAATGCCATCTCCATTTCACTTTGTACACACAGAATTTTTAATGTGCTTTAGGATATCAGTAAGGTAAATAATAAAAAACCTATTCAGAATCCTATGCATGAATAGAAATTCATAGCTGATTGACACTTGATATATGGTAAGAATAACATATTCTCTTAATTCAATCTCTAATTATTTTGTTAATATGTATATACACAAAAGAAATCCAAACAAATAATAAACTTTATGTTTGCAGAAGTTTCTGCTCCTTCAATACCAAGCTTTTACCAAAATTATAAATATATTTTTGAAGGACATGCAAACACATTGTCTTCCTTCTCTTAAGAGAAATATGAAATAAGTAGATTAGGAGGTATTATTGCCTTCCTCAAGTCAGAAAAATGATTTGCCCAAAATTATGTAAACAATATTGCCCTTACTCCCAGGCAAGACCAAGACTGTACCCTGCTCCAGGTTCTACACTTGGAGAGAATTTGTATCACAAACATCCCCAAAATAACACTCAGATCTGGCACAGTGTGTGACCCCAAATCCTAAATATCTACTCTCCTAACTAATACTATTTAGGTCAAAGACACATTTCTCCTCCTCTCTTGCCCTGAATCCTCTGAAAAGGCAATTATGTTCAAAAACTGGGAATGTTTAGGGTTGTCTGTTACTGATACTAGAGATAGACACTGTTTTAGAGCAAGGGTAGGATTTGAACAGCAGAAGCTCTTTGATAAAAGAAAAGACAGTAATTGTCAAATCCTTTACCTCAGATAGTATGAAAGTAATATATTTAAAGTGTTGAGGCTCGAAAAATGATACCCCAAAGTATGGCACTTTGGCGTGCTGAGTGCTTTGAACCAAGAGATGCTGAAAAGCCCTCAAAAGCAAAGTCTGCCTCTAATCTTCTCCTCCACTTCTTTCTCCTGCTCCCCCTTTCCCCCCAAGGCAGGCCATGGGAACTATGAGTCCTCTTCCCCAAGGTGGGTCATAGAAACTAAAAATATTACTCTAAACTTCCCCTCCTTTTCTGTGTGGGCACTGGCCAAAAAGAAATTCTCTGTCTTACCCTTGCCTGATGTTAGGTCCTAAGACCCTCATACCAGAAGGGGTCTTGCCCTATACCTGGAAGAAAGGAATGCTACTCAGAGGCAAAGAAGAATCCAAACAGCAGGTCTTGGTGGGTTTCTCACTCAGGCTATTACCATTAGGTCATTCCCCTTTGTTCAGTCGTATTTCTCCATAGCTCTCCATTCTATTATAGAATCTGAGCATAAAAATAAAGTTTTTCCTGATTCTTTAGGTCTTCATTTCTGAGGACTTATGTGGCAGTAAAACTTTGATTAAGTAAATCATAATGTTGTGTTTTTGTGTCATCTATAACCTGTCTTTTGTTACATTAGTGTCCCCATGACCCTTATGATGACTGAGGAAAGGTATCACACCTTTATTTTCCCTCCCAGCACAGCATAACAAAATGTTCTTTCCTCAGAGGGCAGCTATGTTTTTGCTTCCATTTGTTTTCAAATTCATGACTCCAGAGGTACATATGAGTTTGCAACATGGTGGCTAAGGAGCATCCTGCAAAATATTAAACAATCCATATCACCTTTCAGTTCCCATAGCATGCTATGTAATGATTTCTCCCATGTCAGCTACAAGATGGAATGCTAGAATTGTGAATAGTTTTATTTATATAAAACTATTTAATAAGAGGTAATCAAATTTTCAAAATATAATTAGAATCAAATTGTTTATTTAAATAACTTTTTAAATAAACTTTTTTATTTTTAAATACACTTAAATAACCTTAAGTAGACTTTATATGAAACTATTTAATAAGAGGTGATTAAATTTTCAAAATGTAATTCAAATCAAAAGGTTGTTCGCTTATTAAAAGTTGAGGTCCATTATTATTAATGTGAGTTTTCCTTTTTAATCCTCACAATTTTGAATAATTTAGAAAAACCTAACTGTGTGATTACACATGAAAAATACTTTTTGACTTATTACCTCTATTGTAATTTATACTTTTTGAGAAAATATCATCAAATTGCAGGTATCTTGGATATGATTATAATTTTAACCTTTAGATAGTTACTGTTAATAATACCAAATTATTTGGAAAAATCTTGATTATAACAGCAATGTTAGTGTTTTGGCTGAAATAAATTAAGAAAAAAATTGAGGGTGGGGATAAGTATAATAATTCATTAGTTACACCTGTCTTTATTTTAGTACTTATTTAAACTTTGCTAGCCGATTAACACCCAGATGTATGCAATAATAATTAAACTCAGTTGTCTTTCATATTCTGCAGACTTTCAGTCATGTAAAAACCAGAGTTTGATGTAACTGCCCAATGATTTCTTCTTGCCTGCTGCCCAAATAGAGCCAAAATCAAGACAGGGGAATTGCAACAGAGAAAATGTTTAATAGGAGACCAGAGTTTTGCTATTCAAATCAGTTTCCTCAAAAATTCAGAGACTGGGGTGTTTTAAGGATAATTTGGTGGGGAGGAGGTTAGTGAGTGGGGAGTGCTATCAGTTGGGTTGGAGATGAAATAACAGGTAGTTGAAGGGGGTTCTTCTTGCTGTCTTCTGTCCCTGGGTGAGACTGAAGAGCTGGTTGAGCATGATTACTCAGCTGGTCTGGGGGGGTCAGCAGGTGCATCAGAATGTGAGGTCTGAAAAATATCTGAAACACCAATCTTAGGTTTTATAATAGTGATCTTATCCCTAGGAGCAATTGAGAAGGTCTGGAATCTTGTGGCATCTGGCTGCATGACTCCTAAACCATAATTTCTAATCTTGTGACTAATTTGTTAGTCTTTTCAAGGTGATCTGGTTCCCAGGCAAAAAGGGGTTTGTTTTGGGAAAGGACTGTTATTACCTTTGTTTTTAAGTTAAAGTAT
This sequence comes from Macaca thibetana thibetana, assembly GCF_024542745.1. NCBI lineage: Eukaryota > Metazoa > Chordata > Mammalia > Primates > Cercopithecidae > Macaca > Macaca thibetana. The sequence goes on from NC_065583.1 coordinate 37,204,549, forward strand.
AAACTAAATTCCTCTTGTTGTTAGCCAGTCTGTGCCCAGTAATGAACAATGGCAGTTTGGAAGTTAAAAGGAAAGATAGAATTAGTAAGATCTCTTTCACTGTCATAATTTTCTCCCTGTTATAGCTTTTCAAAGGCAGTTTCATTTATGCAGTTTGATTTTGTTATTATGAACGTGAAGTTAGGATAATAGAATACATTTTATTTAACCATTTTAAGTTTGACTTACATATAACCTTTAAACGTTTAGACATATGGTGTGCTGACTTCGTGTGTGCTCTTTTCCTGAGCTTTGCAAATGTTAGGGCTGGGTCAGAACGCAATTAGTAATTGCCTGAAAGAGGTCTCAGACCCCTCCTGTGTGAAATCAAGTCCTTGTATTTCTCTTCTCTGTGTCAGGCCTCTTTGTGCTAGGTGCTTTTTGGATGGTTACACAGGCGAAAGGCACATAGGGGTCAGGCAGGGGTCCAAGGAGTGGCAAATTTGCTCTTAAGCTAGTCCCTCCCTTCCCTCTGCCTGTGAGACAAAGGATGGGGCAAAGGACCAAAAGCGAGATCCAAGGCATATTGCTTCAATTCCCTTGGCAGTAAATGAAGTCACAGCACGTTCTGGCAAAAGGACCACCTTCCGGCCGGGTGCGTTGGCTCACGACTGTATTCCCAGCACTTTGGGAGGCTGAGTCAGATGGATCACCTGAGGTCAGGAGTTTGAGACCAACCTGGCCAACATGGTAAAACCCCATCTCTACTAAAAATGCAAAAATTAGCCAGGCATAGTGGTGTGCCCGCCTGTAATCCTGTAATCCCAGTTACTTGGGAGGCTGAGGCAAGAGAATCACTTGAACCCGGGAGGTGGAGGTTGCAGTGAGCCCAGATCACACCATTGCACTCTGGCCTGGTGACAGAGCAAGACTCTATCCAAAAAAAAAAAAAAAAAAGGACCACCTTCCCCTTCCCCTTCCCCTGAACACACACATGCATGCATTTATACTTGCACATCTCACCTTCTGAACTATACATTCACACCTTATTTATTTCTTCCTTTAAACCAAGGCAAAAGTAACTTGTCCCATTAAATCCAAGTCTTCAACCTCAAGCACTGACGCCTGCGCTTTTCTTTACCAAGGCTATTGTATCCCCTGCCTTATTGACAATACGCTGCCAACCTCCTGACACGGAACTGAGAGTTAAAACTCCTAGCTTTTAGTCAAGTCCCTGCCCCTTCCTAGTTGTATGACCTCGGGCTAGTTACTAACCTCTATGCGCCCGGCTTCTTGCCAAACCTAGAATGAGTATGTAAATATCAAAGAACATGATAGCATGAGAAGGTGAAAGTACTTTGAAAACTATTAAGGTTTATCTAAAGAGGGAGCACCCCCACTGGGTCGTCTTCTCTACCCTCAATACAAATGCAAAATAGCTCCCATTTCCCCAGGGATCTGCTCTAGGAAGGGACAGCTAATCTGATAAACACGGGGTTAATGGATGCTAACATATTCATGCATTTGTTGCTCGAAGTAACATTTGCAATTTAACAAGAACCTCCTATGTCTTGACAGGCGGTGCTATTTTAAGGATAGGGCTTGCTGGCAGCCCAACAGGTGTTGGTGGGAGTGGGTACTGGTGGGAGGAGGTGCTGGTGGGTTGGTTATAGAAGAACCTAAAACCACATATTGCAAGGGGCTGCCTTTAAGCACAACTAACCCTTCAGAATGTCTCCCACACTTCTGTTTCCCAAAAATTTATGGCTAGCACTGAATTACTCATCCTCCCAGACTGGGACCATTTACTCTAATAGTTGAGAATGCCAGGAGAGTATTTTGAGAACCTGATAACCAAGAGAGACTGCAACTTCTGAGCTCTAGCCAGTGGTATTGTTAGCAATTTCATTTACCCTCTCCACCTGCCTGTCAGAGGGTAAGCAAGACCCCTGCTTGGTAAATGGGGCACTCAAGGCTACAGCCTTGATTTCTGTCTCCAGATCAGAATTTCAGGCCCCAAAGCCTTCCTCGATTCAGCCAGTAAAAAGAAATCAGGGCAGTTTTTTTTTTTTGTTTTTTTTTTTCCCCAAAGAAACTTTGTACATTTGCTTTATAACTGGTATCTAATAATGATTGAATTGAATTTCTAAGCAGATATTTTTGCAAATAAAAGGGAATTTGTTTTCAATAGGCATGTCAAAATAATATAATGATAAATAATACTCAGCATTTATCAAATGTCTACTGCTGTTCTTTGGCTGTGTACAGTTAAAAAAAACCAAAACAATTTTTACAGAAAACCCATGCATCATCTCTATTTTACAGGTTAAGAAAACAGGATCTGTGGAAAAATGTAAAATGAAGGATACCAGGACACTTAGGTTGAAATCTGGCCCTATGAATTTTTTGCTGTGAGACATTGGGCAGACGACTTAACACTCTGAGGTTCATATGTAATATGGAAATATCAATATCTATTTTATTGGAATATGATAAGAACCAAATGAAAGAAAGTTACCAGGGAAAGTTCTAGAAAACAGTAGATTTAAAATAAATGCTTATTTTCTTCCCCTCTCCTTTGTTTTACAAATAAGGAGAAAAGAGTTCTGGAGTTGTTAAATGACTTGCTCTGAGTGCCCCAGTGAGTCCTATGTGTCAGCACAATAACCCAGATCGTTCTTTCCCTGATCGTTCTTTCCACCTCTTCTCACTCTCTGTTCCTACTCAGCATCAATTCAACTGAGTGACTCTTTCTCCCAGGTCCTTCCAATTGGCCTCACAAAGGGATTGGGTGTTTGCCAAAGTACATCTTTGGGATAATTAACCTATTGGTTTCCTACAAGACTGCCTTGGGTTTTGTTTGTTTCTAATCTTGGCATATCCTAAATGTATGTATGTGCTCTGACAGTGCAACACAGTGCCAATCTATGTGAATAATGCAGAATTTTGTGCCATAAATCATGGTGAAATGAACTTAACCACTATCTGCCCTCCATCAAGGAAGCCTCCCCAGAGATGAAGAAAATTTGTCATTTATCTGCATAACTATTTGGAGGCCCCAGTGAAAACTGATCCCCTTAACATAGACCCACACACACATACAGACACACACACAGCCACACACACATACACACAGTTGCACACACACAATTATCCACTCACATTCTTAATGTCAGCCTCAACACTACTGACATTTTGGACTGGATAATTCTTTGTTGTGGGAGTCTTTCTCATGCATTGTTAACTATTTAGCAGCATTCTGGCCTCTACCCATTGGATGCCAGTAGCAACCTTCATCCTCAGCCATAACAACTACAGTTGTCTCCATACATGACAAATGTCCCACAGGAAGTAAAGCTGGCTTCGCTTTAAGACCACTGGCTTACATGATTTCAAAGGGTCTCTGAACACTATTATTTTAGAGCCCACATCCCTACCCTGAGTCAGTGCATGGTGGGAAATGAATGAGACCTTGTGTCACCAGTTATGTCCTCCTCTTCAGATTTTTTCTTTGGGCTGGCCCGAGACTTGGGGTGGCCCCTAGGACTCAAAGGATGACTCTTGGCTTTTGTATGAGTTAAGCAAGTCCTTGTGGGCCAGGACTTTGATACTTTCAAAGAGAGCCTTCTTATGGAATGACCTCTGTGGTCCTAGTCAATGCCAATTTCCCTCTTTCTTTTTCTCTTTTCTAATTCCCAAACATATAACACAATAGTAAAATGTGGGAGGCAGTCTGGTGTAGATAGTGAGCCTAAACAACAGTGACTGACTTTCACTTCTTGAATAGAGTTTAGCATATTCCTATATACTCTCTCTCCCCCTTATTTATATATTTATTCCAATGTACTTCCAATATACTTCCATGGCATGAGAAGGAACATTTGTAAAACAATCCAACCAAACAAACAAAAAAAAGATGGGATTATCAATACCTCACTTGTGAAATACAACTGAAATAAAAACAAACCCTTCCTGAATAAGCACTAAACTTTAACAGAACTTACCTTTGTGACATGAAATTCTAGTGGTCATTTCTTTTCTAATATACACATATTGATCTGGGATTTTTGTTTTAATATGTATACTTTACATGGGACTACAAGAAAAAATAAAGACATTTCTAAAAGAAACAAAAAGATCAGGGAGGCATATATTAAAATGAAAATAGTGATTAACACTTTCTCCATGTTCCACAATTTCTGCAATGTAAGGCATTATTTTGTAATGATTATTTAACTGCCTTATTGAAGTGTATTTCTTGAGCACCTATGTCAGAAGTAGAGCATTAGTGGCCTTCCAGAAGTCCTCACCCTGCATCCTCCATGACCTTCCAGAGATCCTCACCCTGTATCCTCCATGACTGCCAAACGGCTACTCTTGAATGATAAGCACTATTCTGATTTCTAACGGCATAGCTTAGTTTTTATTTGTTTGAAGACTGCATAGATAGAGCCATCCAAAATGTGTTTATTTTTGTATTTAGTCTACTACTAAAGGGCATTTATAAGTCAAACTATGTTGTACTCAGGAAATGTCAGTTAAACACAACATTTGCATTCCTGCTTATGTAAAATTAATGTATCGCACATAGATAATTGCGTATGTCTGTATTAATATATTCTATCATGTTTGGCATTTATTCATGTATTTTGTAGCTAATTTATGTGCTTACAAGGAAATATTTTACCCATATGAATAGTATATATACAAAAAAAGTGGAAAACATAGGATGAAATGTTAATTATGATAATATCTGAATGTTGCAAATATGGTTAACCTTTTTTGTCTAATTTCTGTTTATATCTAGCTGGCCAACTCTTAAGTTGAAACTCAGAGTATAACTCCTTCCACCATTGGGGTGTTTTTTTTCTTTTAATTGAAATTTTGTTCATCGGGAAACTGTTACCCAACAGATCATGAATTGCCCAAGTTTACACTTTAATGGCAGCGAAAGGTCAAAAACTCTAATAACTTTTTCCATTCATATGGTGCTTTACTCTTTTTCGTAATGGGGAAGAAAGCTTATTCTCAATAAATACATTTGAATAATAAAGAGAAAAAAGTAATTTCAGAATATGATGAAAATCTGCATTTGGGAAGGCATTATCTTTCCAGAGGCCTAATTAGATTATATCTCCCAAAAGTTCTTCAAGTGACTCTCTGATGATGCCTCTACGATATTTTCATGCTTTATTTCTTACGCTCCCACCTAAAATGATGTTGCACATGGTCTAGAAGCATTTCTATCCAGGCATCCACTTTTACTTTTATTTATGATTTCATTGAAATTCTGATTTAGCCAATTTTATCTTTAAATGCAAAGTCAAAGTCAAAGTACTATTTCCCCATTTTCCACAATTAATATTTTTAGATTCAAGCTTTGTGTCTTATGGGTTGAATTTTGAGATCCCATCCAGCAAAATTAACCATTAGTTAGTAGACTGGTGGCTCTCCTGGTTGAGAATTTGCTCTTGGAGCTTATGAGGCTGATTGTTGAAATGATTCAGGCCCTCAACCTGGATAAGACAAACTGAACTCTGATTTGATGAAATACAGTATCTCAAGCCTCATGCTCACCCTTCAGCATCAGAGGACAACTTGCGAGCCTGATCTCAAAGGACTCATTTATGTTTTTTACAACTCATATCTTCATTAGCTTTTCTTCCACAAACACACTTTTAACCCAGAATCACAGAATCCTTCCTTTTTCTGGGGTATGCCTTTGTCTTACTTTTGCATTCTTTCTATTGTCATTTATATTTTTTATTTCAATAACTTTTAGGGTACAAGTGGGTTTTGCTTACTTGGATAGACTGTATAGTGGTGAAGTCCGAGATTTTAGTGCACCTGTCACCAAAGTAGTGTATATTGTGACCAATATGTAGTTTTTTACCCCTCACCTCTCCCTTCTGAGTCTCCAAAGTCCATTATATCACTCTATCTGCCTTTTCATACCCGTAGCTTAGCTCCCACTTACAAGTGAGAACATATGTATTTGATTTCCTTCACTTAGAATAATGACTTTGAGTTCCATCCAAGTAATTGCAGAAGACATTATTTCATTCATTTTATGGCTGAGCAGTATTTCATGGTGGATATATACCACATTTCCTTTATTCACTCATTGGTCAATGGGCACTTACTTTGGTTCCATATTTTTGCAATTGTGAATTGTGTTGTATTAAATATACAGAGGAGGGCATCTTTTTGATATGACTTCTTGTCATTTGATAGATATCCAGTAGTAGGATTACTGGATTGAATGGTAGATCTATGTTTAGTTTCTTAAGAAATCTCCATCCTGTTTTCCATAGAGGTTGCACTACTTAAGATTCCCACCAGCAGTGCATAAGCATTCCCTTTCACCACATCCATGACAACACCTATTGTTTTTTGACCTTTTAGTAATAGCCATCTGGCTGGGGTAAGGTGGTATCTTGTGGTTTTGATTAGTGATGTTTAGTGATGTTAAGCATTTTTATATGTTTGTTCTTCATTTGTATATCTTCTTTTGAGAAACGTCTATTCCTGTTATTTGCCCACTTTTTGATGGAATTTTTTTCTTGTTGATTTGTTTGAGTTCTTTGTAGATTCCCTTGGAGATTCTAGATATTATTTATTTGTCAGATGCATCGTTTGCAAACATTTTCTCCCATTCTGTGTGTTGTCTGTTTATTCTGATGATTATTTCTTTTGCTGTACAGAAGATTTTTGGTTTAATTAGGTCCCATTTATGTATGTTTGGTTTTGTTGCATTTGCTTTTGGGGTCTTAGTTATAAATTATTTGCCTAGACCAATGAGCAGAAGAGGTTTTCCTAGGTTATCTTCTAGAATTTTTATGGCTTCAGATCTTAGATTTAAGTCTCTGATCTATTTTAAGTTAATTTTTGTATAAGGTGAATGATAGTAATCCATTTTCATTCTTCTACAAGTGGGTATCCAGTTTTCCCAGCACCATTTATTAAACAGGGTGTCCTTTAACTTATTTATGTTTTTTAATGCTTTGTCAAAGACCAGTTAGTTTTAAGTATTTAACTTTATTTCTGGGTTGTCCATTCTGTTCAACCTGTCTATGTGTCTACTTTTATACCAAGACCATACTGTTTTGCTAACTATAGCTTTATAGTATAACATAAAGTCAGGTGATGCCTCCAGATTTCTTCCTTTTGGTTAGAATTGCTTTGGCTATTCAGTCTCTTTTTTGGTTCCGTATGAATTTTAGGATTTCTTTTCTAATTCTATGAAGAAATATAATTGCATTTTGATAGGAATTGCCTTGAATCTGTAGATTTCTTTGGGCAGTATGGTCATTTTCCTGATATTGATTCTTCGTATCTATGAGTATAAGATTTCTTTTCATTTGTTTGTGTCATCTGGCTTCTTTCAGCAGTGTTTCTTAGTTCTGCTTGTAGAGATCTTTCACCTCCTTGGTTAGGAATATTCCTGGGTATTTTATTTTTATTTTTTATTTTTATTTTTTGATAGCTATTGTAAAGGGGATTGAGTTCTTGATTTGAGGCTCAGGTTGGATGTTGTTGGTGTATAGCAGTGTTACTGATTTGTGTACATTGATTTTGTAACTTGAGTCTTTATTAAATTCATTTATCAAATCTCGGAGTCTTTTGGAGGAGGCATTAGGGTTTTTAGGTATGCAGTCACATCATTGGTAAACAGAGATAGTTTGGCTTCCTCTTTTCCAATTTGCATGACCTTTATTTCTTTCTCTTGCCTGATTTCTCCTGCTAGGATTTCCAGTACTATGTTGAATAGAAGTGGTGAAAGTGAGCATGTTTGTCTCATTCCAGTCCTCGGGGGGAATACTTTAAACTTTTCCCCATTCAATATGAAGCTGTGGGTTTGTCATATACGGTTTTTACTATTTTGAGTTATGTTTCTTCTATGCCCAGTTTCTTGAGAGGTTTTATCATAAAAAGATATTAGATTTTGTCAAATGCTTTTTCTGCATCTCTTGGGAAGATTGCGTGTATATGTGTGTGTGTGTGTGTGTGTGTGTGTGTGTGTGTTTGAGACAGAATCTCATTCTGAAGTGCAGTGGCATAATCATGGCTCACTGCAACTTTGGCTTCCCAGGTTCCATTGATCCTCCCACCTCAGCCTCATGTGTAGCTGGGACCACAGTTGTGCACCAACATGCCTGGCTAATTTTGCCTTTTTTGTTTTTGTTTTTGTTTTGTTGAGATGAGGTCTCACCATGTTACCCAGGCTACTCTCAAAATCCTGGCTTCAAACAATCCTCCTACTTCAGCCTCCCAAAATACTGGGATTATCAGTGTGAGTCACTACACTTGGCCTTGGTTTTTGTTTTTAATTCTGTTTATGTGAAGTATCACATTTATTGACTTGTGTAAGTTAAATTATCCCTGCATCCCTAAGATAAAACTCACTTGATTATCATGTATTATCTTTTTGATGTGTTGTTGGATTTGGCTAGCTAGTAGTAGTATTATTATTTTTTGAGGATTTTCATATCTATGTGCATCAGGGATATTGGTTCATGGTTTTATCTTTTTGTTATGTCTGCTCCTGATTTTGATATGAGGGTGATACTGGCCTCATAAACTGAGTTAAGGAGGATTCTTTCTTTCTCAATCCTTTGGAATAGTTTCAGTAGAATTGGTACCAATTCTGCTTTAAACATCTGGTAGAATTCAGCTGTCAATCCATCTGGCCTTAGGCTTTTTTGTTGTTGTTGGCAATTTTTTATTACTGATTCAATCTCACTGCTTATTACTGGTCTGTTCAGTGTGCCTGTTTCTTCCTGATTTAATCTAGGAGGGTTGTATGTCTCCAGGAATTTATTCATTCCCTCTGGATTTTCTCATTTGTGTGCATAGAGGTGTTCATAGTAGTCTCAAATGATGTTTTGCATTTTTGTGGTGTCTGTTATAATGTCTCCATTTTTATCTCTAATTGAGCGTATTTGAATCTTTTCTTATCTTTGTTAACCTTGTCTATCAATTTTCTTTCTATTTTCAAAAAGTCAACCTTTTGTTTTATTGATCTTTTATGATTGTTTTTCTTTCAAATTCATTTAGTTCTGCCTAGATCTTTGTTATTTCTCTTCTTCTGCTAGCTTTGGATTTGGTTTCTGTTTCTCTAGTTCCTTGAAGTGTAAAATTAGCTTGTCAATTTGTGATCTTTCAGACTTTATGATGTAGGCATTTAGTGCTATAAACTCTCAACTTGGCACTGTTTTTGCTGTATCCCAGAGATTTTGATAACTTGTGTCACTATTATAATTTATTTCAAAGCATTTTAAAATTTCTATCTTGATCTCATTATTAACTCCCCAAATCACTCAGGATCAGATTGTTTCGTTTCCTTATGTTTGTATAATTTTGAGGATTCCTTTTGGAGTTGATTTGTAATTTTATTCCACTGTGGTCTGAGAATAACCTTGATATGATTTTGATTTTTTTAAATTTATTAAATCTTGTTTTGTTGCCTATAGCTTATCTTAGGGAAGATTCCATGTGCTGATGAGAATGTATATTCTGCAGTTCTTGGGTAGAATGTTGTGTAAATATCTGTTAGGTCCATTTGCTCTAAAGTGCAGTTTATGTCCATTTTTGTTTTGTCAACTTTCTGTCATGGTGCTATTTCTAGTGCTCTCAGTGGAGTGTTGAAGTCCTCCCACCCCATTATTGTGTTGCTGTCTATTTCATTTCTTAGGTCTAGTAGCAATTATTTTATAAATCCGGAAACCCCAGAGTTAGGTGCATATATATTTAGGATTTTAGTATCTTTTTGTTGGAGTGATCCGTTTATCATTATATAATGACCTTCTTGGTTTTTGTTTTTTGTTTTTTTTGGTTTGTTTTACTGTTGCTGCTTTAAAGTCTGTTTTATCTGATATGAGTATATCTACTATTGCTTGCTTTTGGTTTCCATTTGTGTGCAATATCTTTTTCCACCTCTTTACTTTGAGTTTGAGTTTATATGAATTTTTACATATTATGTAAGTCTCTTGAAGATAGCAGATATTTGACTTGTGATTTTTTAATCTATTCTGTCAATGTGTGTATTTTAAGTGGAGCAATCGAGTATTTATGTTCTATGTTAATATTGAGATGCGAGGTGCTGTTCCAGTCATCATGTTTGTTAGATTGTTACCTACATACTTTGTTTTCTTCATTGTGTGATTGTTTTATAGGTCTTTTATTGTTTTAGAGTTTTATGCTTTGAAGAGGTTTAATTCTGGTGCACCTTTTGTTTCAAGATTTAGAACTTCTTTTAGCATTTTTGTTAGGGCTGATCTGGTGGTGAGAAATTTCCTCAGCATTTGTTTGTCTGAAAATGACTTTATTTCTCTTTTATTTATGAAACTTAGTTTTGCTGGATACAAAATTCTTGGCTGACAGTTATTCTCTTTAAGGAAGCTAAAGTAGGACCCCAATCCCTACTGGAGTGTAAGGTTTTTGCTGAGTCCAGTGGTGTTTTTATTGCTCACATGGCAACCTCCACATTACCTAATGCCACGGACCCACTTGGAAGAATCTACCTTCCATATACCCCTTGTCTCAACCTCTCCTTTTTGCCTCTGAGGATAGCACTATTAATTCTGCCATATTTTATAGGCCAATGTTTCTCAAACTTTAATGTGTATGTGACATATGTCCTTGGGTTCTGTTAAAATTCAGATTCTGATCCAGTAGGACTGGAAGTGGGAGTGGTTCTGAGACTCTATAGTTCTAGGCTGCCTGTTTATAGAATGGACTTTGAGAAACAAGGCTCAAGACCATTTTTCTCCCCATTCCCAGAACCTATTTCACTTCAACTCCTTGCTACCTACATTATGCCTCTTTTATAGGTACTCTGAGAAATTCCAATAAGATAATCAGAGCAGAAACACAATTAGTGTCAAAGGGAGGGAAATGTCTGGGAGAAAGAAAAAATCATGAGATTGTATCAGTGAAGTTGGATCTGTAAGAAATGTACTAAAATTTTGTACCTGTAGGATCTATAATTGTTTTACCTCTTGTCATTTTGGTCTGTTTCTCAGGCTTTAAAAACATATTCTCAGAGCTCTGCATTTATGTTGAGACTTTCTCCAGCTCTTCCCTTAAGGTTCTTGGCATACATATAGGAATCCTTGAATCTGGGTCTTGTGTACTTTGGAGACCTTTTTCTGTTTGGGTGGTTTCACAGCCTTGGGACTAAAAGGATGGGATTTATATTGTCTGTATGTCATAAAACAGTAAATAATAAATTTTTCCTATTCAAGAAAGAAGGCATCCTTTTTCCCCTTGTATGTTTTTGTCTTTGGTTGATATTTACTTATTAAAAAAAGAGTACCACAAAATATGGGAAACAGCTGATACTGACATGTTCATATATTCTTTTGGCTAATTTTTAATCTGCTATATTTCCAGCACTTCCTCAAAGCATCATACACAGCAGTGTAAGATACTCCATAGTTGTACAGACTCATGAGAAGTTATGTTATAGGAAATAACTAAGAGGAAAATGATGCAGTCCTTTCCAAGTCCCCACTTGTTGCTTTAGCTTTCAGAAACTATAGATGAATAAGAATACATGCTGCAAACCTCAAGGTGCCAGAGGACATTGTGAACACCATTGCACTATGAGCATAAAGCCTGGGCTTTGCAAAGGGACCTGCAGGTAGTAGCTCCCTAAAGAGTAGATCAAGTTAATTACCATGTTATTCATTTACTCTAGCAGGAAAAAAGCTCTCTTATGCCTCAGGTACACAAACCTGATTGTTATTAACATCTTTTTCCCTCCTCATACTCTCTCACATTTGTTAATGTCAGGTAATGGAGAGACTAGGGCCTCCATCTCCTGATTGAAAAAAAAAAATGACAGACTATTATTTCTAGGTACGAAGGGCCACTCTTTCCCAGGGGCAAAGAGAGAAAGAATGATTTGCGGCTAACTCTGTGGCTTCTCTGTCTAACTCCAATAAGTTTACTACTTTCTCACCATTTCCGATCCCTTCCCGTCTATCCATGTTAAAGACAAAACAGAAATTCATGCTGGACTTTCTGGAACAAATGGTTAATGTTAATGCAGAAAAGGAGTCATTAAACTGGGGCATGTGTGGAAATTAGCAGGGAAAGGCCTTGGGTGTCCACTTCATCCCCAGGGAGGAAACAGTAAAGGTAGCTCACCCATCTGCAATAGCTTTAGGATCACAGACCACAGTTCACCAGCATTCAACTCACCTTCTCCTTGTCTTTCATTTCCTCCTAGATAGACTTGCTGTTTTCTCTCAAAGACAATCTAAAATGGTCAACATTTGGAAACCACCAAATCCTCCCCACCTCTACCTCTTCCTTCAAATAGGAGACCAGCCAGAACTGAGGTAAAAATCAGTTGAGAAAGGGATGACAAAAGGGTGCAAAAAATATATCTTCTTCAATGTCCTCAGTCACAGAATAGATGAATAAACTGAGGTTTCAAGAAAAGTGTATGGTGGGGAAAAGGGGCACTGTTAGATAAAGGATGCTGTGATTTATTAAACATGTTTACCCTGTACTCCAGACACATGAAGAACAAACAGAATAAAAAGAGAGAAAAAGAAATGTATAGAAAAAAGTGGAACATCCAGGGAGGACGGAGAGGAGAAAAGCTTTATTTGTGTCAAAGGTACCTAAGTGTCTGTGATTTTGTATCTTGGAGATATCCCATTTAATTGCTGCATATCCATCAGGAAGCAGACAGGCTTGAATAGCATGTTTGATCTCAGATCTAGCCACAGAGGAAGAGCAATACCATTTCAATATTCTAGATATCTTCCAGTTTTGTAGGGTGTTTTTGTTTCTTGCTACCCTAAAGACACAACATATGGTGAGTTAGAAGAAAGAGAAACACAAGTCAAAGACTGAGCTTAGTCCTCAGAATTTCTTTTTGGTGCTTTTATAACATGGTAGCTAAGAATAAGCAAGGAGTTTATGGAGTATACATGGAGCTCTCTGGCAATCTTAGAATTTGAGAACCCTGCCCTCCTGAGCCTTTGTTGCTGACCTATTGATTTTTTTTAACTCTGCAACATGAGGCTGGCTTCCTTAAGGCTGAAGCTGCTCTGCCTGGCTAAGGGTTTTTATCATCCCTTTATTGAAATGAAGACCTATCATGACCTGTTTCAGTGGCAGTTGCCATTTGGGACAAGACTGATGTGGGCTCTGAATATTTTTTAGTCATAGGAAGGAATGCTGCCTTTGGGTTGAAATTGGAGGGAAGAAGTATTGTCTGAGCAGTTGGTATTTTTTCCTATTTCACTGTCCTCGTTGCAAAAATTATGATCCTTCTGATCAAGTCCTGTTCAATTCAATTTGTCAGAAGGACGAGTTTTTGATCAGCGGCTATGTACGAATCTCCCCAAATCTCTCCACAGAGCTCAGGAGGAGTCTTTCTCCTGATCCACTACCACTGTATTCCTGGGCTCCCCATACACCCTTTTCTCCACCCAGGCTCCCAGTAAGTAAAGAGAACCCCCTTGTGTCCTCACCACCCACATCACAGAAGGTTTAGGGAGTGTTCTCAGGACCCTTGATTTTTGAGGAAAACTAGCTGCTGTTCTGGGCAGAACAATGGTGACAAATTCCTTCCTGCTGTTCATCCTGTAAATATGCAGCCAACTTTTTCTTTTGATGTTGGTTCTTTACTTGTCTATATCATTCTGGAACAGTGGAGGCCTAGCCTTTCCCTGTGCCTAAATTTAATGAAGTTTTGGCTCTATTTAGTCAATTTCTAAGGCTTTGGAGGTCATTAACTTCACAATTCTCCATCACAGTTGCTTCCTCTCTCTCAAGTTTTCAGAGGAAAGCCCTCAGCTTTCCACAAAAGAATTAATGGGAAAATTTTCTCTCCAAACCCCTGCATCACTTTGGTCTATCTAAGCGTCCATCCCTCTTGTGGACTGAAATTCAGCATGGTACAGCATCCCTGTAGCCATTATTGCTAAGGATCAGCTTATTAAGGCAAAATAGACTCTACATCTCATTCCTAAGTTATCTCAGTGGTAACAGAGTTTTAAGACGGATTCCTGTAGACTAGATCCTCACCTTCTCCTGCTTGGCCTTCTGTACCTTGTGGGACTTTTTACTTTGGGTCTATGCAGTATGGATGTTGTGCTTTAGAATAGTTTCTCAAAACGAAGCTGTAACTGTTATCTCACTTACATGAGATAGCTTACGAGAAAGTGTCCTAGCCTGAGTCCACAGATACAATTCTAGACCCAGAATCATCTCTTCCTCTCTAGATCTTAACTTTCCCCTTCTGTACAAGAAATACAAGGAAGGGAATAGGTTAAATAAGCATTTCCCAAAGTGTGTTTCTCAAAACCAGAAGAATCTTTGGTGAGACCAGTCTGGGAGATTCTGGGTTAAAGTTTGAAAGTTTTTGTTTTGTTTTGTTTTCTGCAAAACTTCCAGGGCTTTAAATATAATAAAGAGCATTTTAAAGTGCAAGGTGGAATGTGTAAAGGAGATTACATCTTTCAAACTTTACATTGCCCAATTCCCTCCATTTTTTCAGTGCGTATCATGGGGCAAGTATGCCACCAAAAACACTCACAATAGCAAAAGGATGAATTATTTCTAAAGCTCTCCCAAGCTGTAAAATTATTTTTTGTAGAATTTTCCCTTCTGATTAAAAAACATAATGCTTAGCACTATTAGCAATGTCATAAAATGGTAAAGAGTAAAATATATATATATATATATTTTCAGATATTCAGTGTGAAGCTGAATTCCTTTGTTAAATTTGCATTTTGGAATAATAGTAATAAGAATGGATAATGGTTATTAAGCACCTATTTAATGTACAAGATACTGTGATAAGTGCTTTATATGGATTATCTAACTCTCACAAGAACCTTGTGATGTATCCATTATTTCTATTTCCTATTTACAGATAAGGAAACTGGTGTTTAAAGAGGTTTGAAAAATAGTACAAAGCCATCCAATTAGTAAGAGACAAAGGCAAGGCCTCCACTTATTACAGTTTAATTCTAAGTATATCAAATAACCAACTCATTAAGTCTTCTCCTTTTCTGTACCCCAACTCAGAAAGCTGCCACAACACACCAGAAGTAAACTAATTGCAATGGTAATTATCTTTCATCTAAATTTCTTGAGTTAGCATGAAATAATGTTGACTCATCAGTCTCTTATGTATACTGGAAATACATATATATAACAACTAAATGTTACCAAATGATTTATTATGATTGGTGCTAAATTACAATGCATATGAAATGGAGTCATTTATGGAAACACATAAAAATAGTTACCTATTCTGTAATTATATTCACACAAGAATCTGAAATATAGTTTCTGTTCTTCCTTTTAAAATATATCCACAGAATGACTTTTGTAGTTTTCACCATACAATTTTACAATACTGATACTGCACCTGTATCATTTACCATACTATAAGAACTAAACAGAATATGAAAGCAGTTAATAGCAAATTAATTTTTTTATATCCATCAATGAATCCAAAGAAAAGAGTAGTTTGTTTCCATTGGCAGTGAGAATAGATGGTAGTAATTTGCAGTGTAGATATTGCATACATAGATATGCATGTATATATTTATATGTTGCTCAGGGCTGTTCCATCTATAGGCAGTTGCCTTCTGAGTGAACCAATGATTACCAAAATGATGTGCAATTCCATTGGGACAATTAGTAGTAGTATTTTCTATTATGTTGTTCTCGCAAAACAAATAGGTAAGAAAGAAATACAGCAGGCTAAGATCTACAGTGTTACATCCCAAGGTAAAAACAGTTACTGAGTTATTAGAGTCACAGTAGTTTATGTATATTTGCTATTCACAGACTGCAGACTTTTTGCTGAATAACCGAGCTGCTGAGAACTGACAACATGTAGACATGCATTCATGTGAGTCCATAATTAATGATGTTTATACTGTAATAAGCACATTCATTTTAACACCAGTCAGTAAACAAATTCCTTTAAAGTTTGAGCTAAATCTGCTATCACAATTACACACAAAAATAACCTGTAAACAATTTGACATTACATTTATGTACAAGTGAACTGTATTGGAAAGGAGAAGAGGTAATTTCATTGGGTGTCACTTGTTATTCATCAATGTGCAACAAACTGACCCAAGTCATCAAGTGCTTGAATGAGGGCAGGAAAAGGTAACATAAGCAAGGCCCCAGTAAGTCACCACTCAGCATTAGTACCAGCAAAAGTCAGAATCCTCTATTTGTGGTAACATCACATTCATTGCATCAGAAACAGATGTCACGAGGAGCTTGATAATCCCTGGTCAGATGCATTTGAGATTTCCAGGTAACCTGATCAACAGGGTCTTTAACTTTAAAAGTGTAAAGGGTGGTGCTGATATTATGTAAACACATCAATTTAATTTGGACAAATTATTTTGCTGGTTAGGTTCGACCCAGTGCTCTGGTTTTAAAAGACATGGGGAAGAGGAATTCAACTAAGATTATTAAGTTCCTTCAGCGAACACAAAGATTCCTGATTTTACAGACTAAGCTGGGAGTCATTGCCGATCTCAGGAGTGACTCATTTAAAGCAGATTCTGTTAACAGATTACAGTGGGACTCTCTGAAGTGCAGCTCCCCTAAATTTGTGTTTCTGTGTGTTTTAACTAGAATACCTTTCCAATAATTCATGAATCAATTTCCTTAGGGATAAAAACAGGATAATTAATGAGAGATTTTGACATCTGCCACCCATGATTTACAAAAATACATTAGTTTGTCCATCTCTAAACTAAACAGGATGTTTTAAGACAAATTCTCCTGATTCAACTTTCTCCTTTGGAATTAAAAATAAATAAATAAAATAAAATGACAGAGGAACATGAAGTTAGGATGATGTAAAACCTCCCCTCTGCTCCAAAATTTTGGGGAGAAAACAATTACTCCTTCAAATGTTCTCAAACCTAATTAGAACATTTCATTGCTTTAAAAAAAGGGATTTTCTTTCTTATGTTTTAAGACAACATCTGCAGAAGGCTGGTGAAAAAAGGATTCAGTGACCGTGCTTGATTAGTTTACAAGTGCTTCTGACAGATCTCTGGGAGGAGGGATCTGTGCTAGGACTGTCAGTTGAAGGCATGGGCTTGTGTGCATACAAACTGATCCCAAGGAGCAGCGGGGAATCTCTGTTTGCACAAGTTGACTTTAAATATTTTCCACATTCCCCAATAATATGCAAAGCACATGGCTATGAATGAGTACAAAACTTACTGTATCCTTAAGATGCCCAAAATTCGGTCATTTGGTTGTTATGTCTGTAGAATGCCAAAATAGGTAAGTAAGGTTTTCTTGTATTTGATTTACATTGTTCTTTCTGTGAGCGAGTATTTGGGTACTGTATAAACAGGCTTTAAGGGTTATTTGCAGGAGACTAAAAATTTGTGATTATTACAATGTGCCCTTGACCTTTAGTATCTATTTACAGTATGCATATTATAAATTATTTACTATAGCTTTAATAATTAAACAGATAATTAGCTGCACCAACAAATCATGTAGGGACACAGGAACCCTCATAAGTGATAAAGTGAAATTAACCAGGATATAATAAATTAACCAATAGGTAAGTGAAGCACCACTAGGACAATAACCATTGAATTTGTGCTATCATACACTCACATTTTTCTTTTTCTTCTTAAACATTATGACTGTTCATTTGGTAGTGTTTGGGGTTTTTTCTGTTTTTGTTTTTTTGCTTTGTTTTGTTTTGTTTGTTTGTTTTTGAATGAAGAAGTTTGAAAACATGTAGTTTGAAATTCCAACAAATGGTTTGGATAAGAGAGCCAGTTTTTACAAGTTTGGTGTTTCCTTAAATGCACTTTTTTTGGTTTATTATCCATAGATATTAAATCTAAATATTTTTTTAATGTTCTCGGCACCATAAATAAATATATACACTTTTAGTGGGAGAGAATTTTGGAAATTAGAACTATATTAGACCATCTAGGAAACCAAATATAAATTGTAATAATAATAAGTTCTCCAAACTCAAAATTCCAAAGTTTTAAGCTATGAGCTTTGTTCATGGGTGTATACATATGTATAGCTATATAGATATGTATATATATACATTAAGATAGATGTACACACATATGTACATATATACACATAATTTTACACATAAACACACACAACACACATAAATACACACACTTCTCACACACACACATACACACTCACACACATGCACGTATTTCGGTGAAGTTTCTTTTCTAAAGCTGCCTCTCTTTTTCCCAACTTGTAAGAGTAACAATGAGATGCTGAGGGCAGTTAATTACATTTGGACTTTTGGCCTGTCTTGAATAAAAAACTGAGATTTGTTTAACAAGCCAAAAGATGAAAATAGCAGAGACATAGATACACTCATATATAAACACACATAAACATGCTCATACACCTATTTTACTTCCCCTGAAGCTTGCCCTAGTGACCTGTATGCAGCACAGCAAGCAATTGCAGGTGTCATTTTCTCCTGACATGGAAGCTAGCTTATCATGGTGAGTTTCTTAGGATGTCAGTGCTCACCAGATACTTGTTCTACAACATTATTGCCCCCTTGAAAATTTTTGTGGCATAAAGTACAACCTGTAGCAAATCTGCCCTTCCTTTACCTCCTAGGCAGATGCAAGTCTAATGGCATTTGCAATTAAAAAAAATAAAACTGATGACTTTTAGGAAGGATGTCAGACTGAGATCCCACCTTGTTTAGAATAGGAGAGAGTAGAAACAGGCAAAGTTCAGAGAATAGAGAGAGTAGGTTGTACAATGAGATGGTTGAGCCAGCAGCCTTTAGAGTTTAGAAATCTCAGAGGAAAATCTGGCTCTGCCACTTTTTAGCTATGAGCCTTTATGTGCTACTTTATCTTTCTGAGCCTCACTGACCTCATCTGTAAAGAGAGGATAGTGGCAGGGCTTACTTCATTGGATTATGATAGGATTAAATGAGATAAGGCATGAAAAGTACTTAGTAGAGTTTTTGGTACATAATAATAAATCTGTAATATATATTATCTATAACTTGATATTTAAACCATAATTCTAGAATATTGATCAGAACTACATACAGAAATAATGTCAGTCTAGGATCTGAATGAACTTAATTCAAGTTCTTTATTCCAAATTTGATTGCTTAGACATTATAATGCTCATGACAGTGACCTATATATGGTATGTACCCAACAAATATTTGCTGGATATATGCATAAACAAACAAATAAATGACTGATTTAAACTTTCTGGGTCCTTAGTTTCCTGTGTATAAAATGGAATTAGAACGACCCTATCATTACTCCATCCCTGGGATGTTGGTATGATAAATTAAAAGAAAAATGTCAAATCATATCAGACACAAATGTGCTTTGTGTTCTAATAAAGTCAGTACATGTAAACTAAACAATAAGGCTCAGTAGCCAGGACTTGTGCTTAGACTATGTCACGTTTGGAAACAAGAACATAGGAGCCCCTGCTGTGTAAGTCTAAGAAACATATTTTCCAATAAGATTTTACCATCCTCAGTGAGGGAATATTCAACTCAAAGTAACAAAGTGTATGATAAGCAGTTACAGACAATGAAATCGTTGGCCTGCTCTAAACACTTTGTCCCCCTTACTGGTTTCATTTCTGAGAGCACCTTGTGGTCTACTGTTGATCAGCTTGGGAAACATCTTTAACAGGATCATGCAAACTGAAAGGGATCCCAGAGTGCTTCACAACAAGCGCATTTAGCTGTTAAAAGATTGACAACATCCCTGAAGTATAATTTTTCTGAAGCAGAAAGACTGAAGTAGAAGAAGATAAGACACATAAACTACAGGCCTTCCTCATCACTACCAGATCCCTGGAAAAAGTTTCCTGTTTCTCTAAATCTCAGCTTTCACATGTGTATAAAGAGATAATTACATGTAACTTCAAATAATTTCCATACATATAATTCCTTTACACATTTAAACTGGTTCTGATTTTTATTTTTCTATTTTATCCTATTTCTTGACCTGGAAGACTTCCGTATATGGTACAGAAAAAAAAAAATGCCTTGACAAATTTAAACCCATGCTTAATTTAGAGTTTCTCAAGCTAAGCACTATTGACATTGTGGGCTGGATAACTTTTTGATATGGAGGGCTTTCCAGTGCACTGTAGGATATTTAGCAGCAACTCTGGCCTATACCCATCAAGTGTCAGTAGCACCCCTCAAATCATGAAACAAAAAATATCTCCAGGCATTGCCAAAAGACCTCTGGGATGCAAAACCACCCCTGGTTGAAAACCATGGCCTTAAATGCACATAACCCACATGAATCAAGGAGAGTTTCCTGAAATTTTTCTGTCTCTCACCTAAAGGTGTAGATATACCACTGACCACTGGCTGCAATTAAAAAAGACTACTGATGATTAATGTGTATTCTATGTCTATTTTAGCTTTGAAAAATGCATTGTTTTTTTGAATAAGATGCCACTCTTCACTATATACGTGGATATGAGTTTGAATTTTCCCCAGAAAATAGTATTGTTTGAATTCCACATGAGGAGACCAGCTTTACTTAACATTCTCAAGGACTGACATCCACAGTAAAGACAAACTATTGTGCTGAAATAAAAAGCTGTTAAACTATGCAACCAAAGGCTTTTTCCACACACTCAGATAGCACTCCCACACACATTATCCACTGAACTGACATAAACCTAAAAATTGCACATGGTTATGTGCACACTCACACATGCACACTGATATAATTTGAAAGCAACTCTCATTACTTTATTAAACATCAGTTCTGCTTCCATTTGTGATGGATGGAGACCACGTCAGCAGGAAGAGAATATAAAGTTATGTTGATTTTTCACTGTGCAAATGCAGGTAAATTATCTAAAGGTCAATTCTAAAAATAAACTGATAAGATGGAGGAGGTTGCTGGAGACAAGAGACTTAATAAACCCTCTGGTTGGCATATAAGTGCTTTTACAAAGCTGATTAACAGGAAGATGACCCCCGCCCTCCTCCAGGACAAGCCCTTGATAGTTGCTAGGCCAGGCACATTTTTCTTTATCCTTTTAAAAGTAAATTTCCTAAATAATGCAAGGATGACAGTCTGGGAACTTAACATTTTTTACCTAATTGGCAACAAAATTTGTTCACAAACAAGAGAAACATTTTTGAACCTTAGGAAGCTGGGACAGAAAAGGAATCCCACTTAGGAAGCAGAGGAGAGAGGGCAACAAACTGAATCAAATTTAACCATTTTTGTTTTAATCTTGGCCAGTTTAACATAATTAGTTGCTCATGTTCAACAGTTTCATTAAGCGTACTTCACTTTCCTTTGGCAATAATATTTACTCACATATTCACTCATGATCATGACAAGCGTGATCTCTATTTTTATCTTTCTTATAATGTGGGAATTTGGTATGTATCCAGCTATTCTGTTAAATGAATAGAGTCAATTGGATCATTGAAACCCGTTTGAATTCACTCTTTCTTGCTTTCTTTTTCTTTTCTTTTCTTTTTTTTTTTTCTTTTTTGGCATTTATTCTCAAACATGAGTTTGGCTTCAAGTTTTTAGTTAATGTCAGGGTTCATGATCTTCAATTATCTGAGAGCTTCATAGTCCTGATTGAGTCAAATTGGACAAATTTAGCAGTTCAATGGCACAGGATTTGTTTGGTAAAATGTAGCTGAATTCACTAATCATTCCATATTCATTTTGGTTATATTTTATGTGCAGTTAATGGAATCACCTTTGGGGCCATATACATCATTAAATTATGGGTCACTTTCAATTTCCTCCTACTCATACTAAGTAAGGGCCTAGAAATAAACAACTCTCCTTGGGAAAGATCATTATTTTTATTTCTTGTTGGGTATCATTAGAATACATCTCACTCAGAGATGTGCTCCCATCTACCCAGAGCTAAGACTGTAATAATGTAGGCTTTTATTTTGGGAAAAAACCCATACACATACACATACAATATGGAGAAAGGGTTATGGTTGACATACAGCAGATGAAATGGCAAAGAATTCATGAAAATCTATTCTGCCCTAGTCTTAGGATGTTTTTCTTTGGGTTTTTTCTCTTAAGATAATGAATAATGCATGCTTTGACTTATTTGTAGTGGGAAGGAAGTAAGAGAAAATGAGGAAATGCTTCTAAGAAGTAAAGGAACTGTTGGTCTCTGCATATTCCCTAAATAGCAGAATTTTTCAAAATAAGGTCTATAGACAATCTTCATCAAAATTATTAAGGAGACTAGCTCAAAATACAAATTTCTTGGCCCTGCTTCAAGTTTCCGAATCAGACTCTTTGAAGATAGGTTGAAGGAATCTGCATTTTTACAAGTGCTACACATGAATTTTATGCATACTGAGTATTAAAAAACACTGTTAAAAAGCTTGCAATGGAGATCACTGGAAAAAGAATCTCCATTCCAACATATACAGCAAGATGAGAATAATAGGCATTTCAAACAAATAAGCTCTGTGCTTGCATCACAAGGCTGTGATTATTAAAGTTTAAGACTCTATTCTTTCAGCAGTGGTAGAGAGCAATAACCATTTCGTCTGAAACCAGAATGATGAAGGCAATATAAATCAAACCTATGCCAGCAGGTTTCATTTGGTCTAATTTCTCTGCAGATATTAATCATTATACAGTTCTATACAAATGACATGTAACTCCATTGTAACTCAGGATACCGAATGTTCACTCTGGTTCTTTCTCTAGTGTACTATTTTGACAATATAAAAGAAAATAAATAAATTTAAAATGTGGGGCATCAAGATTGCAAGACGCCAATAATACCAAGACATTAAAGAGAGAAATGGCCCATGCTAAACCCGTAACCCAGCATGCAAATTGGCAAAAATGTTTATCTGCCAAAGAGTCACCATAAGGAAAAATGAATTCCCTTCGCTTTTCTTTTGAAAATTGGTGTGTCAGGTGGAGGTGACAAAGAATTCTTCCTAAAAATTCACAGAAAGAATCTTATTAATTCTAGTAAAGATCATCTAGAAGACTAAGGCTAGTCAAATTCCATGGCATAGTATATAGTGGCAGAAAATACCAGCACTCAAATTCACAGATCCACTCTATAGTAGATACAAAGTTGGAAGGCTGGAATTGCAACAAAGGAAAATGTATAAGAATCAAAATTTGGTTCCCATTGTGGGAGCTGGTGTCAAGTAATTTTGCAAAACACCATACATGCCTTCCTTTTGTCTCATTGGAGCATGTTTTGTCTGACACCAACAAAGGATACTCAGAGAAGAATCTAAAGCCCAGGAAAGCAAAAGTAATCCAGAAGCACAGGAAGTAATGGGGCCGAGAACAAGCAACACATCTGTGCCTATGGATAAAGGTTCCTCTGAATCGAACAAGGCTAACTGAAAAGAGAAAAGTTCCATGTCAGCACCCTTTAATAAATGTGTTCCCCCAAAATGAATTGGTTGGAATAGATACAACTATGAAGGAATAAAGAGCAAAGGGAAAACTTATTATTTGTGCATTGTTCCCCCTTTTATTTTAATTCACCGTGCATGCATTTTCAGTAAGATAACTGTGCCTATAAATACAAAGGATAACATCAGTGCATATATTGGAAGCCACTTCACTTCATTATTTTTTGACAGCATTTCAGTGCAATTTTTCCTAGCGGGGGAAAGAAAATCACACTACCATATGATCTAGTAGTTTTATATTCCTGTCTTCCCCTTTTCCTGCTGAATGTGGATCAGTTCATTTTTGATAGTGGGTAGAAGGACTTTGTAAATACGTTTCTGACTTTAGACGACTCACATACCTTTAGAGAATGATCTCCCCAAGATCACTGGATTTTAGTGGGATTTCCCAGAAGGCAATCTAAGTTGGGGCTCCATACATGTGATTCCCCATTCATTGTATCCATTTGATATTACTACTTTCTTTATATTAGCAATTTATGGCCCTTGTCATAACCAATGTTCTAGAAGCAAACCACATACATTTTTTGTTCAGAATTAAACAAAAAGTTCTAAAAATTATTTTAACTTCAGGGAAACATGCCCGAGTCACAGTGACTACCAGAGTTACTAGAGCATGTACTCTTATAACTTACTTACCCAGAACTCATTTCCAATGTTGCAGGCTACCTGAACCTCACTTGATAACTCCACTCAAACTAGGTACTTTAAGCCTCCTCAGAGCCTTTTACTGGTCAGGTCTATGTTCATCTCTATACCAACACTCACACAAATAAACGCCATGCTATTGTCTTAGTTACTTGAATATTTTACTATGGGATGGGTGCCAGCCGAGAGGTGGCCCAAAATAAAAATACTGCTGTTGTGATTGTTTTAAACAGGTTTTCTATTCTAGCTTTGTTCACTGGGTATATAAGGAATGTCAGAGCAGAGAAAACTGATGACAGGTCAGGGGTCAGAAGAACACTGCCATTAACACTCCTTTTGCAGTGTTTAATTTCCTGTTTAAAGAATGTAGTAGAAATATTGGGTTGACTATCATCTTAATTCTTTAATTCTTATGAGGGTATCTCTCTATCTTGAGGCCATTACAGTCAGGTCTGAAATTTAAGGAAGTTGGAACTTTGGCCATTTTAGTTAGACACCAAAGTCTTTGACAGCACTTCCAGTGATAACACAATTATCATATGATCAAAGTGAGTTTCAGGATATTTTCCCCAAATTCAACTTCTTGACCCATTAAGCTCTGTGATTCTTTGCAAGATCTTCTGTTATTAGGATGATGGTATTTTCATGTGCTATCAAGAAACATTGAAAATAATGAAGACATACTGGTAGGCTTTACAAACAAAGCTATGTTGTAGTTAAGATCAAATATCTGCTAATATATTAATACAGAAAAGAACATCACTTAAATTCATAAATTATAATTCTCTTGACAACTCAACTCCCAAGATATACTTTCTTTTTCACTTATGTAAAAACTTTAAACTCCATTCAAACCTTCAGGACAAGGAAAACTTAGCTGAGCCTGTCATCCAAGTGTGAAGGCGAGAATTACAAAAATTCAGAAAAATATTCATATACTAATCATCACTAAGAACAGAAATCAAGACAGAACCTCTTACATAATAAATGTGCATCAATGAAAGATTTTAAAAGGAAGAAATTAGTCATTGTTTTCCTCCTACAGATATCATCCAATTGCCTTTATTACCTGTGGTACACATACACACATGCACACACACGCAATGAAACAAATTAGGAGTGCTTGGCACACAATTAATAATTGACAAATCAATTTTTGGTTACTACTGAAATGCATGAGGAATGCTGAAAATAAAAACTGGTCTTTCAACCTTCATGTAGCACAAGTCTATGAAAGAGCTATTGGTACCTTAGTAAAATACAGAGTTACATGGATAGATAGCTATTAGCGGTTTCTTTTTGGCTGTGTCTATACTGGATAGGATGTAATTGAAAAAGATTGTTTCATTTAGAAATCTGAAACCTTAACTTTGGAGCTTCAGTTACCTTGCTGGGTTGTTACAAACATCATAAAAATGACACAGCTAAACCCTAGCATGGGCACAGCCAAACCCCGAATCCCAAAGGCAAACAAAAAAGGCTACCAGCAAGTAAAAATGTAGCTTCGTAGCTTAAAATTTTTATAAGAAATTATTAGATTGTATGTGGAATACAACTTTCTCTAAAACAAACAAAAGGCCGGACCCTTATTTGAGTACTGTGTGTTGTCCTTAGTTCCACAACACAGGAACACAGAACTTAATGTGGATTACGTGGAAAGGCCACACCATTAAACTGTGGGCAGTAAGAACTCTGAAAACATGGAGAGAAAGGTGATAATTTAGTTCAGGGTAAAGAAGGCTGAGTGTGGGGTCATTTAGCAGAAAATTTTGCGAATACGAATGTTTGATTTTTTAACACAAAGAATGTTTAACCAGCTCTCCTCATCCTCTCTTAATGCAGACAAAGAGCAAAGCAGTAAAATGGAGCCTGAGGGTATTAATTTCAAAATAAGGAATACAATTTGTTGATGATGAGGGTCATTTGATGTTAGAAAGCGTTGTGAAGAAAGGTTGGGAAATCTTCCCAAAAGAATTTTAAGAAAGAGTCAGAAGCTCATCCATCTGAAATGTTCTAAGAGAGGGCTGCTGGGAGCAGGAGTACAGCCCTTGGGATGTCTAGGCCCTGGCATCGTGTGCGTAGTGTGTATATACATACTTAGTTGTGCTTATGTTGCACAAATACTCATGCATACAGAGTCAATATAAACTGGCACATATAGATTTGAGTGAAAAGTCATATAAATCTGCCATTCCCCCCCTACCCCATAAACAAAAGGAAAAAGCAAAATTTAAAATTCCAAACTTATGCCATTGGGCCAGATCTTTTTTTTACCATACCCTCATTCAAAGGAGGGAGGTAGAAGATGAGAGAAAAAAACCCGGTTTGGGATAAACGATTCCCAAGGCCTCTCAGCTACTTTTATATAGCTGACTCTCATTATATATAAGATACTTAGCACATGGGACCAAGTAAACAAACAAATAACTAAAAAAGATTTTCTTGTACTTCCACATCTAGAAAGAAATCTACCCTGTGGATTTACATGTTAAGGTGAACTAGGTAAAGTAGGCAGTAGTATATCAATGGACTATTGTGTTCTAAGAAATGTGCATCATTAGTTGTATTTTTTCCTTTAAAATATGAATTCCTTTTAGGAGGTTAATTTCAAAATGAAGACTTTTTTTTTTTTTTTTTTTTTTTTATCTTCCCACCCCCAGCCCTCCCTTATAGATGATACTTCCGTAAAAGTTCAGATTGCCAAGGATGTTTTCTCTCGGGAAACCGATCTGGAATTTTGATTTTTAGGAAATCCTGGATACATTTCTCCAGCTCCTCCTCAATTGACAGCTTTTCTTTAACAGCTTTTTTTTTGCTGCTCATGTTCGATTCCCTGGAGCCTGAAGTCAGAGTCCGGAGTAAGTCGCTTTTCCGCCGCATCTCTGACTGTTGGATCAGCTGGACAGGGCCCTTCTTGATGGGACGGTCCAGAGTCTGGATATTGGTCTGGCGTGTCACGGGACCACAGATGACCGTCTCCTGGGGAGAGCTGGCCTCAGACTGGCTGTCGCAGCTGGATGTGGAGAGGTCATTGCAAGACGTGCCACTCTCCCCTTCTTTGTCACCTTTGCCATTCTTGCAGCAGCAATCGCAGTGTGAGGGTGACCATCTGGAAGGCTCACCTGAAAAGAAAGCACAGGACCCAAAGGATTATTGCCAGCCAGGTCAGTTGGAGTAGCCGTATAGCACTTGGACATACACACAAACACACATAAGAGAAGCACCATGGAACCATGCTTTTAGAAAAAGTGGGGTGGTACCCAGGGTGGGCTGCAACAGGAGCCAAAAGCCAAGTCCATGAGGGGAGGAAATTAATGATGGCATGCTATATAAGAGGAAATATAGTATAATGCTTGAGCCCATGAGCACGGGAGTCAGAAATACCCAGCTAACATCATTTATTAAGCTTGTCACCTCGGCACATTCCTTAGATTTTCAGAGTCACTTTCCTCATCTGTGGTTTAAGGGTAATAATTTTCCTACTATCTGGAGTTACAGGAAGGAGTTAGATAAGTCAAAATTCTTAATGCAGTATCTCTCTCACAGTAAACTCTCAATAAAAGCTAGCCGATTTCCCATAGCTGATGAAAAGCTCCAAGTGACAGCAGTCAGGTACAACAGGAGGACGCTATCGAAACAGAATGACAGTAACCAGAGAAGGGGGACTGACTCTGTGCCTGTCCCTATCTGGGTATCCCTCAGCTCCTTGGTCCTTAACGAAAACTCTGTTAACTCAGTAGTTTCAATTTCAGTCTCCATACAAGGAAACTAAGACCCCAAGAGTTTAAGAAACTTGCCAGAGTTTGTACAATTTGAAAGTGGCAGAGCTGAGATTTGAATACAGACCTTCCAAGGGCCATAACCATACCAATTAACCATTTTATTCAGTATCCTTGTTAGTAAAATCTTTGCTTCTACTTCAAAACAATTTGCAGGTTATAACTTCTCTGAATTTCTTGTTAACCTCTCCTCAGACGTATTTGCTTTTTTCTCCTCTCTGAATTATAGTTCTACTTTGTAAGTTCCTCTATTATAGCACATATTACATTTTGTTATATATCATATTAGCTACTAGGCCATGAGCTCCTTAATATGAGCATAGTGAAGTATCCATTGTTGTAATAGAGCAAATACGCCAAGGAACAATGTAGAAATTCAATAAAAGGCCATATTATAACTTTTAAGTATCTGGATCTAGCCACACCTGAAGCTAGTCTTGCCAGTGAGCTTTTCATTTATATGATAAACTATATTCTGTGTCATTTTTTCAGCCAATGTGAGTCCCTCTTCTCCCATTCCTCTGAGTCTTGACTCATAATACTGCATTTAGCAATTTGAAGGTAGAGCAATGTTGCAGATGCACAGTGGCTCCATGAACCAGGAAAAAAAAAAAAAAAAAAAAAAGTCCACAATCGTGGCACAAAGCAACTTCCTAAAAATAAGTCACTGCCCCCCACTTCCACCCTCTGAACAGCCACAGTCTTCCTGGAGTCATAAACTTAATACTATTTACTGATCATGTATTACATGCTGGGCACTTCTACAATTCTTTGTACTTAATCCATAAAAATAAAGAGAACAAATTCCTTTATGATGTTGAGGACGAGGATAATGTAGTACCTTTATATAGTTTTAAAGGAGACCCCATTTTGGTTTACACCATATCTTATTCTCATGAATCATAGGTCACATTATGTAGGATCTTACTTTATTGCCATTTCTAACATAGTCAAAGTAGAGAAAACTTAGAATGAAAACTATTAGGAAAGTTATGTCCTATCTTCTTGGATAATGCCTGTTCTTTACACACTAAATGATTTAAACATATACCTACTTATCTCCATACAATTTTTAAAGAGAAAGTAAAACAAAAGTTTCTATAAATCACAACTCCAGAAGTATTCCTAAATTATACCCACTCTTTCAAGTCACTTTCTAAAATGTGACTGAGTAATCATTGTGTTTTTAAAGCTGTTAAACTAAATGCAACAATCCAATTAGCCAAAAGGAATCACAATAGCAGTATTGTTCTAGTTATCTCATGCTATTATACATTTTCCATGCAATACAGAAACTGTTCAACATATACCAGCTGGTGACTGAAAATATTAGTAATAGAAAATGATTTCTGTCTGCCAGCATACATTTTGAGGGCATCATTTTTTACCTTCACTAGGCAGAATCTGCTTCTGCTTCCCCAAACTCGGCAACCCCTATGCCAAAATGACTTAACTGAGAAATGGTTCCAATGAATTGCACTGAAGAAAAGTAATCACATCAAACCAGAGACAATCTGGTTTTAAACCTTTTTGAAAAAGTGCAGAAATTGAATTTAGCTTTTACAAAAAGAAAGAAGAGGGAAAGGGGAAATACAGAAAGGAAGAAGAGAAGAAATATATGCTGGGAAACACCTATTACCTTAAAGCAAGATTACAAAATATTTTGGCCATAAACCCTGCTGAACCAGTAGAGAAGCAATTGCTGTGTCTTTTTGTCCAAGAGTCAATCACCTTCCCCATGGTTAAGTCATTTCATTCAATGGACCCAGAAGAAAACTTGAGACTTCTACAAAAGTTTTTGTTTGGGTTTTGTTGTTGTTGTTGTTGTTGTTTTGAGACAGAGTCTTGCTCTATCGCCCAGGTTGGAGTGCAGTGCTGCTACGATCTCAGTTCACTGCAACCTCCACCTCCTAGGTTCAAGCAATTCTCCCACCTCAGCCTCTTGAGTAGCAGGGACTACAGGCAACTGCCACCACGCCCAGCTAATTTTTTGGTATGTTCAGTAGAGAGGGGGTTTCACCATGGCCAGGTGCGTCTTGAACTCCTGACCTCAAGTGATCTGCCTGCCTCGGCCTACCAAAGTGCTAGAATTATAGGTGTGAGCCACCGCACCCAGTCTTCCCAAAGTTATTTTAACAACACAAACACCATCATGTGAAGGATTTCTGTATATTCATGTGGAAAATTGCATGAAGCCCTCACTATGTGCCAAGCCAGGAACCTGGCAATGGTGCAGTTATTTCCTCCCTGAACTGCTGGGATGATCATGTATTTAAATGTCATGTGGGATCCTCCAGCTACCAAACAGAAGTATTGCTTTCCACTTACTCTGGGCACTATCACTATCAAAGGGAAATTGAGCAACTTAATTCTCGTGGAGGTTGTCATGCTGCCGTGTTTCAAGATTTTATGAGAACATTTGACTGTTTTACTTGCCATTTATTTTGGCAAGATAATTTATGAGATGGCTTCTGAAGTCTATATATTATATTAAACCAAAAAAGAAAGATAGGATCAGAAGGGCCCCATCCAGCTCATCCAATATTATAGGATTAATAGTACTACAGCCCAAAGGTAGTCCTACATGAAGAGTCGTTGTGAAGTTTGAAAAATAATCAAATGTGAGAAGATGACCACCCCATATCTTTTCTAGGAGCACTGTCTGCCTGACTACCCTCTTCCCAAGAACCTAATTACAAGCAAAGAGGTTTTAAATCAGAACACAGAAATGACACATGTAAGCTCCAGACCCTTTGACCTTGCAGAACCACTGTGATGTGCTTACAAGTCTTGGAAAGTATGGAAAGATCTATGAAAGGTCAGTTCTGTAACACAAAGTATTCTAGAATCCCCCCAATTATAGCAAATAACGATCTCATAAATACCTTGGTACTTCAAATTGCAACGTATTTTGCTTCCAATTTGCTGAGGTTTCAATACTGGCTGGAATAATTCTCTCCATTTGGGGAGAAAATAGGTTACAATTGATTAGCCAGATGTGGGAAGAAAACCATTTCATTCCAAGAAAAGTCTGATTTATTGATATTAAAAAAGCAGGAAATCTATTGCCTGTTTGGGGAGTTATTATCTAGTTGCTGGTCAGAGAACCTAATAGCTCTACCTTGTTTTTTAATAAGTCATTGCTGAATTTGTTGAATATGATTTTTGGTGCCTGCTGCATAAGAGTGGCTTGATAAATGTTTGATGAATAATCAATGAATGAGCTGAACACATATGTTGAATTGTATCAAGTTGATAACATGGCAGTGCAGGTCTCAGGCGCCAGAGTCAGGCTTCACAATTTGTCACCTATGAGACCCTACATAAATTAGTTCAACTCTCTGAGCCTCAGTTTACTCATCTGAAGAATAAGGCTGTTAATAGTATTCTCTTCACAGGGCTTTGAAGAAAATTAAATGAGGTAGCTAATGTAAAAGATGTTTCATAATTTGGGGCACACTAAGTATTCCATTCAGTTATACATCTTTGTTCTACTACAATCCTGACACTATTCCA
The DNA here is from genome assembly GCF_024542745.1 of Macaca thibetana thibetana. Classification (NCBI taxonomy): domain Eukaryota; kingdom Metazoa; phylum Chordata; class Mammalia; order Primates; family Cercopithecidae; genus Macaca; species Macaca thibetana. The sequence continues at coordinate 37,235,947 of NC_065583.1, forward strand.
TATGAAGGAAACAAATCAAGGGCTTGCTGTATAATTATAATGCTTCCATCAGTACACCACACAACTAATTCTTAGGTCTAGCTGGAATATCACATTAGTAATGACACTGATGTTACAGCTGGATGCATCAGGAAAATGTGTATTCAGTACTTAGTAATGTCTGCCTCAGCATAGGAATGGTGTGACCAATGAGTGACCACAAGCACATACTGTGTGTGGCACATGGTGTGTGAACAGGGGATGTTTTTGGAGAAAAAGGAGTCTTTACAGTGCAATGCTTAAAATTTCACAAATGGATGAGCTCTTCAGGATAAAAATTTACTTGAAAACACATCAAATAAACTCAAATCCAGAATGGGAAAGAATTTGCATTTTGGATTAAACAGGGAGAGGCAGGAAACTCAGTTATATTAAGTCCTTAAAGCCCTAAATCTTCAAGCATTTTACAACTTAGAAAAACTGAGGACTAATCAAGCAAATGGTATGATTAGACTTGGCCCCCTTCCACTATAGACCTCACTGTGTCAGTTCTTACTGATAAAGAAGAACTTAAAGAGGAAAGACTACAGAATATTTCTCCTCTATGAAAAATTCAAACTGAGCTGAGTGAAACATGACTTAGCAAACTCACAAAGTGCTTATGCATTTTTAAAAGAGGCAGCTCTGCAATGTACCCACACTTCAAATTTTCCACCTGCTAATGGCTGTGAGCACAATGCACATCATTTACTGCAACAGCTGGGAAAACTGCTTTTCCCTGTCTTCTCTGTCAATGATGTAGGAGCCTGCCAGTCTGGGAGCTAGGTGGCCAGATTTAATTTATCGAGGCTGCTGAAAGGTTTTCTTGGTATCCCAGTTGAAAAGTCAATAATGGCCAAATTGATGTTTTTATAATTCTGCTAACCTTGAAAAAGATATTGCATACTGAGAGATCGGGAATAGGCAGGCTATGAGAGCTTCTGAAAAAAGTTTGTCTTCAAGCTTGACAATCATCACTTCTTGCTTGCAGTTGACCTTTTTTACTCATGAACAGTTGGCCTTGGAGGGGCCCAGTGGGAGCTTCTACTGAGAGATGGTTAGTATGGACAAGAACAGACAGTTAAACTATCCATGCATCCATCAGAGTCAGTCAGGAACACAGGCACCCCACCAGTTACCTGAACAGGGAGAATTTAACATAAGTATTGGTTAGACAGATATGGGAGAAGTGAAAATGCAAACAGGTAGCAGTAAAGAGACAAAGATAGTGGCTACACAAGGTGGTTACCATCCTTAAGTCTAAGGAGACAAGTAAAAGAAAATGCAGTTATTAGAACCTTAAATCTTAGAGGAGGCATTGTGTGGAGGTTGGACCCAGACATCTGAAGAGGGCATGTGGCCTGCTGGTGCTGGTGTCTTTGAATCAGCCTGGCTCTGGGGATTATAGAGGGGAAAAAAGGGAAACTGGAACCAACTGGTTTTGGAGTAAACAAAAGCTGAGTTGACGCTGATAGGAGCAAGCAAGGAATTCTTCCCATGTTTTAGTGTCTACTTCCAGCACCCCTATTGACAGAGCCTAACAGAAAGCCAGCTAGGCAAAGGAAAAGTATAGTTAGCCTGTGTGGTTAACCCAAATCCCAGTCCTGGCATCACAAATAGAGTATAAAGGGATGTGTTTTGCACTGAGAGACAACACCTTAATAACGAGGACACTCCCTGCGAGGGATGCAAAAGAAATGAAAGACACTCTTGACCTGCAGGAATGTGTGCTCTACTGCACAAGCTAGGAAATGAAAATTTAAAAAAAAAAAAATTCACCTCAGTTCAGCTCCTGCCCTGCCAGCCATTTTTTATACTTCAAGGTTTTGTGTGTGATCTTCCCTTTACCAGCCACGCATCCTTCTACTTTCAAGCTAGCCTCAACCTCCTGCCCGTTGCTTTCACAGCACCATAATGTATAAACATGGGTGGGTTTCTAGGTTTATTGGCTTAATGTCTGTTTTCTGCACTAGACTATAAGGGATGTGCTTGTTTCCTTCTGAATTCCAGACCATGCTCCAGGACAAACACAGATCAGCATGCCAGGGCGTCTAGTAGCAGATGCTCATTGAATAGCTGCATGATAAATGAATGGGGGAGGAAGCCTGTTATGTACAGAAAGCAAAGTTTAGTTTAGAATGTGTGAATGTGTGTGTGATAGAGTAAACCTTTCACCCAAAAAGAAAAATGGATTGAAAATTCTGACATGCAAAAGACATTAGAATGGAAAATATTTAGGCATGTTGCTAGACAGTCGATGTACATATGACAAAAACATGCTGACCCAGAGAGGAAAATGGCAAAATCTACAGGCCTATCAAGAACTTTAAAAGTGTTTTACATTTATTTTATATATATATAGTTATATATATATAATATACATTATATATAAAATGTGTATATATATTATATATATATTATATATGTGTGTATATATAAATTGACCATCACTCAGTAATTTATTAGTATAAACATCCCTAAAGCATTGAACGATTAGGTAAAAAATTAACTTCCTTAACCATTTAGCCCATGGTTCCTATTTATATAATTTCCCTATTTGATAATGATCAGGCATACCCTCTCAGCTCCGGAGCTTCCAATGTTAGATTTTAGAGCAATGCAATGATTTGTAGAACTGCCTTGCTCTTTTAAGTGTTCCTTGATGACACATGTATTCCACTTTCCAAGTCATTTTTATGTTTTTCTTGCTTTCTTCCTCATTTTATTTCCTCATCTTAGTCTCAGCTGTTTTGGACTAAGATCACACTTGATTACTTCTGCCCAAAACATATTTGTTTGCCTACTTTAGGTTCTGCAGCTCATCCTGACCCCTTTTCCTACTTGGTCCTCTTCATCCTAGAGACTTCCTTTTTCATTTTTCTTTTCACTGATATTTTTTGTAAATTGGAACAAGTCTCTCAAAGCCTGCAGCTCCTCGCAATCAATATCTCGGCATCTTTTGTCTCTTAAAATGAAATGTATATGTATTAACTACAGAGTTTGTGTGTTCCATTCTTCCAGTAAAAGCCTCCTTCTTTCCCTTTCCCTATTTCACATTGCCCTTAAACGACTGTCAACCATGGTGGTGGTACTTCTCAGAGGGGCACACACGACCCCCCACATTTGAACAGAGTACTCCCCACCCCCTGATCATAGTGGGTGGTTCAGGTAAGTGCATGAGACTCAGGACGGGTGAATCCAAGTCCTCATTGGGACTGTTCTGGTGAAATACGGTGGGTCAAATGTGCCCTATGATTTGAGAGGTTGCCAAGTGAGGGGTATGTGAGCCCAATTGCCATCTTCCATACCTAATGGGAGGACTTTCAGTCAGAAAGAAGCCAAGTGAGACAGGCAAAGCTGGGAAATAGTGAAGAGACAGAGACCTACATCTAGCAGTATTTAAATGGGCCCAATCCCTAGGTTTATGATTTTATCTTTTGGTTTAATCTAGTGGGAGTAAATTTTATGTTATAACCAGAGTCCTGAAAACTACATTAAATTCATGTAAACGCACTTACTATCTGTTTAACGTACCCTTTTTATCCTCTGAGCACCTATGCAAGTCTAGCACTAATACTGGTCAATGCTTTAGGGGACAGGCACTATTACTATTGCTAAGCTACTTTGTAGGTAACCTGTTTCTTCTCTGGAATGGTAACCGCTTTGCTATACCAGTCCCAACATATTTGACTTAACACCTCAAAAGATGTACTGTAGCTCCCTTGCTACCTATTGTGCATTGCGATTCCAAAAGTGAATAAGGTAACAGTTAACTCTTCCAAACCAGAAACTTGGTGAAATTCTAATAATAGATATTATTTATTGAGAACTCCCTGTGTCTTTTTATTGTGTTCAGCACTTTACATAATTTTATCTTCACAATAATCCTGTTAGTGAATGGTGAATTAGTAATAATCTCATTAGTCAATTAGGATGCTATTCTTTTCTTTTCATGGAAGAAGAAACTGTAGCTAAAAGTGGTTAATTATCTGATCCAAAGTTATAAAGTTGACAAGTGGTGAGAATTAAAACTCAGATCTTTTTAAATACAAAGCATCTGCTTTTTATTTAGTGCACACAATATCCAAACATGAAAATTTTCTATGAGAGATATTTAAAAGTATTAACAGAGTGAAAGAGTTTAAATATTGATGTTAAACATGACTGCCCCAGTGATTCCAGCCCTTCAATAACTTCTAAAAGTAACCAGCTATTTGAACAACTTAAAAGCTCAGGCTTTCTTATGTCTTTTATCATTATATTTACATATAAAATGTAAGTTCCCTTCCCTCTGCCCATTGAAAATAATGAAAAGGACTACCTGAAGGATACAGTGTCAGTGGTTCTCTTCCTGATGTGTGGGACATTTTGCATCCTTCCACCATTTTTCAGTTCTACCAGGGCTGCCTTGGTAGCAATCACCAGTGTGTGAAGTGTGCACTTAATTAGTTCATGAAAAAAAAAAAAAACCCTTGCTAGTGAATTAAGATATAATATTTGCTAATATTGCTTAATGAATACTCAACAACCAACCAGTATGTGATATCTCCTCCAAAAGGGAAAAAATATATGGCCAGGCAGGCTGGCTCATGCCTGAATCCCAGCACTTTGGGAGGCTGAGGCAGGAGGATCACCTGAGGCTGGGAGTTTGAGACCAGTCTGACCAATGTAGTGAAACCCCGTTTCCACCAAAAATACAAAAATTAGCCAGGCATGGTGGCGGACACCTGTAATCCCATCTACTTGGGAAGCTGAAGCTGGAGAATCACTTGAACCTGGGAGGTGGAGGTTGAAGTGACCAGAGATCGCACCATTGCATTCCAGCCTGGGTGACAAGAGTAACAAATCTACAATAATCTATGGTTTATTGGCAAATGCAAACTTAAACTTCTATTAATCCTCCTGGTTAAAAAAAAAAAAAGTTAAATTCAGAGCAATTGTTCAAGAGCTACAGAACCCTGTGAATTTTGTGAGAAACACAGGTGGAAAAGATCTGAAAACATTTATGAGTCATAAACTACTTGGAAGCAGTGAGGGTTGACCAGAAAATGTAGAATGCATGAGAAGCATGGCCATGATAAGGCCAATCAGGATGCTCATGCAGAATCTCAGTGCTGGCAGACCCACATGACCACAGCAGTGGTTTGAAAAGAGAATCGTGTGAGACCTCGAAGAGACCTGAGAGGCCCCAAGTGGCCCTCATTTTACAATGAGGAAACACAGCTTGGAGAAAGAAAGGGTGTCAGATATACAGCTGGGAAGGTGCAAAGCCACTTGGGCAGAAGGTAAATACAGCAAAATCACCTGGATAGTGTTTCACATCTGGACAGTCTATCATCTGGGAAGAGGAATTAAAAAGCTCTGAAAAAGAGTCAATTGTTGATTACAGTGAAGATAAACACAGGACAGGGTACTCTGGAGAGAGAAGATTCCTGAAATACGATCACATGCCTAATGTCCAGAAAGGCGAGAGAGAAAGTGAGAGAGAAAGAGACTATGTATGTGATAAGACTGATCTACATTTATCAAACACCTATCCTATGCCACACATTTTACCTGTATTGCTTCACTGAATCCTTGCAATCAGCAAAGGGAGGTAAAAATTGCAATGCTTAATCTCTACCTCCTAGGGCAAATAGGTAGCTAGAGAAGAACAAATGTTCCCAGATGCCAGAATGGCTGACCTTCCATCACAGGGATTTACTCATAATCAAGATCTAAAAGACTTTCTTTTTAAACTGCATATATTTTTGGGAGAAGAATAAATCTCAGACATCTCAGTGTGAATTAGTTTATCACAGTACTTGGGCCCAACAGAGAGGGAAACCTAGAAACTCACATTAGTGATCAATGCCTAGCAAGTGGCAGAAAGAAGGAGGAGGAGGAGGAGGAGGAGGAAGAGGAGGAGGAGGAGGAGAAGGGGAAGGGGAGATGAAGAAGAAGAGGAAGAAGAACTTGCTGGATTAATGAACGTGAGCACCTATCACATGTCATGTGTGATAGTAAGTGCTTTACATTTTATCTTATTCTAACAACACTCTAAGTCAGGGCGCTATTGACATTTGGGCAGAACCGTTCCTTATGGGGACCACCCTGTGCAACATAGGATGTAAGGCGGCATCTGTGGCCTCTATCCATTTATTGCCATTAGCACCTCCCCTCCTCCGTTGAGGCTACTAAAAATGTCTCCAGATATTGCCAACTGTCCCCTAGGGGTAAAATTGCCTCTAGGTAAGAACCGCTGCTTTCAAATAAATATTCCTATTTTATTGATGAGGAAACTTCATTTCATACAATTTTACTAATTTTCTCATGGCTCAGAAAACTAGTAAAAGGCCAAAGTAGGATTTAATTTTTGGTAGATCCAACTTCAAGATTAGTGCCTGTTCCATCACTTATGTTGTAGTGCTCCAGAAAAATGGTGCCTTTCTGACAGGAATGTATTGGGCAAAGACCCAGCCATTATATTCACAATAACTTCCAAAAGAAGCCCGGTGAAAGTAGATGAAGGAAATTGAGTTGTCATTTCACTTTTCACGAAATGGAAAGAATGCCTCGTTTTCACCACACTATCTTCACATGATAACAGAATAGAAAGACTGACAAAATTTAGCAGCTCTGCCTGAACATGTATCTCTGCTGACTAGCTAATAAGAAGTCATTATTCCTTTAATTAGGATTTTTAAATGGAGCAAAGATTGAGCTAACTAAATGTTTTTCCCATATAGGCAGATCCTATGTTGGTATTATGTAAAAATAATAGACATCTTTATATTGAATGTTTACTACATGTCAGTTGTGTTCTAAGCACTTTCCTTATAGAAGCTTATTTGAGATTTATAATGTTCCTATGAATCAGACTCTCTTGTCATGCATAGTTTTCAGAAAAGCTAATAGGCACAGGGAGGTCAGCAACTAACCCAAATCTTTCAGAAGTGGAGCTGTGATGAAGACTCTGTCAGTGTGACCCCAGAATTTCCACAGAGAAGCAGACACTAAAGCCCAGTGAGTGGCTCAGAGCTTGGGCTTTGAATCAAAGAAATAGGAATCAGCTCTGCTGGTAACTTGCAGCTTCTTCATTAAAAAATGTTGGAAATAACAATGCTTCTCTAATAGCAGAGTGAGAATTGAATGATATGATTTGTCCACAGCATGACCACAGTGCCTAGAAAATATTCAATGCCCATTGAATGATAAGTTTTTAGAAGATAATTGATTGCTTTTGATACCTACATTGGCATATTTAATATTAACCACAGTATGTAAACACTTACAATAAAAGGCAAATTCAATAGAGATAACTATATAAATAATACCTTGCTTCCTCTGCTTGTCTTTTAATAGTCTACTCAAAACCCACCTTCATATCACTTAACTAATATCTCTATTTTGTACCTTCATCATGGGCTTTCTGCCAAAGAATTAATCCCATTTGCATAGATTGATAATATTTAGGAAAACACCACTGATGCACAAGTCCATAATATAAAAGTCTCCTCCTTTTGGCTCATGGACAAAGATTGCCATATTTGACCTGCAGTGACTCTAAGAGCAGTACAATTTTTAAAAGAGGGGATAAATTGTGCATTGTGATAACAGTTGATTGCTATTCCTTTATATATGATTTGCCTTTGATTGTTAAATCACATTAATTTCACACAAATGCATAACATCACAAGATTGCTTGATTCCCTCTGATTGGGAAAAACACCCATCAAGTATGGAATCCACTATTATCTCCATGGTTTATTCACTTAACACAGGCTTTCAGGTGTTGACAGACATAGTCAGTGACCAGTGAAAGCAAGGGTGTGCCACAACGTAAATTCGCACTAAGAACTTCAAGACCAGAGGGCATGGAACATAAATAGTATGGTCATTGTGGTAACCGTTGGAAGCCAGACTGGGAGATGTCTCTGTTTTTTGGTTTTTTTTAGAATATATTCTTCTATCTGCATTGATGTAATTGTCACTGGGTAATATACTCTTATTTGCTAACATTTGGAAAAATTAATGAAAAGGACTTTTGTTTTTTAAGAAACCAAAAGAGAATGATTCTAAACAAAAATGATAATAATAGGTCTGGTGGCTGGACTTTTCTCCCTTCTTCTCTCCCATCCTAACCAGGGAGAAAATTTTCTCTTTCTCATCAAATCATGATGACTCTAATGGCAATGAGAATTCCTGAAAGAGATGGTAAAATTTTTAGTTGAAAATTCAAAAGTGGTGCAAAATCTTCTTCAGATTGATTAGCTGGCAAATATTAAATCATTCAGTTTAAAAACTGTAATATTGATGAATGTGGCCCAAAGTGATGGGAGTCACAGACTGATGTAGAGACAAAGGAAGTGAGGAGAGTGACGGCAGTGAGGGCAATGAAAACCTGAAGACAAAGAAATGCAACTACAAATACTAGTATCATAACAACAATTAGGAGAGCAAATGTGAGACAGTAAAGGAAGCAAAGAAGGAGTTAGTAATGGAAGAGAAAAGACAGAGAAAAAAAGGTAAAATGAAAAATGCCAGGGTAGGCCATGACAATGGAATCAATTCCCAAGCGAATCTGGAAAACAAATGATGAAACACCAGAATAGTATTATAAGAAAACAAAGTATCATTCTTAAGGCTGCAAAACTAGGGCACCCAGTGTGACTCTGGAGAGCGGGGGAAGTTCTGGCAGTCTTTCTGGAGGAAGCGGCATCTGGCTTTAGACAAAAGTGATAATTAAATAAAGGTGAGTCAAGGGAAAAAAGACCCATAAATATTGTATGAGACATTCAAAATAGTGTGTTCCGTGGCCAGGGGTGAAAGAAAACATACTGCCTTTGGGGAGCTAACAGTAGTTGACTGGTGGCTAAAGAGTGAGTGTGAGGGTGGCCAAGGTGAGACATGGAGTCTTGTCTCCTTGTTAAAGAGGACATGAGGAGCCACAGCAGAGTGACCAGATCATTAGTGTGTCTAGAAAGAGTGGAGAATGAATTGCTATAAGAAAGGACAGAGGACTCAAGGACCAGTTAGGATATTGTTAAAACAGTCCAGGTGAGAGGAATCAATAGCCAAGGTACTGGTACTGAAAATGGAAAGAAGAAGCCAGATTCCACAGCATTCAGGAGGTAGAAGTTACAGATATCAGTGAGGAGAGGAGAGAAGTGTGCAGAGTGGTCCCAGAGATGTCTAGCTTGGGCAGCTGGTGGGTGCATGGTGCTTTCATTCTCTCAGGTAGGCGATCTGGGAAGGGAAAGAGGCTGGGGAGTGGGGGTATGGGAAGAGGATAAAGGTGATGAGTCCAATTTTGGAATTGCGGGCCTGTAGAACATCCAAGGCCATCAGTCTTGGTCTCTCTTCTTGTAAACACTATTTGAAATTCCCTTTTTCCATGCTTCTCCTGTAATTCCATAAAGATCCCTTTGTTCAATAATTCTTTGTGACATGCATGCATCCACACAATTATGCAGCACAGCCTGGTGCAAAACAGAAAACTGACCTTAGCAAAATAAATGCACAGTATCTTACATTTTTTTGTAAGAAACTTAATTCTACTCTTGTGCTAATCTTGACTTTCATTACACTATAAGTTATTTAAGTTCCTGGAAGGTAAGATCCCACTTGAAAGAGAGTTCCTGGCTGAAGATTATGTTCTTTTCATTCTGACAAAGATTTGAGAAGAGCCATGGCTTAACAGAAGAAGAGAAATCATGGTATCTAGTATTTGTATAATAATGCTTACTAGATTATAGACCATAGATTATAGACCATTTTTATTAATTGCACTCCATTTGATCTTCACATTCATTCACTAAGCACTAAACTAACATTTGATTGATCTCTGCCAGACACTCTCTAGGCAATGGTTACACAGCTGGCCACAGGGATTTTACATTCTAGTAAGAAAGATGGGCCTGGTGCAATGACTCATGCCTGTTATCACAAGACTCTGGGAGGCCAAGGAGAGTGGACCACCTCAGGTCAGGAGTTTTAGACTAGCCTGGCCAACATGGAGAAACCCAATCTCTACTAAATACACAAAAATTAGCTGGGTGTGGTGGCGTATGCCTGCAATCCCAGCTACTCAGAAGGCTGAGGCACAAGAATCACTTGAACCCAGGAGGCAGAGGCTTCAGTGAGTTGAGATTGTGCCACTGCACTCCAGCTTGGGTGACGTCAGACTCTGCCTCAAAAACATAAAATGTCAAGTAGTGATGAGGGCTATGAAGAAAAACAAAACAGAGTATGTGGTGGAGTGAGTTGGTCGAGAAGATTGCAGTTTAATAGATAGTGTTCAGATGCCATGGCCAGGGAAATTGACATTTTGATTGGGACTAGTATCCAAAAGAAGCCAACCTGTGAAGATCATGTGTTTAACAGAAGTCTTTACAGGGAAAAGGAACACCAGATGCAAAGGTCCTGTGGTAGAAACACAAGATAGCATATGCAAGGGAAAGAAAGAAGACCTGTGGCTGGGTGCGGTGGCTCATGCCTGTAATCCCAGCACTTTGGGAGGCCAAGGCAGGTGGATCACGAGGTCAGGAGATTGAGACTATCCTGGCTAACACAATGAAACCCGTCTCTACTAAAAATGCAAAAAATTAGCTGGGTGTGGTGGCGAGTGCCTGTAGTCCCAGCTACTTGGGAGGCTGAGGCAGGAGAATGGCATGAACCTGGGAGGCGGAGCTTGCAGTGAGCGGAGATCGCGGCACTGCACTCCAGCCTGGGCGACTGAGCAAGACTCCGTCTCAACAACAACAACAAAAAAAAAAAAAAAAAAAAAAAAAAAAAAAGGAAAAGAAAGAAGGCCTGTATAGCTTGAATGATCAAAAAGGAGTGATCAAAATGAGATTGGAGAGGGAGACAGGAGCCAAATCATTTAGGGCCTCAAAGGCTACAGTTAGGAGTTAGAATTTTTCACCAGGTCAATAAAAATGATTATTTTTCCAGGAAATTGCGTGATTCAATTTTTTTACAAGGTTCTTCTGGCTGCTATCTAGAGAATGGATTATAGGGCTAAGCATGGTGGCTCACACCTGTAATCCCAGCACTTTGGGAGGCTAAGGCGAGCAAAGCACCTAAGGTCAGGAGTTTGAGACCAGCTTGGCCAACATGGTGAAACCTTGTCTCTACTAAAAATACAAAAATCAGTGGGATGTGTTGGTATACACCTGTATTCTCAACTACTTGGGAGACTGAGACAGGAGAAGTGCTTGAATCCAGGAGGCAGAGGTTGCAGTGAGCCAAGATCTCACCACTCCACTCCAGCCTGGGTGACAGAGCAAGACTCCGTTAAAAAAAAGAAAAGAGAAAAGAAACCTCCTATCTGGATTATAGATGAGCAAGAATTGAGCCAGGGAGGCCTACCATTACAGGTGTTCAGGCAAGAACTGATAGTGACTTCTAGGAGTGAGAATGGAGAATTGGGACTTTCTGACATAGATTTCCAGATTCCCATTTTACAGATGACAAAAGTGAGGCTCATAAATTAGCCATCCCAATAAAATGATTGTTCAGAAGTCTTCAACAAAGATTACTTTTTGACAGAAGATGCTCCGGCTGTCTGCAGCTCCTATACATCCTCTATACAGAACACTTACTTGGTTAGTCCTTCTGCTGATCTGCACCTGCTGGGGTTGTTTGATTGGCATTGCAAACTAGAGCCTGGAGTTTAATTCTACAATCAAGAATCATTATATTGTTTGTAAACAATGACAGACTATGATAAATATGCATTCTGGTTAATTACTGCCTTCCCATGTGCCATCTTTACTTTCTCATTTCCATCATCCTGTCACGTCTTAATACCTGATTGTGGGTTCTCTACAAGAGGGGCAGAAAGTATAGCTGCAAATACATTGAAATGCAAGAAGAGAGCCCTGTACTCTGATGCGCTCTTAGGAACAGGAGGCAAACCTGAAGCTCAAACATTAAAAACTGACAGGTTTTCAGTATGTTCAGGTTTATATCATTCTTTTGGTTTGTACATTAGATTTTTATTTGAGAGTGTCTAATAGATTTCTATTGGACCCCAGCACCTGAAGCTGGATGAGTAAGCACATAGTAAACTGAGTTCCACTAGAGTCTAAGACATTTGGCTTTTCTTTTCTTTTTTCTAAACAACAGGACCAAAGAGTAGTGAGTAAACATTCTAGGATGAGATTCCTTTATCTATGGAACAACAGCCTCTGTGACAGAAATCTTGGAACTGAGAAAGTCTCCATATGGCTTATTAAGTACCAACAATTCACATATGGTGCAGTACAGGTGTTGTATAAATCAAGTGGCAGTACCTAAGAAAGGTGGTTTTGCCAGGTAGAATTGAGTACCCAGTTGCAAGGTCGGATGAATCTCACTATAAATCGCACGACACTCTGCTACTTCTCAGTGGGTGATCTGAACGAGTTATTGAACCTAGTTTGCTCACCTGTAATATGGGGGCAATAGCAGTACCTGCCTATGAGGTTGTTCGAGAAATAAATGCAAAGTGCTCTGCTTGGTGCTTGGCCTCCCATAACCACTTAAATAAATAAATTTTTCATTGTACCAGTTCTTCTTATGATTGTTACTAGACTGCTAGTTTCTTAAGGATTTTTCTTTATTCTGTTTCTCTCATGTGAAGAGAATGAATTTGCACATAAAGTATGAAATGGAAATTCTTCTGACTACCCTGTGTGTCAGAAAATGGCTGGCCTGGATCTCTGGAAACAGGGAAGGCCTTGAGCAAATGTGCCCTTGTTACACCAATGGGCAGTTGTCTGCACCAGTTATGGTATAAGACCAGCATCCCAGGCCTAATCTGGTGCTGTCAAGTTACATGACCATGGCCAAATTTTTTAAATCTCTGTTTTTCTCATCCCTAATTTTGACAGGATTATTGACCTACACCTTGCCAGTTTCTTTATAGCAAATGGAATGTCCATGAAAACATTTTGCAAAATAATAACAATATCACAACATATATGTTTTGGGATAAAATTAGTATCCCTGTTATTGTCAGTCTTCACTTTAATCTCATTGGCACTAAATTATTCTCCTTAACAGGAGAGAAGAGGCTCTTGATCTGATATTTGATTCTTTCCTTAATCTGGTTTCCCTCCACTCCCTGTATTACTTCTTAGTGTTTGTACATTAGGTTTCTCACCTCATTAACTTCAGTGTCCTTTCTGCCTAAAATGCTCTTCCCATCCCCCTCCTGCCTTGACCTGGGCAACCTGTCAATGAAGAACCAGCTTAGTTGTACCTTCCCCAGGGCTTGTCTTCATTTCTACCATTCCTAACTCCAGTGCCCCTAGAGGCCATCACCCTTCTGACCTCCCATTCAACTGGGGCACATCTCTCTTGCACTACAGCATTGCTTTGTAAATGGCTTCTACATTAGACTGTGAGCCCCTGACCATCTTATCAGAGACCATGCTTATTCATCTTCTCTCTTGACAGCAGAGCAAAGTATTTGGCATGTAACGGCCACCTAGCCCTAGTCATTGGAGGGAGCAAATAAATGAAACAACTTTTAGTTGATTAAGTACCCAATCACAGATTTGATAAGTGTGCATTACATTTAAATACATATAGCTAAGGGATTATCACTTCTCCATTACAAATTTGTATTTTATTCAAATATAGCTTGTTTCCTCAGCTACCTCACTTGAAGCTTAAACTTCATTTTCCATCTATGGCAATATGGATATTTTATTTAAAACATCTCTGTGTTCCCCCACCTTTCAGATATTTAAATACTACTTCTGAATAAAAACAGTCTGTATAGTGCTAGGTGTGACAGAATATTGAGGGAAAAACAATTTTTAAGTGTCTGTCTTTTCAAATACTCATCTTTATAGTCATTACAGAAGGATTTTTATTGTTTTGTTTGCTTGTTTTTACACCCACCAGGAAAAAAACAAAAGAGTTCTGTGGCGTAGTCTCAAAGATAATGTGTCAAAATGAATTCAAAATCCCAGATCGATGCAACTATAAATTTATCAGTCAAAAATACATTCACCAGTTAAATGAAGTCACTGAATCATGCATTAACTAAATGAATAGTAAACCTGAGACTATAGCAATTTACCTTCCTCAACTGACTGAAAACTAAGCAGGAGAAGTCTGATACTCAAATTGCATTGTCATAAGGCCCTAATGAGTTTAGTTTAGACTAAGTCCTCCCTACCTCCGACCCCCCGTGTGTTTGTGTGTGTTTGTGTGTGTGTGTGTGTGTGTTGGTGGGGAGAGGGGCACTGAAAAGGAACAAAGTGATAGAGCAAGTCAGAGAGGTGAAAAAGAGCACATATTTTAGTGAGCTGAGAGAGAGGTTGTGTTTTCATTCAGTTGATTTCATTTAAAAAGCATGTATGTATTTTCTTTATGTATTAATATTTTCTTCCAAATTGTTAGTGTTAAAGTAAAAACAATAGTACACTATTCTCATTCTATCCCTATTGTACAAAATACCAGCAAAATTACAGTTTGTGTTGGGGGGGTGGTTGTGAGGGAGACAGAAAATATATAAAGAATTAAAGAATAGTAAATTATAAGGGCCTTTTTAGATACACCTAGATAAAAGGGTTAAGCTCCAAAATCATACCCCATTCCTATCATTTAGAGAGGTGTGTGAATCAGATATTTATAGCTACAAGTAGAAGATCATATAAGTGTGGTACAATTTTATTTACTTTTATTTATAGAGGTACAATTTTTAAGTGGCATAGTATGAGACACAGTAATGGCTCGCTGTCTATCTGTGAATCGTATTTGCGTTTTTCACATTTCAAATACTGGGCACAGTGGTTGCTTCTGTGATCCCATTGTAGAAGAATCAGGCATGATCCCAGGACACTAGGATAAATATGCCTGCTATACTCAAGACATTTGCAGACAGTCCACTCCCAATTTATGGAAGTCCTTTCTTAAAGATCAGAGGCTGTCAAGCCTTCACCTCGGTGCTTAAATGCCCTCTCTAAACTTGGCAGTCTTGCCTGGAAACATTCCTCCACCCTCCTGCTAACCTTCTGGACTGCTGCAATTACTTGCTTTCCTGCTCACTCATCACAGTCAACCCATCCTTCAGTCCCAACTCTCTCCTCCCACTACTGGTTCAAC
Source organism: Macaca thibetana thibetana (assembly GCF_024542745.1). NCBI lineage: Eukaryota > Metazoa > Chordata > Mammalia > Primates > Cercopithecidae > Macaca > Macaca thibetana. Next base: position 37,251,049 of record NC_065583.1, read on the forward strand.
TAATCCTGCCTTCATCCCATAGCTTAATAAGACTGAACCCAGTAGTTGTGTCTTGCCCCACATGAAACTCTGTCACTCAAGTCTTTGTTGAACTTTCTTCTTTCACTTTTCCACTCCACTTTCTCTTGGTCCCCAAATTATCTGCCAATATGATATTTGCCACAACAAGAAAATGCTTTGTTATCTAGTAAAAATAAGCACTGTTGCAAAAATTGAATGTGCCCCCACCCTTCACCATATGATGCTGGATACCACAACAAGTGACCCATTAAATATGGAACGGATTCTGGCTAAGCACAGAGGAGTCTCTGTCACTTTGACAGAGAAGGGGCCATCTGGAAGCAGAAGGAAGTTGGGTGAGACTCTCCACTTGCCTCTCTTCCATTTGCTCTAAAGTGAGGGGTGTGCACACTCCTTAATGCACCTCTGTTGGGGGAAAGGAGAAAGAGCCTGTCCTGGCTCACAGACAGAAGCTGGAGTTAGGGACACCACCGACAACAGGGAACCTGTGACCTCCTGGGGCTTTCTCAAGCACCAAAGCTTGTACCAATTATTTCAAAGTTTAAGATTCCTGATATGCTCTAGAATGTAAGCTTTAAGAAACCAATAATTTTTTGTCTTTTTTGTCTGCTACTGTAGCCTTAGTGCCCAGAAGAATATCTGCACATGTAGACACCAACCTCAAAATATATTTTGAGTAAATCAATGTATTGCACTGGATTTGGTAATTATATCTCTATCAATCTATTCCGTTCCAGGAAAACTTAAGTTCGATCGCTTTTTACAGGTCTAAATTTCTCCAAAATAGTCATCATACCTGTAATGATACTTTCTTCTTTCTTGGAAAACAAAAAAACCTCCTGGTAAAAAGAAGTACTCTATACCTATAGGGTAAAGAAGAGAGGATAATAGGATGAAGCGTTTCCTTCTTAAAGTTGAGCTATTCATCATGGAGCTTTATGCATCCTGTCTTCCCAGATAAACTGTATAAAAAAGTTTCTGATTCCAATTAGAAACCTAACCACAAACTTTAGCTTTATATCTATGAGGAAATATCTTAGAGATTTCATGTTGACATAAATTGCAGAAGTGTGGCCAATTTATAATTTGGAAATCTTAAGAATTTGACTGCAAGAAGAATCAATATTCTGTACATATTATCAGGGATGGAAAATGGTGTAGTGTTAGTAATAACAAACAGATACCTTCCGAGAAAACAGAGTTGATTTGTACCACTCCCATGTGAAAAAAGCAAAAACAATATAAAGTTGACATGGGTGTTTCTGGTTATATGAATGCTCTGGTTTTATGAGAGATATGGAAGGTTCTGCATAAACTCGTTACTGAAATAAAACAGCTAAAGACTGATTGGATGGGTAGCTTCCTGAATTCTGAGTTATGTAGCAAAATAATACATAGCACATGGATTTGAGTTAATACAGAGTTGTCATACCCGTATATGTGCTTAAAAACTGTTGATTTGTTGTTGATTTATCTAGCCAGGCTAGAACACTAATTAGAAAAATGTGGTGTCAACTTTCTCATCAAAATAAATCTGAGAGGTCAATCACCCTTTATTCCATCCCTCATCTTCTCCCCATGTGCCAAGTTTACTGACTGGGCTCAGTGTTACACTGATAATCTGAACGTGAGGTCACCCTAGAGCAAACGGGGCCCCACTTCTGAAGCTGTAGAGAAATTAACTATTACAAAGGGTTGGTACGTATTTTAAATCTCAGTCTCAGATTAAGGCCAGTCTAAAACCAGTAGAACAGGTAGCTACTATAAGATATGATAATAGAACTTTGATGGAGGCAACCCTTTTCTATGTCAAAAAGATACTTCTTTCACTAGTTGGTCAAGAATTCTACCATGATGAAAATAATAACTCTGACAACAATTACTCAATGCTGAATAGTTTATTAGTGGATTTTATATAACTATAATGACATTTTATTTTTTATTGTGTGAAATAAATAATTATTTCTTCTATTTGTCAAATTAATAAATTGAGGTTCCTACTAATTAAGACTTCTCAAGATTCTGCAGTTAATGTGGACTCAAACTAGGGGCTTCTAACACTAAAACCCCTCATCCTTTCTGTTAAGGCATTTTGACTTCCAGACTCTTATACAAATTCATACAGATCATAAAGACATCTTAAAGTGTTAAGGAAACACTGAAAACTCAGGCTGAAATCTCTTTTCTTCAGCAGCAAGATGAGAGGAAGACTAGAGGGATGGGATCAACTCATACTTTGGATCCCTTTTGATCAGGGGAAAAGTGATTAGAGTAGGACAGCTACACAGGCTGGTTGAGGATGTCACATGGGACTCTGACGTGTCAGAGGTGACCAAGGGGAGGGAACCTAGGCATCATCTGAGGGAAAAGGGAGATGGGCACCAAAATGGAGGGACAAGGATGCAGAGAAAATGGTTACCCTTCACCATCTGCCTAGGACCAGTTCTACTTTTAGATCATGGCCCTAACCATGCCCCAAGATATTGCCAACAGCTCTGTCTTCAGGGAGAAAGGGCTTCTTAGGACCAAACCCCTGCTTTATATGTTTCAGATACATTCCTCATTTTCTGTGCACCAGGCTAAATGATTTTTACCAGCCACCTCCTCCAGCTCACGTATGATTAGTGAGATACGCTGAGGGTACCCTGTATTGTTTCTCAAATAATAGTCTGCAAAGCACCTGGATCTTCAGAGAAAAGCAGCCTAATTCTTCACTGATTGAGCACATGGGGAGGGTTCAGGTAGTCCTTCCCTATACTCTTGGTGTGAGGCTTCTTTTTTCCTTTCTTTCTTTTTTTCTTCTTACTTAGCCTTTATGTTCTGTCTTCACAGTGATGACAGGCTCTGTTTTATTTTGGTCCAGATTTGGCAGCTGATTTGTCAAATGACCAAGGTCAACTGGTCATTTTCAAATGCTCAAAATGGATATCCCAGAATAATCTCCACATTTTAAAATAGAGATACTCTACTTTTCTCTAGCAATGTTCTTTCTTGCCCCTATTTCTCTCTTTCCCTTCTCACCTGTACCTTGCTCCCCCCAATCCACCTCTCTCTCTCATATTAAAAATAAATAGGTATACATTCTATGTGATTCACAATCCCTCTCTCTCTCTTTCTGCCAGTAAAAAAGATTATTGTGTTATAACTGCCACCTTAGAGTCAGTATTTCATTTAGGTTTCATTCTCTTCCTTAATTAACCAATCCCATTCCTTAAAATTGGTTAAATTTTACATAGTATGTTCAAACATAGATTATCCTGGGAATCTGCCCCATATTCAATCTCAGGATCTCAGGGTTATGCGACATTCAGTGCTCCTCAATGCCAAACTACCTCTTAGAGAGTGACAGGAATACACACACACGCACACACACATATGTGTTTTGGGAGCAGTGGAGAGGGGGGAAATGCAATTTTCCACTCATTCTGATCAATGATAAAATATTTAGAACCAGCTAAAGGCTTAGATGGGAGATAAGAAATGTCTGTTTGTAACGCCAAAGAGAACAGACCTAGATAAATTAATATGCTGTGACAAATACAGTTTCACTCCTAAATATAATATATTTCCCTCTCTCCTCCCTTCTGAATATTCACCCTGATAAGGAAAATGTCTGAGGTCCTTCTCATAGTTAATGAATTAGGATACTCAAGAGAAGTTTCTCAGAATACCTGCTTCTGGGTCAGGGCATTGAAATGATGAAACCCCAGTTCCAAATTGCCTCAGGAAATGCAATGCATTCATGTTTCAAGTACAAAGTCCCTCAAACTCACTTTGAAAGTTTGCTTAGAGTCTAAATAAATCAAACTGAAAGACTTAATTATGAAATCTCAGAGTTGGTCATGAAAATAATGAAATGCCTGAGTTTCTGTTTCAATAGAAGTGTTAATATTTTAGCAGCTCCTAACTGCCTGTGTTCTATTTCACAATTTGTGATTAAAGTTTGATTTTAATAGAGCTCCAAAAAAAAAGTGAGACTTTTGCTTCAGTTATTTGTAATAACACTGGCTTGTCACTTTTAACCAGTAATTAATGTCTTCCCCTCAGCCATTCTTTCTTGGAGGGGCAGAAACAGCACAGTTAAGACCGATGAATCCTGTGAGGTGACCTGGTCCATACCACACCCAAACAGACAAAGAATCACCATGTGCTCTCTTCTGTGTCGTCCTATGCCATCTATCTCAGGTATAAGATTGAGAATAAAAACAACTTGGAGAAATTAACTACTCCACTTTTTAAAAAATCTGCTCTCTAATTTACTACAGATGTCTTTTGAATTAAGGAGCAAAAAGAAGCAGGGTACGTTGTTCTGAGAGACTCCAGCTTCTCCAATTCAGATGAAAAAAATATATAAAGGGTAATAGATTCTAAAAATTCTTCAATGGAATACTTTTAGTATTGAAGTATAATTGGTATATAAAAGCAGCTGTGCATGTTTAACGTATGGTACCACCAACCACAAGCAAGATAGTGAACGTATTCATCACCTCCCAAATTTCCTTGTGTTCTTTTGTCATTTTGTTGTTTTTATTTCTTTTTGTAATAAAAATACTTAACATGAAATCTACCCTCTTAACAAATGTTTAAGTGCACAATACCACATTGGTAATTATAGGCGTTATGTTGTACGTTAGGTCTCTATAACTTTTCCATTTGCATAACTGAAATTTTTTACCCCTTGAGCAGCAACTCCCTACTTTCCCCTTCCCTCAATACCTAGCAACTACCATTGTATTCTCTGCCTCTATGAATTTTACTACTTTAGATACCTCATTTAAGTGGAATTATGGAATATTTGTTCTTCTATGAGTGGCTTATTTCACTTAGCACAATGTGTTCTGGGTTCATCTATCACCCAAATGGGAAGTTTTTCTACTTTTTTAAAAGGGTGAATGATTTTTCATTGTATGTATATGCCACATTTTCTTTATCCATTAATCTGTTGATGGGCATTTGGGTTGTTTCCATATCTTGAATATTGTGAAAAATGCCACAATGAATATGAGAGTGCAGATATCTCTCTGAGATCCTGATTTCAATTATTTTGAATATATGCCCAGAAATGAGATTGCTGGATCATATGATAGTTCTATTTTAAGTTTTTAAGGAAAGTTCACATTATTTTCTATAGCTGTTGCAACATTTTACACTTTTACCAACAGTGTAAAAGGGTTCCAATTTCTCCACATCCTTGCCAATACTTATTATCTTTTGTACTTTAACAAAGTCATTTAACAGGTGTGAGGTGATCTCTCATTGTGGCTTTGACTTTCATTTTCCTGATATTAGTGATGTTGAGTGCCTTTTGATATACCCAGTGGCCATTTGTATGGTCACGTTTAGAGAAATGGCTATTCAGTTCTTTTTCCAGTTTTAAAATCTGATTATTAATTTTCTTGCTGCTTGGTTATGGAAATTTCTGATACATTTTGGATGTTAATTCTTATCAGATAAATGAGTTTTCAAATATTTTATCTCATTTTTAGGTTGCTTTTTCACTCTGCTAATCACTTCCTTTGCCGTGCAGAAGTTTTTTAGCTTAATGTCATCCCAATTGTCTACCTTTGCTTTTGCTGCCTGTGCTTTCAGTGTCATATCCAAGAAAACATTGCCAAGACTAACATTAAGAAATTTTTCCCCCATATCTCCTTAGAAGTTTTACAATTTCAGATCTTATGTTTAAGTCTAGTCCACTTTAAGTTGATTTTTGTCTATATTGTAAGATAGGGGTCCAATTTATTTGTTGAAAAGACTATACTTCTTTTCCTTATTATGTATTCTTGGCAAACTTGTCAAAGATTAGTATACCATGCATGGATTTATATCTAGGTCCTCTATTATTTTTATTGTTCTACAGGTCCATCTTTATGCAAGTATCATACTATTTTAATTACAGTAGCTCTGTAACATATTTTGCTTGTTTTCCATATAATTTATTTATTTATTTATAATTTCAACTTTTATTTTAGATTCAGGGGGTATGCGTGCAGGTTTGTTACCTGGTATATTTTCAAACTAGGAAGTCTGGTGCCATCAACTTTGTTCTTTCACGAGATCACTTTGGTTATTTTGGGTTTTTTGTGGGTTCATATGGATTTTAGTATTTTTTTTTCTATTTTTATAAGAAATTCATTGAGATTTTGATGGGTATAGCATTGAATCTGTAGACAGCTTTGCATAGTATGTATGTTCTAACAATATCAAGCCTTCCAAACTATGAACACTAAATGTCTTTGAGTATATTTGTGTCTAATTTATTTCATTACGTTTTCTGGTTTTTAGTGTACAAATATTTCACTTCTTTGGTTAAGTTTATACCTAAAGTCTTGAAAAAGAGAACGTCTGCTCTCTTAGAGGAATATTCTCTAACTATACCTAACTTCTTTAAATTTGTATGTACATATAGATATTCATTGCAGACAATCAGAAAAGTTAGAGAACACTGAAAATCTTAAAACCACCTATAATTCCATCACAAAAAGGTAATAATTTTTACTATTTTTGTGTAAATGCTTCCAGACTTTATATGATCATCTTTCCACAACTGTGAAAATGAATCTATGATGTTATTTTTAATCATTTCAAGGTGGTTCCTTGATTGTACCAAAAGTTTATCATATTTCAAACCAAGATGAATTGCTTGCGGTCTATTGAGACCTAATGTGATATAATAAAAGCCATTAGGAAGAAGCGGTTTCTCATTTTTCCTAAGGATGGAAGAATTAGGAAAAAGAGATTTGATTAAGAGAATATGGAGACAAATCAAAATCTTTAATCCAGGGCTTAGCCTTTGGAATCATGATTTAATCTAAAACAGGAAGGCTCCTTAGAGCTGTCATTTTAAAAATATGCTTGCTCTTGTCTCTGATGCTGTTTTAATGCAACTGCTGATAAGAATCCACTGCTTGCAATACCAGAACCAAGCCAAGCATATTTTAAAGTGGCAGGTCTAATTTCCAACTTCAGCCTCAGTGTTATGAATATAAATCATCAACCAGAGAAGTAAACACGCTGTAGAGGTCCTGGTCAGTAACTCATCCTTCTCAACAAACTTTCCAAAGACCAAATCTTCATCTCCAAGAACTCACAGAGGTAACTAGAGAAAGCTGAAGGCTCACCTCCAAGTAGAAACTGGCTTAGACAGTTAGGGTTCAACACTGGGCCCAGTACAGAGAAAAAAACCAAAATCTGGATTTACAATGAATTGACCATTTTCCTTGCCCTATGTTAAAACCAGATACTCGTAATAATCTTTAGATCTGCTACCTACACATAATAGGATGGATTATTAGGTGAATAGTCATTTGGAGGCAAGGCAAAATTCTAGGCAAAGAAACCAGTATAAGCAAAGAGACCACAGCATCAACGGGATAGTGAATTTTGGTAACTACAAGTAGGTGGATATGACTGAAGCATGGACTATCTGTGAGCTTGTTAAAGGGCATCACAATAGAGAGATGGAGTAGAAAAGAGCCAGATCAGACTGTAAAGGGCCTTCTAGTTAGTGGTCCTTAAACACTGAAATTACCTGGAGAGTGTCAAAAATACTGATGCTTGTTCTCACCTTTAGAGCTTCTAATTTTAGTGGTCTAGGGTATAATCTGAGCAACAGAATTGATAAAAGCACACTAGCTAATGCCAGTAGAGAGCAAAATTGAGGAACCACTCTTCTAGGCCATTATCAGAAGCATATACTTCATCTAAGAATAATAGAAAATAAAATAATTATTTGTAAATCATGGAAGTGTCACATTTAGACTTTATACTGTGTTGTTTTTAGTTTATGTTGTATATGTATTTATTCATTCTTTCTTTTAACAAATAGTGAATATCTACCCTATCTCAGACTCTGACATACATTTTTTTCCTTTTCCTGAAAACAATCTTCCTGTAAATTCCATGCATTTTCTTTTCCTTTTTCTTTTCTCTGTTTTTAAATTACACTTCAAGGTCTTGGATACATGTGTGGAATGTGCAGGTTTGTTACATAGGTGTACATATGCGATGGTGGTTTCCTGCACCCATCAACCTGTCATCTATATTAGGTATTTCTCCTAATGCTATGCCTCCCCTTGCCCCCGAGCCCCTAACAGGTCCTGGTGTGTGATGTTCCCCTCCCTGTGCCCATATATTCTTATTGTTCAACTCCCACTTATGAGTGAGAACATGCAGTGTTTGGCTTTCTGTTCCTGTGTTAGTTTGCTGAGAATTATGGTTTCCAATTCCATCCACGTCCCCGCAAAAGACATGAACTCATTCTTTGTTACGGCTGCATAGTAGTTCATGGTGTATATGTGCCACGTCTTCTTTATCCAGTCTAACATTGATGGGCATTTGAGTTGGTTCCAAGTCTTTGCTATTGTGAACAGTGCTGCAATAAACATATGTGTTTATGTGTCTTTATAGTAGAATGATTTATAATCCTTTGGGTATATACTCAGTAATGGAATTGCTGGGTCAGATGGTATTTCTAGTTCTAGATCCTTGAGGAATTGCCACACTGTCTTCCACAATGCTTGAACTAATTTACACTTCCACCAACAGTGTAAAAGCATTCCTATTTCTCCACGTCCTCTCCAACATCTGTTGTTTCCTGATAATGATCACCATTCTAACTGGCATGAGATAGTATCTCATTGTGGTTTTGATTTGCATTTCTCTAATGACCAGTGATGATGAGGTTTTTTTTTTCATATGTTTGTTGGCTGCATAAATGTCTTCCTTTGAAAGGTGTGTGTTCATATTCTTTGCCCATTTTTTGATGTGGTTGTGTTTTTGTTTCTTGTAAATATGTTTAAGTTCCTTGTAGATTCTGGATTTTAGCCCTTTGTCAGATGGATAGATTGCAAACATTTTCTCCCATTCTGTAGGTTGCCTGTTCACTCTCATGATAGTTTCTTTTGCTCTGCAGAAGCTCTTTAGTTTAATGAGATCTCATTTGTCAATTTTGGCTTTTGTTGCCATTGATTTTGGTGTTTTAGTCATGAAGTCTTTGTTCATGCCTATGTCCTGAATGGTATTGCCTAGGTTTTCTTCCAGGGTTTTTATGGTTTTAGGTGTTACATTTAAATCTTTAATCCATCTTGAGTTAATTTTTATATAAGGTGTAAGGAGGGGGTCCAGTTTCAGTTTTCTGCATATGGCTAGCCAGTTTTCCCAATGCCCATTTGTTGAATAGGGAATCCTTTCCTCATTGCTTGTTTTTGTCATAGACTTGTGTTTTAAAAAGATCACTGTGCAGGATTTTGGGGAAATTGCAGAATTGGCAGCATTGGTTTTAACCACTTCAAATACCCACATTTAAAAGATCAACCAACTAACTAACAGAAGCAGAAACTCATGGACATTTATGACACAATTAGCTGACAAAATATCCCCCAAAATATTAAAATACAAGCAGAAGGGAACAAATCACCTACAGTCCCAAGACCCACATGATAATCGCATCTGTATGGAAAGAAGAAAAAAACAACAAAGTAGGACTTAAAGCACTTGCGAATAGGACAACTCCCAAAGAGCCAGCAGATATGTACTGGAAAGCATAGTAAGCCAATTTAAGACCAAAAACAGAAAACTGGGAGATTCTCTCCCTAAACTAGACTGAACGGATTGAAGCAGTTTAACCACCATAAATCCTCAATACTGACTTATCAGGATTCTTTTCTAAGATGGGGCCAAATATTGAGAAAAAAATTTGCTATGAGTAGAACAAAAATTAAACAAGACAGAGAGACCATAATGAAACAAAAAGAAGGTCCAGGCCAAAATGAGGACGGGGAACAAAGCCAGGAAATTTCAGGAAGCAAGCAACCATGTTTTTGAAAATTATACCAAAATAACAGAAGGGGAAGTTCTGTGGAATTAAAAAAAATCCTGAACCCCACTTTATTCTGAATGTTCTGGAAAGATAATCACATATAAATAAACAACAAAAACTGTTAAGTTCAAATTCTATACAAAGATGTAATAAGAAAAGAGAAACTAAGTGACAGAATAGCAATTTCCATACAAAGATGTTGTAAGAAAAAGAGAAAAGTGAGCAGGATAACACCCTTCCAGACAATAAATTCATGCCAGAATGACAGGTACATAAAGGAGATTTGAATTGCAGTCCACTGTTCCAAAATTCTCAAACACATTAAGAATTGATACAAAACATGCAAGAGCAACATAAATTGGAATTAGAGAAGACTCATATTTAGACGACAGTGTTTATGAAAGGATTATAAGTAAAAGGATAAATAATTTAAGAAATGAAGACTACACTAGAACACAAGAGCACATAAACACAAAAGAGAATGTCTTAGAATTTAAAATTAAGAAGTTGAGATCAAAAGTGTCCTAGAGAAATGTCAAATATAAAAAGTAGGCCAAAAAAAATTTCAACATACATATAATAGGAGTCCCTAAAGAAAAAATGGGGCAAAGGAACAGAACAAATGCTAAAAAGAAAAATTTAATTGTCAAATATATGTGTACCTATATATGCATATCATATATAATATATGTAATATAATACTATTTATTATAAATACTATATAGCATTATGTAATATATATTAGAATTGTATATTATGTATACTATATTATATACATTTGAAATTATTTATATATACATACACACACACACACATATATATATATAAATTACATTTTGAAAGAGCATACTATGGAGATCAGAATATCAATCCAGAATAGACAACACCAGTATCTTTCTAGTAAAATTATCAGACTTTTTGGAGATGAAAGCATGTGTCTTATTAATGAAATAATATTAAATTATCATTAGACTTTTTGATAGTAAGACTTTATGCCAAAAGAAAATGTAGTATCACATGTAAGATATTCAAGGAAAGAAAGTAGAAGCTAAGGGCTTTGTATCTAGCAAAACTCACATGTATAAAAGGCAAAAATTATTAACTGTAAAATGTAAGGGCATCTTTTAAAAAAACTTATTGAGACATGACTGACGTGCAAAAACTATGCATCTTTAATGTATACAATTTGATGAATTTAGCTTAAAAGCTTTCTGGGAAATCTATAATAGAACAAGACTTACTTAAATGACTAAAGAGGTGTTAAGAAAGTTATCAAAAATTACCAAAGTCATGTCAAAAAGACTCAGGATAAATACTTGAGGGAATGGATATCCATTTTCTATGATTTGACTATTGCTTATTGCATGCCTGTATCAAAGTATCTAATGTACTCCATAAATATATACACTTACTATGTAAAAATAAAATAAAATAAAATAAAATAAGACAGCTATAGATCCTCAAAAAATAAAAAGGACTCAGAAGCCAAGTTGAAGAGACTCCCACTGGCCAAGGATAGAACAACTTGAGCTTCATAATGATAATAGTTATAATAGATTTAAGCCATCAAATATGTTTAAATCAATGAGTTCATTAGGATAATATTTAATGTAACTTGTCACATGTGGAGGATGACAGAAAAACACTTCATCATCTTGAAAATCAGTAAGTTAAGAAAAATATCAAGCTTTCACCTACCTTTCTTATATGAACTATACTATTAAGATAAACAATAGTAAAGGAAGAGAACCTTCTCTTTTATGAAAGCAGAAAATGAAAAATACAGTAGACAGAATTTCTAGAATGATGAAGTAAGAATACCACCAGACTCTCTCTCCAGAAAACAAAAAAAATGTATGTGGTGAAATTATTAAAAACAACTGTTAAGGTATTTAGAAATTATCATAATTGCATAAACAAATGGAAAACATTTATTCAAGAAAAATTTACGAACTTTTGGTAAGAACAGTGGACCTATGGCATTTAAGCCATGACCTACTCCATTACATGCCCTTCACCTTATAAGCTCCAAGTATAAGCTCCAAGTATAATGGAAACTCTACCCCATTAGAGAAGGTTATAGTAACCTCACTTTCCAGATTCTAGTGTCAGGCTCCCGTTTCACTCAAGTAAGGGCAGGCTGCCTGTATTTCTTATTTTCACTACTCCCCAGACACCTGTTGCAGAAGCTTGATTCTAGGCAAACATGGCCAACAGAACTTGAGCTCTCTTTTGACAAGCTCTATCTTTATAAAGAAAGCTCTACATAAACCATAGCAGGCTGAAAATATTGAGACCACATTGTTTCATATCCAGCTTTCCCAGATGGTAGAGGTTCCTTGCCAAAAAGGAAAAACAACAACAACAACAACAACAGAAAAAACAAAAAACAAAAAACAAAAAAACCCCCAGAGACTTCCACTTTTATCGCTAGTATCCCTAGTACATACTATAGAGCAAAGGTTCACTCAAAAAGCAGGTCTCCATGCTTAACCACCTTAGCTGTGGTTCTATAAAGTCAAAGAGCCCCACAGCCCTACCTGAGGGAGCTGAACTTAAGTGAAACAGAGAGTGGAGAGTTTGATACCTGAGTGTTGTCAAAAACAATGGAGATCTTGGTGAAGATGATTAAGAGGCTGGTAACTCCAAAACAAGCAGAATTACAGAGCAATCAGAAAATAAGTCAAAATAATTAAAGGAAGGAAGGAAAGAAGGGAGGGAGGGAGGCAGGAAGAGAAGGAGGGAGAAAAGAAGGAAGGAAAAATTGGAAGGAGGGAGGGAAGGAGGGAAAGAAAGAGATAAATAGAAAGGCAGAAAGAAAGGCGGAAAGAAAGGCAGAAAGAAAGGCAGAAAGAAAGGCAGAAAGAAAGGAAGGAAGGAAGGAGAAGGGGAAGGGGAAGAAAGGAAAGGAAAGGAAAAGAAAAGAAAAAAGAGGAGAGAAGAGAAAAGAAGAGGAAAGAAAGAAAAAAAAATGAGAGCCAAGAAGAGCCTTCCTGATATCACAGTCAACTCTGCTAGTCGCAAGGCTGTGGCGTCTGGTAGTCACAAGGCTGTGGCATGTGCTAGGAAACATCCACTCAGAAGCAATCAGAGAAAAGACTTAGGACAGAATCAAAGCATGTCCAAAGCTTCACTCAGACACATCAACAGAAGCTGAAACCTTGCTAGCAAAAAGGGCTTAAACACTACTTCTGACAAAATACTGGAAGACTAATAAGCTACTTTGATCCAAGGGCAGCAACAAAAACAAATACTACTAGCAATGAAGAGGGGTATTTTGTAATAATCAATCCATCAGGAAAATTTAACAAATTTGAACACATAAATTTAAATTTAACAAAAGGTGTGCAAGTCTTATACACTAAAAACTACAAAGTATTGTTGAAAGAAATTAAAAATATTAAATGTTTTTTTAAATGTTGAAATGTTCATGAATGGATGACAACACTTTTAAAATGATAGTATTCTGCAAGTCAATCTACAGATTCAGTGCAGTCTCCAACAAAAATCCCAGATTTTTTTTTCTTTTGCAGAAATTGACAAGATGATATTAACATTTATATAGAAATGGAAGGGATACAAAATTGCTAAAAGAAATAAAAAAAAAAACAAATTTGGAGAACTCATACAACCTGATTTCAAAATTTACTACAAAGCTACTACTATAATTAAGACAATGTGGTACTATATAAGGATAGACATATAAATAAATAAAATATGACTGATAATTCAGAAGTAAAACCTTGTATCTATAGTCACGGATTCTTAGTAAGAGTACCAAGATAACTCAATAAGAAAAGAATAGTATTTTCAACAGATTGTGCTGGAACTAGATATCCACACACATAAGAATGAAGCTGGATCCTGACCTCATATCATAAACAAAAAGTAACTTAAAATAAATCACAGACCTAAATGTAAGAGCTAAAAATAACAACTCTTAGAAGAAAAGAAAAGTAAATCCTTTTGTCCTTGGGTTAGCCAATAGTTTCTTAGATATGGCACTAAAAGCACAAGAAACAGAATAAGAAAATAGATACACTGCATCAAAATTAGCAACTTTGTGCTGCAAATGATATCACTGAGAAAATGAAAAAGAAAACCCATGGAACTCGAGAAAATATTCACATATCATACATCTGATAAGGGATTTATATCCAGAATATATAAAGAACTCACAATTCAATAAAAAACATAAATAACACAATTAAAAATGAACAGAGGATCTGAATAGATCCAAAGATCTACAGATAGTCAATAAACACGTCAAAAAATACTCAACATTATTCATCATTAGAGAAATGCAAATCAAAACCACAGTGAGATTTTTTTGTTTCAGTAGAGATAGGGCCTCATTATAATGCCCAGGCTGGTCTTGAACTCCTGGCCTCAAGGAATCCTCCTGCCTTGCCCTCGCAAAGTGCTGGAATTACCAGTGTGAGCTGCTGAACCATGCCACAGTGAAATATTACTTCACACCTACTAGAATAGCTAGGCTATCAAAAAGTCATGTAATAATAAATACTAATGAGGATGTGAAGAAATTGGAACTCTTAGGCGTTGGAGGTGAAATGTAAAGTGGTGCTGGCAATTTGGAAAACAGTTTTTCAGCTCATCAAAAAGTTAAACATAGAGTTACCATATGACACAGCAATTCCACTTCTATTTTCTGCAGAAAATACAGAGGACAATGGCACATAGTGAATTGTACTATGCATTTGCAATTAGCCACATCCAAACTGTGAGAAACTCCATAGTTCAAACAGCCTGTGTTTTCAACAGATACATTTTAAGACAAAATGATGAGGGATAAGTATAAAACTGTCAAGGAAATGTTTAGTATAAAAGTTGGTGTGGTGGACAAAGGGATTGTGTTTGAAATGTGGTACACAGAAGGGGCTTCCAGAATGTCTAACTGAGTTCTATTTTCTGACCTGGTCATGGTTAGGTTACAAGATGTTTGCCTTAGAATAATTCATTAAGTAATGCATTTTGCTTTGTGACATTTTCTGTGTCTGTTGTTGGTGGGCTTTTTAAAATAGGTTTTTTTTTTAGATTATGAAAACTTTCTCTTCAGTCAAGGCTTTTAACATGAACAGATTTCTTGAATAATATGGAAAGTTTCCAATATATTGAAACATAAATCCATAAGTCACCATACATACAACACCCGGCAGGAAAAAACAAAAACAGCAAGTTTACATGATCCCTGTAACAGCCATGATCTTAATCTCAGATGCTTCCTCCATCTACCAAGTATGTTCTGGATACAGAGCACAATGTGGCTTCTGGGGTCACACTCAGCTGAGTCAGTGGTCCACAGATCACTCACCTGTCTGGGTTGTGGTGGTGGCGGCTCTACTCAAGAAGCAAAACAGTTACCAGCACATTCAAAAAGCATGTTGAACATCTGTTAAATATCAAAGTGAGAAACAAGAAGGCAACATAATAATATCAGAAAGATGTTAGGAAGCAAGGACAGCTGTGTAAAGCTCGAGGATGGAAAGTGCCTCGCCGACTTCATTTATTTGACTTCTTGGGTAGTGGGCACTGGAATAGTAAGATGTGAGATTCTGGTTCATGGATCATATATAATGGATTCATCCCTGACTCTGCGGAACGCCAGGATTCAGACATCAAGTGGGTTTTAGGGACCAGCTTGGCTATGTCCTTGGGCAACATGGCATGCCAATACTCAATCCCCTCATCATTGTATTTCTTCAAATGGTAAATTTATTTGTGCGATGTGATACTGCTTCTGCAAGCTTTCAGTCCCACACGACAACATCCAAGCAACTCCGAGCAGCACCAAATATTTTTAAATGAATTAAATAAATAATTACTCTGGAAGTAATGTGGAGAAGAGATTTTGAATTTCAGCAAGATGAGATTAGAACCAGAAAAAAACAAAATGAAATTAGAACCAGAACGGAACATGTGCAAGACAGAAAGGAAGTTAGGAATATATATGAAACTGCCTAAGAGGCAAATTAATAGAATTTGGTGACTAACCAAATGAGTTGAGTGAGGAAGAGGTAGAAGATGGTGACTTACAGGTCTTTTGGCTCGGATCAACATGAGTCGAAAAACACAGGATAAGTACATCCTTTCTCTCACCCCTGACAACCTTTGACTATTGATTTTCCCTGTCCAGCAGTCATTCTTCCTTGTTCTGGTAACAGAAAACATACTTTCCTTAGCAACCCACTCTCAGTCCATAGTCTTCAAGTGGCTGTCTCCACCTGTGCTCTAAGGAGAACTGGAGAGGCCAGTGACCCAGCCTATGTTTTCAACAGATACAGAGCATCCTGCCCCCACCAAAGTGATTGATGGCAGGTATTGAACATGACCCAAGCTAGGTTTGTTGGAACTGAGTGGATGAGCCCATCTCCTCTCAAAGCTCTAGGTTTATTACTGTGGCTACTATGAAATAGGAACTTGTCTAGGAGTGATACCCACACAGCAGAAAACAGAGCGGAGACAGATGCACAGAGTCCACACATATGCTCTTACAGAGTGTTAATGACATTGATATAGTTCCTGGATTCAGGCAAGCCTGAAGACAGTCTATTCCTGTGCTTTTCAGCTATGTGAGTCATTATATTCTAATTTTTCCTTTAAAAGCAGATTGAATAAGATTTCTGTCAATTAAAAATGAAAATATCTTGACTAATGCAGGATCAAGGAACATTGTACTGTTTCCAGACTTACTCATATACATAGTCTAGTGCTGGCTAATAGAAATATAATGTGAGCCGCACATCTAATTTTAAGTTTTCTAGTAGCTGCATTAAAAAAGTAAAAATAAATGCATAAAATTATTTTTACTAATATATTGTATTTAACCTAATATACATAAAATCATTTCACACGTAATCAATATTTTTAAAAAGTATTACTTTAAGTCTCTTTTGTAATGTAAAGTACATTTCTAAGTCTTTGAAATCTACTGAACAGTTTAAACTTAAAACATCTCAATTTAGAATAGCTGCATTTCAAGCGTCCAATAGCCACATGCAGCTATTGTAATGAGCAGCAAAGATCTAAGCCATTCCCTACCTTTTCCCAGCAAAGTCTGCCTTCTCTTGAGTCCTACTGATAGTATTCCAGAATTGACAGGTACGTTAAAAGTCGTGTGGTCCACCTTCTCATTTTATAGGTAAATAAAATAATAATGATCTATCCTAATGAAAGTAAGTTAGTTTCAGAGATGGAATTCATATAAAAAAATAGGAAAAACAATGGCTAGATATTGAATAGTTACTACCTATAAATGTTGATATTGGTTTGTTTGTTAGGTTTTCTGTTTGTTCTGTGTTTGGCTATTCAGTATTAACTCTTTCCTATCTGGGGAAATTAACAATATTAAGAGATAATATCTAGTGAGTATATGTCAGACACTATTTTGAGAACTTGACAAATATTGACTCATTCAATCCTCAGAGTGACCCTAATGAGGTAAGTATCTTAATCCTCATTTATCTGTGAAGAACAAATGAATTAAGACATGGGACTGGGATTTGAACCTAGGGCTTTTGGATCCTGAATCCACACTATTAACCCATCCATTACTCCTGCTCTGTGGTCTTGCTGAAGGCAGCAACATGTTTCCCATTGTAGAGGCCAAATGAGACATTTACTCCTTCTCCCTCTTCTCTGGCAGCTTGGATACTTAACTCAGGCTTGGTGAGTTGATTACTCCCAGAAATTCACACCTGAGGGAGATGCTACAAATACAAAAGATATATGAGAATTTATTCATCATGGAGGACAGCAGACGGGACACCTGAGTCAGATCATACCTGTGGCCTAGCCTTTTGAGGACCTGAATTCCTGCCTGTCTTCCAAAACTGAATCTACAGTTTCCTGGTTTTCTGTGAAGTCCTGATGTCCTTTCAATAACATTCTTTTTGCTTAAAACTTCCAGAGTCCATTTTCATTATCAACAGCCAAGAATGTTGATTGATACCAGTAGTACATATTATTATAGTCATTTTACACAAAAAGAAACTTAATCCTTAAAAAGTGAAACACTTTTGCTTCAGCCAGGCCTGGTAGCTCACGCCTATAATCCCAGCACTGTGGGAGGCCGAGGTGGGAGGATCACAAGGTCAGGAGTTCAAGACCAATCTGACCAACATGGTGAAACCCTGTCTCTACTAAAAATACAAAAATTAGCTGGGCATGGTGACGTGCTCCTGTAATCCCAGCTACTCAGGGGTCTGAGGCAGAAGAATTGCTTGAACCCAGGAGGTGGAGGTTGCAGTGAGCTGAGATAGCACCATTGCACCCCAGCCTAGGGGAGAAGAGTGAGACTCTGTCTCAAAAAAAAAAAAAAAAAAAAAAAAAAAAAAAAAAAAGTTAAACACTTTTCCCAATATATTTTCTAGGAAGTAGTTGGCAAAACTGGAATGTGGACACAGGCCTAGTAGGTAGCCTCCAACTACCTGCTATTCTGGACTAAAATCTAGGTCTCCTGACCCCAGAATCCTTTTTCTTTCCATGATGCCAATCCTCGAAGCCATGAACAATAGCCTTACAAAATGAGGTCAAAGGGTTAAAATAAAGTGAATAGTGTTTTACATGGTCCCTAAAAATTAAATCCTAAGGAGAACATGCTTAACACTGTTACAGAGCCATGAAAGAGGTATTTAGGGCACCAGATCATATTAATCATAACAAGTAGTTAGAAGTCAATCCCATCTGCCACTATGCCAGGTCTGCCTGCCCCAAAGTGTAAACATTTATTAAGTCCCACAGGATTTAGCTTTAGCTCAACAGAGAGGAAGAAAAGAATTGAGACTTGGACAGCTTCCACCTTGTAGTCACATCTGCACAACAGGTCACCTAGTTAAAACTAAAGTGATTCCCACAGGGAGCTAGAAAGAGTGGCTCTATAAATATGCTCCTACAAGTACAGCTGTTCTTTGCCCCTTTGGTGTGTGGATGGCTGAAAGCAGTGTACCAGAAAATGCTGGAGAGATGTACTCTAGGCCAGTAAAATAGCAGAGAAATGCTGAAGTACTGAATGTAGAACAGAGGAGACAACATAACAGTTACAGAATTCTTGGAGAATGGCATCAGAATAAAACTACACACACACAGGCACACAGACACACAGTAAAGCACACACACACAGTGAAGGAGCACACAGCACACAAAAACAACCACCACCACAAAACAAAATCACCTCTGCCAAGGATGGCAAAAGCACAAAGAGAAGGAAATTATCTGATGCTATTAGAAGCAGTGTAAATAACCCCAACTTCTTTGAAAGACAATTGGTAATATTTATCAACATTTTAAATATATGGGTCCTTTGTCCTAGCAATCCCATTTCCGGTAATATAGAATGGTATATGTGAAAGAATATTTGTGGCAGAATTTTGTTTGTAATATTTAATAATGGCAATAAAGACAATATTCCTTAAAAGGAGACTGATACTTATAGTATCAGTTATACTATACTTATACTGATACTTACAGTATGTTCACATTTTGAAATATAAAACATACTTCAAAAGAATGAGGTAGTTCTATATTAAAAAATGTGAAGTGATATTCATGATAAACTGGTGTGGGGAAAACTGAGTGGCTGAATAATATAGTAGATAGATTAAGCCAACAGATACACAGTGATCTGGAAAGACATTGCTATCAGAAACTTATTTAGATCTCACAGCAAATCTATGGGTGATACTACTGTTATCTTTGATTTATAGATAAACAAATGAAGCAATTTAAAGAAAGGGAAAACACCTTAGCTAAGGTCATAGCTATTCAATAAAATGGAGTGGGTAAGGGGGCTATCAGGGCTTTTAAAATATAATCCACTTTTTAAAAATATTTTTCTTGAATGAACTGTAATTTTTTATGAAGCTAAAAAGGATCACAAAAACTTTTTTAAGACACCAATAAAAACCATGGACCCATGGGTTATTTGCATTTGCCTCTGGCCACTTCCCCTTCTAAACTTCACAGCACATCTTCTAGCTCCCTTCCTCATAGGCCTCCCTCTTCCACTTTGAAGTGACAGAAAGAACTCAGCCCCTCTTACTTCCACAGAGGGATATTTCCACCATCTAGCAGCCTTCATCATTAGGAAATAAGCATTCATATTAAGACGAGTGGTTCCTTGGCTCTGTTGTCTCCCACAATGTCACAGTTGTATTTGTGCTACAGGAAAGAAAAGTGTTTCACATGACCTATTCAGCGATAATAACCACCTCTATGATCCAGCTGTATTATGACATATTTTAGATACTGATTAGGCCAATATTGTAATCACTAAACCAGAATGAAGGAGTAGGCTTTGGATGATTGTTTTAAAACATCATTAGGTTTGTCCAGTTGCAATCAATTCCTTTGTATCATACCAAAAGTGTATAATGTATAACATTACATGAAAACTGATTGAAAAACATGGTAAGTATTGATAAATGAGATGAAGTACAGACCAATGGAGCCTAATTTTCCCTCCCTCTGGCCTTTTAAAATGATTGCTGTAATCTACATGGGCAGTAGTAGCCCATCAATTACACACCCCTCCCTTATTCAGGATCCTCATACTGAATATTATGATGTCTATGAATATTATTATGTCCCTCTGTGAAATATAATTAATTTAGCTATTAATTCATCAACTAACAGCACGTGACTACCTCTAATATCTAGTAAAGATAAATCATTTCCTAGCTTGGGAGTAGACTTCCAATTCTAAAATAAGAGACAAAAACCACCCAGAAAGGTAAAGCTTCCTACATGGTCTGCTCAGTCTTTAAGGTTAATTATGTCCGAACAGTAAACATTTAACAACCCTAGAGATAAGCTGACTGTAACAGGTGAGTAATCTCCCAGCTCAGACTGGCTCAGTGGATCGTTTTGTTTCATTGAAGAAAGCAATTAGCTTTCAGTGTGCTGGGAAGTGGGAAACAATTTCACAGATTAGTAGAGCTGAGGGCTCTGTCTGCTGGTGAAGTTGGTGTGTGGCAAGAACCACTTCTCGAGTTCTTTCTGGGCCAGCATAGTCAGTGACTGATAATATAATACACGGGGCAGCTGCCTCACAGAATGCATTATCAGAAAACCCTGATGGCAGTGACTATAACAACAACAAAATGATGTATACCACCACGTTGTTTTTCACAAGCAAAAGAGTATGATGTAGTATTTAGAGCAGAAAAACAAGGCTTTAAGGACTTCAAACATCATCATTATTGTGGACACATTAACTCTACCAGCTATGTAAGAAGGAACAAGAAGATATAGGTAAAGCTGAAATAGGAGGACCTTATCACAATCTACTTGGGAAGCCAGTGAAGGTGAATGTGACATCACATGCTGGTTTTCTATTTATGTTTAAACTTCAAATAGGTGATAATGCCAGAGGTCAAAAACAAGTGGTTGAGAAACTTCATCTGGCCTGCATACATGTTTTGTTTGGTAAGCATTTTGCCTAAATTTTTAAAAATTAGTCATTTTAAAAAAATCAGATGTTATACAAAAATCTAGAATTACAATTTTTCTTGAAAAAATCAGAAAATCCAGTGCTTCTGAACTACCATGGATTCATGTAGCAGTTATCTTAAGGGGAGTAATGGCTGGGCCTCTAAGTCCCATTCACTACAGTCTGTGCCACTCCATATTGCCTCATGACACCAGGGATGACCATCAGTTGCAGTTTATCACTGCACTAGACCAGTTATTTTCTAATAACAGAGAAAGAGTTCTCTGTTCTCAGGTCCCTATCCAAAGCTAGAAAACAGAAGGGTGGCCAAAAAAGCCTAGTAATTTATTTATATATATTTTTACTCCTGACCTACACTTACTAGTCTGGCTTCTGTAGGTATTTCAGTTTGTGATGCCTACTGTGACAGGTAAGATGATAGAAGAGTAGGCTTTCAAAGTCCCACAGACTTAGGTACAAACTTGGTTCTGCCACTTCATATTGTTTGGTTTTGAATAAATCATTTAATCTCTCCACTAATCTGTTATCCCATGAGTAAAATGGAAATAATTATGGCAATGATGTCTACCTCCTATGTCAACTGTGAAGATTAAATATATGTGTATTAAAAATTAAAAATATTTATTAAAAGATTAAAAATATGTGTATGTCTATGCATACATACACACATATATAGGTAGCTGGTACATAAAACAAACATAAAAAGCTGTAAATAAAAAATAATGTCTAGGGCAATTCAAGAAAATTTGGGATTCACAGAAGAAATAATAAAATTACATTAGCAGAGGAAACCAATTTGTTTGGGTAAACTGAATAGTTTTATTAGTCCTCTGTTTTTCCCTGATATACACACACACACACATTTAGTATTGTTATATTTTTGTCTTTGCCAGTGCAATACGAATCTGATCCAACATAAGCCATTCTGTCGTGCCCAGGTGTACCACTGCCATGTTATGGCCATTGATATATAAAGAGTTTTTCAAAGATATCATTTCAACAAGTCCTGATAACATATGTGTGCTCAAAAGAATTTATTAAAACTTTTACAGTCCTTTGACAAAATTCAACAGCCCTTCATGCTAAAAACTCTCAATACATTAGGTATTGATGGGATGTATCTCAAAATAATAAGAGCTATTTATGACAAACCCACAGCCAATAGCATACTGAATGGGCAAAAACTGGAAGCATTCCCTTTGAAAACTGGCACAAGACAGGGATGCCCTCTCCCACCTCTCCTATTCAACACAGTGTTGGAAGTTCTGGCCAGGGCAATCAGGCATGAGAAAGAAAGGGTATTCGATTAGGAAAAGAGGAAGTCAAATTGTCCCTGTTTGCAGATGACATGATTGTACGTTTAGAAAACCTCATCGTCTCAGTCCAAAATCTCCTTAAGCTGATAAGCAACTTCAGCAGTCTCAGGATACAAAATCAATGTACAAAAATCACAAGCATTCTTATACACCAATAACAGACAAACGGCCAAATCATGAGTGAACTCCCATTCACAATTGCTTCAAAGAGAATAAAATACCTAGGAATCCAATTTACAAGTGATGTGAAGGTCATCTTCAAGGAGAACTACAAACCACTGCTCAACAAAATAAAAGAGGACATTGACAAATGGAAGAACATTCCATGCTCATGGATAAGAAGAATCAATAATGTGAAAATGGCCATACTGCCCAAGGTAATTTATAGATTCAATACCATCCCATCAAGCTACCAAAGACTTTCTTCACAGAATTGGAAAAAACTACTTTAAACTTCATATGGAACCAAAAAAGAGCCCGCATCTCCAAGACAATTCTAAGACAAAAGAACAAAGCTGGAGACATCACGCTGCCTGACTTCAAACTATACTACAAGTCTACAGTAACCAAAACAGCATGGTACTGGTACCAAAACAGAGATACAGACCAATGGAACAGAACAGAGCCCTCAGAAATAATACCACACATCTACAACCATCTGGTCTTTGACAAACCTGACAAAAACAAGAAATGGGGAAAGGATTCCCTATTTAATAAATGGTGCTGGGAAAACTGGCTAGCCATACATTGAAAGCTAAAACTGGATCCCTCCCTTACACCTTATGCAAAAATTAACTCAAGATGGATTAAAGACTTAAATGTTAGACCTGAAACTATAAAAACCCTAGAAGAAAACCTAGGCTATACCATTCAAGACATAGGCAAGGGCAAGGACTTCATGTCTAAAACACCAAAAGCAATGGCAACAAAAGCCAAAATTGACAAATGGGATCTCATTAAACTAAAGAGTTTCTGCATAGCAAAAGAAACTACCATCAGAGTGAACAGGCAACCTACAGAATGGGAGAAAATTTTTGCAATCTACTCATCTGACAAAGGGTTAATATCCAGAATCTACAAAGAACTCAAACAAACTTAGAAGAAAGAAAACAAACAACCCCATCAAAAAGTGGGTGAAGGATATGAACAGACACTTCTCAAAAGAAGACATTTATGTAGCCAACAGACACGTGAAAAAATGCTCATCATCACTGGCCATCAGAGAAATGCAAATCAAAATCACAATGAGACACCATCTCACACCAGTCAGAATGGTTATCATTAAGAAGTCAGGAAACAACAGGTGCTGGAGAGGACGTGGAGAAATAGAAACACTTTTACACTGTTGGTGGGACTGTAAACTAGTTCAACTATTGTGGAAGACAGTGTGGTGATTCCTCAAGGATCTAGAACTAGAAATATCATTTGACCCAGCCATTCCGTTACTGGATATATACCCAAAGGATTATAAATCATGCTGCTATAAAGACACATGCACACCTATGTTTATTGCAGCAGTATTCACAATAGCAAAGACTTGGAACCAACTGAAATGTCCATCAGTGACAGACTGGATTAAGAAAATGTGGCACATATACACCGTGGAATACTATGCAGCCATAAAAAGGATGAGTTTGTGTCCTTTAGGGACATGGATGAAGCTGTAAACCATCATTCTCAGCAAACTATCGCAAGGACAAAAAACCAAACACCGCATGTTCTCACTCATAGGTGGGAATTGAACAATGAGAACACTAGGACACAGGAAGGGGAATATCACACACTGGGGCCTGTCATGGGGTGGGGGTAGCAGGGAGGGATATCATTAGGAGATATACCTAATGTAAATGACAAGTTAATGGGTGCAGCACACCAACACGGCACATGTGTACATATGTAACAAACCTGCACGTTGTGCACATGTACCTTAGAACTTAAAGTATAATTTTAAAAAAATAAAATAATAAAAAAATAAAAAATAAAATAAAACTGACTATGATGATGGCTGCACAATTATGTGAATATGCTAAAAGTCATTGAATTGCTTTTGGTATACACATTTTATGTATATTCTATGACATGTGAATTATGTCTCAATAAAACTATTTTTAGGTTCTGAAAAAAAATAAGTATAAATGTTACAAAAGACAATTTCCAGTTCTACTGGCTACTAGCTAGATGACATTGAGAAATCTACTTCTCTGAATCTGTTTCTTCATCTGTAAAATGGGCATAATAATTGTTTCTTAAAGGGTCGTAGTGAGGCTTACTTGGCACAATGTCTGCAAGCGCTTATTAATGTTCCTAGCACATAAAAGGAGCTAAACACTGGTAATCCCATTTACCTTCCTTCTAGTGATTAATTTGAAGAGTATCCTACTCAGCTTAAAGAGGAAAAAAGATAATAATGGTTTCATTTTTAAATGAAAATCAGAGTAAGTCAAACCCCAATGAAATGGCATGAAGAGAACCTAAATGTACATATTGCCAAACAGCATCTGTTTGCAAGGTGCATTAGAATAGTGGAAAAAGAAGAAAGTACCACATCATCTACTTCATTTTTATTGAATTATAGAGTATGCATAGCTCTTTTCATTGTATTAGAAAATGAGTGCTTAAAATGATTTACATATTGAAAAAACATCATAAAGGAAATTTAGTTGTGATTCCTAAGACACACGGTTTAGTGTTAACATTTTCTATTACTTTTTATATTATGGTATGCAATACTCTTCAAAATGTTTATAAGCCCAGGCAATTTTTCCATGATTCACTAACGTACAAATAATTCAAGTTGAGTGCATGTATTTTCTATTTTGTACATAGTATTGTGTCGGAATAAAAACAAGTAAAATACGATCTTTGTCTCCCACTGCCAACCCTCTAGTGCAATATTTCTTAAACTATGCTGCTGGAACCACCTGCATCAGAATCACTAGAAGAAGTCTTTAATAATGCAGAGTTCTTGGCTCCTCTCACAGACTCAGGGATCAAAAATTTTGTGATGTGGACCTGGCAATCTACACTTAAACACACTCCAGGCAATTTGTATGCACTCTAAGATTTAAGGGCCACTCATCTATTAAGATCAACTGAGTTAAAGAGCTAAACTTGATTCCATTAGAAAGCTGTGCACTGGTGAATTATTTAACTACATACTAGAATATGGAAAGCATTACAGCTTTCATGACTTTAAGTCAGTCATTCAAGTACCTCATTGCATTTGTGAAGAAGCTAAAGCAAGTCTCTTCATCTTGCTCAAGTTACTATTTAACACAATTAAAAACATACGATCAGTTATTTAAAAAAGAAAAACAATTCCTGATTTTCTTTTACTGAATGGGCTAAACATGTTAAATGGATATGCAGGTAGGCTATTACCTGCTAGTTAGTTTTGACAGAGGCAACTTCATTTAATATGCAATGAGTGTTTTTTCTAATTTCTCAATTTATAGTTGGCCATATTTTAGCACCCTAATAAAGTACCATTGTATTTAATCTCAAAGTTCCTTAATTTGGAATTGATGATCATGGAGAGCTTTCTTGGGGCTACACGTTTGGTCTTCAGGAGGACTGTGGGACCCCTGAAACTGTATGCAAAATATGGAATATTTATGTTATTTAGTATAAGGGTCTGTGGCTATTATTAGATTCTCAACGAGGCCTATGCCTTAAAAATAGTTGCACAGCACTATAAAATGAAAGACTAGGACAGCAATGTGCAGAAAACTCATTCCAGGGATGTTGCCAGTGAAAACTGAGAGACATTCTGTTTGGTTGGAGAGATGGGAGGCTGGATCAGTATCCTCACACTCTTTCCCAGGGGGATAAAAAATGCCTCATCTGTCACATGGAAAAATCCTGGAAAACCAATTCTCACTAAAGCACTAACAACAGATGATGGCTTAACATATTACCTGTCTCATTGCTTGAAGTCTTTCCCACTGAATCCAGACACAACCCTTCTCACTGCTAATTGATCAGAATTGGCACATGTGGCAAAACAATTTGCCATTCCTAATTTAACTCAATCTCTCTCATTTTAGCAATGAGAAATTTGAGGTCCAGAGAGGTGAATTGACTTGCCTGAGGCCACATAGCAAGTTGGTGTCAGAGCCCGGCCCAGAGGCCAACACTTTTGACTCCTACTAAAATGCATCTGCCACAGGCAAAGTCACAAGCACAGAGAACTCATCTTCCCTCACACCACCTGAACCTTACTCACTCCTTTCCTTATCATTCTATCCTCCTGTTCTCTGCCATCTTGATTTGACAGCAATTCCCTTTTCAAATTTCTCATATTTTTTATTTTTAAAAAATAATGGATTTTGTCTGCATAATATAAAATAAAACTCATTAGTTAGTGGAAGATAAGTATGCTTGCCAAGTTAAAAGGGAAAATGAGGTCTCTGACGTCGATTTGCTTGGTTAAGAAAAAAAATGACCACACAAGGGCTTACACAGGTACAATGCCCCTGAAGATATCATATAGATTCAGCTAGCTTGCACATTCATATTGTACCACCTGTTCTTTTCCCATGACTATAATTCCAGTCATCTTGTAGCCTCATACATTTGTTATCCTATAAAAAGCTAGGCCTATCTGCTCTCTGCTCAGCCCATTTTCTTCTTTTTCCTTTTCTATTTCTCCTCCTTTCCTTCTTTTCAATTTTTTTTTCACCTTTTGCTTTGATCTTTAGATATAAAGGTATTTATGAACATGTCTGAGTTCCCTGACAGGATGCAAGTTCCTTGAGGGTACTGTATATCCCTGTCTGCCTTGTTCACCTTTGTATTCCTTATTTTAGTTCAGTTGTTGCTCAGGGAGAGTTTACCCAATATCACTCCTCACTCATAATACCAACTTTTCTAGTAATAGTTTCTTTTCTTGAGGAATAGCTTCTTTCTGACTCTAAACATTTGGCCCTCATGGTAATGGTCAATCATGGTAGTGCATCCCCAGCCAAGAATGGGTGTATGACTCAGACCTTGGCAATCATAGCCTACCATTTCCCTGTGCTGCATGATTGGTTAAAGGGAGGTATCTGATCCAACCTGGTCCAGAGTTCTTCCCAAGATACATTAAATTGAGCTCTCAGAGAAAATTCTACATCTTGGGTCACTCAGATAAAATGGTGTTAGTTCAGTACCTGAACTACCTGAGGTCATGTTCTCTGCTGCTCGGGGAAGTACTTCCTGTAGCTGGAGAAAACTAATGCAACTTACAGAGGAAAAAGCAGCCATAGGGAACTCAGCTGCCTTGTTTATTCTGCAAGCCATGCCGGTATCCACCCAGTCTTTTGCTTAAGCTTGCCTAAGATGGATTTTTGACACTTCCAACTGAAAAATACTGACAAATTCATAATGCTTTGTCCCAGATCAGTGCTTGATGAAGATTTACTGAGGGACTTTTCTTCAAAATCAATCTATTCCACTTTTCTCATCTCCGTTTCCTTAGATTTCACCTTCCTGCCTGCCCAACCCCTGTCTTCTTTATTGTTTTCTCCTTTGGGAGTAGCTCTTTTTACTGCCACCTGCTACAGATGTGTTCATGCAAGGTATCAGCAGGTAGGACGCAGCAGAATACACAATCCTGAAAAGACAGTTTAGGAAAGTAAGAAATATTATTCTTGTCAACTGATGTTAAAAAACAAAAGTTGGAGAAAAGAAGAGAAATACATTGTGTTCAGCTTAAGAACACCCAAAACAATTATTAAGGAACAGCATCTGCTCTTCTCAAATACTTTCTTCCCAACCTTGACTGTTGACAACTCAATTTTCCACTGCACTCATCTCACTGGTGTGTTTCTTCAACTTCACAGGCACCCTGGGAGCGTACCTCCCACTGGAGGACACCACCTTTTGGCTTTAGCTTCCTGGAGTTATTTCCCATGCTATATCCCAACAATGTAGTAGTAGGGCTTGAAAACAATATTGCTTATTATTCACAGAGGACATAAAGAATGACTTGCCCTCAAGTTTAAAGATAAGGTAATCCTTGTAAAATGACAATTTGATTTAAGTCATTGACTCAGGCAAACATGGTTCCTGGAACACCCTGACAAAACCACATAAGAATTAAAGGTCTTGTGATGGATGAGGGAGCAAGATCTAATTGGTGTTTTAATAAATGTATTCTGACTTGGTAATCCACCTAGATTAATCAACAGAAAATTCCCCTGTCTAAATCAAATTACCAAGTTATGGTATAAAAACAATGACAAATGCCTTGTAATTGGCTGTTATACAAGTGTTGGCATCAGAGAGACAAACAGGATGTTGGTGTCTAGAGTTGTTTTCAAGATGCTGATTAACAGACAAGCAACAGCAAAGAAGGACTTACCACCATTTTATCTATTTCCAATGTTCTTGAGTCAGAATATGTAACAATGCATACTCCAACTAAGGAAGGTGTACCTGGGGTACAGAGGTTTGAGGCAGATTGCCAACTAAGTCTTTGTCCTTCTTTGGGGTGTAACAAAGGGAGAAGGACTCTATCTATAAATGGAGCATGCACAGCCTTTCTGTGGTCACAAGTCAAGGGCTATGAAGGGAAAGAGGTCAAATTATTTGACTTCTTACTCTGACAGATACCGTGGTAAGCTATTTCAATAATCACAACCCATTGCTGGGGTAATTATTATTACCTTAATTTTACTGATAAATGAGCTACACAAGATTGAGACTGGGTAACCTAATCCAATTCTCAAACTAGGAAATGGAGTAACCTTTCCATTTTTTAATATTCCTAATCTGAAACCAGATTTATTTAATTTCAAAGTCTATGTTATTTCCACTGGAGCTATATCTTAGCTGCAGGAGTATAATCTAAGACAGTTACCCTCAATGTTGGCTGTGTCTTAGAATCACCTGGAAGGCACCCAGGCTGCACTCCATACCAATTAAATCAGCATCTCTGGGGATGATAGCAGGAATCTGTGTTTCTTAAAATGTCATAGGTGACTTGAAGATGCAGACAAATTTGTGAACCAGTGATCCAAGATGTATCTTCTCTTCTTCATTTTTTTTTTAAAGAAATAGCTGATATCAGATTCAAGAGGGCACAAGGTTTTGGATGCATCAGAAAATATAAGGAGAAACCATTTGAGGAGAGTTTGGGTCCCTCCTCAGAGAATGTAGCACAATAGGGGTTCTGGAGAGTAATAAAAGAGTATATGACTCTGAGTTTCCAAGAAGTGAGGTTACTGGAAGGTAGAAAAGGAGCCCAGAAAATAAAGTAGGAATGTCTATTGAATTTGATTGAGGCTAGACTTTTATGCTAACAACTGAATCCTGAGTAGAAGATCAAGATACTCAGCCCCGCCTAAGCAACTTCATTTAAGCTGGAAGTTTATTTCCAACGTCTTTATCCTGAAACATTTTCTCCCAAAGTGTCTGGGTATTATTTGCAATCCCATTTCCTAGAACCTACAGCTTCTCTGCTACCAAGCATACTCAGCTACATTCTCCCATTGTGCAACAGCTAACCTTATTATAAATCAGGCCAAAGTGTTCCAGGAAGAGGGAACAGAGAATACAAAAGACCTAAAGCAGGAATAAGTGTAGCATATATAGGGGACAGAAAAATGGCCAATGGAAAAAGTAATGTGGTTTGAATGTCTTCTCTGAAACTCATGCTGAAATTTAATTGTCATTATGACAGTATCAAGAGGTTGGAAATTTAAGAGATGATTAAGTATGAGGAATCCACCCTTATCAATAGATTAATGCCATTATCAAGGGGCTGGGTTAGTTACCCTAGGAGCAGGCTCGTGATAAAAAAAAAATAAGTTCAGTTTCCATCTTGTCTCTTTTTCTCATGCACTTGCTTGCCCTATGATACCTCCCTTGATGGGTATGACCCTCCCCAGATGCTGGTGCCATGCTCCTGGACTTTCCAACTTTCAGAACCATGAGCCAAATAAACTTTCATTTTTTAAAAAATAAAGTACTCAATCTGTGGTACTCTGTTACAGCAGCAGAAAGCAAGCTAAGCCAGAAAATTGTTACTGAGAGATGGAGCTAATACTATTTAAACAAACAAACAAACAAACAAACCCTGAAAATGTAGAAATGGCTTTGGAACCGGATAATGGGCAGAATCTGGAGAATTTTAGAGGAGCAGGCTAGAAAATGCCTGTATTTTTGCAAATGAAGTATTAAGGGTGATTCTGGTGAGAGCTCGATAGAAGAGACAAGCTGTAGGGAAAGTCTTTTTAGAGATTACTTAAGTGCTCATGATCAGAATGCTAGTAGAAGTATCCACAGTAAAGGCTGTTCTGATGATGTCACAAATGGAAGTGAGAAACAAGGTATTGGAAACTGGAATAAAAGCCATTCTGGTTATACAGTTGGAAAGACTTTGGTTGAATTGTGCTGATGCCCTAGGAATTGATAGAGTGCAGAACTTGAGAATGAAAAACTAGGACATCTGACAGAAGAAATATCTAAGCAGCAATTCATTCATTCTGCTTAGTGGTTGCTTTTAACTGCATACAGTGAGATACAAGAAAAAAGAAATGACTTAATTAAATTTATCAATAAAAGAGAAGCAGAACAGAAATATTTGAAAATTTTGCAATCTGGCCATGTAAAGAGTGAACGGTGTCTTTATGAGAGCAAACTAAAAGTGTGGCAAGGGACAAAGAGATTAGTATGAATAGAAAGAATAAGTTACTATTCAAGACAATGGGAGAAAGACCCTAAAGAAGTCATTTCAAAGATCTCTGAGGCTACCCCTCACATAACAGGTCCAGAGCTCTAGGAGGGGAGAATAGTTTCAGGGGATGGGCCCAAGGTGCTCTTCATAAGCTCACTGCCCAGGGCTTCCTTGGGACTCTGTTCCTTGCGTTCCAGCACAGTCCTTCTTTTGCCTCAGTCATGTCTCAAGTGAGTCCAGGTGTGGTACATGCTGCTACTCCAGAAGGTAGAAGCCATAAGTCTTGGCAACATCCATGTGGTGCTAATTCTTCAGTCTTACAGAATGCAAGAGTAGTGAGGGTATGGCTACCTCCACCTAGATTTCAGAGGATATTGTGGATTGCTTGGAGGTCCAGGCAGAGACTTGTTGTGGGAGTAAAGTCACCACAGAGAGTCCCTATGAGGACCATGTCTAGTGGAACCATGGGACTGAGGTCTCTCAGAGACCCCATTACTCCAGGCCCACCAGTGTGCAGCTCTAGCCTAGGAAATCTGCAAGCAGAAGACTCCAACCTGACAGAGCTGCTGGGTGGGATGAGCCCAACAAGGCTATAGGCCTGTGGCCTTGAGGAACCAATCTCTACCCCCAGGAAACAGGACATGGAGTCAAAGGATATTATTCTTTAGCTTTAGATTTATTGAGTTTTTTCCCCTTTTGGGGCTTTGAACTTACTTGGGATCAGTTACCTCTTTCTTCTTGCCTATTTCTCCCTTTTGGAGAGTGTGAATGCCTATCCTATGCCTGATCTACTATTGTGTTTCTCGAGTAGATTACTTGTTTCATAGGTTCACAGCAGGAAGAAATTTGCCTCAGGATGAATCATGCCTTGAGTCTCACCTGTATCTGTTTCAGATGAGATTATAGACTTTGGACTTGTGAGTTGATGCTTGAATGAGTTAAGATTTGGGAGCTATTGGAATACAATAGATGTATTTGTATGTAAGGACCTAAGTTTTGGGGGGGCAGGGATGGAATGCTATGATTTGAATGTTCCCTTCAAAACTTACGGGGAAATTTAATTGCCATTGTGACTATATTAAGAGGTGGGATCTATAGGCAATAAGGGATTCCCTTTCACTCTCATGAATTGATTAATGACTTTATAGTGGGAGTGGGCTAGTTACCACGGAAGTGGGCTTTTGATAAAAGGATAACTTTGGCTCCCATCTTGTCTCTTGTGTGGTAAGTTCACTTGCTTTGTGATGCTCTTCTGCCATGGAATGATCCTCACCAGATGCCAAAGCCATGCTCTTGAATTTCTCAGCCTCTAGAACCATGAGCCAAATAAATTTCTACTCTTTTAAAGTTACTCAGTCTGTTATATTTTAGTGTAAGAGCAGAACATGATCTAATACAGAGTGGCCCTAACTGAGATTGGAGAGGTGAGCAATAGCCAGTGCAAACTGCTTAGGGATCAAGGCCTTTAGATTTTGTTCTAATTCAGCTGGGAAGCCATCTGAGGATTATGTATTTACTGACTTACTATGATGCAGAAGAACGTGCATCAGCTCACCCACCCCATATGCCTATGCACAGATATCCTAGTCAATGCTGTTTAAATTTCCTGGTATAATTGACAACTGTAAAAACTAATCCTGGCTGACCATATACACTGGAAATTAACCCAATTATGTTTCATTGGCCACTTAGAAGCTTCTCAGCCCAATATAGTGAAGTACAAGAGCAGGTTTTAGGGCAGTAAATATTTAAAATGATAGATCTGA
This sequence comes from Macaca thibetana thibetana, assembly GCF_024542745.1. Taxonomy (NCBI): domain Eukaryota; kingdom Metazoa; phylum Chordata; class Mammalia; order Primates; family Cercopithecidae; genus Macaca; species Macaca thibetana. The sequence goes on from NC_065583.1 coordinate 37,284,095, forward strand.
GTTTAACGCATGCTTTCCTACCACTTACAGAGAAGCTTGATGTGGTAGCGAGTCCGGACTTCAGAGTCAGAGTATCTGAATTGCTGGTCCCAGCTCTGCCATGTACTATTTAATCTTAGTATAAAGCATGGACATCCAACACTTTTAATGTGAGAACTTTTTTTGCTTATCTGTGGTGGTGGATATCATGAAAATTATGCACACACCTTTTTTTTTTTTTTTTTTTTTTTTTTTTTTTTTTTTTTTTTTTTTTTAGCTCATCAGCTCTCATTAGTGTTCATGTATTTTATGTGTGGTCCAAAACAATTCTTCTTTTTCCAGTGTGGCCTAGGGAAGACAAAAGGTTGGACACTGGTGAATAAAGCATAATTCCCAGGGAATGGTTATTTATTACTTTTTTTCTCTTGCCTCCTCATCCAGTCTCTCAGTGAGTCCTGTTCATTTAATCTGTAGAATTAACTAAGAATCTACCTACTTCTCTCATCTCCACTGGGTTAGTTCAAAATGGGTTTTCCCATCTTAGTTTTATTTACATTTTGTGCTAAATATTTTTGTTGTTGTAAGAGGTTGTCCTGTGCATTGTAAGATACTTAGTAGTATCCCTGGTCTCTCCCTTCTAGATACCAGTAGCAACCCTTTCCCAGTTATGACAACCAAAAATATCTAGAGACACTGTCTAATGTATTTTCTGAAAGGGCTGGGGGATTGGAGGAATGACCTGACTGAGACCTGTAATAACCTAGACTAAGAAACCATTATCTCTCTCCTCTGTGCCTGTAATGTTCTCTGACAGGTTTGATTGTCCCCTACAGTTCATTCTACACATAGTAGCTAGAGGAATATTTCAAAAGCATAAAACAAATTATGTCACTCCCTTGCTTAAAAGCTGGCTTCCTATGTTCCCTTAACAGAATCCTGACTCTACTCGAGCCTATGTAATCTTACATGACTGGTGTCTTTGCTCCATCCAAAGCTTATCATCTACCACTCCCTTCCTCAATCACTTCACTCTAGCAAAATTGGCCTTCCTTCTGTTCCTCAAACATTCCATACTCATTCTCACACCAGGTCATTTGAACTTACAGTTCTCTCTGATGAGAATGACATTCTCTTTCATTTTTCATAAATGGCTCCATCTTGTCATTCAGGTGACTCGAATGTCACAATCTTAGGAGAATAATTATTTGCTGCTTCATTATCTATCTTTGCTACTATGATGTAAGCTTATAAGAAAAAGGTCCTTGTTGGTCCTCCCCCTGTAAATGTTCACTGAACACTTGCATAAGCTATTGCATAACGTTACTTTCACCTCCTAACATCCACATGGGGTATATATTCATTTTTGTAATCTACTGTTTTCACTTAGCATTAGACAAGGAGTATTTTGACATATCATTAGATATGCTTCTTAAACATGTTTTCATTTTAAATGGTAACATATTCTTCTACAGAATCCCATAGTCCCCTTAATAAATATACAATTTTTGAGGATTAGGTCATTTCTTTACTCTTTCATTACATAAACCCATTTACTGTTTATTCAGTAGACAAAAATGATGAGAAAATTTGACTTTTGCTGTTGTTCAATACTATCCCACATTTCCCCAACTAGACAACCAGAAATTAAACACATAGGGCTGTACTATTTGGAGACAGAGTTGAGAAGGCTCCGTGCCAAGTAATAAGAATAAATAGCACTTGCTGAAAGTTTTCAGTACAGCCTGTTGTATTTTGCACACAAATAGGGGAGGACAAATACTTCTACTTGTGGATCTGTTTGAAATTTTTAAAATGTGGATGTTCTAAATTTCAAGCTGCTTAAGAAAGTGAGATGAGTACATGGCACACCATTCCAATTCTCAAATCAACACACAATCAAACAGAAACATTTAGATGTAAATCGACAGCTTAGAAAGCCTGGTCCCTGATTCTCTTTGACAAATACTAGACCACAGCCTTGATGATTATCAGCTCAGCAAAGTTAATGGTATTCACTGGTTTTACATACTAAGCAGCCTAGAGTTTAGCCAGACAATTTGTTTCTAGTTTTGCATTCTCTGCTTTGTCACTCAGAAAGCAGAGATTGTAGATGACATTTAAGAGTCAGAGTATGTGATAAGTAGATGAGGGACAGTGGTTGAAATTCTGTCAGGGAACTCATACCAAGTTTTTTATTAAAGTTCTACTGCACATGTAGACAAATATTATCCTATCTAGGGCCTTTATGGCTAATTCAATATCCCAGGTCTTGCATGCCTTTTAGTACAAATAAAGCAAGATGACCCAAATTCTATATGAGTTCTGTCCACTCATTTTGGATAGCATTAGGCTCTCCCCATCAGAGTGTCTCTTACTTACTTTCTCCCTGGATTCTAAGAGTTGACTTTGGTGTTTTCAAGAACAAGTCTATTCATATTCCTCATCTTTATCATTGTCCCTACAACCAATGTCCATGCTAGGTAAGCAAGTCCTGAATGTATCCAAAGCTGCCAATCCTAGTATTGCTGTAGTAATTGTAATGTCTGTGCAACAGTGGAGACAGTAGCCCTATCTTTGTCTCTCTGCTACACTCTGTCACCTAAGGCTTTGAAAAAACAAATTCCTTCAGCACTGAGTCATACTCTTACCCCACTGGCATTCAAACTGAGTCCAAGGAACCAGATGGAGTACTCATGGCATGATATTCTGTCTCGTGTCAAGTCCCAGGTACACACAAAAATATTCTTCCTACTCCTTTATCCAATGCACCACAGTCTCCCTTATAAATCAACCCATGCAAGTAGATACCTGACTCCCCAGGACAACAGATTTACACATGGCCCAACTACAAAAACAAGTTTGGACTCAGGGGAACCTTAATATAGGCCATAAATCACCTTTTTGCACAGAGAAGTGGGGCTTGAGAGACTCACTTGATTTCGCTTTGAGATTTTTTGTTTTGTTGAGTTTAGTTTTGTTTTGTTTGGTATGATTTTGAGAACCTAAGTCAGGAAATACCCACATTAAACCATTCAAAGTTAAGGACAAAAAACAAAGTTTTTCAATTAAAAATAAGCAATCAAGACATATCTATACTTGCCCTGTGGCTTGCCACATAACAGCTGGGAAAAGGTCTGAGAAAACAGAATAACAAAGTGAAGCTTAAAATCACTGAGGTAGAGAAGGAGCAGAAAGATGCATGAGATGCTAGAATAGAAAAGAGGCTAAAGCAGATTACATAAATCTGATTTCCTCTGCTCAAATTCCTTCTATTGGCTTTGAGATGACTTTCATCAAGCGTGAAATTCACATTCGGAGGGCAATCCAAACCAATGCCATCAGAGAAGTTATTCTGAAGGTTATCTATGAGCACAAGACAGCGATTTTTGCCCCAGTCTCTCTCCTTTGATAGGTTTCCCAAGAACATTGACCTCCAGGATATATTGAGGCTTATAGGCAGGTATTTTCTCTTTGCTCTTTACCAGAGATAAAGCAAAGGGTTGAGCCACATATATGCACCTATACATGATGCATTAGACCCTTCCCAAAACGAAAATTAAAAGCAGTTCCCCTAAGAACACCCAAACATGGATTCAATCCTCAGCCTCTATAAAAAAAAGTACAGTTGTTCTATTGTAACCATGGCCTCTGAAGAGTAAAAATCTATGAGCATGCATACACACATACACACACACATTTAAATAAGTCATTCTGGACCCATCTTTGATTCCTGCTTCTTTCTTATCTCCCAGACCCAATAAGCCACCAAGTATTGTCAATGTCACTTCCTTTTATTATTATTATTATTATTATTATTATTATTATACTTTAAGTTCTAGGGCACATGTGCACAACATGCAGGTTTGTTACATATGTATACGTGTGCCGTCACTTCCTAAATATCACCATAATCTGCCTCTTTCCTCTGTATCTCTGTTACTCTTGCCTTAGTTCAAACTGCAGTCCCCAACCAGTAAACTGCTGAGATAGAGGCCAGGGATGCTTCAAGTTATCCTATAATGCACAGAACAGACTCTCACAACAAAAAATTATCTGGCCAAAAATAACGCTGAGATTGATGAACTCCACACTCGAATATAAACACCATGAGGAAGGGAATTTATCTTGCTTCCTGCTGTATCACCAGCATTCAGAACAGTACTTAGTAACTGATAGGTGCTCAAAATATTATTTAAATACATAAATAAATGAATATAAGCCCATGGAAGAATTGTACAAAAAGTCATTTGCCTTCTGCCTCAGGAGTTCTTCCTAGATTACTTCTTACCGAGTGCTTCTGACTCATCAGTTATCCTGATTACTTTGATCTATATTTGCTAGTTCTGTGGTCATAATTACAAAAGGCTGTAGCTCTCCCATGCAACAGGGTAGTCGTTAGCCACAGGTGGCTATCTAATTTAAATTAAATTGCTTAAAATTAGATAAAATAAAAACTTTAGTACATTCTTCATGAGCATTTCAAGTGTTCTGTAGCCATATGTAGTCAGTGTCTACCGCATTAAATAGGATAGGTATATTTCCACTTCTACAGAAGAGTACTACTGGAAAGTGCTGGTCTATAGGTATCAAGTGGATTATTCCCTCTTCATCTCCATGAGTAACAGCTGGAATTAAAAGGCATTTTTACCCCAGCCTTCATGATTGCCCTGCCTCCAGCAGCAGAAGAGGAAGAAACACATGTGTTTAATAACTAGAGGAGAAACCATCCCCTTCACATTAACATACAGAGAGAAATATGATCGAGTTGACAAGAGTATACCTTGTTTGCAAAAGGAATACTCTACCGGTTAAGGGGGAGAAAGCCAATAAATCACTTTATGGCACAATTTCTTATGCATTTTTGTTTTGGTCATAAGAGAAAAGCAAGTAAAGTAGGCTAAAAGGTGATTTTAAAATCCAGCAACAGAATTCAGAAAAAGCTGCATGTAACAAAGCACACTGTAAACCTTTTAGGACTGAAAAGGCAGTCAGATAGAAGAATATCAGGGATGCAAATTACGATAGTGCAGGAGCATTTTCTCCAAAATACGTCAGAAACTGAGCAACAAACATGTGTCAAATGGACACAATGGAAATAACTTCTTACCAAGATCATAAGAGTAGTATTTTAAGCAGCAAAGTGTTTTGATCTGACTGTATTTTAGGAAGACTCCTCCAACTACAATGAGGATAACAGCAGTGGGAAACAAGATACAGAGAGATGATGAGCTGTGTAACTAAAGACAGTGTGGCTTGGTGGAATAAGCATGAGCTTTGGGGTCAAAGGTTCTATGTTCCAAACATAACCATGATGTTAATGGGTTGTAAAAGTTAGGGTGTGTAACTTGACCTCATAATACTTTTCATGGTACACTGGAGTAATGATTCTTTGGGATTGTTATACAACTCAGAAATAACAGATACATCTCTTCCAGCATGGTCTGACACATAGACGGTCTATTAGAAAATGGAAAACATTTTTAATATTAAAACATTTAACATCTCAGGCATAACTTCCACACTTGTTAAAGTGAGAAGAGAATTGGTTCCCCGTGTTTCCACCAGGATTGGGAAAAGCAAGTAATGGCAAAAATAAAATTACCGTAACCCATATATCTAAGGCTAACTGATGTTTGACAAGAGCACCAAGACCAGTAAAGAAGTAAAGAAGAGTCTCTTTGAGAGGTGAAGTGGCTGGGCTTTCCTGGTCAGATGGGGACTTGGAGAACATTTCTGTCTAGCTAAAGGATTGTAAATGCACCAGTCAGTGCTCTGTGTCTAGCTGAAGGTGTGTAAACACACCAATCAGCACTCTGTAAAAATGGACCAATCAGCACTCTGTAAAATAGACCAATCAGCACTCTGTAAAATGAACCAATCAGCTCTCTGTAAAATGGACCAATCAGCGGGATGTGGGCGGGGCCAAATTGGGGAATAAAAGCAGGCCACCCGACCTAGCAGTCTTGGGTTCCCTTTGAGGCTGTGGAAGCTTTGTTGTTTAGCTGTTAGCAACACATCTTGCTGGTGCTCACGCTTTGGATTCGCAGTACGTTTATGAGCTATAACACTTGCTGTGAAGGTCTGCAGCTTCACTTCTGAAGCCATTGAGACCATGAACCCACGGGGAGGACTGAACAACTTCGGATGCACCACCTTTAAGAGTGTCCTACACTCACTGGGAAGGTTTGTAGGTTCACACCTGAAGTCAGCAAGACCACGAACCCACTGGAAGAAACTCTGGACATATCTGAACATCAGACACAAACTCTGGACACACCATCTTTTAAGAACTGTAACACTCACTGTGAGGGTCCGCAGCTTCATTCTTGAAGTCAGCGAGACCAAGAACACACCAGAAGGAACCAATTAAGGACACATCTTCAACAAATCATACTGAAACAACTGGATATCCATATGCAAAAGAATGAAGTTGGACTCCTCCTTGACACCATAGACCAAAAAAAAACTCAGAAGCATCAATGAATATATGAGACCTAAAACCATAAAACTCTTGCAGAAAAACATAGAACTACATCACCATGATCTTGGGTTTGGTAATGGATATGCCATTAAAAGCAACAACAAAATAAAAATAAATTGTGTCTCATCAAAAATTTAAAAATATTGTTTTAAGAACATTATCAAAAAATGAAGACATAATTTACAGAATGGGAGAAAATACTGCAAATCATCTATCTGATAACTGTTTTTTGGAATGTATAAAGTACTCTCAAAATTCAGTAACGAAAAAGGCAAACTCAGTTTAAAAATGAACAAAGAACTTCACTGGACATTTCTCCAATGAAAATATACAAATGGGCAACAAACACAAAAAGATGCCTGATTTCATTAGTCATTAGGGAAATACAAATCAAAATCATGATGAGGCACCATTTTATATTCACTAATATAGGCATAATATATTTTTAAAATAAAAATTACAAGTGTTGAAGATACAAAGAAATTAGAACTCTCCACAATGGTGGTGAGAAATCGAAATATTTAGCCCCTGAATGTTCAGCCACTACAGAAAACAATTTGGTGGTTCCTCAGAAAGCTAAATGTAGAATTACCATATGACACTACAAGTTCATTTTTAGGTATATATTCAGAGAATTGAAAACAGGTATTCAAACAAGTACATGTTCAAGCATGATGATAGCAGCACTATTCACAAAAACCAAAAAGTGGAAGTAGCCTAAACCTCATCAAGGAATAAATGGACAAACAAGTTATGGTATATAAATGTGATGAAATATTATTCAGCCACTAAAAAGGAATGAAATACTGATACATGCTACAGGGTAGATGAGCCTTCCAAACATTATGTTAGGAGAAAAAAGCCACACACAGAATATCACATATAGTTATGGCCTCATTTGTATGAAATATCCAAAATAAATCCATAAAGACACAAAAACAGATTGGTAGCTTACAGGGGATTGTAGGAGGAGGAAATGGGGAAAAACTGGTTAATGGTTAAGGAGTTTTACTCTGGAGTGGTGGAAATGTTTTAGAGCTTGATACAGGTGGTAGTTGTGCAAAATTATGACAATACTAAATGCCACTGAATTGTTTGCTATAAAATGGTTAATTTTATATTATGCAAATGTCACCTCGATTTTTTTGGGTTTTTTTTATTTTTTTGAGTGACAGTACTTTGTAACTATCAAATTCAAAGGCAACTTAATTCCTCAGTGGAGGGACAATGACTTGGACCTAGAATATCTTTAGTAAACATATTTCCTGTCTGTCTAACACATCTTAGTTCTTCAAAGAACTATCCTAGGTGTGCCTCATTCAATCTTCATAACATTCCCTTTGAGAAACTCTCAGAATGATGATGTAACTTGTCCAAGTTTGGGCAGAGTCTGGACTGCGTGTTGGGCTACACTAGTCTGCCTTTTCTGTCTTCCAACTCAACCGCAACAACTCACCTTAACAAAACAACTCAATAATGAAGGCAGCACACATATACCTATATTTCTGTTGTAAACATTTGAATTAAGAAACAAAACTAAATATTTTGGAGATGGATGGACTGAGTTTGTGTTCTGCCTATTACTTGTTCAACACTGAGAGAATTATTCAGTGTCCATAACTCTTAGTTCCTTAATCTATATAACAGAAGAAAAAAACAGTACCTTCCTTGTAGAGTTGTTGTGGGAGTTAGAAAAATATACAAAGCATGACGTATAGCATATGGTCAATGAATGATGAGTGACAATAATATTGTTAATAAAATCCTTTCACCCATTCTACAGTGTAAGATTATCTGTGTAATCAGAAACTTTCTAAAAGCAGATTAAATTTCTTTTCTCTCAGCACCTGATCATTTTGCATCACATGGTTTCCTTCAGGTCAGAGGCATGTAATAACTAAGATGCTTATTTAAATATCATGGAATTAGCAGCTTCCAGATTAAGTCCTATTCCTTGGTATTATTTTCAGTACCTTTGTCAAAATTTTAATAGCTGGCAGTAGTACAAGAGTTTTATATTTTACAAAGCACTTCAAACATATGTTTTCAAGTTTGATCCTCTTAATAACCATGGAAAATAGAAAGGCCTTCGATGATTGACCCCATTTCTCAGAGAGAAATTTGCCCAAAATCAAACAGTCAAGTGTTTGTCCATGGATCAGCATTTTTTCTACTATTCCTCAAAGCTTGTTTTGGGTCTTTTTTCTATGGATATAATTTATGTTGCAAATGATAGAAATTCAATCCCAACTGTTTAAAACAATAAGAAAATTTTATTGGCTCATAAAATGGGTAAGTCTGAAAGATGATCTAGCTTTAGGAGTGGCTCAAACAATATCACCAGGTCCCAGTCCCTCCTCATCCCTTTCCTCTGCTCTGTTCCACAATGACCTCATCCTCAGGTTCCATTAATGGTAATATGGTTGTTGCTAGGTTCAAATGTGTTCCCAAAAAAGCATGTGTTGGAAACTTGATCTTCAGTGTTATATGTTGGGAGATGGGACCTAATGGGAGGTGCTTGGTTCATGGGGGCGCTATCCTCATGTGTGGATTAATGTCTTTATTACAGAAGTGGATTCATTATCATGGGAGTTGGTTTCTTACACAATGACAAGATTGGCTTCCTCTTGTTCTCTCTCTCTCGCCCTCTCACCTTGCTGCGTAGGAGGGCACAGCAAGAAGGCCCTCATCGATGGGACCTTTGCTCTTGGACTTCCCAGGGTCAAGAACTCTGAGGAAATACATTTCTATTCTTTACGAATTACTCAGTCTCAGGTTTTCTGTTAGAGTAGCACAAAACAGACTAAGACCGTTGCCAATAGCTTCAGACCAATCAAAATTCATATGAGGATCAGCTAAAAAGGAGTGGGTGCCTCTGAGTTCCATCAGCAGTGTGTCTCAGTGTAATTATCTCTGAACCAGTTGCTGCAGACACAGGAATACAAGGCCCTCATTGGTAGTCTTAAGTCAAATGTCCATTATTGTGTCTTGGGGAAGAGCAACTTCAACTAAAACACACTTAACAAGATTTGGAGTGAGGGTGATATCGCAGAAAAAAAACTGAGGCATAAGTAGATGCTGATGAGCAAAAATGACAAATATCTACTGCACCATGATAAATAAAACTTTGCTAAATTTAAATTGGCTAGGTCATTTATGCTGGAGGTCATGTACCAGCAAGATATTCTGAAATGTATTTATTCCTTTATGCAAAAATCATGCAGTAAGTGACTATGTTAATGCAAGCCCTAGGGATTCAGTGACTAAGAAGACACTGTCCCTGCCTGAACTAAGCCCATAAATTAAGGATTTGAGTTGGATGACTTCCTATTTTCACACCATTAGTGGTTCCATCTTTCCCACTGCAAAAATAACATGAAACACTTTGCAGGGACACACAGGCCATGTACTCCTAGTACACTCTGAAGGATAAAAATGTCATCAGTTGCCATGACAACCTGTTTGGGTTCTGAGGATATGTAGCACTTTTTATACTACTAATCAGAGGCTAGATTACTTTATAATACTATACAACGTCGACACCATGGAGAGGAAAACATGAATGAAATAACAAGGAGAATGTAGAAGAAATGACAGGATATCATGCTTCCACTGATACCTTGAAAATTTGGAAGCAGAGCTAAGTTTTTCTGAATATTTACTTGTCTAACTTGTGGCTAGATAGATGGCTTTAAACCCACCCAAAAGTCTTACAGGTGTGAAATGTTTCCTAAGCAGATTTATCCACTGGGGATGCTTACACTGACTTTTAAGGATAGAATGGATCTACAAGGTCACCTAATCCTATCCAGTTCCTTTAGCTCACAGATGAGGACTCTGCAATCCACAGAGAAAAATTGGAGTGGCCAAGGTTTCACAGACCTAGTGACAGACTTCAAACCTGAACCTGGTTCTCCAGTTTCTTAAATTGATGCTCATTCTGCAGCAACAACCTATTAAATAACACTGACAGCCTGTCTATTCAAAAGAGAGTACTCACAGATTTTTGTAAGCTATACCCTTTGTATTCATTCCAGAGTATGCATCGTACATTGAAATCACAGGAGTCTCCATCTTGACCATGGAGATATAATGAATGACTAGTGTTAGTATAATAACACAATTCAAGATAACTAATTAATTGTTTTTGTTTTAATTCTTCTTATAGTCCCTGATTTCTTGCCCCTTCAAGGGGATCTTGTAGATTTGTTGGGGGTGGAGGGCTGATATTCTTGAAAGCAAACTGATAATACATTCCTGAAAAATACATATGAACATTTTTCCCTAAATCAACAAATGATATGCTAGACTAGTTCATAAATGAATGAATTATGTGTAATCTTCAATTTACAGATTGAAAAATCTTATATAAACCTGCATTCAATTGCTAGGGCAGCCATAACAAAGTACCACACAATAGATGGCTCAAACAACAGAAATTTGTTTTCTCATAATTTTAGAGGCTAAAGTCTGAGATCAAGGTGTCAACAAGGTTGCTTCTTCTGAGGACCTCTTTGTCTTCACAGGATGTTTCCTCTGTGCATGCCTGAGTCCTAATCTCCTCTTAGTAGGGGCACCAGTCATACTGGATTAGGGCCCACTCTAATGACCTCATTTTAACCTAATTACCTTTTTTTACAAGTATAGTAATTGTATTTTTGTATTGATACCTAATAGATGTCTACATTTTCAGGGTACATGTAATAATTTAATATATTCACATCATTTGTAAAGATCAAATCAGTATAACTGGAATATGCAGCACCTTAAATATTTGTCATTTATGCTAGAAACATTCAAATTATTCTTTTCTAGTCATCTTAAAACATACAATGAAGTATTGTAAACTATAGTCACCCTACTGATAGATCAAACATTAAGTATTTATTTATTTATTTGAGACAGGGTCTGTCTTGCTCTGTGGCCAAGCCTGGAGTGCAGTGGTATGATCTTGACTCACTGCAGCCTTTGCCTCCCAGGTTCAAGCGATTCTCATGCCTCAGCTACCCAAGTAGCTGGAATTACAGGTGTGCACCACCATGCCCAGCTAATTTTGGTATTTTTAGTAGAGATGGGGGTGCATCATGCTGGCCAGGCTGGTCTTGAACTCCCGACCTCAAGTGATCTGCCTGCCTCAGCCTCCCAAAGTGCCGGAATTACAGGCATGAGCCGCCGCGTCTGGCTGAAACATTATGTCTTACTTCTTCTGTTAAACTGTATATTGGAATCCATCAGTCAAACTGTCTTTATAAACCCTCCCCCTTACCCTTCCTGGCCTCTGATAAGCACCAATCTACTCCCTGTCTTCACAAGATTCTTTTTTATCTCCTACATCTGAGTGAGAACATGTGATATTTGCCATTCTCGGCCTAGCTTATTTCATTTAATATAATGACTTCCAGTTTCATTTATGTAGCTGCAAATGACAGGATTTCATTTCATTTTTATGGCTTAATGATTTTCCATTGGGTACATCTACCACATTTCTTTATCCGTTTACCCATTGATGAGCACATAGGTTGACTCCATATTTTGGCTATTGTGAGTAGTGCTACAATAAACATGGGAGTGCAGATATCCTTTCAATATATTTTCTTTCTTTTGGATATGCACACAGCAGTGGAATTGTTAGATCATACAGTAGTTCTATTTTTAGTTTTTTGAGGAAATTTTATAGTTTTCCATAGTGGCTGTACTAATTTACATCCCACCAACAATATACAAGCATTCCCCTCGCCCCACATCCTTGTTAGCATCTATTACGCCCTGTCTTTTTGATAAAAGCCATTTGAACTGGGGTGAGATGATACTCTTTGTAGTTGTGGTTTTCACTTCTCTGATGATTCATCAATTGGTGATTTTTTGTATACCTGCTGGCCATTTGTATATCTTCTTTTGAGGAACATCTATTCAGATCTTTTGCCCATTTTTTAATCAGGTTATTTTTGCTATTGAGGTGCTTGAGCTCCTTGTATGTTCTGGTTATTAATCTCTTGTCAGTTGGATAGTGGCAAATGGTTTCTCCCATTACGTGGATTGTCTCCTCACTTTTTTGATTGTTTCCTTTGCTGTGCAGAAACCTTTTAGCTTGATGTAATTCTATTTGCCGATTTTTGCTTTTGTTCCCTATGGTTTTGAGGTTCTATCCAAAAAAATTCTTTCTCAGGACAATGTCAAGAAGCATTTCTTCTAGGTTTTTCTGTAAGACTTCAATAATTGTAGGTCTTGCATTTAAGTCTTTAATTCATTTGAGTTAATTTTTTTAATCTGGTGAGAAAGAGACTTGTTTCATTCTTCTGCATGAATGAATCCAGTTTTCTCAGCACCATTTATCTAAGAGAATGTCTTTTCTCTATCGTATGTTCTTGACACCTTTGTCGAAAATGAGTCGGCTGTAAATGCATGGATTTATATCTGGGTTCTGCATTTTTTCCATTGGTCTCTTCATGCATTTTTATACCACTATTATGATGATTTGGTTACTACAGCTTTGTAGTATATTTTGAAGTCACATAGTGTGATGCCTTCAGCTTTGTTCTTTTTACTCAGGTTTGCTTGGGCTATTCAAGGTCTTTTGTAGTTCCATATAAATTTTAAGACTTTTTTTCTAATTCTGTGAAAATGTCATTGGCATTTTGATAAGGATTGCATCGAGTCTGTAAATTGCTTTCATTAGTGTCATTTTAACAATATTATTTTTTTTTAATCCATGAGCATAGAATGGCTTTCTATTTTTGTGTCCTCTTCTATGTTTTTATCAATGTTTTACAGGTTTTAGGTACAGATCTTAATTATTTTTTTAAAAACACTATATCTAAATATAGTCACATTCTAAGGTACTTGGGGTTAGGACTTCAACATATGAATTTGAGAGGGTAGGGAACGATAGCCCCCAAATACTCAGTCTATAACAGAGCTGTATTTAGATGCCTTAAGAACAAAGTATCAAGTTATCAGAATATTTACAAATTAGCACAAGATAACTTATTTTGTGTGTTTATAGACATAATCAAACCTTCAGGCAAAAAATACATATATCTGAAATGCTATTTTCCCAACAGTATATTGCCTATCATTCAACCCCTAGTACCATGACAACATGAGCTGAGAACTTGAGGAATTTGACACATCAGATCAAGCAGGATAAAGACCAAATGTCACAGAAGTAATGAACAAGCCCAGAATAAATAGCAAAATAGGTTCAACTTTGGAATACACAAAGGTGGTTATTGGGAATTGGCACATTTAAAAATCCACTGTATTATCTAGTGTTAGTTTCTATAGCCCATGAGAAAAAATAAAACCAGAACTTCCCAGCAAGTAGTCCTCAGAAATTATCCTAGTTACATATGAGGTTATAGGTAGGACATTATCATGAAAGTCAAATGAAATAGCAAAGCAGTACTAATGTTTTCTATATCTTCTACAGAAATAGATTAAATATATTAGTGTCACGAAGAATAAATAATTTGACAGCTGCATAAACCAAACAATTTATCCTATTCTGGACCTTTGTTTCAGAAGGCACTAATCAAGGCCTCCTGCTTCAAGACCAGAGAACTTTACAACCTAGGACAACCTCCCCTTCTCTTTACCAGAGCCCGTGCACAGCAAAGCTTAGCCACATTTCCCAGTCATCTCCTCCTTGCAACCTCTGATCCAATGTCTGATGCAATTACTGATTCAGTAACTGCAAAGTTACTAAAGCAAGTCATACTTTCTGTCCCTTTGAGGCTTTAGCATGTGTTAGTGCCTCTTCCTGGCACATCCTTCCCCTCCTCACCCTTACCTGAGTAACAATACCCTTCTGGTCCTATCAGAACTGTCACAGTACCAAGGAAGTCTCTATGATGTCTCATATTTGCATTAGATGCCCTGCCTGTGGCAATCTCACAAAACTCTCCCACCATAGTACTTATCACTAAATTGCAATTGCCTGTTTTCATTCCTTTTGTTGTTGTTGTTGTTGTTTTGAGACGGAGTTTCACTCTTGTTGCCCAGGCTGGAATGCAGTGGTATGATCTCGTCTCACCGCAGCCTCCGCCTCCTGCTTTCAAGCGATTCCCACCACACTCAGCTAATTTTTTGTATTTTTAGTAGAGATGGGGTTTCACCATGTTGGCCAGGCCAGTCTCAAACTCCTGACCTCGGGTGATCCGCCTGCCTCGGCCTCCCAAAGTACTGGGATTATAAGCATGAGCCACAGTGTCTGGCCCGCAATTGCCTGTTTTCGTTGCTGTCATCTCCTTGAGAATATAAGAGCCCTGAAGGCAGAGATGGTCTTGCTCATTGCTGTTTCCCCAAAGCCAAATATTGTGCCTATTTCTCATAGGACATTTGTTGAATGAGTGATGGATAACACAGTTGTCCCAAGAATGATGTCAAAAGTTCAATCGGTAGAAGCTGCTTGTAGAGATGGGAGGATCTCAAATAGAGTTTCTAACCTATAATATGCTTTTGTGGCAAGATTTTTATGCCTGTAAAGCAAAACAAAATTTAATGGAGCACAATCAATGTAAAAATTTAGACATATGTAAAAACAACAGAAATCTGGTTCAAATTGTTTTCATTTTACGAAAAATAAAGCTAAGGCCTATAGAGTTCTAGGAACTAACTCTGTTTAATGATGGGAGGGATGAAACAGAACATAGATCTTCTGATTTCCAGTTTGTTCAACCATTTGGTGGTATTAATTAAATATTTATATGTGCTAGATACTGGGGATATATGGATGAACAAGAGAGGTAAGGACTCAGTCCTCATGAAGCATATATTCTCATGAGGGAAGACAGACAATAGACTGGCAATAATTGAGTCACAAAAAATGTGACACAATAGAGAGCATGATACTATGTAATGTGGCCTGGGATGGCCTCTCTGAAAGGTGGCATTTGACCTGAAGTTAAGAAAGTAGGATACATTTGAAAGTCTGGGGGAGGAATAAAGAACGTGAAATGTGAAGATGGTTGGAACACTAGAATAAAAGAAAGGAGGTGATAATAACAGGAGTATAGGGAGTAAAGAGGATAATCGTATGAAGTTGGAGTCACAGGTAGAAGCCATATCTCAAAGGATCCAGTAGGCCAAGGTAACATATGTGGATTTATTCTAAATGCCTTGGGAAGCTCTGAGAGTGAGTGATATAATTGATATACCTCCACCTTCAAGACATTTTTTACCAAAGTACAGTGTCTACTTAACCCAGTCATCATGGTAGACTCACCGATATAAATCAGGGTGAAAAATTTGGGAATTAATGTAACAAATGAGACAAAGACTCATTTCTAATGTATTTTCTGGAAACAAGAAGGTTTTATAGTTATACATAAATATACTTGTGTGAAAATTTATTGTCAATGCAATCTGACCGTACACTCAGTACAATCTGGCTGTGCATAAGTGCTTGAACCATAACTGTGGAGCTAGGCTTTGCAAATTCCACCAAGTTATAGTATTCAAAATGGAGTCCCAGTGAGAATTCTCTTTGCCAGGGGTTTGCAGAGCCAGTGATTACTTACTAGGATTATTCAAATACCAGACCTTCTGCTCCTGGCTTTGTGCTTTTTTCCCAGTTAAACAATGTGCAGAAGAACAACGGTGAGAAAGCAACTGAGATCTTAATAACTTCTCTTAAAAATATGCAGCCTATTTAGATCAACCATTGTGGAAGACAGTGTGGCCATTCCTCAAGGATCTGGAACCCGAAATACCTTTTGGCCCAGCAATTCCATTATTGGGTATATATCCAAAGGATTATAAGTCATTCTACTATAAAGACACATGCACAGGTATGTTTACTGCAGCACTATTTACAATAGCAAAGACTTGGAATCAATCCAAATGCCTATCAATGATAGACTGGATAAAGAAAATGTGGCACATATACACCATGGAATACTATGCAGCATGGAATATAAAAAAGAATGAGATCACGTCCTTTGCAGGGATGAAGCTGGAAGCCATCATCCTCAGCAAACTAACACAGGAACAGAAAACCAAACACTGCATGTTCTCACTCATAAGTAGGAGTTGAACAATGAGAACACATGGACACAGGGCGGGGAACATCACACACCAGGGCCTGTAGGGTGGTGGAGGGCAAGGGGAGGGAAAGCATTAGGAAATACCTAATGCATGTGGGGCTTAAAACCTAGATGACAGGTTGATGGGTGCAGCAAACTACCATGGCACATGTATACCTGTGTAACAAACCTGCACATTCTACACATGTATCCCAGAACTTAAAAGTAATATAAAACATAATTTAAAAAAGAAAACAAGAAAAACTATCTATCAGGTACTATGCTTATGACACGGGGACAAAATAATATGTACACTAAACCCTCATTATATTGCAATTTACCTGTATAACCAACCAGAACATGTACTCCTGAACCTAAATTTTTTTTAATTAAAAAAAATACACAGTCACTCAAACCCCCAAACTTTTACTTTATGTTAAGCATGAATTTAATGAGTTTAAGTGATACGTTGCTAAAGAAACCCTAAGTGGAGCTGTTTTCTGCCTTATCTCTTCTAATATTTTCAACCTAGAATTTAGTTGATGACATAGTTTAAAAAAAAAAACAGGAATAATTTTTTAAAGGATGGAAACTTCTGAGACTCTGATAAGGCTACACACACAATTTTTCCTACTTCCCTCACCCACATCCTATCAAAGGCATGAACTTTACCGTGTAATGCCTACTCAAGAGCCCTCCACCAGCTTCATTCAAAGCCGCCTTCTTGTCTGTTCCTCTTATCCCAGGGCCAAGGGAACCAAGTCCTACCTTTAAAGATCAGTTAAAAATCCTATCCTGGTGCCCTGTATTGGAAGTGGATCAGGAATAAGATAATTTTGATCTCCAAATCCTGGGAAAGATAAACTTTGAGAACGATCAATGAGTTTCTCTGCCTTATGGTTTCACACAGAGGCTGGCAGCAGCTGAAGAAAATACCCCAGGACAAGCTTGCATAGATTGGCATATCACTGACTTAGTTGGAATCTCCACTGTCTGAATCCTCAGCCTTTTCCACATTTTAATAGCTTT
Source organism: Macaca thibetana thibetana (assembly GCF_024542745.1). Taxonomy (NCBI): domain Eukaryota; kingdom Metazoa; phylum Chordata; class Mammalia; order Primates; family Cercopithecidae; genus Macaca; species Macaca thibetana. The sequence goes on from NC_065583.1 coordinate 37,301,606, forward strand.
AACTCTCTATCTTCCATCACACCATACTCTTCGCTTCTCCATTGGTTGCTGTGAACGTGTACCGTTGGTCAAGGTTTGTGAAGCAGGTGCCCACTTCATTGTTTGCACTAATGTGATGTATATGTTATTACAAAATGAGATAAACCATAATGGGTGCACCTTGACCACAGAATAATAAGGAAGGGGAAAAATCTTGCCTTTTGACAACTAGGAGAGAAAACCTGTCACTTATATATGGACATTTCTAGAACAGATCATTGGTAAAGCATTCAAAAGACACCCTGCCATGGAGTTGATTTTTAAATATTTTTAAATTATTTCCTCCGTTCAAATTATAAATAACTCTCTGACCTTTAAGGACTTTTCTTTTCCTTTGCGTAAAATTGTAACAAACTAACATCCTTCAGCGACAATAAATTTGAGACAAAGTAAGGAACTAACTAACTGTGCCTTATGATGGGAAAACATAAATCATTGCCTCTCAGCCACTGCTTAGAGCTAGAACAGCCTTTGTCCAAACTAAAACGCCGTGTGCTTGCTGTGGGCTGCCTTTTATTAGGCTGAAATCACTTTGGGAATTCTCAGGGTGCTTCCTGGTTATCTAAATAAGTCCCTCGGTAGTCAGGCGCAAGGGCTAGGATAGTCACATCACTTGCTAATACAAATAGCCTTCTTTACAGGGTACTTACAACATTTTTATAAACAACAACCCTCAGTATTTCACCAGAATTAAAAAGCATATCAATAGTGCTTCTACTTTTCAGCAAATCTGTCCTATAAATAGTTGATGGCTTTGTTTTTCATCCACTCCATTGGAAACTCAAAATTAACTAGGATTTCCAACGGCACTTAGTATCACCAATGGCTTTTAAATAGCTACTTGGGAGAGATAAAACTCACAGCCTGACCAGAGAGCCCTATTGTCTTGGGTTTTTCTGGTCATTCTACTGGAGATTCCCACTAATCCCTTCTGCCATTCCAATCAATTTTCTGAAAAACATAGCTGTTTGCCAACAAAAGCCCAACCAAACCAGCATCATCAGGGAAGCGACTTCCCACAGTTGTAAGGCTTGCTAGAATGTTTGGCCCTGGAGCTACAAGTTCAGAGCTATCTGGTGAGCTGTGCAAAGCAGAGAATCTAAGTCCTCACCTTAGCAGGATGAGGCTTCTCATGTGTTACAGAGAAACAAAACTAAGACAGGGGTCTAAAGAAGAGTCTTCAAGCACAATGAAGGTTTATGTTACAGAAATAGTTACTGGCAGGTCTCCATCTCTACTGAAGACAGAACAAGATGAATGAGATGCACGCTGTGACAGCAGGGATCAAGGCATCCAAGAAAGTAATTTGCCAAACATTACAAGGTCCTAGAAAAGTCTTTAAAGCTCACAACATTCTCATTGGCCTGAATTCATTCCAATCTCCAGCAAAATATGGTTTGTGGGAAACCATGCTTAAATGTTACCTGACTTTACCATAATTTTCATACTAGAATTTACTGAGGTAGTAACAAAACAAAATGGGTTTGATTTAACATGGATAATTAATTTACACAAGTAATTATAATAAGATGAGTTAAAGCTTAGCCTTTGGAGTTAGAAAGTTGTGGTTCAAATTCTGGCTTTCGTAGCTGTGATCTTGGGCAAATTACTTTGCACTTTCCAAAGCATGTCAACATATGCCAACTCAGATGTGTCAAAGTTTTAGTATCCCTGTGACACAGGAAAAGATACCATGCACAAATTGTGATTGAGGGATATTTTCCATCACCAGGATACTTATCAACCAGGTCATATACATCTTTCTCAAATTAACAGGGGGAAAATATTCATTGAATACGAAGGCTAGTCAAGCATTCAGCATATAGGGAAAAACCGAAAATAGCTGTTAATGATAATAATATCGGTATCAATTGATATTTATTGTTTGTTTAATACTATTAAGGGATGGTATTAAACTATTCTCTTTGCTATATGATTCCAAGTCAGTTCATAGGGAATACCATGTCATTTCCCCTTCTGCCAATAGGCGAGGGGCTTGCTACACAGAAAGTTTGTAAACTCTTTTCTTCCATTCTCTTACTCTATTTTTCCAGAAAGAGGTGCTGTTATTAAATGAATTGAGTAGATTCTGAGACACTCTCAGGTCATCTTTTTAAGTTGGGTGTGAGAGTGCTGTGTGTTAGAGTTCTATGCTCCCCTCTTCGAGAGGCACATCCCATGAAATAAGGGCCTGGGGGGCTGTCCACGGCCTGCTTCCCAGGTCTAGCTCTCTGCCACTCATACTATTTTCGACCCCTCCTACGTGGATTTGGTGGAGTCTTTTTTCAAAAGCCTCACTCTTACTTCCAGAATGATAGCTTATGCTTTGTTACCACTTACCAGAGAGCCCTGAACTGGGGAAGAGTAGGGGAGGGAGGAAAGAGCACTGCCTATGTGTGGCAGGTAGACTGACTAGTGGCTCCCCAAAGATGTCCATGTTCTAATCCCCAGAATCTGTGAATACATTGTCTTACACTAGTTTCCAAAGGCTACTATAATAATTTTTACAAACTGGTGGCTTAAGACCATAGAAATTTATTCTGGAGGCCAGAAATTGACAACCAGTGCATCACCAGTATGGTTCCTTCTTGGTGGCCTCAGAGGAAGAATCTGTTCCACGCCCCTCTCTTAGCTTCTGGTGGTTACTGGCAATCCCTGGCTTTCCTTGGCTTGTAGACATATCACTCAGATCTCTTTCTCTGTTGTCACATGCTGCTCTCTGTGTGTCACTTCTGTCTATGTGTCTTCGTAGGGCATGCTTCTCTCTCTGTGTCTGTGTCCAAATTTTCCTTGTCTTATTAGAACACCATGCATTGGATTAGACCCATTCAGTATAATCTCATTTTAACTTTATTACATCTACAAAGATGCTATTTCCAAATAAGGTCACATTCATATAGGTACCAGAGGTTAGGACTTCAGCTTATCTTTTTGGCAGACACAATTTAATCTGCAATATGTGGTTAAAAGGGACTTTCCAGATGTGATTAAATTAAGGATCTTGAGATGGGAGATAACCGTGGATTTTCCACGTGTGCCTGATGTAATCACAAGAACCCAAGAGGGAGGCAGGAGGACTAGAAGTCAGACAGAAAAAGGCTTTTCGGCCACAAAGGCAGAAATTACAGTGACGTAGCCGTAAACCAACAAATGTCAGCAACCCAAAAGTGGGAATAGGTAAGGACAGATTCTTCTCTAGAGTCTCCAGAAAGAATCAGCCCTGCTGACACTCTAATTTTACCCCTTAACACTCATTTTGAACTTCTAACCTCCAGAACTGTAACAGAATAAATTTGTGGACTGTAGACCACTGCATCTGTGGCAATTTGTTACAGTAGCAGTAGAAAATGAATGCACTAGGTAATTTTAAAAATCAGAATTTTATATTTTGTTTTCCATTGATATTTAGGAACATAGTTCCCTTAACAAAGGGAAAAAATAGGTGAATGGTAAAATTTTAACATTGGACTCATGCCAGAAATCTGCAGCAATCAGGTTGCACAACTGAGCTAAACCCTCTTGAGAGATTATCTAATGAACTCTTCAAGAAAACAACCTTTTGAAGTAGGTACTCTTATTATTCCTAATAAAAGGCTGAAGAAAATCGAGGTCAAGAAACAATAACTTGTAGCTAGTAAGTAGTGGAGTCAGTAGCTGAACCCACATCAGTCTAACTCCAAGAGTTATATTCTTCCTTATCACTAAGCCGTACTCTTCTTGCACCCATCTGCAATGAGGTAAATGACCTCACTAGACACAGGACAGAAAGCCTGGCCTACGAAGGGTGCAAAAGTGGCACACTTGCAATTTGTCTTCACAGAAAAGAAGCGATCATTGCTTCCCTGGCCACCTAAGGGGAGGTGGGGAAGGAGAGGCCAAGAAAATATCTTCGTGCCACAGATGCTATTGTGAGCTAATAAATTAGCCCAGAAAAGCCCCTTCTAAAGCCAACGAACAGTTAATGGTGCCAGTATCCAGTTGGCAGAAGAAGAATAACAGCCTTGGGCACTGCATATGCCAGGGGATTCTGGCTTGTACACTAAGTTGACCTGTTCTTCTAAAAACAGAATATGAGAAAACCAGTCCCTCTTCCCTCTTTCTTTGGGTTATTTCTGAGCTCCTAGAAGATGTCCAGCATAGACTGTGAGCTTCATGATAGCACCTTATCTGTTGTCTCACTTCTGCTCTCAGGCCTAACAGCCCCTTGGATGTAAGTGCTCCACAAATATTTGATAAATGAAGAGAACAGGAGTCCAGCATGCCTAGATTCATACATCCCCTTCTATCACATGTGAGCCTGTGTTAATTTGAGTAATTCACTTCATCTCACTGAGCTTCTTTCCATACCTATGAAATACAGATTTAAAATCTGAGAAGCAATAACTTTACCTTATAAAGTATTGTAGACTTATAATGCTTAGCAAGATATTCTGCATAGAAATTATTTCTAAATAAATATTCACAAGTGAGTACTTGGATGAATAGATGGATAGATGGTAAAGGCAAGTTGGACACAGTTTTGTTGCCCCAAAGAAATGTGAATATTGCAAACATCCATCCTTCTGCAAAATGCCCAGGAAACCCTGCTTGCTCTCACTTCTCAATGCTGTTGGTGGACTCAAGATGGCCAGAGGTCACCCAAGAGCCATCAGCTAAATCAGAGGTACATGGAAACAAATCAAAAGCATGATTGGTATGTCTTTAACTTTTTTTTAATACACATTTGTTTGTGTATTTATGTGTGTGCATGTATGCTCTGTGTGTTTCAGTCTAACATACAAAGACATACACTCCTATGCCAGTTGGAATTAAGGAGATGATACACCTCCCCAGATCACCTGTACTCCTAAGAGTTGTCTCACTTCTTTTAGTTATCAATAGTTATCCGTCATTATCAATATCTCTGTTAAAAATTTCATATGATTGGTGCTGTAATTCTTTATAAGGATATTAAAATCAATATATCCCATCCTTGGCAGGAATGTGAAAGTGATGTACAGGTCAGCACAGAAATCAGAGCTGGCACTAACCACTCTATTCAAGGCAGTTTGCCTCTTTGAGCTTCAGCTTCTTTATAAGAAGAGATTCACACTTGATCCTTACCTTGGCCTTCAAGGTCTCATGATATGTCCCTGCCTACCTTTCCAAACTTTGGCCAGCCATTCATTTTGCCCCAATTGCCCTGGCCTTTTCTCTGTTCCCCAATATGTAAATCTTTTGCAAAGGCCAGGGCCTTTGCACTTATTGTTCCCTCTTCCTGTAAATGCTCTTCCTTCAGCTTTTCACGCCACTGACTTCTTCCCCACCAAGTCTCAGCTCAAATACTTCCTCCTTTTTTTTTTTTTTTTTTTTTTTTTGAGACGGAGTCTTGCTCTGTAGCCCGGGCTGGAGTGCAGTGGCCGGATCTCAGCTCACTGCAAGCTCCGCCTCCCGGGTTTAGGCCATTCTCCTGCCTCAGCCTCCCAAGTAGCTGGGACTACAGGCGCCCGCCACCTCGCCCGGCTAGTTTTTTGTATTTTTAGTAGAGACGGGGTTTCACGGTGTTAGCCAGGATGGTCTCGATCTCCTGACCTCGTGATCCGCCCGTCTCGGCCTCCCAAAGTGCTGGGATTACAGGCTTGAGCCACCGCGCCCGGCCACTTCCTCCTTAAAGATCTCTTTTCTGATCGCCCCATCTGAATTTGCCAACCAGTTCTTATCGTCTGTTCTCATTTTGTTTGCTTCATTGCATTTATAAATATCTAATATTTTCTTGATATTTATTTACATATTGCTTGCCTCCTATTAGACTGTGAGATCCATGTAGGTAGAGACCTTATCTGCCTCATTCAACATTGAATTCTCAGCATGTAAAACAATGCCTGGCACACAGATGGTGTTGAAGGAGTAATTTCTAAGGTCCCTTCCACATGAAATGTTCTATATCATGTCATAATCGACTGCTACTCATATTCCACACCCCTAATTCCCTGAAACACTATGACCAATAGCAACACTAAATAAATGTTGATGTGCTGCATGAGGGTTCATCTGGTGTGAGGGTCCCTGCAGCTGTGCTCTGGGCAAGAGATTCTGATGCAAGTTCTATGCTTTGGAACTCTGCCTGACTGGCTGCCAGAGAGATAGCTAACCACTTCCTTCCTCCCTCTCAGGCTCTGGATTCCTCCCTTGTTCCAAACTGGTAGAGATATCATACCTACGAGGGTTAAGAGTCAAATGTATGTGAGCATTTCTTAGGGAAGCCTCTTCATTGCTCTCCCTTCTTCCCTGCAAGGTACTTCCTCTGTCCAGCAGGCACCTATCCCCACAAGAACTATATCCTACCTTCCCCTGTTTGAAACAGAGCTGAAAGAAATATCTTTTATTATAAACCAAGGATTAATTTGTATCATACAAAAATAATCAATATATTTAGGAAGTAAACCCATTGAAAGTAAAGAGACACTGAGACTACCACCATGTCTACTTTGTGACTGTAGCCTTTGAAATGGGAAAATGGGAGCATAACTTAAAGAAAATTCTGAAACAATTGAGGATTTAAATTCAAATTTGTGTATTATCAAAAAAAGAAGTTCTAGCATTGCAAATTCCTTAATTTCCTTCTCTACTATCAGAGATAGAATCAATCTTAGATCTTTGCTCACATCAAGCTCTAGAAAATTCAAACAGGCAGAACTGCTTTGGTTCCAGAAGGTCAGAGGATGAGAAAATGAGATGAGTGTAAGAATATCATAATTTTTGCTATATTCATGAGCAACTTACTTTTATGTATAAAATTGTTTGTTCATCTTCTATCAATCAGACTAGTGAAGATTACAATAAATGTATTTCATGGACTAGACTAGCTATCAATGAAATATATTTTAACATTTTAATCAGATTCTTAGAATGAAGAAAGTATATTTTTTCATTACTATTCAAATGGTTGCAATTCAAAAAATGTACTTGTGATTCATATGGCGGCCAAAAAAAAGTAAAACACAACCACTTTGCTAATGGGAAACTGATTCTATTTCTAAATAAGCAGTAACAACAAATTACAAAACTGAAAGAAGCCTAATCACTATTATTTTTTTCAAGTAATGTTCTGGTTTTGCACTAACCCTAGATTCTACACACAAAAAATATTGGAAGAAAAACAAAATGTTAGTTAATGGTAGGCTACTTACACTCAGGGAATAGAGGAGATAGCAGTGACCTAGATAACTTGTGAGCAAAACAAAATTTTATGTGAATTATCTTACGTTAGGTAACCTGGATAAGATAATACATCTGTGCCACGTATGCTCCTAAGGTTCAATATGCACAATTTCAGTTTTGCTTTAATCTTCAGATTCCTTCTAGTACCAAGAGTCACGCTTCACACATAGTAGGAGTTCAGTCAACATTTGCTTCAAGAGAATACAAATCAGTGTATTGCTCCTCTGTATTAGCAAACATGCTGCCGTTTCGCTCTGGTACTTAGAGATTTGCCTTGGAGATTTTAATTCACAGGAACCAATTGAGAATCCCATATTTAACCTTCAGCAAAGGTGTTAAAAGTCATGGTATATAAGATGTAAATGCAAGGAAGTACCAAAATATAACAACAAAAAGCACAGTGGTTTACATTGCAGAACTTTTCTAAATCCTGAAGAAATAAAAATATTCAGAAAAAAATATTATAAATACACAGTAAAAACAGGAAAGTCTGTACCAGAGTCTCCCTTTGGGGTAAATTTATATGAGAGAGAGAAAGAGAGAGAATAATATATTCAAAGGTATTTATATTAGGTTATTTGTATAACTATTCTAACGTTTTTATAGAAGGAAGCATTTTCACATGTAGCCAAGCTTCAAAACTTGTGAATAAATTTTAAAAACAACTTGAGGATATAAGATAACTAATATTTCTAGAGCTCATGCTGGAGGGACTTAATGGGGAATTAGCAATGAAGTAAAGAAAATTCTCACTTTCGCTTAACAATCTGCCTGTACTCTAACTATGTAAATTAGCATAAGCTCATAATCATGTTGGCTTAAAATAAATCATACTGGACATAAACATAATAAGATTGAGGAAAACTAGGATTTAATAAAAACGTTAGTATGTGTGTATAATAATAACAGATGCAAGCAGCTCTTCTCTTTACTACCAGATATGTTACCACCATTTTACTGGTAAATATGATAAATAGTAGTGAACATGTTACTGAATATTTTTAAAAACTATAAATTAGAAAAGTACCTAGTCACTACTAGAAAATCAAAAGCCAAGCAAGGCATCATTAATAGGTTTTGCTGTGGGATTTCCATTTCTGGCAAGGCAGGAACTTCACCATATAGTCCATTAAGTTGGGGTATTAAAAACACAAAATAATCCAACCCATGCCCTCATGGTTCAGCTATTTTGACTACTTGTTCATCAAACCAGCTTATCTACATGGGGACGCAAACAGCTGCTACAGCAAGGTCTGGGTACTGAAGACTTCACCTGACATGTTCTATCCCACATAGTCATTTTATTTTATTTTTTTGGATCATCTCCAGGGGAATCTGAGACATGTTCTTCTCACTAGCATCGGAGATAAATTCTTTTCATGGACCATTAGCCTGTGTCTCCATCCAAGATAATACAGTACAATTACTTCCTTAAAGTGAATTCAGCAATTCTAAAACAATACATAAATAATAAACAAGGAACTTGACTGGAGGATGCCACAAGTCGGTTTATATCCCGGGGACTGGAAAGCAGACTGATTTTTCTATGAGACATTAGAGCATTGATAAGCATGAGACTTATTTTGAGCCTGTTTTAAGGAAACAGAGCAATGCTTGGGTGTTTTGATTTGCAATGTTACATTTTAGGTTTGATCAGAGGCCTGATGTGGACATGAGAGGTGATTAAAATGTATTATGTGAATATGTCACCTGTAGCGCTTAGAAAGCTTCTGTGCTTATCTCTTTAAATGGAGCCTCTGACCCATAATTATGATCTAAGTAGGAAAAATATCAGCTAAATTTTAATTTAGTCCACCAATAGTTTTCCCACATCTCCCCCAAATCAAGGGCCAGGAATATGTTCTGAGTTTTACTGAACTATATAAACGCAAATGTCCTTGAATGTAAATCCTGAGTTTTGACCTAAGGCAAAATGGGGTTAACGGAACAAAATTTTGTTTTCAAAATGGGTGGCAAAGATCAGTGATGACTCTTGGACACGGACTCCTCACTTACATCAAAAGGATAAAGATGTTAAGGGCTGGAAAGTAATGAGAGAATTGGCCACCTCTTCTCCTTAAATGTAAGGGAGGGACAGAAGTGCTCTTCAAGGAGAACACCTAGAGAGCCTAATAAATCCCTGCAGTTGGGATTTGACAGGCAAAGTGGGAGAAAATGGGTCTGATTTCCATTTTCTCCCTCCCCACTATGTCATCCACCCCCAAAATCTAGAACAGGGTTTGCAATTTTTTTCTGCAAAGAGATGGATAATAAATATCTTAGGTTTTGCAATTCATATAGTCTCTTGCACATTGTAGTGCAAAAGTAACCATAGACTATACATAAACTAACAGATATGACTGTGTTCCAATGAAACTACTTATAAAAACGAAAGCAGACCAGAGTCGGCCCATGGGCCAACACCTGATGTAGAGGCTGACAGACATCCTGAGCAGCAGAGCAGAGTGGCTGCTGCATTGCCATCAGTTTACTGGACCACAGCTGTCAGGCAAAGATGCTTGAGGGCCTCCCATGGTCCAGATCAGGACCATGGTAGGAAGAGACAGCCTGTCTGAAACTGCTTGAATTCTCCCCAAAAGGACTACCTGGGAGGACAATAGAACTCTAACGGGGGATTATTATGGAGAGAATTGGTGAAACATGCGGCTGTAAGCAGGAAGTGCTAGTGCTGGATAGGTAGGCTGTGAGTAAGGAAGAATAGAGAAGACTACTACAGGTTCCTGCAGGCAGCTGACCCAGCTGCGATTGGAGAGAAGACCAAACAACTATGCTGAGACCTATTTGCCCTTAATGTATCCATAAGAACTTTATTGCAGCAAAATGCCCAGAGAAGGCCTCCAGGAGTTCTCCATGAAAGGCAGGCAAGACCTCTTTTCAGTGGATACATTTTATAAGAAGCTTGGAAAACAAAAATAAAGTTGCATTTTGATTGCATTACATAAGTTGTTTAGTTCAGTATATCAGACACAGACATATCGCCTCCCCGTGCTTATCTGTGAAAAAAGAAATTGATAACTGAAACAACTATCTGGGTTACTAACCCAAGTAAAAAACACTCCTTGATTGCACCAATTCTCCAATTTCTGCCGTAGTCCTTAAGTGGGTCTCAAACTCTAGCAAGCATCAACATCACCTGGAGGGCTTCTAAAATAATATAAATTGCTGATCCCCACTCTCAGAGTTTCTGATTCAGTTGGACTGAGGTGGGTCTAACAATTTGCATTTCTAACAGGTTCCCAGGTGATATTAATGCTGCTGATCCAGGACCAGGCTTTGAGAACCACTGGGTTAAGGAACACTGGTTTCCAGCTATAACTCGTCATCTCATCAAGAATATGACCTTCTAGTGTTAGTTGGTGTACTGAATCATTCTCACACTGCTACAAAGAATGGCCAAAGACTGGGTAATTTATAAAGGAAAGAGGTTTAACTGATTCACAGTTCTGCATGGCTAGAGAGGCCTCAGGAAACTTATAATCATGGCAGAAGGCGAAGGAAAAGCAAGGACCTTCTTCACATGGCGGCAGGAGAGAGAAGAGCAAGCCGGCAAAATGCCAGATGCTTACAAAACCATCAGATCTCATGAGGACTCACTCACCATCACAAGAACAGCATGAGGGAACCTACCCCCATGATCCATTCACATCCCACTTGGTCCCTCCCTCGACATGTGGGGATTATGGGGATTACAGTTCAAGATGAGATTTGGGTGGGGACATAGCCAAACCATATTAGTTGGGCATATATCAATACTTTAATTTGTATGCTCGTATGGGTCATTAGTCATGTCCAGTTAAGTTTTCAGATAAAAAATATGGCAACACAATGATTCATTTGTGTTGCCAGTACACTTATCTCTTCTTATATCATAGGCAAATTTTCTCAAGAAACTTGGACTTTCTGGCCTTTTTTTTACTTTGCTAATGTATGACATGAAGGTACTTTCCTGTCAATATCAAGCATTTCACATAATATCACCAATCTATCCAATGCAAAAAAAAAAAAGTATATTGAAAAGAGTTTACTGACATATTGTCTGACATTGTCATGATCCATGAGTGGCAGAAAATAGACACCCAGTGAGTAGGCAGATTTCCATCTGGCAAGAAGATGGCTGTAATGAGTACCAATGTGAAATGACAGATAGTAATAGAAACTAGAAAGTCTATGGGAAAATTAGCTTTCCTTGTTTCACATCTGCACGACAGGGGGAGCTGCCAATCACCATCTCCAGAGAGAGAGAGGTTTATTTGGGTTCCTGACCATGTGCGAAGCCATGTTCTCCTAAGTTAAAAAAAAGAAAAAGAAAAAGAAAAAACAGCATGAAAAAAATAATAAAATTCAGCCTGTTAGAGAGCTTTAAACAAATGTGGAGCTGCGAAACAAGCTGTCACAAATTGGCACAGAGAATGCAGAAAATCAATGTGAAATGAAAGCTGCCTCTTCTAACAAAATAAAGCTGGCAATTAACTCTTCCCATTCATCCTGCAACCTACAAGTCATTGAAACTCCACAATGCAGATTGTCAGGGAATAGGTCAATGCTTTTAATGTATAGCCTAGTCTCTCCTATAGCATGGGTAAGTGGGTAAGAAATAGGCATGCAGGTGGCAGAGAAGAGCCAACTTGGCTTTCTTAAGTACATATATGGTGTGTGTATACATACATTCACCATATATAAATATATATACACACACACACACACATACACATATGTATATATACATACACACACACATTGTATTACCACATAAAACTAAGGACAGATATTTGAGTGCCCCAAATTATTGTTGCCCAGGGGTTGAGTAGGAATGACACAGGGATAGAAAGTCACCTGACCAGAGTCTTAATAATATTCCCATAGAGAAACACACAGATTTACCCCCACTTTAAAAAACAAGTTAGAAACTAAAACATTTCAAACTTCTCCTATGTTTAGCTTGTTAACTCTCTCTCTTCATTGAATGACATATAAATAATAATGAGTAAAGAAGGTAACTAAAAGAATTATGAAAGTTCCAAAAAAGTCTTTCTAGAAAGACCAGGATATTGATATTTCACTAACTAACAAGATTATTGCTCTGAATCAAGATGTAGAGGCAACAATGGCGAGCTGTAATTCTACCAACAGAATTCAGAAGTGCTAAGTGCTATAAAAAGGGTTATAAATGGCTAAAAATTGTAGTATCATTCATCATAGTATTGTTATAGTATCCTCATATGTGTAAAAATGGAGAGTTTATTTTTAAATTAATTATGATGCCCATATATGAGCACAGTATCAATTAACATAATTTATACTCTGCAGTAACAAACAACCTCAAAATTTGAGTGGTCAGCACACAACAAAGGTGTGCTCCCTTCTTATGCCATATCCATTGCTGCCCAGCAGAAGAACCATTCATCATAGCCACTCAGGGGCCTGTGCTGATGGAGGCTTCACATGTGTATGTGTTTCCATGCACATCAAGAGAGAAGCTAGGGAACACAGCAAATTGCTCATTTGTTCTTAAATGTTCTGTCCAGAAGTAATACAAGTTATTTCTCTCAGTTTCATTGACCAAAGTCAGTTTTGAAAGGTTCATGCCTACCCTTAAAAGGAGCTGAGGGATGAAATCCTACAGTGCCCCCGGAAAAAGGAGAGCTAGAGATACGTGCTAAACAGTAGCAAGGCCGACCACAGTCATCCACATTTCTTGCCTGGATGACTGCAATAACCTCTTAGCTGGTCTACCTGTTTCCACATAGGTCCACCTCTCATCTGGTTACACAGCATCCAGAAAGCATAAGGTTTTTTCCTTTTTAACACAAATCTAGTGGTCATAGTGGTCTCATGCTTCCATACACTTCAATGACTTTGCATTTAGCTTATAATCAGATTGAGCATCTTAAATGAGGCTCACAATGTAACTGCTGCCTACCCGTGTGCCCTCAGATCCTTCTACCCACTATTTGAGCTGCTCAAAGCACTTGCACTACTCACCTTGCTCATAGCCACATTAGCCCCCTTTATGTTTCCTGAATTCTTGGGGCTTTTTCCATGTGCTGTTCCCCCTGCATTGCTTCCGATTCCCGACCTGGCTTGCTGGCTTACCACTGCTCATTTCGCAACATTCTGTTTTCACTAACTCTGTATCTCTCTCCCACACCTTTTGTTTCCTTCATGGTAACTATTATAACATACATTTAATATAATATAACTATTATAACATACATTTAATTATACATTTATAATTACATAGTCATTAGGCTTACCTAATACCTTTCTCCCTCTGTAAATTCACCAAGAGAAGAAATAATGTGTTTTTTTTTTCCCACCATCTATACATTTACACATTGCACTTAGCACACAACTTTTCATTGGGTAGGCACTCAACAATCACACAGATAAGTAAATTCAACACAATTCTACCATTAATGTCTAATAAAGATCATCAGATCAGTTAACATTTGTGTAGCAGAAAGCAGCTGATCTGGTATTTAAACATAAAATTCAAATGTTAGCATTAAACATGTCTTTATGCCTTTGTTTACACTTCACAGTTTATAAAGAATATCCTCATCCATTATGGCAAATGGTCCTTCAAATTCACTGTAGGTAGGTCAGGGTATAGAGTTACCATTTTATAAGGAGAAAATGGAAGCCGAGAGAAGTGAAGAGACTTGACCAATATTGCAGTGCTGGTAAGGGGAAAAGCTGGAAGGTGAATTAGAGACTCCTGACTGTACATCTGTTTCTCATTCCACAAACCATCCTGTCTCTTGATTCAGGAAGGTCAGCCCTGGAAGTATTCATGTGGGGACAGTGTTAATGAAAGGAAAATTATTAATATAACACCTGGGCCAGATTCTGAATAGATATGCAGAGGATGACCTTCAGTCTCACTATTCATTTCAGAATCTCTGCCCAAAGGAATTGATCGGGCAAAAGAAGAACCTCATCAAGGTTCAGATTTATAAATATATCGCTTCCACATATCTCTAAGGACCTCGAAATCTGTACCATTAGTTCATGCCAAAGCACATTTTTCAGAAGCCTTTTTGCAATACCTGTGGTGCTTGGTAGGGGTTACATATTAAGCTATGAACACATTTATTCAAGAAATATATTTTGAGCCACCTACTGTATGTGGAACACTGTGCATGATGCAATATGCCAAGTTAGCTAGGAATGGAGTCAGGAAGCACCTGATTATAGTGGGGCACAAGGTAGCTCTGAGTGCCATGGGAAAGGATGGAGGGGGAAAATGAGTAGCAATTGGGTGGGGGGGCAGTAGGTTCTCATAAAGTCACCAACCATCATGGAACAAAAGGAGTTAAGAACACAGAAGACAAATAGCACAATCATGCCCTAGATGTGACTAATCAACTCAATCTTGCTTTGAATAAAGCACTTCTCGGCAGCCATAAAAAAGAGAATGAGTTTGTGTCCTTTGCAGGAACATGGATGAAGCTGGAAACCATCATTCTCAGCAAACTAACACAGAAATAGAAAACAAAACACCCCATGTTCTCACTCATAAGTGGGAGTTGAACAATGAGAACACATGGGCACAGGAAGGGGAACATCACATACCGGGGCCTGTCAGGGGTGGGGGGCAAGGGGAGGGATAGCATTAGGACAAATACCTACTGTAAATGATGGGTTGATGGGTGCAGCAAACCACCATGGCACATGTATACCTATGTAACAAACCTGCATGTTCTGCACATGTATCCCAGAACTTAAAGTATAATAATAATAAAAAATTGTTTTAAACACTTCTTATAGCCGGGTTGAGTTCTTCTCCTGAACAGCTCAGTTTAATGACTGAATTTCAGCAACTGTAAAAACAGCCTGACTCCCCAGCTCCCCAACCCCACAACCTTCCCACAGTTGTGAGCTAGACTCTCATCTTTCCCTCTCTTCTGAGATCCAATTCCAGCCTTCCTCTCTTTCCTTCAAACACATCACTATTTCCAGTTCCTGCCACAAGGTGCCCCCTGTGCACACTTCTCCTTGTTTTCAAACGGATTTAAAATCAGTGTTATGTAGGAGTGAACTAGAAACAAGGAAATCTGCCTGGCTGGGCAGACAGCCATGATAAATTATCACATATAGAAAAGGGTACTAAATGGTTCTATTGGCTCTAATTCCGTTCACATCCACATAAAAGAGCTGCATAAAATATTAAATGTGTGTAGCCACTTGCTTCAGAGATGAATGATAAAGACTCATTAGTTTTGATAAAAGAAGTTTTTGAAATATGAGATTGAGTAATGAATATCCTCAAGAGCTGCCATAGAGATAGCAAACATTCAGAGAGAGTCTACATGCTGGAATCCAATTTTAATTAGGTCATTGCTCCCGTGATAACCAAGACCTTCAGAAGAAAGAGAAACTAACTTTTCTTTTTCCCAAACAGGGAAAGGGTCAAATCAGTTCTGAACCTAAAACATTTGTGCTCAACAGAAAGGGCAGCTTGACACAATCAAGAGAATGTTTATCAGCATGCTTGTGCATCACATTCTATCCATACTTCTTATGATTCTTCTTGCCGTTCCTTACATCAGCTGTCCCTCAACTCTTTTGGCATGAGGGACTGGTTTCATGGAAGGCAATTTTCCACAGATGGGCCAGGTGGGTATGGTTTTAGCATGATTTGCATTTATTGCACACTTTATTTCTATTATTACTACATTGCATTATATAAAGAAATAATTATACAACTCACCAAAATTTAGAATCAATTGGAGCCCTAAACTTGCTTTTCTGCAACTAGACAGTCCCATCTGAGGTTGATAGGAGACAGTGACAGATCATCAGGCCTTAAGTTCTCATAAGGAGCATGGAACCCAGATCCCTTGCATGCTCAGTTCACAATAGGGTTCCAGCTTCCATGAGAACCTAATGTTGCTGCTGATCTGAAAAGAGGTGGAGATGCAAGTGATGGGGAGCAGCTATAAATACAGATGAAACTTCACTTGCTCATCTGCCACTCACCTCCTGCTGTGTGGCCCAGTTCCTCATAGGCCACAAACTGCTACTGGTCTGTGACCTGGGGGTTGGGGACCCCTGCCCTACATGATGATTTCTACCTTCAGCAACAATTTATTTCTAATGACTTGCTCACATAGCAGAGATGTCCATCTACCCTGGGACCCACTTCATCTCTTGCAGTAGGCAACCATACAGGGAGCTTGTCTGATGGGAAGGAGAGAAGGATGCTACCCTCAGATGAAGCCAAATTTCTGTGGCTCTCAAAGAGGTCCTCTATGACCATCCTTTATAAAACACCCACATAATCCTTTCTTCCCCATCACCCTTAATTACTTTTATTTTTATCTATGGCATTTACTACCTCTCAGATATTCATATACACACACATATTAAGTCATATATATGTACATATATTTTAACTATTTTATCTATCAAAATGAGTTCCATGAGAACAGTCTTTGTTTGTTCACTGATGTATTCTCTGTGTCTCGAGTAGTGTGTCTCAATATTGTAGGTGTTTGATTCATTGAATGGATATAGAATACATATTTTTCCCCATGTTGCTACCTGTCAGCATGGCTGAGACAAAAAGTAACAGGGCTTAATCATATTGCCTAAAAACAACTTCTTTCTACCCCAAATCATAAAGGCTGAAAATGTGAGCTGAGACCTTCTTATGGTTTGCATAGGCAGCCAAGACTGCATAAATTACATTTCTAGGGTTAAAATGTAGCTTTGCTTCTGTATTGATTGATTCATATCCCATGGTATCCAACTCTCAAATAAGCTTAAATTGAAGATAAAAGTTCATGAACAATGTTACATCCAAGACAATACTAAGAGTTAATTAATAAAGGAAAACGTAAAGATTGGTAATAAAAGAAAAGCAATATAAAGTTCATTTATTTAAAAACTTGCTCTAAAATTGAACTCTGGTTTATTTTTTTCTGATTAATAATAAATAATTGGTTCTATATAATATTTGTCCCTTAAAAAGTGAAAAAATTAATGAAACCAGTAGAAATGCTAGCTCTGCTTCTTACTAGAGTTGTGTCCTTAGGCAAATTACTAAATAGCTCTGACACCAGACCTTGTGATTAGTTAAAAAGGGGGAAGGGGCTTTAAAAAACTCTTCAGTGATAGGGTTGTTGCTAAGCTCCCCTTATAGGCTGGACGGTACAGCTGTGTCCACCTGGCAGCAAAGCTCCTGCTGGGTCATTTTCTAAGTGGCAAAGAAACTCATTTTGAAAGCTACACCTACAAAGTCATTCATGTAAGTGACAGAAATTCTCACACTCCTGAGTTCTTTAATCCCTCAGGTCTCAACAGAGACCTCCATGCCTAGCCTGGGGCTTATGCACAACTCCAACACTTAAAGGTTGGTTGATTTCTTTTCCAGGAAAGCAAATGAGTGCCTGATTCTTTCTTTATGCTTTGAGTAAGTTGAGAAGCATCATTACTCCTGACAATGGAAAATTATTACCCTTGGATATTAGTTCTAGTGTGGAGGAAGGAACTCAGGCTTAGGTTCAGAAAACCAGAGCTTGAACTTTGACTTCACTATTAAATATATGACCTAGAATGACTTATTTTTTCTCAATAAAGGAGCTCCTTCATCTATAAAATGGAGATAACAAAAATGCCACCATCATGAGGTTGTGAGAAAATGATAAGGACACTATACATGAAAGTGCTTTGGGTCGGGCACAGTGGCTCATGCCTGTAATCCCAACACTTTGGGAGTCTGAGGCAGAAGATCATTTGAGCCCAGGAGTTCAAGAGCAGCCTGGGCAAGAAAGTGAGACTCTGTCTCTCAAAAAAAAAAAAAAAAATTAAATTAGCCTGGTGAGGTGGCGCATGCCTGTAGTCCCAGCTACTTGGGAAGCTACAGTGGGAGGATCTCTTGAGCCTGGGAGACTGAGGCTGCAGTGAGCCATGAACCAGCCACTGCACTGTACCCCAACAGAGGGGGATTGTGTCTCAAAAAAAAGTACTTTGTAATTGGTAAAGGGCTCTACAGTTGTAAGCTATTTTAGTTGGGTGAGCCTGGAGTTGTCTTTTGCAACAACAATAATACCACTTTAAAGCTTACCTAGTACTCTCATGTGCATTAACTCATTCAGACTGATGGAGCCTAAGTTGTTATGGTTAGTTCTGAGTCTTTGAGGAATGGCTATTTTTGTTTTGTTTTGTTTGTTTTTGTTTTACCAAATAAACCATCTAAGCACTTTGGAATGTGTCGAATTTCATTCTTTTTTTTCTTCATCTACACACATTAACTAAGCATCTCTTATAAGCAGTGCATGAAGCTAAGAAATTCAGGGAATATAAAAAGATGGAAGTATGTTCCCTGTCATTGCAGACACACATATTTTTTCACTTAGTAAATATGTATTGAGTATTTACAATGGATTGCACAGTCATGACCATGTACAGAGTCTAAAGCAGGAACTGTACAAATGAGAGAAAGAGAGAACGAATGTGACCATAGTACCACAGTACTATCCACAATACTACCCACAGAGTGGTCAATAGCTACCTAAAAAATATACCAGTCTTAAATGACTAATCGTTAGTATTTTGACAATGCCTAGAAATCTCAAGAAACTCTTCTTGCTACAAACTTTATAAAGTATTTGAGGTCCCCTGGAATTGGTTACTGTGCAACTGGGATGCTTTAGTGATGGAGCTGCCATTCAGAAGGCATGAGGTACACACCCTGGCTATACTCAGTTCACCACAGAGAGGGCCCTTTCCAATCAACTGAGAGGGAAAGTCGATAGTTATTGAGCTCTGTAGAAAAGAAGAGATTAAAGATTATTTGCCTTGCTCTTAACTGAGTTTTTCCACCAATCTAGTACACGTTATCTGTTTTATCATATCCTGTCTTTACACAGTTCTGGAAATACTGTCTCTGAGTGACAACAAGCTTACATGAAAAACATAAGAACAATATTTTAAATCCTAAACAGTGGTTACTAGGTAGCTCAGCCTCACTCTCTATCATGAATATTTTTAATGAAGAGTAGATAGCATGTGAAACTTTTTAAAGACAATCTTGATGCCTTTTAAAAATAGATGTTAATATTAGGCCCTACTAGGCCAAAAAGGAAGCGGTAGATACCAATTTGGGGGGAACCACTTCTTTTTTTAAGGGATCACCTCTCCTCCCCACAACACACACATACTCTTAAATGATTTGAGCGGGCCCAACATATCTGTGCAGCATGAGCCCTACTTACAAAGCAGTTTATTAGTCCAGAGGCAGACATATATATTTTTGCAAATGTGGGATTGGAACCAAGAGTTGATTCAATCTTTCTGGATGGCTGGACAAGTAATACATGAACTTGGAAGCTTATAGTGGCCATATTTTCTATTGTGAGAATGGGAAGCAAAGAAAATTGTCCTATAGTAATGGAGTGGCAATGAAGCAGATGTCTGGGGAAAAATATTTAATATGAAAAAGAAATATGGTCCATATTTGGTCCATTCCACCCACTGTCAATGAAGAAGTCACTCAGAAGAAGTAGAAGTGGATGTGAAGGACATGAAAAATAAATCCCCATGGCTTGGTCCCAGGCATGTTACTGAAGACTATTTAAAATTAAATATAAAAATACAAGTAATAAATACATATGTCATGTTCTTGGTTATATTTTTATTATCTATGATTTGTGGACATTATGCAGCAATGCTATCTTCACTGAAGTCACCAGCATCTACAAGTAAACAAAAATAATTTTTTCTGAATTTTTGTGCCTTGTATTTTATTGAGAGGTTATAGCCTGAATGGAAATTTTCCTTTAGTGACAGCTATAATAGAAGAAAATAGTTTTTGCTCATATATTATTATCTTACAATGAACTGTGAAGGAAATTATAATTTATGACTTTGCTGATTGTTTATTCCAGCTGCAGACATCATCCCCTTTAGCCAAAACACAGGCCATAATGTCCCACTTATCTGAATGTCAGACTTCCAACAGTGAGTCCAAAAGGGAACGAGCTTCTAAACACGCAAAATAAATATCACAAAACGTATGCACTTCATTACCTGAAAGGGATCATCCCACAGATTATATTGACTCTTCCTTACCTGTTATTTTATACTCTCAATTACCTACTTATCCATCCTAAAACTTTAAAGAATAGCCAAGTGACCATCATTAGGAAACAAAAGCTAGAAGCCAGAAACAGACCCTAAAAATTGTCCAATATTATCACAAAAGTTCATTTGTTTTGTAGCATTTGGTCTCTACATTAAAGAAATAATACTGCAAACAGGAATGATGAATACAGAATTATAGAATATTTGTAAAATTTATCCTGAGTCATCAGAAAGAGGTTAAATTATGTTTACTATATTTTGTTTTAAAATGGTAGCAAAATAGGTAATGTACTTTGGAAGATGTATATCCCAAATAAAATTTTACATTAAAGTTACTTAGAAAAATATATTTATTTTGAAAACTTCATTGTGGGGTATTAGTATATTTCCACAGCAATACCAATAGTGTTGCCGTTTTGGTCAGATGTCTGATGAAGACAACAGAGAAAGGATTTAAAACATAGAATGACCAAGCTCCTTCCTCACTTCTTCCTCAGCCTCCAGTTCTATCCCCTTACCAGCTTTTCAAAGCTACAAGGGTGCCAAAGGAGTGCCTGGACTTTGCCTATCCATTACAAGGAAATGATCGCAACCCATTTTGCAAAGGTTTGGATACACGTAGAAATGCTCCATCACTTGCTACCTGATCTTCATGAGAGGAGAGCATAAAATGTATCAACTCACCATCTTAAATCCTCTCCCCTTTCAATGACTCCCACTCATCTTGAAAATTAAATTCAGCTTTTCCCTGGGAAAAAAGTGCTATTTATTCTGTTTCACAAAGACTAATATTTCACGGAGGGAAATCATCTATTTGTAAGTGTCAATTCATAGCTGCCACATTTACTGTTTTGGTTTTTCTGATCAAAAAGGTGTCTACAACTCACCATTTTTAATGAATATATTTTTACATATTTTTTATAATAATGGTTTTTAACTAAGTGTTTCAAACCCATCAGAAATGACTGCTAAGCCTCAGTCAGACTCAGATGGTCATGAAGGCAAAGGACATAACTGAAACCAAATAAAGGATGAGCAAGATAAGCCTATGGCTGGTCACGAAAATGCATTTTAAAATTTCCAATGTATGACTCTCATTCAGCTCTATAATGAAAAACTACCAGTCACCATTTGCTTTGGAAACACTAATCCTAGTGCTTCATGGGCTATTGTAAAGGAAAAAAAATCTCCTGAGAAAATATTGCAGTTTTAGGAAAGCAATGTTTTCAGCCGCTATAATCATTCTAATTACTTTAAAATGTTTCTTTTTTTTTTTTTTTCCTTCACCCTCTAGGGCCTTTTTGCCTTCAAATCAGCTACAGAAACAAAGCAATTTAGCACAGTAAAAAGCTTATTAACATATGATGCAGTTCAGTGGCATGAGAAAATACTAGGGAGAAAACAAGAGATCCCTCTCGTGAAAAAGGTAGATCTGAATATTTCAAATCAAAAAAGCTGAGCCGGGGAGTGAATAACTCAACAAAATGTGAAAAGAAAGGTCAAAATGGCAGCTCTGACTGCAGAGAAATCTCAGCTCTACAGGATGAAAGATGACAGTTTAATCCTCAACTTGTCCAGCAAGTATAGTTTACAGCTAAGGTGGGCAGTTTTCTAAATCCTCATTTATCATTTAAGAGAGTCCCTAGGTCCTCTTCAACTATGCATCTTCTGCTCTTTTCAAACTTACCTGTGAGGCACCAGGGAAGTTGAAATGACCCCATTTATCTGTGGAGAGTGAATATGCAGGTTTCTGCTTCTCTGCAGAGGTAATGGTAAGGAAGGATATGAGTAGAAGTTAAGTGCCAAAACTATTTTATCACAGCACACTAGGAAAACCAACCTGAAGCTCCCTACCAGAGGATTGTGGGTGCTTTGAATAGAAAGGAAACAGTGTTTGGAATAGCATGTGAGAAATGCACAAGTTGGCAAAGCAATATGAGAATTTAGCAGTGACTTTACTGCCATAGTCTTGTTTTCTTGATTCAGGTAGAATGAATGCACCTCCAAATAAGAGCATAAGCAAATTCTGAAGTAAAAGAGATGAACATCCAGAGACTCGCAGCAGATCCAGAGATGCTTTAAATCAAAACTTCACCTCCTCAGGGACAAATGATCATTCATTCACTACTTGGCTACTGAGCATCTACTACATGTTAGGCATGGTGCTGGCAGCTAGGTACATGGATATGAATAAAACAAATTTCCAGTTTTCTTGTAGTTTATCATATAATATGGGAGAAAGGTAATGTTTCTATTCCATATTCATTCATTCAATACTGAGTGTGGAACAACTAAATATAGTAAGCTCAATAAGAGGATCCTAAGTATGGTGTCAGAGGAGAGGGGCATAGAATCCAGGGAGCCTTCCTGGAGGTGCTACTGCCTGAGCTTAGTTCTTTTTATCCTTTTATTTTTAAAATCTTTTTTCAAGTTTCATTGTCGGTTCAGGGGTGCATGTGCAGGTTTATTACCTGAGTAAATTGCGTATTGCTGGAGTTTTGTGTACAAATGATTTAGTCACCCAGGAAGTGAGCATAGTACCTTCACCCTCTTCCCACATACTCATCCTTCAAGTAAGAACCAATGTCTATTATTCCGATCTTTGGTTCCATGTTACTCAATGTTTAACTCCCACGTAGAAGTGAGAATATGAAGTATTTGGTTTTCTGTTCCTTATTAATTTACTTAGAATAATGGCCTCAGTTACATCCATGTTGTTGCAAACGGCATGATTTCAATTTTTAGGGCTGCATAGTATTCCATTATATGTATGTATGTATGTGTGTATATATATAAACATTTTCTTTTATCCAGTCCACTGTTGACGGGCACATAGGTTGATTCCGTATCATTGCTATTGTAAATAGTGCTGCAATGAACATATGGGCACATGTGTCTTCTTAGAAGAATGATTTATATTCCTTTAGATATGTACCCAATAATGGGATTGCTGGGTCAAATGGTAACTACCTTTTAGATTCTTTGAGAAATCTCCAAACTTCTTGATATAGTTTGTACATACGTCCTTACCCAAATCTCATGCTGAATTGTCATTTCCAATGCTGGAGGTGGGGGCTGGTGGGAGGTGTTTGAATCATGGGGATGGATCTCTCATGAATGGCTTGGGCCATCCCATTGGTGATAAGTGAGCTCCTGCTCTGAGTTCACACAAGATCTGGTGGTTCAAAAGTGTGTGGCACGCCCCCCCTCCACTCTTTCTCACTTGCTTCTGCTTTTGCCATGTGACATGCCTACTCCCCCTTTGCCTTCCATCATGATTGCAAACTTCCTGAGGCCTCCCTAGAAGCCAAGCAGATGCCAGCCCTATGCTTTCTGTAAAGCCTGCAGAGACGTGAGCCAATTAAACCTCTTTTCTTTTCTTGAAATATTGCCCAGTCTCAGGTTATTTCTTTATAGCAATTAGAGAACAGCCTAATATACTGTTTTCCGCAGTGGCTGAACTAGTTTACATTCCCACCAGCAATGTATAAATGTTCTCTTTTCTCCACAACCTTGCTAATATCTGTCATTTTTTGACATTTTAATAATAGCCATTCTGAGTGTTGTGAGATGGTATCAAACTGTGGTTTTGATTTGCATTTCTCTGATGAGCAGTGACGTTGAACATTTTTTTCATATGCTTGTATGTCTTCTTTTGAAAAGTGTCTCTTCATGTCCTTTGCTCATTTTTTTAATGGGGTTGCTTGTTTTTTCCTTGTTAATTTGTTTAAGTTTCTTATAGATTCAGGATATTAGACCTTTGTCAGATGCATAGTTTGCAAATGTCTTTTCCCATTCTATAGACTGTCTGTTTACTCTCTTGATAGTTTCTTTTGCTGTGCAGAAACTCTGGGGTCTCACTGTCTATTTTTGTTTCTGTTGCAATTGTTTGTGGAGACTTTGTCATAAAATCTTTGCCAAGGCCTATGTCTCAAATGGTATTTCCTAAGTTTTCTCCTAGGGTTTTTTAGTTTTAGGTTTTACATTTAAGTCTTTAATCCATTTTGAGTTGATTTTTATATGGTGCAAGGAAGGGGTTCAGGTTCAATCTTCTGCATATGGCTAGTCAGTTGTCCCAGCATCAATTATTGAATAGGGAGTCTTTTCCCCATTGCTTATTGTTGTTGACTTTGTTGAATATCATATAGTTGTTCTGTAACCTGTTCCACTGGTCTATGTGTCTGGTTTTGTACCAGTACCACGCTGTTTTGGAAACTGGAGCCTAATAATGTAGTTTGAAGTTGGGTAATGTAATGCCTCTGGCTTTGTTCTTTTTGCTTAGAATTGCTATGGCTAGTTAGGCTCCTTTTCAGTTCCATGTGAATTTTAAAATAGTCTTCTCTAATTCTGTAAAAAATGACATTCATAGTCTGATATAAATAGCATTGAATCTGTAAATTACTTTGAGCAGTGTAGCCATTTTAATGATATCAATTCTTCTTATCCATGAGCATGGTATGTTTTCCATTTGTTTGTGCTGTCTCTGGTTTCTTTCAGTAGTATTTTGTAACTCTCATTGTAAAGATCGTTTACCTCCTTGGTAAGCTGTATTCCTAGGTATTTTATTCTTTTTGTGGCTGTTGTGAATGGGATTGCATTCCTGATTTTACTCTCAGCTTGGACTATTGCTGTATAGAAATGCAACCGATTTTTGTACACTTATTTTGTAGCCTGAAACTTTACTAAAGTTGTTTATCATTTATAGGACACTTTTGTCAGAGACGATGGGGTTTTCTAGGTATAGAATCATAAATATAGAATCATAAGTGTAGAATCTTTTTGAGGTATAAAATCATTTCTAGGTATAGAATCCCGGCAGAGGAAACCACACTTGCAACTGCATATGTGTATAAAACCAGCATATTGCCATCTATACCTAAGTATGTATGTAAAGAAAATGAAAAAGCTAAATATATAGACTACATTTATGATACAATACATATTAGTGTTGGAAATACATGGATTTTTGGTTTATTCTTTTATTTACATTTTGCTTTATTTGAATATAACTTTTAAAAATGTTTCTCAAGTCAGTGATGAATATTTGAAACAATAACTACTGACTCAGCCTAGCTAAAATTCTCAATATCAAATACCAACCAAAAACAAAACGGCATGGCTGATCTTATTCGGTGCATTTGTAGAGGCTATCTTTGTGAAACTTTAATTTAAAAGAAAGAGTGAATAATCATACATTGATATTTTCTGTCATACTCGTACAAAGAGATCTATCTGAAAACTTGTTAAAGATACTACCTTTGAAAATAAAATAACAACCATATTTAGGACTGGAACATGGCCCCAAGCTCCCAAATGAACTCCTTGTCTTTAATCTATTATAATGATATTCTTAAAGATATCCTCCAAAAGTAACTCCCAAACCCTCTGTCAGTAATGCACTCTGTTCTCTCACAATCCCTGTACTCACAAAGTTTATTTATAGAACACCAAAATTCATCTTATTACAATCCTAAAGCTATTTCAGGTAAGCCCCTCTTCTTCTAGCACATGAAATATCTATTTGCTAATCCTCCAATCTTTATCCAAAGTCTAACCTAATGTGTAAACACAGCCTAAATATGAAAACAGGCTCCCTCTCATATCTTTCTTGTCATCTGTGGGAACATGTGGGGAGTTAGGCCAAAAAGCAGGCATAAAAATGGAAAACCTAATGGGCAGGAGAGAAGGAAGACATGGGTAGTCGTAAAAGGCATGTACCTGCCTCAAACATTTCATTATAAAAAGAATCTACTTTTGAGCATAAAATATGCTGAAAGCAGAAAGTTCATCTGACAATAGCCAAAGGACAGTATTCCAGCATGCATCCCTTTCTCCATGAGTTGTAAATGAATATTCATTCTGAAGCCAAGGCATCTAAGAGAAAGGCCACACTTAATATAGCCAAATCCCATTTCATGGATGCTTGCATTTTCTCCTATGACAAATGTTAGTATAAGATCAATGCATTGTAAAAAGTCATTTAAGACAAAGCAACCATCTGTCTATATGCAGTGAAGCAGAAAGAAGAGGCCAAATAATACATTGGTCCAGCTCAATCCATGCCTGGTACATGAGCTGTTTACTTGAATAATTTAAAAACACAAGTCTATTCTATTGCCTTGACCAGGGCTAATCTAATGAAGTTAATCTGCCATTGACGACACATGTGAGATGATTTTAATGCACTTTAAACATCTTATTTAAATTACACAAGAATGTAACAAAGGCATAGAAATGACATACTTAACAAAGTTGGATTCCAAAAGTTTTCCAAAAAGAAGTAGCCCTGCATATTGGCCTTAGCATATTGCACACATCTGAAACTAAGTAATTATTTCCACAATGTTACTATAGAAATGAAAACCACTCTTCAACTAGCTAGATATGAGATTTCAGTAGAGTAAGAGAATATGATCTAGCATCTTTAGAAGAAATAAAAAAATTGTATTTATTCAAATCCTGTAAACTACTTATCAATGATCTGACAAAGCAAGAAACTATATTTGGTATATTATCTGGCAACATACACCACCTTATTCGTATACACATTAGTCTAATTTCATCTCTGTGTCTGGAATTTCATAGCTGTGAGTTCTTCTATTACTTTTCACTACAGATTTTTCCTGCAATTCTAAATATACCTTCCCATCCCAACCTCCAGGCTAGTAGTGTTCCTTTCCCTGGGGAAAAAGAGGGAGAGCACAGAAGGAGGGAAAGCTGTGTTCTCTGAAGTTCAGGAAAACCTCCTTAAAACCCCAAACCATGAATGGAAATCTGAATATCTGCTAAGAATTTAAGTTCCTTTGTTTTCTTATAATTAATGTCCCCTTCTGACCAATTTCATATGATATATATGTATATGAAGAGACAAGGACACACACACACACACACACACACACACACACCACATACATTCATGCGTTCCCTTACTTGGAATGGAAGGAAGTAACAGGAAAACAAAGTCTAAAAGATTGAAAAAGAGATGCAACAGATAATTACCCAGCTAATTGCACAAAATCATGGCATTGTAGAAAGAGAGGTGTACCAGATGTGGTGGGATGGAGAGTTTGGTTATTACTGTTCTCTTTTCCATGTACCTAGTCATTCCTGGGTCTGAGAACTTAGTGAACCTGAGATGACACATTTAGCACAACAGCCTGCAGAAGACTTGTCAGCAGGATGTCTTTCTTGGCATTATGAAAGGGTTGATGGATTTTTAAATAATCTTCTCAGAAGCTTAAATTTAGGGAGGGCTTCTCTTCTCCCCTCTTCAAACCACAGAGTCTTATATGTATGTAGGAGATTGGGTAAGTTTGGAGAAGACAGAGTTAAACAAAGGGTCATAAACTGCTGGCCTGTGGACTGACTCTGGCCCCAGAGAGGCATTTTCTTTAATTGTATAATGTAATAAAATTAATAAGTATCACATACAGTTCCTAATTTGTGTGTTCTGTTGAAGATCAGATCTGACTACTCTAGCCAACTTTCATGCCTGGCTAGAGCTGAGTCTCAGCTGCCCTTGAGTCAGGATATAAATTTATCAGTTTGCCACTGTCCACTCCATTCCTTATAGCCTGATATCCAGCCACTTGACTCATGTATGCTGTATCCAGGACCTCTATTAATATTTATTTGAAAATGTTATAGTTAAGATTATCAAGGAACCCCAAGAGAAAGTAAAAAGAGAGACAGTCCAATAGGGAATATACCTCCTTGAACAGAGAAGGGCTCCATGAGGGATGGCCAGCATTGGGGAGCTATAATTGCAGACCTGTTGGAGGAAATAGGGTAGGAAATGAGTTTGATAAAATAGAGAAACAATCCCTAAAATACCACCTCATCATCCAGTGTTATCTCAAATCTGAATGGGTAGATACATACACCCAAGCCTGCAATAAGGAATATTCTGCAGGGTTTCTTTTGTAAACGTGAATGGCCAACAGAAAGACTGCTCAATTGTGAGTGGCACAAGCGGTGTAGCACTGCAGTAATGCCAGAGAATTCACCAGTTCTCATCTTTACTGTGTTACTGATCACAGCCAATGAGATTGATTCCCAGTTTATAACTTTCAATATCCTACCATCCTTAAAGCACCACAAAGCCCTTTAATCAGTTTCCATTAGAAAGCTAAACAGTCCAAGAATATTGTCGGATCCTTTTTTCTAACTGGAAATCCAGGACTCACAGGAAGGATTCATATCCTACTATATACTGCATCTCACTTGGAAAAATATGACATATGACGCTTCTCCCAAGAATCTCTGGCTGCTCTGTAAATCAGGTTCTTTAATTTTTCTCACCTGCCCTTTCCCTTATTTAAACCAGAATTCTCTCCTCCATCATCAAATTCTTTTATGACACAGAGTAGCCTCCAATTTTTGCGTGAAAGCTGGGTCCAGACTCACACATGGAATCCAGAAACTCATTTCTCTCCAGTGGAGGTCTTATCATCTCATTTTCTCGGCAAAGTCTCTCTCTCTCTACAAAGGAACTATTAGACCAACCACTGAGATTGTAACATTTTGTCCATATTATTACACATGTATTCAGTATATTTCTTTTTGATAAAGACTATACCCTTTATAAATAAATTATAAAATGAATACCCTTGGACATATATCTATAATGAGTTAGCTATCAAAAAGCAGGAAACTAAATCATAAATGAAAAGAAGAGTATTGAGACCCAGATATCACAACAGAAGGAAAAAGGATGTATAATAAGAAAAGGAAAAAAAAGGTAGACATGAGTCTGAATGAGGAAGATTTAATTTAGAAAAAAAAAAGTTTGCACTTTGGGAGGCTAAGGCAGGCACATCACTTGAGCTCAGGAGTTCAAGACCAGTCTGACCAACATGGTGAAACCCCGTCTCTACTAAAAGTACAAAAAATCAGCTGGATTTGGCAGCTTGTGCCTGTAATTCCAGCTACTCAGGAGGCTGAGGCAGGAGAATCACTTGAACCCAGGAGGCAGAGGTTGCAGTGAGCTGAGATCACACCACTGTACTCCAGCCTGGGCAACAGAGCGAGACTCCATGAAAGAGAAAGAGAAGAAACGAAAAGAAAAGAAAAGAAGAGAGGAAAGAAAAGGGAAGGAAAAGAAAGGAAAGGAAAGAAAAGAAAAGAAAAGAGGAAAGGAAAGGGAAGGGAAGGAAAGGAAAGGAAAGAAAAGAAAAGAAAAGAAAAGAAAAGAAAAGAAAAGAAAAAAGAAAAGAAAAGAAAAGAAAAAAAGTGTGATGTGACAGTTCTAGTATACTGGCCCTAGGAAGCACATCTTGGTTTCTCCCCTCTCCATTTTCAAATGGGAATACCAAGGCAAAGGCCTCTGGAACAAAAAGACACATAAATATAGTTGCTGAAATGAGAAAGGATTTTCTCTCACATGACAGCAGCGGCAGTTCTACTCCATGAACCTTTCAAGTACTCAGGTTCCACCCATCTGGTATTTCCAGCATCACCTGGAATACTGTCCTCTTCTGCAGGGTCAGTATGGCATTGTCACACCCACGTCTCAGATCACGGGAGGGGAGAAACACAGGAAGTCCAGGTCAAGCATTTTTCTTTTAGGGACATGACTTTTTCTCACATTTTTATATTTCATAGATGAGAAGTAGATCACATTTTCACACTTATCTGCAGAGATATATATGATTATAGGCTCCAGTTGTTCAGCTGAAATTCTATTATAATAGAATAAAAGGAAATCTATTTTGGGAGAGACTACTAGCAGACCTGTGTAGACATCAAGAAGGTAAGACCCTTTCCAGAGAGCATGTGCTACTCCAACCAGTTTGCTAGAAAAGGTTATGGCAGTATCTTCATAATATCTCTCTTCTCAAAGAGCTGGGCACAGAAAACCATGACCTGGAAAGCAATAAGCCTTGAGATTCAGAATGAAGGCCTTCCCTATGCAAACCAGGGTTGGTTCACCTGTGTGTGGCCAATCCCTTTGCCAAGAATTCACCAGCATTAGAGGTGGCCACACAACTGACCTAAGAGATGTTGCAATAAATGCACAATTGCTGGGGAACAATGTAAAAGGCAGTGTGGACTGGGAGACAACAGCAGTCCCAAAGTGAAAATCCCTGGGAAGGAGAAGCCACATGCTACTTTTTGCTGGGCAGAAGCTAAGAAAATGGAACTGAAACTAACCTTTAGTTCTAAATTTCAGTGAAAAGTGCAGCACAGAAAAGATGTTGTGGTAATGAGAGCTACAGGCATATCATGCATGTTAGCTGAGTAGTACTTTATCAGGAGAAAAAAAAATAGAGAGTAGCCATTTTCGTTTCTTAGGAGTATACAAAAGGCCACAAGATTGGCCACAGAGTATTGAAAGAAATAAAAGTAAAAGAGGTTATTGTCCAGTACTGCTCTGCTTTGCTTTCTACTAGGGACAGGCAAACACTACCTCTATTAGAAATCATGACAAACTAAAAGTTTGAGTGAGATCTCTATCAAAAAAGTTAGCTTTCTAAAGAAACCTGAATTATTTCACCTCCTGCCTCCCATGTAGCCTGCATCACAACATTTAGCAGATGATACTATATTACCTCATGAATCTTTCTATCATTTCAAATATAAACCTTGCTATCCAACCTCACTCTCACCCTCCCTTAGTAATGCGAGATCTAAATGTCTTCAGAGACTGAGGTTATCTCATCATCTCTACTTCGCCCCAGAGTACCTAGAAGAACGCATCAAACATCATTCATTATCGTCTCTTTCAAAGCAATAGGATGGTACAGGTCCTAATTTAGATGGTGCTTCTAATATTAATCTTATTTTACTGAAAATTTGGCATTTCATTTTTGAAATATTTGTCAGGCTAAATAATGGCCCCCACAAAGATGACCAAATTTGAACACAGAAAACCTGTGAGTATGTTGCCTTACATAGCAAAAGAGATACTGCAAACAAAGTAAGGACTTGAAATGGGACATTCTCCTGGGTTATCCAGATGGGCCCTCAATATAATCAGAATGGTCTGTACATAGAGGCAAGAGGGTCATATAAGGGAGAAGTTGATATGGTGATTGAAACGGAAACTTCAGTGATACAGCTAGGAGCAAAGATCTTCAGAACTGTAAGATAATACATCTGTGCTGTTTTAAGCCATTATGCCTGTGGTTCATTTGCTACAGAAGCCATAGGAAATGAAAACATATATTCTTCCAATTAGCAATGTAATTACATGGGCTAACTAACCTCCTCTTACCAATTATTAAATATCAATCAAACGGGAAGATTTGATTTGCCATTTGTAAATGCCTTTGCCAGTAACTTCACATCTAGAATACTTTTCCTGAGGATATTTATACAATATATCTCTCATCTATTAAAAAGAATGACAAAGATCTATAAGCACTGACCTATATGCTGAGCTGTAGATGATATATCATGTAAAAAATAACGAGCAGCAGAAGACATGCAGGAACTAGGTGTGCATCGCAAGTGGCTTGGAAGGATATAGACTAAAAAGACAAGTGTAGTTATCTCTAGATAGTGGGAATACAGGATGGCCTTCATTTTCTCCAATATTGGATTAGTCTTTTTTTCTTTTTATAATGAACATTTATTATTTTTCCAAGCTGAAAACTGATGGAAAATGTTTTGGACAAAATAAAGGTTTTATTTCTGCACAGAGAGTTAATTTAATTAACTTAGGATCACTGTACTTGACACCCATATCTTGCTACCACCCCTCATAACAGGGTCCTTCATTTGCATCATATCACTATCAAAATCACAACCAGTCTATTTTATGGGAGAAAGTAGGGCAAAATCAAGAGTCAGGAGACCACAAAATTGAACATATGAGCTTCCATCCTCTCTTGGAGCCAGTCCTGCCTCCTGTCTGTCAAATATTTCAGTTGGTGGCACCACCAACTACCCAGCCGCCTAAGCCAGAATTTCAGAGTTGTTTTTAACTCTTGACATCCCACATTCCATCATTCACACCAAATTCTCCCATTCTATGCTTTCAGTTTTTCTTAAATCTGTCCCTTGTCCTCTGGTCCCATTATTAGTAAATTTAGACTACCCCAGATTATTATAACCCTTCTAACTGAGTTCATTGGCTCTATACTATATTTGCCCAACTCTCCTCTTCGGTGGCCAAAAAAAAAAAAAAAAAAAGAAAGAAAGCTGTTACCCTTCTACTTACAACACTTCATGGGCTCCTGATTCTGGGCTAACAGCCCTCCAAAGGACCTGCCATGGTATTTCATTATCTGGCATTTCCATCTTTCTGTCTTGTTTTTCTTACTACTCCCTTACCAGGCCTCATACATTCAACTCTTATAATCACACAGACCTTGTCTCCCATCGCCAAGCCTCTAGACATACAATTTCTCTGCCTGGCAAGTCTACCTTGTCCAGTCAGTACCTCTTCACCCTTCAGGATCTTCAGGATTTGGCAAGGTGAGGAGTTGCCTCCTCTGTAAAGATTTGGCTGAGTCAGGCTTCTTCCCTAAACTCTCATGGAACCTTGTAACATATCATGGTATAGCTGTGAATAAAAACATCCACCATTATATTATGATTACCAGCTTATGGAATTGGCAGTCCCACCCTTATCCAAATGATGAACCTCTAAAGAAAACACTATTTCCCATTTATGTTTGCATCCTCCTGCGTACAGTGACTGGCATAAATACGCAATTAATAAGTTGTTGCTAAATGAATTAACAAATGAATGAGTAGCTAACTTTTATTGGAAGCTTACTCTGAAACCGCCATAGGTTATACATTTTCTAACTGAATCCTTACAAAACTTTTATGAGCTGGGTACCACTATTATTCACATCTGTAGACAAAAAAAAAAAAAAAAAAAAAAAAAAAAAAAAATGAAGCACAGAGGGTTACACAAATTTTCCAAATTCACTCATTTAGAAATTGCATATAAACTAAAACAGCCTAACTCCAGGATTTTAATCTCAACACTGCAGCAATTGAATGAATGAGCAACTTCCCGACCCTTCCTGTTAGTGTCCAACATGTAAGACTGGCCTAATCCTTACCCTGTCAAGGAGAGAGACATGTCCAATCCCCTATTCTTTATTCCTTCTTGCTTTGATAGCAGAGTGAAAAATTGAGAAGGGGTGTGATTAAACAGAGCATAAGGTGAGAACCCACTGACAGCTAGAGGGAGAAGAGGCAGAAGAAGGCTTCAGGTTATTAAGTAGAGTGTTAATTATTCATTAATAGTAAGTTGCAGCTCTTACCCAGCAGCTATCCCATAAATGGCATAACAGGAGAAAGGAAAAGAAGTGTTTTCGATTAAGCATTTCTTAGATCTAAGTTAAAAAGACAGCATCCAAGATGAATTTCAAGCCCTCACCACAGTGATTCTTAGAGTTTTTCCATGAACATCAGTGCCACAAAACCTAAGCTAAAGAGAACGCCTTTAATTCCAATGGCATTCATTAACCATTTCTACTTAGCGATACACAGAATCAGCTGCTTCTTGTCACTGTGTATGGTGTCCAGGAACGTGGAACATTCTGAAGTCTTCCCTGGTGGGAATGTGTGAGAAACAGATAATATATACTCATCTTACAAGAGAGACACAGAAGCTCTGAGAGGTTGTCATTTGGACAAAGTTTCATGGTAATGTAATGTTTGGCTCTCAAATCCCAAAACAATCTTGAACGACCTGCCTCTCCATCATGGTAGAAATGACCAAACAGGGACAATTTCCTTTATGATAGACCGTTGAAATCATTATTTTCAGAATGATACTTGAAAAAAAGTGCATTTCCAGAAAGATCTCAAAAACCTAAAATCAAAGTACAATATATAAAAAATTTAGATAAGGGGAAGAATAGATATAAGGTTAGTACGTCCGTCTTTGTTGAAGCAGAGTGAGGCAGGAATTCTGGATTTCAGGTGGCAAAAACCACCCAAACTTAGATCTTAAGACTTTAAAGGGAGAACTTAGAAGTTCATATCACCAGACAAAAGGGAGAGAAGTGTGGGGGTAGCCAGAACCAGAGACTTAACTGCAACAGAATTATCTCCATCTTTGTTTCTGAAATGATGGCATCCATGAGGAAATGGACTGGTCTCATTTTTATCATAGGTTGGTGCAAAAGTAATTGTGGTTTTTGCCTTTAACGGTAAAAACTGCAATAACTTTTGCACCAACCTAATATTAGGACTGTGATTGATGGTTAATGGAGTAATGGAATCCCCTATAGCTTTTAAGCAACTCTGTATTTTCTTGAAAAGATATTTGTTTCTGAAATACAATGGAAGTGACTCCAGCAAGCAAGGTAGTAGTTACAGGTCATTAGCCAGCTCACCCCGATCCTTATTGCTGCATAAAAGCAATTTATATTCCCACAAATAAAAATCTTTGCAATACCTTTTCTCTAAACATATGACTAAAGATTAGTAGCAGATTCTTTCCTTTATAAACAACTGCTATGTGCCTTGACATTAGTTATCCGTGAGACCTTTGAAAAATCATTTAACTTTTCCATGCTCCAAGATTCTCATCTGTAAAATGATGAAGTTGATCCGGTCCCTTCTGGCACCAACATTGTGTAAAGAGTATTGTTCTTTCAGGTGGAGCCAAAGTAAATTCTGCCATCAAAAAATAAATAAAGGAATCTCTCCAAGTCTGCTTGCAGGTAAAGCTATTTTGGAAACCATAGTCACTCTTTTAGGCCAACAGAAATCACATTCATTTATCCTTCAGTCTAGGTAGAACTCGGAAAAACTTTGAAGGTAGCCATGTTTGACCCAAATGATTGCAAGCTTCTCTGTCAGGGGCTTTTTATACTTTCTATCCCCTCTACCCCCTCCTTAGCTGCCATGATGTTCACAGCTACTGGTCCTCATTTTATTCCTCAGGGGATCAGGATCCTCTCTCTACACTTATTCCAATGTCCTCTTTGGAAATAATCTGATGAACTGAGAAGCCATATTAAAGCAGAGATTCCCAGGTTCCCAGCACCCACAAACTGACTCCATATTCTCTCCCTATCTTTGTACCCCCGTATATTACTATTATATCCTTAGTGTTAAGTATCTTAATATTAACATTAAGTAGATCATTATCTACTTACTATTTTCTTTTTCATTGACACATTTTTTTTTACTTCCTACCAACTTTAGCCTCATTAGAAATAATGCACTTAATATACTACATATGTTTTCCTATAAGTCATATTCAAAATACATAACTATTAAAATTATATGTTCACCCATGAATCACTTAAAATCATGTCACATACCCTTCCCTCAATGGTACTCATTTTACACCTGGGAAATGCTGTATTAACGTATGAATCACAAATTCTTCTTACTAAGGAGATTAGATTTAGATTGAATGAAAATCCCTAACATCTTTTAAACTACTTGCTATTTCCTTATAACAATGTGTATTTCAGAGGCGTCAAGAGATCGATGATGAAGGTTAAAAAAAAACAAATTTTTATAGGACATTAGTCTTAGAGAATGAAAAGACTCCTTAATTGTGACTCAATTCACTCTGGAGTCAGGGAGCTTTCTCCATGCCCCTTAAATAATCATATAGTAATAGGGATGGTAATAATAACAAGAATGATCACTGCATATTAAATGTTGACTACATTTTGGGGTTCAGAGAGCCGCCCTACTTCATCTTATTTGTATTCCTGCCTCCACTGCCGGCTGCCATGTCATACGGAGGACCTGGGAGACCTTTTCCATGCCTGCCCTTATTTTATCTCTAAAAACAAACAGTAGAGGGGGAATAGCCAAACCAGGCTACATGTGCCGGGTCTCTCAGGCTTCAGTGCAAAACCCCATTTCATGCTTCAGAGCCTTGACTGTGACACGGAGCTCAGGTTGCCAAGGGAATGGGAGCCACGCCGTGACGGGCTGACTGAGGCTGAATCGGTCCTATGGGGCAGTGTAGCCACTTTCTGCAGGTGCAGAGCTGCTGTCTGGCTCCTTTTCTGTCTCACACAAAGCAAGCGGAAAGGAGGTAAGATGAATTATACACCTGGCATAATGGTCCATGAGACTCACCAGGATGACCAGGCAGTCCTCATTTCCAGCTGGCCAAAATTTGACACCTTATTTGGTAAACAACATTGGTTTGAGCCTCTTTCAGATAAATCTGGGTTCGAGTTCTGGCTCT
Organism: Macaca thibetana thibetana; assembly: GCF_024542745.1. Taxonomy (NCBI): domain Eukaryota; kingdom Metazoa; phylum Chordata; class Mammalia; order Primates; family Cercopithecidae; genus Macaca; species Macaca thibetana. Next base: position 37,338,084 of record NC_065583.1, read on the forward strand.
GCCAGTTACTAAACTCTATTATTTTGAACCAAATTAACATATCTGAGCCTTGGTTTCTTCCTTTCTAACAGATACAGACCTCCCTACTTCCTAAGGCCTCTTGATGATTATGATGGAATGACTGTAAAGGACTCTAGGACAGTGTATTAATTTCCTATCCCTGCAGTAACTAATTGCCATAAACTCAGTGACTTAAAACAACACTCAGTTATTAGCTCCCAGTTTGCATGGGTCAGAAGTCCAGGCCCAGTGTGGCTTAGCTGGGTTCTCTACTCTGAGACTCAGGTCAAAATGAAGGTATTGACTGGGTTGGGCTTTTTTATCTAAAGGCTTTGGAAGAGAACCGATTTCCAAGTTCATTTAGATAATTAGCATAATTCTGCTTCTTGTGGCTATGGGTCTGAGTTTCCTGTTTCCTTGCTGGCTGTCAGTCAGGGGCCACAATCTGCTCCTAAAGACCACCCACATTCCTTCTCCTATGTCTCTCTCCATCCTGAAACCAGCAATGTTGCACTGAGTCCTTCTCAACCTTCAGATTTTTCTGACTCCCACCTCTCTGACTTTCTCTTCTGCTTTTAAGGGCTTATGTAATTACACTGGGCCTATCTGGATAATCCAGAATTATCTTCCTGTTTTAAGGTCCACTGACTAATAATTTTAATTTCACTGGCAAATTCCGTTTTGTCATGTAATGTAACATATTTATGAGTGTAACACCAGGTACAAAGGTCAAAGGGACCAAACTTCTGCTTATCATATGCAGGAGTTACTCTCGCCTAATTCTTGTTCATGGGCCCCTCTACAAGGGAGTGCAACTTACTTACTCTGACTGCTGAGAACACAGAGGAGTTCAAAAACAGAATAATGATCCCTTTTTAAAATCTTTATAATCGTTCCTGAGTGAGGGAGTTAGTATTATTATTCCCATTCTGCAGATGTTAGAATGTATCAGTAGAGTTTAATATTTTAGAATGTAAGGCAAGAACAGAAAACCAAATACTGCATGCTCTCAATTATAATTGGGAACTAAACCTCAGGTACTCATGGACAAAACGCTGGAAACAATAAACACTGGGGCTACTAGATGAGGGAGAGAAGGAGGGAAGCAAGGGCTGGAAAACCCCAAATCTCAGCATCACACAATGCATCTTTGTAACAAACCTGCACATGAATCACCTGATTCTAAAATAAAATTTGAAAAAGAAAAAATAGGCCGGGCGCGGTGGCTCAAGCCTGTAATCCCAGCACTTTGGGAGGCCGAGACAGGTGGATCATGAGGTCAGGAGATCGAGACCATCCTGGCTAACACGGTGAAACCCCATCTCTACTAAAAAATACAAAAAACTAGCCGGGCGAGGTGGCGGAGTCCCAGCTACTTGGGAGGCTGAGCCAGGAGAATGGCGTAAACCCGGGAGGCGGAGCTTGTAGTGAGCTGAGATCCGGCCACTGCACCCCAGCCTGGGCGACAGAGCAAGACTCCGTCTCAAAAAAAAAAAAAAAAAGAAAAGAAAAAAAAAAAAAAAAAAAAAAAAAGAAAAAATAACAATAAATGAAAGAATTAAAAATAAAACAATTCCAGAGTATGGGGGGAAAGATACAGATTACTCTCCTCAGTGGGATATTTGGCAAGAAACAGTGGAGCTGTAAGTTGTGACCTCCTTGGGGTCACACGATCTTACTCCAGATCTCAGTATTTCTGAAACTGAGAGGCATAGAAAGATGAATCTCTTATTCGTGGTTCTATCAGTTGTAAATAATGGAAATTCCCTTAATAAAATATAAGTTGAAAAAGGAAAAAGTATTTTAATGTACAATGTTAAGGGTGCAAAGGGATCTCACATAACCCATATCTGGAAACTGGAACCAAGAATGAGAAAGCCTCCAAAATCCATGCCGCCACTCCTGCTTCATTCTTTCCAAATCTGCTTCATTCTTTGCTCTTGGCCAGCCTGCTTGTTTGCACAGGTCTACACCCACCCTTCCCCCAAACCCAAAATGTACCTGTCTGAAGTTCAAGTGGCCAATTCTAAATTCAAGGGAGGGAATTTAAGTCAGCTATCCATTACTAGTCTCATCAGGTATGACCAGAGAGGCAAGGCCACAAAGGATAGACAGGATTGCTGGGTCCAAGAGTGTGTGTGAATGTGGGTGAGGATCTGTGATTGGGCTCCTGATTCTGGGCTAACAGCCCTCCTCTTAGGGGCGCAGAGGCCATGAGCTAGCTGGACATTGCCAAAGAGGTTTTCTCAGATTTCTGCTCAGTAAGGCCAGAGCTGAAAGGATCCACTCTCTCTGCACATTTTGTGAACAATTCCACTTCCTATAAGTGAGAGTCTGATTGGATCTGATCGCCACCATCCATCTGAGTGACCCTATTATGCCACCAACTTGTGCTAAGTAGCCTTTGAGGTGACTGGGTTTCCTTTGCACCCAGCTTATATACGGCTGATCTCGGTTTGCACACCTACTCGGTCACTTGTGACTAGGAGAGCAGTATTTTTTTTTTCTGGATACATAGTGTGGACCCTAGGGATTATGCTTAAAAGACGACCTCAGGGCTCCATAGAAGAGGGTCACAGGCATAGCAGCATCTTGAAGCTTCATAGATTGCCTGCAAACATAGAGTTAGCTAATAGCTGAGCTGGGTCATTACTCTAGGTTTTGGAATTCCAAACTCCTTACTCTTCCAATTCACTATCTTAGAAAAGTTATTGGAATTTACGAGAACTGATCACAACTTGATGCTGTCTTTACAACAAAAAATGATAGCAAAGGATGTCACGGGAGAAAAGGCTTGCTTATGTAATGTGTGGCACAAAAATCAGTGGCTGGCCATTTAATATCCTTACATCCTTCTTTGGGATCCACAGCTCAACAAGACTCTGAAGGGGAGTTTTTTGAGCATCAGTAATTTCTAGCAGGCATATCTTCGACAGTGTACTTTAGATTGCAGGTGTTATCACAGTTTTTGTCATAGGCCAGCTTTTTGACGACTAACAACAACCACAATAACTCATTTTTACCAAGCATTTCTTGGTATCAGGTAATCTGCTAATCTAGGGAAATATGTACATATGTGTAAGGATACATTCCAAGTATGCAAAATATGCAAACGTAGAAAGTAAATAAATAAAACAGTAAAAAGTTTATCTCCTCCCATCTCAACCTCATGATCCCTTCCCAAGGGCAAACTTTACTACCAGTTTCTTAAGTGTCTTTCTAGCACTAATGTTTATATAAACAAGCATAAATAAATAGCTCACAATTTTTATACCAATGGCAGAACAATAGTCACACATTTCTTCACCAGTCTTTTCTACTTAATAGTAAATCTGAAAATTGTTCAACTTGGTACGCACAGATAGGCTACAGTTTTTATAACAAACAAACAAATAAATAAATAAATTCTCTAATATGCTTTCACCTGCTCCACAAACTCTAATCCTTTACTGAGTTGTCCATTGATTGCAACTTGGTGCAGATAAAAACATTCATTTGAATCATGAGAAAATTCAGCGTTCTGTCTAATTGCTATTCACATCCCATTGCCTTTTCCATTACCTGAAACACAAGGATTTTTTAAGAAAACAACAGGCTAAAGTAACCTCAAGCAACGAATAAATAGTATTGATCCCTATTGGTTTTGTTCCTGAAGATGCATGTAATTAGGTTACCTGAATTTCAAATGGGAATAGGAAGCAAGTAAGAAAAAAATGTTCAAGCAACATGTGGTTAATTAGTTTACAACTGTCTCTCTCTCTTTCTCTCTCTCTTTCACTAACTTGAGAACAAAAAAGTTCCCTATTGATCTAATTAGAAGAGTGATTGAATAAATAAACAAATGTTATTTAAATAAGCTTCACAATTGAACGTAAGACCGTTTAGAGGACTTGACTGCATAAATGAATTATCTTTTTCTACCAAACCCACTCCAGTACAAAATAAAATATTAGCTATGGCAAATCAGAATATCCCCAAGGGAAATCTTTTAAGCCCTCTTCTAGAAAGAATATCTCACAACAAGAAAGTTTGAGTATAAAAAGAGTTGTCCTGGAAATTATTAAAAATCACAAATGGAAAGGCTTCTGGGATAGATAAGCTCACTTCTATGCTTGTCGCAATGACAGCTCGTCATCAAAGAAACAAGAGAGATATAAAAGCAAAAAAAAAAAAAAAGAGGATTTGCTCTGCTCTGTATTAACCTGCACCCAGTTTTGAAAGCAATCTCTAATGATAATTACTAAAACAGCCATAAGTAGGATTCATTTAGATTCTATGAAATCAACATACTACCCAGATTGCTTAAAGTAAAAAAAAGAACAGAAAAAAAAATTAGCATGGAACCTTTCTTGATATGACTGCAGAGCTTCTGATAATCTGCTAGCATCACCTATCAAATGAAAGGTTCATCTGTTTATCTTCAGTTGTGTTACTTGGAACAATTCCTTTCCCAAATAATTATAAGGCAATTACTTGCCAGTTTTCACTTTATTGGTTACTACTTTTACTCAAAGAATAGCAATTACTACATAATTGCAGTACATGGTTATCTGAACCGTCCTAACTGTGCCTACCAACCATAAATTATACAGTCAGTATAACTCTAATTATATATGCTACAGAGTATAAATATATAATGACTATGTAGTTACACATTAATAAGTCCCACTTTATTTTACAGAATCTAGTACCATAAAATGCCACTGGATCTACTTCGATGTGATAACCTGTGGAGTCATGCTTGCTTATTGTTCTGTTCAGCTTTCTGGAAGCCAGTGGACTACAATATATGTTCGGCATTGCCCACCCATTTTTAATTCATCCAAGTACACTCACTAAGGCAGAAAGAAAACAAAAAAATGAAAAAGTAACATTTTTTTTTCTAACCCTCCTTTCTAGTGTGTGTCCTTTCCAGTGGCACATCAGCAATTGTGGCTTAGATTCAAGAACTGCAGGTGCAGAAGCTTGACCGTGCCACCAGAGCCGTACCTTCACCTAGTCATTGCACGCAAAATGCCTGGATTCAAAAGCATGGAAGGGGCTTGAATTTGGTTTGGACCATGATTTTGTTGTTTATGTTTTTAGGATATTATTTTCATTCCAAAAGTGACCATAGGAAATCAAATGTCTGAGAACAAAGGGCTTAAGAATGCAATCATCTAACAAACATTAAAAAGTCCTCTTTATTATAGAACTAAATTTCACACACAAAAAAAAATCTGAAATGAATAAAATAAATATGTCACCACCAAACTAAATAAAGCCCATCAACCTGCATTACACCTTGACTACTACCCAAAATTTGAGAACAACAGATAGCACATTTATCATAATAGCAGGACAAATAGTTGCAGGGAATGTATGCCAGGGAAAAGCTTCAAAGAGGCAGAAGACAAGGGAAAAGATAGTGGCTCTCTCAGCAGTAACTGATGATCTTCGGGAGGTGTCACACTGGGGACAAAGATCCTGACATGCACATGTGAGATGAGAATGAAATGAGAGTAGGCAATTTAGCACCAATTTCCTACACTCGGGCACCCACCCTCTCCAGAGGCAATTGTTCTCCCTGAAAACTCCCTCCTTTCCAGTTTGACTCTGATGTTCCTGAAGCAGAGATCATTTGAACTTATCACGTATTCATATCCTAAGGGAGAGTCTGTCACAAAGAAACAGGAAGAGGCAGGTGCAGAGAGCACCTATGCCTGGTTAGAGAGCTCCAGTCGCTAAAATGGGGCCACCATAAGCAGAAGGACGGTGACGAGATAAATCAGATACAGTATTGGTCCTTGCCTCCCTGAAGACTGACTTTGAAATGTGGATTCACTTTAGCACACACACACACACAAATGCTTTTTAAAAAAAATTGAGACGGAGTCCCCCTCTGTCACCCAGTCTGGAGTGCAGTGGCACGATCTTGCCTCACTGTAGCCTCTGCCTCCCAGGCTCAAGTGATTCTCATGCCTCAGCCTCCAGAGTAACTGGAATTACAGGTGCCTGCCACCATGTCTGGCTAATTTTTGTATTTTTAGTAGAGATTGGGTTTCACTGCATTGGCCAGGCTGGTCTCGAACTCCTGACTTCAAGTGATCTGCCTCCTGAAGTGCTGGGATTATAGGCATGAGCCACCGTGCCTGGCGTATAAAACCATTTTTTAATGAACAAATTAGTGACCAAATGAGAGACTGTATAGAGGTTTTCAGTGGAGGAACAATGTAAAACAAATGGAAAGAACTTAAGGAAAGAGAAATGACTTCCAAAGTAGATGTTATTATATGCCAATCACTTTACATACACTGTCTTCTTAAATCATTAGAAGAATTCTGTGTGGTGCATTTTATTATTCACATTAAACTGATAAGGAAGCTGAGGCTGGGATGAGGAAGTCATTTGCCTGTTATCACACCCCTAGTCAGTGGCAGGGCTCGGGTTTGAGCTCAAGTGTGTCGGAGAGTACTGCTTATGCTCTTTCAGTTATGACAACCACATCCAACAACACCCTAAACTAACTTTTAAGGAGTACTTACTAGGTGCCAGGTGCTTTTCACACATCATTTTCTTCAATCAATTTAAATAACCCTTTAAAATAATCATATTATTTTAAATATCATATTATTTAAATAATATGATATTATAAATATCAGTAATCATATTATTATTCCCAGTCCAAAGATGAGGAAACTTAGAACCTCAAGGCAATGATCATTCTTGCCTAAGATGGTATAGTAAGCCCTAAAGCTGAGATTCAAACCCAGAGCTAATAGCAAAGCCTCTGTCATTAATCGCCCCACTCTTCCACTCTTAAAACCAGAGATCCAAAGGGAAGAGGTGATTTCCTGCCAGAACAGAGTTTATATCTAGAGGAGGATCTATCGCCTTCCCAGAGGAATTCATTACTGAATTATATTCAAATGGTAAAGGAACATATCTTCCTCTCCATATCTGAATCACGTATCTTCTCTTTTTCCTCCAGCTATGCTAGGAATTCAGCTCCATACACCTATGGTAACATGGATATCAACTTTGCCTACTGGGCCCTGAAATTCTTGGGGTCTAAAAGGGTAATTCTCATTTCTGTACCTACAGGGCCATGCACAGAACCTAGGTGAGAGTAGTTGCTCTATTAGTTTGAAGAGATCAATGAGTGAATGAGTGAATGGATGAATGAACGAACAAGCATGTTATTCTAGATTGGAAGGCACTTTAGAGAAAATTGATTACAGTTACCACATTTTACAGAATTATTTTCCTGGATTTGGAGAAATGTTAACTGACTTTCCCAGAAACAAGTGCTAGATAAATATATTATACACACACACACACACACACACACACACACACACACACACACACAAAATAACGCCAGCCTCATAACAACAAAGTAAAATATATAAAATGTGACTCTCTTGGGACTAGACTTTAGATACATTTTGAATATTTTATGGGACTTTTTTAGCTATATAGGCCACAGATTGTGATGAGAACACACCCTAATTTGGCAAGTGTTTTGTATCCATAATGAGATTTCTAAATGTTATCTGTTTTTAGTACATAAAGATATCCTGAGTAAAATATTTAACATAATTGTGGCACTTGTCATACAGTCTTTTCTCCTTCTATACCCCAAAAGGATTGCATAGCCTGAGGTGGTGGTTAGCAACGAAGGGGTTCTGTGTATTTGTATATTTTCATGCATGGATTTATTTTTGAAACACAGAGTTTATGCCTCAGCAGTGAGGAACTCCTGAAATCATGGAGAGACTCAAAGTGGACATAATACATCTGAATCGTTACTTTGCAACTTATCATTCAAACCAGGACCAGGACACAGTTGAGAGTGAAGGGGGATGTTACAAGATAGACGGTCTTCTTGTGCAAATATTTAACCTTTTGTGGTCTTCCACAAGAAGACCATCTACCTTATAACATCCCCAACAATCTAGTACCAGAAATACCATTTGACCCAGCAATCCCATTACTGGGTATATACCCAAATGATTATAAATCATCCTGATATAAAGACACATGTACACGTGTGTTTATTGCAGCAATGTTCACAACAGCAAAGAGTTGGAACCAACCCAAATGCCCATCAGTGACAGACTGGATAAAAAAAAATGTGGCACATAAACACCATGGAATACTATGTAGCCATAAAAGAGGATGAGTTTGGCCGGGCACCATGGCTCACGCCTGTAATCCCAGCACTTTGGGAGGCAAAGGTGGGCAGATCACGAGCTCAGGAGTTTGAGACCAGCCTGGCCAATATGGTGAAACCCGATCTCCACTAAAAATACAAAAATTAGCGGGGTGGGTTGGTGTGCACCTATAGTCCCAGCTACTTGGGAGGCTGAGGCAGAAGAATCGCTTGAACCCAGGAGGTGGAGGTTGCAGTGAGCCAAGATCGTACCACTACACTCCAGCCTGGGCAATAGAGCAAGATTCCATCTCAAAAAACACACAAAAAAAAATTTTAAAAAAGGATGAACTCATATCCTTTGCAGGGACGTGGATGAAGCTGGAAGTCATCATCCTCAGCAAACTAACACAGGAACAGAAAATCAAACACCGCATGTTCTCACCCACTAGTGGAAGTTGAACAATGTGAACACATGGACACAGGGCAGGAACATCACACACTGGGGCCTGTCGGCGGGTGGGAGGCTAGGGGAGGGATAGCATTAGGAGAAATACCTAATGTAGATGACGGGTTGATGGATCCAGCAAACCACCATGGCACGTGTATACGTATGTAACAAACCTGCACGTTCTGTACACGTATCCAAGAACTTAAAGTATAATTAAAAAAAAAAAAAGATAGAGGGTCACACTTTTTATCTGTTCACATTTACACAGGAATGCTAACTAGGTTTTCATTGAAAGTAAGGGATATGGTTCCAAAAATCAATGGGGAAGACATTCTGGGTATGGGCCAGGACAAGGACAGAAGTTTTGTGATTTGTCACCTTTGAGGAATTTGAGAATCAGATTAAAATCACAGATCTTCTCTACTAGACAATGCACATACACACAAGGCTTTGCACAAATTTTCAGAGGGGCACATCCATTGACTTCTAGCCTCTAGAATAAGACCCCTAGATAAAGAATCCTGACTCTATAGCAGGGTTTTTTAGCTTTGACTTTACTGACATTTGGGGCCAAACAATTCTTTGTCACTGGAGGTTGTAAAGTGCAAGGCAGCATGTTTAGCCACATGACTGGCTTCTGCCCACTAGATGCTAATAGCACCCCATCCCCAGTTATGACAACCAAAAATGTCTCCAGATATTGCCAAGTGTTGCAGGGGCCATATTGCCCCCACTTGATATCACTGTTCTAGAGATAGAAGCATGAAAATTGCATGTAAAGCATTAAAAAGCAGTTATAACTTACTGTGATACAACACACAGCAAACTTATTAGCATAAGAAGCAATGGTCATGCAATGTAAAAATCCCCAAAACTCCCCATTTCAATCTGTCTATGACTTTAATTCATTACTGATATGGCCATTCTCTTCACAAAAGAGGGTTAATGATGACCTACTTAGGACAATTTGGCTCCACTGAAGAGTCCCTACCACTTCATGCCACTATCTGACAGGTGCTGAGTGGAAATGCTTCTACAGAAAACATTCTGAAGTGTTTATAATGCAGAGAACTTATAACCTAAACTGTGAGAAACAATCTGGGAGGCTGTTCCATTTATAATCAGTCCTATAGAGACCGGGCACAGTAGGCACCTGGAGAAATGTAATTTCCGATGCAGTATTTATTGGGTATGACTGCATCGTCAATCTTTTCTTATTTGAAAAATAAGGGAGTGGCCACTTTCTGAACCTTCTGAACCTCAGTGTCCTTTGTGTACTCAGAGTAGGCAGCTAGACAGCAAGTCTCAAGAGTGGGTCTGCAGATTAGTACTTGATAAGCTGCCTAGGACACCTGCTATGATCACATAGTTTATATCCACTCCCTACACTCATATGGGGAAATCCTGGCCCTCAAGGTGATGGAACTGGGAGGTAGGGCCTGTGGGAGGCAGAGCTCTCATGAATGGGATTAGTGACTTTATAAAAGAGGCCCAAAGGAGCTCATTAGTTCCTACCATCTAAGGGTGCAGTGAGAAGACAGCCCTAAAAGTAGGTCTTCACCAAACACAAAATCTGCTGGCACCTTGATCTTGGACTTCCCATCCTCCCAAACTGTGAGAAATAAATTTCTGTAGTTTATAAGCCCCCAGTTTGTGGCACTGTGGTTTGGTAGCGTACTTTTGTGGAATTTACTAACAGGGCCATTGGGGAAGAGGAGCAGACATTAAGTGTACCACCTGACCAAAAGTCAGTTTTGTTTACTCTGTTGGTGACATTTCAATATGACAACAGCTTTAAAATATGGAAATAGCTTAAAACTCTCACCACCTTTGCATTTCTGCAAACACCTATACCCAACCCCTGTAAATTCCATTTCAGTTGGTCTTCAATAGGGCCTAAGCCTCTGCATTTTAAAACACAGTCTACGCGGTCAGGCACAGTGGCTCATGCCTGCAATCCCAGCACTTTGGTAGGCCAAGGCCGCAGGGTCATTTAACATCAGGAATTTGAGGCCAGCCTGAACAACACAGTGAGAGCTCGTCTCTAAAAAAAAAAAAAAAAAAAAAAAAAAAAAAAAAAAAAACAGAATTATCTGGGTGTGGTGCCATGTGCCTGTAGTCCCAGCTACTCTAGAGGCTGAGGCAAAAGGAACACTTGAACCCAAGACTTCGAGGCTGCAGTGAACTATGATTGCACCACTGTGCTCCAGCCTGTGTGGCAGAGTGAGACTCAAAATAAAAATTAATTAATTAATTAATTAAAAGCATTCTATGTGATTCTGAGCAGATGAGCAGGTGTCCTTGGGGTACACTTTAACAAGGAGGGCTTTGGTGCAAAAGAGAAGAAAGAAAAATATAACTTTCCTAGGATGTTAGACAAAGGGAAATACAGAGAATTGTGCATATTTGAAGAGTTAAAGCTATAATATTTTCCTTCACCTCTTTCTCCACCTAGCAAACTCCTGCCTATTCTTTGAGGCCCAGCTCAAATGTTACATCCTCCGTTCTTTTTTTTTTTTTTTTTTTTTTTTTTTTTTTTTTTTTTTTTTTTTTTTTGAGACGGAGTCTCGCTCTGTCACCCAGGCTGGAGTGCAGTGGCGCAATCTCGGCTCACTGCAAGCTCCACCTCCCGGGTTCATGCCATTCTCCGGCCTCAGCCTCCCGAGTAGCTGGGACTACAGGCGCCCGCCACTGTGCCCGGCTAATTTTTTTCTATTTTTAGTAGAGACGGGGTTTCACCATGGTCTCGATCTCCTGACCTTGTGATCCGCCCGCCTCGGCCTTCCAAAGTGCTGGGATTACAGGCGTGAGCCACCGCGCCCGGCCACATCCTCCGTTCTTTAGACAGTCTTCTATTCATCAGTTATTGCACCATCCACTAAGCTGTGAGTTTCTGGAGAGAACATACCTTGGTTATATTTAATTTATCTCTGCCTGCCCAGACTCTACTACAGCGCCTGGCACCAGGCACATTCAATATCTTTGATAGCTAGAGTGTTTTTATTTTATACCTTTTTTCCCTGTTACAATTCATCCCAGAAGACTCCAGATTTTAAGAAAAGGTCATAGATTCTGATTCTACATCGCCTAAGATTATATTCTGGAGCAACACCCGAGATGAGCAGGAATTGCTCTTGAGCTATGGAAAGCTAAAGGTCTCACCCCTACCTGCCTTGGTTTCCATCCCCTCATACTAGGAAGCAGTGGCTGCACATGGAGCACTGGGATGGATTTCCTCCCTATTTAACTCTTTAGCTGAATGCCAGTAAGCAGGGAACACCCTGAAAAATCACAAGTGACTGGCAGCCTTGCGATGCACCTCTTTTTTCCTTACATGGGCAAAGCTGAAGTTGATACGAGTATAAGAAGTTGTAACCTCAAAGAGTAACTCATCTCCTAATCCAAGGGTCCTTTTCCTTAGGTTCAAAGGGCCAAGGGATACTCAAAGTAATACCTAGAAGCAGTAAACTTCTAGGTATTACCATTTCCATGAAATGGAAAAGCCACTGAGAGCTTAAATCATATTCAAAGACTGTTACCTAATCTCTTTGATCTGAGTCATTTAATTGCAAGAAATGTGACTGTGTGCCTTATTAATAAAATAAAGAAAATCAAGACAAGAGAAGAGAAGGGGAAAAAGAAGGGAAGGGAATGGAGAGAAGGGCATGAAAAGGAAGGAAAGGAAGGGGAAAAGGGAGGGGAGCTTATTGTCATGTTTGTTTTCAACATTAGGTGTTGGGGAGAAAGTATGTAGTCCTTTCCCAGCCTTTCTCCCCACAGGAAGAAAGAGGAATAAAGGAAGAAAATTTACATTTCAATTCTATCTCCAGTGATTTGACAAGGATTAAGCTAAATGAATCACCATTTGCAAAGAAAGCAGCCTAAGTAAATAAAAACTCCTGGGATGCAGACAAATACACGTTAGGAACTGAAGCCCTTCTTCCAATGGGCAGTAAACCCAGCACTGAAATTCAAGTGAAAATTCTGAAACTGACCTTTCAGAACCTTTCTGTATGGTTGTCCCACTTGTCTTCTTTCTCTCCTTACACAATGAAATTTAGATGGGTTTCATGAAAAAACTGAAGACCATTTGTTCTATTGCAAATATACAAAGGAGATCAAAGGTTTGTTTGAATGAGTGACTTTTCAACCTGCATATACTTCTATATGCAAACGACACATACTCAGAGAAAAAGCATACTCCTTAAAATTTCCTGAGTCGTATATTCAGAGAGATTTTTTTCAAACTTCTCATATGAGACATAAAGGTATAAAAGTTAAAATATGGACAGTGTAAAGTAAAGATAGCCAAGCATGTATATTTCATTGAGTGAGACTGTCGTAGCTTTTAACCATGTTATGTGGGTGTTATAAGTTTAAAACATGGCCCTGGCTTAAAAATTTTGTAATCTTCTTAGGAATAAGATAATCACATATGAAACAAGAGTGCAATAAACTCAGTAGAATTCACAACTTAATTGTGTTCTACAAGCTCCAGAGAAGGGAGGTCAACAAGGGCTAAAATTTCTCCCTTCAATGTCTCGGAAGCTACACAGATATTTCTCCCAAATGGGTTGACCTTACTAGATTTAAGCTGATTTATAAGAATAGATAGGATTTGTATAGCAAGAATGGAGCAAAAAGGACATTCTGGGCAAGGGTAGTAGCTAGAGCAAAAGAAAAAGGGAGCCAGAAATCACCGTGCTGTCTTCCTAATACATCCCTGAGAATGCCTTGAACAAATGTGGAAGAAAGCAGAGGGAGAAGCAGAGTGGAGATTAGCGATGAAGGACCAACTGTCAGAAACTATCTGTAAAATGGTAGGCTAAAAAAAAAAAAAAAAGAAAAAGAAATGATAGGTAGGAGGAGATGTGAGTTTGAGAACTATGAGTGGATATTGAATTTTCTCCCTGCCTGCCATTTTATGGAAGTAAACTAAAGCCCACAGAGGTGAGAGACACTCTATGCAAGGCAGGGTCTTCAGGCTAGCCCACCATGTTCCCACTACCTGTCTCTGTCTCTTCCCAATGGGTGATGCTCCTCCAGAAGTTTCACCTTTCCTAACATCAAAATTTAGTTTGAGATTTCAGAGATTTGACATCCCTCAAATGTAAATTGCTATCTTCTGAATATTCCTTCTGAAGGTCTCTGAACTTAAAAGCAAGAAGACAAATTTTGGAATTTATTTTTCCTTTTTGATGCTGTTCATATTTTTTGTTTTAATCTGCAAAGTTAAGGCCATATGGAGAGCAGCTAACATGATAACAAAAATCTCAAAAAAATGTGTTTGATATTGTTGTCATCTGAAAATTCCTATCTGTATAATGACTGGAGGGCAAGCCATAAACATGGCAGTAGTAGGTCTGTTTCCCAGCTCCAGAATGTTCTAGATGTGTGACTTTGGGTAACTTATTTCATCTCTATGAAATTCAGTTCCTCCATCTGTAAAATTAGGTTGATAAAATCACCCACTTCCTGGGGATGTTGTGAAGACCAAATAAGACAACACATTTAAAGTACTTAGTAAAGGGTCTAACACATATCAAGTTCTCCATAAATGTTAGCTATTCTTAGCTATAATATCATCAAATAAATGTTACCTATTATTAATGATATTTTCAAATACATGACACTCTAAACAAAAATTTGAAAGTTAAACCCTAGAATAGCAGAGTCTGTACTGATTTGTATGTCTCATATGAAATTCACTTAGCAACTGACTTTGCTTTCTAGTTAACACATAAAGTTTATTTTTATATTAACGAATAGACAGACTGTACACATGCTTCAGGCTCAGCAAAGCAGGAATCCTCATAAATGACATATCATTTATTCAATGAATGTATTAAGAATTTTGCAATCGGAATGTTTAGAACTAAGATATCTTAATTTTAACATAAAATAAAGCTCTGTTTTATAGTTTACTATTGTTTTCATGTGTGTTTCTTTATGGCAGATAATAATTGCAGAGTTTAGAGGCTCTAAGGATCTTAGGCTAGACAGAGGGTGGAAGGGCCTAGGGGTGAACCCCAGGGATAATATGAAGTCATTGAAAATGTATACAAATCTTGGGTTCTTGAAAACCTTTTGGGAAAAGGTCTACAGATTCTTAAAGGAGTCCATGGCAATAAAAGCTTAAAATATCTGTTGAACAATATCAATAAGAGAATGATCAAATCGACATGGTACATATATATATTAAACTTATGAACTTATGAGTAGTAGTTCGTATAGTTGGATAGATCTATATATATATATACATAGAATCGAACAAAAGTCTATGATGTATTAAGTGATAAAAGGAAGTTACAGAATTTTTTTTTAGAGTTGTAGAATCATGTTTATGGTACATATTTTTATGTATACTAAATACCAGTATTTCTAAGTAGACAGATCGTTCCTCAATTATAAGTTGGTTTCCCCCCATATTTTAATATTTACGAAATCAGAATTTACCTTACAATCAAAATATGCATCTAGTGAAATGTTTCTTTGTTCTCTCTTCAAAAAACTCTTAGTGATATATAAGTCTTGTAATTGAGGGTGAGTTCAAATAAAAGATATGTATACAAGTCAGCAAATAACAATTTTGTGACTTTAAAAAAAACTACACCAGAGTTGATAAGTTTTAAGCCCCTTTTCTTGATTCCATGTTACATTCAAATAAAGTCAGTCTCAGGAATGTGTATCTACCTATAGAAATTCATTATTTGCATATATTTGCATATCACTCAGTATAATTAAATGCTAGTTCCTTAAACCTAGGAAAGCTCTTTATTGTTAAAATAGCACTAACAAGAAATGTTGGAAGTAGAGAGCCTTCTGTCACCTCTCAACGTCACATGAACAGGAATACATGATAATATATACATTATTATAGAGTTCTTATAGTATGTGAGGAACTGGCCTAAGCACTTTTTATACATTGTCTTAACTTTTACAATAATGACATAAAATAAATCCAATATATTAAGCTCAACTTATAAGTAAAGATAATGAGGCTTGAAGATTAAAAATTAGGCTGAGTCTATAGCTGGTTTAAAGCAGTGGTAGGAATCTGACCCATCTCTGCCATCTCAGAGTTCATCTTTAACCACTGTACTGCTTCTCTTTCACTTCTTCTAGCTCCAGTCCCTTGATCAGAGAAATAGTATAAATGTACCTGGAAATTCGTGTCTATGTTCACCTGTGATTAAGCCAGAGTATTCCCCAGACAGAAGAATGAGCAGTAACACAAAGGAGACCCCTGTAAGGAATTTATTGTAAGGTCTCTCAAAAGAAAATGGGCTCATGAGGCCCTACTTCCCCAAGAATGCACCAGCGTCTGAGTAGGGCCCCTTGGGAACAACACTATTTCCAAGGGGTGGCAAACCTTAGCCCTGGTCTACATCTAATTAAGATTTTGTCAGGTCTGCTCCTATTTAGATTACCAAGGTCTGTGCAGCCTAAAAGGCATGTTACCTTCTTAAAAGCTGAGTGGAATGAACAAAATCAAATTAATGTGATTTACCAGTTGATTCAGTATTTATAAGCAGACGGCTTGTTGGCTTCAGAAGTGAGTGTTGGTATCAGCAGAGCTGAAGATATTCAGAGAGATTAAAAATAAATGGCTGAAAAATGAGTCTCAAAACCCCTTAGTGCCAACTCAGATCATTTGTTTTCATAAATCATCTCAGTGTTCCAATTGCACATGTTAAAATAATTTAAAACTAACTTTGCACCACCTTTTGATCTGAAGTCATAACAAGTGGCTGCCCCTGAAGCACGTGAAAAATTAAATGTCTCCATTTCTTCTGGAACAGGGCACGACCAAATTGCTCCATCGTAAATTTTAACATCCACAATTCAGTGCTCTGTAGGGACTGTGTTCAATTTGCTAGATTCTGCAACTACGGAAACCAGAGAACAAAGAGTTCCAGGGCAGACAAGCTGGAATGAAAGCCTTTTCCAAGTAGCACCAGTTTCAGGGGAGAGAACAAGAAAGAGAATATCTGTGTCACCAGTGTTTGGGGTGGGAGGAGTATTAGCTGACACCATTTATTCCCTAGTATTCATTCAGCTATCATTCTCTGCCAGTACATCCCCACTTAGTACTCAATATGAATCTCACAGTTTCTTATCACCTGTGGTTTCTTCATATGTCTGCCCTTATTCCCTTCTCTTATCCTTGGTACCAGTCCCAAAGCCTAGAGAATCAACAATCCTAGTTTGTTTTCCATTGATATTATTGCAATCCTAAGAAGTGGACATGATCATATTATGCCTCTGCTTTATTTTCTTTATTTTTTAATTGAAAAATAAAAATAGCATATAGTGATGTATACAACATGATGTTTTGATAGATGTATATATTGTAAGATAGGTAAATCAAGGTATTTAACACATGCATGAACACCTACACTTATTTTTTTGTGATAAGAATAGTTAAAATCTACTCTCTTAGCAATTTCTATATAAAATATGTTGTGATTAATAGAAGTAACCATGACGTACAGTAGATCTCTTGAACTTATTTCTACTATCTCACTGAAATTTTGTGACTTTTGGCCAACATCTTTCCAGTTCCCCACCCCACAGCCTCTGGTAACCATCATTCTATTCTGTTTCTATGAGTTTGACTTTTTCACAGTCCACATATAAATGAGATCCTGCAGTTTTTGTCTTTATGAGTCTGGTTTATTTAACATAATGCCTTCCAGCTTCATAAATGTTGCTGCAAATAACAGGATTTCTTTCTTACTAAGGCTAATAGTATTCCATTGTGCATATACAGTATAAGACATTTTCTTTATTCATTGATGGACACCTAGGTTGGTTTTATATGTTGGCTATTGTGAATAGTGCTACGATAAACATGGGAATGCAGATATTTCTTTCACTTACTGATTTCATGTCCTTTGGATATGTATTAAGCAGAAGTGAGATTGTTTGGTCACATTGTAGTTCTATTTTTAATACTTTAAGGAAGCTCCATACTCTTTTCCATAGCAGCTGTACTAACTTACATTTTCATGAAGAGTGTGCAAGGGTTTCCTTTTCCCCACATTCTCACCAACACTTATCTTGTCTTTTTGGTAATAGCCATTCTCACAGATATGATGTGATATTGCATTGTGGTTTTAATTGGCATTTCCCTGATGACTAGTGATGTTATATGTTCTTGCTTTAAAATAGTGGCTGGCTCCTTATTACCTACAGAATCAAGTTCAAATCTGTTAGCACCTTCACAAGATGATCAAGACACATTCGTAGAATGAATAGAAAAGGGAAAGATGAGGCAGAGACAGGGAACAAACGATAAAGATCAAAGGTCTTCTCCATAAAACATTTCAAAGGGAAGTAATACATATTTCCGATTATAAGCATTCTCATCTGTTATTTACCAGATACATACATCCAACTGAACAACTCATTTTTAAAGCCCATTTTATTTCAGCAGTGTTCAGACTTAGATTTTGAGTTAAAACGCAATTTTCTTGCTTCTTACAAATTAATGTGTTTTTACATACCTGGATTTGGGGTTAGTGGAATTCAGCATGGAAAATTTATACAAGCTGCATGATAAATCTCTAGTAAAAAAAAAAAAGAAAAAATCTGAGAGTCTCACCACAAAATATCCACATGTGATAGAGAAGATCAATAATAATCACTGTCTGTGGAAATATCAGAAGAGTAAAGAGAAAGAAAGATAGAAAAAAAAAAAAAAAAGAAACCACCAAGGCAGGGTTACCTTAAAAGAGAACTATTATAATCTCATGAAAATATCAATTGCCTGATGCTGCAAAAAAAGTTTTCTTTTCTGGACATGCACAAAATGGTACAGAGCTCAATGCCAAGATTCTAACAGCCCAAACTAAAATGTCTATCATTAATTCCATAAGTAATGAAGTATCTATCATTAAGGGTCTCCATTTGCTGGAGATTTATTGCAGCAAAGAGGGGCAATATGGAATTAAAAACTCTGCTATTTATCAATGAATTTGGGGAAAGTCACTAATATATAATTCAGACTTCTTTTCTGTAAAAAATTAACATATCAGGATGCTTTATAATTTAATATTGAAATTATTTTATAATATGTGTCTCTGTCCTATGCCTTCACTGCTCCATTCACAAGAATGAGATAATATTTATTTTTCTTCTTTTAAGAAAAATAACCAGGCCTTGTGTTTACAGTTATGGACTCCCTGCCCTGGAAAGTAATTAATTTTTTTATGTGTCTTGAAACCTAAAAACAGGCATTACCATGAGAATCTAGGGTAACTAGAGCACTGAAGCTTAAAGAAAACCTCCACTCAGGGCTTTGTTAATGCTAGTATTTAAAAATTAAAATACCTACAGGGGCTATAACATAAATGTGTGAATTATTCTGGATAATCCTGTAGTGAGCCTGTGGCCCAAACTGGGGAGTCCAATCTCTGTCTTAAAGGATTCAAGCTCAAATATTTACCATAACCTTCCTCATAAAATGTGCAGAATTTGGCATTCTGCTCCTGTTTGGAGTGTGTTGAGTCTCATCAAGAGGATAAAGCTGCCTGCGCTACAGGAAGGGATTGGCAGCTGTCTGGTTCTGAGGTTAGAGAAGGTCAAGGTGTTAATCATGTAGGAGATAGTTTGGGGGTCCGAGATTGGGGTTTTAGGATTCCATGGTCACAGAGAGCAGGACTTCAGTTGAATGTGATACAGTGTGATGGGGAAAGGTAGTGGCTCAAGTGGGGATGGCAGCATGGGATCCTTGGGCCAGGTGATAGGACCCCACGGCAGTACCGGACAGACAGGAAAGGCCCAGCTCTCAGCATGGCAGGCAAACAGTGGGACCAGCACAGACTGAAGACCAGGCCCTTCTCCATCTTCTGGGCTAAGTCTGGAGGTAGGTATAGGATACAAAGAGGTGAGAAGATCCATAAAATTGCCTACTATTGGACAAATTTGCCAATCTTAGTGAATGAGGGCTTAACGCTGGATTTAATTCAATTCAGAAAAAAGAAATGATTGTGACATTCCTACACTGTATAGCATCTATAACTTTTTCAGGAATGATAAAAATCATAGCAGCCATTTGCCAACTACTTGTGTATTTCACATATATTACTACATTTAATACTGAAAAATTCTACCTGCTAAATGCCATTGCTGGGGCACAGAGAGGTGAGCTTGCCCAAGCTCATGTAGCTGGCAAAGGGGTAGAGTCAGACTTCAAATCCAGGTGGTCAGAATTACAGAGGCCACACATGTAAACCCTGCAAAGCACCACCTCTTGGGCTTACAGGACAGTGCCTTCCTCCCAAGATGGTTTTCAGTTTCAAAGTTTATGAAAGAATTAGGAGAGACGTATAAAAATATTTCATTTATTTTATTCTTAAGGTCTGCAATCTGAGGCCCAACAGCCCAGATTAACGTGATCCTAAACCCTCTTCCTGTGAACCACAGGCTCCTGATGTGGAGAAGAAAAGGCAGGCACAGCCCAGCTTTGAAAGCAAAAAACTTAGAAGCCCTCACCTCCACAGACCTGTTTTTGCCTTTCCCACAGGATTTCTTTTTAGCC
This sequence comes from Macaca thibetana thibetana, assembly GCF_024542745.1. Classification (NCBI taxonomy): domain Eukaryota; kingdom Metazoa; phylum Chordata; class Mammalia; order Primates; family Cercopithecidae; genus Macaca; species Macaca thibetana. The sequence goes on from NC_065583.1 coordinate 37,358,214, forward strand.
CCCTGAACCTACTCTCTTCCAAATTCTGGAACTGCATTTACAATAGGAGATAGTGGGGCTGGTAGGTATTAGTCAAGATCGCTGCAGCAAGGGTCAGCCTTCTCTAAACAGGATTGTGAACTAGAATAAACAAACACAAGTCAATATTTCTTAAGCTCAAGGAGTCTATTAAAAAATACATTTTGAGATCCTAGAATCCTCTAGGAGAATTTTTTTTAGTGTCTTAATTTCAGTTAAAAGTTTTGAAAATAACAAAGCATGTTCTTAATTATTCAGAATACAATATCTTTGTAACTGACTCTGGCCATAGGAGTGAGTATGGAAAAATGAGAAGCTGCAGGTCTTCTCAAACAGGGAAAAGAAACAATTTATTTGAGTTCCTCAAGTTCTCAAACTTGAAAGGCAGTTCAATTACTGACCAGCTCAATGGGCTGAAGTAACATGATGAGGAAGATGGGTAGAGTACTTTGGAAAAGCATTGAATTCAGAGTCAGACATCATAGCTGGGCTATTTACCAGCTGGTGACTTAAAGCAAGGCACTACATCTCCCTAGGCCTCATTTTTATTTCTCATCTTTAAAAGTTGGAATGATGATGGTGATGATAACTATGATAGAGATAATAATAATAAGGCCAGCTATATCTCAAATATCAAATGTCTTATATTTCAAGTGCTTTGTGGTGCTATAGACAGATAACACTAGAAATAGAAACACATATATGCCTTGTGGGAGATGCTGAAGGGAGAAGAGTCAGCAAACTGGTGAGCAGAACAAATGAGAGGACACAAATTGGGTGAAGGAGGTAGAAAGACAGGAAAGTCATAGTCATTGGAATGTGGATAAAGAAAAGAGTCAAAGAGTGGAAGTAAGTTATATCCCCAGAGAAATCAGAAAAGGTTTACATGCAGAAACTAGGTTAGGCAGCAAACAGCTACTGTGCTGCCTGTGTATACCTAGGGTATGAGAACTAAAAGAATGTGGCTGGAGGCACCAGGACATGAGGTCAGCTACTGCACCAGCTGCTGTGCAGAGAAGAGATGGCCGCTCACCTGGGGCAGATCTCAGCAGGGTCGTTTTGGTCACTCTTGAGCCTAACGCATGCTCCCACGCAGAAGAGGTCCCCCTAGATGAGAAAGTTTGCCATCCCAAAGTAGAAGCCTCCAGCCTCGATGTGGGCCTGGAAAGGGACAGCTGTCAGTGCATTCAGTGCACTTCTGAAGAATCCCAGGCTCAGCCTTTTCACTTGCTGTTTCCTCTGCCTGCAATCCTCTTCCTTCAGCTTCTCATGAGTCTGGCTTCTTCTCCTCTAGAGGCTGTCCTGACACCCCTCCCTGAAGCCAACCTCCTCTACCACTCCCATCACATCACCTGTTTATTTCCTCCACAGTACCTGCCTTGGTTTTATATTTGCTTTTTTTTTTTTTTTTTTTTTTTCTCCCAGAGGAAGTCTCACTCTTGTCCCCCAGGCTGGAGTACAATGGTGCAATCTCAGATCACTGCAACCTCCGCCTCCCCAGTTCAAGTGATGCTCCTGCCTCAGCCTCCTGAGTAGCTGGGATTACAGGCACTTGCCATCAAGTCTGGCTAATTTTTGTACTTTTAGTAGAGACGGGGTTTCACCATGTTGGCCAGGCTGGTCTCGAACTCCTGACCTCAGGTGATCCTCCTGACTCAGCCTCCCAAAGTGCTGGGATTACAGACATGAGCCACTGTGCCCAACCAGTTTTGCATCTACTTCTTTAATGTCAGCCTCTCCTACCAAACTGTGTTGTCCAATACAGTAGCCATTAGTTTCATGTGGCTATTTAAATTTAAATGTATTGAAGTCAAATAATTCTATCCACTACCCACAGCTTAGGTGCTCAATGGCCACATGGGGCTACAGGATACTACATTGAACAGTAAATCATTTCCTAATGTAATCTAATCACATTAGAACATTTCCATCATCAAAGAAACTTCTGCTGGAAGAATAAAACTAGACCCCTATCTATCACCATATACAAAAATAAAAGTCAAAATTATTAAAGACTTAAATCTAAGACCTCAAACTATGAAACTACTACAAAACACATTGTGCAAAATCTCCAGGACTTTGGTCTGGGCAAAGATTTCTTGAGTATAGTTACAAGCATAGGAAACCAAAGGCAACATGGACAAATGGGATCGCATCAAGTTACAAAGCTTCTGCACAGTGAAGGATACAATCAACAAAGTGAAGAGACAACCCACAGAATGGGAGAAAATATCTGCCAACTACCTATCTGACAAGGGATTAAGAACCAGAATGTAGAAGGAGCTCAAATAACTCTATAGGGAAAAGTCTAACAATCCAATCAAAAATGGTCAAAAGATTTGAATAGACATTTCTCAAAAGAAGATATACAAATGGCAGACATATGAAAAGGTGCTCAACATCATTGATCATCAGAGAATTGAAAATCAAAACTGCAATGAGATATTATCTCACTCCAGTTAAAATGGCTTCTATTCAAAAGATAGGCAATAACAAATGCTGATGAGGATGTGGAGAAAAGGGAATCTTTGGTGTACACGGTTGGTGGGAATGTAAATGAGTACAACCACTTTGGAGAATAGTTTGGAGGCTCCTGAAAAAAACTAAAAACTGAGATATCATATGATCCAGCAATCTTACTGCTGGGTATACACACAAAAGAAAGGAAATCAGTATATTAAAGAGATATCTGCACTCCTATGTTTGTTGCAGCACTGTTTTCAATACCTAAGGTTTGAAAGCAATCTAAGTCTCCATCAACAGGTGAATGGATAAAGAAAATGTGGTACATATACACAATGGAGTACTATTCAACTGTAAAAAGAATGAGATCTAGTCATTTGCAACAACATGGATGGAACTGGAGAGCATTATGTTAAGTGAAATAAGCCAGGCACAGAAAGGCAAACACTGCATGTTCCCACTTATTTGTGGGATCTAAAAATCAAAACAATTGAACTCGTGGACACAGAGAGTAGAAGAATAGTTTCCAGAGGCTAGGAAGGGTAATGAGGGACTTGGGGGGAAGTGGAGGTAGTTAACAGCTATGGGAAAAAAAAAGAAAGAAAGAAAGAATAAGACCTACTATTTGATAGCAAAACAGGGTGACTATAGTCAAAAATAATTGTCCATTTTAAAATAACTTAAAGAGTATAATCAGATTGTTTGTAACTCACAAGAGAAATGCTTGAGGGGATGGTTACCCCATTCCCCATGATGTACTTATTTCACAGTGCATGACTGTATCAAAGCATCTCATGTATCCCATAAACAGACACACGTACTATGTACCCACAAAAATAAAAAATAATTTTTTTAATGTCTGCAGGACAGCACTAATCTAGAATTTAAGTTCCCTAACAGCAGGACTCTTACCTATCTTGTTCACTGCTGTATTCCCATTCTCTAAGAGACTGCATGGCATAGATAGGTACTCAGTAAATATCTTCTGAATGAATGGATAAGAGGAAGAAAAACCCAAAAGGTTTACATTCATCCCGGATAAGAATAAAAGATAAATAATGTGGTTGAGAAAAACAAACTTACAGACTGAAATTACCCTGGAATTATCATATCTAATATGTAGGCAGGCTATAAGCTTGTGTGACATACATGTTATATTGCATTTTCTGCTAACTAAACTTTTTAACATAATAAAACAGTTCCATATTTCAGTTATTCCCAGGATATCTCTGAAAATAAGGTGAAAGCAATAATGTACTACTGAAAAGCTTCCATGAAATGGCTTACATAAGAGACCAAAACTAACTTACTGATCCTACTGTTACACAAATGTGCACTATTTATTAATGGGTGACAAGGAACAAGAAAGTAACATTTCTATTTCCTATGGGGTTAAGCATACTCAATTTGTTCATTTAATAAATAAATGAGTTTCTGATACTGGAAATTGAAAGTGCTTTGATTCCCCAAATCCAAACTCCATGTCCTGCTACGGCTGATAAAATATGAGCCAGGGATGCTGAGTTCCTCTCTTGTAATGCATTGAATCAACCAGTTGGGAATTGGGGAACTCATGAAAGCAGTTTTACTTTTTAAAATCAAAAACCAACAATGAATACTCTTTTGAAGGTGGTTTTTGTTTATAATAAAATTAATCCACTTTGTCTAACATAGAAACCTGTTCATTGCAGATGTTCTGATATGTTTTGAGAAAATATTGTGAATCTGAGGATTTTTGCTAAGCCTTCAGATTCACAATAGAGAGGGCTCCATGGGATGAGCTAGGGTCAGGCATGAGGAGAGTACCTTTTTAGATCCATTGCCTAATCTCCATGAGAAATTCCCCACATACATGTGTCTGATTTGGAAAACACTGTTTCTCCCCAAGTGAGCAAGGTGGGATGGCATCCTGTTAATCTTCTACCACCCCAGCCAGAAGGAAAAAAGGGTGCTGCCTGCTCCTATCAGTCATTCACAGAAGCCATTTAGTCATGTTGTTAGAGAAACTTGGTGTCTTAGGCAGCTCAGGCTGCTGTAACAAGATACCATACATTGTGTGGTTAAACACAAAAATTATAACTCAGTTTTGGAAGGCTGAGAAGTCCAAGATCAAAATGCCAAAGTGCCATCAGATTCAGTTTTGTTTTGTTTTGTTTTGTTGTTTGTTTTTTTAAGACAGAGTTTCGCTCTTGTTGCCCAGGCTAGAGTGCAATGACTCAATCTTGGCTCATTGCAACCTCTGCCTCCTGAGTTCAAGCGATTCTCCTGCCTCACCTAGTAGCCGGAATTACAGGCACCCACCACCACACCTGGCTAAATTTTGTATTTTTAGTAGAGACGGGGTTTCACTATGTTGGTCAGGCTGGTCTTGAACTCCTGACCTCAGGTGATCCATCTGCCTCGGCCTCCCAAAGTACTGGGATTACAGGCATGAGCCACTGCGCCCGGCGCAGATTCAGTTCTTAATGAGGGCTCTCTTGCTGGTTTGCAGATAGCCACCTTTTTGCTGTGTCCTCACAGGGTGGAGAGAGAAGTTCTGGTGTCTTTTCTACTAAGGGCACTAATCCCACCCTTATGACATTGTCTAAACCTAATTATCTCCCAAAGGCCCTACCTCCTAATACTATGATATTAGGGGTTAAGACTTCAACATACGAAATTTGGGGAGACACAAATGCCTCTTCCGTAACACTTGGACACACTCAGACACTGCTTTATCACCAGAACTGTCCCATCTAGCTCCCATGGTTTTCCAAAAGCTCACCCTCTCCAACTCTGCCTCTCAGATCATGATTTTTAAGGATGACCACAGGATCTTACCTGCCCCCTGCTTCAAAATATCTGATCACTGGATAGAATGGAATGGATGAGATTTACCCACAGGCCCCCTCCCTTTCCCCCTCACTTAATCTTTGGTGTTGCCCTTCTTGTCCATAGTTCATTCTATTTGGAGTTTTAAAGGGCAGCAGTGACAAGCACTATATTACTCATTATTGAGAGAGGGGCAAGTATTGAGCGACAGCCTCCAGGAGATGTCCATTGCAGCCCGGTCCTGGATCATAAAAGTGTTTAATTAAATTTACTTGCCTTTCTGTGTATTTTATTGTAGCCCTAGCACTTAGCAAAGTATTTGATATAGACATTCATATGACAAATATTTGTGGAAGGAAAGAAAAGAGGAAGGAGGGAAAGAAGGAGAGGAAGGAAAGCAGGCATGAGTGCATCCCAACTCTGGGAATTTTAGTCAAAATATCCTGTAGTTATTCAATTCCTTGAGGCACTAGACCACACCTAACAAGATTATGTATTTATTGAGTTCATTTCTAGTGCCATGTCAGGCATTATGGAGAAAGAATAACATGGAGAAGTAAAATCACTTAATAGAGCACTTGGCACACTGTGTGTGTTCCATAAACGTTGAGGCATTGAGTTCACAAATGAAAGCTTGGGCAAGGGCAAGAGTAGAAGGGGAGAGAGACAGAAAGAAAATGCAATGCATTTGAGGACATGGGGAAAAAAGGAGAGAGGGCAGTGATTGAATAATAGTTGTACAAAGAGATAGTAAAGCTGGTGTTAGAGACTGCTGAGAGTAGTGATTTTGGAGACAGGCAATCCTGTGTTCAAAGGTAGCTTCAGCACTTTCTAGCTATGGAATATCTCTAAGCTTCAGTTTGCTTATTTGTAGAATGAGAATAAAATTGGCACTTGCTTTTAGGGTTATTGAGAAGACTGAATGAGGTAATGCACAGAATACACTAGGCGGAGTACCTGGTACAGAGTAAGGGCTTGATAAATAATAGGTGATGCTGCTGCTGAACAAATGTGATGCTGCTAATCTAGGTAGTTCAAACAGTTGTCCCATGGATGTGTCAAAGCATTTCTCTGGAACAATTCTTGCCTCAAGTTCCAGGGGATGGATAAATTAAGATGATCTCTCTTCAATGCATTATAAATCACAATGCTAGCATCTTTTATGTTAACCACTAGCAAATCGTTCTGTGCTTTCTAAATGTCCCTTTTCTCTGGTTCCAAAGGATCTAATAAAAGTGAGGAGAATCTCAATAACTGCAATGCATCTCTGAGAGTAACCCTTTGGCCTTTCACCATTATAGCTCAGCCTTCCCTTTTCATCTCATTTTCCATCACTCCTATGCCTCAGCCATCCACTTCACTCCAAGTACATGATCTTCATCCCACGTTCTCCAGATGCCTGCATATGCCCATAAAAGTAGGTTCATGTCATGCTATCCCAACTGAGGGTCTCTCTCTAACCCTTAAATCTGTCACTTAAGGATCTGTTAAAACTCATCTGTTGTCTGAACCCACAGGATTTTATTTTTTATTTCATCAGGCAGTAACAGAAATTCCACTTCTCAAAGAATAATCACCCCACCCTCCTTTTGATACAATTATTATAGGGTATTGAATGTCTACTATGATCCATATGCACTACATACTTATGTCAACTTATTTAACTCTCCTGTCAAGCCAGCAGGGCCCGGATGAGGCTCAGAAAGATCGAACGACTTGATCAAAGCTGCACAACCAGCCCACAGTGAAGACAGGATCTGATCCCAGGTCAACCAGTCTCCAAAATTCATGTTCTTTCCACTGTGGCATGCTATTATTTAATATGCATATTTATATTTTATCCCCCAAATCAATGCCTCTGGAGAACTCATTTTTTAAGAACATTTTTTCCCTGGACACAATAATTTGTCATAGTCACTTGATGTAGAAGATCTTGATCAATGTTCATTGAAGCATCAAAAAGAACCATACCAGCAGGGCTAGGTCTGGGAAAAGATTGGGAAGAAAGTCCGAGCTTACTTTCTCATCTCTTCTCCACCCATTAAAAACTCAGTTCCATTGCCTTCTGATATTATACTCCTAAATAAAAATAGCTATGTCTTTACATTTTTTCCTTTTGGATGGCATGGTTTTAAGCACTTTGCTTATATCAATTTTTTTAAATATTCACAACAATCCTAAAGGGTGGATATCATCATTTTCCCCATTTAATATGTCACCCAAAGCTACATAGTAAGTGGTAAGCCAAGATCTGGACCTAGATACTCTGGCTCTAAAGGTCTTGTTCTCACCCACTCTTCTCCCTTGACTATATATAGATGGATCAGGGCTACTCTCTCTAAAAAAATGGTAATTGAACAGAGAGCTGAATGATGATAAGTAGGTCTTGTCAAGAGTTGGGCAAAGGACATTTCATGAAAGCAAATTATTATAGTCTACAAATGTCTAATATTGCATATAAGTGGTTAATATATATACCATTTAAAGAATTCATTAAATTTATGAGAAAAATCCACAGACACCAAATATATAAGACTATAAAAAATGTACATCACATAAAAAGTAAATGTAACACTTACATCACATTAAGTAAATTCTTTGAAAAATGTTTATGCTTCCTACCAATCACAAAATTTCAAATTAAGAAAATTTTCTATAACACTTTACACCCAACAGATTAGTAGAACAAACAGCATACATTAAAATCATAGCATACTATTGAGCAAATTCTTGTGAAATTGGCATGTTCACACCCCTAATGATATAAAAAGTTTGTATCACCTATTTTAGAAAACAACAGGAAAATTACTATTAGGAACTATAGCATTTTTCATATCCTTTTCCCCAATAATTTCACTCTATGATATGTATCCCGAAGAAATCATGCTACAGCAAGCAATGCAAAAATGTCCATTATAGCCTTAGTTATAATCGTAAATATTTAAAATTAAAATGTCTGAAGTTTGACCATAAATAAGGTGAATATGATACATCAACCCATTGCAATATTATGTAGTAGTTACTAAGACAGTAATTATAAAGACAAGGAAGAAACTTGGGAAATATTTATGAATAGTATGTTAATATAGCAAAACATAACATTATATATATACTATATATATTTATATATACTATATATATTATATATATGATATATTTTTTTATATATATATATTTTTATATACTATATATATTTATATATATACTATATATATATTTATATATATACTATATATATATTTATATATATACTATATATATATATATATATATATATATATATATTTATATATATATATATATGACTACCATTATGTATTAATATGAACACTGACACCCATTCACACAGACTTCTCTCTTGGATTTTATATAATTTTGAATTACCGGGATCTCAGCAACCTTCCATGTAGTTTTATGAATATGAGAGGCATGTGTGAGTATGTGTGGGTTTGTGTGTGGGTATGATGTGTGTATCAGAGTAAGCAGGTCAGGTTTCAAAGGGAAGGAGGGAGCATATGGATGGAAGTGGATTCATAGGATGTGAATAAGCACTTTCTTTCTTGGAACTCTGGTAGAACAATTTGTCTTTTTCATCCAGAAATCACAGAAACAGGCTTACCAAGTGCCTACTGTTGAAATCTGGCAACTTCTTTCATTAAAAAAGGTGGGAAACACAGAGAGTTTTAATATAATATCCTGGATGTAAGCAGAGCATAGCATTGATGACCACAGGCATGGGACCAGGGGCAAAGAGGTTTCTGAAGTATTTTCAAGCTGATAGAAGTAAAAGATGACATTAGAGGGAACCCACAGTGGCAGCTTGCTTACTAATTCACAGCATGCACATGCAGATGCTCTTCCTGGCTTCCGAATTGCCTCATTTGTGCACAGCCCATCCCAGTTTTCGATTAGCAGACTTTGTGTACAATTGTGGACTGGAGTGGACTGGAGTTCGGGCTTGCACACACATTCATGCTTTGTTCATTGCTTGTGCTGCTGTTACAGACACCAGAGAGTAAGGTCAGAAGCTGTGTCTGGAACTTGCCCTATTGGTATCCCAGCTCCTCCAGCATTGGCAAAGGGGAAAATGAATTAGAACTTCTCAGAAGCAGATTTTGTAGCAGCTCTGCTTTTCCAAGGGCCAGTGCACAACACAGCCTGTCTGCCTGGATTCTGTCAGTGGGGAGGTCATGTGGTCTCATAGGAAGGCCTTTTCAGCAAGATGGATGGCACTGGACATGGGGCACCTCCATGATGTGCCTCTGCTAGTCCTATCAAAAAGCACGAGCAAACCCTGCCCAATAGGGGTACTGAAGCATTTTACCATTTTAACTTTTACTTAATGAGGGATTTTCAGGTTCTTAAAATCAGCAGCTCCCATTTTCTAAGCTACATCTCCATTTTCTCAGCACGACTCTTCATGATCTGGCCCCTAATTGCCTCCTGATGCTCTTTTCCCACCTGCCTTCACCCTCCAACTCTATCTCGCCCCTACCATGGACTGTTCCTCTCCCAGCGCTTTGCTCACACTACATAGCCTTTTCTGTTTCTGTTTCACTACTGATTTTTGTTTCTGAGAGGTTCTGCTTCATTTTTTTATGGTTCAGCTCAATTGTCACCTCCTGTGGAGCCTTCCCTGGACTCAGTACCTGTCCCTGACCCCACACCCAAACCAAAGTTCTATTAGAGCCGTTTGCCAGGCTGTGTCATTGTAGTGTGTGTGTGTGTGTGTGTGTGTGTGTGTGTGTGTCTTTCATTAGAACTTGAGCTCCTTTAGGACAAGGACAGCTTTACTCATTTTTCTACCCCCTGCATCTTTCTCATAGTAGAGTTCCAATATATGGTCATTGAACAAACAATTAGAAGTCATTATCACATGTATAGTTCTCCAGTCTTCTCTCAGTCCCACCTGTCAGCTGTCCTTCACCCATCCTGGCTATAAGCTATTTACTTTCTTTGGGTGTGGGTACATTTTTCTAAAGAGTCTTTTTCTGTCTTCTTCTTATGCCCTCACTTTTAGCAGTATGCTGTACACAGTAGGTGCTTAATAAAGATCATTCATAGTAACATCTGTTCTAGTTAAGGTAAGATGCTACATCATGGGAGTTAATTCTGGGTGAATACTTTGGAGAGTGTTGGAGGCTCACTCACAATTGCTAAAGATTGACACCATGTACAGCACAAGAAAGGTAATTAAGAAAACAGGATCTGGGCGGGGCATGGTGGCTTATTTCTGTAATCCCAGCACTTTGGAACGTCAAGGCAGGAGGATCGTTTGAGCTCAGGAGTTTGAGACTGGCCTGGGCAACATAGTGAAACCAGATCTCTACAAAAAATAAAGAACTTAGCCAGGTGTGGTAGTACATGCCGGTAGTCCCAGTGACTAAGGAGGCTCAGGTGGGAGGATCGCTTAAGCCTAGGAGTTTGAAGCCGCAGTGAGCCAAGACTACACCATTGCACTCCAATGTGGGTGACAGAGTGAGACCCTGTCTAAAAACAAAACAAAACAAAAAGGCAAGGCAAGGCAAGGCTCTGGAATGTAGTAGCCAGGTTCCTTTCATTACACTCGTTTCATTACCATGTGAAATTCAGTAAGTTAGCTGACCTTTCTAACACTCAGTTTTCTGTCAAACAAGAATAATATTAATTTCCATAGCATTTCTGTGAAGATTAATTTAAATTATGGAAACGAAGTGCATAACATCATGCCTGGCACACAGCACACACTCAGCAATAGAAAGCTATTATTACTGTGAATGCCACCAGAAGGGTAACTTTTTGTCATAAGAATACTATAAAAATTGTTCACTGGTTTAGAATTGTATATATTTAGATTAGTATCAGCATTCATTTGTGCCATTTAATCCTTTAGTCTATGAGATAGGTATTCTTCATAAAGAATAATTACCAGTCTTTCTCAGAAAAGGAAGCAGAAGTCACGTGATTGGTCAAGATCATCCACCTTGAGTCCCAAAACCAAGAACGAATATATCTACCCCACCAGGACACCATCCCTTATGTGTTCAAGAGTCTGTACTTCCAAGACACATCAGAGGAAACTCCAAAGTGATTCTATCATGTCAACTCTGAGTGGAGATTTATAAATTCAGTCCCATGTTAATGAAACCCTTCATAACCACACTTCAAAGAACACAAAGTCTGTTGTATAAACTGATTCCCTTCAACCTCTGAGGGATTTATTTTTATGTCAGTAGTTTTCTAAGGCAAATATACTCTGGTTTCAAGCTGAGTTGTATGTTTAATAAAGTGATAAAAAGTATACAGCTTGGGAACCTTTAAGTCAAGAGTAAACTGTTGGATAATGGTAGGCCAAAATATTATACTCCCTGAATTTTAGAGTAGGTTCCAGACACAAAGAAAAGATGGGGGGAAAAGAGGGAGCCAGATGTGGTAAACTGATGGCATTGATGGACCTAGTTCTTCATCTGTCCTTGATTCTGGAATCAGCCATGTGACATGCTTTGGACACTGGGACATTAGCAAGCATGTTGATGTAAGCAGCGGCATGAAAAATCACTTATATCTTGAGGCTTGCTTTCACTCTTGCTCCTCTGCCTTTGCCATGGACATGCCCAGACAAGAATGCTGGGGAATAAGACACATGAAACAGAACTGAGTTGTCCCTCATTATGCAGCCTGAACAATATTAGCCCAGCCAACATCTGGCTGACCCCCAAATACACAGAAAGATGCACACAGAGAGCTGCAGGACCACCTGCAGCTGACCACAAACAAATGAGCTGAGTGAGCCCAGTCAACACCAGAATAATTACCTAGCCAAGCTACACACTCTCAGGCTACATAAAGGCTTATTATTTTCAGTTAGTGAGATCTGGGTGGATACTTTTCAGCATTATTGTGGAAATACATAACTGATATACAAGGGGCCAAATGAGAAGAACAGCCACATTGTAAAAACATATATTATTTTTCAAGAGCTTTCCACTGGAGTGGAAGCTCCTTTTGCTCAATTGTTCAGTGATTACAATGCTATAGAATAGATTACTAAAAGGTTCTTATATTAATAATCTCACCCTGGAAGTCCTAAAGCTCATAATGCAATTACTTTTTAAAATGTCATTGCTTAGCAAAAAAGCACAAGTAGCATTATAACATATTTACTGATGGGTTTTACAATAGTAAGATGATATGGTTTGGCAGTCTCCCCACCCAAATCTCATCTTGAATTGTAGCTCCCACAATTCCCACAAGTTGTGGGAGGGACACGGTGAGAGGTAATTGAATCATGGTGGCGCATCTTTCCCATGCTGTTTTCATGACAGTGAATAAGTCTCACGAAATCTGATGGTTCCCCTGCACACGTATGCTTGCCTGCTACCATGTAAGACATGCCTTTCTCCTCCTTTGCCTTCCACCATGATTGTGAGGACTTCCCAGCTATGTAGAACTGTGAGTCCATTAAACCTTCTGTTCTTTATAAATTACCAAGTCTCAGGTATGTCTTTATTAGCAGGGTGAGAACTAATACATAAGATCAAATTGAGATCTGGCTGTTTCTTTGAAGGATGCCAAGTGTTAGTATTTTTAGTGCCCCTCCCCAACCCCCAACTCCTTATGGGCGTATTGGTTCTCTAGATAAAACTTCTTCAATTTCTTACTGAACTATTTGGAGTTCTAGGAGATATGCAGAGAACAGAAGTTCAGGGACTTGTCAGCCAATGTGTAGACTTTAAATTAATCCTTCTATTCCCAGTAAAGTATCTCAGCATTGCCCTCTGTTGGGCATGTTGTCCCTGGTTCAGTTAGCTGAAGACAAGCCTCTCTGCTACTGCCAGGTGGAGAGGGTGGGTTGCTTGGCTGCGCAAGGTAGGTGATTTATCAGGTAGCTAACTGCTTCCTATGCGGGCTTTCAGAGGATGCCTGTGTTTACAGCCCCATTCCCTTCCAATGTATCCAGCAACCCGGAATCTCCAGGCCCCCTGCGCCTTGCCTAAGTCATAGACTCAGCCTCATTTTGCTGTCTTTCCCTTCTATTTGGGTTCAGTTTTCTCTTCTTTATCAAGTCAGTCATTACTTGTGCATCTGCTTTCTAGCTTCCAAAATCATGTTGATGTTTCTCATCCAATGTCATCTTGCAGACCATTTTCTTTTTTATATTTTTATGACATTTTACTCCTTTTTTGTCATTTTAGAGGTGCTTGATAGGAATCAGAGAGGGAAAATAAAACCTGTTGCTTTAATCTGTTGTCTTTTGCCAACATGCCCTCTCCTTTACTTTTTAACGTGCATGGGCTTTTTCTAAGAATTCCTGACATCTTCCTATAATCTCAAAGGTCAAGAGAGTCACAATTATGAATGCTCTGAGTTTAAGAATTATTTTTTAACCCTAAATAGCATAAAGGAGCTTTCTTATTTACTTCCTGGGTAGAACTCAGGGGTCAGGAAAGTTCCAGTTTAGAAATAAGAGTGGAATTCAAGTGCACCAAAGCATTTTTATGGATAATCACATTCAATGCATCCTTCTTCATTTTCCAGGAAGCTCTGAGACCTTTCCACTGCTCCTTAAGGATAAAGAGTCTTCCTAGGCTATTGTTAGAATTCTCTTAGACTCTTAATAACATGATACTACTATTGGTGACTGACAGTAACATTGTACCTTCAATTAAGAGATCTCAGAGTCTTCAGGTCTATAGGGAAATGGACAGACTCCCATCCCCCATCCATAATTATGCTTCACGTCTAGGGTAACACATTGTTTGACAGCTGTCAATTCTCACTCATCTGCTCCTGGGTAATTACACACTCCCTGCTTTTCAACCTATGCTACTGTCTCTTGTGTGAATTAGATGATGACTTGAAGTCTTTCTGCATGTTTAAGTAGCAATCCTCACATTGTTGAGAGCTAATAAAACCTAAGACCAATGCGCTGAAATTCAGAGCTCAGGATACTTCTGTGTTACTGAAACAGCCAGTCCTGTGATGGTGCTGCACCTTGAGGTCTGATTGTCATACAGATTTGAGGACTTCTTTTTAGCTTAAAGCAAAAGACCATGCCCACAAGACCAGGCCCACTCCATAGTCAGTGCCTCAAGTAACTGATGCAGTATCAGGAACTCTACAAGGACTCAGTAAACTTTTGGCAACCAAAGAATACTTTCTATGCCGCCTAAAGCAGAAATTCTTAGATGTAACTCCATGCTTTTGCTCTATTTTCCTTTCTTCCTGGAATGGCTTTTCTCTTTCTTTGCTTAGAAAAAGTTTATGGCTATTTTAAGACCCAAGTTCAGTTCCATCTACTAAGTCCAGTTCTCTCTAATTTTCCTCACTTTACATTCCTACAGAACTTCATTTATTCCTTTGTTATTAAAGTCCCTCCAGTTTATTACTAAGTCATCTGTTTCCTTGCCTCTCTACCCCAGACCATGAGCCAGGGAGCAGAGCATGGGAAGAAAAAGATACAGAAAGATTAAAAACTATGTGCTTCGGGATCACACCAGATCTTGAATGCAGTTCAAGTCTGCCATTTGCCAGCCTACCTTGGATGTGTGCTTCTATTACCTTATCTGGAAAATAGGGATAATAAGAGAATCTATACCATAAGGGGCTATTGGGAATCAATATTGTAATATACCTTAAGTTATTAACACATTGCTTGACATATCAGAAGCTAGCATCAGTAAATAATATCTATTATTATTATTATTGTATTTAAGAAGTAGGAATTAAATATTACTCATTTGTATATCTATTATAGCACAATGCCTGGTACAGAGAGAATGCTCAATAAATTTTAAACAAATGAATGAATGAATGAATGGGTAATACTTAAGATTCAGATTGTTTTTATAATCCCAGTAAATAAAACCTTAGATGTCTTTTTTTTTTTTTTCTTTTTGATGGTGTTTCACTCTTGTTGCCCAGGCTGGAGTGCAGTGGTATGTTCTCGGCTGACTGCAACCTCTGCCTCCCAGGTTGAAGCAATTCTGCTGTCTCAGTCTCCCCAGTAGCTGGGACTACGGGCGCATACCACCTCACCTGGCTAATTTTTGTACTTTTAGTAGAGATGGAGTTTCACCATATTGGTTGGACTGGTCTCGAAGTCCTAACCTTAGGTGATCCACCCACCTCGGCCTCCCAAAGTGCTGGGATTATAGGCATGAGCCACCACATCTGGCCTAGATGTCTTTTTTTAAGTGATTGAACTGTCCATGTGGAATATACATATTATTTCAATAAGCTGAATATCTTACAAATTGTGACTTTATTTTGTATTCTAGATACTCAGCCTAGTTTAATGGACTTGGTGAATTTAGAATTGAAGCAACTATAGCTTTCCTGGTAATTTTTGAAGTCATGGAATGCAACACAAACGAGACATCAAAACCACCTATGAGAATTCCAACCTCTCATGACTCAATGTCTCTGCACCTCAAATACCTTCATGTCTAAAATAGAATGACTACAAATCATGCCTTCCTGATGTTCTTCCTAAGGCTGGTGGACTCAACATATGATATATGTGAAAGTATTTTGCAAACTTGTGGGAACTAGGCAACTACTTGTGTTTCTGTTTGTTTGCATTGATTGTTTATTTGTAGAAGCTTATTTCTAGGCGCCACCTGAGAATTCCTATCCAACTTTACTAATATCCATATTCCTTCAAATATATTTAACAGATTGATTCAAGGCCACCAACAAAATCTGTTGCTGTTTTGGTATATAAATCTGTTGCTGTTTTGGTATATAATAGAGCTTTGTGATTTCCTGTAGTAAAATCCAAGGGGCCAATAAAATGCTTTCATTGATTGCAGTGCCACTTTCAGATGCTGCAATGGCTCCAAACAAGAGCCATCTTTTAGCACTCTGCTGTGGATTTACTTTTTATGGTCTTGGGATCCAGTGGGTAAATACAGCTTCTGCATTAACACTAACCTGAAGAGACAAACCTCTCAGGAGGACCATCTCCTCTTTATGCTTTTCCAACCCTGGGACCATAAATCCTATCAGCCTGCAGAGATGAAGCATCCTAATGATTACAGTGGCACAGAGGTGTTCTTTGAGTGAACCAAGCGAATAAAAATTAAAGTTCAAAGTCACTGGGTAATCTAAGACATTCATTACACCTGTGCCGAGCCAGTCAGGCCTCATCAGCCAAATAGGCATCAGGCCAGTGAGTGTGCAGGAGAAAGTAAATACCTTTAAGATTCACCTTGTTTCCTCCCAAGGGTGTCAACATTGTGGGATGCAAACAATATTTCAAATAAGTTTGCCTTGAAAAGCACTATAGGTCTTTAAAAAACTGCCCTGAGCCTCAAGCCAGGGATATAGATGGGTGATCATATTTACAATCCATTCAATAAAAAATTAGGTACAGATTAAAAATCACTATGGCAGCCAATCTGAACTAAGAACGATTGGCATCAATGAATCAGGCAACAAGAAATCAGATGCCGGAAAAAAAAAAAAAAAAAAAAAAAAAAAAAAAAAAAAAAAAAAAGCTCCCAGCCATATGATATGGGGAAAACGAGAGCACTTTTCACAGTGGAGCAGGACAGAATTATTCCATAAAGCAGGTGGGCAAAACCCACAGGAGATCTTCAGCTATGAATAGTAGCAGGGTGTAGCTAACAGCAGCTGGAAACACAGGGGAGGCACGTGATAGAGGACCTTGATGTTCAGGCTAGAGAGTCTAGAGGCTAGAGAGTTTAGAGGCTAGAAAGTTTAGAGGCTTGATGTTCAGGCTAGAGAGTATAGAGGTTCTTAGGAGCCACAGTTAGTTTACACATAGATGATGTAATGCACATGAAAAACAACAGGAAAAAATTGTTTCAGCACTTAATTGGCAGGAATACACACTCTCTGCTTGCCAAAAAAAAAGAAAAAAAAGAGAGAGAGAGAGAATATTCACTTCTTGGTCCTATCCCACACACTCAAATCACCAGGCAGAAAAATTGCTAGTCTCAGGGGAAGGCCTACTCTGAAAGAGAGGCGATACAGATTGATTCTGGAAAGATCTCTTCTTCCTCTTCCTGGACCTCTAAATAAGATTAATGAGGAGGTTTATGGAATTGCCTAGTGAATTCACAACCACATATGCACCTTTCCATGAACTATCAAACTTGTCTGAGTATCATATTAATGCGTGACTTTAATATCGTCTCCAACATAACTCTAATGGTGTTAACACAGGCTAAAATATGAGCAGAACTTTTCATTCTTTATTTCTCCTTTCTAAAAATATTTATTGAGTACCGTGTTAGGTGCACGGTCCTGAGGATCCTGAGATAAAAAGCACTGCTCTCCACTCAATTTTCTCACTTTCTAAGTGAGGAGAGAAAGGAAACCAATTTTTATACATAGTGTGATGTTGTTGGTGGGAGGCTAATTGATGAAACATTTTGTAGAGTTAATCTACCAATATTAAATAAACACATGCCCTCAGACCCTGAAATCCCACTGTTTTAGATGTATCCTGAAGATATACTTGCAGACGTTCACCAGGGATCCTTCACTGCAGTGTTTATAAAATCAGAAAACTGCAAACAAGCAAAGTGTTCATAATTAGGAAGCCAAATAATTATAAATTATAAAACATCCATAAAATGGAATTATTAGATAGCTGTTTTTAAAAATGACGCAAGCCTGCATGTGTTCATAGAAGTACATTCTACATATATTAAATAAAAAGCAGGATGAAAAATATATCCCAAAATATGATTTTTTGTGGGTGATTTTTTAAATCCATGTATGTATTTAGTCACATGTGCATCGGAAAATGCAAAATTTCTGTTTTATAGAAAGAAACACAAAATACTGTTAACAGTGATTATCTGTAGAAAAGGAGACTGAGGTACATATATAAAAACATCAAATAAAATTAATTATTTAAAAATACTGGGTGGCAAGCATACACAGCTCTATATTGGATACCATGGAAACAGGAAGAAGGGTTCATGAATTCTAATGGGAAGAGATAGGCAAGATCAGGAAAACTATCCAAAAAAGGTAATAGTCGAAGAGAGAGCCAACATTAGACTTGGAGGAGCAATCAGGAAGTCACAAAGCTATTCTAGATGATGCATTTTTGGAAATTGACTGAATCTTCAAATCTAGTAGGTATATGTAACTCACAGTAAGGAGAAGGGCTTAATTAGAAATAATATCCAAATTCCATAGATCACTAGAACATAGGCTCTTAGCTGCAGGTCACCAATATTATGTAGCCTCAAAAAATACTATGTTCTTCTGTCTGAGGAACTATTGCCACACATGCACCTAGAGGCAAAATCTTCACCCATTGCCACCATTGCCACCACAGCTTCCAGTGGTAAATAGTTTTGCTTCCACACAAATAAGTTCCAAATGGATGGTTTAATTCCCACACTCTATCAAATGCTAAATTTTCCTGAAAACTCTGCAATTTCTTCAGAATTTTCTCAGAATGCTCAATTACTGAATTTATACTCTAATTACTTCAAATATGTTGAAGGCTGGCCATAATGTTATAATATAGGGACAGGAAAGCTTTTAATTACAAATACAACATATCTGTTTTGAAGAGCCTTTCATTACTGAGGTTAAGAATTTTAAGAAGCACTTTGTTAAGGATAATTTATTTCCCAAAAGACAAAGAATTAGGTCCTAGAGGCAAATAAAAGGAACTGGATTTTTCTTTCTTTCTTTTTTTCTTTTCTTTTTTTTTTTGAATTACAAACTGATCTTTCAACTACGTGAAAATCCAACTCCCCATAAAAGACTCCTTGCAGTCATTTTCAGTTAAAAGAGAATAGTGGGAGGTATTGAAATGAGAAGAAATGATTAGTTATAAGGTCCAATTTGTTTTATCTGTGACACAGTATTTATTTTGTTTCCATTTTAATACTTTGAGTTGCACACATGGAGTGGAGTTTCATAAGGTAGATGGCAAATATTTCAACTCATCATAAACTAGTACACTTAACGGAAAAGGTTACATTTTTAAAAAATTTATACTATCGATAGATCTCTTTGTTCCTCGATGAGATAATTATTTTATATTTTTCTCCTGCTAGTTTCAGGCATCCACTGATATTCTACACTTACTATTACCCTCTCATTCAATTTACTTCATGGACTTTATTGTCACAGACTTAGGCATCCATATTAGAGATGGTGTTCTTGAAGGGATGCATCCCATGGTAACTGATGGGGAAAAATAGTCACAGATTTGTTTCATTTTCATGTCTTCCCTTTAACAACTGCCAAATACTTCATAAAATATAATTGTTTTCATGGGTGACCTGAGTTCTCTGAGAAAACAAGACATTTTACCACATAATTAAAATAATCACATTAAAAATACCTTTTATTGAGTCTGCTATTATTATCATTAATTATTAATCTTCTCCCTATAAGGTGTTTTATAAAAATGAAATGGAATACACATTAACATATTTATATATTGCAAAGCCCCTACATGGAATCTTTTACTAATTTAACACGGTTTATTGAATGCCTACTCTGTACCAAGCACTGTTCTAGACACTGAAGATCTGGCAGTGCACAGGGGCAGTTCCTAAGTTCACAGTCAAGGGGCGAGGGGAAACAGGCAAGTTAAGAGGCAATTAGGACACCGAATGATGAGGGCTTTGCTCAGAAAGGTACCGATGCTCTAGAAGCTCATGGTCAAGGTGCCTCTTCAGGATGTACTGCCAATGAATGCTTCCAGAGCACATCATACCCAGGCTGAAACTTGAAAGAGAAATATAAATAGCTAGGCTGACAGGAGAAGAGAGAATAAGAAAAGAGGGAAGAAGGTTCCAGTCAAAGAAAATAATCTGTTCAAGGCCCAGAACTGGGAGAGCACATGACATGGTATTCACTGCAGGTCAAGGGTAAAATCTAAGGGGAAGGGGAGAGGGCAAGTGAGGAAGTAACAGAGGGTTCGTCAGGAGGTGGAAGCAAAGAGCGAGAAAGGCCTTTGATTCCTGTTGAAGAATTAGACCATATCCTGGGGGCAATGAGAAATCACTGCAGGACTCTAAGCAGCCTTGTGACATGATTAGATCTCCTATTAGACACAGGCAGGTTCTTCTAGAGCTGAACATACTAGAAAGGAGTCCCTCAGAAATCTTGATAAGAGATAAGGGTAGCTTGAACTATTGCAGTGGCAGGTGGTGAAAAGATTTGTGTATGTGTGTGTCTGTGCATGATTACAATAGCCATCATTTTTTGTCCGAATAATCGGAGGGAAGAGATCTAATCTATAAAACATTTTCGTTGCCATCATGGATAGCACACAAAGACAGTTTCTTTTTTATTTTATTTTATTATAAGCTCAGGGATACATGTGCAGGACATGCAGATTTGCTACATAAGTAAACATGTACCACGGTGGTTGCTGCACCTATCAACCCATCACTTAGGTATTAAGCCCAGCATACATTAGCTACTTTTTTCTGATGCTATCCCTCCCCTCTCCCCCGCCACAGGCCCCAATGTGTGTTGTTCCTCTCCCTGTGTCCATGTGTTATCATTATTCAGCTCCCACTTATAAGTGAGAACATGCAGTGTTTGGTTTTCTATTCCTGCATTAGCTTGCTGAGGAGAATGGCTTCCAGCCCCATCCATGTCCCTGCAAAGGATATTATCTTGTTCCTTTTTATGGGTGCATAGTATTCCATGGTGTATATGTACCACATTTTCTTTATCCAGTCTATCATTGATGGGTATTTGGGTTGATTTCATGTCTTTGCTATTGTGTACAGTGCTGTAGTGAACATACAAGTGCATGTATCTTTATAATAAAATGATGTATATTCCTTTGGGTATATACCCAGTAATGGGATTGCTGGATCAAATGGTATTTCTGGTTCTAGGTCTTGGAGGTATGCCACACTGTCTTCCACAATGGTTGAACTAATTTACATTCCAATCAATGGTGTAAAAGCATTCCTATTTCTCCACAGCCTCACCAGCATCTGTTGGTTCCTGATTTTTTAATAATCTCCATTCCGACTGGTGTGAGATGGTATCTCATAGACAAAGCCAGTTTCTAAAAAACTAAAGCCTTTTTGGTGAATTCTCTAAAAGTCCATTTGACTGGTTACTGCTGGCAAATATAATTATCAGATTTCTTCAAAGGTAGAAATTAAACATGCACATTGACTCTCAAGCTGCTCAGAAAATACTGGCTGGAGTCTGGGGTACTATTTAGTTATATCATGGTAAATGTAGGAGATGGAAAGAGGCAGTTGAGAGAGAAGATAGTGTGTTTCCTGTGACCTTTTTTCCACAAACTATTCCCAAATTTCAAGCAATGGGAAGAGACTGAATTTGGAAGCAGGTGAAAAACAAAAGGCACACAGAATTTTCTTGTCACTAATGCCAGGTAGCAACATAGAGCCATAACCAAGTATCTTAAATCTCCAAATGCTACTGTTTTCATTTCAATAGTAGTGAGTCCTCACAGTCACAGTACATGAAGATGCAATTGTAAAACATTAGTGAAGCAGCTCCTACATCTTAAATTCCAGTGATCTGTTTATAGTCACACAGCTAAGCAGTAGAGCAAAGGTTTTAATAGGGCTGATCTAATTCCCAAGTCTATGATTTTACTACTATGGTACACTAAATTGATAGTATTTAGAAGAACATCTTTCTATATGTGGTGGCTGTGAAAATGTGCCTCACAGACCTCCAATTATGGGGAACAGAATTAACCAAAGGCCCAGCTGCTACCCTCTGAAATCTACCACTCTTTTTATGCAATGAGGTCATACTTTCCACAGACTTCTCCCAGTCAAGGACTGAGGTCAGCTGCCATACTAGAGTAGGCTGATTCCTACGAGACATAGGACTCCTTTTATGCCTGACTTTGGCTTAATGATTTCCTGGTAGCCTTGCAAAACCTAGTGCACGTCTACCCATTCTTTCTTTCTCTCCCCTTCACTTGGAGTCAGATTTGCATCATGATCTAATGTTCTCCCAGCCTTTCCTGGCTTCCTACCAATTGTCTCTCATGGGCATGTGTCCCTAATGAAATTTGCACATTTTATCCTGTTTGGCATCTGTTTCTTGGAGAACCCAGACTTACATGGTATTCAATAAACATGTTTATAACCAAAAAGGCTGATAGAAAAGAAAAATATCTCAAGGCTTTTTAGCACCCCAGTTGGTCCACTGTCTCAGTTGGTAAAAGTATAGTATTGAGGTTATGGATGCTAATCCATTGCTTTTTCAATCTATTTCACACTATTAGTCTTACTGTCTCTGGAACAGTCTTAGTTTGCACTTGCTGTTCTATCATACTAGCGCTTCCTTTTTCCTGTTAGTTTTATTCAATGAAATGATGTCTGGAAAACACTTCAAAATGATACTGGGAGGAGTTGATGAGATGTGAATGAAGAAGAATTGGCCAATAGATCAATGGGCTCATAGGAGTTCATTATATCATTCTATTTCCTTTGTGTCAGTTTAAAATTCTCCATAATAAAAGGATAAGAAGGAAAAGTCTTCCAATTTGGAAGATGCATTCTATAGTTACCTACCCCTGGCCCAAACCAGCTGCAAATCTGTTTTACTGATCACAATGGAGACTTGAGAGAATGCACGCACAACAATGCAAACTCATTCTTATTCTTGGAAGCTCATGAGTTCAGAAGGTTTTTTTTTTTTTTTTAAATAAAGTTTATGTCCTTTTGTTGTTATTGTGAGAAGCACCATCCACAATGGCTTAAGCAAAATATAGAATATCTTGATTGCATAGTGGTTTAAAAAATAAAACAGTATTAGGTGACATTAGGCATGGCTAGATTCAGAGATTTAAATTATTTCATCAGGAGTCAGTCACACAAACCCTCTCTTGGCCCTGCTTTTTTTTTTCTGTGATGGTAGATTTTTCTTTCATGGTGGCAAGCTGGATGTCAGTCACTTCAAGTTCATGACCCCTGTTCTCAGTACATATATTTCCCAACTGCTCTAGAAAGTTCTAGGATTATCTCTGATTAAATCAACTTATATCACATGCCATCTTTATACCAATCATAATTCCCAGTAGGATGGAAGATGCTGATTGGTCAATCCTGACTTGATTGTACAACTACAGACATTGAAGGTGGTCCCCTCATAGACTAGTGGATGCTAGGCAGGTAGATAGAACAGGTGTCCACTACATTCTCTTCTGCCTACCTATCAACTGCTTAATCATAATCTAAGTAAGGAGCAGGGTATACATTTTTAGGTGAGGAACTATGATTCTAAGGCTGCTCATAAACTCAGGCCAATAAAAAAAAATCTGCTTATAGAATTATTCTTATCCCTTGAGATCAATCATGTGATATAATTCCACAAAACTTATATTGCTTCTACACTTTCTCCATCTGTATTAGCAAATACTTCATTTTGATTTATCTGTATTTTTTTCTTTACTCCTTTCACCCTCGATTTACCTGTATTTAAAAAAAATAAATAAATTTAATTTTTACCTCACTATTTAGGTAAAATATGCAGCTAATTTTGATAGCAAGGACAGAGTTAAGAAGAGAATAAAGGGCAAGTTTTTCAATACATGTATTATTCTTTTTGCCTCTGAGAAGACATGCTTGAAACTGAATTTTAAACACTTCACCACTGGTGAAACAAATTAATAATGGCTCAGACACAGAGGTGTTGCATATTATTCATGATCTTGAAATTATTAATGTAACACCGAGCCATTATTATCACATATTGCCATCAGGGTAATTAACACATCTTATCTAATAGAATAAGGCCGTCAAATCAAACTAAGAAGTAATTAAGTTACATAACTACACAGCTGAGACAGAAAGATGCATGTCAAGTGAATTTAAAAATTGCAGCTTACCTAGATGGTTTTAAACAGCCAAGCAGAGGAGTTTGTTATTAACTGCCTAGTTCACCATTGACGAGTCACTTCACTGTATCATGCCTCAATTTCTATGTACTACGAGGGGATTGAAGTAATTACCACACTCTAGGGTTCATAAGAATTGCCTGGGGAGCTTCTGAAACATTTATATTCTCTGGTCTCTCTTGGAGATATCATGCTGCAGAATGGAGACTAGGAATATACATTTTTAACACCCTAGGTGATTTTGAAGCAGGTGATTCATGACCTACATTTTGAGAAATTCTGGAAAACAAGGTTTCCAAAGAACCCTTCCAGTTTTAATAATTAATGATGAGATCATTGGTTTTCCCAACACGGTAGCAAAGTTTTCATCAAGAAGTGGCATTTACAGCCAGGCGTGGTGGCTCACGCCTATAATCCCAACACCTTGGGAGGCCGAGACAGGTGGATCACTTGAAGTCAGGAGTTCAAGACCAGCCTGACCAACATAGTGAAAACTCATCTCTACTAAAAACACAAAATTACCCAAGTGTGGTGGTGCATGCCCGTAATCCCAGTTACTTGGGAGGCTGAGGCAGGAGAATCGCTTAAACCCGGAAGGCAGAGGTTGCAGTAAGCCAAGATCACACCATTGCATTCCAGCCTGGACAACAAGAGTGAAACTCCATCTCAAAAAAGAATTGGCATTTACATTATACATAAAATGCCCATAATCCCCATTATCTACTTATGGTCTGACCCATCTATTCCCTAAAACTAGTGTGGAAAAAGTGAAAAAAAAAAAAAGAAAAAGAAAAATAACCATTTTCAGCTTTTAAGAATGTCACTAAGCTCTGAAATTATTCTAAACCATAACACTCATGTCCTATCACAGGTAGCAAATGAGTTGCACCAAAGAAATCATAAATGTAAAGAACAATTTAAAATTTTAATGAAACTAAGAAAACTCTATAATACATTCTTCTTCCAAATACCTTTTTCCTTTTTAGCCCTCAATTTCACAGAGGGGGGACTACGCATAGAAAATGTACATAGTGTTAAAATTTTAAAAGATTATAATTCCGGGAAATTAGAAGCTACTGGTATCCTGAGATTCCCCAAAGATCTGAGAAACCCTTTTGAGACTGTTATCAGGTTTTATTTATCAGGTTGTGAGACTTAATCAATATTTGACCCATTTCTACTGTCCTGGCTAATAGGTCATTGTACCTGGCACTGAACAGATGTACTCTAAGTATAAAGCAATGGTAGAAGAGGAGCTTTCAGTCAAGTTGAATGTATAACTCTTTGCTAATATAAGTGAAATAGACAAATATCAATTTATAATATTTATAGGTATATTTATATCTTTTATATAAAATTATCAACATAAAATAGCGTAGCAATTTTGAAAAACTCATTTCACTCAAGGTCAAAGTTTTCACCAGCACCTTTGGCATTCATGTCTTGATGACTGTCAGAGCCATTTTTACTCAAGCAACACAGTTCTCCAGTTTTCCAAAATAGAGCATAGTCACTGCCATTAGACTTAGTTTAGAAAGTCTACGGTTTGGGTTGGTATATGATAAAATCCACGGAAATCATATCTTAAGCCATGACATGATATTCTTACAACATTGACAGTGAAACTGAAGAAAAGTTCTTGATGAGAAGACAAAACAAGGAACCAAAAATTAGGCTTGTGCAAAGACTTAAGACTTCGCTAAATGCGTGTTGTTTAACCAGGCAAGTTCCAACGTAATTTATCAAATGCAAAATATTGGCAGCACACTCATCACAGCAGAGTTAATTGAGCTAACCTTTAACATGTTGGAATATTTTTAATACCTTAGGGAAGCCAGGTGGAACTGGAAATAAAAAACTCATTTTAACTTTTAATATTTGAGATGCATACAAGTACATTCATGTGCATGGGTTTGGTAGCAGAGAGCAGACCTCACACAACTAGCTGTGTGAGCCTGAGTAAGTGATTTTCTTTCTTTTTTTTTCAATTATACTTTAAGTTCTAGGGTACATGTGCATAACGTGCAGGTTTGTTACATATGTATACTTGTGCCATGTTGGTGTGCTGCACCCATCAACTTGTCAGCACCCATCAACTCATCATTTACATCAGGTATAACTCCCAATGCAATCCCTCCCCTCTCCCGCCTCCCCGTGATAGGCCCCAGTGTGTGATGTTCCCCTTCCCGAGTCCAAGTGATCTCATTGTTCAGTTCCCACCTATAAGTGAGAACATGCGGTGTTTGGTTTTCTGTTCTTGTGATAGTTTGCTGAGAATGATGGTTTCCAGCTGCATCCATGTCCCTACAAAGGACAAAAACTCATCCTTTTTATGGCTGCATAGTATTCCATGGTGTATATGTGCCGAGCTTCTGCACAGCAAAAGAAACTACCATCAGAGTGAACAGGCAACCTACAGAATGGGAGAAAATTTTTGCAATCTACTCATCAGACAAAGGGCTAATATCCAGAACCTACAAAGAACTCAAACAAATTTACAAGAAAAAAACAAACGACCCCATCAAAAAGTGGGCAAAGGATATGAACAGACATTTCTCAAAAGAGGACATTCATACAGCCAACAGACACATGAAAAGTGATTTTTTATTCTTTAGTTTCTTCATCTACAAAATGTAAATGAAATGGGACCGGGCGCGGCGGCTCACGCCGCACTTTGGGAGGCCGAGATGGGCGGATCGCGAGGTCAGGAGCTCAGACCATTCTGGCCAACATGGTGAAACCCGTCTCTACTAAAAATACAAAAAAATTAGCCGGGCGTGGTGGCGGGCGCCTGTAGTCCGTCCCAGCTACTCGGAAGGCTGAGGCAGGAGAATGGCATGAACCCAGGAGGCGGAGCTTGCAGTGAGCCGAGATCACGCTACTGCACTCCAGCCTGGGCGACAGAGTGAGACTCCGTTTCAAAAAAAAAAAAAAGAAAAGAAAAATAAAATGGAACTTTTTCCAATGGATTCTGACTACTAGAAATCAGAATCAAGTATAATATTGCATGTAAAACTTTTGGAAAAATACTTGGACACAAAACAACCATATAATAAAATTTAGTTATTATTTTTATTATTTATTCATTCCAATAAATTTCTATTAAGCACTTACTATTTATCAGGAACTATACTATATCATAGTACTTCTCATGCATTAGTTTTTTGAATATTGCCTTAATTATTTTAGTCATTTCCTCATCTTATTATTAATACTAATTTTTAAAACTTTCCTTTAAACTGTGTCACTTTCAAACTTGTATTCCTACTTTAACCTCCCCCTAAACATTAGATCACAAGTTTTATATGCCAGTTTAATTATGTTTAATAAAATAAATATGTAGCAATTAAAATGTGAACCATGTAAACCCATCTCAGTGGTAGGCACCTCATTTCGGGGAACATTCCAGTGAGAAATATAGAGACAGGCTATCTGTCCCCAAAGAGCTTTTCTTTCTTTGGCAAGTAATTCTGCAGCCACAGAGGGCAGGCTTAGGCACTTGCTAAGAAGCATTTAGGATCTAGCGGTCAGGCAGGGCCGATGAGCTACATGGCCTGATGAAAGGTGACCTCAGGGAAATAATCCTGAATGAGAAAAGGACTAACAAAACTGATGGGAGATCTCAGGCTTTTCATTAATGAATCTGCAAGTAGCAAAGTAATGCAATTATTTTACCCTAACAAAGAGTATCTGCTGTGGCACCCTAAGAATCACATTATGCACGCAAACCAGTATCTGCTGAGAATACATTACTCCTAATGAAATAAATCCATACATTTCTTCAACATCACCTGGCTGTCACACAGACATTCCCTTATTGCATTATATGATAGTCTCACTGGTAACAACTGTGAGCAAGGTACCTTGCACATCAACCAAGGTACATCAAAGTGTGTACTAATATATACATACATTCCTCCTCCTCTTAGTCCCTAGCTGCAAAAGGAAAGTAGTAACAAAGGCTTGAACAGGCCACTCGGGGCTGAGCCTTTGATCCCTCTTTCAATAACAGAAAGAGATTTGCAAGAATGGTCACTGCAAGAGGCCCCCTTCTCCTTCAGTCTCCTCAACTTGGAATTGAAAGGAAGCACTGCATAGCCAGAAGAATGCATCACAGCAAGAGAACATTCATGCTTCCAGGCTCAGTATGGTAGGAGACTAAGTGGAAAGCAAGCTTCCCCCAAATCACTTGTTCATTCGTTCAGCAAATATTTGTTACCATTATTATTTGCCCAGTGCGGGCATAGACTCCGGGGAAATACAGATGAATAAATCTCCATCTCTGCACTCCTGGATTTCACAGTGTAATAGGAGCAACATGCAAGTAAAAATGTAATTGCAAATCCAGGTGATGCATACTATGATAGAAATACAACGTACATGTCAGTGGGAAAGGGAGTGACAACAAGGTCAGAATGGAGGAACTCCCCAGCTCTGCTTTAGGAGATAAGTCACCCAGGAGGGAATCAGAAGAAGGAAACCCAAGCAAGGATTTGAAGAGATTTTCTTAGTAGGTTAGGAAAGGGAAATGTGAGGGTATGCATTCCTAGAAGAAGAAATAAGGGCAGAGGAACTGACACTAGAAACAAAACGGCACGCTCGTTTGGCTAAATGGTGGGGCAGGGCCAGCTTATATGACACCTTATAGACCACATTAATAAGTTTGGGTTTTCTCCGGTTGACCAATGATTCATAAATTTTACTGTGCCTACACTAGTATGCTGATTACCAGGAACCATTCCATGAGAGTCTGAGGCCCAGAAATCTGCCTTTGCATAAGTAGCTAGGTGATTTCTGATAGCAAGTGGTATATAGACCACACTTTGAGAAATACTGCTATTGATAAAACCAATGAAAATAACAGCACCTTCCCTCCAAAGCAGTTTATATTCAGTTCTATTTCATTTTTTTAGTGCCGGCCCAGTCTCAATTGGCTTTAGATTTTTTCCTTCCTGGGGAAGTCACTGCACTCCTTAATTAATGTTTATGTTTTGAAGACTTGATTGCCAGAACTAACTGAAATTAGTCAGATATATGAATTTACATTAAAAAGACGCTGGCTGGGCCAGGCTGGGTGGCTCACACCTGTAATCCCAGCACTTTGGGAGGCTGAGGTGGGCAGATCACAAGTTCAAGAGATCAAGAACATCCTGGCAAACGTGGTGAAACCCCATCTCTACCAAAAATACGAAAATTAGCTGGGAGTTGTGGTGGGCGCCTGTAGTCCCAGCTACTTGGGAGGCTGAGACAGGAGAATCGCTTGAACTCATGAGGTGCAGGTTGCAGTGAGCCGAGATCACGCCATTGCACTCCAGCTCAGAGACAGAGTGAGACTCCATCTCAAAAAAAAAAAAAAAAAAAAAAAAAAAGGTGGTGGCCAGGGCCAGGTGCAGTGGATCACGCCTGTAATCCCAGCATTTTGGAAGGCCTAGGTGGACAGATCACCTGAGGTCAGGAGTCTGAGACCAGCCTAACTAACATGGCAAAACTCTGTCTCTACTAAAAATACAAAAATTAGGTGGACGTGGTGGTGGGCACCTGTAATCCCAGCTACTCAGGAGGCTGAGACAGGAGAATCACTTGAACCCAGGAGGTGGAGGTTGCAGTGAGCGGAGAGATCATGCCACTGCACTCTACTCTGGGCAACAAGAGCGAAACTCCATCTCAAAAACCAAAAAAAGACAAAAAAAAAAAAAAAAAAAAAAAAAAAAAGAGGGGGAAGATGGGGGAAAATTATGCAGGGCGGTAGTCTTTGATAATACGTGCTCTTAGGTATCTCTGATGCGTAGAAAGAAAGAAACAGGTTCCCTTTGGCAAGCGACTTCTGCATGGATGCCTCTTCACGTGCTTGATAATTCCACCATACCTAGTAGGTAGAGTTCTCTTCACTGATTTTGACTTTATCAATTCACCTACAGGCTCTGTTTCCCTCTGTAAGAAGTCCAGGCAGATGCCCAGGGCAGTGCTGAATGCTTAGAGCCTAGTAAATCCCAGGCACTTCCAACCTCACCTGCTGCATTGTTTGCTTACCAAGAGTCTATGGATTTTGCCCCCAAACTGGTTAAAGCTAGTTTGGTACCTGTTCTTGTAATGAACCAGTTTCTTTTAAAATTACACAACTAGTAAAATATAAGAACAAAAAGAGTTGTTCCTATGAAAACTAAATTGTTTTATATAAACTCCATAAAGCTGACTTAAAAAAAAAATCTTTAAAGAATTTATTTACCCCACTATAAAGTTACAGCAATTGAAATTTATATTACAGGTGTGCCTTAGTGTTACATCAATGGTTAAGGAATGAATTTATGAATGTACATTTTAAGTTAAAATAAAATCTTAAGTCATGTGTAATTCATCTTTCATAATTTCTTTAACTTTTTAAAAAGTGCTTCCAGTGATCAGCCCTGATCTAGTTAAATATAGTAATTAAGACTTTGCTATTTGAATATAGTAATTAGGATCCAGCTTCTCTATTTACTACCTGTATGGCATTATATAAATAACTTAATCTTCTATCTCTCAGTTCTCTCATGTACTAAACTGGGAAATAATAGTACCCATCTCATAGAACTAGTATGAGAAATATATATGCTAATGCATATGAAAAGCTTAGCTTGGCACATAACACTTAGAGATGTTGTTTTGATTTTTATTATAATCATCATTGTATTTAGGATGAGATTCCAGGGAACTTCCATTTTCTACTTTATGTATTTCTCCATTGTTGTAACTTTTAAAACAAGAAGTATATGATTTATGCTTGGCAGAAATAAAAGTATTTATATTTTAGAAATAAGTGTCAAAAAAGAAATGTTTCTTTAGCATAGATAAATAAAAATGTTTAGGGCCTTTAGGAAATTGTTTCAGAAGAAGAAATGAGAGAAAAGTGAAACAAATTTGCTGTTTAGACACCGTTGGATTGTTCAGGGATGATCACTCTCAGTGGGACTTACTGGAAGAAAGTTTTGAGAGAGGGTGCTTAGGTGCAACTCTAATGTTCCAAGGTCAATGGCATGATGTGAGAGACAGTTCTCTGGTCTTCACAAAACATGGATCTTGCCATCAAAGCATCTCATAGTGTGGACATGCTATGTCTTTAAAATACCTTTGAATATCAGAAACCCAGAAAGACAGCCCAAAGTGCAGAGCAATTAGTCTAATAAAGGACAATGGTTGGATCCTGTCCTTTAGCCACAAAGACCACCTTGATCTTTAGAACATATATCCTCAAACACCACTGCAGTTTATCACAGTCTCTACTGAAGCTTTAGCAGGACAGAAGTCTGACCAGTAAAGTGAGTCTGAGGAGTAAATATAGGAAAAGAAGTGTGATTTAGCTCTTTTTATTAGCCCATCAGATTTTGGGGGCATGACGTTTTCAAGGTTTAAATGTGCTGTCTGTTTTTCATTTTGTGTATGTGTGTGTACTTCTTTACATGCTTTAAGAGCAGTTCAGTGGATAAGTGTAATAATAAAACTTTGTGTATTCAAATAAAATGATGAAGTCCCTATTTTTAAGGAAGTATAACTAAGAGAAGAACATAGCCAAATTCCTTTTATACATAATCCTGACATCCTACCATCCTCCAGTCCTCCTAGCCTACCCCCAAAAATTCCTGAAGTGCTTAACATGATTTGTGCTAGATGATAAACAGAGGTCTGGACACGAGACGCTCTCTGCTTTGTGAGGCAGGCTTTAGCCAAAGTTTTATTACTGGGCTACCTGAACAACCTCTCCTAAGCTAGAGAAGAACATACACTTTTGTAGTTTCTTGCCAAGGATGTAGACTCCACGAACAGCAAATGATACAGCCTAGGAACTCATTGTGTGAGAAATTTCCCCTGCCTGAGCTTTCATTACTCCCAAGACAGTTATGCTTTATCTCAGTTTGCTGTGGCAGAGCATTCCCCAATGTTCCAAGGAATTCATATCTCCCAGTCACAAAATAAAAATTTTAAAAAGAACAATGTACTTCCATTACCACTCAAATACTTTGGAGTATGGTTATAATATTTGTATTGATCTCATGCATTGGTTAATAAACCCGCTAATTGTCAAGTCTCTTTTGTTCTAAGTGAAATGAAAGTGAGGAAGAAATTATTCAGACTATTCCATTCTGTTGTGTGATTCTTGTAAATGGGGTTTAGCTATATAATGCCTCATAGCAGACTTTCTAAGTCAAATCCACTATTTACCACTGTATGGTCTTAAATTAAATGACCTCTTTAAACCTCAGTTTCTGATCTCCAAAGTGCAGAAATAATACTGGTATATTCATCAATGATAATATATACTAAATCCAGAGTCTTTTCAACATGAAAATAATTGACAGTGCCTGGCATACTGCAGGCTTAATAAGTACTATTACTACTACTAATACTAGTATTGTTAATACTGATAATACCACTGCAACTACTACTAAGAGCAAAAATATTTACGGGGCTCTGGATATTCCAGATTGACTACCCATGTATATAAATTTTATCCTATAAATTGTCAGCTCATCACTGTAATGAAGGCATAATTGTAAAGAAGGCAAACATCACCCCATGGTTTATAAACAGAGGAGAGTAGTACTGTTTATAAAATTTAATTACATCTTAAGTGCCATTAAATTAAGGAATCACTTGCTGTGTTCTCACAGTTTTAAAAAGATTGTAGCTGCACTTTCTAAACTCTAATCTACTCTCTGATAACAAAACCTTATGATATTTCAGTATTTTCATGTCCAATCACAGGTGACAGTCTAAAGCTTATTCATGAAACAGGGGCTCCAAGATGTCTCATGACAGTAAAAGTGCTCATCTATAGTTTAAAGTGCTGCAAATGGGGTGTGTTTGGTGGAAAATTGAAGCTGGCAAAAGTTGAGATCTTTATGAATGGCTGGTGATGTCTAGCAGCAGATGGGTGCTATATGAATCCGACCCATTAATGCTAGTGTGTTTCTTTATCTTACCATATTTGACATTTCTGCTTTTTGTTTTATACTGATCTCTCATATCACAGTCATACAAAACAAAACCCCAAAACATTCCTATTCACTTTTACTGCCAATTTAAGATAATATTCTGTCAACCTTTCTCCATATCCTAAAAATGCCCTGAATATAGGCTACAACTATACTGCTATGCTTTTAATAACTTTTTTCTTCACTCTTCGTTTGTTTTTTTCCATCTTTTACTACCACTAGCACTCTTCCTTTCCTACCTACACTTTTCAACTTAAGGCGATTAGTGGAGATATAGTTATTAAAAACTTTCTTTAGAGACTATTTAGGAGACACATATGTGACAGTTTTTCTTAATCAAACAAGTTTTCTTTGCCTTGTCACTTCCCTTTACAGAATGTTGCCATTGTATTTTTACAGGGAGTTTCAACACCATTCCAAATGCCATGAGAAGTGCTAGGGAAAGGGATAAAAAGGAACCCTTCACATCCTTTTCCAGTGGAGGTTCCTCTAGCACTTTGCCAACAATACATTATTTTACATTTTCCTTTGTGGCAGACACCTTCTCATTTGAAGAAGAGCAAAATCAAGATAGAATTTCCTCTTCTCCTTTTGTATGTGCTCATTCTAAAAAATTAGACTGCAAGTGGCATTCAGTTTTGAGACCACATCCTTGTAGTGAACAAACTGAATTTATATACTTAAGTTAACTACTTTGCTTCAGTTAAATTCTTCATTTATTTTAAGTTAATTTAAAATAGACTTGGCTTCCTTCCACAAGTACAGGCAGCTCCAGAATTTCTATATGGGAGGGGCTTAGGGACAGCCATCAGATTGGAAGGGAGGTAGGGAGCTTATCTTGAAGCTGCATTGGAAGTCACTTTTATTTTTCCTCCAATTGTGTATATATATATATATATGTTTAATCAGAGTGATGAATGCCAAGGATGAAGGCTCATAGACATAACTGATGGGGCCGAGCACTTGTCCTGCACAGTCTGTGTGCTGTGGTCTGTATGGCAGAGTAACACGTATAAACAGAATCTCCAGTTCCTACCCATGTCAAGGGGGGATACCCGAGTCAAATGTATTTCCTATTTCTTTGATTTGGGATGATTTGGAGCCGTCTTTATTCTAAGAGAGCAGTCTGCATATGTTTTTGTGAGCCATCTAGCAAAGTGCCTGGCACCTGCAGGGCCTTTCATAAATGTTTGCTGAATGGAGCTAAAAAGTGTCTCAGAGGAAATCTGGAGCAAATGACTTTAACAATGTTCAGAGAGAAGAAGTTTTAAAATGCTTAGTAATAGAAAAAAGAAAATAGAAATCACCTTTTAAGATTTGAAAGTTACTTATCAAGAATATTCATTAAATTTTGTCAGAAACATTAGAGAGGATTTTATTTCCTTCTCTAATATTTGTATTTTTCCTGGATTAAAAAGCACAGTTAACTGTGTATGGCAGAGTGTTTAAAAGTCTATAATATTATAAAGCATCTTTTTGCTACTTTTGGTAGATACCTTGCCTGACTTCACATACTTCTATTTATATTTTTATTTGTAGTTATATTTTTGGAAAACAATCTGCTGTTTATGACAGAATATATCATAAATTGCTTTTCATTTCACTAAATAAAATTCTACCACATAATTTGTAATGGCTTCAGAGTATTCTTTGAGGTAAAGACTTCATTTTTAACCATTCCCATATTCTTGGATATTTAGGGTTCCGATGATAAGTAATAGTATAATAAATACCTATTGATATCTATATATCTTTGCATCTATTTCTAATGTTTGCAGCATACTTCCTAGAAGTAGAGAGACTGGATCAAAAGTTGGGCAAATTTTAAAGAACAATAATAATCCTTTCACTGAGTGCTTGCTATATACCAGGTATTTACTAAGTAATGACTCACATACTCCTTACAAAACTCAGTAAGTTAGATACTACTACTATTGTCTCCACTTTATAAGTGGGGCAATTGAGTCTCAGAGACACTGGTATCTCAAGAGCTTCAGGCAAATCTCAGAGACCAAATTGGTCTAGCCTGTCCACACCTAAACCAATGAGATGATAAAGGAGATGGAATTATCATGACTGGCTTGAGTGGTAAAGGTCAGACTTCAATGGACGTTGGGAAATCTAGCACAATCCACCCTACACTATTCTAAAAAGTTACTACTACAGTCCTATGAGGAAGGGTGAACCTTAGCACTGTGGATAATGTATTTTCCCACTTCTCAGAGCTGCCTGATGGGAATGAGCATTGACGGGCAACAGAAACAAAGGTGGGAAGAAGTAAATAGAACCCTGAGGTCTGTCAGTGAATTTCAGTTTGGGTAATTTTATTTTCTCACCAGCCAATTAAGAATTAACCCCTCACAGCTACACAAACTGGGAAGCACAAAAAAAGCAGTGCCAACTCAATGAGCTCTAAGTTTATAGAACTGCTCTGTATGTTTGAGAAATCAATCATGAATCAGACTTTATTATCTAGGTTGTTTGGGGGTTTTTAAATTAATAATATTGATATATAATATTTTACATATGTTATATTTTGTTGCATACATAGGTTGTATAATAAACTCATACCCTGTTGGTAGGGATGTAAATTAGTATAGGCACTACAGAAAACAGTGTGGAGAGTTCTTAAAATAACTAAAAATAGAGCTACCATACAATCTGGCAATCCTACTACTGGGTATTTGTCCAAAGGAAATGAAATCAGTACATCAAAGGGACACCTGCCCTCACATGTTAATTGCAGCACTATTTACAATAGCAAAAATATGAAATAAACATAAGTGCCATCAACATTTGAATGTGTAAAGAAAATGTGGTACATATACACAGTGGAATACTATTCAGCCATATAAAGAATGAAATCCTGTCATTTGTAGCAACATGGATGGAATTGGAGGTCATTATGTTAAGTGAAATAAGCCAGACACAGAGAGACAAATTTTGCATGTTCTCATTCATATATGGGAGCTAAAAAAGTGGATCTCATGGAGGTAGGGAGGAGAATAATATCTAGCTTTAATCATTAAGACAACACAGTATTAAAAAAAAAAAACTCATGTTTCTGCTGGCTTAAAACAAAACATACTTGGAAAGAAATAAAAAATTTATAAGAGACCAAAAAAGATTTCACAAATTATGTTTTAATAAATATACACAATGACACCATATAAAACTAAAAATAAACTGTACTGTATACAAATTTTGCTGCCCCCCTCTCTCCTCCCACGCTTCTTCTGCTTCCCTGTTCCTCAGTAAGTCTCAAGGAAATAAATTCATTCAAGTAACTGTGTCTCTGCATCTCCCACTAATAATGTCCCAAAATGGTCCGTCTCTCATAGGATTGTCTTGGGAGTCTCTCGAACTTAGGGCCAGTGTGTGAGTTATTTAAGAAGCTACTGTTTTAGGACTGGCTAAGCAGATATGTAGCCTCTAGGTTATGCCTTTGAGGTCTATTCTGCCATCTGTATCCAGAACTCCAAGGGATTGAATCCTAATATTTGGCCCAAAACAGTAACAGAAGTTTGTCTGGTCTCTCTCATTAGGATTACAAATTGCCCTGGCCCATTTCCCAATCTCACAAGGCTTGGAAGACTCAAATATTAACAACCAATGAAGACTTCATTCAAATATGCCAAGAATGTG
The DNA here is from genome assembly GCF_024542745.1 of Macaca thibetana thibetana. Classification (NCBI taxonomy): domain Eukaryota; kingdom Metazoa; phylum Chordata; class Mammalia; order Primates; family Cercopithecidae; genus Macaca; species Macaca thibetana. The sequence goes on from NC_065583.1 coordinate 37,394,955, forward strand.
TCAACTCAGTTTGCACCTCCTGAGTTTTACAAGCAATTGGCTTGACCTTGAACTGCTATTATCTTTTCTGCCTGGAAAAAAAAAATGTGGAGGAGATATGAATGCCCTGGGTCCCAGTCAAGAAAATGTTACTCTGAGTAGATATCTTCCTCCTGGAGTTGTAGGATGTATTGATCAAGAGTTTCAAATTTGGGTATTCTAAGAGTGCATAAAGTGCTTTGGGCAGTTTGGCACAGAGCTGTCCATTAAACACAGTAACAAAGGAGAAAGTATTGATTCTGTCTAACCTTTCACCTCTTCTCACTGCTAATTGGTTTGTTTCAGACAAAAAGCAGCATGAAATGTGATGAGAAATGTGATAGTTCATCACAACAGATGTAGGTGAGCATTAGGATCCAATTAGCTTGTGTCAGCTCCCAACTACACCACTTAACAATCTGTGGTTTTGGCTCTGTTGCCTGCTCAGCTCTCAGTCTTCTCTTCTGTAAAAAGGGGCTGTGAAACCTATCTCAAAGCAAGCCCTCGTGTGAGGTGTGAGACCCCATGCTCAACACTGTAGGTGCTCAATATAATACTCTTCCCTATTAAAAAAAAGTGGGAGGGAGGGAGAAACCATCACACTTTGTCCTCTTTTGCTTTCACTATTATTTTATTAAAAGGTTTTTGCACCCACCCTACCCCACCTCACAATCTGAGGATGGAGGCAGGTTTATCTATCTTTGAGTCTGACTAGGTTTGCCCATTAAGTTTAGTGGGCCTCAGCAATGCAGACAGACAAATAGATACATAGATATCAATATCAACATATAGACATACGTCTCCACAAATGATAGGTCAAGGCATTGTCAGTCAAATCAGCGCAGGATGGGATTCATCAAGATTCCAGATCCCCATAAAATGGAACTTGAGTTTCCTGTTGAGGTAATGTTAGCCTGGAATATCTGGATGTCCTAGCAATTCAAGCAGCCCAGTCACAAAAAAATCAACACCTGCCCACCCGCCTCAGGCAGGCTAAATTTTGCCCAGTTCAAATTAGAATCTGCCCACTGAGCCAACGAAAATAAAGCCCAAGGGACAGCAAATTACCTCAGAATGGGCACTTACCTGACTGGTTGGCGGTAGCCATTTTCAGTGCTATGTGTGAAACTGTAACCATCCTGGGTGTGGAACCAGAATGTGAGCATATATTTTAACTGCACTAACAGGAGTGGGCTGCTGTGACAGAAAGAAAGGGTCAAGGTCCTGGGCAAGCTACAATAAAGGCAATTAAAATTTCAGAGAGCCTCATCTTTTCTTCTAGCTATTAATAAGGCTGCCCTGGTACCCCAACCAAGCCCATATCTTATATTATTTCCTTCAAACTAATAGGTACACAGCAGTAAGCTTGTGAGATAGAAAGAGCCTGTTTAAGAGCCCAAGCCAGGCAGACCATCTGTCAGCATGATTAATGTGCTGGTTAACATTCGGTTGTTCTTTCCTTAGCATGGCAAATGCATTCAACACATCACCTTTGTTCAGCTACCACATGGCTGGGCCAAAATCAGCGATGTACCTTGATCCTTAATGACACTCTGGGGCTCCTAATCTCCCTGAGCCTCTATTAGGCAATCTTCTTGGCTAAGAATTTCAGAAAGAAGTTAGTAGTAGTAGCAGCAGCAGCAGCAACAGTCCATGAGCTCACCTTAATGTACATAAATTCTTAAAATTGAATGGCTATGTAATCTGAATCAATTCAGCATACATCTACTGAGTGCCTGGTGGCAGCATTCTAGACTCGTGATGAGAAGCACGGACTTTGAAGTTAGAGAGAAATGGGTTCAAACTCTGTCTCCATCATTTGCAAACTTGGGAAGTTATTTAACCTCTAAGCCTTAGTTACTTCATTTGATAAACATTGACTACTAAATGAAATAATGTATGTTGAGCACTTAGCATACAGCTTGGCACATAGTGAATACCCAGTAAATGACCATTATTATTCTAAAAGCACTAGATGGGTACTGAGGGTGGGGGAATGGAGGAAACCAAGATGCTGTCTCAGTCCTCAAGAAGTTTAGTGGAGGACTCCAACTGGGGAAACACTTTTAATGATGATAATGCTGCTGTGAGTGAGGCCACTGCTCTAATGGAGGCACAAAGACTATACAATGGTAACTCAAAGAGAAGGGGTTACTCCAATTTGTGAGTTTGAGCAGGTTTCTATGGAGGAGATCACACTTGAGTTAGGCCTTCAAAGATGAATAGAATTTAGAGAGATGGGGATGAGAAGAAAGGGCACCTTGGAAAAGCAAAGGCATGGGAAAGAATGATTGAACAGCGGCAAGAAGACCTGTGAAACCGGCATGCAGGTATGGAGAAGGCCAGAAAGGTGGGGTAGTGTCAGATCAGAAACCTTTGGGTAACCAACAAAAAACCTAGGGCCTCATTCTGTAAGTGGTAGAACGCCATAAACTATTTCAGGATAAATAAGTTACCTGTCCAGATGAGATCAGAGGAGAGAGAATTTTTCTTTGGTTCTGGTATGTGTTAACAGTAACTATGGAGTTGAATGTGTTGTCCCACAGTACAGCAAGGAAGTTCCCAGAAGGAAGAAACTCTGACTTCCACACATAATAGCTGGAGTATCTAATCCTGTTTTCAGGAATTTAGAAAGGATTGTTAGCAATGAAAAGAGATCCTGAGGGGCGGTAGAGTTATCAGGTAAGATTTGCTAACACTCACAGTCCTCTGTACACCACAGGTGATCCCAAGGTAGGTCTTAGGTCTTCAAAGCCCAAGTCAAACAGAGCATTGAAGAGTTACTGTGGGCCAATGAGGCCCAGGGGAAAGTCACTTAGTCCTTAGAGGTTAACACCTACCAAGGAGTTTGTAAAGCCCACTGCACAACAAAGACAGTCTCAGAAGCAATCACTGGCATAAGGTGGGATGTGAACTTCCTGGTCCTTGAGCTTAGCTCCACCAGTGGTAGTCAAAGGCAGGGAAGCAGAAAGAGAAGAACAACAACTCTTGCAGTGGCTGGGCTGCTGCTGGGGCAGGCAGTGGGGGTCATGCGGAAGGGAGGTTTCACAGTAGAGACTGCTCTGGTGAGTTCTCCTAGCACAGTAGCCAGCGTCGCAAAAGCACAAACTGACTTTTCCCTTCCCTGAAGTTTTTGCCCCAGGCAAGTACACGAGAAAAATATACAGAATGATTTAGGAGTGAGGTCGAGCTGTTACATTCTCTGCTCAAGCCCTAGAAAGGTACAATACTTGGATCCACTTATAAACTCTGAGCATGGGAGGACTGTAGCTGCATAAATCTCCGTGTAATCATCAGCTATTGTTGATGTAGGTCATGATAATGATAATAGCAGATTTTGTAGGCTATCTGCTTGGCTCACAACAAACCTCATTGCTGCAAGAGCTACACTGATCATCTGTTTTAATTTTCTAGGGCTACCATAACAAAACACCATTGAATGGATGGTTTAAACAACAGAAGTTATTTTCTCACACTCTGGAGGCTAGAAGTCCAGGATCAACATGTCAACAGGATTGCTTTCTTCTGAGGACTCTCTCCTGGCTTATTTATTTATTTATTTATTTATTTATTTATTTTGAGACAGAGTCTTTCTCTGTCTCCAGGCTGGGGTGCAGTGGCATGATCTCGGCTCACTGCAGCCTGCACCTCCTGGGTTCAAGTGATTCTCGTGCTTCAGCCTCCTGAGGAGCTGGGACCACAGGTGCACACCACCATGCCCAGCTAATTTTTCTATTTTTAGTAGAGACGGGGTTTCACCATGTTGGCCAGGATGCTCTCGATCTCCTGACCTCGTGATCTGCCTGCCTCGGCCTCCCAAGGTGCTAGGATTACAGGCGTGAGCCACCATGCCCAGCCTACTCCTTATTTTATCCTCATGTGGTCTTTTCCTAGTGCATATGCCTCTCCGGTTTCTCTGTGTGTTCAAATTTCCTTTTCTTATAAAGACACCAATCAGATTGAATTAGGGCCCATTCTTATGGCATCATTTTAACTTAATCACTTCTTTGATGATCCTATCTCCAAATACAGTCACATTCTGAAGCATTGAGGGTTATGGCTTCACCATATGGGTTTTAGCTGGACACTCTGCAGCTTATAACACCACCTTTGCTGGTAGACCTTCCTATCAACATTGAACCAAGTAACTCCCACCCTACTCCAAGAAACAGTTCATTGGATTGAAATGAATCCTCATTCTAAAAAATATATAAAAGAATCTCACCTGGGAATTTGGAACTAAGGCTAACAGAGGGTCCATCAGTTTTCTTTCTCACTCTAAGAAGCTCTAAATATGGACTGTCCCACATGTCGGGTGAATCAGAAAGAGTAGGCAGCCAGGAGACTGAAAATGAGACAAAGTCCCAGGAAAGTTAATGCAGGGAAAAAAAAAAAAAAAAAAAGATTTTGACATTCTCAGTGGCTTCAAGGTTTCTGTTTCCAGTACCACAAAAGGGCTTTTGGTCCTAGTGTTCTGTGCTATGTACCTGTTACGGTTAAGGGAGGCAACCAAAAGGTAGCGATGAGAAGGATGATGATAATGACATTAGTCAGGACAGTGACAGACGCGCACTGCACAGTAGTCCTTCCTTACCTTCAGGACAAACAGAGCAATCACTTGCCTTTTCTCTACTTGATGATCTCCTGGGAACAAAACATTTCAACATCTCTCAGTAGATCATCCTAGCATTTTGCCACTGGACTGTGCAAGTCATTATTCTGCCTCATCCCCAGTCATGTCTCCATTACTTTCCTTTGAACTCACTTCTTCCATATAATGTTTTTACTCACAGACAGAAAGGAAACTGCTTTATATCCTCAATGAAAAAATGCAACCTGTCTGTGAAGAGTAATTAAACCACATACTTTCCTTCTCTTCTCCAGGCTGATCAATTCAAATTCTTTTAGGCTTTCCTCCAAAGAAACAATTTCCCATTCCCTTAAGCTCTAGGTGCTTCCCAGATTCTTCATATCCCTTTTAAGGGCCACTGACCACATCTGGACTCCCCTGGAATGAGAGTCAGACCAAAGCTAAGTGCAGCAGAAAGATAACTTATTGCTGCTATGTCACATGTGCTTTATGCTGCACTTCAGGATCACACTGCCCTTTCCTTTCCCCACAGCAATACTAACCGCACTGGCTCATCATAGGCAACTTAGATTTAACTATGACACCCGGGTCTTTTTTTATTCTATCTAAAATAAGTGAATTGTTATCCTCACATGATTTACTTGTTCCTTTTTACTTTACTATAAGACATTTCATGTAGGCCTTTCATTTCCTCTTTTTATTTGAATATTTTTGTAGAGTCAGAAAATGTATACCTAAAGAAGGGAAGGAGTTTAGATTATGTAGATGGGAGCGGTAAAATGGCAACTATGGGCCAAAAAGCATCATAGATGTATGTTCTGTGTCAGGATATCTTCAAGTGTGTTTAAGGCTGTGACACCTATAGGCCAGGTTGACACACACTCTCCAATTACCACAGAACTAATTCCTGCTTTTTGTCTTAAACTCTTATCCAGACCTCTAATGGCATTTAAGTTTAAACTCCCAAATCCAACCAACTTATGAAACAGAAGGTGAAGGCAGGAGAGGAGAAATGACCTCCCCAGCCTCACAGAGCCACTTACTAGAGAGTCTGAGCCCCAACCTGTATCTCCTTACTTCATTTCCCATCCCCACCTAGTCCTTGCATCATCGTATTTTTTGGTTCCTTACAGTGGCCTGAAAAATAAAGAGTTAATAATGAAGAGTTTTAGATATTTTAAATGCTATTTCTGATAACAACTAAACAGTTGCAGGTCACTCTGAGATAATGAGCACAAAAAGCCTAATCATTTTTGAAACTTTTGACAAGAGACTGAACCTTTGGCCATTTCCATTGCTCTTGCCACACAAAAACCAAGGGTTCTATTTCCATCTCTGAACAACCCAGCTCAACCTCAAGGTCCTAAAGAATCTTCAAAGTGCTATACTTGATCTTTAACAAATCATAATAGATCTTACAGAGATCTCAGAAGCCTATAAAGCTATTCATCTTTGTTCCTGAGTCTAGAAAAAGAATCACTTCCCCAGTTTAGGTAACTAAGAGTCAGCTGGAGCATAGAGGGCTTGCATATGAAGTGATATAATTCTAATAACATTTGCAGAAAACATGAGTTAACTAGAGACAGCCAGTCACCCTACTGTGTAAAGAAAATTTGACCACATTTGGAGGTCTGCTGTCCTTGACACGTCTATCAAGATTGCTAATGACTAGCAAACCACAGGCCTTCTGAAAGGAGGCACTAATGCTCTAATAATGTCAATTATACAACCAAATACTCAACAAAACAGAAGAGAGGAAAGACTGGATGAATGATCGATAGAGGTAATTAGATTTCCCCTGTACAATATAAAAATGATTTCCATATTACACAATATCCTGCTGCTCATTCTATATGCTGCATTTCTTTTCCACTGCTTATAGCCAACTCAAAGGGATCCAAATTAAAAGAGACAGAACAATGAGGAAAGAAGAGGCCGAGTGGGCTTTTTAATCATTCTGTCTGTATCAAATTATTAAAAAAATGTTTTCATCACATACAACTGTAGCATAATCTCTCATGTAATTTAAAAACATTCTATACACTAGAGCAATTGATTTTTCCAAGGATGTGAATGTCAGAGCTAGAATCAGAAAAACAGGCTGTTTTACAGTTAAGTTATTCTTTCTTTGATACGGTATTTGAAGTACGATAATAAGTATTCAGGAAGCTAAAAGTCATTTGGGCTGATTCTAACCAGAAAGAAAAATCAGTGGGTGAAGATTTATAAATTGGTTAACAAGTCTAGATATAGCCAGGGGTGAATGAAGCTGCAACCTAGAAAAGCAATCATACTTGAAGTCTATAGTTCTTCTATACCAAAGATAGAACCCAAAGCCATGGTTGAACACCATCTTTTACCACCTGCCATAAAATCCTCCTTTGTTTTTGTCTTTCATATTTCACTCCATTCAAAATTATTTATTACACACTTACTGTGACAGCATATATTCTTGTTTTAAACTTATTTCTCTTTCTCCTTTTATTTCTTTTCATTTTTTTCTTCTCCCTGATGCCTGCCCAGAGTACTTTGAAATCCATAAAGTGATACTATTAAGCTTCAAGACGCTTGACCACTGTGCAGTGCTAAACCTGTCTGTCTCTTCACTTTTTATAATGATCACCTATGACTGTGCTTTGGGGTCAGAAAAGCTGGGTTTGAAGCTCTACTGCCTCTAGCTATTTGCTCTTGGGCAAGTCACTTAAACTGTCTTTGCCACAATCTTCTCATTTTTAAAAGGGGATAGTAATAAAACCTAATTTTTACATAAAACTTACTTAATTTTGTGTAAAATTTAAAAAATAAAATATCCCAAAACTATTTAGAAGTATTCAATAACTGAAATCTTTCTTATCATTAGAAACAATAAAATAAAATAAACATGAAATAAAATACAGTTTCTGAATTTTCTTGTTTCCACTTTCATGAATCCTAAAAGTATCTAAAACACCAAAAGCTAGTATGTTGAAGAACCAAAAATATAGGATTTTGGATGGGCAAACTGCTGAGCACTTGGTTGCTAAGGGAAGCATCAAGACACTTTTTGTTCATGGGTTGATTAACAAAGTGGTAATTTCCATGTTGTTAAAAATGACAGAGCGTTACCAAAGATATCCTGCTCACTATGTCAAGACAACATTGTGCAAGTGAATTTTTAAAGTAGAGATGGATTCCTAATCCACTCTTAAGACAAGAATTTTCCAAGCACCTACTATATACATAGAATTTTGCTAGAAACAAAGAAAGATACAAGCACAACATGAATTATATTTAATACCCCACAAGGAGCTTAGAGTTTTGCTGAGGAGTCAGGGCATACACACTTGTCTTATTTAAGAATTCACCATCTTTCTTCTTCCCTACTTACATAGCCTACCAAAAAATCCCACTTCCTATAGCATTGCATTCAAGGTCCTTCACCATCTTTTTTTTTTTTTTTTTGAGATGAAATCTCACTCTGTCACCCAGGCTGGAGTGCAATGGTGTGATCTCGGCTCACTGCAAGCTCTGCCTCCCAGGTTCAAGTGATTCTCCTGCCTCAGCTTCCCAAGTAGCTGTGACTACAGGCGCCCACCACCACGCCCAGCTAATTTTTGTATTTTTAGTAGAGACGGGGTTTCACCATGTTGACCAGGATGGTCTTGATCTCTTGATCTCATGATCCTCCTGTCTCAGCCTCCCAAAGTGCTGGGATTACAAGAGTGAGCCACTGTGCCATGCCCTTAATAATCTTTATGACTCTACCTTACTTGCTTGTCTTCTCCCATCCTTTTCATCCTGTACTCCAATCAAACTCCCTGCCATTTCTTGGTATGATTTGTCCTTACTCTATACCTGCGAGGTATACCACTTGAGTATGTCTTTCTCCTCTTATCCTAGCAAACTCTCACTTAGTGCCTAAGACAAGGTATTTAATAATGTGAGATCCTTTGGGTGGACTCTTCTGTTTCACCCAACCACACTGTATATTAATCATGAGTTTGTATGGCCGTACTCTTCAACAGAGTGTTATTGTAGCAGGATGAGTTGTGGACGAAACCCCTCAGACACCGAGATAGTGAAGGGAGTGGCTTTAATCAGCTGCGAGCATCAGCAGGCTAGCATCTTAAAATCTGAGCTCTTCAGGTGCTCAACTTCTGTTGCTTTTAAAGGCTCACAACTGTAAGGGGGCCCACGTGAGAGGGTCATGATCAATTGAGCAAGCCAGGGGGTACTGACAGGGGCTGCAAGCACTAGTGGACAGAGTGAAACAGAACAGAACGGGAGGTTTTACAATGTCCTTCCATACAATGTCTCGAATCTATAGATAACATCAGTTGCTAGGTCAGGGGTTGAATTTTAACTACCAGGCTTAGGTCAGGCAGGCCCAGGCCTGGTTTCAGGTCCGGTTCCTAGGCACTGGGCTACCTGCCTTGAGTTTCGCTTCTCTTTCCTTTTCTGAGCACAAGGCAATATAAAACAATATGAGAGGGTCTCTCTCTTCCCTAATTATGTCTTCACTAGTGGGGCATATCCTCTTTATCTCATATCCACTATAATTACCATGATCTCTGTGATGAGTTGGATAATCAACAAGTATTCATTGCATGATTTAGTGTATAAGGTCAGTTATAACTTATACAGTGCATATATATATAATAAATCCCATTGCAAAATACCCTGTGAGCTACAAGATACTTTCTACTACACTGTCTCAGTGAAATAATATGAGACAATTTGCACCCTATTAAATGGTACAGCTGGTAAATTCTGAAAAGTGGGTTTTCAAAATTAGCAGCAGCATTCAGGACAGATTGCAAGAATTTGGGAGAAGAGATATAGAGTGAGAACTTGAAGGGTGACAGTGAAGCAAAAATGCTTTGTGATGCCAGATACAAAATATCTTGATCTATTTTTGCAAAAGAGTAACTGGCTACATCAGGGACTCAAGAGATTTACTTCCCACACTTTACTGAATATGTCTATATCTCTTTTGATTCAATGCTCTTCCATCCGAGAAGTGAAAAACTATTCTGGTAATATTAATAATACAAACATGTGCTAAGGTCATATCTGAGTGAGGCAGAATAATTCCCTTAGAGTCAACCACAGCTACTAGGCTCAACTGGTTTAGAAGCAATGCAGTTACATTGATCATAAGATAATCTGTATTGATTTCTAAGATAGACAGCTATAAATGATTACTGACAAGTTTTTCTGGGTTGCAATCCAGAAGAAGAAAACGAGGCCTTTTTGTTTGTTTGTTTTGTTTTGCTTTGCTTTTTTGTAAAGGATTCTGGTGAATCAGATAATCTAATGATATGTGAATGCTTTGGTCCTAGACAATGAATTTGTTAAAAGTAAAGTTATTCATACTTAATTACAGGTTTTCCGATTTTACCCTCCATAAAGATGTTAAAAATCCTAAAATCACGTTAAAGAGGCCAAATAATGTAGCAGTTAGTGCCAACTGTGTTACTTTCATTCAGTTGCATAATGCTCTACCTTACCAAAACAATAAAATGAAAATAATAATAAGGCCAGTGCCTGAGGCTTGCATTAAACTTACATGACATAATTTATGTGAAATGCTTAGCACACCAAATTTTTGTGTGTTTTATCACCTTTGCCTATACTGAAAATAAAACAAAACCTATTTTTTTCATTCCAGTATTGGACAGAACTTCCCAATTCCTCCCATGGAAAATTACTTTCAAGCAGACACAGTCTTAGATGAATGAAAGATAGAAAACAGAGTATGTTTAAGATGGAGGGCCCTCTTCCTTCTCTGCAGTTTTGTCAAACTATTTTTATGTATGTCATAAGTTGTTATTCTGATAGAGAAATGCTTTCAGCAAAGCAGGATGGATCCTTATTATGTACAGCCAAGTGGACTTGTTTCCCTTCTTGGTTCTTTTTGAGGAAAAGGTTGAAAATGAAAGAGGTTGAAGATTTTTGCCAAAGTGTTAGTGGTATATTGCATATGAGCTCTGGGCAACGCTAAACAGCTCAGTGACAGGTTAAAAATAGATCTATATACTGATCTATTTTACTTATTCATAGCATTTTGTTTTATTCGCAGCCTCTTTAGAGAATTCTTTCTTAACCTGCCTCATTCCCGAGTTAATTGTGCTCATCAGGATACTGGGTGAAAGAAGCCTGGAGAGGCTAAAGTGATCTACATAATAATAAAGAGCTCCATCTGAAAGGAGGTCAAGAGAAAGGACTTAGAATAAACTGGAGTTGGGAAGAGACCAAAGTGCAATGGGAAGAAGTTGTGAAGATGAGAGGACTTCAGAGAGATGAAGGTGAATGAGTAAAGAGGAAGTTTCAGGTATTTCTCAGTCGCACATGAAACAACTACCTTGCGTCATCTTTGAGAGACTTGTTAAATGTTCTCATGTTTGTCTAGATGTTAGACTGGCTTTACTGGGGGGCCTTAAACATGTTAACACAGTAGAAAACCACCTCCCAAGGAATTATGTCTCCAAAGGCATCTTGAGACCAGTTAACTTACAGGCACAGTACTAAGCGCTTCACTTACCAATATTATTTCATTTCACTATCACAATTGAGTACCTACACCTAGGCCTGTGTGTCCAATAGCCACCACCATCCCTTAACCTTTCTTCTGGCTGGCAGAACCAGCTTCTCACTATAAAGGCTGAAAACAGCAGCTACGAACAATTCTCAGGCTTGCCTTACTTCTTGAGCATGGCAGGTAATGTAATACTGGCCAATGTGATCCAAAGAGAAGGATGCTGGGATATGGTAGGAATATCTTGACAGTATTTTACTCCACATTAAAAGGAGACCTACTGAAGTATAATTCTTCTGCAACATATGTAGTATATATCTGATGAAATGTCTGAACCTCTGTAGCCCACTTGGGACTATAAGGAGAGATATCTGGCCTTGTAGAGTTGTTCTTGATTGCATTGCTTAACCAACCCTGGACCTGTCCTGACTCCAGACCTTCTTCTTAGAGTTAATAAATCTTTAATTGCTTAAAGCTGTTTTGGTTGTATCTTTTCTTACTTGCAGCCAAACACGTTCTTGCTAATGTAGCATTTAAATCAAAGAGGGGGACACCCATGGTAGTATAGTTTGACTTTTCCTACAGCAAGAAAAGTATTACTAAACACTTTATGAAGGAAAACTGAAGAAGAAACTCAAATGTGTAAAAGAAGGGGAGCTAGAATCAAAGGAAATATTGATCTTATACATCTAATAGTATCTTCCAGACTGGTTCTTATAATCTCATTTTCATTCCTATTACTTTTAAAGCACATCTTGTGTTTAGGTGATCTGAAACCATATAAGATATAGAAATCAGGTTTCAAAGTTCAGGACATGAGCAAATTCAGTTCAATTATTTTTATATTCTAATCAGTTGTCTTTCCTTGGATATTAAATAGACAGATGTGAAATCCATTATTCGCATATGTAAATTTTTCTTCTAAGTTAACCACAAGAAGGACAATTCATCTAGAATTCTTGCCCAGGTACAAAAGGGGGAGAAGAGAAAGTGAGAAGGAAAGTTAGTAATTGAAAAATGAGAACAATTTTTAGCCTATTTTTTTTTACCTTGACTTCTCAAAACATTTGCTTCTAAAAGCTGATCTTTTTCCATATCTAGTAGTTTCGTTTTGCTTTTCTGCTAAGCACCCAAATGTTCCAGAGGATGATGAATTCTCCAGCTAGTTAGTTACAGCAGTTTACAACTCAGGCACTTAGAACACAGTGAAGTTCTCCAAAGAACTGTTGAATTTTTTTAAAGGATTCCTATAGCATAGACACAGCTTTAAGGTTTGATTATTTTATTATATCTATAGAACATTCTTATATTTCTAATCCACAGGCCCCCAGAGAACCTGAAAATAAGAAAGAGGCAATTGAACGAGGGAGAAAGTCTTGATTGCCAAATGCTCTGTTTGAATGAGAGTTGCCAACATGCCTACCTCTAATTAGAAGCCATTTCTTACATAATCTTTCAACTCCAGTAGTTTACATAAATGTATTTATTCATTCATAAATGCATTCATTCAGTTAATAAATTCTTACTGAGCACTAAAGAAGATGCTATTGCTGCCTCCCCAGACTTCCTGGGGTCCTTTTATTTATTTATTTATTTATTTTACCATTTCTGGGCTCTTTCTACTCAAATGAACTTTTGCCTCCAATTCCTGTACCTTTAACTGTTCTGTAGAGAAGTTTCCATGAGCTACTGAAGTTGCTTTGCATGCAATAGCAGAAAGCAGAGACTCTGAAGTACCTAGGAGTTTGTCCCTATGTTAGTTTTCTATTGCTACATTAACAAATTATTACAAACTTAGTGGCTTAAAACAATGCAAATATATTACCTTACAGGTCTTTATAGGTCAGAAGTCAGACATGGTTCTCACTGGATATTGCCAGATTAAGTTCCTTTCTGGAGGTTATAGGGGAGAGAGTTCATTTCCTTGCCTTTTCCAGCTTCTAAAGACTTCCCACATTCCTTGATTCATGGCTCTCATCCTTCAGTTTCAAAGTCAGCAGTGTCATTTATCTCTCTGATGCCAGCTAGGAAAGATTCTCCACTTTTGAGAATTCATGTAACTAGATTGAGCCCATTTGGACAATCCAGAATAATTTCCCTATCTAGAAGTCTATACCCTTAATTACATCTGCAAAGTTCCCTTTGCCACGTAAGGTAATATATTCACAGGTTCCAGGGATAATGGCATGGATAACTTTGGGGGCCACTATTCTGCCCACCACAATCCCCAATGGTGGCCCATAGTCAATGACTGACAGGTACAGAGGTGTGAAAACCTACCTCTCCTGTCTCGGGTTCAGACTGCTCTGAGAGGTAATTTACCCTCCAGAAACCCCTGAAGGGTCACACTGCCTCCCCTGGAGTTTGTCTGAATCCCACCCTTGTTTGGTTTCTTCTGCTTTCTTATTCTGCTTTCCCTGATTCTTTACAAGTTTCTCCTGGGAAAACTCTTAATTCATTATCTGCACACACATTCTTATCTCGGAATTTGTTTCTAGAGAACCCTACCTAAGAAAAGAGCCTTACATATGCCAGGCAGTATGCTAGGCACTGGAGCAAACAAATGGCGGATCCAAGACACTCATGTACCGTTAAACAGGACACTTATGTATACTACTACTACTGCTAAAATGCTTACCACTTATTGAGCCCTTTCTATGCATCTGACACTTTGCTTAGCACTTTATTTGATTAAAAGCAGTTAACTTGCCTAAATTTATGTGACAAATACTGTTATTATCCTCCCTTTATATGTTAGCTGCATCAAGTCAAAGACTAGGCCTATCCTCAGCAGTTTACATACTGCCTTTTGCATAGAAAATGCTCAACAATTAGTAGTTGAATGAGGGGATGAACAGTACGGATAAAAGTCTAGATAAGCTAAGTTGGTATATGCACATTATAAATATTGAAGCAGTGATTGGAATCCAGTTCTGTCCACTCAAATGTTCATGCTCTAACTGAGCTATTTCGCCACCTAAATTCACTTCCATACAGTAAATGCTCAACAACTGGTAGTTTAATGAGGGAATAAACATTACTGATAAAGGTCTGGAGGGGATAAGCGGGCATATGCACATTGTAAATATTGAAGCAATGATTAGAACCCGGTTCTGCCCACTCAATTCTGTCCCATGCTCTAACTGAGCTATTTTGCCACCTAAATTCACTGTTTCAATCCAAAAAGAACATTGTGATGAAGACACTACATGGAAGGAATGAGGAACAAGCATATTTATGACAACTCTATACATTGTTGATGGATACACAAGCTATGAGTCAAATAACATGCTAATGTAATAAGTACAGAAAAAAATATCTCTCCCATAAGGAAAAAAAAATAAGTTTATGTACAAAATCCTCACATATACCCAGAGAGTATCTGGGAACATGGGCACCATTAAACATCTCTACGCATCTTAGAAAAGATACACCTTAGGTATCTAGTTAAAAAGCAAACTGTACTGAATTACAGAGTTACCACCATATCTTTGATGAGTATCAACTGAAAGTAAGTCAATACCTGTTTAAAAATTCATTAAAATGTGTTTTGAATTATTCTACCATTATTTTCATTTTAGTGTCAGCAAAAGCAAAATAAGATATGATTTATTGGCATTTATTCAAAAAACACTAAGTTTTTGTTTTTGTTTTTGTTTTGACAGAGTCTCACTCTGTCATTCAGGCTGGAGTGCAGTGGGGCGACCTCGACTCACTGCAACCTCTGCCTCCTGGGTTCAAGTGATTCTCCTGCCTCAGCCTCCTGAGTAGCTGGGATTACAGGTGTGCACTACCGCACCTGGCTAATTTTTGTATTTTTAGTAGAGACGGGGTTTCACCATGCTGTCCAGGATTGTCTCGATCTCCTGACCTCGTGATCCACCCACCTTGTCCTCCCAAAGTGCTGGGATTACAGGTGTGACCCACAGCGCCCAGCCCCTGCAGTTTTAATTCAAGGGAATGCATGGTTTACACTCTAGTTAAAATACTAGATAATTTTCTTAAAAGCATTCAACATTATATGCAAAATGTAACTGGTTTCTCGTTTAATTACATCAAAAACTGACTAATAAAATGAAATGGATATTTTGTCTTATTAAACTATGCTTTTGTGGTTAGTTCATTATCGAAATTGTCATGGACCTAGGGGAATTGGAATTCCAGATGCAGTTTACTAAGTAGGTTACCATCTTTCCTGCTTAATATGAATGCTTTTGAAGGTCTCTATAGATGGATTAAGTTTCAGTGAAAATTATAAGATATTTCAAAATAGAACTTCAGCAATGGATATGGTCAGAGAGAGTAATGCCATAAGAATAAAACCCCAGTGCATTTTTATAAGAATAAACTCTTTATAAACAATAATTCGAATTTCTAGAAAAGCCATAATTTTAAAAAAGAACTATAGAGACAATGAACACGGACCATTAAATGATTGGGAAAGTGTTAAATAGTAGACATCTGTAAGGTTCCTTAAACATTCAAAATAGGAACAAATTAGGGAAGAAGCTAATTTCAGAGGTTTGAGGATTTCCATATCATAACACAAGTTTTTAAAAACTTCAAAGAATTAGGATAAGACTGCGAAAGTAGACAAGCTGGAAAGAGCCACAAACCATCAAATAGAGAAAGGAAAACTTCCAAGAGGAGAGTGCAAGGGAAGAGAAAGAGGAAGATGAGCTATCAGTCAGAGAGTAGCCTTAGAGGAAAGGAGAGTAGAATTTGGATGCTGTGAGAGCTGAGGGAAGCAAAGTTCAGTAAAGATAAATTACCAAGTTTCTTATGAATGAAGTAACAATTTGCACCAGACTTGGCCTTCAGTGTCACCAAGTCTCTGTACAAAAAGGCAAAGGAATTTACGCCTTGTGCTTCACAGCTTGAGGTCAACCTGGGTCCTTGGTCACTGCTGAACTTTGGCCCTTCCTGGGCAGCACAACTCTCTTCTAAAACATGTACAACCCAGGATCCCAGCTAGCTCTCTCTGTGGATTCTGGCTTCTCAGAGGGTAAACACCAGGCAAAGATCACTGGTTGCTCTTGAGGGCTGGGAAGTTGAGAATTCTCTATTGATCCTGAGTTTTTTCTCCCTAACTCTCAACTTCTTCTCGCTTTCAGCTCTTTCCATTGATAAACCACTTTGTTCTTTTGATTTTTGTCTCATCTCTCTGTAGTGATGGCTTTCAAATTCCTAGCTTCATGCTGAATCTCCAAATATGCACCTAAACTTACAGAATTTTGATGTTAGTTCAAACATGGTGTAATCCATATTGAACACTTTCTGTTTCCCACACAAAACAACACGTCTACAGCTCACCTCTAACTATTTTTTTCATTTCACCTATGTGCAGTGAAAAAAAAATCATCTTAAATCCTAATGGCCACCACATTTGACCTGGCCTCCTCATCTCTTACACGGGCTACAATAAATTCCTACGTAAGCTCTACCCTCAACCCACCCTATACAGAAGAGCCAGACCTGTTTCACTACAAAAATGACTTCGCCAAACCATGCTCTGCTCAATAGTATCCTGGGTTACTCAGCCCTCCATTCATTTTCATAGCAAGGACATTCTCACCATGTCCCAAAATACCACTCCCCTGAACTGGGTTTGCAAGAACACTCCCAGTGCTCTCACAGGCCCTGTCCCTGCTGAGCTTAAAACAAAAGTGCTTTTAACTATTTTTGTGTCAAATATCCCTCAGCAATCAGTGAAGAACCCTCAAAGTTTTTCTCATAATAAGGTTTTTAAATGCATAAAATAAAATACAAAAGAAACCAATTATATTGAAAAATAGCTAAAATCATTTAAAAATCTGTATAGAAATATGAGTTCCTTCAATAATGCAGTCCAATTAAGATTTAGCAAGTGTAATGATTACCCTAATTTTGAAAAGGTAATTTTAAACAATATTTTGAGAATCTGAAATAACTGACATGATGCACAAATATTTGTCATTTATGTTGATGCCAAAAACAAAGATACTGCTAATATTACACTGCATGTGGTAGCTGTCACTCATAATTAAAATAAATGTGTAATTTAAGATAGTAGTTAAAAACAAGAAAGACGCAATTTTTTCTCATTCAAGTTCCCAGATGCCCTGAATTTTATCTCATGTTCCTAGTCCCTGGTTTAATGATTTTTAGGCATACCTCATTGGAAGCCATTCAAGCAGACAAAACTTTTCTCTTTAAAGTGTTTCCTTTATTTTCAAACATGTGCTCAATGCAATTCAATGAAAATGTTCAGTGAACAACTACTTACCATATATAAAGGACAATATTAGAGATGTACAGTCTGTCTCTAAAGGGTGCATAGCCTAATGAGGGTAAAAGATCTTTCAATAAGTCATAAAATAATATGAGTAATATGGTGTGTGTCATATTAGTAGCATACGCTGAGTTCAGAACTATAAAATCGATCTGGGAGAGTAGAAGAAGAAATCACAGGGAACAAATAATCTGAACAAAAAGTCAAAGTGTATACCAGCATGGAGGTAACTGATACTGGCATGGTAAGAATTTAGAGTGCTTTAACAAAGTAGCAGGAGATGAATGTGAGATCTTGGTGTCAGCCAGATATTGTGGACATAAGAATGCTAACCCAGGAGGCAGGGTTTTAGGTAGGGCATGCTTAAACCCATATCTTTGCTCTTTCTGCTCCATCAGCTCAGAGCACCATTCCCCTTCCCCTGTGTTAGCTCATATATTGGTGCTTTCTGGCTTTAGATGCAACACTTTTATACAGTCTTTGTTCACCACCCAACTTCATATGGTCACCATTCTCTTTCTCTTTTTCTGGATTATTTTAACGTCTTGCACTGTTACATCTTTGTAATCCATATTAACATACTTTTGAACCAAGATGGTTATAAATAAGTTAATAACTTATCTTTAAAATCCTTGTAGTTCCGTATAACTACATATAGAAAGATAACTGCTTCTCATGAAGTCAGAGTTCAAGGGATGCTGCATGGAATGACCCAAATGTGATTTCCAGGAACAGCAGCTGAAATCATGAAAGGTAAAAACTATCCTCCTTGACAGGCATTAAGAGAAAATAAAAATGGGACTTGTTGGGAAGCAAATGTCTTGACTATGTTAAATTGCCAAAAGAGAAATTTTGATATCTGTTAATAAGGGACATCATTGATAGATGCTCTGAAGGAAAGATCTTATTGATACAGAAGGGCAAGGGATCTTTAAAAATTAAGTCATTATGGAAACTGCCTTTCCAGGGACTTTTACTATTCTTATAATTGGGAGGAATTTAAGCACAACAACTCAATCATAAACATCCTTAAGATGAATAAATTGAAGACTACCTATCATTGCAAAACGAAGATTCCAACGCAAAAAGAATAATTTTAATGAATATATCTTAGTATATCTCAGCCACTTCAATCCATTCAGAGAATTTTCCCAAAAGAAATATGATAGAGTTTTTTATTGATTGTTTTTTGTTTGTTTGTTTGTTTTTGTTTTCTTTTTGAGATAGGGTCTTGCTCTCCTGCTCAGGCTAGAGTGCAGTAGTGGTGCGATCTCGGCTCACTGCAGCCTCCATCTCAGGCACTCAAGCAATTCTCCTACTTCAGCCTCTCAAGTAGCTGGGACTACCGGCATGCGTCACCTTGCCTGGATAATTTTTGCAAGTATGTGTGTGTGTGTGCATGTGTGTGTGTGTGTGTGTGTGTGTGTGTGTATATATATATATATTTAGAGACAAGGTTTCGCCATGTTGCCCAGGCTGGTCTCAAACTCCTGAACTCAAACGACTCACTCACCTTGGCCTCCCAAAGTGCTGGGATTACAGGCATGAGTTACCACACCTGGCCTATTGTTTGGTCTTCTACGCTTAATAAATGTTTATTTTAAATGTCTGTTAATAAATGTTTATTAACAGATCCACTTGGATTTGATTAAATTGCATGTCTTTTTGATAGCTCTCTTAATTTTGTGGTATAAGATGCATTTCCAGAAATAAAAGTTTAATTTATAATATTTTGCTTATTGGAAATTGAGATCAGTATTAAAGGTACCTTAATGTATAATCATAATCTAGTACCAATTAGGTTCTTAAGGAAGGGGTTGCCTCTATCCTATCAGATTTTCATTGAAATAGATAGGTTATTCAGCTTTCATTTGGTTGTGTAAAAGAAAAAGGAAAGAAATAGAGCATGTGTTATTACCTTCAATTTACAGATAAAGAGACAGAAGCTCAGGAAGGCTAAGTGGCTTTATGCTTTGCTAAGATTCTTGGCTCAAGAACATAAGGTAGTGGAGGAAAGCACGAGCATGGAATCAGCAGAGAGAATGTGTGTGGCAGTACCCTCTCAACAGGCAGCCCTCTCCTACCGGCTGGTGTTTCCCAGGCAGACAAAAGAAAGCTAGTGCGAGACAAGTGATAAGCAATCTCTACAGACAGGTAAAATTTATTAATGACAGACACATCACTGTTTTAAACCTCAGTCCTCTTAAATCCTTAGAAGGCAGGTTTTTGTGCTGATCCCTGCAATTTGCTCTCATGGGGTGTCAGAACATTAAATATTCCAGGGTGAAATGCAATAGACTTCAGATTCTGGGCACATTCTGGTTCCCATAGGAAGCCTGAGAAAGAAACAAACCATAAATGAAAATTTTTCTTCATCTTCCACCACATTCTGATTTACTATCATCGTTAAGTTTTAAAGGTACCAGCAGTCATGCCATGAAGAAAACACCAGTGAAATGTCTTTTTAAGGATCCCATTCCAGAGCTTCCCACATGACCAGGATGCTTGCTTGCTTTTTTTTTTTTTTTTTTTGAGACGGAGTTTCGCTATTGTTGCCCAGACTGGAATGCAATGGCGCAATCTCGGCTCACTGCAACCTCCGCCTCCCGGGTTCAAGCGATTCTCCTGCCTCAGCTTCCCAAGTAGCTGGGATTACAAGCATGTGCCACGACGGGATTACACGCAGCCTCCTGAGTAGCTGGGATTACAGGCATGCACCACAGCTAACTTTTTGTATTTTTAGTAAAGATGGGGTTTCACCATGTTGGCAGGGCTGATCTCGAACCCCTAACCTCAAGTGATCTGCCCGCCCCGGCCTTCCTAAGTGCTGGGATTACAGGTATGAGCCACCGCACCCAGCCAACCAGGATGCTTTCTGGAGACCTAATGTGCCTTACTGCAGAAATAAAAGAGGAATGTATTCTCTGATTTATTGACTGCCTAATGTCATTCCTCCTTTTTCTCACCTAGATTCAAGGACAAGTACTAAACATGCCTAAATCTGAAGTATATGACATACCCACAAATAGCCAGGGTCCACCAACCATCTGCTGGAGCAATCTAATCTGGTTATGCCATTGGTGACAGCACTCCTGCAAGCAGGGGCCATCCTCACCTACATTTGTCCAGTGCTCCCCAGGGTACCAAGCAATGCTCTCGCATCTCATGCAACAGGGAGAACCCACAACAAGTTGATGAGCCCTATGGGGTTAATTATCGCTGTTAGCATCATCCCTGTTCACAATTTTGCAAATTTGAGTTTCACAAATTTAAGCAATTTGTTCAAGGTCTTACAACTAGAAATTGGCACAATCAGAATTTAAGCCACTCTTTTCTGTCCCCAAGACCAGATTCTTTCTCTAGGGCAGTATTTGTAAAGGTCTGATTCAAGGATCATTTGAAAAGGATCACTAGGGATGGCTTTTGAAACTGTAAATTTTGAAGCCCTACTCCAGACCTGTGAAGCCAGAATCTGTACAGTGAGGGGCTATTCTACATCTTCAATAAATACCTGAGTGAATGTATGCATACTAAAGTTTAAAACTCAATGCTCTATATCCTCATATGGTACTTCACAATTTGTAAATCACTGTAAAGGTTTTTTTTGTTTTGTTTTGTTTTTTTGAGACGGAGTCTCGCTCTGTCGCCCAGGCTGGAGTACAGTGGCCGGATCTCAGCTCACTTCAAGCTCCACCTCCCGGGTTTACGCCATTCTCCTGCCTCAGCCTCCCGAGCAGCTGGGACTACAAGGCGCCCGCCACCACGCCTGGCTAGTTTTATTGTATTTTTTTAGTAGAGACGGGGTTTCACCATGTTAGCCAGGATGGTCTCGATCTCCTGACCTCGTGATCCACCCGTCTCGGCCTCCCAAAGTGCTGGGATTACAGGCTTGAGCCACCGCGCCCGGCTAGGTTTTTGTTTTAATAATATTAAAGGGCCAGGCATTGGCTCACATCTGCAATCCCAACACTTTGAGAGGCCGAGGCAGGTGGATCACGAGGTCAGGAGTTTGAGACAAGCTTGGCCAACATGGTGAAACTTCGTCTCTACTAAAAACACAAAAATTAGCCAGATGAGGTGCCACATGCCTATAATCCCGGCTACTCGGGAGGCTGAGGCAGGAGAATCACTTGAACCCAGGAGATGGAGGTTGCTGTGCGCTGAGATTATGCCAGTGTACTCCAGCCTGGGTGAAAAGAGCGAAACTCTGTCTCAAAAAGAAGAAGAAGAAGAATATTATTAAAGACTATAACCTTGTATCAAGTATTACCTTGGGAGTTGATCTTGAGATTAAAGCATAGAACCTGACAACCAACTGCATGGATTGGAATCTTGACTCTGTCACTTATCAGCTGTTAACTTGGATGGATTACTTATTGATGCTTTTTCTGTTGTTAGTTTGCCTGTCTGTAGAATGGAGTTGCTGTAAGGTGTGGTGGTGGCAAGAATGAATGAACAGTCTTCCAATCATAAGGAGCATAACTGATCAATTGGCCAAGGGACCCGGCAGCTGTGCTCTGAAATCCACAGCAGCATTTGCACTAGTGTCCCGCCTCACACCGACTTTTCCCCACTGATGACAAAACACAGGGTGAGTATTAAGGCAGGCCTGTTTGTGGAAGACACGAGCCTTCTTCAATGGCCAATTTTGATCAGAGACTTTCTGACCATCTTGCCTAATCTTCCACAGACCGATGGCAATATAGGATGTTTCCATCTAACCTCCTTCCCTCTCTCTTTCACTTGAGGTAAAACTTGTGTCATGGCCAGACAGACCTTCCAGCCACTCCCAGCTCCTCCCCATTCTCTCCCATAGGCATTTCCCCCAACAGAATGCTTGCATCTTTAATTCTGTCTTGGATCATATTTGCTTCTGGGAGAACCCAAACTAATACATAAGGATTGTGTGAGGTAAATAATAAAATGTGTTTAGAATCATACCTGGTACATAGTAAGTGCTCAGTAAGTGTCAGGCCTATTATTATGATTGTTCTTACTATTGCTACTACCACTGCCATTAGTACAATTACCATAGAAGATAGATTTTTTCCTCACCAAACATGCTCGGTAACTTACCATGATATCATTAATGCAATTCTAGGTAACTCAATATGTATGAAAGGACTTTGCAACACTCTTAAAATTAATCATAGAGACACGGGCATAATTTCTCCTTGTAAAAAGTATTTTAGAACAAAAATAAATGACATACTCAAAAGTACCATGCTGAATGCCAATAAGTGATAACGTCTGTTTCTTCGACACCAGCCCCCATGCCTAAACAATGTTTAATTCAACTTCACAGTACTAACATCTCTCACAGTAGGTGGGTCATGGTGAATGTTCGTACATTTGTTGAATTGAATTGTTAAGTAGTGCAGCTCAATTTAAGGCTTGCAATATAAGCTGTAGAAGTATATATTATTTGTTAAGTGACTTTTTTCCATCACAAATCTTAGAGGCTTTTGAGAAAGGACATACACTTTTATAGATCAAGTACAGCCTGATCAATTCTCAAAAATGACAGTGGAAATTACAATGATGCCTCTGTCAGAGAATCTATAGGTTCACCCACACCTATAACTCACTAAGTTGAAGAAAACATATTAAATGAAGGTATTTTTTAGAAAGTGACAAGATATCTTCACTCACACACTTGTAATGTCTATGAGGTTTGCTATCATCTCAAACAAAGTAGCAAGGGACATAAAGAAATAAAGAGAGCTATCTAAAAACAAAGCAAAACAAACAAAAAAAATCCCAAAACCTCCAGGTTTCAGATCAAATAAATTCTGCTGGGCAATTGGTGATGATTGAAAACAAAATAAAAACCCTCCTGCCAAAATATCATCACGGTATCTATGACTTAAATATTTTATCTGAAAAAAAAAAAAAGATTAGGATGGCAGCCATTAAAATCACACATTTTTCAAAGACTCAGGCCTGTGGTTGAAATGAAAAATTCTGTGCATCTAAGAATTCTTCTGTCTGATATTTTGAGTTTTGGAAAAATGGGCAAAACCTGACAAATATCTTTTACTGCAAGTGTGTTGTAGTGTCAGCTCACATAATACCAATCACAAAATACCATCATTCGAGATTATAGCTCTACATTTGCAAAATAGACAGCAATGTAGAATGTAATTTTTAATTAAAATAGAAATGCTTCTTTCATGACTCATTAGTTCCATATTTGTAGGGTGAAATGGCACATGTGCATCATCAAAGTGTTTTACATAGACCCCAGTGAAAGACCCACAGTATATTTGTGCTGTGCACAGAAAAACAAAAAACGCAAAGTCAATGTGTTCCCATATTGATATCTGGGGCATACAAATCATACTAAGGCCCTTTGATGCTACATAAGCGATGGATGGATAAAGAAGGGCTGCGTGACAGAAGGAATTGGCAGAGAAAATGGGAAGGGCTGGAGAAGAAATGAAAAGAGAGAACATTAAGCGGCTGGTAAGTAAGTTTCATTCTGAGATGCTTTCAGACAGTTAAAGATAGCTATGCCAACTACTCTATATGGCATACTTTGAATAAAATGTTGAAGCATTTGTGTCATTGTTATTTTTCTTTTTCTTCTTATGGCAAAGATGTTGAAAACTAATTTTAGGTTCTCAGATTTTCTCAAGTGCTAAACAGTCACCCTGGCATTTGCAGCAGGAAACTTACTTCAGTCTCTGGTCCCTTTCTTGGTTCCCAGGAAACTGTTTTGTGATATAACAGCTGCAGCAACAATCTTATATGACACCTTGCCAAGACCTTCTCACACCATCCTACAAACTTCTCTGATGTGTAGGGACTAGATCTTTTATGAAGCAAATTCTGTCTCCAAGTTCCTCACCTCCATGCCCCTATTGGCCGCTGAATGGTGGTGGTTTACCTGAGGTGCTTCTGTGATGGCATATTTCAGGTGGTCACTTAGGGATTCTGGCTGTGACCCTCAACTCTGAATCCTGAGGAAACTAGTTTATGGTGATTGTTTTAGAAGAGGAAAAAGAGGCATCTATAACTTTAGAAATGCCCAATCTCCTTTTCTTCCAAATTCTTGTCTTTAACCAATGTTCTGTTTCTAATTCCTAGTGATTTTTTCCTTAGCTATAAAGATTTTGACATAAAAAGTGGATCTGATATACTTTTCGTCTTGAAAAGCAGTCTATTTAACTTGAAATATGTTCCTTACAGTTTTTATAAGTAACAAAACATAGCAGGTAGCAATTAGTTTTTAAAAAGAGGCATGGACTGTCTTTTGTAAATGCCATTCAATATTACTGGAGAATGGCATTTACTATACATATCAGTGCTAAAATCAGTGACTACAAAAACTCAGCATATTCACTTCCTCCTCTGGATTTGAGAGAATTGTTACTGTTAGGGTTTTAGAAAACCAGCCTTTGAGCTTTTCTTCTAACATAAAATAGGCTTCTAAGCCACACTGCAAAATAGGAAGCATTTCTTTTCATGGTTTTCCATTCTTCTTTCCACATTGCCTACACAGTGGATAGCTCTTGTTTTGTCTTTCCAGAATCAATGCTCTCTTCTTATGGCTGCAGGACCTCAAATTTCCCAGAGCATTTGCCCTTTTCTCTCTAGTAGTCCATGCTATTTGCAACAGCAGAATCCACTTCCTGTTTCCAGACCTAGGTCTGGACAATGGGAAAATAGTTCAATCCAGACCAATCAAGGCAAGTCTTTGAAATTCAATTACAATTTTCAGAAACATATTCTATTTGCTAAAGTTGTTCTGAGGGGAGATTAGGAATCTGGAGTTAACTAGTGACTTTATCATATCATGGTAATAATCCACCTAAAAGAACAGAAGGCTACACAGGCCATGAAAAGGAGGAAGACAGGTTCCTGGCTGAATAATTTGAGTAACTGGATCCAGCCATTTTTGAGGCCATATTATCCTTGGGTTTGTAAATAGAGTTCCTTTTTAGCTTACACCAAATATATTGTTAGATTTCTGTGATTACAACCAAATGGATAATTACTGATACAACCTAATACCTATTGATTTATATCCTCCAAGTAATGCAAGTCCTTATTTGCCCTTCATTTGCTCAGGAATATATTTGTTCATGCCTTACCAAACAGTAGTATTTGGAAAACCAGTCTCCAGGATTTCTTTCTCATTTCCATCAAGGAATTTCTGTCCCTTGTTTTTGTTCTTGTTATCACTTGGTTATGCTCTATGCTAGTAATTACCTATTAAGCTAATTTTTAAAAGGCACAATTGGCTGAAAATATTTAGGTGTTGCATTTGCATCAGTTATATTTGTTTAAAGTAGTACATAATATAGGGACTTCAGGCATAATAACAGAACAAGTTAAGAAGATATTTTTGACCAAAGGGACATACATACAGTAGTGGGAAAGTCTTCTGAGTTGTCCACAGTATGGGATAAAATGAAAATAAAAGCTATTTTCTGAAATGATTATTCCAACTAAGATGGAGTAAATTCACTCCATATTTTCTCTCCCACTGATTATGGCTAAAACTGTTAGACAGCACGCATAAGGCAACTATCTGATTACACAAAAAGTAAATAATAGAGCTGGTGGTCTAACCAACAGGGTGGAGACATTCCTACTTGTTTTACCTCATATCTCCCAACTTAAACTCCACAAAGCCTGAATCCTAAGACCATGCAGCAGATGTAATTAGAAAACAAGAGAAATTCAATTCCCACTCTTTTGGTGGCTGGGGTACCAGGAAAAGGTACCACTGCAGGATGGATACAGTGAGGGGAATAGTGATTTAGTTTAATTTTTCTTTTTATTCTCCTTGGCTGGGCCCAGGCAAGCCTCAGGCATAAGCCTACACTCCTGTACAGATTTTTAGATAATCTGAGAGGATATAGTTCTCTATTACCAGAGAACTGGAAAAAGAAGTCCTTGTGATTTGAAGAGTCTTTCTTACTTCTCTCTTGCTCCTCTGTCATTAAGTCAGACCCATTCATAAGAGTGGGCTACATAAATATTAGACATAGTAGACTCAGGATGAGGAAAATGACCAGATAAGAGATAGGAAAAACCAAAGTGCTTTTCCTGCTTTCTACTCTCCACTCAACACGACACTCAACACTTCTGAAATCAGATGTGTGGAGGTTGTTTCTTCCTATCAGTCCTACAAGGCTGTCCCCAACTTTAGATGTAAAAAGCAAATAGTAGTTTGTCACCTATACTTCTGATCAATTGACTATTAATCAATATTGTCACAACCCCCTCCTTGGATATGATTAATATGCTAGAGTGGCTCACAAAATTCAGGGAAGTGCTTTACTTATACTTATTGATTTATTAATAAAGGATATAATAAAGAATGTAGATAAACAGCCAGATGAAAAAAAAATTGGGTGAGGCATGGCACTTGGGAAGGGGCATGAAGTTTATGTCCTCTCTGGGGAGCCACCCTCAAAGAATCTCCCATGTTTAGCTATATGGAAGCCCTCCAAACAGTCCTTTTGGGTTTTATAAAGGCTCCATGACATAGACATGATTAATTAAATCATTGGCCATTGGTGATCAACTCAACCTTCAGACCCTTTCTACTTCCCAGAGGTTGGGAGGTGGGGGTGAAAGTCTCAACCCTCTAATCTTGCCTTGGTCTTTCTGGTGACCAGCCACTATCCACCAGTTATTTCACTAGCTTACAAAATACATTATTATCATTTCAGAAATCTTAAGGATTTTAGGAGCTATATGCCAGAAAATTAAGAGAAAGACCAAATATGTATTTCACAATATCACACCAGAGATAAAGAGGGACATTACAAAGTGATTTAAAAAAGGCATAAAATTCACCAAAGAGGCACAAAAATCCTAAGTATATTTGTACCTAATAATAGATATTCAAAATACATGAAGCACAAATGGACATTAACAGAAAGAGGAAATAGACAAATCCACAATTACAGGTGGAAACTTTAACACTTATCTCTCAGTAATCAAAAAATCAAGTAGAAAGAAAATCAACAAGAATATAGAAGTCCTGAACAGCACTATCAATCAACTTGACCTAATTAACCTTAGGCAGTCCACTCAACAATAGTAAAATGCATGCTTTTTTCAAGTACACATGGAAAATTCAATGAGACAGACAATATGCTGTCAGAAAAACAAACTTCAAAACATTTTAATTGAAATAATACAAGGTCTTTTTCTCTGATCATAAAAGAAAATGGACAGGAATATAGCAGAAAAATATCTGAAAAATCCCCAAACATTTGAGAAGCTAAAAAACACACTTCTAAATAGTTCATGAACCAAAGAAAAATCTAGAAGAAAGGTAGAAAATATTCTGAATGGAATGAAAATGAACAGATAACATATCAAAATGTAAAGAGTGCATCTAAAGCAGTGCTTCAAAGAAGATGCATACATTTAATGCTTACATTAGAACTAAAAAACATTCTCAAATCTATAACTGAAGTTTCTACTCTAAGAAACAAGGAAAAGGACAGCATATGGAACTTAAAACTAATTAGTAGGAAGTAAATAATAAAAATAAAACGGAAAATATTTTTTAAAACCAACTAAACTAAAAGTAGATTCTTTGAAAAGATCAAGAAAAGTAATAAATCTCTAGCCAGACTGAAAAAGAAGGAGAGAGAAAACATAAATTATCAATATCAGAATATATCACTATAGACTCCACAGACATTAAAAGAAGTATGGGAGAAAACTAAGCATAACTTTATGGTCATAAATTCAACCATTTAGATAAAATGTACCAGTTAAAAGATACACTGCCAAAACTTACTCTAGAAACAGTAGATAACTATAATAGTTACATAGCTATTAAAAAAACTTTAATTTATAAATTATAAACTTCCAACAAACAAAACTCCAGGCCCAGATGGTTATACTGGTAAATTCTATTAATCATTTAGGAAAAATAATAATAATTTAAATTCCTTACTATCTCTTCCAGATAATAGGAAAGGAGGGTATACTACTTAGCTCATTTTATGATGCCAGCATTACTCTGATATATCAAAGCCAGACAAGGAAACTATAAGAAATAAAAACTACAGACCAATAACCCTAATAAACGTAAACAAAAATATCTTCAACAAAATATTAAAAAGTCAAATCCAGTAATACATTAAAAGAAATATAGGCTGGGAAAAGTGAAGTTTATTTTAGGAATGCAGGGTAGATTCATTATTTGAAAATAAATCAACTTATCCACCAAAGAAGAAAGTCATATAAATCACATCAATAGACGAGGAGAAATGTAAGATTCATTTACGATTAAAATACTCTTAGCAAATGAGAAATAGAAGAGATCTTGCTATGACTTGAATGTGTCTCCCAAAATTCACATGCTTATAACTTATCTCAAATGTAATAATGTTAAGAAGTAGGACTTTTAAAAGGTGATTAGGTTCCAAGGGCTATGCCCTCATGAATACATTAATATAAGTACCACTAGAGTGGATTTGTTAAAGAAGTGAGCTTGGCCCCTTCTTGTTCTCTCTCACACTCTCTTGCCCTTCCACCGTCTTCCACAAGATAACACAGCAAGAAGGTCCTTGCAAGATGCCAATGTCTTGATCTTAGACTTAGCCTCCAGAATTATGAGGAAAGAAATTTCTGTTTCTTATAAATTACCCACTCTGTGGTATTTTGTCTTAGCAGCTCAAAATGGACTGAAACATCTTTCTTAACCTGGTTAAGGATCTCTATAAAAACATGCAGCTACTATTAAAATTAACAGCCAAAAAACGAATACCTTCTCCCTAAAATGGAGATCAAGGTAACGATATCCACTTTTACCACTTCTCTTCAACATCATAATTGAATTCCTCATCATTGCAATTGGCACAAAAAATTTTTAAAAATGCATACAGATTAGGAAAGAATAAATAAAACTGCCTCTACTCATAGGTAACATATTTGTCTACATAAAAAATATCAATGTGTCTACAAAAAAAGCTCTTAGACTACAAGAAAAACTCTTAGAATTCAATATGGTCATGGATTCAAGGTCCATACACAAAAATCGATCTCATTTTTTTTACAATAAGTAATAACCAGTTGGAAAACAAGTTTTTAAGTCTCGAAGAAATGAAATGCTTAAGGATAAATCCTACAAAATATGTACGAAATCTTTTGCTGAAAACTACAAAAAACACTGATGAAAGAAACTAAAGAAGAACTTAAGTAGAGTGACATCTCATCAATTGGAAACCAATATTTTAAAATTTTAATTTTCCTCAAATCTCCCCGAAATTGATTTATACATATAATACAGTACAAATCCAAATTTCAGCCGGACTATTATTGGAGGTAGTGACAAGCTGTTTCTAATTTTCTAATAAGAAGGCTAACAAACAAAAATAATCAAAACAATTTTGAAAAATAAGAACAAAGTTGGAAGAGTCACACTTTTTTTAACACTTTAACACTACAGTAAACAGGACAAAGTGGTATTGATAAAAGGAGAATTATATACAAGAATAGAACAAACTAAAGATTCTAGAAATAAACACACAAAAAAATTTTTTTGATGAGTCCAAAAGAAAGTCTATAGAGAAAAAATAGCTTTTTTGACAAATGGTGCTTGACAATTAAACACCCATATACAAAAAAAGTTTCTACCTCTCACATTAAATAAAGTGACTTAAAATGAATTCTATATTTAAATGAAAATGTTAAACTATTACACTTTTAGAAGACAACATAAGAGAAAATTTTTGAGACCTTGTGTTAGACAAAGAGTTCTTAGATACACTACCAAAAATACAGGCCATAAAATTTATCATGTGACTCTTTCAAAATTTAAAACTTTTGCTCTTAGAAATTTAGCAAATGAAAAGACTAGCTCCATGTTGGGAGAAAATAGCCACAAATAACGTACCCAACAAAGTATTTATATTCTGAATATATATTTTTTAAATCTCAAAACTTAACAGAAATACACAAATAACCCAATTTAAAACTAGATAAAAGTTTTCAACAGATAGTTCCCCAAAGAGGATATACAGATGGCAAATAAGCACATGAAAGATGCTTAACATCATTAGTCACGAGGTAAATGAAAACTAATACCACCACAAGCTATGACTACACACCTATTTAAATAGTTAAAATCTAAACACTAACAACAGCAAGTCCTAACAAGGTTGGAGATAACTAGATCTCTTATTCTGATAGGATTGCAAAATGCAATGTAAATATTTTCAAAAATCAATTTTAAAAAATCACATTGATAATGCTGGCCCTGCCACTGTCTTGCTAAGTGATCTTGGGGAGGATATACCATCTCTTTGATACTCAATTTTATTGGATATAATATGAGGTTGTTAGATGGTCTGAGTTATTTTCCAAGTTTAGCAGTCAATAATTGAAATTATATCATGAAAATGCTTGTCTTTTCTCTAATTAAGCTTAGTGTGCAGTCTACAAAAGGAAGTTATTTAGCAGTTTGTGATGTTTTACTTCAGCAAAGATTGTGATCAGTCCAATGGAGCAGTCTCATCTCCATCATCACCATCATCATCATCAGCAGCAGCAGCAGCAGCATTGAGCTATTTACATTTCCTGAATTCACAAGACAATTCAACACTTCCAGACTAGGAGGCTCACCAAAAAGCATAAAGAACTATGCAATTGTAAATTGTTATTTCTGCCCTACATCAAACTTTTCAAAGAGAAATAAAACACTTCAGGGAAAAATACTGAGTTTTTCACCCACAGGGAAGAATATAAAATCTATGGATATGCAGCAACACTGAAAAAAATGATATTCTCTACACTCAGAGCTCTGCTTCACACCCTGTCATTTATAATGTATATAAAACACAGGATATGACTGTCATTATGTTATAATTTATTGCAATACTGTTATTTTTAATTTACATAGATTATGGGATAGAGTTTCTTTTTTTTTCTTTTTTTTTTTTAGACAGGGTCTCGCTCTGTTGCCCAGGTGGGAGTGCAGTGGCTTGATCTTTGCTCACTGCAATCTCTGCCTCCCAGGTCCAAGAGATTCTGATGCCTCAGCTTTCAGCTTTCAGAGTAGCTGGGATCACAGGTGTAAGCCACTATGCGTGGCTAGTTTTGTATTTAGTAGAGACATTTCACCATGTTGGCCAGGCAAGTCTTGAACTCCTGACCTCAAGAGATCCACCCACCTTGGCCTCCCAAAGTGCTGAGATTACAGGTATGAGCCACCATGCCTGGTGAGATAGAGCTTCAACAGGGAATGAAACCTTTCTTTTCAGTAAATCAGAAGTTAGTGGTCAAAAAGGAATGCTTCTAGGTCTCTGCCAGAACTAGAAGACTAGGAGAAAGTAACAAATTCCTTTAAAAATTAGCATCATAATAATTTCATGTCTAAGATTTTACCCTAATATGAACCACATGCAAAAATATTCCTTGCGGTATTATTTGTAATAGTGAAAGATTATAAGTAATCTGAATGTCTACCCCTCAGGAACTGGCTAAATAAACTGTGATATAATACTAAAGGCAAATAAGTGAACTAAAGCTATAAACATTAATATCAGTAACCTCCTAAGAGATATTGTTGAGAGACAAAATTATATAATAGAATGATGTCATTCATTTTACAAAAAATACATAATTCTTATAATATTGCCTAAGATGTGTCTCAGAATTATCTGCAACGATACATACCAAATTCATAATAGGGGTTTACTTTGGGGAGAAGAGAAGGGTTTAAGGCAAAGGAGCCTTTAAGGGAAAATGTATTCATGTATTATTTATATAACTAAACATTACTTCTTAAACAAAAGTTCCAATGAAGAGCACCAAAGAAACCTGTTTATTTCATCAGAAAATTTTCCCAGCGCCACTTAGAAAAGTCCTAAAGGCACATAACCTAGAATAACAATATCAGGATAGAATACCCACCCTTGTCAAGAAAGGCTTTCGTCATGCTACAGCTTGTTTTAAGAATATTAATCTGGGAGCCACGTTTTAGGGATTACGAATACACTTCACATTGTTCTTAAGAAAACACACAGTCCTGAAATGATCTCTAACATTAAATTTTCAAGTTTTTTGAGCAGATCCTCATTTCATTATTTAACTTCACTCCCACCACCACCCTCTCACAGCCCACATCCTTCGCCACTCAGTGTTCCCAAACCAGAATGGCACATATTTATTTTTAAATTTAGAGTAAATTAAAACTAATTTTGTTTTGAGAATCCCATGACACTCTTTGGAATAATTAGAAGGACCCTGTGGTGTCACAAAAGCAGAACTGGGAAAGCGTTCACTTGTGTTGTTGCCATGGGGATGTGCCTCTTGTAACAATACAGTTTTAGAGAGAGTGGGAGAAAGGGGAGAACTCTCCAAAGGGCTGTAAATAGGGCAAGGCAGCATTGAAGTAAATGGTACCAGTGGGTCTGTAGCTTTGCTTTCCTGTATCTGTTCAGACAACAGGACATGGGAGGAAGAAAGAGAATGCGCTCTGGTTATGAGGTGCAATGAGTCTATTCTGCTCATATCCATTTTGCATAATTAAGTGCAAAAAAACGAGGAGCAGATGGGAGGTGGGATTGTTTTTGTAGGTGTGTGGTTGTCCAGACCTGGTCACTGCCCCTGACAGTGATGAGAATGCAAGAGACCAGTGGGCACTTTCTTCTCTGCCTATAAAAACTTCAGCCCCTTCATGGAGGTGTATTATGTTTCTCCATTTTAATTTTAGCATCTACACTTTAGCAATTTGCATTTAAATGTGTTGTCAGAGAACTTCAAGAAATCTTTAATAGGAAGACCGATTTGCATTTTAATATGCTGTTAAAGAATTTCAAAATATCTTTTTTAGTGTGAATACATATTACCAGAGGAATGGCCACCTCTAAAGAAATTATAATTACCTGGGCACAATTTAAACAGAGCTGGCTTTAAAAAGCATCGTGGCTTTGTTGGACTTTGCTAAAACTTCTTTGTAAGGCAGAAAGTCTAAAAGAGAAAGGAAACCTTCTGATCTGGGAGCCTTAAAGATAGAACTGATACCTTCAGTACAAAAATCCAAGTAGAGAAGTATGTGAGTAAGCAAGGGTTGGGTTGGATTCATTATAAGAAAAGAACATGCTCTCAAGGAGGAAATAGAAAGGTACAATTCTCTTTATCCTCCCTTGCCAGCACCCTACCTCACCTTTTCTTATCTACTGGAATTTGAAGTCTGAATTCAGACACAGGTAGAGTCCTTACAACATGAATGCTACTGCTCACCATTATCACTTGATACTTTCACAAGAGTAGTCATGACCCAGAATAAACGTTTCTGTTCTTCTGAATTCTGGAGAAATACTGATTAGGTCTAAATTCACATTCAGAATAATGAAAAAATGTTATATATCTTATTTCCTCTGCCTTCTCATTCTTAATGACTCTGAATCACCATGCCTTGGCAAGGCATTTCCAACCCTCTTCAATCTATCTCCTACTTACTTTTCTACTATTCATTGCTCTACTCTATAGTAACCCTTAACCTAGCCAAGCTACCTTTATTCCTGCACACTTAAGTTTACAAAGACCTCCTACCATGAATACCACAAACTCCAGGTTATGTTGCAGGAAGACAAGAAGAAGGAAAAGGATACAGCGAAAGAGAGGGGGAAACAGTAAAAATGAAAAAGGATGAAAAGAAAAGAGAAAAGGACAATAAATAGAAAGAGAAAAAGAGGGGAAGGAAGAAAAATTTCAGAAATTCCTTCTCCTGAAATTATTTTAATCTTTCTCTTAAAATGCCCAAGTGGATTTTTTCTATTTTTTATTATATTAAAATACACATAACATACAGTTTACCATTTTAACCATTTTTTAGTATACAAATTTGTGTTAACAAATACATTCATAATGTTGTGCAACCATCACCACCATCCATCTCTATAACTCTTTTAATCTTGTAAAACTGAAACTATTTTGCATTTACATAAAAAGTGACTCCCTATTTCCCCCTCCTCCCAGCTCCTGACAACAGCCATTCTACTTTCTGTCTCTGTTAATTAAGACAACTCTAAGTACCTCATACAAGTGGAATCATCATAAAGTATTTGTCTTTTTATGAATAGCTTATTTTACTTAGTAGAATGTTCTCAAGTTTCATCTATGTTGTAGCATGCGTCAGAATTACATTGTGCTTATCTATTCATCTGTCAAAGGACACTTAGGTTGCTTCCATGCTTTAGCTATTCTGAATAACTTCTATGAACATAGTTGTACAAATGTCTCTTTGAGACCCTGGTTTCAATTCTTTTGGGCAAATACCCAGTGGTGGGATTGCCGAACCTTATGGTAATTCTATTAATTTTTGATGAACTGTCATACTGTTTTTTACAAAAACTATATTCTTTTGCATTCCTACAAATAGTGCACAGGGTTTCAATTTCTCCACATCCTCAGGAACATTTGTTGTTTTTCTGTTTTGTTTTCTTTTTGATAGTAGCCATTGTATTGGGGATTATATAATAACTCATTGTAGTTTTGATTTGCATTTCCCTAATGATTAGGAATGTTGAGCATATTTTCATGTGTTTACTAGCCATTTTTATATCCTCTTTGGAGAATTGTTTAGTCAAGTCCTTTGCCCATTTTTAAATTGGGTTGTTTTGTTGATGAGTTTTAGGAGTTCACTATATATCTGGAATAATAATCTCTTATCAGATACATGATTGATAAATAGTTCCTCCTAGCTTGTGGGTTACCTTTTTACTTTGTTGATATTGTCTTCTTGTGCACAATTTTTTAAATTTTCATAAAGTCTATTTTTTTAGTTTGTTGCCTGTGCCTTTGATATTATGCCTAAGAAATATTTGTCCAACCCAATGTTGTAAAACTTTTGCCCTATGCATTCTTGTAACAGTTTTATACTTTTGGGTCTTACATTTAGATCTTTTTTCCTTTTGAGTTAATTTTTGTATATGGTGTTGGGGAAGAGCCAGAAATTATGATTTTGCATATTGATATCCAATTTTCTAAGAACCATTTGTTGAAAAGACTATCCTTTCCCCCAAAAACTAGTCTTGGCATTCTTATCAAAAATCATTTGACCATATATGTAAGGGTTATTTCTGATATCTTCATTCTATTCTATGAGTCTATATGTTTGTCTTTATGTCAGTGCCACCCTGTTTTGATTACTGTAGCTTTGTAGTAAATTTTGAAATCACAAAGTATTAGTTTTTCAGCTTTATTCTTTTTCAAGGTTGTTTTGGCTTTTGGGGGTCTCTTGAGATCTTGAGATTCCATATGAATTTTAGGAAGGACTTTTTCTTTCTTTTCTTTTTTTTTTTTTTTGAGATGGAGTTTCACTCTTGTTGCCCAGGCTGGAGTCCAATGGTGCAATCTCAGCTCACTGTAATCTCCACCTCCTGGGTTCAAGCGATTATCCTGCTTCAGCCTCCTGAGTAGCTGAAATTACAAGTATGGATCACCACATCTGGCTAATTTTTTGTATTTTTTTTAGTAGAGACGGGGTTTCATCATGTTGGCCAGGCCAGTCTCGAACTCCTGACCTCAGGTGATCCACTGCCTCGGCCTCCCAAAATGCTGGGATTACAGGCGTGAGGAAAGACTTTTTCCTACAAAAATCATCACTAGAATTTTGATAGTCATTGCATTGAATCTATAGATTGCTTTAAGTAATATTGGCATCTTAATATATTATGTCTTCCAATTGATCAACATGAAACATGCTTTCATTTATTTTAGTCTTCTTTATTTCAGCAGGGTTTTGTAATTTTCATTATATAATTCTTTCACTTCATTGGTTATGTTGATTCCTATGTATTTTATTCTTTCTGATGCTATTATAAATGAAATTACTTTTGTAATTTCCTTTTCAGGCTGTTGATTGCTAGTATATAGAAATACAAATGATTTTTGTGTGTTGACTTTGTATCCTGCCATCTTACTAAGTTCATTTGCTAATTCTAACTGTGTGTGTGTGTGTGGTTTTTAGTCTTTTAGACAGACCAGATCATATGGTCTGTAAATAGAGATAATTTTACTTCTTCCTTTCCAATTTAGATGCTTTTTATCTATTTTTCTCACCTAACTGTTCTGACTAGAACTTCCAAGTATTATGTTAAATAGAAGTGAAGAAAGCAGGTATTCTTGCCTTGTTCCTGCTTTAAGAGAAAAAGCTTTCAGTCTTTCATCATTCAGTGTAATGTTCACTGCGGGTTTTTCATATATGGCTTATATTATGTTGAGGTAATTTCCTTCTATTCTTAGTTTTTTGAACGTTTTGATCACAAAAAGGTGTTAAGTTTTATCAAATAATTTTTCTGCATTAATTGAGATGATCATGTGCTTTTTTCCTTCATTCTTTTAATGTGATATATGACATTGATTGATTTTCATATGTTGAATCATCCTTGCATTCCAAAAATAACTCATACTTGGTCAAAGTCTTTTAAAATAATCCTAAATTTTGTTTGCTAGTATTTTGGTGAGGATTTTTGCATCAATTTCCATAAGGGATATTGGTCTATACTTCTTTGAAGTATTTTTGTTTAACTTTGGTATTAAGGTAATACTGGCCTCATAGAATTAATTAGGAATTATTCCCTCCTCTTCAGTTTGTTTTTGGAAAAGTTTGAGAAGAATTGGCATTTTTTCTTCTTTAAATATCTGGTAGACTGTATCAGCAAAGCCAACAGGTCCATGGCTTTTCTTTGTTGGAAGACTTTTGATTGCCATTTAACCTCCTTACTAGTTATATGTATAACCAAATTTTCTATTTCTTCATGATTTAGTCATGGTAAGTTTTGTGTTTCTAAAACTTTTTCATTTTATCTAGGTTATCCAGTTGTCTGGTGTAAAATTATTTATAGTACTCTCTTATAATCTTTTTTCTTTCTGTAGTAGCAGTAGTAATGTCATCACTTTCATTCCTGTTTTAATAATTTGAGTATTTTTTTTCTTAATACACTTAGCTAAAGGTTTGTCAATTTTATTAATGTTTTTAAGTAACCAATTTTTGATTTCATTGATTTTTCTCTCTATTTCCTATTTTATCTCATCTCTAACCTTTGTTATTCCCTTTAGTCTGCTAGCTTTGAGTTTAGATTCCCCCTTTTTTTAGTTCTTTTACTTGTAAAATTTGGTTATTGATTTGAGATATTTCTTATTTTTTATTGTAAGTGTTTAGAGCTATAAAATTTCTTCTTATACTGCTTTAATTGTATCTCATAAGTTTTCACATGTTGTAGTTTTGTTCTCATTTGTCTAAGTATTTTCTAATTTTCTTTGTAATTTCCTCTTTGATCCATTGCTTGTATGTTTCCACAAATTTTTGAGTTTCCCAGTTTTACTT
Source organism: Macaca thibetana thibetana (assembly GCF_024542745.1). NCBI lineage: Eukaryota > Metazoa > Chordata > Mammalia > Primates > Cercopithecidae > Macaca > Macaca thibetana. Next base: position 37,432,666 of record NC_065583.1, read on the forward strand.
CTGTCATTGATTTTTAATTTAATCTCATTGTTGTCAGAGAATGTACTTTGTATAATGTCTATTTTTTAATATCTATTGAAACTGAGTCTGAATTCTAACATACGGTGAATCATGGAAAAATGTCCCACGTCCCAATCTTGAGAAGAATGCATATGTTGTTGAACTTGGATCATGTGTCTTCATTCATTCTGCTAACCTGCTTTTTGAATATAAAGTTTAATTCACTTACATTTAAGGTACTGATAAGGACAGATTTCCTTCTGTCATTTTGTTATTTATTTTCTATATACTTTATGGCTTTTTTACCCTCATTTTCTGCATTACTGTTTTTTTTTTTTATAATTAGTTGATCCTTAATACTGAAATGTTTAAGTATCTTTCTCATTTCTTTTTGTGTATATTCTATACCTGTTTTCTTTGTAGCTACCATAGGAATTACATTTAACATCCTAAAGTTATAACACTTTATGTTGAATTTACACCAGTTTAATACAATATCATACACAAACTATGTTTTTTACAACTCTGTTTCCATGTCTTTGAATTGCTGAGGTCACAAAATTTCATCCTTATACATTCTCTGCTCAAAAACATAAACTAATAATTATTTCAAATGTAATAAGCTCTTAAGTTATATAGAAAATGAAAACTAGAATTACAACCCATTTTTATGATAATACTTGCTTTCATAATGGCCCGTGTATTCACCTTTATTGAGGTATTTGTTTCTTCATATAGCTTTGAGTTACTGTCTGCTGTCCTTTAACTTCACTTTGCAGGGCTCCCTTATACACTTCTTGCAGGGCAGGTCTAGTAGTAAAAATTTCCTCACCTTTTGTTTAACTGGAAATTTATTATTAATGGTTTTCCCCTCACTTTTGAAGGACAGTTTTGTCAGATATAGGATTATTTGTTGATTTTTTTTCTTTTAGTGCTTTGAATATATCACCCCATTATTTTCTAGCCTCCAAAGTTTCTGATTTTAAAAATCTGCTGATAATCATATGGAGGATCCCTTGTATGCAATGAGTTGCTTCTGTCTTGCTTTCAAAATTCTGTCTTTGTCTTCAGCCTGTAAGTCTGCTTATAATGTGTCTCTGTGTGTGTCTCTTTGCATTCATCTTACTTAGTTTCTTGAGCTCCTTGGATGTTTAGATTCATGTCTTTTACCAAATTTGGGAAATTTTCAGACATTATTTCTTCAAATATTCTCTCTGCCCCTTTTTCCATCTCTTCTCCTTCTATGAGCCCCACAATGTGTAAATCAGCCAACTTGATGATATTCCTCATATCCCTTAGTGGTCTGTTCACTTTCCTACAATTTTTACTTACTCTGGTCCTAAGACTTGATAATTTTCATTGTCCTATCTTTAAGGTTACAGATTGTTTCTTCTCCCTGCTCAAATCTGCCTTTGAAACCCTCCAGTGAATTTTTAATTTCAGATATGGAAATTGTTAGCTCCAGAATTTCTTCCTGGTTTCTTTTTAGGTCTCATCTTTATTGAGATTTTCATTTTGTTCATACATTGTTTTCTTGACTTTCCCAACATCTTTCTTTAGTTCTGTGTACATCTTTAAGAAAGTAGTTTTAATGTCTTTGTCTAATAGAACTGCCACGAAGTCTTTTTCAGGAACAGTTTCTGTTGTTTAATTTTTTTTCCTTTGAAAGTTTCATGCCTTTCTTTTTCTTTGGATGCTTTTTCATTTTTTTTTTAAAGTGAACATTTGAATCTAATGAACTGATAACTCTAATTCTATAAACCAGGGTCTACTTTTAAAAATTATTGTTTGGGGGTTTTATTTTTAATACTGTAGACAGTCTCTATACCTAAAAATGGAAACCTAAGGTCTTTTTAAAATTTTCTGAGCCGTGCCTCCCTCTGCGCAAGTGCAGTTACTTTCTAACTTTCCCTGTATATAAAGTTGTTTGTGACTGTCCTGTATTTGATATCTGCCTCCCAGCTGGGAAGAGACAAGAAGAGGGGAGAAAAGAAAGGGTGCTCTAGCCCTTTAAATCCCTTAGAGGTCACCTCAGATGGAGGGGGAAGGGCTGTCAACAATAGCGCGATATGTAGCAAGTATTGCTGCCTATTCCTCCGTGGTCGGAAGCAGGAATCAGCAATCATAGCACTGATCTACATTTGGAGGATAGAATATTTTTTCCCCACTTTGGCTCTATTGGCTGTGTGCAAGCTGCTCCAGTAACACCTGCACAGCTGCCTGCCACAGAGCTGGGAGTGGGAGATGAATAGCTACTACTGTGCTAAGAGCTGAAATTAACTAAAATTAACCAGAATTTACTATCCAAGCTTTCCCTTAGAAGTCTGAAGCATGCAATAGACTCCAGAGTTTCAAAATTATTACATCGAACACATTCTACCAGTGCAATTATTGTCTAGGTGGGGCAATGGAGTCCTGGTGCTTACTACTCCATTGAATTCCCAGAATCCTCTCCACTGATCTAATTTTAAATACTAATATCTCCTTTTATTGGGGGAAATTCCCTGTGGAAGCCTTCAGATGAGTTTATTTTGCAAATGGTGCTTTTGTGTAAAGCGATACCTGTAAACAAGCAGGAAAGTGAAAATTCAAAATCTTGTTAGCTCAAACATATCACCAAAGATTTGTCACTTGAGGGAAAGAACGGTACCTCGTTTGACAAATTGTCTCTTTGTTTTGCCTTCTCCATTGATCAAGGAGATCCTCTGTGAAAACTTTGTAAGAAGAATGGGAAAGAAAATGTTGACCCCTAAATACAACCTACAGGGATGGAAAGCAGAATGAAAATCAGAAAAAATGGATATAGCCACAGTTTAGGGGGTGTAAATTCCAGGAAACACCCATTCATTTATTAAATTAATATTTGCTGCTTGCCTTCTGCATGCTAAGAAGAACCTCACATAGCAAGTGAGGCTTATCTCACATAATGCTTAGGATAATTAAGAACAATCAGCATTTTAAAGTGCTTCCCATGCCCCAGTCTTTCCCTATGTGCCTTCCATTTTTTTTGACTGAATTAATCCTCAAAGTAACCTCCATAGATTTGAACAATCGCTATCCACAGTTAATAAGCAAGGAAACTGAGGTACAGAAAGTTAAGGAAGGTGCTCAATGTCACACAGTTCATATACAGTGGGGCATAGGTTCAAACCAGGCCATCTGACACAGATCTCACTCTTTTACCACTTAGTCAATCTTACTTGTCTTCTGTGAGGAACCATCATCTTTGGCAAATACTTAGGATCTATCCTTGAGAATGGTGATAGAGTTTTATAAATCATCCACATTTTTCTGCCGATTTCACCTCGTGACCAGAAGATTTAGTTTTATAATTACTTCATGCCAGGTATGTGTGTCAAGAAAAAATATATATAAACCAGTGCATTATTTGGCAAAAACCGCAATTACTTTTGCACCAACCTAATAAAAGGCTTTGGCCAAAATTCATGCTTCAGGACCAGATGACCTAAAATATCTGTATCTTAGGACAGAAAAAAAATAAGTCAGCAAAGAGGTAAAATAAAGGTCTGCTTCAATAAATTTTTTCCCAGAGATGAGCAGTGTCCAATTGCTTGCTATAAAAAAAAATAAAAATAGAAATCTGTGTGCTTAGCTGGGTTCATATACTTTGTGCACATTGCCTATTAAGCATGACACTGAAGCTGTAATTTTACACACTAGGTGGGCAATTACAACAAACTCATTTGTGTTTTATAGATTTATCTCCAAGAAGGAAGAAAACATAACAAGGTTAGGGAAGGGTGTTTGGTCAAAGCCTTGATGTGCTTCTATTTAGACATTTTTTAAATAAGCCCATTAGATTCTCAGGCTTTCAGGGTAATTGTGTTTCTTGATGAAACATTACCCAAGTGAATTATTTATAAAGTTGCAGGAAACTGTAAATTCTGGTGAACAAATCTTTTTGATGCTCCCATCTCCTGGAGCATTGTTTAGGTGCTACCCTCTACTGCTTTCTTCAGATATTCTGGGCTCTCTTTGGCTACAGTTGCCCATTCACCTCAAAAGGTAACCCAGCTTCCGAAGAGAGACAGGGTATGGAAAGGAGCTATCCAGTCAAGGTGTCTCTCAGTTCTTTATTTCCCCCAGGTGCCAGATTGGTGAGAAAAGTTAGGCAGTGACAAAGGAAAATTGAAGACAATGTACCCATATACATATAAGCATTCACACATACATACTTACATATATTTGTTGTTTTTTAACCATAGTCTAAAAGTATTAATAACGTTATCATTCATCAAAGGCTGTCCCCAACCTCTTAGAGGCAACACACTGGGAAAATCTGTTTCACAATTCAATGTTTTTAAAAGTAATGTTAATATCCTCTGACCACAGGAAAGAACCTGATTCTGAATGTGAACTATTGAGTTTTCCATTTTAATATGTCATGCCCTTTTTGAGGCCATATATAGGAGAAAAAAATGAAGCATTGATATTAGATATAGCTTTGAATTCCTAATACTATCCCCATATGAACTTGGCATATTACTTCATATTCTGAGCCGGTTTTCTCAATGAGACAATACAAATAGTAACCATAGATTAGAGTTGCTGTGAGAACTACAATTGGCATACTAAATGACAGTTTCAAATATATCTTGATTATCACACATGACATACATTTATGTTCCTAAATAGTAGCTTTTATGATGATGGTTCATTCATTCAACAATATTTAAGAGTCTTCTAAGAACCAAGCACAATTTTGGGCACAGAGGATATAGCCAACTTTGTGAATTCCTAGTCTTCTTGGAGACTACAGTCTTTAAAATTATTAGCATTTAGGTTGAATAAAGCCAGAGGCTTGGGCAGGAGTTTGTTTCAAGATTCTGGGTTGTTTCCTTAACTTCAGTGTGTTTTCTAACAAAGTATTACAAGGAGATCAGATTATTCCAACAACTCTCATAATATAAAATCAAATGATGGTATAGTCATTCTCCTTATGAATAAAGAAATCCTTAGACAGGGAGATGAAAATAAAACTGTCAGTGGAAAAGCAGGATATTATATTGGCATGCAGTGGTTGTTATTTTTGCTGTTTGTTTTCATTGTTTTTAACTATCTTGCCTGCTTGTGATTAAGGTAATAATATTAAACCATGCTGATGTCCTTCTGTTTCAGAAAAAAATGTAAATACACATTTCTGACACCTGTAAAGTTCTCATAAGTAGACAATTTTCTCCTTACAACTGTTGGATCGATAAGGTAATGGAATCATTTCCTTTTATTGAAAATTAGAACACAACTCAATCTGCTATAGTTTTATTCTTCTATAGTAGAGAGGTAAGATTGCTAACAGTTAGGAAGTGTATGTCTCTGGCAAGAGTTCAAATGCAAAATTTCCAAAGGAAGCTTTACTCATTTCTCTTGCACTTATCTCATTATAACTGATTGAAATTGTATGGAGTTTTATTTAGTAAAGATGTGCCTTAAATTATGTGATTAGTGCTAAATATTACATGTATATAAATTTTGAGTAAATTAAACTTTTAAGTACACAAAGAAAGGTTTGAGACTTAAAGTCATCCTATTGTTAAACGTTTGTTTGTTTGAGACAGTGTCTCACTCTATCACCCAGGCTGGAGTGCAGTGGCACCATCACGGCTCACTGCTTCTTGACCTCCTAGGCTCAAGGAATCCTCCCATCTCAGTCTCCTAAATGGCTGGAATCACAGGCGGGCGCCACTATGCCCACCTTGCGTTTTAAATTTTTTATGTTTTTTTAGAGATGGGGTCTCCCTATGTTCAAACTCTTGGGCTCAAGAGATCCTCCTACCTCGGCCCTCCAAAGTGTTGGAATTATTCACTCCAGGCCTATCACGGCTCCTGACCTGTTCATTGTTTCTAATTTAAAGAAAACTCACAACTCTTTTATGTATTTTATGTAAATCTAAATTTACATATGTATTAACATTTGGCGATCCAAAATCCTTACATTTCTAAAAGTACAAAATGAAAAAAGTGAAACTCATGTATCAAATGTGTTTGTCCCTGAATTATAATATTGTGTGATTTAAATTCTCATGGTTATTCTGCTATGTATTTTCCAGGATCATATTGCAACTCTAAGCATGCATAAACTTTACACAGAGAAAGATTATAAAAGTAAATAGAAGTATATAAATTATTTTAATTTAAATTAATTTCATATGAATATGTTCAAAACAATGGGGACCCCAAAGCTTAAATTCAGAAATAAGGCTTGTGTTACAGTCTAAATGTTTTTTGAAATTCGTATGCTGAAGCTTTAACCCCCAATGTGATGGTATTAGTAGGTGGAGCCCTTGGGAGGAGGTAACTAGATTTAGGTGAAGTTTATGAGGATGGAGTCCCATGCTGAAATCAATGCCCTTGTAAGTACAGGAAAAGACACCAGAGCTTTCTCTCCTCTTCATCATGTAGCTGCCTGCAAGAAAGGATGAGAACCTTCATCAAGGACCCAGTCATGCTGGCACCCTGATCTTGGACTTCCCAGCTTCCAGAGCTGTGCAAAATAAATGTCTGTTGTTTAAGCCACCCAGTCTATGGTCTTCTGTTAAAGCAGCATGGGCTGACTAAAACAGATGGAATAATTGGTCTGAACTACTTTCCCAAACTGCAGTCATTTCTACATGAACTTCATGTTTTTTGCCAAAATCTGCATACAACATTTATCATATTTTTTAATCTTCTAATTCTTATTTTTAAAGATACATTCAATATTGAATTTTATATCCCAATTCTACCTGGAAAATCACTATAATTAGTCATGAAAAGAAGGAAAGACTAAAAAAATTATAATTAACCTAATAATATTGACTTCTAACCAGATACCATTTTTTCTTTTTTTTTTTTATTTTATTATTATTATACTTTAAGTTCTAGGGTACATGTGCATAACGTGCAGGTTTGTTACATATGTATACTTGTGCCATGTTGCTGTGCTGCACCCATCAACTCGTCAGCACCCATCAACTCGTCATTTACATCAGGTATAACTCCCAATGCAATCCCTCCACCCTCCCCCGTCCCCATGATAGGCCCCGGTGTGTGATGTTCCCCTTCCCGAGTCCAAGTGATCTCATTGTTCAGTTCCCACCTATAAGTGAGAACATGCGATGTTTGGTTTTCTGTTCTTGTGATAGTTTGCTAAGAATGATGGTTTCCAGCTGCATCCATGTCCCTACAAAGGACACGAACTCATCCTTTTTTATGGCTGCATAGTATTCCATGGTGTGTATGTGCCACATTTTCTTAATCCAGTCTGTCACTGATGGACATTTGGGTTGATTCCAAGTCTTTGCTATTGTGAATAGTGCCGCAATAAACATACGTGTGCATGTGTCTTTATAGCAGCATGATTTATAATCCTTTGGGTATATCCCCAGTAATGGGATGGCTGGGTCATATGGTACATCTAGTTCTAGATCCTTGAGGAATCGCCATACTGTTTTCCATAATGGTTGAACTAGTTTACAATCCCACCAACAGCGTAAAAGTGTTCCTATTTCTCCACATCCTCTCCAGCACCTGTTGTTTCCTGACTTTTTAATGATCGTCATTCTAACTGGTGTGAGATGGTATCTCATTGTGGTTTTGATTTGCATTTCTCTGATGGCCAGTGATGATGAGCATTTTTTCATGTGTCTGTTGGCTGTATGAATGTCTTCTTTTGAGAAATGTCTGTTCATATCCTTTGCCCACTTTTTGATAAATGCCCACAAGAGAAAGCAGGAAAGATCTAAAATTGACACTCTAACATCACAATTAAAAGAACTGGAGAAGCAAGAGCAAACGCATTCAAAAGCTAGCCGAAGGCAAGAAATAACTAAGATCAGAACAGAACTGAAGGAGATAGAGACACAAAAAACCCTCCAAAAAATCAATGAATCCAGGAGTTGGTTTTTTGAAAAGATCAACAAAATTGACAGACTGCTAGCAAGACTAATAAAGAAGAAAAGAGAGAAGAATCAAATAGACGCAATAAAAAATGATAAAGGGGATATCACCAACGACCCCACAGAAATACAAACTACCATCAGAGAATACTATAAACACCTCTATGCAAATAAACTAGAAAATCTAGAAGAAATGGATAATTTCCTGGACACTTACACTCTCCCAAGACTAAACCAGGAAGAAGTTGAATCCCTGAATAGACCAATAGCAGGCTCTGAAATTGAGGCAATAATTAATAGCCTACCAACCAAAAAAAGTCCAGGACCAGATGGATTCACAGCTAAATTCTACCAGAGGTACAAGGAGGATCTGGTACCATTCCTTCTGAAACTATTCCAATTAATAGAAAAAGAGGGAATCCTCCCTAACTCATTTTATGAGGCCAACATCATCCTGATACCAAAGCCTGGCAGAGATACAACAAAAAAAGAGAATTTTAGACTAATATCCCTGATGAACATCGATGCAAAAATCCTCAATAAAATACTGGCAAACCGGATTCAGCAGCACATCAAAAAGCTTATCCACCATGATCAAGTGGGCTTCATCCCTGGGATGCAAGGCTGGTTCAACATTCGCAAATCAATAAACATAATCCAACATATAAACAGAACCAAAGACAAGAACCACATGATTATCTCAATAGATGCAGAAAAGGCTTTTGACAAAATTCAACAGCCCTTCATGCTAAAAACGCTCAATAAATTCGGTATTGATGGAATGTACCTCAAAATAGTAAGAGCTATTTATGACAAACCCACAGCCAATATCATACTGAATGGGCAAAAACTGGAAAAATTCCCTTTGAAAACTGGCACAAGACAGGGATGCCCTCTCTCACCACTCCTATTCAACATAGTGTTGGAAGTTCTGACTAGGGCAATCAGGCAAGAGAAAGAAATCAAGGGTATTCAGTTAGGAAAAGAAGAAGTCAAATTGTCCCTCTTTGCAGATGACATGATTGTATATTTAGAAAACCCCATTGTCTCAGTCCAAAATCTCCTTAAGCTGATAAGCAACTTCAGCAAAGTCTCAGGATACAAAATTAATGTGCAAAAATCACAAGCATTCTTATACAGCAGTAACAGACAAACAGAGAGCCAAATCATGAATGAACTTCCATTCACAATTGCTTCAAAGAGAATAAAATACCTAGGAATCCAACTTACAAGGGATGTAAAGGACCTCTTCAAGGACAACTACAAACCACTGCTCAGTGAAATAAAAGAGGACACAAACAAATGGAAGAACATACCATGCTCATGGATAGGAAGAATCAATATCGTGAAAATGGCCATACTGCCCAAGGTTATTTATAGATTCAATGCCATCCCCATCAAGCTACCAATGAGTTTCTTCACAGAATTGGAAAAAACTGCTTTAAAGTTCATATGGAACCAAAAAAGAGCCCGCATCTCCAAGACAATCCTAAGTCAAAAGAACAAAGCTGGAGGCATCACGCTACCTGACTTCAAACTATACTACAAGGCTACAGTAACCAAAACAGCATGGTACTGGTACCAAAACAGAGATATAGACCAATGGAACAGAACAGAGTCCTCAGAAATAATACCATACATCTATAGCCATCTGATCTTTGACAAACCTGAGAGAAACAAGAAATGGGGAAAGGATTTCCTATTTAATAAATGGTGCTGGGAAAATTGGCTAGCCATAAGTAGAAAGCTGAAACTGGATCCTTTCCTTACTCCTTATACGAAAATTAATTCAAGATGGATTAGAGACTTAAATGTTAGACCTAATACCATAAAAACCCTAGAGGAAAACCTAGGTAGTACCATTCAGGACATAGGCATGGGCAAAGACTTCATGTCTAAAACACCAAAAGCAATGGCAACAAAAGCCAAAATTGACAAATGGGATCTAATTAAACTAAAGAGCTTCTGCACAGCAAAACAAACTACCATCAGAGTGAACAGGCAACCTACAGAATGGGAGAAAATTTTTGCAATCTACTCATCTGACAAAGGGCTAATATCCAGAACCTACAAAGAACTCAAACAAATTTACAAGAAAAAATCAGATACCATTTTCATTCAAAGGCTCCGATTCCAACATTTGTTCATAGAAAAGGAAGATTAGCAGAGGTTTAAGGAGTTAAAGGTAATCTAGCACCACACTGATACTTTCTTTTTATAATAACTAGAATAAAGAAGACTCACACAGAGAATTGAGTTATGAGAATGTGAATCTGTATTATTTAATTTTGATGCCCTTGCCACCGAAAACCATCTCCTATACCATTACGTCTCCCATGCTGTGGGAACTATTGCTCTAAAACAGTTTGGACAAATAGAATAATACTGCCTTCTAAAAGCCTCCAGAATTAGAATATTTACAATTCTTCTGATAATTCATTATAATGATTACTAAGGTGACCATATATCCCAGTTCGCCAGGGCAAGCCCAACTTTATACCCATTGCCCTAGCACAATCATTAATAGCACCCATTTTCACATTCAAATGTGTCCTGACTTGGGAAAATCCATTATATATTCACCAGGTCATCATTCATGTGTCCATCAGTTAGAAGGTGTCCATCAGCACCTACTCTGGACCTGGCTCTGAATTATGTCCGGAAATACTAAGGTGAGTAAGACAGTTCCCAGCCCTCAGAGAGCTCATGAACAGATAAGCAGGGCAAGGGGAACCACTTAATGACAAAACAAAGTGATAAGAGTCACACAGAGGTCTGTGCTATTGGGATCACAGAGAAGGACAGATGAATCAAATAAACTGAAGATTTCTAAATGAGTAGGGCATGAATATTAACTCATCAGTAATGTAAAAACTACCAAATCAGCTCCAAAGAAGTAGGAAGGTCTTTCTCTTTTAAAACAATGCTTTACTTTGTGTTCATGAGTTCAAAGAACTGGTGTGGTAAGGATTAAAATGAGAAAAGCACATAGTTCTCCTACTTATATTTCTTCAAGTGGTTATAAGGTATAGGAAAAACAGTCCAACCTGATAAATCAGTTGATATTAGACAAAGATAAAAAATGTTTGCAGAGCAAGAATATTATTCACCATTTGCTAGTTTTAAAACATACATCAGGTCAATCATGTTATTTCCTTGCTTGAAACCCTTCATAGGTTGATTATTGTTTTATCAATGAATTATACACCTTGTCCCATGGCCCACAAGTTTTGTCCTTCCTCTGCAGTCTCATCTCCTGCTATCCTTACCCTGGTGCACGAGACTTTGGCCAAGTTCTTTTCCAGCAGAGCCCTTGTCTTTACTTTTGCTATTCCCTCTGCCTGGAGCATTCTTCTTCCAGTACTTTAGAAGTCTGATATATTTTCAGGTTACAGGTCTTGGTTCATATGTTCCCTGCTTAGAGAGGCCTTCCCCGATCCATTAATTCTTACCCACCTCATCCAGCTTGCCACATTTGTCATCTTCATAGCATTGACCACTAGGTATCTATTTCTTTTTATTCGTTCTTTCTCAGAAAGTGAAGAATATGATTTTAGCATTCCCTGTGTCTAGCACAGTGAGTAGCAACAAAAGAAGTATTCAGTAAATATTTATGAAATGGATAAATAGAAGAGTTTGAGAGAAAATAAGTATGCGAAGTACTTATTTAATCAAAGTGATTCTTTAAAAAAAAAGAAAAAAAGCAGTCATAGTCTGTCCTCATTCAGCTTTTGGGACAGATAAGTGAGAAGAGGAAAGGATTGAAGCTGCAGGTACATGGGTTGTGGGTACTTGATGAGGTTGGGAGAAGCCCAACTGGTGAAAGACTCACTGTAAAGATTAAAGAAGAAAAATAATTGTCCCACCAGTAGCACTTGCCAAGGGTTGCAATAAGCCTGGATATGCAGTGAGACTGCAAAGAATTTTTACACTTTGAATATCCATTTCCAGATTTCACAGAGGACTTCTCAGGTGACCTTGAATAAGCCATTTAGGTACGTTTCTCAGTTACTTAATTAAACCATCTCTATGGAGAGAGGTGATGAGGCTTGTTAATTTACATTTGTAAAAACACTTTGAAATCTCTGGATGAACGAATTGCTGCAGAGAGGTACAAAGGGTGAAGTAATATGCTGGGTCAAATTCTACCCTTTTATAGAAGCAGAGAAGGTGCAGCACATTTGAGGTGACTTAAGGGGTGCCTCTGCCACATTATTTTTCAAGTTAATCTTCTAAGAAAACCCCCTACTTTCAGTACATCTAATGTTTTAAATACATGTATAAGATACTAATCTGGTAATTATTTTCCTTTAACATTTTTCTCCTTAAGTCCCAGCTTTAGGAAATATTTAGGGTTTTTTTACAGGGAGGTTTTCCCTCTACAACTGTTTCTTTTTTTCTTTTTTTTTTTAAGTTCCAAAGAGCTGAAATACAACTCCCTCTTTCATTTGTTCATTTTTAGCCTATATCAGTGATACTCAATTCTTAAGCATGACAGCCTCTGTTGCTAAGCTAATTGGGACCCAATTGGGGTCATTTCATCAATTCTAGACAGATATTTACAAGTTACAGTCAGATATTAGAGTAAGCTTAGTAAGGAGAAAAGTGAAAAAATTTCAAAGAAAGCTGCCAGGCTAAGAGTTAATTACATCCATTTATATAAAAAATGATATTAATAGCTACTTAATAAATAATACCAATAGAATAGAAAAAAATTTCGAATAAGTCTCTTTCAGCAAGATAAATAGATACTCAAAGACAAGACATTAATTGTTAAAACTGTCAAGGCAAAAGCCAAGTTAAAAAAAAAAAACAAACAAACAAACAAAAAAAAAAACAGAAACAGGCAACCATCTTTTTCGACATGCTACACCAATTATACACTTGCGATTCTGCCCAAATGACCATAAATCTCCCGTTATAGTTTCCTTTATGTCTTTTTTGACCTTATAATTCTTATTTCTTTGGGAGGAAGCAATAAACAACTTTATTACTTGCTCTCAGAAATAATAGGAAGAATTTATTTGCCTTACTGTGCCTTGCTCTTCACTGAAGAGGGCTGAAGCTCCTTGTCCCTTTCAGTGGATCTAGACAGGACACTTGTCCTAGGAAACTGCTTCTTCAGAAGGCTGCAGAGCTTCGTGTTCTTTCTCCATCATATCTTTCAGAATTTTCTTTAACTGCTTTACCCTTGAAATCTCTTCTTCCTCAGCAGAGAGCTGGCCCTTCTAGCTGCTCAGAGGCCATGCAGAGTTTAATTATTTCCAGGTCAAGTCCTGCATGCTGTCAATGAGCACACACCAGCTCATTCTTGGTTGCATCCTAAACCACATCCACAATCCCAGTTACATGAATACTGCATGTGGAGCCACAAGAGAGGTTGTCCACAAACAGCCTTGGTTCTCAGGATTTTTTCTTATCTGCTCATATATGCACTGCATGAATGGAGTGAGAACCATTGCTCTATTTCATATTTCCCCTTTTTATGCCAAAGTTTGCTTAGCTTTTGAGCTAATTATCCTAAGAGATGCCTATCATTTCACGCAGGCTGGAAAGATGAAATGCAGCCTGCCTAGGGGTTTATTTGCAAACTCTTGTCCCATTCTCTGATTCATCACCTTGACACTAGAGTATTGAACATTATGATATGATAGAAAACGGTTGAACCATTAAATTCCTGTGGGCAAGGCATCCTAAACAGAGATTAAGGTGCTATAAAGAAAATGTTTGCTATTTCAAAATAAGTGGTTTCTTGAAGGCCACAGGGCTTTTGCTAGCTTTTGACAGGTCACCTATTTGCATCTGTTTGTCAAAGAAAGAGCCTGACAGTCTTTACTTGAAAGAAAGAAATTCAGGTTATCATCACCATCACCTAGTCAGCCAACATCAAACCTTTACTGAGCATCCACTGAGTACAAAGCATGTTACAATATACCCTAAGAAAACATATCTTTCTCTGCAAAGAAATGATGAATCCAAACAAATGAAAACACCCATTTCTTTAGTCACTTGTCTAAGTACAATAAAAACAGACAGGTTTGGACTGTATAAAGGGAGCCAGCTACATGGTCTGTAAATGGGCACATCTTTGAGTCCAGGTACTGGTTCTGTAATTGTTTTCGAATGCCATACATTTAGAAATGGCATCAAAATCCTGCAAGGCCTATTGAAAAGGAAATAAAATGTACTATTCGTTTAGAAGAACATTTCAATTTGATACTAATCAGGTAGCATTTATGTTCATGTCTGATTTGCTCACTCATTGTTCTCCCAAGGATATGCTTCGTCCCTTTTTTTATGGCTCATCAAAAATTTTCAGCTGTGAGTGTGGTGTGGCAAGAAAGTAGGATTTTGAGACACACACACATTTGAGTCCACTTCCACCACTTACTGAGAGTCATCTCTCTGCAGGTAAGCGGATGAAGCTTGTTTCCCTTTTCTCATCTATAAAATGACATAATAGCACTGAATTCATACAGCTGTGCAAAAGAAATTAGATCAACTATAAAAACAACAGTTTTTAGCAGATAGCCTGAAAAAATAGTACGTTTTCAAGAGAAATGAGAAATTTTTGTATTCTCCTCTGTTTGAATTAAAGTGTATATATATATATATATATATATGTGTGTGTGTCAGTGAATGAAGGACCCAATGACTTTTAGTAGTTGTTATCTCCTCCTGTTCTGAATGTGCCTATTGTGCTTAAGGTCTGTTCAAATTCCATCGCAACTGTACACAATCATGTATCATCTCTTGTGTTATGTAATGTTTTAATCACACTACACTTTGGTTATATATTTAACCACACTAAACATTGTCTCTTCAGCTGAACAAAAGATCCTTGAGCACAAAGCCTGTTAGCAACTTTTATACATTCACTTTTTAAGGTACATTTAGAATGTTCAATTTCCATTTTTTCAATGACTAACTTGAATACCATGATAAATAATTAGTAGATAACCATACTCTATATTATACTATATATGATTATTACTATACAATACTAAATATTATCTAGTCATAATCATACATAGTACAATAATATATAGTATAACAATCTTTTGACAGCAGGAACTACAATGCATTGGTACTCACTAAAGACTTAGAATATGTAGGACACTGTCTTCATACAGATGTTCTTTTCAACTAATTTGCTATGATAGTCTTGATATTACTCATTTCAGCATTCCTAGGACTTAGCATGGTGTCTTTTTGCACTTAGAAAATGGTTCATATGTTTGATGCATACAACAATAAATAGTCTTAAATAGTACAAATGTTGGTGAAATTGAAAGAGTGGGGTATAGCTCTATGAATTAAAATGGATATACATATTGTCCAGGGAGAAATATCCTTATAACTTACCTAAATAGCTCCAGGCAATCTAGGTCTTATTGAATTCTTTGAGCTTGGTGGTACTGGTAGTCAATGCTCTGCTGACCCAGAAGTCAGTCCCAAACACTGCACCACTCATTATGATAAGCTGATTCCCCAAGAATCTACTAAGAAACTATGACTGGCCGGGCACGGTGGCTCATGTCTGTAGTCCCAGCACTTTGGGAGGCCGAGGCGGGCAGCTCACAAGGTCAGGAGATCGAGACCATCCTGGCTAACATGGTGAAACCCCGTCTCTACTAAAAATACAAAAACTAGCTGGGCGTGGTGGCGGGTGCCTGCAGTCCCAGCTACTCCGGAGGCTGAGGCAGGAGAATGGCGTAAACCCGGGAGGTGGAGCTTGCAGTGAGCGGAGATCCTGCCACTGTACTCCAGCCTGGGCGACAGAGTGAGACTCCGTCTCAAAAAAAAAAAAGAAAAGAAAAGAAACTATGACTAAACATCTGCTGATTAACTCCATGGGATGAGTGAGAAGAAGAGACACCATTGTTTGGAATTATTTTAGAATTTGCAAGCCTGAAACAAATGTGTCTTTCTTAGCGGTTCACTAGCTGTAAGAGTTAGTTCTTTCAAGCCTGTAATCCCAGCACTTTGGGAGGCCGACACGGGTGGATCACTAGGTCAGGAGATCGAGACCATCCTGGCTAACACGGTGAAACCCCGTCTCTACTAAAAAATACAAAAAACTAGCCGGGCGAGGTGGCGGGCGCCTGTAGTCCCAGCTACTCAGGAGGCTGAGACAGGAGAATGGCCCGAACCCGGGAGGCGGAGCTTGCAGTGAGCTGAGATCCGGCCACTACACTCCAGCCTGGGCAACAGAGGGAGACTCCGTCTCAAAAAAAAAAAAAAAAAAAAAAAAAAGAGTTAGTTCTTTCTTAGATTGGTCCCACCTTGTAGATCAAAAGTGATTGATCTTGCCATCTTGAGCATTTACAAAAACGTTTCTCTTACAGTTATGTGAAATTGAGATTCTTCTACTATAGTGGCGACAAGAGCGTTCTAGAATAAAAATGAATGCTAGATTTCAATTGTTCAATATGTGCAAAGTATTGTGCTTTGGGAGATATCAAGGTAAACAATGCACAAATCACTGCCCTCCAGAAACTCACCAGTTAGTAGGGATACAGATACATACATAAGTAATCCAAACATAAACTAGAAAAAGTAAGAAACAGAAAAAGTATCTTGGCGATTATTATATACATATTACTTTGCAAAAGAAAAAATATATTGCCACATTATTTACCTTCCACATTCTGATTTTACTACTCCCCTCTCAGACAGTTAAGAGGGTAGATATTTTTAAGATATTACTAAACCACTTTTTCAAATTCTGGATTGAAGATGTTGATCATACTTTATCTGATCCTCTACTCTACCTAATATATAATCATGCTGATTACTCATATTTGAAATCTGTGAAAAAATTAAAGTCCTAAAGTTTTTGGTAAACAATAATTTTCCTTTAGCAACATGATAAATGACTCCCAAGCTTCCCATTTTGGTCACTAGATCTTCCAGAATGTCTTGTTGCTTTTGTAGTGCCATTAAGATGGCACCCCTCTTGGGCTAGCTCCAGGGGAAGTCAGGCAGACTGTAACATAAAAAAAAAATAAATTAATTAATTAATTTTAAAAAAAGACTCCTTGGGGACTTTCTGGAGGTATCAGCTACTAGTCTTTCTTGATATTGTCCTTCCTAATTCAACACAAGAAGTAATGAACCTTATGGGTATGTTTACTCTTTGTTCTAAAAAGCTAACCTAAGGGTGATTCCGTTTGACACACTCCAAACAGAGTCACACTAAACAGGTGTTTTGACCATCTTTCTCTTAGCAACAGACTTTGCAAATTTTTTCTTCAATGGGAAAAAAAGAAGCAAACAGCAATCAATAATTTTGGCTGAAGTCACAGTGTTTACAGTAGTGGAACAATTTCTTTGGTTTTAGACTCCAAATAATAGAAAAAGAAGTAGAATGTGACGTTTATATCCGTACAAAGAATCATCATTGCACCTTTTTTGTTTTGTCCAAATGATGCTGCATCTATTCCCACAGGCAATGCCCAGTTCGTGAGGAAGGGAGTTTAGTTTAAGAAAGAAGGTATGTAGATCCAAAGTGCCTGGATTCAAACCCAGAAAACAGCAACATGACAGTCATAATCTCATTTGATCCAATGAAGACTTGAGAGCATCCTGCTACAATGTTTGAGAACAAGCACAAGTACAGTACTGACCTGGTATTTAAAGTGTTAATACTATCTCCCCAAGTGACTCAATATGCTCCAGGACACTGCTTCTAGAATTGTGTTTGCCCATAAGTACTTGGGTAACCTCAACTAGTCACTTAATTTCTCCAAATTTCCATTTTATCATCTGTAAAAGAATCAGACATTCTCTAAGATTTTATTTTCTCTAAAATCTGATTATTATGTCAAGATTTCTTCTTTTTAAATGCTGACAGTTTTTTATGCCCTTGGATTGTCTGAAGCAAAGTGAAGTAATTTCAGAATTACACTCGCTTTGAGCTCCCAGATACTAAAATTTTTTCAAAGTCAAAGGCACTTTGGCCTTTCACTCAATATCAAAAATCAGACAGGGAAAATGGGCTAAGCGCTTGAATAGACATTTCTCCAAAGAAGATATGCAAATGGTCAGTAAGTATACAAAAAGATGTCACTTCAGAAAATGCAAATAAAAACCATAATGAAACATAATTTCACATCTACTAGGATGCATATTATTAAAAGATAAATGATAATAAGTGTTGGCGAGGATGTGGAAGAATTGGAACCTCCACACTGTTGGTAGGAATGCAAAATGGGGCAGCTGATGGAAAATGGAATGGAGGTTCCCCTAAAACTTAAATAAAGAACCACTATCTGATCAAAAAATCCCACTTCTAGATATTGTCCAAAATAATTGAAATCAATTCAATTTGAGGCTCTCAACAAGATACCTGCACTCTTATGTTTATTGCAGCACTATACACAATAGCCAAGATGTGAAAACAATCTAAACGTCCACTGACAGATAAACGCATAAAGAAGATGTAGTAAACACAAACATGTAATGAAACACTATTCAGCCTTAAAAAATAAGGAAATTCTACACCATTAAACAACATAGATGAACATTGAGGACACTATGCCACATGAAATAAGACAGTCACAGAAAGATAAATACTGAGCTGGGCATGGTGGCTCATGCCTGTCATCCCAGCACCTTAGGGGACGAACGTGGGAGGATCATTTGACACTAGGAGTTCAAGACCAGCCTGGACAATATAGTGAGACCCCCATCCCTACAAAAATTTTAAAAAATAGCCAGGCATGGTGGTGCACACCTGTGGTCCCAGCTACTTCAGAGGTTGAAGTGGGAAGATCACATGAATCCAGGAGGTAGAGGCTGCAGCGAGCTGTGATTACACCACTGCACTCCAGCCTGGGTGACAGAGTGATTGAAAAAAAGAAAGACAAATATTGCATGCTTCCACTTATATGAGGTATCTAAAACAGTCAAGGTCATAGAATCAAGGAGTGGAATGGCGATTGCCAGAGGTTGTGGGAGGGGTAATTAAAAGTTATAAACCAATGAACATAAAGTTTCACTCAAATAAGATGAGTAAGCCCTAGAGATCGTCTGCAACAACAATGTAAACTTAAAACTATGTTAAGAGTGTAGATCTCATCTTAAGTGTTTTTAGCATTTTTTAAGGGCATGTAAGTCAATAAAATACAGCATATTTCAAAAAGGGAAGAAGGTCTTCTGGTTGGGTGATCAGCTTAGTCTCAAATGCAAGGAAAGCATTTCCCAGATAATGCAATGAGAGTGAGAATATGCATTTGCCAACCAGATTAGTTTTCTCCAAAGAGGAGAAAAGGACCTATCCGGGCCTTAGATACACGGGTCAGGAGACAACAAATTGTTACCCTAGAGACATTCATAATCAGCTGCCTACTTCTTTCCCAAGTCCCATGCAGGAATCAACATGACAGTGATTTAGTAAAAATATAGCTGACAACAACCTTTTATTTTTTACCTCTGGAAAAATATCTAAAAACTTTTATATGAAAAACACATTTTTTAAAGTTCTAAGTATAAAACATGGTTTCAGATTTTATTAGCACTTGATTTGGTCTAGGCATATGTATTTTTTCTCTTTTGGAGGCATTTATTCCTTCAGGGTTAAGTACCTTCAATCAAAACTACAATTTGTAATAAAAGACATACTTCAGTAGAGGAAAAATCCCTGTTTTAAGTCTCTCTCCACCAAACAAGTATAACATCTTTAGAAAACTACACAAAGGTGCCCAAAATGATCTTCTTCTTCTTTAAATGATTCCATTATTTTCTATAGCCACAGGTCTGCAAAAAGTTTATTTCTGAACCTCCCAAAAAGGGGGATTCAAGTAGTAAAGTTATACAAAGCTAGTCCTTATATTTGAAGAAGGAATACATTTGATAAATAAGCAATCAGCTTGGTGAGAAAACATGAATAAAGTATCTGCTTTGTGCTAGTAACAATTCTTGGCATCATGAAGATACAAAAACACAGGAAATATCATAGCCTGTGATAAGTTTATGAGGTCTCAATTTTTACACACATTTGAAAATTTTCATAATAAAAGATGTTTTATGGAAGCCCAGATTCCAACATTACATGACTAGAAGAAAAGTGGTACATGGGATATCTATCTGTAATATATAATTACGCACTATATAAATATGTAATTCAGGTAGATGTGTATCTACCTACAAGTGGTGGGCTAGGAGGAGACAACATGGTGGCCTAGGGATAAATATGACAATGAAAGGGGCTTCATTTGGGAGAAGCATAAAATATTCTAAATGTAGTTGGTGATCCCTTCCCAAATGGATATATCTAAATTATAATATTCTTAACACTATTCACTTTATTAAGAGAATCAGAAATGGCTCCAAGCAGGCCTGGCTTCAAACAACAGGTCATGGAAATCCAAAAGAGTTACTGATTTTAAAGCAATCAATTCATGAAAAGGGAAAAGAGACAAAGGGGAGAAGGAGTAAAAAAACAAAACAAAACAAAACAAAAACAAGACAAGATGAAAGAGAAAAAAAAACACAACAACCCTGCTCTAGGCTGTGATGTGATAGAGCCAGGCTCTAATTACTGAGTTAAAGATAATTAGAGAGAGGTGAAACTTTCCTGACATCAGTGTCCATCCCAAGACTTCTCTGATGTACATAACCTAGTTACACAGTTGTTTCCAGCAAAATGTTCCATTAAGTTTTCTGACATGAGCCTCATTATCTTCCTGAAATCCAACTAACTCACTGGAATGATTCTTAGTGATCTGGTTGAACCTCTACTGGAAAAAAGTTCACCTGTGAGACTGCAGATGCCAATTGTCACCCTAGCCCCTACTATTCAAAGGCGAACAGTTTTGGCTCTTTGAATTTTTCTAGGGAAGTGACATTTCTATTTATTATTCATCTACTTTGAGTTCTAATGAAAAGTGCTAAGGCCACCTGCCAAATGTTTGCACTGAAAGAAAAGTGACACACTGAAAATTAATAATGGCAGATTGAAATATTTGTGGATTTCCTGAAAAGGAAAAAATAATAAAGATTAACTCTGCTTTGGCTTTAGATAGCCCCAGACATGGGGCTATTTAGTAAGTACTATTTACTCAGTCTTAAACTCATCCAAATAAATGAACACTTGGATTTTATCGTTGGTCAAAGGGTAAACAGTTTCAGTTATGTTGGGTGAATCAGTTCTTGAGATCTAATATACAGCATGCTGACTATAGTTAATATTACCATATTGCATACTTGAAATTTGCTAAGAGATCTGTAATGTTCTCACCATATACAAACACACAAAATATTTTATAATCACTATGTAAAGTGATGAATATGTTAATTAGCTTGTGATAATCATTTCACAATATAAATATATCAAAACATCACATTGCGCACCTTAAATATACACAATTTTTATTTGTTAATTATACTTTAATAAAGATGTGGGAAAAAGAAGGAAAGATGATAAATGGGATGGTTGTCTTTTTTACATTTTAAACATTAATTAATGATAGTATTTTTCTAAAGACTTCTTTATGTGCTGAAGATGTTCAACTTATGAAAAACTAGTGGACACCTAACTTTTCAAGAATAGATTTACTACATACACTATATTGATTCATCATGAACTATAAGCTGCCATTGGCATGCCTGTATATATAAATTGCATCTGAACCTTCCACTTTGCATAGAAATTCTTATGGTTACCTCCAGTCATAAGAAGACTGCAAAAATGGTCAGGAAACTCCTGAAGAAAAGCCAGATCTTTGGAGACTGGAGAGTAGATTTAAAATGTCACTATTTATTGCTGCCTTGCTCAAAATTCATCAGCATGTCCATTTTAGTTATATAATAGCATTGAAAGGGTTGTCTGTTGTTTCTGTTACTTTTAAATCAACTATTTAGTAATGTTCAAATAATAATAATGGTTACTATTGATTTAATGCTTTGCCAAGCTTTCAGCTACTAATGAACATGTAATATCTCATAGTGCTCAAAATAAGCCTATGATGTTTATAATCTTACTATAAATGAGGAAACTGAGGCAGAGATTACATAATTTGCCCAAAGTTATGTAGCAGTGAACAGTGTAGCTGAGTGAGAACCCAGGTACTTTGCCTCAAGAACTCCCTTTTAAAAACACATCACCCTCTACTACCTTTCGATATCTGTTAAATGCAGACTTTTTAGCTTGATAAGCTAAAATTCTTCAAAAAAGCTTAATTCTTCAAGTTTCACCTTAACTGATCCTACCAGGTTTACCTCTTATATTTCGAGGCTTCTCTACACAGATTCCGTACTCTGGCCAAACTGAGACTGGCCACTTCCCCATACATCCTGAACTTTCTCTCTTTTGAAATTTTATCAATAGTATTTCCTCAAAGTAAAAATGTAGCTACTTATTGAGAGCAGGAGACTAGATAACAATACCATTTTAAAACATATATACATATATATAATAATTGTAAAGGTTGGCATTTATTGTTCAATTACCATATGCTAAAAACCGTGTTAATCCACTTACATAAATATATCATGAATGCAATAATGCATAATAATACATATAGATATTGTTAGCCCCATGTTACAAAGTGAAACTAAGCCTTAGCAAGGTTAAATATCTTATCCCAAAAACCCTGACTAATAAGTGGTAGAGTCACAATTTGAACCCAAGTATGTCTGACTCCAAAAAGTAAGCCTTTAACCATACACTCTAGGCTGCGTCTATTCTAAATTCTAATTTGCACTATAGTTATTTAAGAGCAAATACAAATTTCTCAATAAACTGTATACTTCTTGGAACAAAGGCTAGATTCTGTATTTCTGTATCCCCCACAGTTCTGAGAAAAACGTTTCTGGAAGTGTAGCAAGTAAAGCAAAGAATTCCCATGTAAAATGTCAATTTTGTGACATCTGGGCTATAGATACTCTGGGAGGACCCCACTTCCCTCCCCATACTCATCTCCAAGCACCACTTCTGTTAAAATGTGCATTATTTTGGACCATGGTTAGGTTAACACAGAAGCAGATGATTGCAGAAAGAGCTAGAGTGTCTTGGGTCCCCTTCTGTGTAGCTCTGCCAGAAATAACCCAATGTGAAAATGGTTCACAATTCCTCACCTTACAATGAGGACCGTAGAAAGTGCTGTGGTTCGTGGAATGTATTAGAACCAACCATTAGTTCAGGCTTCTCAGAGATTCTAAAATTTGGTAAAAATTTGAAAACAGGCATATTTCCTGGGAGATTTCTTATATTCCCTGTTACACTGCCAGCAGCCGGAGTCTGAGAAATATGTATGTAAATTAAAGAAAGTTATTTAAATATACCAGAGTCAGAAGATATTAATAAATCTGATTTGGTTCTAAAAGTGGGCAAAGACTTGAGTCAGCAAAATTTGAGACCACTTCTAATTTTATCTGACCCATTTAGTTAAATGCTGCTCCTTCTGACAGTATCAGTGATATCATAGAGACCTAGCATGTTATTTGGAAAGAACATCAGACTCAAAGTCATGGGACATAGGTTCAAAGTCAGGCTCTGTCATTTAAAAGCAGAATAACCTTGAGAAACATATCTGGTTCTTGTAAGCTTCATTTTCATATGTATAATGTGGATAGGCTGACCTATTGATCTTGTATTGTTAATACAAAAACCCACATGAAATACTTTGCAATCTGTATGTTCTACAACATAAAATGCATTAATTAAGCAATGGAGGCAAAATTGTAGCCAACATACAGACAATATTAAATTTTTAAAGATTTTATTATGAAAGAGAATAGGCTTTCTCTCTCCACCAACTCCTTTCCTTCCTACCCCCATTAACTTATTAAATAAATATTTACTGAATGCTTAAGATGTGTCTGACAATGTATTAGGTAAACAGCGGCAAACAAGTCAGATAAGATACTTTCTGGGAGAGGGGAGGGGAAGGAGACAATCAATGAATGTATAAATAAATAAATGAATCATTTCAGAGGATGAGAAGCAATAGGGAGATAATTATAATGATTACAAAAGAGCATTCTAAGGAGTGAACACATGAGCTGCAATCTGAATAATCACAAGGAGAGTCTGATACAGGAAAAAAAAAAAACAGGAAGTGTATAAGAATACTACAGAAACAGAGAACAGGAACTGCAAGTCCCTAAGACCAAATGATCTTAGCATGTTCAAGAAACAGAAATATAGTCCTTATAGAAGTAGCATAAGAAATGAAGATGAGAGTGTTACAAGGTAGGCTGGACAAGTAAATCATATAGGAAGGGTCCTGCAGTATATAATAAAGAATTTGTATTTTATTCTAAATGAAGTGGGAAGCCATTGGATAGCTTTAAGGAGAGAGTGACTTGATCTGATTTGCATGATCAGGATCTTTGCTAAGACCAAGTAAACAGGCGGAGTTTTTGTTATATCAGCACCCTGAGTTTTTCTTTTAAGAGAAGTAGGAAATATTTAGCTTTGAAAGATTCTTCCATGGTGGAAACTAATAGGCATGTCAAACTCAACATGTCCCAAACTAAGATTTCTCTCCAACCCTGCCCCCAAAGCCTTCCCTCTTTCAGAAATAGTCATTATAG
Organism: Macaca thibetana thibetana; assembly: GCF_024542745.1. Classification (NCBI taxonomy): domain Eukaryota; kingdom Metazoa; phylum Chordata; class Mammalia; order Primates; family Cercopithecidae; genus Macaca; species Macaca thibetana. Next base: position 37,457,103 of record NC_065583.1, read on the forward strand.
GCTTCTAGTTTTCAGAACAAAAACCATAACGTCATCCTTGACACATCCAATTCATCAGCAAAGCCAGAGGCTGTTTCTCACCTTCTTTATTCTTATTATCATGGCTTCAAGTAGTACTCATTCCTTGCCTGAATGGTTGGAATGGCTTCCTAATGGGTCTCCCTGTTCCCAACCACATCTCTCTACAATCTATTTTCAACAGAGCAGCCAGAGGGAGCCTGTTAAAATGAAAGTCAGATAATATTCTTTCTTGCCCAAATCTTCTATTGTTCGCCCATCTTAGAGACAAAATCAAATTCCTCACAATGTCCTACGAGGCTGGACAGTATTTAGTTCACTTGCTTCACTGCCCACAGTTCCTGCCAGTTTGTTTCATCCACACTGGCCTTTTTGGTGTTCCTTGAACACTCATGCCCATGCCCCACCTCAGGTCTTTGATTTTCCTGGTTCTTCTGCACAAAACACATTCTCCAGATATCCATAGAGCTTTCCTTCTTGCCTCTTTCAAGATTTTACTGAATTTTCAATGACATCATCCTTGTAACTCTCTCTTAAATGGCACTACTGCCCCCTACTCTCCCTTTCTCAAGTCTCTGCCTCCAAGGTGCTTGCTTCCTGTATATTTTGGTTATTTATCTGACACATTGTTTAATTCTCCAAAATGGAAAGAAAGCTCCATAAAGGCAAGGTTATCTGTCTCAGTCATTGTCATTTTCCCTGTGCTACATAAGAGAAGCTCAATAAATATTTATGACATAAATCAAGAATCTGAAATCACATGCCTCCTCCTAACGTCAGAGTCACTGAGCATGAAAAATAGCCCAGGATCTGCTCACCAAGTGTTGCTTGCAGGGAAGAACAGTGGACAGACAAGATGGTGGGGAAATTAGAGAAGTAGGAGCAAGTCCTGAGAGAGAAGACATTCTTGGATGCCCATTGAAAACAACAACTTAGAGGGAAAACTAAGAAATAGTCTACAACATCTTCTAGGCTTTTTGTGTGTCCATAATCAGCAGTATTGGTTGGTTTACTTTTCTGGTAATATATTACATAAAAATTACCCTGTAAAGTAGGTAATAATAATAATCATGATCATGGTATTAATTACTAGAATTTATTGAAAATTGTTCCAGTTGCTACCAACACTTACCTACACCACAACCAGCTTCAAACAACTATTTTATCATATTCACAGATTTTATGGGCCAGAAATTCAGACAGCACAGTGGGAATAGTTTATCTGTGCTCCCATGTTTGGAGCCACAGCTGGAAAGACTTGATTGCTGGGAACTAAAATCATCTATAGGTCTCTGCCCTCACACAACTGGCAGCTAATGCTGCCTGGTGGCTGGTACCTCAACAGAAGCTGCTGACAGAACCTCCCAGTAGCCTTTCTGTGTGCCTGAGTTTCCTCAGGGTGATCAGACATTTTACATGACAGCTCAGGGCCCCCAGAGGAAGTGTTTCAGTAAACAAAGCAGAAGCTTCAATGTCTTTCATTACCCAGTCTTGGAAGTCATAGTCATCATTTCCATCATACTATGTGGTCAAAGCAGTCACAAGTCACAGAGAAGAAATAATCCCTAACTTTGGATATTAGCTTAGCTGGTCACGTTGTAAAATAATGTATAGGATGGGAGCTACTGCAACCACCATCATTAAAAAACATAATCCCACAGAAACTAGAATAAGTGCTTTATCTAATAAACTAAGTTAATTCTCACAATACCCCTGAGAAATACCATTATCCTGAATTTACAGTAAAAGGAAAATGAACTGCAAAAAGGCTAAAATGATTGGCTCAAGATCACACTGTTGACAGGTGTTGCTGAGAGCCAAACCAACATATAACTGACTCCAAAGTTCAAGTTCTTCCTAATACACCTTCCCCACGGCTAGAGGAGGAAATACTAAATAGGCAAGAAAGAACACGATGTGGGGGTTGAAGGAATGACACAGAAATCAGAGGGCCTGAAAAGGGGAGACGATGATGACAATGATGATGACAATGACGAAGAAGAAGGAAGATGAGAAGGAAGAGGAGGAGGAGGAAATCAATAAAGTCTTGATTTTAATGACTATGGTACCTTGTCAATGTTGGTACCTTGTCAGTGATGGTACCCTGGCAATGTTAAATTATCATTTGGTGATTTGTTGTGTTTTACTTGAGGCGATATGGAGGTAGGGTAGACAATATCCTATATCCAGTTTCTCCTAAGTTAACACACAACAAATATTTAAAACTTAAATTTAAAAATTACATGCCACAAAAGTTCTATATTAATTATTTTATTCTATTAGCTTTTAAACAGAATAAAACAAGATATTCTATTGTTTGGATATTCCCAATATTTTGTCCCCTAAATAAATGTTTATCAGATGTAACTCAAAGTCAGATTTCCCTTATTTGTATCCTAATGGCTTCTGCAAAATAGTCACCATTTATTGAACAAATGGATATGGCCTGATAATTTTTTAATGTTACCTGGAATTATATGCAGTGCTTTTTTGATAAATGTACTCCTAAACAAAAACTTACAAACCCCACTCAGGATTAAAGAGCTCACATTAAATTACTCTTCCCTATAAACATAATGATTGAAAAATGGAGGACTCAGCTGACTAATATGAAGCCTGATGAAGACCAACTCTCTGCCCAAACATCAGTTGATCTCTGTGATGTAGCATCCTTACTCATAACATCACTGCCCTGTACACCTCAAGAGTGCTCACTGCCCTTAGGATAAAGATCAGAATTCTTACCATAGCTCAAAAGGCCCTGTAGTGTCTGAATCTGGCATGTTTCTCAATGCCATCTTGTGCCCCCTATTAGTCCATTCTTACATTACTATAAAGAAATACCTGAGACTGGGTAATTTATAAAGAAAAAAAGGTTTAATTGGCCCATGGTTCTGCAGGTTTCACAGGAAGCATGGCAGCCTTTGCTTCTGGGGAGGCCTCAGGGAATTTACAGTCACGGCAGAAGGTGAAGGGGGAGCCAGCACTTCACATGGCCAAAGCAGGATGAAGAGAGGGGGAGGTACCACACACTTTTAAACAACCAGATGTCATGAGAACTCACTAGTGCAACAACAGCTCCAAGTGGGATGATGTGAAACCATGAGAAACAGCCTCCATGGTCCAATCATCTCCCACCAGACCTGACCTCCAAGATTGGGGATTACAGTTGAACATGAGATTTGGATGGGGACACAGATCCTAACCACATCAGCCCCATTTCCTCTTTGTCCTCTGCTTTCCTCCCATTCTGGACCCTTTTGAGGTCTTCAGACATGTCATTCTTCTTCCTACCTCAATACTTTTGCATATTTTAGTCCTTTTGCCTAGAATACTCTTACTTCCTCCATGTGTCTTGTTAACTCCTACACTTAAAGTCGCACCGCAACCACAACTTCCTTGGGGATGTTTTCCTTGACTTCTCTGATGAGGTCAAACCCTCTATTCCCTCATTATACACTCTTATATTAAAATAGTCTTCTCTTTCAAAGTATCTATCACAGTGGTATCTTTCTATTTATTAGTTTGATTCTTTGATTAACTTTTATCTCCCTTCTAGACTGTATGCTTCTTAAAGACAAAGATTGTGTGCATATTTTCTCCTTAATCCTCAGCACCCAGCACAATGGCAGGTTCATTGAAGATATTTAGTAATTATTTGTTAAATAAATAAATGTGCAATGAAATAAACAAAAAATACAGTTTAAATTTCTGAGGGTCATGATCAGCTTGTAATAGAATATTGATCATTGTCTTCTCATATCTGGAGCTTTCTTATCTTTTAATAATCTCCAAGGTTTACACCCGATGACAAGCCAAAATAATGCCTAATGATGTTACAGTTCACACATGATTTTCACCTTTCAAGGAGCTTTCATAGTCACTACTACATTTCATTTGATTCTCAAAACCATCCTAGGAAGGGATTTGTTACTGGCTTCATTTTTACCAATAAAGAATCTGAAGCTCAAAATGATACAAAGTTAAGGTTAGAATTCTGACCCCAAAAGGCTCCTAGCAGATCAGTCTAGGGAAAGTGAGAAACTAGGAATTGGGTGTACTTTGAAGGCACATTGGGAAAGATATCTAAAAACAGAGATCTCTCCAACCCCAAGCAAAAACACAGGTTTAATGTATTAAAGAGGTTATTTTGTTAATATGGAAATATATTGGATCAGACATCGACCTGACCATAAAGTATATCTGATATGGAAGTGCAGAGACGAAAAGAAAAACAGTTAGTCAAATTCCATGGAATTGACTTAGCAACCCTCACCAATTTGTCTCATACACACACACACACACACACACACATATATATATCTCTGTTTTGTGATTATTCTTTCTACTGCATGACAGCCAACTTCAAATAGATTTTCCTATTCTCTATCTAACTATACAATGCAATTTAGCACTTTGTTATCAAATTTGCTCTTAATGCTTCCTGTGTATACCTTTAGAATCAAAACTAAAATAGAAGTAGGCAGAAACCATGTCTTAGCATAACTCATATGTCATAATCAAGCATCTCAGAGATCATTTGACCAAACCATCTCTTTTTATAGAAGCATGACAATCCCAAAATAAATTGCCAAGATGTTGAGATTTTGAGCGTCTTGAGCTACACAAAGACATAAATTGCAGTCCTTAATCCCCCAAGAGTGGGGAGTCTTAGAAACTCCCCATGTTTTGGTTAGAATACTCCCAAAGAGTTACATGCCATAAACAGAAAAGTATTTATAGGGGGCCGGACATGGTGGCTCACACCTGTAATCCCAGCACTTTGGGAGGCTGAAGCGGGTAGATCACGAAGTCAGGAGATCGAGACCATCCTGGCCAACATGGTGAAACCCCATCTCTACTAAAATACAAAAAAATTAGCCAGGCGCGATGGCGCACACCTGTAGTCCCAGCTACTCGGGAGGCTGAGGCAGGAGAATCGCTTGAACCCAGGAGGCGGAGGCTGCAGTGAGCCAGGATTGTGCCACTGCATTCCATCCTGGGGACAGAATGAGACTCTCTCTATATATATAAATAAATAAATAAATAGATAGATAAATAAATAAATAAACAAACAAACAGACAAACAAGTATTCATGGGGACAGAAGTTCTTCAGGTCATCTCGACCTTTGAATTTGGGTTGAGGTAACCCAGGATTGCTAGTACCCTAGTCTCCTGCTATAAGTAAAAATAAATCCTCTCTGGAGGAAAATCATCTTAGACTTCACTTTACTCTGATGTTTTTTCAAATAAATGTCTGGGATTTAGTAGAAATAAGCTATACAAAAGAAAAGATAAGAAAAAATGATAACAAAAAGATAGAACAGATATACAATATAAACAAATACACATGGGATCCAAATAATAAGGTCATCAGGCATAGACTATTTTACCACATACAAAGAGGTAATAGAATTCCACATAATTTATGCTGATATTCTGCCCTTGAGGAGGAGCACAGCTTCCCACTTCTTAGGTGTGGACTATGCATAGTGACTTCTTCTTAAAGAGCACAGTATGAAAAAGAGAAAGAAAGAGTAACCTTGTACTGGAGAAACCTGACAGCCACTACCTCAATCAAATAATCAAGATCCATATCAAAAGTAATAAGTCACATTAATAATGTGTGCCCTTGATATGATGTGATGAAAATGACACTTTACATCTATGGTCTTCCTCCCAAATACCCATAACCCTAGTCTAATTATGAGAAAACATCAGCCAAAGGAGCCTAAGGAAATAAAATATTAAATGTAATATGTTATCCCGGATGGAATCTTGAAACAGGAAAAAGACACTAGGTAAAAACTAAACCTGAATACATTATGGACTTCAGTTAATAATAATTGCTATGATTTAGATATTTATCCCTTCCAAACCTCATGTTTGATCCCCAGTATTACAGATGGGCCTAATGGGAGGTCTTAGGTCATGAGGTTAGATCCCTCATGAAAAGATTAATGCCTTCCCTTGGGCTTAAATGAGTTCTGGCTCTATTTGTTCCTAGTTGTAAAAAGAGCCTGGAGGCTCCTCCTCCCCTTGCTTCCTCTATGGCCATGCAATCGCTACACACATCAGCTCTCCTTTACCTTCAGCCATGAGTGGAGGCAGTCTGAAGCCCTCACCTGATGCATATACCCAATCATAAACTTTCCAACCAGCCAAATCATGAGCAAGATACACCTTTTTGTCTGTATGAATTACCCAGGCTTAAGTACTTCTTTATAGCAACACAAAATGGACTAAGACAATAATGTACCAATATTAATACATTAATGAGTATTGACTGTACAAATTAATTATATTGTCTGGTGAAATATAAAATGCACATAGAATTAAAATATGTGACAACAATAACATATTAGTTGGGAATTTCATAAAGGTGTTATACAGAGGGAAAAAGTATATAGTTTTCTATGGTTTGTTACTTATCCAATAATAGTAATAATAACATGTTATTACTATATGATGAAATGCTTATCATTTTCTACAAAAAGACACTTGCTAAGAAGTACACCTTTTTATGGACAAGATTAACATGACCTCTGTCTGTACACTAGAATGTCAGTACATGGTCCCTAGATAATTAAGGAATTCTTGGACTTAAAAATCCAAACGATGTGTCTTGCTTTAATATCTTTTCATACTTAAAAATAATAAGCTTAAAAACAAAACATTTCAAAAAGAGCTTTCCCCTTCAAAAAATAAAATAAAATTAAGCCTCTTTCAGTTGTCAGCTTTGCTTCTGAATTTATAAATTTCAACTTACAAACAACTTTCAGAGAAAGTGAGTAAAATAGGGTACACTTGTGCACTATTCCTTTCAAGAACAGAACGGGAGTCTTCAATTCTTAACTACACCATGGTTGCCATTTTGTATCATAGATGTGGCACCAGTTAAATGAAGCAAGATATTGAAATGAGATTCTTTTCACGTTTCATGAAACACAGGGATTTGTGTTGTTTTTTCCTGGGGGGTTAAGATTGAATGTAATATTTCAATCATACTTGAAAGAACATGAGTTAATTTTTCATAGCTACTAATCCACTCATTCAGAAATGATAATGCAAATGTTCAAATATTTATGCTTCATAGGCAAAACATGGCACCCTAAATTATTGCATTGTGCTCTCTCCTAATGCTTACTTACAATTCATTTCAGATCAGGTAACCAGAAAATCACTGTATTCAACAGGGAAGTGATAGCAATAAAGTCTTTATACTTACAATCCTTTCATATTTATTCACATGCAAGACTTATTTGCCTCCTTGAACACAATTAAAATATCCACCAAAGTCAGTGACTAAGGCAATAATACAAAATATCGTGCCTTTAATTGATTTGATTGCAATTTCCAGTCTACAGTCTATGTAAAATCCAAAGCCTCCTGTGAGAAGAAGAGTGGCTCCATTACAACGTTTTATTATTCCCAAACATGATGTGTGCTTTCAATGTAAACTTTCCACCTCACCCATCATGAAAGCTGTGTTTTCAACATTATTTTTTAATGCTCCTGAAAAGTGTTTTGAGAACATGAGTAAAGTCAGGAATTGCATTACTTGAAGTGTTTTTTACTTAGTGCCCTTCTTTCCAGTGTCATTATTCCCAGGGTATAGATGCAGAAAATCAGATTCAGACTAAAGCTCAAGACCCTTTGAGTGAGTTTAAGAGTTAAGAGGAGTACCTCAAGCACCATGCATGATTTCACAGAAGAATTCTGCCCTTTTCTACATTGTAGTAGCTTCCAAGCATGAAAGATAAGATACAGGGAGGAGAGCTTGCCACCTCTCTCTTCAGTTGTGGTATCTTGATCCCATCCTTGTTCACTTTAGAGATATACATCTTCTTGTATCTCTCAACAGCCTAAACAATCTAGGAGCATTGAAGGATGTTTCAAAGCCATACATTGTCATCAAGTACCCCTGGTATGAAGCGCTGACAAAAGCACACTACCTCCCTGGTATCCTGTTCAATAATTCATAATCTCAATATAATCTTAAGAAAATATCAGAAAAACCCAGATTGAAAGACATTGGAAAAAATAACTGACCAATAGTCTTCAGAAGTGTCAAGGTCCTGAGAGATAAAAAAATACTGGGGGACTTTCAAAGATTGAAGGAGAAACTAAGGACATGTGATGATTAAATGCAATGTGGGAAAAACTGACAGGACTTTCTAACAGGGAGAGAATATTAGTGGAAACATTTGTCAAATTCAAGTTAAGCTGCATACTTTAGCTAACGTATTATACTGAGATTAACTTCTCAGTTTTGCTAAACCCTCTGGTTGTATAAAATATTAACCAAAGAAGAGGCTGGATGAAGGGTATACAGGGACCCTGTACTACTTTTTCAACTCTTCTGTTAGACTTACATTATCTCAAAATTTTAAAAAGTAAAAAACAAAGAAAAACACATACTGATATGAGGAAAGAAAGGAATGAAGAAGAGAAAGAAGAAGGAATAAAAGAAGGGAGCACAATTCTAATTTAAAGAGATATTGAGAGGTTTCATAATTGCTGACTGATTCCTCAGGAGATTCCAGATACTCGTTTGAAAGCTTTCTGATGCAGAGTCAGAAAGCGACATAATATCATGGCAAATGCCATGGACTTTAGACCCAAACATATCTGGGTTTGAAATCTGATTTTACCACTTATTAGCTATGTGTCTGATGTCACATTAATTTTCTGAAGTTCAATTTTCTTACATGTAAATACAGGTGTTAATAGTACCCACTTCATAGGGTGGTTATGAGGACTAAAGGGGGTAATCCATGTAAAGATCTTAGCCTATGTCTGGCATATACAAAGCACTTAAACAAATGAAAGCATTAATATTATCCCAGAAACTCACACTATGCATTTTACATTTCCAAAATTCATTCATTTCCTCTCACTTGTAGAGATTAATAATTTTCCACTGCACTCAGCCGTATCCAAATCTTATTCATCCTTCAATGGATACCAATGGAATCTCACTGCCTCCATAAACCCAAATAGGTTCTCCAGCCTTAAATTCTGCATATAGTTTACGTGTGTATAGTTATCATTCACTATTATTTTACGTGTAGTAATTGTTTTTTCATCAGACTATAAGATCCTTGATGATAGGGATAACCTTGTTTCTTTTTATATTTTCCTTAATGCTGAGCACAAAGTAGGCATTTGAAAAGTCATGATAGTTTATAACTATGATATTTTATGTGTTTCTAGGATAATCTGGTGACACCGTGGATGTAGTCATAAGGAATTTAGAGGCCTGTCAAAACAGGTTTTAAAGAGGTAAACATAATTAAAAGCCCTCTGAAGAAGAAATAAAAGTCTTTCAGAATCTTCTTCACTCCAAATGCAAACTAAATTAGATTCTTTGCAACTGTCTCTGGAGCCTATGTCATGTGGTTTTTGTCTTGTAAGGAAGACAATTTAAAATAAAGCCTTTCAGGGATTTCAATAGACACATTTCTTTAGCTGAAATCTGTTCTCTCAGAAACTTACCCAAATTTCCTAATAACGTTCAAATTCTAACAAAGATATCATGGCTACACAGCACCAGGAAGAGCACTTTATTTCTTCACAATTCCCCTACATAGCATTATGGCTTCCTAAGGGCTTTTAAATGTATTGCTTCAATTGATTCTTGTAGAATCTCTGAGATGCTATCTGGAAAGTATTATTATCCCTAGTTTGCAGATAAGACAACTGAGGTCCAGGCTTGCTAAAAATCACACAACTAGTAAGTGGCAATTGAGGACTCTTCTCTCATTCAACAACCATTTATTGAGTTTTCTCGTGGGCTTCCCCTATGCGCTCTCAAGCCCACATGCTGGCTCCTGTCAGAGCACTGTGCTTATCACAAAGGATTATAATCATCCACCAACTTGTTTGTCTTCTCCCGTGGACTTTAAGCTCCTTGCAGGCATGCATCTGTCTTTTCCTAGTTGTATCCCTAGTGCTAAGGATGCACTCAATAATCATTTGTGAATAGACGAATGGGTATAGCTCAAAAAATGATGCTGAAGGATGTGCCAAAAAAGCTCAAATGAGTTGTTTTGGATAAATGCAAATTACAGCATCCTTTTTCCATATCTTAGCATTTTATAACCCAGATCCCAATAGAGAACACAGCTGTGAAAGAGATTAATACACTGCATTCTTAAGGAGCAAAGCCTACACTGAAATGAGTCAAGACCAGGTGATCATGGAGGCGTGTGATAAGATAAAGCCTGGTAACCATCACAATCTCCAGAGAAGGCAGTTTATCTGCAGAAGTTTCAGTCCTGACTCTGCTGCACTTCCTAGGCAGCTCTCACTTCCACCAAGGAAAACTATAGAAGTGACAGACTTTGACTTAAAGTTACCAAACTAAAGGAATCTAACATTCCTAAATGAAAGGAAAAGGAGCTCATTGATTCTCCAGTTTTATAGGACTAGAATTTTAAGGGACATTGAGAAAGAAGTCCCTGAAATCTTCAAGAGGACAACAGAAACCTATCTAAAATATTTTCTTTCCTGAATCTTTGTTAGCTGTAAGCTTCTATGGCCTACTTCTCCTGTTCTCCTACATCCAAAGTCAACATTTTGATATTTGCTCTTACCTCCTTCACTGCAACAATATCTCCTTCTCTCGAGCCATACCATCTGGCTGCACAAGCCCCACCTTCAGAATCAGAACTAGAAACACTTGCAGAACTTGTGGTTTCTCATAAAGTTGGCAGAGGGTTTGTTCTCCACGGTGATGGCATCAACTTCCCCATGTGGGAAAAATGCCAGTCACTAGTAACAGTGTCTGATGCTAAGCAACCAGAGTGGTTCCAGGAGGCTGTGCAGTGTCTGAGAAGAGGACCAAACTGCAATTCGAAGGTGCAGTTCTAGCTTTGACTCTTCCACACACTTCAATATGACCTCAGATAAATCACTCAGCTTCTCTGGTACTCTGTTTTGTTTTCTCATCTCTGAACTAAGTGTGGGTCTTCCAGATCCCTTGTGCTAAGTTCTGCTGTGGGACTGACAACTTACATGGAGGTGGAGGGTAGGAGGAGAACATGATTAGGAACTCTGGCCAAGCATAAGCCATTTTCTTCAAGACTAATCAACGATGTGGACTGTTGTTGGTGGTTAGTGCTTTTTGTTTGTTTGTTTTTTTCCCCTGTTCCAGAAAAACTGGACAGCAAATGTAATAGGTCTAGGGAAAATAATCTGTGTCAATATAGAAGGAAATGGTATACTAATTAAAATACAAAATTTTGTCCAAAAAACGATGAGAAATAAGATAGACCATTTGAAATGACTAGGAAAAAAGTGACCAAAAAGCAATGCAAAGTCATTTATGTTTAACCTGATCTAAATAAAAATTATCAATAGATAAGCCACTGTTTTGGGCCATCTGCATCTGATAAACATAGGTTTAAATCCTGGCACCATCTGCTCAACTTTAATAATACCAATATGCCAAATTATAATTATGATAGCAAGGACAGCAGCCTCATGGCTCATAATCTAAATAGTGACTGTTCTTTAATGGGATAAGAAACTAGAGCCAAACCAACTTAGCTGGAAATTGTTTTAGTATTTCATATTCACCATAGGTTAAGAGCAAATAGAGGCATGTAATTGGCAAAGCCACAAGCAACCAGACTTTCAGAGTAGGAGAAACATTCTGGGTGGGGACCCGGAATGCCCAAGAACCTAGAACTTACAAGAGGTAAGAATCTATGGTAACAATGGAGGTAGAGAATCAAAGCAGAGATTTTATATTTCCAATCATCTAGAACTAATCACTGGTACCTGTCCAACCACTTGACCTACCAGTGTACCCTAGTCATGGGGCATTTTTCAATTGGGAGGCAGGCAGGCCATTCAAATATAGTCCAGTGATAAGTTAGCCATTGCCAATATGATGAATCCTTAAATTCTGAGACTCAAGACCACCCAGCCCAAAGCCCTCACTTTACAAATAACAAAATTAAGGCCCACAAGGTTAAGTTTCCCAAATCACCATCCAGTGAGTAACAGAAAAATCTCCTTTCTCTCAGACCAATGTTTATCCCAAGATGCCTCCTCAGAGTCCCAGGGCTAAATGCATTTGCATAGATCTTCCTTTCCTTGCCAATTAAGGTCATGTGCTGTTCAAGCCACTCATTCTGATGCCTTTCCTAAATTACCCTGCCTACCTTACTATCCTAATAGCAAGTTATCTAAGATGGCACCTTTCATAATCTTTAGTCTGTGTCACAAAATATGAGTTGTGTATATTTTATATTATCTCAATATCACTATAAGAGAGCTATAACCATAAATTTTCGTAGGTGTAATTAATAACAGAGTCCCTACCAAACTTTGTTCTAGACATAACAGATTACCCACCAGTTCCATGAATTTCTGTGGAATCATCCCTTCAATGTTCCATGCCCCTGCGCATGCTGTTCCTTCTGACTGGGAAACCCTCCCTTTGTTACAGACTCCAATTCATCAGGCCAACTGCTGCTCATCCTTAAAAGCCCAGCTTGAATGTTGCTTCTTCTTCAGAGCTTTTCTTAACTTCATCCAATAGTAAGAATTTATCTCTCCCTCTGCATTTTAATTTTGCAGATATAGCACTTACTATCTGATAACTACCTGTATATGGTTATGTCTCCACTAGACTATCACCACCTCATGAACAGAGACAACTTTTGTCTATCTTCAGCATCTAACAGTTCCTCGCATGCAGGAAAACCTTGGGAAATGCTTTGTTGTCTAATGACGTCAATGCCATAACAGAATCATTGCCAAGATCTACGTCATTTCTCTAGTTCTAGACTTCATACACTGACAATGACCCTTACATATAAACATTCTTGTAGTCAGTAAGTATTGGACCAATACCCCTAAAGCAGGCATTGTGATAAGATTTGAGAGAACAGAGAAAAAAATAGAACATTCATATTCTCAAGTTATGTAAATTATTTTGGTGGGTTTTGTGCCCTTTAAAGTAAGAATCAGTTATTAAAATGTTTTCAAAGGGCATAAGCCTTATTCCCATGGGCAAGAATTTTCACTAGTGTCTGAAGTTTGATAAGATATGGAGAACATTATAATATAATTTTCTATCTAAAAAGCTTTTTCAAATCTCTCATCTCTCATTTCTATACTAGTAATAATAATAAAAGGTAATATTTACTGAGGGCTTACCATGAGCTAGGAACTTTGCTGAGCACTTTACATTCATTATTTCATTTAACCTTCTCAGCAACTCCATAAGGTAGCTACTGTCAAATCCTCATTTTGTAGATGAGGAAACCGAGGCACCAAGAGTTTAAGTAACTTGTGTGCACAAGGTCGAGCAAGAAATGCATGGTAGAATAAGGATTTGAACTCAGTCAAACTGACTCCAGCCCCTGACCTGAGTAAATGCAAACCATGGAGAAAAGAGCTCAGCAAATTCATTCAAACTCCCTGGTTAAGCAGGAGATAGAGTGCTTTCGCCTCTCTTAGCTATGAATAAGGAAGCCACACCCTTGGGAGAGGCACAGAACCTCCAAGAAAAGGAAAGGCATTAGATTTTAATGTGTATCAATCTAAAGAAATAGATTGTTAAAGGCTGAAATCACTGAATCAGTACACCACACTTTGTGCATAAAAACAAGATTATCACCCATGCAAAATGATTCTCCCTAAAAGCATAAGCTGAGAACATTTTATTCCATCAACTGCGTGTGCTTGTGTATTTTCATTGGGTAGAAATTGAGCTCAGCTTAGTGAAGCTAGTGTGTGTATTTCTTAGGAAATTATTTATTTATTGCTTATTGGATGACTTTTAGCTTTCATCTAGAAGAGACAGAGTTAATGATGCATTTCTGTTTCATCAAGAGATTGTGGAAAAGGCTTAGATCTCTTTAGGGAGAGATTGGTTTTTGGCTCATCTCAGCAACTCATTTTTGATCACAGTAACTTTTTTCTGTGGAAAGGGACAGGACTGTGATACACACACACATATATACATATATACATATATATGTATAACCTATAACATAATACATGCACACATAATATATACAACTCTTTCACACAATGCTTTACAGTTTACCAAGTGTTTTCCCATAGACATCATTTTATTTAAGGCATACAACCACCAGACGGGATGGGAAGATTTATTCCCATTTTTTGCAAGAAAATCTGACACTCAGTTTGCCCAGTGATTTATCCGGCCTCATAAAGCTGACAAGTAGCAAAACTGGGGTATGAAACTCAAGCCTTCTAATTTCAGGTCCAGGGCTTTTCACCAAACAGCCACTGTGTTCATTTGTTCAGGATTTGAGTGAACTTGCTTACAAATTACTTTACTGATTCAACGCCTCTGATATCACCTAAATAACTTGTAATCCCTGGAATAGGAAGGGTATAGGTGATAGACATGATGTGATTTGACCAAGTCAAAACGAATTTTTTAAAATGTGTGAAACTATTACATATTTCAATTCTTACAAGAACATTAAAATCTGAACTTTCTCTTATGAAGTGAGGCTGGGGAGCACCATGTTTAGAGAGAGATGGCCTGTGTCTCTTCCAAATAGGGAGGTTTGAACAATTTGTCTTGACTTTTGAATTTGGAACATCCAAAGGCAACATCGAAAACAAAAATAACTCGTTTCCTCCCCATTACTAAAACTTGGCTGTTAATACAGCACCTGTTTGGCATCAGATGATTAGGAATGCAAACGCTTCAGTACAAAACCAAAGTAAAATAATTGAAGATTATATTCTTCACAATGGATCATCTCCTCCTGCTGTTCATTCTTTTTTCTAAGCAGAAAATATTACAATTGTGTGTTAATCCTGGGAGACTTTTGTCTAGTAAATAGTATGGTTTCCTAGGTGCAAAGCAGATACTGCAGAAATTAAATAGCCCAGTACTAATTAGTGCTTTTTGATCCCTCCCTCTTCTCCCTCTCCTGCCTTAGGATTGACTGCCAGGGCAGAAGCGGATTTATTGCAACCAGATAAAACCAGTTGGCACAATTCAAACACCTGGGCAATTCTGCCTTATCTTGCTAGGTAAGCTGTATTCTTTTATATTCAATATCTGTCCTGTTTATGGAAGATCTAAAGGGTGTAAAACAAGAAAAACCAAACTCTAACAATGGATTCCATTTAAAGTGCAAATAATGTAATAGCACAGTCTTCTGGGGACAGGGCTATGACGGACAGAACTTAAAGTCATTATCACTAAACTCTTTGCCTTTTATGAGAAAATACTAGCAAAAAGGGTTGGGATGTGGGGGGAATAAAAGAACAGTAAGAAGGGCTGTCATGCAACTCTCAGACATTTCTTTCCTCTTTTTTTTTCCAGGCATAGGAAGAAAGCGCTGGCAGTTAAGATTCCTTACTGGTTACAAAACTCAGATGGAAACAGAGTCGACCTTGATGGTATCAAGCCCTCACGATATAGATTTCAGAATGATAAGCCAATGAATTAAAAATGGTAGAATCAGAATTTTTCCTGGTGTTAAAGGAAATGACAAGGATCATAGCCTTCAACTCAGCTGGTGCCTACCATAACAACAACCAGAAAAAGTTAACTTATGATGGAAGACCCTTTTTTTATTTAACAGTTGATATGGCTTTCTTTATGAGCTTGCAGGCCCACTCAAGCTGAAAATATGTCAGGTACCTGTAAAGCAATTATCAAAATCTAAAAGACACAGTTCTACCATGATTGAGGGACAATTGATCTGCCTGAAAAAAAATTCCATGTTTTCCAATATTGCATTAAGGAATAACCTCAATTCCCAGGTCTACCGATGAATCAATAAAGGATGTCCATGAGCAACATGAGACTCCTTAAAATGCAACCCTAGGAAACCACAGTTTTCAGGGTAATAGCCATTAGCCACATGTGCTATTGAGCGCTTGAAATATGGTAGGTGTGACTCAAGAACTCCATTTTTTCAGTTTTATTTAGTTTTAATGACTTTAATTTAAAAATTGAAGCAATGAAAATATTTGGAAAAATGTTGAATATTTTTGATACAGTGGGTTAAAATATTTTATTCAAATTAATTTTAGTTTCCTTTTACTTTTTTCATGTGATTATTATAAAACAAAATTAAATACATGGTTCATTTTATGTTTCTATTGAACAGTACTGTTCTAAAAACTGCACAATCTACCTTAGGGAAAGAATCTACCTTAGAAAGGAATCAACTTCACAGTTCATTAAAAGATGTGTATTTTCCAGAAAGAGAAAGATGATTTGATAGCTTGGCCTTCTGGCAGCATGGTCACGTATCACTAGAGGCTAAGAGCCGAGGCTCTGGAAACACATAGCTCAGGTTTAAATTCCCAGATCTGCTTTTCACCAGCTGTGTGACCTTGAGCAAGTTGCTTAGCCACTCTGAGTCCACTTCTTCACACGTTCAAATAATGTGTCTAATATACTTAGCAAGTAAGTGCTCAAAAAATACTATTGCTGTTGTCATAATTAGCAGCTTTGTTATTTGAGCATCATTAGGAGAATATCTGGAATTTCAAAATCAAATTTTTAAAATATTGTGATCTTATGAACCATATTTATGATTTACAAGGGAAAAATAGTCTACCCTTTGGCAAACCATCAAGTAGCAGGAACACTAATGACTTGAGAATAGTTCTTTGTTCTTAATGAAAGGTTAATAGTATGATTGGAAAGTCTTGTCCTTTCATTGTGTGGTGCTTCCCTTTCTGGAACACTCTTAATGTCAAAAGGGAGCAAAGGTATATTATAGAATGGGAAGGGGCCTTATCAATTCACAGTTCTGCCTAAGGCAAGTCCTATAGGCAGTATTCATGGACAGTACTTTAAATGAATACTGTTTTGGCTCTTCCAGTGACATAGTATAGATATATGAAATATGATACTGTATTAGTCTGTTCTCACGCTGCTAATAAAGACATGTCTGAGACTGGGTAATTTATAAAGGAAATAGGTTTAACTGGCTCACAGTTCAGCATGGCTGGGGGCTTCAGAAAACTTACAATCATGGCGGAAGGTGAAACCAAACACGTCCTTCTTCACGTGGTGGCAGCAAGGAGCAGTGCCGAGCAAAAGGGGGAAAAGCCCCTTATAAAACCATCAGATCTCGTGAAAACTCACTATCACGAGAACAGTATGGGGGAAAACACCCCCATAATTCAATTATCTCCACCCGGTCCCACCCTTGATACATGGGGATTATTACAATTCAAGGTGAGATTTGAGTGAGCACACAGCCAAACCATATCAGTTACATTCTACATACAGTATGGAGTATCATGGACTATCACTAGATTAAAGCTTAGTTGGAAAGTTGAGACATAGACAGGGAATAACAATATTACTGTAAAATAGCTATTTAACATAATATTTTTCTATTAATGTGCCTATCAATCTATATGCTCCACTAGAAGGTGAGCTTCATGAGAAGATAAATTTTTTTCACCCTCAATCCCTAGTGCTTAGAGCATACTTAATAGAGAGTATGTGCTCACTACATTTTCAATCAAATGCATGGATGAAGAGAAAGACTCCATAAGGCATTAGCTGAAAGGAAGAAATGGATGAAAATGGGCCCAGAAAAGAATACCCCAAATCTTACAATTAGATATCACAAAATTTTATTCAAGCATCAAACAACAGTGACATGAATTTAACTAACATCGAATTAGCAATGAAAATAGAAGGAAGACACTGAGGAGAATGTTCTGTGGTTACTAGGTGTCTACAAGTCTCTCCACCATCCAGGATAAAGTCCAGTAGTTCAGTGTGTCACTTAAGGCCCTTCACCATCTGCTCTCTGCTTGGCTCTCCATGCCAAGTCATTGTCTGCTCTCTGCCCTTGTGCTCTCACTATGAGGCTCAGAGAACAGGCCATGCTCTGCCTGACTTCCAGACCTCAGCATCTGCTCATTCTGCTGCCTAGAATGTTGTTCCTTGTGTTGTCTGCCTGACAAACTTCTTATTCTATATGACATTGATTAAGAATTGCCATCGCTGGGAGAATATCCCTGATCATTCCATTCAGAATTAAGTACTTTCTCTTCTACTTTTTCCTAATACTGGTATCACTTTTATATTATAAAAGAGTTCCATATATTCATACATTATACATCCCTGAAGTCATGTATAAATATGGTCTCACTGCATAAGGCAAACCATAGATTTACACCTTATATAATTGGCATTCCCAATTAAGAAAAGAAAAAAAAAAACTATGCCTAATTACACCTGCCTTTTTAGACAGTATCTTTGAAATATAGTTCCCACATTTTATACATTTTTAACCATGCATTTGTTCTTTCCTAATTGAAAACTCACTCAACTGGCATAAATCCAATGATAACCACTTAAGGCTGAGGATTCACACCTTTCAGCATGCCTAAAGATTTCCATCTTTGTCTGAATTACATTAAGTTTATGAGATATATGGCTCTTATTACCAATATCACCACTTTCATTTTCCATTCTCTACCCATTTTTATAAGATAATAAGGGCAAGATACAATAAAACATTCAAATAATTACTCAAACACTTTTATACTGGCAAAGATGAAAATGCAGCTGAGATTGAATTCTCAATAGCAATTCCATACAATACATTTCATCCTTGTAGCCCTGGAACATGAAACAGTGCAATGCACTGCTGATTTAGTTTAGTTTAGTTTTGTTTTTTGAAGCACAGTCTTGCTCTGTCACCCAGGCTGAAGTACAGTGGCGCGATCTTGGCTCACAGCAATCTCCGCCTCCAGGGTTCAAGTGATTCTTGTCCCTCAGCATCCCATGTAGCTGAGACCACAGGCACATGCTACCATGCCCAGCTGATTTTTGTATTTTTAGTAGAGATGTGGTTTCGCCTTGTTGGCCACACTGGTTTCAAACTCCTGGCCTCAAGTCATTAGCCCGCCTCAGTCTCCCAAAGTGCTATGCTTACAGATGTGAGTCACTGCACCCAGCCTTGCACTGCTGTTTAGTAGGTGCTTAATAAATCTTTGTTGATGAATGACAGATTTGGTTAGCAAATGACACAAAACATTTGAAAATCTCCCAACTCCTTTTAATTGGCCATGGCACAGAGGCAGCAGAACATACCATATATGAGCCATTATGCACAGTGGGTAAGAGAGATGAATCTTACCAACCAGATTCAAATCCTAGTCTACCCTCTCCTAGTTCGGGGACCTTGGACTTATTTCCCAACTCTTAGCCTCAGCTTTTCTCTCTAAAATGTGGACAAAAGATTCATTATTAAGATGAAATAATATAATTTCTGGCGCTTTCAATACGTACACAGGTGATCTTTGAGTACTCCTAACTCCTAATGTCCAAAAATTTCATCCTCCTTTAGTCATCCCCTTTATGGCCATTCCCTGAAGTGTGTCATTATTCATTCATTGACCCTCCATAAGCTCAACTTCAAACAACACTATCTTCTCCTAGGTTTCCATCTCATTTCTTCCAGCACTAGATTCCAAAAACCCTTTAACCCCAGAGAGATCTTCAATCCATTAGTCTTATATCTTTTCATTGTCACCCCTCTCCTTCATGTCTTCACTGAATTTCTTAACCCACTTAAATGCAATGGCCAATCATTTAAATAATTCTTTTGCATACACCTTGAGCTCTTCTGCCTTGACTTTACAAAACCTCATGCCTGCTGGTGAGGCTAAAATCTGGGCTTACTCCCACCTGCCCCCATGCAACTGGACATAGCTGGAGAAAAATAAACAACCATGCAGAATGAGCTCACTTTACATTCATGGCCATTTGCTTCAAGTGAGTCCTCAATGCCACTGGTCAATAACACATTTCCCTAGTTTATTCACTCTCCCACAGTCCTGGACTACTATTTTATGTGATCTTCTCTCTTCAAACTTCAACTACTTCCTTCCTCATATATGTAGGTATGCATGTATACATATTACTACATGTACTATATTACTATATGTAGGTACTATATGTACATATTACTATATGTACTGTATTTGCTACATATCTATTCAATATTCATAGATCCCATCAAGATAGATGAACTGACAAGTCTTACAACAAATTCTTTATGCACTCTATCCCATTCCTTCTCACTTATCCGAGGATATCACTTCAGCTGCCTCCCACTTATCTCCTGAATTGTTGATTTTTTTTTCTAACCACTGAATTCTTCTTATAAAAATACAAGCATGCTGTTTTTTTCTAATGTCTAAAAAAATCTCTTTTTCTCTCACTTTCTGTTCTACCACCTAATTTCTATATTTCACTTTTTAGCAAAACTTCTTGAAAGTTCTGTCTGTACTCACTTTTCCTAGTTCCTCTGCTACGATTCCCCTTAAATACATGCCAGTGAGGCTTTTGCCCTAAGCAGTCCATCGAAACTGCTGCTGTCAAAGTTACCAATGACCTCCACACTGGTATATCTAATAGACATTACTCTCAATTTGCAAAAAATTTACTCTTTCAGCAGTATGTGACTCTAATTATTCTCTCCCACTTGAAGCATTTTTATTTTCACTTGGCTTTCAGGACACTGCACTTTCCTGGTTCTCTTCCTACCTCATTGGCCACGCCTTCTGAATCTCCTTTGTAGGTTCCTCTTCAACTCCCAGGTCTTAACACTTAGGTGCTTAGGCCTCCATTCTTGGACCTACTGTCTTTTCTTACTGCATTACTTCCTTAGTATTGTCATTCAGTCTCAGATTTAAATACATTCTACATGGTGATGACTACCAGCTTTATATCTTAAGCCTGAACTCTGCCCTACAATCACAGATCCATATATCTAACTCTGATTATTCACATGAATGTCTAACAAGCATCTCCAAACTAACATGTCCTGAATTTGAGTTTCAATATTACCTCTAAAAAAGGCAATCTTTCCTCAGGTTTCTTTATCTTGGTTAGTAGTAACTCCATTCTTCCAAATTGCTTAAGTTAAAATTCTTGAAGTCATCCTCAACACTGTCCTTTTGCCCATACAACACACCCATGACATCAGCATATTCTGATGCCTCTACCTTCCAAATATATTCAGAATCTGATCATTCTCACCATTTCCACTCCTATTGACCTTCTCTGAGCCATCCACTCCTCACAATTGGATTATTCCAATAGCTGTCTAATTGATTGCCACACTTCTTCCCTTGGTTTCATCAGTCTGTTCTCAAAATAGCAGCCAGGGTTGAATACAACAGCTACCTTGTTAAAATATATGTCAAATTTCTGACATCATTTGGCAGGCAGCTTTTAAAAATAGGCCAAATCTTGTCACTTACCTGCTGAAAACCCAACAATGGCTGTCCATGTCAGCAGAGTCAAAGTCAAAGTCCTTACAAAGGCCTATAAATCCCTACAGAATCTGGCTTTCTTTTATCTCTCTAATCTCATTTTCTCCCAGCCTCTTCCTCCCTTACCAGTTCCAGCTACACTGCCCCTCTAAGCTTCTTCTCCAATAGACCCAGCACTCTCCAACCTCAGGACCTTGATATGTGCTTTTCCCTCTGCCTCTCAGATTCCCCATCGTTTGAAAGTTCATCTTCTACAAGCCTTTATTTAAATATCACTACCTCAGTGAAGGCATCCCTACCTTCTACCTAAAATTCCAACACACATCCCTAAACCCAGCCTGCTTCATTCTCCATAGTGTCTATCAATGTATCCTTGCGACATAATTTATATTTTGCTTATTTATGCTGTTCATTATCCATCTCTCCAGACACACGTATACACATACATCCTAGGATATAAGCTCCTTGAAGGCAGACAACTATGTGTGTTTTATTCAATGCTGACTCCTCAGTGCCTAGAACACTGCTTCGCATATATTAGCTATTCAATAAAAATAGTTAAATAAATTAATAATGCATAAAACCCTTAGCATAAAGCCTGGCAAAGATAAACCACCCTCAAATGTCGGCTATTATGTATTCATAAAGATGTAGATTTGGCCAGGCGCAATGTCTCACACCTGTAATCCCAGCACTTTGGGAGGCCAAGGCCGGCAGATCACCTGAAGTCAGGAGTTTGAGAGCAGCCTGACCAACATGGCGAAATCCCACCTCAACTAAAAATACAAAAATTAGCTTGGTGTGGTGACACATGCCTGTAATCCCAGCTACTCGGGTGGCTGAGGTGGGAGGATTGCTTGAAGCTGGGAGGCAGAGGTCACAGTGAGCCAAGATCATGCCACTGCACTTCAGCCTGGGTAATAAACTGAGACCCTGTCTCAAAAAAAAAAAAAAAAAAAGAAGACATACATTTTTTTTTCTCAAAGTCAAACATAGAATCACTTCAGGTTCAATTTTATGTGAACAACTGAAGAGGCAATAATCAATTTTATTTAACGAACTCATACTTATTATATTCCACAGATTGTTCTAAATCTTTTAAAAATATTATCTCATGGATAGGAAAACTCTGTACTCTATGGATAACCCAATATAACTTAGCAATTAAAAAGCATGTATAGTCTTTGATATCAGACAGACTTGACCAGAGTCTGAATCCTGATTTTATTGTTTACTAGCTATGATCTTCAGTAAGAATCTTCCTAGGTCTCAGTCTTCTTATCTGTAAAATAGGGGAAATAATCCCCACCTCCTAATCATTCTAATGAGAAATCTTAGTGCTCTAAAGAGAAAACATCACAACATCTACAAAGCACTTATCACAGTATCTGCTGGGTGACTTGCACTCAATCAGTGGCATCTATAATTCATTTTAGAGAAAGGTAAAAATTTAAGTGGAGAAAAACAAAAACCATAAGAGATGAGGAAAAGCAAAAGTGTATACTTCCCTGTCTCTAGGGCTTTAGGATTCTCATCAAGATTCAGAAGAAAAAGGAGTTCAGAGAGGCAATTGGTTTTTAAATAAAGAATAAGTTTTTCTTTCTAGTTTTTCGGTTGCAAGTTTGCTGTTATAATACTAGGCTTCTAAAGTAATGGAAAGCTGTTATTAACGTGAAATACTTACAACAAAATTATGTGCCCAAATAACTCTCCCCAAATGCAAAACTAGGCAAGCTACTAAAAAAGAAGCTCATTGTCTGAATAGTTTATGGTTTAAATAGAGTTTCAGGTTAGTCATAGGTTTCATGCTTAAATGTACCCTTTCTCTAGGGACCAACAATGCCTGCTAGGGCACCAAGATTAATCTTGTTTAAGGCTACTTCACTCCTATTAGTCTTGCTACTGATTCTAGAGCCAGAAACCACTAATACGACTTCTTAGTTTTAAAGACACACACACACACACACACACACACACACACACTCTTATTTATTTTTGCTTAGGTATTTGGTGGAGTACAGGAAGAAAATGATAAATTCTCCCTATTCTGTTTCGAATTTTTTTGACGTCTTTTTTGTACTATGAAATTCTGTGCCTTTTCATATCTGTGGTACCTAGGAAATCAAATTCTTAAAAATAATGCTGTGTAGGAGTCACTGAGAGAAGAGATTGTATCCCAGAAGTTCTGTGTGGGTAACTGAGGACAGATTGTCAGATTTCGGCCCAATCTGGTTCAATTTTTTTAAAGCTGTATCATGAGAAAATTGTGTTCATAAAACTTGAAATTTGAAGAGGAAAAGAAGAAAAAAAATCAGCCATGTTAAGCACCTTCTCCCATCCACACACCCTACTAGAGGCTTTATGTGGGCTTCTCATTTTATCTTGTGAGGTGGTTCCCTTGAATAGCTCTGCTTTGGCAGTTCGAAAAAGATAGCATTGCCATCTGGTATTTCTGTGGTATGGCATGACGGTAAAGAATGCCAGAATTCGGGGTCAGGGCAATTGGGGTTTGAATTCTGCTTGTACCAATTATTACATTACATGGCATTGATGTGAGTCCATGGGGTAGAGATAATTACTTTAAAGTTCAGACCCATCTCCAACCCCTGATCTTCATCAGTCTACCCTTACCCCCATTCTTAATATGAACCTATGAACTTTTTTTAAACTTAAAGCCAGATGGATACTGCTGGGTTCTACTATGCAGAAATTCTGAAGCAGCCCCTAAGAGTGTGATCTTGGTTAAGTTAAACTTCTCTGAGCTCCAGTTTATCATTGTGGGGTTTTGTGGAAATTAAATGAGGAACACTTGATACAGGACATAGCATTCAGTAAGGATAGCCACGTTTATTGCTAACATCACAGAATGTAAATATATACCATAGCATACCTATACTTTATTTCTCTCTAGAGTCAGGAGGACTTCAGTAGCAAGTTAAGACAGCAATTATTTGACTACATTGTATCTGGTTGTTTGGAAGAAAACTTGTTTTCTCATAAAAAGAAGCGAATTACCAAGGCAAATTACAGACAATAAAAAATATAAAAATATAGCTATGATAAAAAGAAAGTGTTCTTGCTGTGTTCATACAGAAGAATAGGGCTGGTATGAGGAATTATTTGCGAACACACCCAAAATAGTTTTTTTGTTTACCATTAATTCTTCATGTCAGAATAGAAAGCATCATTTTAACCAGAGATTTTACCAGTTTCCTAAGCCTTTTGGAGGGGGAAAAAACACATTATATTGATCCAATAAAATAATATACCAACCTTGGGTTTTATTTACAATATAGAAATAATTCCAAACTACTAGGTAGAAAGCATTTAAAATCTGTTGTAGAAACCATTTTCCACACCCTGTTTTCAATAGAAATAACTCCTATTGTTTGTGTTGTTATAAAAAAAAAAAATGTAAACTGGATAATTAAGATGACGTTCTCAGAAAGATCCAAAAGATAGAATCAAAATTAATTTGCTTTTGCCATTTAATTTTTCTAATAATTGCCTTCATGTAGACTTGTTCTGAGTACTCAGTATAAGCCAAGGGAAAATAAAACAAATAAAAATGAACACACTACTACGAACCTGAACAAAAATGCAAAAAGCCAAGTTTTCAAGAGAGGGAAATTCACCTTTTATATAGAATATCTGGGTCGGGCTTTTTTTTAAAACACCTACGCTGAGCCCTAGGTTTCCTGGAATTGTCCCAAGGACCACCAAGATAAAAGGAAGAAATGGGGAACAGGGAAAAACACCTTACCTAATGCTCACTTCAATCGAAACAGCACCACTTTAAAAGCTTCTATATGTTGTCTTCTACCTAGGACTTTATTTACAGCCTAGCAACTCAAAGTCAAGAAACTGAATCATGAAATCACGGACTTCCTCCCCTCTCCACCTCGGGATGCTCTAATTTTATAAAGTATGTTGAATTTATAAAGTACGCAGCCTAAGATTAAAAAAAAAAAAATACTTCACACTTTCATCCAGCATTGCAGTTTACAGGACTTGGATAAGGGATTTGTTTTCATCTGTTTGGCTAGGACCTAGGACCTACACACCATAAGGGTACAATTATTACACAAGTCGAGGAGATCCAAATGTACCCATATCTTGGATGTATGGTACTCAACTTCATAAAAATATAGGGCTGGTGTTACCATTCTATTAAACCCTATTTTTCATTTTATCTTCTTTATTTCTTTATTAGCTTATTAGCTACACATCTGTGTTTTGTTACACTAGTGATTTCTTTAGAATTCATAGTATATATTTTTAACTTTCTACTATCTAATTCCAAGTGATATTATGCTGCTTTGCACACATAAGAATCTTAAAATGGCATATCCTCATTGTTCCCCTCCAGGCCCTTGGATTATAGTTGTTATGCATCTTACTTTAATGTTTAATATCCCACATCACATTATTACTTTTTCTTTAATTGATAATCTTATAATAATTTAAATAATAGAAATGTACTTGCCCATTAAAAATACTTATTTTTTATTTTGACCATTGATATATAAATGTTTTTGCAACTCTCTAAAAAATGCAGTTAGAACTGGCAACCTACAGAATGGGAGAAAATTTTTGCAGTCTATCCATCTGACAAAAGGCTAATATCCAGAATCTAAAAAGAACTTAAAAAAATTCACAAGAAAAAACAAACAACCCCATCAAAAAGTGGGCAAAGGTTATGAACAGACACTTTTCAAAAGAAGACATTTATGCGGTCAACAAACACATGAAAAAAGTTAATCATCACTGGTCATTACAGAAATGCAAATCAAAACCACAATGAGATACCATCTCATGCCAGTTAGAATGGCGATCATTAAAAAGTCAGGAAACAACAGGTGCTGGAGAGGATGTGGAGAAATAGGAAGGCTTTTACACTGTTGATGGGAGTGTAAATTAGTTCAACCATTGTGGAAGATAGTGTGGTGATACCTCAAGGATCAAGAACCAGAAATATCATGTGACCCAGCAATCCCATTACTGGGTATACACCCCAAGGATTATAAATCATCCTGCTCTAAAGACACATGCACATGTATGTTTATATAATGCAGCACCGTTCACAATAGCTAAGACTTGGAACCAACCCAAATGCCCATCAATAATGGACTGGATAAAGAAATGTGGCACATATACACCATGGAATAATATGCAGCCATAAAAAGGGATGAGTTCATGTCCTTTGCAGGGACATGGATGAAGCTGGAAACCATCATTCTCAACAAACTAATCCAAAAACAGAAAACCAAACACTGCATGTTCTCTCTCATAAGTGGGAATTGAACAATGAGAACACACGGACACAGCGAAAGGATCATCACATACTGGGGCCTGTCAGGAGGTGGAGGGCAAGGGGAGGGAAAGCATTAGGAGAAATACCTAATGTAGATGATGGATTGATGGGTGCAGCAAACCACCATGGCACATGTATACCTATGTAACAAACCTGCACATTCTGCACATGTATCCCAGAACTTAAAGTATAATAATAATAAGAAGAAAGCAGATTTAATGTCTCTCTTCTTCATTACCCATCCTTAAGACATTCTGGGCCGGGCGCGGTGGCTCAAGCCTGTAATCCCAGCACTTTGGGAGGCCGAGACGGGCGGATCACGAGGTCAGGAGATCGAGACCATCCTGGCTAACACGGTGAAACCCCGTCTCTACTAAAAAAAATACAAAAAACTAGCCGGGCGAGGTGGCGAGCGCCTGTAGTCCCAGCTACTCGGGAGGCTGAGGCAGGAGAATGGCGTAAACCCAGGAGGCGGAGCTTGCAGTCAGCCGAGATTGCGCCACTGCACTCCAGCCTGGGTGACAGAGCGAGACTCCGTCTCAATAAAAAAAAAAAAAAAAAAAAGACATTCTGTAGATGTTCACTCATGCTAACATAAAATCTGCCTTAATAGCAGACATCTAATAAGCAACATGGTCACTTTACATATATGGTATTATTTGCTACTCAGTGTCTTACGATGAAGTTACATAGATCTACCATTCCTGTCATACAACAGAGGTACCTAAGGCACCTGACTTAGCAAAGTGGCTTTCCCCACTCCTGTCCACATCTCTTATCCTCTCTCTCAAGGTTTAACTTGCCCTTTTCTTTTTTATCTCTTATTCATTTCTATAATAAGCCAGCTATTATATACACCTACATACATATATATAGTACATGTGTATGTATAAACATAAATATACATATAACTTGCTGCCTTCATGATGACAGGAAATTCTATTGTTATAATTTATCATCATGAGGTGGGGAGAATGGAGAAAAATAAGTTATTGAGTTCCTACTATGTATAAGACACTATATTAGGTGCTGAGGATACAAAAGAGTAGGACAAATATAGCTCCTGTCCCCAGGAAGCTTACAGTTTATATATAGAGAGAATAAACAAGTAAATCAAGCAAATGATTACACATGTGAACAGTACTAGGATGGAAACAAACAAGGTACTGAATAGACATCACTAGGAAAACACTGGCTACTTCAGCTGGGACGGCAGCAGAAGGCCTTTTCAAGGAAAATCCATTGAAGCCTGACCCTGAAGAATGAGTAGGTCTCAGAAAAATGAGAAGTGGAAGGATGAGTGTTTGGCGGAGAGTTGAGACAAATCCCTCGAGGTGGGAAAGAGGCTGGCCTGTTGTAAGAACCATCAAAAGGCCAGTGTAATGAATGAGTGCCTAAAGAAGGGGCAGGAGAGGTGAGCAGATCAGAGGAACTAAAGGAATGTGAGTTGTGATATGTTTTTTCTGTCTCCAGGGCCATGAAGTATGTGTAGTAACAGTGCAGAGTTAGACCAGTGGGTAGCTGTGGCACTTCTGTTTCGGCAGCAGGCAGCATCACTCTAACAGGTCCATCTGCTCTCAGTTTCTCCTGCTGGGTCCAAACATTTGTAAGATGAATTAAAAGAGCTGGGACAGGCTGGGCATGGTGGTTCACGCCTGTAATCCCAACACTTTGGTAGGCCGAGGCGGGTGGATCATCTGAGGTCAGGAGTTCAAGACCAGCTTGAGCAACATGGTGAAACCCCCATCTCTACTAAAACTACAAAATTAGCCAGGCGTGGTGGCAGGTGCCTGGAATCCCAGCTACTCAGGAGGCTGAGGCAGAAGAATCGCTTGATCCTGAGAGGCGGAGGTTGCAGTGTGCCAAGATCGCACCATTGCACTCCAGCCTGGGAGACAGAGCGAGACTCCATCTCGGAAAAAAAAAAAAGGCCCTGCACAGTGTCTCATGCCTTTCATCCTAGCACTTTGGGAGGCTGAGGCGGGTGGATCACCTGAGGTCAGGAGTTTGAGAACAGCCTGGCCAACATGGCGAAATCCTGTCTCTACTAAAAATACAAAAATTAGCTGGATGTGATGGTGGGGGCCTGTAATCCCAGCTACTAGGGAGGCTGAGACAGGAGAATCACTCAAACCCAGAGACGGAAGTTGCTATGAGCCGAGGTCATGCCACTGTACTCCAGCCTGGGCAACAGAGCTAGACTCAAAAATTTTAAAAATAAAATTAAAAAAAAAAAAAAAGAGCTGGGAGATAAAATGCCTGGCTACTGATGAGAACAAAGCTAACAAGATGCTTGACGTTGGTTTAGTTCTCACAACACTGCCATGAAAGAAGCTTCCTCATCCCCCTTTTATGTGGAGGGAGGTGATCCAATGTGTTAGGAAGAAAAGACACTTGCCCAAGTATGCTCTGATAGGAAGTAACTGAACTAAGGCTTTTATTCAGATGGGTTTGATGCTGTTAGGGTATTCAACCATATTTTACTGTCACTCATGGGGTATATTCATGATTAAAAGTAAGTAGCAAGTAAAATGAAGGCAAATCTCATTTATTTTACATTTCACGTTTCCTTGCTTTAAAATGTGGTATTATTAATTTATTCATACATTCCACAAACTTTTACTGAGCACCTCCTGAGTGTTCAGCACTGTAGTAGTTGCTGCAGATGATTTGTGCATGAGATTAGCAAGGTAAATCAGTCATGTTTAGTTAAAGTTAATAATAATGATATATATCATTTTGATAATCATTATAAAAGGAGACTACAAATATAAAGTACTCTTAAAATCAATTACTGCTTATCTTGGTTATCATTTGGACTCTGATTTGGCATAAGCACTTTTAAAAGACAAGGGTTTGAATGGAAGAGAAACCTCAAGAGTTAAAAAAAATATGATGTTGGTTCTTGGCATAACTATTAATAATATCATTTGCACAGCCACCACTGGAAAAATTCTAAATCAGAAATAAAAAGATTGTTAATAATCTTAAAGTTTTCCTAAGCCTCCTAGGATGTAACTTTTATGACCCCATCCACTAGCTAGTGTCTGAAAGTCAAAAAATGCAAAACAGATTTAAGTATTTTCTCCTCTCTAAGTATTAACATTAAATCAGTTTTCATTACCTGATACCCCAAGTTCAGACTAGGAGCTAACTCTCTATCTTCATATCAGTTTACACTTCCTCATCACACTAGATTGAAATTTCCCATTTACTATTATAATCTCTTTCTACACCATATGCTCCATGACAACATTGACCATATGCTTCTGCTCACAGGTGAATTATTGGAGCTTCGTGTAATCGTGGGCACACTGTAGGTGTTCAATAGGTATTTCTAGAAGATGTATAAGAGCCCACCACTGCATGTGGTGGATGATGTTGAGGAACCTAACACACACAAGAGCAAAGGGCACAGCAAGGTCACGGTGCCTGTCATTTACTCACGTGCCCAGAAAGTAGTAAACAGAACTCTCAGCGAGTAACTGAGGCTAGACCTAAATCCGCCTGTTAAAGAAGGTCATTCTGTTGAAAGGATGTCAAGGTGTGTAAGAAAACAAAATTACACTTCATTACCTTTTTTTTTTTTTTGGTCTGTACGTAAGGATGCATATGAAGGAAGATGAAGGAAGGTTTGAAGTGCCTGCAGTTTCCAATCAATGAAGTATATGCAGATTGTTAATCACTTCCCTGGCAGATTGTGGAGAAGTACTAGAAAATCATTAACATGAAGAGCTGGTGAATCAGAATGCTGATTCTTTGCATACAGATATGACATTTTCTACCCATTTTAACTGAACAGACCTGCAGAAAAGTACTTCACATAAGACAGGTCCTCAATAAGTGTGAAGTAATAACACCTTTCCAAATAAATATTTTATATTTTAGAGCATCCAAAGTTGACCTAAAATTGTTGAAAATATCACACATTATATTATCAGTTATTACCTCTCTGTCCCAAAGGAATATCTATTCAGAAAAGCCAAGTGAAACTGCTCATTTTCTAAGTTATGCTTTTATTGGGCAAATAGGAATTAACAAATTTTATTTTGTTGCAGCTTGACAAAATTGGACAACTCCACACAGATATCCCTCTGTTTAAGGAAAAAAGAAAAAAAAATCTCACCTAGTTGACTAGAAAGAA
Source organism: Macaca thibetana thibetana (assembly GCF_024542745.1). Lineage (NCBI taxonomy): Eukaryota > Metazoa > Chordata > Mammalia > Primates > Cercopithecidae > Macaca > Macaca thibetana. The sequence goes on from NC_065583.1 coordinate 37,487,853, forward strand.
AATTAGTGAAAACTGGATTCTATTTTCCATTTGAATTACAGTGTAATTTTGCAGGCATATGCCCATAGGAAAATGTCTTTAACTGATGTAAATGAGTGCTTAAGCTGTATGAAAATTAGCAGTGATGCCTGACCAGGGCTTGATGTGCTTTTCAACGTGATCCAGCTCATTCTCTGTTTGGGGTATCTTCAGAACTCTGAAACTCTTCTCCAAGTCAAGATAAGTCCCTTGGTTTTAATTCTATGCCTCTGCCACACTCTAATATCCATATGCCTAATTTTCTTTAGTCTAATTACTAAAATTTTTCTGCTGCTCCAGAGTCCCCTGTACAAAAATGTTACCACTACCAGAGCTTAGTTGTCCTTTTCTCTATTTTCTCATTGTTGACCTGGACAGTCCACAATGTTGTCTAAAACAGCCTGAGAGTCTCTCTTTCTCTCTCTCTCTCTCTCTGTTTTTTGTTTTTTTGTTTTTTGTTTTTTTTTTTTTAGACAGAGTCTCACTCTGTGGGCCAGGCTGGGTGCAGTAGCATGATGACGGCTCACTGCAACCTCCACCACCCAGGTTCAAACAATTCTCCTGCATCAGCCTCCCAAGTAGCTGGGACTACAGGCACCCACCACCATACCCGGCTAATTTTTGTAATTTTAGTAGAGATGGAATTTCCCCATGTTGGCCAGGCTGGTCTCAAACTCCTGACCTCAGGTGATCCTCCCATCTCAGCGCCCCCAAACTGCTGGGATTACAGGCGTGAGCCACCACAGGCAGCTGAGAGTCTCTTAACTTTGCCACCAAATTATGTTCAACTAGTTACTTTCTATTTTCATCGGTACAACTAACTCCTAATCAGATTGCATCCGATTTACTCAGAATAAAAAGTTGCTGTGAATTTGACTGAGGAAATTATTCTAACTTTCTTCTTTGGAGTGGAACTGATGCGTAAAAGGAGAGAAGTAAGAATTTCTTCACATGGGGCAGTTTTTGAATGGGTCACACAGTAACAGCCTCCCATCCCATTAGCAATCTTATTTCCTTTGAATGCCACATAACACAGCTACTCACAGTGTGAAGCAAAATGTCTTGTTTTCATTTCTGGAGCAATTTCAATGATCCTATTGTCAGTGGCATACTCAATAACCATTTTCTGTCACCATGAGAGGGAATACTCTCTAGGCTGATATTCACACAAGGTTATTCTAATTCTGCAGTGATCAGATATATAATTTAAGCTGTATTCTTAATTTTTAATTCCATCGTACATTACTCTAGGTTCCGAAAAGCCATAGGTTGAAATCAAGGTCAGGGATGGGGGGAGGAAACCCTCTATTAATCACTTCCATTGTGGAATAACCAGAATGAAGCAAAGAGTTCATAGAATTCAAAGCTTTTTAAGGGGTTTACCTCAGATTCAGTTATAACAAATAGCTAAAACTTCTTCTTATAAAGTGACTTCTGTATATTTTTTGTTTGTTTTAACCTGTTTTAACATCAATAAACTGGGCAAAGTTTTCAAAAGGACTATTAGAAAGAATCGCATATGTTATTTAAAGGAAGCGCTTATGTCTCATCCATGCAGTATTCCCAGCGGCCTCATATTTATTAAGGCTTCTATTGCACTGACTGGGTGTCTGGCACTGTCCTAAGCACTTTCTATATATCAACCCATTTAATTATCATATCAACTCTATGTGGCAAGTACTATTGTTATCCTCTCCATTTTACAGTTGAGGAAACTGAGACATGGAAGCAATTTGCTAATGATCATGTATCTGGTAGGTAGCAAAGCTGGGATTCAACCTCAAGCTGCCTGGGCACCAAAATCCAGGCTCTTAACCACTATGTTATGCTGCCTCTGGCATTAAGAAATGAAAATTAACATTTATGGGAAGAGATGAGGAAATGGAATACTTTGGCAGTAAGAAAATTAAGAAGGCAAACTTGTCGGTCTCACAGTACAGTTTGCCTTCTAGTAGACCTCTTTTTTTATTGGGGATATTTATCAATTTTGCAGCACTTTTCTGAATCCTGGTTCCCTCCTGGATTTCTCCCTAAACCCTGGTCACATCCAGCTTCAATTTACTCCTGCTTGGATGAACCAACTGAAAGGAGACCACAGGAGACTTTGCTGCTGGTAAGTGTTTTTCTCAGTTCCCTGGAGCTAGAATCTTTGCGCAGGTGCCGAGAGTAGAGCACCTTTCAATGAGAATTCCAACTAGTCTGTAAAATGCTTAGCACTCAGTGAAAGTTAGAAAATAACATTATTATTATTTAAGGCATCAATCACACCATCACTGCCCTCCAGTTCTTCTATTAAGAGATAATACAATAGTATATTCAAGACAGTAGCATCTATGACCAAAATATAATATTGCAGTAGGAACTTTTAAAAATGCATTCTAAAGAAATATTTATAAAGTACTATACCTACATTTGTTCCAGGCACTGAATCAGGCATAATAATGAACATGACAGATACAGTTTCTGTCTTCACAAAGCTTACAGTTGGAAAGACAGGTAAATAAACAAGTAGAATACATTATTATATGTGCTGTGATATAGAAAAATAGGATCTAAAGAGGCAAAGATAAGGGGTACCTAATCCAGGTATGGTGGACTAGGAAAGGCTTCCCAGAAGAAGTAACTTCTGGATTGGGAAACTGAACATTTAGCTAATCAAAGCAGATGGAGGCAGAGTTCCAGGCAGAAGGAACATCACGCACAAAAAATGAACATGAAAGTATACAGCAGCATTCAGGAACTAAAAAAGATCTGTTATGGCTAAGGTTATAAATGCATACAGGGCCAAATGGCAACAGTAGAGGCTGGGGAGGGAAGCAGAAATGATTTCACAAAAGGACGTGGTTCACGTTAAAGAGTTTGTGTTTGAATACAAGAGCAGTTGTAAGACAGTCATCAACTTTAAGCAAAGGAGTGATATGGTCAGTCACTCCTTAAAAATCTCATCATATTTGGAGCAAGGAGGATAGATCCAAAGGGGAAAATACAGGATGCAGGAGGGGGAGAACAATTTAAGTTCATTTGTAATAGTATAGAAAAGCAATAAAGCAATGCTCATGGCCTTTCCATCAGCGGAGATGGAAAGAAGAGGATGGACCTGAGGGAGATGAAGGAGAAGAACCAACAGGACTTGTTGGAGATTGGAGACAGTGGGGAGAAGAAAGAATCAGGAATGTCACCTATATTTTATTCCTCCTTGGGCAACTGAGTGACTAACAATGCCATTTAGAGAAGAGGCTTGGGAAACACAAATGGTAAGTTCAGTGGAGTTTCAGCACAATTGAAAGAATACAAAGATACTCAAATGTAAAATCAGAAGAGCCAGAAGGCAAACTTTTCTACCCAAAATGATTCTCATAGTCAGTAGGGCCCACTGCACATCTTGGTAAGCTCACTGCAGCACCTGAATGGTAGCCTAATCTAATGACAATGGAAGGGCAATACTAGACTTTGAATGACTGGAGAGAAAATGAGGGACCTCTTTAAATGCTTGCTTTAACATCAGAATCAACTTGAACAATGGAGAGAATACACCCAATTGCTATTGATTCAGATGATAAATATGTAAAAGCTAACAATAAAAACATGCCCTTATCTTGCCTCCATAACATACAGCATTTCAGTCCTCCAATGCAAATTGTAAAATGGACTTGCTATCACCTGTGAAAACTTGTCAGAGATACTGAGTGAATCTGATTAAGCCTCTAAAATCTGGAGTCTAGATCTAATGAGCTTACTGAAAACATAAGGATTGAGGAGGATATGTTAATAATATCACGGAGATCATAGAGATGGATGAGCAAAACCCAGAATGCAGGATATTCAACATGACAACTTGATTTCATGAAACAAATCAGTTGTAAAAAAGAGGAGAAAGAAAGAAAGAAAGAAAGAAAGAAAGAAAGAAAGAAAGAAAGAAAGAAAGAAAGAAAGAAAGAAAGAAAGAAAGAAAGAAAGAAAGAAAGAGAGAGAGAGAGAAAGAAAAGAAAAGAAAGAGAGAGAGAAGGAAAGGGAAGGGAAAACTGAAACAGAAGAAGAGAAAGAAAGGGAGGAATTAAAAGAGACATAAGATGGACATTTTACCACTTTGTTGCATATAAGTTATATGCAATATTTTTTAAATCATGAGAGAAAATTAGCAGACAAATATAATGTAATATGTAGATTTCATTTGCATCTTGATTAAAACCAACTTTTAAGAACATTGTGAAGAAATCAGGAAACTTTAAACACTGACTAGATATTTGATAATATTAAAGAATTATTAATTTTGTATGTTATAATGGTATATGGTATAATACCATATAATGATGTTACATTGCTTTTAAAATAATTTATATTTTAGAAATATATACCATAGCATTTGTGGATGAAGAAATTAATTGATGTCTGGGATTTGCTTCAAAATAATCCAGTGTCAACAGAAGGGAAATTAAGTAGGAATATGGATGAAACAAGATTGGTCTTGCAGTGCTAAGTGTAATTATTAGAGATGGGTGATGGTTACATGAAAGTTCATTATGCCATTATCTCTACATTTGGATATGTTTGAAAATTTCTGTAATAAAAAAAATTAACTGATTTGCCAAGAAATACAATACTTGAGAAAAGCCATCACAGAGACAAAAGAAAAAGAGCAACAGTGCGTTATGATGCAGAAACTGAGCATTTGTCTATCCATTTCTGGAAGACTTCTTTCTATGCATGGGACTGGCACTCATCCTATGCGTAGTTATTCCTTTCCGTGTTTTGTGTTTGGAGGTGTTCCAGATGGAGCTTTGTGGCACATTCTCAGCTACTTCCATTTCTAATTTCTTTGATTAGATACAACCTCATTAGGCTGTTAGAAACATTTGGTCTTCTCTTTCCAATCATATATACTTTAATGAATCAGAACACTTGGGGGCAACCTCAGAGACCTCCCCTTTTCACCCATACATTGACACAATTCTTGCTGCCAAATACCTTCCCCGATGCCACAGACCCAGAAAGAAACTATTTTAATCTTCTCCTACAAGGGACTGGACTCAGGTAACAGCTCTTGCTTGGCATAGAAGTGAAAACAGTATAATAAAATACTTCATTAACATGCTTATATCACTGTTCTATTAAGCCCAATTCTCAATGCACAGCATCTTAAAGAAATAAGAAAAATTATGCCTGCTGCTTCTGCCCTTTATTATCCAATATCTGCCTGAGCATGGGTCTAAACTGACTTCACAATGAAGTCTTATACTTAAGCTGTGGTTTGTTTTTCATCAGAAATTAAGAAGTTTCAAATCTTAAGAACTACTTTCTTCAGGGTAAAAGGATGCCTGATCCACAACTATTAAAAGTGCTCTTATGTACAAATACCCCTGGGGAAGGTAACATCATGCCTTGAAAGCATTCTAAGTATAATGACAGAGCAGAAATTTTCCAGATGAGCTTTGATTATGGCATGGGAGAAGGAACTGGAGAGCAGGAGTGACTCAAACAGAAGGAAAGAGGAACAGCTAAGGTGAGACAACAGAAGGAAGTCACAGAGAGAGATGCTGGTGGTGTAGGGACCAAACCTCACATACCTTATGATTTTGGCCACTCTGCTATCCGTGATGTTTCACTTTGAATGTGCCAATACCATATCTCTAGAAGTAATAAAAATTGAAATTCTTACAGGTTGAGTATCCCTTACTCAAAATGCCTGAACCGGACACGTTTCAGATTTTGGATTTTTTCAGATTTTATGATATTTGCACATACGTAATGGCATATCTTGGGGCTAAGACTCAAGTCTGAACATGCAATTCATTTATGTTTTATATGCACATTATACACATAGCCTGAATGTAATCGTATACAATAGTTTTAATAATTGGGACATGAAACAAAGTTTGTGTTGAGTACTTATGTGTGGAATTTTCCACTTGTGGCACCATGCTGGCTCTCAAGAGGTTTTGGATTTTGAATCCTTTTGGATATGGTATTTTTGAATTAGGGATGCTCAACCTGTACTGGGATCTTTCAAATAGCCAGGAGAAAAAAAAAGCTAGAATCATTTTAGGGTAAATGCACTTCCACCTGTTTTTCTTATGAAAGCACATGCTCTTATTGAAGCTTGTTAAAGTCAATCTTACCTAAATTATTCACAGTGGCCAAAGCTTATATTTCTCCCCAATACAAGGTCACACAGCTGAATTATAAGTGGAAGATAATTTCTTGATCTACTTTTTTCCGACAGCCTATCTTAATCAATAATCCTGAAGATACATACTGCATCTAAAAGGCAATTTAGAGACTTCTGTGGAAGCAACTGTAAATTTTAGGAAAATAAGTAAAGAGAAGAAAGGTTAAAATGCACTTACAAGCTGCAATTTGTTGAAAAGATGATGAATCAATGTGTCTGCTTCTATAATTCACAGAATTCAGAGTGTATGTTTTCAGAACAAGTGTCCTATGAATTAACCTCCCTATGTGTGGTGATGTTATCACAGCTTTATTAGAGGCAAATGCCTTTAAATCTTAGTGCTTTCAGGCATTTGGCTGAAGTAACTCACTCATGAGTAGGCTTTTGGAAATGTGCATAATTCTCTCCAACCAAGAACAATCTTCCCACTCTCTCAGGCATCAGAAGATGGCTCTGGAAATAAAGGTTCATTTATTTCCATGCACCTGTCATTTGGTTCCTAAGTGATGTGAATTGTCATTGAGTATCTAGTTCAAAATCAGGACTTGTCTTTTCCAAATTACATAGATCTCATTTTATTTAGAGGTGAATCAAGAAGGCATTTTATGATATTTATGACCTCACCTTCCACATAATGCTTGAAAAGTAATTATTCAGTCAGTTGGATGGGAAAGGAGTAAAGAAGCCTTCTTATTGTTTTAAATTAAAGCAAAGGACATGTCTAAAATACTTTGTAAGACAATCCCTAGGGTAGACGTTTCTTTTCTATGTTCCTGTATCACTCATATTAACTCTTTTAGTTGTGGATAAGTGAATCATAATCCATAGCATTTCACCTGTATTTTGGTGTGTAAGTGATGTAGACAAACACATTTCTTACCTTCCTCTTAAGCACATACAAACACCTGTTGACTTTTTCATTGTTCATAGTTCTACGCTAACAAAACACACACTCAAAACCACCTGATAGTGACCATCAACTCTAGGTCCACATGAAAATGTAAATGAGGTAAGAATCTAACTTATTCATGGTTGATAGGTAGATTTCGGTCTACCAAATTTTTCTTGGAAGACTCAGAAGAAAAAATAGGCAAACAAGGAAACAAGAAGTCTCTCCCCATGATTATGAACCATCATGCAATGCACTAATTTCTTGCTGTTTATTTTTTACTGAGATATTGATCCATGCAAAGTGACTCTGCATTATTCCTGTGTTATCAAAAAAGACTGATTGCCTAAACTGTTAATTCCTTAGATGTAAGGAGCTTGTGTGTGTGTGTGTGTGTGTGTGTGTGTATGTGTGGGTGTGTGTGTGTGTATATATATATGTATGTATGTATGTATATGTATGTATTTCCCCCTAAGCCCAGGAGGAAGTTGAGTTCCTTTGTGAAAAGCATCTTTGCATGCAGCCAACTCCCTGCTTTAGAGCATCTCCCATGGTTTCGGCCCATTAACCCGAGCACAACAGCTTGATGAATTAATGCTTATATAGGCACAGTTGGCAGCTTCTAATTAAATAATTATGGCTAAGCAGCTGCACGGAAGCTGTTATGCACCCTAGAAAGCCAGCTGTCAGTTTTATTGGTCCTAAGACAGAGGAAGAGTTAACACTTAGCTCTGGATGTTGGGTACAAAGGGGAAGCATATCATTTGCAAGATATATGCTGCTGGTATGAAGTTCCTGCGCATTTGTGCTAGCCTGTCCATGGAGAGATGGAGAACAAACTATTCCTCAGCAATCTCTCAGCAATTCAACAAAGAAAGAAGAAATGACATAGTCAGGAGAATGGAGCCTGTCCAGAGCAATCTAAAGGGAAATTGTGTTGGACAGATGAGCCTTTGATGAACACAGAAATGCCACTGGTAGACAAATAAATTTCAGTGTGTGGGTCTCATTTCTGTAAGCAAGTGACTATAAATCCAATGTGGTCTTTCTGGGGGGTATAACTGGTATGTTTTCATTTATGTGGTTGAAGCTTCTTATGATGCTATGTTTTCAAATATTCAAAATTGGAGAACATGGTAAATATTACAAAGCTGCATGGGAACCATCTCTAAGATGTACTTCTCCAAAAAGTTTGGAGAAGATATTTCTTCTTTAGAACGATAGATAATGTCATATTCCTTTATACAAAGCTAAAAAGGCAGAATCTTATCTCTACACTAGTGGGAAATTTACCAAAAGGAAGAAAACAATACCTGTCCACTAGGCTCTAGCATAAAGGAAGATATAGACTGTAGATAAAGGCCACAGATAGGATTAATGAACCAAATGATGTTTGTTATTGCACATCAGTATACTCCTGAACTGATTACTGATTTCATTTTTTTCCACAGGTTGTTCTGGCTATGCAATACGTGTGCCTTCACTTCTCAAAACCAAATGTGTGACAGCTTAGTAGAGAACAACTTGGCTTCCCACTAGCCTCTTCACCAAGGTTTCCAGCACCATTGCCAAATGAATAAACATAACTAAGGAAGAAAACCAGTCCAAGAAAGTCAGTCCTACTTTTATGTTTAAAGAAATTTAGATATTTTAATTCTGAATTCTGGATTTGTTTTAGAATAAGAATACAGGAAATCAAATGTTAACACTGGAAACACATTTCTTGTGGAATTTACTTCACCCAACTCCTGGGCCTGTTGAAAACTGGCAGTTAAAATCGAGTACCAAAGAGTGCAGGCTGATTTACTCTTCCTTTCAGAGATCAATGGCTCATAGTTTATAGTTTAGAATAATGCCATATCATAAAATGAGGAATCTGCAGGGTATCTTCATTTAAGCAAATGAACTTACCTCTAAGAACCCCTTACTTAAAAGGCTTCAGTATCATTGTTTCATTTCCTCCCTCTCTGGTTTCCTTTTATGTCAGTAATTCTATCACCTCAGCTGTCTGAAGGTGTTTGCATGTGATTGACAATTCTCAAGGATCTAGTTCCTTTTAGATAGATCTTAAATGAAGTTCAGCTTAATTAAGTCTGCAGTGCAACTCAGGTCTCAGTACAAAAGGCTTCAGAATCAAACAGCAGATTTGTAAAACCCTTAAAAGCAAATTTTAGACTTGGGGGGAGCAGGGGGCCTTTCAGCAGTCTGTACTGCCATCTAGCCAAGACCACATTATTCATGGCAACATCCATTTGTGTTTTCAAAGCCCCTGATGAAAGCAAGTCTTCAGCAACCAGCTTAATAGACCTCAAAGTCCAGCTAAATGAATAGACAGCAGTAATTTTTCCACTGAGTATACCAAGCTCCTATGGACAAACAGCCAAGATGCAATCATCAACCTTATTTTCACAATTCAATATTTGGCAAAAAGAAAAAAAAAAAAAAAAAAGATATACATGCTTGTTTCCATTTTACATATTGCATATACCAACATCATTTGCATCTTGTGATTTTGGAGGCCTTTGAATATTCTGTGACCTCATTGGATAAAAGTTGCCTTAGGTTAATCATGAGAGCTGAATTATAACCTCTAATTCTCTAACTATAACTCAAGAGTTAAAAGAATTCCAAACCATGTTCCTTAGGTATGGACAGAACACGCAGACCATATACATTTGCGAAGAGAATTGACACACATAAAAAATTAAAAGAACCCTTTGTACTTACGGTAGAAGACATATTCAGTGTAGCTTGACCAGATCTTGTCATCTGTATATTGGTTGATGAAAGATGCTGTCACCGATGAGTTACAGGCCACCATGTGGAATCCACACTCTGACAACATATCAAAAGCCCTTTCCAGGTGCTTGAATTTGAGATAAAATCTGGAGGTGTATCTTTCTGGGGCTCGATCAGGGTCTCTGCTTTCATTCAAAGTTTCTCCAAAGACTTCTTTTGCCAAGGAAATCCTTCCACAAACCAAAATCCGGGGAACTCTCCGAAACTTGGCATCTGCCTGTCCCTCTCTGCCCAAGGTGCAGGATCCTCTGTAACCCACAGTAATGAAACCCCACTTGCGGTCGGTGGGGAGCAGGGAGGAAGGGGGACAGATTCTTGTGTCGCTTCCTTGGGAGGCATCTTCAAAGTCACTGTGGCAGAATTCATCTGGGCTTTGCTTGATTTCATCAGGGGTCAGGAGTTTGACCAAGTCCGGGAGCTGGAAGTATTCAGCTTCCCTTTTCAGTCTTCCTTTTTCTGGAAAGTGATCAGGCAGGACCACCTGCCTGTCCCTGAGATAGTCCAGAATATAACGGAACAAGAATCCATCTCTGTCAATGAAAAACCTTCCCTTAGAGTCCTTGGCTAGATCATTAGCCATGTCTCTCTTTGGGGAAAACATTTTCCACAGGAAGGAATGAGGGATGCTTATCAATGTGGAATGGCGAGTAAAATAAACTTGACCCCCAACATTCAGCTCTACTACCTCAGGGAAGGAGTTTGGAACTGCGGCCCCTTGCTCTCGAGGATAATAACGACTACAGTTTCCACTCAGAGCCATTGTCCCTTTCTTCTGCTGCTGCTATTTTGATTTGAAGGTGCAATCCAATGGAGTCACAGCCTTATCCTTCGGATCAACTTGTAAGAAAGGGAAAAGGATGCTAACTTATTAAAAAATGACCTCCTCTTATCCCAGGTTTTTTCCCCCAAGAAAGCAAAATGTATAAGAGTCCACAGGTGAAGTGATGCTGAAAAAGTAGTTTAAACCCTGGATGGTAGATGGTAGTGAGCTGTTACTTCATAGAATATAATCAACTCATCTATATCCAATCTTCCGTCAAGCTCACAGGCAAGGCAGGCCAATTCCCCAGTTACTCAGATGTCCGTCTGAAGGAAAAGAGAAAAATTATTTCCTCAAACCCGGAATGAGTCAGAAAAAGAGAGTCCTCTGGAGAGAGAGAGAGGGAGGGAGGGAAAAACAGAGGGAGGGAGAGAGAGATTATTTTACATAAGCAGCTCTGGAACTACTGATCTCAGTCATTCTTCAATTAAATCATGCTTCTCTCATGCGATTTTGTGTCTACATGTTTATCTATAAGCCTCTGTCTCCAGCAATTAGTATGAAAAACAATTTTACTTGTAAGTCTACCTTAAAAAGAAACATGCAATTTTCAACTTCTAAATGGGGTTTTCTTTCAGCTGGACAGGAAAAGCAATAAGTCTTAGAGCTTACCTTAGTGAGTGCTGGAGACCCAGTTCTTGTGAAAAAAAAATAATAATAACCATTTGTAAAGCAATCAGAATCCACAGCCAAACTGAGTCTGGATCTTGTCAAATCCCAAACAGGTAAACGACCCAGGTATCAATGAAAAGTGCCAGAGAGGTGTGCTCTTGGAAAATAACTATTATATGTATGTATTTATATAAATGCCTATTTGTGTTTATGTAAGTATGTAGGTACATATGTATTCACTCCGTATCTTAAGTTAAAACAAGTCACTAAAAAGTTAAACCGTGATGAGAGGAGGTTGGGTTGAAGAAGTAAAGCAGAGAAAATATTCAACCAAAGCTTCCCCGTGGGGGGGAAAATGGAAAAAGAAATCTTTGGAAAGGATCCTTAGAAGAGAGTTGCAAGAGGTACCAGGACTTAGAAGCTTTTCAGAAAGCCCAGAAGCAGAAAGATGGAGAGACGTGCCCTGCTGGGGTCCCAGGTAGCCACCCCACCTGCCGGCAAGGGCAAACGGACTCCCATGTTCCCAGCCAGGTGGGAGCCGGTGGGAGCCAGAGGCCAACGCAGCGCAGAGATGCCGGCGGGGGGCCCGGGTCTCCGGCTTCTCTGGTGGCGGAGCTGGGTGGTTCCACAGTTCCCAGTGCAGTTCGGATGCTGTTGTTTCAGCAGTGCAGGCAAGAAACCATCCAGGGAAATGACTATTACATCATCTTAAAGGAATATGGCTTAGAGGAAGCGGCGGCAGCTCCGAGTCACGTCCTCCTCCGTGACAGGTTGCCAGGACTGCATGGGGACGCCGCGCTCCAGCGGTGGGCACGCGATTGCCGGGCGCGCGGGGCTTGGGGCGGAGACGCAGTGCTGCGCAGCCACTTCCCTCCCTGTCCTGTCCTGGGAGTCTGGAGTTTCCAAGGGCCTTTTCATTCTTTCTTGTTTTCACCTCCACCACCATCACCATCCCACAGCAAATCCCCGCCCCCCACCCAAGAGGTAAGTTGTGAGATAAACACAAGTGACTTTTTATTTGAAAAATCTACAAATCTTCCCCCCTCCCCCTTATCCCCTTCCCGCTCACGGAATTCCTGCTGAAGGGCAAATTTCTCTCTAAAGCTTGCTTTAAAACACAGACACGCACACCAAATGACCCCAATGTTCAAACTACAAAGTGGGTTTTATTTAATCCTTTGATTTAAACCATATACACTCAAATTCTCTCTTTTTTCTTTTCTGTTTCGTCTGCCTGCCACCACAACCCCTAGCAAATAAATAAATAACTATTAATATATACGTAGATGGGTAGATAAATAAACACTCTCTGAAATTAATGATGCTCTTTCGAAATGAAGACATGAAACACTGGCACCCACAGAAAGCCCACAGTTTGCATCCATCCATAAGTCATTATCTTAGCTTACCTGTAAGAAATTGATACCTGCAACCTTTTTCTGGGGTTGTTTCCTTACTGAGCATCTCTTTGGATGCGCCCCCAGCCCCCTCCCAAGTCATCCCAAGAGGACTCTGGTGGAAGGCACTCCTGCTAAAAGACATTTTACTCCTGTTCCAGAGGGCTCCCTTAAGTGCATCATTAGAGTTTCAGGAAGGCATTTCCAGGGCAACCTAATCCACTAACAAAGTGCTTCCAGTTGAGCCTGCCAGTCAATAATGGCCCAGCCAACAGCTTACAGTAAGTCTGCCATTTCCCCTTTAAAACACCAGTGTCTTAGGGCTCACATCCCTCATAAGAATATAGTGCTTGGTAATGAATAATATATGTGAGGCACACGCCATCCCAAATAATTGCTATTTTTAAAAAGTGAAAACCAAAAATGGAGCTGAACTTAGGAATTATACACATTTTATGAGAAACGTGCTTATTGGCTACTCTTGCCCAAAAAATTAGCTTGAAGATACACCCAACAGTAGGATAAATTAGTTTCTACTTTAACAATCTTTTCTGTCAATAAGCATTGGGTTACTGAACATATTCAGAGCATTAGCCAACATTCCTACATCTGATTATATTTGACTTCATTTCTTTAACTAATGCATTAACCTGTTCTGGCCTCAATCATTAGGATTTTAATGCTGGACCAATCAAGAAGATGTTTGTTATGTGATGCACTTATATCGCCATCTAGTGCCCTAAGCTATCAGTGCAGCTCTGTATCTGGCAACAGGGCCAAAACATTTAGATTTTCTTTTATTTTTAAGTTTTTATAGTGATCTAAGTTTCCTTGGCATGCACTGCTCACCATGACAAGAAAATAAATATTTCATTGACATCAGGTCAAAGACAAAATATATCTGAATTCAGACCTATTAAGTACTGGTTTTGGTTGTAGTTAAAGTAAGCAAATGTTTTGTTTTCTTTTATTTCTAAGACAGTAGGCCAGAACGTCATGACAATAGCCTTGGAGCTCAGGTATTAAAACATTGCAGGGGCAGTATGGAAGTAGGTGGAGAAACAGAGTAAGAAAATTCATAATCTTTTAGAGCTAAAAAGGACGTGAGGAATGAAAAATTAACTATCTCATCTTAGAGATGCAGAACTGAGGAACAGAGAGGGTGAGCACTGCCTCAGGGTCACACAGCGCCAGAGTAGCAGGATGGGCTTTAGACCACTGACTCTTTAGGATAACCCGTGTCCTCGTTTTAACCTTACATGTTCCTGAACAGGAATAGAGAGGCGGCAAATTTAAGAAACAAGATTTTTTTGGAAACAACAAATTTCAAGACACTTTCTTGAAATTTGAAACAACAAATTTCAAGATTACTAAACATGCTTTTTTAAAGCATGCCAATAATTAATATTAATTTAAATTGCAAGGTTAAAAGATTTTATAATATAAAAGAAGAATATTCTGAATTTTTAAAATGAGGAGTTCTGTTCATTGGTCTGGGTTTAATAGGTTAGATTACTTTTGAGACAAGTAGGTTCGTACCCTTTTTTGGAAAATGGACTGCCTAGAGCATCTAATAAAACCTAGGAAGTGAACCTATGAGCATAAAAGATTGCATTCACTGTCAAGGCAGACCCTCTCAGGAAAGGCTGAGTAAAAAGAGGAACCAGTGAGGGGCGGGGGTGGGGGGGGCATGTAGTTGATGATTCACATAAGCAGAATTCCTCAAATTTTGACTATGAAACTTCTTTTTGAAGTTAGATTACACATACATTCACAGAGACACATGCTGAGAATTGAAAAATGGAAAACATTCACCAGACCACTTTAATCTTGCAACCCATGATTTGATCATACCACCTGAAACATTTTAAATTGGTATTTTTCATAAACACTGTAAATATCTTGTTTTGCACAATTACATTGCACATATTTTTATACTGTTATGTGCTAAAAGAGTTTATTATAGTAAGCAGTTAAAAATAAACACTAGCTTTGCTAACTCTATTTGGGCATATCTACTCTTTAATCTAAATGGAACCTCAGAAAAGCAAGATGGTCTAGGCCTCCCTTACCTTCTGAGAGATCAGGGGTTTGGTTCAAGACTGACCTGAAGCCCATTCATGTTGGGGTTCATAGACCTCAGGTTAACATCCCCAGATCTGTACTCCTTCTTCCTTCTTTAGTCTCAGGGATGAAAACAAATGAGAGGTGAGATTAAAAAGATAAAAGATTTGAAGGAAATAAAGCAATACACCACACAAAGAGATTTAAATAGTGCTAGAGTAAGCGAGTGTGTCTCAGGGAAGTTGTCGGTAAGCCCGGCTGTTCGGTGCCTTAACAAGAGGCAAGAAGCCAAGTCTAGGCTGTGAGTGTATTCCTAGCCTTCGTGTCAGCAAATAACACCGCTAGTGTTATTATTCTCTCCTGGCAGCTCTCCACTGAAACACTGTGGGATGGCACTCCCGGACTGAAGGCTGAACAGCATACGGCAACAGATTTCTCTCAGAGGAAGAGCAAGGAAGAATGTTCCATCCTATTCTTTGTAATATTCAAGCATATAGCAAATCAAGACGTATGTTAGGTAAATTGTGAAATTGATAAAATATGTTTTCGCCTCTGTTCCTACTTTCACATACACAGCTAAATATTGAAGGGTATATTCTCAAAAGGACTATTTTAATTTTGAAATAATGTGATCACTCTCTACATTCTCACCCCTAACACATCCTTAAGTTTTCCCTGCCCTCAAGCAGATAGCTTTCATGCTGACAGCCTTCACTATTAGGGAGGAAACAGATCTCGTACACTTACTTATGCTAAGATGCTGCACACTCATGGTGTTATGTGCTCCCAAGGACTCCTGCATTATCACCATTATCTTAATAGCTGCTGTTTATGGAGGGCTGACCATCAAGTCCTCACCACAGTCAGTCGTTACTCCTCTTCCAGCTCTGCCTGGCTGGCCTTGTGACTTTGAACAGGAGACTCACGTCTCTGAGCCAGGGTATGGTGGCAATAAGAAGACCTGCCTCCCAGGTGTGTTGCATGGACTAAATATGAAGATGCACGTAAGCTCTCTGGCACATTCCATGGCTTTCAGCAAGTGCTTAATAAATGTCGTTAGCGTTCATGCTAGTGGTTTAAAATATCTGTATTCATTGTTGTTAAACTCCAATTGAGGCATAAAGAAATTACAAAAGATGCCCAAACATAGAAATTGAGTTCTACATCCAAAATCGTTACTGTTTCCAGTATGAAAATTCAGGTTAAGACCATTGCTTGTTATAAATGTATTTATTATTCATGGGGGAATTTCAGGATTTGGTTGGGGAGATGGGGTGGCAGAGTGGGGAACTGAAAATAATCGGGATCCCAGTGATTAAAAATGAAAATGCCACTATCTTTTGCCAGACAAGATTATTTCCCTGGTACCCTTTCATTTATACTACATGGATTTATTAAGTGCCTATGTTGTGTCCAGCACAGTGCTAGGTAGTTGAGATGCAAAGCCAAATTTGATATAATATCTCACTCAAACACTCACATGCAACTGCACACACAAACTCAAAATCCTACCAATGGGGGAAAAAAATTAAAGTTACATTGCCTGGGTATGGTAGCTCGCACCTGTAATTCCAGCGCTTTGGGAGGATGATGTGGGAAGACTGTTTAAGGCCAAGAGTTTGAGACCAGGCTGGGCAACAGCAAATCCCTGTCTCTACAAAAATAAATAAATAGAAAAATTAGCCTGGTGTGGTGGTGCATTCCTGTAGTCCCAGCTACTTGGGAGGCTGAGGTGGGAGGATAGCTTGAGTCTCAAGTTCAAGGGTGCAATGAGCTATGATGGTGCCTCTGCACACCAGCCTGGGCAACAGAGTGAGACTCTACCTCAAAAAGAAAACAAAGTTATAGATTCTTGGGCACTGCCTTTTATTTTCAGAAATATCCCTAGTGCTATATTTGGCCTTTGGTGTTACATAGTTCACATATGATTTTGACAAACCATTTAACCTCAGATGGCCTCTGCTTCCATATCTATAAAATGGAACTGTTTCCCCTTAAAGAGATATCATGACCAACGATAAAATAAAGATAAAATGCAGCTATCAAAACTTCAGACATTCTAGGAAGTAATTTGCTATGTAAAAAACAGATGAAGAAGGCAGCAAGCAGCCATCTTTCTTGTTAACATAAAGCCTTACAAGAAAGAATTTGGATTAGACTTGTATAATCTAAAAGTTGGGAGTGGAGATCCTTCGAGGTCATCCACTGCAGCCTCAGATTCAGATAAAAGCTTCATAGCAGATGTTCAGCCAAGTCATTTCTCTCACAGTTTCTCCCTGAAAATACTCCTGATTTCCACTGTCATAAAATACAAATGAAAGCAAAAGCTGTCTTTATCACCATCGTGCCTCTGAACAGGAGTCTACAGGACAAAGTTCTTCTAAGTGAACTATAATTTTGAGATTTGATCTTTAAAAAAATTTATGCTACCTGAAAACAAAAGTACTGCTCTTCAGGCATAAAGGCAACATTATTGACTAGATTCACAGGGTCTAAAGTTTTTGCAGTGTGCATGTATGTGAGTGTGTATGGAAGTATACATTTCTGTAGTAGGTACAGATGTGAAGTCACATTTTAAATTTGTCTTTGAAACGAGGAAGCACTTTGGGAGGCAGAAGTGGGGGGATCATGAGGTCAGGAGATCCAGACCATTCTGGCCAACATGGTGAAACCCTGTTTCTACTTAAATACAAAAAATTAGTCAGGTGTCATGGTACGCACTTGTAGTCCCAGCTACAGGAGGCTAAGGCAGGGGAATCACTTGAACCCGGGAGGCAGAGATTGCAATGAGCGGAGATCATGCCACTGCACTCCAGCCTGGTGACAAAGCAAGACTCCATCACAAAAAAAAAAAAAAAAAAAAAAAAAAAAAAAAAAAAAAAAACCAGGAAGCTATTCTGGAAAAAATGGTCAAAGTCAGGAGTGTACAATTTGGCCATGAAGTCAAGTAAAGCCAACTCCCACATACGTGTTTTAAAACTGTAATCTCATCAGCATGAAGCCTAACCAACAGAAATATACTTATTTCTGAAAATGAGTTGGCAAATGAAAAACATAGCTACACAATTAGCTGCACAATTCTCAAACAATTGGTTTTACTAAATACACATGCACTATTTTACGAATAGCCCTAAAAACAAGAGGCCTACCTTGCTTGCCTCCCCTGAAATCCTTCCCCTACAGCGTGTTGATCCATGTCCTGTTACTATCTGTATGATGTGTGTTAGCTACATTGTATTACACATGTTGGTGGAGTCCTCATTATGTCTGCTCTATTTGCTATGTAATATATCTCTCGGTAAACAAGTAGTGTAAGTTGCAAGCCAATAATTATCAACCTTTTATCTCCATCTTTCCAAAGGCATCTTTGTTGTCTTTCCATAATATGCAACGATACAAATGGAATGAAATCAGAATCCACTTAGGTATTAGGTTCAAAAATATTTATTTTTTAAAAAATCTTCCAGAATTTGCAATAATAAATATATCAATTGTCTTTAGAGTGCATTTTAATTTTTTCTAAATAGTTTTATATATGTATAAATGGAATTTGTGGAATCCCCTGAAGCAACTTAAGGAAATAAGAGTTTTAAAATCCTGGTTGTAAAGAAAAGGAACAGGTTTTAGAATCAGGCAGAACAGAGTTTGAAAGAGGTACCTACCAGCTATATAAACATGAGCAAACACTTTACTCTCTTATGCTGTTGATGTGACCGATCCCTTTTCTGAAAGCCTGGCTCTCCCTTGTAGGAGAGGAATAGGAGAAAGGAAAGTGATACTAGGAACTTTAAGCATATTTGCCCTTGGAGACTGATAATTAGTTCATTTAAAAACAGGACTTCTGACTTGGAAAGAATCTACACCTTTCAAAGGATGATGAACAGAAGAAAGTGAATGAACAGGCTGGCTCATTCAAAAGAGATCACATCATCTTACAGTGATTCAGCACAGTCACTTTGGTATAGCGATTGTTTGTAGAAGGCGTTTTTCACAAATAAATCCAAACATGTCATACTCTTAGGCTGAAATGAATCTTACCAGTGGCATCTGCAGATGGGGAACAGCAGGAAGAAAGAAGGGCAAACACTAAATAACAAATGGAAAGATTTAGCTCAAGGAGCAAAATTGAATTGTTTTATTAGAGGACTTGAGGACTCAAAGCTGAGAATTGAAGATATGCTCTGAATACCACTTTCTTCCCTTCCCTTTTGAATTATTTGCAAGAAATCCATGGGGCAGGGGTCATTTTTCATTCTTGGTACCCTCAAGCACAAGGTCTGGCATCTGAGAGATGCTCAGTTAACGTTTGTTTAATTGCGGAACCAAGGGCGATATCCTCAGAATGGCCCAGTGAAACAATTAAAAAGCTGATCAGGTCACATCAGGTGGAGTTGTTGGTTAGGAATATAAGGTAGTTGATTCCAGTTTATTTCTCAAACATGGAGTTCTACATGCTAGCAGGGATCTTTCCATTTGGTCGGGTCTCAGAGAAATAAGCTGACTGCAAAAACCACCATCTCTTAACCCACTACTACAAAGAGGTCATTCATGTCTTCGATGTGGGGTCAAATTGGAATGGAAAAAAGAAAAACCATTAAAAGAAACACTACTGAAAGAGTAAGAGATCAGAATTTTCGGTTTCAAAATTTCACTGACACCAGTTTCTTAAAAGATTCATGTCTACGCCTGTTGCCAAACAAATTAATAAAATTAACTGACCCAATTGCCAGGCAATTCCACATGCATTTTTTAGGTTAATTCCTAAAACAATTCTGAAATGCTAGCATTGTGGGGAAAATAAAAGAGCCTCCAAGAGGTTGAGTAACCAGCAGCGGATCACACCAAACTTGTCTGATTCCGAGGTCCTTTTTAACTACACCCAACTTATTTGGGCATATAGTTTATTTTATTAAATATCCTCACTGTGTATCCAATATATTTTGGTTTGGCATCACACAGAACAACAACACAATCCAGCATAGATCACCACTATATCCCCAATCGCAGTTCAGTGCCAGGCTCGGAGTAAGCACTCTGTACATATTTGTTAAGGGGTTGTGAGAATGAACAACCAAAGGAATAAATGACAGAATAGACCACCAATTAGGGCAGTGGTATCCAGAAGTTTCAGCTGGATACAACAAGCATGTGATCTAAGACTGTAGCATATCTAATTTTCTTTACTGAAATGTTGGTTCCAAATGTGAAAAACGAAATGTTTATGAATAGAGCATCAGAGAACTGACTCTTCATGAATCCAAAAGGATAAGTAATACATATGTTTATGTTCCAGAATTTAAAAGCTTATAGAAATAAGACATTGCTTTTAGGATAAGAATTTACATCAGATCAATAAAATTCTAGTTTTTATTTTTTTAAGTGCTTATATGCTTGAAAAATATGATTTACTGAAAAAGTATTTTGGCAAGGTACCAGACAATTCTAATCCAACTATTTTATGCATCAGTTACTCTGCATTCTTCCCAAACATGTGTGTAGGGTGGGTTATGGAGTTAGAATGCCTGATAATGATTGACCTACATAGACACACATACTGGGCACAAGATTTAAGGGGCCAAAGCACATAATTCAAATACAAGGTAGGAAACATCACCTTTTTTGCTGTACAATGCAGATTTGCACAGCTTCTGCCAAGGAAATTGCATGTTACCTTTACAGACAATGATCTGAGCCTCAAGCACATGTCACAATTACCCTAGGGGTCTCTCAAAATGACAGGCTGGTACCATTGCAATGTGCAGTTCCAATGGCTGCCAGAGGACATCGGACAATTGTTTGAAATGGAGCCAGTGTTGTATATCTTCCTGATAAATCTGGTTGACATTCATCAGGAAAAAGAATGCCTATGAACAAACGGAGTGACACAAAAAATGATTTATGTATCAGATAGAAACTGGATTCAACCTGGTGTCCCTTGAACAATCTCTTGAATTTTTCATATCTTTAAATGGGGTCTTGAGAGTAGTTACACACATTCGTGTTGTTGATGTGCAGGACATAGAAGCTACAATTACTCCTGGAGAGGACATATAAAACAATTATAAATTCAGATTAAAAATTAGATGAAAGGGCTAGGGATGGAGAAATAATAAATGCTTTATTTGCACCAAAGACAGTAATAAAATCCCTTCCTTTTATTGCCATTTGGTCCAAGGTCATTTATACCTATAAGGCTAAAGAAAGAAAAAGTAACTGCCCAATGGAAGTGACAGATGGAGTTTTATTATTGTGAGGCACTGACAATAATAAAAGGGCTTCACAACAGTAAAAAGTCACTTCCCTTCAAGAAAAAACAAGATCACCTGCAGAGCCACTGGCCAATCAGAGTCAACATAGAGTCCTTCCCTAGAGCCCCACATAGTAATGACAGCTAAGATTGCTGAAGTCCAACAAAATACATTTTGAGCTCCTTTAAAATGTTTTGTCCATGTCTCTTATTACTATTCATTTACTCAAATATGTATGTATCTATTTGTACAAGGAACTATGTTAAGCTTTATAAAGGATGTAATAGTGAATCAAACATGAGTGTTACTTTCACTAAGTTTATAATAGGGAAAACACTCTGTGTCTGACTTGGAGACAACTCGCACACAGGAGAAAGTGATGACTGCTGCTAAGAGAACTAGAAAAAGTTCTGTGAGAGAAACAGAGCAACCAAAGACAAAGTCATTTTTTGAAACTCTAAGAAACATCATGCCTAGAACAAAGTGCCCATTAATAAATTATTGATGAACTAAAGAAAGTGCCACTTTGCATTACTATACATTTACTGGTATGAAGTCAGAGAGGCACTCATTTAGAATTCATTTAGAGCTGTTCCAGACAGGGCTGATTCATTAGAGTGCTGATGATCTCAGAAATATTTTATATGTGTATATAAATGTAAGTCCGTTGCAGCACTCTACTGTACAGCTAATTCGTATTTGGTTCTCAGCCAGTGGAGACTTAAGAGCCATTTGAGTGGCCCCTCCCTCTCCATTTGTTGACTCCACCAGCTCCCTCTTTCTCTGGTTCCTAGTGTGCCAGTGAACGCAGAAGCTCAAGATGGCTGACAAAAGGTGACCAAGCAACAGTGCTGGAGATTCTGCAAAAATCATGAAAGGTGCTGGAAGGTAGCAAGCAGGTTGCACTGCAACAGCCTCAGATGTCCCTAAGGAGGTGGTCTAAGAAACCCAGATCAGCAGACATTTGTTGCCTGGTAGAAATCCTTTGAGATTTTGAAGGGCAACATAAGCCTTGCAGCAACCCAGAAAGATATGAAAGGTAAATAGAAGAAATCTTTAGCCAAAGGCACATATAGCATCAATTTAGTTAATGTGATAATTTCCAGGAAGAGGTTCCCTCATGCTAACAGGGTATGACTATAGTTTAACATTGGGGGATGGTGGTAAAGGAGGATTCCAAGCACTGTTTCTATTTCAGATACACAGGGAGTCCTGTAATTAAGGATATCCTAAGGGTCTGGGGAAGCTGACGGTGTAAGCAACAATTCTTTTAGGCAATTTGTGACACAAAGGAGATCTAATAAAATCTTGAAAAAATAACAAGTTACTTTTGATCAGCACAAAATGACAACTTTGAAGGATCTGTGGTCACCTTTAATTACTGCAAATAAAATTTTCCTTAAGTTAATCTAATAGTCACAAATTCATAGCATTCACAAAAAATATCAAAACACAATTTAAGTACTAAAAATGATTATTTCTCACACGGAGAAGCAATGAAGCATCACGGCTAAAAGGGTGGGCTTTGGGATCAGAGAGTCCTGGGGTCAAATCCCACCTCCATTATTTACCAGCTTGGAAAGTTACATACATCTGAGCCTCAGTTTTCTCATCTGCACAGCAGGAGTAATAATTGTACTTCCTATACAGAGTTTTGTGAGAACTAAATAAACAATGCATGTTGAGTGCTTAGTTCACTAACTGGCCCATAGTAAATGCTCAACAAATGTAGCGTTTGCTATTACAAACACATTGCTTCGTGTCTTTTTAAAAATGAATTCTCCCCTTCCCCAGACTGTTCTAGATTATTAGCTCCACAAGAGCTCAGGGTAGAGTCACATCACTAACATTGGCCAATTCTTACTCTGGACCCCTTACAGATGTGAAGGGAAGGAAACAGAGCAGTCACATAAATCTCCCTTGTGGATGCAGTGCCTCCTACTGAGAGGTGGTTTGGATAAGTCAAAGAGCATTATACAGCAGTGTTGTAATGTTTCTTGTATGGATAACACATTTTCTACTTGACAAGTTATCAGTGTTACCATCTCTGGCCCCATAAGCTCCAGAGCTTGCTCCTCATTTGTTAGATGTCACTTGTCCCAGCATGGTGCTTTATATACAAGGATATCTGAGCAAAAGTCTGCACATTTTTAATGTTCTCTTCTTTCTTTGCAAATATTCCCCTTGTTGACCTAATTCAGTCTCAGTGAACCATCATCACTGTGTGCAAATGACTGCAACATCTAAATGCTTGGCCTTGCTTTCTTCCCAACTTCCATACACCTGCTGGGCATTTTTACAGGGATCTACCAGCACCTTACACTGGAGTCCAAAGCTAAATATCTGTTTTCCACTCTCATCTTTTTCATTTCCAAGTTCTCCTTCTGTGTTAAGAGCATGACAGGTTTCTCAGTCCAAGTGAAAATCCATCATCTGACCCCTCCCTTTCCATTGGCACCCAACACTCAATAATTAAATCTACCCACTTTCTCTACTATACTTCTTTCAGATATCTCTTCTCTTCACTTCCATTTGTCATACCTTTGTGCTTTGCCTTTTACTCAAATTTGACTAGGAAATAATTACGGAACACTTACCATGAGCCAGGCACAACACTAAGCTATAAGCTCTATGTGTTGGGGATCCAGAAACAAAGTAGACCAGCTCTTTGCCATCATGGAACTTCCATTATAGGCGAGAAACACAGATAATAAACAAATAAATAAATAAATGAGCAAGATAATTTCAAATAGTGAAATTAGCTATGAATAAAATAGAATAGGTAATACTTTTAAAAATACCTTGTTTGGGGGCAAGAAGAAGAGGATTGGTACTGCAGGCTGAGACTGGGGAGGGGAGCCAGCTATGTGAAATGCTGGGAACAGTGTGCTCTAGTCAGGTGGAATGGCAAGAGCAAAGGCTCAGCTGTCTGAGGTGAAACTAAGCTTGGCTTGTTCAAGGATCCAAGAAAGCCAGCAAGTTGGATCCCAGTGAGCAAGGGTGAGAGTGCAGGTCTGAGAAGCAGGCAGGGACCAAACCATAGATTTCATTCTATGTGTTATGGGAAGTCATTGGGAATTTAAAGTTAGATGTGACATATTCTGGTTTGCTTACTTTTTAAAAGGTGACTTTGGCTGATATGGGGATAATAGATTGTCAGGGAAACAAAATTAGTTGTAGGGAGATCAGTGGAGAGAATTCGCAGGAATTTAGTGATATATGATGATATCTCAGACTAGAGTGAAGTAGAATAAATGAGGAAAAGCTGGTGAGGATTTTGGGGATACAGGTGTTGGTATTTCTATAGGGACCTGTTAATGTTCTCCCTCCTTTCAAGTTTTTTCATCTCAGTTCATTTGACATAAAGCTAACAGTGTCCTCTTTCTAAAGATGCCATTATTTGCCCAGATATCTTAATTGGCTCCCAACTGCTCACAGAATAAACTCCAAAGTCCTTGGTGTATATTCAAAGCTCTCTGCTATCTGGCCTCACCTTCTTTAGAGTTCCATACAAATGGGCTTATAGGGAAAGGGAAAAAATGGTTACAGAGATACTCCAAAGTTCTGAGATAAATCATTTCACAAATAGTGATATTCACAGAAAGTGGTGCTGGTTTTGGATATGTGAAGGACCAGTATTCACAGCTCTTCAACTGCTCTTAAAATCTGAAAGGTTCTGTCATAAATGAAAGAGCCACAGTGCCTCAACCAGTGGCTTGCTTTAACTTCCAAGGGAAGAAATAGGAAAGCTCTAGGAACCAGAAGAAACCATGTAGCCCCTTAGAACACAAATAAATAGATGAATTAATTGATTTTGTTATGATCCTTGGCTTCATTCGTTCCCTGGTCTAAAATCAATCTCTCATTATAATGCAATTGAAGTGAAACCTCACAACAAAATGTAATGATCAAGCGAACTATAAAAAGGCGGAACTTAATAGAATGAAATTGTATATCACATGGACCATATGATTTCCTTTCTCTTCTGTCTTAAGTAAGCATTTCTTGGAAATCAAAAATTCATGTCAAGATCATCAAACCAGACTTGAGACATCATCAGGATTAACAACCTAGAGTAACAGAAGGGGGCAGTGTTATCACAGTCTCTTGCATCCACCTGAAACCTTGAAGAAGAGAAACTGAAAGTTACCCTGAGTAACACTGTTCACTTATCTAGCATCCTGAACTGAGTCCCAATTTCAATTACTCATTTCTTTCCACTTGTAAAGTCTTAAACTCCCAAAGTCAGCATGAGATGCCCCCTTTGGTCTACCAACTTGACATACCCTGCCAAGCCCTATGAGAAACTGATCCCTTCTCACTGTAGCCTCAAGAAATGCAAGCCTGTCTCTACATTTACCTTCATTATTAATTATTCTGCCTTTTACAGAATGAATGATGAAAGAAATTCACTTGTATTGACCATATAAGAAAAATACTTTCTATTTAACATGTTCTCATCAGAAAAGGCCTAAAGTTTCTTTGTATTGCTGGGGAAAAAAAAATGGAAATAGGAGCAGCTCCGTACACAAGCACTGCCACAAACACTCACTGATAGTCTGAGATGCATAGCAAAACAGGGAACCGTCTCGGTCCTTGAGATAATTTAGCAGACAAGTCTAGAGACAGATATGTGGAGGCAAAAGCTGGAAACACCCCCAAAGAGGTGGTGAAATTTCTTAAAGAAATCTGAGGAAGGAGAACTCAGTCAGCTGTCTTCAGGGCTTAGGGAGGGAGGATGAGAGGAATGAGAGGAAATATCATGACTAGACAAGGTTGCAATTGCACCTTGAAGGACAGGTGGAACCTAGAAAACAGAAGCTAAAGGTTCTATGTAGAAGGGAAAAGTGGGTGAAAAAAATGTGTGCGTAAGTGTGTGTCAGGGGTATATAGAGGGGAGCAGCAGTTGGGAAAAGAACAGTGAATTATCCAGGTTGGCTGGAGCAAAAAGCACCAGTGAAAGAACAATAGAGGAGTTTGAACCTAATTCTGTAAACACTAAGTAGTAATTGTGAGTTTTTGAGGAGAAATGACAGAAACAAGTTTCTCAACAACTACCACTTCTAAGGAGTAATCCAGAACTCATCTACCCTCTCCCTAGCATCCCTCTGCTCACTTCTCAGGGAGGACTTCCACCAATGATTCCCATTCAGTGTCCCACTGACAGGTGTGGCTTTGACATTAAAGTTCTAAGAATTTCAGTTTTTACGACAGTACTAAAAAATATTTTCCCTCCATCCCCCAGCCATGAAAGAAAGGGAAATAAGGAGAAAAGCTGCTCTATTACCCATTTGGCAAAGTGAAGAATGGTATACATTGAATGTCACACGTTAATGACAATCAGTGAGGCTCACCTTCAGCAGAGAATGAGGATGTTTTATGTGTGTTGTGGTGTGTGTGTGTCTGTGAGTGCCAATTCACTCATTCATTCAGTAAATGTTTGTTTAGTATGTTCCACATGCTGGGCATTGCTATAGGCAATGGGGATTCCACAATGAACACAAAAGAGCTGAAGCCCCTGCCTTCACTGAGCTCACATTCTAGACAATAAATGAATGAGCATATCGAATGTCAGATGATAATAAATATAGTGGAGAAAAATAAAATAGAATATTAATTACTACGTTACTGGGGAGGGGTATTAATAGCAAAGGGACAGAGAGGACAAGGAAAGAGGTAGGGAGAAAGTTCTTTAGTAGTTTAAGCTAAAAAAAGCTTTTTCCAGTCAGGTGAACTATAATAAGGAAAGGAATTTTCATTCAGCAATCAATTGTAATATTAATAGATATAATACTAGATACCAATTACTGAATCACTACTAAGTGACTGTCGCTATGCTGAGCATTATTTCATTTATTCTTCACAATAACCTTGTTAGTGTGACACTTACAGGTGCAAAGGAAGGTGAGGCATCGTAAGAGAGAGAAAGGAAGGAGAGAGAAGCCAAGGTTCAGATAAGTCAAGTAGCTAGCCCAAGCGATCTTACGCAAATGTACAGAACGTGGATTTGAGTGCAGACACTCTGACTCCAAAGCCTGCACTCTTAACCCAGACACTGGGTTGAGGTACAGAGATAAATAAGTCATGCACTCTGCCTTGGAATTGCTCATAGTCTAGTAAGAGAGACAGACTCGTAAACAAATAAATCCAGTGCAGTGATAGGAGCTATAATAGAGGTATAATAGCGTTAAGGAGACACAGAGGAAAGAGTGACTAAGTGCCTGGCTGCGGGTAGGGTGAAGGGTCATCAAAATGCAGACATATTCATTTGTGCTTATGCAATTCATTGCTCTCGCTGGGCCTGGTTACTCACAACGAATCTGCAGTTCCGTCTAAAAGCTTTTCCGGTGGATTTCCCCAGTCTGCCTTCACAGGTTGTGGTTTGTCAGCCTCATCCTGAATGCAATAAGTAGTTCTGACACAGAGCCCACATAAACTCTTTAAAGCCACTGTGGAGAAGGAAGGGAAATAACAAGAGAGCAGTCTACCTTAACTACCTTCATAAAAGGCTAAGGAATATGGCAACCATATGAATTAAAATGAGATGACTAATAGACGGGAAAAGAGGAAAAAATGCTGGCAAACCACTTGAAAAAACTCAAGGGCATGTGTATTGTGATACAAGGTGGCTGACAACAATTACTTAGAAAGGAAAACTACATGCCGTGAAGGTCCTTATTACCTAGCGCGATTTGCATTAAGCCTCCATTCTTAACCTAGGTCTGCAAATGGGATTCACAAAATTCATGAATTCCCTGAAATTGTATGCAAAACTCTATGCACCTGCTCTGCCTTTTCTTTTTTTTTTTTTTTTTTTTTTTTCTTGAGACAGAGTCTCTCTCTGTCGCCCAGGTTGGCGCAATCTCGGCTCACTGAAAGCTCCGCCTCCCGGGTTCACGCCATTCTTCTGCCTCAGCCTCTCGAGTAGCTGGCACTACAGGTGCCCACCACCACACCATTTGTTTCTGCATTTTCAGTACAGACGGGGTTTCACCGTGTTAGCTAGATGGTCTCAATCTCCTGACCTCCCGATCCTCCCGCCTTGGCCTCCCAAAGAGCTGGGATTACAGGCGCGACTTGCTCTGCATTTTCTAGAGATCCCAAGAGTTCACCCAAATTTCAAAACAGTACATGTTCTCCAAATAGGTTAAGAGCTATGTGTTAAATACTTTCAGAACTGCTACTCCAGTAGATTTAAGTATTTTAAAGAGCCTGGCATAATTTAGAGGGTCCAAAATGTCTAAGTGCATCATTAGATATCATTTTTATTGCCTTTATCAATGTTTGCAAATTACTAGTGCTACTTAGACACCCTACATATGAATATAAGGCCTTACCATGACAACAGGGCTTGCTTTTGATTATGTTGTGTATAGCTGATCTTTTATCTTTCTTTTGGAACTTCTTTGTAGATTCACTTTTCAAAGAAGCTGTTCACTCAGTATTGATTCGCAACCTTTTGTGGCGGGGGAGGGGAGATGAGTATTTGATTAGGAATATTACAATGCCCATTTGGTGTTTTCAAACCGACCTCTCACCTGACTCTTTTCCACTCCAAACCACTATTTCAGTCCTTACTATTCATAACTCAAGTTATTTATCTGTTGATACATTCTCTTCATGTATATTTGGATCACTTTAGGCACAACAGCTTAAATTTAATTTTGGTTAGATGCCTCTTTATTACATTTGATTTACAGTCATTGAAAAAGTTTTGAGGATAGTGGAGAATCTTCCACCTTTTTACTGATGCTGCTCAATGACAAATTTGCCAGAGGTTGAAATGTCCTACCTACTAATCATCAGCCTAGCCACTTTTGGTTAAGCACCCTTTGTGGGTTGAAGAAGAGTTAGGATGAGAAAGCTTACCACCAGATGTATCATTCTAATCTCCAACAGGAAATGCATTCTTAAAACTAACTTTGACTATTTTCTCATGTATTTTCTATTGATAGGCATAAGAAAACAGATCTAGGATGAGAATGCGAACTTAATGATTCCCTATTGCTAAATAACAGTAAATCTGGAAGAGATAAAAAAGCTAGTATCTATTAGCTTTTTGTAAGTACCAAAGGACAATATGCAGCGAAGGATTACATTAACAGAAAAATCCAGATGAAATCTAAGATTTGGACAATTCATTATCAACCAGAACATTTGCCTAGACTCTTCCCCATCAAAGAAGACTTGCTGTTGTGATAAGAAGCAAGAAACCTGTAATGATGGCAGATTATCAGAGCCTTTTGCTAACCCTGGTGAAAAACAACTCCAGATACGTAATTTTTCAGTCTACTATGTCTAAGCTAGGCTCAGACGGAAGAGTACTGTCTACTAGATTAACCACATCCACTTCCGGTGGGGCTGGAGACGTGGTTACTGAAGCAATGGCTTGTGCAAATATTTTTTGATGAAATCACAGCCTGAAGTAGAAGAGCTGCTGGCAAAAATAATCTAAACAAAGATCCTGGCTGGTTTCCAATAAATAGCCTTCTTTCGTCAAACATTTGACACAACCTAAGACATCTGGAACTTGTAGAATCACTTTTACAGATAAAACCAAAAATTTTACAGAATATTTGATTAACAACAAGACTCTGGGGTACCCAAAGAAATCTAGAGATCAACTGCCATAGAATAAATCTAATAAACAAGTAAGCAATTAAAAAGTCTACCTCCTGCCAACCTCAAGTCATTAATGATTCAGTGAAAACAACTCATTTTCCTATTTTCCTCTGTATATGCTTCATCAATAGAATTAAAATCTGAGGAAAAGGGGAACCCAAGTGATATTTTGTTATAGCTAGAAAAATAAACAACATTTTTCTCTCACCCCCGTGTGTGTGTGTGTGTGTGTGTGTGTGTGTGTGTGTGTAATCAGCTCTTACCTTTGAAACTCTAAATTTTATTGGCCCTGTTATTTTTTAATCCCTCCCTGTTACAAATAGAAATGCAGTCCTAGGAATGAATAGAAAATGAAGACTAAAATATTACCTGAAATTTGCATTCAATATGCATAGTAACAACTATTACAATAATGAGCCAGGACAATGCATTATGTCATTGGCAGGCAGAAAATTGTTATAAGTGGTTTGCAATATCTGTGGCTAATAATCTGGAAAAAAAATGAGTCTAAGAAATAAATGAGATTTGTCAGATCTTTCAAATAAACATGTAAGAAGTTTTGTGTTCTATGAACTATTTTTTATGTTTGCGTGTATATGGAATTTAGGAACTGAAAAGCCCTAAGGAGTCCTTTGACTATTTGGGGAGTGATTATTTAAATCATGTTTCTCTCCCCCAGTGACACTGTAAATGCTGAGAGGGAAGGGATCATTATTATTTTTGCTCATTAATATATCCCATCCCTAGCACCTGGCACAGAGCCTGACACGTAACAGGTGTTCAATAGTTACTGAATGAATAAATGGATCAATACATCCCTATTCCAGTTTCTTTTTGTCTTCATTATTCAGTTGAGAAAATTGAGGCCAAGAAAAGCTACACAGCTTTTACACTTCTAGTGGTTAAAAAAGTTAATAATCCTTTACCTTAATCAGTTTTGTAAATATTAAAACTTTAACATACATATAGTATAACGCCTTTGATGCTCTGTCTTTGGATTGGGCATGTGTTGAGAAGAAAATGTGGATACCTGGAAAACAGTCTGGCCATGTTTAAACAAACTGGTTTTTTAAAGTCGTCCTGCTTTCTTTTAAGAGGTGAGAGAGCTTTGAGACAGACTTTTCAGCTATTTTTTTTTAAACTACAAAACTAGAAAATTGTTAAAGTACATATAAATAAAATAAATGCAATGCTCATGATGATGAATAGTTCTGACTGGCAGCATGTACAATTTTTTATTTAAACTTTAAACCAATTCCCTTAGGCTCTGAACAGGGACCATAAACTATTAGTTTTTTCTTTTCTTTTTTTTTTTTTTAATGGGATCTAGCACAAATTTGGCAGAGTAGACTTCATATTTACATATTTCTTTCTTACATAACTATAGACTTTACATGATAGTGTAAGTTCTAATTGTTTTCTGGGTTGGCCATATGAGAGTCTCTGCTGTCTTTCCTGATTGTAAACATCAGGCATAACTGATGAATTATTCTGTTTCTTTTGTGGGCTACAGTTTCTATATGTGACAAGTAAGCTACCTTATGATATGAATGATAGATTATAGAATAGACTCTGAAGATAGTCTGGTGTTCAAATGATAAGAATACAGAAGAGGTTCTGAAGCTCATCTGGAGTTCAAATCTTGACTTCATCAACTGGGTGGGTCACCCAGGGCAAGTTATCATATTCCCTTCCAGGTACACCCAGACCCTTTTGCACCTCAGGTATCTTACCAGTAAAATAGGATGATAATAGCACTTGACTTAGAGAGTTCTTACGAGGATTAATTGAGCCAATACATGTAGAATACGTAGGACAGCATTTAATATATAGTAAGTACTAAATTGATGTTAGCTATTGTTATTACCTTTTTATTAATCAAATCATTCATAAGAAAGGTTTTTTTTAATCTTAATAATTTCACTCATGTATTTATTCCTAATGCAAAAAAAAAAGCTCCCTATCTCCCAAAGAAACAATACAATGTGAATGGGTGTCTAGTAAAACCGTATGAGAATCATCCCTCCCCTGCTCCAGGTTTCTGTGCTTCAGGTAATGTTGTCACCCTTGCTCCAGGTACAGGTGCATGATTTACTTGGGTAGACTGGTCACAGCACTTTATACTCCCTGCCACCATGTTAATCATAGCAATGGACATGGAGCTCAATCAGAGCCAAAAAGATGTGAGTTGGGAATGTTTTCTGGGACCATTAATACATATGATATGGTTTGAGCCACTGGATTCAAACACATCCGAAGCTAGCTGTACCCTAGACTTGGCATCCACTGAACAATGAATATCTTCCTACAACGATATCAATTGGCATTTAATTTTCTGTTGTCTGAAATACAAACTTATACAGAAGAGGTGTCCAATAAAAAAGATGTAGGTGATATTTTAAAAGATT
The DNA here is from genome assembly GCF_024542745.1 of Macaca thibetana thibetana. NCBI lineage: Eukaryota > Metazoa > Chordata > Mammalia > Primates > Cercopithecidae > Macaca > Macaca thibetana. The sequence goes on from NC_065583.1 coordinate 37,519,896, forward strand.
GAGTAGGTGTCAGAGAGGCACCTACTCAGTCTTTGAGTAGTGGTTGAGTGCATAGACTCTAAATCAACTTCCTAGGTACCCATCCTGACTCTACTGCTCAGCAGCCATTTGACTTTGGACAAGTAACTTACCTCTCTGCCTCTGTCTTCTTCTGTAAAATGAAGATAGTTAACAGTACCCATCTATAGGGAAGTTTTGAGAATTGAATAAGTTAACATATGTAAGATACTTAGAACAGTGCCTGACACATAATAAAAGTTTTAGTTATTATTTTATATTATTGAGATCTGAAATAATGGTGATATAGTGTGACAAAAAGAACAAAGGAAATGGCTCTTATGTTGCTAAGATTTTTCTGTGTACAGAGGAAATAACTGATTAATTAAATGAGCCTCTTTGTAGCAAAGGGCTTGAATAGACATTGCTCCAAAGAAGATATACAAATGTCCAACAAGCATATGAAAAGATGCTTAAAATCACTAGTCATTAGGGAAATGCAAATAAAAACCATAAGATATTGCCTCATACTCACCAGCATGGCACTGCAAAAAGAAAGAAAGAAAATAGCAAGTGTTGGCTATCGTATAGAGCAATTAGAACCTTAGTGCACTGTTGGTGGGAATGTAAAATGGTGTTGCCACTATGGAAAACAGTTTCTCAAAAATTAGAAATAGAATTACCATATAATCAGGCACTTCTACTTCTGAGTATATATCAAAAGAATTGAAATCGGGGTCTTGAATAGGTATTTGTACACCCACGTTCATAGGAGCGTTATTCCTAAGGGCTAAAAATTGGAAGCAACCACAGTGTCCATCAATGATAAACAGACAAACAAAATGTGCCATATACTTTAACATGGATGAAACTTGAGGACATTATGCTAAATGAAATAAGCCAGTTATAAAAATAATGATACTATATAGAGTAGTCAAATGCATAGAAATAGAAGTAGAATGTTGGTTGCCGGAGCTGGGGTGGGAAGATTGATGGATACAGAATTTCACTTTGCAAGTTTAAAAAGTTCTAGAGATTGGTTTCACAACAACGTGAATACACTTACCAACACTGAACTGTATACTTAAAAATAGTTACCACAGTTAATAATAAATAAAAATTGAATTTTAAAAAGTACCTCTTCATAGTTCTGTAGGCAGCACAGTGCCTGATTAAGCTGTTACTAATATTAAATGAATGAAAATGTTACAAACCTAATGACAAAACAAGTAAAGGGTGAGGTAGTTCAAGCAGTTGAAACTGTCATGGAGTAAAGTAGAATCAAGTATCAAGCACTATGTACAAGATTTATGGTAAAGATTAAACAGACTACATAGTCATAGTATTATGTAAAGCATGTAACCTATAAATACAGGTTCTAGTCTTGATTCATTTATACTTTTATTTATAACATATAGCAAATATTTGATAAGCACCTACCATTTGCTAGGCACTGTTCTTGTTCATCAATGAACAAAACTGCCCTGCCTTCCTGAGGCTTATTTCTAGCAGTAGGGTAGGAGAAGGTAGCAATATACAATTTCTAGTTCTAACTGGATGTGTGACACCAGACAAGTTCCGCGAGTTTTCTGGGGTTTAGTTTCCTCATCTATAAAGCGATGTGCATGTGGCAGAGGAACAAAATTGTACTTTTCCTATATTCCACAAGATTTGAAAATTATTTTTAAATATGGGACAAGACCATAGAAAGCCACTAGGGGGCAAAATGAGTATGGAATAAACATTTTACTTATGTGAAATTGTAGAGACGAAAAGGAGAGTCATCCTTTATGCATCATTAAAAAAATAAGCAAACAGCAAATGTTGTGCATCTTTATAGGTAGAGAAAGACCACTATGGAATAGTTATCCAACCGTGTTTTAGTCTATGAGTAAATTATTTTATTTTGGGACCACGTTTTCATAGGGAAGAACAGTGTGCAAGAAGCAGAATACTTCACTAGTAATTAAATAACATTTCTAAATGTAGGTAATAACAGTAAGACTATATCTACAGAAACACAAAACACCAATAAGTCGATTCAATGCTGAAGTAGCCCTTTACTCACATGTTAGGATCTAATACATATTTAGAATTATCTCTTTCACGTTTATTTTGCTTTGGTCTTATACCCACTCTTTTATTTTTTTATTTTTTTTATGTTTTATTACATAAAGTTAAGGCATACAACATGATTTTTGATATACATGTACATAGAGAAATGATTGAAAGTGACAACTTACCATATCCATCATCTCACAGATACTCTGTGTATGTGTATGTGTTAAATAACAACAAACGATAATAACAAAGACATAATAATAACAAACAGATAACTGGGAGTGAAGAAAGGTAAAAGGTAATTAAGACTACAATTGTACTTAATTTTAAGAAAGTTTTTCTTTAACCTGTCTCTGTCTGCTCTTTCTCTCTCTCTCTCTCTCTCTCTCTCTCTCTCTCTCTCTCTCTCTCTCTCTCCCCCCCCCCCCCCGACAGGATCTCCCTGTGTCAGCCTAGGCTGGAGGGTAATGGCACCATTATGGCTCACTGCAGCCTCAACTTCCCAGGCTCAAGCAATCCCCGGTGTGCTTAAGCTCTTACCACACACCTAAAATCTACTCTTTGAAGTAGGGCACCTAAAATCTACTCTTTGAAAATGTCCACTATGCAATAGCATATTATTAACTATCACCTTCATAGCCCCCCTGCTGTACTTGGGATTTCAAGATGTGCTCATCCTCATTACTGCTACTTTGTATCCTTTGGCCTGCATATCTGAATCCCCTCTCCCCCTGGCCTATGGTAACCATCATTCTATTCTGCTTTTGTATATTTAAAGGGCTTTCTTTCTCTGTTTGCTTTTAGATTTCACATGTGTTTTAGTCTGTTTTCTACGGCTATAACAGAATATCACAGACTGGGTAATTTATATACAATAGAAGTTTATTTGGCTTATCATTCTGGAGGTTGTGAAGTCCAAGAGCATGGTGCTGGCACCTGGCAAGAGTCATCCATGGCGGAAGGTGAAGGGTGGAAGCTACCACACAGACAGAAATGAATGGGGATAACCTTATTAGGAACCCACTACTGCCACAACTAACATACTCCTGCAATAACAGCATCAATCCCTTCAGAATGGGAGCTTAACCCTAGTGGCCTGATCACCCTTTTTTTTTTTTTTTTTTTTTTTTTTTTTTTTTTTTTGAGATGGAGTTTCACTTTTGTTGCCCAGGCTGGAATGCAGTGGTGCGATATCAGCTTACTGCAACCTCCACCTCCCAGGTTCAAGCTATTCTCCTGCCTCAGCCTGCAAGTAGCTGGAATTACAGGCACACGCCACCACACCTGGCTAATTTTTGTATTTTTAGTAGAGATGGGATTTTGTCATCTTGTCCAGCCTGGTCTCAAACTCCTGACCTCAGGTGATCCACCTGCCTCGGCCTCCCAAAGTCCTGGAATTACAGGCATGAGCCACTGTGCCCGGCCGTGATCACCTCTTAAAGGCCTCATCTCTTAATACTGTTACAATGACCATTCAGTTTCCAACACATCAACTTTTTGATGGACATATGCAAACCATAGCAACATATAAAGAGAATCATGCAGTATTTTCCTTTCTATGTCTAGTTTATGTCACTTAACACAGTGTCCTCCAGTTTCATCCATGTTGCACAAATGGCAGAATCTCCTTCTTTTTAAAAGCCAAATAATATTCAATTATACACACAAACACCACCAACAACAACAAATTTTTTATTCAGTCACCCACTGATGGACATTTAGGTTATTTCCATATCTTAGCTATTTTGAATAATGCTGCAATGAACATGGGAGTGCAGGTATCTCTATAAGATGCTGATATGATATCCTTTGGCTATATACACCCAAAAGGGAATTGCTGTGTAGATACAGCTACTAACCAATCTAGGTCTCTCAGATTACACAAGAATGTTCACTATTCTTTTTTTTTTTTTTTTTTTTTTTTCACTTACATCCCATTGAGAAGTGGTGGTTTTAAAACATGTTTAAAAAATCTTTGCATAAAAAGTTGCAGTATAATTCTCTTTTCCTTGAATATGGGCCAGCTTTAGAGAGATGTTTCTAGCCAATACAATGCATCAGAATATCATATGACTTCGGAGGATGATGTAGAAATGGTAATACAGCCTTTTTTGTTTTCTCTCTTTCAGGATTCTCTTCCCCAGACTATAGCCACCATATTTGGAGGAAGCCCATACCACATGAAGAAACCACATGTATATGTTCTGTTTGAGAGCTCTGGCTGAGATCCCAACATGCAGCCAGCATCAACAGTCACATACGTGAATGAGCCTTCAGATGAATTCAACATCCAGCTTTTGAGCTCCCCAGCTGAAGTTGTGTGGAACAGAGATGAGCTACACCCAACAAGCCTGTCCAAATTTTAGATTTTCAGGAAATAAAATGTTATTGTCATGGTTTTAATCCACCAAGTTTTGAGATTTTTTTAATTTTTTTTTTTTTTTGGCTTTTTGGAGTGTTTTGTCTGTTTTTCTTTACAAGGCAACAGATAATTGGAATGAGGGATAGTTATATTGAGAAATATGGCAGAAGAATTTAAGGAAATGAACTACAAGGGGATTAAATGAATGCTTCTGTGGTGTCCTGTTGGCATGGATATACTTCCCCTTGCCCTGAACAAAATAAAAAGTTCTCAAAGTATGCTATCCCTCACTGTCTAATCCCAGGTGCACTAATGCTCAGGACTGTGGTCTTACAAACAGATGAATGCTTCTCATGTAGGAGCATCATTATCACTGACAGCAAGGATAGTCATTGGCAGATCACTATATACATTTCCCAAGCAGCAGATCTCCAAATTAGAATCTTTTCTTGGTTCAGACCTTCCAGTTCACAAAGAGTGGTGATCCTGGCTTATATGGAAGTGTAGTAATGACCTTATCAAGCTAGAAGCATTGAGGAACAGGAGCATTCTCCAGGCAGAGGACTGATGGCTGTGAACTTGCAAGCACCTGCAGGGAAGATGGGCGAGTAGAACTATGTTAAGCTTAAAAAACCATAGACAGAGAGGGTTCCAAGATGACTGAATAGGAACAGCTCCAGGCTACAGCTCCCAGTGTGAGCGACACAAAAGACGGGTGATTTCTGCATTTCCAACTGAGGTACCAGGTTCATCTCACTGGGGCATTTCAGACAGTGGGTGCAGGACAGTGGGTGCAGCCCACCGAGTGAGAGCTGAAGCAGGGCGAGGCAGCGCCTCACCTGGGAAGCGCAAGGGAGAAGCGAATTCCCTTTACGAGCCAAGGAAAACTGTGACACACAGCACCTGGAAAATGGGTCACTCCCATCCTAATACTGTGCTTTTCCAAGGGTCACAGCAAATGTTACACCAGGAGATTATATTCCACACCTGGCTCGGAGGGTCCCACGCGCACGGGGTCTCCCTCATTGCTAGCACAGCAGTCTGAGATCTAACTGCAAGGCAGCAGCGAGGCTGGGGGAGGGGTGCCCGCCATTGCTGAGGCTTGAGTAGGTAAACAAAGCAGCTGGAAAGCTCGAACTGGGTGGAGCTCACTGCAGTTCAAGGAGTCCTGCCTGCCTCCATAGACTCCACCTCTGGGGGCAGGGCATAGCTAAACAAAAGGCAGCAGAAACCTCTGCAGATTTAAATGTCCCTGTCTGACAGCTTTGAAGAGAGGAGTAGTTCTCCCTGCACAGAGTTTGAGATCTGAGAACGGACAGGACAGACTGCCTCCTCAAGTGGGTCCCTGACCCCTGAGTAGCCTAACTGGGAGGCACCCCCCAGTAGGAGCAGACTGACACCTCACATGGCTGGGTACCCCTCTGAGACGAAACTTCCAGAGGAACTATCAGGCAGCAACATTTGCTGTTCAGCAATATTCACTCTTCTGCAGCCTCCGCTGCAGATACCCAGGCAAACAGGGTCTGGAGTGGACCTCCAGCAAACTCCAAAAGACCTGCAGCTGAGGGTCCTTACTGTTACAAGGAAAACTAACAAACAGAAAGGACATCCACACCAAAACCCTATCTGTACGTCACCATCATCAAAGACCAAAGGTAGATAAAACCACAAAGATGGGGAAAAAAACAGAGCAGAAAAGCTGAAAATTCTAAAAATCGGAGTGCCTCTCCCCCTCCAAAGGAACGCAGCTCCTTGCCAGGAACAGAACAAAGCTGGACGGAGAATGACTTTGACAAGTTGAGAGAAGAAGGCTTCAGACTATCAAACTTCTCTGAGCTAACGGAGGAAGTTCAAACCCATCTCAAAGAAGCTAAAAACCTTGAAAAAAGATTAAACAAACGGCTAACTAGAATAACCAATGTAGAAAAGTCCTTAAATGACCTGATGGAGCTGAAAACCATGGCACAAGAACTACGTGATGAATGCACAAGCTTGAGTAACAGATTCAATCAACTGGAAGAAAGGGTATCAGTGATTGAAGATCAGATAAATGAACTGAAGCGAGAAGAGAAGTTTGGAGAAAAAAGAGTAAAAGGAAATGCACAAAGCCTCCAAGAAATATAGGACTATGTGAAAAGACCAAATCTACGTCTGATTGGTGTACCTGAAAGTGAGGGGGAGAATGGAACCAAGTTGGAAAACACTCTGCAGGATATCATCTAGGAGAACTTCCCCAACCTAACAAGTCAGGCCAACATTCAAATTCAGGAAATACAGAGAACGCCACAAAGATACTCCTCGAGAAGAGCAACTCCAAGACACATAATTGTCAGATTCACGAAAGTTGAAATGAAGGAAAAAATGTTAAGGGCAGCCAGAGAGAAAGGTCGGGTTACCCACAAAGGGAAGCCTATCAGACTAACAGCGGATCTCTCGGCAGAAACTCTACAAGCCAGAAGAGAGTGGGGGCCAATATTCAACATTCTTAAAGAAAAGAATTTTCAACCCAGAATTTCATATCCAGCCAAACTGTTTCATAAGTGAAGGAGAAATAAAATCCTTTACAGACAAGCAAATGCTGAGAGATATTGTCACCACCAGGCCTGCCCTACAAGAGACCCTGAAGGAAGCACTAAACATGGAAAGGAACAACTGGTACCAGCCTCTGCAAAAACATGCCTAAATGTAAAGACAATCGATGCTAGGAAGAAATTGCATCAACTAATGAGCAAAATAACCAGCTAACATCATAATGACATGATCAAATTCACACATAACAATATTAACCTTAAATGGAAATTGGCTAAATGCTCCAATTAAAAGACACAGACTGGCAAATTGGATAAAGAGTCAAGACCCATCAGTGTGGTGTATTCAGGAGACCTATTTCACGTGCAGAGACACACACAGGCTCAAAATAAAGGGATGGAGGAAGATCTACCAAGCAAATGGAAAACAAAAAAAGGCAGGGGTTGTAATCCTAGTCTCTGATAAAAAAGACTTTAAGCCAACAAGATCAAAAGAGACAAAGAAGACCATTACATAATGGTAAAGGGATCGATTCAACAAGAAGAGCTAACTATCCTAAATATATATGCACCCAATACAGGAGCACCCAGATTCATAAAGCAAGTCTGTAGAGACTTACAAAGAGACTTAGACTCCCACACAATAATAACAGGAGAATTTAACACTCCACTGCCAACATTAGACAGATCAATGAGACAGAAAGTTAACAAGGATATCCAGGAATTGAACTCAGTTCTGCACCAAGTGGACCTAATAGATATCTACAGAATTCTCCACCACAAATCAACAGAATATACATTCTTCTCAGCACCACATCACACTTATTCCAAAATTGACCACATAATTGGAAGTAAAGCACTCCTCAGCAAATGTAAAAGAACAGAAATTATAACAAACTGTCTCTCAGACCACAGTGCAATCAAACTAGAACTCAGGACTAAGAAACTCACTCAAAATCTCTCAACTACATGGAAACTGAACAACCTGCTCCTGAATGACTACTGGGTACATAACGGAATGGAGGCAGAAATAAAGATGTTCTTTGAAACCAATGAGAACAAAGATACAACATACCAGAATCTCTGGGACACATTTAAAGCAGTGTGTAGAGGGAAATTTATAGCACTAAATGCCCACAAGAGAAAGCAGAAAAGATCTAACATTGACACCCTAACATCACAATTAAAAGAACTAGAGAAGCAAGAGCAAACACATTCAAAAGCTAGCAGAAGGCAAGAAATAACTAAGATCAGAGCAGAACTGAAGGAGATAGAGACACAAAAAACCCTTCAAAACATCAATGAATCCAAGAGCTGGTTTTTTGAAAAGATCGACAAAATTGATAGACCGCTAACAAGACTAATAAAGAAGAAAAGAGAGAGGAATCAAATAGATGCAATAAAAAATGACAAAGGGGATATCACCACCGATCCCACAGAAACACAAACTACCATCAGAGAATACTATAAACACCTCTACGCAAATAAACTAGAAAACCTAGAAGAAATGGATAAATTCCTGGACACATACACCCTCCCAAGACTAAAACAGGAAGAAGTTGAATTCCTGAATAGACCAATAACAGGCTCTGAAATTGAGGCAACAATTAATAGCCTACCAACCAAAAAAAGTCCAGGATCAGACGGATTCACAGCCGAATTCTACCAGAGGTACAAGGAGGAGCTAGTACCATTCCTTCTGAAACTACTTCAATCAATAGAAAAAGAGGGAATCATCCCTAACTCACTTTATGAGGCCAACATCATCCTGATACCAAAGCCTGGCAGAGACACAACCAAAAAAGAGAATTTTAGACCAATATCCCTGATGAATATCAATGCAAAAGTCCTCAATAAGATAATGGCAATAAGATAATGGCAAACCGAATTCAGCAGTACATCAAAAAGCTTATCCACCATGATCAAGTGGGCTTCATCCCTGGGATGCAAGGCTGGTTCAACATATGCAAATCAATAAACATAATCCAGCATATAAACAGAACCAAAGACAAAAACCACATGATCATCTCAATAGATGCAGAAAAGGCCTTTGACAAAATTCAACAGCCCTTCATGCTAAAAACGCTCAATAAATTTGGTATTGATGGAATGTATCTCAAAATAATAAGAGCTATTTATGACAAACCCACAGCCAATAGCATACTGAATGGGCAAATCCTGGAAGCATTCCCTTTGAAAACTGGCACAAGACAGGGATGCCCTCTCTCATCACTCCTATTCAACATAGTGTTGGAACTTCTGGCCAGGGCAATCAGGCATGAGAAAGAAATAAAGCATATTCAATTAGGAAAAGAGGAAGTCAAATTGTCCCTGTTTGCAGATGATGTGATTGTATATTTAGAAAACCTCATCATCTCAGCCCAAAATCTACTTAAGCTGATAAGCAACTTCAGCAAAGTCTCAGGATACAAAATCAATGTGCAAAAATCACAAGCATTCTTATACACCAATAACAGACAAACAGAGAGCCAAATCATGAGTGAACTCCCTTTCACAATTGCTTCAAAGAGAATAAAATACCTAGGAATCCAACTTACAAGGGATGTGAAGGACCTCTTCAAGGAGAACTACAAACCACTGCTCAATGAAATAAAAGAGGACACAAACAAATGGAAGAACATTCCATGCTCATGGATAGGAAGAATCAATATCGTGAAAATGGCCACACTACCCAAGGTAATTTATAGATTCAATGCCATCCCCATCAAGCTACCAATGACTTTCTTCACAGAATTGGAAAAAACTACTTTAAAGTTCATATGGAAACAAAAAAGAGTTCGCATTGCCAAGACAATCCTAAGTCAAAAGAACAAAGCTGGAGGCATCATGCTACCTGACTTCAAACTATACTACGAGGCTACAGTACCCAAAACAGCATGGTACTGGTACCAAAACAGAGATATAGACCAATGGAACAGAACAGAGCCCTCAGAAACAATACCACACATCTACAACCATCTGATCTTTGACATATCTGACAAAAACAGGAAATGAGAAAAGGATTCCCTATTTAATAAATGATGCTGGGAAAACTGGCTAGCCATACATAGAAAGCTGAAACTGAAATCCCTTCCTTACACCTTATACAAAAATTAATTCAAGATGGATTAGGCACTTAAATGTTAGACCTAAAACCATAAAAACCCTAGAAGAAAACCTAGGCAATACCATTCAGGACACAGGCATGGGCAAGGACTTCATGTCTAAAACACCAAAAGCAATGGCAACAAAAGCCAAAATTGATAAATGGGATCTAATCAAACTAAAGAGCTTCTGCACAGCAAAAGAAACTACCATCAGAGTGAACAGGCAACCTACAGAATGGGAGAAAATTTTTGCAAGCTACTCATCTGACAAAGGGCTAATATCCAGAACTTACAAAGAACTCAAACAAATTTACAAGAAAAAAACAAACAACCCCATCAAAAAGTGGGCAAAGGATATGAACAGACACTTCTCAAAAGAAGACATTTATGCAGCCAACAGACACACGAAAAAATGCTCATCATCACTGGCCACCAGAGAAATGCAAATCAAATCCACAATGAGACACCAGTTAGAATGGCGATCATGAAAAAGTCAGGAAACAACAGGTGCTGAAGAGGACGTGGAGAAACAGGAACACTTTTACATTGTTGGTGGGACTGTAAACTAGTTCAACCATTGTGGAAGACAGTGTGGCAATTCCTCAAGGATCTAGAACTAGAAATACCATTTGACCCAGCCATCCCATTTTTACTGGGTATATACCCAAAAGATTATAAATCATGATGCTATAAAGACATATGCACACATATGTTTATTGCAGCAGTATTCACAATAGCAAAGACTTGGAACCAACCCAAATGTCCATCAATGATAGACTGGATTAACAAAACGTGGCACATATACACCATGGAATACTATGCAGCCATAAATAAGGATGAGTTCATGTCCTTTGTAGGGACATGGATGCAGCTATAAACCATCATTCTCAGCAAACTATCACAAGAACAGAAAACCACACACTGCATGTTCTCACTCATAGGTGGGAATTGAACAATGAGAACACTTGGACACAGGAAGGAGAACATGACACACTGGGGCCTGTCGTGGGGTAGGGGGAGGGGGAGGGATAGCATTAGGAGATATACCTAATGTAATATACTAATGTAAATGATGAGTTAATGGGTGCAGCACACCAACATGGCACATGTATACATATGTAACAAACCTGCACATTGTGCACAAGTACCCTAGAACTTAAAGTATAATAAAAAATAAATTTAAAAAATACCATAGACAGGCACAGAATCTGTTTGTTGTATATTGTGACTGGCACATGGTAGGTTCTCAATAAATCTTTGTAACAAATGAATGAATAAATACCACAAACAACATTATTTTATGTCCTATAGTTGGGATACAAAAGTAAATATAATATAACCTCTCTTCTAATAGAGTTTCTGACATAATTAGATGGTTACAATCACTTATTTATCATCTAATCTTTGTCATGTACTAGCTGAAAAGCAAAGACAAGACACAATGGTAAATCTGATACTAGCCATATTAGTAAAATCAACCAAATCCCTTGTTCTGATAGTCTCTACCTACCATGTTGGCGAAGGAAGGATCCCTGTTCCCAAATAGTACAAGATGGATGAGCTCCTGATATACTCAACACTGGACAGATGAGACTGGCAGCAGTTCATTAATCACATACACTCACAGCCTGGGAGAGAAGAGCCTGCACACCAGGCAGGGATATGTAGTGGTTACACTCAGGAGTAGAGCGAATGAGCTGGGCCTGTGGTGTATAGTATCTAGAGGATGAGTTGCCTCCTGGTTCCCATGGGGGGAGGGGGATATAATATGTTTCTTTGAATAATTTTACCAGCTCATAAGAAGGCAAAATGACTTGGGCTGAGGCCTGAGTAGGGTGGCCGATAGAGGAACCTGCCTGGTGGGGAGCCTTTTCTGCTGGGTAGGGGACATATCTGGCAAGAGCAAGGGAACTCATGGTTAAACTTTTAGGACCCTGTGAGGGTCAGAAATGTCAAGGTATCACATGGAATTGTAGGTCTTACAACACATCCCTTCACTTCTCCTGGCCTCAGATCTTCATTTGTAAAGTCAAAGAGTGGGGAATGAATTCTCTCAAGGTTCCTTGGAGTTTTAATTCTCTTTAATTCTCAATATGTGTAGCCAGTTAAACGAGGGGTGTTTTGGTCATTTTCTGATGCACTTGCTGTCCTGATTGTTCTATGAAGATTAGTCTATTCTTGTTAACTTTAGAGCTATCTCAGTGAATTCAGGCCAATTTCCTAGGGGCCTCTCAAAATTTTAATATGAAGTTGAGACATTTCACTTCCAGGGAGTGGGAAGGGGAGTGTAGTGTGTTATAATATTAGTACAGAAGTCAATTTTTAAATTAAAATGAATAACTTTTAATTAGAGTCCAGAAAAGAAAGGATATTTATAAATCTAGAATCAAATAATATTTTAAATGATGTTAATCTTTCCAAAATAACATTTTAGCAAGAGTTAAGAAATGTTTATATTCTCTTCCAGAGAGGAAAATTCATTATCACAGACAGTAGGGGATTTATGATTTTCATTAAATTGTAAAAAATTAGGACTGCAGGGCTGGGCGTGGTGGCTCATGCCTGTAATCCCAGCACTTTGGGAGGCTGAGGTGGGTGGATCACAAGGTCAGGAGATCGAGACCATCCTGGCTAACATGGTGAAACCCCATCTCTACTAAAAATACAAAAAAAAAAAAAATTAGCCAGGCGTGGTGGCAGGTACCTGTAGTCCCAGCTACTCGGGTGGTTGAGGCAGGAGAATGGCGTGAACCTGGGAGGCAGAGCTTGCAGTGAGCCAAGATTGTGCCACTGCACTCCAGCCTGGCGACAGAGCAAGACTCTGTCTCAAAAAAAAAAAAAAAAAAATTAGGACTGTAGAAGAAGAATAAAAAAGATCTTGACTGCTTAACCTAAAATCAAAAGGAAAAAAATGTGTTTGTCTTTGACTTCTAGATCTAAATGTGCAGAATTTAATTAAAATCAGACATTTGATTTCACATGTCACTGTTTTAAAATAAAATAATTCTCATTTAAGGAAAAGTGTCAAGCATTATAATTAGTCTTAATAACAAAAAATAATATCTAAGTACATTAAAAGCATTATGACTAAATAACTTTTTCTTCTATGGAAGAAAACTGAAAAATCAAAATGCCTACTTTTATAGTTCTACTTTATATTTTTAAAAATCATCACAAGTGAACAAACTCAATAAAATAACATTGTTTAAGAATTGGCACTATAGACATTAAGATTTTCCTTTAGCAGGCTTTTACTTATTTATAAACATAATGACCTCTTACTTTGTTTCAGAAAGTCTGATGAAAAATATTCCAGCATGTGTCTTTCTACAAGCATGGGACTGACTTTAAACCCAATGTAAAAAGTTTACTTTGGGCCAAGTGTTAAACTAGACACCCAAAATGATGCAGTTGAAGACTCCATTGCTACAGATTTGATTCAAAAGATTTGCCATTCTGCAACGGTGACAACCAATTGACATTGACATGAATAGCTGATCAAAGTGAAAAAAAATCAGATTATTGTTCTTTTGAGCATGTGTGTAGCAAAAAACTCAGTCTATATTTGGGCAAAAGAATGCAGTAACATCATACGGCTGATATGAATTCAACTGTACATCCCCCAAAAGATATATTGAAGTCCTTACTCCCAGGACATCAGAATGTGACCTTATTTGAAAATAAGATCTTTACAGAGATAATCAAGTTAAAATGAGGTAATTTGGGTAGGTGCTAAACCAACATGACTGGTGCTCCTAAAAAAGGGAAGCTTGGACACAGAGACAGGCATACACAGAGAGACTATGTGAAGACCATGTCAAGGTGAAGGCAGAGATGGGAGTGATGCATCTACAAGCTAAGGAACATCAAAGATTGCTTTCAAACCACCAGAAGCTACAAAAGAGGCACGCAGCAGATTCACCCTTACAGTCCTCAGAAGGAAAAAACCTTGTCGAAACCTTGATTTCAGATTTCTAACCTCCAGAACTCTAAGACAATACATTTCGTTTATGTAGACCACCTAGTTTGTGGTACTTTGTTACAGCAGCCCCAGGAAACTAATCCAGTCTGAATACTATTTTTTTTCAAACCATCACTTTAGTCTCATCCCTTCCATTCCTCAACAGCAGTAAAATGTTCCTTCTTACCAATCATTTCTGCACAAATTACAATGAAATACTTATATAGATACGATAGCATGACAGTTACTGCGGTTCAGGCATTAACCTTCTTCAAAATAACTCTAATTGAGAGTCGTGAGGAATTCTTCTTCTTCTTTTTTTAATCCTGGAAGAAAACCCAGAAAATACCCTTCTCAACACTGGCCCTGGCAAAGAGTGTTTGAGTTAAGTCCCCAAAAGCAATTGCAACAAAAACTAAAGTTAACAAGTGGGACCTAATTAAACTAAAGAGCTTCTGCACAGTAAAAAGTAAACAACCTACAAAATAAGAGAAAACATTTGCAAAGTATGCATCCAACAAAGATTTAGTAACCAGAATCTATAAGGAACTTAAATCGACAAGAAAAACAAATAACCACATTAAAAATGGGCAACAGATATGGTCATGAAGAATTCTAACAAAAAATAGAAAAAGTATACTGCCTAGAGGAACCTAAACCACAATATATATCATGCTTGCAGTAATTTTCAAGCTGCTCTCCCACTGAATGTAATAAAACCTGACACATATATGATTTTAAGAAACACTGTATCTTTAAAAATTGTTATGGCTATTATTTCACTTGCCTGAGATACTGCCTTTTTCTTTCTTTGCAAATAAATATGTTTTCCACAATATAAATCATCTTATGCTCTGTCTCCTGATAAATTCTGTGTTTTAGGGGAAGAGAGGAGAGAAAGGGAAGGCAGAAAGATGGACACTTTTTATAGTATTTGAAATAAGATGAAACATATCAAGAAAATAAAATATGAGAAGCACTGTTCACAATTTTCAAGGATAATTGCCCTAAATATAGGCGGTTCTTAAAACAGTACTTATGAGAGTAAAATTTACAATGCAGACAAGCCAAATTTGAAAAATCTTGGAAAGAGATAAAAAAGCATATTTTAATACACTCCACCTTATCAAAAAGCAAATTATAATACAGAATCTGCAGGGCAAACAACAGAGTGAACATTTATAATTGATCTTAGACGTAGTTAGCTTGTTCAAACCCAATCCTTATAGCTTTTAAAAAGTCGATTTTTCCTGAAGAAATAGTATTGCTTCTGTAGCTACATAGATTCAACAATAATTATTGCAAATATTTATTGAATACTTAGTACTTAGACACTTATACTTGAATACATTATGTCATATAACCCTTCTAGCAATGAACACTCTTATCTTGCTTTTACAGATGAGAAAAGTGAGGTACAAAGAGTTTAAATAAATTACTGAAGCTCCATGGCAAGTAAGTAGTACAGAATGTAAATCCATGCAGTCTGGCTCCAGGGCCTATACCCTTAACCACTATGCAATATCAATTAACATACATGACTAATGTAACATAAACTTAAACATAAGGTTTAAATACTATTTGCCCAATGAGAACATTACAGAAAATATTTTTTATCAATTTGAATATATATACATGTGGAGACGCAGATGCAATTATCAAATGTCTAGTTGCAATTTTAATTTATATGGATTTCAGTAATCACATTTTAGATAAATTAGGATATTAATCAGAATTATTGACTTTTCTACATTCACATTTCATAACATAATAACAATACAGCCTAGTGGTTTAGCATAAGGACTCAGGAATGAGTTCAAAATGTCTAGTCTACTATTTTCTAGCATAATAATGTTTAACAAATTACTTACTCTGTTCTCAATTTCCTCATGTGTCAAATGGGAGTTATAGGGCACCCACCTCACTGGGTTGTTAAGAGGAGGAGTAATTGAGTTAAAAAGTACAAAGTGCTTAAAGAAATGCTTGGCACACAAATGCTTGAAGTATATATAGGTGCTAACTGTCATATTTTTCAAATCCTTCATTTTTACCTTTGGCATGAGTGGCTTTGCCATCATTAGAGCCCACTGTGAGTTCTCCCATGCTGTTTTTCATATTATCTCCCTTACTACCCAAGTTATTTGAAATATAGACTTCCAGTGCTTCAGTGCCTTCACTGAAACTGATATTCCAAGCCACATTAGCCATTCACCTGATATTAGAAAGGTTTATTTGTTACTTAAGAGGGTATTTTTTATCTCTGCAATGAAAATATTTACAGTATTTACAATATTGCTTATATGTTATCTTTAAAAGACTTTTTTTTTTTTTTAACAACATGCAGCACTTGCAATACCGATGTAAAGTTTCCAGGAATAGTTATAAAATTAGGGTTAAATTTCTTTGCCTTTTAAAAACCAGTTCTATACAAAGGCATCCAACGCCATTACAGACAAATCTATCTTCTCAAAACTATTCATTGTTCAAAGTAAAATAACTGAAATAACAGAAGCAGAATTTGAATAACCTAGTACAGAAGACTTGATGAGGAAACTCTTTGGTAAAGGAAAAAAGATAATTTAGAGGAAATATAATTGTCATATTTGAGAAAAGAGGTTACATAGTTAATATGCAGGGACAGTGAAAACAAACACTGGCACTTATTTGGTTTTTACCGTAGTTGTCAGGTTTCATTGTGGAACTTGACTGAAATACACAGAGCTGCCAGATCTCCATTTCATGTGGTGCTTGTGGATATAGCTGAAGGTAGGAGAAAACTGCCCATGTTCAAACCATAATTTTCTGGCACAATTTTCCACGGCATATTAACTAAAAAACAGAAGGGAAAGAAGGCAACTCTAAAATATCTTTAAATAAATTACTGAAGCTCCATGGCAAGTAAGTAGTACAGAATGTAAATCCATGCAGTCTGGCTCCAGGGCCTGTACCTTAGTTTCAGAGCCATACTAAGAAAATGAAGTTGTTTTGTGTGTGTTTGTGAAATATGTAAAAGTGTTAGTGTGTATACTAGCATGACTGTCTTAACTAAATAATATTACTCATTATTAGGATGTCCTTTCCATTTTTGTTTTGGTGATGGATACATTAGGTCCCAGGGAAGGACTGTGCAGCTATTATAGCTCTAGCTCATGTTGCCTCATCTCTTGACCTAGGTGAGGCTTTCTACTCCTGATAAAGCCAAGTGGGTGACTTTAACAGAGGACGGCACATCTACCAAGGACTCCAGTTTCCTTTAATATAACTTTCTGAAGCCTATCCCAGAGTGAGGGAGCAATGCAAAAGAAAAAAAGGAAAAAATCCAAAATGAAATTCCTACATGATTAGCCATGAAATTAGTGGATGTTCTCAAAATCCCTAATGGGCATCTGCAGGATACTTTGGCTTATGTCTCAAAGTCAAATAAACAATATGCAAAACTCAATCAGGTAACTCAATTTTCTTGCTTGGCTTCTCAATTGGAGCAGAAATTCAAGGGGGAAAATTTAAATATGTTAATTGCTTTCAGAGACAGAAGTAGAATTTGAAGAACATCTATATCTAATAATTCATTCCTAAAACAGGCAAATTTTTTACCTTTTAACTTCGGGGTACAGGTGCAGGTTTGTTACATAGATAAACTTGTATCATAGGGGTTTGTTGTACAGATTATTTCATCACCCAGGTATTAAGCCTAGTACCTATTAGTTATTTTTCCTGATTCTCTCCCTCCTCCCTCCAACATGCCCTACTGTGTGTTGTTCCCCTCTAGGTGTCCATGTGTTCTCATTATTTAGCTCCTACTTATAAGGAGAACATGTGGTATCTGGTTTTCTGTTCCTGCATTAGTTTGCTAAGGATAATTTCCTGCAGCTCTGTCTATGTCCCTGCAAAGGACATTATCTCATTGCTTTTCTATGGCTGCATAATATTTCATGGTGTGTATGTGCCACATTTTCTTTATCCAGTCTATGATGGATGGGCATTTAAGTTGCTTCCATGTCTTTGCTAGTGTGAATAGTGCTGCAATGAACATACACATGCATGTGTCTTTATGGTAGATTGATTTATAACCTTTTGGGTGTATGCCCAGTAACGGGATTACTGGGTAGAATGGTATTTCTGTCTTTAGGTCTTTGAAGAATCGCCACACTGTGCTCCATAATGGCTGAACTAATTTACCCTCCCACCAACAGTGTATAAGCATTCCTTTTTCTCTACAACCTTACCAGCATCTAAATGGACAATTTTTAATGCTCATATTCTTGTAGCTCACTCAAATTTGAAAGGGATATCTTTTTTGATTCAGAAGAAACAGAAACATCAGAAAAAAACAAGACAGACCAGATTTTTTTTTAACCATAAGATTAAGTAGATAATGATGGATTACTGCATCTTGTTGATGATTCGAAACACAGCTTCATGGATAATGTAGCTTAAAGAAAGTACAATCACAAAGTTTATCAACTGAACTTGGATATTTTTGAGAGTAAAAGGGAACAATATTAATAATTATGCTGGGGGTAAGGAAAAATAGGCAGAAAATGGGACAATGGAATTGTCTCCAGCAAATCATAATATGTGGTCATTCTACCTAAAGTTGTGCCAATGATACCTAAACCAATAAATGCTAAAATTATTGATGAAAGGTGGTGAACACTTGAATGAGCAATTTCAGAAATTCAAAAATATAGGCAGAAAGCACAAAAATCGAGTGTTCAGTGGCAAAGTAGGGTAGCCATAATTAACAATAATTTATTGTATAGTTCAAAATAACTAGGAGTAGATTTAGAATTTTCTCTACACAAAGCAATGACAAATGTTTGAGGCGACAGATACATCTCAATTACCCCGATTTCATTATTACACATTGTATTCCTGTATCAAAATATCACATTTATCTCATAAATATGTACAACTATGATGTATCCGTAAAAATAAAAAAAATTAAATTCACCAATGGAGTAAAAACCTCAAAGGGCAGCTGCCTGTTGGTTTCTAAGGTACAATCCTAGGTTTTTTGATATGGTTGTTATAGCCTTTTGTTCTTGCTATTTTTGTTTGGAGGGGAGTGCGTTTTTTGTTTGTTTTAGTTTTACTTGTTTGTTTTATTGCGGTGGGGGTGTTGAGAGAAAAATTTTAAGTGAAATTTTATTGTTCCTTTGGAAACTAGTCCTCAACAATGGTCTGGCTTCTTTTGTGAGGGCCTCAGGATTTTGATACCGGAATATAATGCAATGGCTCATGATAAATGTTATTACTATAAACCCTGAAGAAAGTTCTGCTCATTAGTTAATAGCATGTTATTTGGAGTCACAGTATTTGGATTCCACCATCTTGGGAAAGTGATTTAACACAGCAGCCAAAGCAATCTTTTTCAAAAGGAAACAATCTAAACATCACTCATCAGTTCACAATCTTCATTTCTTTTAGAACCAACACACAAATCCCACAGGATATTTCCTGGCCCCTTCCTGTTATTCCAGCCTCAACTCCTATGTGGCTCCCCTCACTTGCCGTTCCAGTCACTCAGGTTCCACTTAGAAGAGTGGTTCACAAATTCAGGTGATGTTGCCCCCACCCCCGCGCCAGGGACATTTGGATTTGGCAATGTCTGGAGAGATTTTTAGCTGTCCCAACTTGGTGGTGGTGGTGGTGGTTGGTTATGAGGAGTACTGGCATCTAATGGCTAGAGGTTAGGGACGCTATGCTAAGCATCACGCACAGGGCATGACCCAAAGAATCATTCTGACCCAAAATGTTAATAATGCTTAAGTTCAGAGCTCGATTTTCATCTTTCCTCAGACCATGTTTCCCAGATCTTGCACACATTGTTCTCTTTGCCTAAAATATTCAGGCTATTTTCCCTTTACCTTTTTATTTCCCTTTACCTTTTTACCTATTATCCTTCTTTACCCTTGTCCTTTCCTCTTTTTTTTTTTTTGTCTTCTCTAACTCCCACTCACCCTTCGTTAACTCTCTTATAGTGGCTTTACAGACTCTTCCTCCCAGATGAATGTTACTCTTATGGAGCGCTAAAGAATATTAGCAGCAATTTCACTCGCATTTGTATGTGTTCGATTACCCCTCTCCACCACCAACGCCAGGTGGGTAGATGTCATCTAGCTTATATTTACTACAGTATCCCCAGCAGCTAGCACAGAATGCACACTTAATAGCTTCACTTAAAACAGGGAAATAGGGTAACCATCTCATTAGGTTGTAAAGATTAAATAATACATACAAACTCTTTAGCACAGTGCTTGAATCACAATAAATGCAGATACCGAGGCATTGTAGTTTGTGGACAGGAAAGGGGGGCTCCGGCTGTCTCATTTTAGCGCCTCCCAGCCTTTCATCACCTCGGTCTGAGAAACTCCTCCTCCTCCCCACAAGTAAGCAGCAATTGCTGCGCCTGCGCTTTCCTGGTTTCACGCTAACCAGGCTGCCGGAAGCACTTTCCTCTTTCGCATTGGCCCGCCGCAGGTGGGGTAGATAGTACGCATGCTCTATATTCGTGTCTCCTCCTCCCGCCCACCGGTGCCCAACCAAAGAGGAGAGCGCAAAACTTGCTAACACGCCTGCGCAAGCGGACATGCTCCGGAAGCAGTTTTATGGCCCTGTGACACGTAGCAACGGGGCTGTTTCAGGGTCTGAAACAGAGTTTGGGGGTTGTTTGGGACTACTGAAGCTACTGCCTTCGCCGCCAGCGCAGCCTGAGAGTTTGGTGAGTGACCCAGGCCCGTGGCACACTATTCAGCTTCTCTCCACACCTGTGCAAATGGGCTTGTTGCGGTCTTTCGGCGCCGCGCCCTGGTCCTTTTCGCTCAGACCCTCGCTCCCGTTCAAGTCCTTGCCCTGACGCGGGCCCCTGCACCTCAGGCGCGACCTTCCAAGATTCTGCACTTTCCTGGCAGGCTGCGGGCCTTATTTTGCAAGGAAGCAGTCGCGTTGTCAGCTGTAAAGCCCTGTCCTAAGGTGAAAAATCATCTTTGTTGTTATTGATATTTTAGACCCCTTATGGAACCACAGCTCCCACGACCTCGCCCCTGATGGAAGGCATTATCAGCTCCTTAAGGTGGAGTTGTCTTACTGGGCCGCAACTTAAAGAATAGGCATTTTCTTACTCTCTCTCCGCCACCGCCCTTCAAATGCTGCGTTCCTCCCCCGCCCCCGCCCCGAATTACTGAAAAAATATTTGTTGTGTTCTGTATTTGCTTAAGCAGACTGCCAGGAGCGAATTCAGTAGAACCTTGGGCATAAGCAGTATTTGCCGTTTCTCTTTTATTACAGATTATTTGCAATGTCAGGCTTTGAAAACTTAAACACGGATTTCTACCAGACAAGTTATAGCATCGATGATCAGTCACAGCAGTCCTATGATTATGGAGGAAGTGGAGGACCCTATAGCAAGTAACTTTTCATCTTTGGCAATTAATTTAGTCTACATTGCAGTGAAAACACATATTTAGAATACTTGGTTCTGCCTAAAACAATGTGTGAACATGTTCTTTATCAGGAGTATGATCTTTCATGCATAATCTTCTTCCTCTAGAGAGATATGTGACACTGGCTTGGGTTTGAAGCCAGTTGCTTGCTCTATTTACAGTTGAGTATCTTCTGCAAAATCTTCAGGTGTACCATGAAGGGAAAAGTAACTTGTTGGAAGAACTGTTTTCTAGTAACAGTATTTCTGTAGTTAGATGATGATGGGAGCTTCAGGTACCTAGGAGACAGGCTGTTCATGGGACAGTGAAAAATTAAAATATTTTGGTAGTAGTTAAATCAGTCCAACTTGAGACTTTTATCAGTGCTAATTGAAAGTACTTAGTGACATTATTTAATGATGTAAGCTCCCTATTATGAATCATCAGGTGATTTTCATACAGCAGTTGATAATCATTTTTATTACTCCTCGTTACTCCTCTTTCTGAAACCCTTATGGTCAGTACCACACATGTTATAAGTTGCATACTGAGGAGGTTGACTCAAAGCCATTAGCCTCTGAACATTAAAAAAAAAAAAAGTGATCTTTTTATAGTACCTGGTGTTTGTGACAAAAATACATGAACTGAAGGCTTTCTAGCAATCTCACCTAGGATATCATCTCCTTAGTTTCTCGGGACCCTAGAGATAATCTTATCAACTTCCTGTCAAATAAAGGAGCTTCCTATACTAGGATTGTTTAAACTTAAGATGATTCTAGATCACTTTGAGAATCTTATTACAACTGGGCCTCTTTCCCATAAATACATGCATTCACTCAAATACCCAAATAAATGTGCATATATAACTTCAGACAATTCATGTGTTATATGATGATCATCCATGGATCCCGAATTTAAAACCTCATAAAGACTGTTCCACGTTGAGGGCAGGGAAAGGTTATGTATCTGTCAGTTTGTGAGAAACATGCAATACAAGAATGTGTTTGGATTAGAGTGCTCAAGAATTTAAGAAACAAAACAAAATTCAAATTCGGTGTGGCTCTATAATACAGTCTGTCTTGGTTAAGCTATCCTTTATGAAACCTATAGTCTCTTCGAGTCTGCTTAATTTGGTATATTCTAAGGCTTTATTTTCTCCTCTAAAACTTAACACATATGAACAATGGGAGTGAGCATGTCAGAATACCCTCTGTGATTCATTTCCCTTTTCTGTTACTTAATTACATACCAATGAAGATTTATCTCTTTTGATAAATTAATGGGCAGAATTGGAAAATTTGTATTGAGATATTTCCATTCATTTATTTACCTAAATATGTATTTATGGTGATTGCTTTGTGTATGGGAGACAGAGTCCATCTAATAAACCCTTGCCTAAAGCAGCAACAGGGCTTTGGAGAACCTGTCTCTGTATGCAGGCCTGTTTTTAACCGAATGATTTTTATGATTAGAACTCAACAGAACTATTCCATTTAGATTGCAGCCTACGAGATTTATCTATCTCTGCTTTTTTGTCCTGTCCACATTTGCATCACTTAAGAGGTGTGACTTATAGTCTCATTGCATTTAACAGTCATTTCAGATCTCTACACAGCAATTTAGATATTCTAAACAACTTGTTGCTAACTGTTCTCACAGTTTCATTCCAACCAAATAATGTACCAGTAAGCATTGCTTCAGTACTAGTGAAGAGGTTTTATTCCGGGTGATTATATAACCATTATTGCTGTAAACTTGGGTTTATAGATGATGCCTGGGAAAACAAGAACCCTAATGTATTAACAGTAATAAATTTGAGTTTCTGAGATTTATTTTTTAAAAGCTGGACTCTTCTCTGTGTACCTTCAAGTAGATCTGCAATCTAATGACATTTTAAACGTCCATCTCAGTTAACCAAATAATGTTTTGTTGGATTTGCTAATTTGGTAACAGAGATCGCTAATAACTTTACGCTCGCCATTGGTGAAAATCTAGGTGCAAATAGCATATTACTTGCATTGCCTTTACATTTTTAACTTGACTTGTTATTAGTACACAGTTCTGCATTTGCCATAATGAAGTCAGCTTTAACATTTTATGGTTTCTTCTATAGGTGTTTCACAAGTATCATTCATATATCCATTCACCAAAAAAAAAAAAACAATAAAAAAAAGTGTAAAAGGCCCTTTGATCATAATCTGTTGAGTTATATGAATGGAAAATTGGATAGATTCCACACTGTATTCCAGATATGCTTATGAAATATATCATAATACCAAGTCACATTTTTTAAAGTATGAAAGGTTATTTTTTTTCTTCTTTGACTTGCCTGATAGTATCTTTATGGAATATCTGAGGATTTCCATGAACTTAGGTAACCAACCCAATATGTTAAGAGGGTTTGTCTTTGTTATTGATTCAGAGTACTTATGAGAGCATTGATTTAGTATCTGCTGCTTCTCCTGCCATGAAAGTATGTCGTTTTAGCCTATAAAGATCATGTCTCACATACCATGTTTTAGTTTAAAACCAGCAGGAGCAAGTCAGAAATTTTCCTGAATAGGTCCTGCCAGAAAAGGAAAATAGTAAAATTCTATGATGTTGTCATTCTCACCTTTCCTCTTGAAGATGGAATGATGGTGCCACCTTTGAAACAATTGCTTGCAGCATTTTTCTTCCTTGCATGAAATTTATGGGTCTGTATCAGTAGCTCTCAAAATTTAGGCTGTAGACTACAGAGGGTCCTTGAGACTCTTCTGAGATTCTTTAAGGTCAAAGTTATTTTCATAACAATACTAAGATATCATATACCTTTTTAGGTATGTTAACATTTGCAGTGCTGTTGCAAAAGTATTGATTGGTAAAACTGCTGGTACCCAAATATGAATCAAGATAGTGGCATCAAGTTGTTCTAGTAGTCATCGTATTCTTCATCACTCTATAGACTTGTTAGAGAGTTGGCAGGTAGTCAATTTCATTTAAGGATTCTGTTGAGGAAGCAGTAAGAATTATCGTTTTATTAAATCCTGACCCTTTAGTACACATATTTCTTTTTTTTTTTTTTTTTTTTTTTTTTTTTTTTTGAGATGGAGTCTTGCTCTGTCGCCCACACTGGAGTGCAGTGGTGGGATCTCAGCTCACTGCAATCTCCACCTCCCGGGTTTACGCCATTCTCCTGCCTCAGCCTCCCAAGTAGCTGGGACTACAGGCACCCGCCACCTCTCCTGGCTAGTTTTTTTTTGTGTGTGTGTGTGTTTTTTTTTTTTTTTTGTATTTTTTTTTTTTTTTTGAGACGGAGTCTCGCTCTGTTGCCCAGGCTGGAGTGCAATGGCCAGATCTCAGCTCACTGCAAGCTCCGCCTCCCGGGTTCACGCCATTCTCCTGCCTCAGCCTCCGGAGTAGCTGGGACTACAGGCGCCCACCACCTCGCCCGGCTAGTTTTTTGTATTTTTTTAGTAGAGAGGGGGTTTCACCGGGTTAGCCAGGATGGTCTCGATCTCCTGACCTCGTGATCCGCCCGTCTCGGCCTCCCAAAGTGCTGGGATTACAGGCTTGAGCCACCGCGCCCGGCCTTTTTTGTATTTTTTTAAGTAGAGACGGGGTTTCACCATGTTAGCCAGGATGGTCTCGATCTCCTGACCTCGTGATCCACCCGTCTCGGCCTCCCAAAGTGCTGGGATTACAGGCTTGAGCCGCCACACCCAGCCTATTTCTTTAATATTCTTTGTGACAAAATTTAGTATTTACTACATACTCAAGTACAATTACTATCTCTACGAAAAGCACCTGTGCAAGCTGAACTGGCTGTTATTTCATGAAGACCATTTTTATTTGAAAGAACTACAGACAAACTATGGTTATTCAGACTTGAGCATTCGGCAGATATTTTCCCAAAAACAAGTAAAGAGAGCCTCACCCCAAGGAAAACAACTGACATTATGGCTATAAGAATTTAAATGGGAATTAGACTAAAGGTTTTCTAAGGCTTCTCAGCTCTCATTTTTAAGAATATCTTTTAAAATAATTATTTTACATCTGTGTTTCTTGGTGTATCATTAGATTAGTCCCATCAGTAAGCTGGATTTTTTTCAAAACATGATGGAACAGATGTTTAAAGATGTGGCTTCAGTATCCTTCTCTTCCCTCTTGCCATTGTCACTAAAATAGCTGTGATAAAGCTTTCCCTCTAGATACAGGGTTTGCCATAGCACATATCAAATGAGACAATAAGTGTATAACTACTTTGAGAAATAGTACTTTGAAAAAATATTGTTCAAATGCAAAGTGTACTAAAAATGTTTTGTTATATTCAACAAGTGCTCACAAAGCAAAACTTGATTTGTCCACTCTGTTTTTAAATTGATGGTTTTCTTAAAGAGATTTGTCCACTTGCCAAAGGTAACATACTATGAAGAGGAAAGAAGAACGATGATTCAATGGCTATCCAAATTACAGTGAAAAATTATATAACATGTATTACAAAGTTTGATATCCTAAGGTTTCATTCAGTCTTAGCCATAGATTTTATTTCATAGTGTATCTTCATATTGTATATATCCACTAAGGGAGAAAAATAGACACAATTTTTACATTTTCATTTGTTGACCTCCTAACTTTTAACAGTTGGTAAAATGCTTAGTGCTACGTAAGTGAATATTGGTTTCATTAAGAAGATTTTTTATAAAAATTATGAGTTTTTATTGTAGATAATCAGCTTGATATTAGTAATCATTTCAACCATGATTTATAAAAATTGGCAAAGTTTGTATCTTAGTAATTGCACAACTAAGGTTCTTTAGCTGTCAAATGAAAATTTAGGAATTTAAGGGATATTAACTGTACAGAGTTGAAATACTTCTGAAAAATTTGACTTTCTTTCATTTATAGACAGTATGCTGGCTATGACTATTCGCAGCAAGGCCGATTTGTCCCTCCAGACATGATGCAGCCACAACAGCCATACACTGGGCAGATTTACCAGCCAACTCAGGCATATACTCCAGCTTCACCTCAGCCCTTCTATGGAAACAGCTTTGAGGATGAGCCACCTTTATTAGAAGGTAAGATTGGTTGCAACACTTGATAGTACTCAATAGTATTCAGCTGGTTAGTGAGAATTAATCTTAATTTGGAGAAATTGTATTTTCCTTTAAAAAAAAATCTTGTAGAAAAAAGTCTTCTGCTAAACAACTCATTTTAAACAGAGTATATGTGAAACCACATTGGGCCAGAAGAGACCAGATTTTTAATAGATCTTTTAATAGTGATAATAAAGTATATTACTCTGTCAGCATCGACTTTTACTTCAGGTTATTGGCCAAATTCTACTAGTGGAAAAAGTGAGAAGAAAAAGCATGGTATCCATTATTCTATGTGGAAATAAACTGGCAGAACTAGTGACATCACTAAAAAAATGGTGATTTTCAAACTGTATTCCAAAACCTAGGAAGAGGTAGTTCCGAACATTTTTTTTGAACTAGATATTCTTTGAAAATCTAATGAAAAGTATGAACACTCTCCTCAGAAAAAATGCACACATATGCATAGAGACGTCGTTTTGTATACAGTTAAATGGGCCCCCAGGTATTCCTGAAGCCCCAGATAAAGAACCTCTTACTGTTAACCGTTTTTGTATATTCTTTGCTATGCAGTCATGCCTAAGGGATGTAATAACTGTCTTTTTCATCAGATCCGTACCCTTTTCCAACACCAATCCAGAAATGACATATTTGTGGGATGAGCACCACATTGAAGACTGGCATAGAGAACTCACTAAAATAATATCATTCAGGCCAGGCACAGTGGCTCAACACCTGTAATCCCAGTGCTTTGTGAGGCCGAGGCTGGGAGGATCTCTTGAGACCAGCAGACCAGGCTGAGCAACACAGCAAGATCCCATCTCTCCAAAAAAAAAAAAAAGAAAAAAAAAGGAAAGAAAAGAAATAGCTCTATGTTGTGGCACACACCTGTGGTCCCAGCTACTCAAGAGGCTAGGCAGGAACATCACTTGAGTTCAGGAGTTTGAGGCTATAGTGAGCTATAATCATGCCACTGCACTCCAGCCTGGGTGACAGAGAGAGAACCTACCACAATAATGATAATAATAATAATGTCATCCAATATTGCTAGATCCTTTTTTGATGCTATCTATGTCATTTTGTCTCCCATTTCAACATAGATTTTGATCAGTTAGTTAAAAATACATCACAAATCCTAATTAACTTTTAAATTTTCTTTCTCCTTAGAGTTAGGTATCAATTTTGACCACATCTGGCAAAAAACACTAACAGTATTACATCCATTAAAAGTAGCAGATGGCAGCATCATGAATGAAACTGATTTGGCAGGACCAATGGTTTTTTGCCTTGCTTTTGGAGCCACATTGCTACTGGTAAGATTTTCATTTCAACCTTCAGGGTGCAATTAAAGAACAACCTTTAAATTTTGAATGTTCTACCAAAAGCCATTTTGAAACTCTGCTTTACACCTCAAGTCTTTGATGTGTTTGGAATAGTACTGAGTTGCTTGTATTTATACCTATTCGTTAGTTCTCCATCTATAGTAAGTGTAGCATGTTTTAAAAATCATTTCTTGTTCTAAGAAATGATTCAATTATTAGGGGAAAATAAAATAGTAAACAACAGGTATAGCTTCAGTCCCTCATTAGAATTCTGCCTTTTCAGAGGTTACTTACAGTTTTTACGCTATTGCTTTTTTTTTTAAATATTTTTTTAAAAATCACTAAACCTTGGTTAATGTTTTGTTATAGTCATACTGATGATTA
This sequence comes from Macaca thibetana thibetana, assembly GCF_024542745.1. NCBI lineage: Eukaryota > Metazoa > Chordata > Mammalia > Primates > Cercopithecidae > Macaca > Macaca thibetana. Next base: position 37,548,120 of record NC_065583.1, read on the forward strand.
CTTTTCCATATATTATTTTCCCAATTTATCACCTTCCCAAGAATGTTAAGGCATATTGAAAACAGAAAAGTTGTAAAGATAATTGTTAATATTTATTTTATCTTATGTCTCTGAATTAATAAGAGATAACTACTGTAATGTATAGAAGATGGGATTTTTAGTCATAAGAGCTGGGCTTGAACAGAGTGCTCCTGATCTGCCCTTGGCCACATCATTTAATCCTTCAGTTTCCTCTCATAGAAAATAATCCTGTCCTGCTTACCTAGCAAGATTATTTTGAAGATGAAACAAGACAGGTTATGTGAGAACACATTGAAAAGTGAAAAACACTGTACAAATGTGAGTTTTTTTGTTACTACATGAATGAATTCATCAATGAACTCAGCTTTTTCAAACTTCTGCACTTTTAGTCAAGTATTTACAAATAATCTAATAAATGTCCCAACAATTTGTTTACTTAACATAAACTGTAGAGGCATTCTCCTAATTTAGTTTTATATGACAAAAGTTGGATAAATCAATAGCTTTTTGAAGGCTTTTTTGTAAACTGGTTTTAGTGATAGTGTGACCTGAATACAAAGTTTGTTGTTCACAAACTCGGCTAACAGTAGGATAATTCCAATTTAGCTAATCTTTGCAGTGCTTAAACTGCTTATTGTTGTCTTTTCTTAATCAAAGGACTGTGTAAATCAGCCAATAATTTGGAAAAATTAAAAAATATATATCTTCCATTATATTCTTCTTGCCATTTCTTCTCTCCTCCTCACAGAACCCTGGCTTCCTGTTTATCCTGGCTTCCTTTCCCCTTGCTCCTCTAACACCCATATAAAATGAATCATAAGATTTCTTCTTAGAAAGTTTATGACAACTCCACCAATGAGATTTAATTGCTTGGGGGCATTTTTGGTGGAATTAGGTACTTTCAACTGATATAACTGTTATTTAAATATTCTGAATGGCTTCCCTCTTGTCTCTATAGTTTATTTGCCTAAAATCATTCAGAGTTCTTTTTAGAAACCTTACTATTTTGAGTGATTCTGCTATGCTTTTGTCTCTTTATTTGTTCACTTCTGTGCCAAGCCTGCACGCTAACTGGAAAATGGAGAACCAAATATCTGTGTACTTTAAAGTTACAAAGAATGTAGCAAGCCAGTCTGCTCAATCTTTTACTTCTCTACATAAAGAATAGATTAGTAGATTTTGATGTTCATGAAATATTTCCTACCTATACTGATTCAGGTGAAATAAGGCCAGAAATAACTTATTTTTTGCCCTTTAACCTGTAATCTTCTTCTTTACCCGTAGGCTGGCAAAATCCAGTTTGGCTATGTATACGGGATCAGTGCAATCGGATGTCTAGGAATGTTTTGTTTATTAAACTTAATGAGTATGACAGGTGTTTCATTTGGTTGTGTGGCAAGTGTCCTTGGATATTGTCTTCTGCCTATGATCCTGCTTTCCAGCTTTGCGGTGATATTTTCTTTGCAGTAAGTACTGTTCTTTATTTTGGGGGTTGATTGACCAATTCTATGTAGTAGGATTCACCTCATCTTCAGTTTGAGATAAATCACTGATTCAGCAAACATATCAGATAGTGCCTCTTGTAGTAGAGATGGTGCCAAATGGTTTTGGATGAAGAACAATGGTAATGAGAATAAATTTTAAAACCTTTATACCATCTCTGTTTTACCCATGATCAAGAATTTCACTAGTTTTGTGTTTACTTACCATTGTCATAGTGGTAACAAATTGAACAGGGTGATTGTTAAATATTACATGAGAAAGGTCAAGTCATTATTGTTCAAATTATGCTTACCCTCTTTGGTGTTTTCTAGATCCACCTAATTTATTGAAACCATTGGACATATGCCAAATGTATGAGTAATAAATACATACTCTATTGGGCAGCTTTTTAACTGGAAATGAAACGTAATCTTTTTATGACAAGAGACTTACCAGCCTACTGTGTTTCTCAGATAGATGTACTTGTAAGCAGCTTTAAGTATGTGTAATTTTTAAATGATATTTTATGTTAGGTTAAAAGAAAAGGTATGGCTGGGCATGGTTGCTTACACCTATAATCCCAGCACTTTGGGAGGCCGAGGCAGGCAAATCACCTGAGGTCAGGAGTTTGAGACCAGCCTGACCAACGTGGAGAAACCCCGTCTCTACTAAAAATACAAAATTAGCTGGGCATGGTAGCGCATGCCTGCAATCCCAGCTACTCTGGAGGCTGAGGCAGGAGAATCACTTGAACCCGGGAAGTGGAGATTGCAGTGAGCCGAGATTGCCCCGTTGCATACTTCAGCCTGGGCAACAAGAGCGAAACTCTGTCTCAAAAAAAAAAAAAAAAAGGAAAGGTATACATTACTGCCAATAAGGTTCCTCCTTGTGGCCAGTGTACAGATGGTCTCAATATAAAATCCTCCTTGTGACTAGTGTTAGACATTACCAGTGGTCAGGCTTTGTTACACTTTGAAAGCTAAAGTGGAGATTTGGGAGAAGAGACAAATATGTCAATTATTTGTCTGATACAAGAAATTTGGCAAAGTGATGCTTTATACTATTTCTGCTTTCAATAGAAATATTTCGTATTTTCAGTGTAGAAATCACTCTTATTCATTAAGAATTTGTGTATTCATATTTGAATTTTACAGAAGTTATTTTCTGCTAAAACCCTTTTTTCAACTAGGAACAATTTTGCCTCCAAGGGGACATTTGACAATGTCTGATGGGGGTCAAGGGTGCTGCTTGTATCTTAGGTGTAGAGGCCAGAGATGCTGCTGAACATTCTGACAGTGCACAGGACAGCCCCCGCAACAAAGATACATCCAGCCCAAATGTTAGTAGTGCCAAGAGTGAGAGACCTTATATTTTTAAAAAGTAAAACAGTTTAACAAAAGCTGTTTATCACATGAAATGATTTGCCATCATTGAATTTACTGTGAGGTACATTTTAGCATTTGAAAAAACAAATCCTGATTATTTCTGCATACGTCTACTTGCAGTTTTAAAATGTAAATTTAAAATGCTTTAGAATAGGTTATTGTAGTATTCTTACATAACTAATGTCATCTGCTTTTTTTTCTCCTCCCCCCTTTTTCCTTGTTGATTACAGAGGAATGGTAGGAATCATTCTCACTGCTGGGATTATTGGATGGTGTAGTTTTTCTGCTTCCAAAATATTTATTTCTGCATTAGCCATGGAAGGACAGCAACTTTTAGTAGCATATCCTTGCGCTTTGTTATATGGAGTCTTTGCCCTGATTTCTGTCTTTTGAAAATTTATTTGGGATGTGAACATCAGTGGGCCAAATGTACAAAAAGGACCTTGAACTCTTAAATTGGACCGGTGAACTGCTGCAGCGCAACTCTCATGCAGATTTACATTTGACTGTTGGAGCAATGAAAGTAAATGTGTATCTCTTGTTCATTTTTATAGAACTTTTGAATACTGTATTGGATTTACCTGCAGTGTGACTAGCTTTAAATGTTTGTGTTTATACAAATAAGAAATGCTAATTCTTTCTGGTTCCTGCAGCCTTTGAAAAACCTTTTTCCTTGCAAATTATAATGTTTTTGATAGATTTTTATCAACTGTGGGAAACCAAACACAAAGCTGATAACCTTTCTTAAAAACAACCCAGTCACAGTAAAGAAGACACAAGACGGCCAGTCGCGGTGGCTCATGCCTGTAATCCCAGCACTTTGGGAGGCCAAGGTGGGCGGATTGCGAGATCAGGAGATTGAGACCATTCTGGTTAACACGGTGAAAACCCGTCTCTACTAAAAATACAAAAAATTAGCCGGGTATGGTGGCAGGCGCCTGTAGTCCCAGCTACTCGGGAGGCTGAGGCAGGAGAATATTGTGAACTTGGGAGGCAGAGCTTGCAGTGAGCCGAGATCGCACCACTGCACTCCGTCCAGCCTGGGCGACAGAGCGAGACTCCATCTCAAAAAAAAAAAAAAAAAGACACAAGACTTACTGCAAAAATATTTTTCCAAGGATTTAGGAAAGAAAAATTGCCTTGTATTCTCAAGTCAGGTACACTCAAAGGAGGAAAGTGATCCAAATGTAGAGTATGAGTTTGCACTCCAAAAATTTGACATTACTGTAAATTATCTTGTGGAATTTTTGCCAGAATTCAGAGATACAGGAAGTTCACAATCTACCTTATTGTAGACATGAAATGGGAACACTTACTTAGATATTAATGTTAACTCAACCTGAGGGACCTGGAATGGTTGCATTAATGCTATAATCGTTGGATCTCCACATTTCCCGAAAAGAAAAAAAATCACTAATCTTTTTTAAGGGAAATATTTAAAGTTTTACAAAATTCAGTATTGCAGTTATCAATGTAAAGTACATTTGAATGCTTATTAATTAAAACTTTCCCAATTAATTTTAACTGTGTTACTGAGTTTACTTTTACTAAACTACTGTTCTCTTTTTTAACTAGTCTCTGGTTTTGACCCCTAATTTAAGCTTTAAGGATAGAAATCAGCTAATATAGAATCAGACAAAAAGGGTATTAAATGAGAAGCAGTTTGAGTTATATTATTTTATTGTATTAAATGTATTTGATTTATATTGTCATGTTCTCTTGCCAGAGTGAGTCTATAGGAAAATACTGTATCTTGCATATTGATCATTGGCTTTTTCTAGAAAAACTGCCTCTGATTCTGGACAAAGCTCAGTTGTAGTTATGAGAAAGATAGGGTACAAGGAGGAAAATACTGCTTTTTTTTTTTTAAGAGATTTGCAGACTAAATAAAAAGAAATGCCAAACTGATGTATCAGTGGTTCTTGTTTAGAACAAGTTTTCAAAGCATAAAAAGAGGGTGAGAGAAATAACATATTTATTGATTCACATAAGTATGTTTTTCTTCATTCTTAATCATCTGGAGAAACTCACTTGTCATTAATTTGTTTTGGGCTAGATTTTCAAACTTACCAAATTGCTTTAGAAAAGCAATTTGATAGGCTTTCCAACTTAACTAAATTTTTTATTGTAATTCTTGGATAGTACTTTTGTCTTTTTCAATTCATTTGTCTTTTTCAATATAGTTTTTGTTAAGGCAAATGTCTTCCGTTAATATCCAAATATTGCTAATAAACGGTAGAAGTGCTTTGGAAATTAAAATTATCTCGCTGTTGGTTAGACTTAAGACTGTTAATCTTCAGCCAAATACCCACATATGGATCAAATTATTTTATTTTTTGTTGTTTACTCTATCCTCAACAACATTTTTAGTTTAAGTTATTGTAGAGATTTTTTTTGTTGGTGGTAATTTTTTATTTTGCTCCAAAATAATAAGGTGCAAAGCTATTTTATGCTTAACTTGCTTTGTCAAAACAGCTATGCATTGGAGTTGGAATTAATGCAAATTTTGTTCCAGAGTTGGATTACATGCAGAGTCATATATAGCCAAAACTTCTCTTATCAAACTCTGTTATGTAGGCATATTTCTATATACATTAAAGACTGCTGTACTGTGTGTCGAAAAGTACTATGTGGCTTTTTTTTTTTTTTTTGTCTATCATTGGAATAGATTTGTTTCTTCAGTTAAGTACCAGGTAGATTACCTGCTTTGCTTTAGGCCCATTTTATGCTAAAAGCATATGGGTATCTTTAAACACTAGAGACACTCACCATAACTAAAAACACATCCAGTGATTGTCACCGAGTAACTGAAACTCACTGTGGGAGTGACAGACTGACACATGCCTTGTCTCCAAATACTGTACTTGTCAGTGGAGTGGCAAGTTGGCTTATACTAGTGTGTTACTCATGCATGTATACATGCCAAGATCATGTAGCTGACTTTACATATGGAGTAAACATAAATTTTATGGCATTGCTATAATACTTTGCTTATCAATGGGTATTTTCAAGAGCTGTGTAACTAGGCTTATGGAAATAGACATTCTTTTTCCAGATGTAGTTATGCAGATAATGTAAAGTTCTAGAAATCTTAAGATACTATCCTTGGATAGTGGCCACCTAATCAAAGAGAGTTTTTTTAAAATGTATCTAATGATGTGATTTGGGATAGAATTTAGCATTGTACATTTGGTATTTTGCACATTTATATTTTTAACCTTAATAGGCATTGCTAAACTCAGATATGCTCCAAAGTTGTCAGTTGTCTCTAAAGTTAAAATCATGCAATTATGCTTGCAGTACTTACTACCTACAGAAAAAGGGAGACTTTCTGATGTAAAGTATACACTAGATTTCTTTCACATAAATGGAAGAATTTTAAACTTTGGTTAAAGGGAAATTGTACAAGTTAAAATATTACTCTATAGAGATGCTGTATATCGTGAAGAGTTATGGGAAATCAAGGCCACATTTGCCATGCTGTTATATAAAGCAGATCTGATGTAGTTACTCACACAAGTTGTTTCCCTTCGTTTGTGGAAAGAAAAAAGAAAAAAATGTATGTATATAGCAAGTATTTAGCCTTTCATAAAGTAGTATGGAAAGTTTTCAAAACAATATAGCGGCTCTTATTATACAGATTGTACAATGAGGCATACTTACCAAAAAGTAGCACTGGGCCTTCCTTCAAAATACTATATAGAGCAAACCTCCTACCCAAACAGTTCCTCATGTTAAAGTTGCCATCACATGCTATCCGCTGACTCATTTTGTGACATGTCAAATTTCAACTGTTATTTACTAGCAAAAACATACAGCAGATGAGTTAAAGAGAGCCTCTTTTATTTTCTTCTTAGAGTGTATTTAGGATTTAGCGGAAGCAGTGTGCCAGTAACAAGGTATCCAGGTTTATTGGAAACGCCTAAAGGAAGAATTGGTTCATGTGCTTTAACAAATACATAAGAATGATCTGTCATTAGCCTGCCAAGCATACAGTGTTTGTTTTTATACAGTGTAAATAAAACATAGCCTCACCACTGTCTACAATCTAGGCTATTATTACTTTGCACCCCTAACAAAGAAAGAATTAACTTTTTAAAAAATTAACTCTGCTTCTCCACCATCCAAATTATTGAAGTTTGAATTGTAGTACATTACTATTACTTGAATTTCGGTAAGTTAATTTGTTCATTAATAATTAAATATCCACTTTGTAACTGGGCAATAGGTAAAATGAAACATTAAATATTTAAATTGTTAATTTCTATGGATTGGTAGAGTACTTAGTCAAACTTGTGTTATTATTAACAAATATGTATCTTAGGATGGTGACTATCAAAACCAGAGAATGCAATTTGATAGTATGCAGTTCTGATTTTGCATCACAGGTGGAAATATTTCTGCTGCCCTTGAGCACAAAGTTCCTACTCTGGTTAATGAAGAACATTATCTGCTGATGGAGCACAATGTCCTGTGTTTGTGTAAATAAATTAAAATGATTACATACTCAAATGAGGACTAATTAAATAGAGAGCTGTTCTAATTTAAAAGCACAAATACTTTGTTGAGCACATTAGGTTCTAAAAATCGGATATTACATTTTTTGTGAGCTTAACTAATTAGGCTTACCTTGCATATATGAATTTGGTTTATTTCTGCAACTAGCACTAAATCTGCTGATTGCTTGCAGAGTGATTAATTATGCATTAAGGTGTTTTCAATAGCTTATCAGCACTTGTGGCACACACAAATGAATAAAGAAAAAAATGAGAAAACGAAGTACTCAGCAGAAACATTAACATGCTTGTAAATTATACTTTTAATCTAGTTGGATGACTCTTTTATTTTCTCACAAATGGAAAAAATATAGTTATTTTGTATTTTCCTAGTTAGAATATAATGCAAAGGAGTGTCTTTGTAAAATTTAATGACACATTTGCTTTCAGTTATCAGTTTCATGGTCTGATAATATTGGAGAACTTGGTAGAGTCTTTAGGCAATGAATGGCACTAAAAGCCCTTTTGTTTTCTGTGTTTTAATTTTTAATTTTTGGAATGTAAAATCTTTTTCCTTTTCTAGGTACACCGTCATCATGATAATACCTCCATACAACAATAAAAAGCAGATTATTGATAAGCTGTTTCAAAATGGATGACCCTCAAAAATATTATGCCAAGTTAAAAAAAAAAAACAAATACAAAAGGCCACATGTCATATGATTCCATTTATATGAATATCTAGAAAAGGCAATCCATAAAGACAAAGCAGATAAGGAGTTGCCAGAAGGTGGTAGTGGGGATTGACGGCAAATGAGGCAGGAGGGAACTTTTTGAGTGGTGATGGCTGCACAACTGTATGTTTACTAAATGTATACTAAAATAGGTGGATTTTGCAGTATGTAAATTATGTTAATAAACTTTTTAAAAAACATGGAAAGGGGAATGGGAGGCAGAGCAACCACCAGAACATCTATGTTTCTAAAGTTCAAGAGAAGGGTTTTAGGATAGATTTTAATAGAGACTAAAATATATACAGTACCTTTTCCCAGAAGAATATTAATACTAAACAAGTGAAATTGCCCCCCTATCCCTAAATTTCGTTCCCCCCATAACTGCCTTTAAATAGATTAGCATACATTTTATCGACTATACACACGAGAATCCAGTTCTTAGTGACTTGTGTACACATGAATACATACATGCACATAGCTTTTAAACTTGTTTTTATTGAATTAAAATCATATAACAAAATTTACCATTTTAACCATTTTAAAGTGTACAATTCAATGTTTTTTAGTATATTCACAATGTTGTACAGTCATCACCCACCACTATTTTCAGAATATTTCTATCACCCCCCCTACCCCCACCCCACAAAAATCCTCTATATCTCAATTTGCCCCTCCCTCCATATCCTGACGACTACTAATCTTTTTTTCTGTCTCTGGATCTGCTTATTCTGGACATCTCATAGACATAGAAGCATGTACTATGTGGCCTTTTGTTTCTGGCATCTTTGAGTTTACATAATGTTTTCAAAGTCACTTGTTTTTAAACTTAACAGTCTGTTGTGGGCATTATTATATATGCTGAACATTGAGATTTACTTCATTCTCTTTAATGGCTGGATATCATTTAATTAAGTGAGTGGAGTTTAATTTACTTAGCCCCTATTGTTGGACAGTTGATGTTTTTGTACTTTTTTAAAAAACTGTAAGTTGTGCAGCTTCGCTGTTGGCATTTTTATAACTAGAGTATCACATTTGCTGTTCATTGTGCTCAGGTTGGTCATTATTGTAAACTCAATTTAAATTCTTTTCTTTTTTTTTTTTTTTTGAGACAGAGTCTCACTCTGTCACCCAGGCTGGAGTGCAGTGGCGCCATCTCAGCTCACTGCAACTTCTGCCTCCCAAGTTCAGGTGATTCTCCTGCCTCAGCCTCCCAAGTAGCTGGCATAACAGGCTCCTGCCACCACGCCCAGCTAATTTTTCTATTTTTACTAGAGACAGGGTTTCACCACGTTGGTCAGGCTGGTCTCAAACTTCTGACCTTGTGATTCACCGGCTTAGGCCTCCCAAAGTGCTGGGATTACAGGCATGAGTCACCATGCCTGGCCAATTTAAATTCTTAAAATCTCAATATTTTTATTTCCTAAGTTTTTTTTAGTGTGAGTATAGTTTTCTGTTAGTTGTTGAAGCATGAAAATCACATCCATGTTTGTACAAGGCATTGCTCTTTGGTTTTCAACTATCTCAATGTTTTTCTACTACTCTGTAACAGTGGAATATGAATATTGTCAAACAGATGATAAGCACCCCCTACCTCAAATTATTCCCACATTGGAAGAGAAGACTTTATTCAAAGGGAGCTGCCTTTTTTTTTTTTTTCTTCCTATTTAGAAGAGTCATTCTGACAGTGTAATTTTTAGGTCACTGTCTTTACATAGCTTTCTAAGAAATTCTGAAGTAATCTCATTTTAAACTTCCTGATTGGGTCTGTATGCCCACCGAATTTAGTCATTTCATGCTGCCCCTAATATTTGACTAATTGTGCTTAAATTGTATCAATACTCAGTGCTAACGATAAAGTCAAATGTATAGCATGATCTGACAGCGGCTTTGCTCAAGTTAGGCCTTATTGCCCAATTTGTTCCTATTTAAATTCCTAAGCATTAAGTTTTACCACAGTAAGAAAACTAAAAGCAACACCTCAAATCCAGACATCTGCATAAATCAGTTTGTTATATAAATTTGTATTGAGCTTTAAGAGTTGAATTTCTTAGTCAAATGATTTAAAATGCTGCATTTTTGTTGTTTTTTGTTTGGACGTGGTTGTTTTGAGGGCATTTGGGTATTCTATTCATAATGTTCTGTAGCCTACAGATAGGCTTGCTTTCTAATACATTTTTTAAAACTATTTTTGTATATTTTAAATGTGGTACATTTTACTCACTACATGAGCAGTTGTATTGAACAACATCCCTTGGCCAAAATGCTTATTTAGGTACTCCTCACATGTCTGGGTCTGTCACAAAGTCGTACTTAACCCAGGCTCAATTTGTATCTTCTCTTTAGATCATGTTCTGTTCTGACCCTGGTTTAGATCACAGTCTTCTGATGAGATAACTTGGTTTTGATATTTTCTGTAATAGAGCCAATCATTTCTGTGCTTTGAATAAAAGATTAAACTGCATCTCCAATGAGGTGAAGGGTGTTTAGACATGGTTACATTGACCATCTACTTTGAACCAAAGTTAGAATTTAATATTTGACATGAGTCACACTGACTTTCTGTTTTTATTCATGTAAAATAAGAGAGAATCATTTATGAGCAAACCGTGGAGGCTCTGTCTTAATCAGGAGTCAGCTACAGGAAGAATGGAAGCTAAGGTGACTGTGTGAAAGTCAAGACTGGATTGAAGGTGCTAGAGAGGAATCTGGGACCTTACAAAAACCAGCAGAAGAAAGGTTGGGAGAGATTGTGCTAAGATGTGCTGGAGAATTTGTTTTAATATTTATACTATATTATGTAAACATTGATTTTCAAAGTTTAGTGTATCAAAATAAAGCCTATGTACGTGGCATAAAAGCAGTAACTACTACAAATAAGCAGCAGAAAGATATGTGAATGCTTTAAATCAATTCTCAAACTCAATTCTAAAGCAGTTTTAAAATATTCACATAACATAAGCCAATTCTTGCTGATATTAATTTAACATGTCTGGAAAACCTCTCAAAAATCCATTATAGTCCTAGTGTTGATAAATTTTTCTTAATCACAAATTTAAATTTCTCATGTTGCAATTGGAGCTTGGTTCTTTTCTCTTTATTGGAGATGCGATCACGTCACCATCCTCTGAGACTAAAGCAGGGAACCTGTGGTCCCTAGTCAAGATCTGGAAGAGAGTATTCATTCACTACCATCCTAACAGTCTTCATTTCATCTGCCTCCCCTCCCATGCACACTCCCCGATTTCCCCAGGCCCGTTCCCAGGCTGATAGTGCTCTAGTTGCTGACACTGCTCCAAAAATCATTTTATACACATTGACAATCACGCTATTCTGATCAGAATAGAGCCTGCGAGTTTGAACAGTTTGAGAGCTATAAAAAGCAGGCAGTTTATCAGGATTTTAAAGAAGAACACTATAGCTAATGCCTAGGGTATGGCTTCTATCCCTACCTCTGTCTCTATCCTTGTGATGTCTCACCGTTCTGTTCATAATCTCTTCCTTCCCTTTGATCTTTAGTTGACTCTAATCTAGAAATCAGATGTATTTGTAGCATTTGTTGTGCATCTCAAAGTTTTAAGTTGTCTATTCTCAGTTTTTTGTCAAAAAAGTAAATGAATATTTCATCTTCAAGTGAGGGGAAAAATAATATCAAATATACATTTGCAAGTATAAGGGGAGAAATAAGGCCCCTGCTTGAGATTTTCCTGGTTTAGGAACTTGAAAAATGTTTTCCACTCTTGCTTTATGAGTTTTGCCAATGCAGTTCCAAGCCATTAAGTGCCCACCATGAACAAAGTCATGCTTTTGGCTTCCTCCTCAGCAAGCTTAATATTCTCTACTTCAATGTTTTGGTTTTTGTTTTTTTCCCCCCCACAACTTGTTTTCTTTTTCTGATTGCCTTTGGATTAATCTCTAAATTCCTTCCAAATTATTCATGTCTTTCTTTAATTGTATAGTCCAAATCAGGACATGCATGTTCCATGTATCTAATGATAAGTGTGTAAAGGTGACCTCACATCTTTTTTTTTTTTTTTTTTTTTTTTTTTTTTTTTTGACAGGGTCTTGCTCTGTTGCCTCAGCTGGAGTGCAGTGGTGCAATCGTGGCTTACTGCAACCTTAACCTCTCGGGCTGAAGTCCTCCCTCCTCAGTCTGCTGAGTAGCTAGAAGTCCTCCCTCCTCAGTCTGCTGAGTAGCTAGGACCACAGGCTCACGTCACCACCACAGCTGGAAATTTTTTTTACATACTTTTGTAAAGACAGAGTATCACTATGTTGCTGAGGCTAGTCTTGAATTCCTGGGCTCAAGCAATTCTCCCACCTTAGCCTCCCAATATGCTGGAATTACAAGCATGAGCCACTGTGCCCAACCATCTATTTCCTTTCATGTAACTAAGTGACACATTTCGTGCATACTTTTGAACCAGGAGTGGTAAATACATATCTTAGTGCTAACCCTGTTATGGGTAAAAAATGTGGTAAGATTTTTCAATAAGTAATTTTTGGGCCTTAATTTTCTCTATATAAAATGAAGAAATTAGATTCCTTAAAGCATTTCAATTCTGAAATTCTATAAATTCTGAGATGGTAATAAGATTTTAGCTATATTAAAAAAAGAATAAATGCTGACATGGTAAAGTTTTCCCTGAATATATTTTAATTTTATCATGAAATATATGTAGGATATCATCTTTGTAAAAAAAAAAACTTTACACATTTTTGTGTGTGTGCGTGTGTGTACACAAATATTTTACTAAATGAGAGAATTAATTTATAGATGCTGTTTTCAAGCTTCTTGAGTTGATTGGAAGAAGTTTCAACTATACCTTAGAAGGAAAATGTAATTTTGCTACAATAACGCTTAATGTAATTTTGACTTTTAAATATTTTGTCCTTGGCTGGGTGTAATGATTCACACCTGTTATCCCAGCACTTTGAGAGGTCATGTGCTTCAGCCTAGGAGTTCGAGACCAGCCTGTAACATAGTAAGACCTTGTCTCTACAAAAATAAAAATAAAAAAAATAGTCAGGCATGGTGGTGTATACCTATAAACCTAGCTACTTGGGAAGCTGAGGTGGGAGGATCACTTAAGCCTAAGAGGTTGAGACTGCAATGAGCCATAATCACACTGCACTCCAGCCTGGGTGACAGAGGGAGACCCTGGCTCAATCAATAAACAAATAAAATGTTATCCTTCCAGTCTAATTGCATTGAAAAATATAACTATTAGACAGGCATATCACCCATAGTTCAGAGTTTGATATTCTACCATTAGATTAATTTTTTTTTTCTTTTCGGTTCATCAGTGCCTCTCTCAATCTTGTAGTTACTTGATTCACTGTGAAGTACCAAGGACATTCATCTCTCATTAACACTAGCTTCCTGGGGTGTAACAAGACTCTTCACAAAAAGTCTGGTAACCATTCCTTAGTTCAATAACTAATATATTTTTGAGAAATTGAAAGCTGCGCTGAAGAAAGCAATTGTGTTCATTTCAGCAACATGGAAAGTCCAGGAAAAATCAGTATGATTCTCCAAAGGCAATGCTTATAAAGGAGAGGGAGTCTTTTGTGTTGTTTGTTAATGGATTTGATTTTTATATTTATCATAAAATGTAATATATGCAATAAGATAAAAAATGTAATACCATGTACCTTGTATCTAGAGTGAAATGTGAAAAAATATCAAATCTATCTAAAACACCCTGCATATTATGTAATTACATCCCGTATCTTCCCCTCAGAGGTTACTAGTTTATCATTTTGAGCCTTTCTTTATGTTTTTACCGCATATGTATCTATTCTTAAAAATTGTATTACTTAGCATGTTTTTGACTTTTATATAAATGATACAATGCTGTGCTGTTCTTCTGTAACTTACTTTTTTCCTCCTAAGTTCGTGCAGTTCAGTTATGTGAGTACTTGGTGAGGCTCTGTTTACTGGTCTGTATTACACCATGAGCATATCATCATGCATTGATCTGTTTTTCTGCTAATAGACGTTATGTTTGTCTCCAGTCTTGCTTTTACAAACAATGGTCTGTAAGCAGTGTATCTACCGTGTGTGCAAGGGTTGCCTTGGGTATCTACATAGGGTTGAAGTGTTACATTTGTATAGGTTTGTGTCTTTTTGCCTTATCCCATAGTCATAAAAACAGTCTCAATAGTTCTAAAGATTTTAAAGTTTTGCTTTTCACATTTAAAATTTGTTAGCCTCTTGTTATATGGAGAAGAAATCAATTTCTGGTGTTTTCACCCATAATGCATAACCAATTGTTCCAACACCATGTATTTTATAGTCTCTCCAGGATAGGTACTTTTAAGCTAACCATAAAGCATTTTTCTAGATTAGTCCTGAAAAAAATGGAACCTTTTCTCTCCTTTAAGGAAAGAATTATCTCTTTAAAAAATTGTCTATATTTTTCTTTCTCCTCTAGCCTCAATCTCTCTACTTTTACCTTAATGGAATCTGCTTTATTAATGGAAAAGATACATGACTTAGAAGAAGTAGTATCTCAGGACAGTGTGACTCCCTATAGCTGAAACCAGGGGTCCAAAAACTTTTTCTCTGTCAGGCCAGATAATAAATATTTTAGCTTTGCTGGCCAAGAGACAAAATCAAGGACATTATGTATAATATCTGTACATGTAAAATAGGTGTTATAGATGTAAAATGTATATTATATATATGAAAGAGAACAAATTTCCACAAAATTTTTATTGAGAAAATTGAAAATATAGTAACTGAGTATAATTTTTGATAATGCAGGTCTACTAATGTGTAGAATGGAGTTATTTCTGGTTCTCTAATTTGTCTCCTCCCTACCTGATGAGTTAACATCATTAATACTTATTTTCATTCGTAAGGAAAATGAAGTTCACACAAAGTTACCCTGCGGGTAAATGTTGGAGCCATCATTTGAGCCTCACTCCAGAGCTGGTGCTCTGGATCTTGATACAGTTTTCAGATGAGAATTAATATTGTCTTATTTTAATAATGAATAAGTTGAAACTCTAAGAGGTTAATTCAATTGGACAAGGTAATACAGATTGCTGTAGGACCACGTCTGTCTGATTTCAAAGCCTCATGCTCTTTCCCTTCTACTCTGCTACTGTAAGACTTCCAGGAATCTCCAAACCATGGATAATAGCTGCAATGACAAATCAGGTCCAAGTTGCACTGCCATTTTAATTGAAGTATTTTAATACAACAACCAGCAGCTTTTTTACTTTTAGCTGTAAAAGTTATAAATAGTCATACTTAAAAAAAAAAAAAAAAAAAAAACCTACTGAAGGATATTTGGTGAAAGACAAAAGTGAAAATTATTAATTCTTTGTTCTCTCTTCAACGTGCTCACTCCTTATTTCTCTCTTTTCTTTCTGTGCTTATTTTTTCTCCTCTCTCCCTCTTTCTTTTGTGTTATAAGCTCTACTCAGAAAAAAATAAAGGATTCCATGCCTGAGAATAGAATTCAGATCCCAGAGAATTAGAGGTGCTCTCATTGACCAGATACACTGGAAATCTCAAAGCTTATATAAATTATTTTAATGGATGAATAGCTTTTAGTTTTCTGGCTTCAAATTAATGTTCAACAAATGTTTACTGAGTGACTACTATATGATAGATTCTATGGAAGAATACAGATAAAAACAACCAGCTCTGCCCTCAAGGAGTTCACAACTTAATGAAATACTAATAATTACTTGAGAAAGTAAAGAGAAAGCCTAAGTGAATTCATCCAGTGCAGGGACTGTCTTCACAGCTCTGGCACCTTACACCCCTTATTAAGGGAGATGCAAATTAATCAATATTAATTCCCAATTGAATGGTATATTGGATTAGTTGACAAATCTGATTAACTTCAACATTAAGATAAATTGACAAAAGCATAATCATTATCTGGGTACATAGCTTCAAATATACATTTAAAAATGCATTGAAGATTGACATCAGCAGCAACAACTGTAACGTACTTGTCATATGCCACGTGCCAGGCACCCTGCCAGGTGTGTCACATGCATATATCCTTTATTACAACAAGTCAGTGAAATAGATGTTATTATTATAGTTCTAGATTATTTTAAAGATGCAAAGTGTTTGCCCTATGATTACATAGCTAACAAAGAGTAGTTATGAAAACCTGAAAACATGGTGGCATTTGAATGGAATTCATGTTGCCTTATAATTTATTTTTCTTCCTAAGGACAAACTAGAAAAAAATAAATAAATTACATATCCAGCACTGAACCGATGAATTACATTTTTGATTTTTCCCCAAAGGGCTTTTGGGACAACAAATGAGAAGTAAGGCTGTCTCTCAGGGTTGGATTAGTGAACTTGGGTTCAGTTTTGAAATTAACTGGAGATATCTGCCTCTAGTTCTAAGTTATAGATAACATGAGAACATGAAGCCAGGTGTTATTCACTTCGTTTAGAGGGTGCCTGGAAAATCTTTTGGGCTACTGTAGTTGTTTTGCTTTCCCTCACATAGAAGAGCTAAGCTGGTGTGCAAAGTAGTTGGGAGAGGAGGGAGAAATAGATTCTACTTCTAGCTCTGCCCTCAACCCGTCATACAGCCTTGAATAAAGTAAGTTTTACACTTCCTGTAAAATGGGGAGAAAAATGCTTCCTCTGCCCACTTCACCAAGTAGAGGATCAAAAGAGACCATTTATGTAAAATGACTACACACATTTGGGCATTCTTTTGTAGAGAGTAAACACAGATATATACTCATGAGCTGTTTACATTAACCTGTGGTTGGGGTAAAACCAGAGCCTAAGCCCGATATGCTGAGGCAAAACTGTGGGCTCTTCTGTAAGCAACAGAAGGTGGATTTTCTTGGCTTCATTCAAACCAGACAAAGAGCAGGCTATTTCCAGCTGGGCACAGTGGGTCACAGCTGTAATCCCAGCACTTCTGTAGGCTGAGGTGGGAGAATTGCTTGAGCTCAGAGTTCAAGACCAGCCCTGGCAACATAGTGTGACCCTGTCTCTACAAAAAAAAAAAAAAAAATTAAAAAGAGCAGACTATTTCATCTACTTTTGAAAGTCCCACTCAAACTCTTCATTTGAAATTGCTATTTGCCAGGAGACAATATAGTGTTTAAGAGCCCAGGCTTTGTAATCTGATCAATCAGAGCTCAAAAGCCAGCTTCTCTACTAGAATCATAAAGGAGTTGTCCTCACTTAGTCTCAGTTTTCTCATCTCAGGACAGGGATAACTACCACACCTCCTTTATGAGCCTTTATGGCATTAACTGAGGGAAAGAATGCCAAGTACTTAATATGGTGCCTTGTGAACTAAAAACATTGCAACAGATAGTAGATGCTATTTATTATTATGGACAGTAGTGGTCTCAGCAACAGTTGTAGCAGCAGTATCTTGAGAGATCTTTTTTTTCCTTACAATTGTGAATATAATTACTTTGGACCTAATATGCAAGTATTATACCTAAATAGTTGACCAGCGGTCTTGTGAGCAATTTTCATTTGTTTTTACTAAGTGAGGGATATTACCATTTAAAAAATGGTCCTCTCAATACAGATTTTTTTCTCTTTTGTGTCAGATATATATTTCCTTTCATTTATATATAATTCATTATTATCTGGGTCTAAAGGCATCTATGGCAGTAAAATGATATGAATCTTGACCATAACTTTTATTCTGTGAGACTGACTCATAAAATCATGTACTCTTTGCACCTCATTGCAGAGATTTCTTTTAAAACTGCACTTGGTGTTTGTATGTTAGTTAGCATATCTTTAATGAGATTTACCTAATTTGGCTCACATAAAACAAGGACCTGGTTACTCAATTTAACGTGTACATCTGAGAATAAGTTTGACAAGAGCCACTGTTGAAATTTTCTTTGTTTTCTGAAGGCTGGTACAGTTGAACAATAACATGGGGGTTAAAAGTCCTAACAGCGTAATTTGAAGGAGTATCAACAAGCCCTATATTTATTGTAATTGTACTTGGGCAATATCTCATTTCCACTTGAGCCTTAGAGCTATAAATAGTTCTAATCTGTTTACTTTGTACACTTACTAGATTAATTACAGTAGAACAAGCCAAATGATATTATTGTAGCGGTTGGCTAAACGTAACACAAACATGATAATTAAAATGATTACTTTTTAATTTCTCCCCTTTTCAGTTTAATGAGCTGAATTTACAGTGTTTTAAGCCTTTAAGAATCTGATTTAAGAATCACTGGATTTTCTGTCAATGCTTTTCATTGTTGACATTGGATTTAGTGTTGTTCAGTGTTGTGGGGAGTTTCCTTCAGAAAGGAAACACCTGGGTCCTGCTTCCATGTGATATCTACTTAGTGAAAAGTGTATTGTTTCCATCATACTTGCAGCATTGTGGAATAATCACGTGTTTCCATTTACCTATCCAGATTGATGCTGGTAATGCACATTCTCACATACACACACACATATACACATCCCTGGTAGAGAAATTGTTTCCCCTTGCATCAGTTAAAGTGATGTAAGTTTATTTCAACATGACCTCCAGCAACCTTTTGGTGCCTCAACACTACTCAAGACAGTAATTGTGCTCAGCGGCTCCCTCATCCAGGCAGTTTCTTATTTCTAGATATCTGACTACATCTGGGAAAGTACTGTTTTTGTTAACGTACCAGAAGAGGGCCACTGGGAAGAAAGGAAGTGAAAAATGGTTACTGCCAAAGGTATCATCCTTTCATCCTAAAAAGGTTGCTTAAGCTCCTCTTGGTTCTCCCATTATGTTCCTTCATGGTCTGCCAATTAACTTTTCCCAGTGCTCTGGGGTCATTGATCTAGACAGCACTCCTTTTGGTTTCCCCTCCCACTGATTCCCAGCAAAGTTGTTATAAATGCACTGTGCTTCCTTTTTGATTGTCCCTTAGTGGCTGGGTTGCTTTGTAAAGAATTCGATGCACAGGTTTCAGCAACCTCTTTACAAAGTGGGGACAAAAGCAAAAACAGAAGGGAAAAAGGATACTCCAATGGACTAAAATGAGAGCAAACTTTAGATGTAAACTTTTTAATTGAAGAAGCTGGAGTTGCTTTTGCAAATTTTAAAACAGAGCACAAATAAGATGGGAATATTTTATTTCTTCTGTGTACCTCAGGATTTTCCATTTTATATCTGGCTTTGAATAACTCTCTATATAGTCTACATTCAAAATATCAAGTAATTTTACCTAGCCTTTAGTAAAGAAGAGTCCAACTGGCAATTGTAGAAATTTGTCACCTTCAAGTTTATCCAGTGTTCCTAACACGTTTTGAAATAGTCAGTGTTTCTAAGAACTCAATTCTGAGTCCTGTTTTTTCTCTTTACATCTTGCCCTCCAAGACAGTTCATTTGCTCTTACAGATTCAACTTTTGCCTCTATGCTAGATGTATCTAGTTTATATCCCAAATGCCAACACTTCACTCATACTCAAATCCCTATTATCAAATGCCTGCTAGACATTCCTTTAAGATACCCCACTGTCAACTCAAAGTCAAGTTATGCACAATGGAACTCCTGTCTTCCTCCGTCTTCTACTCTGGCAGTCTGCCCCTCCACAATGCGTGCTCTCTCTCTCTCCATCCCCCCGCCCGGTTTCTCTCTCTCTCTCTCCGTCTCTCTGTCTCTCTCTCCTTCCTACCTCCTCTTGCCCTCTTGACTTCTCTCTTCTTCTCCCTTTCCCTCTCTCTCCAAACTTTCTCACATCCATTCCACTAACCAACAAGACTGCAGAGTCATCATTTGATTTTCTCTCCCATACCTTCTTACATCTACAAACTAAGCAAGTCTTCTGTAATTCTTTCAAGTCTCACCCGTGCCTTCATCCTCTACAGTACTATGGTTAATTATCCAGGTTATGTAAATGTTTATTCAACCAATGCTTATCAGTGGTCTACGCTATGCTGGGCACCGTAATGGGCACAATGAGGATTCAATGCTGGCAAAGAAACACTCTTTTCCCTGCCATGGCAATTGTCATCATTATTGCCCCTGAATTATTACAACACTCTCCTAATTAGTATTTTGGAAGCTGGTGTCTCTCCCTCTCCAAACCATCAGGCCACAAATCACCCTCCCCAAAATGCAGTTTTGGGGGATGATACATTTCTAAATACCGTGTACTTGATTATCAGTACTCCTGCTATATGTATTATGATCTAAAGCCTTTAGCGCTCTTTATGTAGAACATCATAAAGAGCTGCACTTCTAGGCCACCGAACTGCATTTTGAATTATGACTAGCATCTTATGAATGAAGTACCATCTCATCTTCATCTGCCAGCCTCATTTCCTTCAAATACTGCTGCAAGCCACCTCCCTTGAGGATGAGGGGCAAGGGCCTGTAGTATTGTACTACCAAAAGCAAGACTCTCTGGAGGAAGATCAGAGTTCCCAGGCTAACAAGGTCCATGGATCAACTTCCCATCTGAATAAGTTAGCACCATTTAGTGCTAAAGTCACTGTCTATGCTTGTAATGCCAGCTGTATACCTCAAAAGTGCAAGTGGGAGATTTGTAGATAGATCAATGCAGGTTGACTGCACTCTGCTCATCAAATATCAGGGAAAGCTCCTGAGGAAGTGGCATCCATTTCTTTATGTTTCAAATGGTTCCTCTTTTTTGTTATTACAGAAGAAATGCATGCATATTGTAAATGGATTCCAGAAGTACAAAAGTATATAAAGTAGAAATTGGAAGTCCCTCATGTGCTCCCCACCCACAGATACTAAGGACAGTAGGAGTTAACAGATGTGAGAAGAACATGTTGGACGGAGATTTTCACGAACATTTTCAGCCTCCTTTGTCATGTCAACATCTCCTTTCCCCAACACCTCCTGTAACAAAGTAGAAATGAAAAGCCAATATGTGACACATTTTATCCCAAATCCCTGCTCTCAGTAGCATTCCCAGAAGTAGGAGAAGAGGCAGAAGCCAAGGAGGGCACCTAGACCCTTCAGTGACTGAGACACAACACTCCCCCACACCCAGGATGACAGATTAAGCTCATTATACACACAGACCTCACAAGTCTATACTATAATACCAGCACAGATGCTCTTCGACCACTAGGTGGTTCTGTAACCTATCTGATGTCATTCCCACTTGCCGACTGAAGTAAGGAACTGAAAATTTTAGGACAGGGTTCCTGTTGTCACACCTTCCTCATTTGTTTATATCTTCATTTTCACCTACTCTTCCATGTCCAGATAGAATTTGATCACAAAGTTGATATGCACTATCTCACCAAAACTGCCTGTGTGTTACTTGCTGAGGAAGAGAAGAGGGCCGTTTTCCTCCATAGGCCAGGCTCAGGCTGTGAGGCTGCAGACTTGTTCTAACTCTGGAGACAAGTGAAACTCATCCACTCTGTCCTGGTCGCAACAGGAACAGAAATCTCTTTCTCATGCTTCATTGATGGTGCTGCATCTACTGCATGTATTCATTCAATACACACTTATTGGTGCCTATTATTTTATATTTAGTGAACTTTCTGGGTCCAGAAGATAAAGAGAGTGGATTGTTTAGTCTTTGGAAGCTTAACAGTCATATGAGAGCAACAAACAAGCATCAAGAACACTTGATATTTTCCACCCAACATCCATTTCCCTTCTCTTGGATCTCAACTTTCCTCTGGAAAGCATCTCCTATCCCTCTCTCCCTCCCTCAGTCCTTGGGTTTCAGGTGTCTGACTCTGCCTCTGACTTCCTGGCAAGGCGTGGATTCCACCTAGGCCTGAGCGTTGCATCCTTTGCTTCCACTAATTGCTTCAGGGATAAGCATGTGGCCTGACCTAGTGAAATGCGACCTGGGGAATTTTGCTGAAACTTGAATATCAAGTAACCTGGGAGTATGTAGGCTTGAATCTGTTGGCAGCTGCCTTGTCATGACATGAAGCCTAAGAATGACACTAGTGTGAAGAAAGGCAGTTAAGAGATGAAAAGAGACTGGCCTTAGTGATGCAATCTGAGTCTTTAAAGCAAAACATGCCTAAAGCTAGATCTCCTTCTGAACTGTCAGTAAATTTCCATTTTGCTTGATCTTATTTGAACCAGATTTTCTGTCACTTTCACCAGATATAATGTTATTATTGTGTATAATAATATATATAATATATAATACCACATATAAATATATAATATATACTAATAATAAATACAGAGATTATTACAATGCAATGTGATAGGTGGGTGATAAGATAGAAGTGAGTGCCAGCTGTTACCGCAATAAGTAGGAGAAATATCTAACCCACAAGGAAGCATAGCTTCCACAGAAAGTTCATTTATTTAAGAGCTAAATATTGAACAGTGTATTAGTTTATGTGGATCACAATAACAATGTCCTACAGACTTTGATTTAAACAATGGAAATTCATTTCTTGTTGTTTATTTTCTCATAGTTCTGGAAGCTCAAAGTCTGAGCTCAGGTGTCAATAGAGTTGATTTCTTCTGATCAGCACGGGAGTTTTGACCTGCTCCCCTTCTGACCCAGGCCAGTTCACCCCTCCTTAGGCAAACTGATGGTCCCCCCCAGTCCTGGGAGGTCACCATATTGATGCCGAACTTAGTGCGAACACCCAGTCGACATAGCGCACTACAGCCCAGAACTCCTGGACTCAGGCAATCCTCCTGCCTCAGCCTCCCTAGTGCTTGGGACTACAGGCATGCACCACTGCCCCGACGGGGTTGATTTCTTTTGAGGCCTCTCTGCTTGGCTTTTGGGTGGCCATCTTCTCCCTGTGTCTTCACATGATCTCCCCTCTCTACCTGGGTCCACATTCCTTGTTCTTGTAAGGATACCAGTTACATTGGATTAGAGCCCATCCTAATGACCTTATTTTAACTGAATTCCCTGTATGTTGACTTTATCTCCCAAACACAGTATATTCTGAGGTCCTGGGGATTAGGACTGCAACAAATGAATCTGGGGGGAGGTAGGACAATTCAGCCTATAACAAATACCTAATTTGGGTACAAAGATAAATAAAAATGGATTGTTAATCTCAACAAGCTTACAATTTACATAAGACTGGCATAATAACCGTAATACATAACTAAAGAAATGAAAACATACACATTTATTAACAACATACACATTCTAGAATCTTTTAGATTTATCATTTAGGATAAGCCAACATGTCCATGAGATCACTACTATTGAAATGATATAATAATGGAAGCGGTATAAATTGTTGAGCTTTGACGAAAAGGTCCCTTCCAGGCAAAGTGGTATTTGAGAAGCCCTTTGAACAATGTGGACAATTTTAGTAGACAAACGGCCAAATTAGATGTGGGGGGCACTTTGGCGATGTGATACTTTCACCCAAATCACCCACGCAGGCTAAATAGGTCACTGTTTACCGTGTTGTTCCACTTCCTTTCCTGTTTCAGTGTATCATACCATTTAAAGATGTTCCTAAATGTGTTTTTAAAGGTAAATTTTTAAATAGCGTTCTAGCTGTCTGGCTTTAACTAGTCCCTCATTGTTATTTCTATCACTATCAAACCGTGTGAAAGGGTTGAGATTTTTTCCTACTTACAAGCTAAGTAAATCTGCCAGAGTTTCATGGATGTTGACAGATGACATGAGGCTCTTGGGTAAGAGATAAAGGACAGCTACCCTAGCATTCTTTTCCACAGTTAAGAAGGCCAGATGACCACATGCAGTGGGTGTGTTACAGAAAAAGAGCCTTATTTTAGAGAACCCAGATCTTCTAGGATAGTCAGTAAGCATGCCTGGTCTGTGCTCCAGAGGGAGACACTATCTCTATCTTACAAAGCTATTCACTACACAGATGTTCGTCAAAAGACAGTCTGGAACAAAGGAGCAGTGAGTGCCTTGCTCACGTGATGTGCAGAAACCTAAGCGGCCCATGGAGAATTGTCTTCTAATAGTTATGAACAGCTTTGGCCAAATGAATTTCCTGCTGGTTGTGTCACAAATAAATCACGAACTATCTATATATGAAAGGAATGTTTTTCCAAGCCTTGGATTTCAACTCTGGGTTTTTCTTGCTTCCACTCTGTGGTTTTGACAAGGGGTTTAATTGTCCATTCTGCAACTCTCTTCCTCTCCCTTATCAGCAAATATGTAATGCTCTAACCTTTAAGCTCACCTCCTCATTACATCTTTCTTCAAATTTCTCTAAAATATAGTAATTGACTTTAGCAGGGATCAGCAGACCTTGGTCAGTGGACCAAAGAACGGTATTTACGCTTTAAAAATATTTTGAGAAAACAACAAAATAGGACATAGAGACTGTATGTGGTCACTGAAGCCTAAAATATCTACTATCTGACCTCTCCTAGAAAAGATTTGCTGACCCATGTTTCAAACCTTTGGAAATGCTACAATAATGAAGAGCAATGTCCCCTTCCCCTCCCCCCATCCCTTCCGGTTAAGTTTAAATCATGAAAGGTTTAGAGTCAGCTCTAAAGTAGCTATTGAGTCAGACAAAATTATCGTCTTATTATAATACATCATTCACTGTTTTTTATTTTCTTCATAATAAATCTGGTTTTATTTTCCACTTCTCCCTCACATAGCTGTCTTACCGTCACCAGCCATGTGTATAAAATATAACTATCCATTATAACAACAAGCAGTATGTATTAGGAGTTACTTGTTTCAGGCAGAGTCCTAAGCATTTTATGCATCCTCACAGCATCTCTTTGAGGTAATTACTGTTATCTCCATTATACTAAAAAAATAGGTTAGTTAATAACCTATCCAAGGTCATGCCACTTCTGAGTGGCAAATCCACAAACATATTTTCCCGGTTCTGTCCGTCAGTAGCGCTTGCCTCCTTGGGGGCAGTGGTCTATTATAATGGAATCCTCCTGTCTTCACCAGGAGAGAGGATGAGAAGCTGAAAAGAAACAGAAGGAAAGATAAGAAAGATTCTTTATTGACCATCCTCTATGTGCTAGGATTCCTGCTGAACACTTTGAAAAAATAAAAAAATAAAAAAAAAAAACACTTTGTTTCATCTCTGACAACAAAGGTAAAAAGGCTTTCCATTTTTATACATGAAGAAAATGGAATTCAGAAAGCTCAAGAAACTTGCCCTAGTAGAGCTAGGATTTGAATGCATATTTGTTTGACTCAACATTAGCCTGTGACATTTCTGCCAAACCAGTTGGAGGAGCAGCTGCCTAGGGACCAGTATGCACCTCCTTGTGCAGTACGTTCAGTAGCATAGATTGGGGTAAGCAAATGCTCATGTAAAGCACCCATGAGGGGCACATAAGATGCTGGATGCTGGCAATACAGAGCATAGCAGGACCCACCTGCTTCCCTTCTACAAATTCCAACTCTTATTTAAGTGTAAAACATTGTATGATTTGGCAGCAAAACTAGTGAGTATTTTTTGCATCTCATACACTGTACTTAAATCTAGCTTTGTTATATTTTTGTGTCTTTTGTTTGTTTTCTGACAGTCAATAACTTAATTAAAAATAGGATTTTCGCCTTGACTTAGGATATAAGTACATGTCTCAGTGAAGTCAATTTTCTTTAGAAACCTTTTACAAGGGGTTCTTTTTAGAAAAACTTTTTATAGCTATAAATCTGTATATACACATCATTCAGCCACATCGTCAGGTAGATGCATATAAGCTCTGTCTCAAATAACTGACAAATATTTTAATGTTCCTATATGCCAAGCACAATTCTAGATGCTGAGGAAATATCACTGAATGAGATTTTTTTAATGTGCTTTCATCACTTCTGATATTCTTCCCCAAAATTCATAACCTCAGTCTAATCATGAGAAAATATCAGACAAACCAAAACTGAAGGTCATTTGATTAAATATCTGACTAGTATTCTTCAAAAGTGTCAAGTCCATGAAAAGCAGAAAGAGACAGAGGAAACTGTCACAAATTGGGGGAGATTAAAGAAACATAATGACTAAATGCAATGTGATATCCTGAATTGTGTCCTGAAACAGAAAAATTAAGTTAATAGAAAAACTAGAGAAATCTAAATGAAGTATATAGTTCATTTGATACTATTGTGCCAATACTATGAATATTAATTTCTTGGTTTTGATCAACGTACCATGGTTTTATAAGATGTTAACATTAGGGAGGCTGGATGAAGAATATATGGGAATTATCTCTATTACCTTTGCAGCTTTTCAGTAAATCTAAAACTATTTCAGCTTAAACATGTTTTAGAAAATCCATGCCTTCACAGAGATTAAATTCTAGTAGAAGAAGTAAAACAAACAAAATAAAATGAGTCAATAATATGGCATAAGCAAGACTGGATAATTTTGAATATTCTCAGACTCTTTAAATCAAAAGATACCGAAAGTTCAAAATGGCTACCCAACAGTAGCAGAGAGAAAAGGCTGTGTGTGTGACTGCACAACTTTTGTTAAAATTCCAAAAGATTTAAAGGTCAGTATTTTCAGTCATTCACACACAAAGCCTCTTTGATATTTTGTTCATCATGGTTTTTTGGGTTTTTTTTTTTTTTTGCATTCAATTTGACATTGTTGTTTAATTACATTAAAATACTATTTTGTGGCATCCACTTAAAATTTGACTCACTGAAGACTTACCCTACTTACCACAGCCTTAGGTGTTATTATGCCTATTTTATAACTAAGGAAACTCAAGCATAGACAGGTAAATAGTATTTTCCAAGGTCACATAGCTATGAAGTGGTCAAGCTGGAATCCAAAATCTATGTTCTTAAACATGATACTATACCATTTTTTAAAAATACTGATAACTTTTAAAGACTATTGCAGTTTGGCCATAGATAGCAGAATGTGGTTACTTGGGTACCTCTGCTGTCACTTCATTATCTGAATACGCAGCTTCTCACTACCACAACCTCCAACAGACCTTCCTGACTCATTGCTAACTGACTAACCTTCATGGTAAAGCAGGTCATTAGACACATGGGATTTTTGCTGGAGTTTCAGTTAGTAAACGAGTTCCATTACTCCAAAGCTCTTCCATGAAATAAAGGGCCTGGAGTTTATATGACCTATTTTTCTCCTTCTTTCTTTTTTGTTGGCTGCTTGATTGTCTATAAATCAGATAGGCAAAGTATAAGTGGCAAATATGGTGCATTACCATATTGATTGTGAACTCCAAATCGGTCCTAGAGAAAGGTTCTTGTCCAATAATTGGATTGACTTGTATATGGTTAGGCATCAAGAATAGCAACAATGCATATCACTGAAAGGGTTGTAGTTTTAAAAGCAGGGGGAGAAAAACAATACTTTTGTTTAGGTAGAATAAAAAATAGATAAACCTCCCAGGATATTTATTAGGGAATTTTTGCTATAACCAATTTCCAAGTGGCTCCTACATAGTTCTTGGTCAGTGTGATACATGTGGTCAAAATATACACAGGCACACTTGTGAAGATCCTCAACTCAACCCTTTCACTGCCCAAACTTCCACAATTTCTTTCCCACCAGCTGGCTGATTTCTAAGAGTCTTAAAATAGAGTACAAAGCCTTTCCATCTGCAATAGGAGTTAAATCTAGAATGTTAGTGTCCTTGAAAAAAGAGAGCACATGATTCTCATTCACCTCAACTTCTAAATGGAAGCTATTAGATCTTTTACAAAGAGAAGAAGAGAAAAGGGGAAAGTGAGCTTTATAGAGTTCAAAAGGCAAAAAAGATGCTGACTTCCTTCAAAACATTGTCCATGATGGTTCTTACAAAGGTGCTATTTCCTGCCTAGAGCATTTGTGTGGGAACCCATCAGTGAAGGTTTGCTTAAGATTCTAGCAGTATATTCTTTCCTGGAATGTTGCAATAATGTGCAAACTAAGCACATGCTTATTTGCAAGGGTTGGAGGTCCGGAAGCCATGTAGAATTACTCAAGAACCCTAAAGAAGCCTCAGATTACAATATTTCTTTTGCAATAGTGAATCCAGAAGAATCCAATTCAAGATCTTACCAATCAGAGCCTATTACAGTTTGGGGATAAGGACAGAGAGAAGTAAGTTTCCTTAGTCAGAGTTACTGTGAATCTTTTCACTTCTAATTATATCACCTTTAATGACAGCTTCCTTTTACCACTGAAGGAGATTAAATTTTCCATGACGTATAAAGTCCTGCATGGACTGGCTGCAGCTGGCCTCTCCAGCTTCAGCTCATGTGACTTCCCAGCCCCTCACTGGTTACTCTTAGTTCCTCAAACACCCAGCTTCTTTCCTCTACTTGAATCAGTCTTCTCCCTGTTCCTGCCCTGGGCCACCCCTACCCATCTGTCAGATAGTAGCTGTCAAATCTCACTTCCTCAGGGAAGCGTTCTCTGACCTCTGGGGCTACTCTAGGTCTCCTCACCATGTATGGTCATGCTACCCTGCCCTTTTCAACGTGCTTAGTGCAAACACGCTTAAATAGTTATTTGTCCAATCATGCATAGTCACTTGCTTCAGGCTTATCTCCATCACCCACTCTCAGTAGAACAGAGACCTCATCTATCTTGCTACTGATTACCCACAAAGACCTAGAACCATGCCCAGCACAGAGTGGATGCTCAATAAATATTTATTATATGTATAAATGAATTAAAGATAGCTTTTAAACCTAGAAAAAGCGTAGGATAACCTAGTTCAATCTCCTAATTTATAGGATAAACTCATGTCTAAGTAGGTTCACTGCCTTGCCCAAAGCCCTACCCAAAAGCAAAATTAGAGATAGAATCTAAATCTCTTCACTCTTGCAGTACACTTTTCTTTCCTGTCCTGATGGAAACCGCCTAGTCTAGTGATTCATCACACTAGAGGAGAAAGCAATTTCTGGCAAGTTATTCAAGACTTTAATGAAGTTGCAGGCTTGTTTTATTTAATACTCGGTTTAAAATGAGTCCCATAGTCTATGTTTGTTCCACCATTCTTCATTGCTGGATCAAATGTTAATTATCAAGAAGAAGAGATAATGTGGCAGTTTGGCAAGTCTTCGCTGAACTAGCAAATGTTTAATAGGATCACAGATGGAAGCATTTGCATGCGGGAGGGATTTTTTTTTTTTCCCCAAGGTTTTGTTCTAATTAAAAGTTATCAGTTCAAACCAGGTTACCAGTTACAGCAAATAGAAGTTTGTGTATTCTAGAGCCTGAACAATGCTACCGTTTCTTCAACATATTCATCTCTTGCCTTTCCCACACTTGACAAGCTGAGAAATATTTAATAGCCACTAGGTTCATGAATAAAACAGAATAGTTACAAAACTCTTTCATGATTGCCCCTGTGCATTGGACAAGCAGTGAATTTTAAGGGACCAGCAAGAAGGAACATTGCCTGTATTTCTTTTTCAGTCTGTGGTACTAGCTCATTTCAGGTAACCATTAACTGAAGGTCTTCCCTATGCCAGCACGGTGTTTGGTGCTGGGTACGTGAAGACAAATAGTGCTCCAGAAAAGTAGGGGAGAGAGGCATAAAATTATTTAATTTCTGTACAAAGTGCTAAATGCAAGGATAGAGGTATAAAGATGATGCATTGGGAAGTTGGATTTAAAGGGTAATGGAGATTCCTTCTTCTCAAATGAGAGCATGCCTAATCCAAAGCTTAAAGGATCAGAGGAATTATCCAAGTAAAGAGAGGGGAAAATAATTTCTAAGGCAAGGTTAGGACAAGAAGAGAGGCATGGAGTGGCATGTGTAAAAAAGAACACAGGCTGAGCTACCTCAGAAGAGAGTACACTGGCAAAATAACAAGAATAATAACAATAAACAAAGCTATTATGAACTGTCAAATCTCTGTCATCATTTTCAACATATGTTAAATCAGTGCTTCCAAAACTTAATTTACATTTCATCTTTACAATTCTTATTGTAATTGCATGCCACCATTTCTGTTATTTATTCACTTAATATTCTTCTATAAATCCATCCATTTCAGCCTCCCCCAAGGGAAGATTATCAGTTAAGTCAGTGGTTTATCTGCTAGTTATATTTTTCTAATACTTATTAAAATAAATACATAACTATTAAAATATAAAAATGTGTGCCCACTGGAACCATCTTAAATCCAGCTTTTAGCCAAAGTGAGTGTCACGTGCCCCTGGCTGGATTTAAGTTGTGTGCCCCTGGTAGTAGAGTAAAGAAGAGACTGGCTAGTTCATAATATGTTATGCCAACTCAGCAGATTGATTTGATTAGGAAGGGTGATGTGGAGTCCAGCACAGTGCTGACTTTAATGCATGATCCCCACCATCAAGGTGCTGAATGATGGCTTAGGTTAGTTTTCTTGTTCATAAATCAATAATGATACCGACAATGACAGGAATAAGAGCTATCATATGATGAGTGTTTGATGTGTGGTAGGTACTGCACTTGGCACTTTACATTCATTTGCTCATGTAATCTTCACAGCACTATATAAGTTCTATTGTTATACCCATTTTAACAGATTCACAGAGATTAGATGTCTTAACAGAGTTCTAGCTTTTTGGTTAGGAAAAAATATCGCAAGACAGCTGCTTCACGTAATTGAAAGAACTTTTCCCAGACTTAGAAGGCCAGGACTTTGGTGCCAACTCAGTTGTTTTTTCACTATGGACTACAGAAGAGTCTCTTAAACTCTCCAACCTACAGGTTCCCTTCTGTGAGGCGTTTACACTCAATGGTCTTTTAGATTATTTGTAAACTGGAGACTCTTCGTCTATTTCCTTATCTGTAAAGAGGAACTGGTAATACCAACCTCATAGGATTATTGTGAAGATTAAATGTGGGTAAAGTGCCTAGCCCTATAATTGACACCTAGTAGAATGCAATAAGTGGGATTATAAATAAAAATAAGATTAAGCATAATCCTCTTGATAATGACTTTGACAATCTTCAAAATAGATAATTTATCCCCAAATAAATATGAGTGAATTAATTATATCACCATATAGAAAAGAGTGTGCTAGCTGACTACCTTTTTAAGCAGGTCAGTTCAGTTTGATTTCTATATGCTTCCATATCTTCAAATCAGAGGCTGAGTACATACCCTTCACTGGTATGGTAGCTAGTCTCCAAGATTATCCCCATAATTCTAAATGCCCTTGGTAGTCTCCTTCTACATTAACAAGGGCTGGCCTGTATAACCACAAAGATGTTATGAAAACTGTGTGACTTCTGAGGCTAGATCCTAAAAGACATTATGGCTTCTGCCTTACTCTCCCCAGGATTGCTCATGAGGATACTCAAGAAGCCCTGTAGAGAGGCCCACATGATGAGGAGCCATGTGAGTGAGCCATC
Organism: Macaca thibetana thibetana; assembly: GCF_024542745.1. Lineage (NCBI taxonomy): Eukaryota > Metazoa > Chordata > Mammalia > Primates > Cercopithecidae > Macaca > Macaca thibetana. The sequence goes on from NC_065583.1 coordinate 37,579,458, forward strand.
TTAGGTGTGGACTCTCCAGCCACAGTCAAGCTTTCAGATGAATGCAGCCCCAGTCAACATCTTGAATGCAATGTGCTGAAAGACCCTGCACTAGTACCACTCAGCTGAGCCACTCCCAAATTCCTGACCTACAACAACTCTGAGATAGATCATTGGGTTTTGTTAAGCCACTGAGTTTGGGGTAATTTGTTATAGAGCAAAATGAATTACTGCAATGATTAAATATTTTTTAATTGAAAGCATGTAGTCTCAGTGGTACAATCTAATCCAGGCCACCAATAAACCGTGGTTAAAAGGGAGGGCAGAAGGAAAGGCAGAAGAGGCGTGAAGGTCTCTGCAGCACATGAGGGAAAGCCCTTTGGCTGTCTAAGAAAATTTTCCTAGTGGCAGGAATCAACAGAAAATTTCAACAGGTTTTTCTCACCAAGTGTAGGGGCTCCTCAGAAGTAGCAGGGATGGCACCAAGGGAGATGCCTCTGCAAACACATCAAATCTACCAAAAGTCTTTTCAGCAGTACCAAAGTTTAAGGCAATAGTTTGGAATGAGTCTCATTTGGACAGCCAAAGCTTCATCTTACCAGCTATTTAGTCCTGGTGATTTTT